>NW_026535784.1:20964166-23758333 GCF_028551555.1 Melozone crissalis
TGGGAACAAAATGTGAACGCTTTTCTAGGAAATGATTATTAAAACTGTAATCCTGGATTATGCACAAATTTGGTCAATATTTGAAGGGTGTCACCAGGGACTGATTTGCAACCTGACTTGTGGTGTCTTCCTGTTGCTCTAGAGGCCAGGGCAGGTCGGACAGCAGAAGACAATTTTACATCTGAGCACCAAATTTTGTATTGTGCGGACTCATGTAGTGGAAAAAGCTGTAGATGAAAAAACTATTTGAAGAGAAAAGCCATTCTCCATGGATGCTGAAGAAGTGACACTTGGTAGGCTATCCATAAAAATGGGTGCAGGGGAGAATATTTCACATGTGAATGCACCTGGCTTCGGAGGGGACCTCACTGACTTGTGCCCTTTCATTCTGTAAAGGGGAAACAAAAAGGAGCATTCCAGGTACTTTCATACAGAAAATAATTGAGTCAATATTTAGATTGCCTTGCAAGGATAAAAAAATTTTGCCTGTGCCCTTGTATTAATGGTGAGTATTCAAGTTCTGTGTACAGTGGAGGAAGTGGCTTTTTTTCTAAAATTGAATGCCTTGTCTTGTGGCAGCATAGAGGAAACCACAGTAATAATATTAAATCAGGTTACATTGAAAAAAGCAGACCTATGTCATTTGGAGAGAGCAAGTTCATTCATGAAGGATAGAGGCATAGTAATTCACAAGATCAAATTAGCTGGTTTATGGTTTCTTTTTCTGCTTCTGTTAAGGTTGGGATTGAAAGCACTAGGGATGGTATTTCGTGTTCAGACACGGGTATTTGTTATTTCTTATCTATATCACAGTCTTACAAGTCGTGAGTTTCACAGTATTAATAAGTTACAAAATGGTTAACTATTTTTCTCTACAAGGTCTTTTAAGCAACTATCTAATTAAGAAATTACACCTAAATTATTTTTACTTTTAACTCAGTAATCTCTTGTATCTTGCAATGTGGACTTTTCTGTTTAATTACAAAACCCCACAAACTCATGAAGAAGGTGAAAAAGAAGAACTAGCTACTGCCTTAAAACTTCTATCTTGTTTCACATATAATATTATGTTCTAAAACTTTAAACTCTAAGTTTTCCACCATGTGATATTACACACTTCTAATCAAACTACACACTCATAATCCTAGTTGTATCATTCAATTTTAGAAGCCTTCTCTATGGCCTTAGGTCAAATATAGTATTCTCTTGTGGGTCTGTGTCTTTCAGAACAGAAAGTTTAAATTTCCCAGCATCCAGTGTTCCAACACAAATTGGTAAAACCAGAACCTCCTGAACTGTATTTAGCTGTTCCTTTACTCAGTTATTTCTCATGGGAAACCCAGATCCTGCAGAAGAGAGTGCAGCCACATGAATGAAGTGAGAGCCAGTTTGCCCCTTGCCAGCAACAGCAATCATTTCTTTGTCTCATTTGTAGGTGATTTTGAGATCCTGTCAGGGTAGGTTTTTTCCTGCTTGTGTAAATCGTCTTCTACATTCCCGTTGTACCAACTCTGAGTCACAATATCAAACTCCAAACCCAGTTTTCTTGCACGTGGTGCTGGCAGTCTTTTCCATGGCCCCTGATTACTTGTGGTGATGTAAATACCACTGGGGTGCTGGATAGATGTCATCCACAGATCACAGCCTGGTGAGGACCTCATATGTGAGCCCTCTGACTGTATCTTTCATAAAAGGTTAGTTAATGAACAGTAACAGAGAAGGTTTTCTTCTGAACACAGAGCATCAAGGTATGTGTTTTTTGGACCCTTTGTGTAGACATACTCCAGATGTGTTCCTTGCTGCTTGGTAATCACTGCATTCCCCAGATAACTCTGTGATAATGATAATATTAGCAAAATTCTAGTAATAGATGTGCACAGGGGCTTTCAACTATATAACAATTTCCTGCTTGCAAAGAAGGAGGTTCAGGAATATTTTTTCTTTATTATCTTGCTAGGAGGATTGTCTTACATGTCTTTAGAAAGAAGAAAACAGTGATACATACATGGACTGTATTTTTGCTACCTCTCTGATTGCCAGCAGATAACAGCAAAATGGTTTCACTACCACTATGCCATTATTTTTACACCTGGATATTATACCAAAAGTTTCCTTTTCCATCTTTCTTTTCTTTTTAGAATTTTTTTAAGGTAGGGGAAAAGTGAAGTTTACTGCTAAGTTATTTCTTGCCAAGCTTTTTCAGCTGCAGGATATAATGGAAGCCAAATTCTTTGGAACTTATTAAAGCTGTCAGTATAATCAAGGGGAATTGCATAGTGATAAAATTACAGATCTGTGCCATAGTAGTCATGTGTAATGGATGGCTGTAGACATATATTTGTTCATTATGCCAGGGTGCTGTGGTGTATCTCCTTATTTTTCTTGAAGTGCAATTTCTCTGGATTGTTTTATATGGGTGCACATACACATACACAGGAGAGAGAAAAAAAGAGCTATCTCCTCCCCTTGTGTTGTCTGAGTCTTTGAAGACAGCATCTGCTCTTAATGATGCAGTCATTGACAAGCAGATGTTCCAAAGCTGGGTTTAAGAGTTGCATAAATTGAGATTTCAACAATTCCTTTAAATTTTGATATGTCGCTTTCAAAACATTATGTATTTTGAATTTATGAAAGACAGAAATGTTAATGCTTTCATTTTGTCTCATACCTAAACCCCAGTGGTGTTTGGGGTTTTTTTTCAAGTGATGAATTCCTTTGTCAGGAGCCACGTTTTATGGCACACCCACAGTTCTTAGTGGAAAATTTGAAAGAAGTCATTTGTTCAGAGCTGGGCTTGTTCAGGCTTTCTCTGCCTTGGCTGGTATGTACAATGCACCAGCTTCCTGAGAGCAGTTCCCATCAGGATATTTAAGGAGGTTTTTGTTTACCAAAGGAACACATGGCTTTCACTCAAATGTATAATGACTCTCACAGCCAAATCAGCTTTTATGAAAATAGTTTTAAATGCCCTTCTTAGTTTTAAATGCCCACAACATTACATGGCAAGAAATGTGTGTTTGAGTCAGAAAACCCAACCTATGTTCTCATGCCTGTTGGCACAGGAGAGGAAAGAGGGGACCAAGGTGAATGCAAAGGGTTGCAGGAGGATATTGCCTGTGTTATACCATCTTCCCTTTCCCAGTGGGAATCTTCCTCCGAGGATGATACAAGCAGCAGGCTTGAGGCTGTGAAAAGTGAGAGATCCCTTACCATTGCTGTTTGCCACTGAGCCCTGCCCTGCACCAGCCAGCTGAGTCCTGGCTCCCTGTCTTCTTTGGCTTGCCTGTTGGGTGCTTTGAAGGGAAATTCCTGTCCACAGCTCACCTGGTGGCGGGGTCACACGTGGGATGGGCACACAGACAGACAGAAAACATCTAAGGGACAAATAGTGTCCAAAGCTCCCAGAAGCCTGTGCTTTAGCCCAGCAGCTCTCTGGACAGCTCCACAAAGCTGAGGTTAACTCAGAAGGACATTATCTTGTGCAATTTCCAATGGGTTTTGATAGGATGCAGATGGTCAGCAGCTCCTTCTACGGGACAGTCTGCTGGCCAAAAACATGCTCTGGCCCAAGGAGACCCCGCATTGCCTGGGATCTTAGACTCCACTCCAAACTGAAGTAATTCCAAAAGACTCCCCTCATTGCATTGATGTTTGGGGCGCTTTTGAGTTTTGATGTTTGACTCAGAAAGTAACCCCTAACAAGGCAGGAAGTTTAGTTGTAAGGCGGCAGGAGTTTTCCAGAGTTACAAAGATAAATAGGACACGGTGGTTCTGTATTCTGTAGCTACACAGAACACATGGCAGGATTCAACTGAGCTCCCTTGAACTCCAAAGCAATGATTTGTCTCTTATTGATAAGTATTTGTCATAGACAGATGAAGAAAACCCTCAACAAATCTTGGTTAGCTTTTCAAGCTGGGAGTTAATTTGTCCATAGTTAAACAGAAGATATTTATAGAGGCATTAGCCAGTTGAACAGAACACTTCAGATGTTTGTTTAGAAGTGATTGAAATCAGCTGTTGCTGAACTGAAAAACCAGCCACATAAGCTAATTCTACAGCCCTTTGTCTGTCTGTTGTCTGTTAGTGTAGTGTTTTCTTCCAGCAACATCACTAACTCAGGGAAATAACATCAATCTCCTGTCTTTCATTGGTGGGTATTAATAATTCAAGGATTAAACTCATCATTGAAGAGGGCAATTTAAGTGGGTTTTAATGAGAAACTGCGCCAGTTCTTATATTAAAATATATTTAAAATATTTCCATGTTTGAGAAGTCAAGCACTGAACCAGCAGGAAAACCAGTGCAGCCCCCAGCCAAAGCCCCCTTTGCCAGCATATGTAAACCTAGTCAAAAGTGAGTGATGTGGAAGATAAGAGAGGGCACTTCCCTTTCAGAATCCTGCAGGTCAAAATCCACAACTGCAGTAAGCTACAATTAAAAAATGCTGGTGTCAGTGTGAACCAGGCTGCTCTGTCCTTATCCAGCCCTTCTTCTATCCCCCAGCAAATTGTGGACCCAGCTACAGTGGTGTGTTTTGTACAAGCTGAGTAGAACAAAAAAATGTCATTAGGGTAATGAACAGAGCCTGTCTCATTTGAAAAGGAGCTTTCCAGATGATGCACTTCTCACAGCAGCTATGCTCCACTGGTGCCCTTCCTCTAGGCCATTTCTGTAGTATTTTGCTCAATATGAACATTGCTTTCATTCCTATAGGATTCTCAACAGAACACTGATTCCAGGGAATTAATCACTATGTTGATAAGCAGCAAGTTGCTGATATTTTTGTTCTATTTGTTTTTCTTCTTATACATAAATAGGGAAGAAAAACAAATAGAAATAATAACAATAATAGTATCATTAGTTAAATAGCATGCTTAACTTCATCATATTTAAATACCCTAGGACAAGCTCTCTTATAGCATCCTCATTTATGTGACAGCAGTGACACCTCCACAGCTCAACCAAAACTTGGCATTCCTGTCTAACACCTGCACAGCTCAGAGCTCTGCTCTTCCTTTGCATGTTCCCTGGTGGGAACATCACAGCCTTGACACCATGACTGGTTGTCCTATGACTTTATGTCTCCCAGTTGTGGATGGTTTTCAGGAGACATACTTCCTTGACGAATAGCATGAAAAATGTTTTCATAACAAAAAATGCCAGAGATGCCTTTAAAATATTTCAATGCAAGGGGCCTGAATGTGAGGTAAAAGGAAAACTTTCCATATTTAATCTCTAAATAATAAGTTTATTGCTGATGTTTACACAGATGCCATAGAGCTGGAGCCACTGCACATCTGGGGAGTAGTTGGCTAAATCTCCCTTTCAGTTTTTTTTACTGAAAACACAGTCAGAGGAGGCTGGCTGACAGTGTGAATAAATCAACATGCTGTCCACAGGAAATAAGGAGATAGCTGGAATGAGGCATAAATAATATAATACTAACATGGAGAGATTATTTAATACATCTTTTTCAGAGGACTGCAGTGGATGGGTTGCTGGAAACTTTCTGAGTCCTGCTCTAAGTGCACAGTTTTGAATGATCTCTTCACCTCCATGCAAAAGGCTGGATTAGCAGGATTCCACAAGGCCACAGATGCAGAGGCAGGGAAAGAGGTGGGAGGCAGAAGACAAGATGGAAAGATCTTCTGATATATTCTGTCTTATCTTTGATAGGGAAATAAAAGAACAAAGACTTTTTGGTTTTAACAACATGAAAAAAGTGATTTTGCTTTTTCCATAAAACTTTCCAGATTAAAAAAATGAAGAGGCATGCAGTTTTTTAATCATCTGCTCTTCTCCATAAAAAAGTTCCCATGTCTTATTTTGAGAATAATGGAGTTGCTTGCTTAGTCAGAAAATTTAACCACCTAGTCCTTCCCAGTATTATTTTTCTCTGAGCAAAAGTTCTGTCCCCTCTCTACCTGTTTGCACTTGGACATGGAAGGAGAAGTACCAGCCCAAGGGCAGTGTTTGAAAGAAATCTGGGTTGACACGGAAAACCTTGGCTAATGTCAGCAGAACATGTGGTCTGGTGTAGCCAGAAGTGCTACTCAGGGGGTGTCTCAGCAATCCTGTCAGTCATGGCTGAGTGCAATTTTGCCTTGTGCTCCCTTACCCGCTCCATGCTGGGGTTATGCTGCCTTGAGGTCTGCAGAACATCTGGAAGCACTCACCAGGTACTTCAGGGAGACTCAAAGAAGCCCAGGAAGATGGTGACTGGATAGCGTGAGCTCCTACAATGACTGCTATTTCCTATCATACTCTATCAGGTTCCAGGAAATAAAATCATTTGGGTGATCAGATCTTGGTCCTTGCTGAGCCAGAAGAGGTCCTGGTGTTGTTACCACTTTGCAAATCCATGGCAAGCCAGCTGTACAGGGATGTTGATTGGAGCGAAATCCCAGAGAAACACTATTACGGGAAGTTAAAACTCTGATTTGAATTCCAGTGACTTCCCATTGGATTATGGGCACATTAGTAGGTTTCTGAGGCAAAATTATTATAGGAAAAAGAAATAGTGAGATTTTCTAAATCACTATGGTCATATTTAATGCAAAGCACATGCACAGTCCAAGGGAGAATGCACAGAAGACCCTGGGATAGGCACAACGTCTCTTAATGAGAATTTTGGCTGCTGACAGGGTCTCTATTTCCCAATTTGTGTGTTTGAAACTTTGTTTCTGAAGTAGCTGTGATTGCTAGAAAACACCAGAGAGCTGTGCCAAGGACAATTTATATTAATGGATAAAGTAATTGTTTATCTGTGAGGTCTTAAGTTATCATGTACCAGACCAGCATTATTTCATGGGATATTTTTTGTCTGCTTGTGTCATAATGCTGTCCCCAAACCGTGTGCAGTAACATCTCTGTCCAGTATGAGGAATTTTGAGATACAAGAAAACCAAAACAAAAGGGGTCATGAGGGATTCCTAAAATTCCAGAAAATTTTCATTGCATTCAGGTGACCAGAGAAACATTCTTCTGTTTCCACTAGGTATGAGGAGCTTTTCCAGGATCCTGTAGAAGCTCCAAATGTACTTTCTGTCATGGCAAAGTCCTACAGAACTCTGCCCATCTGTAAAGCTGGAAATTTGACTGGTTTTGCATGTTTTATTTTGCTTTTGTTGATGGAAATTCCATCCTTGCTGATTTTGCTTCTCTGTTGGTTTGGGGTTTTTTTAGCATGCAACATGTTGGAATTTAGATTTAGCCAAGATGGTTAGAGAGGTCTGCCAGCTATTCCAGGATCATCTGTGTTCTACAAGCTGTTGCAACCACAGTCTTTTGTGTTGACTCAGACTCTGTGCTGTAGACTTTCCCCCATCTTCTGAGCCCATTTGTCATTGCTTGCTTAAAATCCAGCACAGAAAAATTACTGTCTCCACTCTTGCACCCAAGGATAACATTGGTGGGTGTGTGGAATACGATATTCCTTCATGGTGACTTTGATAACTCCACTGTGGCCAGATCTAGATGGTCTCTGATGCCTTTTCTTTTGCTAAGTGATGGCCAAAGTCTCTGAACAATCTTTAATGGCTTGTAAGATGACTTTGTCCTTTGCAATTACCAAATGATGAGGTGGCTGCTTCTAGAGCCTCTTCCCTCTGCATCAGTCTTTTTTGGACTGATCCTCTATGACTGATAATTTCTGAGACAGAAATTAATCTTCCTAAACAAAAGGTATCTTCAAGCTGTGTTGAAGGCATTAATTTAAGATCCACCCCATGCTATACTGAACCACACTGAATCCAAATAAATGCAGGGAACTTCTGGCCTAGAATATTCTTCATTGTTTTATGTCTGTTAGAGTTGCCATCTTCAAGATAGAGACACCTTTTTGTTCATCTTCCCACCAGTCCATGTGGCTGGATAATTGAGAGAAATAGGCTTCTTAGCAAATGGTCTTCCTAAACAGTTGTTTTTCTTATTTGAACTGAAGCAATCTGAACTGTACTTCCTGAACCTGTATAGGCCACAAAAAGGTTGTGAAATTCCTGTTGTATCAAAGTTGTCTGGTGGGTCCAATTCACTACCCAGGTGGTGAATTTTGACTGAAGTCCTAACATTAGGTTTTTTTGTGGATCTAATGCATATTACAACAATAATTTTATTGGCGGGTCTTGGCTGGCACACGTGCAGAGAAGTCCAGCAGACTGGCAATCTGAGGTGAAATTTGTGAATGAGTGAAGAGAGAAGCAGGGAGATCAGCAGAGACTCAGGGGCAGCGAGTTGCTTCAGCTCAGTGTTGCCCAGTGAGCCTGAAGACCGGGGTCTTAGACCTTGCAGTAAAGGCTAAACAAAGCCTCAGTCAGTGGAGCCATGAAACTGATGCGCAAAAGCATTTGGGCTGAAGAAAAAAGATGGAAGATCAGAGCAAAGACAACTTCTGGGCGGACAGAGAGATTATTACAAGAAGATTCATTTGGCCATTGCTGGCTGTGGGCTGTTATTTTGTGGAAGACTACTCCTTGTATTGAAGGTAGAGAAATGGCTGACTATCAGTCACTCCAGCAAGACTCATGTTAGCAACTTCCAGACCAGTTTAAGAGCTTCTGGCCTCTTTTGTTTCTTGAAAAGTCTGTTCCTCAGAAGTTAGGTCATGCCAGTGGTTTGAATTTCTCCTCAAATCTGAGAGATATGCCTACTTGTTTTACTGCTTTCTCTGGTGAAATCCCCTTATTTTTAAAGGGCCAAAGAGGCTTATTTGCTTTAACATGAAAGTAGTCAAAAAACAGATGACTGTTTATTTTCATACAGTCACAAGACACATTTTGTAACACCCATCCCAGAAAACACTCTGGTGCCATCTGCCAGTGTCACTCTGTGGCTCTGGCTGAGTTATCTTTGACAGGCTCAAGAAGTGGGTGTGTGGAAATCTCATGAGAATTAGGAAGCCCAAGGGCAAGGTGCTGCACCTGGGTTCAGGATGGAGCCTCCTCAGCTGCCTGCCTGGGGAAGAGTGGAAGACTGCAATGGCTTGATGAAACCAAGACCAGTCTGGTCTCCCTGTAACCGTGCTTCCAGCAGCTTCTTAAAGAACAGGAGCATGGCAGAGGAGCGATTCTTCTGAAAACCCTTGCAGCCTTTGGGATCTGTTGTTCCAGAAGAGACAAAGCTTTGGGAAATCAGATCCTTCAGGCCCAAGAAAGCTAAAATTTACAGAATTTCCAACCAGTCCTGGTATTTCCATATTACTGATTTCTCAACCATGGTATCAGCCAGCATCCTACAGGCTGTTTGGTGACCCTCAATTCACGTTGTTACTGAGCTAAAGTCAGACTCTGACTTTTGTTCTGGGTTGTGGTTTGGTATGGTTTCTGTGTGTTAGTGACCATAATCCTGATGATGAATTGTTTTCTGGTGGTTTCTATGCTTGTGTTGACAGTATAGCTCTGGCCCTAGAAACGAACAATAACTATACTTTATGTTAATTTGCTTTGAGGTATTAGCCACAGCTAATAATTCTGCCCTCTCTAGGTTTTTGTTTTCTTTAGAAAACAGTTTAAAGATTATGTGGTGCTCTTGTTCTGTTTTTGGCCAGACTCCAGCAAAACAAAGTCTAGAAATTACACTAATTAAAACAGTCCTTACTGAGAGCTATCAAGCCACGAAGCATATCTATGTTTTCAACTCTGAACTTCCTTCCTGAGGACATTATAGGTTTTAATGAAAATGAACATGATTTCTTCAGGATTTTTTCCTCTTCATGAACCACAGAGATATGGTCTGTCACATATGTTGTGTATCAGAGGAGCACTCAAACAGTTAAGAGAGAACCAAAGTATTTCAGTCAGCCTGTTTCATTGTGACGATTTTTTTATTTATTTAGCAAAGGGAGAAAAAAACTGACATTAGCTGCAGGCCCTGCCAAAATAGACATTTGTTTCCCATTAGCTGCACATATGCTTTCCTAAGGGCTTACTACGAACTGAGATGCAGCTCTGGGCATAGATCTGGCTTATGTAAGGCATTTTTTATAAAGATAAGTAAACTTCACACTCAGAAAGTTCCCGTCTCTTCTTCTAATTCTACATTGATTATGTCTCTGCTTAACACCTAAGGGCTGTGAGCCTATCTCACCTGGGGAGAGGTGTCCCAGAATAAGAGGGAGTGATGTAGTTAGGTGGCCTTCAAAGGTCCTACAACAAATTAAAAAATAATAAGCTATTTTATGCTTTGGTGTCATTCTCAAGGCTTAACATATACTTCACTTTATCTCAGGTGCGTCTTGGAGAGAAAGTCATAATACTTCAGCACATCTACTTAGCAATCTACAGCAAGTGGAGGAAAATTTTTTTCTGAACATTTTTTTATTTTTAGCTGAAAGGGGGACTGGAAGCAATCCACTGACTAGTTTGTTACCAGCAACCTAGTCCATACATGAGCAGTAACTTTTGAAATCAGATTTTCACATGTTCCAGGTGCAAGAAGCAGTTCATGGATGGCCACATGGATGCCAGAGGACACCGGAAGCAGTTATTATTTATACTTTTAGACTGAAAAACCTTTGAAAGTAAAACTCACCACAGACTTCAGCGGCTACATTTTCTATGGTGGCAGGCAACACAAGTGCTGTGAGAGGTCACTGCCTCTCAAGAATCAGATCACTGATTTTTTGGATAATACAAAACTCTCTTAAATAAATATCAAGAAGAGAAAGCAAAATACAGTATTCTTCACTACCACAACCCCTGACTGAAAGTGAATTGCTGGAAAGCTGAAACCCAGAAATACCTTATTGGCTCCCAGGCTGTACTCTGTTCTCCATCATGAAGATCTGGAGGAAACAATAGGGTTTTCAGCCTTGTGTAGCTGAGAGATCTGTGTGAGCTGTGCCTTACCAGCAAATCCCTCCTGAGAAAGCCCCTGGGAGGCTGCTGCTGCTGTCTGGAAAGGGGGCAGAGGAAAGTGGACAGGAAGCAGGTTAGTGCAGTTCAAGGTAGACAGTGTGCTTGGCAGGGCATCTGGCTTTAATCACATCCCCAGCTGGAGGTTAGAAGCCAAGTTTGGGGCTACCAGCTGTGCCTGGCATGGTCAGTGGAGGAAATTCTGCTGCTTCTGTCTGTGTGGTCTCTCCACAGAGGGTTTGGTCTTGGGTTGGAAGGGTGAACTTCTGAAAATGAAGTGTGAGACTCTGGCTGAAGGGAGACAGGACATCATTATGGAAGTATTCTGTGCAGAAGATGAGCATGGCCAGAAATTCCCTGCTCACTTAAGGAGAGCCTCCACTGTGAGCAGACACATCAGCTTGTGGGCAGCCCTCAGGAAGCTCCATTCACAGAGTGTGAAGAAAATGCAGTGATCAGAATAGGAGTTAATTATTTTCCAGTCTTGCAGAGGGGACACCACGAAGACATAAATGACCTCTGAATGAAAGAAGAGATTAAATAGGAAAATCTTTACCCAGAAAAGTTCAGCAATCTGTAGCTTAGGTTTCATTATGGACAGTACAGTATGATGTAGGCAATGCTGGGGTTCTTTGCTGTTTAAAATTTTGATGAGGCTGATATTTGTCATGCTCATGTTGCATGCAGTATAAAGAATGAGGTAAGTTAATGATACCACTGAGATGTCACAGTGGCTTGCCAAGCAAGAGAGATTCTCCCTCAATGGTGTTTTGATTCCTCGTTGTTTGTTGGATTGATTATTTTAAATAATCATCACAGTATGGAAACAAAAATTCCTTCACCAATCTTAAAACCTGAAATTAAATGAGAATATAGTATTTTCCTAACTAGAATTCAAAATTTTATCTTTTTCCTTTTTTTTTTTTTTGTCTTTATCATAAGGCCTGTTACAGTCATCAGAAATTATTCAGGCTGTGAGATAAATCGAGAGTCATATGTGACTGAAATAAAACAACTGAAGTCTGACAAGTTTTATTGTCTGTAGAATGTCTGAGACTGAGAGGAGCAGATACTCCTATTTATATTTGGTTATGGTTAAATCACTTTGGAAAAAATAGGATATTGGTTCCATCTCATGAGTGGTCTCAGCCATCTGAACAGGCCTCACTTAGACTCTGATGTCCATCAAGGACCTGTGCTGCTCCTTGATTTGACTCTCTGGCAATGGATTTAACCTCCTGTTCCCAAGAACTACAGTTTACAATGCTTTTCTCTGTGTGTGCTGGGGCAACCTCCAGTGTCTCAGGGCAGGGAGCTTACAACCAAGCTAAACTCTGCTAGTTCCAGGAGGACTTGTAGAGCAAATTGCAGTTCTCATGATGAGACTTTTGGAGGGGGGAGATGTTTGAGGCAAACTTGGACAAGCATAACTTGACAGGGTCCCCAGGGAAGTGGTCACAGCACCAGGCCTGACAGAGTTTGAGGAGATTTTGCTCTCAGACATGTGGTGTGACTCTTGAGGGTGTCCTGCACAGGACTAGGTGTTGGACTTAATGAACTTTGAGGGTGCCTTCCAACTCAGTTTATCTTGTGGTTGTGTGATTGTGGGATAAATGCCTTGGATGTGCCTAGTTGTTCAAAAGCAGCTGAAAATGTGCTTGCTAAACAATGGCAAATGCTTTGTTTGGCATCCAAATGGGAACAAATCCCCTTTTGTTCATGAAAGGCAGTATTATAAAGTTGTTCATCTTTCAATAGGATTTTTTGGCAAATTATGTTTTCCACCTACATTCAGTAGCAAAGACTTTCTGCTTTCCAGGGCAGTAACTCACATAAGATGGTCCAAATGAGATCATGAAGCTTTTATCTATGCCTTTTTATTTTCATATGTTCCTTTTCCTAAAACATGTTCCTCTGAGTAACTTATGCCAGCTCATCTTCTGGTCAAAATGAATATCGCAAAAACTATTTCAAGGCTTTTTTTTAAGGAAAAATTAAAACTTGCAGAAAAGGTTGCAGAAAAAGGTATATTTTATAATTAAAAAAATGCATGTGGAGACTTTATTCAAACTTGGGCTTAAATCAAGTATTATTTCAGCTCAGCCCTCAGTTGTACCTGTTTTCTCATGAGGTGCAGTTTTGCCAGTGTCCCAGTGCTGGTGAGAGCACCAGGGCAGGAATCCTAGAGGCCATGTCTGGTGTTTGGTGTTTAGCTCACTTTCCTGAGCATGTCCCAGGCTGCCACTGCTGTGTGTGGGGATGACACTGTGGCCAACTTGTCAGCCCTGTCATGTCCCCTTGCTGGTGTGGCAGCATGAGTTTTGTGGGTGATGTGCTCCTCAAGACTGATGTTGTCAGAGGGAGACCTGGCACAATGAGTGGTTTATTTGAGTCAATACTGGGATCTCCTAAACCTGAAGGAAAGAGGTGCAACATTATAGGGACCACTGGAGTCCTGCCCTTCAGTTATCCAAGCAGGATAGAGGCAAACCCAGGTCACAGTGCTAGGCCCAGCTTTGTTTTCAAGCTTGTGCTAACATCCTTTCCCAAAATGAACCCTTCTGCTTGAACACACAGCACTTGTAGTCTGTGCATGGGTCTCAGGCTGCACACAGAAGCTGCCTGTGTCTACCTGTAAGCCCACCTGGATGCTATCAGGTCAGAATGGATGGAGGAGAGCAACAAGCTGGCCATTCCCTCCTGCATGTGCCTGGGGAGCAGGGCAGAGGAGCAGATGGAATATCTGCAGAAGGAAGTTAGGATGGCTGCTGCCTGGAAGGAAAATGGGAATGGGAGCCTCAGGTGTGTCTGCAGAGCAGCCTGGCATGGGGTCAGCACACTCAGCAGCTTGTGGGTGCAGTGGGATTGCCAGCTACCAAGCTGACAATTCCCGTGTCTTTGCCAAGCAGCCATCTGGGCAAGCTGGCCATCTTGCTGCCTGAGTTCACTGGCTCCTAAGCTGTTCCAACAGATGGATTTACCTTTAGCAGATGGATGAGGAAACATCTGCAATGTTGTCTGCCTTTCTGGAGGGTAATCTCCCAAGGATATCCCTTGACAATGATGGATCTGGGTAATGAAGAAGCCGCTGGATGTGGAAGCTGAGAGGGGATCCTGGCAGTGATCTTTTTTTCGTTGCTTTTGCCTTTGTGAGGTGGGCTGTCACAGCCACAAATGTACATGTTGTGATGACAGAGGCTTGATGAATCCTGTGGTGAACTCCAGGGGACTGATGCTAATTGTGTCATGCTGTGAATTCCGCAGAACACCTCAGGGCTGGCTCACTGTGCCATCACATTTTGGTCCCCACTGACTTTAAAGGCCAGATCACCACATAGGTTGTTGTTCTCAGGCTTATCTGCCTCATGTATATGGAGGGCTTATCTCATCTCATATGGATGCCCTTGAAGGCTGACAGACTCAGAGGGGTTCCAGGAGGCCCCACCAGTGTGGGAGAGGTCTGTCTAAAAGGATCTGCCCCTGGGACAGGCTGTACCTTATTTCTTTTGGCCAGCAGAGATAAGTGAGCTTGCTGTGAGCATATGTGCCCAGCTGTATAGACATCACCTCAGTGTTTAGATTTGCATCTAATCTAGCTTTGGTGAAAAAGTGTGACTCCAGCCAAGGACTCCTTGCCTTGAGCCTGGCTCCAGTGTACAGGACAAACACTTTACCAGTAGCTCTGGTGCAAGGGCTGACACTCAATACTCATTTTCTTCCCAGTCTCTGAGGCAGGTGCTCTCCATAGTGTTGGGTAGTGTGGAATGACTGCCTGGACTCATGCCTTGCCCAGCAGCCTCTATGCAAGGCCCCTGTGGCTGCTTTCATTTAGCAACATAGGGAGGTGTTTGCAGCAGCCAGCACTAGGTGTTTTGTGGTTTAAAACATGTATCTGTTCTCTGAGTGAGTTCTCTAGGTGTGTGTAGGTGTGTTATGCCCTTATTGCCTATGGGCTGCAGGTGTTCAACTCAGCTGTGTTCAGCCTCTGCATGGGCAGCATATTCACATCTCCAAGGGCAAATGAGTAGTTTGTGTGGGAAGGAGGCAGCCTCTGAGAGACTGGGGAATGAACTGGGATGTTTGGGATTCAGAATAGCTGAGAGCTGGCCCCTAACCCTTTGGCTGCAGAGCTCCTTTGCTCTTCCCTCACTTGGTTACACCTGCAAATACGTTAGGCAGAATGTTCAGATGTGTACATGTCCTTCCTGGCACAGCCCTGTTGATGGGAAATCTCATTCCAAGAGGTGCCTTTGTCTCCCTGAAAGGGTGCATGAACACAGGAGTCCTGGGGATGGTAGCAAAAGAATGGACAGGCCCCTGTGCGATGCAGCATCTCCCATCTTTTTGGCCAAGAGGTGGGAAGCACTGGGGGCTTGCTGTGATTGCCAGGAGATTGCTGTGTCTGAAGATGGTTTTCTCAAAATCACAGAATATTCTGAGTTGGAAGGGGACCCGCAGAGATCCTCAAGTCCATTGCTTAAGTGAATGGCCCATTTGGGGATCAATCCCATAACCTGGGTGATACTAGCACCATGCTCTGAAAAACTGAGCTAAAACAGCAGCCCACAACACCTGCCCTATGGGACAATGAGCAAGGGAACCAGGAGAAAGGGGCAGCTAAATAAACTGGTGGAGGAAGAGGAGACATTTGAGAAGGAAATTGAACTAGGATATTTTTGGGATATTCCTGTTCAGATGAGGTGGGACAAAAATTGGGAGTGCTTGCAGCAACCAATGAAGATCTAAGGGATGGAAATAGCACGTGAATTATTTGAAACTTTGCAAAAGTAGTTAAGGCTAGTACTGAAGAGTAAACCTTCACAGGACTGAAGGAGCTTTGGGTTTTGGAGGTTCCCCAGAAAGACCAGATAAAATACTTCCAGGCACAATAAAACCATTTATTTGTGAAGGAACAGTTGGCTAGATGAGAAGTGCAGTTGTGACACCTCTGGCTCACCAAGAGGGACTGATGAAGTGATCAGCATCCTGGCTGCCATGGACAGGAAGCTTTTTAGGCAAAATATGATCATGTTTGCTCTGGCCAATTTGGATCTTGTCAGCCAATGTGAACAAAGAGTACAAGAGCCAAAGTGTCAGCTACACACTGAAAGAGTCAAAGACTAAAGAAGAAACATGTTCTGTGGACATGGAATTTTGCCAGCTAAAGGACCTGGGTAAGACATGAAACTCTTATATGTTTCCTATTCTATTTATAACCACGCGTGCTGCAGAGAGAAGAATTCATACACTTACAGCTCATAACTCCTTAACAGGTTTTCCTAACTACAGTGCTAGAGCTCAAATAGATGTGTAGGAGGATGTTGATTCTTTGAGCAATTAATGTGACTCATAGAAGACCACGGCTCTGCAGAGGTGACCTCAGCTCTCCAAAGAGAGGCAGAAATTTCCAGAGCAAAAATGGGTTTTTGAGCTCACCACACCAGGAAAGGTGGCCTGGAGGGGATCTCCCAGGGGGCTAAGAAAAGTCCCAGGGACTCAAGGTGAAGCCTAGATCACTCTGATTTCAAAAAGGTCTATAAGAACATTTTTATACTTTCTGAAAAAACCCTTCTTTTATTAACAGAATAAGGAAGAAATGAACAAATTCAGGGTCTTCATTCCAGTTATGGAGGAAAACTTTAAAGATGTTTTTAATTTCCAACAAACCAGAAATCTCATTCCTTATGCTACAAGACTGCTCATAAAATACAAAACCTCTTGTTTTGTCTTTTAAAGGTAATGGCCACCACAGATCCGGGATTTTTCCTATTTGGTGTTCCTGACATGGATGTTTTTACTTGGTGTGCCATAGTCACTATGCCAGTCCTTTACCTTCAGCATGAGCATCACAGTTGTCCATCATTCACCTGTCACTGCTGAGGTAAACTAGTGAACTACTGCTCCTACACAGGCACAGTCACCCTTGCACTGATAATTTTTGAAAACATTTGTTTTCTGAAATTATGGAAAAGAAATTTAATTATGAGAGACAGCTGTGGTAGTTCTGGGACAAAGTCCTTACACTTGGTTTTCAGCTTGAGAGAACTGATGAATGAAGGAGACATCCCACATCCAAATGTCTGTTATCAACTAGCCACCTTCACTTGAATTTTTCTAGCAATTAGCAACATTGCAAGGATGAGGATTTTGATTCAGCAAGCAGTTGAGCCTCTTGGGGACTCCCTTACTCCACCACAGTCATGCACCAGAATGATCTAATTAATGTCAAAATGGGGCTACAGAAGGCAACTGCTAGGAAGGGTACAAGGGAAAGGATACTTTGCAGGATAAGGTTGTTATGTGTGTTTGTCTGGGGCTTCCACTTCCTGGAGGAAAAGAGTATTCTGGATTGAGAAACTGTGGGATAGGTATGTAGCTGAGCATGGATATGTGAGAAGAGGGCTGCCTTATTATGAGTAAATATGGTACTTAAACTAATTTTTAAGAGAGACAACAAGCGATTAGCCTGAGGTGGAGAGCAGCTGAGCAGCTAAAAGGTGAGGACTGAGGCAAAGAGATGTGGTCATCCTGTGCTGCTCAGACCAGTGATATGGAAGAATTGATTCTGGCTTCCTCTCTTGTGCTGCAAGTGGAATAGCACTTTGGAGAGAAAAAACGTGAATGGTCACCACAATTGTTAATCAGGAAAGTTGGAAGGGATCTTACAGGTCACCTAGTTTCAGCCCCCCTTCCAAGGGCAGGGACATCTTCCACTAGACCAGGTTACTCAGAGCCCCATTCCATTACATTTCCAGGAATGGGGCATCCACAGCTTCTCTGGGAAACCTGTGCCCATGCCTCACCACTCCCACAGTAAAGAAATTCTTCCTAAATCCCACCTAGACATATTTGCTTTTAGTTTAAAGCCATCCCCTGTTGTTTTATCAGCGTAACTCGTAGAGTGTCCCTCTCTGGCTTTTTTACAGGTCTTCTTTAGGCATTGAAAGGTGTGTAGGGTCTCCTTGTAGTCTCTTCTTCAGGCTGAACAGCCCCAGCTCTCTCATCCTGTCTTCACAGGAGCAGTGCTACAGTCCTCTGATACCTCCCCTGGACACACTCCAGCAGGTTTATATCCTTCTTGTGCTGAGGGCTCCAAGGGTGGGTGCATCCTTCAAGATGAGGTCTCACCACAGCGAAGGGAGGACCTCTCCTGACCTGCTGGCCATGCTGCTTTGGATGCAGCCCAGGCTTTGTGGGCTTCAAGTGCACATTGCTGGGTCATGTCAAACTTCTTGTCCATGAACACCACAAATCTTTCTCCTCTGGAGTGATCTCAATCCATTCCATACACAATCTGTATTTGTGTTTGCCCTGATCTGGTTGTAGGACTTTGTACGTGGTGTTGTTGCACCAGCTCATCTTTTAAGCCTGCCAACTTTCCTCTGCATGGTCCCTTTCTGCCCATGGCTCCAGCAGGGGACGGGGAGACTTCTCTGCCTCTCAGTGTTCTCACACAAGGCAAGGTGGCCTGATAGTTTGCCTGATTGTTTGCTTAGGATCTGTAAGCCCTTAGACCATGAACTGGATGGTGTAACTTGCTCAGGGGCCCTGGGGGTACTTCTGCACTATATACAGTGTCAGTTACAAGTCAAAATGGAAATATGGAGCCAGATGATAAAATCTGACACAGGTTCTTTGATCCTCATGATGGTGTTCTGGAAGCTTATGTGTCATGTATAGCTGTCTGGCTTGGGCCCTTGCCAAACTTTAGCCCTTGAAGAAAATTTTTAATCAGTGAAAAGTAACTAATTATTATTATGAAACTGAGTGTGCATACCTAATTTTTTTTAAATCACCAAAGAGAAGAAATTTCCAGGATACTATTGAAACTCCTGTTATAATAATAATAATTATTATTACTCTTCCATTCTCCTTTCCTATTTTTTGGCACAGATCATTTGGATTTCCATAGCATCTGGCATGCAGTTTTCAGTTAAATATGACTATAAAGGGCCTTATTTCCCATAGGAACTCACATACAAATTAAACCTGTACTAAGACACCTGATCTGAGCCAGATGAAATCAAAGCTTTGAGTCCATACACCTTACCTTTGAATGGCTTTAATTCTCAGGGAATGGATCAATTTGAAGGCTTCAGAAGCCAGCTGTGGCTCTTTAGAAGTTGTAAAAGGTGAAGAAAAAAAAAAGATTTATGATTGCTGTACCACAAACCAACTTGGAGTTTGCCAGCTGTCATCCATTTTTAAAGCTGTTTTCAAGGCACTGGTACATCTACCACTCTCCTCACTCCTTTTTAAGAGCTGTGTGTTTTTCCTTACTATTGTCAATAACAATAGTATGCCGTGATCATCATGTTCTTTAGGATGTACTGCTCCTTTAAGTTTTCAGCCTTAGTGTTGCAGACAACTGGCAGCAGGAATATTTATAGATGCTGCTAGGCAAGAAGCTATGGTTTATCTAGTAGCACTCAGCATTATTTTTTAAGCAGGGTTTGTAATTTCTCACAAATCTGAGGTTTTGAGCTTTGAACTGCAGCTCTAGTGGATGAAGTCTGCATAACTCTTTGGAGAAATAAACCTCACAGATTTATTTTGGCTAGCAACTGTTCTGCAGTCACCTCCAACCACACCCGGACACCAATGGACCCTGAATAGCAGATGTGCCCATTACATTGTACCACAGTTATAATCCAGTGCTGGTGTAGTGTGACCTGCTGAACTGAGATCCAGATTCATCCCATCAGAGAGACAAGAATCAAATACTTTGGATGAGTTGCTTAGGGCAGGGTTGACCAAGTAAACTGTGTTTTGTTGAGCTGAAAAAACCTGAACACTGCTCTGTTGGGCTGCCACAAAGTTTTGCTGCTTCTCTTCCATTGTGAAGGTAGGAAAGATTCACATGATGTCTTGCAGATAACTTTGGAAAGCCTTAAGAGGAGTGATGCTTGAAACACATTCACAGTGCATTTTCTCAATGTTGTCCCCTTTGAAAGGACAAGGTAGGCAGAAATGCTGTCATAACATGGAACAGTTAATAATGAAGCTGTATTTTAATTTGGTATTAGAAGGTAACAAGAAGAAAAAGTAATGAGAGGGCTTAAGAAATAAGACGGATAGTTTATTCTGTGGGTAGCAAAGCACATTGAAATGTAGTCCTGTTTAGGGACAGCTGCAGCAGTCTGGCTTCAGCACACACTGAGCATAAACCACACTGAAAATAAGCCCTTCATTTTGTCAGCCAATTTCTGTATGAAAGTGCATCACAGCACTGTGGTTTTGAATTGCTTTTAGGAGATGGTTAGAGTAGAGGTTTGATAACAAAACCTTTCATGCTATGTTCTGCATGAAGCTGTAAGTTCTGTCTCTTTGGTAGATTATTTTCATATATGCAAAATTGTAATAATGAATACCTCTACCTTCCACATTGTTAATATGTTTTGATGTACAGAAAATCAGGGCAATTCCTGACGTTTGAACTAATGGTACCAAATGTCCATAATATTCAATATTTCATCCCTGGATCAAGCCAATACAAATGATTTACTGAAAGCTGTTTGAAGTGCTGATGTGCATTATTTAATTCCATTTTGGTTTTATGTTTAGCTTAAATCTTGAAATGAAGAATGTATTAGAGTAAAATATTTAATGTCTCTACTAAATAAGTAGCTAAAGGAAATTCTGGCTTTTCATATAAATATTCAGCTTCTTGAATCTTGCTGATTGTTTGGCCACAAATTCTGAAGTTGAATTATGCAATGTATGAACCAGACTTGTTTGTTTCTTTTTCAATTTCCATCTGACTGAAATGCCATTAGGTTCTTTTATTCATAGGTGTTCTTTAGCAACCCTCAGATAAGTAACCTAGAAGTGTACAAAAACATTTTTGATGCTCTATCCTAAGCAGTATGTTGCACTTCACATTGCAGACCTGCAGCGGCATTATTAGAGTTGTTAATTTTGGGGATGTGGGGGAGAGAGGATGTGATAAAGATGGAAGAAAGAGGAGAGGAGGGTTTGAAGCATACCTAGCATGAAAGATTGGAGTGGAGATATCCAGCTGGACTATGTACTGGACCTGCTTTAATGCTTCTCTGTAACTACTGTGCTGCTCCTGCTTCCTGAGGGCCGTACTTTGAGATGACAGGAAATGTCTCATGGGGCTTTGCTGGCAAGCCAAAATTTATCTTATGTTTTGTCTCTTTAATGTTAGCAGACACTGGCAGAAAGAAGGGGTGGTCATAATCTGTCAGGGGCTTGAAAGGCTGGCTCTGACTGTTCAGCCAATGACATTCAGATGGGCTGTCAAACTGCATGCAGATCCAAGGGAGGTTTGGTGACTAATGAAGTTAATAAGCATGACATGAAAATTTAATCTGAAACAGCCTTCCCAACTACTTGTTACTGCTTGATAATACTGAAGTGATTATATTCTATGAAATAGTCGATCTTCTGACAGCGTGGCTTTTGTTACATCTTCCTTTGTTAGATTCTGGGATTATTCTTGGCTTTACAAAAGACAAGGTAATATTTCTTAAGCTGCAAGCATCTGTAAGAGAGCTCTGCTTCCCTGGGGACTGGTTCTCTTCAGGCTGTCTGCCTGGCTTTCCCTCCTTTGGAAAAGGGAAGTTTCTGCTCAGTCCCATTCCATTCCCGCCTGCCCTGTGGCTTCTGGCTAGAGCGTGGCTCTGGTATCTGTGAAGAGCTGCTGGTTCTCATCAAAGGATGCAGCCTTTGTAAACAAATGAGAGGCACTTTCATTTGGAGCATTTGGAATGATAAACTGAAACATGACGAACTTAATAGAAAAGTTAAGTCTGATACAGCTCTCTTGGAGACTTCTGCAAACATCTTGTACAAATCTCATCAAAAGCTGGAATTACAGGTCTCGGTTACTTTCCTGGGGCAAAGCAGAATCATAATATTAATTTGCTTAGTCACAGGAGTCAAAACAAAGCACTAAAATGGGGTATGGTAAGAAGAAAACAAAGTTATTAACCTGACAGTGTCTTGGTTGATCAATTGCTACAAACAGGAGAAATAAAACTGTGGAGCCATGCAGAAAAATTATGCAATGTTATGAAACAGATGTGGAAGAACTGATTAAATGCACATATCCTTTGTACTTGAAAATTATTTCTGGAAGCTTCCAACCCTAGACGTGGCCCCATGTAACCAATCCATCCCTATCTAAATATAGTGAGCCAGAATCTCATGCTGCTGGATCAATATCTTGAGATCAAAAATGACAAAGGACCTGCTGAGCATTAGGATACTGCTTTCTGCCTGCTCCTTCTATCCAGTGCCTAGTGAATTACTTATTTAATGATATTTAATAATTGATTAAGGTTATTTGAAAGCCTGCCTGTATTGATGATATCTAGCCAACATGCAAACGTATCTGGGTTTCAGATGTAGCTGGTTAAGTCTTACCATGTGCTTGCCCTGCATGAGGGATCACTAACGCTCCTGTCTGTGTAATGGTACCATTGATCAAGGATCATGCACTTCTGTTCTGTAGGAGGAAGAGTTCCTGAAATGGGCTGACTCTTTTCCAACACAGTCCCCATTGCCATTAAGATGCAGAGGCCCAGATCCCGCTGGAAACTTCAGTGGTTCAGGTGTACCTTCATGACAGACCTCAGCATCCTATGAGACACTCCAGGAGCAAGAGGTTTTCATGTTACAAAATTCTTTCAGTTATCTAGGGTCTTCTATGACATACCTGTCACCCCCAAGTAAGGATAGGATGGGGAGAAGCCATTCAGCTGTGAGTTGTACATAACAGCACTGAGGGGTCATGCCTGAACCAGGTCACAGGCTTCTTCCCACTAGAAGGGTGACAAACAGGTGACCTTAGTACCCTTTTTAATACGAAGTATAGAGAAGGAATTGTATGTAAGATTTTTCTCTGGAGTGACATATTTGTGGCTATACAAAAAGCAAGGTATCTCAGTGTGCAAGGGGTGGGAGCCAAGGCTCCCCCTTGGCTTAGTGTTATGTATGAACTGTCCCCACAGTTGAAATGCTGCAGACCAGCTGGTAGCTTTCTATGACAAGATGTTGAGAGGTACTTGTGGCTGTATACAACATGGTACATTTAATGTGGAACAAAAGGCAAAATAAAAAGTACTGTGCCACTCTGAATGTGTGGCCTCTTGGGATATGAAATCAAGGAGATACTGGGCTCTTGCTTATCAGTTCTCAAGGCAATTATATCCATTCTCTAAGGATCAGCTTTGGTTTCCCTTAGGCTGAAGGTGTGAAAGCACTTTGTACTAAAAACACTTCATACTAGGGGCAGCTGGATGTCTGCCTGAAGCAGGAGAATTTCCACTGAAGTCCATCCTCTGTTTGCATCTACATTCATTGGAATTTTTACACAAATGGTTATTTTTTCAGAAAAAAAGGCTACATATAAAACTTATTCATATGCAAACAGCACTACTGAGTTGTAGGGGGATACAATCTAAGTAAATAAAGGTAGTCTAGAAAGTAACCTTACCTCCTGAAGAGTTGCAGCTGGGTTAATTATTAAGGATTAGGAGCAGGCCTGACTTTAACAGGCTGCAGCTGTAGCAAATCAGAAGAGTGTTATAAAAGAGTGGATTGGTTGGTTGAAGGGAACTGGAGTCAGTTGGCTGCTGTGAGAAGAAGGAAGAGGCAGTGCCTGGAGGAGATGCCTATGAGAACCATCAAGGAGGTATGCAACTCTCTTGCAATATGGAACCTTTGCAACGTAATGACAATAGGACTCTTGCAATACAATGACAACACTGAGTGACCTAATGGGATAATTAATAGGAGGTTTTGCTGTTTGAGGTTTTTTGTTTGCTTGGATTTTGTTGTTGATTTGTTGTTGTTTTTTAAGATGTTTAGATATTCAAGTCAAGTAAAGTCTGAGGCATAATAAATTTAATGGCAAAACAACCCCCAAAACCCTGGGAAGGACTAAACTTTTAAATTTTAAAAGCTGAGTATTGGCTGGTTGAGGAGCAAGCTGGGTGTGAGGAGTTGTGTGTTCTCACAGCAGAGAGGGGCATCAGCATCCTAGGCTGCTTTAACAGGAGCATAGCCTAAGCCAGGAAGGTGATCATTCCCCCTGTTCAGCACTTTATCACTTTATTGACCAAATCTGGGTACTACTTCTGGGTTTGTTTCTCCTTTCAGGTCCCCAGCCAATACAGAAAAAAGTGTTAGCAAGCTGGAACAAGTTCAGGGGAAAGCCACCAAACAGGTCATGCGGGGCACTTGCCCTGTGAGTGGAGTGTGACAGACAAGAGCCTGCTCAGCCTGGAGGAGAGGGGGTTTCAGAGGGAGCCATCTGCAGACCACAGTGCCTGTGGGGATGTTAGCTGAAGGGATACAAGACATCCCATGGCAGCAGTAAGGGATTGGACTGGGTAGGATCTATCACTGGAGTTTAGAAAGCCCAACAGGACCGGACCCTGAGCTGTCTGCTCTAAACTCACAGCTGGCTCTGCCTGTGCAGGGGGCTGGGCTGGAGACCTCCTGTGGGTCCTTCCAACTTGAGTTATGCTGTGGTCATATGGCCAGCTTGTGTTTTATGCTAACAACAGTAATGCCTCCAAGTCAATGGCATCTGGAGATTTTGCCAGATCTGTGCATGATGGATTGAAGGCCTTCAGGTGAGGTATATTTCTTGGGATGATGGCGGTGTTGTCTCAGGTGACAAGTAGGAAGCCAAGCTAGGCAGTCCCTACAAGGAAATCAGTGCTCCTACACTTAAAGAGCCATGAGAATATTCTTACAGACTATGTCTCTCTATAAAATCCCCTTCAATTGGAGACAAGTAACTACAGTGAGTGGGAGCAACTAGAGTGTAGTCTTGGCAGAAGGGATTGTGTTTTTTCCCTTTGATGTGAAAAGCTCTATTTGACCAAAGAAATTCATACTTCTTAAATGGTTTAAACATGCAAGAAAAATCAAATAGGACCTTGATTTAGAGAAGAAGCCTCAGTTTTCTGAAAGGAAGAAGCTTCTGTTAAATTAGTGCAATGACAGTAATCATGTTGTTTGTCATGAGCTAAAATATAGTTGAGAAGGAAGATAACCACCAGCTTTATTAATACAGCTTACCTTAGGTTTCATATCTGACACACCACTTTTACTCAGCTACCTCATTGCAAGGCTTTTTGAAAAAGGATAAGGGACAAGAATTCAGATGGCTTGGTTAGGTTGCAATGTTTACAGTACAACAAATACTGATGCCTTCATGGATGAATCCAACTGGTATTGTACAAGTAACTACTATTTAATATCAAATACAGTATTAATATTTAATTAATAGTATTTTATAATATTTAATTTAATATTGTGAACTCTGTAAGTGCATCATACACATAGTAACCCCTATTTTAAAAAGGCAAGGCCATCATCAAGTGTTGATGATTCTGACTAGGCATATTACCAGTCTGACTTAGGTGCTTGGAGACTGCATGAAATCTCTGTCCAAATCATCATGTGGCAAAATGCTGGGAAACAAGACATATAAAAGCACCTGTTCACCTGGTGGCGACTCACTTAGCTTCTGAATTAACCTGGCTTCATTAACTTAGGGAATAACATAGGATGGAAAATCTTCAGCAGCTTTTGAGAGTGTGACTATTTTTTCACATGTCTTGTGAGGCTTATTTTGACCACACTTCAATTCATTAACCTAATGTATGAACTTCTGTGCTGACTTGACTTTTCGTTTCCATATTTTTCTTCTTGCTTGTGATTTAAACAAAAGCAGTCTTGGTACTCTAGCGCATCTGCCAGGGCTCTGTCACTACTTTGCCATTCACACTGTCTTTTCAGCTGTCATCAGATGTACAGTAGATGCTTTCCCAAGTTCCAGAAATTTTTTTCTTGATTGTACTAATATCAATACTCTGGATATACAAAATCTCATTCTTATTCACTACACCTCCTTGCTGTAGGCAAGAAAAAATGCTTGCGGAACAATCACCTGTGTCTCACATATGAGGTCTCCTTCATGTGGTTTTCTTCTGTGTATCCCAAGTTTGTCTTTGTAACTTGTTTTTTCTTCATTTGAAGAGTTTGTTTAAAAAGAAAACAAAGTACATGCACATACACATGCTCCCAAGCTCCAGCCAGTTTAACTGCCTATTTCAAATGCTTTCCTTAAGTTACCTGATGCCTGACCTATCTTTGGGATATGTCTGTGAACAAATTCTTGACTTTTAACAGCCCATTGCTCTTGTTCTAGGCAGGGTAGGTTTCTGAATTATTATTCAATCTCTTGCATAGTCTCTATCGAATGCTGCTCTATTATTAACTGCTCTACTATTTGTCTTCAGAAATAGCAAATGCATGTGTAGGGACCTTACACATTTTGGACAAGTAGCAGGATCTGACAACATGTCCTTGTTGACAGTTCCTGATGCTCTCAGTGGGCTGAGGTCATTGTTGGAACATTCCTGAGTGTTTCCAGTACCCTGCCTTCAGATGGCTGCTGTGGTTACCATTGTCCATGGCAGTGCTCTTTTCACCTGATGCTGTTGTGACTTAATAATATCACATCACCATGAGAAAGACATCATTGCTGAATACTTTTTTCCCCTCTTCATCTATCTGGGGACAGGAATCTGATTTTTCTGCTCCTCTTTCTGCATCTTTGATTTTCTTTCTGCATCTTTTATTTCTTTTCCATATCTTGACTTTCTAACTTCACTTACCTGAAGGAAGCTGTTCTCTTCTGCCATCCACCTCAAGATTCAAGGGTTAAAAGTAAGACAACATGAGACATTCAGATTATGTTCCTTCCTCTCTATCTACCTTCTCAAGGCCTTCATTCAAATGTTCTCATGTAGTTCTGGCTCTCTAGCTGGTGAGACACGTAGAAAAGGGTCAGGCCAGTAAAGAGATGAGCGATAGGGGAACACTGCAGGACAGGACCATTTTTTTCTACCTATGAGCTTTATCTCACCCCTCTCTCGGCTCTTTCTCCTTGCTGCCTGCAGACCACTCAGTGCCAGTGAGGCCGAAATAACAAAAAGCATACTGTTTATTTTATATCTTCCTTAGAAAAGTATAAGAGGAAATAGAGGGAATCTGATCTGCCTGGCTTCGGTCCTCAACATTTGCACTACTTCATTAGCTTTAGCTGTTGGGACTGAAGAGGGGACAGACACTGCACAGACCTCTCCTCTTGGCTGTGGGGAAGCCGTCACACAGACACATCATGTCTCCTGTGTGGATCTGCAGAGATTCCTGCCTTCTGCTCCTCTGGCAACACTTGGTGTTTGAGACTCCTCCTGAGGGTGCCCTGGCTCTTCTGAAGAAGAGATCTAGCTCTCAATTTAGAGTGTAGGGAACTGTAAAATGTGGCACATGTCTGTCCTGATGGTAGCCATGTGGTGGTGAGGCTGTTGTTGTCTCTAGAGTATTGTTCCACTGGTCCCAGCACAGGTTTCTCCTTTCAGCTAACCCTAAAATGAATTAAGGCTGTCTCCCATCCCAGCTGCCCTGATCACCAGGCCACAGTGAAGGGGGTTTGTCTGCCTTGGACTGATAGGCAAGTAGGCAAGAGGCAAATGTCTTCAAGTAAGCCAGATAATGGATTTAGTCACCTCCACAATTGTGCAGGGATTTTTAGAGAGACCTGCCTGTCATTTAGGATGCTGACAAAAGTAACTAAAATGTATCCTGTCATAATTGTTATTTAGATGTCCTGAATCCTTCCCCATAAGCTTAAATTGGTGGGTACTACTGTTGTGTTCAACAGCAATTCACCTAGCATTTAATTTTGTCAGCTATATTTGAGTGTGATGTAGTTGTTCAGTTGCTGCTGCTTCTTTCAGATTGATGAATTTAATTTACAGAGAGCCTCAACAGCTTCACTGCACAGACAAGAAATTATTCCTGTGTTTAAATGAAGAGGAAATAGTAGATATTAACCAACTGCTTTCAGTCTTGAAGTCCTGATCAAACATCATGTACAAGAACTGAGCTGTAGCCTGTCTAATTAACCTTAATTTGAAACTTAACCAGCTTCATCATTAGCAGAGAACATTAAATACAAACTCTTAAAGCTATTCTTGACAGTGAAAAATGAGGTCATCCTGCCAGACAGCTACATCGAATGATAAGCCATGTAACTCTCCTTCCTCCCATCTCCCTGCTGTGACTAAACCATTAATGATAACCACCTAATTCTACCAAAGGGGATTTGGTTGTCAGCAAACAATCCTGGCCAAGGCCAAAAACCTAAAAAACAAATGTAAATTTAATTTATCTCATCTTCTTTCTGTCTGTCCAACAAACCTCTAACTTCAGGCAAAAAAAGTTTGCCTGAATAGAAAGTAAGTAAGAGCAGGGGCTTTCCTCCTATCACAATAAATATCTAATGCTTTGATGCTTCTTCTAGTTTGTCACAATTGTTTTTCCCATCTGTTCTTTTGTGGCAAGGGAGGACTACAAATGTTTAGAACTGAAGACCATAAATCTGCAGGTAATAGTATATCAATAATAATGTATGAATCCTTTAAGTTTTCAAGTGGTTTTACATTACTGAATTAGCTGGCTTGAAGTTTTCCATCTTCATGGTCTTCCATCTCCTTGCTCAGTACGATTGAGAGTCTGGCCCTGTTTTTTCTGCTTCTCCTCTTTCCATGCTGTTATGAGTATGCAAAGGAGCTTTTCAGGGCTTTTATTTTCTGTTTCTTTTTTTTTTTTTTTCTTTACAGTTGAATTTACCTGCATTTGTCTTGTGTCAGAGCTGCCATCATGCTTTGCTCTTGTGATGTGTTCAAAACACTCGCATCACCCTGGATATGTCAGTGGCAGCTGCTGACTCTTGCCCTGTCTTGTTGGTTGTTATCAGGTGCTGAGTTCCTTCAGAAAACACAGTAAAAGGTATGAGGCAGTCCCTCAGCTTGCTAGGGTTGCTTCAGCCGTGGCCCAGGGGAAGGAAAGTGTTTGTTTCCAAAATGGCCTGCTGGTTGGCCCTTGGCTGGTGTGCATCAGAGAAGGATTTAAGCGAAGCTGAGCTTTTCTGGGTCTGAACCCAGTAAGGATCAGGAGCTCCTGGTGGCAAGTTGTTGCCCGTGAGACCATCCATGTGAGAATCCATGTACACTTCTGTCCCCATTATGGACCTAAAGCTGATTTTTTCAGGCTCACACATACTTATTTCAGACTGGTGTGGGCCACTGTACAGCCCTAAGGTTTCTCTCAGCAGCAGATATTTAGGTATATATTTGGTCACAAACTTCTCTGTTGAGACCTTAACTGAAAATCACTGATTTTCTTCTGACAAAGAATTCTCTAAAATTTAAAGAATTATCTGATATTAGAAACCAGAAATACTTCCAACAATAATGTCTGACTATTGTTAGAAAATCTGAATGTCTGAGCTGGTTTTTCATGATTAAAAGCATTTATATGAATTCTACTAGTCACAATTACTGGTTGAATTGAAGAGAAATGTTTGCTCAGCAGTTTGCTAAGTAAGACACAACTTTCACATAGCATGAGTTTTTTTCATTTTGTTAAATTTCTTATGACTTCTTATCTGTGCCCAGATAAGAAGCACAAGCAGCTCACACAAAAGCACACAAAGGAGCTTTTGTGTGAGCTGCTGCAGGAGCCTGTGACAATCTACAGAACCAATACATGTTGTAAATTGTGGTAACATTTCTGGATTAACTAGTAGGATATGTGGTGGCAATCTTCCTTTTTATTGACTGAACAATCCAGACCTTGGGCTTAGTTCTGGATAATTTGAACCAAATTAATTGATTAGTAAAATGTACCTCATCAAATGAAAGAAGTTGTGCAAAAAAAAAAAAAAACAAGCTTAGAATCCGTACTCTTTTCAAACTTCCACCAGATAAGTGTTCCATCAGGTTTTAAATCTGCGACTTCACTCTTAGTTGCCACTGAGAAGCAGTTCTGCTGTATTTTTTTCTTCACTGTGCTGTGAATAATTTTGTAACAGACGTCTTAGTTAAGATTCCATTAAAATTTCCACTGCAGTCTCCTTTGATCTCACCTTGGTTTATTTTAAAAGAATTATCAAGAGTAAGCTTGAACAAAACTGTTTGCCTTTAAACACTGCAGATCTGGAAAAAACCCCTTTCTCTGCTGTATAAAAACAGCTTCTGAAGGCTAGGACTCCATGGTGATCAGAATGTGTCCCAGGTAAACTGTTTCTCAAGTTTAGAATCTTAAGGCTGCATTTCTAAAGCCTGAGATGTATAACCTAGATTATTTCATTAAATATGTGGTTTTCTTGTGTTGCTGTTTTATCCAGGGATTCAATATGATCAATAAATGTAATAAATGTTCAGATACAGCTCTACCAATGCTATTGGTATCAGTTTTGAGAGCAGGCTGTCTTGAAGGTGATTGTCACAGGAAGAAAGAATGATGTCTCTGGGTGCTGTTTGAAGTTATTGGGAAATCTAGCAGGAGGTACCCAGATTAGTTGTTGTTCTAAGTGCTGATCTTGCCCTAATGAGAGATTTCAGCCTCCTGAATGGTTTAGCAAGAATATTTATGCACAAACACTGGTGTTAGTTCTAATCATCAATTTACAAACAGGATGTTTGCACCAAGTTGGGAAAGGGTGTAGATGCTGTTGGGTTTGTCTTGCAGGAGCATGGATTAGACTAGAATTATGGTGTGTCATTCATGGGCTTGTGGTCCATGAAGTATCAAAGGTGGTACATGAAAGCATTGCTGTGAATTGAATGCTTCAGTCATAATCAACCATTACAGACATGCAGATTTGAGAGCACTCTTAAAATATTTCCATTAATTGCATTTGTAATCTTATTTATAGGAATGAAAGCGTGACTGTAAAATAGCTTCTTAGTGTAAACTATGCAATGATCTTTCCTGACAAATGTTAAACAATAAGGTGTGTCAATCAATTTGATTAAATCAGTCTACTATTTGATTGATCATGCTCTCCCCAATCCAAAATGTCAGTCAATTCTCTTAATATATCGTCTTAGATGACCTCTAGAATCTTCTTTCATCTTTATTTTATTTGCCACTATGACACTATTCATTAGCAAAAAAGTATGAAATAAAACATTAACAACAAGAGTTAGTTGAAAGCCAAGAGACTAGAAATTAAAGTTAACTATAAATTTATGAATAGTTGTACTAACCTGATGATAACCGTCATTGCTATTATTTTTGCTCTCAGTAGATCATGCATGCCCTTATTTTTCTGAGCACCAGTCTAATATAACACACTGAAAACCTTCAGTAAGTCCATTTTGAAATGGGTAAAAATCCTGAATCATAAATTGTAGCACAATCTTCAGCACTGTTAAGTGCTGCTTACCTTTCCTTTCTAAATGGGTGGATTACTAGCTTTAATATTTTAATGCCCTCTTCATACCAGACTTATCAGCTGATGTCTACTGTTATTTACTGAGACAGGCTTGATATGCCTGGGTAACTGTAGAATGACATACACAATTCCCCTGGTCTTTTCCTTCCTTAGAGACCTAATTTACAGAAGATTCCTGTTTCAGCTGAAAAGGCAATGGATATTTTTGAGTATTTTCCAGAGACTTTCTTAGCTTAAGGTCAGTCATAACTGAGTCTAAAAAGACTAACATAAAGGCTGTGTATAAAGCATACTTTTATTAACAGACCCCTCCCACCCCTCAGAGTACAAACCACGTAATGATGCCTGCAATATCAATTCACAGTGTCAAGGAAAAGTGGTTGGAGTAGCACTCAGGCATACATTTATTTATAGTCCTATCTTTAACAACCACCCAGACTAAAAATAATCTAGTCTAGTAAATGACTCGTGAGCATTAGAGGAAATGGATGACTTTTCCAGTGAAAGTAAGCTGTCCAGTGAGGGCATTTCTACTTTTCTCCAAGCATTTTCCTCCTTTATTTTACCTACAGCAAATTCTCCAATGACAAACTTAGTTACAGATGGTTGAAACTCTCCAGGGGTAAACCAGCCTGAAGCACTAAAGACAAGCTCTCTGAGAATAGATGGCTGAAAAATATCAGAAGGTCTACGAGGAACACTTTGTCTCAGCTGACCAGAGCTGTCCAGCTACAGCTCAGCTTTCTGTGCACACGGTAACAATGGACATGGTTTCTTGTTACCCTTTTCCTTGGCTTTAGACCACTGCCAGAAAAGACTTAGCAGGCATATCAGCAGCCATCTGCAGCCTTCCCTTCCAGACTTTCTCCCTCTAGGCTTTCATAAGCTGTAAGAAGTTGTCACTATGCAATTGTTACAATAGTTTGACTGTTTTAGTTCCCTACACCTGTCTTAGCTGCTGCTTGTAGGTATTACATTTTTCTCTAAACTAATCATGAGGTCTTTTTTACCCTCTTTAACCCTTTTTAGCCCTCAAAACCTGACATCAATTTGGTTCTCATCATTACCAACAACTTTATTTTGGTACAGGGAAAGACTGATCCACAGCATCTGTCTCTGTCTCCAGAAACTTCTCTAACAAAAACTAAGGAACAGTTTTGGACCTAAGACATTAAATTTTGAATGATGAAAGTAAAAAAAAAAGGGAACAAAAAAAGCTTATTCTTGTGTGAGAAAGGCAAAGAAAATACAGGTTTCTGTTGTCATAAGAAATCACCTGCCCTCCTGCCTTTCTCTGCTTTGAGCCACCCCCACCTTTTGCTGAGACAGAAAGGGTGGGCAGCTTTCTCCAACTCTCCCAGAGACTTACCAGCTTGATGAGAGTTGACCTCTGGCAGCAGGGGAGCTTACAGTTAAATGGCTGCAATATTTTATATTGGAATTGCCAAAATGAACTCTCCAGGCAGGCACAAGACAGTCAACAGCACTAATGCATGTCTGAGTGTGAATAAATACAACAGCATCCTTGCTTTCCTGTCTGCTTTTCTTCATGGTCAGCATTCATGCCATCCCTTATCTAAATATCTTGGACGGGTCTTAAATGTCCTTTGCCATGCTTGAAATAATTTGGGTAGGTGTATGTTCCTCTAGGCATAAAAAATTCTTGTTTCCTGTTTAGCTAAGGTTCTCACCATTTAGAAATCAGGATTGAAATTAAACCTTTATAGGACAACCAGTGACTGCTATCCTGCTGCTGCATGAAGTCAGTCCCCTGGAACAGAGCCAGCCAATATTTTTGGCAGTGTTCCTGAAACAGCAAGAGGACTTGCTGACCCTGACATCTGGTGCACCTTATGAAATCCAAGCAATTAATCGTGATCCGAGGTAGAATCTCTCCAGACTGGCGAAGAGTGTCTGTTTAGCAGAAAACTTGTGGTATTCATTAAGACCCTTCCAGATAATTTCCAACAGGTAATTCTCCTAGTCTTGAACAACATTAGGTAATGTGTTATCCAGAGCCCATTCTAACATTCATCTCTGTTTTATTGGAAGGTAAAACTATTGATTATTTACCGGGGGATATGACTGACTGAAAGCAAGGCTGAGAATAGAAAACAATCTTTGTACTATTCTCTAGAATGCCTTCAAGGTTCAAAGTGCTGTGCAACAGTATGGATCTTAGTAGCACTTTTCTGTTGGAAAATGGGTCTTGCCCTCTCTTGTGAGTCACACTGGCTATGTGGTCTTTGTAACACTCACCAGTTTACTGGGAATGGGCCATAGGCACCTTTTCAACATAACTGTTTCTTAAACTTTGGTGGCAGCAGGTTTTGTTCTTGCTGCAGATGAGCAAAAAGGAGCAAATGCAAGTTATATGTCCTTGAGTGTGAATCTTCTTCCTGACTCTAATGGAGGATGGGGAACAAGCTGCTCAGGTAGATACACAATGCTCCAGCAAACCTCTTATTTTGAATGGGCATGACACGTACATACATTTCCTAGAAATAAACAGGAACCCACAGGGGAAATTCAGCCCCAGTGTGAGTAGATAACAACCAAGGTGAGGTTAAAGGAGTTAATCTTATTTACACAAAAATTTGGTATACTGTCCCAGACCCAATGCAAATGGTGTCATGTTAGAAGATATTGTTAAAAATTATAAGTTTATAAATAAATTTATAATGTAATTTAAATTACCTTACATTGGCTCTGAGGTCAATTTGTTGTTGGTTTTTTTGCCAGTGTTTTCAGGAAGTTCTTAAAAGGCATATTTGTTGAGTTTATACCTGTCCACATAAGACTTTTGACTCCTAACTTCCAGATGGCACTTACACCATTCAGAGATACTGTAAATATGAACTTTGAAATAATATCTGTTTCCTTAAAAGTAGGATCAGAACTAAGTGGAATTGATTATTGCACAGTTTGCACTTCAAATAATTGTCAATACCCAAAAATGAAGCAAAATTTTGTCAGGTTTGGAGATTTTGCAGTGCAGGTGCTTTCTTAATCCTATTGCTACACTGGGAATTGTGAAATTTCAGTTAATGTGTGCAAAACCAACTCATCATGCAAAGAAAATTCCCAGTTTGTAATAATGCATGGATTTTCCAGCATCTGAGGTTAAATTGTTCTCAGAAGGATACTAAGGAAAAAAGTTCTTGGAAGAAGTGTTTAAATTTCCTGTCCACTTCAAATAGGTGTCATTTCACAGACCCAAAGTTAATGGAAGGCGTATTTCTTGGCACTGTGGTTTTAGCAGTAAGGTGGCTTTAAACTTCCTTTCTCTTCCAGAGAGTGAGTGGATACTTTAGGGGTAGGGCCATGCATAAAACCTGAAACATTCAGATCCCATTCAGCCAAATGAGCTAAGGGTACCCAACACTTGAATGAATGTGGGATCTCAGTCTCTCAGAACTGGGGCGCAGGGTGAACCAGACTGCCCCTGGGGGGCTCGGGAGTCCTGGAATGTTGCCAGAAATGTCTGGTGGCTGGACTTTGATCCCACATGGGAGATGACATCAGTATGAGGACGGGAGGATTTCACTGGGGTGAATGGTGAAGGGACAAGTTAATTGGAGTGTGAGATACAAGGTTTAAGATCCCTGTACAGGGGGGTCTAGAGAAGCAAGATGGAGGTATTGGGGCGTGCCCTTCTCCTTCTTCTTCTTCCTCTAGGCCTCCATCTTCTGTGGCGGAGTTGGCACTCCGGGATTGAACCTTACTAGGGGAACACTGGTTAATAAGAGTAGAGGGTATTGGAGAAAAATGATAAATATTGTATACGTAACTCCGGGTATAAAGATAGACGACCGCCCCAGGGGCTCTCAGTGTGTGCCCATGGCTGACTGCTGAGCAGAACTCTGTCAGGCCAAGAGAAAATCTTTTAGATAAGCAATTAATAAACACAGAGACCGAGAACAAATCTGAAGCTTCCTCTCGTCCTTTCGAACCCGGGGGCCCAAGGCCATCTTTGGGCTTTTCCCAGACCATCTAAACAGCACCAAAATCCAACAAATGAATATTGCCCTGTAGCCTTGAATACATAGTTTAGTACAAAAGTGTCCTTTTTCATCCATGTTCTCTTTGTATGGATAAAAATGCCTAAAGTTTCTCTCCTATTACCTTTTCCAGGCTGTGCTGCTCATTTCTTAATCCATTTACAAGTGATTTGATTGGATGTAATACCAGTATAGACACAGAAGACCGCAGCAATAGCCAATAGGGTTTTGAAATGGGGAGAAGGTAGCTCCTGTTTGTATGTGAGGTACTTCAGTCACAGCTTGGGCCATAAATTAATTTCTTGCAGCTAAGAACAGGGACAAGCACACTGACTGGAGAAGGGTCCATGAAGAAGTTCACTTCCAAGTGATAACTGTGATTTTCATTGAAAGGAAGTTGAACTGCAGGAGATGCAGGCTTGGCAGTTAACTTTTTTTTTTTTTTTGAGGAAAAGTGTTGCAGCTCTGATTTTGAAAATGTCACTTTAACACCAAGGGCTTCAGTTGAGTCCCTCCTGCCTTGTGCTGTTACAAGCAGAATCAGGCCTTGTATGAAAAATAAACCAGGATGTTCCCTTCAGTTTGACTGCAGGACTCATTACATGCTCTGTATTTAAGTGGTGTTGCAGATGCTCATGCAGTACAGGCAATTCATCTTTGTCATGGGGACAGGTCTCGTTTGGAAGGGAGATTTCTCCTTCCCACTATGAAGTACTGCATGTTCTGTATTTAATGTGCACAACAATGTCTGAATTCTTAAACTTTTAATTCCCTATGCACCATCTGCATGTTTTGTTGGAGGATGGGATGCTGAAAAGTCTCCCATGCTTTGCATCTGCCAAAATGGTAATTTTAAATCTTCTCTTTAGAAAGAAGGTGATTCTTGGTGCTCTGTCCTGTTGCAACCCTCACATCAGCATTGCTCCTCTGAAAAATATTTCTGATACTGTAGTTGGTCTGTCACACATTCCACAGTTGCATATGGGTAGAAGGTTCTTCTAGATGATAAAACAATTATGATGCAATTGGAATATCATTTTAGGGGAAAAGGAACCCTAATATTTGTTTGTCATGTATTTGTGTGTTGAGACAAAGAAAAAATTAAACAATGTTCATTATGTGCAAAACTAGCAGCCAGCATTAGAAATGGGAGAAATTAGGGAGATTATTTGAAAGATAAGACTTTGTTTCTACATCTACATCTTGTAAATATTTGGCATTAACAATTCTGTTGACTACAGGGCTCTACTTAAGAGACCCTGAATCTGTTTTTAATTCTGCCAAAACCCACTTATTTTGACCAGTAACTGCTGAGTAATAGAGAAGCAGATTGCTTCTCTGTTTTGTTTTGTAAAGGAAGCTCAAAGTGAAGCTGGTAGAAAGGGCAGGGAGTGAGGAATGGCAGCTGGAAAGGCAGAAGTTTGTCCTGCCAAGGTCCTTGAGGAGTATAGGACAGAGGCACAATGAGACACAAGTACATGTAAACCTGGGCTACAGTTTTGCTCAGGGAATTCAAAGTCACCATTTATCTTACTACTTGGCAGTCATGTGCATGATGAGGGCCATCTTTCTGGTAATGTTCAGTCTCACAGACAACTTTTGCCTTTCAATGTTTCTTTATCCACAGTGGGTATTTTTTCTGATGGAAGAAATATTTCTGTTGTTTCTGTTGAAGAGCTATGGCTTCAGTCTAATTTTTTTTTAATCCATAGAATTTAAGGCATTTCACAGAACAGGTCAATACAGAGGCAGAAGACCAAGCAGCTGCTAGTGCTGTGTGTGACCAGAGACAGGAAATGCACAGGAGGATCACAGGTGGCTCACCCTCCTGGCGTGCTTCAAGCAGATGAGTGATACTCGGGAAAGAAAAGTATTCATGCATGAAGAAGGTAGAGTAAAATACATCCACATTACCATTTGAGCCTCAGAGTATGCACACTGCATCCCTTTGGAGAGGAGGAGTGGGAAAGTGTGCGTGAGGGGAGCACTTCTTGTGCTGCAGCCACTGGTGGCAGTCCTGTCTGTGCAGCTGGACTGCTGGACCTTCTCTGAGGTGGTCCCTGATGAGCTGGGGATTGTATGAATGTCGTATCCTTGGGACTGGCTATTTTCCTTTACACAGGTCTGTTTCTGAAGTGCAGCTTTACCTACTCATGTATGCAAAGTCCCAGTGAAGTCACTGGGCTCAAACCATGGGAAATGTGTGGAATACAGAAAGTTAAATCTTCAAGACAAAGAACTTTGTGGTCATTTTTGCATTCCCCATGAAACTCCTCTTGATACAGTGAATTAATCCAAGAACTTCTGGTGGGCTACATTTCAATAGCTCCTTTTTAAAAATGTTCAGGCAATTACTGAGCTCCAGGAACCTGAGGAATAATTACTGTACTATTTTAAAATGATTCGTTACTGCCTTAAGATGTGCTTCCAGGAGAAAGGAAAATCCCCTCAGCTTCTTTGCAACAATTGCACATTATTTGAACAACTTACAACTCGCATGAAGCCAGTTCTGTGAAAGATTTATGTCTTTCTCTAAACAACAGCTGAGGAGAAGTTCTCCAGACCAAGAACACGGTTTTTTAAGTGAGGTGCCTTGTGGAGACTAGCTGCAGAATCTCTTAAAGATGGGGGGAGAAGCCCACAAGCCGTGTTAGAGCTTGCATCCAGAAAGAAAGCATTCATAAGGCCTGCAGAACAAACTCTAATACCTTCTGGATTTGATGCTTTGTCTCATGGGTCTTCACTACCCATTGTAGCAAATGTGTTCAGGGGAGGACATGGGGTCTGTCTAGGGCTCTCCTATATAATTTGCTCTTTTGAAGGCCTAGTCCTGCCAAAAATTCCTGGGATGAAGTAAATTAATTCTAAACTTTCTGTTAAGAAGAAAAAAACTCTGCAGTTACTTGCCACTAGATGTCAGAAAAACTACATGGTTCAGCTGGAGTAGAAGATCAGGCTGAGAGGTTTTGTTGACTGTTTAAGCACTTGCATAACACTTTGGACAGGTCCCAAGGAAAACAATTGGGCATTTGAGTTTATTTTTGTTTGCATGAAATAGTAAATATGCTTTTGAGTCAGACTCTCCTCTCATTGCCCCCAGAGAAAACTGGAAATAAACTTTTTGTCAAGAGTTATACCACCCTGGAAAATAGAACTGCTTTTAGTCTTGTCAGCAAAGCCTTCTCATCTAGAGTGCTGTGGTTTTCTATTCTTTGTATAAAGCTGGTCTGAGATTTAGGCAACTCTAGCAGAAATGTGGTGGAGGGTGAGTGGGTTGGTCCTGATTCAGCAGAAATAAAAGCTGTTGTGGCTGGGATGCTTGTGCATGTGGAGTAAACATCAAATGCAATGTTTCTCTATATAGGAATATACGTAATTCTTAGTTCTCTTGGATAAAACTGATGAAAATTGAAAGTATTTATTATGAAGAATAATGTCTGAAGCCTCCTACAGAATTGTGATGAAGTACATGCAGATTCACCTTTAACTGTGCCCCTAACTCCACAGCACAGTGCAGCCTTGAGAGGACAGTTTCCTCTTTATGGCCACTGTTCTGCTGCTTTACTGATGTAGCTGCAAAGTTTGGTTTGTAGATCTGGCTGAAATTCAATACATAAGTGAGTGGTAAATATTATATTTGTGAGTTGTCTATAATGTGAATAGACAGGTCATTTTTTTGCACATAAATGCATATTTATATTAAAATGCTTTACAAGCTAAAATCCACTTTGGAAACAGCAGAGAAGTTCACAGTCTGTACTGATTTTATATTCTAATGTGTCCATTTCTCTCTGGGAGAAAAAGCAAGTTCCAAGTGAAAAAACAATATGGCTTGTCAAACATGAAGATTTGTGAGGCAGTTCCGTATTTCTAAGCTCTTGATGTTTTCTAGACACACACAGCATTCAGTACTTAAGGGTCAGACTGTAACCTTTGAAGGAACATTTCCAGGGAAACTAGAAGGATATTAGGCCAAAAAGAAGAAGTCTGAGACATCCAATTTGCTCAGTGTTGATCTTCTATTTAAATGAAAAAAGAGTAGCCAGTGCTGAGGGGAACTGTGAAGGCAGAGGATGCTGTCTTGCACCTTCCCTGCTGCAGCTGCTAACCAGAAGGAGGGATGTGCATCTCAGAAACCCCTTCAGGGACCCTTCTTTTTTCCAGGAGCATGAAAACAGCAAGTGACTGGCTTTAGTTTAGCATAGGAAAATAAATAAAAGCATAACCTGGGACCAAGGAGTCTCACTGGGTGTGAAATTCAGGTAGCCACACAAAAAATACGAACTGCATTGAAACCTACTTGGAGTTGTTTCTCAGGAGACTTCTCCTTGGGCTTTTTTTTTTCATTATGCCAGAGCTGAGGTCAAGGCTCAGCCAACCTTAGGACTGTCTGACATTTATTCCTCCCTGAAAACTGTGTGAGGCACTGTGTGGTATTTATGCTCAGCTGTTGTCTCACACACTGACATTTGTAGTTGCATTTTAGGGCAGAAGAATTGTATTTAAGCTTCTGCCCCTCACTTTGAGGTGGATTTATTTTTTTTTTGTTTGTTTTTCCTCATGTGCTCTGCTACACTCTGTGTGTTGCACAGAAAGCAGGGAAACACATTTTCCTGTTCCACATGTATTTGCAGTGCACAGCTTTAGCATTGCTAGAAGCTGCAGCCAGATAATTGCCTTGTCTGCTGCATAGCAGGGAAAGATGTTGTCAACTTGGGCATCACACCCGAGAGGAACTGGAGTTGTCCATGCCACTGCTGGTTGAAGGAAAGGAATTTGTTGAGGTGTAGATGGGTACATTGCTAGGCCTGGGGCTGTTACACAAAGCTGTCAGGTTGTAAGCACATTTTGCATGCAGTGAATTATTCAGTCCAGAATGTATATCTTGATTTGAAATTGTATGTGATAATATTTTAATACAGAAATTTCAGTCTTCTGGCTCTTGTGATCTCCAGACAGCAGCAGTCTTTTCTGCCTGATATTGCTGTATGGAAAAAAAATCCTCTCACTGGTGATATACAGTGACTGCTTGATTCATTAATTTTTTTTGTTATGTCTTGCCTACATTATTACTTTATTAATATAGTTTTAATAAAGCTATCATTGTGGCTCTGTTGTGACATTTGCTAGAAGGCTTTTTCCCATTGTTGCGTAGATTTTTTCAGTGAGAAACCTGCAGTAGCTTTGCAACAATATATTTAGAAATGCAATTTTACACAGAGGCATTTGGGGATGGGACATACAATCAAATTTTGGCATCTAAGCATCTAATTGGAGTGCTCAGAAATACACCTCACTTACTATTTGCACATTCAGACTTTCTACATTTTGGGTTTTGCCCAAAACCTGCAATATGAAAGCCTTCTTTTAAGAACCACAGATGTATTATATGATGAATACACAGGGAGATGTTCTACATGGTTTAAATGAGAAAGCTTCAAAACTTGTGTCACTGTAGCTTCCATGACACAGTGGAATTGCTTCTATTCCAAAGAGCTCTGATTTTCATTTGAAGATTTGTAATATTCCATGATGCTGTGGGAAACAAAGATTTTCTTCTTTTGTGCCACTATGCCCATTAAATCCTAACCATAGCAGTGTTCTGGGTAGGAAGTAAACTGTTGCATTTGGAGTTCCCTTGCACTAAAACAGATGTTTCTTCTTGGGAGTTTTTTATTTGTAAGAACAGTGTTCTGAACCTATTATTAGGATCTAGATCCAGTTGGCAGATGGTTATATGAGGTCTCATTTTGAAAACAATCTTGTAGAAGTTAAGTGTCACATTTCTGGGATATGAATGTACATGTAGTTGTATATAGATGCACACATGCATGTGCATACTTTTTGTTTGTACATAAAACCTGTTGTTTCTCCTGGTTAGCTCTTAATTGTGCAAAAGTGACCTGGCTAAAGTAGAAATGAACTGTTCCCTTGTATTAATATAGGAAAAAGGAGGAAAGTTAGTGGAAATGTTTGCGTGATACTTTTATTCATTAAGAAGGTCTGTTGAGAATATCTAGGAGGAACATACTCCAGCTGAAGTTACAAATTGAATCCTTGTCATGATTTTTTGTCTAAGGATTGAATGGATGAAGAAAAGTGTAGCTTGAATCCTTAAGTCACCCAAATAGAATTTGAATGTATTGATAAGCACTTTTTGTTAAAAGATGTCAGTGAAAAGGTGATCACTTTCAAGACAAGAGGCACACAACATATTGTGCAACTTTTTCCAGACCAAGCCAAAGAAGCCAAACTCACATAGATGGAAGATAAACACAACAATCTGTAGCAATTTTCAGGAAGAGGTTTTGGGAATAACAAGCATGTCTAAATCTAAAGCCAGCAATGGTTGTTGATCTCCACTATCAAGTACAGTAAGAGTCTAAGGTTTGGTAGTTGCAAGACTACCCCTGAATTCTTTTATGGGAGCTGGCTTCTTGAGGATTCTCCCCTAAAATTTTCCTCTCTGGGAATAAATAAAGGCTTAGCTGTACTCATAGGAAAGGCTTAGAGACCATGCATATGTCTTGTTTGGCACTGAACTTACTCTCTTCTGTGTCTTTTGATGTTGTAGATGCACAATAGCCAGTGATTGAATACGGATTCCTTACTACTGTTAGTCTTGTAAATGAAATTATGAAAAAAATAAAAATAGTGCAAAATGGTGAGATGCATGCCCCAGCTTCCTCTGAAGATGCTAATTAAGGGGATGGAAGAATTATAAAAGCATATAAAATCAGTCCAGGAAAATAACACTGCCAGTAGCTGTTCCTGTGTTAAAACTCTAGACAGCCCCTGGAGATCGTAGAGAAAAAAAAATCTGCTATGATTGCAAAAAGAACAATAACTGAATAAAACCAAGTGAATGAACTTTCTTTCTTCAGCTTGTTTTGTACTCAAGTCAAAATTCTAAATTTCACCTTTATGTCTCTGTGTATAGAAGAGCACCTCACATAAATTTATTTTGGCAGATACATAAAATTTATTCACAAGCTTTGTTCAACATATTAAATTTAATTAGATCTTGTAATATTTGTACTTGTTATAAATTCCATTAGGCAGAACATTCACTGAACTGTGTACCTATAGGATTTAATTATGACAGCTATTATTAAATTGTGTAATGGGAAAGGAACACATAAAAAATTTCTGCATGTTCTCAGGGAGACCAGTGGTGGGGAAGTTGCAAATTTTACCCCTGAAATGTTTTTGCATTATCAATAACTCCTGATGATGTTCTAAATACTATTTCCTCAGACCTTACAATTCTATAGCTGCAGGAATTTTGTAAATGAAGGAAACCTAAGAGAAGTGAAGACATCAAATACACTCGTGCATCCTGCACATGCTAAGAGGACTTGGTGTAACCATCCCTCTTGTAACCTGAATCCCAATCTAGACAGCAAATCATTCACTCTTTTGATGAGGAAAAAAGAAAAAAAAAAACCACTGTGGCTGAAGATGAAAGAGAGAAGACAAGCATGTAGGCTGGGGCATAGGAACAAATCAAAGAAGTGACCATTTCTATCAGGTTCCCTGAAGTGGCTGCCCTGCCCATTTCCTTGGATACCTCTGTGTGAGTGTGACTTCGTGGGTGCTCTCAGACACCATGGCTGGAAGCAGCTCTCTTAGTCAGCTCTCCCAGCCTGCCAGGAAAATCAATGAACAGTTTCCTTCCAGCAGAGGTGGATAAGGTTTGCTACCTTCCTGCCAGACTTTTATAGATGCCATGCATGGCTGTTTGTCAGCTTTGACATATTTTTATTCTTGCGGCTGCCTCCATTGCTTGCATTCAGGCTTAGTTCATGTGGCTGTTCCATGCATTGAGATTGGGAGTGGAACCACCTGTGTGAACAGAAATGTAAATGCAACTCCTCCAGCAGGTTCAGAAAACACCCCTTGCTAACAGGCTAGAACACTTGCTGGTGTGTTCAATAACACTCATCTGCTACTACCAGCTTAAAAAAAACAGGTAAAATGTTGAAAAATGAAGGAAAAAAAGGGAAAACCAGAAGGTATGTGTAAAAAATGTACCTGAATCCAACAACGGAAAGGATGGTACAAAGGAAGAGGGTTATGTGTTGGAATTCAGCAAATTGCTAACAAGTAAAATAGATTATAATTATCTGGGATGCAAAGCAAAACACTATAATGAAGAACAAATTACCATAAATAATTTGCTTCTTCCCCTCTTTGCTAGGATAAGTAAGCATGAACCAATATGCCAAGTTGTTCCTGCCATATGTTTTCACAAGTGCATTTCTGTTTGGTATGGAAGAGAACCTTTTCCACAGTGTGATCTGTTTTTTTACACTAACTCATGTGACTTTAACCTAAGATCTAATTACTTCTTGGAAAAGGAAAATTAAGTTACTGAACTGCGTCCTTTTTGGAAACAAAGGAGAGGACACTGTTCTTGGCATTTTTAATTGTTCCTGCAGAGGGTTTTGCAAACCCTTTGAGGTCTACACCTTTCCTCTGCCACCCCTAGGAACTGTCCTGATCCTTATTCATCCTTTTAAGTGGTGGAAATGGCCTTTTGTCTCACATGAAAGATTGATCTATGTAGATCAAATGTTTCTGCTAGGCCTGTTTAGCTCATTGTAATAATAAACCAGAAACCAGGTCCAAAAAAAAGTGCCTTGCATTTCAATTTGGTTTTTTTTATCATAACTTAAGAGATCAGAATGTAAGATGAAACACAAATCTGCTTTTGTTGGCCTGTATCCTGGGTGTATTATGACAAGTGAATTATTGCGGGCTTTGTGGGAATCCATGATGAGGTGTGTTATGGCCCTGAGAGTCTGGAAAGGTCTGGGGGAAGGAGGAGGTGCAGCTATTTATTCTGAGAGTCGTGTCGGGATGCGCCACTCGTGGTGCGCGCTGTCTCCTGGGGGGAAGTGCAAGGACCTCAGTGACACACGAGCTCCTTCCTGGCCTCATGCTGCTGGCTTGAAATATTAGATTGCTGGAAAGGAAAGCTGTTAGACAAGGCCTGGTGTCACCAGCATGTGCTACTCTGCAGTGGGTGACAGTCACCTCCCAAGGCAATGCCTGCTGAGTGCATGTGTTCCAGTCTCTGTGCTGGTGTGGGCTGGAAGGGCAAACCTGTGTGCACAAATTCCAGCTCCCAGGGCAGGGAAACCTCTGGGCTTGGGTGCAGGAGCAGCAGGCAGAGAGGGGTATGGCTACCCTGCCACTGTAGCACTGGGTATTTCATTGGGATTTTAGGTGGGATGGCAGCCCTGTTACCCAAGCTGCTTATTATTTTTCACAGTCAAACTCTGGCTTTTGTGTACCACAGCATGTAGGAGATTTTTCCATGCCTTGGGCAGGTTTTTGTTTCTGAAAACATCAGTCAAAGCAGTTCTGCTGTTTATGAGAACAAAGGCAAAGGGTAAACAATGCACTGGTTTCCAAAGCTAAAAAAGGTTAAGTAACCTTTTCTTTAGGAAGTTCAAGTGCTGTAGAGGCTCTTGGTTTGGCACTAGGGCTGCCTTTCTGTCAGGGGTGTGTTTTTCAATCCTTTGGGGAAAACCCAGTTATGCTTTGCCAAGTCATAAACAGTTGACAAATTGCAATTTATTCATACTCAGAAGAATTTAGCAATGAAGACCTTTGTGGTGTGTTGGAATGTCTACAGCTTCCTGTGCTGGACAGACCTGGCATTGCCTGCTTCAGGAATGCTGCCAGAAGGGCTCTGTGATGCCCATTTCTCACTGCTTGGTCTGTACATGGCCAAGAGGGATGGGCACACCTGTCTTTCCTGTGAGCCCTCTGTCCTGTGCACCCTGGCAGGCTGGAAGAAGAAAAATGATACAGACAGACTGAAATCAGGTGGGGAGGCTGACTTGCTGGGATGTAGGGTGAGAAAGGGACTAGCTGGGCATGGTGATTAGGAAAAAATGCTGGAGAAGGGAGGGTGCTGAGGAGGTACTGGATCTTGAAGTCAGGTGCAAGGGGGTGTTTCTGTGGGCAATGTCTACTTGTACTACCACGCAGATAGATTTTTTTCAGGAGAGCAAATTTATATTCTGTCCAGAAGTTCATGGCCCTGTTTGATGTCAGCTTGAAAAGAAATATGTAGATGATACTGTATTGTTTGTTTTGTTATTTATTATTTTTATTCTCTTACTACTGGTAGTCTATAAATATTCCTGAAGGTACAGCAGCTAAGTTTTTTTACTGCTGTTTCCATCATTGACACATATGTGACTTGTATGACAGCCATAACAACTTCTTTCTTGTTTTGGCCCCTTTTGGAAGTGTGAGATAACATTCATACATTACTTACTTGGCTTATAATTAACCTCTGCTAACAACCATATCCACTGCTGCAAGAGCATCACCAGAGAGCAAGGTTAGCAAGCAGTGCGTGTGGGATCTGTGTGTGTATTGTTTACACAGGCACACATTGCAAGAGGTAGAATGGACAGGACACTGCACATGGTTTGCAAATGCTTTTGTGAATTTATAGCAACATGGATTCTCCTCCCACCCCCACATTTACTCAGGACATCTGCACGCCGCTGTGTTTATTTTGTGTTGGTGCTAAAAGCTCAAACTCCTTGCTCAGTGTTGTGTTTCCCAGGGCTGTTCCAGCAATCCCTGAGATCTTGGTCTTTGGGAAGACACCTCCAGGCTTTTCTGTTCTGCTTTGCCACCCTGCACGTCTTACAGCTCCTAATGTCTGTTTGCCAGCCTTCTCCTGGCTACCCACGCTGCCAGCCCAGGGCAATGCTCTGCTGGCTTGGCAAGGCTCCCTGGGGCTGCTGGGGCCCTGTGGAGCAGCAGGGGCTGGCAGCAGCCGTGGCTGGCTGCTGGGAGCAGGAGCACACCCGGCGGGAAGCGCTGACACCAGTGGCACCGAGGGAAGCTGCCTGTGGGCAGACTGAGCTGGCACATTGGTTACAAGTCTGTGGGGCCATGTTCAGTCAAAACAGAGCCTCTGCAAAACTGCTAATTGTAGCTCTGTTTTCTTGCCTCCTGCCTTCACAGGTTAGGAATGGAAATGAACCCCTTTGCAGTGCCCTGCCTTCCTGCAGCTCTGGGGGGACTCTAATCTGCTGCCACATCCCATGGTGCATGGCTAGCTGTCTGACAGTTTTTTCAGCATCACTTTTAAAGACATTTTTCTTCTTTTCAAATGCTTCCCTTACCTTGGCCTGACATATGTTTTTGCTTTAAGAGCAAACTAGTTTCCATAGGCAGCTGGTGAGGTCCCTGAACACATGTTCCTCCAAAACACAGAACCCTAGGAGACATCAATTCCCAGCAGAAAGGTTACTTACATACAGCTGCAGAGCACTGCTTAAAAGTTTTTGGAAAATAATATTGTAGTCAGCTGACATCATTTAGTCACTTTGATTAGTTTCTTGTGCCTGATTACCAAATGACCTGAATAAAGACAAATGAGGCTCCTTCAAAGATCACGTCTATATGCACTTAAGTAACAACCAGAAAATAAATCATCATTTGTTTCAGAGCTATAACCAGGGAAAATGTCCCCGAGATATAACCAGATTAGCTGGGCAGTATTTAAAACAAATGTAATTACAAAATACATGTATTGTAGCCAAAAGTATTGTTTGAAATGAAGATTCTTCTATGCTTTCCAGTCTTAAGTAACACAGGGAAAATGTTCTTTCTGAAAAGGAAATAAGGGAATTAAAGAGACAAAGGCCAGCTTAGGAAACAAAACCACATCCATTCACCCACAAGTTTTCTCTTTTCTTTGAGTGCATGTGGAAGAATGGGGAGGTTTTAAAATCAGAAGAAAAGAAAGTGTTTCTTCCTGAGAACAGGCACTGGATTTGGGTAGACTGCCCCAATTTCTGGGTCTATGGACAGAAATGTACTCTTTTCTTTAGGAGCCCTGTGGCTCCCTCTTGCACCCTGCCTGGCTGTAGGGTCCATCAGCCCCATGGCACACTCTGTGCTTTGCCAGACACGGTGCTGAGCTCTGGCAGCAGAGGGTGGAGGGGCAGCACCAGCCCTGCTCTGGCTCTTGGCATGGGACACCTTGGGAGCATGCTGTGGGATCCTTTCTGTAAGGGAATATCTGACTTGGGTATTTTAAAAACCTCTATTTTTCATTCTTTCCCTGCATTAAGTAGAGCCATTTTTAAGAGTCTACTCACATGCTGTGTCTTTCCTGTCCCAATTGTACTTTCAAGTGACTGCTTGGAATAACCAACACTGTTCTTTTTTAAGTATAGGACTTTTGGTTTTCCAGTTCAGTTTCTTGTGGCCTTTAATGTTTGTACTCACAGTATAAACCCGAGTCCCTGACTAGAGTCATAAAAAACAGGAAAGAAAAAAAGAGAAGCATTTACTGGATTGCAGTCCTATCTTAGAGAGCACCCCAAAGGACAGGAGGTCACCCTACAGGTGTGCACTATTCCTGCCTTCAGGTTGCACGTAACTTGTAAAAACCTAAATTTCCACGTTGGCAAAGCAGGTCAGATCAACAAATTACAGCCAGAGTGCTTGTGAGAAGGCTTCATGGCAGCATGATTTGCTCCTTCCTTTTCCCCTGCACTCTCTGGTGCTGGAGAGTGATGGCGGAATGTGGCTGTGCTTTCATGGTGGGTCACAGTCAGTGCTGCAGGCGTTGCTTTGGGCCATCAGAAAATGTAGGACAGCCATGCTTGGCTTCCTCACTTCTTTCCCTCTTTTCTGTGCTACCCTGAAGGGAGTCAGAAGTCATTAGGAAGTTAGTGTGTTTGAATTTCTGTCCCACTCTCTCCAGGGTCTGCTCAGCCTGACAAGCAACAGCAAAGTCATGTCTATTTTTTTGACCATGGGGTTTTCCATCTACTTTTTTTCTTTTAGGTTGCTGCTGGTGGGAAGACTGAGAGCAGCTCTATCTCAGATCAGAACTACACTGGGACAATATTTTCAGTCTGTGACAGAAACTATGACCTGGAAATCAACACACTCAAACGTGAGAGCTCATAAATGCTGGTTCAAACTGTTGGGATAATATCTTGTGCTTGAAGTTAGAGGCTTTGCTCAAGAGGCTGTGCCCATTGATAGAAACAAGTGGTTAGAAGTGTCTTTAAAGGTGTCATTACATGATTTTTTTTTATTATGACATGGATGATTTTGATCTAAAAAGAAGCTGTGAAAAGGCAGAGTAGTATTTTTCTTAGCCTTCTAATACAGAGCCTCATTTTTTTTTAAAGCATTCATTTGAAATCAACAGAATGTGGGTTTGTTTTATCTGAAGATAATTTGGGAGTATTAGTAAAGATTTGCTTGTAATTTTGATATTAGCAATTTGGCATTAAATTGCATGAGGTCATTTTACTTTTAATGCCAAAGTTTCATGTATTTATCTACCAGCTGGATAATAATTTGGGCACAGGCAACATGTCAACAGCCCAATGATCTGTTTAAAAAACCAGATTTTCTGACCTTATTTTAGAATATGTATCTGCTCAACTCTTTTTATTAAACAGGAGCCAAAGTTGTGGAGGAAATATCTGGCAGTTTATTATTTTAAAATATTAGATTATGCTAATCCAGTGTCAGTTTATCTTAAAATAGGAATACATCACAACATATCTTTTTGACAAAATGGCAGATTATGATTAATTTTGGAGTAATGTTTCTCCTCAGCAGTATCAAACCTGGGTTCCTTCAGTCTCTTGTTGAAAGCAGTGAGATATGTAAAGAAAAATAACAGGTAAAATGCACCACAGTTTCTCAAAATGAAAATCTCCAAAGAATGGCTCAATGGCTCTTTAAACCTCTGTAAGGAAAAACTGCCAGACACTCTGGGCTGAATACTTGTGTTTTAAACTTATGAAAGGGATTGCAAGGTGATAAAATCTTCAGGATGATTTTCAGACAGGAAGCTGAAATTCTTGCATCTGAAGTGCTAAAATTTGACAACAATTGCACGTATTTTTTAAACGGGTGTGAAAAATCACAGCTATCTGCTTTCAATAAAGAAAGAGCAGGAAATCCACAATAAAGCAATAAAACCATAAACCTTAAAATATGCACGTGCAGCAGGTGCTGATATGTACAACAATATTTGAATGCAATAAAATGTCTCACTATTGTTCAAAAAGAACTGCTGCCAAGATATAGTATTTGTCTATATTCTGCCCTTGACTAGAATTTGTTTAGATATCCAAAGCTAGCATATGTTAGATAAAAAGAGGAAATTTCTTTAGGAGAGACAATGGAAAGTGTGTTCTGGTTCAAGTTACTTGCTTTACTCTGTTGAGAGGTCTCTTTTGTTTTGGGGTTTTTTAGTTTTTGGGTTTTTTTTCCTGATGGATGATTCATCTGAAATGTGAATTTTTCACTCATTCATTCCCAAAATTTTCTCTCTGAATTTGTGTTAGTATGTAGCTGAAGGGAAAATTATGGACACTGAATAACACCCAAAGGAAATGTATTAGATATGGACACAGAGTAAAGCCAAAGGAAGACTGAGAAAGGAGTCTCAATAGTAATAAATAATCTGCAGTCTTGCTATCCTGGCTGATTAACCACCACATAAACACTGCTGAAAGTGTGACTGCAATCTTTGAATTGTCCTTGGTGCTTTTTCTTCATGGCACTGCCCACTGAAAAACAAGTTCTTTGCCAAAACCCGCATTTTCTGATCTGACTGTGAAAATCTGTGAAAACATTTTTGGTTTTAGAAATAATGCTGGTGTCAACCAGATGTTCTCCAGCAGATCTCTAATCTAGACTGCTCAATTTCTCAGATTTGTCAAGTGATGCAATGTTGAGGTGAAGAGCAACCCAGGATCAGATCAAATTTTGGTGCAATGTGCAGCTCTGCACGTGGGGTAGGAGCAGTTGCAAGGCTTTTGTTTGCACATTTATATGGATTTATGGTATATTTGCCTTTAAAAACCCTCTGTTATGTTTTAGGCTGTGGAATCATCTAGATCCCCTAGGCATAGCCATGTGTCCAATCCCTTTCTCTATGACTCATTCTGCATTCCTGGCCTTCCCTTCTGGGCTGTAGCATGGGGGGATATCATTACCTCAAGTGTAACCAGACATTGTAAACCAATCAGATTTTACAGCCCCTTGGTCTTGGGTGAAGCAGCAACCTACTCATGATCAGCTGTATAATTCCAGATGGGGGCAGTGCCAAAATGCTCACACAAGTGCTTCAGTGTGCATCCCACCTGCACATGGGATTCCACCCATTTGTCTTCCTGTACCTGCATCCTTCATTTCCCTTGGCCCTGAGTAAAGCAAGGCCTCCAGGACCCTTTACATGGAATTGTTTCAGTGGCACGTGGATAAGGCCGTTTATACAGGTGCAGCTACAACAGCTCTTATGCCTTCTCACAGTCTTTGGTGGGATGCCATGCTCGTCTGAGCACTGGTACTGAGATAAAACAGCATCTACATTGGAAATTTTTGCCAGTGTAATTATGCAAGGCAGCAGGACCTCTCTAGTGCATGCTATAAATAAGGCCCTTATTATGAACAGATTGAGAACCACCACAGACTTCTCCCCTCCCATGGATTTATTCATTGTTTCTCCACTACAATTGCCAAACCACTGACTGTAAAACTTGCCTCAGGCCCTGCTTTATTTTCATGGTGGGCCCCACAACCTTATCAACATGTGTGATATGCATAATGGCAGTCACTACTGCTTTTTTTGCCATTCCCTACTCTTCGGCTACTGAAATCCAGCAGCGTTCCCCTCTGTACAGAAGCAAATCTGTGGTTTTTTTTCCACTCAGCAAAAAGCAAAGATTTTTAACAAAAAAAATCTGTGTGAGAAGGGAAGTGACACCTTATTAAGAAAATAGCTTGAGCTGTGGACAAAAGTCTCAAATTTCTATTTTTCCTTAAATACATCCCAAACGGTTGGCACTAGCTTTGTCAGCAGTGAAACACCACTCATGACATTAGACTCCTCTCCAAAGGCTGCAACAAATTTGTTTTCTTTTTCCTGTAAAATGTTAACGTAACTGATGCTTTATTTTACAAGAGTTAGAGCGGTGTTGCTGTTTTGGGGCAACAAGCTGTGAAGTGCAGTGGTGTGAAGCAACAGTCAATGCCTCTGCTGTGGGGTGGGTTTTGGATAGGGGCATGATGCACATCTGGTCTGCAGCTCCTTTCTGGGAACAATTCTAGTTACGCTTTTTACTCTTGGCCTGTGTTGACTTTGAAGCTCATTTGACATGCACATTTGAAAGACAACGCTGATGAAGAGGGCAGGACACACTTTAAATAAAAATAAAAATAAAAAAACCACAACAAAAACAACAACCAAAAAACAGAAGGGAGGTTTTTTGCTTGGTTTTTTCAATATGTTGTGAAGGAGCATGTATGTTGACTGACCAATGGGAAATACAAGGAAAGCTGATGCATTAGGAAAGCTGATGCAGTACAAATCAATGAAGGTAATAGCAGAAGACCATATTAATTACTTTCCAAAATCAGCAAGGACAGGTGATACATTTTCAGAAAACAGGTCTATGATGTTCACATCTGATTTTCCATTTATTTTCTTTCTTTATCTTCTATCGTTCCTGGCATTCTAGTTTTGACACCTCTTTAATTTCTTTCCACAAACATCTGCTGCTTTCTAGTCTATTTTTTGTAGCACATTTCCTTCATGTATAGTTCTCATAAAATGAAGATTTACTCTTTGGCATAGAGAAGCAGGCTTCCCTTGGTTACAAACTGGAATGTCCCAACTTCAATGGATACTGGGAAAGTGTTTAAAGTTCCTGGTCTGTAATGTTAGAGACTGGCAGACATATCTGCATCTAAATTACACCAGTAAGGGTGTAAGACTCTAATTTTGCATATAAGCTTTACTTTATTCTCTTTTTTTGTTTGTTTGGCTGAGGAAGATAGATTTTTGTTTTTAAAAAAAAGAAGTTGTAGATTGGATGAGTAAGTTTGGAGAAAATGAATTGCACAAAGTGCTGTTCTATTGCTCTCTCAAAAAGAAGCGAAACCTATTCCTTTCTCTCATAGAAGAGGGATGCAGACAAAATTCCTATGTGTTACAGTAGGCATGGTTATTGAGAAGCTGAATTTTGAAGAAAATACTGGGTTTTCACTATCAGCTTCACTGTCAGCCTGTATTCACTGCAGCGAGTCCTAAGTCCTATTCACCAAACAACCTTTCTGGCCTTGCTGACTGCTCACTCTGGGGAGAGGCTATTTGCTGTAGAGCCACTGAATTACTAGCTTTTCTTTTGCAAAACATGTCAGAAGTGCTGAGTTCACACATGGTATTATTTCAGAGGACATCACCTTTTGATGCAGCTAATTTTGCCCATACGTGTGGTGGGGCATTGGAACAACTGCAGAATGGGGCTCTGAGGATGGCTTCTGGCACTTTCAAGATTTTTGGTCTGTCCTGAGAACTATTTCACCATGGTGGCCTGTCTTAGGTGAAAAGGAGGAAATAATCTGCTGCCCAAGTGCGGCTTTCTTTACTCCCTATATTGTTCTTAGTATTTCCAGTGGTCTCTTTGGCATATTTCCCCATGAGCACTTGTGATGAAGACATAGAGGATGAAAACAAGCTCTGAGTTTTGTCTGCTGGTTTAATTTTTGTCCAAATTCATCTCTCCATTCCGTTTGGCTTGTTCAGCTTCCCATGACATGTCCAGTTCTTTCTCCTCTCCTACACAGAGGAGCTATTGTTGCAGCATTTCATTCTTTGTCTGGGGTGTGTGTATGTGGGTGAGTGTGTGTGTATGTGATGTGTTTCCTTTCAAGCCCACCTTCACTCTTTAAAAACAGATATTTGGTCTCCTCCCTCTTGCCAGCAGCCATCCTTCCAAAACTTAATTCTTCCCATTTTAGCACAGGAATGGTGAATCAGGCTTTGCAGATAGAAAGCCATTTGAACCCCACTTCACATGCCTCTGCTTGACCTTTGTCTTTGAATGTTGTGCGCTGGCAGCCAATGCCCTTTGCTTGGTGTGTTACTGGCCAGCCCTTGCACCTTTGTGACTCTGCTTCTGTAAAGTTCACTTCTGTCTCCTTCTCATGTTGTCCATTTGATTGGATTTGCATGGCAAGGTCTTGATAGTGAAGGGGGGTTACAGGCTTCTCTAAAAAACTGCCAGAAACTCCCCCTGTGCCTAAGAGAGGCAACACCTGGGGCCTCCAAGACAGACTTCCCAAGGCTAAGGCTGACCCCATCACTGATGGTGGTAGCACCTCTGGGATAATGTATTTAAGAAGGAGGAAAATGTTGTTGTGCTGAAGGAATTGCAGTGTCAACTCTGCAGACACCAAGGTCAGTATAGAAGGAGGGGCAGGAGGTGGTCATGGATCATGATTTCAGTGGGATTATGCTAAACCTGTAGCAGGAATATGCACAGTCCTGTGGATCAAGACTTGAGGAACACTGCAACACGAAAAAATTCCAGTCTGACTGAGCAGAGACATCGAAAAACCCATAATGGTGAGAAATTGAAAGAGTTGGTTAGTCTGCTGATTTGTAAAAAATTATTCTCTAGTTACAATGTTATAAAGTTGTCATGTTATAAAATATAAACCCAAACTGAAGATGTTAAAGGTTAGACTGGTTGTAACAATCTTCTTGTCTTGGGATGTTCCAGGTTATGTTGGAGGGCATTCTTACAGCATTCATTTTTCTGTCTGTCAGAGGTCAGAGAGGGATTTCATCCTATGGCTGGCTTCCACCTCCCAACAGCTACCAGCACCAACATTCTTGTACTGGCTAACAAGGTCAAGTCGATTGGTACAAGATAAGGTGGAAGGTTTATCTCACAGAGACAGACAGACATGCTAACAGAACAGGATTTCTTAGGAAACTAAGCTGAAAAAATAAAAATTACTGGAATGACAATAAAGGGATCTTCTCCAGCTCTTCAATTTCTGCATGATTATTTTGTGTGATGCCTTCTTAATATAAACTTCTTGGAACAGAAATGTCCATGTAAAATACCACAGAGCATAGCAGAATCTTTGCAGTCATTAAACAGAAGGAAATATAATGAAGTTAAGTACCAGTAATATTCAAGTATGAAGATTTCCACTTAAATGAGGGACATCAAAGATTTTAAGGTCAATGCCAATATAAAATCACTTTTTTTCTTTAAGATTTGAAACTTCTTAAAAGAATTGTTGTTAGTTTAGAGTTACATTTGTGTTGCATGTCAGTTTTAATTTTGTGCTCCAGATCTTGGGCTTGGAACAATTCACTTTGATTAGTGACCAATGTTTTTTTGAAACACATTTTTTTCCACTTTCTCCTCTGTCAATGTTATAAAGTCTACATCTCTTAAAATGATGAGCTTGAGATCTTCAAATCAAGAAGGTTTAAATGCCATGTATAATAGCAACAAATGGACAGCCATTTACCAGGTATGGTGAATATTGAATATTCAGAAAGTCTAACTTTCAATCTTTAATAACCTAAAAATATCTGCTTGGTTGGAATGATTGATGGTCCTTGTCTGAAAGAGTGTATCATGTCTCACACCCACTGAGCTCAAAATATTACAGCCAGCTACCTCCCAGCTGGACAAGGCCTTGAACAATAGTGGAATAAATAATGAGAAAAGTCTAGCTTTTCTGGAGGATGTTTTTAGGTATTTTTTTCCTTGTGCAGAGTAAAGAAACAGGTCATGGGGCCAGGATGTACTTGGCTGGGTGGCAGGATTGCATCCTGCAGGCCAATTGGATTTCTCTTTGCAAAGGATCATTTTCTTTATTCATTGTATTTATCAAACTTGGTCCTGTATGGGTTTCAAATATACAATGTAGCTGGTGACAGAGGTTTGTTCTGTAAGATATTTCTTTCTAAGGAACTTTGGGAAAGAGGAGAAACAGTTTTCTGACTGTGTTAAGTCAAAGAAAACCTGTGAAGAGCATCACAACTTCGTCTTCAAATCTAATGGTCATTTTAGGGATCTACTGAAAAGAAAAGCCGTACAAAAATGATGTCATAATGGTCATAATGTATACTAACATTTCAGATGCTATTTTATGTGATGGATAGAAACCTAGTCAAATTTTGCTTGTTTTGTAAACAGTTTATATCACTGGGATATAAACTAAGAGAAATATAGGGGGAAAGCTGCCTTGCACCATAATTCATGTCTTAAAATGTATTTGGGAGACTTTGCTTTTGACAGAAAGGAACAAAATTATTTACTTTCACTTAAGAGGAGTTCTTTACATAAATTACAAAGAAACAGAGTTGCAGTATGTTTCTGCTTCCAAATTCTGATATAATCAGTGAACTTGTAGAGTAGCTGACTTTTTTCAGGTGTGCACCAAGGTAAATGAGAACAGCATAATATCACTCTTCTGCTTGATCATTGTTAGACATACAGCCATCTTTTTGCATTGCTTTGTAATACATCCTTGTATGCAACACTACTACTAGCCTGAATCTAAGGGTCTGGGTTCTTTTTTCAGGCTTAAAGTGTTCTCATGTTAATGTAAGTTTACTACATTTATTTTCCTGGGCTTTAAGCCTAAGGTTAATACAACTCTTTAATGATCCTTTAATTTTGAGAAAATCAATTGATAAAGAAATAGCTACTGTTTAGACAAATGAAAATGATGAAATGAAAAGTCATTTCAGCTTGAATACTGTATGATTTTCACAGGCAAATTGTCCTCATTTTTTTTCATGCATTATCCTACCAAAACTACAGATGAAAATATATACAACTTAAACAATAACATTGTTTACTTTCTACAACTAAGTCTATTTAGCATTATTACAATACATCAAGTTGCCTAAGTAAAACTACAAATCTGTGCCATTACAAACTACTGCTGTGTACTCATGCAAGCCTCTTGTTCATAATAACCCAGGGGAAAGGGTATATGAGGGGTCAGACGGGTACAAAAATGAGATTGAGTCTGAATTAGGTGATTAGTACTCTTATCCCTAACTTTGCCTGCCTCAAAAAGTCTGCCTGTCAGATCTTGTCTTTGAATTCTGATCTGCAGCCACAAAATGGATACTTCCTCTCCAGATAAATCCTTTTACATTCAAACAAAGTGGAGCCTGAATGAGGAGGTACAGTCAGGGCTCTTTCAACAATAAAACCATTAGCCCTGCTGTATTTCTGCTGGCTCAACAAACAGCTGAGTCAGATTTATTTGCTGGCAGATGGAGGTGACTAATGATATAAGCAGAACTTTTCTGCTTGGGCAAGCTAAATGATGCCTAGCAGGAAAGGCAAGAAGCATCAGATCCACATGTTAAAAAAGTACCATTCTTTCTAATTTAGTGCTTTGCTCAGTGGTTTGTTCAATTTTTTAAAATTTGTTTTAGTCTTTTTTTCTTTATTGTTTTTTTTCAGAGGATTTTTTGGGGTTTAGGGTTTTTTGGGGGGGGTGTTTTGTTTATTTTGGGGTTTTTTGTTTTTTAGGTTTGGGTTTTGGGGGTGGAGTTGACTGGTACCTAGACACATCCCCTAAGGAAAAGTGTCTAATTAATAAAAATTCGGTGGCATGTATCCATCTCCAGTAAAACTGTATGCAGTTACTCTGTTTGAGAACAACAGGGAGAGTGTTCTGATGAAATAGCTCTTACTTGGTTGGGCTGAAATGTCCAGAATGCATTACAGAGACCACCAAGTTTTAGTGACTGTACTAATCCTGCTCAATTCAACCCCTTGCTTGAGACTGACATGAAAAAATTTGTGAATGTGTCAATCAAAACAGAACAAAATGAGGTTTTGTGTGGTGATCAGACATGTCTGCACAGAACTTGAAACCTCTAAAATGAGTCAATCTCCATGAATTGTGCTGTTTGAACCCATTTTGAAGCCCCCACAGCCTTCTTACCTGGTATTTGATTCTGAGGCTTGAGCTGGCTCTGCTTTATAATTCTATTTTGGAAACTCTAGAAGCTTTTAGTCTTTTATCCAGAACCTTTATTCTTTCTGTCAGCAGATGCCAAGCACTTTCCTCAGGGATGTCCTATTTTCTCACATGATCAAACCACCCTTTGAATGTTCCTCTGGAGAAACCCATCCTCCTGAGATACTGCCCAGATCTCTGGAAGGGCATGTTGCTGTTCTTCAGAGATGCAGTTGATTTGTCACTCTGCAAAGACCATGTCACTGAGATAATTTCTGGGACATGCAGGGCTCCTTTGTGCTGGGGAGGCCACCCCAGCCCTGTCTGTGGGAGCCTGCAGCACTGGGACAGTGGGAATGAGAGCACCAGGAGCATCCTGTGCCAGGGTTGTGGCTCATCATTTCCTGGAAGTGAGCAGCCACCCTGCTCTGTACACTGACCAGTGCAGTAACCCATAAATGTATATGGATTTTGGAAACAGAAAAATTGTTCCAAATCTGAGGCTTTGCTGTGCATTGTGTACTTGCTTACCGTGGTGAGTATAAGAACTGCAAATAATTTCATTAGGACTGAGATTAGTGGTGCACATGTACTTTATTTCTGCCCTTACTTCCTGAATGTGAGCATTGTGTCTGTTGCTGGTGCTTCACAGAGAGTTCAAACCATTGGTTTTCTTGGTTCTGACCTTCTTTAGTTTCCCCATTTTTGAGCTTTCCTTTTATGTGGTTTAAGATAACTGTAATCAGTTTGATTAACATGTTGAAAGCACTTACATTGCAGTGAGTTTTGCTTCATGGCTCAACTCCTGTGTGTCCTGAACTCACTTGTGTGAGCATTGCTGATGTAGCAGATGCTCCGTGGGATGATCCCTGTATTTTCAGCACCTATGTGTGCAGCTGAAACTGTGCTTTGATATTCTTGAATATTGTGCTCTCAGTGTTTTCTTGATTAGGAGATTAGGAAACATAAGTCTGCAGGCATATCTGTATTTTTGTCACATCTTTATGAGGGAAATAAATCCTCCCTGCACAGATTGATGATAGATTTTAAAAATATCTCTCTGTTCTTCCTCCTCATACAATTCATCAGGATGCCTGTCATCATAAAGTCTCTGTCATCATTAGACATTTTTTTCTCTCAGTGTTAATTTATATTTTGGGTTTTCTTTGAGGGATAATTTGGCAAAGTATTTTAACCGTTTCTTGTTCATTTTGAACTGGTGTTCATATCAGTCTAATTTTTGTGTTAAATTTACCCAATTCCTTCCCTTCCTCAATTCTCCTTGGCAAATTATTTGTAGTGTTCCCTAATCACTGACTAAAGAGTCTTAGTTGAGGAGAAACAGCAGCAGTTGTTTTGTTTGAGGTTTTTTGCTATATACTTTTCTGTCCTCAAGCTGCCTCAAGTTCTGCAGAAATTCTGTCCTGAAAGGATGGAAGAACTCTGATTATACAAATTTGCATTCCTATCTAGAAAAAATATACAGGTATTTGAAGCATATTGAATTTGATAAGTATCTTTCAATTTCCATTGCATTTTTGATCCAGCTGTGAGACACAGATGGGAATCTTTGAAGTAAATTTCAATCATTTCCCCATGTATCTGCATTTTCTCTTTAGGCTTATAAACCGGTAGCCTTCCTGAGGAAAATAAGGTCATATCTGCTGTATTTTTTTATTTGAGGAAATAGTTGAAAGCCTTTTACTTTTCTATACCTCTTCCTCGTAAACTGACTCTATCGTGCGTCATCTGAAAGTGAACCCTTCCTAAAACAAATGTCCCAACTGGTGACTTTGGAGAAATAAGCCTATGGCAACACAATGAGAATTCTGCAAATTTTATTCACCCTGAAAAGCAATTGGGAAGTCAGGATCTTCCTTTCCAATTTATTTCTTTAGACATTTGTGGTATTCCTAGAATGACACTACTTGATAAACCCTTTAACTTTCTTCCTAAAAGTCAGACCAGTGGACTTAAATGAGAGCAATATCAAGGCTATTTTAAGTGAGCCCAGCCCAGCCAGCAGATATGACACACAGCAGTCTTTTAGTGTAGCCCTGGGCTGTTGCCTCTCTAGTTCTGGCTGTGATGAGAGCAGAGCCCCTCAGTCTCCCACAGTGATGCTCTCTCAGGAAAGACTTCTAGTCGACAAGGCAGAGGACGGCACCATGGTCTCTTCCAGGGAGCACTGCAGGCGGTGCTGTGCTCAGTGTCACTGGTTAGGCAGTCAGGGCACTGCACAAGGACATCAAATACCCCATGCAATTTGTTTGAAGCAACATTTTGCTGCTCTGCTAGACTTGTTTAGCTTTCTATCTGATGTGAAGGCGGTGTTTTCTTCTTTTGTTTCACGGAAAATGGAAAATCACCACTGGGCAAGTGCCTGGTACTCTAGTAATAGTCTAATTTAATTTTTTCTTGAAATCTTCAGCTGATTCCAATAATATTATTGGCCCCAACCCTAAATTTCTTGTAAAAATTAAATGCAGAGAGAACAACTCAAGCAGCCTCTCTTCCAGGGCAGAGCTTCAAGTATCCTGAAGGTCCTGAGAGCAGCAGGAATAACTCAGTGAGTAAGGCTGGAAGAACACTGGTGGACCTGATGTGCCTGGGGAAGAACTCCATAGCTCTAGAACTTCCAGAAAACATTAAAACGCACATTTTGCTCTGTGTAGTGTTTTGGGTTAGGGAGATGGACCTAAATCCCTGCTGTGCTCCATGGTCTGGTTGATCTGCTTTATCTCAGGCCTGTGACAAACCAGCACCCCTGAAGGTACAGAAATACTTTAGGGCAGTTGTAATCTGTGTCTGCTGCTTGTTTGCAAATGCACAGAGGAAGGACAGGGGTGCAACGAGGCAGCCAGAGCAGGAAGGCAGGGGTTCTTTACAGCCCTGAAACTATTTTGTTAAGAGACAGGAGTGACTCAGAGCCAAGCCCCCAGCTGGACAAAGACTGTGAGATCCACGTTGTTGCAGGGCAGTGGAGTGACCATTGATGCCAACAAGGCTGCCCGGCCCACATGGCATGTGTGATGTGTCCAGCTCTGCTGGTGTTTCCAGCCACAAGCACAGCTTTGATGAATGCCACGGGCCCCAAAACAATTTGCTTTGGTTCCATATCACTTGGAATTGGTGATAACACATACTCATTTGATTCTACAGAAAGGAGGTAAGAGCAGTGAGTCGGATACATGGCTGAGAAAAATAAGGATAAAATTTGCCTGACTTTGGGCCTTAGGTAAACATTTTAAAACCCAAGGGCCCCAATAACAAACAGAGTTGCAGATACGAGTTTGCATGAGGATTTAGAATCTTTGGAGTTAAAGTAGAGGACATCCATGACAACAGAAAAGAAAAACAACACTTATTTAGTGGATACTGTCAAAGTACAAGGAATATTTCCTCAGCTTGTATTGATTTTACCTCTTTCCCATTGCAGACTGCAGACACAGGTCTACATGCCTTTGCTGTATCAGATATGCCCAATGTTCAGAGGTGCTGTGGTTGCTGCCCCGGCCACTTTATTTTAAAGGAATTTCTAGATTTATTTAGCATGTTTTGCAGTTTGAGTATAGATACATGTGGGATTTAAGGGCTTTGCTTAAAACCTTCAATGCAGTTTAAACAAAGGTCATGTACACAAAAAAGTATAAACAGCATACTTTTTGAGCTCCAGGTGTTTCCAGAGGGAGGTAGTGGGAACCTAACAAAGTGAGATTGCCCACACCCACAAAACCCAGTATTGCACTTGGGCATGGTCTGTACATCATGGTAAGTATATTTAAATTCTGTTTTAAAATCCATCCTTCACAGAGTTTTCTTATTCTGAACATATGCCTGGCCTTGCAATTGAAAATAGTGCTGGGGTGATGCATAATAGACACACTAATGTTGAAGCGAGTGTTCAATAACAGGATTACAGAAATAGAGGTAGAGCTGATAAAGATATTATAAGAAAAGAACCCCAACAGTTATATATCTCATCACAGAGTATGTTAGAAGACCTGAGCCCTCTTCATTTGGAACATTCATGCTGTCTATGGAAATTAATAAAATTAACCCATAAAAAATAAAATTACTAAATTCACTAATTAAACCACATGAACCGTAATATTGTAGTGGGTCTGCCTCATAAAATTGTTACAGATTCTTGCATAGGAACTAGCTATTTGAAATCTTTCAACTTACAGAAGTGGTTGTCATTGTTTTTCTGCTGACTGTAGGCCCTTGCTCTATGCTCATGACTTAACTAAAATTTAAGGACAGAAATCTCAAAGTGTCACACCACAAATCAGTGTTTTCCCTTCTCAGCTGAGGGAAGTAGGTCTGTGGAGGAATTAGGTCACTTGGCCAAAATCTCAGAGGTTTCAATAGCATTGCTAGGAATAGAAATTAGATCTTCTGGTTCTACTCGTTTTTGTAGGTTCCTGTGTGGCTGTTTTAGAAGAGGTTGAACGATGTCTTCACTGTTTTTATAGCAGTGGAATGTGCTGAGAGAACAGCCAAGGCAACTTTATCCCAAAGCAGCTCTTAGTTTTGGTGCACCTGTGTGAAGCCCATATAAAACTGAATAGAATAAAACCTAAATTTGAGTGCTTGATCTGAGACACGTCAGTGCTTTGTTATCTTTATGAGCCTCAAAGTGTCCCAACTTGTGCACCCCAAGGGGTAACTGAAAAGAGTTGGGGAAATGGTGCAGAATGAAGTCCTATCACCTGCAGCTAGAGCATTTACAAGCCAAATTTCATGACTGCTTTTTCACATTCAATGAATTGTAGCATTGGTGAATAGGATAGCAAAAGCTAATTTCAAGATGCTAAGCTAGGAAAACTTTAGTGAGGCATGGAGTTGAAAGTAATGGTACATACCAGTGTTAAAGATTAAGGTTTATTAAAACCAAGTTTTTATGCTAATCAGAATTAAGTAGTAGATCTGCTACGTTTATTTATGTGTGACAAATTGTAGCTAAGCTAAAGACCTTTGAACACTGTACAAAAGGATAATTGATATTTTTGTTTAAAGAAAAATAGTCCAAAACTGAACTCTTTGGGAGTCCAACTCTTGTTATGAAAAGGGGTTGAAGAGGTTGCCCCCCAGCCTTGTCCCCTGCAGGTTGGGACAGGAGAGGAAAACAGGTAATTTTATTCATCTTAGTTTCTCAATTTTCCAAGTTATAGTCTCCAGCTGTTTCTATCAACTTTGTTTCATAAAAAAAACCCACAAAAAACCCCCACCAAAAAGACAGAGAGAGAAAGAGAGAGAAAAGACTTCTATGGATTTTTTAAGCTATCTTTAAGTGACTCTTTGTTGAAACCTGCATTGCATTTTTCAATAATTCCAGAGTAGTTTTCTTTCTTCTTTTCCCAAAACAAACATCTCTTACCCAGCTTCTCCTCAGCCTGAAGAGTAAAAAAAGAGATAAAAGCAAAATAAAAGCAGCAGGCTAGGAGTGAAGGGAAAGGAATGGTGTCTGCAGCAAGAAGTGTGGCCATGCAAAGTCAGACATGGAGTCTGTCACAGTGACAGGTGAAAGTCTACCTGTGGGCACACAGCAAGGGTGCCTTCCCCTTTGCCAAAACCAGCAACATTTTACATAACATTTCCAGATAAAGGCTGACCACAGCACCCAGCAGGTAGGGACTGATGGGCTGGTGTTTTAAGCAGCACTCATCACATAATCTGCATCCCCCTTGTACATCCCCAAGTATGTCCATCCCCAGAAGTACACTGACCCACAGGGACTGTAGCATGTAGAAACTGGCTGCTCTCAATCTTTGACCCCTTTTGCATGGGAGCAGGGGAGACACCCCTGTAAATGCTGGGAACAATTAGCCGTCCTTGATGAGGTGGTTGAAATAAATGGCTGCTGTTCCTTTCTCTCCTTCTTTGCAGCTCAGGGAAGTGAAACTATTGGGTGTTTTTCAGAAGGTGTCTGGTGGTAACTGTCTGAACTGGAAGGAAATACTCTGTAGAGGTGCCTTTTAGTTTTGCAAGTCCAGCACAGGCATTGAGGCCACGTGGCAGGAGATAAAGGAGCAAATCATATTTATAGACAACTGATATCCAAATATTAAGATCAAATTATTAATAGCCTTGGATAAAATTTTAATACAGTATTTAATTCTTTTATATAATATTTTAATATTGCTTGTGTAGTTTTATTATTTTCTGTTTGTTTTTTAATGTGTCATATTAGCATGACTATCATCCATGCAGGGTTTACACAGTTGGAGATGTAATTTCAGGTTTTATACAACCAACTCTTATTCATTTTGGAGATAGACCTGTTCTTCTCACCTGAAACACTTCCTGGTTTTCATTCACTTAAAATTTTGTGAAACATTTACCATTTCAATGGTAAGCATCTGCTTTAGTCTGATTTCTCCTGGAAAATTTCTGTGAAATTTTCAGATGTTGCTAAGAATGAAACAATGGGAAAAGATATTTTGTTGACTAAAGATTTTCTAAAGGAAAAGGAATGAGTTTCAAATAAAGTCCAGAACAGGAGCCTGGGGGGAGAAACTATGTATGACTGAATGAAGATCAGGTCTGAAAAGGGCACTGTATGCATAAGAGAAGAAATGGGACTGGCCAAAGGGAGAGACAAGGACTTAACAGGGCTGAAAGAATAAGAAGAGTCTGGTGAAGAACTGAGCCAGGCATCCATATGTGTGTTCCAGCTCCCTGGTAGTGGTATCTGGCACCTATCACCATTTTCTGCCCTGCCATTATCCAGATTGCAGAAGTCTGTGCAGTGCCTTTAAAGACTGCATCTACCTCCTGGTAGCCATTGCAAATGGCTATTTGGATATTGTTAAATTCAGGGATTTGCTCCTGTTTTTGAGAAACAAGCAAAATACATGCTAATTGATCAAAGTATTATCAAGGATGAAAACTTTGTTACTTCTTGTGTTTATGCAAGTTGTCTTTCATGAGAAGGTTGATTCTATAATCAGGACAGAGAGTCCCAGGAACTGAACATGGTTAAAGACACCATGAGACCCGTTCCCATTTTATTGGTTCCAGAAATGGCGAAGAGCATAGAGGATGAGACAGAATTTAGCGAGAGAACATATGGCAAGGGGGTGATGTTCTAGCCTGGAAAATTGGATACTCTCCCTTTTTCTGTCAAACAGCTCCCATGTGGTGATAGCTGAGTCATTTGAGCCAATCTTTTCAGAAGCTGTCAATAACTTTACATTGCTTTTATTCTTAGTGCAGGACTTGTAGGCGTGCTGAGCTTTCTCAGCTGCAGCTGAAGTCAGGGAAGTCATGCTCCAAATACAAAGTAGTGCACAAAAAAAATCTGGTTTTGGGAATTTAAAATCTTGTCCAACATGGTAATGTTTGGCCCTACTCGCCAGTTTTCAATAGGAAGGGATACGGCCAAGCCCTGTCACTTTGAAGGGATGCTGGGCAGGAAGTTCACTGTGAAGCTCTCTTATGGCAATGAGGGATGCTCTCTTCAGAGCAGGTTGTGAACATTGTGAGGGAAACAAGGCAAGCATGAGTTATGTTGAGATGCTCATCTCACTAGCCTGCCATCTTTTCTGCACAGTGCAGGTACAGCAAAGACATGTCTGTATATATGATTTGCTGAGTCCTGTGCATGGGTAATAACATTCCCTGCTGCACTACAATCTTGGGGGAGTGGTTGCAAAGCTGCCCAGCAGAAAAGGACCTGGGGCTGCTGGTGACAGCAGCTGAACATGCGCCAGCTGTGCCCAGGTGGCCCAGCAGGCCAATGTCAGCCTGGCCTGTGTCAGCAATAGTGTGGCCAGCAGGGCCAGGGCAGTGACTGTCCCCCTGTGCTCAGCACTGCTGAGGACACACCTTGAGTGCTGGGTTCAGTTCTGGGCCCCTCACAGCAGGAAAGACATTGAGGTGCTGGAGTGAGTCCAGACAACAGCAATGAAGATGTGAGGGGCTGTTTAGCCTGGAGAAAAGAAGGCTCAGGGAACACCTTCCCACTTTCTATAACTGCCTGAAAGGAGGTTCCAGACAGGTGGGACGTGGTCTCTTCTCCTGGTTAACAAGTGATAGGATGAGAGGAAACCTTGTGCCAGATTTTCATTGAATATTAGGAAAAAATTCTCCACTGAAAGGGTTGTAAAGCATTGGAACAGGCTGTCCAGGGAAGTGGTGGAGTCATCACCTCTGGAGGTATTTAGATAATGGGTAGATATGGCATTTGATGACATGGTTTAATGGTAAACACAACGGTGGTGCTGGGTTGACAGCTGGAATTAATGGTCTTAAAGGTCTTTTCCAATCTTAACAATTCAGTTATTCTATGATTGTATGTCTTGACATCTATAAATTACTCCAAACTCTTATCTCACAAACTGTATTCCATGAACATTTAGTAGATTAGAAGAAATATAAATGAGGAAATATACAGCTTCCCCAGTTTAGTCAATTTCCTGAATGGGAAGACAGCATCTTTCTCACTTGCATTTCAAAAAATCGGACTGTCAGTATCAGGGCAAGTGATCTGAGTCCTTTGCCAGGTCTGACAGTGCCAGTGTTTTCTCAGGACCCATTTTGACAAAAAACAAGGCAAGTACAATACGGGAGAGAAGCCACTGAAAAACATCCCCACCAGCACTCTGCCCTGCACTATTGACTCCTGTCCCATTACATTGCCACTTCAGGAGCTTGTCTGAACCCTCCTGAACTGCAGCTCTTTCAGTGTAACAGCAGTGGGCATGACAGGAACATAACTGACTGACTGCTGAGCTGGGTGTGCTGTTTTAGGGGTAAATAGAGCAGTAGTATTGCTTTCCAAGGTGACTGTGTGTAAACTTATGTGAGCTGGGTAAAAATCTAAATAAAACCCCTGGGTCATAGGAGGTTCCAGCCAGGAGAAATTTATGTTTTCTGAAATGAGGTTTCTCTGATGCAATCCCATTTAATTTCAAAGAAAGTACAAAGCCCTCTTTTTCTTCCCACAGCAAGAATTGCAGGCATGGTCTGTGTTTACAGCTCAAGTCTATTTTCCATTAAACTCTCTAAAAGCTCTTTTCCCCTTTTTGTTTTAGCTTTTCTCAGAGGCATATTCCTGGCCCTTGTTATGTCTGTGTTGTTGGCTTTTTCCTTGCCACCATCTGTCTCTTCCTTTGATCTTTTTGTCTCTCTCTCATAGACACCCAACTGATCACAAAACAATGTCCAGTAAAAACCTTCCATCCATGTGTCTTGCAGGTGCTCTTCTTTTGGACAAGGATGTGTTCTGGTGGTTTCAAGGAAAACTTTGGTACTTCCACTGTGTGCTCCCATAATGAACTTAACTGCTTCTTGCAACTGACCATTATGTAGGTAACGTGCACCTTGCTTGTGAGAGATTTTACCCCAAGGGTTTATGAAACTGTTGACAAGAAATCAGACTGATTCTCAGCAGCATTGAGAAACATTGAAAGCACAGCACTTAGGGCTGTACCAGGGAGAACAAAGGTTCTTTCATCTTCTTCTGTGCTTCATCTAGTTATAAACTTGATGCTTTCTCTAAAGCTCTTCTGACTTAGAAGTTTGAAGAAATACACTTCATGCATTTAAGCATTACCACATTTCATTGTCATTCATTGCAAACTTAAATGTCACTTGTCTTTATTTGCCTAACTGTGAGTTGTCTGAGAAAATAATATCTTGGTGTAATACACTGTTTCTCATCAGCACTACTTCTCCTAGGTGACTCCTGAAGTTTATCCGGTGAATTATGGAATCCCAGAATTACTGGGTAGAACTCCTTTTGGAGCTCTCTGGTTCAGCCTCATACTCACAGCAGGTGTATTGCTGAAGTGACAGCAGGTCAGCCACCGGTTTATCTGCCGAGCTTCAAAGACTGTCAAGTATAGAGACTCCTTTTCTTCCCTTCCCTGCCCTCCTCCTGGTGGAGCTTCTCCTGAGCTCCTGCCCAGTGCAGCAGACCCCATGTCCCCAGGTGCCCTGGCACAGAAGGTGTGAGGCTCTGCAGTGGGACTGAGCAATGGCAAGGATGACGGTTCGTACAGCACGGAGGTGCTGCTGAGGTTAAGGAGGTGCATGCCTTCATCAACACCACTTCCATACAGAAAAAGACAGGTCATTGTCAGAGGAGACTCTCAAAGGAAACAGAAGGCTCAACATGCAGATCTGACCCACTTAATGAAGTCTGTTGCCCCCCTGGGATCCGGGTTGAGGATGTGAAGGGAAATTTCCTACCCTGGTATGGCCCTCAGATTACCCAGGTATGGCCCTCAGAAATTATTGATTTCTCAGGTAGGCAGCGATAAAGTGGCAACAAGAAATCTGAGGGCAAAAGAGACTTGAGAGCCTTGGGATGTCTGTAAGTAATGTGATTGCTGTGGATAGGTAATGTTTGCAAAGTTTCTTGCTGAGCAGGGAGTAACCTGCCATGGCACTGTTTTGTTAACTTTCACAATACAGATAGGAAATGGTCAGCTCATCCTAGCACTGGTCATAAATGAGGACAAGTACAGAATGAAGAGAAATCTTGTATAAAGCTCCCTACAGTATTTTCTTGAAACATTCTAGAGCTTTAAAATGTTTCTAAAGTAAAAAAAGCCTAAGACGACTTCAAAGACAAGATAGATAAAACTCATTCTGTTGCAGCACTAGGACAAGTTACTGACCTGGAAAGAAATTCTGTGCTCTCTGTTCAAAGAGCATGCAGCAATAACCAAAATAAAGACTTCTTCAGCTCCTCAAAATAGAAAAAGCAGACTGCTAATAATTAGATTTTTCTTTGGACTAGCCTAGCATCCAATACTTTTCATCCCAGAAGACTTAGAAGATTCTTTCTTTCAATTTAAGTCTGAAAGTTTCCACAGGCTTAGTTTCTTATTTGAGACCAAAGCACTCCTGGCATTCATTTACTTATATAAGAATTTCATCTTTGATTGGAAAGAGCAAAACAAAACATAGATGTGATGAAGATTTCAAGACATCTCTTTCAAATAAGGACTTTAATCCCACCAAGAGATAATTGTTCATGTACAAATACAGTGAGAGTTTTCCAGTGCCCTTCTGCAAGCTCAGGGCTCTGCTGAGTGTTGGGCTTTTAGGTCAGACTCAGGGTGTTTTAGGACATGATTGGTTTTACGACTTTTTTGGTTTAGAAAATTTGACTATTGCTGGAGTCTACACTTTTCAAAATGGACATTGTCAAATTGAAAGTTTCTTGGAAGAAATATGCAAGAATGATTCAGTCTTTGAAGTTTTCCTTATACTGAGGGATTGAAGAAAAAGTTTCTATCAAGATTCTACCAAGATTTCTATCTTGGTCTTAAAATACTTATGTAAGGAAATTATTTTTTCCTGGGAATAGATGGCAAGTTATACAACAGCAGAAGGAGATTTCAGCTCTGGAACCCAATCCTAGAGAAGATTATGCTGGGAAAATTGTGGATGTTTTTAATAGCAACATTGATATGCTGAATCCCTATTACTGGTGTCTTAGGCGTCAAGAATTAATGTCTTTTCAACCATTGCACATTAACAGCCGTGGGTAGAGCCACATGTAAGAATGACTGCATCTGAACAGCGTGCAGAAAAAACCTCTTATCTGGTTCTGAGTTAGACATGAGCAGTTTATGGGCAGATGTGGATTTCATGGATAGATAGCAGCAGTATCTGTGGCTGAAGATCAATGGAGGTGGTTTAAGGTATAGGCTGTATTTTCCAGCTGTTCATGACCATTTAGAAAATGCCACAAAATTACCCTTCAGAAATCTGTTTATGAAATATAAACCCTGCACAGAAACATAATATGTTCTGCCTTATCTAGTGCAAAGTAAGGCTTTCTACCACTTTTATTTTAGGCAGTGAAACACTGAAAACAAATATAGGAGAAGAAGCAGAACCCTCTGTGAGGTTTCAGCTTTGATAACCCACGTTACAGAATCCAGGTCTTTCACCATATAGTGAGACCTGATACACCTTCAACTGATTTTTCACTGGTTTTTAGACAAAAAAAAATAAAAATCAAGAAGTAAGGCCTTGACAACACAAACATGTGACTGAAAATATGTGTGTTATTAGCATGAGAGTGCTTTTGGTGAACCTGCTTTTAGTAGGCCTGCTCTGGTGTTTTACTGGCTCTCTGCTGCTGTAAACAAATTTGAAAGTAGGGGAAGATTTAGAAGTTAACTCATGAATGTGAATGCTCCAGAAAGGAAAAGCAGATGGATGGCTATTGACCCTGTTCTCCCTTATTAGACAGCAATTGATTTTTCAGTTGATAAAACTGCTTCATCCTATCTGATTCCCGTGGTGGAATTAGGCAGTCAATTATTGGGGGACCATGTTTCCAAATAACCCAAATAACACCCACAGGGCAAGTGTTTTCCAGCCATCCTTGAGCCTTGTCTGGTTTTCTCCATCTTGGATTCCTCTGCTGTGGTCTTAGGATCAGCCTTCCTCTTAAATTGCTCATCTGGGTGACATTGAAGGATGTTGGCATTTTTGTAGGCTCTGTGCAATTTTGAGGTAAATTGGAAGCCTGTGTCTTGGAGCCAAAACTGTATGAAGTGGATTTTCACCTCCAGAACAGCATTGCAACTGATTTCCACTATATAATGTGGTGCAATCACAGCATTATGCTTTGTCTGGAGTTGATTCTCCAGCTGTGGAAACAGTATCTTTTTCATTAAATTAAACCAAACTGTAGCCAGCATCAACATCAAGCTCCAAAAATGTAATGCTTAAGTATTTTAGGCCAGGTGCTGATCTCTGAAACACTGGTGTGAGCCTAGAGGAATTACAGTTTTACACTGATGTATGTGAGATCAACAAGCTTATTTTGGGCCAGGGATCTGCTTTCACAGGTGTGCCTTATTTTAAGATGCCATCAAAGTAACTTCTCCCCATCATTCCAAAGCTGTTGAAGATTAAAGATAAGCTTTACTGGTAAACAGAGAAACAATGAAAAAGATGTGGAACAAAGGTTTGCTTTCTGTCTCAGTTAAATGCTAGTTAAGGAAAAAAGCAGTTCTGGAATGCTTCCTCTTTATCACTCATAGCAAAATCAAAATAAGCTGGCTGAGTACAATGAAAAATGCTGTTTCTTAAACAGAAAAACTTTCATGCAAGTTTAATGATAAAAACTTAAAGAATTGTGTTATGTTCTTTTTTTTTTTTTTTTTTTTTTTGCGTGTAAATCTTCAGGTTTTATTAAAGACAACTGATGTAAGATTTGTTCCATTGCGATCCCTGTTAGCTTGCTTGGCTTTGCTGGAGAAATCCTTGGGAGAGTTGGTGAGAAACTGAGAAACTGTTGTTCTGATGTTTTTTTTTTCTTTTTTTTGTCACAGACAGTCAGCAAGTGCGGGGAGAGAAAGGGAATTAAACTGAAAAAAGTGTACATGAGCATGGGAGGAGTGGAGGGCTCTGGTTTACAATGCTGTACCTCAAAAATAGCTGGAGGGAATTTTCCAATAATTTCCACACACCATGCACAGTTCATCCCTGAACTGGGACCAAACATTCAAAGGATCATACCCCAAAGGAGAACTTGGTGGTGGGGGGGGCATTTAAATAAAAAGGAGGGTGATAATGGAAATCTGTCCATAAACAGAGCTTTTGCATCCTATGTTGAAGGACATATTGCCTTAAGAAGCATTTTTTCAGTGTGCAATAGCATTTAAAGTGAAGTAGCCAGGCAGCACTGTGCCTGCCTCGTGTCCTTTGTGTTTGCACCCAGCCCAGAGTTCCCACAGGCGTGGGCTTGGCACATTTGGAGCTGCACCAACCCAGTTGTGATTCCCAGGCTTGTGCTGGCTGCTGGAAGCATCCTGGGGAGGCACGTCTGAAGCATGATACAGCACCATGAAAAAATGTGTGTTTTACAGCCTTGGCTTGCATTCACCACTCAAGCTGCAGATTGCTGGCCAAGAGTCTGACCCCCTCCTTGCTGTCCAAGACCACGCTCAGGCACTGCAAGAGGCAACACTGGTGCTCCCAGTGATCATCACCTTCTGCAACAGGCATTTCAGGCTTTATTGCCAGTTTACCAAAGCTTGAAGAGAAGAGCATAAGTCCCAAGCACAAATTTTCTTAGCTGAGTGCTGAGCTAAGAAAAGTGTATTCATATATCCACAGTATGAAAATAAATGGATCCACTCCAGTTGGGGAGGCTTGGGAAAAAATAAAAATACCTTTCTATGTTCCTTATAGAGAAACAAAATCCCCCATTTTTCCTACTAGATTTTCATCAGTACAGTGACATAACATGGTTATGTATTTATGCATCATCTTTTCCATTTTTTGTCTTTTCAATGAAAACAAGCAAACAATGGATTCACTGAAACCATTAGTATTTGTAATTTAGTAACTCTTCCAGACAGGTCCCAGCATGTTCCAAGACAGCTCATATTTTGTCTTGATGATTTCTTTTACTTCTTAAATGGTGTGAATTTTATCTGTTTCATAACATGAAAAAAGAGGAACTCATGTCCCTCCTCATTTTTTTCCACCCCTAAATCTTTTCTTAACTTTTAATTTAGCAACATGATATGAAATACATTAGTCTTGAATCCCAAAGCAGAGGCTCTTGGCTTTTAGCATGAATTATGCATTGCAGGTTAATATGTAGAAATAGCAATATTAAAACCAAATTTCTTTCTGAGCCAAAATCCTTTAAGCAACAGAATGAATATAGTGGTCATAAAACAGTCCAGAATAATATGATATTAGAAATTCAAGCTGAAATAGCCCTTCCATGTACATTAAAAAATTTACTTGCTAAAATAAATTACTCCCTATGTCATCTTTATTCTGTTTTATTACCTTTCTAGTAATGCTGTAAGCAGATACCTTGGCTAACCTCATTCTTGTTTCACTGAGGTGCACATGCCAAGAAGACCTGGCTGACAGTAAATTCTGCACAGCAACTTACCCTCATTGATGGGAAGAGCTGACTGGCTAGTGATCTCAGTGACTCACAAATGTCAGTGCAAATGTCAATGTCTGGGCCCAGTGCTCTGCTTGCAATATTCTTTGTGGCATATTTTCATATATAGTCCCTCTTGCCTGGGGTAAACAAACACAACAGCACACTCTAGAAGCAATAGGAAACCCAGACTGAACATAAAACAAACTCTAATAGAAAGTAACATGTCAAGGTAGTATTTTTAAATCAAATATTTATTATGTATTTGTATTGTAGCATAGTTTAAAGGCCAGGGCTTCTTTGTGCAAACCATTATTCAGACTTTAAAAAGTGCCTAAGCTCCAAAGGTGGGTCTGTATCTACATTTACATTTACAGGTTTTTGTTTCGCTCATTTGACTTAAGAATATCAAAGCTTTACAGGAAATCTCATCCACCTTCTTTCTTTTCAGACCTGAAATGCTAAGAGCTCCAATTCAAATCTTCTCCTGTATATTTATTGCTTACTGAATGAGATACAGGAAAGGATCTCAGGCTGCAAAATTCTACCTTCAAAAGTGAGGAAATGCCAGATTAAATATGTAATAGCAATTCAATTCTCTTAGGTATTATAAACATTATGACATAAGGTGTAATTTTTCCTTTCCCCTGACAACCTTGCCTCATTCACTGCTGGCAAATGAATCAATAAGCCATGGCTAAATATTGCCTTTGACTGAGGTGGCTGTGTGTATGTCAAATGCCTCCTTCATTGTGTGCTAGCTAATGTCCTGGGTGAAAATTTGATGTTTTTCTTACGTTTCTGAGGTGCTTCTTGAACATTTCAAAGTTAGTTTTGTTTTGTTTTGTTTTATTTCCAGAGAATCCCTTTTTACATTGCAGGGGAAAAATGATACATGGACTGGAGCACTGCTCTTGCCAGATATGTAAGTAGTGGTTACTTTCGTCACAGGAATAGAGATATTGGGGAAACTGAGGTAGCTTTCCAGGATCTGAAGGAAAGAATACCCTCAGAGCAGATGCTTCTTTCTCTTCCATGAAGCTTCTTCACCAGTCTTCCTGAATCTCAGCTTTAACACAACTTGCTCTCTTTGTTTCCCCCATCTTCCTTCATCAGGCAAGTCATGATGGTACAAGCACTCTCAATTTTTAAATTTTCTTCTTTGAGCTCACCTGGATAAATCATACTCCTCACCACCCAATCTCTCTCTCTCCCATTGTCATGGCTGTAATTGACATCTGCAGGAAAAAAATGTGAGTGGAATTTTGACAGGAGGGCTCCAGTGCCTTGAGGGCTGCACCCAATTTTCTGTAGTGCCTTTAAAGCCAAGGTCTGGGCCTAAAAGAGTAATTTATTGGCATCCCAAACCACTCCAGGACAGGAGTGGCCTTCTTGCAGGTATTCGTTCCTCCTTGTAAAACTCCCACCTTTTCTGAGGAATGCCTGAGAACAAACTGTCAAAGAACAAGCTGTCAACACTCTTCAGGGTTGTAAAATAAATATTTCCTCGCCCTAAACCACTTTACAGAATTATATCAGAGCCTAGTCCAAGTTTTGAGAATACAAAAAAGACAGTTTTCTAGATTATTGCATAAGAGTTAGAGACTGATCATCTTTGTTTGAGAGTGTTTTAGTGTGTGGTGGTCTGCAGGTGCTGCTGTAAGATACTTATTTGCCAATGCCATTTCACAATTAGAAATACCAACGAGGCAGGATTTATAATAGAGGAACAGCAGTGGGAAATCTGCTAGGAAGACTGTCCACCTGGGCATGTTGTAGCTCTAGCTGCAGTTCACCACTAACATGTCTTTTATAACTAGAAAAACCTTGACACAATCAAGTTACAGATGAAAATAATGCTGCATTTAGAGCTGCAGTTGCACCAAAGTTTTCAGCATTACCTGTATCTTCTGCAGGACAGGCTGGCTCAAGAGTGCTTTGTAATCCATGTAAGAGAGGAGGTATCAAAATGAGCATTTAAAGAAACACAAATCTTGTGGAGTCACCCAGATCTTCATGCAAGTTCTTGTAAAAGGAGTGTGAGGAGCAAGTGGCACATCAATCAACAGTGTGCTGTGGTTGCCCTGAGGTGTCTCTTCTGCATCTCAGGGTCCCCTGGGTGCCCCTTGGTGACTCTAAGCAACATTGTGGGCTGGTCAGAGAAGCAAGAGAGCTCACACTGGGTCACAGGTGTTCAAACAGATTCATTCACATTCTCTCAGTACATTCACACATTTGGAAAGGTGTTTGAGAAATATCACTGAAGTGTCCGCTCTGCTCTGGCTAGAGGTTTGTTACTGCAGAAAGAGTGCATTTTTAGAAAGAGGTGGCTGACCCAAGAGACCCAGAACACTGAAATAATGTAATAGCCAGATTGTATTTGATTACTATTGCTAAAGATGAAAGTATTGTGAACTGAGCTTCTTGGATTCACTTATATGCCATGCTAAAAACATTTGAAACCATTGCACCTGCGATGTAGGTGTTTATGTGAAAATCCAAGACTCTACAGCTCCCTCGGCTGCAGCGTGCTCTCCTTTTCCAGGCCACTGCACAGGACCAACATCACCCTGCTGTCCCACACCAACAAGGCAAGAATAGATTCCTGTGGGAACCCAGGAAATTCCTCTGACTGCCCTGGAGGACATGAGACCCTGTCAGGGGGCTCGGAGACCTTGGCACAGAGCCCAAGGCCTCTGTGCCTTTGATTTTGCCCTTGGAAAAAACAATTACCAACCTTGTATGAAGAATTACAAGCCATTAAAGTTTAAGTAGAACGATAGTGAATTTATCACAGAGTGGAAAAATAGATTTTTTCGGGTTTTTAGCATGGGGGTTCAGGGGGTAAGACGGAGGAATCTGGGCATGTCCAGCCTCTCTCCTTCTTCTTCTTAGCCTCCATCTTCTGCTGTGATGTTGGCACTTTTAGATTGGTTTAGAGTAGAAGCTCACTGTCTAACATAGGTGATAGGTATTGGAAGGTAATTGTAAATACAGTACACATAGTTTTTAATATAAAAAGATAACACCGCCCCGGGGGCAGGCAGAATGCCTCTGACCGTCTTGCTGAGCTGACCTCGGCTGGACAGGAGAAAGAATTTTACAGATAAGATACAATTAACAACCTTGAGACTGAGAAATTAAGAACTCTGTCTCCTTCTTCGACCGCTGGGCAGGGAAAAGACTTTCTAACGTTTCTCGGGGTCCCTCTGAGACCCCAGGAGATTCCCACAGAGGAGAGGCTTCAGAATTGTTTCACAGCCATCCTGTTCGCCAGCTCTGTGGCTGGTTTGCCGGGCCTGCGGAGCCTTCCCCGGCACATTCGGGGTGACAAGGGGTTCACCAGCTCTGTGGCTGGTTTGCCGGGCCTGCGGGGCTCTCCCCGGCACATTCGGGCGCCCCGCAGTGACCGGCCCTGCTGCTGCTCCGCAACCCTCGGCCTGTGACAGCAGAGGGCAGCAAGAGGCAGAGAAGATGGTTCCATAAACTGGGTCAAATTCCGTTCCCTGACATTTGCTCTCGGATCCAGGCTGCCTGCGGTTCCCGGGCTGCCTCCCCGGCCGGCGGGCAGCGGGCTGGGCTCGGCTCCGGGGCCGTCCCAGCGGGGGATGCTCTCCAGGATGCCTTGCTCCCCGGGCAAGGCGGGGACCTGGCCTCGCACGTGTGCGCATCACCAAGTGGGTTAGAAAGGGAATCGTGCTGATTTTGGAGACTTTGCCCAGTTACAAGAGCACCATATGGCATTTTATCGTGCTTGTGTTGAGAAGCTATAAAAATCTGAAATTAGCTATGCTTAGCTTTCACCACACAGCAAAATGTAGCACTTACTTTAACTGTGAATAAATAATTTCTTATATAATGATGAGAGCTGCTGGGCTGCATTCCTCTTCCCCTGTACTCTGGAAATCTCTAAAGAGAGGTGTATGATCTCTAAAGAGAGGTATACGCTGGAAAATGCTTTCTAATGAAGGACAAATCGAAAGGGTCATTGCTACTATCTGATTTTTAACAAATGCTATTTTTTCCACTGCAGGTTCATAGAAATACATCTTTTTTCCTTTCTTAGATAGCGTTTAGGTAAAAAAAAACCACCTCTGTCGTAATGCAAGTCTCCCATCACTCTTCTGCAAGTATGTACTCAAAGCGGGTGGTTTTGGTACAGAGTGCAAACCCAGCTGCAGGTATCTTCTCAGGTGGCAGCCAGGTTCCCTGGAGGTGAGAGTAGCTGCCCACAAATGTAGGAACTGAAACTGCTGCTATAGCTGGTCTTCATGCCTGCCTGTAAATCCCATGTTGGTTAACGTAAACACAGTGCCTATGACTTTAGACAGGTACAAATGAGCTCTGTGATCTGGAATGAGCAAGTGCAGTAGGTTGGTTCCTCTGCTTGCTTGACCCTGGCACAACAGCAAGAATATCCAGCTTTGCAGAATCCCAGAACAAGGCAGAGTTGGAAGGGACCCTCAGAGATCACCAAGCCCAACCCCTGGCCCTGCACAGTACCATTGCCAGCTTGTATGTTGTCTTCAGCAATGGTCTCATTAACTGGGAAGTGAGTGGCCTTAAGCTCTTCACATCATTAACCTTCTCTGAACAGATGATTTATTTCCACGATGAACAAACATTTTCAAAATTCAGCACAATTTGCATGTTAGATAAACTTCTTACATCAACAGAATAATGGTGGACATTTCCTCCTATACAGTGGAAAGCGCAGTTGAGCTCACAGCCCTCAAAAATCTCTGTTTCTCCAGTATAGGGACAGAGAAGCTAAAAAAAACATGGCAAGTGGTTTGGATGGATTGAGAACTGTGCATGAGGGGTAATAGGAGACAGAACGTAAAGAACAATCGGAAGGCACCTTCTATTTTAATAAAAATATGCTTCAAAAGGGGATAGCATTTAGATGTGGTTGTGGTTTTAATTTCTTTACAATATTGCAAACTGAGACAGAGCACTGTCATGTAAGCACATGTGTCAAGTGTCAGAGTGAAGATGTCTGGTTTAGTTTCACTGAAACTTCAAGAAGTTCACCCTAGTTCAGATTCTCATTAATCTACTCAACATTGTTCCCACTGAGCAACCATAAGTGTGCTGTAGTACCTGTTTCACTTTTTACATCTGCTGTCAGGAAGTGTGCACCTCTGCTGAGCACAGGGCCAAACCCTGGCGTTTCTTCCTTGCTGTCACTGGCTGGCAAAGTGATGAGAGCACTCCGCATGGCAGACCACATTTTGATGTTATACAGCAAATGAGACAGACCTCCAGATTCATGCAGATAAACTATTCTTATGTTCTTATGTAATATATTCCTAACACTATTTTTTTTTTTGCTTCTGTTTAGACATCTTCCATTTGGACCATTTTCCACATTAATTCCATATTCCAAAGTTAAATTAAATTGTCTGATAGAATTAATTGTATTCCATGCTGCTGTAATCTAAAAGCAATATAAAAGAGGGTTGGTTTTTGCCTAAATGAATTCTTTGTTTTTTTAATTCAAAAGGAGCCTGAAATTCAGGGCAGTCTCCAGGCTGAAGTCAAAGCAATGACCATCTTCTCACAAACAGGCTGTGGCTGCTTATATTCCATGGTAATGAACACTGTACAAAACTCACAGATGGACACAACTTCAGGAAGCAAAAATAATGAAACTGTGTGACAAACACTGCTCTGCTGTGCAGAGCAGCCCACTATTCCTCTCCAGAGGCTCTTCTTCACAAATTTTTACATAATGGTCTAGGAAATGCCCTATATGCTGATTCTTTTTAGTTCAATGATGCTGTCACTGAGAACTTTTCATGTGGATTTTAGAAGTCCTCCATCATCTAAGAAAAAACTCCAATGTAGTGTTTGTTGACCAAACCCCACATCCTAGAAGCACATTCCACTTTACATTATTCAATTTGGTTGTGATTTTCCAAAGACTTTAAAGATCTAAAATATAGAGTTGAAATTAAATGTAGTTCTAACTGAGAATGGTTCTAGCATTTAAAGTTTCTAACATAGGTAATGACTAAGATAGGTAATTTCTTACACTTACAGGTTCAAACACGTAATGCTGAAATTTTTATTCCCTTCTTTTTGACAGCAGAAAATGAATGCTCCTCATAAATTTGGAATAAAAGTTTGTGGGTTAAATCACATATCTGGTGAACAAAACACATGTAAGAGCTTAAAGATGAAAATTTCATACTTTGTCCCTGTACTGCTACAGATTAGGAATATGTCCTTAAATGAACTTTCACAGAATTTAACCCACTCTAATATTTTGTAGAAATCCATGAAAACTACTGCAGAATATATTTTTCCAAAGTGACCTATTTCTCTGTTGATATATTCCTTGGTTGTTTTTATCCCTGTTTCCTCCCTGGAGTACTGCTGCATAGTGAAAGCTCCTACACTGAGCTTGTTAGTGAGCTGGAAGAAGTGCAGTGTACCCTTGCCTTTAGGCAGAACACTGTAACTTCATCCCATGCAATTAACTGCTTACTGAATGTTTCTTTCTCTCACTGTTCACGGCACATATTATGGATTGCTTGCTGAAATTTGTCTTCTCACCTAAGGCAGGGATCTGCTGCATGGCAAATTTCCAGAACACATCATCCAGGCATCCAGGTAGACTTACACTCCTTAGCATGAAAAATCCTTCTCCCCACCTGGAATTTCACAGTGATTGATTTCCTGCAAAACACCTCACTCCAAAGTGAATTCAGGATTGGACTCACCTCCTTCCTGCTTCAGGAACCAGCAGCATTTCAATAGCCAAATTCTTGTGCTAAGCTATGTTTCTCCCAGATGTCTCAGGCTGAGTCCATGGACATGATGGCTTTGGGGAGTTGTGGCCATGAGTTCTAGTTTTAATCCTTTGCTCACTCACACACTATGTGGGCTTGATCAAATCATTTGGGGAAATGTTTTTAAACTTTCATTCATTTTGACATTTCCCACAACTGACATTTACTTATTAAACCTTTTCTTCTTTGCTCCTGCTGCTCTGTGCAGGGCTGTTTTCAGAAGTTCTCAGTGAATCTGTAGGTATCGACAAACAACTCCATAAATCAGATGTTGTAACTCACTGCTAATCCCCCATTCTCAGCAAGCCTGAAAGTCTCTTCCAATTTTCTATCCTCACCAGCCCAGTCAGTGGGTTTTTTCCAAAGCTATAATCTGTCTCCTAGCAAGTTAAGTTGATTTCTACAATAAAACTGCCCAAATACTGTGTTTTTCTGTAATTTGTTACCACTCTGAGAAGAGACATTTCCAAACATTTGTTAGAGTGTGTATACACATTCTTCTTATAACTGTTTAGCTAAGAAAAATGAATCACCTCTCCTAGATTTATTTTGTTAATGATGCCTAGTTACAGTGCTATTGGGTACTTTGGAAATTAACCTCAATAGAATTGGCCTGGAGAATTCATTTGGAAAAAACCTGAAACCTACTAAATATTTTAGAGATGCAGGTGTCATCACAAACTCTTCTTATATCAAGTACAAAGTGTTTTGTTTTATCTGGCTTAATACCTTCATGCTATATTTCAGCTTGATTCTGTTAAAAAGCAAACAGAAAATGCTTGAAGAAAACTTTGCAGAGGAAATTTTTAAATGCATTTATTTATTTTAGCAGGTAAAGGGGATTTGAAGCCTAAGAACACACATGTAAATGGAATAAGAGGGGCAATTAGTATGACAGTCTGGCACATGGGATAGGCATACAGAAAAGAATTCTCAGAACCTCAGTATTATAAAATTCTTTTTCACCCAAGTGCCTAACCATTAATGCAAGTCCCATAAGATGTTCCTCTTGGTAGGGAGAAGACAATGTGGGATCTAGACATTTCTCTATGCAGAATTTACAAACTGAGCATGGGACAGATCAAATAGGGAAATATTTCTTTACATAGGAAGATTCCTGGTCTAAGAGTTGAAAGAGTGATAGAAACTCCTCTGTCAGATGTGTCTGGGGGCTGAACTGTGGGCCTGTCCTTTGCTATGGTACCTTTCTTTGTCCCAGCAGACACAATATGGGCTTCCTGTACCTTTCCAGCATTCTCCTCAGTCTTTCCTGTGTGCCCACTTTTGTCTACACACCTGTTTATGATTTATTACTTTCGCTACACAAATGTTTCTAAATCTGGTTTTTATCTTAACAGCCTGAGGACAGTAAAGATCTAGACAAAATGTTCACCTGCAGGTCCAGCCCCATTTTTATCACAACATGAGATTAAAGCTGTGGAAATCAGCTTCAGTAAAGACCTTGCATGGGTGATCTGACAGCCAGTCACCATCTTACCAGGGCACAGTTTTTTCTTTCTGTCCTCCCTCTTTATTTCTTCTATGGGAACAGAAAATTGTCAGAATTTCTGTGTGTCTACAGTACTGATTCAGTACTGAGTTGTATAATTTTTCTTCACATTTCTTTGGTGCTACAGAACAGCCTGAAGCTGTTTCACAATCAGCATCATCTAAAAAAACCTGACTGCAAAAATACATTGACATTCACAAATCAATCACAGCTAGCTCTTAATCCTTAAGACTTCTGTCAGCATTTATACCAGAACCAGATAACACACTACATCTGTTTGTAGCTGGTGTGTCTTTACTGCCTCTCTTCTCTGGTATTTCTGACTCTTATCATGCACACCTGAAACTGTTTAGAAGTAGAGCCATGAGTTTTCCTTGGGAGACCCATGCCTTCTCTGTGCTTTTTGGGGAATGCTGATACATGCCTGGTTTTGGCAAAATCCTGTTGTTTCAGCTGCCTGATTTTGTAATGGAGTTTCACGACACTTAGAAATCCTTGTATTCATTATTGTTATTACAGCACCAGTGCCTCCTCTAATGAGATCTCTTTCCCTCTTCCTATATCCCATCTCCCCTTACATGAGCAGATTTGAAATGAGTGCTCAGTGCTGGGGGTTGCAAGCATTGCTGGGCCTGTTTTGCAGTTGACAGCTCACAGTTCAGTGATGAGGCTGCCATTTTTGGATATCCCCCCAACTCTATTGTTTCATCACTGCAGTGTGCCCTAAATTCCACTGACACCAAATGGAGGGCAAGGTTTGCCATCTGTTGTTCTGTTAGCATCTCAAGGAAGCCAGAAACTAGAAAGAGAAAGATACTAGGATAACATATTTTCATGCATTAAAGCATAGGCAATTTCCATTGCATGTTGCATTGAAGAGAATGTCTTGATAAATGTTTTGAAAAATCTAAAGATTAAGAATTAAATATTGAATTTTTTCTTTCTTCCCTACCTCTGGGAATGGGCATTGCATTGTATTTCATTCTACCAAAAAGTCCACAGAGCTGAGGAGCAGTGTGTTCTTTAGGATGCAAGACTGTGTTTTGGGGAAATAAAATACTAGGGCAATTCACAAAGCATTTGAACAAAGCTCTTTGGCTCTCACATGGCATTCCAGTGCAGCACTGAGCTGTGGGGAACATACCAGGTAATTCATATGCAAAAGAATTCAAAAGGGAGGCATAAAAATCTATTTTTTCTGAAGAGCAGAAGTTTAATCCTAAAATAAAAGAAGGAAATTATGCAAACAGGATTTGGCCATAAGAAAATCATATGCCTTGGGTGTGCTGAGGGATTTGTCCCATGGCCCATATGCATTACAAGGCTGTGTAATGCCCAGGTTGTGGCATGCATTCACAGTCCTTTTCAAATCAAATGTGCTTGGTGCTGTAACAATGAGACAATTGCACAGATATACCTCTCACTGTTCCATGCCATTTAGGTGAAGTTAATCTCTTTACAGTCAAGATTGTAAATAGCTTCCAACCAAAAGCCTAATTTAGGTATCAACATTTCATTCTGTGTTTATATAGGGCCTGGTGCAATGAGATCCTAATTCATGACTGGGCTTCTTTAGCAATACTGCAATAAGATTAACAGATCTTTCCTTTTGTGCCAAGAGTGCTATGGGGCCAAAGGAAAATGTCAGAACACAAGAAACAAAGTGCCTACAAGGAAAAAAGAGGAATTCAGAGTATGCCTACTCTTTGTGGTTGAGTGATTAGATTTCTACTGATATCAGTGGGATTGAATTAAGCAGTTGGTGGTCGGTGGTTGACATAAAAAACCACAGAGAGATGGAAATAATTGTGTTAAGATCCCAGATGGTCATGCTGCAAGATGTTTTCTCCATGCTTATGTATTTCTGAATGCTTGAAGGAAAGTTCTCCTTCCAGATATGAACTTCAAAACTTGGTACTTGAGCTCATGATGTCTTGACTTCCCATCTGCAGATAGCCCTACTTCAGTGACTGGATTGCCTTATGCACTGGACTGTGTGAAAATATCTATTCCTAGTAAGTAGTGCTCCAGATTAACAGTTGTTAATCTGTCCTTTCCACATCCAGTGTCCTCTCTGCTGAAAATTCAGAAGTATTTATTCATTTGCTTTGAATCCTGGGTCCACAAATGGCTGACATTATTCTCTTTGTTGTTTTAGACTTCGAATTGCATTTTGCCTCTCCTGCTTTTTTTCAATCTCAATTCTCTAGTGCTCCATGAATTTACTGATTCCACAGAGATTAAAGTGAAGAATAAAGAGTAGTTTAACCGTTTATTTATATTCCCTTTATATAAGGAACTTCAAAAATTTCACCTATTTGTTTTCATTTTTGTCTGAAGACTTTAGACTGAAGACTTTAGACTGAAGCTTTTAAGACATTGTAGATGAAATCATATGCCCCAAGGTGAAAGCAGATGAGATCTCTGATCCTTGTTAGTATAAGCTGAAGAAAATTCATTTTTGATCCCAAATCTAACATGACTGTACTCTGAGCAGATAACTGAGACATAGTTCATGTTTTATCAGCTTTAGCACAGCCCTTGGAGTGAAGGGAGAAAGTCTGACACACTGAGCTGTGTTTATGGCATTTTCAGTCCATGCTGTACCATGGTGGGATCCTGGTCCACATCTGGGTCTCTTTATCAAGTGGCTCTATCACTGTGCACCACAAAATCACCTTCCTGAGCCCCGCAGGAAGCGAGCGAGGCCCTGAACTCTGAGATGTGATTTTAGCCACTGTTAGAGTATAGCACTGGGTATGACAGGAACACTGTGGGTGTGTCCAAGCTGGGTACAGGGAGGGGATCTGTAACAGAGGGAGTCCCTGCCCACAGAGGAGAGAGGCTGGGTGAGTGCAGTGACCATCCAGCATCCATCTCTGTCCACCGGGCTTTCCTCCTCAGAGCAGATTATCCTACTCCTCCAGAGCAGTGTCTGATCTCACATTGACCCCTGTTAAGGTGAGGTCCCACAGGAGGTGTCCTTGGGAATCTGGGGCAGGCAGAATCCTGGCTGATCTCTGGTTGCTGTGGCTGCATCAGAGTCCTCCATGCCATCTGGAGACCTGGCTGAATGCCCTGGGGTACTACTTGCCACCTGTGTTTGTGAATCTGCATTTGGTAAAAAGTTCCCTCTTCCCCTTACAGGCTGTTTCCAAGTATAAATAGTCACATATATCTAACCTTAACTCTAAAACCTTGTCTTTTCCAGCATGAATAAACTTGTACTCCGTTTCTCCCCAGATGACCATAAATCTTTTTTATGGTGTGTCATGTCTCTTTGAGAAGCTGGATAAGTTAAAAGCATTTTCTGTGCTCCCTCTTGTATTCCCACATCCTCCTCAATGTATAAACACAGCAAAAGAAAGAATTTTAGCAATTCATTCAATTTTAGGCTGTGCACAGGGTCAGGTTCCCTTTGCTACCTCTCTTCATTATTTCTTTTTGTGTTTATTGAAGGGTTATGGCAGTTTTTTCTGGTAGCATTTACAGTCACTTTCAACAATGTGTGAGTTGTGGCTGTTATCACAAGTCTGTGGCTATCACCTGTGTCCCTGACTCCCAGGTGCAGGCTGGATGATGACTGACTTACCTTGCAATTCAGATAACTCAGCCTCTGCAGTCTGCTATTCCATTATTTTTATTTTGATCTACAGTGAATGCCACCATCAAATACTTCAAGTTCCTAAATGATTGATGAAGTGTCAGTGTTGGCTCAGGGACTGGTCTCTACAGACAGGGCTGGAATGACCTTGGTAACAGAGACATTTCCATTAGGCCTTAACAAAATTCACCAATGAGGCAGTTTTTAGTTATTTTAATATGTATTTTGTTATTCTCCTTACAATATTTTTAAAACAAAATATCACCTGCTCCTCAATCAAATGCCCTGCAGAAATCAATATAGTCCATATCAATACTTGTGACTTGTCAACTATGCCTGAGATTGCCTTGAAAAAAGGAATATTTAATGCCTTGATTTTCTGTTACATGGGACAGCCTGAGTGCCATTTCATCAAGCATATGAAGTATAGCCTGAGGCACTCAGTTAAGGGTGTATGAAGATAATGCACTACTTTTAAAACTTATCTCTAACCCTGACTAAAGAGTAGTGCTTTGATGAATGACTGGAGGTAACTGAGTTTCTGAAATTATTGTTGCATGCCATGATTTGCATTTTGGAAGGCTGATATATGAAAAGAGGCCATTCATTTACAAATAATTTGGATTTTTAATCAAAAAGGCTGAGCTTGTCATAAGACTGACGTGTTTGTTCTGGCCAACTTTGCTCAGACATTGTCAATCATTTTCTGTTAGGACTGGTTGGCGTTTTTTTCCATTTTAAGTGATGGTGATCCCACAGTCAGAGAACATAGAATTATTCTTCATTGTAATTTGTTTCTTCTACCTGATTTCTACTTTTATTGCTGTTACCTAAGAAAGTATCAGCTTGGAGGCAACTGGGCTAATGTTGCAGTTCTTTGGGTATAAATGCCCATATACTTCAATTAAGTGTACAAAAAGTTTCAGTATGGATCAGTGAGCCAAATTCCACTCATATAACATTGTCTCCAGGAGACTTGTAGTCTGGACCATTACTCAATTGACAATTAAAATTCCAGCCAGGCAGTGGACTCCTATTCTTAGGACTTTGCCTGTAATATATTGTGTGTCTTTTTGAAGATGACCTTTGAAATTGGAAGAAGCTTTATTCTAAGTAGATCTGAAGATTTTAGCCCAGAAGATATAAAACAGATGATGATATGTCTTGGTTTTTCTAATTCAATTACCGTCTATTTTTATCTCAGACAGAATTTGCATAGAAACAATGTAAGTGAAGGGAAATGGTATCAAAGAATCACATGGAAGATAATTTGATTGGTGAGACCTCAAACCTATTTATCAACAATTTCACATTAAGTAATTCTCTAGAATGTTTTTTGTTTCTTTTTTATACCTATTTCTGTAGGATGGTATTTAATCAAACACAGCAAAACGTTGTGGTAGGCTTGATCCCATTTCTCTTCATCTCAGAGCTGGAGAACCTCAGCCAAAAGAACTATTGCTAAAAATTGATACATCTCTCTCTTTTCAGAGTCACTCTTCACAATTTGTAATTCACAGAGAACCCTCCTTTCTGCTCATATCTCAGGGTCTTAAAAACACGGATGTGTTGTAAGGGAGGGCTGCAGGCGTGGCCCCTGCAGAGAGGGGCCCTTGCCACGGGGCACAGCAGCTGCCCAGGCCAGGGAGCACGGTGTCAGGGGAACTGCTGGGGACATCAGGGACACAGCTGCCTTGTGGTGCCTCCACGGAGGCAGGGAGAGCTTGGTGTGACCCCCCGTGCAGCACCATGGTGGTGTGGGGTGACAAGGAAGAGCTGTGCTGCCTGAGAGAGCTTCCCCGGTCAGTGAGGCCCAAGAGCCCAGATTGCAGCAGGCAGTGGAACCTGGGGAACTGTGTCACCTGCCAGGAAAACAACCTGCCCACCCCATTGCAGGGGAAACCACGCCAACCTTCAAGACACTGAGGAACTACTGTAAAGGTACAGAAGCCTGTGATAGGGAAAAGAGAGTCAGTGGAAGATAGAAACTGAACTATAAGACTGAGGGGGATTTTTTGCCTTTGTTTACATAATGCTATTAAAATAAATTGGCAGGTTAAGTCATTCTTGTAAAGAATAGTTAAATATTTCAGACTCTGCAGAAAGCTTTTATCCACACCTTTGCTAAGTGGTTGTTTGCCCAATCTTTTGCTACATTTTGTTGCTGCATTCCTTGCAGTCACTCAATAGTTTCATAGCAATAAGCCACTGAATTGCTGCCTGTGAAGGCTAAGGCAGCATAAAGAATTTAGTGATAGCTCTATGCCTACAGACTGCACAGGGAATTTGGTTTCCTAAAGCTCCTATGAGGTCTGAGGTATGCCAGCTTTGAAGTTTTGTGCCCTGATAGCTCTAAAGAGATTCTACTTCTTCCTCACCCATGGGGCTTTTCATAATGCCAGCAGTGGCATCCCGGAGACATTTACTTGCCTAACTGGTAGTGGAATCACATGGAACTTAGAAACCAGAACAACTATGCTGCTTCCCCAGATGGAACAAAAAGGATTAACCAGAGAAATGCAGCAGACAGCATATTTAGCAGTGTGAGCAAATGCAAAGAGCTCCCCTTGGCATTCTGGCCTGACCAGCTCCAGGCTTGGCTAGCGGAAGCCGTGTGTCAGATGACAAATGTGGCCAAACACAGAGCTGTGTGCTCTGGGCTCTGTGCTTCCTGGATGTGATTACATGTCTGTGGGAAGCAGCTTCCTCCAGCCTTCCTGGCCAATTATGGGAGAACACGGGATGTTGAATGTTATTTGTACCACAAGGTTGCTTGTTCAAATATTGTCCCAAATGGTTTATAACTAAATATCATTGCAATTTAATTAGAGCTCTGTCTTTAATACCAATTAGCTGGTGGAAAAGGAACTTGTGGTTTTACCTTGATTCTTAGTAGGCAGATACCCGTATCATATCAACTGAACCCCATGCAGCTTACCTGCAGTGGACAAGGGAGGCATTTGGGAAAGCAGCTGACCATAATCCTGGGGAAAGCCTTAAATCATGGAGTGTTGCTGTACCCTTTGTAGCAGAATATTTTACTTTCCAGTTCTTTTTGCTTTCATGTCTCCTAATCAAGTGATTAGGATCACTTCTCTTTAATGACTTGCTTCTAATTAAGGGTGGAAAGAGAATGCAGTTGTAGTAAGAGACTCATCCATCACACAGTTAAGGACAAATCCTTCTCCAAGATAAATTGACATTGCTCTAATCACTTAAGGGGAGCTTCAGTCAACTGAAAGTATTCCCCATTAATTTGGACAAGTTAAGCCTATAAGCCTGTTGTGGTCCTCAATAAAGATTAGCATGCAAAAAATACTGGCATTGGCCTCTTGGCAATGATGTTTGATTTAATCATTTGAAGACAAATTCCAGGGAATGGAGGTCAGTCACAAATGAGAACAAGTGCAAATTCTGTTCTCTGAGTATTTTCTTACAGCTGTACCACAGCCTCCTACTGAGAAAAAAAAATCATACCTGAACTTGGGTGATGTGCTAATAATGTGAAGAATAATTCCTGAGAAGACTTTGCCTTGCTCCATATATCCTCAGCTGCATAGCGGGAATGCTGTGATCAACAATGTACTGCCTTGACCCAAATGCTGTATAAATTGAGTTTAAAAGGAATACAAGGAAGATAGGGGCCTTCCCCCATAATGTTAATCCTTCACTTCCCCTTGTAAGTGGAGGGTGTTTCTTACCCTCACCTTGGGTAAGAGACCACTCCAAGATGCTGAGTTGAAAAGCTGAACACTCTCCTGAGCTGCAAACATCAAAGAACACAGTGGAAGTTTTGGAGTATTTACTCATATGTTTCAGATTCATGATGTAGACTAGAAGCTGACAGGAGGAAAAAACCCCACAGAACCCAAATCACTTAGTAGCTGGCTGCAGCAAAACCCATCAAGGTTTATTTTTATCCAGCCCCAAACTTCTTTAGTCAGAGTCCCTAAAGTCACTTTATATGCTGGAGAGAAATATGATTGTGCAAACATGGGAAGAAATCTTTCTCTTCATAAGTAGAAAAATATGGCCTTTTATAAATGTTGACTTTTCTTTAGGTAGTCTATAATATTTTAGTGTTGATAACAAAAATAACTGAAATCCAGTACAAAGAGCAAGTGGGTGGTCTGGAAAGAAAAGCAATATGGATTGATCTACTTTTTTTGTGGAGTCTGTGATGGAGTGAGACTCTGTGAGACATTTTAGCCACATGACAGCTTGACTTTTTTACCTCTCTGATTATTCAGTATGAGATAGTAATAATGGTTACAAGTTTTGCTGCCTAGAAAGCTCTGAGACATCCCATTTAACTCAGTTTTCCAGTGTTTATAAGGACACCAAGCATATTTATGGAACTAGGCCAATTATAATACAGGAAAAGAGTATAGGAGATTTTTGAAGACATGCTGAAGACTTTGCAGATAGAGGAAAGTCTTACTGTGGATTTCCATTTTGTATATTTAGTAGTTGATGAAAACTCACAGAAGTACCGTACTAATAGAAAAAAGTGATGTAGGAATCAAACAAGATACAAGTTGAAATTAATTGCTTTGAAGTGTTGATCTTGGTTAATAAAACTGCAGAAAGAAGGGAAAAATAGCTTACCTGTAACTAGGTAATTCTGAGAGGTTCATCTTGCTAGAGGTGATAATGCTGCAGTTGGGAAAATGACACTGTAGTGTTTCTCAGGGCCATCTGAAGGGACCTGAGCAGCTTCTGTGTCTCTGTCCCCTCCCAGTGGGCCTGGGAGATGTTGTTCATTAAAGAAAAAAGCAGCACTTGTTTGTTTTTTCTTTTTTTACCCCAGAGAAGTGCTCAGGAAAATGTAGTGTATCCATAAGAGAAATAGAAAGGCAACCTAGGAATATATCAAAGGTTGCATAATCTATGTATTCTTTTTTACAGCTCATTGAGTAACTGCCTGAACTTTTGGCTGCTGAACTTGAGAGTATAGGGAGTAGGAAGGGAAAAAAATAGTGATATACAACTACTGCCTGTCCTATAAAAAAAAGCATGTGCCAAAACACTCTCTGGTAAACAAAACTCAAAACTGTTGTTTGATTAATAAATATTAGACTGTTCAATAAAATGCTTGATATGTAACTTAACGAAAGGTGTAAAAAATCAAACATCCTTTCCCTCTTCATTATTTATGCCCACTGTGTTATTCAAACATGATAAAGCAATTTGTTGAGTGATAGGTTTAGTGTTGACATTTCTTTGTTGGAGCTGCATCCATAAACTCAGCGAAGCGTTAGTCAGAGTTTGCTGACGTTAATGAATAGGGATGATCTATATATGAATAAACTCATAGACGCCTGCCTGATTAGTCACATGAGCCAAATTCACACAGAATCAGCCTCTATTTTGTAAGGAACCTTGAATCAGATGATGTATGTTCTTGGTCTGCTGTGTATTATGGACTGAGCCACACTAAATCTAAGGACTTCTGAGGAAAATATTTTACTGTTTGAACACAGGCCTTAATGTAAATATCATACTTGGCCATGCCACCTTGGTTACAGCTGGGACCAAAATCTTAATCTATCTGATGTCCTCAGAGGTGAAGAGGAAATTAAAATCCAGCTCTGCTTGTAAAGGTCAGGTTCATCTGAAAAATAAACACCAAGTATAACTTTAAAATGACAGCAGATCAGGAAATCACTGAGCAAACAAACTAGCACATCTAGTGTTTAAAAGCCACCATTTATTGACAGGTGTTGAAGACCAGTGCAAAGCAAGGTTATACCTGCAGGGGAGCACTGTAAAACCCCATTAATCAGATGCCAAAAGATTAAACACATTCTACAGACACAAAAATGGCTGGAGATTACTCCATCTCTTTTGGTTTTTTTTCTCCGTGCCAGCTCTTGCTTAATGACTCACATCTGCATATATTTGCAAAGCAGTGATCAGAATATTCCCGGTGGTATGGCTGCTCTTGATAAAATCTCCCGTGACAGGAAAATGCGTGCATGGAGGCATAAGAGGCTGCACCTTTTTCCAAGTGGATGAGCCTGGACAATTGACCTGGTAAGTGAGGAATGGTGCCAAGTCCCCTCAAAATGTGGGCACTATGTGTCTCAGGGGCAGCTTTTGTTGGCAGGGTGAGCTACAGCCTTGCCACTGCCTCTTGCAACTCAGTCATCAGGGCTGGTGCACTGAATGTCCTTTGCACCACTCACATTTTGCAAAAGCGAACCAAGTTTTTGATATTTACTGTGCTTTAACACCACCATTTATTGAGGAGAAGAGGAGACTCATCTATTCAACCCAAAATCTTCAGTTAAGAAAAAAAAGGTGGAGATTCTCCCAGAGTCCTTAATAGTGTCCACAGTATAATAAAAAAACTCCATTAGAGCCATGTGCATCAAAATTTTTTGCTCATTTTCACTTAATTCTGTAGGGACACTGGGAACTGAGTTAGCTAGACAAAAATGTAGACCTTGGAAAAAAGCAGGACAGTTAAATAAATCCCCTGAATTTCAGTAATAAAATTAGGTTAGAGTGTTAGGCAGCTGCCATCAGCTGCCTTTTAAGGAGGCTTAACAAACCACACAGATTTTTTTTTAACCCCTTTATGTTTTATCTGAATGCTGAGTAAACATTTGAGCTTTACAATGCATGTAGGCTGTGTGAAAGATTAATGTGCAAGAAATAAACCTCATTTATGTACATCTGGAAATAATTATTGCACACTTAACCACAAATATAAATATTGTCATAATTCCAACCAGGAAGGCACAGGAAGCATGGGAGCTCATTAGCTTTTCCCCTTTAGAGAGACAGGTTCAAAACTTGTTTTCCAGAAAGAATGCAAAAAGTTTTGTTATTCTTGTTTATTTACCATGTGCTTGAGTAATCTTGTAACCATGGGACCTGAGACCATCTTATTATTTTGGGAGATACATCCCACCTCCTTTCTTGCTGTTTTCCCTCTCACTCTGGCAGCCCTTCCATCCATCCATCCATCCATCCATCCATCCATCCATCCATCCATCCATCCATCTATCACAGCAATGTGCTGGCACCCTGCAGTCTTCAAGGGCAGAGTGCACAGGCTGCCTGACTGGCTGCCCTCAGCTCAAAGCCACTGCAGGAGCCTTCTCTTAGAACTGGGACAACGTTCAGTGGCTGAAACAACGACCTGAGTGCGGTAATTCAGACATTGTGAGCAAAGCCTGTGTCCACTGCCCTGTGCCATCTGCCCCTGGGGATCTGGAGGAGCAATGGAGGAGGGAGGTGGCACAGCTGGGGGTGCCCTGAGGGCTGACACTGACCTCAAGGTTTGCATCACAGCACTCAGAGAAGAGATCTGCACAAGACCTGGGTTATCATGGAATCACAGAATGGTTAGATTGGAAGGATCCTTGAGGATCATCTAGCTCCAACCCCCTGCCACACCTTTCACTAGACCAGATTGCTCAAAGCCCCTTGAGTATTTCCAGAGATGGGGCATCCACAACTTGTCTGTTGAACATGTCCCAGTGCCACACCACCCTCACAATAAAGACGTTCTTCCTAATCTTATCTTAGCCTACTGTCTTTCATAATGCAAATAGCAGGGGTAAAAAGAATGACTGCATTTTGAACAAGAGAGGTTGACCCCTCAATGCTATGCTCTTTTTGCATCCCACTAGAGATGAAGTAAGTGGACATGGAAACACCTGTAACCTTTCCAATATTTTCGGATGCTGAAAGATAGTGCTGACAGCAGATTCCAAAAATTGGTAAGAAAAGCACTATTGACATAGTCAGATCAGCATATGGTCTCCTTGTTATCCAGTCATTCCATCCTGAGTACACCCTTGTGCACAAACAGTGCTGGAAATGAACACTTTGTAGTGGTTGTGTAGTAGGTGGCTTAGAACAAGTTGTTTTAAAGGGTGTGTTCTGTATTCAAGCTACACTTGACATGACAAATCTTCCTCTTATTTTTAAATGCAACACCAGCAAGGACATGCTTTAGCCTCATTTATTTCCTTCAAGAAGCAAAAGCAAAATGTGGAAATTTTTTGATCCTGCTGCAATCCATCAAAAACAACAATTATGCCCATGGTCTTTCAGGAAGAGACATGAATGTTTTCCCCTCAAGGCATCTAAAATGTTGGATCAAATTTAAAATGAGAAGGATGCTATCTCATGAAAAAAAATAAAACACCAGGAAAGACTCATGAAGGCGTTAAGTGGCAGGGTCAGAAATAAAATGAGAGCCATTGTATTGATTTCATGACTACAAAATGATGGGTTTCACAGCAAGGATTTATTACTCTGCACTTCACAGTCCGAAAAAAAAAAAGCTTGGCTTTAATCTCAGTTACAAAATTAAGATATTAATTCATAGTTTCCTTCCCTCTCCCCCAGAGTTGTATACTTTAGCCTGGATTTTGATTTATCCTGTAACAGAAATAGAATCTGGCATCAAAATTTGGATCTTGACCCAAATGTACTACAGAACTGGGGCATATTGAAAAAAGATGAGATTGTGATACTCTGGCCTCATATTCTGGGGTCAGGTTTTTGATTACATGTGAAAACTGGGAACAGATCTTTCTGTATGCTGGTTTGCAATATGTCACAAGAGAAGAGAGTGGTCATTTGATCATGAACAGACAATCTCAAATGTCTGAACTGCAAAATCCCTATTCTGACCTCACAGCCCACTGTACTTCATTACCTTAAAGTTCACCTGGTCATACATACAGAAGATGTTTGTTCATAAATGTTGTGTGTATGCACAAAGATGGTGTTTATCTGTCTCCTTCAGCTCTTCCAACTATTGTATATGGTAGAGAAATATCTCCTGAATCTTTCTTTGCTGAGATCACAATTTTTCCCCTTTAATTTTTAGATTAAGAAGAGCTGGTAACTGTGCCCTTGTCAATAAAAATAACTCCTGGTAACAACATGTATGAGGTGAATTATTTGTTAATCTTCTGAAAGAGCAAGGAGCACAAAGAGGATGAGATGGAGCTGCAGAAAAAAAAAGTGGCATGAAGGCCAAGACTTCACCACTAGAGAGTGTAATTTTACTACATAATTTGACCTTTTCTGCTCCTACAGAGAAACTGATTCAAGGCAATTAAGTTAGAAATATGTGATATGTTGACTAAGATTGCCTGAAGTACTTTCTTTAGGTCTTTTATCAAAATGAAAATCAAATGCTTGGATGATAAATGCATTACTTCCTCTGTGCACTACTTAGCATGAGTTTCAGGTGGCATTTTGCAAAGTAAGATGTATGTAAATTGGAATAAGAGCTTATATCAAACTTATCCTCGAGGCAGATGGTTATGCATTCAAATTTAAATTTCAAGCATTTTAATAAATTTAGTCAGCCAAAATGCACTTATATGTATTTTTTAATTTTGTTTTCAACTCTCTGTGTTCTATCACTACGCTTTCCCCATGGGCTGATGGTGCAATTTTTACTTCAAAGACAGTTTAAAAAAAATTCTGCCTTTGCTTCTACTGGTACGACTCTCAAAGTGCACTGTGAAAGTCACTGCTGTCCCATGGCTTAATGAGAAGCAAACCAGGCATGTAATGGTTAAAGAAATAGGGGAAATGAACCTCTCACTTACTTGTGCTCCCACTTCTGCTTATGGATGCATAACTTTGTCATGAGGCTCACATGGGGATTCTTCACTGACTGCTGCGGTCTGCCCATGGTGGCAGCTTTGGGTCTCTTTCAGTGGTCACACAATCAGACCTCAGTATCTCACTTGTTAATGCCTGGGATTTCTCTGCCTTGCTGCAGCCTCACTCCTCCTCACTGGGCTGAGAGATGAAGCCATGGCTGGCAGCCAGAAGCAAGAATTGGCATCTGCAGGGCCTGCTGGAGGGCAGGAGCTCTGAGGGGGCTCTGGAAGCCTGGGGCATGGGTCTAGCCAAGACTGATGCTGGCAGAGAGATGAGGGTTCTTAGGTCATCTGCTATGGCCACTGTTAGATGATGGGAGGAGCCTGTGAAATGCAGAGGCACAGCTCTTGGGCTGAGGATGAGGAAAAGGTGCAGCTTGGCATCAGGCCCATTGCACAGCCCTAGCAGCCCCTGTTCAAACCAAGCTCCAGCTCAGTTAGAATGACCAGAAGGGTCACTGAACCTGAGCAGGAATAAGGGTGCTGAGTATACCCCAGTAATCCATGGTTAAGGGATCATTAATGGCTCCTCTGTGTGTGCACAAGTGTGTGTACAAAAAAACCTACAGCACTTGTACCTGCAATCTGGAAGGTTTAAGAACAAGCTGACTGAATTGTGTATGCAGAGTCTGTCCCTTGCCACTCATCTCCCACACAGTATATTGGGAAAGAGTTTATATGGCAGGTTCCAGTAAGCACTTAAATGCTGTGGTCAGGAACCTGGGAAGGGGTCATCATATGTGCTGAGATCTGTGAATGTGGCTACCCCTTTAACAATGTCCATGAGTGTATGTCTTAGCCCTGAAGCTAGTGAAACAATTGTTTTTGAGTGTAACTGCATTTATTTTAGCTTAGTTTGCTGTCGGGGTGAATATGACTAAGTTTTTCCCCACTGGAATTTTAAAACTTTGCAGTGTATTGAGATATATGTAACCCAGAACATTTTTTCGTGCATAAAAAGTTTTGCTCCATTCTCTTTTCAAAACAAAGCTGGTATAAACTTACATGTCACATACACTAAATGCAGCAATTAACTCAGTTATAGCATGTTCCAAAGAACATGTTGTTCTGTGACTGACCATTGAAATACCACACCAATTATGCTCAATTCATGTATTCATTTAGGCAACACAAAGCATTTAAGAAAGAATGGGTATTTTAAGTGAGTTTTATATGGTTTCCATGGTGATAGTATTAAAAAAAACCCAATAGTCTTAAATATGTTTTCATTTATAATATCTTGAAAGAACTTGTTTGGTTCTGACATGCTGTGTTTATGCTATAATTTGTTCCAAATCACCGATTATTATAAAATGTAGGAAAATTGGTGTGGCAGTATTGTTCAAACACTTTAACAGAGCACCAAAATAGTTCAAAGCTTGTTGCTCAATATTTTTATCCCAGCTGACATGCACATTAAAGTGGGAAAAAGTTCCAAAAGGCAGTGACATTATGATTTAAATATGGTGCCACGGTTTTGCATTAGGCCATCTTCCAGAGTACATTTTGCTCTTGCTGTTTTATTATAGAATTCAGGAGCTTATCAAGAGACAGCTAAACTTTGTTGGCAGCTTCCCAGGAACACACAGCAGTTCAAAACTGGGAGTATTTGCATAGCAGTGAGGGGTAGGGGGAGCAGATTGCACTGATAGCTCTTACTTTAGCCTTTCTTTAAAAAATTACAGAAACCACATCATCCTTGAGCCCACCTGCAATAAACAGCATAAAGAAATTATGGGATACTGCTATGAGTATGAAGTAAGGCACAAGGATCTGGGGGCAATTTTTGCAATAGAGATTTTCAGCTTGAACGTCAGTGTCCTGGTTTCAGGCAACTATTTCAGTTACTACTAATTTACTACAGGATGGAAGCCTCCTGAAAGGCACTACTGCCTCTTGAAGCAAGGAAAGTGAGCCAGGACTTGTTATGCCTGCTGGGTTCAGCCAGCAGAGATATATGGTCAAAGCTATTCTTTAATTTAAATTTAGTGATATTTTGCCTTAGTGTTTGTTTTCAGAATTAGGAGCAGCATACTGGTGAAAGTCATACTTTGCACTAAAATTGTCCTTCTTTCACTTTCAGGTGACCAAAACTAACCAAGTCTCTCTGAGATGATCTGCTGCCTCCACTGAGCTTTGGAACAGCAAGTGCAAACAATTTAGAAAAGAATGGTAATTCCCTAAAGCCTCAAATTGTTCTCTGTTTCTGGATTGGTCTCTGGCAGTGCTAATGCCCCCCATGGCAGGGGGGATGGCAGCCTAAGGAAGCACATCTTCCTGAGCTCCCTCTTCAATAAAGGGATGGGAACAGCCAGGAGCACCCAGAAGGCAGCCAGGAGCACCCCAAGCTTGGTTTCTGTGCTGGGTGGCCCTGCAGAGGTGCCCATCTGACTCCAGCCGTGAGAGGTGCTGGGAAGACCAGGGTTACTGTGATAAAGATGTTTATAACCACCACCCCTCCACCCACACAGGCTTCAAACCCTACCCAGAGCCAAGTCTCTGGGCTTTAGATGAAGAGGAGAGCAAGGTACCTCTGAAAAATGAATGGGGGTGAGTATTAAACAACCGAGTCTTGGACTCTCAACTGAGGAATGAGGTGGGTCTAGGCTTTTTGAAGCTTTGGCTTTCACTACATTGTGTAAGGTAGCAGCATGCATGTAAAATCCTTGTATACTTTTCAAAAGTCAGTCAAGACTAAGTTATGCTGTTCTTCTGTGAATTATAAATGCTGCAGCCACAGTTAGCTTCCAAGTCACAGAGCAAGCTGAATGACATCTGGACTCTGAGGTAACCTTAGATGAAAATGCTCCTCCTGTGTTCAGCTCAGTCTTCTTGGAAGCTGCTCCTCCATAAATGTTTAATAAGGCACAGTAACTGTAGATACTGGTCAGCTGGGATATGGATGCTTTTGTTCATATGCAACTACTTTGAAAAATTGAGATAATGCTAGGAAGACAACTGTGCTTGGACTGAGAAATGTTTGTGGTTATTTCTCCTTGACTTCCCTTCCATATTTCAATTTTGGTTGTCTTTCCTCAGGTCTGCATGGAAATCTGCACTTTCCAAAAAGGCTGAGTACAACTGTGTATAATTATGTGCAAATGCACAAGGCTGGTGGTTCAGGAAAATGTGTGCCTGATGTGTTCTGAGACAGCATGAGAGGAAGCAGAAACAACCATTACTCCTGCAGTACCAGCTTCTTTCTGGAACGAAGTTTATGCTTAGGGAAGGTAGGAATTCAAATACTGCTGTTCCAAAGCTGTGTCTTTAAAGCACATTTACTCAGCCTCTTCCAGACAGAAGCCTAACCTTACTTTTACATGAGGGGTTGGATTTTAGCTAATGTACTTCAGCTTTCAGTTTTGTAAGCAGAGACTTCAGCTCATACAGGAGGCTTGCAACTTGCTGCAGAGAATGTGCTGCTGTTACTGGGTGAAATTCTCCATCCAACTTTGTAGGGGTCAAACAGCCAAATCAGATGATTTTTGCCATAATTTTTTTTCTCTTTTTTTTTTTAACTTGGAAAAAGGAAGCAGTAATCACAGTGATTTCAAGCCATTTCTAGTTTTCTGTAGCTCCCTGGCTTTGGCCACAGGCTCTGTGTGAAATACTGACATTTTTGCTCAGGTTTTCCAGGCAGTACGTTCTCTTTAGACAGAGCCCACCACTCTTTCTGCACACAGGTCAAAGAAGAATTGTAGCAAAATTACTGGAGGGAGCTGTTGAGAAAAAAAAACAAAACAGACTAGATTTTGTCTCTCTTGAGAAGCATCTTTTGTTTTCCTTCAGCAGCCTGTGCATCAGTGAAAATGGCCTCAGTTTGGGGTAGATTTAAGTCAGATCAACATGTAGCAGCTCTAGGAGTTGCACCTATGAGCAAACCACAAAAATCTTCAAGAAAACAGTCTGCTAAGTGTCAGAGGGTTGCAGTGACTCAAATGAGAACCTGTGCTGCTAATAACTGGCTTAGCTGAGAAGTGTCTGAGGATTTACAAATAGCCTTTTCTTTCTTTTATAGCAGGAGAAAAAAGGAAAGCTGTTATACTTCAAGGGCTGCTGTGTGTGTGTGGTCTTTCCCTCACAAAAGCTTACCTGAAAAGTGTTATGTTCATAAGCATCCTGCAGCTATTTTAACTTCTTTTTCTTGGCTGTAGTTCTAATACAACTTCTGCCCAAGGATCAAAATGTGCCACACACAAGTAACTACTCAGGCAGCAAAATGGGTTATCTCAGACCACATAGCCAGCAACACACACAGTGTTTTCCACTCCTGTCTCTAATGTAGACAACCTCTGCCTGGCATAATGCACTTTGCTGTAGAGAAAACTGACACACCTTCAATGGGTGATGGTGATTTGCAATTAACTGTAAAGTGCAAAGCAGCTGTCCTAATTGCAACACAGGGAAAAAGGGCTTTTAGGTCTTCACATAGCATTGTACATACCCTGAAAGTCCCTGAATTATATATTCCTTTGGAATTACTTGCTATCAAGTTACAATCAGCAGAACTTCCTATAATGACGCACCACCGTTTTCTTATCATACCTAAAACTACATGGTAAATGGTCTTTCTGTTTTGGTTCTATCAGCTTCATACACAGGCGTCTACAAGCTTTATTTTTTCTCTTCTTTCACAGAATCCCAGAATGAGCAAGGTTGAAAAGAATTACATTGGGTCACCTCCCTGCTCAAGGAGGGTCATCCTATTGCACAGGATTGTGTCCTGATGGTTCTTGAATATTTTTTTACTGGATAGCATCGCAGTGTTGTGCTTTGCATTTAATTCTGAAAGTAAACAGCAAGTAGATGAAAGTAACAAGCCAAAATATGAAATTGCGTATTTGTCCTTTTCCCTGTCTTTCAAAACTATTTTAAGTTTTATTCTGTTAAATATTGTCACTGTTGCTTTCTGTTTTACTTACCATTGTGATGGGGTGAGAGGGCAGATCAGACTCTGGATCAAACCTTTGAAACCTTTGCATTTGACAAGAAGCCATTGTAATGACTCTCGAACAATTCAAGAAAAGCCACTAGCCTGATATACTAAAAGCACCATCAGTGAGTTTGTGGGCGCACCCACCACTGTGCAGATGTGCTTAGGGCTGTGTGTGTGCTTTGGGCTGTATAGGTACCTGGTTTAACCTGCCACATGCAAGAAAAGAGCCTGTGATCAGGTACATCCAGAAGCTTGTACAAGAGGTGTGGACCACTGCCAGGCCTGTTCCTCTTAAAAAGTGCTTGCAAGATAAATAAGCAAAAGTATTATGGTACAGACAATTTGGTGATACAGAAGGGAAGGCAATGGACTGATGGAGTCCAAGGCTGCCTCCACTTCAATTTGGCCACTTACCTTGTTTTTCATTTTGCCAGTACAGAAGATGCAGTACTGTGATAAAGACAAAATATGTTTCATAAGGGAGCCTGAATTCTCTAAGAACACATTGATTCAGCCCAGCAGAGAATTTTACATCTCTTCTCACTCATGCCATTATCAGTCCTCCAGAGCAGTGCATTGTTACCCTTTTGCAATATGGAGCACTGATTGTTTTTGAAATGTTGGTGCAGTTTGTCAAAGCAATGAGGTTGTTCTCATTTATGAGAAGATTTCTTTCTACAACCAGATTAGTGAAGAAGTGCAGAGGAAGCTTTCAGAAAGCAATAACTGAAGCTCAGTGCCTTAATGTGCCTGTATTTTTTAAGATTAGTACACATTACTGTCAGCAACTTTTATACCTGAGGAATCAGACAATACATCGCAAGAAAACACACTAAAGCCTTAGAGGAGAAAGGAATAAGTGGAATTGTAATGGTTATTGGCTGTCTATTGTCTATCTTTAAGAAAATTCCTCTTTGTGACATCTCTATCCCTACCAATATTCTCCAGCAGGCAAACTATTTTTGTCTATTAATCATACATATATGTGCTATCAATATTGACACCTTTGTTAACAAAGCAAAAATCAATGAAGCTGAAGTCAGGGATAGTTTGGTTTCTATTAGAGTTTCAGCATGATGCAAGAGGAGTTTTCTTTTACTAATTAACACATCTGAGTCTGAAATTCTGGTGATTTTTGCAATGGGAGAATTTATTGCTTTAATAATCATACTGGGTTTTCCTATTAAAAAAGAATAATTTAGTCTTCCTATGTCTCTGTGTAAATTTCAGGGGGAAAAATGGTGAGGTAGGAGATGTGGCTGCTTAGTGCTGCAGGCAGGGGTGATTAGTTTCGTACTTATTTTTCAAGTGGCACATCGTGATATCAAACTTGCTAAACACTCTTGAGAACAGGAGACAGGGAAAAAAGGCTTGTAAACCCACTCATACACTTGAAATGATATTGTCAAAGTTGCCAGCCTTTGGAGTCCCTGAAAATGATAGAATATTATTGGGAAATTATCTTGACTATTCTACAGGCCTTCAGATACTGTGAATTACCATCTTCCTACAGTAGCAGCAGTATATATCGCTTTAGGATTTGTTCTCTGTGTTGTAAACCAAACCACCAGACTTCTCAGTTCAAGCAACTTGCTATTCAAAGATTGGGTCTGAAGTAGTGGTCACAACATGAACAATCCCTATTTAATTTAAGCTCTGTGTGTGTGTTCACTCATCAGAAAATCTGACATCACTTAAGGCTTCTCTTCTTTCTGACCAGTAACACCACCAGCCAATTATTCCTGAAGAGGGATCCCTCAAGAGAAGGCTGACATCTGTGCCACGTATTGACTGCTCTATTAGGAGCCTACTGTTATATGCAGCTCATGTCTGATCAGATTTCATGTGCCTTGAAATCCAGACAATCTGGAATGGGACACTCTTAGGCAGTTAAATGACATCAAATATTTAAACATAGACTTCAACAGCATCTAATAGATGTCTAAAAGATTCTCTCTTCTTGCTATCAGAACTAACCACACAGCTAAAAAATTGCATGATTTTTACAATGAGTAGCACTTTCTGCTTCCTATGTCCTCCAAGAATAATTTTTCATGGTCGTTTCCAATGTATCCACAATACAGCCAGCATTTTCCATGAAAGTTTCTAATTCTATTTCCACTGAAGGCAATGTCACCAAAATTAGTTTTGTTCTAATTTGAAGAGAGGAAAGAAAGGATAAGGGAACAAATAATTTATAGTACAGAGATTTTGAACAAACCTGGATGAAGCAAATAAAAAAATATATCAAATTTTCACTAGAATTTGAGTGCATCAAGCAAAATACTTTATTGCAAGACCTCCTTGGTGTAGTACCAAGTTACCAAGAACCCTGGAAGGGGGGCCAGTGGTGCACTGCCAGCTAGTGGAATGAATTCCAGCACAAAGGAGTTATGAATAACTTTCTTGTGTCCAAGACTGATTTCAATGGCAAAGCTGAGGGCTGCAGCCAGGTTTTGTGACAGTCAGTGCTGTCTTTAAATTGGTAATGTTGTCTTCTGTTTCTGGAAAATACCACAGTATCAGCACTGCTCCGGTTTGGCTCCAGCTGAAATCAGTTAATATTAAGTCCATACTCCATATACAAAGTAATGATACATTATTCCAATGGCATTTTACCTTCCTAGAAAGATCTGCACCACTCTAACAATGATGAAAACCCTCTGCACTGTGCTTTGTCTGATTTCTGATTTTTCCTTGTATAAATAGTTATTGAGAAATATTTATTCAATAAAGAAAGATTCCTTTATGCACATTCCACTGTCTGTTTTTGAAAGCTGCTCCCTCCCAAGGTTTTGCAAGGCTCTGAAAAAACTCAACTTTCACAGTGTTTGCTACATATTGTTCTCACATTTAGCTCTAAATTATTGTCCTGATAAATTATTCTACTTCAGAAATTGCTCATCTTTCTTTATTCTGTTCTCATTTAGGCCATTTTTACTTTGTGGTCACAACAGGATGAAAGAAAGCAGAGTTAAATTGCATGATATTATAATTTTTGCTGGATCTTCAGTAGTCTGTTGATGTGACATTGTGATAACTTTGAAGTAACTTTCATGCCAAATTAAAAAATGTTTCTTTCAGGGGATGTTGACATAGAACATTTGTACACAAAATGATGCTATACCAGAAAGTGTGCTGTTATATGATGATAGCAAATAAAAGAATGTCAAATTATGCTAGAAACAGAAACAATGATATGGGAGTTTTTTTAATGTGAGAAAAATTGGTATGTTGCATTTTTTAAAGAAACATTTGTCTGAAGAAATGCAGTTTTATTATTTACTTCAAATAAATAAATACGGGGGGGCAGGATTGCTCATATATGAATGACTGTCATGGTTCTGACTTCACTGTAACTTCTAACCTAAAGGTAACTTCAGCTGCAATGCAATTTTAAGAGGCAGTGTCGGAGGAGAAAGGTGACACAAGGTATGAAGGTGATGACCCTGATGACAGAGGGTATAATATTTGGCCAGTAAAAATAAGCTACTTCTTGATCTACATGGTCTGACAGTAGGAGACACGTTGGAGAGAGCTCTGTGACTGTGCCAGCATATCTGTGAGGAGGCAGAGTGTATCACTGCTTAGCATACTGCCCTTACCTGTGGTGAGGTGCACCTTGCTGACTTCTCTTGGGTTTCCCTTTGAAGGGCTGTAGCATCCATCCTCATGGAGCTTGGACACTGGGTGTGTGTGGCTGAGCAGCCCTAGAGGAAAAAGAGGACATAACAGGGGTGATGGCTGCCAGGTCAGGCAAGCAACCTGGAATTCAGTGTGATGAATGACCAGCTCCTGGGGCTGCTTTAGGAGACACCGTGGGTCTGTGGGACAACCATGGCACACTCATGGTTCATGAGCCTTCATGATAAGCTGTTCTCTGTGCTCTACAGAGCAATTTCTGTGAGAGCAGGAGCCCTTCTGCATAATTCACTTTGAAGGCCTGCCTGCCTTCGAAGGGTTGCCTGATTTTTAGGTTGAAATCAAATCTGATTATTGTCTAATTATTGGTAAACTGCTCTTTATTTTTCTTTTTTTTTTCTTTTCTTTTTTTATCCCTTGTTTTTTACTGCAGCTAATACAAACTTGACTGATTTTCCCTCCCAAAGGAAAACGTTTGTGGTTTCTCACATATGCAAAGCTGTGGATGATAAACAGAAAGATATATAGTACAAATGCATTTATTCAAGGGAGAAAAACCCCTGCAATCATACAAAATTTACCATTGGAAACAGACACTTTAAAACTGGGCCACACTTAATACCTTCTGAAATTGGCATTTTCAAAGGTATGACAACCTTCTGAAGGCAGGTTAGGGATGAGTTACAGAGGTAATGTGGGGACAGAGAAATATCTTTTGTCAGTACAGTCACCCCAAGGAAATCAACAGAAACAGATTCCTTTCTTATTCAGAATTTCATCTCTGCCCTCTTTATCTTGATCTTCGCAGCTTTCTCACCTTTCCCCCATACCCACAGCTACACTCAATGTCTGCAAACCTCCCACCTCCCCCATCTGCACTCTCCTCTCCAGCCTGGCTCTGTGTTTGCCACATGCCTAAGGAGTCAGCAAAGGCATCATCTGCTCCTTTCCTCACCCTCTAACTCTGCTGTGGAGATGCAGTCTCCCCCTCACCTGTTATCTTTTACATGTTCTTGACTTGCCCAGTACACCTCTAGGAAACAAATCTCCTTCTCTTGACATCTTGATACTGGAACTGGAATGTTGCTTTCGTGTCAATATACAAGTCTTATTAAATTTTCTGACAGAATTCAAAGTTCTATGAAGTGGAAGAAATCTCAAGATAACTGATCCCACTTTTACCACTCTAACAGTGAACTGTGTGGTGAATATTGTATCATCCTGTCTTCTCCCAGCTATAAGCCACTATTCACAAAAGTATTTCTGTCTTAGTTGCATTGCTGTACATCATAAGACTCTTTCCCTTTTTTTGTTTGTATCTGGTTTTGCCTAAAGTTTTCCAGACTCCAGGTTTTGCTTTGCTTTTGTTTCTGTGAGCAATTTGGCTTTAGCTTCTCTTTACTTTTGAAGCTCTTCTGCTTCATGATCTGAACAACAATGACCTTTGTGAAAGCAAACAATTTTTCAGTCTTTGCTTGGTAAAGAACACATTGAAAAGCAGTATCTCATTTCCTCTGAAATGTCTAAGTTTTTTAATCTGCTAAACTTTCATCAGCAGAAATGGAACACTTCTTTCATTTCTAGTTTCTCAATGTGTCTTAGTTTTTTTCCACTGCTGTATGCAGCCTGAATTACACTGCACCTCTGAGAGATTTCATATCATACAGTAAAGAGAATCAGCAAATACAGTGACAGCTTCAAATACATTGAAACATTGGAAAAGCACAGAAGAAAATAATTACCATTTAATTTGTGTCATTAGGCTAGACTGACACAGCTCCTTTCAGCATACCATCTGTCTTAGACTGAATGGAAAAGTTTCTTATTAAATGATGCATTTGCAAGAGGTTCACAGCTGCAGAACCAACAAAATCTTTTAGCATCTGTTCAATCTAAAGAGATCTAAGGACCTAAGTCACCTTTGAAAGAATATTCTTGAAATAGTTCTTTACTTCAATGTCAGAATGGGTTGTTCAGTACTGTTGTGCATTTGCAATTCTACATTTAATAATGGCATTACCAAATGGGACTGTGGAAAGACCACCCACTGGACAGAGTGGCCTGGTATGAGCTGAGAAGGCCTGCAAATATCTCAGGCTTTTTAACTTCCCAAGTACACTCCAGGTTTTCAAACCTATATGATGTGAGAGCTTGAAATTTTGACAGCTGTAAGGAGGCTGTGACTGTGGAAAGAGAAGGGCACTGTGAGATCACCAGCACTGCTTAGTCATGGATCTTGCTTTGCCACCAGGCAGTGATAAATGGTAGCAACAATTGCAGCATATGTTCAGTCAGTAATGAATGCATTGCAGACTACAACAGTTTTTGCTCTTGTCAGGTTTCCACTGTGTTTGTTCACTGAAGAGAATGATGAGTTTACTCTTACTTGAGCATTCCCCTCAAATGTGTTTGTGTTTAATAATCTCTTTGTTTGAAGCACAGGAAATGACTGTGTGCCAAAAAAAGGACTAAATATTTGGATAGCAGTCCAGGAAGGTCATGCTATTATGCACAAGGATAAAGATAATCCATCTGTGATCAGCTGTCTTATTTAAAAAGCAAATAAAATGGCCACCTCCAGATATGATTAATATGTCTGGTAACCAGACTATGCATGCATGGCTGCCCCAGAAGTAGGATACAGCAAAGCTGCTGCTGTGCCACACACAGACAGTTAATCCAGTAGGTCCAGCACGTGTCCAAATTGACAGGGATGCACAGATTGATAATATGGACAAGCATAATAACACTGACATGTCTGGATCTTTGTGTTATGCTGGCCAAAAAGGCCTGGCTGCCCTGTTCTGCAGGTTTTGGGTCAGTGAGATCCACTTTGATATGAAGACACTGGAGGTGTGGGCAGGCAGCTGTCTTTGGCATTAGAAGGGTGGGAGCTGCAGCAAAACCACCTCAGTCCCATGGGACTGAGCCCAGACTGCATTGGAAGATGGGCCAAGATATGTGGGGCAGCAGTGGAGTAGGAAAATCCTATTGCCCCGGTAGGAGAAGGGGTTATCCTTCCAAAGGATACCCAGCCAAAGCCCCATCAGCAGCAGAAATAGCCAAACTGTGTCTCCCAAGCTCTTTGTAGGAGGAGGCTGTGTCTTTGTTCTTCCCCTTTCTTCTTCTTTCCAGGGGATCTACCAAGGAAAGCTTGGCATTGGACCATCATGCTTGGGGAAGTACAACTAAATTTGTGCTATGATGGTAAGAAGTTGTAATGGCTGGTTTGTCACATTCTTCTGCTACAGAGGTCTGGTCTTTGGTCTGATGCAGAGAAGTGGGGATGGGGCTCATTCTTGCAAAGCAAGATTTATGTGAGCAGTCTTGTTAAAACCAGCAGACCCACTCTGAGAGCAAAACTAAGCACATGCAGTTTACCTAATCTGAGATTGCCTTTTAAACAGCTATTTAATTTAAGGATTGCATACCCAGTGTCTCTGGCTCCTCACAAGGGAAAATGTGGTGATAAATGATACTTTGGCACTGGCTATCACTCATTCTGATAACAGCTGGTAGACTGCATTACTTGACTTAAATGGGCATTAAAATTTAATTGCCCTTAATCAAATTATCCTATCACAAATAAACCAACCTTGCTGAACTGATTTTCTTAGTGTGTTTTTATGGTGAATTCTTCTATAGTTATTTTTACTTGTTCATTGTCAGAGAAAGGAGAACAAATGGGATATTCAAATGCCAGCTTCTCCAATTCACCAGCACCCTACCAATTAGGAGTCAAATAAACATAAATAGCTAAAGTCCAGCCTTTCTCTGTGTGGGATGCTGTGTTACCTGGGTTATTCTTCATTTCAATATGTGTATAATACAACTAGAGGGAAAATCATCTTTTTTCTTGTGTTTTCATTTCCTGGTAGTACATGTTTCTTAAGGAAAAACATACACTACATGTTAGCCATCCTTCTCCATCTAAATAATGAAAATATATTCTAGAACTCTGAAAATAACATCAGTCTATTTTAATAGAGAAATGGTGTCTGTTTCCTGTGTATTACTATCCATTATATAGGCACTGAGATTACTCCTCAGCTTCATTTTGAGATGGTAAGGTTTTATTTTGCTAGATAGATTTTTCTTTTTAATTTGAGTATTCCTTTTTAATTTGAGTATTTCTTTTATCCAGCTGTTTTTGAAAATCAAGCATTACTTTCCTGATCCCATGACAGAGAAAGAGTTCAACTTCAGAAAAAAATTCAGTAAAAGTGTATAAATGATGTTAAGGTTCTTGTGTGGAAAAGCAACAGTAAGCGCAGGAGATATGATAAATTCACTAAACTGGGAGAAAGCAAAACACAGAGCAGATTGTCAAGAACCAAGCATAGCCCTGAAATTGTTACTCTGAGTAGCAAAGGGAAGATGAGAAATAGCTAAAAGTTGATTTGAAGGTGATACCAAACCATGACATCCCTGTTGCAACATTTTCATGCTTCAGTCTGTGTTTTATGGCTTTGCTACAAATGAAGTATAAGGATCTGGGTAAGACTGAATAAACAGAGAATGCTTCTCACTTCAGCACATGTCAGCACATATAGCCCAAAAAATAACTTGATGGGGTGGGTGTTTTAGTTCAATAATCAAACACATGGTGCAGTAAGAACAAAAATGTATACAAAGTTATTTTTGAATTTGTGATGTGATGTGGTAGATGCACTTTTCACATGGAGAACAGATGAGTGTTTAAAAATGGGCTTAGTATTTGACGTCTTTGGCTGGAAGAGAGGTAACAAAGTAGTGTAGAGTGTATAATACAGTGTATATGATATACAACCTTTTTACAGTGCACCTTGTTACCCTACCATTTGGGTCTCCTGACTCTGAAACTCTTCACATAGCCCTGACCAGGCATCTGAAGATTTTCATGAGAGCTCAGCTGTGGACTGCAGTTCCTGATGTAAAAGAGGATGGTTTCTGTATTCTGCAAGGAAAACAAAGTGGAAAGGAAGAAGGAGTTCTTATTTCAGCTGTGCTAGGTGTGGTATTTTTGTTCACCAAAGCCTGGAGTATATTTTTATGCAGTCAAGCAGCTGTCACGAGGAGCAGGATCCAAAGATATAAGCTGCATACAACTATACTCTTGTGATTTTTTTGTTGGGTCTTTTGTTTGCTTTTTTTTCCCTCATGAACAAAGTTTAGGACTCTAACATCAAAGCACTGGGACAAAATGGACGATCATGATGACACTGAAAGCTGTAAAACATCTCTAATGACTGTCTGAAGGAACCAAAAGCATGCTATGCAACACTGAAAAGAAAGATAGGTCATGATAAGGCTAAGAGTGGTGCTTGAGGCCACTTGGATCAGAAAATGCATCCCTGCAAATAAAAAAGCTTGATACACTCTGTTTGTCATTATCCTGCCATCAGTCCCAAGCACCAACAAACTGTTGGTGACAGCTGGAAAGCTAAGGAGTGTTTGAAAGTCCAAATTTAGGCTTCTGGAAATAAAAATGTCCCAGCACATGAACTGTGGCTTAGCACTGAAATTATGCCAGGTGTCCTGTAACATGCTGTATGTGGCATGCACTAACCTACACTTCCAATTAACTATCACTTGATTGCCCTGGTAGTACAGAAACTCAAGGAAAATCAGTCTTCTTTGGACTCTTCTCAATGAGCACCTCCTATCCCAGCTGCAATGCCATTTCAGTTTCCTCCTGGAAAAGGACATTTTCTTGGTCAATGCAGAGGAAACAACCACTGCCAGGCTGTTAACAGCCCCCCCTTGCTCTCTGCCTGCTTCCTGAACTGCATTGTTTGCTCATTGACTCAAGCTAAAATTTTCATTATTCACCATGTTCTTATTTAATTTTCATATTTGCAGAAGCCTAGTAAGGAGTTTTCTTTTCCTGGCTACCATCTCTCTAGTGGAGCCCAGGCTGGGGAGGAAAATGGCTCCAGCAGAAAATGAGAGGACAGGAGGCAAAGCTGATGGTCATGTGGAGGCTGCACAGCCCAAATGCCAGCAACTGCAGAGCAAACAGACTTTGTCTCAGGGAAAGGTTTCCAATGCAGGGCATTGCTTATGGGAACAGGGTGGAAGGGTCACATCCCAGCCTCAGGGATTCTTTGCTGTGGTTAGAAAGTGCAGCAGTTTATACAGGTTTCACTGAGCAGTAGAGAGGGTATTGTGACAATTGTTTGTGAACATGGAATGGCTGCTTAGGCTTGAGCAAAATTTAAGGCTGAAGAATGAAGCAGTCAAAAGTGAAGTTCTTTAGTAAAACTGCCATTGGCTTAATTACTCAGGTGTTTGAAATCTGGTCTGTTCTTAAAGGCTAGAGAATGGCTAATATAAGCCGGTTTATTTAAATTTCATCATTCCACAGTTTATAATAATCTTAAATTATAATGATCAAGAAAAATGCTAATGAATATCTTTAGATTAAATCATAGCAATAACTCAGAAGAAAAAGAAAAAAAAACCAAACCAAACACTTTTTTTTTCAATCACAGTGCATTACAAAGCTTTTAAAGTCCACAAAATTATTTAGTGTCTAAAATAGTGATCTGGATACATTGTGATAAAGTAGTGGTGACTGGGAATGAAAGGCAAAGTGGTCTGTCTTTTCTTTGAGGAACTTCCAGACACAAACCAGAATTATCAGGTTTTTTAACTAAAATAATCCTTGTGCAGCACTTACCATCCAGCATGACTTAAACCTGTTACTTGTCAATGCACAGTGCACAGTGAACAGTGAAGAGCTTTATTTACAAGAATTTGGTGACCAATACTACATTTGAGACTTCCTATGGTGGCCACTTCTTTTAAAGAAAGGAACTGCTGGTCTTGCTCTACTAGGCCTCTTTTCTCTTTCAGAAAAGTCAATGGACACAACCATGAAAAAAACTCAGGCAGGAGCTGCCTGCCAAATGTGAAAAAAAACCAACAAACCCTTAGAAAAAGCTGAATCAAGAACTGGAGCAGGAAGTTCAGAACCTTGAAATCCTCCTCAGACCAGCACTCTTTCTGTAAAAGCCTTTTCTATTAGTGTCCCTGGTTCCAAATCATGTTTCAAGGGGACCTACTCACAGGAACGCATCATCAGCACACTCTCTGAAGGGGAACAAAAAATTTGTGCCACTACATTTAGCAAAGGCTGCTTCATAATTAGACTTTCTTGTGGATTTTTTTTAGTTTGTTTGCTTGTTTGTTTTTTTAATGCTTGTTATATGAAATATCACTTTAAAATAAGTCAGTCAGATATTCCAATAATGGTTGACTTTTTTTTCTCAACTTCCCAAATGTAACTTTTGTATTTATCATTTAGAAATTACACTCTTTCTAAAAGTTTTAATTTTCTAAATATTTAAAAGTTTTAATCTTTTAAAGGTAGAAAGTTATCATTCAGATAAAAAAAGGGGATAAATATAATTAATATTAAAAACTTACACAGTCCAAAAGAAAATATTCAAAATACTTTCAATATATGACAAACATACTTTGTTTCAAATTCTAATTGACAGCAAGAATTAACTTGCAATATCAGAATTTCCTTAATAATAAAGAAATTCTGAATTTCAATCAGCTTTATTCATTCCAAAGTCTTCGGCTGATGTCTCATTAGATGTGCTGTTATACACTGGAGTGCGAGTTAAGAGGAACTGAAGAGGAGAAGGTCACAAGGAAGGATGCTGTGGTCAGCTGGCTCCTGAACTGGCCATGACAACAACAGCCCCAGTAATTTTGGGAGTGAATTATGCTGAGATGTGAGACTTCTGGCTCATCTGGATTTTAGAATCCACTATAGATGTCTGAACACAGTACAACACTGTCCTTATTTTGGTCAGAACCACTGACACCAAAGTAGACACAACCTGAATCCATGATGTGTGGCATTTGGGAGCCAGTCTGGGTTCCCACTCCCAGGTTTTATCCCAGATAAACACCCCTTGTCTGAGCCCATACCCTGACAAGAGGGGCCTTTGTGGAGAAATGGCCTCTCACTGGCCATTGGAGCTGGCAGACTCTTTTTTTGGTTGACAGGTTAGTCACTCATCACTTTTTAAAACTGAAAAATCTATGTATTTATAGACCTGCAAGGAAATTGGTAATAGGAATAATACCTGGATAGATGGTTAATCCTTTACATGCCTGAAAGCCCTTGTTATCTGAAGGACCTGTAATCTGGTTTCCATGATGTGTCAGTAGTCAGAAATACTCTGTTCTCACCTGCGTTGGCCTGGGAAACACCTCACAGATACCCTGAAGCTTTTGCAGTTGTTTGGAGTCATAGAATTCAGAAACAGCTGGTTTTGTTTGTCACATTTGACTGTAATCCTGAGCTTGATTAAACTGAACATAGACACACTATGCTTCCAACTCAAACTGATCTTTAAGCTCTGGCTTTGAAATCTCATCCTGGAAGGAGGCAAGAACAAACAGGAGAAAATATCTTGAGAAGCTTTTAGTTGCTTTTCATTTCTCCTCCTTGCCTTCTTTGCCCTTCTCAGTCAGATACAGTAATTGCTTTTTCTTTTTAACTAAAACCAAACTATGAGAAAAGTAGGTATTTTCCTACTCCAACAGCTGTATGTGATTTACAGCACATATGGAGTATGTCTTCATTTTCATCACTTGTCTCAGAGCAAACCTAAGTGAGTTTGTGTGATGTCTGCAAGTGTGATCCTAAGACAGGGCACAGCACAAAAGCACTGACAATCTTGCACATTTGAGGCAAGGCAGGCTAGGAACTTGCTCTGTTTCCTTGCTCTCTGCTTGTGAGAGCTGTCTGAGAAAGTGTGAGCTTCGTGGCTGGTGGGTAATAGCAGAGCTCTGCTGATTGCTGTAGCCTAAGATCTCCTGCTTATGGAAACAATCACTACTTGTCTTATTTTAATCTGATCTGTCTGTGGCTGCTAGTCAGTGATTTTCCAGTGGAGAAGAAAGTCTGAATGATGAACATCTCCCCTCAATTAACACTGCTGGGACTTGCCTGCCTCAGCTCCTCCATCTATGCAGACCTGGACCAGGATTTTGTGACTAAGTGCACTGTGCCCTTGGATAGAACAATTATATGCCTCAAGAAACCTTTCTTCATTTTATTCCCAAATCCTTTTCATGTTTTTTATCTAGCAGGGTTGACCTGCAGTCATTCCATTTACAGTGGAAGGTATTGATGTTTCAGTGCCTAATCAGGCAGCAATTCTTGGTAATACATTGCCTGTTTGGGGCTTAGAAGATTTTTTTTCCTTATCCTTGCTCTCAGGTGGCATCACTACTGCAATGCTTTATTTTATGAGACTAATAAATTAAAACTTTCTTTCTATGTTCTGTAAAAAGACAAGAAGTTGTTATTTTTCTTGCAAAACCACATTAAAGAGAAAGCAACAGCAACTCGAGTATTGCTGTCATTGCTTAATGAAAACCAGAGCATTGCAGTGGAAAACATGCTGGGAAGGACAGCTTCAATTAGAGGAAAGGGGAGATTAAAGACCTCTCTTTTATACAACCTAGGGAAGGAATGTGAAAGAATGGGTTTGAAGAAGGCTCTAATTGAAGGATAAAATGGAAACAGTAAATGGCTTGCGATAAAATCAGTAAGCAGAGACAGTGAAGCCAGTGTTGCTAGGAATATATGTAGAAGTTCTTAAAACCCCCCAAACCCAATTCAGTCTGGAAAGGCAGATATAGAGGAAATATCCCAGGAATTGTGAGTATGTAGAAATCCTATTGGACAGGGACAAAAGGTTTGAAAGGGAAGAATGTAAATAGTTTGAAAAACAATCAAGTGTTGTTTGCATTTTCAAATTATTCACTGAAATATGAGGAGAGTCAGGAAGATTAAGGTCTTTTCCTGAAGGAGGAATGAAAGACATTTGATGACAATTGTGCACTGAAGATATCCCTGTAATCACAGAAAATTGGTCTTCTCAACAGGGAAAATCTGTGTAGCCGTAAAAGTAAAATCTCTTTAACTTGAAATGAGTATAACAAGGTGTAGTATTTCTTCTTAATGCATTGTATGAAAGAGCTTTGACTCAAATAAGTATGCTTTTAATTAATATAAATCCTTAATTCAGCCAGGCCAAGAACAAGGTTGGGGAGAGAGGAAAGCTGGTTGAAGGAAATTATTTAAAATTCAAAGAATGTTCAACTGCATTAACATGAGCAAGAATAATGGGATACCAAGAAGAGGAGATTTTTTTGCAAAGAAGTCTTCATTCTCCCTAGCTTGGCTGTAACACCTAAAAATTTTAGCTTGTTTGTTTGCTGCTTCTCTGATTTTGAAACAAGACCAACCTTGTTTTCACTCCCCTATTGATCCTTTGGAGAGCAGCTCCACCTGAGCAATCTGCTACTTGTATGTGCTGGGTTTTTTCAGCAAACCCAGTTAGCACCACAGGTTAAGTGCTGTTGTACCTTGTAGTTAGTATTGCCATCTGATACCACTGACCATTTAATTTATCCCATCAAGTGTCTGAATGTGTCTGTCCTCTTGGGAGGCCACAGATGTCCCATTTCTTGCTGCTCTTAGTTGCTGTTTGCCCTGGTTTTATATCACACACTTGATTTTGGCACTGGGTCCTTTCCACTGTCTGTGCCTGTTCCACCAAGCGTCTTTCTCTCTCAGCTATTAAAAGCCCTGAGGCTAGCCCAGTATGTGTGCATAGGTGGGTATGTATATACACATATGTATATACTTCATTTATCCAGGCCTTGCCACATCCCTGATCCTTTTTGATGGCTGGCCATCATTCATTTTGGGAATGATGTTTTGGGGACAGTTGCTGGCCCATGCAGGCATCTGCCATGGTGAAAGGAAAGGAACCAGCCCTTGAGAAAAATGGCTGCTGCAGATCAGGCCTTAGAGACATAAGTATGTGAGGAAACTTGGCTGTTCCCTGCCTGTACCATATCTAGATCTTTCCAATGCCCTGGGTCCATTTATTTCATCACTACTTAAAACCTCTTTGAAGTATTTATAATTTTTTATTGGGTGTTTCTAAGAGACACACATAATATGGTTGGTTCAACAGTAAATCTGCTATGATGTGTTTATAAGGCAGGCTTTCGAGTCTCTGGAAAGGTTAGCATTGAATGATGCAAGTTTAGACTGAGCTAGATATGTGAACCAGAAAATCTAGGTAATTATGGGAGAGTTTCTATTTTTACCTGGAATAGATGAACATCATCTGACATCCTTATGAAAAGGTAACATGGTTTTATTATTGATTTATCTTCACTGTGTTTTCTTTTTTTGTTTAAATTCTGCCCTGAAGACTAGGGAATGTTCCTGTTGCAGCACAGGGCTATGTACAGATGTCCCAGTTTGTCCTGTTATTGAGCAAGGTGTATTATCCCAGGCTGAACAGTACCCTGATGGAACTTCCTACTCAGCTGCTTTGCCTCCTAGGCACAGCTCTGTGCCATGTAGACAGGTTTGCATTGACAAACATGGTATGCTTGGTGACTGGTACAATTTTTCCCCAGTTAAAAGTGACCATCAGGTGTTCACAGCTGGAACTTGTGAGCCTGTGATCCTGGCCATGAAGCAGAACAGGACCTGGAGCATCTCTTCATCAACTCTAACAGCCTAACAGGGCATGCCATCCCTTACACCCACTCCAGACAGGTGAATTTTATCTCCTTTTATTATTCAGCACATACAGCTTTGTTAATGTTCAGAAAGGAGAAGTATTGCACTGGATAAAGATGACCTAAATTTAAAATTTCCACAGTTTCTGCAGTCAGTCTCCATTCAGGTAGACAGGTCTGTCTACCACCAAGAAACAGGAATGGGCAAAAATTGGACCCTTTGTCCACTGCTATGGCTGAGCAAGCCCAGGGAGGTGAGCTTGCTAGTGTCCATTAGAATGGACACTAATTGTAAGATAGATTATTACTCTTCCCCAAAACACATTTTGTCACTGCATTACAAGCTGGAAAATCTTCTAAAGTTATTTGTCAAGGAACAGGACAATGCCTGCAATTTAAATCTTCATGGGCTGGAGAAAGCCATTTTGCATTTTTGCTGTGGCCTTTCCATCATCTCCATCCTGCCACACCATGCTGCAGATCCTAGAGAAGGATGGGTCCACAATGCAAGATCCTGTGTGGGCAAGCATTGTTACTCATGTGACCTGTTTTCCTTGGGGCTGGCTCTAGGGCCACAGAGCCAGTGGTGTTATAATGCCAGCTGCCTGAGCAGCTGTGGGGCAGTTTGGAAGGGCACTGCCTTGTGCCCATGCTTCTCAGAGAGCTTTTTCCTTTTTGATCACCCTCAATCACATCCTGCACTTTTCTTGAGTATTTTGTGCCAAGTTGTCGTCGGGTTAAATAAATCTCAAAAATTAAATTGGGCTTTAGGAGAGTTCATCTATTTTTCTCTGTTCCTTAATCACTAAGAAGATGCAAATCCTGCAGAAGAGAGAAAATAATGACTATTTTATATAATAATATGTATATATATATATTTCTCAGTGCTTATTAATTGAAAAGGACTCTTCTATCTACCATGAGAAGAGGTTCCATTGTGACAAAAGTTTTGTATATATGCCCTTTAGAAATCCCAGCCTGAACAATTGACTTCAAAACTACAGTGAACAAGATTCTATGCTTATTTTATGAGACGATCCTTCAGCTTTGACTTGTTTAGACAAGAAACTGCTGAAAGTGCCTTTTAACATAAAGCAAAGGTAGTGGAAATTATCTACTTCTTCAAATACACTAGCACCCAAAAAAAAAGGGGATGGTGTTTGGGTAAGGTATTTGTCAATGTGAGTAAGGCTGAACTGGCCCAAGGCAGCTGTATTTGCTCCTGTGGGCAGCATAGCATTTGGAGTCACTAGCATCACAGTAGTTTTACTATTTCATATTTGAAATTATTTTAAAGTATATTTAAGCATAGCTGAAATTATTAAAACTTGGTGTATTGTTTATGATGTTATAAAATGTAGTTTGAATTTTTAAATAGAGAATAATCTCTGCTTGAGATGAAAACTAAGTAGAAACCAGGGAAATAAGATGTAATAAGGTGCTAAGAAAAGGAAGAGAATAATTTGTGACATGCATTTTGAGCAGAATTGGTGGTTTAGAGTAAAGATGACAGTGGCATGTGTGAGTAGTTTATTCCCTAGTGGCGGCAGAATAGCAAAGACAATAAAATCTGGGACTAGTGCAACTCTGGGCCTCCCACAGAGAGCCACAGTCCTGCTTTTGAGGAATGAGCAGAAATAAAATCCTGTGAAGCACTATGGCAACCATCACCAGGGAGACCATCACAGATCTCAAACATGTTTATCCAGAAGAATTACAAGTCACAGAGTGAGATGATATACTTGGAAATGGTATTTTAAAAGTAAAAACACTGTTACCTGGTAATTGCAGTGGTATGGAAATGTGACACTTTGAGTTCTTAATTAAACAAATCTGTTTTTAAGAGATACTGCAGTGAATATCTCCTAGAAACAGCTAAAGAGTTGTACTTGCAAAATATCAGTACGTGAGAGAGCTGGTCTTTGTGCAAGAAGGGAAAGCACTGTGGTAGATTGGTAAAGATCTTTAAACAAAACAGAAGTTAAAAAATCAATTAAACAAATAATCAAAAAGCATTTTATGGTTCTATATAAGACAAACACAAATGAGAGGTGATCCTGTTTGTGGGTGAAACAAATTCCACTGAGTGCAATGTGGTCCTCATGGATAGGGCTCAGATGGACTTTGCTCAAATTTGGAAAGCCCAACCAATTGTGTGCTCTGTTTTGTTTTAAACAGGGAAATGGAAATTGTTGCATTCTGGTCCTGGTTATACAACTGATCCATCATACTGGGTAATTCATCTACTTGTTTCAAATTTCTATCTTACAAAGGAAGATAGAAGCTTGCTGGAGTGTTATGAAGATGAGCCAGTTACCATTTATGCAGAGGTTTACACATGTGAAGTGTAGGTTTATCAAATGCTGTATGTCTCAATTTGTTGGCATTCTTCACAACTGACCTTTTTTTTCACCTGTCTTGAAAGCTTTTCACCTATGCTGCCCATGAGACCCCTTATTCCCCAGGAGTTTTTCAATTTCACATAATTCTTATTGGCTCTGTCCACTCACATCTGCAGAGGTATAGAAAAAGACAGTGTTGCCCATTATTATTGCTGAGTTCATGACTGATCCTGTGAGAACAATATCTAAAGGTAGCAGTCTGGGCATACATGTGTTTCTGAACAAGAGTTTCTTGCTGATAGGCCTGGTTTGAATGTGAAGTTGAATTTGCTGGTAGTTGGATGGTTCCAGTCTCCTGTCCCATCTCTCTGTGTGTATAAATATCCACAAACCTTTGCAGATGACTCAGTTATTAAAAGATAATATTAAAGAAAATCCAATGTCCCACAAGGTCCTCAGTCTATACCAGGAACACCAGCTGGTGCTGCTTGGTGACCCCATGGAGGAACCTCGTGCCCAGGAGCAAGTCTGGGTCACCCTGATATGGCACCTCCATGTCCACTTTTACCCTTTTCCACTTGAGAGAGAAAATAATCAAGATTGAAACCATCATCACTGATTATCCAGGAGGTATGTCACCCTAAATCAGAAAAATATTTCTAATGTTTGAGATAGGAAAGAAACAAGTAACGTTTCTGTAGTAGGAGCCTGATTCTGATTTTGAATAACAAAAAACTGTTTCTGAGTAACCTAAAGGACAAAAGGAAAAGAGAGAGAAAGATCATCAGAGACATATTCCTTCTTAGTCTCAAATGTACTCTCATCTCTGTATTTCATTGTACACTTTTTTGACCCTGATATTGTCAGTGCAGTGTTTACCTTCCATTATGACATCAAACCATTCCTCAGTGCTTATGTCTTGGCTTATGTCCTAAGAAAGGAGCACTTTGTTCTTCTGCATTCTTTAATGTTATTCTTCACTCTTATTGGCAGAAATATATTACTGTCACTTGCACACTGACACAAATTTATTCTTTCAGTGAAAGTCGTGCCCCAATTAAATTGATCAGTGTGCATTTTATAAAAACATTTCAAGATAAAATGGATCAAGTCAGTCAAATAACGAAGTAGTCCAATGATTCATTACAGCTGATATCTTTAGTTATATTAGTATTGCATCTTTAACTTATTTTAAAAGCAATTTTCTTTTTGCAGCCCTGATTTTCTTACTGCTAAACCTATAGGCCTTTATGACTTAATTTTCTTGGAGTAGGGAGCTGTATGACTTTTTTGCCATGTAACTTTTTTCCTGTTTTCAAGGGCAGAAGACTACTTGCTTGGTCTGCTGTAGGCTGCCCCACTGTGTGGGTCACAAAAGCACTCTGCATGGCACCCACATGCCTCCCACTGGGACAATTGTTTCATTTCCACTTGTGTCAGCATTTTGCCTGCATTTGCAGACCAAAGGCCACCTCCTTATGGATAATTTTATTCTGAGTGATGAGCCATTCAGGTGGTTTTTCTGAGAAAGATAACATAGCATCTCCTAATGATTCAGTGTAATGTTTTAAAAAGTCAGGGCTTATTTCTAGGTGGATGTGGTCATAGTTTTCCCTTTATAAGTGCATGTGCCAATTACAGCTCGACTGTACTGCCATATGAATCAGAAGTGCCTATGTAGAAGCCTGCTGATGTGGGAGTTTCAGGCATGCTTTAGTGGAGAGAAGCTGTGACTCTACCCCAAGAGCATTTTGGAAGACAATTTCATGCTCTGTTACAAATAGAAAAAACAACTACCTGCACTAGTACACAGATGTTCTTTGCAATATCTAACCATGAAGACAGGTAAGACAGAATGTTATTTCACTTTCTACAAGGTCATCTGAAGGAACCACAGAGCTACAGCTACAGGCTTAGTTGCAAAATTGTTGTTTAGGTACTTGGAGCTATCTCTGCTTGGCAATTATATATTCCACTTTTATAGCAAACTATACAGGAAGGGAACTAATGAATTTACCATGCTATTATGTATCAAAATTTCTAAGGCTAAGAGTTTCATACAGCAGCTCCCTCATGCCCCTGAAGATACACATATGAAATCAGAACCATTTGGTTGAGAGAAGACAGCAACAATTAAGGATGAAGTGTGGTTTCTATGTGGTGAGAATCAGTAAGTTTTCACAGCTCTCAGCAGACCTACACTGCAGAGAACCTGGCTCCTCAGATTCCTACATGTCTTTTTGTCAAGGATGACTCTGCTCTTGGAGATGCATGCCAGAGTCCCTGAGCTGCTGGGAAGCCCCAGAGCAGAAGACACAAGACTGAAAAAGCTGGACTCAACACATGTTAATACTGGGGGAAAATCTCAGATTCTTAAGTGCCTTCCTTACTCTGAGAGCTAGATAGCACTGATGAAATGCCTTGATGGAAATTTTCCATAGCAATTTTCAAACCAGAGTTTGCAAATGTATTCAGCGAATTTAGAGGTTTATAAAGGAATATGAGAGACATAAATTGCCCTACCTTTTTAAATAGGCTTCAAACAGTGCAATCTACATACAATCTTATAGCTGTCTGATTATTTAATCTCATTATTTGGTTTGCAGTATTTCCTTTATGATGAGCCTGGCAGCTAAATGGGGCTGGACTGTTCAATTTAATGGCTTCCATTAGATTATAAGGTTCCACTAGAATGAATGGAGAATTATGAGCAATTTAATTAATGAAGAGCAGCAGTGAGCACAGACTGAATTTGAACTCAGGGGCCATGAGGAGTAAGAAATATTTGTCTTAACTTTAAACTGCTGTTAGAATCCTCATGAGATCTATGGTTAGAAAAGAAATATGGAATCTGAACATCTTGATTTTTTTTATCTAAATGCTTATTAACCAGTCATAACATTCTCAAATTTAGATAAACAACTATATTGAAACATAGTGTTTGAGTAAGGCAACTTTTGGCTAGTACCTTGAATTTATCTTCATTTTCATTGAAATAAATGGATGTCTAAGACCAAAAGAGCTTTTCTTCCATTTTCCCATCTCCAGTACTGACCAGGTCCAGATCCTCAGCTTTATTAAAGCAGCCTTAATTAAAAATCTACTGCATTCAAAGGGAAGATGTCCCTTTGGATTTCAGAAGAAGCAGAAGCAAGACATATAAGTGGCTATTACATACTCTTTGCCTACTTTCAAACTAAAAATTGGAACAGAATATTTTGACTACCCACCAAATAGTTGAAGTATGCTACATTGTTCTAAGTTAATACCAAAATAGCCAAAATTTGAAAGACTTATAGAAGGGATATTCTGATTTTTGCTTGTAAAATAATTTATACTTATAATATTTGTCTTCCCACAGCTGGGAAGTCACTTTGGAGCTATTAGTGGTGTTAATTAGTGGAACTCTAGCCCTTCTCAGAGCCAGGTGACTTTACTGGAACAAGAGCAGATGGTTTACTGGTGAAACAATCAACCTGGGTAAAAATCTCAGGGTCATACAAGCCAGTGGGCATGGGAAAAAGGAAAAATGGTCTGGGGTGTGGATGTGTGGCAAGGGAACCCTGAGGAGCCTAAGAAAATGTAGGAATTAGGAGCTCTGGGCTTTATTGCCCACATGTCTCTGGCATGTTTTGCTACTCCAGTTCAGGACTTTACCTGGATGAACCTTACCTACATGTAAAGGACCCTACAGACTTGCTCTCTCTCCTATTCCAGAAGACAAAGCAGCCTTTTTGAAGGGAAAAAAATTAGAGTTAATTAAGTAAATAATGACTACATATTATGTTAGAATTTGTAAAATGTGAGTTTATAACTTAGGTACACAGTAAACGAAAAATTTTCCTTCTTGATGTGTTGCTATAGCAAATAATAAAAAAAGATCTTTGGGAGAGATTTTTGGCAGCTTAAATGCAAGTGATTTATGTGAAAAGAATCATAAAAAAATTAAAGAGTAGATGTAGCTTTCAATTTAATTTCTGTTTTCTCTGATATCAGAGACTGGAAATTTACTTCCACAAAGACAAAATACATACTGATCAGTGACCCAGGCAGCAAATAATCAAAAGAAATGTAGCATGAGAACATTTTTGCATTTTTTTAAGCTTTACCATGCCTTTTTTGAATTCTCTTTGCTCCCAACATCAGAGAGAGACCCCTGTCAAACATACTCCTGATCCAACAGCCTAGAAGAAGTTTTTATTCAAGCTCCTTGTTTACAAGTTGTTCTTACACAAGTTGTCAGTTTACATCCAGGGACTAAAAGAGAGGAGAAAAAAATACTGACCTCCAAACCCTGCTGTTCCATGATGAACCACTCTCCTGGAGCTGATGGCTTCTCCAGAAACCTGGCTCATTTTTGGTTTTTTCTGACTCAGTTTTTTTGGAAATTGTCCTAGAAAGCACAGGCAGAACTGTCAGAGAGCTTATAACAGCAGGAAATTCATATGAGCTACCAAGGGCCACGATCCCCACACTGTATTTGCAAGCACAGTGACATGCACTGAGCTGAGAGCTTTATTGTGCACTTTGAATTAACACACACCCGGTCACTGGCTGTCCTGGACAGCTTTCCAACACAGCACAATAAAAAGTGCTCCAGCTGACTTTAGTGAACACTCCAAAGCACACTGAGTTGTACCATGCAAAAGGGAGGATTTCTTTCCCATCTGCTCATATGTATGAAATATTGCACAAATGTAATGATGATAATTCATGCCAATTGGGCGTTATTTGGATAAAGTGCTTTGTTTTGAGCTCATCTTTCATCAGACCCTGTTCATCAGGGCCTGGGCCCACTTTGTCCACTGGCACTTGGTGTTTTTCTGGAGATACAGAGGGTTTGCTTTGTTAGGCTTTTTATTAAATTCCAATTATTGAAGGATGGCAGGTAGGATTTGGAAGAAAGAAAAGCAATGCTTTTTTACAGAAGGAGACTACAGTTCCAGTGTGAATGATTTCAGTGTGAGAATTCATCTGCTGCTAAGAAAATAAATTTTCTTTGAGAAACAAAATCATCATTTTCTCCTACTGCAACTTCTGTGAATTAATATCCATGCCACAGTCCAGACGAAACAGCAATGGGAAGAGAAGTTTCTGTTGCAAAACACTTGGGTGGGAATACACGGGTTTAAGAATATTTTTTTACAAAGCAACAAGTGGGATGGTATTTGGTGTTCTCATTAGCATTGCAGGACAGCACAGAGCAGAAGGATGCCCATGCCCTGAAGCTCATGCCTGAAGCAGTCACCCCTCTCTTCCCCATCACCCTCTCAAATGGATTTCCAACCTGAGTGCACGGTGTTCTTTGTGTGTGAAATTGTCTATTGACTGAGAAGCAAGTAAAAAGGGGTGATGCTTAACTGTTTAGAAAAAATTCTTGCTACTTAGAAGTTCCTGTGTTACACACTTGTATTAGTTATCTAATCTGCTGTATCACCCAGCAGGAAAGTGGGCACAACCTATCCAGCCTTCACCCCATGTAAATGGATTTGAACCACATGGCTTACAAAACTCAGAACAATTCTAGCAGTGAGGTTAGCTGGGTGTGCTGCTTCTAAAGACAAGTATTACTTATGTTTTCACATCAAATTAATAAAACTTGGAACTGGTTTCAGGTCTGGATTTGACAGATCTATGGATTTCCCAAAATTTAGGAATGCTGAGGTGATTAGTAGAAGGTTAAGTAGCAACTGAAGAGTAAAGGCAACGCTTGGTAAATGTCCCCAAAGGAAAGGACTAAGTAGAACAAAACATTTTTGTTTCATGTAGCTGATACAGCTGAAACCAAGGGACAGTGACCTTGTAATGCAAAGTCCTTGATTTCACTTATTTGTTGTGTGAAGTCTCTTAGTTAAGCAGAAAAGCCACCCAGTGACATGGCTTTTCTTACTTGTTCAAAGAAGTTGAGAAGGTTTTGTAGAGTCCCTTCCTGGCTGGGTGTGTGCTGTGTGTGTGCAGGAAGCAAAAGCAAATTATTCTGCTATAGCTAGACAGCATTATAAAATTAACATTCAGCTAAATGATGATTTTCCTCTAGAAGAGATCTTATATGCTTTTGCCTTTTCTTTGTTTGGTGACCAGTTAAAAGGGCCTGATAAAAACAGACATTGGAAATGAGCAGCAGCTTTTTGAGCCACCAGTCCATCACAGTGACAGCTGAGGATGGTTCACTTCTGCAGGGTGCATATTGTTTGTTCCAGACTCAAAACGTGGGTTATTTGATCCATACAAGCTCCAAATGCCCATGTGGGCGAGGAATTGCCCTTTATAAAGGGAACACAGCATTTCTTACTCCTCTTCATGGACATTAACCACTTCCTTCCCAGAACATTGCCATGACTTAGCTGACTGCTCTGCAGATATGCAAAAAAAGATTAAAATGAAGAGTATAAAACCCAAGAGTAAAATCCTTCAAGGACAGAGTTCTAGAAAAAAAATGTTTCCATAAAAAGCCTCACCTTTTTGCTATTTAACTTTATAATGCCATTAAAGGGCTGTTTCTTGTTTGTTTGTTTTTGTTTGTTGGTGTTGGTTGGTTGGTTGGTTGGTTGGTTGGTTGGTTGGTTTTTTCAGTATTGCCTCATGCTTGTTAGGTCAGTTTTGTTGATATTCATGTATCCATGTAATCATTCCAAGGGTCCAAGATAAGTAATAATAAGTACTGCTGTAAATAACATGATAGCATCTCATTATCTATGGCATACATGGAAAATTATTATGGATAACAAAATACTTTAGGGGGGAATTAGCTAAGCAGATACATGAAGAATGAGGCAATACACAGTGCATAACCCATTAGCTTAATTCCTATCTGTAAAAAAAGCAACCATAAACTGAGTAAGCTTGGATAGAAAGTTTCTTTCCCTTGTAAAGTTTCATTGCTTTCTAAGGAAGTGATCTTTAATGGGTCATTTATTTCATAAGCTGTCTCCAGTAGAATTTTCTCCCCTTCCTTTGAAACCACTAGATGTAGTCATGGTGAGAGACAGAGAGCTGGACCTGGTATATTTTTACTCTGACTTCAGTTGGCCTAGTGAGGGGGAATGTTGCTTGGAAATAAAATCCAATAGTACTAACTTTTATGACAAATTTGGAGCACATTTGTATCACTGAATTAATTCCTGCCACCTCTGGGCATTTTTTTGTTGTCTTGTAAAGATCTTGCGTCAAATAGCAGTTAGCTACTCTTAATGTTTACAAATCACCCTCCTTGAAAGGAGTGCTGCAAATATTAACTGATGAGTGCCTGAAAAGGGGAAAAAAATGTGATAACCTAATTATTGTATATGTAAGAGTAATTTAGGTGGCAACCTCTACTTCTCTGATCTAGGCTCTATAGTTCACTGATGTGTATAAATCTTGGCTTACTCATTTTCCAGTTGAGAAATAGAGGAAGGGAGAGGTTGCATTCTTTGTCCCATGTAATAAAATGAGTTCTTGACAGGGATAAGAATGGAAAGCTCAGATTTGCCTGTCCAATCTACAGCCCTTGCTGCTTTCCTGAACATACTCTCCCAAGGGCTGAGTCCTCTGAATGTAGCCAATAGTACGGGCTAATAAATCGTTGCAAAATTCACTGAAGTTGGTGGACTGACATTGCAATTCCTTGGAGAAAGAGAAAATAAGTGCTCTTCCATTCAAGAAGAGCTGGAATAGTAGATACTGTCCAACATCACAGCAGTAGTAGGAAAAATAAGGTAGCCCATACATAATGGCTAATAGGAAGTAAAAATCCAACACCCCAATGTAAAGGGTACAAATGTCACTAGAGTACTGCCACCTTGTTCCTGTACCTTGGGTTTTTTTTCCTTAAGAAATAGTATAATGAATTAATATTTAACACAGTTTCATGAAAAAAAAAATCACCTGGGACATATGGCTCATTATTATACTACAGGGATTTTGAGTAAAATACCTTTGGATAAATAAAGTTCAACTGTATTTAGAGCATGATGAATGAAGTGGTTTGTTCTCAGCTCAGCATCTGGAGGTGGGGTTTGGCTGCACAAGAGTGAGAGCCAGAGATTCACTATATTAAGGAAACACATTTTCCAGGTACATTATTTTCACAAGTGTCATGACAACTAAACAGAGACATGAAACAGTGAACCTTTATTCACAGCCATTACCACACCAAACACTGGCTGGGCACAGTCTGTGCTCTGCAGTACCACTTCTTTTATGACAAACTGATTGTCTTGCCTCATCCTCTGTAACTGCATTTGGGAACAATAAATAAGTATGAATGTGTAATTTTAGTTATAATGAACAGTGTTCTCTAAGTCACGGTAAAAATACAATTTAATATAAATATTGAATATTACTCCAAAGCATGTTAATACAAAAGTTTGGTCGATTCAATGTTGATTGAAACAACATGACAGGATAGTGATGCAGTATGCCCAGAAATATCCCATAAATGTCAACAATAGAATTAGCAACCTGTGCTTGAGTATTTAAAAATATCACAGTTGTAAAGGTTAGGGGGAAGAATTCTTTTTGGCTTTATGTTGTCCTCAAGGCCATATTCTGAAGGGCAAGAGAGTGTCATGCTGCTGCCTTATTCAACACTGGTCTCTGCCTCAATTACTCACCTTGCAGAATTAAAACAGACTGTGACCTCACCTCAGAATACTTTTGTTCATCTGAAAATATACATCCAGAATTAAGAAAGCTAAATAAACCATAAATAAGTTACATCATCCTTGCTTTACCTAGTATCTTCTGCTAGTGTATAATAATTAATGATTACAAAGGGGCAAAAGAAAACCAACCCATTCCTTGGAAAGTGAAGTGCTGTAATGACAAAATTCCTGAGTAACCTCGACTGTCCCAGAGCATTCCAGGCAAGATGAGCTGCATTAGAGAGAGCAAGGCATCAGGTTTTAGTGGATCAGTGTGCTACAGGGTCTGCACTTTGAACTGCATCCAGTGATGCCTTAAGTTTTAGCTTTTATATTCTTCAATATAAAAGCTAAAACTTAAGCACTGCTTTAGTGTATAACTCTAAAACTCCATGGCCTGTCAGCTGCCGTTCTCCCATTTTATTCAGACAAAACAATTTCTCTGTAGGCCTGAAACTCAAGGACACCTTACTGTCTCAGGCCCCAGAAACATAAACAAAAAGTGAATTGGGGGGAGCAAACTGGGGGAATGTGATTACATTACCTGAAGGTGTAATTGGACAATAAACCTCTGATATGCAAATAGACCAAACTTCTGTCTGTCTGAAAAACTTGTGATTGTAGTCCACCTTGGGTGTAGTCTCTGTGAGACTCCTGCACTGCCCAAGGTGCGCCTTGTGAAAGGCTTTCAATAAATACCTACCTTTATCCTTTAGCTCTGTCTAGCCTCTGTTCTAGGTAGCCTCTCCAGGCATCACCAGAAGTGAAGTGATCATCAAGGTGGAGCTGAGGAGCTGGTGAAACTATTCCTACAGTTCCACTGTTCTAGCTGAGTGGTGGCCAGATTCAGCTCAAGTTGAAGTTATCTAAAATATATAAGGATTTTGGTACACATTGCCCAATTTCTACCATTTTCACCCAATTAAGGCTTGAAAGTTTATTTGATTATCAGGTAAATTGCCTTGAGGATGAAAAATGCTTCATAAATGACAGTGAGAATTACATGATTAGTGAATAAATAAAATTTAAGATTATATTTTGCTCCTGAAACTTGTTTTCAAAGAGCAGAAATAATCACACATTCAGTAACAGTAGTAGTTCTTCTCCAGTGTTCACAGTGTTCCACACATTACCATGTCTTACAGCTGCACAGAAATCACAGTTCAGCTCACCAGAATTTGTATGAGGATGCTATAAGAAACTTCATTCCTGATTCTGCTATTACTAATCCCACGGTTAAGCTGCAAACTTACCTGGAGCTTCCTTAGAGCCATAGTGATGTGATTGATAGTAAAATTTGCTCTCTAAACATTTGTGATGTCTGGTTTGCGATACTGGGTGATGTCTGTATCTTCTGTTTCCACATCTTCGGTTCTGCCCTGTACATGACTTGAATATTTCTTTTCATATGTGTGTCAAATTAAATCCAAAGGCTGTTTCACTCTGTCTTATTCCAAATTTCATTCAGCTTTGACCTCTTTATTTTACTCTTGCAGTGATTTGGAAAAAAGTCTTTATCAGCCTCCGCCTCTTGACTTTTATTTGATCCTGGTAGGTCTCTCCATTCATCCTGGGACAACCTGCAAACTCCAGGGTGTTGACGCCTTTGCAATTTCTGTATTCATGGTGAGACGAAATGCACTATTAGCACCAGGTGAAATGTTTGTGACTGGTTAAACTCTGCATTGTGCAGTGAGGCAGTGAGGCTGAGTGAAATTTAACAAGGTGAGGCAGGGATCTCAAAGTACTTTTAAAAAATTAATAAGAGGAAGTTTTTTCCAGAACAGATAATGGAAATGTCCTGTTGCCATATATATGTGTTTTTGTGTGTGTGTGTGTGTCTGTGTTTAAAATGGTTGTCCTATTTTTCTTGAATTGGTACTAGATTTTTAAGTTGCACACAAGCACTCAAGGAAATTGATATCTCCAGAAATGTGGAACATGGTTTTCTATGTCATGTATTTAGTAATATCTAAAAAATATCATTTGAAGTCTGGTGATTACATTTAAATGAGTAACCTTACAATTTTCTCCTACCATATCTGACTTTTCAATTCAGATTAAATTATATTTTTTAACATTTCTCTGGTTATCTGGTGCACAGAACATAACCCTGTTTAATGCAAAATGATTAATCTAATTCATACAAAAGAATAAGGAACAAAGATACAGGTAAACATCATACAGCTTCTAGGAAAATGCATTTTTGAAGTGAGAGAAGTTCTAGTGAAGTTCACATACAATGAATATGAATCCTGCCACTGGCAACTATTTCTTGGTTTCTTAATTTGTACACCATTAATTCCATTTCTTCAAAATGTTTTAAAATAATGGATTTGTGAATATTTAGTTCAGTCATCTCCTTTGTTTTAAATTTCTGTCTCCATCCTACAGTCAAATACTTATGTCCTAATAACCCAGGAATAAATTTGAAGGTACTTCAAATATTTTTAATTTGAAAAGAAACATGTACTGTAAGATATGAAATGTTTTTCAACCCAGTCCTTTGATAGTCTGATGTGCCATAAATCTTACAGTGTGTTAGCTATAAATGCAACATGCAGTTTGATAGCTATGTTTGATTTCAGTTCCTTAAATGAATATGAAGGGATAAAGATAATCCATTTAGACAGGAGCAAGAAACTCCAGTCTTTTATTTACCTCACTTTTGAGAATGTAAATTGTGTTTGTTAATGAACAACTAAAGGAAAATCAGCAGACAACAGGAACCTTTCAACTCTTGGACAAAATTTTAGACCTCAGTAGCAAAATCCTTTTCCACTCCATTAGTCACAGGTAAAATCCCAGACTGAAAGGGCTCATTGTTTCCTGATGTTAAAGGTGGTTCAATTCTGGCTGATTTTTATTCTCTTCAGTTTTAGCTGAAACATTGAAGCTCAAACATTGACAAGGCCAATGGTGGTGTGCTTTAACTGGGTACAGCTCAGTCATGCAATTGTATGTATATTCTACCAAGACAACTCAGAAAAGACTTGCAAAACTTGTTCTTTTAAGACACTTCAGAGTCAATCAGCCCATGGGGGAAAATATTCTCTGAAGTCACTTTAAATGTATTGATCACATTAAATGAAATAAAAAGCAAGTATCTGTAGTCTTGTTATCTGTAAGAACAGAGGCATCTGACATTCAAAAACATGTTGTGTAACAACCAACATCAATACTCAGCCTTAGTATGGCTCCAGCTGAAGTCAAAGCAAATTGAATGGAAGTGAGATCAGCTACAGAGTTTATTTTATGTAAAATATAAACATGTTAACAGGAGAAAATACTGTTTTCTTATGTTACAACCTTAATAACCAACATGATTTTTATCTTACAGTTCTGCAGGTGGTGCAGGGTTCAATTACATGTACATGATGATTAAAAAGAGCAGATATTCATTTGTACACATACACCGAGTATTGTATGCTGTACTAGAAATCCAGTATTTGTATGTGTCCCCAACTGAGTGCCTCATAATTCTACTACCTCTTATTCCATTTAAAAAACTAGCACAAAATTTAAGTAGTTTTATTATGATTGCATCATTTGGACAAGGTAGAGAGGGACTATATATTTACAAACAGATACACATATTCAAAGCCTCTGAAAAAAACCAACCCTTTCCATATTTCATCCTCTTCTCTTCTTCCTGCTACCCTACATTCATATCCATACAGGATGTGGTGGCTTTACTCCTAAAGCATCATGATAAGTAATGGAGCTTGTGTTAGGTCTTTTTAAATGAAAGCCACTGAGATTAGAAAATTGTCTCCAGGAAAACCACTGGCACCTGTAACATGGCATCTCTGATGTTGCTCTTGCTGTTAGAATGAAAGTTGAGAGAGGACTAGAAAACAATTTAGTCTGTGGCCAGAGTCTGGGGTGGGACATTTGAAACATGAACACCATTGCAAATACAAAGCTGAGGCTTAAGCTCAGCCCCTCCAAGGAATGTGTACCAATTAATGAGATTCTGGGGAGTGGGGACAGAGGGGTTGCAGATACTCATTAATTATCTACTGCAGCAAGCAATGTTTTGGTGAACTGCAAGATGTCTTCATGAAGGGCTTAGTCCTGCCACTCTGGAATCCTGTGAGAAGGGTCAGGATTATCTAGAGGATGGAGATTAGGCAGCTGCATGTCAGTCCAGCTTCTCCTTCAGAGCTACTGTGCTATCACAGAAAAGTTACTTTTTCATATTCTTGCCACCTGCCACAACCTTCATCAGAAGCACTAGGCTGTTAAATTGACTGCAGTGAATGGCACACACAATTTATTTTACATAGTACAATAATCCCAAGTCTTGATAACCAAATGAAACAGAATTTATTAAAGAATTATAGCAAGAGATCATGAATAAAGGGAGTTATTTGCAGTTTTGTATTAAATCAGTCAGGCAAAGCCAGCAACCAAACCTCCTAGAGGGTTAAGAATCATTAGTATGTAAAATGGTGTGGGTTTAGCCAGATGGTCCCATCAGGTGGGCACATACCTCCTGATAGGTGTTATTTGACCCTGTATGCAAAAGAACTGTGCTATCTGAATACATTTTGTAGACAGGTTCAAGCAATCTCTTTGAAGTAATGCATACTAACTGAAAAGAAATTAAATGGGTGCCTATCAAGCCTTGCCAAGGGCTATTTACATAGTAAGGACCATGTTAAATTGAGAAGAAACACCTCAGGATCAGAACAGATGCAACAAGAAAAAGTTCTGGTCCTTTCACTGATCAAAGAAAATACAGTATCTAAAGCACTAGGAATAACCCTTGCATTAACAACACAGAAAGTCACTGGCTTTCTGATATGGACACCACAGATGCTGCCCTCTAACACCCATCATTTTACACAAGCATTTATCTTACTTCATTATCTCTTTGCTTCATATTGGCCCAAGTGAAGAGAAGAAAGATGCAAAAATTTACTCTCCTTGCCAGCACACACACAGTAGCCAAGAATAATTGTGGCTCATCAGATTATTCACAGCTGAGACCAAACAGAGCATTTATAAAGCAGCAAAGAGAGCAATACCTGTATTATCAGCTGACTGACAGCTGACTCTCTGTCTCATAAAAGAGAATTCTCCTGTAAGAACTAGAGCTTTTCTAAATTTTAGTCATTGATAACTGTGTCACAGATTGAAGTATTGCAGTCATCCCCAGATGGGTCAGCAGGCAGAGAGCACAAGAGGCTGGGAAATGTGCAGAGTGCAACTCATCAGGTACGTCTTATATATGAACAAATATGTATGAAAATGCTTGGGCTTTCCAATTTTACAACCCAGCTAGGACTACAAGCCTAAAAATGGAAATTGAGTTGTAACTAGAGATATTGGATCACAAGCAAACAGCTCCAAAAGCAGTAAGAGAAAGGCAAAATATTAAGGTGATTGGAATTTCACAAGATTGACATTGTTGCTTAAAGTGCTTGGGTTGATTACATTTTAAAAAATACATAAAAATTAAAGCACAACAAATAGTATTAACCACATAAGTTATTATACAAATACAGTAACAGACCAACAAAAGCAAAATAAATTAAAACAAACCCTTCTAAAAGATATTAGCAAAGAACAGGTACACAGTCAAAACTTAATAAAATTTCTAGTATTCATTCAGCTGTAAGACACTGCTCACAACTATCAGCCAAAAAGAGATAAAACAAAAAGGGTTTTCTGTTGAGAGGCATCAAATCAATGGCAGCTGCAAGCTGTCAGCTCAGGTGCCAACTACATGATGTTGGAACAGAAGAGAGTGACTGAAATGCAATGTCTGAAGAGAAAAGGTTGTGATAACACTTTAGGACCCATCGTGTAAGGTGAATTTCAGTTGAATTTATACTAAACCTGATAAGAAGGGAACTCCTGCTTCTTTGTTTTCTTTGCTCCAACTGCTAAAGGAACAAAACTTTTCATACATAATCTAGCACTCTGAGGTAACTAAATTGTTAAAATAGAATTGACAGGAGTAATTTTGGGACCTAATTTCAAAAAGGTGTTCTGTTTCATTGGTATGGCTTTTCCATCACTCCACTCTTCTGCCTCCCTCTGCTATGTCCCCACATTAGAAATGCCATAAAATCCCGACAGCCTGTTCTTGAAATACAGAAGCTGAGTTTTGAGCTCATCCTGTAAGAGAACTGATTCATCAGCACTGCAGTGCTGTGGAAACACAGACAAGACAAAAATGAGGTTTTTTTCTAAGTAAAGAACATAGTAATAGTATTTATAAATGGACAGTGCATCTCAGCAACAGCATGGACCTGACACCATAAAATAGAGTCAGTTTAGGGAAGCACACAATAGTATTAGAGATCTGTGCTAGCATTTTGTTTTCTAGCTGCTAGCTGAAAGTCTTTTGTTGTCTTAGGTATTTTTCCATTATTTCATAAGGGACTGGAAATCTATGCATAAGCATAAGAGAAAAAGGATTATGCTTTATTTAATCAACTGAAATACTTTACACCATAAGACTGATCCTGTGGGGATCCCAGTCCTGCAAAACCTGAGTGAATGTGCTTAATTTCACAAAGAAGAGTTCCTCTGCCTAGACTGGCACATTTCATACAGCTGTGTCAGACAGCTTTTGGACTGATGTAAGACATTCAGCGCACTGGAGACTGGATCCAATTTACAGAATTGTGACCACAACTTTGTTAATCAAAAGAAAATGCTCCTTAGTTTAGCCAATGTTAATATGAACTGTGTATTCCACAATGCTTCAGAGCTGATGTCAGACTACTGATGCTGGACTGGTGTGATACTGGTGCTATGATCTTTCCATGGGCCAGCATGAATTGAAACTGCTTTTTCATACTTTGTGAAACAGCTTATTCTAGTAATTTTCCTCTCAATAACTTACTGCAATGATCTGTATGTTTTACAATCTAAAGCTGTCTTGCAGTGGAGAAAAATAGATTATTATTCTGCAGTTTAGCATTTAAATATTAATTCAAACTATTAACATTTTTAAAACCAATTTGCCCATAGGTCGATTGAAATAAGCAATATATTTCCTAAAATTAAACTGATTTTAAAATTATTTTTATGAAAACTTACTTTTCATATAAACATGATCCCAGAAGATTCAAATTATGACCTTGAGAATATCTGGTTTTTTGAATCTTTTAAAACAAAAGAATGCTGTAAGAATGTTCAGTACTAAACTGCAAAATACAGACCTTTGGTCCAGCATGGATTAATGCTGATCTAGAAAGTGATTTCATTCACAGTAAGGAAACCTTATCTATTTTAAAAGGCCAGTAATTTTTATCTTCTTATATAGAAATTCTGAATGTTTGTAAATAAATCAATTAAAGAGGGATTTGCAGGTTTAGATTTTCAGTGGAAAAGCTCCCGGGTCTCAGTGGGAGTTGAAGTCTGCTGTAAGATGTCTATCTTCTGTGTTAGAGACAGAATATTTCATTCTAACATCAATAAAAGAATAAGGGCTGCATGCTAATTATACTTGTCTTGAGCCTGCATACCAGCCTTCATTCATGTGAGTGATCTCTGTAGACCACTACTCTTATTCACTTAAGTCCTCTAAGGTTACATTCTGTGTCTCCCTTCTTGCATCAGTATAATAACATGATAAATCACAAATAATCTTTGCTGAATAGTCCACTTCTGTTTCTCATATAGTGTAAAGTGCTACATTGCCTTAGTTTAAAAAATGGCCATTGAAAAATCCAACTGAACTTCAAATGATGTCACAGTAGAAGCTACTTAATTTTCACCAATATTTCACAAAAGATATTTCACATTCACAGTAGAGAACAATGAAAAACACTATTATCTTTTCTACCGAAGACTAAAATATGAGATGCAGCTGAACTCCAAAAGCCATTTCTTGAAAGGGAGTGTTGGCCATAAAGTGTCAGGCAGGCTTCTTAAAGAAAAAAGACAAAAATCAACATTGTCTGATAAATACATAATGAGTGAATAAAATGTAACAGGTAGAAATAAATTTTGTGGGGTGAGAATATTTCCTTATAAATACTAGAACTGTCAGTCCCCATGAAGACAAAGAAGAGTGTTTTTGCTGTTATGTCATTGGAATAGGATTTTGGCTACTGAAGTTCAAGAATTGTATAATGGAGTGGAAGTGGCAAACTGAAGAAGGTAGCTACCCAGCATGACCACTGACTCAAGCCACTATCAATCCCTTCTCAAACCCTATTGATACTTTCTTCTACATTTATTCTTTGCCAAATTCAGGTAGTCAGGTGAATTCAGAAATTTTATTAGTCAGTACATGACAAGTGCCAGCCAAATTAATCCAGAAAAATCACAAACTTAGTCTTTTGTACTAATTTGGAAATCAAGCACTCCAGATCCCTATCTGTTTCTGTGGTGACAAAACTCTGTCAAATATGACCAAAATGTTAAGGATGATATATACATGGTAGCATGTACACTAGTGGTTGGTATGTATCATGTTCCTAAGAAATTGACTCTGTCTTGAGAAATGAAAATGGGACCTACAGATGTTGAGAAAATTGCAGGATCAAGTTGTGTCGTATGTACAAACAATGCTTATTTAAATGGACTGGATAATTTCAGTCCTGATGGATATGTTACATGTGAGCAGTGTTGCAATCACAACACAATCCAAGTAAACTATATAATTTTAACAAAAATCTAAGCTCAATCTTTATAAAAGCAACTTATCTCTGTATCATATGTGCGATCTTACTCCCTTTATTCCAGTGCTCTGTAAGTTCTGAAATCTCACCTCATCTGTACTATCTCATGACAAAGTGGCTGAACATACAGAATTACTTAGTTCCAGTGTAATTTAAATACCTCTATGTGAATTTTAGGCCTGTGGTTACACTCTGAAAGTTTTTAACAATCCAAATTTAAATTATTTTGGAAGAATATCTTTTCTGCAGCAGAGTAACATGTAAAAAAATCCCCTATACAACCACAACTCAAATAAACATGAAACTGATTTTTTTCCTTACACTTAAACGGGATAAGTACATGTCAGGATGTATTTAAAGGAATGCTTTGTAAATCAACACACTCCAAAACCATCTAGAAAGTTTTAAATAATTTTGTCCTAAATGTAATGAACACTTTCATATAAAATACTACTCTAGCTGGATTGGGTTTAACAGTTGACATCCAAATCTCATTATCTGTAAATGTTAGTCCATATAAATTCCACTAAAATCTGACTTCAATTAGCTCTTCAATCAGACTTAAAAACTACAAACAACGTCCCCCCTAAAACAAAGTTCTGAATGTGGACGGTTGCAGTCAGCATTACATAAACCATGGAACAGGAGACAGTGTATTGTTGTTCAACCATCCGAGATGTGGGCTGTGTAAAAGTCACTTCAGGGGAGCTGGTGCCTTCCTCTGTGTGCAGCATCCTTGTGCGCAGTCACCACGGTTTGCCAAGTCACTCTCTTGACTGGTAGAATAAAATATAGCCAGACTCTGAATTTTTTGATATATCAGAGGTCAGACCGTAGAATTCTTCAATAGCTTGAGCATCTATTTTCTGCAAAATAAATATTTTTTTAATATGCTGTTAGATAAAACAAATACTAAGTACAGATTAAATTACTGCAATTAGCAAATTCTGTTTGCAATTTAAGCAGCGAAAGGGTAAAGATTAGGGGCTGAGCCTTGCTGATCTCACTCATGAAATTCATAGGCATGTTTCTGTCACTGAACATAACTGAATTAGGCTTTTTCCAATAACAGAGAGACTCCTTGGAATGCAGTAATAAACACTGTTAAAACACATAAATGTGACCATGTGATCCCGTCTTTCTCAAATTTTCAGAAATCTTCCTCAAGACTTGCTCCATCCAACATCCCAGTGCTTACTTTCCTTACCTCTTGGGAAATCAGACTCAAAACCCCAGCTTTGCCAGTGGGCCACAATGACATAAAAGGGTTTGCATAAGAATGAATTTCAGAGTGTTCAGACAGAATCTGCTATAGCTGTGGGACAGATTCTACTCTAATCTACATTCAGGCAATCCCAGATCAACAACACAATTCAGAGTCTTTTCTAACTTCCCTATTCAAAACTGAAAATTCTACAGTAATGCTAGCTTTACTTAGTTCAATTTTACTAAGTGAAATGGTTTTAATGAATTAAATTTATTTTTTTAGATACAGAAAACATTCAAAATTAAACTCTTTAAGTCTGGTATTAAAAACATTTGATCTTGCTATGAAATAAAAAAATCCCTCTGACACTGACAGAGCACAAACTACAGGACTAATAATTTTGTTTACAATCTTTCTTCCTAACAGAATTGAAATAAACATTACAACCAAACTGTGGCTTTGTAGACTGGTATTCTCTACCCAGTTCTGGATCAGAATTTTAACCCCAAGCAGGGAAGCATACATTAATAAAAAAGTTGTGCTCATGACCTTCAGCATACTGACCTCTACAATGTCATCATCAAACAAGAGCCAAAATCCATGACTTTTCACAATAGTAATGTAATGCCCTCGATTAGGTCCACTAGAAAGAAAAACAAAACCCCAAAATATTAGAATGTGCTATTGAGTCCATTTTGGAAAGTCACATTTCTTTATGAATGCAGAATTATAACTAAATGTTATAAAAATCATGGTAAATCAGGTACTCCAGACATTTAGTCCTTTCCATTTTTATTTTAAGTTGTTGCAAAGCTAATCAGCTGAAAGCTAAAGGTGTTATTTTCATCTGTGCCAGGATCATTTAGCAAATTATCCTACAGAACGCTTAACAAGTTGCTCATGGTGGGCATTAAATGAATTTAAAACTGCAAGAACTAAGTATAGGGGGGAAAATGGACCAAAATGATCTGTTGTGAGACCTACATGATGACGTGTATGTCTCACAACAGATGACATGATGACAGCCTTTGGCCCTCACAGAGTCCTGACTCCCAACTTTTTTAAGGGGTCTTGTGAGGAAGGAGGTAGTTTTATCAATTTAAGCCAAGCTTGTGACTTTTGGAGACCTGAGACATTATTTCTTAAACAAGTACAGATTTATGATGAGGGATGCTTGTTAAATGGTCCAGCCCAAGACACGTGCAAGTCCATGCAGCAGTAGGCTTTAAGTCCATCCTCCCCATATTTTGTCAGTGGTAGCTCAGCCCTTGGCCAACACCTGCCAGCAGCCTGTGACACACATGGAGGCCCCTCACCTTCCACAGTGAACGACCACAGCCACCAAGTCATACATGCGATCCAGGTTGACGGCGTCGCCGGAGGTGTTGAAGAGCCGCAGCTCCAGGGGAAACACGACCCGGTAGGACAGCTTCGTGTACCTGTGCAGCTGCTCCATGTACTTGAATCTCTTGAGGTGTAAGGCAAGAATCATTGGCAGTTTTTTTACTCTCATCCTGTGAAACCATTAAGAATGCATATAATGAACACCTGACCAGTTCATGGCCATTCTCTCTTCCCTTAATAAGCAAATGGCTGGATTATAAAAGCACTTTGTATGTAACAATAATCAACTAGGAGTAGCTTCTAGACTAAGACACATGCCTTTAAATTTGTCTGCAGGCTCTCTCATCCACACAGAGAATGCATTTGGGATGAAAGGTTTCTAGGTATTTAAACAAAATAAATATCAAGGAGTAAGTTTGCCAGAGCCCAGGAGGAGCATGGTGAAACAGCCTGCTCTTTGCTTACCTCTTCTGTGCCTCTTGTTTACTGCAGCAAGTTTCACAGTAGTATTTCTGTTCACTACATAGTGTCTCTGTGTTACTGAAGTCTCTGTAAAAAAATACAATCATCAGTTCTTTATGGATATGAATACATTTACTTGGGCTGATGAACTGGAACCCAAAAGACACACAGGATGAAATCTTCACCCATTCCAGTTTTCTAAAGCATCTGAAGCAATTGTACTGGGGTTTGCAAACAGAGTTAGGGTATCTGGCTGCTATGACAAGTTATATTGGGAGTTGAGGCCCTCTGTATGATACAAATAAAGGCCAGGTGTCTCAAAATGGGGACCTCTGTCTGGTCTCTCACATAAAGGCGCTGCCCAGATTTGGGTATAATCACTCAATTCATTCTATTTATTTTTAAATTATTTGCAGAATAAAGCAACTTAAAGTGCACTTCTGCCATCCCCCGATATCTCATGTTTTATGGTGTTCTTCCATAAGAAAGGTTTGAATCCTCTTAGAAAGAAGAAATAAATTGAACTTAGTTTCCTGCATCCTCTAACCTTTTGAACAGTTATCCAGAAGTTTATAGATTATACTTTTCCATTTTCTAAAAAAGGAAAGAGGCAGCTGGTATAGAAAATTCTGTAAATCCTGATCAAGTAAATACACTTGGAGATATTTCTGGATTGAGTTTTTAAAGTGACAAAGGCAGTGGAACACTGGTCTGATAGCATCTCTCAGCTCACAGAAAAGATTTGCTGGAAGTCACAGTGCTGATATGCTTTGGAGCAAAATTTAAGGTGCCTAACATCACTTAACTGTAAAAAAAAACCACCCAGTAATTATTTTTGTCATCTCTTGTGTTACATTGCAGCTGAGCAGGAGTTTTGAGAACTGTGAATGCAGATATAAGCACCTACCTTCCATTTTAAACACATGGGTTTTCCTGTGACTTTGGGCCCTAAATAGCTATATTAGAATTCCAGAACTGTCTTATTGAGTGTCCCTACCTTGTACCTGACAGGCTTCTGAACTCCAGGCAAATTCTAGCACTGCAATTCACATTCATGGAGGCTGAATCCCCACTGTCTGCAACTTCAGCCTGCTCTCACAGCAGGCAGCACCAGAATTGTCTTACAAGGCAAAGGGAGGATTCTGGGTGATTATTTCTTCCTGACATCATCACTATAGGGGTAGGTGGGAGAGATGAAGACTACACAGTTTGCTAGGGCATAGATATTAGAAGTTAATTACCTAACTTCATAAAAGCTTAAGGCTGACAGAGCATGACAAAGAAGCACTTCATATGACTGCATATTTTTAAAAACTGAGATTACTTTTACTGATTTATTTTCTTTATAAGGTCTTAACACTGAGGAGAAAAAGCTGAAACTTAGAAAAAATACATATTTTGAAAGATAAGTTACAGCTAAATTTTGATCATAAATACTATTTTTTATCTAAAAGAAAAGAAACTGTTACTGGGAAGGATTTGCTTCAGTGGTAAATACTGATCTCAATATGTGATTACACATTTTAATTTAAATATAAAATTAATTTGATTCAGCAAATTCCTCTGAAAAGAATGGTAACCTTTCAGGTAAGTGAAGAGCTGAAATTTTAGAAAATATTAAAGATTAGTTATGTGTGCAGGGAATGTAAAACTCAGTAGAATGTGCCTGTGAAAATTTTAGGTTGGCTGTTAGAGAAGGAGTCTCAGATTTATTTTCAAAGCCTACAGTCAAAATTTTAAAAAAAAGCAAACAAGTTTGGGGAATTTATTAGTTTTCTTCTCATCTCAAAGTGAAGCAAGGAAAAATGTTTTTCTAACATGAACAAACATATGCAGATGGTAGAAATTTGATAGATGTAGGTTTGTTTTATTCCAAGTCTCCCATGGAAATTAATTAAACTCAAAGAGTTTCTGAATTCTTTTTAAAATATACTGGTTATTCTGATGCTATTAATATCTATTATTAGTATTACTACTTATTATTATTAGTATTTATTTATTTATTAGTAGCATTGTGGTATCTATTCTTGGTAGTATTAGAAAAAAATGTTTCACTGAAAAATGGTTAGGATTGAAATAATTTCAACTTCAGTAACTCTTTCAGCAATCAAGAATTTTCATCATGGCACTTCTAATAGATGTTGAACAGTTAAAAACAACAGATCACTGACTGGAGTTCCCAAAGTCTGCATGTGCAAGAGCCACAGCTTTGCAGAACCCTTCTCTAGACCTGCAAAGCTAGTTTCAAGATATGTCTAACTCTCTCCTATTCCATTAATAGTCCAATCTGCATTCTGCTTATATGTTATTTTAGCAAGAAAAAGAAATTTTTAAATATACCTGCTCAAGATGTACTAACTTATCATTGACCTTGTGCTTCTACAGCCTCTCTGCTACAGTGTGAAAAATGCTTCCTATTGCTTATATGCATAAATAGTATTAATTTTGTGTTTTAAGACATGAGAGAATTATTAGTGTAATATCAATTATTATACCAGTCAGGATCAAACTGACTGATAAACATTGCAACTCCAAGTGGAAATAAAAACAATGTATACATACTATATTTGTTATAAGACTTTTATTGCTTCAGGCCCAGCTGTCTATCCTGTGGGTTTAGACCATGCCAGAGGCTTGTATTATTTCTGTCCTTTAGACATCTTGAGCACTCAAGGACTTTTTACATTTTGAAAAACTACAGAAATAAAAGAACAGTCATCTGTAGTGGTAAAGAGATTCATTATACTTAAATGTTATCTTGCACAGCTTTTCTGTATTTGACCTTTTAAATGCAGCAGCCCTTAAAGCTATTAAGACACAGCAAAGCAGTTGTTAAAAAAAAGGAAACAGCAAAGATTGCAAAAAGAGTAATAACTTGGATGTTCCCATTGAAAGAAACCACAAAAGCACTTACATTTAGTGTAATAATGCATAATACCAGCAGCAATGAGAGGAAATCCATATTCTAACTGAATATATGTTTTCTAAACAGAAGTTGAAATGTTGCTAACATAAAACACAATAGAATAAATGAGAGGTGATAACTCTCCTCCTATTCAATCTGTAAATAGTGGCCTGTACCACCTCAAGAAAAGAAAAATCGGGATTTTGCTTTCCTTTATTTCCAAAAGGAGCAATGGATAAACTTCAAAATGCATGTCATGCTGTTGGAGTAAAGGCTCTACACTGGAATGCATAAAGAGACTTAGGGCATTCATTTTTCTCAGGATTGTATTGATCTCTCTTGGAATATTATATCCTGTTCTAGACAGCAACTTCAAGAAAGACAGAGTTCAAGAGAGAGGTGCAATAGGAGAGAAGGCTGAAGAGTAATAAACACGTGTAGAGATCCAGAGAAGATAGCCTAAGAAGGAGAAGTTGAATGACCTTAGGCTGTTTAAATTTTTAAAAAGTGATTACATTCTTCCTGTATGTAAAAGGCCACTGAAGGGGAATGGGGGCAACCCCTGGTTTATATCTTGAGTACTCAGGGCAAGTAGAAATAGGCTTGAACTGAAACACCAAAGATTCATATTATACAGCAGGAAAAACTTACTAGTACTAAAGAAGAAGAAGGACTGAGATAGACAATCAAGATAATACTGCTGAAAAGATCTTCTGGAACAGGTTGGCTAAGCATCCTCTCTGACATGAAACAGGGGATAACCTCCTTGGAGTCACTTTCAACTCCACCATTCACTGTTGATTGCAGTTGTGCAGATGCAGTTCTTACATCTCGTAAGCCACAGTCACTGTCTGTTCAGTAGAAGAAATGCTATTGGCATTTTTAATGAAGCGCTTAATCTGCCTTTACATAAAATGGCCATTCCCAACAAAACTTTTCCAAGAAGATAAAAATCAAGAATGTAAACAAAAAACTGGAGAAAGCCAGACAGATGGTAACATCTATACAGCAGCAGTTTTTAACATGTTCACCAGACTCAGCTGTAAGAAAATGTCAGAGCTCAGTCTCCAGTACCAGAGAACCAAATAAAAACTCAGATTAGAAAGGGCTTCCAAAGGCACTGCAGCACCCTTGCAGCTCAGTGGGATTTCAAACTGACTTTGAACACCATAGGGAAAGGTAAGTAATACTGGCAAGTTCAGGGTAGGGGCTCCGGTGAAGAACTCAAAAGTGTGCAAACAAAAACCTGTAATACCAACAAAGATTGCGCTACTGGTTACTATGAAGAGGCAAAGAGACTACAGAAGAAAAAGAGAATGCACTGCTTTCCAAAGCCTCTCTTTATTAATGCAGTGTGGACTACTTGAGGGCTAAGGACTGCTACAGCATCCTAAGGGAGACTGAACAGAAACTGAGAAGGAAAATCTTTCAGTTATTACAGAAGGTACTTAGTACAGTTGTTGTATTCACAGAGAAGTCACTGCTTTCTGATTCAGGAAATAGTTAGTACCTCACATTCTTTCTTTCTTAACTCTCACCTTGGCATGGCACACCAGGAAACCCCTCCTAGGCATTCCAGAACAACTGAATAATGCAATTTCAACCTTGATAGCAATTTTGAATTTTGAAGGAGTTTGACCAATTGATAATCATTACCTTAGAACAGCAATGTATTGTCTTAAATATAGGTAGTGGTTTGTTGTATTAATGTCAAAACTCTGGACATTTTAAATCTCTCAGAATAATCACTCATGCAAGACTGAAAATTTTTTTGATGTCTAGATTTTTTAAGTTAGGGATATACTAGGAGCAGAACAGAAATTTGGAATAAAAGACTTCACATAATTTTAGGATGAGACACACAATAAGCTATTTCTGATAATAAAATAGACTTTTGAAATATTTTGCCCTCTATGGACTCTAGAACTCATTCTACAAAACACACACTTAACTTTTAATATGTCTATGAATCTTAATCAACAAAGCACTTCTGTAGAAGCTTAAAGACAAGCACATTTAAATCTCTTTGAAGCCAATTATAATTCTGCAGCAATTCTTCCAGACAACAAAGCAATCAATTATTTTCCCTGAAAGTTGATTTATTTTCCTCTTCCAAATATAAACATTGAAAGAGAAAGGGCGTAAAGCAAAGTACAATAATGTATATTTTGTCATTAGAGGAAACATACAGTTTAAAGTTTTCTTCTCCTGCTTTGAGTAAGTTCAAATCTAAATGTTATTGTACTTTTCTTTTCTATACCTACTAGACCTGAAAAATCTGGCAGTTGGAGCTATCTGCTGAAAAGATGCATTCATTTACCTTAGACAGTGTGTAATCGATGTGTTCTGCTCCACATCAACAGAAAGGTCAAGAAAATCTTCATCTTTGCTACTAACCTGTTGCAAAACACATACATGTAAAACAGAGATGCCATACATCTAAATGCTGTTTATATCTTTAACAAATGCTAAAGATATTTATTTCTGTACAAATTGCTCTTAGATAAAAGTAATTAATTTCAATGCTTTAATTTTTTTTTAGTTCAGTTTGATTAATGTTCAGTGTGATATTTATTAGTAACTCTACTAATCCAGCTTTCATATAATTTAACTTCTGTCTATTCCACTTATCCAATCCCACCAACCACAGGCCATCAATGACAGCCTACTGTTCAGTAAAGGTGAAGCATCGTCCCTTATATCATCTGGGATTGGTGCATTAAGTGTTTCCTTGTAATGTAACACAGCCTACTTTCTTTTATTCTCAGAAATTTGTTTACCCTTTGTATAGCATATTACAATATGCATTCACATTTTATTCTTACTAATTAGTTCCACTATTAAGGATGCAATGAAGATAATTTCCAAATATATTTCTGTCACAAAAGTCATACTTTACCATGTTACCCTTTCTCTCTAGTGAGTACTGAAAAGTGTGGGTTTATATTTCTGGTTGACACAGCTACATTTCCCCATTGGATATTGTTCCTGGTCAATATTTTGATTTAAAAAAATTAAAATATTAAAGGTAAAAATGGCTCAGTGATAATATTTTGCAAAATCATTTTGGTGTTGCCAATCTTTTTTTTAGACAGAACAAGAGGAGAAAAATTTTACTGAGGAGTTTTTATCTAAAAAATTTAAGTCTGAATGTTTTCAGAACGACAGATCCTGATTTTTGCATTGAAAATTATTTTTTACTAAGAGTGTTTAATCTCAAAGGTGAAGTAATATTAACAAAAAATCATCCAAATGGCTAATTCTTGTAATACTTCAACTGAGTCAAAAGACTGCAGAAATACTTACTGCATATGAATTCAGTCATATTCATAACAATGTTTTTATAAAATGTTGCATGAACACCCCATGTTTTTGCCTCCTATTGCATTTCTTTAGAATAACTAAATCAGATGAGAAAATAGTGAAGTCCAAATCAAGAACTTCTGTGAGGAGATGAATCCATTGTTCTGGCAGAAGTCCCTCACACTCAGATTTTTGCAGTGCTGTGGATGTGATAGTTATGTAGCACCTTGAGCTCATATTTGTTGTTACATCAGGGATACTAGAAGCTTGGTAAATGCAGCCCATATCAGACCTGAATGCAGAGAAACACCTTTGGCTGGATTAATTTTGGTATTATCAAAGATGTACAGAGGCATAATGCACACCCAACTGAAATGAGCAGCAGTTCTTCAAACAAAAATCCTCCCTGAGACATGACTTGACCCACAGAGGACAGGAAACCACAAAACTGGCAGCAATCGACTGCAGTATAAATATACAGCTAAAATTTGAAAGATAAAGCAACAAAGCTTCAGAGAACATCGTGTCTCTACAGCTGGAGCTAGAGTTCTGTCAGACACACTGAGTATCATGAGAACTTAAACACTTGAAAAAGTCCTTGGCAGGCATTGTGCTTCATTTGAGTGCCTCAAAAAGCTAGGAATTCTGTTATTGATTCCTGCACATCAAATATTTCCTGGAAGGGAAGATGAACTACTTAGAGCTAGAATAATACAGATTAAAACTAAAGGTAGCTGGAAAGCCAGATTCAAACGGCACTCTTTGTAAGTGAGAATAAGAATTGCTGAAATCTGAATGACACTTCATGTACTACTTATGAACATTTTAGCACAGGAATAACTTTCAATCTGTTTTACTATTTTCCTAAGATTTCAAGTTACACTAATCCAAGGAAAACACACTGGAAAAATATCCTGAGTAGTTTACAGTATTTCTGTACTCAGAGGGAGCTACAGACAAGATACATTTTCTATAAAGTTTCATAACTTTGAGTTACAAGTACAGAATTTTGCAGTTATGCTGTTACCCAAGGACACATCCTCACTTCACCAGTTTCTCAGAGTAAACATTAGATAATGATTTCGAATTAAGGCACAACTATTTAGAGAAGCTCGTCAGTTAAAAAGTAATTCTAACCTTTCACTTATTTTAACTTGCTATTACCCAAGATTTTATAGTTGAAATAGATTGAATAAATAATTTTCAGCATCTCTGTCATGTGTTCACTTATACAAGCTTGTTCCAAACTTGCTCCAATATCTTTCGTCAACTATCATTGTATCTCCTCTCCTCACCATCCTCCTCTGACCAAGTTCCTGGAAAAGCCACACTTATTTTTTGGAATCTTATTCTTTATGATTAGAAATATCAGACTATATTCTTTTACTCATCTGGTAGGACATGGGTAGAGTTCATCTCACCAAACTTCAGTTGTGTAAACCTCAGCTTGCTGTCTGAAGATACCTTCTCTGGGCACCTTCTCCCATCTTAATGCTGCTAATCTAATGTTGTGTTTTCTTTGAGGAAGCCCATAGTAGCAGCACTGATCTTAGTAAAAGTAAGTCATTCTTGGGCCAGATCAGTTTGTTAACTCAGTTCTCAGCATTGCTGCACCAACAATTGCAACAGCTTAGTGACACCATGGAGCCAGGACAAGCTGTATGGAACAGAACACCGGATACTGCTAAAAACTTTGTTTCCTGAAACAGCCTAGAGACAGATGGAGAGAGTTTCCTGCAAAAGCTCCTTCACAATCTCCATCATCTGCAGGAGTGCAGGAGTAGAGATAACTAGTTCATCCTTGATGCCTATCAACTTTGCTTTACCAAGCAAAGGTTAGGTGAAGTTAATTCCAACCTTTGTGGAAGGTCAGTGTCACTGTTCTCCCCAAAGATTTTTTTTTCCTGTGGTACTCTTTCATGCAACCTCACAGGAACAATTAAAAAAAATTTTTTTTTTCTCTTTCAATAGAAGCATGTGTTTGAAAAAGACAGTAGTAATCAATAGGAGACTTGCAATCAGTTTTCCCAACAAAAATTAATTTTTACTTATAGCTCAAACATAAGGGATTTCAAACTGACATCATCCTCTAGAAAATATTAGGGAGATAAAAGAAAACAGTTTGTTAAAAATGAACCCTGTGTATACCTGTCAGACTCTTAAGATGGAATAAACACAAATCATCTTAACGTTTCACTTTTATAAATAAGATGTGAATAACTTCTCCCAAAGTTACAGTGATACGGAAAGGTACTGATTCACTAGCAAGGATTTTAACTGTAGACATATATATTAGGACAGCAAAACTTGGCAGAGATTAGCCAAGTAATGCTTAGAAAAATAAATTTTTAGAAAAGAATATACTCACTTCAAGAAGTAAATTCTACAGGAATATCCACAATTCTCAGATGTCTGAAAAGATTCATATATTCATATATACAAAATGTATCTATCTATTAATGGGCAACAACAAAACAAAATCTATCCCAATGCTTACGGTTTCACAGTTCAAACATCTAGTTTCGTTAGTCAGTGTTCCCTGAAAAATCTCATGCACCCAGGTCAGTTCTTGTTTATTGTTCTCTTCAGCTTCATTCATGTTGCCATTTTTCAGTTTCCCATTTTGCTTTTCCTGTTTCTTCTCCTCCTGCAAAATGTCTGCAATGGTGTTGAGCAGGTAATTTAAAAACTCATGTGCATCCTGCTGCATGTAGTTGTCAAAGAGATCTGTGAAGAGAGTCAAGATTTTTACAGCTGAATATCCTTTCCTCAAAGAAAGAAAATTATTATTTCTCCAAGTACTTGTACTGGCCCTTGCTCAGCAAAGTATTTGGAATCATCCCAAAGAACAGTTTTGCAGCCAGACACCTTGGTTTCAGTGAAGTTACTTTGGGGGAAAGCTTCATCTCACCTAACTCAAGCTGTCTAGAATAGTTACACTCATTGGAGTTGGTTGTGTAGGCTCCCATTACAGTCAATGAAGTAAGCAAGAGAGTAACTCATCCTAAATTACTTCCTTACACTAAACACTTACTGCCTAAATTTAGTCAGCACTGACTTCCATCCCCATATTCCGAGTCCCTCAGACACTCAGGAACATCACAGAGCTTTGACAGTAAGCCACATGGCTGGGAAAACTGAGGCCATAGGATGCTGACATACACTTGTGTACTGTGTCTGGGATGGAGTTACCTTTCCTCACAGTAGCCCACAGGATGTTGTGCTTTGTAGGTGTGCCTAAAATGGAGGTGAAGATGTACCAGTGTTACAGCTGATGCTGAGCAGCATTCACACAGCGTGAAGGCTGTCCCTCATCCTGCCCAAAGTCTGGTAGACTGGGTGTGAAAGAGGTTGGGAAGGGTACATAGGTGAGGTAGCTGACCCAAACTGGCCAAAGTCATATTTTGTGCCATGTGACTTCATGTTCATCACTAAAATCTATGAGAAAGATGGGCGGGTTTTCATTATTAAGATATATCTCTTCCAAACAAAGTTCTACACATGCCAAGGCCCTATGTATCAGGTAGTATCTGGAAATCATCTGTCGATGGGAGGTAGAGAATAAATCTCCTTTGGTTTTCCTTTGTTTCTGCATGTAATTTTTGGCTTTTTTTTTTTTAATTAAAATACTTTGATGTCAACTCATGAGGTTTTTTCCTCTTATCTTCTCCTCCCGCCCTGCTAAGAGGAGGAGTGAGAGACAGGCTTGGTGGGTACTTGGCAGCCAGTCAAGGTTAACTCACTTCAAGTAGTAATAATAACACCACCTAACAAAGGTCATTTTTCACACACAAGTCTGATGAGAAAAGACTTGTCTTGTTCAATACGAATTCCTTGCAGGAAGAGGGGAAAATATCCCAGTGGTGATTTAGTACAGATTTCTCCAGTAAAGGCTTAACTCGCCTACCATGTCAAAGAAAAAAGAATGTGTGTTCCCAGAAATGTGTATTTTTATCCCCTGCTCCTGAAAAAGTTCACATGGATTTCCTCAGAAAATATTGTACAGAACCATTGGCTTTGTAGTGTCTAGCCTGGACATATAAGCAGGGTAATACACACTGACTCTGGCACTAATTTAAAAAAGCTGAAAACATAAGATCCAGTCTTTACAAGTGATCCCCAACAGTGTGGGGGCATTTCTCACTAGATGACTCACAGTTAACTTTCTCATGATTTCAAATGTCTGCTCTGAAATGAACAGTCTGCCCATTTATATGCTGTCACCAGGAAGCAATTTCTTCCAGGTGTTTGACTCATACTTTGTCTCTTCATTCAAAGCCTCTCTGTTTCTAAGCATACCATGCACACCGATATGAATCCAGGCCAAAATGGAGCTGTGACAGGCTTCTCTATCTCAAGATGTTCCTCATATCCCTTAGACAGAACTACTACAAGATTAGGTATATGCTGTTGCCAGCTTAATGTTCAAAAGGGGTCTGATGTTTCACCAAGTGAGACCGTGTCCACCACTTCCAAGAGCCAGAGCAGCAGCTGATGTGGAGTGGATTGACCACCCCACATGTACCCGGCTCCTTATCCTCCATTGCAGACAATTCCTCTGAAATTGGTGGTGCCTGCAGCCTTCCTAGGTCACACAGTTTCTGTACTGCCAGCTGCCCTCAATGTTTCTCTCTGCCATACTCCACAAAAAAAAAATTTAAAAATTACAGCAGTGTCACCCTATTCCCAGCCCTAGCTCACCCTACAGTAAGGTCTGCCCCACCGTGCTGTGAAAACATCACTAATTCACACACCTCTGGGAGCCTATGAAATCTGCTACGGTTATTTCAAGCATAATATCATATATACAGATGCTAAAATAATAATACACCTCACAAAGTACTAAAAGCAATTTACAAATCTAACCTCTGTTTCTGATTAATATGATCACATTGTTCAATATTTATTTATACTTCTTTGATCAATGCATTAATACCTTTCAGTTTTACACTTACCATTCTCCTTTCGTAACCTTGATATGAACTTCTTTGGTGGAATAACCCCAACTTTTTTCTTCTGAGTAGCAATACTGTGGAAAAGATCTGCCAGGCAAGTCAAGAGGTTTTCCTTCTTTTTCTGTTGGGCCTTGTATGATAATACATTTTCCCGAAATGGCCGGCAAAAGTACAATGCCTGCAGCACGGAGTTACAGTAGCAGGTGTTCCCAAACTGCCATGAAGAATTAAAAACAAGATTAATCCCTGTGCATCACAACAAAACTAGCTGTTCTTTCAAATTCTGACTCCTGTCACTGTCACAAACCAGCCATTTTGCCATATAGTAGTTGCAGTAGAAATATATTTCCATACCCACCATGACACTTCATGGAAAAAACTGTGGTGCTCTAAATTAACTAGGATACAAAGTAAAGGTTTCCACTTGTGAGAAAAATATTTTTTTCTACTGGATTTCATTAAGTTTATTCCATATCTGGGCTCTATCTTACTGCTCAGTAGCAGAATGACAAATGTTTTCAATGGAAAAAACTATTATATCTATATAATTTCTATGGGAACAAACAAGTGATTAAACACTCTTCTCACTCATTTTCCCCTTGGTCAAATAAAAAAGCTCCTCCTAAGAGTTGCCAATGCAGAAGGCTGTACCTAAACTTGTTCATACTTTCATCACTTCCTCTGTCCTATTTCACACCTAAAATAGACTTTTAATTTTATTTAAGTGTATGTTCTAATCCCTGGCAATATTCATAGAACTGTTCTCCCTGGGGGTGTATGAAGGCATCTTCAAACACCTGATACAGTTTTACAACCCACTTTGCCTAAAATTGCAACATGAGCAGCACTTAAAAAAAAAAAAAGACAATCCTGCATTAGAATAAGATTGATAAGAGCAGGGGAGAGAGAAAAACAAAACAAAACCAAACCAAGGAGCTAAGCAAATTTCAAGTAACATCAAAATTGACCACTTACATTGACCAATCCAAAGTAGTGTTCATTGATTGGAAACTGCTCTGGACCAATGTCTTTTTCCAGAGCAGAGGCATTGGTGCCCTATACAAAGGGGAAAAAAAATGAAAAATGTCAGAACACAAACCAAACAAAAGCAACAACAAAACATTAAAAAGGAAGAAATTATTTAGAATATTAAGATTCTAAAGTACAATTATGGACAGTATCGAGACAAAAAATTATTAATTCCTTTTAGCTATGATTAGCCATGCTAACTCTGTCTTACTGATAGGCACAAGAGTCTCATGAGCCACTAAAAATATTTGCAAATCTGGATAGTTGAGCTGGCCTGACATGGACCCTCTAGTAACAGATGACTAGAAATGAACAGGTCACAGCAGTGGTTCTTCCCACACCCACCTCCCCTTTATTTTTACTGTGTTCATGGCCATCTGGATCCCATTACTCTCTTGTCTCATAAAGACAGTAGTTGATCTTAAATATAACCCTAAAAACCAGTTCTTAGATGGAAGACAGGTTTTCTAAGCATTACTGAAACTCCTCTGAATCCCTTTGAATTAAACATCAGCCTGTAACAATACCTGGGCTTCAGATTGGCACCTAGTTCTAGTTACAACACAGATGTTGAAAGCAAGTGTAATATATCTGTTATTTTGTCCTATCTAACATTAAAGAGCACATAAATCCAAGATAGATCCCTTAGTATGTTCAGCTGTATCTTCAACATCAAAGTTGTTTAAGTAACTGCTGGTCTGTAAGCACAACCACTAATTTGGTACGTTACCTGTCATTTTGCTATATTAAAATGCCCATTTTTGAATAAGCTTAAATTACTAAGCAAGTAAGGTAGGTTGCTGCCAAAGCAATTGTCATCACTCCTATACATATTATAAGCTTGCCCCATCCTCTGACAGCCTCACTTCAGATACTTACAGATGTTGATGAGTTCCCCTCTCAGCTCTCTCTCCTCCAAGCTGAACAGGCCCAGCTCCCTCAGCCTTTCCTCACAAGAGAGATGTTCCAATCCCTCACTCATTTCTGTTGCCCTCCACTGGACCTGCTCCAGGAGCTCCATGTCTCTCCTGCCCTGAGGAGCCCAGAGCTGGGCACAGCACTCCTGGTGTGGCCTCACCAGGGCTGAGTAGAGGGGCAGGATCCCCTCCCTCAGCCTGCTGGCAATGTCCTTCCTAATGCCCCCAGGACACCATTGGCCTTCTCATCCCCATGGGCACACTGCTGGCTCGTGGACAGTTTGTTGTCCACCAGAACCCCCAGGTCCTTCCCTGGACAGCTGCTTTCCAGCAGGTCAATCCCAGCCTTGTGCATGGGGTCACTCCTCCCCAGGTGCAGGACCCTGCACTTGCCTTTGCTGGATTTCCTCCCTGCCCATCTCTCCAGCCTGGCCAGGCCCTTCTGAAGGGCTGCACAGCTCTCTGGGGTATTGGCTGCTCCTCCCAGCTTGGGGTCACCACCAAACTTGCTGAGGAGGCATCTGGCCCTTCATCCAAGTCATTGATGAATAAGTTAAACAACTCCCAATATTGAATAACGAGGGACACCACAAGCGTCAGGCCTCCAATCAGAACCCGTATCACTGATGTGACTCTCTGGAGTCAACGAGTTCTCAATCCATCTCACTGTCCACTCATCCAGACCACACTTCTTTAATTTGTCTATGAGGACATTGTGAGAGACAGTGTTGAAAGCCTTGGTGAAGTCAAGGCAGACATTTGCTTAGACTTCATCAGCTAAAATTTTCAAATTAACTGGTAATCAGATTTAGAATTCTCATGTCCCTTCCCCATCTTCTCCCCAAGGCCTGATTTCTGTTTCCTTACTGCACCTACCATCACTACTGCTTGCCAAATCAGATTATTATTTCATACCAATTCATTAAAAGAAGATTTAGTCAACAGCATTAGCAGTGTGAAACTCAGCACAGGTACTCTTTGAGAATTTGCAAGCCTTGAAAGTAAAACTTCTCCTTTAAGTTGGCAGGTTCCAGAAAGCTCCCAAGATTTCATATTTCATATCCCCTTCTCAGATCTTTTTCCATTCTCTCACTTTCTCTCACATACACAGAGTTCATTGCTCAGACCAAGTATATGTTACTTCTCAGAAAATCCTTTGAGACTGAAGTACTTTACAGACACAGGCCTCCATGAGAAGCTTCATAAGGGATATATGTTCTCACCAGACTCTGCTAAGCCTTGGTGGGAAACTTGGGAAAAAAGATTGATTAATACAAAGCAATTATTGGCTACCATTCAACAGAGATGACAGTGTGATAATTATGTAAGTCTCATATGAAGATTAGTTTCATTGCTTGGAAAGTCAGCCTTGCCAAAGATGCACATATTCAGCAAACCATTCCAAGAGGGAAGAAGCTGATAAATATTTGCCTATCTGATATTAGCAGTGAAGCAAACAGCCACTGTTACCCTCAAAACCTTGTCTGATACAAGAGAAACATGACTACAGAAGATTAATGCAGCTTCTGCAGAAAAACATCTTCACATTAATACTCATTGTACAGCATTCAGATCAAAGCAAAGGTTTTCTTTGAATTCACTTTGAACATTACAATCAAGTTCCCTAAAAGAAAAATGAAACGGGTGTTTTTTTCCAGTTTTGTAGGAAGTATTCTCCACACTAAAATAAATTCTGCCTCTACAGTTCATGGAAAATATTATCTCTAAAAAGTAACCTCCTACACTTTCATGAAACTACAGGTTAATGTATTCTGTTAGACAAATATGATGCAAGTGCTCTGCTAATTAGTTGCTCCTACATTACTCATTTGCCTTTCCTCCAGGCCAGGGTTTCTTACCCCAGAGGATGCCAGATGGCTGGACAAACCCTTTCTTGTATTTAAATTTTCTTGTAAATATTGTGAGAAAGATCAAGAATCAGGATTAACCAAACAGTATTATCACTGAAAACCAAATAAATTAATGATGCATACTAACCAATCTTCATATAAAAACTCCACATTGCACAGAAATTTCTAAAGTACCTGCTGTTGAAAAAACCACATGCTTAGTAACATCTCATCATGGAGCTTTTCTACCTCTCCCAGTCCAGGCCTTGGCTGTTGCAAATATAAAATAAAGTACAGTGTGACAGTGACCCAACAAAACATGAGGCTAAATTCAATTTTTGAGTAAACTGACATAACCCACTCAGACTTCATTAGGAGTAGGGCCTTCTTGTATCAAAGATAATTTCAGTCAGATTTTTATTTATTCTGAGGTCTCCAAAAGGATACTGTTAGATTCAAGGAAAAAGAAGTCTAGGAACATGGGTAAGAGGCACAGAGACCTTATGCTTCAAAGAATGATATATTCCTTATATGGAGAAAAAAATGTAGACAGGCCACTTAGTAAAACTCAAACCATGTCACACTGTATATAAATTACTTGTTTTGCCTATGAAGTCTCCTTAATAAGCAGTTGACATGAAGACAGAAGAAGAAAATTTTTCCAAGAAAGTATACAAGGAACTGTACACGCAATCCAGGTTTAAACTGGAAAAAGTATATTATTAGGGATGTGTTAAACGTGGTTGAGAATTCAGATTAAATCAACCATATAAAATGGAAAACATATTTTTTAGTCTACTGATGTTACTCTATAGCAAACATCAACCACGACTGTTTTTCCAGCGTATTTGTGTTTGGTCTCACTCCCAGCAAGTAATTTTGATTACTTCTACAGTGAAAACCTGCTCAGACATTTTAATGCAACCACTCTCTATTGTTTTTTAAAAGCTTCAGCTAGGAGAAATATCCTACCATAGTTGAATCTACTGTAGTTCCATAAAAATAAGCAGGACCAGCGGCGTAGCTACAGAGCCTGAAATGAGGAGAGGCTGCATAAGTCACTGAAGCAGGACTTGGGAGTATTAAATAAAGTCATATCAGAGTACAGAGACAATAAAGGAGACTGGTTCCTTCTCAAAAGAATACACTAGTGAAGGAAGTGCAGTGGAGTGACTGTGGTATGCAGACCTTATGAGGGTGAGAACTAGGTCAATGTGGAAACTCCTACTGTGCATTCTGTGGCATTGGAACCTTGATTTCCCAGTTTTACCACTTAATTCAACAATTAATATTCTGCCCTCGTAAAAAGACATACAGCTAGAGACATAGCCAAGCACAGGTCAATTCAGGCCAAGATTTTTGCCACAGCATGGCTCCAAAAACACTCAGCCCATATGACCTATATTTTTCCCTCTTGTTATTTTGTCCTGGACTTTCCAAAGAGTAAGACTGCTGGTTTACTTTTCAATTTAAATTTCTGAATATGTTGCAAAGAGTTTCATTTGTGCTTTGGATCACATTAAATAGATAGATTAGGTTAAAAAACCCCCTGCTGTTCCTTTACACTTTAGCATATATATAAAAAAAACAAGTCAGGATAAAAAAGAAGTCCCCAGATTAGTTCATTAAATCACATGTAGAAAAGTAATGTAAATACAATTATTTTATGGAGGATGAGAAATGGACAAGAGCTAATAGAAAAGATACTGTCAACAGAAGACAGCAAATCAGACTAAACTTTGTACTGTAACAGAGTTATGAAAATGGCTCTAACTTTCTAGAAATATGCATGTGTTTAATTTAAAGTAAATGGATACAGTAAAGAAATTAGACCCTTCATAAGCCCCCTATTAAGTGGGTATCACTAAATAAACAGAAACACGGTATGAAAAATAAAAAATGAATTAATTTTTTCTTTCTACAGAATAATATGTCTGTACAAAGACAAAAAAAAGAAGAAATATCATGTTCACAAGAAAATCTAAAAATTTAACAGAAAAACATATAAAAATTGAATAATTAAAACAGAAACTTAAATACACGAAGAGCAAGAGATAATGAAGGAAGATGGCTGGTCCATATGAAGGGTTTCGGACTACATATAATTATAGACTAGATTTCTTTTTTCTTAGTATTTGGGGAAAGCAAGAGCAACAAGATAATTTCTTGAAGGGAGAAACTGAAGACTTAAGACAAACTAATGATGATGTTTGGGCTGGTAGAAGAAAAATTAGAGTAAAAATAGAAATGGCTTCAGGGCTAGGCAGCCTGGGTTGAAGGATTTTGGAAGGCACAGCACATGGAAGGGAAGGAAAAAAGAGAATAAAGAAAGATGAGGGAGGCCTCCTGGCCAAAAAATGGCAGTGATGGATAACTCAAAAGAGAGGAGGTAATTGTAAAAACCTGAAATTAGTACCCAGAAGCAACACAAAGAACCAAGAGTAAAAGGAGAACTAGCAATAGCACAGCATGCAGCATACATGCAGCTGCTTTCAAAGATGCATCACCTGTCCCCAGTGCTGGTCTTTGGCTATCCTCAGGAATGACCTCTACTTTCAGAGAGGTATGGTAACTGAAATAGCTGACCCAGCCTTCTTAAAAATTCATCTATATTAAATGCCAAATGTGAAGAATTTCTGCAATTTTTTAAAGTCTAAGTCCCACAAGATGGTTGAATTTAACCAGATTAGCTCTCTCTTCATTCTGTGAGGAAATGCTTTTGGTTCCTCCAGCAAAGCTATTTTGGGTCTTTTTGACCACAAGAAGAAAAAGGAAAGAGACGAGTCTATGAAAACACAGAGGAGATCATAGTAAACAGCAAAAGAACCTTGACTGACTGAAAAACCACTGTGTATTCAAATTTTTTTAGGAGAGATGATTTATCAAAATATATCTAAATAAATTATTTTTGTGTGTTTTTTCCAGAGAGTCTTCTGATCATTAAGGCAAATTATAAGAGCTTGAAAGGAGAGGCCTAACCTTTTTTCTTGCTCGGTACACTAAGCTATCTCTATTTACAGACCTAAGTATCACATATAACACAAATAACTTCAGCCCTATTCTGTGTGGTTTCCAAGAAATGGATAAAAATTGCAAGACTGGAAATCCTGAACCACTTAAAACCTTGGACAGAGTTTTTAAGGTACTCAGTCTTACATAGCTGATAAACTTGGTTTTCTCAAAGCACAAAGCAACCAAGTACTGCAAATGAGGTTCTATTGAAGTGCTGCAAGTCCAGTCTCTATATCCATAGGTAATTAAAAACAAAATATTGACCTTTAAACTTTCCAAGATTAGACAGCTTTTACCAAACTGCAACTCAACATTCTCTTGTGAGTCTTTCAGTATCCCCAGCTTAGTTTTTCTTGGATTCGTGGCACCCAGGCTTTTTCTGGAGGAAGCAGCAAGACCATTGGTTTTGGCCAGTTTCCTTCTTCAGAACGCAGAGCCTCAAGATGGTCTCATGAGTCAAAATGAAACTAAGATTTGCCTACAAACTATTAACTTCTTCAGTAACATTTTTGTCTAGACCACCTAGACTGCATATGTGCTGCCTCAGAGCATTTGAAAAGCAAGGCACCTTCTAAACTTCATCACAGCTGCACCAGCTGGGATACTCTGATAACTTGGAGATAGAAGTAGGAATATGTTCATTGAATCTCCATACAAGGTTGAGTAATGAGGGCTGCAGCTATGTTGCAGGACAGGTTTAAAATTAAAAATATTTTTTTACAGTATTTTTCTTTTCGAGAAATCCTGTAAGGACCTGAGACAAGTGCAAGATTCTGCACATGAAGAGAAGAATCACCATGTACAAAATGGGAAACAGCTGACTAAGGTAGTAACATTTTAGAAAAGAAAGAAAGAAAGGGGAAGTCTCTGTGTTGTATAAGATGAATAAGCCACAGGTATGCAGTGTTACTTAAAAAATTCCCCAAAACCACAGCAACAAATGTTGACAACGTAATCAACACTTGCAGGTGGTAGTCTACAAAGATCTTAAAGTAACTTTCCTGTTTAACTTGTCAGTGGTAAGACATCTTACATCCAGGTTTGGGTGCCTAGTTTCAAGTAAGATAAGGTAACTGGAAAGAATCCAAAAGAAGCCAGTCAAAATGGAAGACCCAGCTCAAGAGAAAAGTGACCTATAAAAACACGTTTAATGGGGTTGTGTTGCATAAGACAGAAAAGTCCACATAATGCAGGAAAGGGCATGACAATATTTTCAAGTCTACCATTTGTTACAGAAAGAAACTAGTCTGTTCTTGGCCTCAGCAATGGCCAGGATGAGAAGCACCAAGTTCAAATTACTGTAATGTAGATTCCAGTAAGACTTTAGGAAATGCGATGTAGTTTCTATCATCCAAAGAGTTGGATGTTGGAAATCTCCAACTTTGGCTGACCTACATCAGGAATAATACAGGTTTATCACATTCAGTGGACAGTGGGAGACTTTCTTGTCATAGGATACTTTATATACAGTTGTTATGAGGCCATTAATTGTGAAATCAAAAAATCAAGTTAAATACTTGAAACATGCAATATCCAGTAATGGCTGGTTTGAAACCCTCAGCACAACAGCCTTTTCTGAAATGGCTGAGCACACCCAAGACAGTGCTTACAGTGGAGTCCTGACCCTGAGGATGCTTCTTCCCCAGAAGCACTGATATCCTGGGGTGTTAAGCACATAATGTACGTAATAAATGTATGTAAGCATACCTACAAAACAGCCAGCCAAGGACAGTTTCTGCGGCTAAAGGAAGGTCAGCAGAAGAGAACTGGCTGACTGCTTCTCTGACTGGCCAGGACTTAGACCCCACAGACTGTGCCTTGTCAAATCCATCCGAACCGAACCTCCTGTGTGGCACTTGCCCACCACACACAGTTAATCAGGGTCCAGAGTCTGCTTTTAATGTCATTTCTCCCAAAATTCAGATTCACTCAGCCTTGCTGAGCTATAACTAAGAGGTTTCTTTACTGAGGTGTTTAGTATAACCACTGGTTTATTCTTAATTCAGCAATATGAAGTCAAAGGCTACATGCATCTAAAACAAACACACTGTACACTACATGCCGTGTTCATGAATTGTCCTTTTGTACTTACTTTCTAAACAGCCAGTAAGTACATAAGAACCATTTTAGCCATTAAAAGGTATTCATGCAAGACAAGCTTCAGTCATTACTCAAGGTTATACTTTGGGAATTATATATTAGGATGTTTCTCATTTTGCGTATACTCCTCAATCCAATAAAAATATCTTTTGTGGACTTCCATTCATCTTTTCATGGAATGCACACTTCCTGTCTGTTAGTCCAGTGCCCATTTGTTAGTCATACTGTCAAGTTTCTCATTACTTCAGAAAGTTATTACAAAGATTACACTTCATATTCTCCATACTTTTCATATTTTTGTTTCTATATTTTCTATGTCATATTGAAATTGTCACTCTCGAGAAAATCTGCATTGCTTGAACTGTCTACATCTTATCCGATGTAAAAATATATTTTCCTTTATCAATCTAAATATGCCTTCAGATAACTGTTTTTATTGTCTGGCATGTATTATTTCGCCTTTATCTGTATTTATGGGAAGATATATGAGACATGAAGAAATATACACTGCAGGTTGTCCAAATGAATAAATCCAATTGAAAATCATAGTGATCAATACTGTAGCCAAATAATATTCTTATTACTCCTGTATGAAACAGGATTTTAGAATTTCCACAGCATTAAAATCATAGGGGTGTTTTTTTTGTATAAAGCCTTTTCCAAATCTGTAGTTTGAGTATTCATTCTGCCAATGCCCTACATGCAAACAAATGCTGCAATTAGTCTCTAAAATCATGCTATTAAATAAACAAAAAAAAAATTCCAACATTTATTTTATTTGTTTCCTGAATGTAGAGACTCCTAGGCTTGTATGTTTTTTCTCTATAACCAGTTTCTAGGATTGTTAGAAACACTTTGTTTGTTTGTTTATTTTAAAATGAAAGCTGCAATTCACAGGTGTTCACATAATTCCTGATGAATTGTGTGACTGTTTTCATGCAGAAAACCAGCTATTGTTCTGAAACTCATAACTAAGAGACTATGAGAAGAAAGAGTAACATGAAATTCCAAAATTAATCCAAGGAACGGCAACTTTTATTCCAAAGGATATCTATACAACAACAACCAGGAGTAACTATGAGGTATCTCAGATAATACCTTGTATCAGAGAAGACTGAATGTGTTTAGCTTATTCTGTTCATTAATTGTCAGAGCACTATGAAGTTCTAATTGGAATATTTGAGATACTATTACAAAAATATGAAAGGGAGGGAATTAATACCTGTTCTCAACAGAATTCTAAAAGAGAGAAATATGATCCACAGAGCTTGTTAGCCAGATTCAGTAAATGTATGTCAATACATTCTGAAATGGTTAGATGTCCTTCACTGCACATAACAGTAATATCCCTAGGCCACAGCTGCAGCATGAGCTTAACTCAGAATTCAAGGCTTTACCTAAAGCTCATCAACAGAGAAACACACTGCAGAGGATTTCAGTAAGCATGAAATGCCAGCATGCCTGTCTACCCATGAACCAGAATTTGGTACTTGAGTCATTGGGTTATTCCACAGAAACAATAAAAGAGAATTACAGCACATCCCTAGCTGGTGCCTACAGTCTCCCAGTGTTAGGAGGCACTGCCTGTTGGTATTCCCTCAAATAGAGTTTTTTCAATGTATTCTATGCTTCTTCACATCTGTTGTAGCTGTCCTACATAAAAGATGAGAACTCATATACATGGTATACAAGTGTATACATCCCTCAGTGTGAAAATGGTGTGCAGACAGAGCAAATGAGTTTTCACAGGGGCTGAAGGGCAGGTAAGTTGAACGTCCTGTGGACTACACCTCCTTCTCAGTGAACATGGCCATCATGCCTACATAAGAATCCTACTGATTCCATCAGGCACAGTTGCCTTCATCCCCTCCACCCATTCAGAACAAGTTTTAGCTCTTAATTCTCATTAAACAAATCAGTGAATAATAACTAAATTATTGCTATTATTATAACTTAGGGGACAAAACTGGTAAAAGACAATAGAGGAATTTTGTTTAATTCTAGAGAGTTGTGCATTTAAATATTTACTACAAGTAAATGTGCCAAGTGGAAACTTCCCCAGCCAAATATTTGTTTCTTACTGGCTAGCTCCTACTGTCTATCTCAGCATGTGAGAGCTTATCCAGTGAATATATAGTACTAAGGATCTTTCGCAAGTGAGTTAAATACTGTTCCTGTCTTTCTTGCTTCACTACACTTGTTTTGATCCTTCCTGAAAAGACTAATGACCTCTACCATCTTTAGGAGATCAAAATTACAACCCAAGATATCAAATATCAGGCAGTCAACTTAATAGCAAACATACATCCAAAAATGCTGGCTAGCCAGGTTTTTCAATTAATTCAGTTCAATTTCAGTAATATTTTTCCCTTCAGGACATGAGAGCAAACATTGAACAAACACACTCAAAAAACTTTGTCAAGGACTACCATTGAAAACACAATCTAAGTTGCATTCGGGGAAGGACAAGCATTTCAGGACCAATTGCTGCCTCTGTCTCTCTTCCTCTACTTCCCCCACCACCCGTAAAAACCAACCAGACATCTTTGTTTAGATTTTGGGGTTTTTTTTCAAAAAATGGAAAACCCTCTGTGAACACTCTGAAGTGGAATGGGAAAAAATAAAGACCAGAGCCCCCTTTTTTAAATTACTGCGTTTAACCAGGTTAAAAAACTTAGAAACCTATTATTATGTAGCATTATATAGAAAAACATATTATATTGCCAAAGAACTATACAGCTATTTCTTAATCCACAGCTTGTCCGTAGCTCAGTTTTCAAGCACTACATTATAGTGCAGGAACAAGGTCTGGGAATCAGCATCTCAGCATCTTTCTAGATAGATTTCTACAGATGTCCTAAATCAAACTATATTTAGGGCAAATATTTAGCTTTTAAAAAGGTAAAGATTTACTTTTATACCTCTAGCCCTCTGGAAAGTTGTCATAGCTCCTTCTACAGACCACTGAGTTCAAGTCCATCACCTCATCAGAGTGGACACATTTTTGGAGGAGCCATAATGCAACGTTGCCAGCACTTGAAAGAATTTGTATTTCTCTTACAGCCCCAAATTCCTGTAGCTGTCTAAAACTCCATTGTTTTTGCCTAAAAGAACTTCCAGTCCCTGAGGGTTATCCAGAAAAAACTAAATGTGACCAACACAACATGGCATCTCTAAAAGCTAAGTACACAGACCTCAAGGAATGTGTAGCCTTAAAACATCAGTAACATTGAATAGACCGCACCTTCTGTCACAGTACCATCAGCTAGAATTGTCTTGAAGTATGAATCCTGGTATGCCCCCTTTTCTGCTTGGGGCTCTCCTTCTTCCCTTTGGTCTCTCCACCTCTCAGATGCTACTTTTGCAGGATATACTGGCAATGACAGCTGAGCAGCACACCACTGCGAGAACTTCATCAGTTCTGTTGTGAATCTGTTCAGTCTTTGGGGAACCGTGCTGCATGCAAGTGCATCTGTCTGAAGCACGTGAAAAAATCAGAGTTCCTAGTACTTTATACCAAGGTCTTACATCCACCTATGAGTCTCCAGCTCCCCTTCATGCAGTGCTCTTTTATAAAATTTGCAAGGCATCACATCCACCATTAATCAGCAGTAAAAACTGGAGCCTGCCTCAGAGAGAAGGTAAGTGCATCTAGGTTTTCTCCTCAGTCCTGTACCATTTCCTGAAGCTCTCTTTGCAGTATTTGTGGCTCATTGGACTGGAAATCATTAAGAACAATGAAAAGTTCAGAAAACTAGTTACTGTTGATGAAGAAAGGTGAGCACCCAGGTTATTATACCACAAATCTGGATTTTGTATTAATTCTTTTAACCTCAGAACCAACTCACCCTCTCTGCATTTCAGAGCAGGCATTTCAAAGGGAGGGCTGAGGTTCAAAGGAAAGCTATGCATGGGATTTCCCAGGCATCTCATTTGCAACAAAAGAGCAATCCCACTTAAGTGGAAGTGTGGACACATGGAAGAGGAGCAGGCTTGCGCTCTGCACTCCCTCACTCAGACCCCGAAGGAGCCAGGCCTCTGGGGCTGTGCCCACTGCCTTACCCTAGAGACAGGCTCCATTCTCCAGGGCAGGTGAATGGTATGTGTGGCATCAGCAGCACAAGGCATGCTGGGGTACCACATGGAGGGAAGCTGGCAACTGTGTGTAGCTGCTCTTGAAGAACCTGGAAATAAGGGTGAAAAATACAGACTAAAACCCCAAAATGAACAAAAATAGGATTCTCTTCTGTTTGCATTGAGATGCTTAGCACGCAACTATTTATTTGGCAAGTTTGCTACAGTCTCACAGTATTAAAAAGTCTTTGACAGAGTTTGAGCTTTTCCTCCTCCTGCCAAGAAGTTTCAAAAACCTAAACCAAATTAGGTGCTCCAAGTTTGTTAGAATTAAAATTAAACCCAAACACAATGCAGAAAGCATCGTTTCAACTGTTCCATGGGGAGAAAAGTAGCGAAGTGAACATAACAAAAATACAAACGTTTCCTTGTTCCTTCCTAATTGCCTAATTGGTTTTGAGAAAGCTAAGTGATTCAAGAGTACTTTGTAAACACCAGTTCTCTTCGAGCAGCCTGCAGTGCAAGTTAAACCCAGTTTGCTCTAAAGCAAAGACTTCCTAGAGCAAGCACCTAGCATCGGGATCCAAAAGTGTTATTAGGCATCTAATCATCCTTCTTTTCTATGTAATCTGGGGAGCTGCCGGCCCTAGGAGAGCGCAGGGTGCCTGCCTGAGAGGGTTAAATAGGGTCACAGATTTAATGTGGATTCAGAACCCAACTTTGGTCCTTTCGCAGTATTAGGGCAGGAGGAAGGGCAGGCGGAGGAAGGGCGGGCCACGGCTCGGTCTGCAACGCGCCTCGGCCGGAGTCAGACCCGCTCCGGGGGCCTCGCACCGGTTCTGCATCTGCGTCCCTCCCCGGCCCACGCCCGGGCTGCTCCCGGGAAACTCCTCGGGACATCGTCACTCTCCGTCGGCCGACTCCATCCCGGGCGCTTCTCAGCAGCCTGCCCGGCTCCCCCGCCGCTGGAGCACGGGACGGAGCCGCGCGGTTGGGCTGCGCCCCGGGGCAGCCCCCAGCCGGCCCCCGCAGGGGCAGCCGCGCCGCCCGCCCCCCGCCAGCACTCACCATATTACAGATGGAGGCGATGTTTCTGACAGTCATTAGTCTAAAGGTTGCAGCGATCCCACACCGCCATCTTTATAAGGTGAAAACAGCCCCGCTCATGGTGGGAAGAGCGCAGGAAGGGATAGGGGGCGGCGGCGGCGGCGGCGGCTCCTGCTCCGGGGCTGGGATAAAAGCGAGAGGAGGGGACTGCACAGGCACCCTTTGCGCCCGCAGAGCGGCGAGAAGGACGGACCTTCCCGGCCTCCCTCCTCCGGCCGAGTGACCGGGAGCTTCAGCAGCGCGGGGAGAGCGGCCGCATCTCCGCTCCTTCCGCCTGTGCCTCTCGCACGGTCCGCAGGGCCCCGGGCTCCCGCTGGAGCGCTCAGCCGCGCCTCTGCGCCAGCCGGCACCGCGCTAATCTCTCCCTTCCTCCTCCTCCTCCTCTTCCTCCTCTCCCGGCGGCTGCCGTTGCCGCTCGCCGCTCCATCGCAGCGCCGCGCCCGCTGATGCGCTCTGACAGCGCCGGGGAAGGGACGGGAAGAGAAGGGAAGGGAAGGTCAGAGGCAGTGCCGGCACGGGGCACCCAGCGGGCCCGGCGGGGCGGCCGCCGCCGCAGCCAATGCGCTGCGGGGCCGAGGGGCCGCGGGGGCGCTGCGCCCGCCGCCCCTCCGGACGGGCCCTCCGACACGAGTGCGGTGCTTTAATCACCGGGCCTGGAATGGCCACGGGGCTGGGAATCCCGGCCTCGGTGCGTGCACAGCCATACCGGCAGGCAGCGGGGTGAAGGACAGGAAGGCAGGACGACGTGGATGTGTGGCAGGAACGGCGGCACTGTGCTTTGGAACATGCTCACCCCACCTAATTAGGAGGTACACAGGAGGCCAGGCACTTGCAAAATCCAGAACCGTAGGCTGGAATGTAATTTACTGCCCTCAGTTGGTGCTTTGTATTGCCATTCATGCAGATAACATTTATCTTCACAAATGCTGTTTTGGGACTGTCCCCACACCATGTGCTGACCACAAATTCACAACATCTAGCATTTATACGACACAGTTAATGTAATAATCTCAGGTTCTCTTCAAACACAAGCAAGTCGAGGCCCATGCCTTTCTCCAAGGCAGAGCAGTGTAAGCATATTAAATTCATGCACGTGATAATAGGCACAAGGTTGTTAAATAGCTAACTGGAGGTCACATAGCAAATCTCTGAGAGAAGCAAGAGCAGAGTTCAGCTAGGGCAATCCTCATCTTAGAATTCCCCTTTCCTTAGCAGATGTTGCTTTTTTTCAGCAAGAGCCTAAGGCCCGTTTATTGTTCCTCTGCTATGCTGGGGAAATCATTCAAATAAAGAGAGAACTACTAACATTTCTACAGACACCTCTGTTCCTAACAGCACCTGAAGGGTGGCATGCTCATTCCTGGCTACACCTTTCATTTCATGATGCTAGAATAAAATAATTGCAGCCTATAGAGCCTGGGTCCACAGGCTTCATTTACAGGAAACATTCTGAAGTCAGTATTTTTTTAAATTATAATTTCAAAAAAAGATCTATGATTACTAGTAAAATCTGGCATCAGCATAACATCTAAAGATAAATTCCTGCCCTGAAAATACTGTTAGGTAAGTGGCCTTAATCCAGCTCACTGTGGACAAGTGCCTGCTTTATAAAAATGGTATCAAATTTGGCATTAGTTGGTATCTTGCTGACAGTTTCAGCAAAGAAACTCAAAATCGAGTTGTCACAGAGACAGAATTTTCTTTCCTCCTTAAGTTGGATTAGGTATATTAAATCATTGCAGACATTCAACATACAGGATGGAGAAAGATTTTTGGAATGGAGTGAAGTCCACAGGGCAACTAAACTGCTTCATAAATCCGCAAATCACTATGCAAAAGAGCCATTAAATAACATCACTGAGAAAAAAAAATTATCTTTGGTATAATTCTATTAAGTTCATGGTCTTACATTATGTGTGAATTTGATCCCAAGTGTTTAATTTGCTTAAACTCAGAGGACTGGATTACACATAATATGACAGGTTTTCTCAACATAACCAGGGAAAATGGGAGTTAAGCCAACATGTCAGGACTGAAGCAATCAATGTCTGATTAGTTTCCAGTGCATTTCTAAGTAGCCTGGACAGTACTGCACCATCCCTGGTTTTTAAACTGATGCCTGTTATTACACAAGCCTAATCATGTATTCTTTGCTGTAGCCTGCTTATTCCCATTTACTGTGGAGAATCATAATTGCTATCAGTGAAAAGTTATGGAACAAACAAATGGGTTTGAAAGGTGATTAAAAATTTAAATGACACAAAATGCCTTATGTAATAAAGCCATTTGCCTCACGTATATTTTAATGTCAATAGTAATACAAACCCCAGAGAAATCATAGAATGTGTGAAGACAAAAAAGAAAAAAGTGGTATTTCCATACTTCTTTTTTTCTTAAATGCCAATTACTTGACTTCAGGGTAAGTTTTCTGTTGTTTCTGTTCATTAAACTTTTTTGACACAAAAATAAATTGCTACTGATTAAGCACTTACTGGTTGTTCAAGGGAATATTTGTAAACATGCACACACATCATTCTGTGAAGAATTCAGTATCATATTCCTTAATGCTAATAGAAGTACTTTCATTTAAAGGTGGACACTTTTCTTGTCTTTTTTTCTGAAGATAAATAATAAATATAGAGAATAATATACAAGTGTATTTGTGTCAGTTTGAAAATAGTCTAGCACTGTCTTTTTTGCTCTTCAGACATATCAAAACAGGAAAGAAGAAAGAAACTTTCATGCTGGAAATGGACTAGTGTCTGTTTTTGTTTTTTTCTGCTGTTGTCATTTTCAGGAATAGAAACTTTATTCCTGACGCTGTTTGAAGATAAAAAAGTGCTAAGCAATGCAACAGATACTAGTTACAAACTTTATAGGAATTGTATAAATAAAGAACAGTGCACAATTGTTTCCACTCCAAAGCATTGCCCTATCTCCTTACAACAAACAACCAACCCTGTGTTTCTTCTGAGTGTTAGACAAAGAGAAGGAAAACAAAGGACTATTTATAACCTAAGAGTGCTTATATAATTTCTGTTGAAAGGTCAAAAAATAACTCCTGCATTCAATTTTAGATCTGTCTTGGTCTCATCTGGTTTTACACTTGAACATTTCTATTTCACTACATAAAATATGGACCTATTGTAAATATCCTCTTTGGCTAGCAGAGGCATGGATTTCCATAACATTTTCCACCAGACTTTTCAGAGTATTTTGCAAGCATTCACTCAGAGTTGTCAAATTATTTGGTGGCAAATTAATATTAGCTTCTTTTACAAAGCAAGAAAATTGCCAGCAGAAATGTAGTGACTTGTCCAAAGTTAACACAGGAGAGTTGGTAGCAAATCTGAGACTAGAATATCTGTTCATTCTGTGCTACAAAGAGGATATTGCATTTCCTCTCCAGAAATCTTGTAAAATTCCACAGAGGGTTCATTTATGTTTTTCTTGTAATAAGCTTGGGTCCAGAAGTGGGTAATCATCCGTCCATTTTGCTGAACAAATGTTTGGAACAGATCAAATTTAGGATATATTTCCAACCAATTAAAAGGTCATTTTAATGGAAAAGGGAGTTAAAACAATACTAAGGCTTCCTGAAAGCATGGAAAATATAAGAATTATAGAAGAATTCAGATGTCTGAAATATTACAGTGCTGACAATGTAGGTTTAGAATTTTACAATTTTTAAAATGTTTTGTATCTAATGTTAAATTATGTTCTACCAAAAAATAGCAAAATATCTTTAACAAAATGGCAAATGTGTAGACACAAGAATGAGAAATCGGGATTTTCCATGAAGCTTGGCCTTATTCCAGAACAGACTGGTGGCTTTAGTACAATGCCAAATACCAGCTTGCAGCCTACGGATTGAATCTGTGGCACATGGCTTATAGCAGGTCCATGGAAACCACTCCATCTGCACCTGAAATTCTAATGGCAAGAGTGAGTTGCAGTCCATGAACAATTTATGGAAATCCATAGAAAATGTGGAGAGTCTAAAACCAAAATATCAACCCAACTTTGGAATTACTATTTTTCTTTACGACTGTCATCTTCAAAACAACCCTTACCCAATATTTTCAAATTATCTGAGAAATTATTTCTCTTGATTCAAAATACTGTAAAACTTCGTGTTTTGGTGATAATATGATTGTCAGGATTCTAAAGATAAAGCATAGAAATAAAACTGCATTAAATTGATCCCTGAATCTTGCCTATCTTTTGCTAGTTTAAGCATTTTACTAGTTGGCAAGTAGAGAATACCACCTCTTCATTTTTCTCAGAAATGATTACTTTACAGAAGAAAACAAAACACTTTATAGCATCTTGTGGAATCCTCTGACTCCTCCCCCTCAGGGACATCCCCAGGGCCTTGCCTTGGAAGAATACATCATAAAGTTTTCCCCACCTCAGCCGACAGAGAGGACTTAAGCCATGATGCTCTGCAGCACTACTGCCAATCTACGTTAGATTGCCTCCCCCATTGGCCAGCTGACACTGCCCACCCCAATTACTCCTCCCTCATGCCCCCTCAGGCTGCTGCCCTTTGTCCTTTGCTGTGCCCTCAGGGGACTGGTCACTGACCCCACGCTGAAGTCATGCAGGCCACATGGTTCTGTCTGTTGTCTCTGCTCCCTTTGGCAGGGTGGATGCAATAAACCTCCGCTGGAATAGACCATGCACAGACCCTCCCTGTCTTTCTTCTGATGAGCTATCTGTGGTGTGTGCATGTGCGTGTGTGTGTGCGTGCGTGTGCGTGCGTGTGTGTTTGTGTGTGCGTGTGTGTGCATGGGCTTGAAATGGCTGCTCTGGAGGCCTCACTCTGAGCAGCTTCTGAAGGAGACCTGTCAAAGAAGGTTGCAGCACTTCTGCCACCCTGCCACACTGCAACAGCATCTGACATCATCGTTTTTTGGCCGCACACCACATCTGGAAGGCCAAAGACAGCAGAACAAGACAGAAGCAAGTACGTGGATGTTGAGGTACCAAAAGCTGGCTGAGTAGATACAAGGGGTCGAAGAGTTGTCTAGTGAAAGCCATTGCATTCTAGTCTATGAAGAGGCTGTTAAAGCCTCTGCAGCCAGTCCAAGTCAGTCATGGCCTGGAGCTGTGATTATCTCATCATACCTTACTCCTGCCCTTTTCCTTCCACTTGAGTTTCAAATACACTGTGTTAAGAGCTTGGAACAGTGACTGTAATAGAACTTCAGTGCTCTGTAAATAATACTGACCTTCCCCACCCTCACTACTCAAGGAAAAATATTCCCACCTTTCCAGAAGGAAGACTCTTGAAGAATGGCCTCTTCATCAGGTATATTATTCAGCAAGGGAGCTCACAAGAAAACTTTACTGGCATTTTTCTTACCTGTACAAAATGTGCTGTCAGGTGGAAAAACACTATTTAAATTCTAATCATACATATTAGCTGGAAAGAGATAACCAAAAATTTTAACCATGGAAGTAATTTATCAAACAAAAAGAGACTCACTGAGCAAAAAGAACAGAAAATTGAAGTTTTTACAGAAATATGTTGACATTTCTGCCTCTGAAAAGGAAATTATGATTCTGGCTTGCCTTCCTCTTCTCCAAAGATCGAATTTATAATTTTTGTTCTCTTTTACAGGCTTCAATTTTAACTCACAAATATTCTGAGGACAAAAAACCACCAAAGGACAGATAAGCTGTAACTGGCATTTAGTCTGGCATTTTCAGCATGAATTTAAAATAGCCTTTACATTTTATTACATGGTGCATAAATTAAATTACACTTTTCTTACTTTACATTACATCTCAAAGTTTTAACCAAATTTAACCACACACAAACACACACACATATATATAAATATAAATAAAAGGCTTTAACATTCTAAGATTTCAAACCTGACTATTATTTAATGTTACTGAATACTAATACTACTTTGCAGGTAATCCACCTGCAAAGACTGACGGTAACAATGAGGTTTTACTTGATTGATTTTCCTTCATATCAGTGTGGAGAAAGACAGTAAAATTGAAGTGAAATGTTTATGACAATTACACATTGTGGTAAGCTCCTGATGTTGTTAAACAAGTTGTTTTCAAGAGACTTTCTTCTGTGAGAAGCATCAAAGCATCAGAGACTTTGAGACTTAATTCTTGCATGTGACAAAGAGAGACTTGACTAATCAGAACATCACTCTTCAATATTTGAACAAATTAGTTCAGCTCACCCAACTCCTTAAAAAGCTCAACACTAATCTACAAAGCAAAACTCCCTGCTGCCACTTAATAAATTTCAAAATGCCCCCATGATAACTGGATTTCCTACAAATTCTGCTCTTGACTAGGCCTGTATTTCTCCCTGTTAGTGAGTGATCCAGGGTAACCTCAAAATCAACCAGATCCATCAATACTGTGGTCTTTCCCTCAAGTCCCCAAAGCACCCAAGCTGTGGGCAGACTCGGTGCCCAGCTGAGAAGTTCATTCAGATAAAAGTTACGTCCCACACACATGGAAACAACAGATCTCCCTGCAGCCTTGTAGGCAGCAACTTAGTGGTTAGAGTACTTTAACAGGAAATGGAAGAACTAATCTGCAAGTAAAGAGGCTCAAATCCACACCTGATCCTTGCAGTAATTTATTAAAGGACACTTATTTTATTCTATAGAGCAGCTTTGGAATAGGACAGGCAGGTCAGGTAGACTCTGCATTTCTTCTCTTGAAGTAGTGCCACTATCAGACACAAAAGTTTCATGGAGCCAGAGAGAAGGCAAACAATACAAATTTTGTATGGGGAAAACAGAAGAAAACTTCTGAGGGGCAAGAAAAAGGTGTAGGATTATGTGAATGATTAAAATGCTCAACTAGGATGGATACTGATCACTGGTTTGCTGAGGATTGTTGGTTTTCTGTGTAACAGAAGTGCCAGTTTACTTTCTGTACTGGAAAAGAAGAAACCAAACTTGACATAAATCCCACTGGCATAAGTGCTAAAAAAATTTAAAGGTTGAATGCCACTTCATCTTTTTGACTACATTATGGGAAAAGACTGATCTAACTTAGGTGTCTGACTGCAGAAAATAGTCATTGCAAAAGGAGCCCACTTGAAATAACTTAAAACTACATGTCTCACAAATTTTTCTCCAGAGACTGATTTACCTGCAGTCCTAAAACAGGTTTTGAATCTTGATGTACAGACAATAAACTGTCACAGCGTTAATCTGCAACAATGTTTTGAGCGTCAAGAATTAGAAGAGGTAACTAGAAGTGGAAGGAAACAATTTCTAGAATCATCCCTTGGTTGCAACTATGTGACTATTTGTTTCAGGCTGCATCAGATTGGTTAGCTCTGTTGAGAGTGATTTAAATGCAGGCTTCAGGTTAGAGATAGTGGGCCAACTCGTTGTTTTCTTTCTACACACTTTACAGGTGAAACTTGGCGTGAGCCAGGACATATTGCTCCTCACTGAGACAGGAAGGTATGAATTATCAGCAATATAACCTATTTGAGAAGCAGGGACTTCCATTCAATTCAGTTTGGACAATGCTTTCAGAGACAGGGTGTGATTCTTGGGGTGTCCTGTGCTGGGCCAAAGGTTGGACTTGAAGATCCTGATGGGTCCCTTCCATCTCAGTACATTCTATGATATATAGCCGACCAGCTTTGTGAAGACTCTGTCCTACAAACTACTAATTCCCTGTTTATGCTAATCTGCTCGTACTCACTCCAAACCCTCTTAGCAGCATCCCCAGACGGGCGGCCCGTTCTGTCTGGGGCAGAAGAGCCGCAGAGCTGCGCACCGTGCTGAGGGCTGGCTCGCAGGCCAGGCCGGCTGCCCCCGCGTCACGGCTGGCGCGCAGCCCGGCACAGCTGCCCGGCATCGCCAGGGCATTAGCGAGGCTCGGGGCTTTACCTCGCCATCCTCAGACAGCTCCTAAGCCTCCTAAGCACGGCTTAGACAGGAGTTTAGACAGAGATCAGCGGTATTTAGTGCCTCAAACCCGCTACACAGCTGCCACTTCGCACCGAAGGCACTTTTGTTTCCCGGTGTTAAACATCTGCGGGCACACAGAACTCGGCCCGGGGAGGAATGGACGAGCGTGCCCCCGCGAAAGCCTTGATCTGACCCATGGGGGCCGCCGCAGGAAGCTCAGCTGCTCAGCCGGGCCGGCCTCGCAGACGCGGCCATGGCGCGGCCATGGCGCGGCCCTGCAGCCGCTCCGGGGCCCTCCGGCTCAGCGCGGCTCGGCCGCGCGGCCCCGCCCCGCCCCACGCGAGGTCACGCGCGCTGTCCTCGCCAATAGGCAGCGGCGGCCGGAGCCGCGTGCGTCTCGCGGGAGCGCGCGGCGGTATTTACAGGCCGGCGAGGCGCTGCTCTGTCCTTCTGTCCGCCGGCTATGGGCCCGGTAAGGTGAATGCGGCCGCTCTAAAGGGAATCCGCCTACCCTCCGCACGGACGGGCTTTGGGCCTGGGGGAGGTGGGACACACCTGTGTGGTTTTCCCTTCACATCTTGCCCTCTCGGAGCTTGGCGGTGCTCCGGAGAGTCAACACAGGGGGATAGAGCAGCTTTCCCTCACTAAAACCCAGTGCGGAGCCCTTCCCTCCGCCCTGCATCCTGTCGTGAGGCACAAATGGCCCGCGTCCCTCCATTCCCCCCTCGCGGTCCCCTTGCTGTCCCCTTGCTGTCCCGGCTGAAGCTTTCTCCCTCCGCAGTGTGTCCCGAGGAAGCGACGAGCCCTTCAATGCCCGCCATGGGCAGGAGCCCCGGCGCGGCAGGCCCGGGCAGGCCCAGCGCTGGCGGCCTGCGCTCACGGCCTGGGACACCCATGGGTGAGGGACACACCGAGCTCAGCGCTCCTACTGCAGCCTGGGGCTGGTAAGAAAAGGCTTTGGGCTTCCGAAGTGAAGGGCTATGAATCCTGAGAGTTTTTTAAAACAACATATATATATATATATGGGGTGCTGCCCTGTGTCTCTGAGTCAAAATAACTGTCTGCATTTGCACTCTTCTGTATTTTAAGTCGCAGCTATTGGGCTGCACAAACCTTAAATCTGAATCACTGCGTTTATTTAGTTTTTTAATGGGCCGCATCAAGAAAGTTGCAATTGTAACCTGTGATGTTTAGACTGTGGGCACTTAGGGCTTGGGTTTAAATGGGCTTAATAATTGTTCAAACAAAGAAAAAAACCCCTCTGTCTTCGGCTTTCCCTGAAGTATTCCAGTCCACCTGTAACAGTATCATTTGATGTCTCTGTCTTGAGTGCTTTGTAAGTTGTAACAAGGTGTGTGTATATCTATCTGTGAGTAGACACAAGGTAGCAATGAATTATCTGGCAGAGATTCGGTCAAATCTACAGGTTTATAGTTTACCAAGGTAGTATCAGCACTGAAAGTAATTTAGGCTTCATAGACGTTACATTGTTTATGAGTAGAAGTGTATTTTAAAAAATGTTTAAAAAGCATGTTCTATGTAGTTTAACTGGGCTAATGAACGTGCCTTATCAACAGATTAAACCAGTAATTGACATTTGCTCTAGGTTTTGATTTAAAAATAAACTTCTTGTAAATGACTTTTGCAACTCCATGGAAAATTAATTTTTAAATGCTTAACAATATAATAGCAACTTTGTAGAATAAACTTTAGTTTAGAGTTTTAACGTTGGTTAAACAGTATTAATAATGTTGCAATTTTTTTGTATTCTTTAGAGGCCTCACATAGCAACCTCATGCTAGAAATGTTTTAGACATGGGTAATCACACCTAAATGTGAAGCAATGCTCAGGACTTCTTAGGAATAAATAATGTCTTCTACTGGAAGGTAAGTGTGCTCTGTCTAATGACAATTGCCAACGGTATTTCAAGCAAATTATACTATCTCTTAAACAAATAGTAAATTCAGATCATCCTAGTTGATAAGAAAACACTATAACATGCTAAAATCTACTCCCCTTTTATGCTTTGCCCTCTTAAGTCTGCCAGTGTCTTAAGTGGCCAATACTGAGGGGTATAAAAGTTCTCTTGCAAACCCAGAGGTGAGGCTGAAACTCTTCTTTGGATCATGCTTAGGAGGAACACATTTGTATAATTGCTGAAATTCAGGAAGCTGCTAATCAACTTTATTAACAGTTTGTAGGAAGATTTTGAACTGTCCTCTTGTTATGATAGCTGAATCTTAATGTCACAGGTTTCTCAAATCTTTGTGCTTTGTGAACCTGTGTGGTTCATGCCTTGAGTAAAGAGTTTCTCATAAATAGTTTGGTCTCCAGGTATGTAATTGTGAATAGGATTATCAGATAATAGTGACTGCATTGTCTTCTATTCCTGAAGGAGTTTAATTTACTCCTTGCTGGAAGACAAAGCAAAATAGCTTTGATTGGTGAAAAAAACTTGTGTGGTAACTCTTAGGACTTTATATAGATTTAGCCAAAAACAAATAGCAAAAATATCACAGGAAAGTCAATGATAGTTACTGATCTGCTTATTCTAATATAGCTGGTCCTCTGGAATGGAATCCATACTAATGGTATGGGACATGCAGATCTCATCCTGTACAAACCAAGTAATTTTGTTTAAAAAAAGGCTCTGGCCTAAGGTTAGTGTCATGTAGAAGGTTCATGTTTAGAGCAGTTACCTGTTTAGTGTGTGCATAATGCTGACTGAAACTGAAATAGAACTTCTTTTACAGGGATGAAGACAACATGTGCCAGGAACTGACATTAGACATCAGTTTATGATTTCCTGAGTGGATTTTTGACTTCATACAAGATGATTCCAGTTGTCACCTCTAAGTATCATCTTGGAAGTAGAATTGAGACAAGCAATGGCTTAAATGATATGTCTTCAATGATCATGTTGAAACAGGCATCTCACCATTTGTTGAAACAGGTTTTCTAACAAAAACTGCCGTAATTTGACTGTGTTTGTGGATTAATTGAAATAAATTGAGTAATTATTAAAATAAGAGTATGCTACCAAAACTTTGTGTTTTGAAGGTTTCTTCTTAAGGTATTTTCTGCATGAAGAATTTGTTTCTTTGACAGCACAAAAGTGTTTACATCCATGAAACATTCTTGCCATGTTTAGACTTGATTACTTTAATCTTAAATTTACAAATCCATTGAAAAGGCCCTCTTAATCTTTTATTCTTGGTATGAGTATTTTGAAGTATTTTGTAATGCAAAAGCACTGAGATCAATCAGCTAACTCCTAAGTTATTTCATTACACTGAATGTGTTTGCATGTTCTCTACAAAAGAATTATCTCAAACTGAAAAGAACATGTTACCAAGAATCCCATTCCTTGCTTATTTTAAATTAACAAGGAAAATGTTGCAATATTCCATGTAAAGCACTCTCAGTGAGAAGGTCCTTAAAGAACAAGATCATTGTTGTTGAGCAATTAAAAGCTTGTATATGCTTTTCAGTAGCTTATGTCTTAATACTGAAAACATTTTTCTTGAAGGTAGGGCTTAAAATCATTTTGTGCATCCTGAACAAAATTTGTGTCACTGCCAGTGCTTTCCTAGAATGCACAAGCAAGGATATTAAGTAGAATGGCTGTCAGGTGCTCATCACTGCCTATTTAGGAGACTGAGTTGGTGTGGATTTAGGAATAAATGTATTTACACATGTGGTCATATTGAACCTGCATCTACCCAGGAAGTGTTTCCTTTTACCTTTGCTTAAACATACACTAAAAGGGTTGAGTAATGATCTGTGGCCTTCTAGGCTCACCCAAGTCTGCTTGTTTTAATAAGAGACAAAACTAAATTTGAAGGGTATACAGAAGTACTTTCTCTTCACAATATTAAACTTGACAAGTGTCCATTTCCTCTTGCAAGAAACAATGTATCATTTCTTATAAGTCTTGTCAGTTGTATAGACCTTTGTCTTCTGTGGCCATGCTTAAGGATTAATTTTTAGTCTATTCAGTCTTGTGTTATGGGGTTGTGGTTTTATGTCTGCCCTGTGCAAGATTTCTAATTTGCCTTGCTTAGATTCAATGTTAATTGATGATATTCAGTACAGACTTATTTCTGAATGTTTACTCCTGTTTTCCTTAACCAGTAAGCTTGTTTACATTTGGTAGTTTGGCATGATGATTTCAGTGAGCTGTCTACACTTCCAGAATTTCTGAAGGAATTAGAAGCGCTCTTAGAATTAGGGTTGGAGTTTTCCTTTCCAGATTAATTTATCGTGCAATAAATGACATTAAATTCTATATGCTGCTCTGTACACAAGGATCTTGTCAGAATCAAGATCTTTTGGGGTCTGCAGCCAGGTTTAGTTCTGAATATTCTTTTTTTTTTTTTTTTTAGTGGTTTCATTGCTCTCTACTTTTGACATTTTTTCCCCTTTCTTAAAAGTTTCAAGAAATTTAACTGCAAGTTTTCAAGTTTTCTAGGATCTAACTCTTTCTATTACTGACAATATTTGTTTTGTGTCGGTATGTCTGATGCAGAAAATAAATTTTTCACATTAGTGGCTTGCACAGTATATTGGCACTGTGGTATAAAAGCTTCCCAATAGAATCACTGTTAATGAAGTCAATTTGCTGCTCCTTCTCATGAAATACCCACATGCCACTAAGTGCCATAGCTGCATGCAAGGTCCAGCCTTTGCTGTTCTCTTTTTATGAGACATCTGGTTTGAAAGGCTAATGAAAAGAGAGTCCATTCTAGACATGATCTACTATTCTGATTTCACACAGCATAAATGGAGTAAGTTTAGTGGGTTTAATACATCTAGAGAGAGATCAAGAATGAAATAAAGTCTACTTGAGACTCCATGGTGAACACTGTTTCAACAATCCTGTTCTTCAAATAACTAGGCAAACCTAAGGCATTATTCTTTAAAAACTGATCTGGTTAATGCAAAATCAAAGCAGAGATTATATTTGCAACTAAAGTATCAAATAATTTCACATATTTATAGGCCTTATATCTTTTCACATTTAGCTATTTGTAATTGTTAAGTTGGGGCCATTGCTCTGTGCTGGAAGCTCATTTTGAAAAAACACTCATTGGAATGATAAGTCACTTGAGAGTACTCTGTTCTGTGACTTCTCATGAGTATAAGAAATCTCTCCTCAATTAACTATGGCTTGCTCCTATTCCATCTACAGGCTTTTGGGAATATAAATATGTCAGTTCAGGCATCACCCACCTAAATACATTTATGATATATCACATTAAAATAGTGAAGCAAAACAAAGGATTAGTATTAATCTAGGGTCTAAATCCAGTAACTTCATTGGTGTAAATGAGCTCATTCACCCTGACCACCACCTAGAGGGACTGTGTGCTTGGGGTGGTGCAGTTCACCAAGAAACCTGGTTGGTTTGATGAATGCTATGCTCTAAACGGAGTGATAAAATTTGCAATTCTCCCTTTTGTTACTCATTGGAAAATGGAAGACTAATGGGAGAAAAATAGGCAGGTTTGCCTGAGAATAGGCCAGGGCTACCAAATTGGCTTACAGCCTTGTTAGGGTAAATGACATGAAACCATACTTGTTCATTTTATACATTTTTATATGTATGCTCTGTACAACAGGGATTATATGAGAGATTTGGGGAAAATAAAGTCTGGCTATTGATAGCAAATGTAGGAATACTGCTTTGGGTTTTCTTTGACTAAATCTGCAAGAAGGTTAATCTGTTCATCAAGACTGGGGACTGTCAAACAAAAGGGGAAATATTTACATACCTATGTGTTTATTCCTGTTCTCACAGACAATTGAAAAGCATGACATTTCCTATTTCACTTCCTTTCAGCAAGTAGTTACAATTGATGAGACACAATGATCAAAGGAATGAAAAAAACCCAAACCCTGAAGAATATAATTATGGAATAATGTGCTTAGCCTTGGACAGTTTTCTATATACAGGGCTACAGGAAGCAACATTGTGTTATATTCTGTGCAAGGATCTGGCAAGGCATAAAAATCCTTTTTTTTCATTGATTTTGTAGTGGTTTTTTTTTGGTTTTGTTTTTCTGGGACACCACCTTGAAAGTCTGGTACTCTGCAACAATTTTAGTTCTGAGGAGCTTGTCAATATCAGAGCTTGTCTGACTTCCGCTTAGCAACAGAGATTTGTGATCTCAGGGCTTTGTAGTGCATTGTTTTTGATAATCTGAAGTTTGGATGCAGGTATTAATTCATCTTAGAATAAGCTTTATGACTCTTTGTGGCCTTACATTAACAAATCAGCCTCACTGATATTCAGTGGGAAGCTTGGAGGCAATACTCAAGTAACAATGGCTACTTGCTGTCCTAGCTGTTTTTCTGAGTTGATGGTTAGTTGACTGCATCTTCCTTACTTTTCTTCATGCTTTCTCATAATGCTACAGTTGTATCCAAGATCCCTCACTTCATGCAAAGAGGGTGAGAACGCTGGCTGAATGCCCTTGAATCAAAGAAACAATGTGCGTGCATCCCGTGCATTCTGGTTTGGGTCAATGCAGGCAGACATTTCTTACCACACTAGAGTTTACAGCATGTTAAAATCCTGTTAATGCTTGTTACATCTCAGATCTATATAAACCACATTTTCTTAAAACATCCTACTTTGGATTTCAGGTGTAAATCTAATTGGATTTTTCCACGCATCAATACTTTTGCTTACCTTGGTAAAGGTGGCCTGACATTTGTTGCTGCAGAGAGGACTTTTTCTGTTCAGTGGACTTTGGTGTAAAGCTCAGAGGTTTCCGCCTATGCTTTGATAATAAAATTCTACAGCATTGACTCAATGCATAAATAATGAACACAGTAAAACTCAGAATACTCATACATTTTCAGTTAAAAAAGTATAGAAGCTGTCAACAATGACTTGTCATCTTCAGATTGTACTGTGTGTTTATTGTAAGACACAAAGTTATTTAATTGACCACACATTCTAATAAATAAATAAAAGCCCACTGAATCATAAGCCACATATTTCAACAAATATACTTTATTAAATATATGAGCAGGAGTAACTGGAAATAGGCAGAGGTCTAGAAAACAGCAGTGTACATAAAACCAGGGAAGGAAAAAATGCTGGGAGTTCCTGCTTTTCACACTGCCTGGGTTTGGAGACAATAGGTCATGCAGAGCTCTAATTTATTTAACATGGTAGCAAGTGAGGTCATTTTATTTCTTTCTCAGTGGTATATTGTGCACTAAAGCAGAAATAGAATGTGGCCTATGATTCAGTGTGCTTTTCAGAGTTTCTACTTCTAAGTGAAGACTCCCAGTTCAGGAAAATGAAAGAAAATCGATAGCTCTGCAGAAAAAAAAAATCTTAGCAAGCTACTCAAAAAGATTGCCAACTGTAATGTTCTCAGGATTTTAGTAATGGATCCTATTAGGCTCATACCTTCAGGATTTTGTTCCTCTGAAGTGTAAACATAACATACACACAACATGCTTTACTGGTAAACTGACTAGAAGAAATAAAAGCCAAATACAGTGTAGAGAAGGATGCAGTCTGTTTCCAGAAATAATGTGTTCTCTTCCACATACCCAGACTGAAGGTACTGATTTCGGGTTAAGTGTGGCACAAGCTTTTTAGAGTTGCTGGCATGCCCTGATATACCATGACTTTTTTTCTGCATATTTCTGTAATTAAGTTAGCTCATGCACTAAATACTGTGTAGTCCACAATTTTATAAACCCTTCTCTTGAACTTCTTGCTCATTTTCTTTGGAAATTGCTAGGGAAAAGAAAGCATGCCAAGAATTCATCATAAAGCCTTGAGAATTTAAGTGTGTGTATTTATGCTGTTAGAGAGGGGTTGATGGTCTTCCTTTTTGACTAGAATTATGACAGCTAAATGTAGATTCAGTTATCAGATGAGAGCTCTCTCTCCATAATTGGATATAGATTTTAGGTATGAAATTAAATGATGAAGAAAAATAGTGAATATGCTATACACCCTCCTGAATGTACCGCATATCTTAAACTGCTTCACAACACTCAATTATTGTGCTGCTGGCACCTCAGGAACTGTAAGCAGAACCAGCAGTTGTTATGAAGTTAGTAACAGCTCCCCTGTGACCCTTGGACAGGACCTGATTTATGAGGAAAAAAATATAGATAGGGGACTATTGTTTAATGGTGTGGGGTTTTAAAGAAAATTGTTGTATTTTCTTATTAAATGAAAATGTCATTTCATGTAAACTGTAGCGTGATGGAAGAGCTGCTCTCTCAGCTCTCTCTGGCTTTAGATTTATCAATTATACGTTGAAAAGGCTGCTAGAGTCTGGCTTGAAATCTTCCAAAAAATAAGGTATGCACACTTATTTGGAGGTCACTAGGACCTGTAAGAGAACTAAGACAAATGTAGAGCAGAACTTCAGTCAGTTTCACCATAATTCAATTAAATCCTGCTCGTTTACCTCAGCAGAGTCAGGCCACCCCTCATTGCTATGAGCCTTTGTCATCTGTCTGAGGTTTTCCTAACCTGTGTCTTAGAAGACTTGAGGTTCTGTCCTCAGTCTTGCCTTTTTCTTATCTCAGTAGCTCACCTCACCATTCCTGCTGAGTGCTGTGCTGCCGGGTGCCCAGACCTAGGGTTATATAAAACTGGGTTATTTATACCATTTTTTACTAATTTTCATGCTGTTAACCTGAACTCATCTCTGATCTGGTTCAGCAGGGTGTCATAAATTTCTAGCCTGACTCACACATTTTCTCATGCATTCACTTTGCATTTCACTTTAAGAATGACAATCTTTATTCTTCCATGTAGTTGATCCACCCTTCCGTGATGACTTCTGCACTCATTTCCATTACACTAGTTTTTGTTTTTGTTCAGAGCAATTGTATTATTAGTGAGTCTACCTTAAGAAGGTTATTTAATATCCTGTATGTTTGTGTGAGCACAGAAAGAACAAATGCCTTGCAGTTTGTAATCAGATTCATGAAAGAGTTCTAGACTGTCATTTAAGTGTCTTTGTTTTTATTCAGTTGGATTGTTTGATTCTTTATATATATTTTTATTGTTTTGAGATTTGAGAACAAGTTGGACTGCTTGAGAAGGTCTCACATAAAATTCAGTTGTACAAAATGCTGTTGCCATTTTCTCGTGGAAAAATAAATGAGAACTGAATATTTCATGTATTGAAAAGGGGGTGGAGAGAAATTGTTTCTCCTTCCAAGTAAATTATTTTCAGTTGTCAGACTGGAAAGCTCCAAGTAAGAATATCATATGGATCATCTGTTTTCTTATATCCCCAGCTGCCTTTCAACTCCATGCTGGCAAAATTTCTTGTGGTAGATTCCATAAATTGCATGTTTTGAAGTAATTTAAAATAAAGATTTTTACGGTAGGGTTTTTCAGAAGTATTCAGAACTGGATTATTTCCAGTCTTTCTGAAGAGTTTTACTGTTGATATCAATAGAACAAAATTTGGCCTGCACTGAATAGTTTGAAAAACCCACTGCTGGTAACTAAAATAAAAACCTTTGGTATTCCCTAATCTCTTCAAGTAGCAGGGTGTGTTTGCTTCAGCCAGGTAATTTGGATTGCCCACACAGAAACTCTTGTAATGCAATTCCATACTTATATCATGAAGCCAACAGGAAAAAGCAATTTATTGCCCTGTCAACCCTGAAGGAAATACAGAACACACAAATGTGGTTGTACACTGTCTTTCTAGAAGTGTTAGTTCATGCCCTAGGTACCATCAAATACATTAGATAATATAAATGGTCTTGTAAATATGAACTATTTTGAAAGGCAGAAGCTTGGTTTGAGAAAATTTTGTTACTCACAATGCCATTTGTTAAGAACCTGAGCTAGTCCTGTGTAATACTTTACTGATTGATTGAATTTTGTTTCCTAAAATACAGTTCTTGAGGTAGAGTTATTATTGACAGCTCACACCTGTAGTCCATAACACACTACAGTGCCAACCTGTAAATCAAAGCACCCACAGAGAATAGGATTTCTGGAGAAAACATAGATTCATGTGGAGAATGGTATGGAAGACTCAATTTAGAGCACAAGGACAGTCTCAGAGTGTAGTGTGCATACCTCAGTGTCATCTTGGGGGCGTCACAGGGTAAAAGAAAATCCTACTTAAACAATATGTCATTAATTGTAATTAAAAGCTAGATAGAACAGAGAATTACAATTATTAAACAAATCTACTTAGAATATGAAAGCTTGAGGAAGCACCATGAGATGAGTGAGAGAGCAGTTATAGCCATCCTACACAGCAGTGTTTAATTCCAATTTTATTTTGAAACTGGAAAACTACCACAAATTTAAGATTTTTAGACTTGGACTGAAGAAAGATATAGATATGATTGTGTGAATGCTTAAAGAAAAAAAAAAAAGAAAAAAAAAAAGAAAAAAGAAAGCCAAGATTCAGTGGTTTGTGTTTTGTATGTTGCTCAGGAACCTTTAGAGTTCAGTTTGGTTGCTCTGGTTTAGAATACTTCAATAAACACTATTAGCTGAGTATATCTTAATGTGGGAATTGTATTTTGTTGGCCTCTTCAATCATTAACTGAAGGGAAAAAGGAATCAAAGTGCCTGCTAAAGAGAGGTTAAATATTTTTTGTGACTACATAAGTCAAATCACCTGTTCCACCCATAAAGTGTTGATGTAAATGACTTACATAATCTAAGTTAAAATGAGAATTAGTTGGTTCAAAGCCCATCTAGAGCTGATATAAATTTGGCAAAAACAGAACAAAGCACAGAACAAAATGCAGGCATTTTGTGAAACTGAGTAGGTCTAGTGTGCATTAAAGCTAAACTAGTTTTTGTTCTTGTTCGACAGCTTATATAGCAAACCCAGAAATATTTTACACACCTCTCACATTTCTGGTCTATAACATTAGCAAGAGGTGGGCCATTCAATACAAGTCTTTGGTTATCAGTGTCTGTGGATTTGTTGTTTAGGAGTCTGAAATACTCTTTGTTCACAATTATAATCTACCAGAATGATGTCTAAAACACAAGCTATATGATTAAGTATATTACACAAAAACACAATAATGTTGCTGTAAAAGTTCAATCTGCTATAATTTGCCCTACCTCCCTCCGGCCTCTTCCCCCCCCCAAAAAAACCCCTCATTTTCTGGCAGCTTGTCTAGAAAATGAGTTATTCATTTAGGTAATTGCTGTAATTCAGCTGAAAAAACTCGAGTGTAATGTCACCCCTGCTTGTTAGAAAAGAAGTGTGTAAATTCAGCAAAACCATCTTTAAGATTAAAAAAAAAAGTTTGTATTGGCAGTGTGGTTTCTGTGCTGATCTAACTGGAAACAGAGGCATTTGAGATCAGACACTGCTGGCTCCTTGTTCAGACTGTTGCTCTGCTGAACCCAGTGCTGGTGGGCTGGGTTACCCCATTCACCTTCTGCTTTTGATCCCAAGCTCTGTGGAGCAGGTCAGTTTGTGTAAATAGGAATATGGAAGGGACCTGCACTCAGAATGGGTGGCTGTTCAAGATGAACCTGAACAGAGGTAGAGGACTCATCAAGAACTGAGCAGGCCCTGCTTCTCTGGGATTTTATGTCTTCAGAGGGGAGTTAGGGAGTGGGGAGGGAAAGTAATGGAAATGGATGGGGCCTCACTACAATGGTATACCTGTGACAGTATCCTCCCAGGCATTTGCAGAACAGGAGAAGGGGACAGTTTCCTCACTCAGGAGCTCATTTCCTGTTCTCTCCTTGGAGCTGCAAGTTTACAAAGGGATGTGATCAATGCAGTGTAAAAAAAACCTCCCCTGTAATTTATATAGAATCAGCCCTTGTTGTGGAAGCAGAGAGGAACATGGTGAACAAAGCTGAAGGGAATACCATAAAACTGCAGCCTTCTTGCAGTATGCAAATTAATCTGCTTAGACCTAATTTTATGGGGGAGTTTGTGCCATGGGATCCGGATATATTGTAAGGGACCTGGTTCTCTATGGTGGTGGGCATTCAGCAGCAGTGCAGGATGTATCGTATTAATTATTTTATCACAAAGATAATTTTGGTCTTCTGCAACTCTTTCATACTTCCAACTCTTTCATAGCTGGAATTATGTGTAAAATAATAGGAGCAAATATGTCTCCTTATAATTATACTTCTATAAATAACTGATTTTACTGCATTGAGAAAATTAATTCCTTCTGGCATTATGCATTACCTCAGTGTACCCTCTGTGACACAGCCAGACACCTTGGCTACCTGAGGACAAAAGTATGGTTTTGTTTAAAGATGTGCTTTTCAAGGCATTGTAATTGTTAGGTTTGCTGCACACAGCAGCAGAGATGCTTTTCCCAAGTGATGGCTTACAGCAGGTCTAGCCTGACTCACAGCAACTTGAAAGAAGCGTTCCAAAATCCCAGAAACAGTAAAAATTCTAATGAAGTGTTACATATAGGATTTTGAAGCTGAATGAATTGTAACAGAATGGCTTCTTGTTTAGTGAGGGAAATGTTAGTGTATCAAATCTAGGATATTTTGTAGAAGGTAGAGACTTGCCTTGGTCAATTTCAACGCTTAAATCATGGGTTGGCCAGGAAGAACAAAAACCTGAAACAAAATGAGCTACAAAATGCTGGACCATACTAATGAAAACCAAAACCACTGCATTGTATCATCAAAGAAAAAAAAAAAAAAAGACAGCCTTCCCCCCAATTATTCTACATTATTATGAAATACTTTTTTTTTCAGTTTTAAAAATCTCATACTTAGACAAAGCAAGGGAACAAGGGAAGAAAATGATCCAGAGGGTTGCACTCAGGTTTGCATGAGCCTGTGTAGGGTTCAGATCCACTGTTAAAACAACTATGTTAATAATCAACACTGAGGTAATGTGGAGTTGGTAAGATTGGATTGGAGATAAAACTACCACTTTCTCCTTTTTGCCTTTATTTTGTGACTCAAAAAACCTGACAGCTGAGATATTTCCTAGATAGTTGCTAGTAATAGTAATCTCACTGTAGAATGACTGCAGGTTTACGCCAGAACCTGGTGATTCTTTTCTTGTTGAGACAGGCAGCTGGTGCTCAGTTTTGTACTCATCTAATCTCTCAGTATACTGGGAACAAGCACACAGGTACATTTTGTTCTCAGAATAATTTTTGAAGAGGTTTCAAAATCATTCAGGTATAATCCTTCACCATTGGAGTTGCTGTTGCCACTAGCCTACCCTGCAACTTACTCCTTTCTACATATACAACATTTAGTAAGTAAACACAAAGAACTTTGCTGGCCTTCCCCTCTGGTTCCAGTGCCAGGGCAGGGAACTCACCACCACCATACTGTAACACTTCAGATAATTTTCAGCTGATATTGAAACAGCAAGAGACAAAAATAACTGCATGCAAAGTGCCATAAAGTCATACCTCCAAGGCCTTTTGTTACTAGAAAATAGGTCAATTTGTGCTATTTTTAAGGATGCTTGTGACCTTTTCTGGTAACAACTTCCTGTTGGCTTGGCAATATTCAAATTATGATTCTATTTAAAAAATAACACCTCTGTGCATTTGCTGTTAGAACACCTAGATGGAGGACAAAATTTTTAATGAACTCCTAATTGAGTGAAACATGGCTGGCCCACATTTTTGTTCCTGCTGATCAACTACTCTGGTTTAGCTGCTCCTACAGCTGCAAACAAATTCAGGGTACCAGAGGCCCTTTTCAAGAATCCTGCCAATTCAGTTTGACTGCCTAAAATTCTTGTACCTTTTCCATGTTCCTAATTTAAATTGGCAATGCTTGTGAATGGTATCAGGTTGTCAGCACTAGGGAAAAGAACTGTTCCTTTTGTTCCTAGAACTAGTACAGGGTGAGCTTTCTCATCGGGTGACACAGGATGACTGGCATGAAGAGGAAGGAAATAGTCCCATCTAATTTTTTTTTTTTTTTTTTGAGGAAAGTGCTGAATAACTAAATCCCTTCTTTCACAGAGCAAAGGTTCAGTGTAATATATCCCACAGTACATCTGGACCACCTTACTCAACTGTTAAAGAGCAATTAATTTCTCATAGAATTGTCTTCATATTTATAATGTCATCAAGATCAGATTGGCCAAAAAAGTATGTTCTGAAGTACTTGCTGTTAGTCAAATTCCATAAATCTGCTATCATGGCTTAACCCCAGCTGGCAACTAAATACCACACAGCCCCTAATTCACCTCCCCCCATCTCCAGTAAAGTTTCTGGTTTAAGAACAGTTTAATAATTGAAACAAAATATTGTAATAATACAAAAAGCAGAGAGAGATGGAGAGAGGAATAAACTCCAGAAGAAAGAACTGATGCCTGGTACAATTTCTCACCCCTTGAAGACTGATGCCCAGCCTGTCCCTGAGCAGTGACCAGCAGCTCCCAGCCAGCTCCTGGTGTTTGCCTACTGAGCATGGCACTCTGTGCTATGGAATATCCCCTTGGCTAGTTCAGGTCAGATGTCCTGGACATCTTCCCTCTGGCTTCTTGTGCACCTGCTCACTAGCAGAAGTGGGAAACTGGGAAGTTCTTGACTTAGAGTCAGTAACAACCAAAATATCAGAGCGTTAGTAACAAGACTCTCATACTGAATCCAAAACACAGCCCTGTACCTGTTGCTAAGAAGAAAATGAACTCCATCCCAGCCGAAACCAGGACAGTATCCACCCCTTATTCCATATCATTTACATCATGCTAGGTGCCACACTTTCCAGTGCACCATTAACTATTTTGTCCTGTGATAGATGCATGCACAACACTCATTCCCTTATTCTGTTGACAATGTCTATAAAATCTGTTGAGTTCATTTAGTTTGTGACCTGGAGCTCCTTCTGTCACAGGAGTCTGTGGTGTGTCATTTTGGACTGTTGCATGTTAAAGCCAGTTCTGATTCTGTCACTGCTGCACTTACCCAGTTTTATTAAAGTTAATTCTTTATTAACATGATGATCAAAAGCAAGTCAGGTCCTTGCCCTCAAATCCGGAGTGATGGATACAGGCACCTAATATGGTGATGGGCATAAATCCACTGTGGAAATTATAATATGCCACATTATACAGCAAATAACATCATACATTTTAATTCACTGATCATTATTGTCCAGAATCCAATCTCCCTTAGGGCACGTACTGGAGTGCTCCATCCACCTGCATTACCCACTAAGTTCACACAGGTCCTTGAGCAGAATCAATCCAGGTTTGCCTTTGTCTAAGGCAGAAATAACCCAGACTGTTTTCCTCAGCATATTGTTAATGTGCACAGCAGGAATTCTATCCCCCTCTGCAGTACATAACAGTCTGCTTTGAGCAGGGCCAGCCTGACTGACAGATGCCCTAGTGTTGCCTAAGGAGGTGGCCTTTGCTAAATGTGTATCCCAGTGTTTGAAGGCCCCACCACCCACAGCTCTCAGTGTAGTGTTTAACAGTCCATTGTACTCCTCAGTCTTCCTAAAGGCTGGTTCATGGTAGGGAATGTGATATACCCACTCAAGCTGCACTCTTTGGCCCAAGTGTCTAGAATGTTTCAGAAATGCGTCCCAGTGTCTGACAATTCCATCTGTGGTATCCTGTCTCCTTAAGGCTTGCCTTTCAAGGCCTGGGAGAGTATTCCAAGCAGTAGCATGGGACATGGGATATATTTCCAGCCATTCAGTGGCTTCTTCCACCATTGTAAGCACATGGTGCTTGCCTTGGTGGGTTTGTGGGAGTGTGATTTAGACAATCTGCCAGGCCTCCCCAAATTTATATTTCAGTCTTCATCCTCCTTACCAGAGAGACTTTAACCACTTGGTTTTCTTAATTGCAGTGCATGTTACACATTCATAGTTAATCTGTGTGACAGTGTTCTTGGTTAAGTGCACCCACTGGTCATGAACCCACTTATATGTTGCATCTCTTGATGGCCCAGGGAGTCATGGACCCAGTGAGCTAGAAACCATTCACTCTTATGATGCCAGTGAAAATCCACCTGAGCCAATTCAGTCTTAGAACCTGATCCACCTCTTGGCTATTCTCCTATTCTTCAGTGATCTGACCCTTGGGTACAGGAGCATCTATCTACATGATGTACCTTCACAATCAAGTTGTCCATCTAGCCCAGATGGCTTTACCTCTGCACTGCTAGTTATGCTGCTTCCATTGCTGCCACCACCCCCACAGGGCATCTGCCCCCATCCATGAATCAGAACAGAGGTGAAGTATTGGCCATTTTTCTTGTTCAGTGATGTCTGATGAACCCAGCTGGATGGGTTTCACCTCTGCAAGCTGACTTACCTTGTCCTTCAGCAGTTTCCACATCTTGTCATAAGGGATTTCAAATGGAAAGTTTTCTTCCACCTGTGATGCTTTCCTACAGCACGACCTATGATTAAACAAGGCATATTGTTTTTCCCTTACCAGTTTACATACTGAGCATAATATTTTATGGTGTAGAATATCCCCTTGGCCAGTTTGGGTCAGCTGTCCTGGATGTACTCCATTACAGCTTCTTGTCCACCTGCTCACTGGCAAAGCATGGGAAACTGGAAAGTCCTTTAACTGGAGTGTGCACTACTAAGCAACAAAATATCAGTGTGTCATCAAGATTGTTCTTGTACAGAATTCAAAACACAGCCCTGCAGCAGCTACTGAGAAGAAAATGAATTACATCTCAGCTGAAACCAGGACACTTACTGAGAAAAGGGAGTGGTTTTGGCAACTGCTGCTGATGTAATTACTCTAATTCAGATCTAAAACATTGTTTGTTCATGTAGAGGAAACAAGTTTCTTGCACCTCTTCACATGAAACAGATTCTCTGTATAGCTTCTCCTTAGCTGGCAAGCACCTTCCTGTGCCCCCACAACTCCCTGCCCAGAGCTGCCTCCAGGTTGCCTCCCCCAGTCCTGGCCTTTTAAGATGATACTTCACCTCTGTTTACATCTTCTTCAGCAAGCCTGCAGCAGAGAAGGGAAGGTGAACAGCAGGTTGGGTTAAATTATTTTCCCTCCAAAATGTTAGTGCTGTGCCTCTGAGATGTCTTCTTCCTGCTGTGCACTGTCATCTCTCCTCTCTGCCAGGTGAGCCTGGCAAATCCACAGTCCAGCTGCTCAAGGTAAAAACCACTTAGAAAATAAGCAGAGTAATATGGAGCCACATAAATTAAAAAACCCCCATGTACCTAATGCGTTATTTACAAGCTAGTGTAAATTACTTATTATTTACTGATTCATTTGTGTATTTTTCACAGAGGTTCACTCAACAAATATATTTTTTGTTTAAATATTCAACAAAGAAATATTTAAATCTATCATCAAGGTGAAGCAAAAGCATGTTAGCAAAATTACTTTTGTTAACCTTAGAAAATGATTTTTGCTATTATTTGTGGACTTTGGATCAGAAATCCTCTGTGTTTAATGTGTTCCCCAGTGAACAATGCTGTGTAATTAGGCCCTGATGTTTCAGCAGAAAAATGCTCTCCAGCCTGCTGCCAGAGCAGCACGCTCCTGCTGCACCTGCACAAAGCTCCCTGATAAGGCTGCTCCAATTGGCACCTGGAGGAATGTGGTGTAGATCAGCAGCAAGTCACCAGCACAGTGGTTCCACTGTACACTCAGTTAAGCTGTAACTGATATATAAATAGGAAAAAAAGCTGACTTTTTGTTTGTATCAAGCAGTGCATAGAGTTAGAGGGGATTAGATTTGCATTTTGAAAAGAGCAAATTTCAGTGGCTTTCAAACTTGGATTTGGTTCAGATCCTGCAACAATGGAAAAGGTTTGCAAATCTAAACTCAAGCAATCTTAGAATTTATAGATTTTCTTCTATAACTTGCATTTCTTTTCATAGATAGGACCAAGTGAATAGTTTTCCCTTTTATTAAATGTAAATAACAATTATAACCATTCTTCCAAAAGTCATGTATTTTTCTAGCAGATTCTTTTGAGTATGCATTGAAATTATTTGTCCTACATTAACACTTAAATGATCAGTTAGGATCCAAGCCACATTTTGCTGAATGCTGCACACAGTTGTCATGCTCCAGCAGTCTGCATTTTGGTAAGCTATGGCAATAAAATATACTAATAGGAGGAGAGAAATACTTCCCTAGCCAAATACAGGTCACTGTAGAATCACACAGACCAATAATTGGCCAATAGCACTCAGAGGGTCTGAATCATAATCTTATGGCTGCTGCTCTTCACACTCCCTGTTGCAGCCTGGATCTTCATCAAATGTTAGAGGTGATAGACCAGCACCTAAAAGAGTAATTGGTAGCCATGACTCCCTTCATTTAGACAATTGGCCGATCAAGGTAAATATTACAAGGATGATCAGATTAATCCTTGAGGTTATTTTTCTCAGAAACCCTATGTATTTCTAGCTCAATTGTTATCAAGAAATCAGAAGAGACTAAGGGCTAGAATGGGCCTGGGTGACTGATTCTACAGCTTTTGGATGGTGTGGCTCTGTTAGCAGGTTGTGTGCCATGTAATGTTCATTTCTTCTCTGCCCTGCAGTGCTAGAAAATATGCAGAACAGACTGAGACATTGGATTGTCATGGCAAAAAACCTATGCATAAGAGCCTTTATAAAATCACAGACTATAAATTGCTTTTTTCCCCCTTTCTAATATCTGAAAACCAGATAAGCTCTTACTGAAAACTTTCTAATATCTTTCTGCTTTAGCTCTCCAAACAACAGGCCATTGGGACAGTGTTGCTGTGAATAGACCACATCTCTCAGCAACTTGAAGAGCTTTCCTGACTATTGATGTTTCCCTGACTCAAGTCCAGACCTGTGATAATGCAGCCCCTTTTGGAGCCACTTTTACTGAGATATCTGGGTAGTTTTGGAGTCTTGAGTCCATTTATCTTTGTGATAAAGCTACCCAGTTAAGGCAGCAAGGCATTCAGACTGGAATCGCAGAAATCAAAGATTACCAAAACATGCCTCACCTTGTTAATGTTTTACTAACTGTATGGATGCATTTTTACCTTTTTTTGGGGGGGGATGCAGGGGGAGAAATGAGGGCAGGTGGGGGCATATTTTGTTTTACTTATATTCCTAGACACCCTGATCTATCACATTTTGAGATTTAAAATCACAACCTGAATTAAATCCCCATCCATTTTTAGCTTTGTTGTTAGTACTTGAAGTATCATCGGATGTATTTTGCAGTTATTTACTTATTATCCTTTTACTCAAGGTGAAGGAAGACAACAGAGCATATCATTTTCAGAAGGTTATTTACAAGATTCTGCAAGAGCCATCCTCTGACCCAGGCTGTGTCTCCACCCTGGCAGCAGTGGGGGAACCTACAAAGGAGTCCCACTGTGACATGGTCTCAAGGTCACCATGGCTGCAATCTCAGGGCAGGCAGCTCTGGATAAATTAGAGCCTTACAGACCTTTCATGCGGCACATACACTGCTACAATGTGCCACTTTCATGTGGCACATACCCCACTGCTGCAACAATGGGCTCACAGTGATAGAGCACTGGAGGTGATGGCCATAAATGTGGCATTGCATGTGTGCTACATGCCATTTCTGGTGGCACCAGTTCCCACCAGGGATGCTGGTGAGAGTCTTAGGGTTCTTTTAAAAAGGTTAATGAGGGAAAGGAGACACAAGCATTGCGACTGAATTTCAGAATAAACCCTACCAGATTACTCATAGTTCTCTTACTGAGGGTGTGGGGGTGTATTTGAAGTGTTTCAACAAGACCAGATACATCCTACTGCATTATTCATGGAAAAAAAACTCACTTACTTTAGCCTGAAAGACATGTAGGAGGAAAACTCAGTTCAGTTTGTTCACAGCATGAGATCACCTTAAATTCTTGCACAGCCAGTGTGGCTGCTGAGTTAGTGGTGAACCTGTGTGCTGCTCACAGCGTGTGATGCCCTCCTGCCATGTGTGACACACTCACACAGGTGTCAGCAGGGCAATGCTCGTGTCCTTCATCTGTGGAAAAGCTGAAATAAAAAAAAAGAAACAAGCCTCTACTTCAGGACACAGTGTGACAGAATGAGCTATGTACCAATCATTTTAATTTCTGATATTTGTCATGTGCACATCCTAATAAAATCCAACTTCCCTCAGTTTCAATGACTTGCTGCATTTTTGAGTAGCTTAGAGATGGGAAGGTGAAGGGCAGATCCAGCTCAGAGCTCTGGCTGATTTGTTTCTAACCCTGAGATGCTGTCAGTTTACAGACCACTACTGCAACTTCCTTTCCTTGAGTCCTTTCTGGAAGATGATCTTAGATGAATTTGAGACAAGGCCAGTTTCAAAGTGCAAAAGCTCTGGAAAGGTGTTTTTATGTATTTCCTTCCTTAAACCAGCAGGAGCTTGGCTAGAGGAACTTGATGAAGAAGGTGGGGTACAATCAACAAGTGTTGTTTCTGAGTTACTAGTTATATCTTTGCATTGCTAGTCAGAAAAAAAAAAATAAAAATATTTTCCAATTTATTTGTGTGACTTACCCTGTTTATTAATTTGCACTTCATTATCTTAGTCTGGGCAAAGGAAGGAATTTCTCCTTTTTCATTATTATTGTTAGTGACAAAATTCTCAGATATCCATCTTCAAAATGAAATATTCAGTAATGTAAAAAGAAGGGCTTTTAAAATGAAATGGAAATTATTCATAGCTGTTTTTATTTTGCTTGTGGGGTTTAAACTTAGGCAAAGTTAGTCTAAATAATACCCTTCAGATAATGAAACTCTGGCAAATATCTCTTTATATTATGTACTGTTATCCAAAGACTCGGTGATGTGGCAGTCAATAGCTACACATATCTATATCCACTTTCCCTGTAGTTAAATAAACTTTTAAGGAAAATGCTCCATTAGCTCCTGATCATCAATCTTCATGTAATAATGGAGCTGTTTAAACTCAGATAGGCTTCTCCCTGAGCCCCTCCCAACTACCACCCCATTCTATTAAAATATTTACATTGTAATAACTCAGTAGTATTCGTGGTTTGGGTTTTTTTCCCCTAAATTGAAGGCCTGTAAGTGGGTGAAAGTATTTTAAAGCAGGGTGAGACTGAAGGGACGTGACATGTTATTGAATTAAGGGCCTTAGAAGGTGAGGGCTGTGCAGTCATAAATTTCAAGAATGCGGATGTAACTCTCTGAATGTGTATATGAAGTTGACAGAGTTTGACAGCTACCATCTGTGAACAATAATGTATAGAGCACCAGGGCTGCATGATGCAGACTGGAATGCACCTATCAGGCTCTAAGGACTGTAACAATTTACTACTCATTATCAGCGACCGTGGTCATGATTAGCTGCAGGGGTTGGAATGAAACTTGGAAATTATGAGAACAGAGTTCCCCTTGTTAAAGCAGAATAATTAGTTTAATACATATGTGGAGAAAACAGGCAGGAGACTTCCTTCTTTTTCCTGCTCATGAAAACTAAAAAAAGGCACAGTGAAAATGGATAGACTGTTACCTCCTTCTGCATCCCTTGAAATATGAGAAAATGGTGATTCTGTATTCATTCCCTTTCTGTTCCAGGGCTTTCCACAACTCTGCAACCCTTTCAGAGAAAGGTTGCAGAGTTATGTCCCTGCATAGAATGGCAGGGACATAATTATGTGATAACTGTGTTAATGCTGCATTCATTTACCAAAGCTGATTTCTTGTGGTCTGTTCTTTCCTGTGCTCTATCAGAGCATAACATTGTGGCCAAAACATCCCTTTGAAGCACAGCACCTTACAAGTAAATTCTCCATCAAAAAAAAAAGAAAAAAAATGTCACTCTTTTCTTAGAATTTGTAATGCAAACAAATCTGTGTTTTCCCACAGGTTTATATTTTTCTTGGTAGACACCTTAAAGTACAGTGCAGCTGGAGCCACAGAGAAATATTGTGAGAAATACTATCATTTCAGCCTGCCCAAGCATACTGTGTGTTGAGACTGAGAGACATTTTATTGCTTAGCATAAATACACATGGGTCAGTCCCACTGGAAATTGTTTATTTAAGCTGAGAATCTGTCCCAGGAAATCAAGGAAATTATCAGATAAGAAACAGAAAGCATACAGACTCCACAATGTATACCTCAATGTCCACAATAATATATATTCATTCCCCTTCTTTTCCTGCAAACATTTGCTTTTCTTACAAAAATGGCATTAATCCTAGTCTACATACATTAGTCAAGAGTGAACTCCGACACCAGTTTAAGATCCAACAAGGTGCCCGGATTCCTAGGAAGGGCATTTGACTTAGAAAAACATCCAGCAAAAACAACACAATGAAAGAGAGAAACAGCAGGAAGTCTACTGAGCAAGAACAATATCATCCATCCTCTTTCAACTGAAAGAGAGAGGTTAAGGTTGGTTAAGAAGAATGTGTGACCAGACAAGAAAAGTATAGTAAGCAGTTCCTGTGATAGATGGTTTAAATTTAGTTGTTCCTGCCTAACAGGAGTGGGGGTTGTGGGGCTGCACTATGTGACCTTGTTGAGTCCCTTTTACAGATATTTAACAGGAAAGGACAAGGTTATTTCTCCATTGGAAAGGTTGTGTGCTTTTTCATTATCTGCTTCAGAAAAATGTACACCACTGAGGTTATCAATAGAAAGCCATTAATAAAGACATGTCCCTGAAAAGTATTGACTTACCCAGACCTGGCTTAAAGATGTGCCTGTCACAGTCACAGAGATGCATCTCAGCTCGTAGATAAGGGAGCTCTGAGTTGGCACCTCTCTGGTGTCTGGGTACCTTGGTATGTTTGTTTCTGCCTCCAGATGACTGCAGGCTGAACATGCAGTGGCAAACGGCTGCAAAAAGTGGGACAAGGGGACACTCCTTGCTCTTGTGCTCCTCAGCTTGGTGGGAAATTTTGCTAACATCAGTCAATGCATACATAGCCTGACTGGCAGATCAGTTTGTTTTCTGAACAGATTATTTTCAACTAGATAAAGTGAAATGAAATCAGTTTAACAGCAACATTTTATTCTTTTTTCTTGCAACAAGCTCTGTCTCAGAAATGGAAGAAAGATGTGTACTTTAGGTTTTTGATGGAAATGGTTTGTGTTCCAATGGAATAAACACCATTTTTTTCCAACTAGCTCTAACTACCCATGTGTGTAAACAGACCCTGAACAGAATTAACATGCAGATGACTCTGTTTCTGGTGTGTGAAGGAGTAAGGAGTTTAAAGATTCAGTGCTGTAATTAGTTCTTTTGATAATGATAAACTTGGGTTGTATCTTGTATAATTGTCGGGTAAGCGATAGCCAATGGACTGACAAAGCATGAACGCAGAAAGCTGCTTCTTCTGGTGCTACTGATGTGTCATTTTGTGCCTTGCTTTCTTGTTCAGAGTCTGTCTAGGTGCCTGTGAACCCAAATTAGGGGCATCAGCTTCATTTCCCCCCTTAGAGTAGGCTTCTCTATTGCTTTGCCCAATTTGCTCAGCACCTGCCCCAGTGCAAATAAAAGTCTTAATGGTGATGGTTTAAAAATAAGTTAAGCAATAGGCAGGAGATTTTAACCAGACCTTCTGCCCACTACTTGCTGGGCTGTACCCCTGCAGATCTTTTCTGAGACCTGTTCTCTTACCATCATGGTTAACATGGATGCGATATGCAAAACACCCCCCCTGCTAACGGTCTGTGATAGTGATGTAACATCTTTTTGATGTTACACATTCTTCAGTTTTGTCCATAGCCTGTTCAGATTTCAGTGGGTGAGGGAGAGCTCTATTAATTAGGCACAGTTATCATTTGCATTCACTGCCTGTAAGACAGAAAACATGCCTACACATGATGGACAGACACAGACTGGAGCACAAACCAGCAAACCAAATATAAACTCTCCTGGGGCAGTCTCTGTAGATGTTACAGACACATGCTGGTGTGAAAAGTCCTTTCTACCGGCTATGTTTTTGATACTATTGTTATCTGTAGCAGCAAGATAAAAGCTTGTTGAGGATTTCCACTCTATTTTATGTCCTTTATTTTGCTGTGTGGACCTGTCCAAAGGCATTGAGGCCTTTGAGGCTATTGCAGCCTGTAGAAGAGAACCATTTTCTAACAGTGCCATTTTAATGCAGGTAACCTACTGCATTCCTCCAGAGCAGTAAAGAAAATAGCATTAGCACTGAAATTGCTTGTAATTTTCCTCCTAGCACTTTGTAACAGGAGTATTGCTATGTTATTTTACCTCTCTTTTTTATGTTGCTGTAATTTCTGAGGCTTTGGGATCACATTCCTCTAAAAAGTCTTTCTTTATTTGCTTTAAAACATCAGTATATAACATTAAAGTTGTTAGAGATGCTACCAAACAACTTAATGCTAAGTTACAAGTATTTCTTATCTTTACCAGTGTTTGTTCCTTTCCCCATTCCAGCAAGCCAGTACAGTAGTGAGTCTGGGCAGTCTGACCTCATTCTCTACATTTCCTGCTTGCTCATTTTAAAACCTGTGAGGCAAAAATTTGTCTTACAAGTTCCCCCAGCTCCTAGTTCTCCTTTGCATTCAAGCTGTCTAGTGATTAACCAACTTGTAAACATGGTAGGAATTACTACTGAAAATGGGTCTAACCTAAAAGATGGTAATCTCAAAGGCTTTTGTGGCTACTTCATGCCCTGCAAGTTCAATCTCAACAGCTTCCAGAGTTAACACATTAATTTCTGTGATTTGGTTTTGGGACATTATGGGGTTGTTGAGACTTTCAACCCGTCTTGTTGCTTTTGCTTAAGCAATAACTTCCTGAAGATATTTTCGAAATGTGGAACATCAGTGTAATTCAGTGACTGTTTTTTTATTTTCATGGATTTTCACTATTCCATGCTTTGCCTCTATTCCCAAGACACTTACCTGTAGATCTCAGAGGGCAAAAAGTTAATTCTAAAAGATAAGCTACCTTATTGTTGCCTGCCCTTGCAAAACTTAAACTTACTTTTAGTTTTACTGAATGTCTTCCTTTCCACTCAACCCAGCTTTTTAAAGCATTTTTATTTCTGTTCAAATATCTGCTATAAAACAACCTTGGTGCAGGGTTCTAGTATGCTGAATATACACTGATCTTTGAAAAGAAGAACAAACACTTTTTATTCTGTGTATTTTTTGTCTTATTTAACTCAATTATTTCTGTGATGGTATTTCTCAGGTTTCAGGTACAAGGCAGATTTTAAGATACAAGTATCATGATTCCTGTGAATTTAATGTTTAGTGACATCCCTGAGTACCCAGAAAACAGATTCAAAAGTAAAACCTAATGCTGTTCTTTTAATAATAAATCTGCTAATGAATAGAAAGCCTCAACCTACAAAAATGGGCCAGAGCAGCATTAAACATCTCTGGCAGACAGGGCAGCATTAGCAGCAAGCCTGGGGTGCAAGACACATGCCAGCACACTGCACTGGCCCCATATCCCCATATCCTGGCTACTGGCTCCCTGCTTAACAAATAAGAGATAATTGAACTTGACCTTCCCTCCCTCTGAGCATTTCAGAAGCCTGGATCCCTGTCAGTCTCTATCCCCTGCTGTTCTCAAAAGCAGAGCTGGGCCAGGGGGAGAAAAAGAGCACCACAAAATCCATGCACTTGCTTACAACATTTACCCATCCTCCCAAGCTGATCACTGTTAGGCTGCCTTGCTGCTGAGCTGGCAGATTTTGAGCCCCAGTTATCACCACTGCAGCTCTGACCTTGTGCCTGCAGTAGTGACAGGACTGGTCTGTGAAGCCATGTCTTTGGGCCACCCCTGATTTCACCCAGCAAGAGAGGGCTCCAGGGGAGGTCTGGACAGTTGCCACTGTGCATATTGACTCGTTATAGTAATACAGGTTGGCTTGGGCTGGCATCCAATTTATGCAATGCTCTAGTGAGAGACAGAGCATTACATTCACCAACAGGGCAGCAGCCCCTTCCTGTCCAGCTTGAAGTGTGAATGAATCATTGGTTTGCCTCTGCCCATATGGGATATGGCATGCTATCAACAGTCATTGTTGCTAGAGAAAACTCCTATTTTTCAAGAGGACTGTTCATGTTAATTATTCTTACAGCTGGAATGGATGTATACAGCTCCTAAAGTCCTTTTACCATTCAGAGTTAATAAATGCCAATGAAGACTTCTGTATTTCGTTTAATAACAACTACAGTTTTCAGTTGTTAGTTTGTTTTTTTTTCTTTCCTTTGAATATTTAGTGCTGTAAAGCATTGTCTGAAAATACAATGTACTCTGAAAATACAAAATACTCTTCTGGAGCAAATGCCTCATTTCTTCAGCTGAATGTTACAATAGTGGATGACACAGGGAGGCACTTTCTTGAGTGTTCTCTCTCTCTGGCCTCTGAAGCTTGTTTCTTGTTTGTGCTACCTCTCTGCTTTGAGAAGAGAGGCAGGGAATGGCCTGTCTCCATAGAAGTATCTAGTCCAGGTGCTGGAGGAGACTCCTGAAGGGAGCAAGGTATGGTTTTGACTCATCTAAGGCTGAGGAGAACACTGAATGTGTTCTGCTTTCTGAATGAGCACTTTACCCTCTTGTCCATCATGGGCAGTCATAGGCAGCCTCCATCATTCTGCCCTCTGAGGAGAGAAAAGTGAGCAGAAGATGTGCACTCAAAGAACTGACCTGTGTCTCTGGGAATCACTATCCCCAAGTGTCTCAGTAAAGCTGGGTCTAAAAATCTTCACAACATCAGTGCTCATAAAACCCAGATCATTGTGTCACCCTTTGGACATAAGGAATGTATCCTTATGGCTGGCTTTGTATCCTTCCTACTAGCTCTGATAGCAGAGTCCCTGTGAGGCTCTGCTGGGCCACAGACAGTCCTGTGGATGTCCTCCTGAAGCTGCTTTGGCCATCCCCCAGGAGAGGGTGATCACCACTGACAACAGGGCAGGCAAAGCCTCCAGACTTTTTGCCTCATCCTTAATTTAGCTGTTGGTAGGTGGCTCTGCCAACTTGCCAAATTGATAAAAGTTTATTCCTCCTAGGCAATCATGGGACTTCACTCCCAGAAAGCTGCTCCAATATTCTTCCTTAGCCAGCACAACCTGGCCTCACTTGCACTCTGAAAGCACCTGCACTTTTTTTTTTTTTTGCAAGCCATCATTTTACTAAGGATGCATCACACCTTGATAGTGCTTTTCATCCACACAGCTGTGTGTACTTGATGGTGATGTGAAGGATTATTGCCTCATTCCAGAGATGGGGAAAATGGAAAATCAGGCAATTCAGCTTGCTTTTGATATAATTCAGAACTGGAAGAAATACAGCATTGCAGCTAACAGGTAGGTGAGCATTTCAATATTTCTGGTCAGTTGGAGAGGGCTAACTTCATATTTTATAGTTAGGTAAAGAGCAGAGCAGAGCATGTGCATTTAGAAACGCACATTCTGTGGCCACAATTAATACACCCCATAATATTTATTAGCTATAATAGATAATATCTATTAGACTTAGAGGGTGGGAGGGAAAAAGGAGAGGGGGAACCATCCCGGCTTTCTTGAAGACAATGAAATGCTGTCTTGAGTTTTCTGCAATTAGGAAATCACCTACAAGTACCTTTTTTCCTTTAATATTGTTTTTGTGTACGGCATTTTTCCTCTTGTTAGAGCTGATTGAATACTGGGGATTTGAAGAAGCAAGCAAGGCACTAGCAGGAGGCCTAAGAAACCTCCTGGAGCAATGGTGCTGATCCAAGAACTCATGTCTCTTGTATCAGAGGTCTTGTTTGGGGTTTCTTGGAGAGCCACACTAATCTTATTCTGGCTCTCTAAAAAAAAGCATGCACCACAAAATCATAGCCTGCTGGTACTTGTTACAGCACATATTGCTTCCATTTGTCTCCTTGAAGGATACTGCATTTCTTTACCCGCAGTTTGTCCTCTCTGTGGGCTGAGGTATGTCTGAGCTCGGAGCAGCTTGCCTGAGCTGTGACTATGCTCTGTGCCAGCTGGGCCTGCTCCTTCTTCACAATGGCTGCAAGGCAGGACATGTCAGCTGAGCTTGGCAGGGGAACAAATGCCATTTGGATGCTATAAGGAAAACAACTGCTCCGTGGTTTGGAGGCTGCTGCTGGATCTCACGGTGAATCAGAGCGTGTCCCTCCCTGTTTCACAACACTCTGCTCCTCAGGGCACAGCCTTGCAGCAAGGCCAAAAACGAGCCTTGTGGCCTATGGATTTTGATCTTGTAATAACAGCTTCGTTTTCTAGACATGAAGTACATGTCCTCCAGTAATATGTGATGAAATGTAAATTCTACATGTTCTGTAGCCTCACTGCCTGTGCTGGCAGCCTCTCCTTGGGAGCCTCAAAGCCCTGCACACCATCGTGCTTCAGCTTCCTCATGCACCCCTGACAGAGCCATTCTTGAGGCCACAAGTTTCACCTACAATCCACCTGCAGTATCTTATGTGATCTTTATGGCAATTTGCCAGGGTAAAATACATGAGCAGGTGTTGAGGGGACAAAAAAAATCAGGAAAAAAACCCTTGTGAGAGTGGACAGATGAACTCGCTGTGAGAGACAGGGCTTCCTGACCTCAGACCAGGCCATTCATCTCATTTCCAGCACCACTGCAGAGTGCCCATGCCACTGGTGAGAAGACATGAGCAGATGTGACCCTGAAACAGGAGCTGCCTCTGCCTTCCTCTTGTCACCACTGGGATGGCAGCCATCTGCTGCCTGGGGCATCCTATCTGCACCCATGGAGGATGGGGGAAGTTCTGGCTTCTTGCCCAGCAAGCCCTCAGGTCTGAGGGTGGCCTGGCACTGAATCCTGCAGGAAAGCCACCAATACAGATCCCATGCTTTTGGCTCAGGATGCCAAAATACTGCTCAATGCATAGGGTGGGATCTGGCAGACAAGTGTGAGGACTGGACTCAGCATGTGACTTGGAATGGGACAAATGTGAGGAAAGGCAGGGGGTTTGGTTGGGCTTGGCCTGGTGTTGGGCTGGGTGACAGGAAGATGGAGTAAGCAGGTTGGGATGTGCTTCATCCTGAGGTGTGACCAGACAGACCCATGATCACTGCTGGTCAAGGTGTTGGCCAGCTCTTTACATCTCTTTTTGTTTGCCATCCCTTTATATTTTGATACCTACTGCTGTCAGTGGTGGCACTCAAGTTAACTTTGGGCACCGCAGGTCTAGGAGGGCACTCACATCCTGGAGAGCCTGAAGCAAGGCCACCAAGCTCCAGAGTCCCATGTGATGTCAGTAAGCTTCTGATCTGGCCAGGGACACAGACTGGGCTGAACTAAGTAAAAGAGATGGGTTTCTTTCTTCTTCTGCTCATGGCAACAGCTGTTTTCTGTTTTCTGAAGCAAATGAATCCTGTTTGTGTTTCCCTCTGCTGCCTGGATCACAGGAGCCCATAGCTGCTGGCAGAGCCTGCAGGTGAGGCTGGCAGTAGGCTCTTCTCTCAGTCCATAGATGCTGTTGCACATCATTGCTGTCACTTTTGGTGACTGACAGAGTGCCAAGGATATAACCACTGAAACAACTACCTGCAAAAGTATGTCTGTATGGCTCTGTTTAAGAGACCTGTGCATTATGGACTACAAAATATTATAGTGTGAATGCATTCTTCCCGCAGCCCCACTTTCCATATCCAGCTGCCTGCAGTGTCTTTCTCTTTCCCCATCACAAGTGCTGGCTGTGATTCACTTCCTTTGCAGAATTTGTTTTCTGTTCTCTACTTGTTGGATGTTTCTTCTACCATATTCAAAGGAATTTTCCCTGAGAATACGTTGGGCAATTTTTAAAGTGCTAGTGGAGCTATAGGCCTGAATGACAAACCAAAACTCACATAAGTTGCCTCTGCATTTTTTTTAATGGTAAGAGATGACAAATAAAATATCTTGGCTTAGTACTTCTTTGCTAACTAAAAGACAGCCTGTCCTAATGTGAGGAAAAATTGTAAGCTAAATTGGTGCAGATGAGATGCTGTAAATCTTGCAGAGAGTCTTGAAAAAAAGGTTTCTTTCTGTAAATGCAAACTTTTATTATAACTTTAAACAAAGTTTTCTACTTCTACAAAAGATTTAGTAGTCAAAGAAAATGGGATATCCATTAATACATATAGATAATACTGTATAGAGTCTATTTTCTACATATAGAAAATACTGTATGAGTAGAGTTTGAGAAAATTATGCTTTATTGTAACAGTTGTTCTGGTTTTTCCCCTGGAGTATTTTTACTGAGCATTGACTTCTTTAAATGAGTTTTTATTTCAGAGTTAACATTACAATCTCTCCCAGATCAGTAATAATGTAGTTGTACTGCTTGCTGAGAGGACAGAAGAATGAACTGCAACTTCAGTTTTTTCATAGCTGATTCATAGACCAAAAGAGAATGAATCTTTTATGTGCCACTGCCTCCTGGTATTTTGAAAGAATACATATTTTGAAACAGCTGAGATTGCAGTTACTCTTCAAGTACAAGTGAAAAACATTCTAGTTATATGTTAATGTTTTATTCATTGCTATATGTAATATTAATGCAAAATACTTCTACTTCTCAGTTATAAATCCTATTAACAGTGTGTGAGGTTTCAGCTATTTCAGATGTCAAGATATTTGAGAATGTGGGATTTTAAGCAGTGAGTCAGCTGGTATCTACATCTACAGCTGAGCAGTATGGCTGGAATAATACCTATTTGACTGGTTTTCCCAATTATTTGTGTGCAAAATCTATTCCCTTTCACACCCATGGAAATTAAGGAAAGATGCTGACAATAACTACTGTGGAGAATTACTACTTGCAGTTAGACCTGCATATACAGTGATCCTTTGTCTGGAATGCAGTAAAAACCAATGTGTATCAAATTTCAACATTGCCTAATTTTCCAGTAGTTGATTCTAACTGGAACTGCTCTTAAGCCTGACTTATTACACCATTCTTTTCTATTGCTCTTAGCAAGCATATAGCTTGCTTTTCAGCTAGCTTGATGCTGATTCTTAGTATTCTTTTCAGCAATTTGAAATAATGTCTTGAGTCACAAGTCAGTCTTGGCCAGAATTCCTTTTAAATATAAAAGAAAAAAATCTGTTTTACAAACACAACGGTGAAAAAGGATATATTTTCCCAGACTTTCTAGATACTTTTTTTCCCCCAAATTCAGACTATGGGAATGTATTCTGTAGTCTGTAATTCTATTCCCATACAATGAAAATTAATGTAAACTTTTATTAATACCAACAGTGGAATTAAACTTCTAAGAAAACACACATGGCATCAGTTGTACAGTGGAATATAATGAGGCATTTTCTAACCTAAATAAAGGGATAAAGGGTAGTACTTTGCATTTAAATGCCCCTTCATCTTAAATTTAAAGTGCAGTATTGCAGGTTGACACTTCGGAGACTTTAGCTCCAATCCTCCCTTTGCCAGTTAATAAGTGAGGGCAGAGGAGTCCTGAGGTCAGGCAAAGCCCACTGGTAGCTAAGCTGTCCTGAAGCCACTGCTCTGCAACCTGCTCCAAGCACAGGGAAATGTCCCTGATGCAAAGAGCACAGAGTTGTTGTGAGGTCTCGTCAGGAGCAACACTGAAATGAGGATAAGTCCGTGGCTGTCTTGATTGTTTAGGTTATATTGCAGAGATTTTATGTTTTGTAACAACAAAACCAAGCCCAGTCCTACTCCCTAAATGGTGGCATGTCTGCTGCTGAGAGCCCTGGAGAATCCCAGTCACTTTCTGGCACGTGTAAGGCTGCCATCAGTCCAAGTCACCTGCCTTGTCTGGACAGGGGGCAAATGCTGTGCTGTACTTGCATCCTTTCTGTGGCCATCCCATAATAGTGACTCCATGGAAACCAGAAACTAAGGAAAACCCACATTAAACCAACAGATCCAGATGGAAATCTCTCTGTCTTTAGCCAGCTGGTTTGTTCTCTGGGCCTCATACTCTCAACAAAACGTGCTGCCCTAGCACGCACCCAGGAGAGAGACCTTTCTCAGAGGAGCTAGCTTAAGCCCAGGTTTCCTTTCACATCTTCAGCTGAGTCCAACAAGAATTAGTAGTGACAGGCTTTGTTTTAGACAGTGTCAACAAGAAACTTCCTCTTGAGGCTGTAGTTCAATCTGGATGGAATGACAAATACTTCCTAGGCAGCTGGATAAAACTCCCCCAAGCTATGGTGTGTCAGGGCATGGGGCACCCAGGCACAGCCTGTCTGAGGCTCTTGCATCCCCAGCTTCTAGCTAGAAGTTAGACAATAAGCTGCTCTCTGTTAGCATTTTTCTTTCTCATTTGGTGGAGATTTCTGTGATTTATTCAGAAGAAAACATGACCAATGTATTCATACACTGAGAGTTTTTACATGTCTTTGTTTGTTTCTGAGGAATCAGTGAGACTGAGTTAAAGATAAGTGGTAGTTCAGCCACAGAAACACGTCTCCAGGCTATTCTGGGCAAACAAGATTATTTCCTTTCAGAGTTCCTGAATATCTTGGGCAGAAGGCAAAAGTGCTCTGTCGTAGTTTAAGAAACACATGGAAATATTTTCCTTCTATCTGTAATTGATGCTTTTCTTCCTTCCTATTATTAATATGGCATTATACCTCAAAATGTGCAATGAATGTGCTGCAGCAGCAGTGTGCCCTGTGACTCGGCCTGCAGGCTGCTGGGGAGGCCGTGCCAGGCTGAAGGGAGGAGAAAAGCTGGAGGCTGACAGGACCAGGGCCCCGTTTCCTGCCTCGCCTGGGGACCCATTCCAGCCATTCCACGCCACAGCGCTGCAGGTAGCACGGGGCAAATAACTCTGGGCTCTGAGCAAGGAAGCAAATACAAAAATGACCATGAAAATCACCCAACCGGTTAAATCTGGTTCCAGCCAGGAGCTAAGTTCTACCTTGAAACACTTAAATCCCATTTGGAGGGCACAGATTTACATTCCAGATGAGGAATTAATGGCTTTTGCACAATATTCTCAGCAGAGATGCCCCAGCATACCAACCTCTGTGTTTTCAGTAGATGGAATTTGTAATTCCTCCAGGAGCTGCATTCTTCCAAGTGTTACTTCTATTTTTGGACTGACTACTTGCTTTATTTAGGAGGAAAAAAAAGAGAAACCAAAAACCTGTGCTCTTGTCAAATTGTAAATGCTATATGAATCATCTATATAATAACACTAAACCATATTTCTCTGTTGTGGTGCAGTTCATCATCATCACAAAGGGGTTTATAGAAAACAAACATAGATGATAGTCTGCTCTTAAGCTTCCTGTGTTTAATCCTTGTGCATATTTAGCCAGCTGAACAGTGTACTGTTGAAAAATGGATTGTTATTAAAATGTTGGGTGTTGCAGTAGCTGCAAAGTCCCATGGTTTTTTACTAATAAAAATGAATGCCATTCCTCTGACAATTTTTGGCTGCTTATCTGCAGTCATCTGCCTGCATAGTAATTGTGTGAATGTTAATGACGATCCTGAAACTTTGATGAATAAAATGTTTTTAGGACTGTTAAGACTGCCTTGTAGGCAGCAAAGCCTGTTCATTTAAATGCTTTAAAACACACATCCTTCACTAAGTATCACCAGTGGTTTTGAGCCTCGAGCATAATAGAATATAGAAATTTATGGAACAGGAACACAGTCAAGCAGAATATAACCCATTTCCTGTAGTCTGCATGCCTATATAGCTTTTAGTAGTGTTTCCCAAGCGGGAATCATTTACTTTCCAGTTTTCCCTGTTACCTTTTTACTGTTTATCTAGTTTGGATATTGACAAAATGTTTTGAATCACCTTGTTCCTTACAGAAATCTTGATGGTTTCAGGCTTTTTCGAAAACTTGGCTTTTTACAAATTGTTAACAGCAATTGCATTTGTAAAATGGTTTGCAGATCCATTTCCTACTGAAAGGCAAGATGAATAGAGTAAAACCCACAGCAAAGGAAAACCCTCTCATAAGGAAAACCTTCTGATGAGCTGCTCCTTGCTCTAAGGAGCTCTGCTCTCCTCCATGATCCCTTTCATGTGAGCTGGCAGCAGGTTATCATCTCCTCTCACAGGCACCATTTGCTAGGCTAAGGGAGTCTGTCCTTCCTCCTCTCTTCTTGTAAAACTGTCATTTCCCCCCACCCCACATTGCCCTCACAGCCCCTTGCTGCACCACTGGTACCTGGAAGAGCTGAGCCTGGTACTGCAGGAGCTCCCATCCATCCCATCACCCTTTCCTGCCTGACATGATCTACTGCCACGCTTGCAGTCTACATCATATTCAGGTCATCTCTTTCACCTTGTTTTTAGGGAAGGCCTTGGCCCCAGGATGTGAAATTAATAGAAGAAGGCTCAGAGATGTTGTCTGAGCCTGATGTAGTCTGAGATGTGGTTCTCTCAGTCTTCCTGCCCAAGTTGTTCAGTGTCTTGAGGGATTTCATGCTTATTCAGGTAGAGAGAGGACTCCTTCTGTGCTTCAACTCTTCATCTCAAACTTCAGGGCTACAGTCTCTGCTTCAAGGCAGTGTGTTTATGGGACTTTGCCACAGAGTATTTGGGTTTATAAATTATTGAGATATTTCAAGGTGAGGCAGTTGGAGTGGCAGGTACATGCTGGGCTTAGGCAGCCTAGTCCACTTGGAGTTTGAACTGTTCTCATGCATCTTTGCTATACACCATGATAAGCCTATGAAAGAGCTAGCAATTCCTGCACAAAGGGAATGCTTCCTGTCTTGCAGCATGGGCTGATTAATTGAGGATTTAAAACAAATGAAGAACAACAACCAGATCTTCAAGTGTATTTAAGTTCTCTCTTCCTATGGGCAAATAGAACACTGACTGCCAGTATGACAGGAGACAGTATAATGGTAGGATATTATGCAATTAAGGCTCTAATAAAATGCATATGCCTGTGGGAGGATGAGTTAAGGTTGCCCAGGCAATCTTATTTCTGGCATTATCTATATTTTCTGCAATTGACTTTGCAACCTACACATTCACGCATCATAGCTTTCTGTTGTACTATCTAATTTACATCCTTCTTGCTAAAAAGTTATATTAGAAATTTAAAGTTTTCAGTACCTTATAACTTCAGCACAAGGCCAACTCAAGCCATGTTCAGTGAGGGTGTGTGCCATCCTGGCTGAAACCCTGAGCAGGGCAGGACACGAGCACCCAGGGCCACTCACCAGCTGGCCACGTGCTGCGTGCCCAGAGGTGCCAGATGAAATTTGGGGAGGTGATAATCAAAACACTGCCTTCCCTCTCTGCAGTTTCAGGGATGCAACTTCTGGGTCACAATTCCACAAACCTAAAGGATCTGCATAGGTCAGACTTGAAGAATGAATATGAAACCAGCTCTTCATTTACTTACCAACTGAGAGAAACTGCACCAGCCCCAGAACTCCTCTGCCAGTGTCAACATCATCCTACAGCTGGCCTGGCACAGCAGGACTTGTCACTGACCTTCCCTAAGGCAGCCCAGGCATTGGCCTCTTGATGAACTGACTCTGTTGTGAATCAGGTGAGATTGAGAGTGGCTGGTAATGTGGCTTTAATCCCATAGCTTTTAGAAGGCTTAATACAGATTCTGCGGCATTCCTAAAATGACAAACAAAAAATTTGCTATGTTCTCTCATGTACCTTTTTGAATGAAGTATTAGAGATTGTATTAATTCAAGACATTTTGCCATTGAGGCTTTCCCCCCCACTTTTCAGATCAAACCAGCACTCTGTGTGCAGAACAACTGCTTGTGCTATGGGGGCACAAACCAGCTCAAAAAAATACTGACAGCAGATGGGCAGCCCTGAATGAAAAACAAAACCTTTGAGCTTTTCACTTCTTGGATTAGAGCTGGGCACCATTACATAAAGAGGAAATGGGAAAAAAAATGCAAGCTTAAAAGAAGATAAAATCTGATTAAAATGCAGACTAATATAATTGCAGAACATTACTCAGGCTTTCTTGTGGAGAGAGAAAAATGTCTGCTATTGTGCTGCTATAGAAACTACCTCAGGCCTGTGAGTAGGTGAGAGTGCATGGAGCATGTCGTTCCTTCTCTCCCGCCTTTCTCTCCCCTGGAATGAAGATCATATCTTGCTCTGTAAGCTTGGATTTGCTGGCCAGGAGATCTCTCCCAGTACAGAAAGAAGTTGTTTTCTTGCCTATGTAGTTTCTTTTAATATCTCTGCTCCCTCCCTCTTTTAATTTGCTCTTGGAAGGTGGCGCAGGGCTGTGTCGGAGGAGGGATGAGCTCCAGCCTTCCCAGGCTTTTCACAGGGGATGGCTCACTTGGCTTGAAAAGTTGGGAGCATGGAATAGGTGTTGTGCCATGGAAAGGAAGCTTTCTTGTATTTACTCTTATAAAGCCACAGAAAGATCTCACAGTGCTTTGGAAAGTAAATGCTCATCTGGAATGAGCAGCCTTTGACCATGTCTCTGCACATCGTGTCCACAGCACTCGTTCTTCTGAGGAGCTGAGCTGGAATTACCAAAACACTAGGGAACAAAGCAAGGTTTACTCCCTGGCTGTCCATGGAAGTGTCTTTATAGGAAGTGTAAAACCACATACAAACATACCCTCTGTCCAGTAGCATAAAATAAGGCCAAGGAATGTGTCCCTGAACTGTGGAATTGTTTTCCTACTAGTTCTGCCCCCATGATCACCTGGGCTAAGTAATCTCTGACAGCAGTATTTTCTGCCTGAAAGGATGATGTAAGAAATTTGTTATTGAAAAGACTGATGGATGAGAAAGCCTGTCCACACCACATTAGAACTCTTTCTGGTCCATAATACTTAAGAAATTTGTGCAAATTTTGAGAAGATTATTTACTGCTGCTAATGAATTCCAAGGTAGCATAAAGTACTGAAAAATTCATCTCCTCTTTTATAAATGCATCATTTTTTTTATTACAGATGTAATTTTAGTTTTTGTTCCAATACCTTCTTACAGAAATTGACTCAGTGACTCAAATATGCATTTTACAAGAACATATTTTGTATCTCAGTTTTTCCAGAAGTTCTACCTTTCAATCTGGCTGATTGTTTTGCTTTTGGTATTTTGAGACAGAGGAAGAAGATTCCATTCTCCAGTTATTTTAGCACTTTCATCCAGTCCCTAATTAATCATCTCCTTTACAAAACCAGTTTACTGAGGCGTTGTCTCGTTTTCATCATCCTTTCCCGTTTCCCCTTTTTGTGGTTTATACCACACCCCTTCATGTGTTGGAGACACCACGGCTGTACGCATTGCTATATGTTAGCACATTTATTTATGGAATGATGTTAGAACTCTCTCTGTAGGCCTTTAGAAGAGATCATGGAATCTCATTGCCCCTGAAGTCAATCACACCACATATTTAGTCCTATAAAATCCTCCAGCTCAATTTTACAGAAGTTAGGCTTGATTTTGCTCCTTCCACTCTTGTTAGAGATCTGTTGTGATGTTCTGCTACTCTGACTCAGTTTATATCCACTTATTCTTATGCTGACATTGGCCCTCAGTTTTATCTTTCCTGGCTCGTCCATTTTCTAAGCCTCACTTTTGTATATTTTATTTTGTCTCAGCTGTTCTTACCTGAGCCATGAGCTTCACTTTCTCTCTGATTCTCCTTCCAAGAGAGGCAGGCAGGGGTGAGTAAGCAAGCAACTGTGTGGTACTTAGTAGCTGACTGGGGTTAAACCATGACAAACACAGATTTACTCTTGACTGGATGACAGAATCACACATTGTACTGCAGATCTTTCCTGAAATTACTTACCTGACATTGTTGGGTTTACACTTCACTTTTTAAGCAGGTCCTACTCATCTCATGATTAACTAGTCTCTCTTATCCAAATGCTGATCTTATGGCCCACGGAAGAAATTTTTAAAATTAATCTCTGCATGTCATTAATGTTATTGAATTTAATTATGTTTCCATTAAACCTGTTCCAAGAGACATACAGTTTGTCCAATATACTAACTACTCCCAGCTCTGTCAACAGCAGATTTCATTAGCTTGCTTGTGTTCTTGATGACACCATTGTAATGAAAACATGAAGGATGACAGGAGCATTGATGAATCATACAGAGCCCTTTCCTTCAGTCTGACACCTCCCATACAAAACAACCCTCTGTCATTGTCTCCTGATCCATATGCTCTTCTGCTTCAACAGCTGTTTCCTGTCTGGACAGCACCAGATATTATTGATCCCATTTCATTTCTTGAAGAAAAAGGGAAACACAAAAAGATATCTTGCTGAAGCAACATCTCATGTAATTGCATACCTTATTTTTATTTCATTTATTCTCATATCTTGAATTATTCTTTCCTTCAAAATTTGTCTAGATTATTGTAAATTATTTCCCTCCCTTTCTTCAATGCAAGTATTTCAGAATGACTTCATTGCTAGAGTGAAAGTTTGTGCTCCTTTCACCCTCATCTCCACATGCTCGGCCTGTTTGCACACTGGATGAGATTGTTTGTTTTCCCCCACTGTAGTAATTATCCATGACTATCTTCCCATTAGTCGTCTTCTTTCTGCATCCATCTTTATTAAAACTAGAAGGAAAATACTTCTTGGTTTTCTAAGTATTGCCAGACTTCCTTCAATCTGTATGCCCTTCTCACCACATGACTGCACCGCCCTGTTTCTTTTTTCCTGGTTGAGGTAACTACTTCTAGCTGACATTATTTTCTGCATTTCCTCATCTTGAAGACAACACTTTCTTAGGAGAGTGATTATCTTCACTTTCACCTTTAGGTTTTCTATTTCCAATGACCTTAATTACAAAGATGCCAGATAATCTTCTATGAGATCCTTTCCCTTTGCTCAAGGCACAATGTCCAGTTCATTTCTGCTGCACTGGCGTAAAGAAATCCAGTCTTTTCTTCACATTCAAGCCCTTGAGTCCTTCAGCCTTGTTGATTAATTTCTAATTGTGTCTCTTGCCCTTTCCCCTTTTGACTTAGAATACCTTTCTATAAATCTTTTTTACCCATCTATTTATTTTAAACTGCACCTGTGAAACAATTCCCCCCCGCTATGACCATAGTAGCCTTACAATACGCCCACTACACACAAAGTTAATCCACCATCACCTCTGCTGTTGGCCTGGTAGCTGGCAAGGAGAGCAGCCTCTCTCTTGTACCCAGCACTGCTCAGCCCCAGGTGTGGTTCACAGTCTGCTCGCGACTCTCAGGGCAACGCAAGGCAGGGCAAGGCAAGGCAAGGCATCGGGAGGTGTGGGGCGGCAGGGTTCGGTGTGTGACCCATACTGACACCCGCAGGGCCGATGCAGCCGCCAGCCTGGGCACCAGCCGGGTGGCTGAGCCTTTATGGACGCCGTGCGCGTTTCGCTCAGCCTGGCGGGATTTTGGGAGCAGAGATCTTCGGAAACGCTCGACCCGTCGCCGTCAGGGTGCTGCGGGCGTTTGACTCCCGAAGAGCGGGGAGGTCACACACAGACACAACCTCCCCACTTCCCACATCCTCCCCCCCCCGAGGCGCGGAGTCCGCCGCGCCCCCCGCAGCCGCTCACGCTGCCCGACACGGGCGGAGCGCGGTCGGGGCGTGTTTCGGGCGTGTTTCGGGGCGTGTTTCGGGCGTGTTTCGGGGCGTGTTTCAGGGGTGTTTCGGGGAGCGGCGGGGCGGTGCTCGGGCGCTCTGAGTGGCCGCCAGGGCCCGGGGCGGGACGCGGGGGCGAGAAAAGGGCCGGGGTCTCGGCGGCGGCAGCTCGGGCGCGGGTGGTGGCCGGGATGCGCCTGACGCAGAGCATGTGCACCATCGCCGAGTGCGCGCCCGGCGGCGACGGCCCCGCCACCGCCCGGCCCCGCCTCGTCAAGATCGCGGTGGTGGGGGGCAGCGGCGTGGGCAAGACAGGTGAGGGCAGCGCCGGGCCGGGCGGGCGGGGGCTGGCGGCGGCGGAGCGCGGCTAATGGTGCCTGTCTGTGCCTGCCCGCAGCGCTCGTGGTGCGGTTCCTCACCCGGCGGTTCATCGGCGACTACGAGCGGAACGCAGGTAGGCGAGGCTTTGTCCCTTCCCGCCGGGACGGGGTCGGGCGGGGGCACCGCGGGGCGGCGGAGCGCGGTCCCGGCCGCTGTGCTGCCGGTGGGGGCCTCCCCTGAGGCTGCCTGGGCTGGGGGCGCGAGCCCTGAGGGAGAGCGGAGCCCCAGCGCTGAGCCGGGCACAGGTGGGGCGGGCAGAATTCGCTCCCTCCCCCGGGGCTGGCAGCGACCCGGGTCCCCGGGGTTCTGCGGCTGCTGGAGCCCTGAGAGCCCCTTCCCTGCCCGCTCTGCTCGCAGCCCTCGGAAAGGGGCACGTCAGGCACAGCCACATGCGGTTGTGGTGGCAGCAGATCTAGGGATGGGTTGTACTGCAGGTCTCGGGCAGAATTTGCTTTATGTGGTGGAAGTACCCCTTTTTTGAAAGAGTCTTTTAGCTAAAAGAAGAAAACATTCTGTAAACCTACTGCTGCATTGTTCTCTGCAAACTGAGTGCCAGCAGCTGCATGGGCTAGGCAGAGCCAGTCATAAAGGGGAAAATGGAGAGGTGATGTTGCATACCTCATCCAGTGAGTACAGTGCAGAGTCTGAACTAATGCCCGTGTAAAATAGACAGCTTTCTGTTGAGGAAATTACTTGAAAAAACCAAACAACAACCCACCCAGAAAATCTTACAGGCCACCTAACAGGGAGCCAAAAAATGTATTTGTCTTGGTTTAGGGCAAATTTGGAAGAAAACTTTAAAAGGGGAGCTTCATTAAATGATGGAAATACTAAATGACAAGAAAACTGCTTTTCTATGGAATGAAATCGGGTTGTTTTGCACTCTTACCTTTATCATTCAAGATAAGACAGTCTTTAAGAGTGTTAAAAGTTCCAGGTCGCCTACCATTTGATGCCCAGCTTCAATACAAGCAAATTCATCATTAAATCCCAGGTTTCTAGCAATAAATATTGTTAACACCCAAAAAGCTTATAGCACTAGTTTCTTGCTTCATGAGGGGTGATATGACTTTCCCTACACAACCAATGGGCAGCAGAAGTAACATTTGTCTATAGAGTGGTGACTGTACCTGTAAACCTGTTGGTGTTCTTGTCAGGTAATCTCTACAGCAGGCACATCCAGGTAGATGGAGAGACGTTGGCCATCCAAGTGCAAGATACTCCAGGAGTTCAGGTGAGCTAGATGCAACCATGCTACCAGAGTAGCTCTAAATGTTTGTGCGCTTGCATCCCTCTGCGCAGCATCTTGTTGTGGTCTTTCTTTAAAACGTTTTGCTGCGTGTTTCAGAGTTTGGTGTTCATTATGGGAGAGGTGGTAGCTTGTGTTTGAACCAGTCAAGCCAGCTGTTGAGAGACTGTTTCAATGAATCATTTGTGCATTGGAAGCCTGTTACTTCTGAGTGGCTGAATTACTGAAGTGCCTTGTTCCTGTATATTGGGAACATTAGGCACAAATCCAGAAACAATTCAAAGTGGTATATGTGAAATATGGTATATGAGAAAATAAATGTCATGACCACTGCCCAACAAGCTTCATAAATGTGTATGGCAGAGTGAAGTCTGCTACATTGTGGCTGTGCTCATTAGTGTGTGACAGGCTGAAGTTTTAAATGTATAGACCTGAGTAATGCTGGACTGTTGCCTTTTTGAACTGGGCAACACTCCAGATCTAAATGCTTCCAGCTCATATCTTTGCTTCCCCAGACTTACTGTCTAGCCAGTTAATTTCCCATTCTGTGGAACTACAAAGTCTTTCTCTGCATGCAGAACTACTCAGGTCAATTTTCCATTTGAGTATAGCAAACTCCAGTGTTAAATTCCAGCTTTTTGCAGCTGAATCAACATCTGCATTTACTCGCTATGCTCAGATTAAGTTCATACTTACCATGTGAAATCCAAATATATGTCTGAAGCTGTAAAATGCTATTTGGCTTTACAGAGTCCTGAAGACAGGTTCCTTTAATCTTTTGTGACTTCAGCTATCTAATTTGAGACCATTCATTTTTCAGATCCATGAACACAGTCTGGATTGTAATGAGCAGCTGAACAGATGCATTCGCTGGGCAGATGCCCTGGTGATTGTCTTCTCCATCACTGACTATAAGAGCTTTGAACTACTCAGTCACCTTTACCATCATGTTCGACAGCTGCACCCAGGGAACCTGCTCCCTGTCGTCATTGTGGCAAACAAAGCTGATCTCTTGCATATCAAAGAGGTGGAGCCTCAGCAGGGACTTCAGCTGGCCAATATGCTGGGCTGTACTTTCTATGAAGTATCTGTCAGTGAAAACTATAATAACGTCTTCAATGCCTTCCATCTCCTCTGTAAAGAAGTCAATAAACAGCAAATAACCAGCACCCCTGAGAGGAGGAGAACCTCTCTTATTCCACGGCCAAAGTCACCCAACATGCAGGATCTGAAGAGAAGGTTTAAGCAAGCTTTGTCTGCCAAAGTGAGGACTGTCACTTCTGTTTGACAGCACAGCCCTTGGTCTACCCAATGTTTAGCTTGAGATTGAAACCTGGGGTGTTTAACATTGGCACATGTAGAATCCAAGATATTGTGAAAGGAGGATGGTTTGAGTAGCCTTTTGCATGGTAGAAGTCTTTAAGCAGTTGCTTAAAAAAAACCAGTATCAGATTAGAAAAGGGGAAGAAAAAGACCATAAAACCACCTGTAAAAGTTGTACTTTGCAACTTGCTGAACAGATATTTTCATTTGGAAAGGGACCTTTTCAGTAAATGAAACCATTTGCCTTTTCCCCAGTTGGACAGATTTGGCTTTCATTTGTGCAGAAACAACTTTTTTGCTGTAACTCAACTTGAGCAGGGAAATGCCCTGAACTGCAGGTCCCTGTTCAGAAGTAACCGCTTGAGTTTTGTTCTCACATGGATGAAGGACAGCATGATGCAACTGTATAATTTTATTGCACAGTAGAACTGGTTTTGTTCTGTATATTTCAAAGCAAATAAGCAAACATCAAATGGTTTTGTAAAAATAAGTGTAAAATAAGTGGACAGGACTGAACATCAAGACTGTAAACAATGGTCTTTATTTTTTACTAGCCATGTTATTGCTGACAACTTGACCTTACTCTTTGTATGCAAAGCTATTGTCTACAGGGTGTAAACATATCTAATTGCAAACAACTTTTACTCTCTTAAAAAAGTACTTTCCAGACTAAATGATCCAACATGGAACTTCTGAGGAATGTGTGTGGAGTGATAGTCTAATACAGATGCCATTCTAAGACATCCTTTTTTCTCTCTCTCTCTCTCTCCCGTGTGCAGTAGGTGCAAAAAGAACAAAAGGTGTGAAGCATGGCTGGCTCCAGGCAATGAAGCTGATGGCTTGTTCTGAGCTGAGCCAGATCCTCTTCCTCCTTAAACATATGGCAGATTTTATATAAATACTAAATTCTTTTTAATATTGAACCAATGGAGTTCAGAGCCTAAGGGCCTTATACACATGCACTTTAAAAAGCCAGTCGTGCTTTTGTTTAAACTGTAACTTATTTATTTTGTGTACAGTTACTCCTCCTAAGCAGTGGACTTTTCATTCTTACTGCCTGGTACAACATTAAATTTTTGAATTGCATGTTTCCTTGTGTGTTCTTTGGGGGTGAGAAACGAGGAGTAAGAACCAGTGAATGTTGAGACAAAGTAATAGCTTTCTTAAGGTAGCTAACATACCCTGCAGAAACAGCAAGGTGTCCTTTCCTGCCTATGCTGTTGCTTTATTAGCATAAACCACAGGGGTTTTGCTCTCACAAGTGCTTTACAACTTCCTTTTAAGAAATTCCTGTAGGAGAGGAACTGAATAAGGCAGAGACCTTTCAAATTAAAATGGGATTCTTCATTTCCACTTGTCAAAAATACTTTGGTCTTTAGTGAGAAGGGAATAGTGTGAGGTAGGTCAAAACCTGGAAGAACATTAACTCTATGTGACTGCCACTTTCTTTACAAAAATTTATGTTTTGAGCTATATCACTGTGAAGACCTTAATCAAATTGCAAGTCTTCAACTATCTTTTTCATGTTTAATGTAGCTTTACTAAAAGCCTGCCTGAGGGGGATGTTTGTGCTGGTAGTAGGCTGATGGCTATACAGGCTCACCTTGTTAGCACACAGCTGCAGTAAGTGATGCAGGGAAACTGACAGGGCCCCTGATGATAATCTTTTGGACCATGAGTTACTAGCCAAGTGATTTAGGATTGGAGTTGCAAACAAAACTGAGCTTATACCAAATAGTGCTTAGCTTATTAATAGAGAAGTAAATCAATTTCCCAAGAGTAGCTTTATGTTTTTTCTTCTTTTTGCCTTCTGAGTATTGCTTGGTGTTGCAGGCAGAGGACTCAGACACTTTTTGCTATGGTCTTGCACCTGCCCATTCAACTTTCTTCTGTACTGTTTCTACTCACGTGGAACTGGCAGGAGATCCCTCATCCCTTCACCTTTTCCCCCAGCACAGGGTCCCTGTAGCTGCTACAGCTATTTCCTACAAATAAATAAGCTTACTATTGCACTAGGGCCACTGGAAAGTCTCCACTGTACTTTTGGTCCATAAGCAGCATCAATTACCACAGCTGTGGCCCCATGGGCTGAGAAGATTCCTCCAAAGTGTGTGTGGGCTGGGAAGCTAGTGTCTGTCTCTATCTGACCCAGAGGAAGTGCAAGATCACTGCTGTCTGCTCAGACTCAGGCCCTGCCTCCTCAACACAGTAGATGGCCAAGTCAGAGACCTGAGGGCATTTGATGAAAGACAGGTGAGGGGGTGAAGACCACAACCAGCAGCCTCCAGCAGCTCAGGAAAGCAGCAGCATCTCAGAGGTGTGAGTACCTGAGCTCAGCAATGGCACTGAAACAGGCAAGCCTTTCTGCTATGAGCTGAGTTTAGGAAATGTTCTAGGACCAAGATAGACGGTCTAGATTCCTTGGGGCAATCAAATAATGCAAAAGTAAAAGGGATTGCAGGAATATGCACTTCTGGCATGTGTAGCTCTGCATACTAGGAGAAAAGGAGAAGGCAGATTAGGTTTGGCATTGTGAGAGCGTTGCTTTATTGATTACAGAATTTATGAAACAACCATATTCTAAGAAAGATTGAACGGTACAGAATGACAGAAAAACCAAGAGACCAACTACTTGCTTGCCAGTTGCTCTATTCAAACTATTCCTTGAGCTTTTAATATTGCAATCATAGCATTTCTCATTTTTTCTAGCACAAAGTTCCATTCTATAGTCATTCTTATAAATTTCTCTTCCATAGAGGAGACATTGTCTGCGCTTTACAATCAGCCCATTGTTTACTTCCAGCCACTCAAAATTGAATTTAAACCAAAATGCACTCTTTGCTGAAGACCATAAACATTTAGGAGAACTAATGCTAGCTAGTGAACAAAATTTAAAAAACTACTTCCCGTTTATTCTCCTCTGGCATAATAAAGAATGCTGTGATAGAGTGAATGTCACTTAATTTCACATTCTCATCTCAGTGTAAGCTGTAGTTGTAGCATTACTTGGATGAAGTAAGAGGATGCAGCTTTAGAGCTCCACCATTTTATGTTGCAATTCAGAAATCTCGGTGCTATATGCAATTCTCTATTGGCTGCTGCTCTTTCATCACAGATTGTAGCAAAATTTTATAAAGAAAAGTTACATAACTGAATTTGCAGCTATTTCATGATCATAAATTAAAAATAAAAGCTGTTTTGTAATAATGCTATTCAGAAATCTAGCTCAAGAAAGAATCTGTGCTGTGGCCTCTTGAAAATGGGATCATGCCCTTTTTTAAAATTTTTATTGTTCCTTCTTTTTTAAATGCATGTGAGGGGAGGATTCTTTTGGGGTTATCATCAAACCATCACAGCCCATATGGCCTCCTGCATAAATCTACAGAGATGTGTGCCATCAGAAACTGTCTTTTCTTCTGGGACTGTGGGTGGAGAAACTAGAGCAGGAAACTGAAGGCTGAGAGCCATGTAACCCAGCCCTTGAGTCTGGCTCTGCTTCCCTGCCTCCAACAGTCCTGCTGAGAGAGCATGGCCAGGCTGGGAGCTGTGTGCCAGCCTGATCAGGCTCTGTTCCATGATCTCTCTGGAGTGAGGAACAAAATGCGAGTAGATGCTGTTAACATTGTACAAGGCACACATCTTGCAAGGTAGCATGACAGAGGGTGGATTTTGCTAGCCTCTCACTCCCTCAGCAGCATTTCCCACCAGCAAGCCCAGCAAAACCATCAGGAAAAACAGTACTGGTGGGGAGTGCAAATGGTGCATCACCTGGTTCTCAGCTGCTCCTTTGCTCGGGAATGATTACAAACAATCACCCTCACCATGCTGAGCGAGGCTGGGAGTGATTCAGCACTGCGCAGTGCTATCGTCAGGGAGGGGAGGTTGGTTGTTGGACAAATGGACGATTCTGAAGAGCTGCCCATGAGCTGCAGGTGTTCCCTTGCAGCCAGATACCCTGCTGTTTACCTGCAGCTGTTATTGCAGCAGTTGACACATCAGTTTTTGGAGGGCTCTTGAGAAGAGTGACAGAGCAGGCACTCATCTTCTCCACAGCCTCCCTCGTCAGATGCGAGCGTCAGGCTGGAGACGGTCTGAGGCAAACAACAGCTCCACAGCACTGTGTGGTGTCAGGAGCACAGAGGAGAGCACAATTACCTGAAAGAAGGGGAACAAGAAGCAACAAGTCAAGCTGAAAGGGATTGAGACAGTACTAATGAGCCATAGACAGTAACTGTTTGCTTTACCCAGCTCTAGGCAGGCTGTCTGCCTCAGGTGTTTACTGATAGAGCAATGCACCTTGTCCAGCAAAACTGACTGCTGGCTAATAAGTGCAGTTAAATCTCTTTAAGGAGCATAATGACTGCTAGCATCGTATGCTTAATGAATGTGTGCTTTGACACATTTCTACCCACATTTTACCTGGTGATTTGTTGTGACTGCCAGTGCATTTACTGTGAGGCACCAGCTGATGAAGCTGTGGTTTCCTCTCCGACAGCATAGATCAGAGTGATGCCTGTTTCCTCTCAGTTGAAGGTAAGGTGAGCAGCACAGAAGTGCCTGCTGCAGGAAGCCAGACTCTCGGTTCCAAACCATTTTTTCAGACCAGGCACAGGCTGTTCTGTGCATCAGGCTCAACCTTGAGCACTGTCAGATGTTATCACTTTGGTTTCTTCCAGTTTTTAATCCCAAATGGGTCTGATAAATGAAACCATTGCTCACTACAACCATGACAGACATGCTGCTAGGTGCAGGTATCTGTTTTCCCTGAGTGAAAACCAGTATGTAATTATGTGGTGTGAAGTCTTCTCTGCAGAGCAAAGCTATCATCCAGGAGTGAGTGTGTACACTCTTGCTCTGAGGAGCTAAGTCAGGGTTGAAATCATAGGATACTGCTCTTACTGAGCCCCTAGTTTAGCAGTGTCCATAGGGTCAGGATTGCAGGCTGGGATCTGGGGGCTGATTTAATCATTCTAGCTCACTTGAAAATGATTTTGCTTCTTCAGTGCAAAACTAAGGAGAGGAAGCACAAACATCAACAACAGAGTATATGTGTCCATCTACTGCAGCAGCTATCAAATGCCTTGTGCTGTCCATCATGTAGCTTAAGTATGTGGTAATGCTGCATTTCAACTTTTTTTGTTGCTCTTTCTTTCATCTTTTCACTTCAGATACTGAAAAGATCCCTTCTGTATTGGTGATAGCCTCCCCCTCACTTCTCCTCTTCCCTTGTCCTCCCACACAATCTGCAGCAAACTGACACTGATTATCTCTTCCTTCACAAGCCTGAAAAAGTCTCTGTAACTTGCAGATGCCAAAGGCTGACACTGTCTTACTTATGTTACATGAGAATCAGACTATAGTACAGTATGTGCTCATCTTGTTATCATGCATCTTTAACTCTGAAAAACATGAAGGGACATGTTACTGAAGTTTTTCTAGTGTACAAGCCAAACATCAACAATAACCACCAACAGATAAAGCAATTTCTTCTTGGAGTCCTACTACTGAATCCTCAGGAGATTTGTGCAACAAATAGCAAGCCCAGAGTGAAAAATGAGATCTCCAACTTTAATGTCTCAGAAAAGATGCTTGAATACAGCAGGACTTCTTTCCCTCCAGTGTTTCCAAGGGCTTGTTGAGGGGGATAAATGTGAATGTTTGTTCTTTCATTTTTACAGAGGAGAATTGCCCAGATAAGCTGCAGGCAGCTCTCTTCAGGACAGTCCTTTGCAGCCCATCTCCTTGTTCCATACCCTATGCCTGCCTTTCACCCTTCACCTGAAGGGCTCTCCCCTCCTAGTGGCAGCCAAGGTGGAAGAGCCAGGAGCTCCCATCCTGACCCACTGAATTCCAATGGGAAATTTCCCCCCAGCACACCTGAAGGTAGGGAAGGATGGAGCTAGCATCTAAAGGGGCATCTGAAAGTTTATCAGTCTGCTGGCCTCAGCCACGACCACATTGTAATGTTGGGAGAAGGGAGGGAGAAACATGTTGGTTGTGTGTTGGGAGAATGGAGGGAGAAACATTCTCTCATGCTCTTTCCACTTTATTACTCTCCTGATAAGCAGAAAAAGAGAAGTAATTTCTTCCTTAAAAAATAGGATACTTCTCACTAGTTATGGGGAGCTATTTGCCACCATCAAAAACCAAATGGTGCATAAGAAACACTATTTCTTTGTGCTTCTCCATGAGAAATAAAATTGTCATTCAGATTCAGATGCAGAATAGTTCTGTGGATGGAAACATGTGTCTCTTATTCCACATTTAAATGTCATTTGCTTCAACTCCAAACAGTTGCTGAAGTAATCAGTGCATCCTGTCAGTTTTTCTTCAATTCCTTTACTCAATTTTTGTACTTACACATTTCTCCAGTTTTCCAAGAGCCAGTAATTAGTATAAATGTTAGTGCTTTGTTTGACTGGAATGGACTTGGAAGGCCAGTGTTTCCCTGAAGCCTGAACCTGACTGCCTGAACAGCACAAAAAGGCTCTGTTAAATCCTGGCTTGAGTTAGATAAATGCCTGGCTTTTTGAAAAGAAAGTAATCCTAAACAGGTGCTGTATATTCACAACTATAGTGCAGAAATCCAGGTAAAGCCAACAAATTTACAAACTTTTTTTTTGTGAGAGATTTGCACAATTGCTTAGTTTTTTCTTTCTCTTCCTCCTCCCTCCTCTCCCCCAAAGTTCTTTCACCTCTAACACAGCACAGTTGGATAAAGGGCAAGATGCAGCAAAAGCTTAAAATGCTTTAGGAATCTGCCTCAGAGGGTGACCTGCTGCCAGGGTTAAGCCAAAGCAAAGCAACACCAGATCCCATGTCACCACTGTCAAGCCTTAAGTCCCTCTAGAAAGCTAGTTGAAAATCTCCCTGCATAGTTCTCAACTCACTCAGATGTTAACCCTCTGTTTATCTTTCAGGGTGTCTTAATACATTTTGTGTGTGGATTAACTTGTCCATCAGTGTGTCACAACTCAATTCCCTCCAAGAAGGAAAATATAATTTGCTATTTAGAGGAGATTAGCAGCAGACTAATGGGGAAGAAAGGTGATATCAGATTCTAAGAAACTTGCTAAAATGGTACTCCATCTTACAAAATACTGCTTGAGACTGCCTTGCAAAGACAACTGAAACATGGAAGCACATGTCAGACTGAGGGGCTGCTTTGCCTGTGGTTGGCTCCATTTTGCTAATGATTTCTCAATAATCAAAATTGCCTTCCACAGGACTTGAAAACAAGATGTTTGCCAGCCGCCCTGGAAACCAGAGTTATGTTTATGATGCAGCTGGTTACACAGCACTTTGGAGTCTTTGTATTGTCCTGTGTGTCTGCAGTACTCAACAGACACCTGCTTGGTCCTCCACAATTAATGATGATTTTTAACACCTCAGGTGCCACCAGAGCTCACCCATCCTCCTCCTCTCCCTCCTCCATTCCAATGACAGTTACTGTAGTCAAGTTCTGCTGCCAGAGAGCGGATGAGGCAAAGATCAGCCACATGGACATTACTGAAGGCTCACTGTGGGAACCATCCCTTCCAGGAGTCCAACTGCACATTCAAAGGGTGCAGAGACTTGGGGCTTTCTGCACATAACCTGCTTCAGGCTACTTAAGGTCTAGTGGTCAGCTATCAGAAACAGCTGGCCAGACACAGGGAGAGTACAGCTTTATCCAGGTTAATTTATTTTGCTCCTCACCATTGCTAATTGCAGGATTACCACTGATAAGTCACTAGGTGGTACCCAGGCTCCTGAGTATCCCTGCACTATGTCTCGTAGATGGATGACCAGGGACCCTGTAGCTTTTTGGACAGCAAATGTTTCTGTTTATAAAGAATACAAAGAAACTAATCTCTTGAGACATGATGGAAGCTACTTCAAATTAATGCTAGTCTGTTCTGAACTCTCCAACCTGAGTTTGAACTTTTGTTGCTGACTATAATGTGAAAAAACAAACCCATGGTGCCTGAATACTTGTTGCCTACAGATGTTTCACAACAAAATCCTAGCATCATTCCTGCCCATATGGCTGTGGCTTTCTGTATGTTTGGTACCAGTGCTATAGGGAACACTATTTGATGAATTTTCATAGTTTTTGTTTGGACAGGAACTGTATGCTTGGAGCTGTTTGTACCTGGGTACCAGGTTTGCGTGTTGCTACCAAATCCTTCACCATTTTGACCTCGGAGACCGACACTCCTCCCACCATAAAGATGATCAGAAGAGGATGATCACCAGGGTGAGGGCGATTCACCTGGAAGATGAAGAAAAGCATTATTTGTACTCACTTCATCCGGGTCCATCCAGGATGATCAGCTCCCTAAGTGGCTAGAGGAAGACCAAAGAGGAAGCTCAGAAAGAAATATTCATGGAATGCTGTAGCAGCTGAGAGGGAAATCAAAAATGGGGAGGATGCTCAGCTAGAACTAATTAGCTGTTTCCAGGGAAATAACATCTCCATGGACTCCCCTGAAACCTATGGGAGTTTCTCCTTAAGTCTCAGGGTTTCTCCCTCCATTCCTTCTTCATTACTTTCCTCCCTTTCCCAGAGAGGGAGAAGAGTACTTGGGTGGATGTTTACTTTGGATACACATACACAGGAGATTTTAGGGAATGAGGGGTAAATTACTACCCAGCAGAAGCAAGGAGTCCAGCCCAAACATGCTAGAATCCCTGCCTGAGGTCAACATGGAAAAGAATTTTATGCAATGTGTTTTCACCAGTGCAGTGAATAATCTTTTACAATTCATCCAATAAAAATAAATAAGGTCCATTGAAGTATAAAATCAGCTTACAGCTTGTTTCAATTCAGAGTTTTCAATGCTTCTATGACTACCTTTAGCTCCAAGAAAATACTTGTTTCATTTTTCCTCAATTATCTTTAAAATGGCACAAATATTCCACTTCAGTTAAGACCTCATAATTAATTTTAAATGTGAAGATGATGCTTTAATTAATTTTAAATATATATTTTAATTTTAAATGTGAAGATGATGCTTTACATCAGTTTCCTCTTAGCCACTTCTAGAAGTTTGATAACTTTGCTGTTTCCTAGCAAACTGTTTCCTTCTTGAGAAAACACACTCCCCTGACACTACCTTGATCCAGTCTTTGGGAGGGATGTCAACAGAGCCCATGCAATTGCTCTTGTCACATCATCCTGGAGCATGAAACACTCCAAATGTTCAGTTCAGAAAAGTGGCAAAATAGTTTAATTCCTTTTTAGACTCTCTGCCTCCTCTCCTTGTGTGAGCGTAGGCTTTTAACAGCATTCACTTGACAGAGTGAAATTGGTGTCAGTCCATGTTTGGGCAGAGCAGGGCTCCTTTGCTTTCCCCACCACAGCAGCTTGCTTTGATCCTTGTGGCTCCAGATCCTGGGGGTACAGCTCCTCTTCTTTTCCTTATTGTGGCTTTCCTATATTTAGTCTTTCGGCACTTTTTCATCCTGCAGGTCTGTCAGGCTTTCTGCCTGGTAACCTTCAGCAAGGACTCTTCCTTTTGAAGCCAGCACAGGGAGATGCTCTCTCTCCAGGCTAGCTGGCTTTGATTACATGGGGCTGGTTCCCTATTCAATGCTGCTCCCCAGGCAAGGAGCTCTTGAATTCCTGAGCCTTTAAAACTAGTTCAACTGCCTTAGACAGATGTATTAGTGAGCTGAGTATTTGCATAAGTATAAATATGGGTGTTTATTCTCTTGCTCTCTGACTTTGTTGATAGCATATATACCACAATTCCAAGTCTGGAAGAGGAAAGTGGTCCCAGCACCTCACCTGCCTGGATAATACCCTTGGGCACATGGTGTGATACTTGGGAATGGTGTTGTGCAGGGCCAGGAGCTGGACTCGATCATTCTTCTGGATTCCTTCCAACTCAGAATATTCTGTGATTCTTGGATTCTGTGATTCCTAAAATCTTTCCTAGCAAAAACAAACTCATAATAAACATGCACGCAGAACATTGGGCATACAAAGGACACCCAGTATAAGAATTGGAAGTCATGAGATTTCAGGGTTATTCTAAAGAGAAAATGTCTTAACAAATCATTTCCTTCAGTCAAAATAAACCTAGATCCAAACACATGGTGCCTATATAAAACTTACTATTTTTCAGAAGACTAAAGTTCAAACCACAAATTCCAGAAATGCGTATTAAAAATGCTATTAGGCATGCAAACTCTAAATTAAATTAAAACAGAAATGAAAAGGGTCTTGGAATCTGTAATTTTGTTATGCTATGTGTAAGTGTTTTGAAGGAGGACAGTACTTTGGGTACAAAATATTTGGCTGTGTTAAGAATGCAAGTTTCTGCCAATTTATTTTTTTTTCTTGTTTGATAACACAACCACCCAAGACTCTCTCTTTTGAAGGAACTGGCTGCATGTGGCTGAACACAACTCATTCCAGTGATAGAGAAGAAGAACTGAAATGGATTGCAACAAAAGCAATGTGTATCTTCTGGGATCCTTCTATAGTTCAGTTGATTTGGGACATTTCCACTGCCTCCGAATTTACTGTGAAATTTGAATTTTGCCAAAATCCCTGAGAGAAATTCACTTTCAATTCAAAATGCCATACATTAAAAAAAAAATTGGAGAGCTGTCTCAGAAAATTAAAAGATTAACCAAAAACCCCTCAAAACCATTATGTTGACATGAAAGAGTCCAAAGGAAGGTGCCCTGAGCCAGCAGAGTGTCCCAGTAGGACACCAGGGCCTTCTCCCCAGCTCTAAGCTCACCATCCAGGATGTGCTCAGGATGCTGGTGGTCAGAGGGCTCTTTGCTGGTGCATGTGTCTGTGTGGAGGAGAGAGAGAGGAGGAGGAGGAGGTAAAACAGGGTAGCAGTGGTCAGGAAAACTCTAAAACTGAAACAGGGTCAATAAAACCTTAAAACTGAAACTGGAAGGCATTAGAGGACAGGTGTTTTCTCATGGCTCATGGCAGCTCACAAAACACAGTTTTTTTCTGAGGAAAGTCAGCAAAAACAATAGTTATTGTTCTGTAACTCACCCAACAAAAACAGCAGTACTGATGATTCTGGTATTTGTGACCAACCAGAAACCAATTAATTTAGCTCAATAACTGGAAAAAGGAAAACATGTCAATCAGCAGAAACTAGGCTGCTGTGTAGGGCAGTGGGTATCAATGATAGCAAGCTCAGATGATCACAAAACATGTCATCTAGAGCAGTAGTCAAAACAGGAGTCCTTGAAGCAGGGAGGCTTTTTCCCTTCACCATCCCTTAGCTTCAAAACAAACATATCTGCCAGACAAACAACTTCTGGATGAGAGATGTCTTTAAAAGTCTGTCCTGAACTAACACACCTGAGGCAATCACCAAAGTGTTTTTATGTGAGTTGGCATTTGTATTCAGGCATTGAGAAAGAAACAAAAATAAGGAAGCTCACAGAATAATTACTGTGCTGATGGTGTGATTGTGTCAGAAATACAGGCTGGTCAGACACTCATTCATGCAACAATTGAGCACATGCCAGCAAGCCAGGCTACAAACTAAGGGAGCAAGCATGGACACATATTTGTGAAGTATATGATGATGCCTATGAAATGTTTACCCTACACAAAGTTCACTTGCTCATTTCTTAAATATTCCTTATAGTAGGATATTTGTCTTACCAGGAAAGATGAACTTTCAGGTACATATTGCTATAATTTACCTGTGTCTCTCTCTCTTTCACACACACACCCACCCACCTCTTCTAAAAGGACAGATTAGTCCTCAAACTAGTTAAAGGTGTCAATGTCTCCATCTAACCATTTAGGCCTTCTGAAGTCCTTATAGTCTTATTTTTTTCCATTTAAAAAATAACCTATATTTGTGCTTAAAAATTCTGCAATAAACAAATACAATGAAATCAATAGAATTGTGAAAAATTACTGGTAAATGAAACCAATAATTAAAAGAAATTACTTGGGTGTAACAACCTGATTACTTTGTTTGATAGTGGAATGTGTTTTAAACTACTGTTTTTGGAGTGTTGGCATAAATTTTTCAGTTCTGACATAAGAATGGAGATATATTGGGTCACTTTTTCTATATGTATCCTCTGTTTTCTTAGGGCTTTATTATTAGCTTTGAAGAACTGAGAATTTCAATTTAGGAACCTAACTGAATGTATCTTGGAAATCTATTTCAACTGTGGAAACAGATTCCTGAAAACAAGCACTGGATTTTAGGCTTACTTGATTATGTGCTCAATACTAGCTTTATTTGAAACAACAGAAAAAGAACGTGGTTATTCTGATACTGGGTTCTAGAATAGTACCAACACAACAGTCAAAACTATTTTTGTCACCTGATTTTAAATACAGGTCTAACAGGAATTTTCACAAAGGAAAAAATAAAATTCTACTACCATAGAATCACAGAATCAAATTGGAAGGAGCCTTGTATCTCATCTAGTTCACCTCCCTGCCCAAAGCATAGCCAACTTCAAAATTATATCAAGTTGCTCAGGGTTTTGTTGGGCCCACACTTGAATATCTCAGAGAGGGAGAATTCTCTGGATTTAATCACTCTTCCTGTTAGAAGTTTTTTCCTTTATTCAACTGGAATTTCCCTTGCTGCAACCTGTGTCCACTGCCTCACAGAGTTTGCTGATGTCTCTTGTATGTGGAGGGGTGGTGGTGGTAAAACTAAAGGAAAAACACTGGGCACAATATTGAAATGTACTGTACTCATAACCCCACTAGTGATGTGGTTTGGTGTGAATTCAGGGTTGTTTTCAATGGAGAATTCAGAATGTGCAGTAAAACAAGGCTGAATGTACAACACGCTGGCTACTCCACACTTCAACTCTGTAAATATTTAGCAGACACTTAGCATGAGCTAATTTGTAAGGCAGAGTAAATTCTTGTAGAATGACTGTCTTAAAACATGCTAAGAGGATCCACAAAGAAATTTCTAACTTACAGGCTTCCTTCCTTCCCTTATGGTACAAGTTGAACCATACCAAATTATAGACAAGGTATTGAATTTGGAGCTCCTCCTTCACCCCCTGTGAGAGCAGATTGTTCATACTTACTTCTCTCCTATCTTAAGGCTGCTGAGTGTCCTTAAAGTCCTTTGATGAGGTGCCATGTGGAATACCTTTTAGAATGCAAGGTAGGTAACAGGAACTGACACTCACTTATCAATTTGTTGGGTGTCTCTGAAGAGCTCTAAAAGCCATGTGAGTCAGGACTTCCCTTTAGCAAAGCCACATTGTCTCTTCCCAGATATATCATACTTATTTTGGTGTCCACCATGACCCTTATTTAGATGTTCAGTCTGCTCCATTCCTCTTGTTTAGTTCAGCAGGTGCTATCTGTCTGCACTGTACCTGAAATGTGATGCCTTAAGCTATTCCCAGCTCCCCTTCAAGAATTTAACTCCCCATACCTTATCCCCTTAAATTCTGCTGAGCAGTGTAATAAAGTCAGCTACTGCTGCATGATGCTCCAACCTCAGGAAAATCTTACAGATGAGCTTGGGAAGGCTGGTTTACCTTCATGAACATGCTGAATCCAGTTTTAAGGAGATCAGTGAGGCCTGATGAAATGTGCTCAATATCAACAGGATCGGGCCGATCGGGATTGCAGACCTCTTCCACCACCTGTTTCAGCAGAGGTTTGTAAGAAGCCTGCACAAAGAGAAAATGCATTGTGAGCAAACCTGTTTAGACTCAGTGCAACCATGATTCAAAATATTTTATTTCTGTTAAAGGTTACAGAAATAATTATCCCACAAATGAAAGCATTCAGAGAGGTTGTGTCCTTGACTGCAGATGGTGTGCATCAGCACAACATCAGACTGAAAGACTGGAAGGGAGCCACACATTTACTCTGCCCCATGTGTATAATATCAGTAAAGAGAGACAAGGAAGAAAATGGGGACTTTTACTTTCTCTAGAATCCTTTTGGAGGTAATACAGAAATGGATAACCATACAGATGGTGCACAGAGACACTGTTGCCCATTGTGCACCCAGATCTCATTCCCTTTCTAGTGCTTTTATAAACACCTAAACAGGGACTTTTTTTTAATTGACCACTCCTACCTTATTCCAAGTGTCATGTCCCCATGGATGTCTGGATACCAGCAGGGAAGGGAAGAGACCAACCTGCCTGTTTGTCCCTCATGGGAGAGCACAACTAAGGAGTCTCTGTTAGTCCTTTAGCTTCTATGGCCATGGCACTCCACATAATACTTCCACCTGTGGAAGACTTCTGAATAACAGGCCAAACAACCCCACCACTACCATGAAGGTCACAGCTTCTGAGAAGTTAGGGGCTAGGAGAAGTGGAAAATGTAAAGGTACAAATGATCAACTGGATGGAAGGTCTACTCCAAAAGGATCAACCTTGTATCCTCTTAGGATCCACAAACCCTGTCTAAAAATGAAGTAGTAGCTCAATAATCTCCACATTCCAATACCAAGGTTTAAACCACTCTGACATGCTGAAAAAAATTTAAGATAAAACTTTTAGGAACCAATGGAAAGATGTTTAATGAAAATTCAAGCTTGATTTACAGATGGAGCTTTATTTTACTGCTTTGAACTTTGCCCAAACTGCAACACAACCACGATCATTTCAGAAAGTGCAACCATCTTAGAAAATGAGCAGCTTTAAAATTAGCAGACTTATTTGGTTTTGGGACTACCCCAGATATATATCATGCCTTAGATTACTTAGGGAAATCAAGTGCAACATCATTAATTTTGCAAAGATGGTATCTACAAGAGACATATTGCAAGTAAATAGTAAAAGTTGATGGAAAATAAAACACAAACCACTTGGCTTGAAACTAAAATTTTCTGGAGTCATTAAAGAAATGTTTTTCATCCAATACTTTAGAATGAGAAACAAAGCTTACAGTTTTTTTAATACAATGCTGTCAACAAAGATTTATGCAACTCATCTACTTCTTCTCACAACATGTGCATAATTTTTAGTTGAGCCAACAAAGCAAATTACAGCAGACACGAGCTGCGGGATCTTCTAGAACATGTCAAGATTTCTGTCAAATCTAGTCACGCAATAAACAACTGTTTGAAAATACACATGCAGGCATGAAGTCCTATTTATAAAAATCTGTTTAATATCTTCATAGATGAGGAACAGAAAAACATTAGGAATGAAATATTTTTGGAGCAGAGATCAAATCACAGTTTAACAGAGAGGCTTACTCCACAAAATTAAAGGAAAAACATCATCTGACTGAAATGAAAAATATCACTCAGACAAAACTCTCTACTCAAAAGACGTCAAAAATTAGCTATGATTTTGCATGTCTGAATTTTCAGAACCATAACTCAGTGCCCTTTAAAACAACCCAGTCAGACTACACAGATACTAAAATACAGATAGTACAATCCCCTACCTTTTTTAAGTATAATGGTTTCAAATATTAAAAAAATCTTTATGACTTGAAATTAATCTACTATATTTGTAGGGGTTTTTTTTCCATACAACTCCCAAAACCTGCATTGGTTTCTTTCTCATATAATGAAACTTGGATCAACTTTAAATTTTGGCAGGCACAAATTTGTTTAAAATAGCTGTTAAAAATCTCAATAGCTATGGGACACACATCATATGAGATTATAAAGGGGAGAAGAGAGAGAAACAGAGACAAAGAGGGAGAATGAGGAAAGGAGAGTGAGGCATGGAAGAAGGAATGGAGAATGGGAAGGAGGAAGGCAGAAATATACCTAGATCAAGATGAAAGTAGTTTCAATAACAGGCAAAATTCTGTTCTTGCATGGTCACTACATGAACTAATTTGACAACCTGATGAAAACATTTATCATTTTATGTAAGACAAACAAACTACAATGTTACAAAAAGTCCTTCTAAGAGGCTATCCAATTTCCAGTTACTTATCCATAGAAAGCTTTTTTGAGTCTTAAGAAAGAAATGGAAGCTTCCCGGCTTTTAACAAGCAAAGTGAAAAAGTATGTAGAGGCTAAACCCACTCCCATAGCACTAAGCAGGTTTGGCAATGAGTGTGGTCACAGGACAGGCACTGCTTCTGAGGAGCTGAACTGATTGCACACAATCCCTGCCAGCCAAAAGAGAGGCCCATTTCCAGAGAGCTGTAACTATCATGGACAATCACACACTGCCTGCTTATTTCTACTATTATAAATCTCCTGGACTTCCCTCAGGAGAAGGTTTGTCCTACTCAAGCAACTAGATCCCTTGCATGGCTAGATTAAGGAGATGCAAGGTGTTAATATATTCCTTGCTGTGTTCCAGCACTTATCCCTAAGCAAGCAAAGTGGATTACATCCAAAGGACATTCTGATGCTAATTACACTTCCAGGAAACTTTCCTTATCTTCTCACTGCCCCTGCACTGAACTGTATTAAATGTTTAACAATTTTCCCCATTTTGGACACCAGACTGTGTTCAAACTGCTAGAAGACTTCAGGAACAGGTTTTCTTCATCTTAGAAATTTCCAGTGACATTTTGCAACAGTCGTGTTCTTCCAAAGCAATGCTTAATTTGAACTACATCCCTTTGCTGGTCTACAGCACAATTAGGAGTTTGGAAGGATTTTTTTATGGCTCAAGGCTAGAATCATGTTTTATGATCCCTCTCTAAATCACTACTTTCAGCTGTAGAATTCTATTTTTAACTGGGAAAGGTCTTCAGGAGAGACAGAGAGAAGGAAAACCACTATTAGTCCTTATGACCTAAAGTAGTGTTGTAGACCATCTGTTCCTATTTCAGAAACAGAAGCTGCTTTTGTGACCTATTTACAAACAAGTTTGTCCCTCATGCTTACAGGGACAGGAGAGGAAATACAACAAGAATATAGCCGCAGTATGGGTGCAGACATCCTGCTTCACTCTGCCTTGAGCAGTCTAAGTCGAGAGCCATCTTGACTTAGCCCTGCCTTTCACAGGCATTCATGTCATTCCACAGTGCCGCAGAGCAAAGCCCAAATCTCTTCCTCAGAGCTGACATTGATATGCATATGCCTGAGCCTGGACAGAGGATTTGAGGAAATTTTTGATGGCTGGGTCAATTATAAAATCTATGCTTAAGTATCTTCTTCATGGGCAGAATGTGTATAGGATTAGCACATCCACAAAATTAGTGCTGTGATTTTGAGAGCAGGCTAGAGAAATAACAAACACAGGGAAAAGACAGCTACACTTGCCTGGTGGGTGTTGCTGCCTGGATTATGTATGGAATGGAACTGCTTCATGTGCACTCGGACCCTGGCAATATCCCGGAGGGACCGGAAGATACCGTCCACGGCATCTGTGGCTTTCTGAGATATCAGGTTCAGCGACGAGTCACAGCCTAAAGAAATAAAGAAACACACAGCCGAGTGAGTGAAAAATGTTCATGTGTTTTGATAATAAACAGTAGGAAAAGGGTAACTGGGAGGAAATTTTAAATTATTTTTATTGTATTTTATTCTGGAAACTCGGGGGCTTGTTAGGCAGCATGTCCTCAGCATGGCACAAGTCTCTGCAGATAAGAAAGAAGGCAAAAATTCTGGACAGCAGGCAAAGTGAAGAGTGCCTCTCTTTGTAACCTCCATCACACAGCATTTTCATCAGCACAGAGGATATTTTGCTCTTCACAGCCAACAGAAGGTTCCATGCTAGCAGACCCCAAAGAAGAGCCCCCTGTTATGTGGGAAGGAGCCAGCTGGTTTGCTGGTCTGCTTGGGTAAACAGCCATGAAGAAGGGAACTGCTCCTCCCTGGCCAGCAGCCTGCTCACTCCAAATACATTTCCTACCTTTGTGACAAGAAAAATGGAAGAGTCTGTGCTAAATACAGCAGAAAGGTCAGACACACTTTGGAAAGAGCTGCACTATCACAAAAAAGTTCCTATCCCTCAAAGTGGCAGAGTTATTACCTCTAAAGTATTTTTTCCAATGCACTTCTTCTAAGGTATAATGCTTATCTTCCACTAAGGCTAAATTCCAATTACAGGACCACCTAAAATGTCCCTCTGGGTGACCAGACAGGGCCTTGGAAAAAAGAATGTCTTAGTCTTGGCTCCATCCCCCTCACCATACGACCTATACTGCACAGAAGCATTGAAATAAATGCTTTCTTAACTCCACTGCTGATGAGAATTAGCCAAGTGAGAGGTAAGTGGGTCACCTGATATTTTTATTGCCTTGTCAACACAGTTCTACTCCTCTTCATATCTCCCTGCTTCTCTGCTTGCTTGACTCTTCATCCTTGTGGCAGAAAATCCATCATAAAATAACTCTTCTTGCCACATGCTCACACCAACACACTCCCTCCTGCTTATTGCTGTTGTCTTCTCCAGGGATGCTCCTGTAGTAGCTTCTGAGTCCATCCTCCAGTTCAGAAACCAATCCTGCACCAGCAAACCTCTGTGTCTATGCAGAATCCTGCTGAGAGGACAAGGTCTCCCTGCAGGTCCAGCTTGCACTGTGCTGCACCCTTGGAGCCTGGACTGAAAACAGGCATCCAGACTGTCAAGAAGGCACCTGGATTTTGGGGTAGGAGATCCCTGAACAAACTTTCTCTGCAACTAACAAAGGACAGAACCCTTGTGTACTTTAAAAAAATCAATAAATAGGTGGTAAGTTCAAAATGTACAGGGAATATTTGATAGTGAATCTGTGAATTACTTTCATACCTTGTTGTTCCACACAGCAAAAACTATACACAATATAAACACATACACACACATACACTTCTAGAGCTCTGAAACTGTTCCTAAATGATAGTGATTAGACACTGAGCTATCATTTGTCCAAATATCATTTGTTGAGGAGAAGTGTGGGAGCCCTGGAGCACTGGGCTGTGCTCAGCTGTGCCTTCCAGCAAAACTAGAAGTGTATCTCCAGGAGCACTGGAGCATGGAGGGGCCAATGTCCATTTCCAGTGTCCAGGTCAGAGTGCTGAGCTGGACCCAGTTTGGGATCCCAAGGTGGCACTGGAAGATGAAGATTCAGTCTGGCTGTTTATGGCTGGCCTGACAGAGGGAAGAGAGGTGTACTTTCAAATTTCTCTAAAATGTGACTTCCTTGGGGCTTTCCATCAAGAAATATAATGTCTGAGGAACTAGGGATATCTATTTCCAGCCTGACATCCAGTACCTCTTTTTTAATGTAAATGAAAAAATAAGTTTTCTTAACAATCCCTTATTGTTGAAATCAAAATCTCTGAAGGCTGCTGTCTACCTGTTGTTCTAGGGTTATAGAGAGGAGCCAGGTTTCTTTCCAGCCTGGAGAACAACAGAAGCTTGTTTTTACAAGTGGCAGGCAACTACAAATCACCTCCCATTCCCACCTTCCCTGAAAATGGGGCTCTGCAGCATATGGAGAGCAGAACACAGTCTCTCTTCTCTGCTCGCTTCAAGCTCCCAAGAAATCGGCCCCTTTTACAGCAGTGAAGAGGTGGAATACATTAGCTGCTGCACAGCTCATGTACTAATTAAAACAAAACTTCCTCTTACTGTTTTTTCTTGGGAAGTTAAATGCCATTTGGAGAGCATGCTGAATGGATTCTTTTGAATCCCAAGCTCTATTATACATGGGAAAAGGCATTTAAATAAAATTTTGGGATTTCCTGTTGGACTTGAAGAAGCCCAGTTGTGGAGAAAAAGAAAATCACCACTAACCTGCAGAGGACTCAAGATTTTAAAGAACATAGCCTAGTTTTGCAGTGAAGAAAATGAGTCTGTTGGGAGCTGCATTCAGTGCCTACCAGCATGAGACTTATGAACTTTTCAGGAGACAAAGTACATCTCCTTTTAAGCAACACATCTGCATAACCACTATTTTCACAATTAATCCATTTTCACACAAAGTTTGAAAAAAGGAGAATGAATGGAGATGCTGTTTTCTACAGTATTGAGTGACCCAGGAACCAAACAGGACCAGCTTTTCTACTGATTTCTGAAACTGGAAGGAAGATGCTTTAAGAAAAGGACATGGCACTGTGAATCCACAATAGAGATTCATAATTAAAGAGCAGCATGAGATTGATTATCCTCCCTCTACCTCCAAAATGTAACAAATGGGAATTTCAGACCTGAGTTTGAGGAAACCTTTCACTCTTATTTCTTAGTCTATTTTGGTACACATAAAAAAACTTGTTCTTTCTCTAAAGAAGTATGATAATTATCAACATTTTTGGAAGGATTTTGATAATTCAGAGACATCACTAGGCCTATGATTCTTACAAAGTTGAAAGTTTAGGAAAGCTGAAAGTTTACCACTCCACTCTGTTTTATTGGTATTAATATCAGCTCTCTCCACCTTAGGCTCTCTCTATAACCCTTTTACAGAAATAAAGCAATGTAAACCCTGCAAACCCTGGAACAGAGCCAGTAGAATAACCAAGCTATTTCAGAGCACACATTGAATCCTGGGCTAAAACAGCAAACTTGCACTCTGAGGGAGAGAAAATCCAGCATCAGGATTTCATTATGCAGGATTTCATTATTTTTTAGATATGCAAAGTTAATGTGTTTGTCAGCAAAAGACAGAAGAACAAAAGAGATAAAGGGTTCCTTGAAGGTTAGAACTGAAAATAAAGCACTATGATATTAAATTAATTAAAATCTTCTATTTTTATACCTTAGGTGATAGCATAGCAACATGGGCCCTTCTTTGTCTAGCAGATAAATCTAAGGATCTACATATGCACATCCAGAGCCATATGTTTTACAATAGTCTTGGTATATTTGTGCATTAAGATCTTTCATGCAAAATAAGTTACAAATGTGTACAGTGACACAGATCATTGCTGGTTTTTGCAGGACAAAAAAAAGTGTAAAACCCAAAATTAGGATGTAATTTGCATAATTCTCCTGTCACTTTTCTTCCCTATGGATTCTGCCACACATTTGAATCTTTATTCTTCCATCTGATTTGTACTGAATTGTCTGATAATCTTTGATGCATCTAAAAAGTGAAGCTGCTAAGTGAGTGTGACACTGTGGTACAAGGAAGGACAGGCCAGAACACAAGAAATCTGTCATTTCCCTATAGTTACACCAGCAGAAGGTGAAAAATTGTAATTGATTCCCTTCTAATTTGGGGGAATTCAGAAGCAAAGTGTGTTCTACAGCCCTTGAGTGAAGAGAGTGTCCAGAAGGGGCAGACACAGTGGTGCCTGTGACAGCTTCCCTGCAGCACATCCATCCCCAGGGCTGCAGAGGCTCCTGCTCACTGTGCTCACTGTGTCCTCTGTATCCCCAGCCAGAGCATGTGTGGTGCTGGATAGACAGCCAGGTCCACCCCTATCAACTTTGTGGCCCTCCTATGCACTTGTTACAACAGTTCCATATCCTTCTTATGTTGGGGATCCCAGAGCTGGATGCAGCACTCCAGGAAGGGTCCCACAAGAGCAGAGCACAAGGGGAGAATCACCTCCTTCAAGCTGCTGGCCAGCCCCTCTTGATGCAGCCCAGAATTTGGACTGCCAATGCCAGCAGGCAGAAAAGATAGGCAGCAGGAGGAAAGAACAGAATAGCAGCATATGGGAAAAACATTAGAAAAGGGGTGGGGGGGAATGCACACAATATCAAAAATCAAAGCTCTGTGCTTCTATAATTTTAATTTATGATCTGATTGGCACACAGAGAGTAAAAACAATGATGTGTTTTGGGGCAGTCACCAGCACCATGCAGTGCAAGTGATGGTATGGGTCTGGTGTCTATGACAGGAGGAGTGTGCATCACATCCACTTCCAAGGTAACCACAGACGGCAGCATTGTGACCAACAAAGGTGCAATTTGTGGTTTTATTCTCATCACAACAAACATCTCCCATTGGAAAGAAAAGCCCAGGATAGTTTTTTTTAAGAGTAAACTAAATTTAGAATCCTATATCTCTGCTTCAGCTTTTAAATATGCATCCACAATCAGCACTCAGTGCTGAGCATCCAGGGATTGCACACGTATGTTTCCAAGGGCATTTGAGCACATTATCTGATCTTTATTACATAGGGACACATCCTGCAAGTTCTGGAGCTCCCTGAAGTGCACTGTGCTTGGAAAGGTTGTTTGTGACATCAAGTCTTTGAACCCTCTTCTGGAAACTGCTCTTTGGTGTACAAGGGACACATAGACCATGTGGATAAGAACTTTGCTGGATCTAAAGCTGCACATGAAAAAATCTGGCCACTAACCTGCATGATTAAATATGGATTTAAGAGCTACTTTAGGAGAGTAATTTTTTTTTTTTTAATTTTGGCCTTGATATTTGGATATTTCGATTCTACAGGAATATTTTATTGCCTTCTTCTTGCCAAAATCCAACAGCACAACTTGTAATATCAACTTTTATGAAGCACTGCAAGCTTGATACTGCTGGTTCTCATGTTACATGAAATTAAACCTGTCAATTCAGTGAACAATTACAGAGAAAAACTACAGAACTTACTACAATAAATTACATTAATTAATTGCAGGAGGAATTCAAGTTAGGCTCAGATGTGCTTTCTGAAGGAAATTAATGCAACAAATTCATTCGGGAACCATTCAGTTGCTCCGTCAAGCTGCCTATATCTTAATTAAAGGCCACAGATGCTAATAAAGCTATGGTAAATGCTCTGTAAGTCCAGTAAGGCCTCCCCATAATGTTCTTGCAAGAATTTCAGTAAAACTCCTGGTTTTACTAAACAATATAGAACTTTATGAGCATACCACCCTAGGACCCATATGATCAAAAATCCTTGCTCAGTCATTTGCAAATTATTCTCAGATACCCTCTTTTTGTCTTCAGAGCAGTGGCTGCGCTGTGGCAAGGACTGATTTCTACTCCCATCATTATGTCCCTTCCATTCAGGTGGGGCATTTGCCAATAATTTCCAGTGATGATACAAAGTTTCACCCTCGGATCTGCTGCCTCCCACCTTGAGCACAAGGTATTCCCTGAGGAACCACGTATATGAAGGACAAAGGATGAGGGATGAGGTTTCTGTCCAGGTAGCAGCAGGTGAGGCAGTCAGGACTATCAGTCCTGGTTCTTCTGCACAGCTGCCTTGACCAGAAGTCCACACAAGCATGGGAGTCTAGATGCTTTATGCTTTACCCATTTGTATTCAGAGGGCAATGTCCGGAAAACGAAATCAGTAAAGGTCCTTATTTTTTAGAAAACCTTTTCTTCTTTATGTTGATTTAAATGAAACCTACTTTTAAAACAGTAAAAAAGTAAAATATGTATTTCAGTATTTTTATTTGATTTTTTCAGTACTTTTTTTCTTGGATAATGAAAATGAATACAATCAGTGTTTTTAGCATTCACAGTCCAATTTGTTTGTGTATTCCTCAAACTGCCAAATCAGGCTTGCTGATTGGACATTATTGGTAAATGCTTCCTTCTGAAAACAATGGCCAGACCTAGAATTTGTAAAAATGCTGGAAACAGTTTTAACTCATGGATCTAAGAATGATGATAATGGAGAAGTGTCCAAGAGACATTTTCTTTACCAGTTTAAGTTCTGAGCCAAACTCACAGGACTCTCAGTATCCATAAACTAGTGTAGGCACCTTTATACAATAATGTAAATATATAAAAACATAAGACCACAATTAAAAGTAATTACTGTAATCTATCAGCTACTGAAATAAAACAATATTTTTAACAGCAAGACAAAAATAATCACATTCTAATGCTATGTGTAATTATCTTTTCCAAAAGGCCTCTTCACCCAGCATACTACAGCACAGGTGAAAAGCCATCTGAAAACTGACAAAGACAGTCAGTTTTCTGGGCTCCTAGGTTGCATTTAATGGGCAATATTTAATGACAGATGACAGAAAAAAAAAAAGAATAATTGCAATTTAGACTTAGCTACATCAGATATTGCTACTGCCTAAATAAAAACCTAACTCCAGGCTCAGGTCAGAGCAGGTTTGCTGAGGGAGTTATGACTTACTGTGGCCTGCTGAGCACAAGCTGATGAGAATAGAAAGTCAAGTGGCACATCTCCCAGGGGCTACAGCCATTAGGAAGAAGAAGGAAGGCTTCCCTTTTTTTCTATACTACCAAGAACCTGCTAAGTCATTAGAGGGAACAATTTTCTACCTGGCAGACTGCAAAAGACCTTCTCTTGTCCTTCCATCAGTAGTGCAAGAACCATGACATGCTGTGCCTCTGCAAATGCAGCCCAAAGCTGACTAGGGTGTACAAAACCATTTAGGATGCACTGAAAAGCAGAGAAATGTGGCTTGTGATGCTCTGCTGGAGACCTAGAGACCAGGGGCTGTACTGGGCAAGGACCAAATTATACTTTTTTTCTGTTCTGATGCTGCTTCTCCTGAAAAAAGACATTAACACTTTGGACATTGAAGTGGAATATGGGGCTAAAACAGGGTAAAGGCAGAACAACTGTTCTTTCACCCTGTAAGTGAGGATAATTGTGTAACAACTAGTGAAACAACTTCCAGAGAAAAGCCAGGAATATTTATGGTAAAGGGCTTAATTGCATAACACAAAAAACTAAAAAACAACCCAAACCTTTTTAACCCATAATACTGAAAGCAACAGCCAAAATTTTCCACAGTGAAATCAGAAATTCAACCTGCCACACTGCAAGTCACACATGACCAAGGACAAAAGGACTAAGAACTGGAACACTGGAAATTTCCGCATTCACACTGCGACAGCACTTGTCCCTCACTGGAGCTGTTTTGTCCTGCCACTGTCAGTGGTACCAGGCACACAAAGATCAGGTCACGTTCTCCCTGGTGTCCCAGCCTTGCTGGAAGTGCCTCCAGCAAGGAGCTGAGGCTGCCGGAGAGCTGCAAAGAAGCCATGCCTGAGTCCTTCATGGGCTTCATAGGGCTGGTCACATGTGACAGGGTTGAATCCAGGGCACAGAGTCCCTGCTCTGCAGACAGACAAGAAGTTACACTGGAACACAGCCCTCTCAATTCTTTCCATCACATCCAAGAGAGATCATGGCAGGGAGCTTGTGTGGTTTAATCCATGCACAGCAGCTACTCTGTGCTACCAGCTCAACTGTGTTGCATGCTGTGCATGAAACAGACCCACTGGAGACAAACCCCAGTCTCTGGTACTTGATCTACTGAATAATGACCTAATATGAAATTACTGTGTTTCAGATGTTTCTCTAAAGAATACACAGAGAAAAACTGCCACTGTTGGTACAGATATTCATCTATTTGTAAAGCACAACACCGTGCATGTGGGCTTGGGATGCATGAGTCAATTTTTGAAGCTATGAATCATGAATTTAATTTTAGTATAAAAGCAATATGTATTATCTGTTACCTACGAGAGTCTGATACTAAAATGGTTTGCATTTAGGTGAAAAGGTAAATGATAACTTAGCCTACAGTATAGGTGATTATGTTATTTGGAATAAGCATTATGTCTCTGATGAGATTAGGAAAACCATGTTTTGCAGAGGCATTTGCTCTTCATGAATCTCATAGAAAAATTTAAGCAAAACACATGTTGCATTTGGAGTCACAAAAAAACCAGGGGAGGTTTCTGCCTATTTCTCTCTCTAGCTTTGGTTTAAATGGTTGTCTTTTTCATCACCTGCTGTAAAACTATTTCATTTGAAATTGTGGTTGTAGTACTGTCTCAAAAGATAACTCTTCTTGTTTTGGGAATATGTCACATGTGATTGAGGATAACATCCTATAAAAAGTACCTTCACAGACTTTTTTAGTTTTATTTAAGTATAAATTATTTAAAAGTCCTTCTATGTTCATCTATGCTCATAACCCATTGAAACTGCACAGCCCTTTGCAGTGCAAACAGCTCAGTCCAAACATTTCAGTCTATGGATGAAGCAGAAAAGGCAAGAAAGTAAAAGGCCTGGGAGAACAAGAATAAAGCAATAAGAAATGCAAGTTAGAAAGAAAGAACTGCATGAATTATCCCACTTTCTGTTAATTTTTAACTTGAAACTACTTTATACAAGAGACAAGACAGGCAGCATGAAGCATACTTTGCAAAGTATGAAAGAAGTGAGACTGTGGGAAGGATCTGAAGAGAAGGAACCCTGCTATGGGAAGATGGACCAATGCAGTGCTATTTTTTCCCAAAGAATGAACAACACAACCATGTGCCAAGCCACCCCTTCCTCTGAGTACATGAGGGTTGAAGCTGCCCTAAGACACAGCAGATCCCCAACTATGAATAACACAAAATTATACAATCAATGCTCATTTTATTCTTCTTCTTGTCTGTTAATTAGAAACCACACTGTAGTGCAGATGGCAAGTATCAGTCAATGAAGAAAAAATTATCAGCAGTACAAATCTCAAGTGCATGTAGGAGTATTCTGGACTATTAAGTGGAATGAACTCATATTCATAAAACAGATAATTGATAATATGCGCAATAGATTAAAAAAAGATGCTGGCAGAGGTCTCAATTTAACAGAAAATGTAAACACACATTCAACTTAGAAGGTGTGACAGGATGAAATTAGGACAGCGGTTAAATGCCTTGTTGAGTTACTTTCTGGTTTAAATTCAGAATTAATTGTGCTATTTTAATTGACAAACAATTGAATGGCTTGTGGAGTTGGTCTAAAGTGTTTCTTAAGCACAGAAGAAACAGCATTTTTTGTCTTTAAAACCAATTGAAAATGTGTGTATTAGTGAAACACAGCTTTTAACAGAGGTTTGAAGAAACAAGTAACTGACAGAAAATGCCTGAGATCTGTAATCATTTCCATTTAGTATAAATTGTTAATGTTTTCAGGAAGAAGAAATAATGAAAAACACTAGTCATCTTGTAGTCAAGTTTCAACACCTGCTTATTTATTGTTGCCAAAAGAAAAGGATAACTTGATTTATGTTCCAAGTATGTGGCAGAAGCACAGGGATTTTTTGCTTTGAATTGTGCCTGCCTAAAAATGAAAGAAGACTTGCAATTTCAGAATTAACTGGGTTTTTTTTTGGTTGTTGATGTTGTTTAGGAGACAAAGACATTACTAAGTGCAAACAACCAGTCAAGTCTGATGGTCTGACAGCAGAAGTTTAATCATGAGGCTGGTTTGTGGCAGCTGAATGCTGTTTGCTATCCTGGGACTGGGCAGGTGCAGGGTGCTCACACAATGAAAATTATCTAGCTACAGTAGAAATATTAATATATAATATATCTAAGCTGATAGGTACTCAAATGATCAGTAGACACAGATTCACTTCCATGGATATGTAATGAAGCCTGTGGAGGAGAGGAGACTCCTTAGGCTCCTGCCATAACCATGTTTCATTTCAGATAGGGAAAACACTAATTCTGATTTGATGAGTTTCCATGGAAGCACACTTCTGAACAACAGAAGGCCACCATCAAAACCTTTCCTGTGCCACTGCTGCTTGATGGACATTTTACAGTTATTCCTCCTTCTTCCTCCTGTTATAAGGAGACGACCCCCCCTCCTCCTCCCCCAGAAACACAGAAGGAGATACAGAGGACATGCACATAGAGCAGCTGAGCTCAGTGCTGCCACCAGAGCAGCCTCCAAGTGCATCATTTCCCCTCTCCCCACAGCCATGGGGCTGGGCAGCAGCCAATGGCACCTCGGGATTGAATCACCCCGGAGTAAGAAAGTGTTTACATTTTCCAGCAATGAAAAATATTACATGAGGAAGCTTGCCCATACTCTTTATCACTATGGGGTTTTTTTGTCAGATAAGAAGGGCTGCTTACTGCAGATTCTGCGCCACCTTACAGTCTTGGCCAACATCACGGTGATGTTCTAGACCACGTTAGTTAAGTTTTTACCAACCTCAGATGTAAAATTCTGACAGCCTCCATTATCTGTGATGTAATAATATCTTATTTTCCTCATATTTGTGACACACCTTAAATTTTTTTTTAACAAACTTTTATTTTTACACCAAAGTGTTAGAAGTTAAGCTATTTTATATGGCATCTGAAAAAGACACTGTTTCCTGGCACAGGTATTTTGTCTCTTCACTGGGCCAGAACAGCCCCAATAACTGGACAAAACCTGAGAGTAGAGCCTGGAAATCATTACACAGTGATCTTCATGCTGGAGGGAGATGGCAGAAGACAGCACCATGCTCAAGCTCCTTGGTTGAGCTCAGTCTCTGCTGCAATACAGCAACACACCATTTTCAGCTCCCAGGAGAAACAGTGACTCACAAGCATGATGCCTCGTTCAAACCTACCAGGTTTGCCCATTGCAAGACTGGAATGCTGCATTTTCTGGGAACAGTGGTTCTGCATCCAGTTCCTGAGCTGAAGGGACCCACCCCAGATGTCACTAAGCAGAGCACACAGCAAGGAAAGATTGCTCTGAATTAGGTGTAATATCATGTTTGAGCTTCTGCTGCAATGTCCCAGTCTTGAATTGTTCTGTCACAGCTCACTGTAACTCTCTGCAGTCCCAATTAGAAATTCAATTAGGCCATTCGTTGCTCTTGCAGAACAGCATTAGCACTTTTATGTTGATTTTTGCCATTAAAAAATATGCTAAAGTGGGATTAATCTCTAAGAATTAGCCATCTTAAAAACAGAAACCTGGTCCATCCTCATTATCCCATCCCACAAAATCTCCTGGAAAGGCCAACCTGCTAGCACTGACTAGAGGTGGACTTTCTAGTTTCACCTGCTAACATCAAACTCTGTGAAATAATTCCCACTTTCAACTAAAGGACCAAATCATTGACATGGAATAAGCTAGAGCAGTACAAATCTGAGATAAGAAAAAAGAAAAAGTATTAATCTGTAGACTAAAAGCACTATGACAAGCATAAAGAGGCATGTGTTGCTCATCTCAAACACAGCTATTAATAGATGCTACCGTCAGCCCCCAGCACATTCAAAGTCAGAAACGCTTACTGTGCAGATATAAATAAACTGTCCTACTTTCTGCTTCCACCAGCACTACAGAAAGGAAGAAGGACAGAGATACTAGCTAGAATATACCTTTTCCTGCAAATGATAAGTGGAATACGACCCATTCGTGAGGAGTCTTTAATACGTATAATGCTTGCTTAATTTATTTGAGCTTTATTACATGGCCTTTTTCAAAGCTTCTCCAGAGTGTTGATCATAAAATTCAGGGTCTGGCCTTCACAAAGATTACCTCAACCAACTCTTGTAGACAAAGGGAAACAAGTGACAGCAGAATGAAGCAGAAAAGCAGTAGGATACAAAACTCCGATACACAGAGCCAAAATGGACATAGGTTGGCTTAAAAATCTGAGCATGTTTTTGCAGAGATAGCTAGAAAAACATATTTGCAGTTGTAAGTTGCGCAAATTTGATATGAGTCACAGCGGCTGTAAACATGCAACCCCCACAGAGCTGTTTGCAAATTGTTTCTCTCCATATATCCACTTGGTTCAATTGAAGGCTGAATAACTGAGTAACTGCACAACACCAAATATAGCACATGAATGTAAGGGAAGAGGAAAAATTATACAGGAACCAACAGTCGAGTCACTTGCCTTTCAAACAGGCACAAAGTTCAATCAGACTTTGAAAAGAAAAACTAAATGTGAAAAAGGAATGAGGAAGTGGGACAACAGCTGACAAACGCAGGTGACAACCTAGCTTGCTGTACCTGTATTCTGGGTGAGATAACTGAATGTTCAGCTGACAGAAGTCTGGTAGATGATTATCTGATTTCAGTTAAACACTTGATACAATGCCGCCTGGAGAATTAGTTTGGAGTGAAGAGATGGGACTTCATAAAAGAGTTGGAAGGAACAGAAGCAGAGACAGCAATGGCCTGGGTGGTGCAGAATCTTAGTGATGTTCCTTAAGGATTTGTCTTACTATGTTTATTGATAACTTTTGCACAAAAACTAGGAGTGTTGATGACAAAGTAGTAGCAGTATTGCTAAAGGTAGTAGAAGCCGAAATATTGTACAAGATATGAGTTCTGAAGAACCAGAAATGAGACAAAAGTGACCAATACAGCAATACAAATGAGATAAACCCCACCCAGGCCATCAACTTAGTGGGCAATAATAGAAAATCTCTCCAGCTGGGACTCTGTGATCAAAAACAACAGGAAGAGAAGAATCTGAGTGGCATTAGTTGATTCAAGGATGACTCTGGGCTACCAGCACTGCATGAGACATGCAAAACTCATCAGATAATATACTTCTTGTAAATATACAAGATATGCTAGTTCTGTCCTAAAAATGGTAGAACTACAACAGAAACAATTCTGGTCACTAGTGCTTGAATTCAAACTGCAACAGACTGAAAGCAGATGTCTAAGGATGACTACAGAAATAAGAAAACATTTTTATCTGGAAAAAATGGGGCTTGTTCAGCTCAGCAACAGGAAAACTGAAGATAAATAAGCTAGAAAGTTGAATGAAGTATCCAACCACTAAAGGAGCCTTTATGTGAAATAAGTTTAATACATCTGGAAATAAAAGCAGTTTCAAGATGGATTTTGATACATTTATAAGTGAGCTTACACAATATATTTGCTTTGGAAGAAGCAAGAGGTCTGGTTTGGTGGTGAGAGGAGCACCCCCTTGCCCTGTCTTTCCACATACACCCCTGATCATTCTGAAAAATTTTTTGTATTTCAGAGATTTAATATTACATCAAGGAGAAAAACCATGCAATAGCTCAAACTCTCTATAAATGTTCTCATAAATGCTAATGTAGGATTTTGACTATTAAAAGTGCAGCAACGTCTGGCAGCCTTTTTGAAAGCCTGCTCAGTCTAGCTGCAGGCTGCCAGTGACCAATTTCACCAGGCACATTTTTCTGCCCTGACAAATGGCTCAGCAGATAGCTATGGGCCAGCCTGTCTGAGAGGTTTACAACCCACTAACGACGAAGTGCTCAAAGCTGGGAATCAGTCTCTAATAGAAATGAAAATATTTCTCCCCACAGAAAGTTATTACAGTTCTCCTTCCTTCTCCCAAAACATAAATGTTGAGTAAGTTGTCTAGCCATTGAAAAAGCCTAGTAGGAATAGTAAAGCCATCAGAAAACACAGCTCTTTCTTTAACTTTCCTAATAAACCAAGCTGCTTCTGCACTGAAATGTGGAAAGGTCATCTGAGAGGCAAAGCAATGAAATAGTCAAGGCTGAAAGGAAAACAGGCAGAGGAAAACACTTGAAACTGGTGTTATGTGATACGTTTCTAAAAGGCAGGAGAAGCAAGAGGTTTTGTGGTATACATGGGATTCTGTAGAATGTGCAATTTATTCTTGCAGGGAAGGACTTGCATCACATATTTCTGAGTAGCATGGCAAGGCAGACTTCACTTCCTCACTATTTAGAAAGCTTAGCTGAGGAGAGAAGGATGAAGCAGGGGATATATCTGTTAAAAAGTATATTTTAAACAACTCCTGCTGCCTGTACTTCACAGAATGGGGAGGTGGCATTTAACAACTGCCTGGTTCTACAGCCAGAGACATGCATTTCCTTGCTCCTCTGTAAGTCTGGGCAAGCTGCAAACCCCTGAAAGATCATTGCTCACACATGCTCTGCTAAGCCTTGCTGGATTTTCACCATTAAGATGTCTAAGGATGCTCTTGCCAAACATACTCCAGTCTTTCACAGGACATAGTGCTAACAGAACAGTCCATCCATCACTCCTAAAGTGCAGTAAGCTGTGATCTGTTACTTCCCAGCTCCTAACTGTGATCAGACAGCTAAAAATGTGTTATTCTCAAAAAACACCGTGAGCCTGGCACATTTCCTGGACTTTGCCCAGACCAAGGCTGCTCACCCACTGCACTGGGGTTATACTCATATACCCATTGCTTCAGAAAGGAGCAGGCTACTAATGACACCCAGACAATGAGGAGGTTGTGTCTAAAGATAAAGTCCCTATAGGAAATGAGTTATAGAAAGATAGTTTCTCCTTTTTTTTGTTGTTTTTTATTGTTTAGTAAGCTGTTAAACTAGAGAGGAAATTAACAAAAAGCAACTATACTACTTACCAATAAATCTATTTATTTTATTAAACCTATTCCTTGCCAGGTTAGCTCCACAAAATTCAGCATCCTGTTTTTATAGAAGACTCAGGAAAAAGACATTCATACTTGAGATGCCTAAAGGGCTCCAATCACGCTCTTCATATTTACTAAGAATGTAAACAAAATGACATGACCTCAGTAGGAATAATTTACTCCATACTTTTCACAAAAGACAATAAACATATGGAAGGAATTACAGAAAGGGAGTCAGTAAAAAATACTAGTTCATCAGAGAAATTGTTTGCATTATAAAAAAGTGACAAAAATAGGTAAGCACATAAAATGGGTGAAGTGCAAGGAAGAGTACTCTTTTCTTTAGGAAAATGTTTCTTGATGTTCTTGCTGAAGTTTCAAGAGCAGCTGCGGCAAGAATGTAAAAGCAGATGTCAGGAAGCAACAGTGTGTGTGTCATACGCAAGGAAGGAATTCTATCAGGTTTGTTTTAGGGAACCTTAAAATGCTATAATGGGAAAAAAAATATCACAAAAAGCATTTAAAAGCAAGATGATTATAAATATAGAAATTGCTAGAAATATGGGACCTAATATGAGGTTTATTATGAAGTGCAGTAGAGGAATTGGAGGCGGTGTACCTAAGAATACTTGGCAGCAAGCACTGAGGAGGAGATCAGGATGGACTGGGCATTTTCAGCTGCTTGGAGATCCTGCTCAGTGTGAGAAGTTTCTCTGGAACTGTCCCCTGGACCTGAACTGCTGCCCTCAAGATGGAGAAAGCCGGAATAATCAGAACCAAAAATACTGTGTAAGCTACAAGCAATACAGTCTGGAAGGTCCAAATCCTCATGGTTCTGTGCACCTTTCAGCTCTTTGGATTTTGCAGAAGACTGAGTGACATAGAGCTACACTCTCATCTCAAAAGGAATATACTTGGGGAGGATACATTGAACACTACTAGATGAAACCTCAGAAGACTGAGCAGCTGAGGGACATCAAAAACTTGGTTTCTCATTGGAGAAACTAATTAGGTTTAGCAGACAATCTTTTTACTAGCTTGTATGTAAGTGTTGCTTTTACATCTTTATGAGGAAGAAATCCACACAAAGTTACTGCAAAAGCACTATTTGAAAATGACATCATCAGAGCAACATTAAAAGGAGATTAGCAATAAATTTGGGAAGAAGATTAAAGAACCAAAGGCTCCAGGAGAATTAGTCACTGTTTAAACACATAATTAGTCTCACAATATTGCACTAATCTGCTCTGCAAATATGGCTTAAAAACTGTTTTAGAAAGGCTCCTTTGGTTAATGGAGAGGTGGGAGACAAGGACCTTGACTTCTAGAGAAGTGCTCTGGAGATCTCTGTGTGGCTCAATTGTCTTTCTTCAGGCAACCACTGATTTTAACAGGAGCCTATTCAAAAAGAACTGTGATTCAGTTCTGAGTTGATAGACTCTTTTTGATTTTATAGACACCTGCAGATTAGAACACCAAAGGTAGCTTGGTCAAAATAAAAGCCAACGACTGAACTGGCACATAGAATAGCCTGGATCCTCCTGGGATGCTGGGAATCATAATCATTGTGAATCATAATTGTAATCATTGTGATGCTGCTGCTGCTTTAGGTTTTTCTGCTTTTAAAATGTTAAATATGTTAAAATCAGAGTTTATTGTTCACTTGCTACACTGTGTGTAGCTTCTACAGTCACTGCATTTACTTCACAAACTGAGAAGACCACCTGCAAGCACTGCATATTTCTTACAAATAGGATTTGTTACAGGATTTTCACTGCTAAAACCCCTGTGAAGTATTAAAATACTTTAAGAAATGAACTGTATGGGCTGCATTCTACTTTCAGTGAAAATGCATTTCATCCCTTGCTTCAGCAGGAGAAACATTGAAGCAAAACTGAGCTTCAATGAAAATTGCATTATAGTTGAATTAATAAAAGTCAGAGATGCTGGAAGTGTATTTTACACAGAGCATATTTTCAGCTAGGAATAAAAAATGTTATGATAGATGTCAGCACGATAGGTGGCCAGATAAATTAAATCTTTCCATCTCTAGGCACTAAATTTAACTTGTTTTTCTTAAGAGAACTACTGGCATGACAGCCTGCTGTATGGGTGGAGAACCTGAATGCACAGGGCATGCCAGAGCTGGTCGCTGCACCCTGAATAACTGATAAAGCCTCTTTGCATCAGTGGCTTCAGCCTGGCCCACTTCAACCGGTAGACAGATGTATTTAACCAATGGATCATATGTCCAACATCAGATCAGTGATAAACATACACACTAAAATAGGCAGTGGGTCAAAGTCTTCTGAAGAGCACACCTGCATCTCTCTGGATCATTTAGGAGAGATAGTCCAATGATAATACATGGAAGCTGTGGTTATAATAAACTCTGGAGTATATTTTAAAGGTGAGATTTCTTCCTTTCACTTTAAGAGTCTTCCATTATAAGACGATAGGGGAATTATTTCTGCTTTGATTAGTCTATTATTATGCAACCAAGAGAAAGAAAAGACAGGCCAATAAAATGCACTAGCATTAAAGTACTCTAAAGTGTATATTGTATGCAAAATCACTGCTTTAATAATTTCAGTTCATAGTTCTATACATAAGATACTGTAGATAACCCTGAAACAGAGACTGAAGCCTAATTTGCCAACAAATTCTGAAGCTCAACAGGCACACTCACACTTTCTTCACAGCTGGAATCACTTCTCAGCAGTGACAGCCTTTAGATCTTCACCTCCAGGTTGCATCTTAGCCCTCCAGTAAGTGCAACAACTGTTCAGCAATCCAGTGACTTAAAAAAACCCACTGAACACATTTTAATCATATCTTCAGCAGTTTGCAGCTACAGGTAAGAAAAGGGTACTTGTGTGGTGTGATCAGACAGCTCTTGGCAAAGTACAAGTAAAGGATGTTTGGTCACTGCTTTGGTACGGGCAGCTCAGGCTTTCCCTAAGTCTCCTTCTCTCCTTCCTCTCCTTTCTTTAGAGAAATCCCTTTGGTAATTCAATACTGCAATACCCTTCAAATCAAAGGAGTTAAGCCAATTGCTCTGACAGACATCTAGGAGACTCCCCACCCTAAGAACGAAAGAATGAATTTTAGCACAAGTCAGCGTGAAAAAGCTACTTCAAAGAAACAGCAATACAACCCACAATTCTATAAACTACTTCAAATGATCCCTCTACACATTCATTAGACTGAAAAGGAGCATGCCATTGTATACAACCACTCCCAGCCTTAATGCTGCCTTCCGGCCTCTGAATGTTCAAGGCATGGCCTCAGGGAAAACAGAAAAATTTAGAAAGAAGCAGAAGATTTTTTAAAAGTAGCTGTCTACCCAGTCATCCTCCCTTGGGTAATAGCATGAGTCCCATCAGCTTCTATTTGTTACTCAAAAAGAGCTCTTGCAACTGAGATGCTAATTGAAAAAAAAAATTAGGAAAAACTAAGAATTGTGTGTTTAGTAATGTAGAAAAGTGCTGGAAGAGGCCCCTTGTAGAAAGCTGGTGAACACACAGGCACAGGCAATTATCTGTTATTTGGTAGTGTCCCAGCACATATTCATTTGTGCTTTTAACCAATTAAAGGGCTTTCTTAAGTCAAGAACTTAAATTTGTCAAATTGTGTTGCATCACTTCCATAGAGTTTTTTTTCCCTCCCCTTGAGGTGAAGTTTACTGATGCAGTATATCTAGCAGTAAATCTATGTAGGCTGGAAAAAGGTCAGCACTGTGCATGCAGAGTTTTTAGGCTTATAAATATGGTAAGAGTGATTGGGATTAGTTTGTTGATTCTCAATGTTTGAGCCTGAAGATTATAGAAATCAGATGAAGATAAGGCTTTTGTCATGTTCCTACAGAACTCACTCTCCAACAATGTTTATTTCTAATATATTTACCAGCTCTATTATCTTTGAAAGAAAATACTTTATCCAAAACAAATTTTAAACTAAAAAACTTACACTACTCAAACTCCAAGCCTATGAATATCTAAAGATCTAAAGATTACATATAAAATAAAAATCACACAACCAACTAGCCAAGATAGGACAGACATTTGGTGGTGGTGTCACTCCGGTTATCCATGCACAACTGTGCTTAAAGTCAGTTGTGTGTTCCCTTAAAAAATGCATGTAGACAAGCTGAGAAGTAATTCTGACTCACTTTCAGGAGTACCTTTATGGTATAGACACTAAATCCCATTAGTTTCATCTGCATTAGATTTTGGTTTGTGTTAGGAATTTTGATCTTCTAATTCCCATTTGCTGTGCTTTGATTTTCATTAGAGAGTAACCTTGGAGTGCATGAATAGAATTCCTTCTCACTGAAGCTGAACCAAATGACTAATTCATATCACAGGACCAGACAAGAATGAGTCTCCAGCTCATCAAGCTGGATTCACAGCATGAGCTGTGACAGTGTGTATGGAGAATAAGCAGAAGGGAAACAGAAAGTTACTTCACTAAAAGAGAAAATGCTATGATACACACACTGAGCTAAGTGATTTAATGAAAGAAAAGTAACATTAGCAGGCAGCAAAGATATGCAAAGCTGCAATGAAACCTTCTGCTGTTTGAAAAGCTCTAAAAATAACAAATGACCGTGCTGCTAAGTTCCATAAAAGATAATGATGTGGAAGTAAACATTTCAGAATTGTTAGGATAAAAAAGGGAGGAGATTGTTAGAGATTGGAGAGATTGTTTCTGAAAAGGAAAAAAAAAAGAATGAAAGGAAAAAACCTGAGTGAGTCTAGGTCACCCTTTTTCTAAAAGGATGTACAAAGCAAAGCAGACTTGTGCTCAAGGAATCACTAATGTCATTAAGGTCAGTCTTTAAACAGACCCTGTATTTTTTGCTGCCATTTTGACTGAGTTCCTATCTACATCTTCTCTTTAAAAAAACCCCAAAACAACAACTACAACAAAAACCCAAGGCAAATTCTTTTGCCTGCTTTTTATTTCTATGCACTTACTGTGTTTCATGTTTTCATTTAGCTATGCGAGTAGAAAAGACCCACCATCAGCTTATGGAGCTTGCAAAATAAACCAAGCAGCAAATGTGTACTGGTTCAATAGAGCCCTTCTCTGCCCTGTGTCTGTGGTTTGGGTCTTCAGAACTGGTACAACTGGGTTGAGACATGTGGAGCTAGGATGAACCCTCATGCTGACTTCTGTGTCAGTGATTGGTGCATGGATGTTAGGAGGGATTTAAGGAGCAGAAATTTCTCTCCTCCTTGTACTGACAACTGCTTGTACAGCATCAGGTGGCATAGTGACCCCTAATAGGTCTGTGTTACAATAAATGATGATCAGGTCTTTTCTAACAGGTCCTTCAAACCAGGCAGTAGGAGATAATTGCATCCTTCTTTGTTATGCTAATATAATGCTTCCCTATTTCAAGAAATAAAGGGATCTTTAGGAAGATTATGACATCTGAAACAATCTTTGAAGACTAAAAAAGGCTGTAGGTCAGCTGACCAATTTGTCTTATACCAGTCCCAGATGATTTCTGTGTCAAAAGACCAGACTGCCAAACCCCTACTTCCATTGATGAGTTGGCCTTGTGCTTTTAAAGCTGTGTTTCCACGCTTTTGTAGAGAGGAGGGAGGGATTTCCTCCTGTTGGGAGGATCACTTTCTTCCTTTCCTACAATCATCCCAGTCACCCTGTAAGACACGGATTGTTTTGGTGGGAAATCAGAGAAAGGCAGAGCTCAGCAGGTGAGCCTCCTTCCAGGAGAGGTGGAGGAATTAGGCTGGCAGGATGCACAGCAACACTGAATGCTTATTCCTGTGCTCCTTGAGCTGTACATCGTTGTGGAGACATTAGAGCACTGCTGTCTGTGAACGAATTGCACTAAAAGGCTCAACTTCTGTCCTGTGTCAAAGGACAGAGGAGGGCAAAGCTGTTTCTCCTCACTTCATGGCACATGCTTGGAGTGCCTCTGGATTAAGTGGTGCCTCAGCACATTCCCCCTGCTCAGCCACACCACAAATCCCAACACATGCAGCTGGATGCAGTTCACGAACCCATGAAACTGATTCAATGCAGCTCAGGAAAGATACCTGAATACAGGTGTCTAATATCCCAGATTATCCTTAGCTTAATTAAAAAATGCTGTCTTGTTTCATTTTCAGCCCCCATAAAAAAATGGTCCTCTCTTATCACAACAAATAAACCCAATGTGTCAACATAAATAAAATCATCCTCCAGTTTTAGCCACTAAACAATTCTGAATTTAGTTTACAGTGTGTCTATGATACAAAAACATTTATTTGAAAAAAGCAAATGGAGTTCTAAGAGCGTCTCTCTTGTCACCGATGAGAACAAAACATGCCTCCTAAATGCCCGTATCCCTGCTCTGACAGTCTGGGTGCTCAGGCACTCCTGTACTGCCCTCTCCTGTTCAAGCTTCGGTCTGCTGGGTTTGGACAAAAAATAGGCAACTGGACAGCCAAGTAAAGAACAGATTATTTTCTTTTCCTGTGAGGTAGGAAGTAATACGGTTTTAATGCCAGCTGTCAAAACAAAGCTAGATTTGATTTTACGAATTTTAAGAAAGGATAGGAAATTATAAAGTGGATGGTAGGTAACAGCACAGACTGCACTGAGGTCTGAAAGCAACTGCTTAACTGGATACAAAGCTTATTGTGATTTCTATTTGTTCCCCAATCTTTCACCTCTCCTGTGTCACTCCATTCTCAAGTTTAACCAGAGTAATCTGAAAAATGCTGCATGAGGGCTACCCAGGGAACCACACACATTTCCTGATAACTCAGGGAATAGTGTCAGATTTATCATGCTCAGAACTGCAGCTCTCTAGTGAGAAACACACACAATAATAAAGCCTCTCGGGCTGCTCTTGCAAATTACCTTTGTCATTAAAAAGATTTTTGGTATTCTAGGGCAAAGACTAAAAGCTGGCCAGGGTCTGCTGTTGCATACCCTCCAGTCCTCCAAGTGACAGAAATGAAAGTATGGAATCTCCAACCCATATCCTTTTTAATAACTTCAGGTTAATGGCAGTGAGAATACAGACGATTCTTCTTAAGAGCAGGTTTTTTATTTACTACTGGCCAAAAGATACTACAAATTTTTTTAACTAAGAAAAACTAAACTGTATTAGCAATTCTTCTCTGGAGGACAAAAAGACTGTTTTTGTCAGTTGAGGACTGAAATACCCCAAGTGCCTTCGATTTCCCCACTGCTTTCCTAATGAGCACACTGACCTCTGCTGTCTTGTGAAAGAGCCTGTTTGAAACTGGAGCAAAGAGAATTCCCCGCCTTCCTCCTCCTGATCCGTTCCCTGCCTTACCCGCTGAATGAACTTACTGCTTCTTATTGTTCTGGATGTCAAAGGAAGAGAGAATGCTTCTGGATGGCTGTCTGTCTCAGCAGTGGAAAATCTTGGAAACGCTGCTCTGGGGGGGGGGCATCACCAGCATGTCCAGAGATGCTTTTGTTGTCCTTTGCTTTTTTCCAAAGAGTGAAGTGTTGATCTGAAGGCTCCCTAAGTAAACAATGATTCACTTACTCTCCTCTAAGATATGGGGATTTTTTTAAATCAACTGCAACCATGTCAACAGCTTCTCACAGCAGAAGAAGAACTGGTATCCATTTAAATCCATTCTGGGAATCATAAACAGCTTGTTGACAGAGGTCACATCCACAGGGGAGCTCACAGTTGATTAGTTCTCCTTGACAGAGCTTTTGCAGGCAGTGCGACTGGCGCTCCAGGAGAGGATTTAAGACAGGGATGTGCTGAACTAACCAGAAACAATTTCAAAAAATTGTGTTGTGTCTGCCAAGATGCCTAAATAAATGGGAAATGAAAATAGCCATGAATTTTGAACTCAAGTTTGCTACTTTTGCTGTGTGCTGTATGTCTGCATTTTTGATGTATCAGCCTTTGTTCCCTATGCTGTGTCACACTGAATTCACAGCTTCTACCTCAGTAAAAATACCTCTTAAATAATTACATGAAAATGCTTCCCATCTCATTATTAGGTTTGAACTACTTAAGTGCAAGTAGTAGGGAGATTTTTAGTACACTTGAGACACAAATCTATAAGAAACCAGCAGTTCATCAGTTCTGAGGCATTTATTCCTTCCCTTCAACCATTTTACTGCATAAGCTCCTTCTTAATTTCCTTGATATTTCTTGCCACTGGATAGTATTGACTGAATTTCTACTTACTTGCTATTGTTTTCTTATCACTGTATATTTGCAAAACTCTTAATAAATAAACAGAAAGAAAGATAATGTGCAAGACATTCTAATAAAAGTCCCAGTATTATTCACATACATGAACGTTCTACTGAATTAAAATTTATGAGTCAAATATTTCACAGTCCCTATTTACCCAGGCTGTTTACACTAGCTGGTGTCTATTAGTACTCCAAGACAATGTCCCCTCCAATTACATTTTATACCTTCACCTGTACTGTTCTAAATGATTGTCCTTTCTCTGTTAAATCCAATTCTTTAAGCTCCACTCTAATGGTTCTGTCCCCAAAGTACACCTCAGAGTTTCCCCTACTGGTGAACTTTGATTGACACAACAGGCAATTCTTCCTTGGCATATTTAAGGCTAACAATATTTAAGGCTAACTACTTGTCAAAATGATCTCATTAAGTGGAAACAATTATCAGACCTCTGAATAAAAGGTATTTTGCAACCCTTTGCTCATATTTTTTCAATAGCTCTTAACATACAACCTGAAACAGTATTTGTTTGCCAAGGACTTTTTATGTATATATATTTCAGTTCTGTTGAATATATTTCCCAAAGACCTCCATGAGTGGATAGAAGGCATCCTCAAGAAGTTAGCAGACAATGCCAGGTTGAGTGGGGGTGTTGATCTGCTGGAGGGCAGGAAGGCTCTGCAGAGGGGTCTGGACAGGCTGGATCCATGGGCTAACACCAGTAGTGTGAGGTTCAACAAGGCCAAGTGTCGGGTCCTGCCCTCAGGACACAACAACCCCGTGCAGTGCTACAGGCTGGGGTAAGAGTGTTTGGAAAGTTGCCCAGCAGAAAAGGACCTGGGGGTGCTGGTGACAGCAGCTGAACATGAGCCAAATGTGCCAAGCAGGCCAATGGCACCCTGGCCTTTATCAGAAATAGTGTGGCCAGCAGGGATTGTCCCCCTGTGCTCAGCACTGCTGAGGCCACACCTCAAATCCTGTGTCAGTTCTGGGCCTTTCACTGCAATAAAGACACTGAGGTGCTGCAGTGAGTCCAGAGAAGGCCAATGGAGCTGGGGAAGGCTCTGGAACATAAATCTTATGAGGAGTGGCTGAGGGGGCTGAGGTTGTTTAGCCTAGGAAAAAGAAAAAAAGAGGCTTGGGGAGACCTTATTGCTCTCTAGCACTGCCTGAAAAGAAGTTGTGGCCAGGTGGGGGTCACTCAATTATCCCAGGTAACAAGGGACAGGATGAGAGAAAATGGCCTCAAGTTATGCCAGAGGGGGTTTAGATTGGATATCAAGAAAAATTTCTTCTCTTAAAGGGTGGTCAAGCATTGAAACAGGCTGCTCAGGGAAGTGGTGGAGTCACCACCCCTGGGATTATTTAAATGATGTGTAGATGTAGCACTGAGGGACATGGTTTAGTGGTGGGTTTGGCAGTGCAGGCTTAATGGTTGGACCTGATGACTTAAGGGTCTTTACCAACAGAAATGATTCTTAAAATTTCTCATTTTGTGATTCTATATATATGCACATGTAGAACAGGTTTTATATAACATCTGACCTTTGATTTCTTACCATTCTAATGTCAGCAAGCACATGCATACAGATAAATAATACTGAGTAATGAAATTATTACTGAACAAAGAGGTTTCACCTAGTGTTACAAAAGCTGATGTTTCTTAATATCCATATATATCAGTGGCTTAAGATTTTAATGGCTGTACTATTAATTGTAGCAAAGGAGAAATGTTGCCATTTTGTGGACTTTCCCCACTGTCAGCATAACAGCAGTGAAATATCTTACTTAAAGAGAATTTCCTTTCATGCTTCCACAACTGCACATTGTTTCATAAAAAGCCCAACCAGACTAAGACCTCAACTCACAACACAGAAAGAGGCAGAAAATGTATATACATTCATACTGCCTTTAGTAGGAGTCTATGAACCGGAGCTACCCTGTAACCACATTTCCCATATCAGGTCTTAGTGCAAGTCAGCACATCATGCTTTTGATTACACCAGGGTCTGGATTTTGCCATGTAATGAACCGTTAGTTGCATGAAATGTGACCTTTCATTATCTCTGGAGCCATCAGAGACAGGTAGTTCTAGACGAAAGTGGCATGTAAAAGTCCTTCAGATTCACATAATTATGTCAAAATGGAATACTTTTTATCCAATTTCTCCTCAAAAAGTGTATGTGCTTAGAAGGAAGGAGAAAAATATTCCATCTGCTTCTGGGAACAGAGAAGAGAAATTTTAAATATTTTCAGCAGCTCTCTTGCCTATCTGTGCTCTAACACCTAGAAGTAGCTGGGAAGCTTAAATCCAGGTTTGAGATTAGGTAGGTATATATTTTACTGTGTCTGTTCAACATCAATTTTGATATGGCCAAGTCTTAAATGTTTTTAAAGTACACAGCTGTACCTTATGAATAATGGCACCTGAAATGCTTAGGAGCAGCTTGGAGGATCCCAGAACTGTGAAGCTTGAATCACTGCACCTACCTCCCACCTGGGCGTATTTCCAGTGTTTATGCACAGCCCAGGCAAACCGAGGCAGAAGCAATGACACAGCCTGCCCCAGAGCTCACAGAAGTTCACAGCAGCCCTCTGAGAAGATGCAGCTGCCATGCCAATGCTGCAGGCTGATGGCTCCTCAACTTCCCATCCCTTTGGGGGCTGCCCTGCCAAATGTTGGGATGGGACCTTCCTTGGACAGGAAGAATTTGTACTCCCATGGTTGCCTTCTGCCAGGTCTAGCAAGGAAGAAACACAGGCAGCAAAGCTACAGTCTTGCATGAAAGGGGTTCACTTCCTGCAGATTCTGTAATGGAAGCAAGCATTTTAAATATCAGCAAGGGAAGTGCAATTTCTTCCTGTACCAACAAAGGGTGCAGAGGAGATGAGTGACTTCTCCTGACAGGCCCCAATTCCATTCCTGCTGAAAGCAGAAACAATGTTGTCCTCTCTCTGCTCTTTCCAGTGGCGTTGCTAGGCATAGTGTCACACAACATGCTCCAAGACACCCTGCTCTGCTCAGGGAAGGCTCTACTTACCTCAAAAGGCAACTGGAAAAGGAAAAAAAAAAGAAATAAAAAGAAGACTGATTAATTGAGCCCAGCTCAGGAGATAGATCTATGAATTATTACAGTTCTGACCCCCACAGCAACACAAATCCTAGGATGTGCCAAGAACAAATTAGGCTGTCTGCAGCTGGGACTCCTCCCCAGAAAAACGGCCTTTTTTCTAGATATAAGAAACAAGCAGCTTTGCCAGTGCTGGAGAACACACAGATAAAGAGTCCCTCCTGGACGTCTCATTTGGAAAATTCAAGGCTTTAAGAGAATGAAGATAGTGTTGTTGTTGTTGGTTTTGTTTGTTTGGTTTTTCTTGTTTGTTAGTTTGTTTTGTCTTTTGGCAGGGGGAGGTTAAATTAACTACACAGCAAAAATAACAAACTGAAATTCCACTAAATTCCACTAATGGCCTTCCATTTCCATCACTGTGTATCAAACACATGCTCCTGGGGTTTCCAACATGCTTTAAAACAAGAGGTGCTCCTACCTCGACTGCAACCAGGTGTTCGTGGGCTCTCGGTGAAGAAAGCAATTTTAACATCACTCTCAAATATCCTGCTAATTTTCCAGTCTCATTTTGTCTGCCAGACACAACTTTCCTTTCTCTTTCCAGAGCAAAATGAGATATATGTAAACAAAGAATGTGGGATTTGAGTTTCACTTCCAAAAGCAGTTCTTCAGCAGAATGAATGAGAGGTACAACATTAAATCCCAGGAGCCATTGGAGCCCCAGAGCTGCTTGAACATCCCTTAGAAGGAAACTGAAATAAGTTATTCAGATTATACTTTTCTGTACACTGATAATCAAAGCATTTAGCTGCAGCGTAGAATTAACTTGAGCCAAAGTAAAATTTCAGCCATGGCCAGACTTGCAACCATAAAGAAAAATATTAGTTCAAAAGTGATGGTACTTTTTAACTGCTGTGATTTGTGTCAAGCTATAATGAAGGGGCAGAATGTTTAGTTTTCCCAAGTTAATCTCTCTGTGCTGCTACACAGGCACATTGTTGATCCCTGGATTAATTTGTGGTGCTCCAGTATAACTTTGTAGGATGGCTCTTGTCGAGTAAGCTGTGCTGTGCTGGGGAAGTTCACTTGAGCAGAGATAACTCACATTAAATCAGCTGTCAAAATAAAGCCAAAGAAATCTGAGAGCAGTGGTGCAATTTCCTAATATTATCTTTCTCACTCATGTTTCATTCACCTCTGGGACGGTGATTGAGTTGCTACTCGGTGTAAACCCTTTGCTCTATGGTCCAAATGGGAGAAAGTGGCAAAGTCAATCTGTAATATCACACTTCAGCATGCCTGGAGAAATTGAAGCACACTCACATTGAACATCTGTGACTATTTTTGGTACCCTGCTTGGGTTTTTAAAAATGTCCTAATTTCTAACCAGTTAGTAATCTATAAGGGAATTTTCCATACTGACCTCTGGCCATTCAGTTTATGCACCAGCCTTGGGTGATGGCTGTGGATGAAATGCAAGCATATTATCCAGAGGGTCTCAGCCAAAGACAGTTGATTGCTGGCACGTTCCTTACTCTACTCACTGAGCACTAACATGTCAGAGTTAATTCTGCAGAAGCCACATTGACTCTTCCCTCCAGCAGAACGGATCAGACACTGGTTTATTGGCTCCCTTGTCTGTTACAGAGCATTACACCTCCAAAGCAGAGCAATGTCAATAGAAACTGCTTGAGTCTGAATACAATCAGAATTTTCTTTCATTAGTATTTATGTTTTAGCACCTGATGAAGAAAATTTTTGAAGAGAGTTTGTTTAGAAGAGAACAGTTTATTAAAAAAATAGTTGCGTACTTTGGAGAAATGCTCAGTTAAAGAGTAACTTTGTCAAAAATGGAATACAAAAAATATATTATTAAATCTGACAGTACTGATGAACCTAAGGAAAACAAAAAATTATAGGATTGTTTAGCACAGTGAGAAATAAGCTTGGAGAATGGACTTTCTTCGACTCAGTATACAAAGGATATCACTGTTTTAAGCCTTCCATTTTACCCCTGAAACAGGCAGTCTTTGACTAGATAAATGGTATCCTTCACTAAATTATTTGTTCCTCTAAACTCTCTTCAGCCAAATAAATAACATTAGGGCTTTACTTTGCTTAATGCTGGCAGGGAGAATCATCTGCATAATTTGATTCATCTGAGTTATTCAGTGATTTCTGAACTAGCATTAAAAAATTGGAAAAAAGGCTTCAAAAATCCATATGCAATTTAAATTTTGAATTCTTTCATTGGCTTTGGCACATCTCAGGTTCATGTTTTCAGTCTCTTTTCCCAGTCACAAGAAATACCAACTTATTTTTCTTCTCAGGTAGTAGGTTAAACTCAGCTGCTGGAGTTTGAAGTGGAAGACCAAAACCTGTCAGACATGGACATGGGGTGAGGGGAAGAGTTACGATCGAGGGAAGATTTATGACTGACACTGAGCTTGCCACCAAACTAAATGGCACCAGGCTCATTTCTTCCAACAACCTGGACCTGAGAAAGGCTGATAGAAAGTATTCTTTTTTTCCATGCCAAGAATCCTTAAACAAATTATTTTTTCCCACATCCCTCTTGTGTTTCTAACCCCATTTTGACAAAGCTATGGAGTGGATATCGGAGCACCGGGCTGTTTCTGCTCACTGAAGATTGCCCCAGCAGCTGACTGATATCTGTGTCCACACATGCCCTTGATTCACACTTGCACTCAAGCAAAACCACCTTGCAGTTCCTGTTGTGCACTGTGCAAGGTTTCACAAGGCACAGCCAAAGAGTCCTCCTCATACATTCAAGCAAAAACGCCCCCAAGACTTTTACAGCAAGTAAGACGATCTCTTTCCTCTGAGAGTGGCATGTCTGCAGATATTCAATTCCACCCAATAAATGGAAACCATATGAACATAAGGCAAAGAAAAGTGCAGCTAGTTTTCACTGCACCCTTTCCACCAAACACCCCTCCAATCTTTCCATGGGGAAAGCTTCTTCTGTAGTTGTCAGACCTGTTCATGGCTTGGGATCATGCCAGTACAGATGTGGCCCCTTTTGTAGGTCCCTGAATAGTTGTCAAATCTCTCTTTTACTCTGTCCTTTTTTCCCCTGGTTTCTGTACCTTGCATATTTATTTTCCTTCTCAGACTTTCCTAAAGGTTTAATTGTCTCTCTGTGGATTTTGCCAGGTCTCCCAGTGCTGGTTCCTAATCAAGTTTAAGGTATCTGAGCTCTTTTACTTCAGGGAATGCCCAGTCACAGCTGTCACTGCTCTTTAGGGAAACCGTGCAATTCCAAGAGGCCAAAACCCAACCAGCAGCAAGAGTCCAACACCAGCCTTCTAATGGCTAAACTGCAAATACCCAGAAAAATTACCTCCTAGCCCTGAGAGATGTGCCTCTGATCACTCACACAATAATGACTGCAGGAAAGAGGTAGAGAGCACCTTTTCCAGTGGCTGACCCTGCAAGAGGCGCCTTACAGTACAGGTACTGCAGTACATCTCCTCACTTGCAGAGCTATTAACATAAATACAGTGGGAGATGCTATGCCTGGAGCTCAGACTTCAACTGTTTGCACACAGGTCCACAATGTTCTGAAATGTAGATAATACCCAAACAGCTCTAAATTACTGACTTAGGAAAGTTGGGATGTTGTACCAAAGGAAGCACTGTGCTCTACATGACCTATGCTGCTGTTCTTTAATCCTCTACAGAAAGCAGCCAGCCAGGACAGCTAGCCCTTTGTTATTACCTAGCACAACTGCACTTATGTTATTAGCTAATTTTCAGCTGCTCTTACAACTTCATCTGGCAAGATATACAGCCACATTTCTGGAATTGCTCTTAGCTGTACAGTGGGATCCTGCCTTCACCAAAAGGTGCTGCTGACTGACTGAGTTGGGCACTGCCCAGGGACTGCAGAGGAAACATGCCTTGCCTATCAAGCTCACTTACTTAGGCAGAGATGTCCTTTAAATAAGAAATCTGTAGGCAGTTGTCCTTCCCAATTTGCATGGTTGTCATCTTTCCTGTTGTGTTTTCATTTGCTTGTCCCTACCAGACAAAAGACCTGCTCTCCCTTCTCCTGAAGTCAGTGGGAATTCTGCCATCAATTCCAGCAGTAGCTGGACTGGGGCCAAAATGTTAGCCACTCCACTTCCCCTTAAGTCATTCACAAACAATACTTCTTTGATTACACACCGAGCCTGAGGGGTCCCAGTTATCTTCTAACCCTGTCCTTTATATCTCCAGTATCTATGGATTCCATAGTGCAGGCAGGAACTGTTTGAATAGAAGGGCCTTAATCATCAAAAGTACTTTTCTTCCTCAGCTGTATTTTTTCTCAAAGGGAGCTTGTTGCTAATTCCTATGGGAATGAGATGGGGAAAAATGAAAAGGAAATGACACCACTTTAAAGAGAAGCTAAACCAAAGAAACCCCCAGAAAGATACTTTCTGACATTTGAGTACTAATGTACCTATGATCAAATACACTAGGAGAAAAAATATTCTGGTCACACTGGAAATGCCAGCTTTTGAAATTATACTGGATGCACAGATGATACAAGCCACAAGGGTAACCTTGGCTAGATTTTCAAGGTGGTTTGCAATAGAGGGCAGTGAATAAGAAGAAAAGGGAACCATATTTATTTAGGTAACTGCACAGAATAACAAGTCCAAAATAGCTTCAATTGATTCTGAGTATCTTAGACTTCTAAACAGTAATTGTGTTGTCCTTTAATTAGACACTGTGATTGCTATACTCTTCAATAAAGAGAAGGGATACCTAGATATTTAGTTTTTAGCCACAGAGGGAAACACCACACTATGCATGGTTATGCCTTACAGATGGCATTTGGTAAAGCATGAAATGACAACAGGAAGCAATCAGTCTGACTCAGAAGACTAACATAGGGTTCTATCCAAACTGAATCTTGCAAAAAATATTCTTGCAACTGCAGAACTGAGGTTAGTATTGGTGCTGAGGTTAGTATTATTTATAAAAACACAAAGGAATATTGATCCTGCTGCATAGCTGTAGAGCTTTACTCCAATTTAGACACACAGCAGATTTCCTATACTTCAGATGAAATATATAATTAACTGTCCAAATAGGACAGATGAGAATTTGGTTTTGGTTTTGCAAAATGTGCATGCAGTGAGGGTGATATGACAGCTGCACTAAGCAATATTATAGCTCTCCAAAAGGCTGGGTGGGCATTACAAGAGAGGAAAAAGTACATTCAGAAAGAGTCACTGTATTTTACTCTTCCACCAACAGCAGGTGAATAAATGAATAGATTCAATATAAAATCAACTTACAATATTACTAGGTTGTCTGTTTGAATTAAAAAGGCTGGGTACTGCAAGGCATCCTATTTTATTGGCTTTCTCTGATTAGATATTCTTAGAGTGACTTACAGGACTATGCTGATTTGGGCCCCTAATATTTTGTTGACAAATTTTGTACATGACATAATATTTGGGCTACTACATGAAATCATGAATGAGTAATGTCAAAATACAAATTCTTTTTTTCATGCATGCAGGCCTTATTAGATATATGCCACACTCTAGAATGGTGGTCTTTCACAGCATACTTCAAGAAGAAGGAGGCAAAGTATGCTAATTGGCAAAGGAAGTTCTAAATAAAGAAGGACCAGCATGTTATATTTCTATCTGGCACACAAAGTTAAGGATTTAACTTTCACATCATAGGAATGTTTTAGGAAAACCATCACCACATCCAATCTGACTCTTTTGTAAGATTCCACTGTGATATGCAGAATTAGAAGGGAAGAGTGTAAAGAAAAAACAAGCAGTCCAGGCTCTAAAAATGACTGTGAGGGAAAATAACTGTCTATACAGAGATGGTTGAGGCTACACAAGCACATCCAGTAGCTGGACTTTTTTTTTACCCAATATTCACTTTAGTACCATATAAAAACAACCATCTCTTAAGTAATTCCTCAGAAAGGTTGTGGGATCTTACTCTTCCTGTTTGGCATTCAGTGAAACAGAGCCATTGAGGGGATTTTTATCACGGGTCTCCCTAAGATGGAGAGTAGTAAACACGGATGAGTGCAAGCTCACTTGTTCGATGTATTTGCAGAAGACTGTGAATGCCCAAAGGGCACAGCAAATCCTGCCTAGTTGCAGTGACCTGGTGACACTGCAAACATCTCAGCTGGGCTTTCTACACTGGGCTAAAATACAGGGCACTGCAGGAAAGGTTCTGAGATGGACTATGGGAAGGAAACCCCATAGTTCACATTCAAATCAGCTGTGTGCCAATTCTGCAGCTTTGGTGGTGGGACAGGGCTTGCCTGTGATCACTGCCAGCCAGGAAGGGTGCATTCCTTCATCCCTCAGCCTCTGTAGAGCAATGCAGGTATGTGGCTGCACGGTTTGCACACAAAGGGAGTCAAGGGAACAGCAGATTAGTGGGTTGCACAAAACCAGCTCCTGAGCTCTAATCCCGGTGGTGGTGCTGCTGTTAACCACGTGGGGTGGCCTGGGGCAGACCTATTGGCTTGTCTCTGAATTGACACATCTGGGAGAAAGAAAAGGCTTTCATGGAGGCTCTGTGTGCTCTACCCAACTTACCTTTTTACTGCACATTTTAAAATATCACACACTTGATTTGCCTACTGCCAGATCTCTTTCACATGAGCTGAAGGAAAAAAGGCCTGAAGTTTGATCTATGCTCATTCACAGCCACTTTAGACTAATGACAGAAGTGTAAAAGGACTACCTAGGAACAAAGTATGAGAGTCACATTCAACATGTAATCCCTCCAGGCACACTTCCAAAACTACTACTACCTTTTACTGCATTTTTGCAAGAGTTATGACTAATGAGGTGGGTTTGTAACTAGAAAGCATTTCTATCCTTAGGAGTTTCAAAACAGATCTGTATCTGAATAAGGAAGTATGTAAATTTGGTTCATTTAATAATTATGAAAGCTGAGCTATGAATAATCCTGAACAAAGCCAGACAGATTGTAGGCTGTACAGGACTTTCAAAATGGCAAGAAGCATTAGCCCTGCAGAAACCCAGCACTGCTATTTATGCTGAGTAATAATTAATTTATTAAAGAGATTACAGCAATAAAACTTATCTGTTTGTTTATCCAATGTTTACCCACTTCTTTTCAAAGGTGAAAAGATTTTATTTTGTTTTCCAAGCAGCCCATATAAATTATTTATTAGATATTATATGTTATATTCATTTTACGTGTTATATTATAAACGTACTACATTGCCAAGGATTTGAGACATGCTCCTGTACAGGATGCTGTTGCAGTAAATGCAAAGGTTGATTTCAGATGTCAAAATATGATCAGGCCATCTTTCAGTCCAACAGGAATTATTCTTTCCATATCCATATTTCATTTTGATTACTAACCACTGGCATAAGCCTCATGTCAACAAGCACGCCATCTTCCACATTCCTCCACACTTCCCTCCTTCAAACTGAATATACCAGTGTGCCAGACTTACTGTTGGGAAAAATCCCCGTGTGACTATGTGATTACTTTAATTAATCAAGGCCTAACAATGTGATTTGGGCCTCTGGGAATATTATTACAATCAATCCTGCAAGAAGCCTGTGCATATGGATGGTGGATTTACATACGTCAAAAGTTAATTTCCTCTATAGTCACTCAATTTAATCCTGGGGAAGCACTCTAGAGTATGTTAAAGACAATGTTCTAATGGAAAGTTCTCATCTAGCTGTAGAACTCTCTGTGATAAACAGTATATAAATTAACTCAAGTATTTTCATTGCACTTCTGCAGAAGTTAACATTTCTGTCCTAAGGCTCCATTTATGCTGGCTGTAGTTCAGAAGTTGAAGACCAAAACACCTTCATGAAAACAAAATTATGGTAAAAATTACGAGCATGTTTCTAGAAGGAAAACACATCAACAGGAAGACATTTTACTGAAGCCCCAAATGCTTGTCTGCTGTTTTAGAGTTATAAATATTTTATGATTACTCACATATAAATTTTCCTAAGCTGGACAATGGAAGACATGAAAAAGTGGCTATAATTTCACATTTCTACTTTGACACTTAGGACAACTTAATTTCTATTACTGAAACAAATATTACAAACTACACTTGCTGTAAAATCTTCATACTACATCCCCTGTGCACCTTATGAATTTCACTACAACTTCACATTAAAAAAAAAAACAAAAAAATTCTGATTCCTTTCATAATAATAGCAAATAGTTCCAGCTTTCCACAGCTGCAGAAGTTTGCTATCCCTAGAGATTTGTCATGGTACAGCTCTTGCTTCCAATCAAAACAGTGACATAGTGGCCATGATTTACAGCTTGCAGGGGCTTGATTAGGGGAAAGCACACTACTGAGCAAATAATAAAGAACTTTTAATGTGCAGCAGGACTTTTAATCTTTACACCCCCACAAAAAATTAAAAAAAAATAATCTGGCCCAAAAGCAAAGGGAAATGGGAGCTGCTATTTAAGACTTCTCTTCTTCTGTTGTTAGGTTTCAACAGAAAAGATCATCCATAAATGAGACTGGCTCTTTAAACAATTTCATCCTTATGATTTTAAATTGTAAACATCTGCACTATTAACAGTAACAGATCGGCAAAACTTGCATGATAGCAGAGAAGAATAATTAAAAGGCTTAGCATCAGACTAAAAATAACTCTCAGGTAAAATTGGCAGTTTTCTGTATAGAATTATTAAGAAATAAATAGTGAGAAGAAAAATAAATTTAGTGGGTTGATGATGTTTTGAAATTTAATTAGCTGCCATTCAAATCAAGTTAAATCTATTGCATGGGATTTGAGTAGTAATAGAGTGATCTCAGCTTTCTCCAATAAAATAATACATTAAATGAGTGCAAAGAGTATGTATTCTAACTGCTAGTTTCTATCATTGTATGATAAACTTTTCACTGTGAGGTGGAATGAGACACCAACAGTTTAAGGTGTGTATTTCTGAAAATGCCTGGCTTCATATGCATGGTGATTTTTGGATTTCTGTTTAAAATGCTGGCAGCTATGAAAAACAAAAACCACAATGATGCTGTATGGATTCACCACTTGACAGAGATCTTAAGCCACAAATACAAATGGTACATGAAAATTTTATGAGTTAGGGGGTCCAACATTGAAATATTTGCAAATGTTGCTATTCCTCTTTCTGCAGCTGTAGGGATATATCTGGTAGAATACAGATTAAAAAAAAAGCCATGTTCAAACCCTTAGCTGCAATGCTAATTCTGAATATACAGCTTAAAAGTATCATTATCACATATGTTACTTATTAAGTAAAAAGCCTGAAGCTATTTGTCTGTCTACATTTAATCTGATAGTCTATTTTCCCCCCCAATAAACTAGTTTTTAACAGTCAGATTGTCCAGTATCTTTGTTCTCTATAGCAGAATTCAGGTTTGGAGAATTGTTTCATTTTCTGCAATTTGGAGCTTTCAGCGAAGAAGCTGTTTACTTCCAACATGGTTATACAGTGAAAATGCATCTGCATTTATGGAGTTAATAGTCCTCTTATTAATTTTACTCTGCTTTTTTTTTTTTTTTAAATAGAAACCTAATGAAAACCATGTTTATGTGCTCAAAGGCACAGAGGAAATTCATTACTCTGAGGAATAACACACTCCACAAGTGAAATGAAAGTAATCTTATTTATGACAGGAAGGGGCCTTCACTAGACTCAACTCCACCACACTTGGACTGATACTGGCTGCATAAAAGAAGCTGCAAATTCAGGAACCGGTTTCAAATATAAGCCTCATCTCAGCAATAAACACATTTGCAGTTTAGTCTCGCAAACACTTAAAATCTGCTGAAGGGGAGGTACCCAGTTATTGTATTTACTATAAATAGGTGACACAAAGAATGCAACAATTACAAGAAAAGCAGGGATATTTATGGCCTCTCATTCCATGTTCCTTCCTTCCACTTAGAAATGAGCCTCTCTGTTCCTTGGTCAGCATCCACCCCAACACACACCCACCCAAGGCTGCTTGCTTGTCAGCTCTGGCCCTTTGCTTTGGGTTCAGCAGCGGTGCTGCAGCAACTGAAAGCCCCCAGTGCAACAGGCACTGGGCGTGGGGAAAGAGAGGCTCACAAATACACTCGCCTGGAGAGTCCCTGAGGAGTGGGAGGTGGAGGGCTGAGGGGAAGGAGAGGTGCTGCAGGGCTGAAGCCTCAGCTTGCTAAAGGGCTCAATGCCCAGAGGTGCTCGAGGTGACCTGCACAGCCAGGTAACTGCCCAAGCAGAAAAGGGAAATCAGTAATGCTGAAAATGATTTACTGTCCCATCCACCCAGCCCTGTACATGTGTGTGCCTGAGCATCTGGCATCCATGTGCATGTATGCATGTGCATCTGAATTTGAAAGAGAAAGAAAAACCTTCCTGCAAAAAGAGAATATAATGAGAAAATGTCTGACAAGGTATTACTACATCTATTTCAGTGTGAGATTGCATCTTTTTCTTGAACAAAATCAAATCAAAAAAGAAAAATGTCTCTTAGCACTGTGAAAGTCAAACTCTATGTTCATCCCATTTCCAGAGACTTCAAAAGAGAGCTTTCATTAATGGAAAGTTGTGATGTACAGCAAGCTGGATGGCTCCACATGCGTTTGCAATTTCTGTATCTAAACCCACATGTTTTACATTCCTTGGGTTTCTTCCCCGAATTGCCTTGAGTTAAAGGGGCAGGCGGGAGGAAGGAGCTGCCGTGCCGGGGCTCCCAGGCGGCAATGAGCGCCAGCGCCCACCAGAAGGCACTGTGTGCTAACAAATGGGGACACGCCGGGATTTCTGGAGGGAATTGACTTTTCAGTTCCCGCCGACGCTAAAGACCCAGCACAAAATGTGTGGATTTCTCCTCCTAATGAAGGGCAGCTGCCTTTGTCTGCCTGCAGATGTTTGGCCAGTTGCAGTTTGGATGCTTGACCAGCGAGTGAGATAAGCTCCTCAGCCGTGCACAAGGAATTAACTGATATTCTTGTACATCTTCCCCAGAAAGCAACTTATAACACTGAAACAAGCTTGACGAATTTGAAGATTTAGTTAAAGAAAAACATATTTAGCTCTTCCTTTGTTATATTGTTTTTGCAATTACAGTATGTTTGCATTGTATAGGCACTTCACTTTTTCCTCATGTGATCTAAATTCCCCCTCTGCTTCATGCCACAACAAAGCAATTAATCCTTTGTTTGCAACATTGGTCAGTTGTCATGGAAATTAATATGATTTCACAAATTCAACAGTATGAACATTTTTGGATCACATATTAAGAGAACAGGATGTCATAGACAGACCATGTCTTTTAGAAATAGCTTGGTATGCAGTGAGTGCAACAGAAAAAGGATATTTTGGAAGAATATAAAACTTTTAAAACACATAAAAACCCCAGAGTCTTGCCTTGGTCTAAAATATTTGAGCATTTCTCCCAACAAGCAAGTTGTACTTTAGATCTTGAACATTCCTCCCAACAGGAAAATTGAACTTTAAATCATTTGCAGCCTTTCGTTTGCACAGAAGATTTCTCAATCTCTTTGTCTGGATTTGAACTTGTCAGCTAGGAGAGCAGAACTGAGACTCTCCTCTTCCCTTGACAAATGATCTATTTGCTGACAGAGATGAGCAAGGGAGTGGACAATCTCAACAGTGTTTTTCTACAGCCATATTTTATTCCCCTCTTAATGTGAACACAAAAAAGCAGAAGCAGCTGCATTGAAGAAACAAGTGAAGCTGCTCTCTACAATGTCTGTAAACCTCAAAAAGTGCCTGGCATGGGCCAAAATTCTCCATGATGACAAGGCTAAGGGCCAGCACAGAGCCATGGCATGTGCAAGGTCACTGCAGACTTAGATCTACTTTCAGGTAATGCATAAACCGAGTCTCCTACACGATCTGGCTAAAACACTGTCTGAGCCTTGTGAACAAGATGACAGATAGTGCCAGACGCCTCCTTGGGTTGTGGGAGCTGCCAGACTAGTCTCATACAGCTGAAAGATGTTGTACAGAGAGATCTCTTGACATTATCAGAATGAAATTAAGTTGAACTGGCAATAACAACAGAGGTAGTGTATAGAACTGCTTGCTTTCTAGCTGATGCCTCTTCTCCCAAATTAAATTAGCCACCTCCTGCCCCAGCAGAAAGCCCCCTCCCCACTGCTCACACATACTACCTGCCTTTAGGCTGTCAAGCAGGAAGGTGATGCAATTCCCTCCCTTTCACGTCTCACAAGCTGAACAGACTTGTGTCACAAAGCACAAGCCATGCCAGTGATCAAAGATATGGAGGTGGAGTTTATAACGAGTATGTTCACTCTCTTAAAAGAGATTTTGAAAACAATGCATGCTAACACTTGTAACACCTGTGTTCTTCCTCTTTTATGCATGCCACACTGATGTTAAGCACCTCAAAATGTTAAAAATGAAGGAAAGCTTGGGTGAAAATGTCTGCCTTAGATTTCACTAAATTCTACAACAATCCATAACCTACTCAACGTAAGAGGGAACAACGGGGCAAGTGTTCCCTTGCAACACAGGAAGCCAGTCTCAGTGATAACCACCAGCCGACCCTTTTCTGTCATGAAAGAGAAGTCTAAATTTATTAAAAAGTATTCCTCAGATATTCTAGAATTTATCCAGTTACATTTTTTTCATTAGTATTTCTGGTTATATTAGAACATTTGTGGAGTACTGGTATCTGAAAACCAATATTCCCCTGGAGCACTTGTAGTTCAATCCCTTGAGTACACTTTCAAGGAGAACTGGTTCAGCAAACAAGTTTAATTTTACCTCTTGGGCACACACCTCACATCTGGATTCAACGCTGGAGTGGGGCCACAGCTCATAAAAATCTGTGTAGCTTTAACTCATGAAGCTACTACTCCTAGGTAAAAGAGTACAATTTATCTTTACTTTGATGAGTTTCTTTGTTAGATCATCAAAATTAACTGCCAGGACATTTGGATTCTGCCACAGCATGGATGTTAAATAAACCCACCAAATTTTAAGCCCACTATGAGACACACAGACTGAATGAACTGTGTGAACACTAAACTGGATTTAAGTAAGCCAAGCTACAATAATGTAATAACACAGTAAATCAGGTATGATGAAGAAAGACTGAAACTACACTAAGAGAAATGTGAGGCTGCGCTTTTATTCAGTACAGTTGTCCTACAGCAAGCAACTGGAGGAAAATGCCCTAAGTTTGAGGAGTTTCATTTCTCCCTCCATTAGCTGCCTAGATCCTTTGTCACGATAACAGAATTGATACAAGCAGCATGATTTTGGAAAGGTGGGTGCCTTCAAAGAGCCTCTTCTCAAGCTATAGCCAGTTGCACTTAAATAAAAATGCACCAGCCAGGTTCCCTGGAGTACTCCCCTGCAACCGTTCAGCTGACTACAGCTTGCAAATGCTTTGGGTTCATGGCTTTCCTTCTTTGTGCCTTTCCCAAATGCACAGACCTGAGGGTGATGCCAACCACGAGTTACTGGCATCCTTTCAGATCCCACTCAACCCTCCATTAGCTGAAATACAATCAAGCTTAGAGCTGACAATTTGCATCTTACGATTTTCTTTCTGCTTAAATAGATCTTTCCGGAAAATGGATCTCTGCATTATCTGTACCAAAGATCATATGTAAACATTAGAAGAACACTCAGAAAATACAGCCCAGCTCATGCCAGTCTAACCTTGCTCATTAATCAGTATGTAGAGCATATGTTCATACATAACTCTGGGGCTGTACTTGTACAATCAAATTAACCTTTGGACTGCTGGTGTTTGACCATAATTTACTGCATCTAGTTTTCAATTGCATATACAGTGCTGCTAATAGTACAAAAGTAAAAAAATACTATCCCATAAAAATCATAAGCACTGATAACAAAGCTGATAATGGAGTAGAATGTTTCGCTTCCACTACATTAATATAATTACCATTGAACATCCATAATCAGTTGTGTCTGTATCACAGAAAAATGCTCTTATTTGCAGCCTTTGCTGAAACTCAGCCTAGAAATATTTCAGTTGGGGTGGAAGGCACGAAACAGCAAAGGCAGGGAAGGAAGAGACAAGTCAGTAACTTTCCCAAGACACTGATTTAATTTAAAAGGGTAGTAGCTTTTTTTTAGTAGCAGCACTGTTCCCACATTGCCTGCGTTAGTTCCACCCCATTGCTAATTTCTGTGATGTGATGTCCTGTGCAGAGGCCAAACAGAACAGTCTTGAAAGCCTCCCCCAGCTGACTCTGTCTTGCTGAGCAAGCAGGAGACCTCTGATGAGGGAGGATGGCGTACGCTTGTCAGGCCAGGAAGAAGGGACCAGCCTCCATCCAACCCAAACCCACAACAGGACTCAGCAAGAGCCTCGCCTACCCTGAATGAGCACCAAGAACACGTCTCATCTGAGGAGACACCAGCAGTTGTTCCCATTTTGCCTGTTTGCTTTGAGCAGCTCTCTCCACTGTTGGTGTCCAGACAATAAACCAACAAGTGGGATGTGTATTGACCTCAGGTTTGCCCAAATCCACAGGGCAACAGACATTTCAGACACTTTCAGCAGGGCCAGCAGATAAATGTGACCAACCTTGCATGGCACTGCTTCCATTTGGGTGGGTTCTCATGATAAATCACCTGTCTCCATATAAGGTCCTATTCTCCTCTGTGACCAGTGAGTCTGAATTCCAACCTCAAAAAAAGCAAAATGCCCCTTTGTTGATGAAAAAATTATACAGGTGAAACAACAGCACTCAGAAATGCTGAGCTGTTTTCCTTTGACATATACAGTATTGGTTGGCAGGGAAAAGAAAACTTTCCATTTTACAAAATAAACCTACTATATAGTAGGTTTATTATAGTTCATATTTTTATTATAGTTAGTTCTACATATAAGAATATCCCACTAGAAAATGCAGATTTTACTGTAATTATCTTAGAAATTACCTTAATATAAACCCTATGATATTTTAAAAATAAAACTATCTTTCATAACCAGGTTCAGCATTTAACCTTAAAATATCAGTGCAAAGAGAGAGAATAAAAACCAAAAACAAACCCACAGAAAAAACCCAAAACCTATTTCCCTTTCAAAATCATGGGTTTTAACTTTTTGACATATGTTGGGGAACAGCATAGGAATTTCTTTCCAAAGCAATGCATCACTGCATGAATGTTTTGATAAGGATGTTGTTTTAATTGCCTGCTTTTACATTAGGAACACATGGCAAACTGAAGTGTGTGTGCAAACACAATATTCTCAGCACAAAACTGTGAGAGTCCATCTACAGTGACCTGTTCTGCAGAGGAGAACTGCTCTCTGAAGCTCTCAACAAAGTCAGACTATTTCAACTTGTGTTCAGCACAGCTGAAAAGAAAAAGCTACATAATTTGTTTCTCATTTCTTACAGAAGAACAGCAGAAGAATGCTCATTGTGTAATATTTTGCTCCTTCCATAGAAAAAACCTCACACAATACAGTTTGTTTCCTTCTGCAGTTTTTTCACTTTATGTAAATCATCACAATCTTTTATTGCTAAAAGAGAGACCTCATTGCCAAGAGATGCAATGGATTGCCTGATCTCCTGCTAGGGCTCTTGGCTTGAGAGAGACCCAGATAGGAACTGAGCAACACCTCCTGAGCAGCCATGCCAAGACAGCAGCTGGAACCCATTACAGAGCGGGACAATCCTGTCCAAAAAACTGAATGCCAGGATCTCAGGGTATGAAAGGCTTAGAGGACAGTGCTGTAAAAATACAAGGATCTTCATGAGAGTTTGGATTTTTGGGTCTAAAAGAAGTTTTGCTGGCTACTGAAAACATTCCTATAATTTTATTGTTTTGATAATAATGTGAAAGGAGCTATTCCCCCAGTACTGTGGCTCTGTCAATTGTCTACTGGGAGAAAAATAAATGAGAAAAAAAGAAGACTGAAAGTGCTTCACAATAAAAGAAGGGAAAAAAATTAAGCTTAGAACTAGTAACTATCTCCTAACACCACTCAGGAAACAGAAAATTCACACCAAAGTGTTGTGCAACTCTGTTGAGGTATAATAGGTTTGCAATAATTTTCAATAACTATGACTTGGATTTCAATGAGACTGGAGATAAGCAACTCTGTTCTGAGAAACTTTTGAAGGTAATCACTTTATGGTAAGGTCTCAGTCCAAACACTGGAGAAAGCTGAAAGATAGGAAATGTGTAGATAACCATCTACTGCTAGAAAGCAATTCAAAACTTACCAAAGGACCGTTTGGGATAGAAATATTTCAGTTAGGAAGCGGGAGGGAGTGGGGTCTCTGAAATAAGGAAAGAGCACCAATCAGCTCAAAATGCAGCAGTCTGTGCAGCCTCTCCCTTAGACAGTTCCAAGATGCTGGTTTTTGTCTGCAAAGTCTGTGGTGGTCCCAAAGAGCTGCTGCTGATTAGCCCACATCAGGAGCAGAGGAAGACTGAGAGCAGTCAGCCACAGCTGTAAAAGCCATGCCAGAGTGACCTGGCAGGAAAGATGCCAGCATCCACTCACTAGCAGGATGGAATTCAAACATTCATTTCCACCCTACATATTTCCCCAACAAGGAAAACTCAGACTACAAACTAACCCTGACTGCCAAAACACCAGCACCTGAAATGTGTTTTGCTCCTTTTTTACACTGACTCAGTTTCTGTGAGGCACTCAGATACAGCAGCCTGGGAATAGATTGCTATTTAGTAAGGACTTACAGCACAGAATAAACACCCACAGATAGAAACCTGCTGTTTTCAGGGTCTGCCAGACACAAGCCAATACCAATGGCAGTTTTCTCAAATCACTCCTGGATTCTGTTGCATTTGCCCCTCTTATTTTTGATAAACTTTGAATCAAACAGCAAGTCTACCTTTTCAAGTGGCCATATTTACCCAAGGCAGAGCAAGAGAAAGATTTGGGCTATATTTTTCATTACACAATGGCAAGAGCTATGACCAGCAAAGACAATTGCACAAACAGCTGCAACTGGACTGTACAGGCAGAGTAAGCTCTGCAGGGCAATCACCAGAAAGCACCAGAGAAGAAAGGGTGAGAGCTGAGGTGGAGGAAAGACAGCCCAGAATGAGAAACAAAACTACCAGAGCAAATATGATGACAGTGGGTTAGTTAAAAATATGCCTCTGGCCTAGTTAAGTGATGGAGGGAGAAGAAAAAATTGTGGCATCTCCTAGGAGAAAAAGCCTGCCTGTGGTGGGGAGTGAGGGAATTGCTGTTCTGGCTGTACCTTTGGGCTGGTTGCAAAGCAACTCAACTCCTGCCACTCTGGGGTCATGAACAGAGTTCTTCTGTGGGGAATGATGACAAAACAACTTTGTAGTTCAATCTGGAGCTCAGGTAAGAGGAGACATTAATATCATCACCTTCTTATGATCTTGTATGTGGTAGACAAAGCTTGCAGGCATGAGAGGGCTTGCATGGCACAAGGGAGGCTGCCCAAGCAGGGAATATAAAACCTGTCTTAAACATCTGCGTCTGCTGCCTAAGTGGTCAGAAAATACTGAGAAATTAGAAAAGGAAAATGGGCCCCAGAAAAGAGCTGAAAATGACATTTGTCCAGCTTCAGGAAGCTGACAGATTCTCAAGTTTCTGCGTCTAAAACCCAATGCAAACTCAGGAAAAATAAGCTCATGCTTTGAAGAGTTAATGTCTGTGCACAAAACAAAGTGGAGGATCACACTTTGGGACACAGGGATATTGGGGAATCAAATATAAAACTCAAGATGAGAAACAGGCAGAGAAGGAAAATGGTATCTACAATTTCTGGCTTTAATCATCATTTAAGAGCCAAGTTTGGAGCAGCTAAGACATGTGATGACTGCTTGGATACTCCTGAGGGACAAACTTGGCTCTCAGAGAAGGAAAACTACCCCTCACATGGGATGGATGGGAGCACGAGCAGGTCCCAACTATCACATTCCACCAGCAATTTATGGTGTTTAACATGGATGCACAATAGGTTTTGCTCTTCAGATGCTGCTTTCCCTTTTTTTGTGAGGGAGCTTTTATGTATGCTCCTGTCCATACAGCTTAGAGAATTCACTTTTTAAGCCTGTAATTTTAAAACAATCTTCAGTTTATTTTAACAACACATACACCAACTCACTTTTCAGTTTGGTGAGGCTGAGAATGACAGCAAGCAAGCAGCTACTGGCCTTGTCTACTGCAGATTTAAGGTGATAAGGAGAAAGGCAAAGACTGAACATGGGCTATGCCTGTGGAGGCTCTGCTGCTGTGCTGTTTCACTTTGAATGTTTGTAAAAACCCCACAGTTACAATCCCTAGTGGAGGTGGTGCTCCAGCCATAGACCAGAATTAAATTAAAGTGAGAAGCACTGTTTGTTTGTGTCTGGGTCAAGAACTGTTGCGATCAGACCTCACATTTCATGACCATGATCAGAACCAGACCATTTTACCCAGGGGATGTCAAATACACCCAGTAAAATTGTTTAGATTTTTGCTTCATTTTTTATTTTCTTTTTTCCCCACAAAAAAAAAAAAAAATTGATTGCACTGAACAGTTTTTGCATTTTCATGGAAAGGATTTTCTAGAATTTCAAGCTCTATTGCAAAATAAACCTGCAGGCTGAATCTGAAAATACTCCCCTCTTTTCTGAAAGCCTTGTGTGCAAGTTGACCAAATTCTAGTATCTTCATGCAGATTTCAATTTAAAAACATTAAAAGGAGAAATGAAATTAAAAAGTAACAAAACAAAAAAAATTCCATGAAAGTTATTAGTGTATACTATATGTTTTTTGTCTATTTGATTATGATAGTTAGCTCACAAATGGCTGCTTTCCCCCCACATTCTTACTTCACGTTATTAACAAAAGGAGTTAAGGCTGCTTCTGGTTGAATGCTCAGATTACTTTCAAGGGTGGTTATATGTGAATGTAAGATTTACTGTAATCCTTTATTTGAGGAGTGTTCCATCATTCCTGCAACCTCTGAAGTCCTTTTTAATTTTTTTAATACTCTGTAAACATTCCTTACTTTATACATGACTATAAATGTCATATATGGTATTTCCATGGTTTGAAGATATACAGTAATAGACATACATATATTTTTATGTACATATTCATTGCTGTATCAAAGCAAAGATGGTGTGCACCCCCAAATAAGAAAAGTTTGCAGTTAGTAAACCATCAGGGGATCTATGGAGCAGAGTAAGACAGCTGAGATCAATGAGCAGATCTGGTCCCTGCTATGTCAGCTGGAAGTTGATTGCAGTAGCTGTGCAAGGTTGGCATTTACTGAGAGGGGAGACAGAGTCCCCTTCCCACAGTATCTCAGGGCTTTAGGAACATGATTGCCTAAGCTCCCCTAGAAATGGTGCCTAATGAGCAGTGAAGCAAAAGGCAAAGATGCTATGGGGAGCCTTTACTGATGGATTAGCCGGTGTGCAATGCATCAGAGCATCAGCAATCAAGCTGTTTAATTAATGAAAGACATCTCTTCATGTGAATTACTCCAAATTATTCTTGATATTTTTCCAAACCAGCCTTGCTGCAAGATTTGGCTTACATTTAACTGCAGACCATGGGCTGCTTAACTTAGTATTACCAACCCACAGTTGTGCATTTAAAGGAATACATTTTTTTCAGGAAAACATCTCTATGCATTTGAGGTCTTACCTCTGAGATACCAAAACTGACTGGTTAATCTGTCATGAGAAATAGCTAGCCGACAGCTTCAGAAGTAGGGCAAGTCTCATCCTAAGCATTTTGAAATGCACACACACACACACAAAAAAATCCTTATTCACAGAGTAGGACTGCATGGACCACATACACCACACATGAGCCTCAGTCAGAACTTATTTGAAGGTAATTATACTAAAGGATCCACTGTTGGGCAACACCTAGGTAGTTACATCTGCACTGCCCAAGCCTGTGCCAGGAGTCTTTGCTAATAACTGTTTGCATTTCCAGTTGATCGGTTTTTCCTTTCCTTTTAGGATTTTAAGCTTCATGACCTGCTAATGTAGTTATGTGGCTACCAAAGTTTCTGCTACAAATGCTATTCCAACTCACTGCAGTCAGTCAAAGCTGATGAATAGCAGCATATCATACTGCTGGCATGGAATATATACATACCAGGCGTGGAATAAAGAAAGTTTAGTCCTAAGAAATTTGGTTCCCAAGGATTTGCCATCAGCTTCAGCAGATTCAGGATTTCAATTGCTACTCCTAGGCCTTCCAGAAAACAAAATAAACTCTACAACACAAGCTCATTGTTCTAAACCTTGAAGGGATATAAATTGTAGTCCAGTTCATATAAACTCTTTTTTCATACTACTTACTACTTTTCAGTAATAAAATCCTATAAATCTGGGTCAACCTATTATGAAAAATTAAGTAACATAATATTTTCAGTTTTTGAATGAATAAAGATACTAAGACTTGCTAAGCAAGTACATAGTATGTGCAGTGTATTTTTAAGTGTTTTGTAAGACTTTAAACATGTGGTTTTACAGAAACACATGTACACCAGCTGTGCAGAAACAAAAATAAACTTCAGAACTCCAAGGACCCATTTTGAGGTATCTTTTAGGTCAATCCTCTGCAAACTAAGAGTCTGAATCTGTACAACTTAGTAAATGAAAATCTCCACGATTTCAGCTCCTAAGTAACATATCCTGAAAAGTCTCCGAGGCATAGAAACTCAAGCACCTGAGTCAAAGGTAGGAGGGTACTGTGCAGTCAGCAAAATTTTCACTTTGGTAAAGTGAAATAGTTGTCTGAAACACTCCCCACTCCTGGAATATAGAAAGGAGGGTTGATCTTCATTGCCCCACACAATTCTCTCTTCCCACAGATCTCAATAAAGTTATGCTTGGCACAGCCTCAGTGCTGAATGTGGATATGCCTTTTGATTCCCTCCTTCCCCCACTGCTATCTATGCCTGTCTGGTCAGCTATTGTACAATTTCACACTGTGATCAAAATGATACACCTCTCTTTGAATAAAGGCTGTCTCTAAGCTTACTTTCTGTAATTTAAACATAATCTTCTAACTTACTGCTTTACAAGTATCATGGAGCAGGTCAATGAAATGAAGCATTTCCAGGTCAGGTAAATGGATGAACTTTCCAGCACTCACCAGTGTGGCACTGGAAGGAAGATCACAGTGACTTTGTCCAGCCAACAGTGCTGCCAATGCACTGCTGAATATAAAATCATCTCATGCTGGGGCTGCAAAACAAATGGAAGGCCTGCCAGCTGCAGGAAATCTAGGAAAGATGGAAATGTGTTTTTTACTGTTGAGAAGTTAAGGACAAGCCAACATGATGGTGAATTGCTTTGAGAGTGGGCTGAGTCATGAGACAGGTCTGGGGTGAGTTAGGGACAGGCATCACCACAGCCCCCAGGGAATCTGCAGGTGCTTGGGTTCCTACTATTTGAAATTACTGGAGCTCAACTGAAGTTAACCCTTAATTAAGGATGAGCCTAGACTTAAAAGAGGCACTCAGAAGACATCTGACCAAATCAGCTGCTCTCATGCCCATCTGAAAATAAAGTTTAATGTAATTATAAATGTACACAAAACATAAAGTTAAGCAGCACTAACAGCACAGCCAGGAACAAGCTGTCTTCACAAACTTTGACACCAGGTGATCTTTTCAAGCATGTCAAATCTTGGCAGGAGATGTGTGACTTTTTATCCCAATACCAACCCATGAAAGGAACTTGTGGGGCCTAGGAAGTTCCTTTCAGACAGTCACATCCTTCAACATCATTCTCACTACTGCAGTGTCCCTCTCCAGGCTGAGTGGGTCCTGCCCTGTATGTCTGAGTGGTGGCAAGGAAGAATGATGCTGAAGGTGTCAAAATTAATCTTTAAATGTCTTCTCTATGAATACAATCACGGGCTCTAGAGGAACATTTAATCAGCATCCATTCTTTTGCAATGTTCATAATGTGTGGAAGTTTTCCAAAGTATTTTGTCTTCATAATTTTCCTCTCAAAACTCTCAATAATTCTTATTTAGTACAAATAAATATATTCTCCCTTAGTCAGCAAAACAAGAAATGTTTTGTTGTCAAGAAATGTCTTGAATGTCAACATTTTTTTAATACTATGAAAGTAAAAAAAACCTGACTATTCCATTTGTTGTTGAGATTTCAGATATCTGTGAGCAGGACTACATTATTTTCAAACAGATTTAGTTTAAACTCCTGACCCTGTTAGGCTTTAGATTCTGCCCTTTCTACTGAAGCTTTAGCAAAATTTTTCTCATCCTGTCAGCTGAAAGTTCTACTTTGTTTCCTTCCATTAGTGTGTGAAATGCAATTAGTTTTATCATCTTTGCAGGACAAAAAAGGTGACAAGTGCATTTTCAAAAGTACCTTCTGCTATTTCCATGCAGGTTGCAAACTTTGTTTTCCATTTTTTTTTCTTTTTAACTCTTAAACTGTACTTAAGCATTTGTTTACCACATTCTAGAAAGGTTTTAGAACATTATACGTCTTCCAAATATTGCTATGAAAATGTTGTTCTATTTATTCAGATGCTCAGTTGTTAAAAATACCTTAGATTTATTGTTAAAACTACAAAAAGAAATAGAAAGTTTATTAAAAACTGCACAGCACAATCAAACAAATGTTAATTAAAACGTTTAATTATTCTATTGCTACACTATTTTTCAGAGAGTCCTTTTGATTGCTTATTTTCAGAAGTAACACCATTGAGATGCTGCTCGAGGAATTATAAAAACATATAGCTGCAGGAAGTTATTTCCTCTATCAAGTGAGTTTTAAAAATCATCCTTTTCATTTTATGTGTATATATATATATATATGTATATGTATCTCCCCAGAACACAATGAGTTTTTATCCACTTTAAATGCCTGTATTGCACCATTCCTCCTGACAGAGGACATCTGAATACCTTCTAGCATTGTAATAAACAAGCCCAACAACCAGGCTTTTGCCAAATCAGGCCCATGGCTGCGTCTGTTAATCAGATGTCCAGCTGACTGAAGGCTAATCTACAAACAACCAGAACAGAAATAACTGTGGCCAGATATAAGACAATTTTGGCTAAGTGGGGTCTGAAGAAGGCATGTTGCAGCAAGAGCTAAGCAGATACCAGAAAAGGAGGAACTGGCAATGGGGACAAGAAATGAATGCTGGGACATGTCACCAGCCAAAGCACAACTACATAATCACAGATCCCATGTCAGTGGCCAGGAGTTCAAAGCAAACCACAAATAAATGTATCATGTTCAGGCACATCTCCAAGGGTTGTTTAATGTTTTTGTTCCCTGCATTTCTGCATGTTCTACAAATAAATCATCCTGCATTTTGGAAACGTGTCTGGCCTCTCCACTTCTCTAATTCCAAAACATTTCTACTGCCAGTGCTACCATATGATCAAGAAAAAGCACCATCTGTCTCTTCCAAATGTGGTCTTACTCCTTTACCACTTCCACCTTACAGTTTGCATATGCTGCTTGTCACATACTTGCTTCTTTCCCCCAACTTCTTTTCAAAGCCCAGAAAATGAAGGGGAAAAGGCCACCATAATGAAAACAATACATGGTAACCATGATTTAAGTTCTTTCAGGTTAGCATACAGTGATTAAAATTTCCTTTTTTTTCCAGTTTGCAAATCAGAGTTTCAGATATGCATGCAAATATATCTCCCTTGTATTGCAAGCTTTTGCTAATTAATTTCAGAATTTTCAGAATAGGAACACTCATTGAACTCAGAAGAGTGTTTCCAGCGTTATCATGCAACATTGGTTCTCAGCTGTAGTTTCTTCTGGTGCTCAGATGTTCAAAACTCTTACAGAAGCAACTAGCAGAAGTACCCCTCTTTCTAAAATTGGATAATACCAGAATACACCCTTTTTGTGGTCAGAAAATTGCTGCTGTGTCTCAATGATGCAAAGAAGAAATAAATGTGCAGTTCTTTTTCATCCTTGAAGATGTATACCAGAGCAATTAGCAGAATTTCCCTGTTGATTTTTACTTCACGGCAAAGAAAAGAACTGTCAGACCCAGGCAGTACGACAGTAGGCAGCAAGTGCCAGTGCTTACATGGCAAAGACACAATGGGGAATGGCATTTTCTTTAGTTTAAGAGAATTGTTTACTAGGTAGTGACAAAGTTTAACTAAAAATGGCAAAATATTTCTTTATGGATGGGGAAGGAATATTTTTATTATTGTGAATAAATAAATGTACATATATATACATATCTATATATACATATAGATATAGGAGTGTGTATCTATATATAATGCATATATATTAATATGTGTGTATATATATAAAAAATGCATATACACACATAATGAATATGCACCACTGAAAATAACTCTATTACCTATCTCCTGTGAAAACAACCTAACATAATCTTGTAGTTCAAAACAAAAAAAACTTCAATCCAAACTCCTTATTTTCTGTAATCTTTCATCTTGATGGTTAAAAGTCCACACAAAGAAAGCTTACCTAAAATACAGCATTCAAAATATTGTATCAGCCTCCATACTCCACATTTAGAATTTCCATAGAGCCTATTGCAACAGACTTCTTTACAGACCTACTGCTACTGGCTCCCTGCCACTAGTAAGTTGTTGATCACCTGTGGTTAGGAGTCCACTTTCCTGTAAAGCACAGATTTGCCAGTGCTCACAGATCCACAGGTCAGCATTCCTGGCAAACATCTGTAATTCTTATGCATCTCAGACTGAGTCACTGCAGTAGATGTCAGACCCTTGCAGGATGTGCACAGGCACCTTGTCTGTCCAGTGTCACCACACAGTATCACAGCAAGACATTACAAGCTATGATGCAAAGCACTTGGCCAGGTAGACCTGACTATTGCTGAGACTGTCTCATCCACCAGGCAGGTTAAATTGCTAAATTTGTGAAAGGGGGTTGTGCAGTCTAAAGCTCTGCCCTGCACTTTCCCATCTTGTCTCAGAAAACTTGCGACACTCCTTGCAGACATAGGCAGACTATCACATACAGTTGGAATATGTTAAGCTATCTCATAATCAAATGTGCATTTGAGATTTCACTACAAAGAATGCTCCTGGAGATTTTGTAGTGTTTTTCCCTGATTGTGCAAGGCACAAAAGTTATTTTTCAAGTATATATTACAAATTTGTAATTAGCTATGTCACATTTAGCTCCTGTACTACAATCAGTAAAGTTCTTAAATGTACAGCTGATCACTTTTTTTTTTCATACAGGTAATAGAAAAAGTCATTAGAGGCAGGACTTTTCTAAATTTAATTTTTATGAATAACAGGAAACTTATTGAGATTGTAGGCAGCAATTACACTAGCAAAAAACTTGAAATGGCTGAGTTCACCTGCCTCAGTATGAGAAAAGGAAGAACTGGAACACAAAAAGGATCTATGTTTAAGAAAACAGGGTGAAAAAACGAAGCAACTTTGTATACAAGACTACAACCACAAGCTAAAAAGACTCCAGGAAATTTACTCTATCCTAGAGGATACAAATCAAGACATAAGCATAAATTTCCCCTATGAGGCAGAAAACCTAGAGAAACAGGAGGAGATTCTCTTGGCTAAATCATAAGGACTTTGCTGACTTCAGAAACAGAAAGCCATGGGAAGTGCAACTCAGCTCAGACCATTACAGATGAAATACAGGCACTCAGGGGCAAAATCAGAATGAACAAAGGTGCTTCTAACGTCCCCTGGGAGGCATGGCAAAAAACACTTGGAGAAGGAAAGAAGAAAACAGGAAAGGAAGGAAGACATTTCAGAGAGATGACAACAAAAATTGAAGATTCCATTATTAAATGCAAGGCAAATATATCCACAGTTATTACTGAGAAGGTTAATAGGCTTGACACTTCCTTTCTGCAGCCTTTGTTAGCAAAGATAGCATAACCAGATGATTAGAATAATCATGGATAGACTAGAGGAAAACCAGACTAGATAAACTGAAACATTTTCATGTCAGCTGGGTCAGATGAATTGCACCTGAGAGAATTTCAAGAAGTCAGTGAACTAATCTCAGACCAATTACAGGCTTTATTTGAGGAGGTACAGGCAGTGGCTGAAGTTTCAAAAGGGCAGAAGGAGGCAAGTATAGCGCCTGGAACGATCCACTCTTGCAAACAGTGTGGCACCACAGCAGAAGAAACAAGTCCCACACTAGGAATTACAGACAAGTATTGTGTGGGAGAAACAATAATCTATTCTTCTGCTCTACATAGAGGACTCTTGCAGTATTGCTCCTCATTGTGACCATTGCACTTGAGGAATCACAAGGAAAACTTGGAGACAGCCCAGAGAAAAGTGCCCAAAATCATCACATAGCTAGCAAAACCAAGAATAAGAGACCTTGGTTTGTTTAGTCTGGGGCAGAGAAGACAGGAAAGAGCAGAGGAACATTTTTCAAATACTTTTCTTAGTCATGCTTTACCTAACAGACTTTTCTATGGCCAGTGAGGCTGGAGCTAAGTTGCAGAAGATTTAAGGTACTGGATGTTAGGAAAAACTTTTGTAGTAAAAGGAATTATGTACTTGATTCTCTGGGAAAGTTTTGGAAGTTTTAGGACAGTTCATGGCAATTTTTAAGAACTGTTCTGAGAAACACCTAGTAAGAAGGATATAGAACTAGGCCTGCTCAGGGTTAGCAGATGCACTGAGGGATGTTTCAGGATCCTGTCAGACTCCATCTCTTGTAGTGCATAAGACCTGGGACTTGGGAGCACGATTGTCTCTCTCTCTGTACACATATGTACATATAAATACCTTACCCAATAAATCTAATAGATGTATCAGTATGCAAATGCTGATTCTGTGCCTCCTCAATTCAGTTTACAGATCTTAACTGTGTCAAACAGAGGAGAACAATGAAGTCAGGGCACCCCTTGAAGTTATGGGTGGGAAAGGGCATAGGATTGCAGCTAGGAATTCTCCCAGTGATGACCAACCTGCTCTAAATGGAAAAAGAACATGATCTGCCAGATGCGACAATGTCGAATAGTTCCAGATGTGCTCCCAGTGAACTTGGCAGTAAAAATCTGGTAAAAATTTGTCAATGCTGTAATCTAGCTAGGGGATTTGTTGTAACACAGAATAACATTTACAGATTGTTCTTGGTCCAACCTGACACCTTGATAAGCATGGGGTACAGCAAGAATGCTTGTCTTGCCTGTTTCAATTTCAGCTGCCCACAATAACCCACTTGAGTTTGAAAAATAATTTAAATTTAAATTATTTTTATTAATCTCTTTATATATTAAGAGAATGGGATAGAAATATCATCTTATAAGATTCCTCTGGAAGGAAAGAAAACAATCGTAGCTCAAAAAATTAGACAGAGAATCAGGAAACTCTGGTTTCTAACCATTTATGTCATGGCCCTACCCTTTGTTATCCTGAATGTTTCACAGTCTCTGTTTTCACATCCACAACGATGGGGATGAAGGCATTGATCAATCTTTATACAGAGTTTCAAGATACAAGGCTGGAAGATAAGAGTCAAAGTCCTGCATCTAGAAATCACGAATGCATTTATCCAAGGGTTTGATGATTTTATGGATGGGCCAGCACACTAAATAAAGGCATGAAACAGAGGATGAGACCTTCTTTCCCACCCTGGCATCAAAAGGCTGATGTAGTACAAAGGAAACTGACAACTCCTTATTTTTTCAAGGAAGACTTTCTGGTACAAAACTCTGGCAGATTACTATAACACAGGTCTCCACAGAACCTTTTCACAACTGTTGGCATATAGAAAATGGTGTCAGGAGAAGAAGCTGACATAGAAATGCTAAAAACTTTGTGCCCCTTTTAGCAGCTATTGGATGCTGCATTAAATTAGGTGTGCCCCAGATTGTTTCTCTTAAGACTCTCCCATTTCCAGAGCAGTGCATTAAGTAGGAAGATGAAAGGTGATGCAAAGAGTACCCTAATTCAACACAGTCACTCCTCCTCATGTTTTGCCTTTGTTTCTACTTCTTTAGAGCTATGGACCAAAACTGTATTCAGTGTTTTTCCACTGTTCGTTTGGAGAATTTTGTAGTACAGACAGATTTTTTTTTTTCTTGTTGCACCAAAAGCTATGGTCAGGGGAAAAAACCCAACAAGTCAAAAGCCAACAAACAGACACTGATTTACATGCATATATATATACATATATATATATATATGTATGTATGTAAGGTAGAAGCACAAAATTACAAACCTGAAGGAAGGAAAATTCCTACAAAGTAGCTTTTTGCCAATAAATATAACATTATGGAGCAGGACTAACAAAATTATGTGTGTCTGATACAGGAGGGATATCTGAAACCCTTCATTTCAAGTTGGAGATAGCCATCTCCTCCTGCTAGAGCATTACTTATGGTAGGGAATAGAGTTTTGGTTTTCTCATTAGGAGGGGAATTCTCTCATGAGAATTCTCAATCTCAGTAATTCTTTTTTAAAAACCCAACAAAAATGGAGCCCCTAAACTGAGATTGAATGTGCTTTTTAGGTCATGGTACATGGCAGCATTCTCTAAGGATGGTTACTATAGACAGACCCACAAAGGTTATGAAAATTATGGGACAAATTCTCAGCTGGATTAAAACAACACAGATGCTCATACTTATATGGAACTACCCCAGTTCATTCCTGTTAAGAATTTGCCAGTTGTTCCAGATTAATATATCTATCTACCTGAGGGGTTAACAACTTCAAGCCCCTCAGATACCATGATGACAGCTCCAAAGACAAATGGAAATTGTGTTCTGTACTTGAAAGCTCATCATCATTACTTACTACTTACACAGCATCAACAGCATGTACTTTGGGACTTAACAAAAACTGTCTACAAGTCAAGTCCCAAGATCAGTAACTATACTGCTGTTGTCATTCTATTAGATGAGCAAAACTGTAGCTCCTCTTTTCAGTTTAATTACATCTGTAAACATAAGAGCATAGCTGAGCATAAGACACTCTCTAATGCTACACATTGTGCACCACCTTTCCACTTAATGAAGTGAAAAGAGCACAGAAATATTTTTGGAAATGTAAATATACTGAAAGGAAATCAAATATTTTCAGTATCTAAAAACCTTACACTGAGACCATCCTGGAAATTTGAGAAGGCACAAAAGAGTCAGTAAAGCCTGCACAAACAAATATACCTAGCTGCTTAGAGCACATTGTAAGCAAGAGTTTTTAGTTGATACAATCTGTCAGAGAGGCACAAAACAAGCTGCTGAAGATCTAAGAGAAAAGGCTGAAACTAGTAAGATGCTCAAACTACAAACCACACAGCTCTCCTTTGAATTAGCTCTGACCTGACTCAACTGACCTTGAAGAGCAGAGGATTTGAAATTGTGTAAGTGGGAGCTGTAGAGGATCTCAGCTCACTCTAGACCTTACAAATATACCCCCACATTTTTCTCTTAGCAATTTCCAGGGCAAAATGCCCTTTTCATCTTCTTGCTAAGAAATAATAGCATGCACACCAAAGCCAATAATTAGTATATGCAAGCAAAATCACAGAAAACATGCATTGTTTTTATGGGTGAGTCTGACTCCAGGTGCTGTTCTCCATGTAGCAATCAGATACAGAAAACAGAGCTGGCACTCTCTGCATCAGTAGATGTTAGTATTCCAGTGCTCAAAACAACACAGATATACCAATTTTTCATGTTTCAAATGACACAAGACCTTCCAGACTAGTAAATGTCTTCAGGGCAGAGGAATAGCTGCAAACTAACATCTGCCAACAAAATGGAAGGTTCTTTCTGTCATAATTATCAGTTGTTAACCTCGTGGCCAACTGCCTTTTTCAACAATTCAGACTGAAATATTTGCATGCTCATTTAAAATTTTTTTTAGCACAAAATATTTTCTGATAGTTGATGTTTATGTTAGTTTCAACTTTTTTCAACATACACTTTAAAGGTGGAAGGTATGACTAACTTGACTTTTTCAAGCTTTTGGCATCAAAAGTGCTTTATTATAGCTTGGATATCCACTAAATAGAGCCAAAATGTTTTTGGAGGTGTTGAATTTCCACAAAGTTTGAAAACTTTTCTAGATCACTTTTAGTTTTAGACAGTTATTGAGTTTAGCACTTTTACTTCTCTCTGATGACCGGTGATGGAACCCAAGGGTTCAGCATGAAGCTGAGTCAGGGGAGGTTAAGGCTGGACATCAGGAAAAGGTTTTTCACCCAGAGGATGTTTGGGCACTGGAACAGGCTCCCTAGGGAAGTGGTCACAGCACCAGCCTGACAGAGTTCAAGAAGCACTTGGACAATGCTCTCAGGTACAGGGTGAGACTCCTGGGGATGGTCCTGTGCAGGGCCAGGAGTTGGATTTGATGATCCTCCCTTCCAACTCAGCACATTCTGAGACTGAACATGCAGAAACTGTGGGCTCTTTTTCCTTTTTTGAAGATTACCAAAAGACATCACTGCTATGACCGCAAGAAAATGTACATTGGAAATTGGTGGGAGTGAAGTGCTTAGCTTTCAAGAAAGCAGATTTTAACAAGCTCTAGGAAGAGCTACATTTTGGTACATGAATGAATTTATGTAATCCCACTTTCAGCAATTTGTAGCTGAAGAAGATGAGTGTAATAAGGGTCCTTAAGTTTCCAAAATAAAGACGACATAACAGGTACTGAATTAATGAAAATTGGTAATAGTCCTAAGCAAGTGGAAATAAAAATATGGGAACACTAGGGATTTAAGAAAGTAATAACATGCAGCTCTGGCAACGTGGTAATATTTATATGTCTCAAATACCAGAGTTGCACAGAATAAAGTTTTCAAGGGGCTCTAAATGCAGAGAAGGAGAAAGCTGTAGAAATAAAGGAGATGGAACTCATGGTCTTAGGGAGTGAGAGACAGCAAGAGATTTCCACAATGATCCTTGATACAAAAATATGCCATACTAGCAGAAGAAGCTATTTTCAGTTTGAGAAAGACTTCTTAATATTTCAAGTCAGATTATTATCAGAACCAGATGTTACATTACACTAACTTCTTCTTTAAGTCCCAATACTAACCATTTTCTACAAAAAATTGCCTGTGTTTCCACCTATTTCAAATACCCCTTAATCTTGCAGTTGATCCATCCCAGAATACTCCTTTCCATGACACTGCTATTGTTGCTACAAGATCCACCACTAGCTCTGCAAATCTTGTAATGCTCCCATAGCTGGAGAACTCAATGGCATATCAGAGAAGGATCACTCTGAGAACAGCAGGAGTTTTTATTTCCTTGTAGTGGCCATTTCAGACACAGGCACCACGCTAAGCCACAGTGTGTTCCTGTGTGCTCTTCATATTTCCTTGGGGTTCTGAATAATTTCCATTTAAGAGAAAACAAAACCAAAAAAACCACCTTTCTCTCATTCCAGTTCAGGTCTGGCATTTCCAAAGTGCAAGCATAATCTTCACACTTACAGTATTCTCTTGAAGTATGTATTATATAGCAACAACTCTAAACTACAGAAAAATCTACAAATATATAAAAGTGCTGAGTTCAGATGTTCATAAAACCTGAGTCACTACATTCCTGTATAAGAACAACAGATGTTTTCCATTTGCTTCTGTGCTACTGTATTTATTTAGCTACTCTTCCTTGTAAGAGCAAAATTCAAAAGGAAAGGGGAATGCATGGTAAAACCAGGCAGCAAGTCATGAGAACTGGATTTTTAGCAGAAAATGTCTCCTTTACTTCAGCAACTTTAATATCCTCATTTATTTATGAAAGAACTCTCCCCACACAATGAAGAATTGAAAGCAACTGACCTCTTTAAAATTCTTTAAGCACAAACATTAAAATACTGGAGCAAGCCCAATTTTTTTCTTTCATAACACAAAAACAAGACTGTGAGTTGGATTTGACACATTATCTGTGTGTGGGTAGCTTACAGCAAGGTCAACATCAAGTGAAATGAAATTAAATGATGAATTCTGGGTAGTGGGCAGGAATCAAAGGAATCTGGCCTAACTATCTGTGGTTAAAGCAATTTAATTACTTAAGGGTGTTTAAAACAATTTAATTACTTAAGGGTGTTGTGCAGTCAGTCAGTCTCTATGGCATGAACTAGAAATAATTATTTATCTTTATGGCATTTTCATAATGCATTTTTGTATTTTGGCGAAAAAAGCAAGCATATTTACTGCGCTGACATTTTTCAAATGATATATTAAGCATTGAAAAGCATGAAGTGAGTTTGCTGCTACTATAAATTTAAAGAATAGGTGGATTTTGATTGTATGATGGAATTTTGGTTATACTGAGGAGTTTTTTTCAGTGATCTATTATGATTAATTTAGAATATGCCTCACTTAAAGTTGTGGGGTCATATGCAAAATAGTTGTAAAGGTTTGATACATATCTACTCAAGGTCTAAAAATAAAGCCTCCTTTGCCTCCCTTCTGTCTCTCCTGCCACATCCTCTTATCCATTTCACAGTCTGCTATTGCCAAGGTCTGTGGAAAGCATGGGAAAGGAGATGCTTGGTGTGGAGTGGCTGGGAGGTCACCCAGCACATAACTGCTCCCAGGCGGTGAGCTCTGCTCTCAGACTCTTGTCTTCAGGCTGCAGGGTGGTCGGAACAGCACCCTGTTCCACTGGAGCTGATGAGCCAGGCCACCAATATTCCTGTTAGCATGAGCCAACTACTCCAAAATAACAGCCCAAACTTAAACTAACTGCAGCCAGTGGAAAGGGAAATTGTAAAAGAATGATACAATCACTGGAAATCTCTCCTAGCAAAACCACAATTTGCAACAACTACAACTTGTGAGTTATTGGAAGATGCGTAAGAGCATGTAGTGTATCAGCAGCCACCTGCTATCAGCAGCCACATGGCTGCATATCAAGTACTATCTTTTCACAAGTGAAGTCTCTTGTTTCTTTCATTCAGTTTTTTTTCTGAGGTGAAGCAACACCTGGCACAGCTATTAACAACAAAACACAACCAGCACATAAAAAGAAGATGCATGTCTGCTTTGAATGTGCTCAAATGAGAAGTGCTAGGTTGCTGAATGCATGCTGAGTTCTTTGGACAATACTTTCATTTTACAAAATAGTTCTGTATCATGGGATTTACAGCACTAGGCACTGAATAAGAGAGAAACATCACAAAAATTTAAACTCACATTCTACTGCAGGAAGATTAACTTCATGCAGCTTTATCTGTTTAGAAAGAGTTGAACTGCAAAGAATTATCCAAAGCTTTGCTTAGAATATCATGTAAGTTTTATTTTTAGCTTAGAATATCTACCATCCCTAAAATGAGGTTGTACAGACAAAAGCCAAGTCACTTTTTTATCCATAACAGCAACATCAAATGGAATGAAAGGACTGGAGATAGTAGTATTTTAAGACTCCTAAAATAGCCAAAGAGGATGAAACCTGACATTATATATTAAAACATAAAATATCATCCTGAAATCCACCATTATAAAGAGGTATTTACCTTATTGAATGGCAGATTAACATTATAGCACTAGCTGTCAGAAACTGGAGGTATTTGAGTTAATTTTTTAATCACTTCCATCTTCTTTTCATCACATGGGAACATCTAAGGGCTGAACACTGAACTTTTTATGTTCATCTTTATGCAAGATACTATTGCTGGCAAAGCTGGAGCAAGAAGAAAACTCCTCTTATAACCTCAATTTAACTTCAGACGGATGTACATGGTACAAAGCCAGTGAAGTGATAAATAGTTTCTGGCAGCTCACCCTTCCTACCTTGAGTAGTGTTACAGTTTATCGTTGGGACTCGCCATTCACCACAGGAAACAGGGGAAGCAGTGTCGTGTTGTCTCAGGCTATATTCACAGATACTTCATAGAAATCCTTGGCAAATAGTCAGCAAGTACTAAAAAGCATAAAAAGTGTCTTTATTTTGTGAACAGATATATCTCTAAAGGATCCACTAGGAAGCCCAGGAGAGGGGAAGCCAAGGCTGGGGTTAAAATAGCTGGTTTATTCACTTCTGCACAGAGCACAATAGTTTTACTGATTCAATCCACTAGTCATTTGCTAATTTTGCACCTTGGAAATGAGTATGGACACACATACAAATCAACATTTGCAGCAAAAGCATGTGAAATTACTATTTCTCAAAGCAAGTATCAGTTAAAACATTTTAAAATTCTTATTACTATATGTAACGGCTTCTTTGGCAATATTGTAACTTAAGAGCCTAATTCTGCAATCATTACTACCAATAATTTGCAGCAGCAAACTGCTTCAGTTGACAATTTGCAAGAATACAACTTAACTCTAGTTACAGAAGAGGACCTTCAGTGATCTGCAGTTGTCACTCTCCCAAAAGCAGAAAAAGAGGGATTAATAAAAATAGTCTATTTTCTCTTCAGTGGTAGGCCTTAGCAGAACAACATTCTGTACCTACAAATCAGTACCTAAAGGGGCCCTACAAGAAAGCTGGAAAGGGACTTTTTACAAGGGATGTAAACGGGGAATGACTTTAAACTGAAGTAGGGTAAGTTTAGATTGTATATTAGGAACAAATTCTTTACTGTGAAAGTGGTAAAACAGGTTGCCCAGGAAAGTTCTGGATGCCTCATCCCTGCTCAAGGACAGGTTGGGTTGCTTTGAGCAATCTGGTCTAATGGAAGGTTCACTGCCCAGAGTAGTGGAGTTGGAACTCAGTGATCTTTAAGGTCTCTTCCAACCCAAGCCCTTCTAGGATTCTGTGATTCTATGAAATTTCTTGCCAATAAAAATATAGCTGATGCCACTTTTCCCAGATCTCAGGTTACTCCTCTTTTACCACCAAATTTTTGATGGCAATTCTAATTAGAGAAGTTAATAAAAAAATAACTCATTGAAATTAATGTCACAACCTGAATGACCCCTGCTGTAATGCCACTCAAATCAGTTAAATTGGTTCCAGAATTAATTGGAGTCCATGTGTTTAATGTTTGTTATTTGAACAAAGAATGAAAAAGGCACCAAATTTCTTGACACTGTATTTCTAATTAAACCAGCCATTGTGTGAGCCTTTACATCTGCAGGATTCCTCATGGAAAGAGCAGATCATGTACAGCATAATGAGTATCAAATGCAGTAAAAATCCACAATAACCTCTATAGCGTAGAATTTGGAAACTGCCTGTTCATTTGTAAATTATCTGATCCTTCTCCCCTTCCCAAAACCAAAACTTGTCTTCCACACTGGAAATTACAATTCAGTGAAGGAAAAATAATTAAGTTAACCAACAAAATAAATTGCTTTTGTAAAAAATAAATTCCAAATGGAGACCCAAAAACACAGCTAAATTTCATGAACATAATAAAAACTGCACAGTAACATCTCACACAACAGAGGTAAAGCTACTGCCATGTGTTTGTGCTATCTGCAGAAGGCTCACCATCAGATCAGACCTAATGCTTAGAGACCCCAAAGGGTCTGTTTTTAAGCAGACAGTAAGGAACATTGAGGTAGGAGAAGTGCAGGGAAGGCATGATCCAGCATGGCTCAGGCTGCTTGTACCTCAACCTCGTGGTCCACTGCTCACCCTGTCCCAGGAGAGCCTCTCTACATCCCCCACTGACAAAGAGACAAACTCCCATACAGGTTCAGTGCTGTTAACAAACACTATTCCTGTCACCAGCACAACTCTGGAAGGTTCCAAAGCCTTGATCCAGTTCCTCCTAAACAGGCTGGATCAAGCTGAAAGCCGTGTGTGTCATTTCAGCTACTTCCTCATCACCTACAGCTCCTAATCGTGCTGATAGCCTCAGATCCCAATAGCTGAAAGATGGCTTTGTTCCTTTCCACCTTACCGCTTTTGACAAAGCCTTCTACAGTGTGAAATGCCTGTGATGGAGGCTTTTCTTAGGTCAGCAGAAATATGGTTGCCCCCTCACGCCCTCATTATTAAAGTCCTGCTTCACAGAACCATAGAATAGTTGGGTTGGATGGGAGCACCACAGACCTTCCAGTCCAAGCCTTCTGCCACAGAGATGTCTTCCACTAGACCAGGCTGCTCAGAGCCCTGTCCAGTCTGGCCTTGAACACTTGCAATTATGCAAATGATCCACAACTTCACCACTAGACTGGACCTTGCTAATTTCAGACCTCACTGAGAGCACTTTAGGAGGAAGTGTTACCTTTCATAGTACGGAGAGAGTTTTGTAGCAGGTTTTGCCATTCTGCGCAGGGAGACTGAAAAATTACCTGGGGACAGTAAAGTTACACATTCTTGAAAAGCAGATTAATGGCCAGCATGCAGGTGGGACTGTCACAGCCATGAAATAAAAGACTGTCATATGCCTACAAGTCATTATGAGACTCTCAGCTTTCTAGAATATTCAATGTACTAGGACTATAACAGGTACACTATTTTCTTTAGAACTGCAGATACACAAAACCTGCATTTAACCCTAGATAAAATACGATAAATGAAGTAGAAGATCAACGGACTCCTTTTTTCACTCAGTAACAGACTAAATGAAAGAATCAGTTAACCACTCTAAAACTGCTCTTGCCATCGTAATAGAGGATTTTTAAAGTTGAAGGAGTAGACCACAGTGAAATTCTATGCCTGATAAATAAAGTATTTTGCACACATTCTAATTTTTTTTGAGACTGGGAATGCCATTATCAGCATGATCTGAGGTATGCGTGTCTGTGTGTACATATGCACACATATGGACACATTTTAATGCTTAGAATAATGTAAGTGATCACTTTCCAGACAGGAACATGTGGCTCCCTTTCTTGCTGTGTGTCACGCAGCCAAGCAATGAATTTAGACAGGCTTTCTACTTGGAGGTTTGGGTTTATTATTTTTTTAGAAGTGCCTATTTTAGAAAATGTTTTTGCAATAGGAAAATGCCTGTAACTAACTAAGAATCATGACACATTTTGAAGGCAGCCTCAAGTTACTTACTGCTATTAAATTAGGTACTAGAGCAACTGAGCAGGAAGGCACATGAATTTCTAGCTGTCGCGTGTATATAGCATGTATACCATACAGTTACAGAAAGAAGTCTTCCTTCTGGTCATTTTTTAACATGATATAATTCATCTATTTGAGAATGATGACAAGATTTGGGAATCCCTCAAAAGAACAGCCAAAAAAAAATGCAACCTGATTTGGCTATGAGATTTGCCATGCCTCTTTCGGCTGATTTTCTTCTAAATCCCAGCTTTCAACAGAAGTTAGCATTAAAAAAGCACATCATCATCCTGAACATTTTTTATTAGTCTAAAAGATATAATCTATTCTTGCTGATGCACATTTTTTAAGTGAACGGGGAATCTGTTCATTGGTCTGGGGACGGGAATTTTTACTAAATAGGAAGACATGGAAACAATTTCACAAACCCATGAACCATCCCAATTCCCTTAGGATGAAGTGAAAGTACGAAGAAGTATACTTAAATGCTGTACATGGCAGGTGAAACCCTACCTCTGTAACACTCAGTGAGTGCTCTGCCATTGGCTTCAGGGCTGGGATATCATGCTGCTCTCTCCCACACTTTTCTTTTGCAATTATGCATTTCTATGCTTTCCAGTCCTTATTAGTGAAGTCAGTTATTAGGGCCTTTTGCTGTTCAATGTACATTCCCCTTTTCTACTGAGATTTTAGCAATTTGTTTCAGTAACGCCTCTGTATCTGACATTTATTAGAGCACAAATCTATGTTAGATACTTGCTAGCTCATCAGGCCCAGCAGCAGACTACTTGAGTCAGCTTGACAAATGGCCAGAGTTCAGAGTCTTTCCATAAATAATGACTTTGTGTTGTCAGTTATTTTGGCCCACGCTTACAGCAATGAGTTTCCAGAGCAGATGGAGCTGCTCTTGGTTGCCATCCCCTGTCTTCTGAACTTCCTGTTCTGTGCATGGTTCTCATCAGCATCCATTTTGCAGAAAACACCTACTTCATAAAGTTGAAATATGTCTTTTTTAAAGCAGAAAGAAAATGGATGAATATCTTCTGTGGTTATAGAATTATAGGAAAAAAAATCAAACAAATGTGCATTTGAATGAAAGTTTTAACCACACTGAAAGCTATGCACTGTTTCAGTTCAAAAAGAACTCAAATCTGAGCTTCAAATGGATTTAAATTCTATTACAGATTATGCAGAAATTTCATCTCTTTCATGTAAAAATGCTTCTATGATCTTTAATTCTTGCTCACATAAATGTTATTGAAATCACTTTTATTATTAACTTCTACATTCATAAAAATATGTAATAGTTTCTTCTATCTTATAATTTTAAGGGCTGATTGCACAGCAGTGTCTAAAGTGACCTTGAAAGTAAAAAAAAAGCATCAATTCTCTGCAAATTAGCTCCCCTGCTGTCACAGTACATTATGTGCATTGTGTGATTCCCATACACAGCTGTTCACAATTCTAACAGCTACGCTTTAGACGCCGCTTTGCAAAGCCTCTTTATTTCAGTGCCCTTAGAAGTTAAATATGGGAAAAATAAATTTTAAAATACTGTAGATTTGTGGAATTACCAATTAAATGGAAGTTTTAAAGATGTTTATATTTACAACAGCTATGTTTCCTTACAGAAGTTTAGAGACAGATGTGTAGCCAAATCTAGCTACAATCCTAGATGAAAATAGTTTAAGGGAAAAAATGCCAAAGACTCATACTTTCTAAATCTTTCAGTGTTGGGGTTCCCAATTCTCATTGCGTGGAACTGCAGAAAGGAGTCACTCCCTTCTCTTAGCACGTAACAAGCCCACTTTGAGTGGCATGGGATCATTGCAGTGGTTCCAGCAGACCTGGCCAGATGATGTTGCACAGTCATGGCACATAATCCAGGCATGTGCACACATGGCTCCCATCTTTCAGTAAAAGAAATGTCAGCTATGCAAGAGTCTGTACATGTGCTGTGCAGCCCATCCATGGAGAACCCAGTGTGCTGGGGACGTGCCAGGCCAACTCTGCATGCACAACACAAATGCACTGCATAGTTACTGCTGCACAACTTGTGCTTTGGTGGAAAAGAGAAGAGAGGGACACCATGGAACAGTGCCATTTCTTCCTATTGCCCCAAATTGTTCTCCATGTCATCCTTGTTGAGTCTTCAATTTTTCATGTCATTAAGAATGGAGGTCCCAATTACACAGATCTTGGCAGTCAGGCACATTTCAAGCACCCATTCTTAAAGGGAGGCTGAGCCACACCATCCACGCTGAAGCCAGACACAAGAAGATGGAAGATGATAGAGCATACTTGGCAGACTTTGCAGCTCTTCTACAGACTAATTTATTCAGTTCATCTCACTTTACAACCACTCTGAACATCTTCTGGACTGCATTATAAAAACAGCTTCTAGCTATTGCTAAAGTACTATCAGTCACTGTTTGAATCTATATACTCCTGGCATGTAATGATGTTGTAAAGCCAAAAAAGACTTACTTTGCCTTTTTGTCTGAAAGCAAGACATAAGCAGGAGAATATATATCTACTGTTAGGGAATGTGCCCATATTAAAGTGGATTCTGCTCTGACCATCTTAAAAATGTGAAGATTTTTACTGTATTTGTAATGAAGATTTGTAAAATATAAGACCTTTGTCAGCTAGAAAGAATAAGAGCCCCTTCTCATCTTCATTCAAAATGGTTTCGTAAAAGGAGTCTTTGACAGTAATTTTTGGTAGGCATCAAATAATAAAAACTTTGAATTGTCCAAATCCATTATTTTAATAAAATTAGAAACACCTGAGGGAAGAAGCATGAAGAAGGAGAGGGAAACACTGCTCATCACCTGAGTGTTTCAAATAAACTGAGAGTACCTGCCTTTTTCCTTTAGGAAAGAGAGGTGGGTGTTCAGCACAGCTGGAAGCACTGCTACTCAGTTTAAACTGAATGAGAGTATATTTAGATTGGCTGTAAGGAAGACTTTTTTTTTATTGTGAAAGTAGTGAGATACTGGAGAAGTGTCCAAAGAAATTGTGGACTACCCATCACTGGAAATGTTCAACATCATTTTTAACAGGGCTTTAAGATAATCTTTGAAGGTCATAATTCCATGATTCATGATTCTGTGATTCTACTTGATTCTTCTCTGACTATAATGTCACACAAACAACTTCACTAAGGCCCTCCACTTGGACAGAAGGACAAGCTGAGGTGTGTATAAATGCATTTCCTGGAGGGGAAAATCCTCAGCATAAATATAATTGCAGCTACTTGGGCAGCAATTTACTGCAAACAGAAATGTATTAAAGAGAATGTATAAAAGAAATGTATTAAAGTGACTCCATGTCAAAAAATGCATGTAGAAGACTTCTCTGGTACCTTAGAGTGAGCTACTTAAAGCAAAATCCCCCAGGAATACCCATATGTGTCCATTAACTTAAACAGAAAGCTTTGATAAGTGAAAATGGGAGAGGAGAGAATGATCTACTTTGTAGGGAAAAAAGTTAATCTATCTCTCTGCCTGTATTTTAAGTAATATTCTATAACATTTCCCTAAAAACTCAGAATGAACAGAGTATTTCTATGTATCATAAGGGCATATCCAGATGAAGATGTCTGCATTTCATTTTTTTTCCCAGTATCATCTGACAAACATACTTGCTATCATATAGACTTGCTATCAATTTCCATGTTGCAGTCCTACTTTTTTACTTTTTTTCCACCAATCTTCTTTGAAAATATAGTGAAGTTCAATGTTTTTCATGTTAAGCATGGATCTGTGCTGTATAGACACCAAATGGAGACCCCTCTGTCTTTTAGAGCTGCTTGCTCTTTGAACCACATCCCAAGCTGAGCTTCGAATTTCCCTGTTAGTTCCTTGACAAAATCTCATCTGCACAACCATGAAGGAGCACAGTGACATGCCTGCAGGAGGAGGAGCCCAAACAATATCCTGCCCAGCCACTCCTACATCCACCACAGGAGATGTTTCAGTGCACCAATAACCCATCTGCACAAGCCCAGAGGAACACTGTGGCACAATGGCAGGTGGGAACCTGAATGGTTTCCAGACAACATATCTCATTAGTAATCTCAACATCTATTTTGACCTATGAAATTCTGCCCAATTTCTGGTTCTTTGACATTGTCCAGCTCCTTTCTGCATGACAGCCCACCTTCCCCTGTGCAACAACACCTGACAACACCAGCAACCTGCATGCATGCACCTCTAATATGCTAAAGCCATTTATGGGACCTTATAACTATCCTGAGTGCACCACCATTGAAGAGTTTTGCTAGTTACCTCCCTGGATCCCAATCACTTCTTTCTCATCATGACCCACTGCTGTCCCCACATCCAACCGCATTTTGTTAAAAAAACCGAGCCTTAAAAATAAGATCTGAAATGTGTACAAGTACACAGCTATTGAGGACACAGAGTCCTTGCAAATTACTTTCTAAATTATACCTGTTTTCTGAGACCTTTCTCAGGCCTCTTTCTCAGGCACCAGGAACTGATGCTCCATTTCACTAACTGCTTTGTTGTAGAACAGAAACTGCACATAAATAAGTCAGTTCTAAACAGACATTGCTTTGAAGAGACTCTTCTCAAAACTGATCTAGCTGGCAGATACTGAAAGAATTACTACTTTGGCCATACCAAATGCACCCTAAAAACTAAACAGAAATATACACTTCTGGAAAGCGGTATAAACTACCAGATTGTTATCAGGGAGGAAGAAAGTTATCTGGAAGTGTCATTTATACTGACTTGAGAATGGTTATCAGGAATAAACAACGCAAGATCTGTAGCAGAACAAGCGCATCCTGTTCAGAAAAGCTATATAAGGAAGATTCTGTGCGCCAGCCACAGAGGCTATATTATCAGGTCTTTACAGCACACTTGAAATAGAGCCCTGTGTAGCTCTGTTTTGAAAGCCCCTGAAAACCTATTGAAATGAAGGATAGGGAGAACTGAAGAGGCATCTTAATTAAACAGATTTGAAAAAATATCCTTCTTCCTTCCAATCATTCATGGACAAAGCAACCAGGCATTTCTACTTCAGCAAGAGTAAAATATTCAGGAGTTTTATTTCAGCTGCGATCCTGGGAACTTGGCCCTTTCAGCTTGGTGTGGCAGAAATATTTTGAATACGCTCTTGTCTTGTAAAACCAAAAAAAGGGGAAAAAAAAGAAAAAAGTCTCTTCAAACACCTGCCAACATGCCTAATATCAGGGCTTCACCAAGCAGCTTTCCTACTGCAAGGGTTTGCAACAAATTGCATGGGAACTTGCAATAAACAGCATGGGAACTTGCAATAATGAGCTTCTTTCAGATATAATTTGCTTGGAGTAATAAGACAGAGTGAAAGTAAGCTTAGTCTGCGGAAAGAGTAGGAGATAGGACCATGTAATTGATGCAACTAGTAACTGTCTGATCAGTACAAAACTCCCATAGCATCATCCCTTGGGGGATTTGGAAAGGCCATCTAGAATTAAAGACAATACCTGCTTGAGACAGCAGAATCCATTGCTGCCCAAGTGCCATTGTGGTAAACACAGCCTCTCAAGATGAATTTGGTGCCAAAAGAGAGACTTTACAGCCAAATCCAGCCCACATTCAAAATTATAGCAGCAATTACTAGTTGTTGCATTTTACTCTTCCAAGGCAAGCACTGTGGAGAATATATGGATATTTATGTTCAGTAGCAAATGGAACCTGGAGTTCTCACCAGTTTCTCAGTTTGGCACATCAAGCCTTTTGCCTCCTACCTTGCTCCTCGCCTTTTTGAACACATTCAGAGTAGCAACCCAGCTACCAGACACTGCATAACCTCACCATACAGCTGTCAGGAGAAAAGTTTTCCCCCTCACCAGATGAGTTTTAAACTGATTCCTAGGAGACATGTTCATAAACACAAGTCTATAGAAAAAATAACTCTGATGTAAAATTCTTAGAGAAATATTGGTGCACTTGAACTTTTTATGTCAAAAAAAGTTGCAACACCTTAAATCCTGAATGAGTGCTTCAGTCAGGAGTTTTGTAAATATTGTTTAGGTGACCTGTGACATGAAGCAGATCAGAGGATTACTGGGAAAGGAGTATCCTTTGAAGTGTTCAGCTGTGAAGTATGGCATTTTGATTTTTATTTCTACCACATCATTACTGCTAATAGAATACATTTCAGCTATTTTTTATATACATATATAATTCTGGTATTTGAGGGCTTTTTTTTTCCTGATGAAATGGTGTTAACTTTAAAACCATGATACCTAACAGTCTGAAATACCAGCACGTGACTGTTTTCATCCTGCAAGCTTTGCTCAGGCAAGAGCACAAAAAAGGAAATCAGCACTAGATCCTGCCTCATCTCTTCCAGCCACGAGTAGACTTTACAGGGCACATACCTTCATGGAAGTGCATGAAGGTGCATATGTGCACCATGGAACTGAATGTGTCTCCTGAGTTCACACTTGAAAATTAACACAAGAGCTGTATTTGAAACATCTCCACTGATAGCCTCTAAACTGTCTATTATTTTAATTTCTGCGCCCCCACATTACAGGGAAATAAGAACTCTGAACAAAATTCTTCATACAAAAACTCATGGTTTAGACCTTTTGTTTTTTCTCCTTTTTCAACTTTCCCAGATAATCCTGGTTCCTTGTACTCTTCCATCTATTCATTTCCCATTGCTTCATTTTGTTTTTTATCTTGTCTATTAGCTTATAGAACCAAGCATAATAAAGAGAAGAATGACTTCATTTGTAAGTCTCATTCTCAACTTATGCAAATAAAACACTCAAAAATGCTAGTAATAAATGAATTTATTTGACAACTGCTGTCCAGGCTTAAAACACAGCTAATCTCCTACTTGCAAAAGACTTAATCAGATGTCATTTGTACTGGGTACAAGCCAGAGAGAGAGTTATATACTCTATCCTGCATTTGAGTATGGTGAATTTCTGCAACTTGTTTCCTAAATGCATAAGATTATCACACTATTTCCACATTTTCAATCAGAACAAATTGAAGGAGACTATGCACTGAATATCTCCTTCCTCCTCCCATCACAATGTGAGAGAGGCTCATCAGCACATTTCTGATGATCCAGGTTTCTGATGGCTACTGTCCTATCAGGAGAAGCAGCAATTTACCTGCAGTGCCACTAAAAACTGGGGTGAATTCCTTCATGGGTCACTGCTACCTCCCGCAACCCCTGGCCCTGGGCACTGTCCTCCTCTGTATCCCAGAAGTTTCCTGCCTGTGCTTACAGGTCTCATTACAGCCATCTTTTATACTTCACTCTTTGTGCCAGTAGGAAAGTAAGGTTCATAAATATACCCACTTTCCTAAATTAGGTATGCTGTCAGCAACAGCAGTTTATTTGATAAAGTAATTGTTTTCAGTAAGTTACATGTGAATGTAACTCAGCTGGTTCCTGAAATTCTTCCAGAAACCTTGGATGAGTATCCTTCAGTGCTAGTGACTTAAGGAAATTATGCTTCCCTCCCTGGCTTATCTTTTTTTTCTTTTAAAATAAATACCTGTCTCTGCTGGCAGTTAACCACCATCACCTGCACTGACATGATTATATAGAAAACCTCTACTACTTTCAGAGACAAGAGGATGAATAAAAAGCAGGTATTAAAAATTGCCTCGATCAACAGTTTCATTGAAGTTGAATTTTTTTGCTTATTAAGATTCCAAATTGAGATCATGCTATTTTTTTTAAAGGGCTATACTTACATAATAACCCCTATGTCCATTTGATGCTGAATTTTCAAAGAACATCAAAGTACTAAACTGGCAGAAATCACTGGCTGAATCCTAGGGATCCACTTTTTTGAAGTATTCATCTTTTGGCAGCTGCAGCTTCTTCTGCAGGTGCAGGGAGAACATTTTATTTAAGTCACTTCATTCATGTAGCTCAATTCAAAGGCTAGTTCACTTGAAGCTGAGAAAATCCTTGCTTGTTAGATACAGAGAACCAATTTCCAATTTAGGGATAAAAACCAGATAGCAACGGATGAGGTCTAGCCCAGTGAAGCTTTTAGGACAGCATGATCTGTCAGTTCTATTATTGACTAGAAAAACTTGCATTTAAATTTATCAAAATGCCTTTGAACTCAGTTTTTTAAAGCCTTCAGCACATTTAAAGAAGCTTTGTATAACTGATTAAAACCAAAAGACTGTTTGCAGTTTTAAAATTTAATTTCACATTCCATCTGGGCAGAGATTGACACAATTTACGGGGAACAAATAATCTACCCAAAAAATGCAAACAGAGGCTAAGGTATGTAGTCTCTTAAATAAATGTGGCTGCATCAGACATAATTTTCTGGGGAACAAAGGAAGTCTCACTATTTTGTTGAAGTATTACTCCCTTGTGGAGCAGCATAACAAACAGCTATTTAGAAAGAATAAAGTATGAAAAAATACTGCAAGGACTTCAACACGCACATTGCCAGCACTGTGGTATTATTTTATAGCACCCCATATCCTTGAAGTGATGTTTCTGAGGGGGGATATAAACATGCCATACTGAGGCACTATAAAATTCCAAGACAACTGGAATACTTGTCCCAAGGGACCATTGCTAACTGGTTCTCCTCTTGCTTTATTTACTGGAGGTACATGTTAAAAATGCAGTACTTTATGGAATCATAGAATAGTTTGAGCTGGAATGGACCTTAAAGATCATCTAGTTCCACCCCCTTGCCATGGGCAGGGACACTTACCACTAGACAAGGTTACTCAGAGTGCCATCCAACCTGGCCTTGAGCACATCCAAGATGGGGCATCCACAACTTCTCTGGGCAACCTGCTCCTTATAATTTTTCCTAGTATCTAATCTAAATCAATCCTCTTCCAGTTTAAACCCATTCCCCCTCATTAAATCACTATATGCCTTTCTAAAAAGTCTCTTGCCAGCCCTCTTATAGTACTAGAAGGCTGCTATTGGACCTTTCCAAAGCCTCCTCTTCTCCAGGCTGAACAGCCCTTGTTGTTGAAAGGCAAAATGCAATTTGTGTCTAGACCTCTGTTCCACAAAGCAAAAACCAGGACCTTCAGCAGCACAAGATATCTCCCTGAGACAACACACAGGGAGCCAGGGAGCTCCTCTCCACGTGACTTCCCGCCAGGAAGAGGAGAGAATGATGTAAGGGAGGTAGATTAGATTAAAATGAATAAAGGAGAGTATATAAAGATATAATCAATGCCCTAGAGAAAAATGCTGTGGGGATGGGGAGGAAAAAGGGAAGTGGGGATTAGCAACCATCCAACAACATAACTGATAGCATGCATTTCTGCTATTATGAGGAGATAAAAGCTGCAGGACAATGATAGAGCCAGCTACATGCTGAAGGGCACCAGAGGGACTGACAACTTCTATCTCCAAGGAGTGCCTGCTATTTTATTTCACCAACAATTCAACAACCAGGGTAAAGACTGAACAGAAAGAGCAGGAGGATGCCGTGGTGAAAGCTATGGAATTCATGAATTTGGCTGATTAAGTGCTAATCACGTGGAATAGAGTTCATGAAACAAATAGTTGTCTAGGCTGTTCAGCAGGCAGGGCGACAGCAAGAGTCCTCAACACACCCAGCACCCTCTGGCACTGCAGACTGACTCCCTCAGCCATGCTGTACAAGCTGGTAGACAAGCTGCACTGTGATTCAGAGCATGGAATTAATCCAAGTTAGAACCAACAACCTGTAAAAAAATGCTGCGAACTACTCTAAGTCCCTGCCTTTTTACAGGGTTGCAGTTTTTCATTACTTGTCCTTAGACTAATGGCCAGAAAACAATCTCCTTTCTGTTGAATTGTCCTGCATAGGGGAATTTTTTGCAGGTGTTTAAGAAAACTGAGCAAGCATTTTGCATTATTATGTTAATATTTATAATACTTCATAAATAATTATGGTTATTTCATGGTGACCTTTTGCTTTTTCTATGCTGCCTTTTACAAACAATGGCAGGTGCTTGTGGTGTAGCATTTGTGTGGATAAACTGAGCAACCCTATCTGAATAAAACATCACTTGTACTCATAAATAAGAACATAGGCTATGAAGCTTCATGCACAATTTGAGGTATATAAAAAAAATCTGCCTCTTCCATTCTAAACCATGTTAACACTTGTATTCAAGACTATATTTAGAAAAAATCTACCGTTTCTTATGAAGTGCAGAAGATGCCAAAATCACAAAAGCAAATGAGCCATTTAGTTCTATTTCCCCTTGGTAGAGAGAAAACAGAAGCAAGACACTGCTTGCAAGGAATGCAAATTGATTGTGTGAAGGAAGTTATGAAACGAGCTAGTGGATAAGGCTGTGTTTGGAGGCACATTTTCTTCTTCCAACTATTCCCATGCAAAAATCCAGATAACAATGACTTGTAAGCCAGCAGCACTCCCTTCTCACTTTTGTGCTAATAAGTACCTTCCTCTTTGATAACCAGGGTTTAGGAACAGAGCCAGTATTCATGGTTGCACCTCTCCATTTAAATCACCAGCACTTGCTCTGCCCTCCATCCAACCCAGACAAGGTGAGAGAAAGCATGGACTCCAAAACTCAGCTTCTTCTTTAAATAAATCTGAACTTCAGATGCCCTCAGTGATGCATGGTGCCCCTCCCAAGGGCCTTGTGGCTTTATGCTCAGTGTCCAGAAACCTGAGCTGAGATCCCCTCTGGGTCCATCTGCAAAATATCAGAGAAGAATTTCTACCTGAGCTGGGACTGCAAGGGAGCACTTTGCTCACAGTGACTGAAAATTGTACTGAAGTGCCTTCAGTGATAATCTTTTCAAAGTAGCTGGTGAATTGTGTTCAAAGAAGCTACTCCATCAGCTGGACCATACAGCAACCTGAAGAAATCACATGGACTCTCAGGGGTGAGGAGCACCAATCTAGCCAGTCCTCACTCCTGGGCCAGTAGTGACAAACATTTTGGAGATTCTGCCACTATCAAAAAATAACCTCAGGCACTTAATATGAGCAATTAACCACTAATAATACCAAGGCAGTTCTGCTACTGAACTGCATAAAGTGTAAGTGAAAGCCTTTGCCCAAAGAGCCCCTCAGCCACTGCTGCACCTTATATACAATATTTGATACATGTTGGAAAAAATGTACCCAACAGAGGCAGGAGCACTGATCACAGGCATAAGCCAGCATGAATATTTCCACCCTTCAGCAGTAGCTCTGTTTTCACTAACCCAAGCACAAACACAGAGGCTGATACATCATACAATGTGATATATAAATATTTTCTATCATATCAAGGGAATAATTTAGCATGGAACAAAACTGGAAAGGAGACAACATTTTAGCATAATGATATCAATGACTTTCAATATCCTTTTCCTACCTCCAAAAAAAACCAAAACTATTAAAAAAATAAAATAAATAAAATAATTTATTTTAAATAAACTAAAATAAATTAAATATTTTCATACTATTATCACATTCCAGTAGCTTGTTCTTTTTCTTGCTACTAAGATGAAATTCAGCCTCACACAGAAAAAAAGGTGTACTATCATTAAGGTTTCCAGTAATGTTAATACACCTGCTAAACAAAAGCAAGTAAAAAGATTTACATTTTCAGACCCATGATTTAAGGACTTTATGTCAACTCTCAATTCAGACTGCAATTTTCTATCTAACAATGTTTTTCCCCTTCTAGGACTATTCCACCTGTGCCATTCAGTAAGGATCTTAACAGAATTTAGCCTCGTTTAGTGCAGAAAATATTCTGCTTCTCTAAGCTTTTTCAGAGAGAATGATGAAGATCCTTGCCTTAAAATCAAGCTCTAAAATCAGGTGGTTTTTTTTTTTCCCTATTGCACACTTCTTTATCCTGAATTCATTGGTTGTCTGGGAATTTTAGGGTATCTTTTCTCCCCTTTCTTTTATTTGTAAAGCTATTTTAAGCCCACAGGATTACTCAGTTACAACGTAATGACATGAAAGGGCCTTTTGATACAGCCTTTTGATTTTTATTCATTTCATGTTTTCCTCTGAACTGTAACAGAATAATGTTGCATATGATCTTGTCCTTCTTTTTTTTCCTTATTGTGAAACAATACAATACAGTACAATTTACCTAAATTTCTAATTTTTAGGCTACTGAACTTTCTAATCCAAGTATGTTTTCATGGTTTCTGATATAGGGCTTCTTAATTGCTACCATCATCTTCATCACATCTTTCCAAACATCTTCATTATACATATAATTGTCCTACCATGATCAAAAGGCTTTAAAAAGAAAGATCAAAATGCTTTTTTTATTTCATAAATGAGCTAGTGTTTGCTTTGTGATTAAGCATTCATGCTCCTAAATCTTTCACAGTGCTTTACTGCCCACCCCAACCTCTCATCACTCACACTGCTGTGGGCACAGGGTGGAAATGCCAAGATGTTTTCACCAGGGTTATTTGAAAGGTAACTCTCATGCAACAAACAGCTCAGCTTTTCTTGTGGGGTGTTTATCTCTGTTTTTCTTGAGGGGTTGACTGGAGATAGAATTAGAACTTCAGGCTATCATTGGTTTGCACCAGACCAGTTTTTATGATGTAATCTCTTCTGGTTTGGCAAGCAAACACAACAGTTTATTAAGGGCATGACCCAGAGCATGCAGATGTAAGTGAAGAATTCATATTGACTTCAATGATCTTTGGGCTGATGCCTAAGTAAACTCAAAGACATAAGCCCTATTTAGTTAAAAATAGCAATACTCTTGAGGCTTTCTAATGCTTTTAGGGGTGAGAACCATTCAAATCAAAAGATAAATTTTCAGCTCAGTGTTAAGGACCCTGTGGACAGCTGCCATCAGTAACTATACATGCTCTTCTATAAACTTTTAATTTGCACAACCTGCAGAGCAGACACTTGACTGCATGACTTGCATTCAAAACCAATGGGAAATGAGATTTGCCATAGATTTAAACAACAGCATCAAAAGCTTGCACAATTTCACTCAATTGCTTACAAACTCTTCTTCTGGCAATGGTATGCCTTGCAAAGATTGTGAAATCCATCTAATCACTTTATATTAGAAAGTTGTTGCAAGACAAAGAAAAAAAAGAGGAATCAAAATTAAATTACACTAAAATTAAGAAGAACATGGAGTTCATTCATTTATATTAAGCTAAAAGGAGATAGAAAATATTATTAAGGGATGTCTTTGGAAAGTCCCAGTTTTAAAAAATCCAAGAACATTTTCACATTTGCTCTCCACTCATTTAAATGTTTTTCTATGTAAAGAAAAACTTATCTGTCATACCAGAGATGCCTGCATCTTATGTGAAACAACAGCATAATTTCTCCACTTCCCAAACTCTTTCACTAGGAAATCTTTTCAAATTAAATGAAAATCTTTCAAAAAATCAAGCAGAAACTCCCACAAATTTTCTGGTGAATCAAATATAGAAATACATTAACATACAGATCCCTAGCAATAGCAACTTATTTATTGGTGCTATATGCCAATTAAAATCAATTAGTATTATTAGCTCATTTACATTTATTATTTGTTATTTTTTAGTTCATATCAGTTACTCATACGCTATGCCTAAATCTTCCTTAAAATGAAAAGGCACATTTTTAATGTTAGGGAGATAAAAGCAATTTATTAAATAAGAATTTAGAAAAATAAAAAAGACACTCTGTTAAAGCTGAGAATATTCTGCAGATGTTTTTATTTTGGCTACATCCTGATATAGTGAGTCTAAGAGAGAGATATTCAGGCAGTGTCTCTAAATGCAGCAGCTCCCAAAGCAGGGTTTTCAAATGAATTGGCCTTACAGCAGAAGCTGGTACCAAAACAGCATCCACCAAGGCATGAGTGTGGAATCAGTCTACCCAAAAAAAAGCTGAGAGTTGGTAATCTGGCAGACAGATTTTCCTCAGAACAACTGAAATGCAGCATTTATCTTTTAAACCAAACAAAGTAGATGGGATTGAATGAAAATCTAGGCTAACTACACACAGGGAGAATTTGTTCATGGCAATTTCTTGGTGCAATTTCACATTGCTTTTTTTTTTCAGCACCTTCTTGCAACAGCTCTCAAGCCATTTTATACAGCAGATACTGGGATCAAGTTCAGCCTAGTGTGACCAGTTGTCCTCCAGTTTAACCCTTCTGAAGTCCTTACAACATAAATGGTGCTCATGGGCTGTACAGTCTGTGAGACCAATTTGTTGTTAAAGGTTGATACAGGATAAGGGTAGCTTGAAAGGTGCAAGCAACTTTCTCCTCAAAAGTTTGCCCCTAAAAGAAATGGCAAACTAATAACTGAGAGACTTGCATGTTTCAGAAATAGATCAGGCTTACCACTAAAGAAACAGTTATTAATTCAAATACACCATTGTCAAAACAGTCAAAAGACAACGCAGAAACCAAAATCACCACCAGAATAAATCCTGCAAGTGCTGTGAAAAAAGCAAATAAACGTATTTTATGCCACTATTTACTATCCATAAAGAAAGCTCTACACTAAGAAGGGGAAGTTAAAAAAGCAGGGGGGTTGGGGGAGGGAGGGGGGTATTTCTCTGAGATTAACTCTGCGTCAGCTCTGGGGCCTTGAAAGACTGCCAGCTGTCCGGGTGTACATATTTTACCACTGAAGTCTGCTTTTGTTTCAGAGACCCCCAAAATGATGTAATCCCCAGCGGAAGACTGACAAGCTTTGAGATATTCCAAAGCACAGATGACAGACGAAATAGCAAATAATCAGTGCAACTATATTGAACATTATCTTGAGAGAATCCAACAACAGAAACCTAATGCACCAGATAACAACGTTGCTTTGAGCAAACCTGGAGTAGAGCATCACAAAGATTTCTGCAAAGAAGAAATCATTCAAGAAGCACAATTATCTACATGGGTGGAGGGAAGAAAGATGGAGGGGAACATATGCCTTTCATAATTAGGGGCCTGATTATACTGTAGCCGAAAGGGATTTTTTACATTTTAAATTTGATTACATTTCAGAATGAAGCACACTAATTGGTATTTCTGCAGTCTGTTTGAAGAGAACTTCATCTACTTAGGGAGGGGGAAAAAATAACAAAAACCAGTGACCTTCATACCATCTATGTTTAATATCTAGTTCTTTTGCCTGAAGTATTCATGGTTTCCCTTCAATTGCTGAAGCTGTCTCTGGGAATAAGTGCTTTATGACTCATTGCAGTTTATCTCCAGAAAACCAGGAAAGAGATACTAGCAAAACATACTACAATCAAATAGATATTAAATCCAACAATCACAACTGCTACAAGGAAAAACAAATTAAACCAGTCCATCCACCACTATAAATAAGAGACTGGAAGAAATTATTTGCACAAGCAACTCCCAAGATCGCACCTTAAACTCAGGGCCATCGAGAGAGTTAATTACGGAAGGGACATGTGCATTAAAAACTGCAGAAAGCCCCACTCACTAAAAAAATCAAAGGCATGATGCACTTCCAGTTCCTGTCTATCTGCCAGAAACACTGTGTTGAGGGAGAAGATGGTAATTAGCATGACAAATAAAAGCAAAAGTAACAAAGAGCATCTCATAAAACTTATAAATGAGTATATATTACCATGTATACATATTCTTCTTTCTCAAATACATGCCAGAAAAATGCATATTTTCTGTCTAAGCCAAAGAACTGAGAAGGAACCATCATAAACATAACTTAGGGGCCATGAACTCAATGTAAAATATCCAGACCTTTGGACAAGGACAGTGCTGGTAAAAGGACATGCACTTCCAATACAAGATAAACTTCCAATACAAGAGTATTTCTGAAGAAAAAGGGTTTTGCAGAATGTAAACAAAATAAAAAAAGCCAAAATGAATAATTATGAACAGAAACAAAGCAACATCTAAACTTTGCAACCTGACCTTTGTTGATGAAAGCCCCCAGGAACAGACGGGGCACTCACTGTCACCATCCTGCTGTGGTCCCTGGCAGACAAACCATAAGCCAGGCAGGGATGTCTGCTCTGTAAGTGCAAAACCAGCTTGGTGAAGAATGGCTCCCACAGCTCTTCCTTGGAAATGGAGGGAGAAGTACTTCCTAAAGCTGGTTCAAGACACCTAACTAAACAAGCAGAGTCATATCCTCAAAAAGCTCTTTCTGTGTGCCACAGAAAGGCAGACAGACAAACAGACAGACATACAAGGTCCCTGTTTTAAACCTTCCTTGAAGTAAGGTGACAGGAACAAACCCAATATTCTTCACTTTCATCTCTGGTCAATACAAGTAAATGTTTTGGGGGCCCAGGGTAGGATGGAGTTCACATAGAGAGTTTTACAGAGCTATAAAAAAATAAGCATGTCTTTGTTTCATTTTCTTCTTTTTAATTTATTTTTTTCCTTCTTAGAAATTAATTTCATAACCAGTTGTGGATGGAGCTGTGTTCAGTATAAGCTTATCCTGGGGAATATGAGTGAGATAGTAAGAACATGACATTTTCACCTGCAGATAACAACTGGTCACTGAAGTCTCCTCACAATAAATGCCTGATCTGAAATTAGGAACAACAAAGACTAAGAAGATACTTCGCCTACATGAATGCAGCAAAGGTACAAGACCCTGCAGGTGGGGGTCTGGGGAAGCCGATGGCAAACTTTAGGAGAAGGTAAACAAAAAAGCAAATGTAACAAGGAGCTAAGGGCTGGATACATGCGGGTGACTGAGAGACAGAGGCAGCTAGCTGGAAATGGGGGCAGATGCAAAAACAGATGGAGAGGGAAGAATATGAGATAAATGGAGGAGGAAAACCGTTGTGGCATGAAGCCACAGAAGAAGCTAAAATATAGGCAGAAAATTGGAAATTGAATTAATTTTTCGTAAGCCTCAGGACTCTGTTGCTGGCAAATACCTGCAAAGCCTAGGTGGTATGTTTACCTCCTGGTAAACATTTGGTCCATTTGGAAGACAAGGAAAACAACCTGCCATTGCATTGATCACTTCACTAGTTCAAGCAGTAGACAGCTATGATGTGCAGACAAATTATTTGAACTTGCCAGTAAAATATCATTCTCTACAGTCAAAATGTTGTTTCAGCTTTTAAGAATTTTGTTTGCTTACTTCATCAATTATGTTGAAAGCATCAAAAGAACAACAGTCAGCTTGTGACGGTAAGTGCTCAAAAGTTAACAAATGCCAGAATTACAGTTCCTTAGCATGAACAGCATTAAGATGCAGAAGCAATGAATTAACCCCTACTACTTCTGCCATTCCTTCTTAGTGCACAGGATTTTCAGGAATGTGGGCAGAGTATGGAGAAGATGACAGAAAGGTGCAAAAGATGAAGAAACTGAAGAATTTGTTTCACTTCCTCTGACTCCCAGGTCTCATCTGCTGTTAGGCAAAGCAATTGGAGGCATGGCTTTTTCCAAATTTTTGTTAGGCTTTTCTCTTTTGCACCTCCAGTCTAATAAAGATAACACAAGATATCTCCTTGAAGATAACACAAGAGTGCTTCTGCCATTTCTATATATTCTCCAATTGCTCAACATTTTAAGAGAAGAGAGTCAAAACTCTCTCTGGGATCGTGGCATATCTCTGGGGTACAGACATGCTGATATGCAGTAACAGCCTGGGAAAGCAGATGCCATCTAGGAAGTGCAGCTTGGGGAACTGGCAGCAGCACCTCTCTGTGGCTATAAGCAGCCCCCAAAGACTCTTTTATAACTCATTCTACCGCTCTCTCAATCTGTGTTATTTTTTGAGGTCTTGGTGGCTACATCAATACACATGGTGTACACAGATCTGTAGAACAAATATTCACAGACAGCACCAGAAACAAAAGCCTGAAGGAGATTTGAATCAACAAGGAACATTCACATGTTATATCCACACATTCCTCACTTTAACACAAAGCCAGGCAAGTCAAATTCCTTATTTGTATTGTTTTTCCCTAGGTAAATTTGTCTAATAGGTTGTGACTGGCTGTTGCCACCTCTCATCAGGCAACTTCTTCCAGAATGTTTAATTTAATGAATAAAGTGGGAAAGTAAGAGAGAATGAGACATCTGGTACAAACTAGACTTAGTAATGCATTTAGCTTTTAAAAATCGTGTACAACACAAACATCATTCTGTTATTTACACTGAACTCTCAATTAAGAAAGCTTTCTCAATCCAGTTTTAATACATTACTTTCCTTGCCTGACAAAATTATATCTGTGAAAGGGGAGGTGGGAAAAAATCCTTAGGCTATGATCTGTGAGCTTTCCTGTCTTGACAGACCACAGTCCCAGTGTCTGCAAAAGAGAGCAGAAGGGTCACAGCAAAATGTAACCTGACCTGAACTTTAACCACCAGAGGTGACATTTACTCAACTATAAAATTTAAAACTAAACAAGAACAAATAGGGCGAAAACACTATAAGAGTGCCTTCTCCATGTTGATTTAAAATTCAAGACCATAAAATATCTGATTCTAAGTTCTTTCTTACTAGAGCTTGTGTACACATGAAGAGATTTGTAAGAAAGTACTAATTTAATAAGGTAGAGTTTTTGAATTTCTGTAATACAGGACAATATTTGGACATAATTGAAAATGCAAATAGTGGTAGCATCACAACATTTATAAAGAAGGTATTTAATTTTGATGTGGAAAAAGGTTTAATTAGGCCAGTTGACAGATCAATGAAAATATTTATTCCTGCTTATCCCCATAAGTCAGAATTGATCCATATACAACACCAAAACAGTTTGATCCAACCCTTTAAACTTCATCTTAGGACTGTTGCAAACATAAGGAGAAAGATATGTTTTCACACCAATTTAGACAGAAGCAGAACCTAACACTTAAAATATTGTATATATGTGAAAGTATGTAAGAAAGTAAATTATCTTGACTAAAATGAGCAGTTGAACAGTGGTCCAAAGCCAAAATGCATGAGTCTCCAGAATCTTGAGATGATCAGATTATGGGTATGCTGAGTGAACTGCATGGGCAAGTGATGCATGTTTAAACCATAAATCCCTGAGACATTTATTAAATTCTAGAAATTCTTTTAAATTCTAGAAATTATTTTTCTAGTCCTGGTTCTTCTGTTGAGATGGTAAGATGACCAAAACAGCAAAGGTGTTGCAAGATAAAAGATTGCATGGTTATTGTCCATTATTCAAAAAGATTTCTTTGGTTTAACACTGCAGAATGGCAGAGCTGTGTAACTCCATTTTATATGTGGGCTTGACTCCTTGAAATAGTGGATTTCAACATATTGCATTATCATTAATATATGTGGAGATTGTTAAGATGACGTAGGCTAACTGTCCAAAATTCAAAGAACAGCATTCACCTCTGATAAAATCTCATAGTTTCAAGAGAATTATCACCACCACTGAGCTGAATAAAATAATTAGAAATATCTAAAGATGGCAATTATTCCTCCTTGCCTCTGCAGAGGCAATGCTGTTTGTCCTTGTGCCATCAGATCCAGAACACATCATGCATTTAAAACAGACTGAAAATTCACAAGAAGAAAATTCACAAGAATTAGAGTAGAATACTTAGAAATTCTTACAAGAAAGCATTCTAATGAACCAAGTGACATTTTGCAATCTACAGCAAATGCCTTAACATTTGTGTCTGTATACAAAAGAAAAACAATCCTAAGACAATCTCACTAGTTTTCTGTCATATGGGTGATGACTAGCAAATCTTTCTTTTTGTTTTGACAGTTATTTAATACTTCACAATTTTTGGTCTCCCAGGCTGGGTGTGCTCTGCAAAACAGTAAGAATTTACTCATAATTTTACAACATGATGCCAAAACTTGAAGGTTTGAGAAGCAAGTGATTTGTGTGAAAAGAAGAAAAAAATTATTTAACCATGCCATGTACATACAAAAGTACCTTCTAAAAAGTTGCCTAATTCTGAAGAGGCTTCAGTTTTCATTTTAAGCTTGAAGCAAAGATATATTTGATATTAGAAGCATCTTCTACATGCCATTGAAATTGCATGCTGAAAAAGAATATAAATCATTAATGAAAATTGCAGGGTATCAGTTTCCTGTTGCAGTTGGCTGTCTGCTAAGTTGGCAGCGAGACAGTGGCCTGCAGAGCTGCAGGCATATGTCTCATGTTAAAAAAAGAAAAAAAGATTTCATGTTATAAACACATCAATGAAAATTACTATCCAGTTTGGAACCAACTGAGAGCAGGTGTTGAAGACAAAATAAACAGACAACATACGAAAGGTTAAGAAAAAAAATTCCCAATGGCACTGGCCTTCCATTGGGATTGTCTTCTACCATAGATTTTAATGTACATCATCAAATCCAAACAAAATATACCTGCATGTGTAGAAAGCAGCCAAATTTTCTCATGTTTAGGACCATAGCTTTTTAACAGTGATATTTAAGCTACACCTGAAATTTTTAAACCTATAAAAAATATGCCTATGCAAATTTAGATATAAATTAATCCAGAAAACTATAGCAATTTGTCTTTCAAACAATTGACTAGAAACCCTTCCATGTTTCCCAGCTGAAAAATAGGCTAGGAATCCACCCAAGCAAAGACCTGCAACTGATTTGGCTCAATTGATTTGGCTCACTCATCCTCCACTTGTGATCCACAGATTTTGAACAGAAATGGCAAAACCCTTTAGAAAGGTCACAGCAGAAAGGTACTGTGGTCTCAGAGAGCTCAAGGATCCTAAGGAGAGCTGATAAAATTCAGGATATCTGCATCGGCTAAAGCAGAGCAGATCATTGCTTCAGTGAATACCCAATTTCTCCTTGTTTTTGCAGAGATCACAAAAATCCCCATAAATCCTTCTGACTGTTGTGTAAATCAAATAAATATCTTGGGACATGTGAAGTGACCTTTTTTTGCTCAATGGCTCTGCTACCATGAAGCAAAGGACTGAAGTGCTGCAGCAGTGGCAGCATCTCAGGATTAATTAAAGTGCAGGCACCCCCTGAGCTGGGCAGACAGCAGCTTTGCTCGTGTCTTCCCAGTGCTCCTGGCAGGGTGAACGTCAGATCCACCACCATCTGGGACTGCTGGACCACAAGTGCTTTCCCCTGGACCATGTCCAAAACACACTGAGAAACAGAGATACCAGGAGGTCATTTTACACACAGTCAGAGAGGGGTATTTTAGGTGTCTATAAAATCAGCTGGGGCAACAGGAAAAGAAGCTTCCTGAACATCTAACTTTCACTTCTGAATTGGGAAGAAAATTATCTGGATTTTCTCTAGCTGCAGTATTAATGCCTGCATGCTTGCATGATGAAACTATTTAGCTCTAACAACAGAGAATACATTTTGTTGCCTAACCCAAAAGGGAAAACTCATTCCAATTGCATCTTATCTGCATGCCAGCCTGGGAGGACTCTGCAGGACAAGGACCTTCTCCTTGCTGTTGGAGGAGACACAGGGAGCGTGGGAGGAAGAAACATTGCCATAATCTGAGGTTTTTTCTATCATTTGATTAGAGCCAGCCTATGAGAAAGATTTTCTCCTTTGAAATGCACCCCTGGTGAGGCAGCAGCCCTGATGTTTGCACAGCCACAGCACACCAATATTTGCAGCTCCTCTCTCTATCACAGCAGATACGTACAGATAGCTCTACACAGATCATACTCTGTAACATTTCTGGCATTTGCCTTCACTATGGAGCTGCAGAGCTTGCAGGAAACAGAACAGAGATTACTCAAACAATGGAGCCTACAATCATGCACACAGACAGACTAACCCCATGGAAAGAGGTCTTCTTCCCATTTCAAACCGGAGTGCAAAGCTGTCCCACTAAAATTAGGCATGAGTATGACTCTTTACATATTCAAGAATTAGGACTAGAAGAAGCTAATCAGTATTTCTGAGAGAAGCCTATTTGGACCTTCTAAATGTTTAGCTATTTGATGTGTTAAGGTATTCTCTCACCCTCTGTAACTCCTGTGAAATCTTAACATGAACCATTTAGCTTATTGTGCTGGTTTGGACGGAGATACAGGCAATTTTCATCATAGTATTTGGTATGAGTCTGGTTTGGATTTGTGCTGAAAATAGGGTTGATAACAGATGGATATTTTAGTTGCTGATGAGCAGTACTTACATAGAGTTCAAGGCCTTTTCTGCTCCTCACCTCACCCCAGCAGGAGTGTTGGGGTGCACGAGGAGCTGGGAGGGGGACACAGCCAGGACAGCTGACCCCAACTGACCAAAGGGATATTTCAGACCATTTGGAGTCATGCTCAGCACATAGAGCTGGGGGAAGAAGGAGGAAGGGAGGGATGAGACATTTGGAAGGATGGCATTTTTCTTCCCAAGACATTGTTACAGATGATGGACCTGCTTTTCTGGAGATGGCTGCCCATGGGAAGTAATGAATGAATTCCTTGATTTGCTTTGCTTGTGCACACAGCTTTTGCTTTGTCTATTAAACTGTCTTTATGTCAACCCACAGGTTTTCTCCCTTTTAGTCTTCTGATTCTCTTCTCCATCCCATGGGAGAGGAGTGAGGGGCTGCATGGGGATGGCAGGGGTTAAACCACAACACTTAAAAAGCTTTGTTTTGGTAGCAAAATAGCAGATGCCTGTTTAGTAAACCTACTGGCTGCAACTTCCACACACCAAGAATCATGGATCAATTTTTAAACCTGAGTGCTCTACCCAGACATGCAGGGATGCCACAGAAAGATACAGCATTGCTTACACAAGGCTTTTGGTTTTTCGTGCAGATAATGCAAATGCAGAACTCCTGAAGTCTGAATGGGCAAAATGGAAGGTCTTGAGAAGGCTTGCAGCACAACTCATTAAGACTTCTCTAAACATTAAAAACAAAGAACTTTTAATTTCTTGAATTATGTAATCTTTGCAAATTCAGAAAAGACAATATTAATTTTTTTCTGTATTTCCTTAAATGACAGCAAGCAACAACTTGGTTGCAGATGTTTTAGTTTTATTTTGGATAAATACAGCCAGTTATAGTTCCCAACTTAAATATCTACACTACACAGAAACACCAGATTAACCCTTTCTCTAATCTATCTACTTGTTACCAAAATATGTTTCATTTTTTCCAAGTCACAACTATTTTTTCCAATCAGTTCTGCTGCAAGACTCACAGATTACTTGGAAATAAGCTAGGATGCAAGGAAGGGGGTGGGCTAGCCTCCCAATGGACTAGTGGAAACTTTATTAACTTTACAGAAAACACTTGTTTTCTGTAAAAGCATGGAAACTTTAAAATCACTCAGAATTCACTCTTGGATTTATGTTTTAAACAATGGTTTGTTTTTCTGTATGAATAAAAAAATCACTATCAGATACCTGAGCTACACCTCTACTGTGAAGCTGGGAAAACTCTTTCCTTCACAAAACAAGTGGCACATTTAGTCTAAAGGGGATACAGTATAACTTTAGCCAATTTTATACCTACCCACCCACCCATAATATAGCCAGGTTTGGGAAATTGTTGCTCCAATCCAGCAGTGAAGACCACAACCAAATAAAAGTGTGTATGTCTGTCCTCTGAGAGAACTGGCTGTCCCCGTCTAGGAATGCAAACATTTACTGCAAAACGAGGAGCAACTTTAGGATTAATGACACTTAGGCCACCGTGGCACTAGCATGTAACTTCATTAATATGAAATATCTTCCCCAAAAAATCATATGCTGAGGACAAGCAGAATCAGTTGAGAAGTGTCTAATCCAATATGGCAATGCCTACACTCCACAGAATCTGAGTCACAGAATTACAGACTGATTTCAGTTGGAAGGGACCCTCTAGTTCCAACCCCTCTGCCATAGGCAAGGAATCCTCCCCTGGCCCATCATGTTTATTCTGGTCTTTCAAATTTAACCCAAATCTATGAGAAAAGAGGGAGAAATAGCATCCAACCTCTCCTCCCACAACCAAAGATTCAGATGTATCTCCAGACAAATAGACTTATGATTCCCAGTCCCTAGATTTTTACACAGGTCAAAAAGAGTACAGTACAGACTTCAGACAGCTTGTATTTCCTTTATGCAAGACTCTAGACATTAAAGAACTCTGCATTTCCACTTTGGTCTTTACTTAAAGATTTCTCAGTTTGCTCCGCCCCCCCCCCCCCCCCCCGTTATATAACACACAGAATTTAGAAAAAGCAAGAGAAAGGTCTAGAAATCCACCTTGTGATTAAAAATTCACAGCAGTTGCTGGCACAAAAGAGGAATTTTATTCCTATTACACCTGTGCTCAAGAGGATGCAACTGATACAGCCCTATCAGGTGAAAGTTACTGCACATGGGCAGCACAGCCAGCTGCCTGTGCTGGGGCTGGGCTGGGAGTCCTCAGAGCACACCATGGAAGGCAGATCTGCTCTACAAAGCTCCCACAGAGATTTGTAGATGAAAAAGAGAATGGCACAGCTGAAAAAATAGACCTTTATTGCTTTGTGGCTCTATTAGCATTACTTTTGCAGACGTTTGCATTTGCACACAGCTCTACACAGACATTTAGAAAACTAGATGAACAGATAAAATGATAAAATAAATATGCTATTTTGCAGAGGGTTTATTTTCAAACAGCTGCCAAAAAGCCCCACCCCTAAAGCTCCCAAACCTAGCATTCTGAGAAAAGCATCATTTTCCATTATGCTCTGGTCTATTCTCTTCCCCCTCCAATTTGTAACATTCTGTTGGAATCAGTGATGAAGAACATATGTTTGAGATAAATTACACCCAGGAGAAATCTTGGAACTGTTACATTCAGTTTTATTACCCAAGGCATTAGGATACTCTAGCACTACGCTTATTATTTACAGTTCCATTAAACAAGATACTGCTAATGTACTTTTATATTATTATGCATGCAAAAATTAGTATCATATTTCTTAAAACTCAGTGCGTGATTAATGCACTCCATTTTCATTTTACTTAACAGTTCCAGGATATTTTTTTAGTGCTTCAATGAAACAAGGTGTTACATAAATGCAGAATGCTATTGTACAAATATTTGAGAAAACATATGTTCAGGCAACAGTAAGGTTGAGTATCCTAACACTCAACAGCCAGGAAATTGGAAGGGCTTGTGCTTCTTACACAATATAAACTTGTGCAAGTGCTGCATATGGAAGGTATTCTGCAGAGGGCTGTAACCTGGAGTGCCTTAGGGAATCCTAGTGTGCCCAATGAGACAGACAGGCCCTGTCTCTGACAATTGCTTTCTTTGCACTGCTGCAAATACTAGTCCAGTTTCACTAGGTAACACCAAATAGCACAAATATCCCCTGTGCACCTGTGGGCTGCCTCTTTTGGGAGAGATTTGCACTAGCTCTAGGAGGCAGTCACATAACTGGAGATTTCCTATAGGCATGGAGTCACACAAGCATCATCAAGTTTACATTTCACAAGTATAATAGGAATAAAAGGTAACTCATATAAACCTGACTAATACTTTGACTGATAATTTGATCCCAAAAGACAAGTCTTCTAAAGCTTTTAATAGGTTTTGCTTTGTATTTTCAAGTGACTCTATGGGAACAACAAATTAAACCAAGAAAAATGTGTACTTGTCAAGACTGCGCAACTTCCATGCTTTGCAGAAAAGAAGAAAGCAAAAGGCTGAGGCAGCAGTTCAGAGCCACAGCTAAAATATGGGCTTTAATTTAAATTTCAATTTAAATCAACCACAGAGCCTTAGTACAGTGTTGGGTCCAAGCTAAAAACATCAGGCACCAGGTGTATCAGGAAGCAGAGCACAAAGTCCCCTCTGCTCAAAGACATGTAATCACTAATACCTCAAAATGTAATTTAATGACTTTCTGCTTCAAGTTCCAAAATGAGTCACAAAGCTGAGAGCACCAGTCCACTCCATCAACTGCAAACTCAGAGCCAGAGAAAGTTACTTGCTGAATATCACAAGAGTCTCACTTATTTTATTAGTACTTCTTCCTCATGTGAAGAATAACCAAAGCTATATTGTCTAGTTCTCTGTGGTGTTCAGTCCATGCAGGGAATGCAGCGATGGCTCATAGAAAATACACTATATAATCATGAAATGAGGACTGTGCTGCAATGCACACAGGAGTCAAAGGATGGTTACATGGCAAAATTATTTACTGGCATTTATCAACTTTGAAGTTCTTGGATTTGCAGCCTACCTATTATTACTTCTGTGTGCCTTTTTTACAGGCAACAGTAAATTTTGCTATCTCTTGCTATAACTCAAGCTGTCCAATCATGGATTGCCAGCAGGGTTTGAAACTTCATCATGGAGGTGAGGAATGAGCCAGCAGGCAGTGTCTCTCAAAACCACAAAAAAACGGGCATAGTTTTCTCTCCTGATCCATCCCATTTAACATTCTTCCTATTACTTACCTTGATGGACAGGTTAAAATAAAATACCATGAGCATTTTACTTTGTTCTGATCATGAATCAATACTTCTAAGCATTATTGAAATTTATTTTAGTCTATAACTTTTGTGGCCCCTTAAGAACAAAAAAGGTTTTCTTGTTTCTGAGTTAAAAGTAAAATGAGAGCAGAATGCTGTAGGTCTGGAACACAATCTGTCCAGACTCGTGGCTGTTGGTAACTTGCAGAGCTGTGTTGACTTTGTGAAAATATGCCAACCTGCACCTGCTAAAAGGAATTATTCTGTAGTTCATAGATGTTCTGCTGGTAGCAGAATATGTCTTGGCACTATATCTACAATTGTACAAAAAGGAGAAACCATCACTGCTCTCTATTCCCTGACCTTCAGCCCTGCTACAAAGACAGTCCTGCTGTGCCTTTGAAGAAAAGTTTGTGGATGTTCCTTCAGTTCTGAGTTGCTTTGCCTCTCAAGTAGCAAGCAAGCTACCTAAGGTTCAGAGGGCAGCAGGTTGTAGAACACAAGCCTGGCAAAATATAGATCAAGGAGGAATAGGTCTAAACCTGGTCAGGTTTTAAGTCTTCCCAATTCCCCTCTACTGCAAATACAGCAAATTGCAAATTCAGCAAATTCCACTACCACTGACAAAGCAAACGGTTGGATAAATAAAGGCTTGACAACTACCTGTGGAGTATTCCTAGAAATTTCATGTGATACTTTGCTGCCAACATGACATTTATTTCTGGTTATGACAATAGATGTTATTTTCCTTTGCCCTCTGCAAAGGAATAACTCAAATGAATAACTCAAAGGAAATAAGATGTCAAACCAAAAAATGGTGAAGAACCAAAAAAGTACCAAGCAATGAGTATGGAAAGTATGCAGTACTGTCACCTACTTGTGCAGATTGCACAGACATGGTTGTGCTAAAACACAGATAGAGAAATATAAGGATGCAAAGACTCTGGCTTTGTGTTGCACTTAATTTCATCACATAATAATGATGGACTTGGTCTAAAACTATCTGTACTGGGTTTCTTCTCAGCTTCTCTTTGGTACTTGGCTGAAGTTTTAGAGACTTAAATCTTCACATACTTACATTAAGCACAATGAAGAGAAACAAAAAACTGTGATTTAAAGCTTTGATTATTGGAGAAAGGGAAAAATACGAAAACAGAGATTTAGAAATTACTACATCCCATTCACTAAAAGACATCACTGAAGCTGCGAGGGAAGCACCATTTGGTGGACAAGTTGTGCAGTACATATTGAAAAACAGGAAGGCAAAAGCCTACAAGAAGCCTGGAACACTGTGAGCACTGTGGCCAGGAGTATTAAAATAACACCACAGTGTAAATATGACTGAGTGACCTCATTCCTACCCTAAGTCCTTGAACTATTACAGTATTTTAAACTCAAAGCAACTGCAGACCAGTGAGACCACACCTGTATTTTGAATTAGAAGTGTCCATAGGGAATAGTACCAGAATAACCAACAGCAGTATTATTCCACTTCCCCTGAGACTCCCCACTTAGGCCCATTCTTGGCAAATGCTTTCAATTGTAAGCTCCTCTCAACATCTTGATTTATGTTCATATGCTCCCCACCTCCAAGATGACCTCGTCTCAATATTACTAAATACTGAGAAAACTGATAGCAGAAAGTGAGATCCCCTCTGCCATGCTAGGCCACCCCTGAGCTCATTCATTTAAAATTAAGTTTTTAGCAGGTTTTTTTTTTCTAAAATGTGATACCAGCAACAAGAGGTTAGGGTTTTCCTATTCTATGAGTGCTCATCTAAAAAAAGGCTTACCATGCTATTTTTAAAGGCTAATGTTCATGTTGTTTCAGCAAAATGCTCAATGTTGGTTTTAGACACATTTCTTCTTTTATGCCAGAAAAGCCAGCTCCTCGTATTCACAAAGCAACTGTGGTTCACTGAACATGTTTCCAGGATTAATTCTGACTTCCCAGGGTCAACTTTACACCAATCAATGAAAGAAATTGTGGAAAAGATTACCTTATGAAAACACACAAACTTAGGAAACCTTTAACAAAAAGAACAACTTGTAGTGCTTTCATCAGACTCAGCACTCTTCAAGGACAGCCTGTCAGCATTTGGCATATATGAACAGAGGAGATGGAACAAATCTACAGGAAATCCTTGTGCTTACTCATGTACTCTCAGCACCACAGACAAGTCAAGCCATTTTTATACACTTCTCCCAGTTCACACGTTCCCAGACATCCAGTTTCTCACCACAAAAGCAGAATCTTACCTGTAATTTTCTGCAGCAAAGGAGATGGCTCTGGCTCATCACAAATTGCCTTGACAAGGGCCCTTTTCACCTTTTCTTCAGCTATGTCGAGCTCTTTTCCACCTTTGATTTCTCCAACCACAGAATATATGTATATCAGCAAAACAAGGAAGTCCTCACAGGCATAATCATCTTTTGTCCTTTCGTTGTAGGACTTGATCATTGGCAATAACTGGTTCAAAACACTGGGCATTTCTGACTCGCCAATAGTCTGAAAAACAGAAGGAAGGTTGTGTCAGATTGCCTCCATAGTGCTTGTAAGTTAGGACCAGACATACTCCTGTGGCACATCATTCAACATTCACACTTTCAGTAGTCAGCAGATGGTGATGTGATTTATTTGCTGCTCAGACAGTGAGTTTATTAATTGTCTACAGTTTTTTTCTTAGGGATTCACAATAGCAGCCTTTTAGCACTTGAAAAGCCTTAATATTAGATCTTTCTAAGTACCAGTATAATGAGAGGATGAGAGCATCTATCCCTTGGTATGGGTAGAAATGGTACAAAGTACAAAGTCAAACATTTCCTCTAAATTTTAGGCTTTATCCTTGGGTTTGATTTTGTACATGAGCAGGGGGTTCAAAGCCCAGATTCCATTGACTTGCTGACATCCACATCATGCAACACCAGGGCTGGCATTTAGATCCATTGTGCAGTTCTCTGCCACTCAAAGCAGGCCAATGATTAATTGCACCACCAAACTGCCACTCTACTGCCCACAAACACCTGTGGATGAAACTCCTACATGCTAATTTTCTGCTTTGGCTTAGCTGGGAATGCAGCAGCAGGATCAGGTGAGAGGTGGGAACACTGCAAGGCAAACAGGAGGAACACTCTGCTCTTGGATGGGGAGGGAGGTGTGGGAGGAAAGAACAGCCTTTCTCTCCTGGTGGTAGTGATTGCTCAGGTCCATCCAAGAGGTCTCCTGCAACACCAGTACCCCTCCCCTTGTTCTCTGATCACCCAAAAGATCCCTCTGTGACAACCTATGGGTCAGTTCATAGTGTACAGTGAAACATCAAATCTCTTGTAATCCAAGGAGTCAAGTTTGCAGGCATTTATCCTTGGTTGTTATTGCAGTAACTTCACACAGACTAGTCATGGTAAACAGGCACCACAGCCAATAATTTACCCTTTAAATTGATTCACAATAAGTAAATAAAATAGAAATCAAACATACTAGGAAGAGACACAAGTTTAGACAACAGCAAAACCATGCAAGGGCTTTAGGAACACAGACACTGAAAGCTTTATCTCCTGGTGTACTTCATACAAGACTTCAGGGGGTCTGGTTGTATTTTTAGTTGTTCTTTGTCAGTCTCAGAAACACTAACAAGCATCTAATAAACTGTCATTTTTATACCTACACTGATCCACCACAGATCTCAATCATTAAGAAAGCATGAATTACTTAAGTTCCAAGAAGCTTTTTTCCAGGCTGTGCTATAAGAAACTACACTTCTGTGGACTTTGGGACCCCACCCTGCTCTTGACATACAAGTTTTGCCATGGGCCCATCTCTCCTGGGACTTCAGTGCGGTCAGATGTTATGTTTCCATTTGAATACATACCTTGGAGAAGAATTTTCTAACTATCCACTACACCTAACAGTAAGTGCAACTGCAGACTTGAGGCAGTAAATTACAAAGCTGTAGTGGTCAAAAGCATGTGGGAGCCAAGAAGGAACATTCTGAAATCCAGAAGGGGTTGGCACCCTCTGTGTTTGGGCAGGGAGTGCTAAATCACATACACAGTAAGTCCAAGCACTGCTCCACCCAGGAAGGAAATCTATGGTGTTTGGCACTGGTCTGGCATGTGCTGGTAGCTGGGCCATCCTCAAAACAAGGCTGTTTGATTCCTGGATTTCAACTGAGCCCTGCCTTAATTCAGTATTATCTCTTCTCTTCTGAAAAAGTGACACAAATAAATTCTCATCTGGAGTACAGATTCTTTCAGATCCTAAGATGGATAAAGACAAAGCTTCAAGCAATTCAGAGGTATGCATCTATCATAAGGAAGCCATCTGCAATGAACAAAAGCCTAATAATCCCTAAAAATCTAAGAAATCAAGATAAACCCATGTGTGGAGTTATTCTGGAATAGATGACAAACTTCAGTATATATTATCCTGAATTCATTTTATGAAGAGGCAAGACCTATGCCAGGTACTATTGAGCATCATCTTCTATCTAGTGGCACATCATCTATGCCCCTCCTCCCCTCCCAATCCACAAAGTCTACTTCACTCCATCTCTAAGTGCATGGCATGCTGCTACAGCACCAAGATGAGTTCTTGAAAAAGCTGTATTTTGCATGCACAGATGAGCCACAGGCATGGAGCACTGAGGATGCCCATGGCTGTATAGAACAGTAGAGTGAGCAGCTCCTGCCTGAGGATTGTGGCTCTTGCAAATACACATGTACAGCATCTTTGGCAAACTTTCAAACATGCATGATTAAAAAAAATCATGTATAAACTTTCAGGGTGATTTACTGTAGGACAGGCTAAAACTCAACAACTTCAAGTAACAATTGCCACCTCTTATCTTCAAAGTAAAAATGAAAGAGGAAAAAAAAATTAAAGAGCTGTAATAAACCATTAACTTCAGAATGCACATAGGGTCTTTCTGGGGTATGAACTTCTCTGGAATGTTTCTCCCCTTATCTCTTGGGAAGTGGCACCACAGAGGACTTCAAATGGAACTTCCAAGTTTTAGAGGATATTTTGTCCAAACAGGCCAGTTGGACTGGACTGTGCATGAAAAAAAAAAAGGGACTCACAACTTCACTGCAGAGCATGGCTCCACGGGGAGTTGGGAAATTTGCCTCAAACAAAATCCACTGGCAGATAGTCATTATCTGGCCACCTCCAGTGATTTAGGGGCTCCCTGCACCACCTAACTATCAATCAATTACCCTGATTGAACAGCCCTAGAACACAAGTTTTAAAAATGTAACTACCCATGACCCAAATTTCCTGCTGGTTATGTTGGCCTCAAGTTAGCCCCATTTGTCTATCATCAAGGGAGCCAATAAAAATAATAAAAACAGGTCAATTCTGAGCTTTCCAAAGACTGTATAAAAACATTAGCGCTGCTTAATGTAGAGCCAGCTAAAAGGGCCCAAGTTCGAACACTTTCTGCTCATTGCATTGTTTGGACATTTTAATGCTCTAATCATACATTCTCCAGAATTCAGAGAGACTTTGTGACAGATTTTTGTTGTTTTCCATCTCTTCCCTCCACCCTCTTTAGTTATTTATTTTTAGAACTTAAGCGGTGCAATAATTTGATGCCCCTAAGGATAAATAAACTGATGTCATTTTGCTGATTTTTGCAAAAGGCATGAATTTTGGCAGATGGGATAATAGTGAGGAAAGTACAAATATATTCAGGGGGCTGGGGGGGGGGGTGTTAAACACTGAACATGACATTGTGCTTCAATATCTTATTTAAAATCTTATTTATAAGATCTACAGGAACTAGGAGGAAGTGCAATAATCCAAGAAAAAATGTTTTGCAATTCTGTGAGAGGCATTACTTTCAGTATTAAAAAAACTGCAAGAATCTAAAGCCATATGTATCATTAGACTTATTTTTCTCAATAGAAAAAAGAGTGAGTTTGGGGGAAGAGGAGGTTCAGAGTTTACTTGAATTAACATGTGTCCCTGACAAAACTTAGAACTGAGCACTGTAACCCCTGTGCTTCCAGTCCAGTGTCCTCAACTCGTCATTAAAAACATTAAAGCAAAAATCAACTTCAACCAAGTGGGATTTATTTTCTTTAAAATCCAGGAGGAAGGAGGAGATAAATCTTGAGAGACTACCTCAGTCTGTTAATATTCTAGTGGCTTCTGTTCAGGAAGCAAAACATGTTTAATTCCTTCAGAGGTTGCATGAGTGAAACAGAATTTCTTGGAATGGGAACCACACAGCCTTATACAAGTGAAGAATTTTTTTGGGGAAAACCAAAACTAAAAGCAACCCCAAAACCCAGCTGCAGGTAAAACCAGTAGAAGAATCAGTGGAAACACACAAGCCCTTGGGTAATTTGCTGTCCCAAACTCTGAGACTGGCCTATTTAAACACAGCTCCTTTTATTGATAACTTAGGTGGCGAAAGAGATGTGGAATAAGCAGCTTTCCAATGTTGCCCTATTTGATTTTTCATGTTTTACCTGGGCTTGACTGTTTGTGGTTTGTGATTTGGCAGACTCCATATTAACTTTCCCCCTTTCCAGACAGAGGCAAGAACATTCTAACTGCTAAAAGTGACAATGGCACCAAAGGAGAAGCTCGTGAGTATGTGAAACTGGCTCAGATCCTTTGATGGTAATAGATCTCTGCAGGAATAGTCATTTTAGTAAAAACAACAGGCGCTGCCAAACTAAGGAGGAGTTCTTGCTGCCTGCAGTGCTCAGCTGTCCATAAATCAAATGCTGCTACTCGCTGTTTTACACTGTTTGGCCATCTGAGATTTGGGGTTGGTTGCACATAATTTCCATATGGGTGGGAAGATGTCTGTACTCCCTGCAAAACAATTATTTCATGCATTTAGTTTTTATTAAATGGCCTGCATGTGACTAGTGATTTCACACAATAAATCAGTTAAGTATGATCTTACCATTCAAATTATGATTTGCCACATGAAGCTCTAGAAATCATTTTAGTTATTGACTTAGGCAGGTTTTGATAAAAGTGTACCTCTGCTTTGTCTTCTCTTCACATATTTCTAGGGTATCATTTAACAATAAGCAACCCAGAACACAACACAGAAAAAAAAAGTTCTTCAAAGTACCACACTCTCACTGTTAGGAAAGACTTCAATCTGCGTATGCCAAAATATAGAGCATACAGTTACTCAGACAGGTGATTTTAGATAACAAAAGTCCACTATCTATGTGTTTCCTTTGTCAGGAAGTAAAGTTTTAGTCTCAAACTTATGTTTCCAGCTGGGGAGGGGCTGACAAAGCCTCTCCTTGCAGGGAGAATGAGCAAACTTTGGCCTTAGGGGAAAGCAGACACAGCATTGAGCGAACTCACAGCAGATTGAGAGTGGAGGTGTAAGATGCTGGCAGTAAGTGGCTGCCTCCAGTTTAAAAAAAAGTGTAAGCCACTCAAGATCAGGAGAGACACCCAGTGCCTTTTGCTGGAGACCAAAACAGTTTTATGACTTGTCCCTGCCAATACCAAAAGACTGCACCTTCCTCTCTTTAATGGCAGTGTCTGTCTAGTCACTTGATAAACGATACAGAAACCCACCAAGGATACACATATAAAGAAAACAGTGCAGAACTAAACTGCCAGTAAGAGACACAGGAAACAGTAAAAGAATCTAGGATCTGTCTCCTCTGTCATTACTTTTAATGATTCTCCTGTTTGAATGAAATATCCCTACAGAGCCAAATCAATCTCCTGCCCTCTTTTCTGCATTTATCACCCACTCTGAACATTGCCCAAAGAACTGTGTTCTCAAAACTGGAGAGACAATTTTCAGGCTCTCCCTATAGAGAGACAGCATCTTAAAATTTTACTATAAACAAATGAAAGACAAGGAGTAAGCTTTCCAGAAGCTATTTTTGACCTGGCTCACACTGTCAAAGATACAAATGCACATTCATCCCTTGCTCATGCTGTCCCAATTAGACTTCATTCTCACCTTCCACTCACCACACCAGCCTCTTCCTTGTGCACCTGCTAGAGTGTTTCTGTGACTGTGCATTAAATCAAATCATTCTAACCATACTGGTTCTCTGCTTGGGTTTACTGCTTGGCCACAGAAACACACTAGTTGTCAAGGACAAAGATTGGTCTGCCTCCTTATGCAACAATGCCAACTTAAAGCTTAGATGAGCTAGAGTTTAAGGTTGCCAAGAGATAAAAGAAAATTATAGAATTCATCACCTGCTTATAGGATGACTTCTTCAATACACTGTCAAATGGCCAGATGCTTAATTGGTGTCTATCAGCCAACACTACAGATAACAAAAGCCCTTTGATATACCTGAGGAATATCTATCTGGGATGTTAGAAGTTACTACAGAACACAGTGACAAGTCAAAGGCAAGAAGAAATTACTGACAACATAGAACTTTTTAAAAGCACAACATCTGTAAGCTCTTCTGGTCAGAGACAATTTTTTTAACATGTCTTGCATAATTCCAAAAACACAGCATTGACACTTAACAGCTAATATGTGATAACAACACAAGTATTTAAAACAGGCTCTTCAAGCCCTATCATTTCTAAAACCAAAACAAAAGCAAAGCCCAGGACAGTTCTTTCTGCCAATAACTCCCTAGCCTATGATCATGACCTAAGCAATTGGATTTCTTCTGGATCCAACAGCCAAAGTAGTATAGTCCAGTATTTTTCTTTAACTAATATCCCTAGGACATAAAAGAAACTATATTTTGAACAACATAAGTAAGATTTCTTCTTAACACATTTCTCCTGTCTTCACTGAGGACCACAGTTGCTTGACAACAATTTCTTATTTTTAATCTTACAACTTCTTCAGTTATTTCTGTTCCTTCTGCTACAACAAGCAGATTCTGTCACTATGTCAGTACTGCAAGACTTAGATATTTTAAGAAAATTCAAATGCCCACTGATATCTCTTCCTCCACAGCACCAAAATCACCTCATTGCAGTGAGTTATGCTGTTGGGCAATGTATCATTACATGGCATGGTCCAGTGTTTCCCTCTCTCTTTGGAAATCATCGACATGTACAGCTGTATTAAGATACTTTAATGGGTTCATGGGGGCTCAGCAGCAACAATGTACTGATAATTATAAGTCTGGATTTTATTAGATGAATCTCTGCAAGGATAAAGAGAATTTTACTTAAATCACTCATGTCTGACATGAGAGACTCATCAGCAGGTTAAAAAGGGAATACTTCCAACTTACTCAGTCAAAGCTTTTAGCTGTGATAGCTTCTACAGACATGCTTGGTAAAAACATGAATCAGCACAGCAAAAACAGTGTCAGCAGAATGAAAAAGGAATACAGGCACAGCCAAGACAAAACCTGTATCAGAAAAAGATCTTGGTGCTCTGCATGTCAGGATCTTTTGTGTATGGCTTTTGAAGCTGTTTGTTTCTATAAGTCTTGGAATATTGAGAAAATTGCTAGAACATGGTAGGGGTTCAAAGCTGAGAAAATCCCTGGGCACAGGGATAACATAGTATGCTATGAGGTTAAATCTCATCAGTTTCGAGGGAAACAATGGGAAAACATTCAACCACTACAAAGCAAGGGATAAGAATCCAGAGGGTTAGAAAACAAATAAAAGGGGTATAAATCAAGAAAAATATAGTATAAGCAATCTGGTCTTTCAATAGCGCATATCATGTTTGCAGAAGGAGGGGATTCTGTCCCAAGAGATGTTTACTGAAAAAGATCTGGAAGATGCTCAGGACAAAGAAAATTATTGAATTCCTGCTTAGATGACTAGCTGTAATCATTCAGGTTAAAAAAATAGACGACCCAGTAGAGAGAAAAGGTCTAAAAAATCATGAGTGGACCTGGAAGGCAGGTAGGGAATGATTGCTGACTCTGTCTCATCACAACAAGAAAGAGGCAATATACAAAGCTGGAAAGGAGCTAGTTTAAAGAGCAATTTCAATGGAGGTATTTCCTCATGCAATTTGCTCAGATGTGGAACTACTTGCCAAATGTTGTTGTGCTGCTAAATTCTTACTTGTGCTCGCAAAGATGATGGGAAATCTCACAGGGGAAAAAAATTCCTTCAAATATCAGCAAATACACAGAAACCACAACTGTTACAGAACTTATAATGGTTGGAACAGGGAGAATATCATATAACCTTGTCCTCTTCTCTTAATCTTCTGTAGGCAGCTGTTTTTGAGCAGAAGTGAACTTTTTTTTGTTAAACAAACTAGCTCAGCTGCATTTTTTATCCAATCCGTAATAAACATACTTACATCAAGGCCAAGGCAAAAGGACCAGTGTCACTATAAAAGACAGTATCCATGGCACAGAAGTAGGAAAGCAGGTTTACTACAGCATGTGGCAGTGTCAGGATTAATTCCTATATATCGTGCCGAGTGTTAGAGTCCGTATTTCTAAGAGGATGTGAAAAACTAGAGATAACATTGAAAGGAGTTACAAAACAATTAAAAGGGTAAATTTCATTGTGGGAGACAATTCCTTACCAAAAGGAAGAATAACAATTTATGTGTCTCTTTGGACAGAAGAGACAGCTCTTGAATCTAGTGAAGAAAGGCACATGAGGAACGAGAGAAGTTGAAACTATGATTTTTCCAGTTCTCAAGTTGGTGAGATGTTCCAAGTGGTGTGCATATTTCGCAAAGACTTTTGAAGGTGAAAGGGCAGAAAACAAGCAGAAAGCACAGACTCAGTGGTCTCATGGAATAGAATATTGTACATTAAATACATCTGGTGAGTAGAAGTACAAACTGTTAGCACGGTTCTTGATTGCAGTGAAAGGAATTGTGAACTGTGAGGGAAAAATACTTCAGAAACAGCAGAAAGGATGAAGGCAATACATGCCGTGAAGGCTGTAAGCAGTGAGTCATAAAATGAGACTAACAGTCAAAACAAGTCCATCTTCTTCTTTTCCTTCACAGGAAAATTCTTGCCTTTTCTATCATCTCTTTTCTCTCAAATCTTCATTTTATGCCTCCTTCTTCAGTCCTATGTTGATCTACCATCAAATGTTCCAGAAACTCCTCAGAGCTGCAGGAAAACCTCCAGACATTTGTGATGGGTCAGACCACGGTGGACACTGGTACCAGAAATGCAAAATGAGGGCTGGGGATCAGAGTAAAAAGGCAAAACCAGTCATATCAAGTGAAAAACAAAAGGAATTTGGAGCCTGCATGACTGTTTGGGTCCATCTGAAAGACATTTGTTTTCTGGCTTTCTGTGTTTAAGTGTGTTAACTTACCATCAAACTTTTTAAAATAAATCCAGTCAACTTCTGTCCCTAGAAGCTTGATATTAACAGAGAACCAGGATATCAAGCATACATTGCCACGAGCCACAATGCCAGTTTGCACCAAAGCATCATTCAAATAATGATTTCAACTAAGGTTGGGCCAAACGTACACCTGGTATTTTTTAGTGATACTTAGAGATCATACTTTTACATAAAATATGATGAATAAGGGTACTATCTTGAGCAGAACACACCCCATTTTACAGTATCCCTGAGATTAAAGAAACTTGGTGAAAATCTACCACTAAGACAATCTACACGAAAACAAAAACTGTTGGAATTTACTAAAGTACTACTGACTGAAACTCCTTGATGTCAAAAAACTTGAAAGACATTTAAAACATCAACTTGCATGAGACGGTTGTATGAGACGAGGTACCAGATCATATTGTTGTAGAAATTTAAGCAGTAGCTAATTTAAAAATGTTTTGCATTGTATTTGAAATATTTTACACCTTGGTTTTCAGATAGACAAAGACATAATACATAAAAATATATGGACATATATGGACATGGGAGGTTTGCAGAGGAGATCCTACTGCTCTGTCCACAGCCCCAGCCCCAGTTGGAACCACAGGAAGGAGACACAATGGCAACACAAAGACACAAAAGGCAGATTATCGTTCTGCTGCAAAGCACCACGGCTGTTAATCAGTACAGTAAATGTTATCACAATAGAGTACTGACATTTCTAGCCCTTGTACAAAGCTCACCATGCTTCAAGCAGGATTCAGGCTTTCATGGTGATTAAAGGCAGATGTCATATGTATAAGTTTATAACTTAAAAATGCCTGGTTCATTTTTGTGTGTGGAAGGAGTCTTTCATTCACAGAACATCTTCATTGGAGGATGCTCAGTGTAGTCTGATTTGCAAACGAAAGGACATTTTTTTTTTCTCCTAAGGTTGGACAAAATAAAAGAAAGTTAATTATAAAACCATATCTCACTCCATCCTATGAAATGTAACAGGTTAAACCTTTAATTTTCCTGTCCAGTTTTTTAGTACCATGAAAAACTAATCATCTTTCAGAGAACAGCAGGTGGCAGAACAATGATACTCCAAAGAAAAGGACAATTTTTTCCCCTATAAATGTATGAACTGCAGCAACAACTACTCAGCATGTATATAATATTAAACATCAAGTGAAATACAGGCATAGGCAAAATGACAACTATGGTGAAACACTATTGAAATCCCACTCTTTTAATCTTCTCATTCCATCTTGGAACTGCTCTAGAAGCTAACAGTTCGCTTTTGAAGCACAATTTAACTCAACCACCTACAAACTGTTTCTTCAGCTCCCTAGCTGGGCAGGAATCTTCTGTGCTGTTATTCACCTGCAGTGGTGAGCAGGCTGCACAGCCAGGGCTGGTGTGGCTATGTGAATTTTTAGGACGCTTGTTATTAGAGAGTACATGCAACACCTGCTTGTCAGTCATGATGTTCTTTGCCTCTTGGCCCACATGTCCTTCCTTTGGTTGGCATGTGGCAAGTCCTCTCCTCTTTTGGTTCCTTTCACCATTCCCATCATCCCCACATGGAGCCAGGCCAGCTGCGTGGCACTGGCAGGGGTTTTCTGGCCCTTGCTCTGGATGGAAAAGATGTACGACTGCTTTCCCAGTGCCAGCTGCAAGGGCCATGTGAGGGCATCCTGGCCATGTGCCGGGGATTGCTCCTGCCACACCTCCTCCCCATCCATTTGTCCAGCATGAGCTACAACTAGAGAAACCATCCCATTTTCTGTCTGCCTGGGATTTCCCTCCCACTCAGCCAAACGCCTGAGTCAGCATAGCTATCCCTCATGAAATCCCATTTGCACAAAGGGAGACCACTGGAGCACAGGACATCTGGTCCCAATATCTAAAACCACTTAAATCACGCATGCCATTCCAAACATTTAAGGACTTCGGAAGTTTTCAGTTTTTTTCATATGCATTTTCTAGTTGTTTCATGCAGAAAGCATTTATGTTCCAAGCTTCACTCTAAAGAGGTAGGCAAATGTATATTCCACCTCATTTTAACTTGGAAAAAAAAAATACTCTGCTTTAAAGATAAGACTAGATCTGGCTTAAGCTACTTTAATGTTAACTACATTTTAAAAAATTATTTTAGGAGAGTATCAACATGTCCTGAAATACAGCACAATTCAGACTCCATTAACAGGCAACAAAAGGTGGTTATTATATTCAATATAAAAAAAAGTCCCAAACCTATCCAATAAAGAAAGAAAAACCCCACAAATTCATCTGTATATGCTAGAAGATGAGGTTCCAAGATGTTTTTCAGTTAGTTACCCGTTGTGATTTTTGGTAGCAAAGAAAGGACTCCAGGCCCAGTGGTCAGCACTAGACTGATCCTATAGAGACCAATGCTCAGCTCCAAGTCCAAATGTGCACTTCTTGCCTTTCCACACCTGTAAGCAGTGGTAGCTTCCCATGCTACCAAACACTAATTTGAGTGCTCTGATAGCCTGATGCTGAGGCCTGGATATGAGAAAAAACATTCAGTGTACTTAAGAGGTCCCTTTACAGCCCCCACGTACATTATGAGCCATGATACGCTGATGCCAATACAACAGAGGCAGACTTGAGTCCCCTGTAACCTATTTAGTGTGAGCATCAACAGCCATCAAGGTGTCACAAGACGGAGCTCACCATCAACTGGCTTCTTTCTACAAAAGCCAGTATGGGTAGGTCTGTGTATTTCACAGTCTCTCTTGCACAGGTCTTAAAAAGAGAAAATACAGCATTTTGATATAATTTCTTTCCTTCTTATCTGGCTCCCCACACTTCAGGAAGGGAGTGCTTCCAACCTTTACCATCGTAGCATACTCATACTACTGTAACAGCAGAAAAATCCAAATTTCTTCCTGAAGTACTACTAGAAAATTCTAAAATCACTCCACTTTTCTAACAAGCCATCTGTCAGTATGCTCTCAGGACATGACAATCAGACTTCTGGGTCCTAAGTGATACTCTGTATGGAGACACCACTGCAGCAAAAAAAAAGGAGGTCTGAGACACCCTAGTTTGATGAGAGAATCCAGAGTACCTTTGTTATATATTGTAATGCACAAAATACTTTAAATCATTTATCTGAGCCTTGGATCATATTTTGGAAGGCAGACTAGTATTACAAAGCTCTTTTAGACACTGTTTATTAACATCAAAATGAAATATGAAAAGCACTTTCTGTTAAATCCAGGATCTGAACAACTCTTATAATGTACCCTAAATGCAGTAAAATGGTATTGCAACAGCTAGAAATAACTGTGTTATTACTAAAAATAATTTTTTTACTGCACTAATGTATGTTTACTCCTTCTAAAAATAACTTTGCAAAACAACATCATCACAATTAAGTTACCCAGAAATGTTACCATGTGAGTTAGCACTCCAGTCATCAGCTGGGACCCTCACATCCCAGACTATTTCTAGTTTTCGTGGAGCAAGCATTTTGATCTTCCCAACAGAAAGTGCTGGAGGCCCTAGCAAAGATCACATAGCCCACAAAATGTCTCTGCTACTGTGTAAGAAAAGCAGCATGGGAAGGGGGTGGGTGAAGATAAATGTATACACAGTTGTTTCTATTTAAAATTTCACCTTTCTTTCTTTTTTTATAACCACTACAAAAATCCTTAACTAGTCTCAGAACAATCTCTTCTCCCACTTCCAAACAACGTCCCTCTGCCACCTCAGTCATGGCCACTTGTGTCAGACCCTAGCAAACTACTGCTTGGTGGTCTCTCTGTTCTACCCTGAGTCATATTTTAATTACTAAGAGCATTGAGAAGAGATCAGTGTACAGATATTGGCGAATCTTCAAACAAGAGTACGCGCTGTCCATTTTCTTCACAATGAAAAAGCTCTTAAAGAGATTTTGATAAAGATTTGCCTCCTGCTTGCAGCCCACGTTTGTAATGTTTATATAAGTGAGAGATATAAATCTTTTTCAAATGAACCCCACGGTTTTTAAACCAGCCTCGTTATAAACTGCCTGTTTCCGTTTTGCCTGCCTAAGCAAGCAATGCAGGGCCTGCTTGGGATAGACTGGAACTAATTTAATGTGCTCCAGGTTTAATCCCCATCCTCCTGGCTTTTACTGGCAGATTTTACACAGAGGACTACTGCTGATTTTAACAATGATTCATGTGATAAGTGGGTTTCGACTTGTTTTTCCACATCAGAACACATGGAAGAGAAACGCCACCAAAATAATTTTAATAAAACATGGCCGAGACGGAGCAAAGCTGAACTAAGAATAATTAAACTTTAACACAAGAACTGTTTCTCTGTGTTTCAATTTATAAAAGCGAATTTCTAGCTCGCTTTATGCAGAAGAGCAAAGAGAACCGCGCGAACCTCTCCACTGGTGTGCAAGGAGGTCGGCGCGCAGGGCCGCAGCCCAATACGCGGGGGGAGCGCGGGCAGGGGTCTGCGACGAGGAAGGCGAAACAGCGGGATAGCCCCCACGGCGGAATAGCCCCATGGCGGGACAGCCCTCACCGGGGCACAGCTCTCATGGCGAGAGAGACTCACGGGGGGAACAGCCCCCATGGCGGGACAGCCCTCACGGGGGAACAGCCCCCATGGCGGGACAGCCCTCACGGGGAGACAGGCCGCATGGCGAGAGAGACTCACGGGGCACAGCTCCCACGGGGGGACAGCCCTCACGGGGGGATGGACCCACGGGGGGACAGGCCCCACAGAAGGACAGCCTCCACGGCCGGACAGCCCCCACAGGGGGATAGACCCACGAGGGGACAGCCCTCACGGTCGGACAGCCCTCAAGGCTGGACAGCCAGCCCTCACGGCCGGAGAGTCCCCACGGCCGGACAGCCCCCCACGGGGGGACAGCCCTCACGGGGGGACAGCCCCCACGGCCGGACAGCCCTCAGGCTCCCGGCGGCACCGGGCGCTCCCGGCGGCGCGGCCCGAGCACCCCGGCCACAGGCGCGGCCTGCAGGTGGCGCTGTTGGAGCGCGGCAGGCGCGGAGCCGCCGCCTGGCAAACTGATCCGGGCTGGGCTCGGCCCCTGCAGCCGCATCCCAGCAGCAGCAAAATCCTACGTCCTTTCTGCTGCGGACATGCTGCTTAGATCTCTCTCTCTCTCTCTCTCTCTCTTTTTTTTTTTTAATTTGTTTTAAATTCACAGGAGCAAAACATGTTCATTAACACGGCACACTGAAAAAGGACAGCAATTACAGATGTAATAACTGTTTATTTTTGCAAAAGGTAACTGAATGACTGATGCAGAGACCACGTAGATGCTATTTTGCAATCATCTTCTCGCGTATCGAATTCCCTGCTCATTTACATAAACCAGATGTTTCCCCGACAAACCAAATTCCTTGAAGAAAAACCAGAAGTTGCTATACTTCATGTCCGAAATGAAAGATGATGTGAATGTTCCATTAGCCACTAAAGGCAAATGTATACTTAAAGTGCAACAGTTTCCTTTTATTTAGCACAACTTTTGTGAGGGCTTAGATGATCCTCGGCAGAAGCATTAGAAAAGAAAAATGAAGCTACTTAAATTTACCCACTGGCCTCAATAGCTTCTACTTCCCTTGGGAGTGAAATGTCTTTGCCAGATCTTGACCCTCGAACCAGTCCACGGGGTGGACAAATACTCTGAAACTAGTAATCAGAATTCCTCATTCCTGCAGGAGAGCTGGCTCCTGGAATCTTTATTTCTGGTACCAGATTCCCAGAGGATCATTGAAGAATAAGAATGATTGTTTTACTAGTTTAGTGATAATTTAAAACTTGCAACCTTTTAGTACATGAGGGTAAAGTGAAGGACATGAAAAATACATATTTGCTGTTACTGAAAGAAAAAATTATTGTCAGGAAAAAATTCTGAAATCTCTGTTACTAATTCTTACTGATTTTACCAAAAAACAGCTTGCTAAAGTTGTAGATTACTATGGGTACAACAATGTTTTATACTAAACTGAAGTGCTGAATTCATGGAGGATGTCTGAAGGTTATACTTGTTACTAATCTTCCAGAGCATACCCTTATCCTTCAATAGATGCATCTACCAACTTTTGGTGTGAAGCTATTAAAATCCTCAGGCACAGAGCAACAGAAAATTTGCACTAAAAGCAAAAAAAACATTTAGCCTGAGAATAACTAGTAGGTAACTGATCAACAGTCAAATGACCAATAATAACCCAAACATCATGAAAAGAGCAAGGGTAACCTCCAAAAGCCAGTATTTCATGCTGTTTCAGCAAAGAGTGTGATTAAATGTAGAATATTTAGTGCCATGGCCACAAAATTCAGAACAGGCTCTGATGCTGCAGGTAGGAATGTAGAAACCACACAGCAAAGGCAACTTTGCTAATGGCAATGGCAAAACAATGGGTAAAATTTCTTGATTTGAAAAACGTTGGGAATCCTGGGAAGTTCCAAACTCACTCTTTATCCTGAGACTGAGGTATCAATGGGTTTTGCAAGAGCTGACTCAGCTTTCAGCTGTAAGAAGTTCTCCTTGGAACCAGCACAATCCCTTTTTCTTAGCTACTTTCAGCACAGGCTAGCAAACACTGAGCCAACTGCAAAATAACTGAGACTTGGAGTCCACCAGTTCTCAGTCTTGAATTAGGTCACACGTTTCACTAGCCACCTATCTCATCTAACTATACCATGAATTGAGAAGACAAGGTTATTAAATGTCTATATCAAACCACTCAAGGAATGTATGTGGTAATTCAGTAAAGCAAAACTGAAACAAAACACTCCAGAACAATGTGTTACAATTGACCTTTACCACTGGTCCTTTTAAAAGACACTGTGGCCCTAGAAGGGCCATGTGGCCCCAGTGTGTGGCAGTCATGTTTCCCTTTCCTGACAACAGCAGAGCACTGCCACAAAGCCCACAGTTCTCACATCCAAATGCTCCTACACTGGCCACTGAGACAGCTCTACCAACTACTGTTAAATCTTCCACGTCCACAAAAGCTACTCTGGGTGTCTCAAAATCCTCTGTACTTATGTTTCCACTTTCTGGCAAGAATGATTATATGAACGTGATCATATACTAAAGGATAAACATCTATCCACAAACTAAGCGTCCTGCCAACACAGACAAAAAAATTGACATGTATAACAGGGGGAAAAAAAAAGTTTAAATACTATTTTGGCTACATCCCTCCAAGCTGCAATGATCAGTGAGCCTTTGAAAGACATTCCTTCAAAATCACAAGTTCTCAGTTTACAGTTCTCTCCACATAAAATAATGTGGAATCATCATATGCTGGCAGAATTTTAACTCAGTCTAGAATGGATTTCCCCCCGAATCTCATTATGCAAATAAATAAACAAACAACATGACTGATCCACCATTTTAACACAACATAATCAGAGCAATTCTAAGTCAGCATTTATGCCTTTTTTTTTTTATTAAGAGGGAAAAATCCAGTCTCTCAGTGTATATATCGAAAAGATTGCTCACATTTTTTGTTCCCAACTCTCACGAGTAATACACACTAATTACCATCAGACCTTTACACATCTGATATCACAGGAGAGGGCTGAACCCAAGCCCATGCTACATAATTAAATTCAAAGTTTTCATCTTAGAGCAAAGACCAGATTGACCAGGATGGTGAAGCAAAAGCCCTTATCTACACCACTGATAAAGTAAGTATGCAAAAGCTCAGGAGGTTAGGGGGTAGCCTGAGCTCCCATACTACTCAATCTCTGCCAATTTGGCATCAATTAGACCCCTAAGAATGAGACTGATATTCTCAATTTACTTGGTAATGTGCCATGAATAGCCGCGATGCAACAATGCCTTTAAACCAATGGTCTAAAACTACAACATTTCCTTACTTCTTGCTTATCAAAATCAGTGTCAAACTGATTCTTCCAGTCCCATCTGATGTTTTTCAAAAAATCAGTAATGATCATTGCCTGGCTGCAATATTTGCGATACACTGCTTTATCTTTTAAATAATGTTGTAGTCTGCCAGATCCAATGTCAGGGCTTCACACTATTGGTGGAATTATTTCTATATTTTAGTATTATTTCTACCAAGTCTCAAACTTTCCAGAACTTAACTTTTATATTTAAAGCTATCCACTCATGAAGAACAAACAACTCTCTCCAGGGATATGATATAGATACTTTTAAAAAAATCATGGTGCAAAACACAAACAGCTGTAAAAATTAAAATACCAAGTAAATTTTCCTGACACTACATAACTGTTCCCTTGAGTGTGTATTTTGTTCACAATAAACTGTAATGTGTGAAGAACTGAAAAAGAAATTCGATGTATTTTTCTCAGGAAGTTTTTCCCCAACAGATTTTTGTCAGAATGACTCTCTTGGTCTGTATAACATCCTTTGCTTCTCAGTCTTCTATGCCTGCTACATTATTCAGCTGCTAGACTGGTGAATTATGAGGTTATGAATAACATGATGTTCAGTATTTATATAAAGACTGCACTTAAGATTTTTTTTGGAAGAAATGCAAAAGCAGCTTGCTTCTCAACAAAAAAAACCTAAAAGCACATGCTGAAACAGACATGGAAGGCTGACATTACCAACACTGAGGAGCACTTGGAACTTCTGCAATGGGTGGGGAAAAGTTGGGAAGGATGGCAATTAGAAATGTTTTGGAAGAAGAAAACATTTTTTAGGGTGAAAGCTAATTTTTACTGTGCCAATCACAATTAAAGTTAAATTCAACTTTATTTTTCCTCATTCAGTTTATGATCTCATCTAATCATCAAGGATGATTGATGATGTTTCAGCATTTGGGCATTTGCCAGTTGCAAGTAAAAGGGAATTATTAATTTTTATTTAGCACTATACTGCTGCCATTAACTGTGTCCCACCCCTTTTGTTTACAGCCTGTCACTGAAGCCACAGCTTTATTTTAATGTGGTATAAGCTCTTGTCTGGGGTTGATAGTGTAAGTGATCTAGCAGACATCTTGCACAAAGAGCATCATTTTGCACAGAAAACACAGCCTTTACTTCTGAAATTATCCCTGCCACTGGTCCAGACAGGATTGTCCTCTCCCATTAAAATGTGGACTTCAAAGCCGTAAGTGAGCAATGGAGGCTGTCAGTTTCCTTGTGGTAAAACTACATTTATTTAATCCCTTTAAAAACAAACAAACAAGAAAATTACTTTGACCTTTGCCTTGGCACAAGGATTCTGATTTGAAATGTGTATTACATGTCTAGCACGCTGTAACTGTGTCCAGCTGAACTGGGCCAGATTTATGTGCAATTAGGAAAAAAGGAAACCAAAACAATTTCATTTTCATTTTTGTTAATATCAAAACATCTTGTAGCAGCATTAAGTTTTAACTGAAACACATAGAACAATGAAAAAATAAAATAACTGGAGAAGTAGTGATCTGATAGAAACTGCATTAAAGAAATAATATGGACTTTCTCACTTGCATTTTTTCTGGATTAAACTATTCAAAAATGTATGTTTGAATGTCCCCACTTTGGCTGTTCATAAGCCACAGGGAGGTTTTTTTGCATGAACTCTTCAACCTGAGAGTTTTAGCAGAAAAGCTTCTTTACAAGGCTTAATTAAAAGCAGGTTTAAGTCAGGGCCCTCACTCAGTCTGGGTTTTATTTTGGCCTTTGCTCTGTGTCAGAAGTCAAGTCCCAAAAGAGAAATGAAGGTCATTATTGAGTCAAGAGAATATTTTCTCCTTCATTCTAAGCCCAACTAAACATGTTTCAGGTTTGGGTTTAGGTATCTCCAAATGAGATTTTATATAATATGCACCTAAGGGTGAAACACAAGAAGATGCTAATCATGGTGTCTAACTTTGCCCTACATAATAAATAATGTGCCAAAAGCACACTGCAATCTTCTTTGCGTGCAACTGCTTTGGTATGGGAAATGTACATTCTAAACAGATGGAGTTCACAGTGAGTGTACTTCTCACTGTCAGATGTTCACCATAAATGCAGCGTCATTGTCATGAAGCACGGTAAATAGTCATGCAGCCACACTATAGAATGCACTGAGCAATGTACCAAACAGAACTGCACTGGCAGATCTATCAGAAAACATTCAACCTTTTTTTTTCCAGAATGTTTTAAGTAGTAGTTTCTTGGAGACTTTTGACATTGAATACTAGGCTAGTGGGTTTTAGAGCATGCTCTGCTTAAAAGCAAGATTGTATTTTAGCATGAATCGCTATAAAAAAGTTCATTCCTATCAGTCATTCTAGTGCAAGGAACAAGGACCAATAGCCAAGCAGTTAATAACTTCAGCTAACAGGAAATGTATTATGTTATCCTTGGTGGTTTTGTAACTGGACAGTAGGCACAGCCTAGTGCATCCTGTTTGCAACCAATAGCAGAAGTAGATGCAAAACTGTGATATTTGTCACAAGCATTTCTAAGAACAAAAACATGGTGATGCTTTTCAAAAGGCTTTTCAATGTTCACCAGATGTGGAGCACATGTGACCCTTGAATATGAAAGAATAATGTGACAATAAAGTTGAATCAATACAACATGTGCCAGTAATCACACCAAAATGACATGCAAATGTTTTAAAAACAAAAATATGTAAATTATTTTTAGTTCTTCGGGACAGAAAAACCTGGCACCTGGTCATCCATGAGTTGCTGTTTTCATCCTCATTTGAAAGCCCATCTGCTTGAAATATGTTTCTCCCTGTGTGAGACAGCATCTAGCTTTTGTATTTTTACGTAAAGAAATTCCATTCCTGTGCCATTACTTACTGAAAACAATTAAGAGATAGATTTAGAAGATTTTAAAAGATTTAAAGCTTTCCTCTGCCTCTATGTATTTTATGAAAATAAAACTCCTATGAATAACACATGCAGGAAAATGATAAGAAAATTAGTGCCAGGCAAGAGTGCTTCAGTGATGTCTTAAAACTATGTCTCCTCTTTTGACTTACAGAAGGGAAATATAATGAGAAGAGGCACACCACTCCATGCTTATCTTTACTACTCTAAGTCTACCCATCAGATAGTAAAGAAACAATTCATTTTTTGCTAGTGATCATTTCTGAAGGAGATCTTGCTCAGGCTATGGATGAAACACATATGCACACAGTGACAGGCTAGGAAACAATTAATTTCACAGAGGCAACAAAACCATTTGCAGATGCTGATGTTTGAAGTTCAAACTGATAATCTTACATGGGTGAATTCATACAGAGAAAAAATTTCATTCCATGTTGCTCAAAAATTGTATGAAATCAGAACCCAAAGCAAAACATTGAATTTTTGCAAGCTGTTAACAGACTTCCCCTAAAACACATGGTGGCTTCCCAATCTATACATTTGTTGCCAATGCTTGCAGTCAGACTCCTACAAATTAAATATGGGCACATATGTCTTCAGTATATTCGACCTCTACTCTGCAGATGAAACTAAACCAGCATGCAAAGCCAAACTTGGCCTATGCCAGTGAGTGACACTGCCTTGCAGCAGCAGCACCGTGTGTCCTTGTGCAGCTGCTTCATCTCTGTGGGGGCAATGAGAGCATATTGTGAACCATTTCTCTCCTACAGCAGGTAGCTTCTCAAACAGCCTTTTCTTCCACAGGATAGAGAAAAAGCACAGGTTTCCTACAGCTGTGGCAGAAGCCAAGGTCTCACCAAGACAAGCTTGGAGAAACAGTAGATAAGGGACACAGAAGGTGCTGAGTTGCTCTAGAGGCTCTCCAGAACTGTGAAATTCAGATGTTTCAACTTGAATGTTGTGTACTGACTTGTTGAGCATTGAGTATTTTTTTGTGGAATTCCAGAAATTAAATAACCTGGTCAGAAAATAGAGTCTGGGGAAAAACCTACATAGAGAGAAGCAGGATAATCAAATAAAGTGAGAAAGCTAAGAGAGCTTTTCACTTCTTTTTTTTTCTTTTTTCTTTTTTTTTTTTTTTTTTGTACAAGAACATATATTTTGACACTTCTCCCTATGAATCATATAGTTACAATCAGAAGAGTTATGTCCAGCTGAGGCTACTGTGCAGCAGAGATAATGAACTTTAACTAGTGGTACATGATACCAAGAACTTTAGCTTCTTAAGTATTATTTGTTTGGGATGTAAGCAGAGACTTGCAGAGTTTTTTTCATAACTATATCTGTTAAAACAATGTAAGAATGAATGATTTTAAAAAATATACTTTCAAAACCAAACAGAATCATGCCAGTGAGAGCCTGGTCACCAGGGACACCAAAGCCATAATTAAAATATATGTTAATGAAAAGTCAGTTGAGGATCTGTGCCAGTCTTCCTCAGGGATCCTTTATGTTAACCACGCTCTGATACTGTAACAGGAAAACAATATTCTGAGCAGATACATTTAATGTCTACAGCTATTAATAGTTACAGGTAGCTTAATACAGTATCTATATCTTCCCAAACTCAACTGTCTTATCTCTGTTTCTGTGCTGCAGAAGAATATTGGGTTAAGAAATTCAGATAATGCCAGAGACAATTTTTTTTTAAAACCTGAAAGAAAATGCTCCTTATTTTTTTATCAGAGAAGAACATTTCTGCTCTATTCAGAAAAGGCAACAGTACTATGCAAGGGTAAATCAGATGCAACTATGAAACATGCCTGAATCCTTTGCTGCCTATGGCTTAGCAGCTACCTCATTTTCCCTAGACCTAAGGATGGGTAGGGAAGAAATACTGGAAGAAAAACTGATAAATAGAATTAAGTAATGTTTGGAGAGTTTCTCATCTCTGGCACATTACCTTCTCCTCTTCTCTTCCAAGTGCCCTCATTAAAAAGAATTTGAAACTTTTCCCTTCCCCAGAGACTCAGATTATAATTTATTACTTATCTGTTATCTACATTTTATTTTCCTGAAGAATAAACCTACATCAACCTGACAGTTGTGCTGAATGGCAATGGTTTATGGACCAAGTAATTTATTTATTGTAACTATAACCATATGTTTTAACCTGCTACAAAATCATGAAATACTTCCCATCAATAGTCAGTCCAAGTTAGATTTCTATACTGAATTGCTTAATGTGAATGTACAGCATTTCTGTACTTCAAACAAATAGTGTGAGGACATAAACAGCAGTTAAATGTATTCATGCCTTATTAGACACAGCTGCACAAATGGGCTGTCATATTTCATTAGAAAATACCATACAAGTTTTACGTGTGTACAGTACCCTTCATTTCTGCAGGCAACACCACTACTTTAAATTACAGAACACTCACAGAACAACACGCTATTTGTTTTAAAGGCACACAAAGGCAAACAATCTGGGATGAGGTGGTGCAGGGGAAACATCCTGGAAATTTAATTTTTTCTCCCATGCCTACCACATTTTTATTTAACAAAGCATTTTTATTAAATAGACAAAAGAGTAAACAGAGACTACAATGCTACAGAAGCTTCAGAATAGGAAATGCAGGTGATTTCTAGTATGGAGCAAATACTTCCTTCTGCTTTTTGGAGGAAGGTGGGATACAAATGAGAATCAAGCAGTCTTATTACAGTCTTGTTAAATGCACTTTTGTCAGGTCTATGGTATGCTGACTTTGATGCTCTTCTACTCAAATACGGTGCCATGGAGTGAAATAGGGAGGCTTCTGAAGAGGCATCTTTTTAGACAGAGAGAGTCCCTAAAGAAACCTCATGGCAATGTAAGGTAACTGGTAGCTGAAGAGATGTGAACTGGAGAAAACCTAAAGAAAGACAACCCCTAGAGGAAAATCTCTTTTCATTTCCCAGGAAAACTCATGCTTGGCAGTAAGTACTATACAGGCAGTGGCAAGTCAGATTTGATTTTAAAAATTATTCTCCATTACCTACTGCAAAGGTAAAATCCCACTAGTGTTTTGCTGGCCAAATCAGCATGCTGCTTTCAAACATGACTTGCTTTTCTAACCTAGAGAAGGAGAGCTGAGCCTGCCTTCTTTGCTGGAAATGAGCAAACAATAGCAAGCAAGTCTATATATATACAAACAATTATGTTATAATTTATAATGAAAAAAAATCTACCATGGCTCCACAGCTAGACCAGCCACAATCAGCTTGTTGTGTACTAGTGTCTTTTTGTGTAGCTTCCTTTGGCAGAGGGGTTTTCATTGAAAACAACAGTATTGTGAGTTCTCCAAGACACTGCCAGTTCCACTTCACCACATAAAAGACAAAATCTTAAGTCAGAAAAATAAGTTAAGTCCCTAGACCACCCTGATCTTAGCTGGTCTGAAAGCTCAGAAAATTAACACCACCTTGTTTTTCATCAAATAAGCAAAATCAAATTAAAGAATATACTTGTTTTCCTGCTGAAAATGCACTTCTATTTCTATGCATGATCCATATGCTTGGAAATATCTGACCCAAGGAAGTGTGGGGGGCCTGTTGAAAGTTAATAGGACTCATGAACGTGGGGAGACAAACAGTGGCAGCCCCACTGTTAATTTTGGATATTGCCCACAGTAAAGTTTTCCACTAGCTTTCAACTGTGTTGTTTCTCTGCTTTCTTCTTGCTAGTCTGTAGGAAACAATCAAGTATTTCCTCCAAAGGAAGGAAAACCAAACTGACAGACTAATATAATCACACTCAAACTCACATATACAGTGCTGGCACTATCAAACTGGTTTGCAGATAAGAGATTTGATAGGTGATTATTGCCTTTGAGCTAAGAAACCCTATGACAAGCAGTTCCTATGAATAAAGTTCTCACTATACACTGTGTTTTGTGGTGTTGACTTCATTATTATTACAACAGTATCTGTTGGGAGGGAGGATACAGGGGCTGTAAAAATAAGGCAATGCTCATTTCCTTTAAGACTACAGTATAGTTAGTGAAAGCACAAAAAATCCAAAGGTAAACACAGTTTGGCTCTAAAAAGGGAGCAATATCCAATTACAATTATTAGCTAAGAAATCCTACATATCTCAAGAAAAACCCCTTGCCTTTCCTACCTAGCCTATGACAAGCTGAGTGAACCATTTTGACCGAAAGCATTAAAAAAAGTACACTGAACAAGTATTTTTATCAAATAACTATGAGTAGCATAGTGAATGAAATATCACAAAATAAAATGCTAGAATTCAAATGGAGCTGTCTACTTCCCCATCTCTATTCATATATGACTTTGCCTGCCAGTAACACTCAATTAACATCAAACTGATGAGCTTATTAGTAGAGACTTAACACCACAAAAACACACTTGATTCAGTATTCAGCAAAGCCTTGATAATTAACTTGTCTATCAGGAGGCTGATGAATGGGCATTGCTAATGGGATTTCTGTAGTTAAGAGGCAAAAAGATGAACTAAAGGAATCTGCAGTCTCATACTGCTTACCTGTGACCACAAAGCAACATCTTAAAAGGCACAGCTTACAAGTCCCTGCCTTCCAATATAAAAGATGCTGCTGCCAAGAGTTCTTGACTCCTCCACTTTGTTGGATCCAAAATAATGCATGCCATTTTTCTGTGGGTTAATAAGCCATGACATTTGTCCAGGCTATTGGAGACAATTGCCATGTAGGAAAAGTGCTTTTTAAAACATATTTCATATATGACAGCCTATCCTGTACAAGTAAAACCAGAAAGAAGCTAGACAATTTTTTTTTTTTTTTTTTGTGAGGGTGGTACAAATCTCCTTAAGAAGCAGGCACTGGAAACCAGATCCTGCATCTAAAGGAAACCAGGTAGTAGGCAACTCATCACTGGAGCACTGTGTAGAGCAAAGCAAGGACTTACTGGGAATACATGCAACAGAAGCTTTGCCTCTTGGAGCACAATTATCAGTCAAAGAATAAAGGACTTACTGGGAATACATGCAACAGAAGCTTTGCCTTTTGGAGCACAATTACCAGTCAAAGAATAAATGATGATTTATTCAATATTATTAATACTGCATCTCCTCACTACTCCTCTGCATATACTGGGAGGGATTGTGGGCACCCACCTTTTGGCACAGTTAATATCAACTCTTTCAGAAAGTAAGGAGTTAATGTTACATTTTAAGGAGGAAAGTCACAGAGGAGAGAGAATGGCAAGTGACAGGCAGGGCCATAGCTCTGCACAGGGATTCCCAGATTGGTGAAGGACTCTGGGTTTCTCTGGTGGCAGTGTTCATATGACACTGGGAGTAATGCTGCCTTCTGCAGCATGGGTTAACCAGAGAGCAGCTGCCATGTAACCACAACATGTGATTTAAAAAACCTGGCAAGTAAAAGGTATTAATTGCTTAAACCTCTAACAAAAGAAAGTGCATTCGTGTAGAGGGGTGATAGTGGTTTTCTGCTACCCTCCCTGAAAACCTGGCTCCTATTACAATAATTTATACATTGGGATTCTTTTATTTTACAAGAAGTATTTTTGATTTGTACATAGAACATTAATTTAACAGTTCCAATTGACTTAATATGTTTCGCCCCTTCCCATAAGGCTTTAAAAGTTTTTCATATGTTGACATTTGTTCAGGTAAGAAAGCCATTTCTTCATTTAGTGCTCATTTTAGAGGTTCTAGGTGACCTGTGTCTGGATACAAAATATTAGCCCTTTCAGAGGGTGAGGGAGGGAGATCTTTGTGTTTTAAATGAGAGCCATAATGGCAATACTTGGCAATTTTCAGACCAAATACTTGGCAATTTTCAGACCATTTCTTTGACAAGAATACTGAAAGATATTCTTAATTCCCATGTGCTATGGTAACCACACTTAAAATATTTTAACCCCTTGTCAGCCAGAGTTAGAAAAACTTCAAATAGTTTTCTTTCAACAGATTAATAAACTGTCAATAAAGACAGCTTCTGTTTACTCTCAAAGCACTTATTGAATGTTAAAACAATCCTTAACTGTATCTTATTTGTACTTTCAAAGTAGTCTGAGCAAGAGCATTCTACATACAGGAAACTATTTTAACAAGAAGAATTCTACATATACATATAGAATAAAATAATTTATATGTGTATATATATGCACATACATATCTTTCTTTCTGAGCAGAACCACTTGGAATGCCTTAATCCTGGCATGTCAACTGGGAAATGACCCATAACTAAGCTCCCTAAGCCCACGGAATATGGATTATAGCCAACAAGCTCCTTCTCTATGGAGTGTCATAGATGGTGACACAAAACCAAACACTCTGAAAAGAACTCATCACTTCCTCTAACTTAGTTCACTCTTTTACCTCTATTGCTGTAGTACCAAGATGTCTCCAGCAATTTAGGGCTCTGCTTTATTGAAATGTTTAAGAAACACATAAACACAACTGAATTCCAGTTAAAAACAAGGTAGCATGAGCATAAGAGTCACTGAACAAGCAAAAGGAATTGAGACCATGTGAGACAGGTGTCAAGATACTTCATGGTTTGTATATACCAGTTTTTATGAAAGGCCATGAAATTTAATATAAATTTCATGTAGAATAAATACTTAAGAAGTTAAAGGAAGAATCCAAATGGGTTTGCATGTAATGGAGTTGACTGCAGTGTAAATGCAATAAGGCTAACAAACAGATGGCTAAATAAGAACTAACAGTAAATAATTTGAAAGCTTAAGTAATTGATACATTACTATTTTTACTTAATCAACAAATTACATTTGATTGTTTAGTTGTGTAAGACAGAATGTGTATCAGTGTCCAAACTACAGTTTCATCCAAAGATACCAAATTCCAGAGGATGACCTTTGCAATCACCATGGTATCATGCAAGACTCCCACCAAGACAATTCATTCCATATGTAGCTTTATGTTGAAAAGTAACTGAGCTAATTTCAAGATTTATTTTTAAAATGTAAAATCTCTAATTGTGGGCAGCTAACACTATGGGTCTTTCCAAATACTGTTGGAATATCACTTCTGAAGAGATTAACTGATCAGCATTGTAGGCCACCAAAAAGATAATTTATTGCACTGAGCTGAGCTATGTAATTATAAATTACACATAGAAAAAGCAATATAAATAATAACAACAAGGAATGTCACTGATCTTAATCTAGTCTTTGTAGAAGTGAAGGTCTCTCAACAGCTGACATTAATTACTCTTGCAGAGCAAGAGCAAGAACTACAAAAGCTTTTCTGTTTTCTCACTTCTTTCTAGTAAACTGCTTGCTTCAGCAGACCAAAGCCCATGCTTAAGCTCTTGGTATACACCAGTTTAGAGTCAATAAATGTTACCTAGTGACTACTGTATACTGTAGAAAAGCTGAGGAGTCTAAAAACTACATTGAGTTCTAGGCAGGGAAAATTTGTAAGCAGTCTTAAGAGTTTCCAAATGTATTGGCAAAGGTTTCTGTGCAGGCATGCGTGTGTGAGGAACGCCTAACCTATTATGTGCAAATAAATAATAATGTCACCCTTGATTAAGTAATGAGTTGTGTACCTTACATTTGTAAAAATGGTAAAGAATCACAGCACAGGATGACATGGTTACTAACACCCTAGCTATTAAATCTTGCTACTAAAACATTAACTACAATATAAAATACTCAGCAGTGTTGTGATTTTTCCACTCCTTTTTTTTCCCGAATTTGAACACTAATATTCATAAGAGAATGATGTCATTGATTAAACTCATAACCGCTTTCTGCCAAAAAGAAAATAAACACATTGGAATGACATCTGGCATTAAAAACATGTTTCCTTAAAAACATGTTTATACTTTCTGTTTCTCAAGACACCAAGGACAACAATAAAATCTGTATTCTGACAAATTTTACAGCACCAAATTAGTACTAATTAGTACTTGGAATTTTAAACATGAAAATATTGTACTGTCAAGAGCTCTCCACCTAAGTGTATGTATACAGCTTCCACCACCAAAGTATTCGACCTACTTGTATTACTACTAAGAGTGACTAAAAATTCCAGTTGCTTTTGCTAAAATATTAATGTACTCTTTTTTATGGTAGCTGAAAGGACTTTTAGTCAGATAGGCATCATAAAGGTAGTTATATCCCCTGATCTATAGGATGAAACTGTGAAAGTGTTAACAATTATTGGTTATGGATTGATTTTGTGAATTTGTTTGGTTTGTGGGTTTTTATACTATTCTTTATTATAAGTTTAATTCAAATTACTCTTAAGATTATGTGACATTAATCAGCATCACAAAACAAAATTTTGACAGTTCTGAGATCCAATGGTAGCATCATGGTTTTTACATCAATGCTGATGCTGTCTAATTTCCCAGAAAATCGTGAAATGTTGGACAACTGATGCAAAAACTTTGTGGCACAAAAAATCTCAAGAAGCAAGATTTCCCTCTCCAACACTATAATAGCAATGAATTTAATAATCTTTCAGATACACTTATTTTTGTCAATTCAGCTATTCTAAGACAACAATGCTGGTACATTTGCAGTTTTAGAAGGAAGTTTACCCCAGACATCTTAAAAAATAAGACAATGTCCTCATCCTAAAGAAGAAAGACAGCTTCCTCTTTTGGGAAGGGTCACTGAAAAAAATCCTAATCTTGGAAATTAAATGGCAAGAGTTAATAAAATAAGACTTCTACTCAGTATGACAAGTACTTTACTCTTAAATCTTGAGAATAAGTTATGCCAGAAGGATTCAGCAAATTCCAAGAGCAGCACCCAACCTCAGCAATTTTAGAGTAGTGCCATGCAAAGAGGAAAGACATTTTCCTTTGGGGCACATTATGGTCCTATTATCACTATCTGCTGGGTACTTTTAAACTGAATTTGGAGGCAAAAATCCCTGCTCAGTAAATATATGAACAGTATATGTTAAAAACAGCAAGGTTTTTTTCTCTCACAGTGTCACATTTTGTTTACTCTGGAGAGAGCTTCTCCTGTGCTTTCGTATTTCATGGGCCCAAGAAAAGGAACAGCTAGAGTGGCAGAGCTCAGAAAATGCAAAAGGCTTAAGTGCTTTAACTCAGAGGTTTAAATCCTCTCCCCATAAAGACACACATTTTAGAGGAACAGGGAATATAGCTAAAAAGTATGGAGTGGCAACACTCTTTCTTTGTTACCTCCCTAAATATTAAATCTTCACTTGCAAGGAAACAAGGCTGTCACATGAGGAATATTGGAGAGTTACAGGCTGTGTGGTGCAGCATTTGGTCTCTGTTCCCTTTCCCATTTATCAGTTTTATGGATGGTTAGAACGAGGAAAAATAGAAAGAGGATCTCAAGAGAAGAAAAATGCAATGGGGTAGGATATCTCCTAGGTAAATAGGACAAGCTGTTTCAATTCACACAGAATTTAAAACTCCTCAGTAATGAAAGCTCTATCATGTGCAGAGGTAGAGCAGTAAAACAGAGAAAACCTGTGATTGACAAAATGAATCACTTTGATGCATTACTCTTAGATTATGATCCTCTTTCCTTTGAGGTCAACACTATGATTCCATTGAAATCTAATTTCACTCTCAAACTACTCATCCATCCCAGTAAAGGAGAGAACAGCACTGTGCTAAGTATGCAGCTGCACTTTTAGCAGACCTTCAGTCAAAATCAAACTTCCTTGATGCAGATGTAAAAAATTTAATGAGCCAACATAAGTCTGGAAAAATATAGAGATTTTAGTTATGACAAAATAGTAAAGTGGGCTGTTTTGACCTCTAGCAGACCATTTTTTGAACTAAGTACTTGCAATTGAAAAGGATAAATCAAGGAGTAGAGAGAAAAAGAAAAAACCAAAAAGGTTATTCAGTGTAATAGTTAGACAAAAGGTTTCTTATTAACAATGTGTTTTTTTCTGAAAAGCACAAACTAGATTAAGCAGAGAATCATGAGAGCCATCAGAGAGAGATCCAGTAACAACAGAAATTCCAGCACTGTGCAGATTTATTTTTTTGGGAAATCTGAGATTCTAACATCAACTGTTTTTACTGCATTATCTCCTTTAGCATCAGCTGGAATCTGACATGAATCCATCAGCAGAAAATCTAGAATTCCTACATTGTCAGAATCTAACAATATTAGTCTCAGTAGATCTTTTACAAACAGTTGTCTTCAATGTTGTTCCAATATACAATAGAAACAATATTGCTTTCATGTTGAAACAAGTACTTTTTATTGAGGATTCTTTAAGATTTATTATTTTAAACTATATGAAACATAACAAATATGCTAAAGAATTTCTCAGTAGTACTGCTGAAATAAACTATCACAGCACCAAATTTAGGGCAGTGGGCTATGTACCAACCATTCACAAAGTAATGTCCTGACTGATTTTTTTAAAATAAAAATATCTCTAATGTCTTCTGGGTCTCAACACTTTGCTGTCCCTACAAACCCCTGTAAACAGTGCAAAGACAGGCTATGCACTCAGAAGCAGATAATGCATGTCAGATTTTCTCTTCAAAATAGTCTATATAATTCAAAATAACTATTGCTTGAACTATTGAAAACAAGTATGTGCTTAAGGAACGGTTAGAAATGCTAGCCTAGAAAGTTTGCTTTGGCTAACACAGTTTACCTTAATATGATGGTGGAAGGCGGAGGGTATAATCCAAAGCCACCTACGATTATGAGAGTGCTTGTTAAACATTTCTTTTTCATGAAATATGTAGTTTGGTTGTTCCTTACCTCTGTTTTCCCATTCTCTGCTGATTTACTGCATGGCTTTTATATAGGCAGCTGTCTGTTGTTGTGAAAACAATGCTGAACTTGCAGCTTTATTTTAATTCTAAAGCTGAACTGGTTTTAAGATGGAACTTAGCCAGCATCTGAGAAGAGTTATGTGACATGACTCACTGTGGGAGAGAGAAGGGGACTATGGGCTGTCAGTCCCATCCTCTACAGAAAAACTATAGAATGGCTAGAATGAGTTCTTTTACCTGAGGTGTTTTTCCTTTTTTTAATAAAGAAATTTACGTATGATACTCCAAAATATTTCAGTCTTACCAAGAGACAATAGTTTTGAAAGTGAATTTAGACAAGAGCTTGCTACTAAGTTTCGCAGTTTTTTGCTTTCCAAACCTTGCAGGAAGCCATTGACTACAAAGCTATGAAATGAAGTATGGGCATATTCTTCTTGAAGGACCAGGGACTGTACCCTGCTGCCAGAGATGATGAGGAGAATCATTTTGGTTGGTTGTACCAGACACCTGATTTTTACAGAGGTATCTGGTTTTCACTCATTTAAAGCTGACTCATTAACTTCATTGAGAGTTTACTCATCCAGACATGCCTCTTGTTAGGGTTTCAGAAGATGGTTAAAACAATAAATAGTACAGGAAGAAAAGTTTTGAGCTTTCTGTGAACTTCAGCAGAAATTAGCTTTACTAGGTGCTTAGAAAAAGCTCCTCTTTTGTTTGGTATATCTCCAAAGGTTAGTAGGATAAAGTTCAAAATACCACTAACTCTTAATTTCCTGAGAGCAATCCAAATGTGATAGAAAATGGTATGTAAATAATACTGTGGTCACAGACAGGATGCCATAAAAAATGTGATGGTGGGAAAAACTGAGGTTAGATGACAGTTTTGAACAAGAGAAACCTCACTCTCCTGGTGTGTGGAATTTCCAACTCAAAAAATTAAACAAGTTTTACACTTACATAGTAACAAACTCCTCTCTGCATTTGATTCAGCATGTTACCTCAAGAAGCATATAATGATAATGATAATGATAATGATAATGATAACAACAACAAGCCTAGGCAATGCCAGAATCAATATCTTCTTGAAACTTCATATAAATGTAAAACTGTCACCCAATTCAGATTACTGATATGCTTCACCTTTAATGCCTACTCTTTTGTTTATATAAATTCTTAGACACAGCTATAAAAGAATAAATATGTAGGTTACTATTCCTTTTACCCATTTGGTAATAAGGAACAGCTCCTTAGCAAGACATCCCAATGCAGTTCTTCATAAAAAAATACAAGCTACAGAATGCAATGGAAAATCAAAATATTAAACATACCTGCAGAAGTAATCGCTCAAAGGCAAGGAAATTGTCCCATTTGGAAGTTTGGGGGTGTTTCAAAGTCTGGACTGTGGCCAGCACAAGCTGTAGAAGACCACAGTGGTTCTCCAAAGCTTTGAGATTGTTTCGGAAAAGCTGAATGTATGAGCTGAGCTGTTCGGGGGTGACTCTGCCTGTAGAAGGGAAAACAGGACACAGCATTCAGTGGAGACAAATGCAAAACTACATTTTTTAAATTACTGTGAAAAGGTTATAGAGAACTTTAGAGGCCTCTCCACTATGGATCTGATCTTAGCTTTGCTGCAATCACTGGGAGCTTCAGCTGCAGCAACAGGTCTGGAAAAAGACTTACATCATCCATGAATTGTGCCTTGAGATATGCAATATGGTAGGTTTTTAACAATGTACAACAGATGGTGACATAAAGGGTAATACTTTTGTTTTCAGACAAAGAGGGACATTCATTTCAGCTAGGGAAATAATATTTGATGACTACTTCTAAACAATCTTTCTGTTTTTACCAGAAGTCCAATGGCAATTTGTGAGCTTTTTACTTTACAGCAAATTCAAATCTTCTCACCACTTCCTGAGGGTACATTTTTTGATTAGTCTTGACTCAAGAAACAGATATAATGTTAGTGATGCAAGGAATGACTTTTGGAGCTGTTCTTGGAAGGGACATTTCCAATGTGTGACCCTTCAGTTTCTGACATGCAGTAACCACAGCATGATTTCACCAGCTGTTTGAAAATAAACACCCCAATGCCCACTCATGGTCCTGTAGATCTTTTCTTATTAGAAGAGCATGAGGGGCACCATTTGGGCCAGATGAACATTACAGGATTAGCTGTTTATTCAACATTAAAATGCCAGCTGAACTGCTCAAGCAACTTGTATTTTGGAAGGGATCTCTTTCAGGAAGGAAGGCAGCTCAACTATCCCAAGAAAATCACCACAGATGCCAATTACACATGCCATCAACAGACAGGCAAAAATGGTGTCAAAACACCATCCTAGCTGCAAGTCTGGATTGTGACCCAGGCCGGGGCTGGTTCCTGGAAGCCTCTGCCAGTAACAAGTCATCTTCCTCAAGCAAACCAGACCTAAAAAGCAGGGATATATGAGCTAGAGTAAGGAGGATCCTTTAACTTAAATGGGACAGTCTTTGGTGCCAGGAAGTCATGAGGGTGTCCTGATGCTTATTGGTTCATAGCTTACAACATTGATAATTTCAGTCAGAATTTTTCCATAAAGGAAAAAATCTTGTAAAACTGCCACTGTGTTTCTTCTCTGTGTTAGGTTATATCATCACTTAACAAGGCTCCCCATCTGCCTTCATCGTTTCAGTATCATATAAATGGCAAATAAATAATTCCAACAGTGAATAAATGTTGAAAGCTCTTCCTCTTAGTTTCAGTGATATCAAGGGCGGTCTTTGGAAGAGCATTTAGATTTGGAAAAGCTGCTAAATAAAGCAAAAACACACGGGCTCTTTATGTGAATTTTAATGGAAAGCATCAAACCAAAAAGTCAGCAAATTAACACACAAATCAAGCTGACACCACTCAGTGGGCCAGAGGGCTGACAAAAGGCTTCCACGGTTAGCCCACATAGGCTAAAACAGCAACCATGGCCATGTGTGTTTTTAGACTAAACACTGGAGCTTTCAGTCTTGTTTTATTTCTTTTAAAGCTGTGTCAGGCAGATTTACACGGTGATTTGAAAATGTCAGTCCATGATGCCTTGCAGCATACCTTTGATAATGACTGCATTACTACCCAGAGCAGTGCTAATATATTGTAGCATATTCAAAATCTGATAACTTGCTTCAATTGAGAAAACGTGCAGTTGCCAGCCCTTCCTTCATATGAATCAGGAAAATAGGAGGACTTTCAAGACTTCTGATTTCAATTTAAAAAAAAAAATTCAAGAGTTTTGTTCCACATTGTTCCTTGTGAAAGCGAATCCAGATGAAGCACTGGATCAGTTTGAGAGCCATTCAGCACCATTTCAGATAAACAATCAAATTCTTTCCCACCCTCAGAATACCACCAAAAGAAAGTCCAACACATATGTAAGTACAAGGAAAATCCTGACCTTAGCAAGTCATTAACAAAACTTATACTGGCATTAAGGAGTGCAGCATCTCATCTGTGATATTTACAATACCCCTAGAACCACTCAGATCCAGGATTTGAGAGTTCCAGCCAACTTCTACACAGCCATCTCCCTGGACAGCTGGCTGATAAATACAGTTCCAGTATTCTACTATTCCAGTAGCTGAGGAAAGGAATTTGGGAAAGTAATTGGTGGTAATCAGCAATTAGATGACTTTTCCTGAGACCTAAATCCTCATCATCTTCCCGGCTGCTTGCTCACAGAGGGAGATTTCAGCACAACAGACTACTGCTAATCTTATTTCAACCCTACCAGCCCTTTGGGTTTTTCAAGTCCCTCTGTTGTTTCAAATTGTTTTATTGCAATGTTGCAGATGGGTCGTAAGAAATCAAGAGGAGATCTATTTCAACCACATCATGTCTTAACTGTCATTTTGTTCTCTTAAAGCATATTTCAAGGTTCACAGGCAGAACATGGCAACTACTGGCAAAAGGACTTTAGTGCAAGTGTCTTGTCCTGCTCTCTTCTTCCTGCTCCATCACATTCATACACCTCTCCAAACTCTAGATCCATGCAGAGTCACAAGTCTGTGTGGGCATCAAAGCCTGACTGTGAGAAATACGTTATGCTGACAAAGCACTTGATAATTTTTAAATTCCTGAATGAGAAAAGGAAAATCTTGATCTCAACCACTGTTAGGATTTAAAAATACTGATAACCTTTTTGAATAAATGCCAGGAATTCCATATTGTCTAAGAAATAACCTTTGCCATTAACAGTTATCAAGCAGAATGTGTGAAACAGGTATATTTGTCCCAAACTCAGTCAACTACATCCCAATACAGGACTTGAAAAAATGACGTCTACTGAAAGCAATATTAAAACAAAACAAAAACCAACCACACACACACACACAAACAACTACAAACCTCAAGAATAACAACAACACCACCACAAATCACCCCAACACTTTGAAGCCTCAAGCCTCTTCACAAGTATAAGAGAGAGGATAAAATCAGTAAGGTAGTCACTGGGAAGTATCACAGAGAAACCCAAAACTTAACAGAATATAGGAGGATGGGAAGCAGGTAAGAAAAACCGATTAATGATATGTGGAAACTACTTCAGATAAAAAACAACAAATGGCTAGTTTGGCACAATTAACATATTTGTGCACTAAAGAAATTATCTTGGGAAACAGAATGAAATAATAGGGTAGGATATGAGAATGGATATTACAGAAGTAACAGAAACATGACAGGCTAGTGACCAATCTCACTACTGAGGGACCTGTCCTATGCAAAAAACACTGAACATCAGTGTGATGAAGCAGTCCTGTGTTTAAGGGCTCTGATGAATGGAAGATAAAAAGTAAGACATAGCAGAGACTAGACTAGCCCAGGAAAAGAGAAAACTAACATTTGTGTCAAACAAATGATGAAATTAGCTACATTACTTAGCTGATATCAGGACAAATGTCCAAAAAAAAAAAAATCTTGCATCACATGTAAAAATGGGATAAAATGCAAAGTACATTTATCAAAGAACATCATGTCAAATTGAGATGTAACCAACCAACAAATTAATTACAATACAAATGGATCTAACATAGCATTAATTGTGCCCTAACCATATTTGAGTGGGAATAGAATGGGATTACAAGAATTGTAAGATACCTAAGAAACACCCAAAAACAGATGGCAGGTAATATGCAATAGAAAAGTACTAGTATATAAAAAGAAAAGATAAAATAAGAGTGCTCTGTGTGATTGTACATATTTATAGTACAAATTTTGGTAATAAATGGTGCCAAAACAGGTGCTGTCAGAAGCTGGTGGAACATCATTAATATGGAGAAAGAGCAGCCAGCAGATCTGGATTGCTTTGAGTATTGGACAAATGTAAGTAGGATGAAATTTATCAGTATAAAAATGATGCATGTTGGGGTTAGGGTAGAGCTATAAATGCAGAGTTAAAACCTGGAAATGACAAAAGAAGGAAATAATGTCTAGGTTTGTTCATTGTAAATGAGCAGGTACAATTCCTTTCAAGTGATACAGTTGTAGTAAAAACAGAGGCCATAGAATGCTTCAATATCTAGAGGCCATAGAAATGTCTCAATACAAAGTCTCTCCCTCCAGGAATCTCCTCTATGCAGCTCAAATCACTCCCATTCCTGGAAGTTTAACTCAAAACTGTGTTGCATGCACAGAGAGGACACTATAACAATTAGGATGACAGAGAACTAAAGTTAGGAAAGCAAAACAGAAATGTCTGGCTTTCCCTGTATCAGCTGGAAAAAAAAAATGAGGCCTCTTTGAATACATAAAAGATATTTACATGAAAGCTAAATACTGGTACTACAACCAACAGGGATAAATAATACATGAATATATTTACGCACAACATTAAGAAACATCACTGTATCAATCAGTCTTCCAGTAGTGGAGGGAAACAAATATAACTTGCTCTAAGGTGAGTTTTGATGAGTGTCTAATGAGCAGCTGCATAAATGATCACAGTCTTAATTCAATATAAATGGACCCTTTCAATCCTTTATTCCTATGGTAATTAATTTGTAAAAACACTGGCTGAATTCCACCTCCAACTTTCAAGAATTTAGAGCAGATCCCAAAAGAACTGCAGAACAATTTACTTACTTCTCAATTACAGAAGGTGCTGCTTGGTTTTGTTTTTATTTTTATTAATAATTAATTGAATAAATAATTTTTTGCTAAATATGAAAACAGCAGCACTGAATATCAACATTTTCAGTGTTTTACCACATCAAATATATGCAGTTCATAATACATGTACAAGTGATGTCACGCACAATTAGTCTGAAGGGAAGTAGTATTTCTGTTACTGGCAAAGCAGATCACTCAACATAGACATACTGTAGCAGAAATTACCAGCAAGTGATGTTAAAGGTCCGTCAAAAATCTGGGTTTGAGTAGTAAAAGTAGGCTGAGTGGAACAGAAAGACTTTCACCTTAACAGTTAAACAAAAACTCAACTGGACAAACCACATTTGTAGACATTAAGACACAATTTACCAGTATGACGTTTTTTCCATTTGAAATTAATGCTGCAGTCTATGTAGTGCAATGCAGGCATTGCTTCAACAATATAACTATTTTTCAAGACGGATTTACTGGTAAAAGTAATTTTTAAAAATTCAGAATCCAAAAGTGCTTATGCATCCAATAAAAATTTATGGATGAACAAGGTGTTTAAAGAGCAAAGGTCAGAATTATCAATGCACTGTTCCAAACATCCAGGCCTTATTTTTTTCATATAACACTTAGTTAATTATCTCCATAGGGACAAGGAAACAAGTAAAGAGGAAAGTACATTTTGAGACCAACTGAGTAAATCCGTGGATGCTCTTCCAAGACTGCAGTAACCGCCAAATACACACAGCTTTTAACTTTGTTCAGTTTTATGCAAGAACACAGAGCTTCACTGGCTGGAATCCTTTTGCTGAGGTCCATTTTCCACTTGAAAGAATGAAGAATAAGAAACAATCCTGGCATGCTTATGCTCACAGACGAGATTTTTCAACTCAGTAGAGGGCTGAAGAAATCCAGATAAATTGTTTTCCTTGTCCACAGTCTAAGCAACATATCTCTCCCAGTAGCAATGCTGGACACTTCAGAGGAATGTAGAAAGCTCTTGTACTCCACAAAGCCTACTAGGCAACTGTGCTGCTAAGGGAGCTGGATATTTGACAGAGTCAAGAAATTGAGCAGGGCAGATGTTGCCCCTTATGTCTCCTTGTTAGTCTAATTTCCAGATGCTGTTATTGACTCAAAATACTTTTGTACTTCATGGGAAGCTTCAATAACAATCTTTAAAAACAAGTGCCAGGAAAATAATTCAATCTCAACTTTTGTTTAGCGTACTTCAAAAGTCATCCAGCCTTTAAACTGTTAACAAAGAAAAGAAGAACATCAACTAATCCCTCGCTCTTTGGAGAGAAGGAAAGTAGGCCAGTACGGGATGCTGTTTGGCTGGCTTCTCCAGAATAAGGATCTGAAGAGCTCTAAACCTTACAGCAGACTGAAAACAGATGTCTCAGGCTTATTTCTAACAGCACACGCTCATCTCCTGCAAGTGTGAGTCCATCTGTCCTGGGGTTTATGGTCACTTGTAGGCCTCTCCCTTTTTTTGTAGCAGAAACACCAGTACCCAGATAACCCCATGGTCACAGGTGTGAGTACAAAGAGCAAGTCCCCACTAGAGCAATGCCAGGATAAGTCCCCTTTGGGAGTCTGAGCAGTTCCTGAAGTACATCCCAAAGTACACTGCCACAAGGCAGGGGCAGGCTCCTGCTGCCTGCCCCCACAGCACTGTGCCATCAAGGAAGAACTGTGATCAGCCCTTACTGACTCCCATTCCTCTTGCCACCTTAACAACATCTGCAGAACACAGGCATTGGAGGTCAGCCACTCTGCCCTGTCTGTCATAGACTTTCTAGTATATCTCAAGACCGTGAGGGAGGCAGAGCCTGCCATATCTCACACCTGAAGGTGTGTATTGCAGTGGCTTTCATGGAGCCACATACAATGGTGACAACTATGCTAATGTTTAGCAAATTCTGGAATAGAGGCATATACCAGAACAAAAAAAGCTGAACTGTATTTACTACTCAGCTAGCATTTGCCATGTGAGCTTGAACATCTACACCCAACTTGGCTTCAGTCCCATCAGCTGTAGCATTGAGTTAAGTTATCCCAAAAGCAGTTTATTCTCTATCTCTAGATGTGTATGGTGTCATTAAATCCTTGTTTTAACAGTGTTCCTATAGAGCCCAATTATATATGGCCCAAGCCATGCTTGCTGCTTTAGCTTTCTCTCCTAATAAGCCTTAATCTTTTATTACGAAATGGAAGCCACACTTAAATATGAGTTCCATTGACTATTCTTTTGAAATTCTTTTACATGCCTTAAAACAAATAAAACCTAATCAATTACATGGGACAAATATAACTAAAGCACTCTAATACGATCATCAAGATTTTTGGATCTAAGCATCTAAATCCAGATGTGTAAATATGACCCTAGTTATGACTTATGACTCCTAGACCATCTACAGTTTCATGTTTTCAAATACATCCTGAAGGCTTTGACAAATATATAGGTTAGGTGTTTCAACATGACTTGAAAATTTTTTCTTTTCTGTTCTTCAGAACTTTGTTTTTAAATGTTCTGGCCCTTCAAATGATTGTTTCTTTCTCTGCGTACTCTACCATTCAGTTTTCCCTCTTCTGATTGTTAAGTCAGTATGCACAGAAAAGTAACAATCATATCTAGCTAGTGCCTACAATACACTCTGATTGCCCTTCTAAATATTAAAGCAAATTTAAAGAAAAGAGAACCCCGTGAATAAACAGGTGAGATCTTGTCTTCCAGAATTAAGCTTCCCAGGGGTTATCATCAATATTAAACTTCCAATTTAATACTGGCATACCAGAGTTTACCAAATACTCCTCAAAATCCTAAGTAAATATGCATAGGGGTGGATTTTATTACTTAGTTTTTACCACTTCCACCAAGTTAATAAATACAGAATGCCAGGCCAACTCCCAAACAGACAGTCTCCAGCCCTTAAAACTCAGTAACCCCTGGAAACAGTAATTCACTGTTTCTGCGAAAGGACTTGAAATCTACAAATTTGGCTGAATCATATCCAGAACACTTTAAACTTCTCACAGAAATGAATCAACTTGTTTGTCTTAAAAATAACATTCCCAAGGGAATGTCAGGTGGCTTGTGCATGTCCTCATTTAGCCCTACGACATATGTTCTCAGACACTGAAGCACTTCATTGTGTTCTTGGCACACTGCCCCAGAGAGAAGGAGGTCATTGTTCTTCTTTGGTACACTATTCACAGAACTTATTATTTCTCTTATGATTTCTGGAAGACTTCTGCAGCTGAGAATATCCTAACAATCATTTTGGGTGGTAGCAATTAAACAGGGATGGAAAACATGATGATGTATGAGTATGTACATATGTAATTCACCACGTCTCTGGTGTAACGAGTCATCCTTTGTGAGACTGAATGAAGAGGCTTACACAATTATACTTGGGCAAAAAAAGTGTTGGGCAACCCACAGAGTTGTACTGAATTGCCATGTTCCACCTCCAGTTTTACGCTTACAGATGTTGCAAGCAAATCAGCAACCTATTTTATCTTTGGTTTAAACCCTTTGGCACACAGTCTTTTTGGTGACACTTTGGTCACTTTGGACACTTCTATATCACTTTCAGTCACTTTGTTTGTTCTCCCTTCTTTTTTAACATAAGTAAATTCTAAAGTTCTTTCTGTGATTGTCAGACACAGAAAGCACATTACTTAGTGCTGATACCCACAACAATGTTCCATCAAAGTGCAGGTGCCATGTGTTCCCACTGTATGCCAGAATCAGCATCTCCCAACCCACACTCATCAAGTCTTCCTTGTGTAAAACACAGTCCTTGTGGCTGATGCACCCTACAAAATGAAGATATCACAGCACACATTACAGCAAGTTCTATCTTATTTTCAACCAGGCTACTTCCCCACAGATATAAGAGAACAGCAATTGCAGTGGATTTCATTTTCTGAACTTGAAGTATTTTATTTTTTACCCAGATACAAAGAGGCTTAAGGGACCTGCTCCTGTATCTTTAGCCACATCTTGATTGTCACAAAAGGACAGTTTACTGTATAGTGGCAATTTTTTTTTAAAAAAAACAACCTTCAAATTCAAATATCAAAATATTTAGTTTCAAGACTGAGATGATACAATAGAACTCAGTATCAGCAAAAAATAAAGAAAGCTTAGCGAGTAAAAAAAGTTTGGTGTTTATCTGAAAAAACCCACCAAATAAATTTTAGCAGAGAACAGAAGATGGTAATACAATGACTTCTTTTCAGGAAGTTGCATCAGCATTCATAACTGATACTTTACAAATTTATGTGTGTGTGTGTCTAGATATTTCTTTTCTTTTTAATTAGCTTATTTCTACAGAGAAGAACTTTTGATCTAGTTATATCAGAACTGACTCAAAAATGCTCAAAACCTAGAAGCATTTCAACGTTTTCTGGACAATTTGTTTTGTTTGGTATAAAATTGTTTGTTTAGAGACGTAAGAAACTGACTTGCTATCACTACAGATTCCAGAAAATGAACGAGTAAAGTTAGTTGTGAAATCTCTCAAAACAATACCAGTTGCCAGTATATGTGCAAGTAAATGCTATTTAAATTTTTAAGCCTTTCACTCAAAATAACTTTCTCTTGATTTAAACAGTATAAAAAAATTAGTAACAACATGGATTTTCATTAAACCTTTGCTTCAAAACTTCACAAATCTTTATCTGCACATCAATGTTTACTCCCAACTATCATGAACATCACTGAAATTGTCTAGAGAAAGCCACATTAACATAGGATTTTCCTTATACTTTTATTAAGACAAAAAGACTTCATATTGAAGTTTATATAAGCTTTGCAGCATGACATTGGAAAATAATACAAATAATGAAATTAGATATTTATAGAACTTCTGCAAGGCCAACACTTGTGTTTACTTTTAAATTTTTAAGAATTGTCTTCAATTCTAATCACAACCAGACACAGAAGGAGACTTGGCCCCATGTTTATATTTCTGTGTTTTGGTTTATTTTCTACCAAAAAAAGTTTATATAAAAATAATGAAAAAATTAAAACTTTATCCAAAAAAATCAAGGATCATGGAAAGACTAATGTCACACCAGTCTCTTCTTAAAAGTAACAGTAAGGTTTGCCAAATAGTCCTGCACCCATGTGCCAACTACAATTTAATCAAAGAAAACATACTACCAACATATTTTTCTGTTTCCCATTGCTACACAGGGTTCTGCGTTTCACTTCCATCTGCTAAATGTTTCACAGCAGTGAAGTGCAAAGTAGATGAGGTATGAGACACAAATACAATAAGCTTCACAATTTTATTAGGGCTTGAACCATTACTGATATTGTACCACAAGAAACTATTTAGCATGCAGTACATTATTCACAGAACAATGAGCGAAATTGAGACAAAAATACCTTTACTAATATTTTGAAAACTAACTTAAATTATTTTTGCAAGAATATGAAGTCTCAGAATTAGAAATAAAGTAAAAAAAAAAATTCAACAAGAACTTAGTGTAAAATGTGATATTTACTACTTCAGAATGAGCTGACATTTTTCTTTAAACTTAAATCAAGAATGAGGACTCCCAATATTACATTTCTTTTTTTAAGGTAAATTCACACAACCCATAATTAAGTAGTCATAAAACAATCAAACAAAAAACCCTAACTCAAATCAACCCACAACACTCAAAACAAATTTGAGGAACACTTGATCTGCTAAACAAGTACAGCTAAAAGTCATTTACAGTCACCTGCAGAGACTACTTTCCTAAAATATGGAGGGAGAAATTTTGCCTCCAAATAAAATCCTTGTAAGAGAGAGGCTACAGAATGTTCCCCAAGATTTTTTTTTTAAATTTCAATACTATTCTGGGTAGTTGCAGTTTTGGATTAAAACATTTCTGCTTACCTATTCTGCTTAAAATTTATTTTTGCTATGACTGCACTTCACATTATCAATCTCAGTCTCCTTCTATAACCACAACATGCTTTCTTGAAGTATAGGGCAGGACTTAACTCCCAGGGCCCCTTCCAAACCCATTTTCAAAAGTTGTGGCTGTTGCTGCAGTAGCAGAAGCCAGTGGGATTGCACATTCCAAACCCCTCTTTTCATCTCTACATTCAGATGAGGATTTGGTACTCCAAGGTACTTTTTCTTCAGACAGGATGTATAAATGACGCAGATGTTCAAGGATCCATTTTTAACAGTCTTCTCACCTCAAGTGGATTTGAGTGTGTACATTTCCCGGAAAAAAAAATCCTGTACTTTGAAGGTCATATTGATAATCTGCCGTTAAAGATAATACAAATCAGTGAACAAGTAACAGGCAGACGAAGTTTTGTTTTAATTTTCCCAATTCGTAAAGGAACATAATCTACTGAAAGACAATTCAGTAGACAAAAGAGGGAGGGGAGCAAGGAAAGGTAAGAGACAAAGGAAAAAATTGATAAGTTGTTAAAAAAAGAAAATCAGAAAGAATAATTGATTGAATCAGCTGAGCAGCTACAAGATTGACAGAGCTGGATGAGAAGAAGCTACCTACAGCTGCCTTTTTAATTTTAGACTTTACTTCTTCCTCATGAAATACACTGTACTGCTCTGCTGGTTGAGAGTTCCTCCACTATAGTCAAATAGTGGATCTGTGACCTAGGTCCTTTGAAACTCAGGATTAAATGTGTCTGTCCAGTTGAACATGAATCAGCCATGTGTCCTTGCACCAATTAAAGTGACTCATGTACTAGGTGGCATCAGAACAAATGCAACTGGCAGGCAGAGGGAAGTGGTCATAAATCTCTATTTTGTACTTGAGAGACAGCATCTGAAATATGAAGTTTTGGGCTCCACAGTACAAGACACACTAGAGTAGGTTCAGAGAAGGGGCACTACAATAATTTAGGCTAGAGAAAATGATGCACAGGTAAAGGCTAAGGGAGATGTGCTTGCTTAATCTCAAGATATGAAAGCAGCAACAGGTGTTACTGTCTTCATGGATGTGATGAATGATTATAGAGAAGTCTGAATCAGACATCTTGGAGCTGCAGAGTGAGAGGACAAGAGGCCATGGTCACACACTGCAGCATGTGAACAATCAAGCTGTTCAGAAAAGCTGTTCATTTTCTCCACAAGGGTGGTTAAGACCAGTGCAGAGTAACCAGACAGGCTGTGGAATTTAGTGGCCAGCGCTCAACCCACCATACTAATATTCAAAATCCAGCTGAACAAGGGGTACAGTCTATCTAGCCTAACTCTTAAGCTGTCCTTGATTTGAGTAGCAGGTTGGACTACAACTTCAGAGATCCCTTCCAATACAAGATTATTTTATAGCTCATCCCTACTTGTTGATATCCCTCATTCTGTGCTATGATGGAAGCAGTTATCAAAAAAGGCAAAATTCCTGCCAGACCTTATCAATCAACTTTGTATCATGTAATTCTTCCTCTGGAATGCCCTTGATAAGAAAGGATAAATAGCTGTGCTCTCAAAATAAGCTTTCTGCCACTGCCTTATCTTCTTTACCACCAAGCTTCTGCCACACAGTTGCCTCCACACCAACAGCTGTTCCCAAGCCCAATAAGAGCTCAATTCAATCTTCAACCTGCATAGGATTCACAGCAAAAACATAAATATTTGCTCCTCATAAATCACATGATTCTTTCAAATACAGGAACCTGTATGTGCTAGACAGGAAAAAAGGGCTGGATAAGTTGCAAATATGCATATGGATGTCTCTTTCCATGTAGTTCCAGTTATTTTGAGGTGTGCTTGTTTTTTCTTTTGAGTAACTATTTTAAGCTCTCAAAGATGCTATTCTGAGTATCAGCAGGTGGGAGTGAAAAGAAAATGAACAGGTACAATATCCAGTTTGAAAGAAGTATAATGACTAGCACAAAGATGGATTCTCAGCTGGTGATGCTCCTAAACAACACTACATGCTAATGCAGTGTCACTTACTGATGAAAACTAAACTTCTGCTCATGAATGTCTCTCCATCTCAGCTACTGTGTCACATCTCCTGAAAAACAGAGAACTTTGTTGGTAGGAATATGAGGATCCTTCATCTTTTCTGTTACATCTAGTGAGTTACAGAAATTTGAAAAGTTTAGCTGTTTAAGATACTCTTAAGCATGTTTAAGCATACTCTCTGCACATGTGGAGCTCGGAACATTTCTGTCCTAAACTGGCAAACCCAGATCACTGTCAGAGGATGGGATCTATTTAGTTAGTTAGGTGAACCCTCAACAGGGTTGAAGCCCCGAACTTCAGCCTGTTGTAACAATGCAAAGTGAAATAGCCATAATATCAATGTCTTTCTACAATTCTCAATGTGGTAAATACTGTTCAGAAACTACCTTCATCAACAGTACCAGGGAAAGCCTGGTATTATCCCCACAATACTCAAAGTACATTCCCCTGGAAATGCAAAGGCCTATACAGAAGCCTCCCAAATAGGAACATTTCCAAATTTTACAGAAACTTGACTTCAAAGTCTTCAAAAACTTTTAGCACACTGAGAAGCAAAAAGCCTTCCTGCCTCCAGGGGTGAATGATGCAACAAAACATCTGCTATATTGACCATCACTGAGGTTGGGAACATTTGCTTCAGGTCAAGACTACATTTTTAGCTGCACTACAGGGAAAAACCAGGAACTCACTATTGCAATACGCTGGAAAAAAAATACGCTTGGCTAGAAAGTCCCTCACTGCAGGACTTCTGTTACTTTTAAAGAGACAAAGAGCAGACTAATTGAAGTTAAGAATTGTCTGTTCAGGATCCAGGCTGTACAATGGAAGGAATTCAGGTCTGAGAAAAGCAGCATTCCCCCTCTCCTTGGAAAAATTTCCTGAGAAGATCAGGGAGCCCTTGAAGAGGCAGTGTGAGACCCACTATTAGACATTTGGGACACCTCAGGCTAAGCCAGGCCAGTTACAATCGAGTTGGTAGAAGAAGCCACTCACTTCATGAGGCTGCCTGGAGGAGAACTTTGGTTGCTGCCTTACTGATCCTGCTACTTGTTCTCCCAAAGGATTTGGAGACCAGGTAAACAGGCATCAGAGAAACATAACAAGCATCCCAAGAACCAGTCTATAATACCATATCTTCTCTGCAAAATGAGGAGTCATAGTGTCTCCAAACCCAGGTGAAATCCAGGTACCCATCACTTACAGAGACATGCTGCAGAATGGATTCAAATACCCACAGACCACACTGAGCTCTGCTTCTTTCTACTCCCTTGCAAGGACTTCAGACTTAGGCTGGTGATGTCTCACTACTTGTCTCCATCACAAAATTGTCCTAATCATTGGATTTTAGATAACCGAGATCAGACTTGCTTGATCTGGAAAGATAGATATATATATATATACATATATATATGTATATGTACTTACCCACCTTATTAGCTCATCATCTTGGCTGGTAGCTTTTATCCTTAAAATTTATTCCAGAAATTTAGAGTATTGAATATTGGTTTTGATATTCAATATTTTATTGAATATTTTTATATTGGTCTCATAAACAACAAATAGCATGTTAAACACTGTTGCAGTCCAATGCAACTCTTCATTAAAAAGAAAATAATGTACATTTTATATGCTTTATGCTTTTTAAAGTATTGATCTACTGTATTGATCTTGTCCATTTTAAGCTACTGCTATAAACTCAAAATATTATTTCGTATTGTCACACTGGAATGTCAGCATCTTCCTATTTCCATCCAAACAAATAATTCAATTCAACCCATATAAACCACCCCATCTGAAAAAGTTACAGCACTCTTTTTTTACTTCACAAAGACTAAGGCTTTGCTAATTTTATAGTGAGTGTGATTTTTAAAACTGTGTACAATTCAAATGGAAAGAAACCAAATGGCTTTCCTCTCGCTAACAGGGGCTTGTGGAACAGCACACTGCACTTTGTTTCTGTTACTGTACCAGTGTTTCAACTTTCACCAGTCTCCATGCCAGCAAAAAGACACAATAAAGGAATTCAGATTCAGTCAAGGTTTACTGTGTTCTTTTCAAACAGAAGAGTACGGGTGCTGCTAAAGCCACAGAAGAACATTTGTAGCAAAGGTTTTACCACTGCCAAATACTATGCTAATAGTAAAGCTTTCAAGGAGAGAGTCAGGGCCAGCCATGCTCAGAGGATGATTAAGATATGCATCAGACTAATGAAGAATGGAGCAGGAAATTCAGGAATGGAAAAAGCAGCAATCTCTCTGCTGCTCCAGAGCAGCTTCCTTACAGTCACTTACCAAGGAGTGGGCAGAAGTAATCCCTTTCCAGTATTTACAATTTCACTCAAATTTAGCACAATGCTATAAATCTTGCCCAAAAGCTATTAAGACAATATTTTCTTCCAAAGAGCTTTTCAAAGGGATATTTAATTCTTTAAATAAAATATGTTTTAAATGCGAGGATTTTTATTATGTCAAAATAATTTACACCTATGTGTTTACAGCTACACAAGAGGATATCTGACCAGAATTTGGCAAGTATTTACCAGCCCTCATCTGGGTACGTAACACACAAATGCAAATACCTCAGAGGAAAAATGGAGCTGATGTATTTCTTTAAAAGTGTTGTTTGTTGGCTTTTGGGTTTTTCGAAGTGTGTGTATATAGATTGACATGAAATATTTTAATGCCTCTTTATTTAAATTACATCTAGAAAGGACAACTTCACCTATTTACATGCAAACAAATACTTCAGACATCCCCATTACCACCTCCCTTGATACAACTAAAACAATGAATATGCAAATCAAGAACACCTGAAAGCAGAGCTCCAATCTACCCAGCTCAAAAAACGTAATCATAATTGTTGCATCCTTTATTTCTCTTTTTTCTCCTTCATCAGATCTCTTCTCCTCTCTTCTTGCTGATCTCAATGGAAAAATATGGAATTCCCAGTGGCCTACAGACATTTGAATGTGCTGGAGAGAAGACATGTGTCCCCTTCTACAGTTTTCTTACTCTCCTTCATCTCAGGAGGAGGAAGACACATTCAGCACATACCAGAAAGCAAAAGCTTGAGCTGTGTGTCCTCCCAGAGCTGTCATTGCTCCTGCCACATGGAGGAGGCAGAGAAAAATGAAAGCTGGGCATCAGGCACATCCCTTGCAGGGGAAAACTGGAAGCACATGAGCAGAGCAATAAGCAGCCTTTCAAAGCTCAGAGAACAACAGAATTTCTTTTCCTTTCACTGAAAATACAGAAACAGGATGTGATTGAGTTTCCCATCACTGCAAAGGGCTCCCATGCTGCCAGTGTCACAAGTGATGCAGGTTTTCAGGCAGGTGGCCACTGCAGGAGGGCTCAACTACACCAAATGGAATGCAAAGCTTTGCTTTCAAATGTAATTCACTCCTTATTTCCAGGGGAAAAACAAAAAAGCAAAAATGAAGTACTAGGGAAAATACTCTTACCATCTGACACAGCTGGTCTTAGTAAAGAGAGTAAGAGGAAACTTTCATGCTAGAAAATCTCTGACATTTAATATCAGGGCCATAAAAAACTCAGAAAGTACCCTAAGTGTTGAGAAAAACAATGTGCAGTCCACTGAGATCTTCCAACACAGGCAGAACCTGAGGTAAAATCATAAAAAACTCAAGTCCAAGCACAGAGCCCAGTGAAAGCACTTCCCTTTTCTCCAGCCAGAGTTGCCTCATATCACAGCTGCAGTGGAAGGAGCCTTTCAATACACCACAGCAATCAGAACCAGAGCGGGCCACTACGATTTTTTGCTTCTCCGCAAATGCCACAATTGATAAACAGCACAATTTCCAGCTTCCCTACAAAAAAGCAAGATGTTCTGCAGCATGGTGAACAAGCAGTGAATGCTGTATACATGTCCATTTTAAGAAGTCATTTACCAATATGTGTCATTGCACAATATGACATCTGGGTGTGAGTTTCAGGTTTTCTGCATTCTGCACAGTAAGAAATGGTTTATTTTGGTGACTCAAGTGCACCCCTCTCCTTGTTTCTTATTCTATCCCTGTTTATCATTTACAAGACTACCTCAAACTTTACTTCACCCTTTGAATTTCCACTACAAAGTTAACAACTGATTATGATTCCAGTGCAAGATAAATATACAATTCACAGAAGAACAAAATTCTGTGAATATTACTTTATGCTACATTTCAACAACAACAAAAAAAATCAGGAATTTGTTTCACCATCAACTCCTAATATTTCCATACAGCAGTGTATCATGCAAGACATTCAGTAAGTGTCAGCCACTGTGATTAAAAACTAGGTTACTGCAGCCTTCACTGGATACACAGGAAGGGGACACAGAGGAAAGGGTGGCTAATCTAATAATTCACACAAAGGAGCAAAGGTCACAGATGGATCATTACCCCTTGAAGACAAGAAGCAATTACTTTTATAACAAAGATGAATTTCAACATTAATAATAATAATAAGATAATAATTGCTTTTAAAGAGTATGTCACAGAAAAATAGTGGAGGCTTCTTAACATTATTATGGTGAGTACTCACGCACATATTAAAAACTTAAACAAGATTTTATTGTTTACTGAACCTTCCCTCCTTCAGACAAATTTGTAAATAGCCTTTTCTGAGCTACTCCTTTTCCACTTCTTTAAAACAGGTTACAACATTACTGTTACAGAAATCTAATATTTCTGATTAATAATCCATTAAATGCATGCTCTAGGTATTTGCAAAAACCATACAGTATCTTACAGTTGTAAGGAATTAATGAGTTGGTTGTACATCTAATTCTACAATATCTTGGCAGTTTACTCTAGGGTCACAGATAAAAGTCTGTTACTCTTATTCCATGAGGACCTTTCTCTCTTGATGAAAAGTTCAGCAAGAAGTAGACCTAACAGTATGCATAATACAAAAATGTTGCTGTATAGAGCCAATAACAGTTTTCATATGCCTAATATATCAATTGCCATGTTTTACTGAGTATGGGACATGATGAGAATGAGGTTCTAAAAGAGCTATTGAAAGCCATTGTGTCTTAATCTGTTTCTCTAATATTTTGAGAAATTGAGGTTTAAAGTGTGTCCAGACATGGATTTCAGCTTAAACTCCCCTGAACCAGGCAGCCTTAACATAAACCTCATTACCTATGCAATGTAAATACTACCTAAATAATGTCATCATATGCAAGAGCTGCACGACTTTCAGTTGCTATTTACAATGTCTGCTTTCAGGACACAAATCTTGCTAACTTTTTAAGAAAAAAATCATCATGCTCTGTAAAATATAGACCAGGAGCACTGTTAACCATTTACATGCCTTTAAAACCCCCCTTCTAAAACTCCAAAACTTTTCCACGGTTCTCAATCTTTTTAAGGTTGTTGTATTCTTTAAAAAAAAATGTCTCTCCCTTATATACCAGAAAGATCCTAAGGTAGCCATGAAGGCCACCTGAAACCTGTTGACAAGGATGGGGAGGAACCAAGAATGGGTGGGTTTTGCCCAAGAGGGTGATGTGGAAAAAGATAAGCTGATATCTTTCACATTATTACTTTGTTAGGGAGACTATGTCACATTGCTCACCCATGCTCATCTTAATAGGTAAATTTTCTCTGCTTGCAGCCTCCACAAGGTGTCTCCTGGCCTCCATCACAGCCTCCTTTTGTTTGAGGTTCATGAAAGACTCCCAGAGAGCTTTGGCAGCTGGATCACTGTAAGAAAATGACACGACTATAGTAAACATTGCTTGAATAATGGAGTAAACTTACATCAACATTTATGTTTTGAGATGAATGCTTCTACTTACTAATCTCTCAGGTAGGGAGGATACAAGCAAAAATAAAGTGATATAAAATCTTGACTATTCTTAGCAGAACAGTTGCTACAGTTTTACAGAAAAGCTAGATTTTTTTGCTACCAATTACAAAGCATTGGAATTCACATATAATAAATAAGCATGTCATTCTAAAAGTAACCACTACTGTTCAACCATGAGAATATCAGAAACAGTCCAAACTTCTTCAGTTACTAAAAAGCTATGGAAAGGATGGGCTCTAACATCCCCATGAGAGTTTATATCCCAAAGTTGGCACTCCCAGTGCTGAAGGCTGCTGTCATAATTTTGATGAACTACTGTCACGTTGAGTTTCATGGATTCTCCGTAAGTGAAACGAATAATCCAGAGCAGAAATTAACTGTCCTTATGATTTCTGCAATTACAGATTTCCTTTTTGTTGTTGTTGCTGCTAAACTTATATTAGGCATTTGTGTAGCTCATCTGCACTCAGCTCCCTGTCAGTCTTCTCCTTCCTCCAGGACACTGCAGTTGTTGCTAGTGTGAATGAATTCAGTGTTCTCTCAGTGGTAAGGGAGGACAGGGCAGGAAAATCCCTTGCTTGGGGCTAAAGCCACACATTGGGATTAACTATGTTGATTTTTTTTTTTTTAATGTATTTTTTGTTTTAAAGGAAAAGCTTCCGTCTGTTTTCTCCTCAGGAGACATTTAACTCCTAAAGGCATTTTGATGTCATTTACAACATGCTTATAAACATGCCAAAACAAGCTTTGTTTCACGGAAATAAAAATCCGTAATAATTCATTTGATACCATTCCAGAGCAGCTGTTCTTATGTTCTGCTGCAACAGCAGGGCTGTATTGAGCAAATCTGTACTGTCTTCCAAACCAGGTAAGAGGATCACCAAGCCCCACTTCTGACATCCAAGCAACCCACATCCTCTGTCAAAGCCTGAGTGGGTGCAAGGACTGTGGGAAAAAGGTTGAGTTATCCTTCTTCTGAACAGATCACAAATGAATAGGAAGTGCAAATTTTACCCTACTGCCATGAGTGACAAAGAAAAAAATAAAAATCAGATGACCTAACACAGTCTTTCCATTTCTCTTTCATACAGTGCCACTTGACCTCCTTCTAAACACAGAGGCAGCAGGCAGCACCTCCCAAAAGCAGCTGGGGCACCTGCAGCAGCTCCCTCACCTCCATCATCAAGTGCAATCTGAGCACTGCTGCTGTGACTTTTCATGGACAGCAGCTCCAAGAAGATTACTCACAAGAAAAACTACAGTAATATGTAACATACAATAGTGCAAGAAATGAGAGATTTCCAAAGCAACTGGATGCTTCAATATAATATAAAAATTTCTTTATGGAAAGGGTTGTCAAGCACAGGTACCCCAGGGAAGTGGTGGAGTCACCATACCTGGAAGTGTCCAAAAATTAGGAGAATTGACACCTTGTGGTATGGTTTAGTGGGCATGGGAGTACTCAGTCAAAGGTTGGACTCGATGATCTTGGAGGTCTTTTAATAGCTCTGATTCTGTGATCCTCAGGTATGCTATTTTTACATATTATCTACTAAATCTTCTCCACACCCAACACCACTTGTAAATGCACTGTGTTGATCCTGTTCCCATCACATTCACAGGGGATGTCTCGCTGTGGGATGTCATTTACACCTGGGCCTGAAGTTTGGATTTTATAAGGCCACTGCATTGTCTGATAACTAATCCCTTCCTGAATCTACAGTTCCAATACCAAATCTATAGAGAGCAGGAACTGAACCTGAAACAGCAGTAAGCTAGGTTTAAAAATACTTTTTTCTGTATTTGAAAGAAAAAAAAAAGTAAAATTCCTGTAGAACATCTTTAGCCTGTTCTCAATCTCACAATTCTCATCACCATAAATGTAAGCAGAGTCTCACACAAACAAGATACCAGGAGCTGAGCCTTTCAAATAAAGGAAAAAAAGCAACATAAGGAAGCTAAAATAAAAGCCTATCAGATTTTCCACAGGTTTCTGTAGTCTCATCAATCTCACTCCTATACTTCATAAAGGTACTTAGCAAACAGTAAAGTGTGGAAAACTCATCCTAAAAGCATCTATAGAAGTCAATAGAAGAGTGCATGTGATAAGGTTGCACCATTTTTCCATAATCCTTGCTTGCTGCTCTTCCTTTCCACACCATGTGTGGATCAGTCCTGTCACTTTAGGTGGCAAGTCTTAGAAAGCAACATGTATCATACTATTTTCTATCATCACTACCAGAAGTCCCTGTTTCAGCTGGTACTTCTAATTGTTAATAAACTATAATACCCCTCCAAAATAACAGACCCATTATTTTAAACTAAACAAAGAAACAAAATATTAAGAATGAGTCATACTAATGCTTTAGGAAAGAAAAAAAAGGGAGGGGTGTGGATTTACTTTTTGCTTTTTATATTCTTTCTTCGTCCTTTAGCCACAGTAAGTTTTTCTTTAATCTCAAGAACCAAAGTTTGCAGGACCCCTGAGAGCTGCTTTAATACATCAAAAATAGCAAAAAGCAAAACAACTGTGGTACAGCCTTAAAGGAAAGGAGAGTCAACCACACTCCTGTATGCTACATCTCTGTCATCCAGATTTTCTGTAGACATTTTTTTTCCCACTGCTTTGCAGAATAATTAGTGGTTTAGGTATCATATATATAACTATATATAAGCAGGATGAGGTCAATCTATATCAATAGGTAACACAGTCAACTGATTAGGTCAATCCAGAGCAAACAACTCTTTTTTTTTTAATATAACAGGGAAAAATAGCCACAAAAGTACTTGTATTTTTCCTGCTGCTAACACTTTTCCTGTTCCCCTTCTATTACCCTTTCCAATAAATGTTTTTGCTTTGAAAAACACCCACTCTTAACCTTCATCAGTAACAAGACAGGAATAACTGCTGGGAGTGAGTCAGTAGGACACAGTACAGGGCTCTGGTGTTGCCTCTTGCCTGATCTGAGAAGTTACCACAGCATTTTCCTTTTAGAGGAAAATAAATTATCTTATCTTACCCTTTTGGGGAAACATTTGTCTGCAACTGCCTTCCAGCTCTTGTCATGGTGCCCTTCCCCTCCACTTTTTTCCCATCTGCAGTTCCTCTGCTTTGGTGCAAATGCCTCAATCCAGTGACACTGGTAATCAGTGATTTCTATGGAATCCAGTACCCCAATTCAAATTTCGCCCTTGTCTTGCATTCCTTGACTTCCCAAGAACTATGCATTGGTTTTACACATTATCTTATATTATATAATACACATTGTCTTATAATATATTTTACACATTAAAGTCAACCTTTGCACTCTGAAAGTAGCTTTCTGAAATGAAGAAGTTTTTGGGGTTTTTTTAAATATTCAATGCATTACAAAAACCTTAAAAGATATTGTCTGAATGGTGATGGTTTGCTTAAGAAAAATAGATCCTTTACAGTTACACAACAGTACATCTCAGGAATTCAAAAACACCTTTCAAAATAAATGTCACAAAATTAGGTAAATATTACAGTACACTGTAATATTTACCTAATTTTAATAGAAAAGCACACTGGTGTGCTTTTCTATTACAAAATGTTTTGCAGGGCACAGCAAACCTGACAAAGAGAAGAGAACACTAAAATGCAGGGGCCTTTCCAGAAAATCAGTTTCACCAGCAAGGGTACAGTTTTGCTCACAGATTTGATACCCTGTCCATTTTTTTTATCGCTATAGTCCTTGTATTGTACCTAATCAACCAGTTATATCAGAAAACAGAATTTAATAAAAACAAGCATAGCACTAACTTGGTAGAAAATTTATTAAACAAAAATATCACATTAAGTCCTGAGAAAAAGCGTAAGTCTCTGAAAAGCCCCACTGGACACAATTTACAAAAAGCAACCTTTGACAGACATCTCATAATTGCAAATTTCTCCCTTTCCCTCACAGACAAGCTTTTTTAATGAGACATTCTCTGTTCCGAAATTAATTAAAATTTAAGTGCATATAATTTCTACTTAAAAACAACAATGAAAAAGACTATAAAGAAAGAGGGAGAAATCTAGAAAAATAAAAGATGCAGCTCCTCTACTTCTGGTAATTGCATTCCAGTTTTCAAAGCTGAATCAGGAAGACAGAGGGCAAAAGGACCAAGTAATCAGATCCATAATCTATACAAATCCTAAAATGAGACACCAGCTGGCAATTGTGCCAGGAAAAAGGTGCTGATGAGAACCAGTCAGAGAGACTGGGATGTTCCATGCTGACTAAAGCTTGATGCAGGTGCTTCAAGGAGAGATAGAAAAACAAAGATCAAAATCTTTAATAAAAATATTTAGCCATGAGGTGGCGAACTAGCTGGCTTCTCAAATTTATAATATCCAAAGGAAAGACCACACAATGAAATCTGTTGTTTACAAGATGCAGGGTGGAAAAGCCAAAACCCTGAGCAGAAGTAAGGGTACAGTATGGTAGGCAGGTTTTTTTGGTGATGGTGCACTAGCTTCAGCAATACTTACTCACTGTGGGGGAACTTGCTCTTGTTCCCATGGAACTCCTTTCAGTAACGTGTTCTGATAACTAAACTATTTTGTTTGATCTAGACATTTGCAGGTTCATTATCAAATGCCTAATCTTGCACCAATTAAAATAATTGTGGCTTACTCTCTTGATCCGGTCTGGTCCAGTCCTGCAAGGACAACACTGCCAAGTTTATCTGACAGACAGAAAGTATCCCTATCCCTGATCATCTGTAGGCTTAGAATCAAAGCTATTCATGTTGAACAATTTGGGGAGAACAGGGGAGGTTGGTGGCACTGGGATGTGCTATTACCCAGCTGGAGGCAGTAGTCTGGAAATAGGTGAAATCAAGCACCAGTCAATGGAGAGTAAACTCTCAGAGCAGATGCAAAACTAGAGGCAAGGACAGAAATCTGGGGGCACTTACCCTGAGGGGGCCCAGTGCACAACACCACAATTTACCCTTGGCTGAAATGACATGTGACTTGCTTCATACCACCAGCACAGAAAAATATTTACTTCCCTTACTGCTTCAGGTCTTGTCTATTATTTACAAATTATTAAAATATGGTCTTCCTGGTCTCTAATGCAAGAGCAAAAGGTCAGGAAGTAGTAAGCCTATACTAGAAAATATGTTAATTCAATTACTAAGTGTTCCTCATTCATCATTATGTTTTCAGATGTATGATTAGACCATTCCCAACTCTCCTAACATTTACAGTATTAGTTTGGCAATATATTTCTTCAATCAGCATGAGTAATTAACCAATAAAAACAAGTCAAACACTCTTGTCCAAGCAGCATACCATAATCACCAGAATTATCAACCACATATGTAGTCTCTGGCAAGCTATTGCAAATTATCATGATGTGATCTAATTTCCAGTCAAGGAAGATAAAAGTGACATGTATATTATCTATTACTGGATTTTTGTCTGGACTTCTTTGCCTAACAGGACAAATTCAGGTCATCATGTTTTCTCCTTATAAAACATTGGCATTTTTTTCAGTTACATGAAGGCCCTGCCATGCCCCCAGGCTTACTGAAAAACAGGTCAAAAGTCTCTTCCATAACCCTTTCAAAGACCAAATTGAGAAATCAGTATCTACATACAGTTTCCTTTGCAGGTTTCCTGTAGCTTAAATGAAGGAAGAAAAAGATGACTTGTACAGTTTTATTTTGGTTTTAAACCTCTTGGCATCACGTGGAAGCACAGCCTATATCACAACATCACAAACAGCAAAGAACCAGGTGGAGGACATCATATGAGCAAGATGCTAATAAGGAAGAAAGAATAAGCAAATGTTCTTATTTAGACACCTGGCAAAGGACATGGGATTTCAAACAGTAACTTGCTGACATAGGCTCTGAATAGAAGACAGAAAATAACTGAGTGGGCTTCAAAAATTAATCAACCAAAATGACAGAATTTCAGCATAACAAAGTAGTCGTGTTTATACTTTCACAGATAAAAAAAATCAGAAGGAAAATTGTGGTAGTCTCAACACGTGACAGATTCTGTGGTTATTGTACCAGCAAAGCTTTCACCTTTCATCTATATAGCTTTACAACTCAGCTGCATCTGTATATTTTCACAAGAGGAAGGGAGAAGGGAAAAATTCAGTAAAGATTAAATTAGAGGGTCGTTAATACCACAAAGCTGCCCAAAACTGAGTGACTGCTAAAAAAAACGGGTGTGCTGCCAAATATTGCCTTTGCAATAACACATTTCTTTAAAGACAACACAACACCCACATTAAGTGCACAGCACTTCAAAAAACACCACCAGGTGGTCAGAAGACCATTACTATGAAGGACAAATCCATTGCTGCAATATGTCATTTGAATACTGATGAAACAAAAAGAAGCACAAGCCTGTGATAAGATGCAAAGATTTGGCTTTGAGCCTGGAGCAAAGGGCCAGGTATCAAGAGACATCCTCCCTCCTCCAACTGCCCCATGGTTTCAGAGGCAGCAGAGGCTGCACCAGATGTGCTGTGGATTCCTGGGGACAAGCGCCAGCCTGACAACGTGGTGGGGACAGCATATCCCTGACTGCACCCCACCACACACACAGCTGCCCTCCACTGGAAACAACCAACAACATCTGGAACAGCCTCCCTGGAACAGCAGCTCCTCCAACAACAGGGATTGTGTGGACATGCTGTGGGGAATACCAGGTGGATGAGAAGAGCTCCACACTGTCATGTTCCCAGAAACAGCTGGGCTCAGAGAATGAAGCTACTCTTCATTTCACCCTTCTGAAAGTCTCCAAACAGCTCCAACATAATTTATCTAAAATTTTCCATATAGAAACAGCTATCAGTATTTCCAGGAGCTCAGTCTCTATGATGGCTGCAATTTGAGCACATCCCAAGCATGTGCTCTTGATGGGCTAGGCCAATGTGTGTTCAACTAAAGAGTAACCAAGACTTTACTCAGAGAAAAATGCAAAATCCACAAAATTTTTGTTTTCAAATTAATGTAAGTTGCACATTCCCAGAAGGGACTAACAGTATTTCTAAGAAAGCAAAATAACATTAAGTTTTAAAATGGTTCCTAGCAGTGGGCTGTCCTTGTGCTGTTGAACATTTTGTACAGTTGGCAGATCTGCTCAGCCTAATTAAATGCATTTCAGACAGTAGAAACTGGAACTATATTCCAATCCATCCTAACCTTAGAAAAAAAACATTCAAAAAAGCTAATATCATCTTGGTAGTGTGCTTGCAGAAAACTGCAGGAGAATGAAAATTACCACCTCTGCCATAGATTAGCAAACATTTTGCAAAATGGCATAACACACAAAGCCTTTTAAAAAACAAGTTCTTTGCAGCCCTTCAACTTAGAACATTATTCTCACATCCTCGCTTAGATGCATGTTAAAATGGTTCCATGTATTGGTTTTTATGATTACAACATGAAGCAAATAGTACCAAAAAAAAGTGTCCAACAGCCAACATTAAAGAACATAAATATGTTCCTGAATAATTTAATGGTTATTTCCCAGTTTCACTCCAAGCCCTCAAGCCACTCGGTGGGTGTAATCTGTCCTAGACTCAACTGTGGCTGTATACTTTGGCACTGAGTCAAAACAGAGAGGTTATTGTTTGATTTATATGCCAAGGGCCTCTCAGATAAAGGGCTAATGGCAGGCTGATAGCTTCAGCCTTTGCATATGGTGTTTATACAGACCCTTCTTTCCCCTCCCTCCTCTCTGTGTATACTCCAGGAAGGCTGTGTCACATCAAGATCAAGTTAATTAATTAACTCATACTAGCATAATTTGATTGATAAAACAATTGATTCACTAAAGGTCACACAGAATGCTGTTAAAACACCAACCTTTCTGCCTCAACTGCACAAGGTTTTGAGACTTGCATTTTTCCATGCTGCAAACAGGAATTTTAAAGAAATAATCTCACTAGAAAAATAGATGAAAGAAGAAATTAATCTGTCAATCAAAGTGTACTGCAAAGTTCAGAAAATAATCAGTGCTTCATAAGATACTTAAGCAAAAGCTAAATCACATCCTACAACAGAAAGGATCATGTAAATGAATTCTCTATATTGTTAGTTCTGCAAACTATTGAGCTTCCCCCAAAAGAAAACTAGAGGTCTTGCATATCTGATATACTTTGCTCTTTAGTATATCCAAACTAGGGGTATTTCCTAGTATATAAGCTTCTATACTGTTTAAATACTTCAGAACACAGTCCTGTATGGCCAAGCTATTATTTATTAGATTTTAGGGAACTTCATCATCAAATTATACAGGAATTACTTTTCTGCAAGACAAATGCACCATCAATTTTTAATTAAAAAATACAATCTAATTTTAAACATACAGACAAAAATCATTACAGTAAGACTAAATATTTAAGAGCCTTTTGTCACCAATTTATTTAAAAACACTTTTTTAAACAACAGACATATAAAAAAGAAGCTGCCGGGCATTTTAAAAGCAGTTCTAAAATAATATTTAAAATGTTGCAAATCAGCTTGCAGCCTTCACCAAGGCTGAAGCATTTTGAGCAAAACTGGGAGCTGCTTATCAGCCACCAGTTTTACAATGGATTCTCCTCTGGACTATGTGAAATATCTGTGGTAATAAAAAAGGTGACAAGGAGTTTGTTAGTTCACTGTATATTGTTCAATATCCAAGTGGCCATACCAAGGAAGTACAGTATTCACTGCACTAACACAGTAGATTCATTCATAAAAAGGCAAGATGTGCCAATAGCAGTCAAGAATTTCTTAATATTTTGCCTCCTCCCCTGATTTTACTTTGGCATGGGTCTCCTTGTGCCAGTAATACTGACCCAGCATACAGAATCACTCTGCAAACCAAACAAGGAGCAAAGAACTTCCTTTGCCTGCTCCTTGACATCTGGGAGGTGCTGCCAGGCAGTTCCACAGGATACAGCCCACGTTTTCCTTCATTACTGGTTTGTCTACAGCTGACTCAACAGGGCCATAAAAAACCCCAACAGGCAGAGCATTCTTTGAAAGCTCTGGTTCACAAAAGAAGGGTACATTGTGGAGTGCACCAGGGGAAAGTTGGTTAAAACACACCAATAAGACAAGGAACAGTTACTGTACACAAGTCATTGTATTCAAGCCATGATATTTAGCTTCACAGAAGCATACCTACAGATATGGACACATCAGGGCAATGCCAGTCAAGTAAACTTCAATTTTGCAATCATTTTCAGACATGGGATCATAAAACAGATTGTTGCTTACTATGAGGAGAAAAGAAACTCACAAGAAGACGACTCACAAGACACAACCAGTGACTAAGACCAACAGTATTAGGAAAGTGTTCTTTGAATTTGTTATTGAACATGAGAGATTAAGTTTCTGTTTATCTTACATAGAAGCATATGGAAGTATGAGACAGGATTTTTACAAACTTAGTAGCAAGGTCTAAAATATGCTGAGAACACCAAAAATCAAAAAATTTATTTCAGACAGACAAAAATTGTGAAGAGAGGGATATCAAGCAAGTTTTTAAACATCATCGTAATTTTAAGTTGCAAAACTGCTGTTTTGTAGAAATTATAAACTACTATGTTCCAAGAAAACCATGACCACTATATGCCAAACCAGGAAGAAATATGCTCCCTGTTATCAGCAGAGCATGGGAGAACTTAAAAATAAACATTTCAGGAGGTACTTATAAACACAACCAAGACAGCAACCCCAAGATGTCACAAAACTTCTCTGTTTACCTACAGTTCCTTGCTTTGGGATGAATTCCTTTTCCTTCCTTTATAGATAATGGAAAGTAAATCAGACTCTTAACATTTGACATATTTTTGGTCCCACAGGTGAGCTGAATTACAATAAAATTTAATAAATAGTTATTAAAAGGCTGGCAAGGATTCAGTTCACATCAGGAATTGATTAAAAAGAAGGGAAACAAAACCTCCCAGCAAAAGTAAATGATAACATAGCATTCCACATTTTCCCTTTTTTTTCTTAAATAAAAAATGAAAGAGAAACTTAAGTATTTGTCTCATTCATATATCTACTTTACAGATGGCCATACTTCTAAATTACAATATGCACACAAGTCTGATGAGTGTGGTCAACCACCATCTGAAACATGTTCATCTCTTGCCAAACCGACCATCTTCAGTTTTATCAAACATTTCCTCGATCCAAGCATCATGTAAAATTGTAAGGACAAGTATTTTAATCACAGTCTTGTTTCATGTGGATCTAAATATAGATGTATTTGTATATATATATATATATATATATATATATATATATATATGCTGTGATACACATACAGTAAGTATTTTGGCTTCAGAAAGCCAAAAAGTTTAACATACACACTTAAACATCTATGACACAAAACAACTTTACTTGCTAATAACCACATGCAGGAGACAATGCAGCTGTGCACGAATGATGTTATGAAAAAGTAATGCAACTCTACTCATTGCTTCCAATATCAAAGAATTACAGCGTAAACCAATGACACCAGTGTGCATTAAACCATGACAGCAGAGAAATAATGCCTGCACTGTATTTTACCATAATACAAGTCATACAAGTCAGCACAAATGCATGCGTGCACAGGTACACACAGAGTACCTGAAAATTGCTTAACAAATCTTCTTATTCTATTTTGCTTCATCTTAATAGTAAAAGAAATTTTTTACAGAAATTTTGCTTCATCTTAATAGTAAAACAGTTAGTGAAAAAAATCTTATAAAATATCCAGAGCTTTTTTGCTTTTTTATGTAGCATTTTATATATATATATATATATATGTGTGTGTGTGTGTGTGTCTGTCTTTTTTTTGTCTAATAATTTGGTCACAATAATCCTCTAGCCAGATGGCAAACACAGCACTTTCCTGTGTTAAAAAAGAAAATTGCAGTCCAACAAACAGCTTGGGGATCTATGGGTTCTCATCCCTTTTGAGTTCTGTTTATTCTAGCTATTCCCAAGATCATTAATATCCATTTGAACCTGTAAACTTGAAGGTCAACAAAAGGTGAAACATAAGGAAGTAATATAATATGGAATATTCAACTAGATTATATATTATGAAACATTAACACAGTTTCCTTAAACCATACTTCAATTTTTTTTCCCTTAGTAGTAGAAAAGATGGGAAGATAATCTCCATATTAAGCCATTAAGAGTTTAATTTGGAGGATTTACAGAATGATGAACAATTTTTTTTTTTTTGTTAGTAATTTTAAATTAACTAACTCCGCCTTTCCAGAAAACGCTATGGAATCAGAATGAAATGAGCAGAAAAAATAGTTATCAAATAGTCCAGAGATGGAATAAAAATACACACCCCAAATTGGATAATATTATATAAATATCTTACCACTGTCACAAGCAACATGCCTAAGTCTGCAATGATTGTTGCTGTTAAGCTACAGTAATTATGTTACAGGCTGTGTTACATGTATAAGCTTGTGACCAGCAGCACTGAGAACGCACAAGCCTTACAAATACAACACCTCTCAAGATCAAGAGGGATCTGTTTGTGGACTAAACATCAAGCAAAATCTCTGCAATTCCTGGACTACCTTTCCTTTCATAGCTATCCTGCAAATGACACATGCCAACACTAACAAAGCTATACATGCAGATAAACCAGATCCCCTCTATTTGTAACATCAGAAGAAAATACTGATATAAATCGTTGTGCCCTACATGGGCTGTGGCATCCAAATACATCAAATCTGTAAAATCAACTGACTAAACAGAAGAAGCTGATAATGCAGGGAAAAACTGCTTGGATCAGGACTCTTTGTCTTCTCTAACTACCCTGTGAAAAGGAGAAGTAGTGCTTAATTCCATAAAGCCCTATTGCCTGCAAATTACAAAATTACTGCATTTAGGTTACTGACCAGTACACCAAAGCTCCCTTTGGAAAATTCTGATTTAAGCATAACACTGTCACACACACACTGGAAGTCATGTAAGTAAGCTGACCTAACTTTCCCACTTCATATGGCAGCTGATACTGCTACAAGGTAATTTCTGCATCAGCTATCAAATGTTTTGGGAGAAAGAAAATTCCTCTAAAGGAGTAAGGCTGCTCTGGTGAACTACTGGAAGAAGCAACAGCACCAGCATGAAATGGCTGGCAAAGAAGCGGGTTCAAGCTAAATAAATTCCTGAACCCAGCTCTACTAACATGCTACAAAATCAACCGCCAGTTTCACATCTTTACATGACTACTGTACAAACTGCAACGTTTTGTGTCATCATGTTTATTGTGGAAGATGTTACCCTGAGGCAAGTCCTGAGGAAACAAAGGCACATTTGGGAAGGAAAGGAGTGTAGGAAAGGAACCCATGCAGAGCTGTCACTGCTTGCCAGGCTGCAGCATGAGTGGAAGGGAAGCATTAGTCACGCAAACAGCCTGAAACAGAAGCCATGCCTGGCAACTGTATCAACAAGAAACAGCATCATCCTTGCCTCAAGTCCTTTTATGACAATTACTTATCTACTTCAAGAACCTCTGAAGTCTATAATCTTGCATGATTCTTACCCTGCAACCAAATGCCTCTGAATGTCTTAAAATGAATTTCAGCGTGTCTTTTTCAAAAGTTGGATTATCTCAAAAACTTTACTGAAAGTATATCAAGAAAAGAGGGATTTTATTAATCTTTTTTTAAGGCTTTTTTTTTTTGATCTACAGCAAGTGTACTTAACAAACAGAAGGTTGGATCATTTTAACCCTACTTGCTGACAGCTGAAGCAGAGTGAGCTAGTAGTTTACTTTGAGGGTAATGGAGAACAAACAAAACACATCTCAGGAAAGTAAGGATGGTTTTGACAGATGCCAACTGATCTCTAGGTCTTACTAATCCTTGAAGTATTAAATCCCACTAAGCTCCATCTTGTATACAGACATGATTTTGAACATGTTCTGTGCAAAGAGAAAAGCAGATTAACTATCCACTGGCCAAAGTGTCCTAGCCCTAAAATGTGGTCAGGACACCTCAAACCAGTTTAACTTTTATCCTTCCTCCAACCCCTAGCTATTCTTTACAAAAATTATGTAATTTAAAACGACATAATACATATTGTTAGAATGCCTATCTGTTAACCAGCTGGTAAGGTTCCTTCCCTTCTGCAATAGCTTCACAGTAGTCATCTCTGCAGAAGAGCCTTTACTACAGGCAACACATTTAGCTATTCTAAAACTTTTCCAATATAAGTAGTACTAAAGCAGATCTTAAACAATTGTGGTGATACTGAGGCACTCTGTGGATAACAATGCAGTACACTCAGACTTGGAAAAACAAGTTTCAGTTCCAACCAAACACATGGTAGTGTTGTCACTTCACAGGTACTCAGGACTAAGCTTCTCTGCATTGACTCAGCATGGGACCAGGTCTAGAAGTGCTCCTTCCTAGTCTTCTCTTGCACCCCCACCCCACAGTCATAATACATTCCTTGGAAGTCTTCAGAGATTTCTCAAAAGGGTCTCCTGTAGAAAGAATAGAAAGGTAAGATGTATAGCCTGGAATAGCATGTGGATTCATTGTCAAGTAGAGTTAAAAGCCAAACAAACAAAAACCCAACAAAAAGCCAAAAATAAGAAGGTTATTCCAGCTGCCCATCACCATTCGAAAGCAGAAGTGACATCTGATCTTTAGACACCAGAGCAACAATTAAATGCAGACTGGTCCAAATAAACAACCAAGCACACCACAGCATTTGGAGGACTGCCAGAAACAAAACAACTGACATCTAGATGAACACTTGCTTCCTTCAAGACAAGCAAATTAAAAAATCACTGAAAAGTGAAATTCTTTCTGTCAGAAGTAGAATTGCTTATTGTGACCTAATCCACCCTGTTTCGCAATTAGCAAATCTGGATATATACTACTTCACAAGGTAAAGGGAACAATGGATGCTGAAAGACTTTCCAGATTTCTCACAGGCCTGTTAGCCCTCTTGCTCACTGTAATAAAACAGGCCATCATTCCAGCCATACCCCAAAATTCACTCTTGCTCCTCTAATAAGTGGCCAGACTCTGCAGGGCGAAGGAAAAAAAGTGCATACAAATAAATTCTTCAAACTTTCTACTCGTAACCATCACTTAACCCCGTCTGAATTTCAACTGGCTGCCTTTTAGTCCAACAAAATGTTTCAGCAAAATGTTTCATTCCTACAAGCTGCAGGACAGCTTATGCAGAATGCCAGACTGAGTTGCTGCATGAATCAACTTAATTGAAAGCTTCTGAGTAGGATTTTGTGCACTACAAGGTACAGCAAAATTCCTGGCAAACATCTCTTTAAAATGTGTATATTAAAGACTTACTTTTCAGGGATTTTAATTTCAGTTTTGGACAAAGCAATGAATTATACTAAATATAAAGTCTGATCCTTACAACAAACATATTGCTTGAGAATATTGCATGTAACACAATAGGTTACTTTAGAACATTCTGCTCTGCATTTTAAAGCTATTGCATAAGGTTATTTTAATAAAAATGATTCCAGGGAAAGAGCAGTTAGTAATGAGGTGCTGACAATTGAATCTACATTTAGGGATTGCACTGGAGTGCCAAGTCCACTTTTACAGATGCGCTGCTTAGCTATCCAGTAGATGTCCTCAGGGCATGTAAGACCAATGTATTTTGAGTCACGTTTGGCAGCAGAGACAGATGAGGCAAGTGAAAACATTTACCAAGAACACATCTGACGTGTGTTTTTCTTATTAGAGAAATGTAAGAAAATAAACCCAGATACCATGGAATGCCAGGAATTCCTTCTCCTCCATGTTTTTGATTTACAAGGCCAATTTTTGGTAGTATCCTTTGACCTCCCTCCCTCATTTCCTTGCCTAAGGCCTGGAGCCATCAATGCAACCTCTTGACCAAGCCATTTTGAGGACTTAATGTACAAAAATACATCTTCATCACAGACAGAAAGACAACTCTTTCCATTAATGACTCAGTTACCACAAAAATCCCTGCTTAAGTAGTATAAAAGTATAAGTAGTATACTTATACTTTTATAGTATATAGGTATATATATATACTTTTATATATAAAAGTATATATATATACCTATAGTATATAGGTATATATATATACTTTTATAGTAGTATAAAGGTATAAGTAGTTAAAAGAGTCAAAGATACGCTTTTATGAGTTGAGAACAAGTATTCAAGTAGATACTTTGAGATCCAAAATAAATTGTGAAAAAAAAAAAAAAATCTGAAGCAGTCTTTACATCCTAAACCCCAGATCTTTGAACCTGCAGAGCCAGATTCATTGCTAGCATGTTGGTCAAACTTAGATCAGTTTGAAGGCTGAATCCTGCATATCTTCATTATTCCTCTCTCTCAGTTCAAAGTAGCATATTTGTCATAGTTTCAATGCAAACCTAGAGCCCTGGTTTCCTCAGATCTCATGCAAACCTAATATGGACAATTCCAGCCTTCAAAACCAAACTGACAGCTATTCAGAAAGAATAAAGCTCCAGCCTCAGGCTTTCATTTTTATAACCATTTCCATACTCTGGTTGATCTGTCATGAGAAACAGTTAAGGACTTCTGTCCACATTGCATATATTTACCTGGTGTTTGGGTATCTTCTCACAACCCCTTCCTGATACACTTCTGCCTGCCACAGAATGAGTGAAGAGAACAGATTTTTGTGCTAATCCAAACTCTCTGGATTTTTGATCACTTTTTGTAGTCATTCAATATTAACTCTGCATCTTCCTCCTAAAATGGGCTTCTGTAATCAGTTTGGTGCCATCTAATTCCCTCCTCTTCCACATACCCTCCTTACCAGCACACCAAATGTTCCATTGATGGTGTTTTCTGACCTGTCAAAGAAAGTCTGAAGCCACAACCCATTCCTACCATCAATAAGAACTGCAGCTTTTTCTGTTGAGGTTAATTTCCCTTTTTTCCAGGGGTAACTGGAGCTTAAGCAGCCACATGCAGCATACACATTCAGGTTGTGTTCTGTGGCTGTTTCCAGTTAGTGAAAATGACCTGATATGGATTTCTTTTTCTTGTTACTTATTTAAATAAATAGTAGAGTTCTTGTTACTTATTTAAATAAATAGTAGAGTTGTGCAGAGAATTAGATAAGGTCGTAAAACTTCTCTCCCACAGAAGCTGGAAATCTTTCCCAGTTGAAGATCATTTAAAAAAATATACTCACAACCTATGGAAACCTGGTGAAGCACAGTCATCCAGAACTTGCAGAAGGACTGCTTGGGGGTTGCAGTTCATCAGGGTATAAGAACTGGCTTGGTCAATATTCACAACCACTTTTGAAACTGTGAACAATTATAAAGTAGCAATAGCCATTTCAGCATCCCCTAAATACACTTCAGGAAAAATAACAAACACACACACAAGTAAACACTATACCTAGGGATCATGAATTAGATTCCAAAGATCTGCCATCAAAATAACAGAAGCCATGCTAAATATTACTTAGCCATGCTAAATATTACTTAGCCATGCTAAATAGCAGAAAGGAATGTTGGATTTCTGGATCAATTAAATTAAAATCAATAGTTCTGTATGTATTTATCTGTATAAAACCAGAGTACTTCTCTGCGCAAAATTCCATCTGCTTTTCAAAGTAAAAGCATCTTCAAGCTCTGACAGGTAAATAGCTGACTTCACATAAACTTAAGCCTGTTTAACCTTTGATTCCTGGTTCATATTAAGTCTGGAATCATGAAATAACCCAAATCATATAGTCAAAACTTGCAATCAGACCAGTTGCCAACAGATAATACTGTTTCCTTCCCAAACATTACTTTGTCATCCAAATGAGCAGCTGTCATTTGTTCTTCTCATCAGCCCATTATGGCACATTTCTCTCTGCTGTAAGATACAGCAGGTTTACTTTATAGTATAGAAATGATAAACAAAAACACCCCTCCAGGTCACTCAGTCACTCTCTGTTCTGGCACTGTGGTTGAACAGCAAATGAGTAATTCTGCAGTATGTAGTAAGGCCAATGCATATCACTGCATTTTAAAACCTTGCTGTTGAGGTCATTCAGGAGGCAAACTTGAAGGCAGATGGCCAAACAGACTAAGAGCTAGTCTTAGAAAAATCTCACAACATCAGCCAAAGCAATAGTCTCCTGGAGATTGTACTATAACACAAGAAAGATCAGAGCTCACTTTGGAGAACCACAAAGTCTACTTAAACAGACACAGTCTTCATGCTACTATTAAACTCTGAATACATCTGCAGGAAAATGCACTGTGGTCACACCAAGAGAAAAGCACTTTGCAAACTTACACGGGGGAAAAAAGAAATTAACAAAATTCACAAACAAAAACATTAAGGGAACAAAAAAAAGTTATGTCAGTTTTAAAAGAAATGCTTCAGAGAGAAAAAAGCCATTGTCTCTATGCAATGTAAAGATCTTCCCATTCTGTCCTGAGTGCAGACAGTAGTTAAGTGTTTCTGATAGGTCATCAGAAAGAGATTTGTCCTTCTTTATATCTTGCAAGGAATGAGCCTTCAGAGCAGGGCACAATGGCTACAAGGGATCAACTAGAAGACAGGCTATCTGAGGGGTTGTGCTCACTGAATTTCCTCACAGGCATTAAGCTACCTTGCTCTGATAACCAGGTGAAGATGCAAGTACTCAGACATGCTGATGGCTGGACTTCAGGGTAAGATTCAGGATAAGATTCAAGCTTATTGTGTCTTTCCACAGACAAAGGAAAATCAAAAACTTGGGACTTAATGACAGAACTCAAATTGAGGGAGAGAATATGGAGAATAATATAAATACAGGGAGTCTTTCTTCTTCAGAACTTAAAATGTCTTCAAAAAATTAAGCATGAAGGGTTCTGATTTTGCCTTTTTCACCAAACTGATCTACAGGCAACAGAATCTGAAAACTCTTGATCCTTGTGCTCGGAGGACTGCTATGATAGTGTCAGAGGGCCCAGGAAAATGAGTCTGAATTTCATCTGAACACTTTCATTACTAAGCCTGGGTAGCCCAGACAAAGAGGACAGTTAGAGGTTCTCAAAGTACAAGAATGAAGTCTTGAGCAGTCCAAGCTTCCCACAGCCCCCAGAAGTCCTTTTTGTGGGCCGAGAGGCATAGATAAGGAAGAGCCACCCAGCTGATGCCAAGAGCCTGTCAGCTCAATTCATTCTTTATCTCAAGGAAAATAAGCTTCAAACTTCCTCTTATCTAGAAAACAACTTCTAAGGCTTCTGAGCCCTGTTATAAGAGACAGTTGACAAAAATGTGGCACCTATTAGGGAGGAGGATGGTTGGACAAAGAACCCTCATGAGATTCCTCTGCTGCCTACCTCAAGAGACTCACTCCTGCAGCAAACTGGGGTTTTGCAGAAAGGCAGCAAGGTCTTCTAACAATGTTACGCAGCACAGGCAAGCTAGAGGTCCTGACCTCTTCCCAGAATTTTCCACTCTCAGCACAGCCCTCTCACCCCTTCATTTTTTCCATTTTAATGAGGTCTCATGTTGAAAGGATCCGGGCAAATATACACATTTATTGTAAAATATAATAAATCTTATCAGCTTGTTCATCTCATCCCGTGACAACAGTCAATTACATTCATTTGATTCTGGCTGGTTTGAAACTGAGCAGAAAGCATCTCCTGGAAGGTTGTCTTGGCTGACAAACCCCAGAAGCTGATCCAGCCCGGGCTCCTATTTCCAACAAGAAGATGCCCTGAGAAATTTCAAACAATGAGGAAATTCTAAATAGGCCTCAATTCAGGACTGTGCTCTAAGCCTGTATGAGTACAATAAAGTGGTGATCAGGAAGGCTGCCAGTCCAGGAGCATGGGGGAGACAGGAAGGAATGCTGTGTTTGGGGCTTTCCTACTGCTCAATCCACCACTCTGTGAAGCATCTCCTGGTTGGACTGCTGGCAAAAGATACCAACATAAAAACCCTCTAAAGCACAATTCATCTCCTTGAAAATGGACCTTAGTGGCACAACAGGAGTCCTAGAAGCACAGGCCCAGGCTGCAATTTCAGCTGTCATTGATGAAAGAAAGTTTCAGAGTTTTATTTAATGCAATGGGATGGCTGCTTTTCATAAATTCTGCTGCTAAATCTTCCTTCTCTCCCCAAAGTTCTGCTCACCTTGTTCAGAAAGGCAGATAGGAAACAGCTGTACCATGGGTAGTGGCTTCTTTTGGGTTATTTTGGGGATTTTTTTCCTCGGGAGCATTGAGTTTAGGTTTCAAACAATCTTTAGGAGCAGAGCACTGCAGCAGGGACAGGAGGCTGGGTCCCAGGAGAACAGGAGCGTACAGCTTCCAGCAGGGGGAAGTGTCCAGCAGCGAAAAGCCGGAGGAACACCCCCACCCCTCCCTACCCCAGCAGCAGGGATGGGCAGGGAGCACCCCGCTGCTGCTGAGCCACCACCAACATACCGGGACAGATCCAAAAGCACTTTTTAGCACGAAGCTGTCTCTCTCCCTGTCTAAAGGAGCCTTGCCATCCTTTGTTTTGGGTTACCCTTCCTCCTCTGCAAGACTCACAATATAGTTGTGACATCTGGATTTTCTTACTGCAATAGTAATGTTTCCTTTTTAATATTAACATTCCAGAAAGGAAAATTACTCATATTTATGCCATAAATTTCCAGCTCATTCAAGAATAACACTGTACCAAATTACCTTCTCATTATAACTTTCCAAAAATGTATGCATGCAAAAAAAAAGTAGTGGTTTCATTCCTAATTAATATCTACAGCTGACGTAAAGGAAATATTTTTTTAAAAGACTGAAAACACCATAAGGATCCAAGAACCACACTATTTAAAAAAAAAACACAAAACACCAATATTCTTCAGCTGCTTGTTCCCCGATTAAAAAAAATCAAACAAAAAATCCCTCAAGAGAATAAAATCAGCCATTCAAAAATCAGCCATTTATTTATTTCCCAGATTAAAGGGAATAATCTCCTCTTCAGTTTATTTATTTCTTGTTGCTCTTTTCTTTGCCATGCACACACAAAAAATCTTTCATTTGAAATTGACATCATACATGTGACTGTTCAAATACTGCATGTGTGTTCTACAGAGATCACTGGAATGCTGTTCCATCAGTTCCCTGGAAAGGGGAACAGGTGAATGCAACTCAAAACTGCCTCCTCTCCCCAGGGCAACACAGCACTGTGAGCAGGAGTGGGAAGAACATAGTATAAAAGAAAGCACAAATGGAGATCCTGTGTTCAGTAGTCCTGACACCTTAACTCCCCTTGTACCCGTCTGCACTGTTACTTGAACCCCCAAACATCAGAACCCCTAGGATTTTTCTGCCTTCAGTATGCAAATTTGCATCCTGAGAAACTCCCTGTTTTCCTGGTTTGGAAAACAAGTTCCTTGGAGAAGAACTACAAGAGGAATCAGAGGCAGAAAGGAATTAAGTGACCTGTCTGAGATCATGCTGCAAGCTGAAAGCAGAACCAGGACTGGAATACAAGTGCTTTCACCTCATGGCCTTCCTTTAGGTTTGGGGTTATCCAAGTCCCACCAGTACCAGAGGAGCATTGAATCATCACATCACACCCAAATGCAAAGATGCAGCTGAAGCAAGGCTTTCTTCTCCATCCAAATTGTAGCATTTTTAAAAAGTACTGATCAGTCCAAAATGTGAATAACAACTTCAGAACTAAGAATGATTGGGAGAAGTATGTATTTTCACTAACATGAGACACTGAAATTTCATCATTCTATGTCCAGGAATGTCCTAATTTTCAGCCCACTCCCCCATCACACCTACCTTTCCACTACTAATACAAGATCTAAAGAAAGATGTTTGTGGGTGCTGTGATTCAAACATCTGGCCTGCATAAAAATGCTTTCTGCATCACACCCATCAACATGGCCACTTCATTCTCAACTTGTTATTTCTCCCCCCAATGTAAATACAGATGATTTAGAGGCTCCACCTGCTCTGTCAAAAGTGCCCAAACAGCTCAGCTATATTGCTTATTGAATTGCTTTAGGCATAGCAGCCCAAACATGAACTGTGTTACATTAAAGTATTTCATCTTTATGGAAATACGCTTGTTGTAGGAGTCCAATGGTTCTTTGTATATTGTATTAAACACATACATATTTTAAATAAAAAATCTGGACTTTTTAAAAGATTTTAACACCAGACTGAATTCTAAGAAGTCTGCAAACTTCAAACATTGGAGAAAGGAAGCAAGAGTGAAAAAACAGGCAAGAAACCTTCATTCAGAGAGTTCTTAAAATGTGCATAAGCAAATTAAATATTCAGTCTATTCAGCAAAATAGGAGAGCACATCAAAAGTGTTCCTGGCTAATAAAAGAGCATATTGAAAAAGAGTAAACAGATATTCCTTTGGTTGCCCACAGTGTACATAAATCTTTATTTCTCACACACCACAGGCCTGTGATCAGAGTCAGGCATCTGAACCCTCATTTGGGGTTTTAGGGAGCCACAGGGGCTTCATGCACCTCAGCTCCCAGCTCACAAGAGTAAGAAAAGATAAACTTCCATCAAAATAATTACTGACAACAAGAGGCTTCAACATGCTAAAAAAGGATCTTAAAAACACCAGATGAGTGCTTTGAGAAACATTGTGACTAAAATGTTACCAAATTTACAGGATGGATTGCTCACAAATACACAGAGCTTGACGTTCATCCAAACAGACAACACCTAGAAGCCACTACATGCATGCTTAAAATCAGAAGCTGAAATCTGGAAGAAGTTCTCCAAAAACACTGTAAGGGTTATCAAAGTACAAAGACCAGCAAGAGAACTGTAATCAATTTTTTCAAATCACCCCTACCACTAAGCTGTCACTACAACTTCACCTCTATTATGCATCATCTGTTTGAAAGGACAGGATGGCTTCTACTTTTCTGAATCAGACACCAACAGTTCTCATCAAGAGTGGTTGTCTTTCAAATAAATACCTACGAACTGTTTCCCTTCTGTTGTGTACATCCATCTGTATATAAAAATGAATCAAATATTTTGGCACAATTCTGAAAGAGCATAACTCTGCTATCATCCACACAGGAACAGCAGCATGTCAGTGACTACAGTAGGGCAAACAATTACTCTGTGAGATTTTTGAGGCTAATAAAACTAAAAAAAAATCAAGAACTGTAGAATAGTTTGGTGGTTTTTTTTAAGAAATTTCCTCCCTCACAAAGAGAGCACCTTCAAAGTACAGTTACTCAAGCAGCATATGGCATTTACATTTTCATCTAAATCTTAAAAGAAGCCCATTATTTCCTTAGATTTGAGAAAAGAACCCTGCTTTATTTCACCACACCAACCATAAATTATTCATTAATTCAGTTTGCTAACTCTGTAACTGCGCCCAGATGTTTCAGCTGGAGTGGCATGCCATAAGAGAAGTTAAATATAGCAAGCTGTATGCAAGGACCAGACTCTCTCTCTCCCCTCACTACAGCATGCTCAAATATTACTTGAGAGAAAACAATGAAAACATTTTAAAAATATTCTGAATATGTGAGTCTGAAATGCCACAGTCTGACCACAAAATTTCATGTGAAAGAGCCCCCCCACATTTCATCTGGGTGTAACTGAAGTCGCTGGTCCTATCTCTGGGGAAAGGGCTGGCACTTTCACTCACCAGAGTAAACAGAAAATTTACAAGCAGAGGAACCCTCCTTGCCATGCATCATTTACAAATACAAATGAAGGCTTAAGTTTCCAATTATAAGAAACATTTCTGAGCCAGCTACCAAGGGCAACAACCAAGCTGATGAGGAATTGAGAACGTCCTAAGGAATTTCTTATGGAATTGACACAGAAACCTACTGGTGAGAATTTTTAATCCATTTCAGTGCTTCAGAAAAACAACCATTTTACACTAGCAAAGATGATTAATGTTAGCATTTGTAAGCCAACACTGAAAATAGGCCTGTTGAACAGAATGGAAATTACTGCCTTCAGCCACTGTTATGGTTTCAAGCACTCTTCATCAATTGTCTTAAGCTAGTTTGGAAGTGCTTATTTTAAACTAGGAACTATCCCTGATCATTATATAGTTGGAGAAGAAGCGAAAAACAGGTTGAACATCACAGTGTCACTTGGAGTTTGGAGACTCTTCTAAGGCCCACAGCTCTTCTTCTGTTCTGAACATTGATAACCTGAGAGATTTTCAGAGGTCATGTTGTCCCTTTGCTGTGCTACAAGGCAAGATTAAGACAGTTTAAATTATTTGCCTGATCTGTTCCTAAAAATTTCCAGTGTAACAGATTCTGTACCATGAGTTTGCAGAGGGAGGGTACTTTGGAGAAGCTGCTATAGATCAGTGTGTTAATGGCACCACTACTTTGGTACCAGGTATCAGCTGCTGTCATCCAACATTGCCACACTTGCATCTTGTAGCCAAACCCTGCTGTTCTTTACCAGCTGTGTCCATATGAGACTGCAAAATATGTTAAGACTAACTACTGTTAACAGAGGGCACCTTTTCATTAGCCAGCAAATAGACAAACAAACCTCGATATAAATCTATACTACTAGCCACCTTAGAACATAGTACAACTCTGTCAGCTGTTACTAACAACATGAATACATGACTGAAGTAATAATTTAGCCATGGGAAGGCATACCAGCACTACCTTTAGTCTCCTCATTGTCTATAATGATGTGAGAAAGAATAGAGTGGTAGCACAGGTCAACAATCTCAGGGCAGTAAATATCATTTTTTTTTTCCTAATCCACACTGACAGAATTTTCTTTATTAATGGTAGCTACTCAAATTTAGCACAAAAAGATACCACAAAGTTTTACTATGGACAATGGCCTCTTCATTTTACTGTGTAGACAGATCTTTAAAGACATTTCACTTCTACTTCAGGAATCAGTGGGAAAGCAGACAGCGAGAAGCAAACCAGAACAAATTTTATTTAAGCTAGTCACCCTGGCAGCAAGTTACAACTGAGTCCACCTCTATGAGGAAACATTTCCTCTCCAACTTCTATGGAAGAAAAGAGGTATGCAATACAAAATGTAGAAACTGGACCCAGTTACAGCACATGTGAGAGATGGAAGGTGACAAAGGATCTGGAGGCTCTCAGAAAATAAAGACCATATGCAGCTAACAGTGGAAATCTGTGAAATCATTGTTGGGGGAGAAGGGAAGAAAAAGGATACAGTGCAGGTGCAAAATCACAAAACAAATCAAAAGAGAAGAATAGAAACTGTATTAAATAGCCCATCTCAAAAAACCATTTTCTACTATATGAGGAGAGCATTATAGTAAAAGAGAAAGAACTTTTAATCTCCTTTGCACTGTATAAATTTCTAAAGCATTGCTGAGAAAAATATTTATTGAGGAGTGAAACCAGCACCTGGTATGTTTCCTTGTTTTTACATAGTAACAGAAGCTGCAGGAGAGTTTTGGTTTGGACAACTAAATGTAGAAAGTCAAACATCAAATCTGATGCACTTTACTTGTAAAGTCTTAGCTACACATTATACATAGCTAAGTACAATTGTCTGAAGTTACTGCTTTTTGGTTGCTCTTTTTAAAGTAAAAATCAGGCCCCCATGAGGCTGCCTGTATACATGAATTTGTGCCTTATTATCCTTCTCCACAGGTACTGTGTTTGAAAACAGGGATATAACCTTAAATTAAATTCAGCATCCAGCTAACTTTATGAAGAGGCTTACGGGAAAAGGAAGTCACCATTGAGACCAACCTGTTTGCACGACCTATTAGGCAGAAAAAGAAATGTCACAAAGAGAATTTTTGGTGTTAATCTACACTGATTTCTGCTACAGTGATCTACAGCAATTTAAACAACCCAAATCTAAAAGGTCTTGAGATTCTTCCACTATTGGAAGTCTTATCTGGCCCACTCACTTAATGCACACATACAGACTATTACATTCCAGCAGAATTACAACCAGATGGGGTTTTGTTGTAAGCTTGACTGTTTTCTTTTGTTTCATTTTTTTAAAGACTTGTTCTTTGTTCATTTTTTCACATAGAGATAACAAACACATTCAACACTAAAAATATAAAAAATACAAAAAAAAAAAAAAAAAAAAAAAAAAGAAGAAAAGAATGTTTACTTTGGTTGTGCTAAGCAGCCAGGTGCTATAATATTGCAAGTTTCATCTGTGGTCTGCAGTGCTGTAAGTTCCACCATGTTAACCATTACATCAGTCTTGTGGCCAGGAAGTTTAGGAAGCACAGAAAGAATCTTCTCTGCAAGATTGTCACCATGATGACCAACTGCTCCTGAAGAAAATGGAAAAAAACAAAAAAAAAACCCAAAAACTATCAGGTGCATAGCTAGAAAAACAAATAAACACAAGGAATTGAAAAGAAAATAACGACATGTTTTGGGGAGAAGGACACTGGTACTGCTAATATCAAAACCACATTTAGCTTTCAAAAATATTTTTCTACAAAAGTAAAACTAATTTCTAAAATGTGTAAAGTTAAAAGCACCTACAACATTTCAGAAAGATTCATTTAAAAAGCACTATTAGCATTACTACTATTACTGTTAAATTAGACTTAGTTTTACAGCTGTTAGATATTCACTGATTTTACACTTAGACATGAAAAACATTTTTCTTTGCCTAAGGAACTTGTTAAATAATATTTGCAATGGTTATTAAAAAACCAAGCAAATATTTAAATATACACTCACATGCATAAACTACTAGGGTTGTGCTTAAAAGGACTATATACAAATTGCATAAATAACTACCCAGACAGGCCAGCCTAATATTAAAATAAACAATTATCAATGGCATGCCACAATCAAGATCATATCACTTTTGTACGAACTGAGGGCAGCTCAGGTGAAACAAACATGAAATAACTAAACCAACCCAAGTTACAAAGTATAAAATGTCAATTTGACCATATTCCAAGAGAAACTCTGAACTCCAGCTGGCATGTTTTCTTCAATTTTCCTGATTTCAAACACACATGCTTTTCTTTCCATTCATGAACTTCCAACACAGGCTCTACAACCAACTTAAAAAATATTAGGGCTGTGAGCCAAGTCAAAGCAGAAAAACATTATACACACTACAGTTAAAAAATTCAAGAGAGAGGGATCAGGAACCTTATTGCCTTTAGGTCAGGAACAAGTTGAAGTTATTTGTTGTCTGCCACTTAAGCTAAGGTTCAGCCATCAACACAGGGCTGGGCAGCAAAGCTGAGCTTAGTTTTGCTTGTGCTAGCTTTAATAACAGAAAATTGGGAACTTTTGAAGCATGACTGAGAGGCAGGAAAAAGTTCTCTCAGGCTATGGTTCCACTCCATCTAAGTCCATCTGTGTGGCAGTATCTGCTCTTATGTTTTCATCATTTCCATAGACAGAGAATATCTGTTTCAACAGCTGAATTAGCTTCACATGCTCCATAAATCCAAACAAGGCTCTTACATCAAGTACATTGCTAAGGTCAGATTATTAAGTGCTCTTGGATAGCAGAAGCAGAAGACTGTCTCCAGCAATTCTACAGCAGCCAGGTATCCAGGCTGTAAGCCATGGTTTTCCATGGTCTATCCACTTTTCTGTACTGCAAACTGTTGAAAAGAGAAACAAGGATGAAAAAGGAAAATAAAAGTGAAGCCAAACTCTGTGATGGCAACACCTTTATCCACAGAAAGCAAAGAAGGCACAAGTGTCCAACACAGGGTGGTACTGCAGCATGGACATCTGACCATTCAGCTGGTTTATTACTCATTTGTTTCACCAAAAACTGCAACAATTACAGAATAACAGCAACTTCCCTTTCTAACATTCCCAGCCAGAGTTAGACCAGTGAAATACAGATGGAATGAGCTGGGCTCTCTTTGTGACTCCCTAAGCTGTCTTGTTCTCCAAAATCCCTACATTGCTCTTACTAGATCAGTCATGTGTAAGGCACACTGCAACAGTTGCAAAGTTGCACAGGAAGAACAACAATAATCTTCTGAACCTCCACCCCATGTACTGGAAGCCACATCTGCCTCTCCACACATGCTGCATGTGAGCAACATTTATTTAAACAAGACATTTGGTCAAACCAGAAACACCTCAAATGCAAATAAACCCACATTAATTATTGACATCCCTCCTTTCTTCCTGGCATAGGGGGAAGACTCAGAGTACTGGAGCTGCTTCCATGAGAGCCTCTGTCTCATTCCCATAACTGATACTTCTTGGAGGTTCCACTGGTCCACCAGTGCTACTGGCCTTTGCCATGCTTCATCAAAACAACCACAAAACATCTCATGGAGGTTTTCAAAGTGACTGCCACCCCAATCAACTGCATAAATTAACCAAGCCTGAAAAGATTGTTAAACTTCACAAGAACAAGAAGTTCTTGAGACAATCTCAATTCTTGAGATTGTTAAACTTCACTAGGACAAGAAATCAGAGGGAGTCACTTTAGACTGCACTGACTTCAGAAGGGTGCATGGGACTAGTTTTGATCCTCTCTACTCACTACTTCTGAGGACAGTCAACAGACTGCTCAGCAGCTTCTCAAGAGCAACAGTGTTCAGGGCACAGCTGATGGTTTTGAATGCTGCCAAAGTACAGACAGACTGAGCGTTTGTGTGACAACAACTTATCTGACCACTGCAAAACAGGAGCTTGCATGCCAGGCTAACATCTAGCTTCCAGGATACAAGAACTCATGTATCATGCTGTTCTAATTTCACTTTTTCTTTACATTATAACTTACAAACTGAAATAGGTGACATTTGATACAAGTTGTAGCTGACACAATTTGCAAAGTCAACCAAGCAGTTCTTTAACAGCAGCCAGAAACTCACTAACTACACCCCCTGCTTCCCCTAAAGTGAATTCTTTACTGTACAGTTTTTAGCAGACCAATGAAACAAATCTTATTGTGTAGCACTAAATTAAGGTTCATATACAGCTTTACCTCTGAAATGCATGAGATTTTTCTTCCTTCAATTTGCATTCTATTTAATAGCCCAAGTATCACATCCAAACTATAGGAATAATTCAATGAAATTACCAATGAAATCTGGAGGCATTTGTTGGTAACAAAAGAATGGCTGTGTGCAGGGATCTTAATTCCATTTATGGATACTGAGAATAGAATCTTAAAAAACCAAATCCTGTAACTTCTCATCCTTATTCTGTGAGCTTTGATATTTCCTTCCAATGTTGCTCAGTACAGCCCTGATATTATCTCCAAGAAATCTTCTCCTACTGAAGTACAAGATTCTACACTTCCCAGGTTTAAGCTAGTACTAAATATCTCTCTTCATACCTACCCAAGAGTCTCCTTGTCAGGCAGCTCCCTGTCATGCCAAATCTGGTTCTGTTTCTTGTTTTTATTTCTTCTCACTATCTGAGTGCATAAATAAACCCTTTCCCTGTTCTCACCCCAAACCAACACTCTTCTCATAATTTCATTTTAAGGTTCCTTATCCAAGTCCATTTTTCTGCAGTCTTCTGATCGATCTTCCCAACCTCAGCACAGCATTAACTGCCTTGATTCATAGCTGCTCTTTAGCACCTTGTGGATAGCTATGATCCCTACAGCAGTTCAAGGACACACAATGGTGAAACTATGGGAGGAAAAAAAATATGGAGGAAAATTCAGAAACAGACAAGCTGCAGGGTGCAACACCGTGCCAATTACTTGCTACATAACTTTTGGTGGCAAAAAATTATGATCTCAATTATTGACTACACACAGAACCAGGCCCACACCCTGTGCATGCCAGCAGGAGGTATGTATGACTGGGATAGCAAATGCAGTCATTCCTATATCAATACATATACCTACAGAAACACTTTCAGGCACACAGATATGGCTAAGGGTTACACAGAGAGGTGTATCTGCCTAGACAGACATAAAGATAAGAGTGACAAATAGATTCACCGGATCCTTCACAGCAATCCACAAGGCTTAGTATGAAAGATGCAGATCATTTCCGTCACACCTCAAGGTGGTACACAGGCACAGTTAAGGTTTCTAGCTTGCAGCAAAATGGAAGTGCTAGAAACAAGGTTATGGATTTGCAGCACAGCCTTCAGTCTTACTCCTTATTTCTATGATCCACTGGGATACAAGGGTGTGCAAGCAACCATCATGGCCATGGGATTAAACATGCTCCCAGTGTTGCCAGATGAAGAACTGTTTGCATACCTGGTGGCTTAATACAATTACTCTTCAAACCACTAACCTGAGCAAGGGAACTGCACACTGCTTAGTCTGTAAGATCATGTTAAACATGAACCAAGAAGAACAGGAGAGTAACCAGCTCAGTTATGTCAGCTTTTCTCCAAATTTGGAAAGCAGCACCAGTTCATTAGGCAGTTAAGTATGACTTTGGGGTCACTGATCCCCAGGGACCACCACTTAACCAAACCATTTGAGCAATTTCTGCATGAAAGGATGTACCTGGTACTAGAGGTATTGGCACAGCATCTGGGGTCATGGAAGCAGCCTGTAAGATACTTTGCCAAACAACTGGATAGCACGAGTAATGAATGATCTGGATGCTAGAGAGCAGTGGCTTTTAATTCAGGAAGCATGAAACTGACACTGGGACAAAAGATTATCATATACATACCCCACATGGTAATAGCTGTTTTGGAACAGAATGGAGGATACTGGGTACCACCAGTAGAATACTTGAACACCAAGTTTTCCTACTGGAGCAGGATGATCTGGAACTTACAGGAACTACTGCTTTGAACCCAGCCATATTTCTCCAAGCTACAGAAGAAGCCCAGAGTTCTACCACCACTGCCTGGTAACCACTGAACAAGTGAATTCTAGCAGACCAGATCTCAAGAGCAATCCCACCTAGGACCCAGAACTGGAGCTACATAGCCATGGGAGGACACGGTACAAAATGGAATATGGATTTTTGGTAACACCAGGTCACCAGGGTTCCCACTGTCTGACACCCTCCCGGTGGGGTGGGTATGAGCCCTGTAGAATGACAGCCCAAACCAGCTGAGGATTTCTTACCAGCGAGGTCCAGCGTCCTGTCCACGAAGATGACAGAAGCCTTGTTGGTGGCTGCTCTCCTCCTGTTTCTGGCTGAGGCGTAGCTTGCCAGCTCAGCGGCGACCACCCTGCTCAGGGCCCCCACAGCGAAGCTCTCCTCCCGCAGGCCCAGGGCGGTGAAGAGAGAGTCGAGCTCACCCACCAGGGCCCGCACGGCCGCCCGCAGCTCGGCGGGCAGCGCACCCAGCCCGACCTCTGCGGGGCCGGGGCCGCCGGGGCCGGGCAGCGGCGGGAGGAGCGCTGCCAGGGCGGGCAGCAGGCACAGCTCCGCCGAGACGGGCGCCAGGAGCGGCGGGCCCCGCAGCAGCACCTCGGCGCGGCCGCCCTCGCCCATCCACCGCCGCAAGGTCTCCTCCAGCTCTGCCGCCCCGCCGCCGTCCGCCTCGTCGCCGCACAGCAGCACGGAGTGCCGCACGGCGCCCCGCTCCAGCACGCCGCGCACCGCCGCGGCCGCGCCGCCCCGCAGCGTCCCGCTCAGCACGAACACGGCGCGGGCGGCCCCCGCCGGCACCGCCGCCTCGGCGGACAGCGCGCTGACAGCCAGCGCCCCGGCCGCCAGCAGCTCGCCCGCCCCGCCGGCCCAGTGCAGCGCCTCGGCGGAGGGCGCGTCCATGAGGACGGCGGCGCGGTGCGCCCGGGCCAGCGCGGGCTCCCAGGCTCGGCGGCTCAGCTGCCGCAGCACCTCCGGCACCGCCATGGCGGTGACAGCCACAACACCCGCACGTGCCGGGCGCGCCGCCGGCGCCGAGCGATGGCGTGGCGGGCGCGGGTTGGCTGCGCGCGCGCGGGGCGGGGCGGTGGCGCTCCCCGGTCGTGTGGGAGCCCCGCCCGCGCCGCGGCACCGCCGGGTGACGCTGCGGGAACTGCGCCGGCTCCCCGGCACTCGGCGTGCTCAGCACCCGGGAGCCCAGGCTGGCATCGCTGCTCCCTGCCCTACTGCTGTGTATTTCTTGTGTTGGTGTTAACTAATGCGTATTTCTTGTGTTAGTGTTAACTAGTGCTTTGGAGAAGGAGCTGGCAACACGGAGTGCTCTTGCTCAGTAAATGCGACTTTTCTCTGTACAGTAGGAGACGTATGACAAATGATTTTAATTTCATTTTCCCCTTTAAAATCCCTTGATCTCGAAATCAAAGCTAACGAGAAAAAGCACCATAACAAGCACCCGCAGTTTCTTCTCCCCAGAGAATGGATGGCCCACTGGCAAATCTGTTGCACACAGTACTCACTTGGGAAGCCTCCTTGGTACACAGCCAGGAATACACCTTTTCTGACATAATGATGATTATCATCATTATTAATCATTAAATAATAATAAATAATTAATAAAGAGATAAAATACTTAATAAGTTCACCCTCCAGCTTAACTGCTGTTCTTAGGTCTCTTACAGATACAAATGGTTTCAGAACACTGAAAAACATGAGTAACACCAAAATCACTAGATTTCCAGAAATTAAATCAGATCCTTCCCTTTCAGTGTTCTCCACTGACATTGCTACTCAGATGCATTCTTCCCTTTCTTTGTGCTGTTATAGTATCAATATGTTATTTTAACCTTAGAGCATATAGCTTCATGATGCTAGAAAAATATGTAAGTTAATACCCTTCTTGACTATTTGATTTGAAAAATGAACACTAAGAAAGGATGGTGGATAATTAAAACTGGGCCCCTGAGTTTATAAACAAGTAGAATTATCCTTCTCTCAGACTGAATTACTTCAGACATTATGTATCTCTGAGTTTTTGCTTTATGGTTGAGTGCCACAGACAAAAATCTAGACAAATTATGGCTTGCCCATCAATTTAAAATGGGTTATTTACCTTTAAAACCATTAAAGAAAAGGGGTGGGGGTCTGACCTCTTTTAATAGGTTGAAAGGTTTTTTTTCAGATATTATTGTCAAAACATCAGATTTTTTTAAAGAAAGCTAATAGTTTTTTACTTTATTAATACTGTATAGATTACAACTAGCCAGTGTTGAAAAAACCAAAAAATTACTTGCTAGAAGACAAAATGAAGTTAATCAGTTTAAAGTGCAATGGTTAAATTACAGAACAAAATTATCTAAGTAGTTTTTACAGCTTATTTTGTCCCTTGTGCAAGGTGACAACTACTGTGTCAGAAGAACTGTACTACTAAAGGGCTCCCATAAACTTGGTATTTTTTGTGGGTTTCTGGGGTGTAACATGTGAGTGAAGATGGTGATGCAGCTTGCAAAGATGAGTTCTGTCTTCAACCTTTCAGCTACTCAAAGCCTTAGAAGAAACAGCTTTTACAGTCCACAACTGTTCAAAGTGGGCTTTTCCATCACCACCAGCTCTCTGTGATTTCTCTTTAAAGGTCTGTACAAGGAAAACTGCTTGGATGATCTGCATCAAAGTATTTAAAAATATTTTTTGCTCTTAGCCTACTCTTGTTGTGGTTTTCTTGAACATGGTTTTTTTCTTCTTCTTTCTTTCTTTCTTTCTTCCTTCCTTCCTTCTGGGTCTGCAGCCAAAGGAAACTTTTTGAATTCAGCTGTGCCATTTAATGTCAGCCAGAATTGTGTTAAATGGCAAAGTAAACAAAATAGGAAGGAAAATTCAGACACTGATGTCTATGAAGAGGTACCACATATACACATTTGTCTTATGAGAAACAAGTGACCAAATGGTGGAAAACCATTTGCTGACTCCACAACTATTTGCATAAAAAATATGAAATAGCAAGATGAAAACCTACCCAATTACACCACATAATTCATTACCTGTACACAATACTCAGACATTTAATTTTAGGTGAAAAAAAAATTTTGAGTGGTTGGTTGTTCATGTGAACTGTCATGCCGTATATGAAAGTTTCCAGTGAAATGTCATGCCGTATATGAAACTTTCTAACAAGCTTCTCTATGCAGGCAATTCAAATAAGTTCTCCTCACTGACAGTTGTGTTTATGTTACAGTCAAGTTTTTTATGTGCCAGTCTGATTTTTCCCAAACTGACCTGCTGTGAAAAAGCAGGTCCCTGTTTTAGTTTTCACATACATCCTGAAACACCACAAGCTCCATTTGTACACAAAACTGGTTGAAACTTATTTGGACAGTTGTTGGTACTTAACCCTTCTAATGCATCTTGCGGTTGTGTAGCATTCACAGATGTAAAGTGAGCAAATCACCAGGAAAAATGGCCCACTACTCCCCATCGGTTTTAAAATAGAATTAATGAAATTCATAGAAACACTTCGAATATAGAAAGACGTTGTGACACTCACGGCACACTACAAATATCAAATCCTTACTGTACCTAAAAACAAAGTCAGGAAATTTGTGCAGGGAAAAAAATCTATGAAGAGTTGTTAAGCCTAAAATCCCACGTCCAGCTGGGACAGTCGCTGAGCCCAGGGACAGTCCTAGCAGAGGCACGGCGTGTTTACCCCGCGGTTACGCGCCCTCAGCAGCTGCCATCAGCCGCCAGCAGATGCACGGCACTGGAGTGTACGTGTGTTTAGCCAAGTCCTGCTTCTGGAGACAGGCAGGGATGTTCTCGAGGAGCTCGCCATGCTGCCGGTGATCCCTGCTGAGGGGACGGACGGCCGTCCAGGGAGGCGGGAGAGCACAAGGACCGCCGAGAGCAAACGGCAGCGGGAGGAAGGGAAGGCGGCTCTCGCAGCGCGCCTCGGCAGAGCGGCGAAAGCACAGGCGCGGTGAGTGGCCGCGCACGGACGGTGCCCGGGCGGCTCGGCGGGGAGGGCAGTGCCGGGGCCGGGCCGGCCAGGCCGCCCCCCGCAGCCCGTGCCCGGGGCGCCGCGGGGCCGGGCCGGGCCCGCTTCCTGTGCGTGTCACTCACGCGGGGGGAGGGGAAGCGCCGGGCGGCGGCGGCGGCGGCGGATCCTCCGCGAGAGGCCGCGTTGGGCGTTCGCAGCCGCCCGCCCGTGCAGCGCCTGGCCGCGGTCCGAGGCGCCGGGGGAGCCCGGGGGCGGCGCGGCGGGGCGGCCGGCGGAGGGAGGCGCTGCCGGGGCCGGGCCCGCGCGTCCCGCGGGAGGCGGCCATGTCTACCGGCGAGGCGGAGCGGCTGTCGGCGGACGCCGATGGGGCCGCCGGGGACGAGGAGGAGGAGTGGCTCTATGGCGGTACGGACCTTCCCCGACCCCCGTGCCCAGCCCGCCTCCCCAGCGGGCCGGCCCGGCGCCGCCGCGGCGGGGGGGCCGTGTGGGGGGTGCGCAGGCCGCGCCGTGAGCCGCCTCGCCGGGCCGCTGAACAAGGTCCCCCGGTCCCGCCGCCCCCGTGGCTGCTCAGCCCCCTCTCTCCTCCCGGCCAGCCCCTCGGGGGCGACGGCTCCCGGCCCCTTCCCGTCCCCGGTCTCCGGTGCCGGTGCCGCGGGCCCTCAGCCCGGGCCGCGCAGGCCGAGGCGTGCTGGGCCTCAGCGGCGGGAGCCCCGCGTGGTGTCCCTGCCCCACAGGCACCCCTGGGGCCGCCGAGCTCTCCCTGGTGCTCTCCTGCCCGAGTTCCCGGCGTTGAAATACTGAAAGAGGCTTAATCTTTTATGCATTAACTTTTTATACAACTTTAGGGGCTATCTTTATGTTCAGATGTTAATGAATCATATAAACTATACCTTGCCCATGTGGTGGACCTGTCAGTGCGGAGCACTGTACTTACTTAGGGGTCTGCTCGACTGATTTCACAACTGAAATGTTAAGCATATGTCTCGATAGTCAATGTGTCTCTAAAGACTTGCCTAATATTCTACATCCCAAGATAATCTGTCACAGTTGATACCCTAGGGATTTTATTCTTAAATATTGTGTTTCTTTTTTCTTATGGTAGATGAAAATGAAGCAGAGAGACCAGAGGAAGAAAAATCTAGGTGAGTATCCTGACAACTGGAAGCCCTGTAGCATGGCTGCACAAAACCTGTGTTCACTATGTTCTTCTTCCCAGCTCCTACCAACTTTCAAAGCTGGTAGGATCTGAACCCACTCTGGTGTCTTTGAAAGTGTCCTTAAGACAGTATATTTGGACTTTGCTTTTCTTTGAAATGGCTGTACCTGTGAAATTGGGTCACTTAAGTATGAGAGTTAGTTTAACTGTATGGACAGCAATAACCACTGACAGAATGCCAACAGGTCTTTTATTTTTGTAATTGTTGTGCTTTGTGATCTTAATGATGGATCAGGACTTGTTTGGGATAATTTAGCAATGGAAAAACATCCTGTCTCCCAAAGAGTTTGCAGTGCAGTTGCAAAAACAGCAATACAAGGAAGCAGTGGAAGATTACCAGGTAGTCTGATGTACAGATCACATCTGCTTAGGCTTGCAGGGTTAGCATGTTCAGTTTTTTTTTAACCAGTAAGACAGTATTTCAAAGAAACTTAGAGGAACTTAGGAAAGCTTTGGAAGTATCTGAGGGGAACCTGCTTGAGTTACAAAGAGCTATATGAGGGCACAAAGATGCTCCCTTGGAAACCTAACAAAGTTAATGGAGATTAGTAATGAGAAATGACTGGAAAAGGGAATGAGTCACTTGTGCTAAATGAAGGAAGTCTCATAATTGGTAAAATATGGAAATTATTGATTGTCAAGGTATATTAAACAAATAAAGGGCAAATCAATTTGTGAAAACATACATTGTTATTTTCTGTAGTTGTTTCCATTTTTTCAGTGAGAACTCTTGCATTTGGTTAGCTTTGGTGGACTGCTTGTTCGTTAGCTTGCTCAGTTGCTCCTTTGAACTCATGTCAACTTTGACAAGCACAGAGTGACAAAGCAGTAATTACCTCCACCACATGACTATAAATGATATCATTGTGAAGCAGCTAGAGGTGTGATTATTTGATTCCCATTATTTCTGAAGTATAAGAAACAGAGTTGTTTTCTTTGACTTTTTCCATGTCATTTAGCAGGTTTTTAGGGCTCTCTTGCATTTGTCTTGAATCTTGTCTCTTCCAGGACAAAGAGTTCTAGTTATTTATTTGCTCTTTATTTAGAAGCTATTCTATATCAGTTGATTCCTTATGTTCAGTTACCTTTTCTTGACCTGGCATGTTTGTCACTACTACTGTTACTTAGGAAAATTACTTGCATGGAGGCCAAAATGATTTTTAGAAAGTGTACTCCATTTTTTGGTCAATGGTGTCTAGCTTGGCATTTGGCTGTCACAATGCAGTTTTGGACAAAAAGCATAACAAATACTAACTTACCCATCTTAAAATTTTCTTGGGAACTGTGAAAGTATGGGGACAGTTCAGCTGTTAAAAGTTTTGGTCTCTGGCCTCTCAGATTTGGTGTTGTTTGTATATACAGAAAATGTGATGTGTTATTCAGGTTCTGTACCTAGTCTGTCATTTTACCAGGTGATGAAATGAAATGATCAAGCTTGAACCCTAAGGCAGTAGCTGGGCTATATTGGGTGCAACACTCACGGGTGTGTTGCCAACAGAGTATGGGGTTAGATTCATTCTACTCAATAAAAATTGCCAGTTGCACACTGTTTCAGAAATACCTTTTCAGTGAAAGAATATTGTTTCTAGATGGCTCCCTACTTACTCTGCTATTTGTGGTGCAGCATCCTAACAGCTAATGGGACTGTGGAAGTTAAAATATCACTGTGTAGGAAACAGCCCTATGTAGACTCAGTGAGACAGCTCATGTGCCTGGATGTCACAGTACTCATTCTTTCAGATGGACCAGTAGTTTTACAATTTTTACGGTTCTCAGTCTACAGGTAAATATAATTGAATTAGTCATTGCATTGTAACTATTCCATATGGTAGAAGGAGATTTCACAATGCTGATATGAGAATTCTGTTTAGTGATACATTACCTGTGGGTGTTTAAATGCTTTTTTTTCCATTATGTCTTTGAAAAGTGTCAGTCTGCAGGGGAAAAAAAAAATCAACTTATTCTCCCTTCATAAGTTACAAAGTATTTCAGTTTGATTTCAAAGGAAGATCCAAGTGTAATGCCTCATTGCATCCAACTATTTTATGAACATCCAGTTAGTATGATTTATGATAGCAAAATATTGCTAATATAAAGTTATATTCATCTTGTTTTTTTTAACAAGTCGACTTTGTTTTTTAATCAATGTTGAAGACAACTGGAGCTTTAGCTTTTCATCTGGAATTAGGAAGCAAAGCTTTTTTTCATCATTAGCTGATACCTGTGAAATAGCATGTGCATAAATACCTAGTTTCACCTTTTCCTGTTTGTTTTTTTTAAGTGTTCCACCCCCACCTGGAAGTGAAGAGGAAGCTGCAGAAAATGGCGTTGTGAAAACGGTAGTTTTAAACGTGTTTTTGAAATACTGTCTTAAAATGTTGTGATGTAATGACTTTCTGGGAATCCATAATTTGACTAGGACTTAGATTTAAATGAATTAATGCCTAAGTGTGCACCTTTTTTTTCTAAAATGTGTTTGTGAGCTGCAGAAACTGTAGAAATTACTAAATTAGGAAATCAATTTTCCAGTTAAGTCCAATTCTTAAATCTAATTTACAGAAAATAAATAAATAGTACTCGTAGGTTTTTTGGGGGGCCAGAAAGACGGTGCTCGAAGACACCTCTCTTTTCTCAGAGACATGCTTTTCAAAATGATGGTTTGTTTTTTCTCAGTGATGAGAAAATAAAGTCCTCTGATCATTTTTCTTATTTTGGATATGATAGACAAGGAGGATTTGCAAAACTATGTGAAAGTGTGAACGAAGAGATGAATTACACATGCCTTTCAGAGGCAATGTAACACTTATTTGGAGTGGTCTTCAATGTTTGGTATGTCTGATAACATCAGTGTTAGTATGATGATGGAAAGGACCAAGAAATTGAATTTGCAGTTGCTATGTTGGTTAAAGGATTCAGGTTACTGTGAATGGGAAAAATTTAACTATGAGAAGTTCTATGAGAAGATTGTAGTTTTACTTCAGTGGGACTTTTTGACTTATATACTCCAAGAAATAACTTTAAATGACGTAGAAACCATTATTGAGATATTTGTGCAAGTTTCAAGGACTGGCCTCTTAGTGTAGTACTTTTTTACAGTAACTCTAACGCTTTATTTATGAAAGGCATTACACTGTATTTAAAATTGGGGAAGAAGTTATTAAAATCTTAAAACTTACTTCAGTTGTTTAAACTGAAAAGCTACATAAAATGCATCAAAAGTGTTTGTATTTCTGGAAATCCTTACAGGCTCCATTTTCTTCTACTTGCATATTTTAAATGTTTTTAATCTATATATAGCCTGGCATTGTTAGGTTATCATTAGAATATCTCCACAAAATTGAGAACTTAATTGTAAATGGCGTCCATGAATGTTCTAAGCAGCAGCTTAGAAAAATGGATGTTGTTCAAGTTGATGGAATAGGAGCAGGTGAATATTTCTGTGCAGAGGGAACTAAAAAATCATTGCTTATAAGTGAAGTGGGTTTTGGTTGAAAAGGTACGTTGTCCAAACAAAATTTTATTTCCTGTTTGATGCCTTTGTAGTGGCATCAGTGTGGGTTGCCTGATGAATGGTGAATTTGCACTTTTCAGCCATGTGGAATTGAAAGACTGTCTTCAGCTGTCATTTACAGAATATCCATACTGATCTAGACTTGACCCATCATCCCTACCCCAAGAACAGACTCTACATCATTATGAAATTATATTAATGTTGTGTAGTGAGGATGAACTGCACTCCAACATCTTACTTGCTAAGGAGCTGTTGATTTTTGTTGATTTTCTTTATGTACAGGGCCACTTAATAGATGGTATAGTAGACAAGGGCTGGAACCCAGCTGTGCATGGATAACTAAAGGCTGCTAGGGCAGAATCAGCTTGGCTTCCACGAGTTCAACTTTTTGCTGAAGAATTCCAATATGTGAATAAGGGTGATTTGGTTGGAAAAGTTCATTTGGATTCCACAAAGTTTTAGAAGAAGTTCCTCATCAAAGGACTTTTAAAAATTCTCTGTGCAGTTACAGAATGAGCCCTATGTGGATAACTGATTTTAGCTGGTTTGTAATAGATAGAAAACACAGGGTAGAAGTCAAGGTTCTATTTTCAGAGTAAAGGAAAGCCACCTCCAGAGAGGATTCCCTGGAATTTTATGCTTAACCTGTGCTGTTTAATGTATTTACTTGGAAAAGAGCTAAGTTGTGAAATTAGGAGTTTTCTGATGATACAAAGTTAATCAAGATAGTGAGATCAAGGTCTAACTGTGAAGAGCTGACTGGTTAATATGGTTATTGAATGGTTATTGAATTCTGCATAGAAAAAAGAGAGTGATGTTCATTGGGAGGAAAAAACCAGATCTACAAAAAAAAAAAAAAAGTAATGAATTGATCATTACTATGTAGTAGGGACATGTTTAGTGCTTGTCTGGAGCCTAAAAAGCTCTGTGTATCGTACAGCATACAGCGTGCTCTTGTATCTGATTTTTCAGTCTGTTTGCTGAAATGTCTCAAGTATTTTATGTAGCTTACTTACTTAAGGAACTAGATAGATTTCTCCAATGTTCATCATCAGCTGGGGAAACATTTACTTGAATTATGCTGCATATATAATTGATGATGGCAAGAAGCTAGTCTTCCATATCTTTTAGTCCTGTCCTGAATGACAATGTAAGAATAGAACCAGTGTGTATGAGCTAGATAGAGGGAAGGAGGATATTAGATAGTGGAAACTCTTTTATGCTTGAGAAACTGAACCTAGTATTAAAGACACTTCTCTATTTTGATCCAGATGTTTCAGATACTTGTAACCTCCTGAATTTGCTGTTAATGCTACTCAATTCTAATGTCTAGGAAGAGGAGAATTTTCTTCTTTCAAAGCTTTCTAGAATGGATGGTTTTGTCTGGATTGTGTTTCCATTGTGAAGGTAAGTGACTCCTTTTTGTCTAAGCAATGACTTTTTCTTTTATAGAAGGTGGCAGAGGCTGAGGATGACAGTGATAGTGATAGTGATGATGATGAAGATGATGTTCAAGTCACCATAGGGGATATTAAGACAGGAGCTCCACAGTTTAGGTAAGTTATCTGCAAACATTAACTGAGGAAACATTTGAGATTATATTTAATTGTAAATGCAGTCTCTTTAATGCTTGTAATTTATTTGCCTTTTTAATGTTGATATTCTTAATATTTTTTATTCTTTTCCAAATGTTTGCCATTTAATACTTGCCAAAAATGGCAGATTGTGTGCACAATTACTGTCAATTAAGAACTTTGTTAGTTCTTTAACAATGTTTTTAATGATACAGTGGCTTGAAAACAAGTGAAATGAAATCAGTGGAGTGCAAGGAAGAGTTCTAAGTTTAAATTGTGTTTTCAGATTTTGAGAAATGATTTTATTAAGTTTGTAAATGTGTGAGTTGTTTCTTATTAGGGAATGGCTATGTTATATAGCGTTTTTGGGGTCATTACTGTGACAGTGACATTTTGGTTGCAAAGGATAGAATGGCAAGAGCATGAGAAGTGTTTGTCCCTCATCCTGTTTGTAGTGGATACAGTTCTAATTAGACCTTTGTAGTTTCAATCCCAATTGATGTTCTCAAATAAGATTTTAATCTACTTAAGGATGAAACTGTGAGTCTCTGGAGATTATTTCTCAAGATCATTGTTGGGGCATTTATACTGATCTTGCTACTTTTATTGCCCCGTATTCCTTCTGATCTTGCAAAAGGGCTTATTTTTACTGAACACTTTTGTACAGTGCTAATTTTACCCAAAATTATGAAATAATATTTTTCATTGAATGGAAATTTGCTGAGGGACATAGTTTGCTTGTTTTTCTTGGCAATGCCAATATTTTTATGCTTATTAAAACCAGAGTTACTAGGGTGCCATTTCTTAAATTATGACAGGTCTGCAGGTGGGTCTGACTCACGTATATAGTGTTTTTAACTTTAGAATGCAGGTGATTTACTCCTGTTTGAAACATAGTATTTTTAAACTTTCAGTGTTTCATGTTCTAAAATAATGTGCAAATGAATGTAATAGAAGAAGCGCCAATTCTTTCAGTTCTTTATTTTTCTGCTTTCAGTAACTTGCAGTGTTCTTGTGGTCTAGGCAGTAGCTTCCAGCTTTGTGGTACTAAAGCAAAACTAGATTTATATTCTCAGTGATTTGCTGATGCTCTTTCCATGTATGCAGGAACAATGAGCAGGTGATCCTAAATCTAATTAGAGCAGAAAGTTTTAATATAGAAATGCCTGTCTTCTGAAAAATCCTCTTTTCTGGGTGAATTAGACATAAAGTTCACAGAAGAGCAGAAATCTAAAACAAATGGAACATTGTTGTACATTTCAACTGCAGTAGAACAAGTCTGTTTTGTAGGATTAAATGGTTTTTCATATAGTAGTCAACTGCAGTTTAAAAGTCTTGATAGATTTGTTTCACAAAATCATGCACAAATACAGCATGGCAGATCAGAAGGTTAAATGTTTGTGTTGGTTTTATGCTGTTGTAGCACTTGAAAGAAAACTAGCACTGCATGGAAGTGGATACTGTAAACCATACTCTGACCTTCTAATTATATGCAAATCTCATGATGTATATGGGTCGCCTGTGAGGATAAGTTACATTACACACAAATGGTAGGGAGAGCTAGCTCTTAATGTTACAAATGAACAATACTGTAATTCCTAAGGTAGTTAGATCTATTCAGTAGTTAGGTTTCCAAGTTTTTTTTGAAGAAAGCTCTCAATTATTTTAGAAAGTGAAAAATTGCATACTTTTCTGTTGTTTACAAGGATAGATGATTGCTAGAAGTACATTGAGACAGCACTTCAGTCATTTTAGAGAAATGCTTGTGTTTTTCACTTCTGTACAGATTAAATGGAATGATTATGAAAAGATAAAATGATCCATCTAAACCCTTCCTTTTTTTAAAATTTATTTTGTTTTTACTCTAATCCCCAGACTGTCATCTGTATCCCTAAATGAACTGCATTTTTCCTTTCTCTCTCTTCTTCTGGTTCTGTCCATTCTTGTTTCTATCAAGGTCTTTATCCTTTCATCTCAGGAAGAGTGACTGGAACTTGCTTCACTACTGTTTATTAGTTGGAGAAGTTGCTACTGAGCATAGAAAGGTACTCTCTCTTCCTCCTAGGCTGATCTCTTTACCTTTACAGTTACCAGCTTGGAAAGCTAGAGATTCAGGATGGTGATTGAGCCTGTGTCCAATATGTTTCTGGATATAGCTATCTCTTGTTTTGTGTTTTCTTCTGGTTTAAAACTTTTCTTGTCTAATTCCGGTTTTTGTTAATTTCTTGAAGTTATGGAGCAGCACCTGTGAATCTCAATATTAAGGCAGGAGGACGAGCTTATGGATCTTCTGGTAAGAAAATTTACTCAGTAATATTAGTAAAAAACCCCAAAACATATTGGATATTGTTTTGGATTATGAAAATAATTGTTTATTTTAAAACTTATTGATATTTTTTTCTAGCTTTTAATTTATTTTTTATTATTCTAAGTGTAATGGTACTGATAAAATTCCATTTGGTAGAGACAGAAGGCTCTAACTAACTTTTCTTCACAGGTGCAAAAGTTAAGGGACTGGATCTAGATGCACCAGGGAGTATTAATGGTGTGCCACTTCTGGAAGTAGATTTAGATTCTTTTGAAGATAAACCTTGGAGAAAGCCAGGTAATGTCTGGTTTATGTTCACTGATACATAGGTGTTCAGTAGGTTATTTTAATAGTTGTTTCTGTTGAGTGCATGTAGGTGTCATCTTACCTATCCCTCAGAGGTACTGTACAGCATAGGCCATTTTTTTAGTACATGTGTATCCTGAGCTCTCCTTGGAAATCGGTGTTCCTATGGAGATTTCTGCCATTGCTCTGTGCCATGGAACACTAGACAAAGCACAATGTGCAAAATAGTTCTGGCAGGTTTTAGCATGAAGAATGATGAAATGTAACTTCCTGTGCTTTGTTGTGTTCATGCATAGACATCCATGAGCTTTGAATAAGAAACTGGGACTTGCTGCAAAGGCTTTCCATGAGTCTCTTCTGTATTGTCTCGTTGGCTCAAGTGGTTTGTCCAGGCTTGTCTAATTTTACCAGCATTGATTTGGTTTTTTAGTACCAGTACATCTTGCTGCTGCATATAGGTTTTTTCTTGTGTTTGTGTATTGCTATGGTAGTACAAATAGTGTCTGCAAAATGGAAAATAGAGAGGCCTTTGATGATTATCTGATGTTTGAAATGTTAGCTGTATTAAATATATTCTATGCATTTGAGTTACAACTGTTCTCTCTTACCCTGAAAATACTTCATGGCTTCACATGAAACTAGGAGCCAAAACAAAGTGAGAAGTCAAATACAGAACTAGCAAAACAAAAGGGAGTGGTTCTTCACTGAACATAAAGCAAATCTATAGATCTTATATTTATCTTGTTGTAAAGATGTGGGAGATTATAATATCCCATGATATTCTCTACCCTTGGTCCCCACTTCATGATGCTAGGCAAGTTCGTGTTTCTGACTAAATTTTAATGGGTTTGCAATCTTAGCAATGAGTACTCTGTCTGTTGATGAATTGTACATTTCAGTTGTGCTTTTTAGATCAATACCTAATCAGTTTTGATGCTCTAAGTAGAGGTGTGTATATATGTTTAGTGGAGGAAGGATGAACTTTGTAATGTCCTAAAAAACCTATGCTTCTCTGCTTAAAGGGGCTGATCTCTCAGATTATTTTAACTATGGCTTCAATGAAGATACCTGGAAAGCTTACTGTGAAAAACAAAAGAGAATACGAATGGGTCTTGAAATTTTGCCAGTTACCTCAACCACAAATAAAATCACGGTAAATAGTGATTTTTTTGTATTGTACGTGGTTTTTTTTCCCTGTAAAGCTGCTTGTGAGTCATAAGCTTGTTCTGCCCAGTTCAGTAGATTTGTTGGAGTTTGCACCTGACTCCCTTCCCTGAACCTTGAGTGTTACTGTGTTGCTTCACCGGCAGTTTGTGTGGATAGTGTGACAGATAGCTACAGCTAGATTGCACCTGTACCTTTATTGAGACTGTGGCCCATCATTTCAGAATTGTGTGGTATCTTAATGGGCAATGTGTTATTTAACTTAGGCTGAAGACAAAGCTATGGAACTAAGACCAAGTGCAGAGATTCTCGATGGCAGATACCATCTTTTAAAGGTGAATTTTAGTAAAATTTTGTTGGTTGCTCTCATTTTTCTTGGGTATTGCTTCCCATGCCAGCACAGACTGATAGAAGAACAACTGATACGGACACAGCCATTATTTCATACTCTCATCCTACATCAGTGACTTTCTGTGTATGTCACAAAATGTGGATTAAAAAGTGTTGCTTTGTTCATCATTCTTCTGCAATCATGTGAGTTAGTGGCCTGGTGAACTAACTAATTTCCCAGTGAAATTAATTTTTCTTGATGTGATGGTTTATTTGTAGTTGTAGTGTGTTCATTTGTGCAGATTAAAGGATTTGTGCAGATGTGGTGGGGAAGCTTTTGTAGATTATGGCATGTTTGTTTTTCCTGTGGCATTGTAGCTCTTACTACAATGTTTGTAACAGTTATCCTTGACAACTCTGATAAGAAAATCAATCTTCCATATTTTTGTGTTGCTCTTCTGAGGTTAGCTAACAATTAATTGAGTTATGTATAATAATTTTTCCATTCAGAAATGCTGGTTTTCAGAGAATAGAACGACATGACAGCATTTATCTTAAGGATTGAACTTTATTTTTATTTTCTCAGTTTCTCATTTACGTCTTTGATACTAAACTTAAAATTATACCACAAAGGTTATTTATTTTACCTATTCTTAATATGTAGTCATTTTTGTTCTTGAACTGTCTTTGAAGTGACTTGGAATGGTTTCTTTCTCCTGTGTACTCCTGTCAATTGCAGATACAGAACTGTCAATTGCAGACAGGTGTTTTACTTGCTACTTGAGGATATTAAATTATTTTGATTTTATTCTAGCAAGAATGGATCAGAAGGTTTCTGGGGCTTTATACCTTTCTCAGGTATCATTATAATAGTACTGTGGGACAGTAGAAATAGTGGACAGTAGGAGTTACAATTTGCAACTGACTGTAATCTCAAACTTTTCTGAAATGTTCTGAAGGAAAAAGGATAAGTAGTCCAACCCAAAACTTCCCCTATTTCCAGCTCAGTACTGACTCTGGTGATCAAACAGTACTGGTAATAATGTTGTTGTAAGAGTTTGTCGTGTTTTAAAAGGAGTTTACGTGTAATTATTCATTTCATTAACTTTTTTCCTTCTCTTCTGAAACAGTCTCATGTAATTCCCATTATATTTCCATGTAATTTATGTTAATCTCCTGTAACTAGCAAGAATGTCTCCTACATTTTCGAATTGCTCATTAATTTGTAGAAGTCTTTTTCAGATAAATACTTCGACCTTTTCCACTCATATTTCTGGATAGGAAACATTAATTCAATTTTTAATGAATTTTAACTATTTATGTGCATTTTTATGGGTTTGGAAAAGATGTGCCCTTGTTTAGAAGTGAGGTTCTGCAGAAACATAATAGTTCACTTGCCTACAAGCTGTGAGATCACAGCTTATACAAGGTTATAGCATGAGTGAACTAGCTGCATAGAGTGGTGTAGCTGGTACAGTGGGAGTGACTTTAAAAATTGAATCACTGTATATTTGTCTTTAATACTAACCCATACAGGTTTTTCTTTCACGTGTAGCTGCTGCTGAACAAAACAATACTTGATGTACTTGCCCCAAAGGTTTTGCATAGCTTTAATGGTGTCTTGAATAAAAGAAGTGTCTGGAATTTTGCAGTACTTCAGCAAGAGCAGGGTGTTTCTGCAGTATTCAGTCTGAACTAATGAAAAGTCTTTTGCAGTTTGCACAAGCCAGAGTAAGAGATGACTTCCTGGTATGACTAAGAAATTAAGTGGTTACTAGATCTCACAATCAGTGAGGGAGATGGAGAATCCATTCAAGTTTCTTGTCTCATGGTTTGCTGGTAGTGGATAGCAGGCTTGTTAGATATCTTTGTTATGATTATGAAAAGGTTTTTTTCAATAAGTGTCTTTCTTTTAAAAATCAAGATGTAATTTGGTTCATACAGGAAATTATTCAGGAAAATTAGTTTGGTCTGTTCACGTACAAATGAAGTGCTTGGAAAATAAATATTTAAGCTGTCTAATCTTCTATAACAATTCATTCTCTGGCATATTGATTTATATATATATATATATCAAACACAGTACTTAAGTAATATCTCACTAAAAGATACATAATTTTGCTAGTTGTGCAGAGGTGAGAGTTTTTGAAATTCTGAATAAAGTTGGACTTACTTTCTTTTGGTATTGACTGTGTTTTTGTTGAATGTTGGAGCTACTGCACTTGCAAGGTTAAACTAATGATGAAACATTATTTTGAAGGTACAGCAAGGCAGAACTGGAAATTTGGAGAAAGAGTTGGCAGTGCAGTCGACCAAACCTGATTTCACATCTCCTCCTGCCTTATTTAAATCAGGAATTCCAACAAACAGGTCAGTTAGCTGTAACTCATGACCAGAAAACTCTTTGTACTGTTACCTCTATGTCTTTGAAGTTTACAATTTTTGTAGAAAAAAAAGGAAAATATGTTTATGTAACAGGTAAAATGAAGGGTAGAGATATCCTTATCACATTTACCATAATCGTACAGGAATCCTATACTACCTTCTTGGCTCTTTGGGCAAAAGTAGAAGAAAAGGGGAGAAAAAACAGCAGGACCAAGTAACAAGACAGTTACAAAAATCTACTTGTTGATTTATGACACTGTGTTTTCTGTGTATAATTAAATTTGCCATCATAATACTTCTGGTTAGGGTCCTTATGAGTATTTTAACTAACTTATTTTTTCAGTTAAGCAAGATGGAATCTGACAGCTATGACTCTAACAAGTGGAGGAATTCCTGGAACCTAGTCTCTTTCCTGCAAGGCAGCTTTGGTTTCTCCATATTTGAATATTATACTTTCTTTGAAAATTGGAGAGAGTATTTCCTTACTGTGTTTCTTCTCCCAGCCTCAGGCTTTAATAAGTTCTGTCTTCTGTGTCTAAGCCACTGCTGTATGTTATCTGGCACTTGGCTTAGGATGACTCCATGCTTCTGCTTTACTTGAGTTATTTAGTGATCCTGTTTGGTTGTTTTGGTTCTGTGCAAATTAAAAGTCCTTATATTACATCATATTACAAACAATGGTAAGAAAGGTAGAACAGGTTGTTCATTGGACACTTTGGTTGTCAGCCATTAAAGATGAGGAGCTATCACCCATCTTTAGCACTGCATCCATAAGTGCCTTGACTAATTTAGAGGCGCTTGTGTTCAGTTATTCCATGCTGTAAGAGTCAGTTCAACACCCAAATGTATTGTCTTGGGGGGAGGGTTGGGGGCTGGGGGCAGGAGGAAGTCAATCATAGCCTTGCCTGCACTTTTCTTTCACTTCTAGAATATTCCTTCTGGTAGCCTAAATTTTTCTCTGAGCTATCAGGTTATGCTGCTCTGTGTTTAGTAGATTTTAGTTCTGTTTATCTGTTTTTCTTAGTCAAAAGAAATTAGTTTTCCAAACTTTGTGCTAACTTCGTAGCTATTTTTAAAATGTTCTTTTCTGAATTGCTTTTAATGTATGATATTCTTGTAACAGAGTTCTCAAACTGGAATGTATTGTTCACAGGGTAAGGATTCCAAATCTATATCTAGCATAGGTTTTGTTACAAGATTTCAATTCTTTGTTCATCTCAGTGGTGGACAGAGAACCTCTAAACTACTTTGGGAAGTAATTAACAACCAGGATATTAAAATGTAGTTAAGTTGAAAGTTGTAGAAAAAATGCATTGTGTAGATTATTTGGTTGTGTGAAATTTGCAGGTGTGATGACTGTGTCACTTCCTGACATTTATTTTGAGGTATCACTTTGTGGCATATCACTTTGACAGTTGTATCACTTGTGCATTCCATTGGTAGAATAGGTTGTGTTGTATGTATTTAGTGTGAAAACTGTAATTGTAAGTTGTTACAATGACAAAACTGACATCTTCCCTTATTTAATACCTGCTTCTATGGATACACTTGCTTAAAATATATTATTCTGTAAGGAAAGGTATTACCAAGTTGTCAGAAGAGATTTTGAAAGAAAACTGTATGGTCAGAAGTCTGAGTAGCTCAATGAGAATATATATTGAGTGTATGAGAATACATATTAGCTGGATTATATATATTTCTACTTAATGACTTATCCATAATGCATCTACTGTTTTTTGTTTCTAAGTGCCTGTATTATTAACTTCTGTATAACCAGATAGTGTTTTATGGGGTTACACTAATTCCTTTCTTTAGTTAAGAGTTTATTTTAGGTAGACAGAAAATTTTCAGCAATGTAACCCTTCAGTAATTTAAAATAATTGCCTTTATGCCATGTGGCATTTGCAATAGTCTTGTTGAGAAATTGCTGGGAGCATTTCCAGAGAAGTTTCAGAGAAATTAGCTCATCAGTGTAGTGGGCTATTTATCGGCTTTATCTGTGCTTACAGCTTTCTGTAAAAAGATATTTTAAAGAAAATGGATTTCTGATCTTTTATTTCCATGAAAAATACCAGTTCAGCCTTGCAAGACTAAGTGATGGAAACTCAGGTGTTATTTTGAAAAATATAGTGTGTTTTTCAAAAAAATATAAAGTGTGTTTTTATACAAATGCTTTTTTTAGTAAATCTATTAGGTTCTTATTCATATCAGTTAGTGGTGAGCTCAGCAAAGTTGAGGCTGTCCTCAAGAGGAGGAAAATAAACCATGAAATACATAAGAGAAACCAGAAAGAAGAGAAGAAATATTGAAGCATATTATAATTCCATACATATTAGACTATACTATGTATAAAGTCTACTGAACAAATGTGGCATCCCATAGTTAGTCTGATTCTGAACAGTCATATGGGGGTGTTCCAAAAAGCAGCTTATTTATTTTATCTGTGGTAAGGATAGGGATTTTTGAAGCTGTGAACTTGGAAAATAACTGGGTTTGCCTTCTTTTTTTCTTCTTTTTTCCCTCTCTTTCTCTTTGCTCTGTAGAATCTAAGCTGAGCTTGCCAAATGAGATTGAGTTATCTTTCTGAATTAATCTCCGTGGAAGTGGTATGCTCAGTGCAAATAGCTCATAAATAACCATTCTCTAATTAGAGTGAGATAACTCAGAGTTGCTGGAATGTTCCTTTCAAGCTACACTTTGTATGAACTCTGCTGTGGGTTCATGTGCATCCCACTCGTGTGGATTGCCTTTTTATGTTTCAGAGGATCCTTTGGGAATGCATCTGTATCCCAGGTGCCTCGATCATGTAATGGACAGACCAAGCCCTTCCCTTTCTTTGCTTACAGCACTGAGACAGAAACTGAGTCTTGCCTGCTACTTATCACAACTCTATTTAATGTCTAGGAAGTTGTAGAAGTTTCTCCTTTTGCCATCTTGCTGTGACTTAATGTATGTGTGACTTAACATGTGGTTGGAGGTGTCATCTGCTGCTTCATTTGCAACTGAATCTATGCTTTCTCCTGTTCAATTTTAGTGAAATTCTCAATGAAATTGTTATTGCAATCTTGGAAATAGAGAATTTGTCAAATTCAAGGTATGATGGCAAAATCCATCATTATGAAAAATAATATCTTTGCAATTGTTGGGAAGAACAGTGGACAAAACATTATACAGCATTATTTAAATAGTAAATATAAAGTATAATCTCATTGAGATTGAGTGAACACAGGTATATGCTTCAGAATCTAAAAAAATTAAGTGAAACTGTTTATTTCAGGAAAATTGATGCATAGGAACCAACTAATTGGTAGTCTGGGTTTGCTTCATTTGATATTGCAGTGGTGTGTTTGGGCTGCTTCCCAAACCAGAATTAACATTATTGTAATATGATTGGGGCATATATTGCTTTAATGCCCCATACTCTTGCATTGGTGATGTTGTGTGTGTTTTCAGTGCTGATTCTAAGAGTTGCTGGCAGTGAGCCAACAGGACAAAAGAGGAAGAGTCTTAATTCTGCTGTGTACATCACTCCCAGTGGAAGCCCTGTAAATCAGTGGTGTGAGCCAGGCAGGGACTTTGTGCTGTAGGAGTGTCATTTGTTGTACACAAGGACTAAAGCTAGGTAAAATGAGTTTTCTAGGATATGGTTTAGATAATTAAGAGAGGATACCAGTGATGGAAGAGAACAAGTGTCTTAGAACTCTCAAAACAAATGCACTGTCAGTGAAGATTGAGATGGTGAGAACATAGGTTTTAACAACTGTTTTATAATACCTATGTTCTCAATTCAGTTACAGCAAAATAATAGTCCAGTGTAGCAGTGCTGGAAGGCCATGCAAGACCACTGGGGAAGTTTAGAAAAGCAGATGTTGATTATTGGAACAATCTAACTTCCAGCATGGAGTATCAGAAGTCCAGAGAGTTTCTGACACTTCTGTTATTGTTGTATAGAATATATTGCTCTTTAATTGAAGGAGTGTTCTCGGACTCTTGTACCATCACACTGGTTTTGTTTGTTTTTTTTTAAACTCTCAACTGTTGTGCTTAATAAGCTTACTTTAACATCTAGGAGGAAGCTCTAAACCCAGATACTAAAAAGCTCAGAGGACAGGCATTTGTATCATCCTCAGTATGCAGTCTGCTATGAAACTTCAGATAATCTCTGAGAGATCTGACTGTTACTTCATGCTCTAGACACAGTGTCTGCTGTGTCTTTTGCAGTTGCATTGCAGTCTAGGTGTCTGAGCATTTGGAGTCCAAGTTATCAGTCTGGCAGAACTCTGAGCCTATAATTCCAATTTACAGTTGTTCTCCCTAATATTTGTATTTGTGTGGTTTGTAGTACACTAGATGCAAAAAAGACAAGAACTCCTGAAACTAGAAATATTTTTTTCTTTCTATGGATTTGTTTTCTGTGGAAATTTCAGGAAGGTTTTTTCCAGTCTTTTACTGTCCTATATCACGCTCTTGGTAAAAATTATCAGTTTTATCTACAGTGGTTTCCCTTATAGGTGAAACCACAAGTGAAAATCTGTGTCTCTTACAGCTCAGATACAGATTTTGTACCTCTGTTTCTCTTAACCATGAGCACTGTCGTTTTATTGCTCATTTTCTAACAAAGTTGACCCAGGTGAATCCTACTTTTTAACCTCTTTTAGAAGTCAACAGTGGCCTGCAGAGCAGGTAGAATCATAGAATGTTAAGAGGTTGGAATGGACCTAAAGCATCATTTAGCCCAACCTCCCCTTGCCATGTGCAGAGACATCTTCCCCTAGACCAGGTTGCTCAGGGCCTTAGTCCAACCTGGTTTTTGTAACTCTTATGCTGACAGATTTTGTTATATCTGCATAAAAGTTATACAATTTCTATAAACCTTGGTTTCTGGCATTTTCGGGCTGCGAACAGAAATGGTCACTATACTTTAGATTATTCCTCTCTTCAAAATAGTGATTCCTGTTGTCACAAACATCAGGCTTTAGTTTTAGTAGGTGACATTCATATTTTGTCATATTTTGTCATATTTTCTGGTCTGATACCTGGAGTATTTCATTTGTGTCAGTGTATTCCTCTAAGGTTAATTTACTGAAGATTTGGAGAGATTGATTATACTTCGAATTTTCATGGTTTTGTTTTATGCTAATGTTTTTTCTTCTGCCTTATCTTTCTTTGATCTTCCATGGAATCCTTCATTATGGTTTCATGCAATTTAGAAATCACTTCTAATTAATAGTTTATAGCTGGTTTATGTTAGATTTTTGAGAAAGTTCTGCTTGATTTATTCTTTTCTTACTGAAGTTTTGTGATCTTTGTTTGGGGTTTTCTTTGTAACAGCAAAGCAGAAGTACTGTCTTTTATGGGGGGGAAGGAGACTGCTGTAGAGTCAGCTTTTGTCTTTGCTTATCAAAGTCTTTTTTGCTGCATTGTTGCGTTCTGTACATAGTTCAGCAAATGCATCACCTTTAATGTTCTTCAGAAATAGTCTTTTGTGTTTTCTACAGAAGAAAGAACTTTTGCCATTTAGAATGAGAGAAGTCCATAAGGCTTTTTTCTCTCACCTTTTCTTTTTCTTCCCCCTTTTCTGATTCTGTTTGTCGTGTTGCAGGCGGATATCTGGCACAATAGATGTGATTGGACAGAGCATCACTATCAGCCGGGTGGAAGGACGACGGCGTGCTAATGAGAACAGCAACATACAGGTTTTACATTGCAGTTTTGCATTCTATTTTTCACTAAAAGACATTTTTACTTTCCCCATAGCGTCTGACTAAAGCACCACTGTATGTGAATGAGTAACACATAAGTAACTTTACGTCCAGAAATAAAGTTTTGGCAGTTACCGAAATATATTAAGATGAAGTAATTGATAGATTTCAAAAATGTTTTGGTATATCTCTTACTGAAAAGAAATGAGGGATACTGCAGACTTACAATCCAGGAGACAACATTGGCTCTGCTAGATCTGTGTGGGATTGTGTTTTGTTTATGGAGTGAAAAGATAAATATTTGAACTCCCCATTTGTCCCCCTATTCCTGTCAGACACTAATGCTGGAAGTGAAAGCCTCCTTGTATGCAGTTGGAGAAGTGCAGTCTTTTAAAATTAGGGTGTGAAGGAATAAATAGTTGGTAGTAGCTTGGTTTTAATTATATTGTAGTACTTTACCAAAAACTGCAAGATTAGTCTTTATGGTTTTAGTCTAGACTTTTATTATCCTCAGAAAGCAACTAAATCTATACAGATAAAATACACTTCTGAAGAATTGGAGAGAAGGATCAGGGTTGCTTGGTGCTCCAGTTGCATTTCCATGCCAACTTAGTTTGAGGTTAAACAGTGAAAATAGTAAAGGATTGTAGTGCTGATATTGAAAACATTACCATGTGATTTTCATCTGATCTTAGAGTATTTAAGTAATTTATGATCTTGGATTGTTTTCATGCTTTTCAGATTGATTTTTAAATATTTTCCATTATACAAATTTAAGGTGCTCTTAGACCTTTAAGGGGCAAATAAGGGACACTGAACATAGGCGTATGCAGGTAGAACTTACACCATCTGAATATGGGTCTTTAGATGTGAAGTGATACTTTCCTATTTTAGTATCTGAAGGAGAGGAAGCCTGTCTTGTACTCTTTTCACAAAGCAATTGTAACTAGAGTTTGATATTTTACAGGTTCTTTCAGAACGCTCTAATCCTGAAGTAGACAGTTTTACCAAGCCACCTCCATTTTTCCCTCCAGGAGCTCCACCTACTCACCTTCCACCACCTCCTTTCCTCCCACCCCCTCCAACTGTCAGTACTGCTCCACCTCTGATTCCCCCACCAGGTAAATATCCTGCACTATATAGGATGTGGATAATGAGAGATTTCTTGAGGTGCATTGTGCAGAATTTCAGAATTTCATGTTCTGCTCTTTTCTCAAGTGTATCTGCAAAGCAAATCCAGAAACTTTTGTTTTTACTTTCTCAGTAAGCATAATCCCAAGTAGTAAATAATTACTTAAAGACTAACTGCTGGTTCTTGTGTTCTTGAAAATGTTTGAAGTGAGAAGTTGTTTTCTGTAATTCAGTAACTCAATGTTAATGCCATTGAGAGGTACATGTTAACACGTTGTTCTACAAACTTTAGAACTAGAAGTATGGCATACCATGAATTTGTGTCACAATTTGGATTCTCTGATGTCTAAGGTCAAGGCAGCAAGAGAAGTTCTAATTACCCTTTTCTCTCACAGCATGTATGAATTCCCACAGGTCTGGTAGTATTGCATTTGCTCCATATCCCTTCTTCCAGTTAGAAGTCTTATTAGTCCCTGATGGTTTTTTCCAGTGTTCTGTGTCTGTGAGTCTTAGAGGAATCAAAGCTCTTTGAGAACTCATCCCACTGTTAATCTGTGTTGAAATTTACTGATATTTACTGAACATTTATTGAAATTTGGCATATATGGAAATTTACTGGGCATTTGCACAAGTGGTACAGTGACCTGTACTTCTCATTTTAAGACAGTAAGTTCAAAAGGATTTGGCGAGAAACTAAGAGCTGTCAGTGAGAAATTAAAATAGGTGGAGAATCTTTGTGGTGTATTTGAGTAGGAAAGTGAAGCATTTGTCTGCAGAAGAGAGTGATTTAAGGTGGAGCTGCTTTCCTTGTTTTCTCCTGGTCCTTGAATTCTTTAGCTTGACTTGTTCTGAAAATCACGCGGAGCAGTTTCTTTGCTATTCTGCTTGCAGAGGAAATACTTTTAAAGTTCCTCTGTTAATATTCTTATGTAGAAGCAAAGAAGTCACATTATTTAAATGCAACTAGTATGAGCTTTTATAGGGTTTAAATCCTCATAGAAGTTGCTTCTTCAGTTGCCCTTCCTAATTTTAAAACTTAACTCATTTTCCCTGGCAAGCTCTGGCTTTCCTCCATGATGGTCATACACAAAAATCACAGCACATAGAAAACTGAGAAGATTTAAAAATGAAATAATTCTCTGCCCTTTTTTTTCTTTTTCAAAATAAATATAAAAAATACAATCTCTGAAGTGAGATTATGGTAATGCTCTGGTGATTTTGTTTCCTTACTGGCAAGGGGGAAGAACAGAAAGGGGATGGATGTGACAATAATACTTGCTGTGATTTTAAGCTTCATTTAAACCTTTATGATAAAACAATATATGTAATGCATTGCAACTTTTTAGAAAGTAATTATTTTAATTGTAATTGAATTCAGAAAAGGTGTTCCAAGTTGTATATTATCAAAAACCTGAGAACCCCTCTCACAGACACCCCAGATGCACTTGGTGCAGCGGTACTGGACTGTTCTTATGAAACCCCTCACCTGTTGAGATTTTAAAGGTGAAGGAAATCCACACGTGTTGCAGATCAAGCCAGCAGGTTTGGCTTTAGTCTCATGGTTTACAGGCAGGTTTATGACACAGGCTTGTTCAGAAGGTCTTCTGGAACATCCTTCAGTACTTCAAGTAGATTCGAAAATAATGATTAAGAGCTGTGGATTTAGTTTCCTCAGGCCTGTGTTTTAATTGTGCTGTTGCCAGCTCTTTATCATCAAAGCTGTTCCAAAAATAGGTTCTACCATCCCTCCTTGGTTCACTGGAGTAGAAGTAAAAAAACTACACTTACCCAATATTAAACTGGGACTACTTGGCAGAAAATTTAAGTATTCCAAATATAAAACATCCTCCAAAAGTGCCTTTGAAAAAGGATCTTGCTTTGAAGTTACATCTCTTGTTCTGTATTCATTCACTCTTGTGATTCAAATCTTTTTGAAGAGCAAGTGCTGGAACAATTTAGAGCACCAAATGTAGAAAATTCTCAAATAGTCCTAGGAGATGACTGGCTGTGGCAAAATATGTGCTAGTTTCTGTTTGCTGGGTTAATTGCTATGTTGGTGTAATTTTCATCTAAAGCAAAATATGTATGCATGTTACCAAGGCTTTAAAAGTTTGTTTATGTGCTTTGGTGTGTCTGTAGTTAAAAATGTGACATGCATTTGTGATTTAAGAAAAAAGAAATTTCTCTGAAATACTGAACTTCTGTTGCATAACTTTGCAATGTGTGCCAGGCTTTGGTGTGACTGCTCAGGCTTGGCATCCTAAGTGTGTACTTCTAATCTTTTGATACAGAGAATTTGACCTAATTTAGCCTATGGCAAGAGAACTAAGTTGAGATATATTACATTTCTGAGGGCTAGTGCACAGTTCAGCTAATTTACAGTATGTTGTTAAACTCTGGCTGTGTTGTTCATGTTTGATTCCTTGCTCCACAAGCAGAGCACGTGTGGCATTGCTTTCCTTTAGTAAAACATACTTGATTTTCTGTAAAAACTTCGCAGCCCTGAGCTAGTAGGATGGTATACAATGTTCTGAAGGCAGTTTTGAGCATGATAGGTAAAATAGTGCACTGATGACATTTGAGTTGCTTTTGACATGCAACTCTGAGTATTTAGGTTTATGCTGGATGTGTCTTTATGGCAGCACAATGATGTTGTAGGGACATGACAAAGTTGATACTAAGCCACATTGTTGCATTTGTACAGTGTAGTCTCTTCATTGCAAGAAATGACAAAATATTTCAGTGTCTTTTCTCAGAAGTAGTAATTGGCTGGTGACACTGCAGGTATATATTCATGCACTTAGAAGGCAAAGGAGTGAAGAGTTAAGAAATTATTTCTTTTCCATTAACTGAAGCTTATGATATTTTTCTTGTTTTGTGTCGTATTTTTGTATTAGTGAGAAAAAACATTTATTTAGATCTTTTTTTAGATTTTTTTGTCAATTTGGCACATAGAATCTTTCATCCTTTTTGATACCATCAAGTAAATTAGCTTCTGTTTTAAAATTACATAAGCATTAATCATGACTCTTTAAAAGTTCTTGAAGGTTTTTGTGCGAAAGTATGCTTATGGATTTTTTGTGTAATACCCTAGATTCACCAGTTCATTAAAATTATTTGGACATTTGGTCTCTGGATATTAGGTGAATTCAGTCTGTCTTAATTTTGTTCGAATGCTTGTTAAGTGAGATTTTTCATTTGTCTTTTAGTCTTGTGATATTTTTACTTTTAATTCTGTACAAGATAATATTCTTGTAAGTGAGGAATACATTAATTGTTTAATACAAACTTTTTCCTTTTTGTAGAGAGGAGTTAGCTGATGGATTTCCAGGCAGTTCTCTGGAGAGTGCTGAGTGCTATTTGCAGTGTAACAATAGACTGGTTTTAGGGCAGCAGTTGAAATCTTTTATCGTATAAGGTGGAGCTGATAAATCACTTTGAGAGAATTTCTGGTATTTTTCTAGCTTATGTTCTTAACATTGCTATATTATAGCTATTATATAATATATACATGCTTAACATTTATTTATTATATTTTTTTCTATGTGTTAGGCTTATGAAGGATCTATTAATTAGAACAATTAACCAAAAAAGATTAATAGTAAACACTTTGGCAACAGTTTGAGTTCTTAATCTTGACTTTCTTTCAGGAATTTTCATCAGGAGTGTTTGGTCTTTTAAATGTTACACTGTCAAAAATTTTGTGGTGTGGTACCCAGTGTTTTTAACAACTGTAGTGCACATTGGAAAGCTTGCGTGCTGGTGGAGAGAAAATGGCTCATGTAGTTCAGAAATTTGGCTGTTAGAGTTCACTGATTTGCATTTTGGCTAAGAGATCTGATTTTAAGTCTTCCAGATTGGACAGAAGCCTCAATTATATTCCACCATGTGTTTAATCCTATAGGATTAATGCTGTTAGGAATTAATGTCAGAGAAATTGCCAACAATTAGTGAACTTTGATATTGATCTCTGTTCTCTGCTTGCATATTCCTTCATTCTGTCCTTCTGTCAAGTCAGTCTGGGAGCAGTTGGCATTTCTAGACATTATAAGTACATAGATTTAGTAAAATGTTGCTGCCATACAATAATCTTTTAACTTTAATGAGATATATGTAAATTTTGTCATGTGGCCAGTACTATTCTGTGTGAATGTTTATGCAGTTGTGTCAATGCTGATGAAAGCACTTGCCAGAGTTTTCTGTTCTCTCCCTTCCCAAAGTTTTGCCATGAGCTGTTAGATTTAACATACATACTTTTTAATGGAAGCAGAATTGTTGATAACTGAAAGTGCTTTATACCTGGTGAAGCAGTCTATTTTCTGCCAGTATTGTTTTTGCCCAGTTTATTATATAGCAGTGTAATGTGTTTAGTTCAGGTTCTTTGCAAAGCATGGGAAGATAAGAACCTTTGAAGCATACAAATTATTTTTACCTTGTAATCATTCCTTTCATAATCAGTAAGGTATGGTTATGTGTTGATGCAGTTTATTTTGTTAAGTCAGCTAATTAGGTTGGAAACAATTTTCTCAGCTTTTAGTTAGATTCATAACAGCTTAGCTAGATCTGAAAATCAGGTTAGAGTAATTCTTGCACATGTTTCTGTTAAAGGCTACTCCTTTCTCAGATAGCTACAAGAAAATAGAGGGAAAAAACCCAATCTTTTTCCCTCCACATAGCAAATGAATGATGAACTGCAGTGTCATAGCATTGACTCAGACATCTGTATTGCTTACTGCGGCCTGAATTCTTGGTTCAGTGGACCTACTGTTTCCTGTGCCAAGCTATTGAAGGTCAGAGGCCAATTGCATTTCCTTCCATGGAATGTAAAATAAAGCAAATATAGTCTATGGGATGTTGCTTTCCTTCTGTATGTTCAGCTTTTTGGAATGATTAATTTAATTTTAATCTTGAGGCCCAGAGTCATTCTACACTGGTTTTGCCTCTAAATAAATAAGATCTTAAAGAATAGGAATTTAAACCAAAAGCTGGATTTCACAAGGCTTGTATAAAATTTTTTCAGTATTAATGTGACATCTTGACCTGAGGACACAGAAAATATGTTGTCATTCTTCTTGATCATGTATGCAGTGAAAGCTCAGTCTGGTTTCAGATCTACAGATAAGAAACTATTACTATAACTGATATTTGTTGTCTTTTTAGGTATACCAATAACAGTGCCACCACCAGGTAAATTTGCTTAGATTTTTTTTCCACGTTTGGTTAAGAGATGAAAACTTAACTGATATGCAACTTACCAACTTTGTTCAACTTTACAGATAAAGAGTTATGCATACTAAACTATATGTGCATATTAGGCTCAGTTATTTTGATGCTGAGCAGAAGAGAAATTGTATGAAAATACTGTTGACTAGTGGACCTAATCAGCCAGTTTTCTAGATGTATATTTCCTTCTTTTCTTTAAAATATTTTTTTCTCAGCTATGTAGTAAATAGTTCAGATTGTTGTTTATTAAGTGTTGTTAGAATCTGCCCATGCTTTTATATCACCGTATTTTTAAGAATGATTAAGTTTTAACTTGAAGCACTGATAATATATGTTTCATATTTTGCCTTTGTCAAGCTGAAAAGTAGTTCTTAGTCTTACAAAATAAAATCCATTTGTGTGGAAACAATTTTTAATTGTTCTCTCTGGGATTTGTTTGCCATGGTATGCTTAGCCTAGTTCTTTTATGTGTTCATGGGTGATAGATTTTTACTTTTTCTCCTCCTTATCCAATTTATTGTTACAGGTTTTCCACCACCACCTGGCGGTCCTCCACCTTCCCTCATACCCACAATAGACAGGTGATTATCTCTTTGAAAATTTACTAAGCAATCTATCAGTATTCTGTAACTGAAATAAATGAATAATACTCTTGCATTGCCCATTGTTTTATGGATTTACGTCTGGGAAAGGGGAGACAGCTTCAGATTTTTACAGTAATTTTACAGAAATGTTACTAGTCTCACCACTCAGCATATTCTAAGTAGGTTACTTGGCCACTTATTAGTTTAGTTAGGACACAGTAGCAAAATACCAAATTAGTTACAGTTTTGATAGTAAATCAATGCCAAGACCTAAGGGAATGATAAATAAAGTATTCTTTAGTAGTCTGAAGGCTTGTTTATGTGATCTGTATACTTTTCAGCTATCATATCCTTTTTTGTAGACATACACAAAAATTTGAGCACAGATTTAGGCCCTCATAAGCTATAAGAAATGCTAGAGTTCCACAGAATCCAAATTTGTATTTATATTCTGATCTAAGTGTTCAGTTATAACAGGCCTAACCTGTTAGGCTAGGAATTTTTCAATACCATATTTAAATGCATTTATATGCACATATCTGTTCCTTTGAAGTTGAAAATTCTGTTAAAATACATGATACAGGAGGATGATGGAAAATCTCTGAGAAAATCTTTGTATGATTTAATTGAGAAAAAATCCTAACTTAATACATCACATGTGCATTTAAATAAATTTGTTACTTTGTACTGACAGTTGCTGTGGATGAGTGATGCTTCTGATTGTATATATTGTATATAATATATGTATTGTATGCATGTAGCTATTTATCCAAGGAGGTAGCTTTGTTGCTAAAGCTGAGGTTTAACATGTATCTTTGACATGCTGAAACTGGTTTTGCACATACGTTCCACAGTGGGCATTCTTCTGGCTATGATGGTCGTCCTGTTCGTGCATTTTCATATGGCAGTGGTAAGTAAGCAAGCTTGCTGGCTTTGGAAATTTTGACCAGTGTGATACCAAATTGTTTGATACACTTATGAAGATTTTAGCTAGACAACTAAACAGGTCCTATCACTATTTCATTATGAAAGCTCATTACTGACCATTGTAAACAGATACATGCTGTTGCAAATTTAAGTACTATTGGTAAATACTATTGTTTTGCTTATTAATTTACATACTGGATATCTTTTCCTGCTGCTTTTGCAGAACTGTCATTTTGAAGCATTGTATACCATAATATGGACTGCAAGTCAGGGAGAATTTGTCAAGGCTTTAAAACAGGAGAACAAGTACTGTTGACATATCATCAGAATTTTAATTACTAAGAGCAATCATTCAGAAATCCTGATGATGTACATCTCCTTTGAAAAACCATTTGTCCAAGACACTATAACCTTCAGCTATACTGTTATAAAGTCTGTCTTTTTTTTTTTTTGTCTTTTTTTTTTAATTACTGTTATTGGGGGGACAATCTGATGCTGGATTTGACTTCATGTTTTTTTCCATAAAAGTGATATAAGAGTGAACTAAAATGAAAGCTTCATCATGTGCCACCAAATGGGCATTCACAGAATGTATGCTGAGTTTACAACTGTTACCTAACTTCTTGACCCAAAGGAGAAAATAAGAAGAATAAGAAGATAAAGTAGATAGAACTATGAAATTATTTGGGTTAGAAGGAATCATCAAAGATTATCTATGTCAAGCCTCCCTGCCATGGGCAAGAATATCTTTCACTAGATGAGTTTGCTCAAAGTTCTGTCCAACCTGGCCTTGAACACATCTTTCTAATGGTTGGGCATCCACAACTTTTTTGGGCAGCCCGTGCCCCACCACCATCGTCATAAAGGATGTCTCTCTCATGTCCAATCTAAACCTTCAGTTTCTCAGAGTAAAACCTTGGCCCCTTGTCCTGTCACTACAGGCCCTGGCAAAAGGTCTCTCTCCATCTTTATTTCTTGTAAGTCCCTTTGCAGTATTGAAAAGCTGCAATAAGGTGTGCCTAGAGCCTTTCCTTCTCCAGGATGAACAACCTGAACAACACAGGAGAGATGTTCCAGCTCTCTGATAATTTTTCATGGCCCACCTCTGGACCTGCTATAACGTATCTTTGTTGTACTGGGGTCCCAAGGGCTGGATGCAATACTCCAGGTGGAATCTCATGAGAGCACACAAAAAACCACCTGCCACCAACCTACTGGCCACTCCTCCTTTTGATGCAGCCAGGATACAAGTGGCTTCCTGGGCTGCAAACTCACACTGCTGGCTCGTGTTTAATTTTTGCCCACCAGTATCCCCAGGCCCTTCTCTGCAGGATTGCTTTGAATCAGTTCATCGCCAGTTTGTACCGACATTGAGGACTGCCCTCACCCTAATGCAGGACCTTGCATGTTGACAGTCACTACCTCTGCCTTCAGTGCATCTGCCATCCTGCCCCATGCCTGGTGCCTTTTCTTTCAGCTAAATTCTGTTGCCTTGCTCCTTGTTCCTTTGAACCCTAGCTGGTGAGAGGAGAAATTGTAGGGGAAGTTTTGTCTGTTTCTGGGATCTGTGATGTTCAGCACAGATCAAATATTCAGCAAATCTCTTTCCCAAATGTTCTGAAGTTTTAAGCATGGATATACAAACTGACATTTTGTAATGGCTCACAATTTCTTGAAGTTGTAGCAGTTCATGGAGTAACAAGCAGTACTTTTGACATTGTTAGGGTCCTCATCAATTACCAAATGTTTGCTTTCATGCATTGCAAGCTTGTTGTGTTTTCAAGAATTCTTGGAAAAGAATTCATAAACATCAGCTTTACACACACTTCTTTTTTAGCAGTAATTTAATTGTGTTTTAGCAAAAAGGTAAAACCTGAGATGTACAACTAAAGCCATACAGAGTATCATAAGGAAAGCAGTCTTACTAACACATACTAATGTATGTATGTGGCATCTATTACATAGTCTCCAGAGTAGAGTGTTTTTCACTTTGGTGTCTCTTTTGTTAGAATTTTCTATTCTGTCAGATATTGTCAGGGACATAAGAATATTTCCAAGTTTCATGTTGACCTTTAGAGCAGATGAATGGCATGCATATGTTGTTGCAGCACCAGTCCTAAAGGATGACTGTTACCTTGATCTTGCCAACATTGAATTTTAACTTCATCAGCAGGATTAAAATATTGTTTTCCTTTATATGATTATGGAGACCAAGGAGCACAGTCCACTGCTGTCTCCCCAGTGTGCTTCCAGTGTATCTTGTATGCCTGTTGCAGCAAAAGCTTTCATATTTGCTGCACAAAGCAATTATCTGTCTCAAAGCTGTCTGTGTCATAGAGATTTTTGAATCTGTAGGGACTCAGTGGCATTTTATCACTGTTGCTCATCTCTTAGTGAGAAATGTTTTCCTAGTCAGCATCATACTGTCACAGTCCCTGTAGTGCGGTGTGATCACTGGTCAGTGTTCAGCAGTGCTGTCTGTGAATCAGAACCTGGGGACATTGAAGCTCCACAGCGCAGCTGGGTGCAGATATCACTGCAATTTACAATCACTAGGTATATTTATTTAATAGTTGCTTTGGATGATAGCACTGAATCTCCAACCTGTTGTCTTCTTGGACAGTCTGTGCACTTCCTAGCTTTGTCAGAATTGCAGGGGAAGATGTGCAAATGGAACACATTGCAAAAAGTAGCAGTCTTGATTAAGGTACTAGCCCTTCTTCTGCCTATCCAAATTCCTCATCTCATGCTTAGATGTATTTGATGTCTTGCTGTCAGTTTGGTTTCCCATTGCAGACCCTTTAGGAAGGTTACATGGTAAAGTAATAACTTCAAGAATGTCTGTTTTGTTTTTGTGCTCTTCCACCATATCAATGTGGTTTAGTCCACTTGCACTTAAATCCTTTCACAATTCAGTGCTATGTCTGCCATCATATCTTTGGCTTTGCTTGAGCTGCCTTTGATCAGCCACTGAAGTGCCTTCTATCATATGCTTGTTTGCTTTTTCCTCAAGTAGATCTCTGGTCTGTGCTCTAAATGTTTTTTAAATCTTAGAACTTGCAAGACATTTAGCATTACAGAAACAGTTTAAGAGTCGGTGTTTTTTTGAGGCACAAGCAAGAAGTATTAAATAGTTTGCTTTGTGCTGTGAAGCTTTAAGTTTTTAAAGTATCTCCAAAACTGGGCTCATGTCTCCAAAACTAGTAATTATTCAAAGCACTCCTTCTGTTTTAAAAATAAAATCAGAGTTAAAATCAGACTTTTTGAAATGTCTCCCTTCTTGTAGAAGTTATTGGAATAATCCATGTAGAAATAACAGATGTGACAAATTATTTTATTCAGTGTAGTAAAAGCAGAACACCAGTTCATACTAGAAAGTAAGCTTCTTGTGTGTTGTGAATAATTCCTGGTGAAAATCTAGATATAAAAATGTGTAGTGTGTCAAATAAGTGTTTTATCTCATGTTACTGGGGAGAAATACTTCTGTCTGATGAGAGTTACTCGAGATGTGATGGAGTATCCCAAAATTTATTGTAGAAGTTTGTACTACCATTAATAATTGGTTTTTAGTGTACATTTAAAGTTAAGTTTAAGTTTAAACTTTAGATCAGAATACACTGACAGCCAGTGTCTCGTACCATACGTGGGTTGTTGACATAGTGGCAAGTCAAGGAAATTAGCAGTCTTTTAAGTCCAGCTGGTTTTTTTGCTATTTCTGGCTGCTTTCCTTCAATGAATTTCAGGTCTTGGCAGCATAATGAGCAGCATAATATTGTATTAGGACATTTTTATCTGTTAACCCTTCATTTTGCTTGTAGACCTGAAGTTAAACAGTGTCAAGCATTTTATTAGAGGCAAAACCTTGTATAAATGTTTTTTTTAAGGAATTGTAATACTTTCAATTGCAAATGTATTTTAACAATGAAGTGTTTTTTTGTGCTACACTGCCTGCTCTAAAGGTCTTTTGTATTCCTCCTCTGGACTCTTGGCAAACTGCTCTCTTAAGCTTCTGCCAAAGCTTTCTGGGGCAGGCATACTCAGACATTACAGGCAAGGCAGTCTGAACTTAGCTGTCAGCAGAAGCCACTGGTTTTATAACCCAACAGTATTAAATACAGCACCAGTAACACACTTTGCATTGTTCAGTAGATATTTATGTTAATTGTACTGTTAATCTCTTTGTGACACCATGAAGTCAAGTAAATATTGTTCTCGTGTTATAGATGATGAAGTGGAGCTCAAAACAAACGATTTATTGAAAGTTAGGAAAGCTAGCAAGGCAGATAAGCAGAAAGGGAGAAGTCCTCAGTACTGTAAGTCCGCTAGAGAGTGCTGTTTCCAGCTAAATACTCAGCCCTTGTTTTTCCTTTACAGGGTGCGTTCACGGGACTTCTGGCGAGGGAGGGCAGGACAGAACAATTGGGGCATTAAATACAGCAGTTCTGTGTTACACTGACGTTGGCAAAAAGCAGTGGAGAAGCATTCCTTCTCCCCATTGCTAGCTATCTAAAAAAGGTTGGGAGAGAGTGTTAAGACTTCCTTCTTAACATCTTAACATGTCACTTCTAGATTAAGACTATGCTTGATTTTCTTAAACTGTTACATTTTAGTGGTATTAGTGTTTGTGCTGAGTATTCGTAAATGTTATCTTACAGAGCACAAGTGGGAGCATTATTTCTTCTCCCAGAGTGAATTTATTTCTTAAGCTCCTTTTACATCCGTAATCAGAAAAGTATGACAAAGCATAGTATAGAATATAAATTACTGAACGACAACTTCATAGCTAACATTGTATTTTAAATACAATGATTTTAAAGCACAAGAGATAAAAATAATAGCATTCAACTACAAGGCTGGAAGTGTCCTTTTTCTGAACTATATTTTCAGAGCACTTGAATTTCAAAGGCAGTTTTGTTTTCCAATTGTTTTTGTTTTGTTGTTCCCCAAAAATAAAGCCATTTGACCACATAGAATCAGATTCTTTGAGCAAATATTTGCACAATTTTTTTTCCCCCAAAAGTGTTTAGACAGTCTTTGGGGTATGGCTTTGTACATCCTCATAAGAAGTCTTTAAATGAGTGCCAGAGCTTTTGTAATAATCATGGAAAAAATGCAGTGTTTGCTTAGCATTAAGTGAAAGGGGAAGATTAAAAAATGTAATTGGAGGAAACTGACAAGTGTGTTTTCATGCATTAGTTTCCATATGATATTAGATTTTACTCTTTCTAATAACTACATCTCTTTCTTTAGTCACCTTTCCACACCCTGCAGGTTCTGCACCCTCGTGGTCCAGTCTTCTGGACACCAGCAAACAGTGGGATTACTATGCACGAAGAGAGAAGGATAGGGAACGTGAGAGAGAGAGATCCCGAGATCGGGATCGCGACCGGGACCGGGACCGAGACAGAGATCGGGACCGTACCAGAGACAGGGAGAGGGACCGAGATCACAGTCCGTCTTCAAGTGCGTTCAACAGGTCAGTGCAGTGTCCTCAACGTGCTGGAACTCTGCTCAAAACCCTTGTCTCTGTTGAACAGGGTACTTCAACATTCAACTTTATTGTTCTGCTGCATGCTCCAAAGATCTGGGTGGTGTGGCTTCCTCACCTTCGCCCTTTTCTCTTGGAAACTGTAATTCTAAATTTCCACATGTAAAACAGAAGCTGGAAAAAAAGGACAGTATACATTCAAATTGGTCATAGTGCTTTACAGGTTAAAGGTGATTTAAGTCTTGAGAATATCTGAAATATTCATCCCTTTTTGACATCAGTAGGTTTAGAAAAAATCTACAGAAAAATATATAGAAGTACTAAATTAATTTTAATTGCCAGTTTGGTACTAAGAGCAATGTGTTGCAACATTTGACTTTAATTAATGGTAATAAATACCTGCTAAAATTATTAATATGGTTGTTAAAAATGGCTGGATAATAATCTCTCCTCTCTTATTTAAAACTTATTTCAAGGTCAAGAACTTTAATTTTGATTTTGATGATGAAAATCATGTCAGATAAATTTATTCAGCTTTCTAATGGCTTTTTAAAAAAAGCTGCAACTGTTCTGTGGTTCATGTGCTCAAGCACAAAGCATTTAATGTTGAGCTCACTGTGGCTCCATAGAATAGAGGTCTATTGGTTAGCCAGATTTTTCTAAATTTCCTCTGCTTGTTATCTGCTAAGCTTTTTGGGGTAAATGTCTGACGCTTTTTTCTCAGTGTTCATTGTTAAGTTTAAATTTTTGCAGAATATATATGTTAGCTATTAGGCAGATTGTTTTTACTAATGGTTTGAAGCCAAAGGGAGAGCACTGAGAGTCAACATTTCTGCGGTTGAGAGATGACATTTTTGCATGATGATTGTCAGCTGAAGACCCAAACTGGGTGCAGGCTGGGGGATTTTCCATGTATGCTGGTGTGGTGATGTCCTCTCCTGTGGGCATGTGCTTCGTTCCAGGGTCAGTTTCTGAGGGCTGAAGACCTATCTAAACATCTGTTTCTCAGACAGCTTGATTGAAGGCCAGAAAGAGCCCTGGTCATTCAAGGGTGCTTGAAATGAACCTTAATAGCTTCCAGGCCTCAAGAAATCTCTGTGCTGCTGCCAGAGTTATCTGTAAAGGAGGGGGAAGAGCAGGCCTCGACTTTTTTATGTGACTAAATTATCCACCATCTGTAGCAAAGCTGTTGCCACATGGCTGTATAAGAAAATGGGAGGCCCTTAACTGGGATAAGTTGGTTTGGGAATCACAGAAGAGGTGTGAGAGGCTTAAGAAAGAACATACAGATATAACATTTCTTAAGAAGGTTTATTTTCAACTCCGTGCACTTATGAAAATAAAATCAATGGAACTGTGAGGAAGAGAACGTGAACTATTTTAAAGACTGCACAGATTTATATCTTTTATTTATATTGCCTTTGTTTAAGCTTTGATCAAGTGGTATATTGGTGGAGTTTGTAGTAAGCATCAGGTTCATCATTTTACTGCTCAGAAATTACGGCTTTCAATACTTTTAGCAGTTATTTTCCAGATGAATAATGTGTAGTTTTGTTACAACATTTCTTAAAATTATCGGAAAATAGGATTATTTTTATTCTGTTTTAACCAAAATGTGGTTTAAAAATGAACTTTCAGCTGTCTTTATATTCTGTTCTGCTTTTACCCTGCTATCCTCAGAGAAAACTGTGCATTTTTACAATGCATCTCACTCTGCCCCCTTGAGAAGATGCCATTATTTTTGGACTGTTTCCCTTCTGCAAAGGCTGGGACTTTGTTTGTTTGGGCTTTTTTGTTTTGTTTTTATTTTGGTAGTTTCAAGTCAATTAGTTACCACTAAAAATGTAGACATTGGAATTTGATTGATCTGTTACTGTATCGTGGTTCTTCCTCAGCAATTTGAAAAATTTAAAAAAAACCAGAAAAACCCTAGCAACTGTGTTTCTAAAGTCCTGGAATTTAATAATCCCATGGAGAAGAGCAGATGAGGGTCTGCCTGGCTGGATTGCAGCTTTACAGGATTTGATGTCCTGGTGGTCAACAAACTGAACAAGACTCCACAATCAGTGTGCAATAAAGGTCAAAAGCATTGAGCAGCATTAGAGTGTTACTGAAAGCTCCCAATGCACTGGTCTTGGCAAAGTGATTTTTTGCTTTACTTAGAGAAGTTGTTTATTTTCATCAGACACACTTACAAGCTGTCATGGTTCTTTAGTAGTTTGCCAAAATAAGGTTTAAAAGGGAGTGTCAGTAATATTTTTAACCTTTTCTAGAGTGTTTTAAAATAACTGGGTAATGGAACAAATGCAGAGTGTGAGTTACCATTAAGGGCTTTGGATGTCTTTGAAACCAGGCTGTAAGTCTACAAGTAGCCATCCTATTTCTCATGGGAAGCTTATCAGAAGTTAGTGGTAGGCATTCAGATTTTAACTTTTTAATTAGATACTGATCATCAAAATATTAGTTTTGTGAAGCAATATGAGATATGGGAGGAAGCTGCAGTTGCACAGAGAGGCTGGGGAGTCTCCATCCATGGAGATAGCCTGAAGCTGTCTGGACATGGTACTGGTCAGCTGGTCCTGCTGGCCCTGCTTCAGCTGGGGTTTGGTCCTGATGACCTCCATTCATGCCTTCCAACCTCAGTTTTTGTGCCATTTGAGCACAAATGTGCTTTTCACGATTCGATCAGATTACTCTCAGATCTGAGGTTATAAATGCATTATAAAGTCAATGAAGTTGTATTACTCGGTGGCAAATCATATTTTGAGTTCAGTAGTTGTAGCTGTAGTTTTCCTGGTTTTGATGTGTTTCATGTCTCTCAAAAAAGCAGAATTTTCTATTGAGTGGCTAATGTTTTGCTACAGTGTCTTAAATTACTAATTTCTGACATTCGCTTAATGATGTAATCATACAAGTTTTCATAAAAAGACTAGTGCTGTTGCTTCAGGTGTTCCCCCTTCTCACTGAGTTTTCATGCATAGCTGTAATAATCATTAATGTAATGTTCTCACTTGGGAAATGGCCAGAGGATCCAAGTTGTGGCAGATAAAATGGGGGTGATCTCAGTTCTCACTGCTCCAGGACATGGGAAATCTCTGTAGGCTTGAGCTGTTCTCCCTGTGTGATCTGTCTGATCCCTTCTGCTGCTGCAGGGACCTCAGGAAGATAATTTCTTTCATGGTGTATGTTGGCAGAGACAGAAACACTTGCCTGTCGTTAGGTCAACAGTATCTAAATTGTTACTGATTTTACTGCTTTAGAAAGTCTGGTTACATTGTGCCTTTCTTTAAGACTTGGTGGGGATCTCCCAAACTATGGTTAGAGAGGACTTCATGAGATGTATAAATAATTACACTGAGGTTATTTGTATTGAAGTTGCACTCTTAAATGATGCTGGGTAGGATTTTCTTAGAGAAATGATGAAATGATCATGCCTTTTTAAGCTATGCTAATGTACCACTTGATTTGTGTTGGCTAACAATGGACTTTGGAGTTTTCTTGGTTTTTTTTTTTTTTTTTAGATTTCAGTAAACTCTTAGAACTGCCCTTTTCATCAAGTCAAAATATGAAAATATGTTTTTAAGTAAAGGCTTTGAATTCTTGTCTAACCTGTGATATTTAGGGGTTTTTACCAACATTGTGGCAGGGCAGCATTTCATGGCAATCCTAGAGAGAAGTAGAAGTCGAGACAGTACTAGCGAAAAATTAATTTCAAAAGCAACCCAAGCATTTAATATATTTTACTCCTTACTCTTAGCGTTTCCTTTTCTTGAAGTGAGTGTAAGGAAGTAGATAACTGTACCAAAATCTAATTTTAATTTACCCAAATTGTATAATAGTCCAAAAGTGTGCTGATAAGTGTTGAATGTTTTAAACACTGATCCAAAGAATTACTGAAGTTTATGTAGGATTGTATTTCCTTCACAGTTAGACACAGGTTCAAGCTAACAGCTTGATAACTCCTATATAAACTTAATGGGGCACTGTTGTATTCTTTTTTTCTTTCATTTTTAATGAAAAATTTCCTTTCAGAACTGCATTAACTGCACAAGTCTGGTGTATAACATGAAGAACTTTATTGTCCTTTAAGCACTGGCACTCATGTAGACACCCAGAAGCAATATTAAGATTTTCCAATATAAAGCTTTTTTCCTGATTTAGCTTGTTATTGTTATACTCCTTGGTCTTACTGTCCTGAAAAATCTCTTCTTTCTGAATCAGTGATGAAGAACGCTACAGATACAGAGACTATGCAGAGAGGGGCTACGACCGCCATAGGACAAGCAGAGAGAAAGAAGACAGACACAGAGACAGGAGGCACAGAGAGAAAGAAGAGACTCGACACAAGTCATCTCGAAGGTTGGATTTCTCTTTTTTTAATAGGATATTAAAGACTTGCCCAGTTTAAAAAAAAAAAAAAAAAAACTTTTAAAAGAACCCCAAACAAACAGGAGTTTTGTGGAAAGACTGTAAACACTTGAATGTGCTACTTGGAACAAGTCTGCCGTGTGAAACATGGACAGACAAGAAGCAATACTGACCCTGGGTAACCTCTTATTGAGTGACAGTCAGTGTGTGAACAGAAAGTAGGACACTGGGGAAAGAAGGGTAAAAAAATGGTGAGTCAGAAGAGGGTGGAATGAAGCTGACATTCAGCAGCATGAACAGAACAACTCAATAGTCATTCTCAGTAAGTAAATTAATCCTCGCAGTCACTTGAGAGAAATTGTTCTACCTGACCCATTTTAAGTTAAAAATAAAAGTTAAGTCCAGAAAATGGGGTCAACAAGAATGTCAAATTATTAAGGAATGCCAATAGGTGCATGATGTTGTTAAAAGTCTTGCTATTGGAATATGGGTTACAAATGGGAAAAATAATTCTATTTTTCCCCCAAAAAGTACAGGATGGATAGATGTATGTTCCATTCCAGGAAAAATTCAGTTCTGCACTGACATCCAAAAACTCTGAGTTGGGAGCAGATGCCAGTTTTCAAATATGAATGCAGAAGCTGTTTTTTTGGTACTTTGTAATGAAATAGGACTGAAGTGTCAAGTGTTTGAGACATGTATTCTCTCTATTTAGTAACAGCCGACGTCGTCACGACAGTGAAGAAGGGGATAGCCATAGAAGGCACAAACACAAGAAGTCCAAAAGAAGCAAAGAAGGAAAAGAAGCCAGTGGTGAACCTGCTCCTGAACAGGAAAACACTGAAGCTGCCCCTGTTGAATAGGCTTGTGTGATTTTTTTTGCCTACTTGCATATATATTAGTGCCAGAAATAGATTACTATAAATCTTGTTATTTTTCTGGGAATTACAATAATTTGCTCTTAATCTTGTTCTGTTAGTTTGAAATCAAAGGTTACTTTGGATTTTTTTTGAAAATAAAAGAACGAATTTTTCATGTTAAGATTCTTGGACTGACTTTGTCTTTTAAGAAACAGTAAAACAGTGAGAAAACATCTTACATCTAGAGGCTTATGCTCTTACAATATAAGTAGGGCTTAAATTCTTTGTAATAAATTGTCTCCTTTTTTCATAAGCCAACGGGAAGGTCATTCTTTTACTGACTTTAGAAACAGTGTGCATTCATTTTATTATATACCCAACATCTGGAACAGTGTGGGTTTAGCATAGCTTTTGGAGACTTATTTTGAAAGGTCATCCTTTACTACAGGGACACACAGAAACTTCAGGCTCTTCAAAAGCCTTGTAATATTGTGAAGAAAAAAAAAAACAGGGAAAGTGGGAAAGGTGCCGATTGTTCTTAGTTGAATGGAACACTGAGCATGGTGATGATACACGTGGTAATTATGTCTGGTTTGTGTGGGTGCATAAGGATGAATTAAGCTGGATAATCGTCCCTGCTGCTTTTCAGTGGCTTAAGAGAGAGTTCATTTTAGTCTTTGTTCTAGGGGAACAGCTGCCCTTAACATGATAAAGATTAACAAACATATCCTCTTCCCAGTGTAGGCTTGTGAGATAAAAACAAGGCTGTGGAACATGAGTAATTTGCAGAGAAAGACAAAGGACAATTTTAAAAGACATATAGGACCATCATCACTTTCAGATTTACTTCATGCAGAACAGTATCAAGTGTGATTGATAAGGCAGTCCCACAAAAATTTTACTGCTATTCAAAAGACTTACTTGATGGCATCAGCAGGGTGCAGTGTATTTCCTTAAAAGTAATAGTCTATATAAAAATCCCAGATTTAATAGAATTAATCAGAACAAACCAGGGAAACGAGGTAATTTGGTTTTGAATGAAAATAATGTCTGTACAAGTACACAGTTACAATTATTTTTAATTATTTTAGAAATTTCATTCACAGTTTTACAGACTAACAAACAGTACTTGAAAGTCTTGAAAATACCAGCTTCATGCTGACCATGAAAAGGTACACATAATCAAAGTGCTATTAATGTGTTGGATAAAAACCTTCACCTGATTATTGCAACTAGAAAAATTGCAAGAAATATTTCCATTAGTTATTCAAGGTTTTCTTTTTGTAAATCAAAATAAAGTGGGTGAGCAGAAGCTGCTGCTCCTTAAATTCCATTATTATTATTATAATGCATTAAATAGATATATAGGTATGTATAAAAAAACAACAAAAAACCCTTAAGAACACAGGGAAGGAAGGACTTAAGTCTGTAGCTTGGATCACTCTGAAGTGATTTTCTGACAGGTGTCACTGCTTTGCCTAAACTTGACTTTTCTTGACATGCAGGTTGAAATTTCACAAATCTTTTCTTTATAAATACATACTTTACTCCCCAAAAAAGCAAAGACTGGTGTTCCTTTTTTTTTAAATGTTTTCCCCATGTTAAGATACTTGTCACACTCTCCATGAAGACTTGTTTTATAAAAATGTGCCAGGCCAGGACACAATTGTGAGAGTAATTTTTCCTTTTAGTTCTTTGAGCATCCTTGCCAAGCAGGCATGCATCATTCCTGATGTGTTCCTGCCATTGACAGCAAGGAGGATGTCACCGCATCTGAAAAAATAAATGCAAGACAACAATTAAATCTTAAATGTTTTCAAATGCCAAAGCACATCCTTAAGCTGGGGGAAGGGGTAGAAATGAGTATTATGGCTCCTTCTCTGGCTAACTACTGTTCATGAATAAGGCGATAAAGCAGGTGAAAATATTTCACTTGTTTGGGTTTCTTACAAATTTATAATTAATTCAACATATTTGAAAGAAAACATGATATAGTTCTTCTGACATTCATCCTGGTAATTCACCATCACAGAATCATAGAAGGGCTTCAGGTGAAGGGAATTCAAAGATAATCCAGTTCCAATCCTTGCTCTGGCCAGGGACACCTTCTACTAGACCAGATTGCTCAAAGTCCCAGCCTGCCTATCATTGAATAAGGATGAGGCATCCACAACTCTGGGCAACCTGTTTCAGTGCCTCACATTAAATAATTTCTTTTTAATATCTGGTCTAAAACTACTGTATTTCAGTTTAAAGCCATTGTCCCTTGTCCTAGCACTGCATACCCTTGTAAAAAGTCCCTTTCCAGCTTTCTTGTAGGCCCTCTTTAGGTACTAGAATGATCTGTGTTCTGAACAACTGTACCTTTTAAGCCTTGTTAATTGATGTAAGTTTGTGCCATGATTGTGCATTTACTCTCCTCAAGTGTATTGGTGTTTGCAGGAAAGGTGTTTGGTTGGGGTGTTTAGAACTGGAGATGTGGGAAATGTCTGTGCTGGCATGCTTTGTACCACCCCAGAGATCAAATTGACTCTTTTAACTTACTCACATACTAGTAGATTGATAGACATCAAAACATTCTGCTATGAAAGCAGATCTGTTAAACTTCAGGATACTTGTGTCCTGTTTCCTTATCTCCCAGAGTTACGTCTATATCAGTGAGTCCTTCCCCCGTCCCTGCCACTGCCTTTATGAAAACATGTTTTTTAAAAACTCCCACAGGTTAAACAGAAGAACTTACATAAATGCTACTTTTTTTAGATATTAATCATTACCTAATTCTGCCATCATTATATGCTGGTGTTCCCCCAACAATGGATTTGATAAAGAATGGTTTGTTCCCAGTATGTTCTTCATAACCTCCTACGATGCTGAAGCCAAGACTTCCAGATGTATTTCTTCGTAATACAATTTCTTTGCAGCTGTACAAATATCTGAAATAAACCAGTTTAATTAAATGTTTATAGTTAACTTGAGATTCTGATGAACCACTAATAATGAATCTGCCTTTTCATGGACCCATACACTGTTCTTAAGAGTTAAAGTAGTGCCATATTTCCACTGTATTAAGCACCTACACTTCTGTTCCTGTAGTACTGCTTTCCTGTTACAACCAGATAAGCACTTATCCCAAAAGTAAAATTAGTCTTGGGCTTAAGTATTAAATTAGTTTTTTAATAGGGTAGGAATCTATGCAAATGCTCTGGTTGCTGTGATGGAGAAAAGCACTTAAGCCTGGATATAATGTTTGTAAATCAGCAATTCAAAAAGCTGTATTTCTTTTACCTTGTACACCCCAATGACTTGTTTATCTTCCAGATATGAGCCCATATGTGATTAATTAGGTCAAAGTGCTCAGACACTTAATACTGTGGTGCATGTCAAAGTGAAATAATTTTATGGCCAATGGAATGAACTACAAAAATGACAGATTACACAAAGAAAGGTATTGGTGGAATTAGGGATCTTGAGCTTGTTGAGTAATCTGATAAGTCACAGCATGGAAGATGAAACTTAGCCATGTGAGTCAGTGCTTTGGAGTTCTGAGTCTGCTCTCAAGAAGATAGCTTGTCCTTACTGTAATGACTAACACAAGATTTTGCTGTAAGAGAACTGAAATCTGCTTCTCCCTCCATTTGTCTTTTGAACGTATTTTATGATACTGTATGTTATGTTCATCAAAGCTTAGGTTCCAAAAGTAGGAATAGGGGAAAACTAAGAATAGTGTTGTTAGACTCTTAAATGTTCCCTCATGCTTGGAGTACATTAATTTGCTTCCTTTTTTTTTAACCAAATTAATTCCATTTTTTAGAGAGAGAGTGATAAAAATTTCTGTCCATAGTACTTTACCACCTTATCATTAGTGGTGTCCCCAGGAATGATTGAAATTTCCAAATGTCTAAAAATATATTTGCTACTCCAAATCTTAAAATATAGGCTGACCTACAGCAGGCAACTGTTACAAGCTCTATTCAGAGATATTTTAGGTTTCTAAGAAGCACCTGACACTTCTATAGGAAGATACATAGCCTTTATCTTAAGGACTGATATGCCTAGTGTTTTTAAAATTGCGTTTTAAATAGTACATTTGCTGTCTTTCACAGCATAATACTAGATTAGTCCCCCAGGGCCTACAAATATTCACCTGCTGCCAGGATGGTAGGTATGCAATATTTGCACAAGAATTCACTGGTTGCTAATGTAAGAAACAGGTGACACTTGCTTCTTCCTGAGCAGCCAGGCATTATTACTTTACCATCTGTGGACTTCTTCAACCTGCAAAATCACTTAAACCCTCTATGTTTAATGGTACTTATCAAGGTCATGACCAAGCAGTGCCAGGATTCAGCCATTAGTGCTGTAATTCAGTGTTGATTTTGGGGCAGAGGTCTCTGCTGCCCAGTGCTACACTCACTAAACTGCAGCTGGTCTAAGGAGAACCATCTCCTTGGAAGAGAGCAGCTCATAGTCTTCAGCCTTTACTGCTAAATACTCCAGAAGATGAGGATAAGGAGTAATTTATGTGTCAACCTGCCTCAGATTCAAGATTTGGGGATATATAATATCTAGCCACAGGGTCCTATCCTGAGCAATGCTACAACAAAGCATCGGTTACTGATGCATGAGGAATTTAACAGTGCCTGTTTTCAAGCAGTTAAATGTACAATTCCTGGCTGATTTTCATAAAGCACAAGTAGCCTTATGCTCTAGGAATGAAAACCAGCCCAACTGCAGGAGAATTTCAGCACTAACAGCTATGAAAAGGGTAACTCCCTCCTCCCTCCCCATTACAGTACACAAATGGCAGCCAAGTAAGTAATATTTGAGAATTGTTTCCACCAGCGTCCTACAGGCCAGATTGAGTTACTTTGGAGGTGTTTCTGTCCTAATTTCATGTTTTACGTCTTGTTGTACCCCAGGTTTGCAGAATGACTTTGGCCACCTTGTCTCTTTCTCATCTCACTTTACAGATGAAGAAAAGCACTTGTGTGAAGTACTAATGTTTGTAAATGTTATGACAGGATGATCTAAAAAGTATTCTAAGTACTAGCTGAGGGAAGGAAATGTGAGGAGAGCAAAGAAAGGAGAGCAGGAAAACAAGCAAGGGTAGAAGCAGCACCACAGAGCTGGGGAAATGCTCTTCGCCAGCTGTTCCCTGTTATTTCCTTTGTGCATGCTTCACAACAACAAGTCCCTCTACCAATAAAGGAGTTCTGTCTTCCTAAACAACAAACAATTAAATTAGTACCCTGAAATAAGTCTTGGGGCGAGAATGCTTGAGGTCCTGCATCACTGTTTCCTCCCGCTGCCCAGCCCGCAGCCCCTCTGCTTGCATGCAGGCCAAGTTTTGACAGATGTCAGATGCACATGTGCACGTATTTTATAACCACCACATATTGGATCGTACTATAGAAAGAACAGAGGAGCTGTTTATGTATTATTAAGCCATACAAAAGTGGGAGAACCCAATTCTAAGAACTCACAAGAAAAGGACAAACTAAGTGAGATCCATAAATGTTAAATTAGCAAGATGGCTTTTCCAAGTCTTTGAGCTTTGGTGCAAGGGATCAGATAACTTGTCTGATTCTGCTGATACCAACTTCATCCAGAAAAATTATATCATTCCCTAATTCTCAATATTTGTGTCTCTTGACTGTACCCATCTCTGTAATATGCATGCAGTCCCTGGGAAATGAAGAGTTCTGTTCTAGTATTGAAAATCAGGCATTTACAGTTATCTACTTTGAATCTTGTAACTATTATTAATGCTAGCCTGTTTTCTACTTCATTGGACATGGGCAGAAGTTTGTAGGCATGCTCTAGTGTTTAGTCAACTCAGCACATTTTATGGTACCATTCACGGGATTTTCCTCAAAATTTCATGGATTTGGACAAAGAAGGAAAGACTCTCCCGCCCCCTCGGTTTCTTAAGCCTGAACATCCCACTCGAAATTGTGAGGTCAAGCTGCCTCTGAACACCCCACCTTGCTTGCTTGCTGAACAAATACACAGACTGCACTGCCAGGGCTTGTCTTGAGCCACATCCTTCCCTTCTCAAAATAATTTAAATAATCTACTATCCAGCTCCCTCTTTTTTAAACCATGCCTGTTCCTGACCTACCAGTTTTACTTCCTTTTCTATTTCCTCAATTTGTCTTATGTAGGGTTGCCCCTTCTGGCCCATCTTCCCAAGTACTTTGCACGATCCTGCATAATAATGATTTTGACATTTCTACTTTTCCATTAGCTGTACCAAACATTCTTAGACTCACACATCTTGGAACAGTCCTTCTAGTAAATTGTTTTAATTAAAGTAGGTGATTCTTCAACATTTTACCCCATAACTGCACTTCAGGCACTTTTTTTCAAGGTGGACCTGTCAGACATCTATTTAGACAGAGCATAATTTTCTCTAACAGCCCGGAAAATGTCATGCTGACAATATCTTGGGACCTAGTGAGATGTGATCCTTGCCAAAAGCAAACTGAAAGCCAGAGAAAGGTTAAATGCTCAACCTGGAGAAAAATGAGTTAACATGATACACATCCTCATGAGAGAACTTGTTGAAGGACTTTCAGACATCTAATGTGGGCCCTGAAGAATCAGAACAAGAAGTGAGCGAGCACAATTATGCTGGGGAAGACTGAAGGGTCTGCTAATACCTAGTGAGCAATCCCAAACCTGATCCTCTTGTGCCCCTACTCAGCCAATCAGCTGCCAATAAGAAAACAGAGCACCTTTGTTACTGTCACATCTAATGTGCATTGGTCCCTGTCCCAGGCGCTAGTCTGATGTTCAGAGCAGTGTCCCCACTCAGCATACCAATATCCCCATGTCTCTTTGAAGGAGAAGGGCCATGCTGTGCTCTGTGCACGGCCTCACAGCTGGGGATGGAGTTACAATGAGCTCTTGTCTTCAGCCTTGCTGACACTGGGGCTGATTTCCCTTCAGACGAAAAGAGTTGGAATGCCTTCACACATGCAGCCTTCAGAGGAGGAAGGCTAAAGTGAGCTCAGAAACTGTTTCTAAAACAGGAAAACCCATTTTATTGCCAAACTGCGAAGTGGAACTGACTGATGTGAACTCTGAGTGCAAGCCTGCAGTACTGTGGAGCTCTGTCCTTCGTGTCCTCTACCATGCTGAGGTACTGGGAACTTCAGGCAGCTGTGAGTAGAAGACGATGACCAGGCAGTTCAGGTTTTCTACGCAGCCCAGTGAAGGTGACATAGGCAGGGTGTGATTGTTTCAGTCCATCTAGCAATGGATGGTGATAGAAGGCAAGACTCAGCACTGCAGACTGCAGCATCTATAAGGCCTCTGGTCTGTTGCTGTCTCTTCACTGAGAGCATTACCTGTGCTCTAGTACCTTCACCGTGGTGCTGCTCAAGCTCAGGAGCGCAGAAGTTAGCAGGAATGAGGATCTCCTTGGGCCTGCCTGTCCTCAGACACTGAGTGAGGAGAATTTACCATTGCCTGGGGTAGCAAGTTAAGGGGTATCCATTTACTGCATTTTCTTTTTACTGCTTTTCTTTCACAGGTATAAAGATGTAGTCCTCCCCAGTGGAGGAGGAACATTGTGCCTGCGGGTTACAGACACACAGCCTGCCTCCTGCTCTTGCAGTGCTTCAGCACATGTTATACAGTCATTAGCATCAGACCAAGCCTCAAAAAACATCTGGCCCTCACAGCAGACCTTGCTGCAAGGTGAATGAGGTCAAAATGGCTCCAGCTAGAAAGAGAGAAACCTGTTATGCAAGAGTAGGAAATGAAGAGGAGTCCTGAAACTGTGCCTAGAGAAAAGCCCACCTGTTCTGCAGACCATCTTTTCCTCCCCTCCTGTAAAAGAGAGACACTGAACTGCTGCCAGAGTTAGGAGTATAGTCAAGAAGAACTTATAGGATAAATCCTTAATTCCTTAAAACTGAGTGTCAGCTTCAAGTCTGTGATGCCAGCTTTGCATATTCACAGATTCACAGTGTGTCCTCATTTCATTCTGTCTGGAATGTCCTGGAAGCTGTAGGTATTACACCGTGCACACTGAGAGCTCAGCGACAGCCGATGTGGCTCCAGCTATCCTTGCTGAAACGACAACACAGCTGCTTCCTGTGTGTGACAAATGGACTTCTTTCAGGCGGGGGTGGGGTTAAAAGAGGTGATTTGGAGATACTGGCCAACTGCACGAACTTTGCAACATCTGGGTAAAGTCAAACAATTCAGCTGGATTTGGCAAAGGAGAAGGGCTGTGCAGCTTGAGTGTTGCAGGAGGGGTATCTGCCTTCTGCAGGGTGGTTGAGCCTAAACTCCAGTTCAGCAAGCTCCTGTATCCCTGTAAGATTTTCCTTTCACTCCCTAAGTGCCAGATATGTTTACAAGATTGAAACAATTCAGCATCCTATCCTCCCTCATGGGGGAACTGGATGTCTATTTTGCCATGTACACATACCCATTTACAAAAGGGAGGTATTTGGAGTCAAGTCAGTGACAGAGCCTGGATTTAATTAAGATGTCAGTGAAATGAATCAAGCCAAAAGAAAGCATTGCCAGAAAATACAAATCTTTCCTCCCACTCCCCCTCAACCAGAGGTTGCAATCTGTGCACTTACCGTGGCAGCCCCAGCCACATAACCCAGGACGGCGACCACTCGCTGCTCTCAGCAGTCACTTGTGTGTCCTCAGGGGGTGGGAGGTGACCCTGCTCCTCCTGGGCTTCACATGCTCTCATCTCCAGGGCTTTGAGCACCACTGAGGAGCTGGTGTTCTTCAGCAGGGCGACGGCCTCGCTCCGGCTGACTCCCGTCAGATCAATGCCGTTCACGTTCAGCAGGATGTCACCTGAGACCAATACAGCAGATGATTAAAAACCCTGCAAGTGTTTCAGGATCCCCTCCCCACCTCCACAAACAAGTGAGTCAAATCCATGGCCAAGAACCGGCAGCCTGATGAGGTTTTTTGTTATTCCTATCGTTTAACAAAGCATACGCTAGTAAACATGCCACAGGCATGAGGGGAGATTCCTGTACACAGAAACCTTGCGTGGCTGGACAGAGGATTTGTCCTGGTTTCTTTCCACGTCATCTCCTGCATCTGGAGCTGAACAAACAGCTGGGGTCCTGCTGTACCAACAAGCTTTGGTACTGGTGCCTAGTACTGCTCTGGGTCTCTGGAGTCCACTTCCAGCTAACAATATTTGTACTCAGCCTAAGCTTGAAACCCCACAACTCAGTGATGTTTTTTCTCCCAGCTCTCCCTTAGCAGAGGCCTGCCACTCCAACTGGCTCTTCCTAGTTTGCTTTGTGGAATAACATGTTATTATTTTCATATTAATGGCTGTTTGAATGGCTGCAAGCCAAACCATTTTTCTGTATGCCTTATTTATAATATAGGCACAGCAGCCACAGAGAAAAATGCAAAGATGACCTCAATTACTACAGGAAGAACAATAAAGACATCACTAATGTCATGCAAGCAGCCTCAATGCCAAGTGCTCTGCAACCCTTCAGAGCAGGCTGCCATGCCAGGGCTTTCCTGGGTGCCCTCTATACTTGGCCTGGATGCTTCTCCAGGCAGAGATTTATCACTGTCAGTCCAGGCACTGCAAATGAGCATTAATCTCTTCTTGTTGTCTGTCCCCAATAAGAAGGACAACAGCCTAAGAGCTGCTCTACATCAGAGACCTCTGGTGCTATTATAACATCACATATTCATTTGTTTCTAATTTTATCAAATTAACTAGGCTGAGTTTTCCATGCTGCCTCATGATGAATATATTTTGGAAAGTGTACTCCATTGAGAGGCATTCATCTCCCAGCAGAAGGAAAGGGGAAATCTGCTGTTTTGCTCCTGTTGTTGTGTTCTCACATGGGTTTCACTGAGTAGGCACAAAGAGGGAGTTCCCATGTGTGCCAATGCTGGGCACTGAGACCCAGGCTCCTGGGGTCTGACTGGGTTGCAGCTATTCCGCCCCATTTTTGGGTGCCTTCACTTCCCTAAAACTCAGGATTTCCCTCCAGTTTCCAGGCAGTGACTGGACTGAGGAAGAATATAGGGGATGAAGGGTAGGTGAGCTGTGTCATTGCTGGATGCAGGCTACTGAGGGATCTGGCTCTTGAGGATGTAACATCCTGAAACCTGAGAGTTTCATCTTTCCTCTGCTGCCCAGCTATTCCCACAAAACCAACTGATAAAATATGGTCCTCATCTTGCTCTAAAAGCTTATTCACGCAGAAGGGGAGAAACTATTAGCTTTATCATTCCGTGACATCAGTAGCTAAATGGGGGTAGGAAGCCACTATTTCCAAACATGAGGCTGAGCCACAAGGCATTAATATGGCTTCATATACAATGGGAATTTTGATCCTGTATATTTAATTCAAATTAATGAATGCAATGACAAATAAGCAAAAAAAAAATTACTTTGAAAACACATGAAGGTTGCACAAATAATGTACCAAGAGTTAGGAGAATTTTCCTGTGAAAAGGTATTTATCTTTTTTTTACTACCAGAATATTCCTATGTCCTACTTCACAGAGATGATTACTGCTGTGTATTATGCCTTTTCTGGTAGCTGACTTGAGATCCTCTAATCTGACACATCCCAAAATTGATAGGATTGCTGAAGATGTCAGAGTGTGAAGCTCTTTCACTATCCCGCAGTTTTCAAAAGAAGCTCTTCATTTAAGGCAGGCTTTCAAAATCCCCCTTTTTACCTGTTTTTATCCTGCTGTCTCTGCTAATCACTCCTCCAGGTTCCACACTTATCACATAGATAGGCAGATCCCATTCTCGGTTCGATGCTCCACCTGCCACAGTCATTCCCAGCGATTCTGTGTGATCTTTCCGGACAGCCACCACCTTCTCGTGACAGGTGACAGTGTGAAGGGTGCTCTGTGATGGAGAAAATAGCAACAACAAACACAGTTTGTGGGCATGGTGACCTCCCTGACAGTTTTGGCATTTTCTATCAAAACAAATATTCATGGAAGTAACACCAAGACACTTCCCAGCCACATGGCCTGATGGCCGGCAGGACTCCCTCAGGGGCTTGAGCATCTGCAGTCAGAGCTACCACCAAGATAACTGTGCTTTAATAGTTAAAGTCAGGCACTGCTCCCATGAAAACCAGAGTTGTTTTAGTCCTAAGGCCAATAGAATCAGGTCCTTGAAAAGTAAATAAGAAATTTGATTTTAAAAGAAAAAAAAGTTCTTGATCATAATATCGCTACTGGTCATCATATCTTTTACTATCAGGTTATGCTTTGTATCTTGCTGCTTGCAGTCTGAGCATCATCTGTAGTTAGTGAGAAATAGTCCTCTTGGATTTGAGGAATGAAACCATTGGGGACATATTAGAAGAGACATATTTCATTTGATCTTCCAGATGTCTGTGTTTCTATGTAAGTTATGGGTGGAAATAGACTTGAAGAATAAGTGTTTCTGTTCAGGAAAAGAGAAGGACATTTACAGTGGAGAGAGAGCAGTTTCCAGGGTGCTCTTAGTGCTTCTGCTCGAAGGGTCAATTTGGGACAGCCGTGCCATATATTTCTGCCTCTGAGCAGGAAAAGTTAAATACACACAGCTGGTCATGCAATAACTGGTGCATGAGTGAGGGTGCAACAAACCTGAGGTGCCCTCAGGATGGAGAACCACTGCAATGCAAGCTCCAACAAAACCTCTGAACTGAATGCCATGTTTACCATGCACTCAGTTCTTACAGAAGAGTTTGAAAGGCAAATAAATGTGGACTTAAATGTTAATTGCTTTGCTCTCCCTAAGTATTTCCTAAGCAGTGCTCCTGACATCAATTCCTGACAATCCCAGTCCTTCTTCCAGGAGCAGCATTATCCACTCCAGGCTCCTATATAATAGCATGCTTCTAAATACATTTCAAATGCATATTTAAAGGATTCTTCTCATTCACAAATGTGACCTCACATTTGTAATATGCAAAAATAATCTATAAAACTCATTTAAAGCCACATTAATCTCTTAGTAATCTGACATCTCACAAAGACATTTTACATTGATTCCTGGGCCAGCAGCATGGAAAGTGGAGCAGATGAATCCACAATGCCTCCCTAAGTGACAATGATGGGACAAAGGAAGATTATGACAAGAATTTTTTTATGGGAATAGGACAGACTACGTCTTTGATTTGTGCTTTCTTTTAAAGGTATGTTTGGTGGAACTAACTCCACATCAAGATTTCTGTAATGCAATGTTAACAACAGAACACAGGACCTCCTAAAAGCTTAGCAAAGGACTCCTCCATGCTTGAGCAGATGAACAGCAGCTGCCACAGAGCTCCAGAAACAAAAAGGCAAGGAGCTTGGTGGAAAAAAGAATTCTCTCAGTCTCTGAAAGAAAGCCAAACACAGTTGTTTGGACATATTAGACGTGGTCCATGCAGAACAAAGGCACTATGTCACAGCCATTTTGCTTGGGGCTTGCAAACAAACCTATAAATTTCTGAAGATTTTAAAACCTTCAGAAAATGTTCTCTTCCTGATAAGTTTTATGTTCTGATTCAGATAATTTTAACCTTTCACCTTTGTCTTTAGGGTGTAAATATTTTAAACATAGTAGTTCTATCTTTATGCAAATTAATGTTTCATCCATGTTTTGCAAAAATATCCTTTTTCCCTTGAAAATGAATGGCTTTCCATCAGGAAAAGGCCACTTTTTGAAACATGTGTGATAGGGGGCTACTAATTTTCCCAAAATTGTGATCTGAAATTCTGTAGCAAAACATGAAATTGGGATTCTATTTTTGGCTCTGAGTGAGAGAGCAGTCCTGTTACTTATGCAGCATACATCTCGGACAATAAAAACATTAGAGCATTAGCCAGTTTATCACTATTTTTTGAGGAATCAGCACAGAGAGGAAAGATTTCAAAGTACTGCTTGGGAACAAATTGTCCTACTACATTTCAATGAAGAATTATAGAAGTACCATTACTTGTATGCTGAACAACAAAGAACCAATTTTCTTTTGAAGCTACTCTTTCCCAGGTCATTTTTATATGCCTGCAGAGAGAAAAGATTTGGGGCAACTTGACTGAGAGGAAGGCAGTGATGAAAGGAAAGTAAAGCCTTTTTTAGTAAACACACGTAGAACTTGCTTGGAGGTACGATCGATAGCAAGTAAAGCAGTTAAAAGGCAGTGTTTATCAGTGACTGCATTTCAGTGCATTCTCTTCTAAACAATTGTCCTTCTCTGTCATTTTGAACCGACCTTGGAGGTCAGGAGAAGAAAAACATAACAGTTCATCTCCTCCTCTTTTTATTTTTTCCTCCTTTTCTGTATATTTATTAGAAAATAAATATTTACAGCAGATTATCACAATATCAAAGCCATGACACGTGTCTTGCAGGCAAAAAACATTGCTGTGTCTGTTTGGAAAATGTACTTTACCTGAAGGTTAACCTGTTCATTTGGTCAGGAAACATTGCCTGCTCCAGCAACATTTTCTTTGCCCTAAGTACTAAACAATTAATTTGAAAGAAATAAGAAAACAGTTCCAATTAAAAACAAGTGCTATATAATTAATGGCAAAGCTCCCAGTGACTTCAAAGGAATTGAATCAGGCCCGTTTATGTGTTACAGCCTGGCTTCACAACCTCAGCTGCACAAGAAAGTGTTTGTGACATCTCTTCTCTGAATCCAGGCAGCAGCCAGAACACTTTGGGCTGTGCTTCCCCAATCTCTGTACAGGGGAAAACAGATCCATGAGACCCTGGGCAGGACCAATCTCTTGGCACACCATACACCTGGCATACACCACCAGAGAAGGACATGGTCACAAGAGATCATCCTCTTCTTACCCAGAGCCTTGTGGGCAACACGGCTGGTCACCACTGGCCTGAAGGAGAGGCACCTCCCTGTCACTTCCCCACACTGTACAGATGGAGGCTGGCTGTCCTGAGGCCAAGAGCTTGGCCCAAAGTGGCTCCTGAGCCACTGCACAAGACAGATGGCTGCTGGAAGCTAGAGCTTATTCTTGATGGAAGCTAGAGTTTATTCGTGATGGAAGCTAGAGTTTATTCCTGATGCTGAATACAGCCACAGGCTGAGAGCAGATTTCAGCCCATGTACACATACATGCTGTACAGGGAGAACAGTTTCACTCAAAGAGAGCATTCTTGACCATCTATTATCACTTTCCTCAGTAAGCTCAGGGGACAAAAAATGCCTTAAAATTAGCCAGAAATCAAGGCAGCTAGCAATCCTCTATTAATCACATGTAATAAAGCAATCCCACTGATAGCAGTAGGCAGCAGAATCATCAGACCACACACACATGGGAGACTCCCCTGACAGTGAGGCCCAACCAACAAGCACTACCTTGGTTTTTGGGCAGAAGCATGTCATGTACAGGCCCTAGGTTTGCAAGCATTGCTCCTGCAGTAATGCCTGCTTAAAATAAATAAACATTTTTTTAATCTTTCAAAGCCAGTTTAAAAATCTTGAATTGCAAATTATGTTCAGTTAAACCTTCAGCAAAATATCATGAAATATTTAAACTGACACAGTCATGCCCTATAAAAGGGCAACTAACACTCCAGTAATGTTTGTATCAGACCAAAAGTCCACAGTGCCTGAAGCTCATTGTGTCTGCTGGCTGTACTGATCTGCTGATCTACTGCCAGAGCATTTTCTCTGATAGAAGCCCTCTACTATGTACACACAAAGCTAAAGGGAGGTAGAAACAGTTCAGAATTTTCTTTTTTTGCCTGTGATCTTCCCTGGAAAGTGCCCAAATGGTGGCATTGGACAGAAGCCCACGGCAGTACACCCACTCATGTGCTTATCCAGCACTCATCTCTTGTGGAAAACTGGAAATCCCCTTAAAAGCTGTGGTCTATGCAACAAGAGATGATTCCTTAGTCTTTATAGCACTTGCTCATTAAAGGACTGTTCATTGTGCCTTCAATCTCACAGCTACCCAAAATATTGTGGGACTTACCAAGAGCTCCCATCCAACATCTCTTGGTATAGGAAGAGAAAATGAGGATCTCAGGGCAGAGAGAGACAAGCTCTGTTCCCAAATAATCCCGTGAGGTATCAATTAATTACTCAGACCAACATGGCAGAGTTAGCAGGTGCTTGGATCATCCCTAAGAAGAATGCAGTACCAACACAAGCTAATTGCTGTCCTACACATACCTTCCTAAGGAGACCATTGCTTCAGTAGAAGGTCATGCCTTGCAGATGCATCATTAGTTGGGCACTACTTGCTTGTAGCTACTGAACGCTGCCTGCTTGCGGTTTTAACTCCTGCTAATCTGGTCCCACCTAACAAGAGCTGTGATTGCGACTTTGTGGGAAAGGAAAACTAAAAATACATAAATATACACTAGAGTTTTTAACACATAAAAACACTGAATAATGTAGTTTTAAAAGACCCGCAAAAATGGGTATATTTTAACATTTGTAAAATCCAGAGCTAGACATGTCTCCTGGCTGACAGCTGTGCACCAGATATTTGATCCAAAGGTCCCTCTAAGGACACAACTGGCTATCCATCAAGCAGGATGAACTTAAGCCCTGCCTGCACACCTCCCTGATACCCCCTGGCACCCGTGGCCAGGGTCAAGCTTGCATGGGTTTGCATAAGTGGTGACACTCAGGGTGATTAATGTAAATTAGCCAGACATGTGGCTTCAAATTTAGTGAAATTAAAAAAAAAAAAAAAAAATCAGTTCCTCCAAGGACATGCCTTGTTCTGTCTAAAGTGGAAAGAATAACACTGAGCAAGCACAGAAAACATATTTTCAAAACTCTAACTGCATTGGTTCATACTTAAAACCTCCTATGTTTGAAGATCAGCATCTCTCTGCCTCAGGCAAAGAGAATATTGTGAGTGTAGATGCACGGAACACGCACTCTGGCCAGGTACACAGGGACAGCTGGGGCACAGTGTGGCAATCACAGCCTGATCTGGGTGAGATGGCTGCTCTGTGCTGTGTCCCTGGGTGCTGCACACCAGCAGCCCTTGCACACCCCACACCATGCAAGCTCCAGGTGCTGCCAGAGCAAAACAAACACGCTTTGGGTCTAAAGCTCCACAGAAAGTCCTTGTGCTCTCAGCAGCCAGGGCATTTTAATAAATGAGCAACAGCCTAATGATGACCACAATTTTCAAGTAGGTTATGGGAATTTTTTAGGCCAGCATGTGAAAGCTTTTTGTCTGAAGACTATGCTACAGATGGAAAAACTTCGGAAAAAAATTTCTTTTTGTTGGAGCTCATTGTCCTCTGCAGATTCCCACTGCTGGTCAGACCTGTGGTCGTGGCCAGGACACTGTGTGCACATCAGCACCTGCCCCAGCACGGCCCATTGCCTTCTCTTTCCCTCCCACGCCAGGCAGAGTCAGGGCAGAACCAGCGGACAGATAATGAGCGGCACAGCCTTTGTGTTTCCATTGCCAAGCGAGATGTGCTTTTTCTGGTGGCAGAAGCCAGAGCAAACACCCTCAGACACAAAACACTCCCTGCCCCCCCGTTCCCCCGCGCAGGGACGGCAGGCACCCCACACAAGAGCCCTCACCTTGCCGGGGCCGCTCCTCTCGGCGGGGCAGGGCTGGGAGCCCCCGGCAGCCCAGCCCGTCTCCTGCAGCAGGTCCGGGGGCTGCTGCCGGCTCTGCCGCGACACCACCAGGTGAACCTGCTTCTCGCTGGCCTGCGGGGGAGCACACTGTGAGTCCCACGGCCCCAGCGCTGCGAACCCCGCACCTCAGCCCCACAGTGCCTGGGAAACGCAGGAACCACTTAAACGTTGGTTGGATTTCCCATTAATGAGGTTGCTGTGACATAAAGCATGCGTCAGTTCAGGTCAGTGAAGTTCATTAAAGTTTACTGTCTGCTACTTAATATTTTTCTTGAAAATTTGGTGTTAACTCTAAAAAATCCTTCCTACCTGCCCCAAATTTGGCTGAAAGTAGTGATCCACCACAGTGCATTCTGGTCAGCTCTCTTCTACACCTGTGTATACCACTGCAAAGCAATACACAGGTGTATACCATTGCAATTCTCCTGCCATGGTAGAGAGACAGGCAAACTACCAGAGCTGTTGCTGCTCAATGGATGGAAAAGCTGAAAAAGCTACAATTAACCCTGAGACCAGGGATGTGCGTAGGCCTTGCCCAGTGGAAGTGAGGAATAAACGATGTAATTAAGTCCACCTGCATGCAATGAGAATGACAAATGTAAGGAAGCGTAAAGAAAGGGAGAAAAGGTATTTTCTTTAGTGAAATAAAATCCTACTGAAGCAGAGCACAGAGAAAGAGGGTGGGCATAAGCAAACACACAGGGTAATGAAGTTTAGGATGGGAAAGCAGCTCACAAACTCTCAATCTAGGAAGAGCGGTTTCAAAGCAAATAACCCAAGCTCAAAGAACTTCTAGGCCTTTTTTCATAATGCAGTCAGAATACTTGTGTGCTTGAGAGATGCTGCAATGATACTTCTGAGATTATGTTTGTTTGTTATTTTTAAGGGGCTCTGTGTGTGTTTGCCTGATATTAGTGTTAATTCTGTGTACAGGTGGGGGTTTTTCTATCTTATTGAACCATCACTGTTTCCCTAGAAGCAAATGGCTTCATTTGCCCCTCACTGAGGCTCATATGAATCTGTTCAAGACAACAGTGATGCAAAGATAAATCTGAAAGGGAGTGGGATTTACCCAGATAAATCATAGATGCCTGCCACAAACAAATACACTAAACTAAAATGAAGAACAGTGTAGCAATAACCTCAGTGCTATAGAAGCATACTCAGAAGATGTAAAAATTATTCCTCTAATCTCCTTCTCTCTAGGCTAAAGACCTTGCTGTTTTGCCATGAAGGAGGGGCTCTTAATGACCAGTCTGCAGAGGAACTCCTGCCTGCTGGCTCTCAGCTTATACCAGAGGAACTGCTCAATATCCAACGTGGAGCCCCCACAAACACATCTGGAGCCTGATGCCCTGGGGCTGCAGCTGCAATGCTTGGTGGCACCACAGCCCAGGGGCTGCAGCTGCAATGCCTGGTGGCACCACAGCCCTGGGGCTGCAGACCTCCTGGCTTGCTTGCTAGCACTGCTCACTGGGGAGAAGCTCCAGGGAAAACTGGCATTGAAAAAGCAGCTGAAAATCAAACACAGATCCAGTTGCACTATTGAAATCAAATCTCCCACAGACAATTAACAGAAGCCAGAGGAAGCTTCTGGGAATTTTGTTTTTATAGCTTTGTTTGTCCTTTCTGGAGTTGAATGCAATAGCTGTAGCTGAGAGTTAAAAAAAAGCTTTGGAAAAATGTCATTTTAGTTAAGAAAAGGCAACCTAACTTTCCTAAACCTCCAACTTCAACTTCGAAATATACATGTTCAAGACATGCTATTTTCAGTGAAGTAAAAGATGTGCATGTCTTTGTTACTTTCCCAATACCTTGGGGGATGCTTTTTTTTTGACTAGAAACTCAAATCTTCACAGCTTCATAATATACAATTTAGTGCATACACACACATTTCAAAATAACTTTCTAGGCATTTTTAACAGAACTGGTTTTATGGAATAATAATTCATGGACTCTGGACTCAACTGGTACCCAAAAGTAGAATTCTGTATATTGGGAGAAAAGAAACCATCCTGGACCCCAGTTTGTTATATGACTGAGGTGGAACTGAACAACACGAGATAACACCTCCCAAGGGCACGTGGCCCTATGAAAATACTGTTTTCTCTAAAATTAACAGTTTCAACTTAACACAACTTCTTTTTGAAATGTATCTGCTGCCACATGGTAAGCCTCAAAGCTGGTTATTTAGAGAAAGGTTGTAAAACATGATTAATTCTCAAAGAACAACTAGCAAAAGTTCAACAAGAGTCTCTGTTGCAATGGCACATTTGTCTACAGGCCAGTCAAGCTGAGTTTCTCAGAAGTCAGAGTGGTTTAGAAAGTTATCCAAACAACCAGAACAGCTTTTATATTTACATACATATGAAAACCCATTAATGTTTCTACTGATCAGATTATTTATTGCTGATTCATTCTGATCTCTTCCCTCCCTCTTACCAGTGGCTTTTCCCACAATTGTTTCTCTGTATTTCATGCTGAAGTGAAAATTAAAGAGAGGAGGTGAGCTTTGATGCCAAGTGCAAGTAAGAGCTGAAACACTCCACTAGAATTAAAATCTGTTAAGAGCCAAGGCAAATCAAGCAGGAAGGCAGAGACACAAGGCAAACTTCTGAGCATCTAGTGGGTAATTGCATCTTAGACAGAGGCAGCGGCTGCTCTTGGCAGAAGCTGCCCCATGTCTCACTGGGATGATGGAGCACGGATATGCTCCACGTCACAGCCTGCTTGTCAGAGGCAGTGTCGGGTAGAAAAGCTGCTCCTCTGTCCCTAGCAGCTGCTCGGAACTGTGGGGGAAGGAGGTGAGGAGGAGGGTGAACATCTGGGCTCAGTAAAGCCTGACTCAGCCCATGTCGCTTGGCTCATTGCGCTCACATGGGCACCCCATATCTGTTACCTTGCACTTTTCTTGTCACTTTCATGGAAAACAGATGTGGAATGTCTTGTTACTTAGATTCAAAGTGCCACTTCTGACACGAGGCCATGGCTTAAGATGATGTGGCAAGCAGGAGGCAGCAAATGTGTTATGATGTGTGCACATTCCTAATTAGCACTTATACATTTTCTTCATTTCAGTTCTTGTGAAAGAGCTTAGAGCTTATAATCAGCCAGACACTTAATCTACTGATTAGCAATTGCTTCACATATGCTATTGTATAGTTTCTATAGGTCTCAATTGTCTCAATTATTCATTATTTAAAAGTCAAAAATAATCAGATTATACAGAAATCTTAGAAGAAGAAGAAACTGATGGTGTATTTGCAGCTTTCACCACCATAAATTAGAAGACCTCAATGCACTGCAAGTGGCATGCTGAGCTCTCAACAGGCAGGAAGGATGCTGTTGAGAAATCAGAGGACACAGTGAAATAGCCCTTCATGTAAGAAGCAAATGCAAAACACCTGGGTCTTCAGTATAAAGGTTTTTCTCTGGCATAACATGGAAACAGGAAAGGCAAATGATAATTGATGAAAAACAACAAAAAAGACACAGGTTCCAGGAATTTTGCATTAGATAAATGTGATTTGTAGAGCTCACATCAATGCAATATAATCCTGGCTATTTGGAAACCTGAATTTCCCCTTTGATGGGCTTGTTTAAATTCCCAAGGATTGGTGTGCTTTTCAAGTATTACTATAATTAACATCCACTCTTTGGAGACCAATAAGGGCTTTGGTTGCACTTTTAAAAACTTGTATGTGAATACTCTTGTTAGTAATTTTTTCCATTCCATCTCATGCGTTTTTTGCTTATGAAGCACTGATGCCTTGTTTTGTAGCCATAAAGAACTGTTCCAAGAATAATAGTTTTTTAGAAAATTTTTCATTCCAGACTTGTTGCCCTTAGAGAATTTAAAGCTTCCCCTTCTGCCTTCTGTTCCCAGTTACTGAGCTACATAAGGTAATCCAGAAAGAAGCTGGACCAGAATTTCAACAATTGGCACTATGTAAGGGGATGATATTTTCTTCACCTATGCTATAAACTTCACAATAAAAGCTGTCTACAACAAATGGTGAACCTATGCTAACACAGAAATCCTTTCCACAAAATGCATGGATTTGACTGCTTGCTTCAGTCTGACTGATATTACCCTGATTATACCTGTCAGAAAGAAGAAGTTGGCCTGATTTGACATCTTGTTACTGAAGCCCATGAATTTCTTCAAAATGTGAACAGTCTACCTGCCTCCAAATGAAATTCAAAATTGCACAAGTATAATAACAGCTATAAATATGAGATAAAAGCAACAAAAGATTCTTGGTTTTGCTTTTTATGCTGAAGTTTTATAAAAACATAGTCTGTAAACAAAAAACTCAAATTGGTTCTGGAGGGAAAATTAGGCAGAATCTGACCAATTTTGCACCTGAGAAAGGCATGAGTTTTTTTCATCTGACAGTTCTGTGTTAGCTAGCACCCATTTAGTACTCCATGTGAGTCTAAACAGAGGTGAATAACTACAGATCCATTTTTCCAAAATATACTGGATTTAGGTAAGAAATACCTACAAGGTGTGGACTACCTTGTAGTGGTAGTCCACAGCCTTAGGCTACTCTGGTTTGGTCCAGGGCTGTACCAGAGAGCACAGTGACTCCTGAGCCAGAGGAGTCAGGATTCTGCTGGAACCAGTGCTGCCAGGGTGGAGGCTGGCATGCAGATGTTTGCACTGATCTATATTTTCCAAACCCTGCTGGTAGCAGGTGCCTCTGTGGGAGTCCATGCTCATGCTCACACTCATCCCCACAGTAAAACCAAGGAGCTTTCACAGGAGTAAATCCCCCTCCAATCTTGACTCCTTCCCTCTTCCAAATACACAGGCTCAGTGTTTGTTTGCTTTGCGGTGGATGGTGAAAAACCACTGTTTGTTTTTTGCCCAGCTCAAACGCCGTGGTCAGGGCGGGGAGGACAAACCTGTATGAGCTGCGCGGCGCTCTCGGGGCTGCCGTAGCGGTGGTCGTGCCCGTTGATGGCCAGCACGCGGTCGTTCTCCTGCAGCTGCCCGTCCCGTGCCGCCATGCCGCCCTCCAGCAGGTTGAAGATGAACACGCCCGGCTCGTCGGCCTTGCGGACCAGCTTTATCCCCAGCTGCTCATCCGGGCTGCTCTTGTTCAGCACGACGTGGAAGCTGTCGTCCCTGTTGCAGTGAGCATCGAGCGAAAGGCCGCTGTTGCGGCACCGGTACCTCTGCTCTCGCAGCACCGTCAGGCGCAGCACGTGGCACGGCTGCTTCAGGACCGACAGCGCGTAGTTGTGAGGCACATTTTTGATGTCCATGCCGTTTACCTGGAATAGAGAAGTGTAAATCAGCAGCAGAAAGACGGTCTGTTCCAAGTTGACACTGAAGAGGGCAGATCTAGATACACAGATGTCTTCATATGAAGTGACATGTGCTATTTCAAACTGTGTCACACACGAGGCCAAGTTTGTGGTGCAGAACAATCTTCCCCGCAAGGAAAGGATGCGCTGCACAGACAGTTTCTGTCCTTTTTCTTCCCCTCGCTCCCTGATAGTCTCTAGACATACATGCTAGTTCTCATCTTTCTTATTGCTCTTTCCCAAGCTTCAATATCCTTTCATATATCTTAGTTTTATTCCACAGGCTTCTGATTTCAAATTGCCTTGCCAGCCTTTCCTTTCACTCCCACTGTTTTCCTGCTGTTTCTTTTCTTCTTTATCTCCCAGCTGTTCTAGGTACAGCAAAAAAAATATTCTTCACTAATGAATCTCTAACTACAAAGAAGGAAAGAGCCTCAAGTAGAAGTTTAAATGCCTTGGATATTTACTAACAATTACGCTGATTTACCACACTAGAGAATCAGACTTTCCTTTTTTTCCCTCAGTGTTTTCCAGGTAAGATTTAATTCAGATGAGAATAAAACTGTGTAACTACCACTTTTTAAATTTGAATGAGGAAAAGAAAGAGGAAAAAAGAGTTTCCAGTCAATCCCATCATGTTCGTATGTGTAAGAGTGACTAGGCATTGCACTTTATATTGCTAAATGAAAACCAGTTGCAAGATTGTATTTCATCGCTGGCTAGAAAACCTGAATCAGACGAGATATTTCCATGTAGCTTTACATTGCACAGGTTGAACCATTTAAGTATTAAGAAACATCTCCAAAATGTAAGAGAAATAATCCCCAGCACAGACAAAGGCATTTGGCTGGTGTTTGCTTTTGCAGATTTCCTATGTGGGAACAACGAGGCTGTTCTGCTGCAGTCTGGTGGGGAGGACTGCACCCAGAGAGACAGCTCAACTAGCTTAAGTTGCTACCTTGGGTACCACAAACAGCATGAGCTGCACCAGGATGGGGCTGAAATTCACAGGAATCCTTGGTAAATCCTGGGCAGTCAGCCATGGCAGGGAAGAGCCAGGCTGGGCCCATCCGTGCCACAGTCACAGCTTCATTGTGCAGTTTGGATGTGCCCTGCAGGAACAGCTTTGTCTTAGTGGTGCCATTAACTCTGCTGCTCTGTGCTGGCACCAGGACAAAAAGGCTCCCTGAAACACATAGCTGGGTGTGCATGCTATGCAGCTGCTGCTGGGAATCACCATCCAGAAGCATTTTTATTCACTGCTAGAGTGAAGTATGCCCACATTGTGATCCCTTTCCAAAGGGAAATCCCTTTGGCCAAGTCTGTCTGACATAAAGCAGAAAGCATGGCACAACCTTGGCATGCCTCAAGTGTCCTCAGGTACCAGTGGTATCAGCAAAAGCTAGGAGATCATGGTGCCTTATAGGTGGTGCTCTGAACTTCAGAACGGCTTTCTGCATGCAACTTTGCAAATCTCATCGTGATCGACTTCAGCCATCTCATTCTTTGTCAGGATATTTTTATCTCCTACCTCCACAGGACTGTACCTTTAGTATCATGTCTCCAGGCAGCAATCTTCCATCTCTGGCAATCACCCCATCTCGATAAATGTGCTGTATAATAATGTGAACCAAAGGGGTCTCACTGCCCCCCACGATCCTGATGGCCAGACTTTCATGGGGATCGCTGCGGCTGATCTTAATGCAGGTAATCTCCCCATCTGGAATCAGGTGGTACAGCCTGGGAAAACCTGGAAATGCATTTGTAAGGTATTTATCTGACAACTCAGCTTTGCTTTGTTGAAACATGCAGCGCACAACCTCAAGTACCTGCTAGTTAGTCAAGCTAGGTTTTATGCATGTATATGATTCATACCAAGTGGGAAGAAAAGGATAGATAAGCCTGCTGAATGGACTTGAAGGGAACTTTCTACAATTAATATATTCAAACTTCCTCTTTCCCCCACAAAATACAGCCTTAAACCTCTGATGTAATCCAGACAGATGAAATGTACTTACAGTTATACACAACATTTTAAGGAAATTAAATACATTTTTGGTCACCAGAGACACATCAGAACCAGGCCACAGTTTCTTGCTGGTCTTAGAACAGATGGGCATGGGCACCTCAGCAAACATCCATCCCTGCTGCGCTGGCTGTAAACCCTATCTCACTGGTAGCATCCCAGACTGCCCTGTTTTCTCCATTTTTGGTGTCACAGTGGAGGACAGGGCTCTTGTCTTGTGACATCCAAGGAAGCCTTTAATTTATCTTTAGCTACCAGAAAGGTAACAAACCAAAGGTTTGGACAAACCAAAGCACACAGTAGTTTCCCTACTAGACCACTCTCCATTCATCGCTGCCTGAACTCTAGGAAGTAGGAATGAGTGACTCTAACTGTGATGTGTCAATTAAAACCACAGTATGCTCAAAGTACCTGGAGGGAAAGATCTCTGCTGGCCCAGGCAATCTGGCTGTGGGGAGGAGGGACTAACAGTGGGCAGGGGTCCTTTTTGTATTTATAATGCACTGGATTAGAGTATCATCTTCCAAACCCTACTTTTCAACTGGCATGTCTGATTTCACAGCATGTCACTAATACTTTCTTTTCTTCTAGGTCAATTCAAAACTTTAATCCATATTCAGCAGTGAGTAAAGTAAAAGCAGCAGTGAAATTTCCAGCACAGGCATAGCAGCCTTCAATTATTTTGAATTCCCCAAAGCTGAGAGAAAGCATTTAAACTTTTTGCATGTGAATCCAATCCAGTGGTTATATGACAAACCTGTAAGTCAAAAAATTAACTGCTAATATTTTTTTCAATAACCTATTTTAGAAATGAAAGTATGAGTGTTAATAAATAGTAGTTAAGTGAAAAATGAAACTTTATAGACCAGAATCTGAGATAGAATTAATATTTGCTCCTACAGAATTAGCAGGCAACAAACCAGCAAGGCACCAAAACCTTTTGAGAGAGTGCAAGGGGAAAAAAAGAACAGGAAAAATATATTGAGAAACACCATGTTGCATCCCTTACCACTTCTTTGATCATATGCTCTTCAGGGTGGGAAGCTGTCCTCCTCCACGTCTGTAAAAAGCACCTACCAGTAGCACAGACTTCGACTTTGTGGTTTTACACAGACTTGACAGGCAATAAAAGTCTGTCTAGATAACTACACAGCCTTCACCAACCTAATACTCAACCATTTATTCTTGTAATAGTAGTTTCTGTGCTAATACAGGTTTACTTCAGTTTTGCAGGCAACTTTAACATTTCAGGAATGGAAGGTGCTTCATTTCCCCCACGCTCCTCTATTTTCTAAATGCTATTTGCTCAGCTTGTAATTTGCTCCATTCTCTCTAGCCTGAAGGGTGGATTCACATGATCTAAATCCAGGCCTCAAATGCACAGTTTGGTGATCTACTTGCTCTGACTTCCTTTGCAGTGCACAGGCACCCAAAGAGAGCGATTCCCATGCTAAATCACCCCTGGAGGTGCCAAATCTCCACTGCAGTGTAAGAGAAGAGGCAATTAACTCTGGCATCTCAGTGGGGTGGATAATACACTTAAAGTTGGACAATACAAACACTCCTCAAAAATCACCAATGGCCTGACCCCTGCATGCACATTTCAGCGTGCCTATAACAGTTATGTGTTAAGGGTTATGTGTAAGGGTTATGTGCAAAAATAGAGATGAAAATCCAGACACCTAGATCTTCCCTGCATGCAAATAAATTAATATACATGTATATATTGAAGATAACAAAACAGTGCTATAATAGACCTATTATGATGACTCAGTTCACATCCTAACAAACTATGCTTTTTGACACTGATGTTCATTTTCCCTTAGCTCATTCTGAAAACCCTTCTAAAGGAATTATTCAGTTGTATTTCTTGCCCATGGAGAATTGTATACTGAGCAGGCTATTGACACTCTCATGTTATTTCAACCTGCAATTATCCCAGACCAAAATCAGGGCAATGTGGCAGTGAACACGTCTCTACTCTTGTACAAGATTTACCTACATCTTTACATATGTATAGGTTTCTTTGCATTTTGAACAATGCCTTATCTGGTTTGTTAAGTCTTGCACTAGTATTTGGCTGACTTTCAATATGGCTTTATGCAGATTTTTTAAGATGAATTTTTGATATCTAATTTCCTTCTGAAATGTGCAGTCTACAACAACCCAAATCTTTCCAAGACATTTTTCTTTTGCCAGTCTGCAAGTCTCTAATGTCACCCTTTCATAGTTAGCAGGCTGTACTGCCTCACTTCCTGTCTTCATTTGACTTGTGTTCTTTATCAAATATACATAATAAACAGAAATATTTTCTCCTCAGATGAGCTAAGCAACCAAAACAATTCCTTTATGAACCATTAATTTCTGCTCTCTTAATTGAAGACTTGCCTGTTCTTTTCATCCCAGACATTTGTATTCTCAACAACCTAGAATGTCATAAGTAAAAGGCCAATTTTGATAAACTAACCTATTTACCTAATGCCTATTTTGATAAACTAACAGTAAGTGTGGCAATCTAAATATATAAAGTACACAAATACACTTTTAAAAAATAATATGAATAAGAAAATTCATAATTGCTTTTTCACCAAAAAGTCTGCATACATTGTGTGCAGTTTGATGAAAACTTACCATGCATATTTCATGATGATTCCATGTCTAGAAAGCAATGTCTTCAAATTGAATTATTAATGCATAGACCATACCCAGAAAAGGTAAAACCCTGGTTTAGAACACAGTTGCATACAATGACTGGGGGCTTAGGAACCCAATTGAAGGAACTCCAACTGAGTTGAGGGCTTGTACCTTTCAGATATATATATATTCTGTTGTGAGGCTGGAGTATCACTTTCCACAGACTCCATTTTCCAGCCCTTACACTCTTATTTAAAATTCTCCATTTTCTTTGGTCAGGTTTTCCAGAGCAGGAAAACCCAGGAGTATTGCATACCTTTCTTTACCATTTTATATTTCCAGTCCTTAAATATCGAAGAGCTGCTGAATCTAGAGAGAAGGAAACTTTCTGTCTTGTTTTTGGTGATTCTTCCAGGTTTTCCCACAGAATGTTGTGTTTTTGTCACGGGGGGTTGTATGGAGCATTCTGAATCTGTTAATATAATAAAATGTCACCTGCATTCAGAAAGACTGTGTGGGCTTTTTTCTCAGGCAGTATTCTCTTAATATTAGTGTGCAATGTTATCAATACTTTCACACATTACTTTATTGTAAACAACACAAGAGAGACCAACTTTGCACATTGAACTCCATTTATGTGGCACAATGTGGGACACTGAGCATTTGTTACTTAATGGCCATGACAGAGAATTACAAAATTTTAAGTATGCTTACTATTTTTCCCCACAGTTTATAATATTTAATGGTAGCATTCTTCTACTGCTCAGGTTTCTGCTGACTTCTGTGCACATCATGCTCCTTCCAACAGTGCTGCCACGAGGGTAGCTTCTGCCTTCATTCCCAGGACTCGGTGTGACAATGTGCAATGTTTGCTGTGACTCTTGGGGCCAGATTAATCAAAGGTCACTGTAAACAAAACTTGTATCTGTGGTTGCAAGTCCTCATTTAGATCAGGCAGCCTGGGTAATGTGCCAGCTCACCCCCACAAACAGGACCATCTGCAGCAGCACACATTCATCCTTCCCAGCATCTGGACACCAGAATTTAAATAAAGCTTGTGTAACCTAGTCTTGGAAAATTAATGTGTCTGTAAGTATCACATGCCCTTGTGCTGGTGGGGAACTTTATTCTGCAAATTTTCCTTCCCAATAGATTTTCATTTATCATGCCATCCTTCCAAAGGTTTGCCATCATTTTGATTTAATGCCTTCCATAAATTCTCCAGTGATGCTTCTCCAATGGAGGGGCAGGTAGAAGGTGATGCCAGTTCTAATTTCTCTTCTTGCTTCTGGACATTCCTCTCACCAAAGGAGTCCCAAAAGAACTAAAATGAAACTGTTGCTGAGTTGACTGTGCATCTAAAGAGTTGTGACTCAAACACAGCAGGGAAATTCATCAGTCTGCAGTAGAGGAAGTGCTACAGAGACAATGTTTCTTCGGGAAATTGCCTGGCTCATTGTTCCAGAGCAGAGTTCTTTGAACCAGTTCTGTAACAGCTGCTTTGGGATATCAGAATGGCAGCTGAATCAAATCTGAGAAAAATAGGAACAGTGTGGGATTTCTGTGAGGTGCAGCCTTCCTGAGACAGAGGTTGGGCTGTGCTGTCTTGTCCTGGGGCTGGATAAACCACTTTTTTCTGCTCACAGGGAGCCTTAATGCCATGAAATGGTTGATACCATCTGTGTTTCACTTACCTTCTTTTTCTTCACGTACTTTTCCAAACACTGAAGTATTTATATTATCTATCTATCTATCTATCTATCTATTATATATATGTATGCATATTTATATATCTCAAAAATATAACAGGGTTCACACTGAACAGTGCAAGAGGGAAACCTGTTCTGTGCTCTGTGGTTCTGCCAGTGCCTGCTGGGGCTGCCCTGGTCTTGACTGCTGCAAAGCAATGCCAGATGGTAGAACTGCATCCACTATGAGACTGAGTTTGACTTTGAAAAACATTTGCCATCCTCAAGGAATCCTAAATCAAATTTCTTTTACAATGGCTTGACTGCAAAATGAAATCAATGAACATTTTTGGAAGTCAAAAGCAGAGCTCTTTTACTCTAAAACTGTAAGGAAGTTTATAAATTGTACCTGCAAATTCTTTGCTCCTAAAACATTACCTGGTTCACAACTTGTATTTGTAGATCAGTTTGAGTAAAGAGTACGTATATATCTATAGACCTTCTTGGAACTGAATTTAAGGTGTGAAGCCAAACTAAGAGCACAGTGATACAAACAAGCATAGCAAAGCTGGAGCACTCTTTGTTTGGAGATATTTTATCATTTAAAAAGATTGTCAAGGTCATTTACACTAGTAGATCTAGTCAGAAGATATTACGTCTTAAATGCATCCGTGCCTTAAGCATGTCCCTGTCACCTTCCCTCACATCTCAGTGTGAAATTATTTCTTTTAAACTTTCTAAACTTCTACTTCAGACCTGGAAAGCTATTTGTAGCTGTAAATGCTGTTAATGAAATTGCTCTCGGATAAATATCACAAGCTTGGGTGCTGCCTGCAGACAAATATTTCTTGGCATGGGATTTTACAAATAACAAAGTATTAAAAATAAGAAAATCTTAACAGTTCCTTCCCCTTAAATATTTTCTCATTAGTGTTTGTACTTTTCATTCACCTCTAACATTTTCTTTGGTTTAGACATTTAACAACTCTCTACTGAAAATGCCACAAAAACACAGAAACAAAGAAAGCCCGAATCATTTAAATCCAAAATGAACACGTATTTTTTAAACAAATGAAACCACAGGATATAAACATAAATCATGAAGCAATCTCTGCAGTTCAGGATGGCTACCAGCTCCAGATATAAGGTAGCGTTAGACTGTAACTATTTCTTTGCTGTAATTATAACAGAAACACATTTGATATTTACACCATATTATCCAATGTCCCTGGGTGTCAGTTTTTCCAAAACCTGTTCTAGATTCAGTTTCAAGTTAAGAAGAATTTGAATGCTTTTTCTCCCCCATCAGAAACCATTATTTTGTCTTGTACCCTCACAGTCATATTGCAACTGAGCACTGGCTCAACCAACATAGCAGCTTCAGGTTAAATGCACCCACACACCCTTAATGAAGGGTCGCTGAGGGCTAATACATGGCTACTTGTTATGGTGTTCATTCCCAGAGCTCCTTTGACCAAAATACAGGCAAAACAGATTAAACAGAGACATGTGAATTGAGATGGGGGTACACTGAAAACTGGAATCAGATGAATTATACATTGAGCTTTGCCCGATGATCTTACCTCTCCTTTATCAAAAAGAGGTTATCAGCAAGAAGGGGCTCATTCACTCTGTGAGGCTGGCATAGTCTCAGCTTTATTCTGCTCATGCACTGACTAAACCCGGTGAGGAAAATGGTCACCAGAGAGGTGGTGAAGCGCTGCCTGATCTCCTGGGACAATGAGTCATGGCTCAGTTCTTTTCACAGATGGTCCCAGACACAAACCTGTGAAACTTTGGGAAAGGCAGCAGCACCTTTCCCACTGGCTGTGGGTATCTCTGAAGTGAGGAACCACCTCATTGATCCCCACAGGAGCACCCCCATTCCCAGGAGAGTGGCGTGGCAATGGTGAGACAGATACACAGGGCTCCCTTTTCTGTGTGACTCTCAGTGGGCACAGGGCAGAGCATACAGCAGCTATCCCTGAAGGCTGACCAACAGCTCTGATCAGAAGTCTAGCTGCAGAGTGCTCAGAGCAGCTGAGGTTTAAAAAAATAAATAAAAGAAGAAAACATACAGAGCTGGAGAAGAAAACCAGCCCCCAGCTGGCAAGATGATGATAACTGCTACAGAAAGAAGTACATTCATTTCCTCCTCCAAGAAGAAACAGAGAAAGCCTTTGAGATGCCATTACACAAAGCACCTGTTGCAAAGGACTGAATTGCAATCTTTGTTCAAGTTGTATTTGTATTTCTTCAAGTTACTTGCTTGCATTTTTTAAAGATCAATTTCCAGAACAGTGTATGAACAGGCATTCTTTGCAAATGTAATTAATAAAGTAATTTAGGTATCCAGCTTCTGTGATCTCATACTTAAGAGAAACTGCTTATTAAGTAATTATATGCCTACCTGGTTTTTCCAGTGCAGCAGAATACATTTGGAAGTTTAGAGGCGTGCTGGGTGCAGAGGAATGAAACCACAAGCAGACCCAAGGAGAGACTGACAATCCTGGCACTGTCAGTGGGGCCCTGGAGTGATTGCCATTACACATCCCTTACAGAGACAGCAATGTTTTTCACTTGCTGGGAATGTAAAGGCCAGTGACATCTTCACACATTTCTGCTAACTTCTGCTAACACCTGGACTGCACTGGGCTACTGGATAGGTGCTGCTGACATCCAGATTATTTGCACACCCTGGACATGGAACCAAGAATTCAATGGAGCTATTACTAAGTCAGCTATATGTCTAGGTGGAAAGTGGTCTGTATATCATCCTGAAGGGATGTCTTTTGAAAAATATGAACTTGAGGCATGGAGAATTTCACTCCTAAAAAAAAGGCAAGCTTTTGCTCACAGTGAATTGAAGTGTTACTATGGAACAAGAAATCGATCTGCCTGCTCAAACAGAGATATAAACAACTTGTAAAATTTTGCTTGGGAAAAAAAGAATATTATTTTTAATAATAAAAATGATTTAAAATTATTTTAAAATATAGTAAAATTATTCAGGATGTTTCCAGGTCAAGGAGTATATTCCCATCCCTTTTATGGAGAAGGTTCACAATTTTGAATTACCAGGTATGATTTTGGCTCTGTCAGCAATATGTGAAGTAGGAGAGTAAGTACCACAGTAACATAGTGAAACTCTCCTGAAAGAATGAGCAAACAAAGCAGAAGAATATTGAACATGGTTCTCCAATTCACCACTACTCACAATGGCATCACAATGATGCATGAAACTAGCATTTGGCAGCCTTTTGTGCTTATTTTGCGTGTGTTTCAATGAGAACTTGAATACAGAGCAAAAGGAAGCTGGGTATTTTGTATTCTTAAAGCCTGCATTCTGAACATTTGATCTGGGAAGAGAGTTGAGGTGCTGAGGCATCAAGCAAAGGAATAATAAGGTGAGTGGAGACCTTGATTAAGACATTGATTCCCACTCTATCATCACTTCCTCTTGATGCATGAATGCCATTGTTGGTTTCATAATTATGGTCCAAACTGATTAGTAACATTTGCTTATTGCTTTGAGAATGCCAAATGTTGTGTGTTATTACCTGCCAGACCCCTCATCCCTGACATACCTCAGACAAACTTGCCTCTCCCTGCTGTTTAAGAGCACAGCATTCTTACCTCATCACCTGCCTGGCTGAGGTAATAAAGGAGCCCACAGAAATGCAGAATAATTACAGTACTTCGCACTTCCATACCATCCTCCCACTGGGGATTTCCAGTGCTTCATAAGCATTAGCCAAAACTCATTAAGTTCTTCTCAAGTATGATTACTGTGATCCATTTGCTTTAGAGGGACAGGCACACGCCGATGGAGAGACTTGCACAAAATTACAGAGCAAATCAATGACAGCTCCAGTAACAGATCCCAGATGCCCAGATCCCACATCCCGTAGGCTAGATCTGGGCTGGCTATAGCATGCAGGCTGTTACCAGAACAGCCCTACGTGAGGTCCCACACACCCCAGCAATATTCTTGCCTGCCAGTCAGTAACATCTTCTGAAAGAAGAAAATAAGGAAAGATTGTGTTTTCTGGTTTGTTTGTTTTAATCAGGCACAGCCCACCACATGAAAGGCACGTCAGTCATGGATATCCATCTCCCACATGGACAGGGCTCCCCACCCCCTTTTGAGTGATAACACAAGATGAACCAAACATTACCTTCCTCTCCAGCAGCAGAGTTTCCAACAGTCTCCCTTTCCCGGTCAGTTTGGTTGGAAACAGCACTTCCACTTTTTGTCCTTCGAAGAACACTGAACGCTTTGTTTATTTTTTTAAAAGATCTGCTTCTTATAGTGGAACGTTCAAAGTGTCGAGCTGCAACAGCAGGAAAAAACCCAAATCAGTACAGTTCAGCAGCTCTGCTCTAGAACCACAGCATTTCTGAAGCCCCTGGCATACCAACATCAGGGCTGCCTGTACTTCACCTTTGCCCCCGAGTCCTGCTGGTACTTCGAGGCTGCACCCACCTGAATCTGGGTACAATCACCCTACCTCAGTCCCACACCCTCGAATTGCCTCCTTCCTGTCTGTTTTGCTAATCACATGGAGAAATCTCCTGTGAGTATGGTAGCTTTGGAAAGAATAATCCTCCATCAAGACAGAATTAGGAGAAATTCTGTGAAAAATACATATTTTCTCAGCTATACATGTTTGACCAAAAAAAGCTGGAAGTCATTAAAAATTCTTCTTGACAAAATCCCCACTACTACTTCTGTCTCAAAACCTTGCAATGCTTCTAAAGCCACCAATGATTGCCAACTGTTTCATGTAAAAAAATTCAAATATTATCATCAGGTGGGAGGGATCAAAACCTCACATATTCTGACTCGGATACAGCAATACAAAAGAAAAGTCATAATACTTTCAAAACATGTCACTCTTTTCCATCCTGCTAAAGATAGCTCATAGCTGTGGCTGTTCTGTGTGTTCCAGCTCTGCATGCTAGCCAAATATTGTAATCTAATAATATAACATTCCCTCAAACCAGACTGTGGCCTCTACACTCAATAAAACTGACAGAATTTATTGAGATTCTGGTGCTCTCTTCTTGCACCCTTCCTTTCCTCACCTCTCCAAACCCTGGCACAACAAATGGATAATGCTTCTCATTTCCTAGTCTTTCTTCATCCCTTCATCCATTTTCCCCATATGCAACTGGCAGCGCACAAGGTGGGCTTTTTCCATTTTAGCTTCAGAATCCTCAAACACATGCTTTGAACTCACCATTAACACTTCTGACTCTGCTTTGGCCAGGCCCTGTTTTTCAAGCATGACACTCACCAGAGACAGGTGAAGTGTCACAAGGTGAAAGATCAAGGCAAAGTCTCCTGATGCATCTTGTCCCTGACTGTTGTTATTTCAGCAGGACCAGCTCCTCCAAACTACACCTTCCCAAGAAGCTGGCAGATGTTTCCCAGGCTCCTAAGGGTATGTTTTCCTGAAAATACTTGGCAAGTGGGAAACACAGTTCCCAATAGGATTTTGGGTAGGTGCCCATGTCTGTGGGCATTACTTGGGCCACCAAGATTTAGTGGAGACACATTACCCAGCTACACCATCTCCCCAGCCCATCTCACATAGCATTTAATCTTTTAACTGAGCTGACTTACCTAAATAATCTTTCTAAAGATTTGCAGTTTACATGTGTACAGCTAGTCCGTTTTCAGCTTGATCCCGCCCCTGGCCAAGCCATTTTTTTTTACCTCAAATCTATTGGGTCACTGAGTGTGCAATTTGATAAACCATGCAAAATGAAAGCTTTCACTTCCCCCACCCCTTTTTCTTTTTTTTTATTATTTTTTTAATCCTCCAGTGACACATATTTAACATAAAAATGGACGTTGCAAGGGGCTAGCAGGCCCTGAAGCTGCCATTTTTGGCCCTTACTCCGGTTGCGGTTGCTGCGGTGCAGGTCCCCGGGGCTGCTGCCCAGCTGGCTCTCCTCTGAGGTGGGGCTGAAGGCCGGGTTCACCAGCCCCGGCTCGTCTGTCATTAAGGCGATGGCCGCAGCTGCTGAGAGCTCAGGGCCCAGGGCAGCCACTGCCAAGCTGGAGCCACGGTCTGGAGAGCAGTCCTGGGAACGCCTCTTCCGTTCCTTGGTAAGGCCATAGTGGGATGCTCCTTTACATCTGAGGAGAAGGGGGGAAAGAGAGACATGATGGCAAGTTGTGTTTAAATACTGCATACTTAAGGACATTCTCTGGTTCCAAGGAAGTGCTTGGAGTACAACCTGTGATGATCATGTTGACCAGTGAAATATGGATGGAACAAGAGGGAAAAGGCCAGTGTGCGCTTCAAAGGAGGTGAGTTACTACCTTACATGGGAAGAGCACTGCTGGTCAAGGAAAAATAGAGAGCCTCAGCCTTGTGTATATTCTTATGTGTATAAATTGTTACTGTGGATGCAAGAGGACAAGAATAGCAGGTGGCTAATTAAGCCAGAGGCTACAATCTATAATTTCCTACTTGCCTGTGATTGTTGAAGGAGAGCAGGGTGAGGCCTGACCCTTCTCTGGGTCTGCTAGTAAAAATAAAAGGCACCTTACCCAGTCCTGCCTCCTGAAAAACCCTCCCAGCCACCAACGTGGTCACATGTGGAGCATGGCACTGTGTCTGTAGAGACCAGAGCAACCCATGAAGGGAGGGCTGTAGGTGGGAGCGGGACACTTGGGGGCTGCAGGAATCCAGGCCCCAAATGGTGCCTGTACCGACCATTTACTACTCGAACTGAGTCTGATGAATTGTTTTCAATTCAGCCACAGAGGTGAAGTTGCCAACTCTGCAATTCCAGCTCTACTAAACATGCCTACTAAAACAGGCAGGTCATTGCCTTGGCAGAAGAAGAGGTGCAGGTGGGGGTAGGGGGTCCCACTGACCCTGCAGCCTCACCAGGGTCAAGGGGGGACTGCAGAGCTCCCACCAAGGGGCTGGGGCCTCATGCCAAGGTCCTTGGGCCAGCCTGGGACTTCACCAGCTCTGGGACCTCAAGGCAGGTTCTGAACTACTTCTGGGGGAAACCCCTCTGTTTCTCGTGGAGCAACACATGTTCCCAAAAGAGCTGAAGATACAGCATTATAAGGGCAAGTTACAAACCTGCTTTGAAACACACGCAGTTATGCTTCCAACTACCTGCTCTAGATTCACCCTAGACTGCAAAGGCAGGACCATGCATGGCATTTCTTTTTTAAGACTCATGAAAGAAAGTCACTTGAATAAAATTAAAGGTCATTGTAGTCTTCATGAGTCAGTATTCAATTAATGCTATAAAATAACTGAAAAGACAGAGTGACCAAGGACACGGCACCTGTGACTTCATCAGCACCACTTCTGCCCAGTGCCCACCCACTAGAACCACATTCAGTGCATTAAAAAAATAAAACTCTGCCTTTTAATCATAATCTAATGAGCTTGGCCTACTTTCAGTTACTATTGTCCCTTTCTTCATGGTGAAGGCTAACTGATGACTTTCATGAAAGTGCCCTGTAGGACAAACTCACAGAAATAGCTGCAGAAACCCTTAGGGATAGAAAGATCTTTGTAATATATGGCATGCTCAAAAAGCAATGCATAATACATACAGTACACAACGCTAGTGGGTTAAGTGTCACAAAAAGAAGTAGTACACTGAACAGAAGACTTGGAAGAGAAGTGATTATGGAAGCACCTCCTGAGATAGAAAGATGATATGAGGATATCATTGAGCTGTCTATCAGCTTCAGAGTAGCAGTTTAATTTCTATCATAGTACTGACTTTTGATGAGACAATTAATTAGAACCTTTTTTTGGCACTAGATTATGGTTTACCATCATTTACTTCATGCTGCTTTTGACAACTTTTATCTCAAAGAAGGAAAATATACTCAAACCAAAATCTGTCATATTGATGCCACTGTGTAAGGGTTATGTATGTGCTTTAAGGCTTGGATAGGAATGGCTGTAACAGAAGTTATTTCTGAAACTTTTCACAAGCAAAATGAGGCATCTCAGAGGAAAGTACTCTTATGGAAGAGAAGATTGGCCAACTACTTCAAAAGACCAATGAACAAGATTGGTCAACTACTTCAAAAGACCAATTTGAGGCACCCATTGCAAGGCAAAACTGCAACAATAGTCATGAAAAGAACGGAAGAACTCTCCTGCCTCCATTGCAGCAGGTATTTTTCTGTTTCCTTCCAGATTTTCTCACTTCCCCCAGAACCCTAAACTATGGCAGGATGCTCTCCTTTAGATTTCATGGGAAGCAGAAGCACAAAGGCCTTTTCCTCTTGCTACTCACCTAAACATCTTCATCACAGTGTTTTGGAAACCCATCCTTGACATCTGCCTCTTTTAGTAAAGTCACATCTGCTAATCCAGCCTATGAATGCTTGACAAAATAGTTTAGAAATAGCCTAAAAACCCAGCACAAAGAAGCGGCTTTGGGGAGAACAGTTTGCTGCTCTCAGAAGACAGTCTCTACTTTATAACAATCTTGCAAAGATTCAGAATATGATAAGAGATATTCCTACTCCTGTTTATTTTATTTAATTTGCCTGTGTTTTTCCCGTGTCAGTAAAGTTTCAGTGGCTGATACTAGAACATCAGCCTTGTGAATGGGTTCTCAGATGCAGATGTTTTTTTATTTGGAAAGCTCTATGAAGATCAATATGAAGACCAGAAGTGGCTCTGCCCAAAGACTCCCAGCTATTTGGATTCAATCACTGCCTGGTGCCCATCTGCAGCTCACTGCTACAGCCTTCCCTCTCTGTGGAAATCCTCACTTGCTGCTGCTGGCTGCACTGCAGACACACAGTCAACAGCTTCATTCCAACAGCAATGAACAGAAGACAGCTACTTTGAATGTAGAGAGGACTGACACAGTTTAAGATGTGGCTTATTGGAGAAGACAAGTTGTCATGATACAAAGCACAAAGCATATCTTTCTAGCACTGCCAGAAATAGTTAAAGAAGAACCAGAGCTCTTCAAGTATGATCACTGAAGCTATTTCTTAAATAATTGTGGCAGGCATAAATGAACACAAATCAAGACCTCTTTCTTCAGATTAACACAGTGTCCTTGAAGAAGGGGAAAAAAGTCCCAAGACCTCAAACTTGTAATAAAATTTGCAACAGCATCTCTTCACTTTCATTGTTTTGCTTGTGCTGACACTGCTGTGATAACAGAAAACAGAAGAGATGACTGTCTAAGTGGAATCATATTTACAGTGTTTAAGCTACATTTTTCCATATGGTTGGATTTGGCTCCCAGAAAAGAGAGAAACATAAAACAGCTACATGCCAGCAGTAATTAGCTCTCTCACTGTGAGTATTAATCACAATGCCTGATTTGCAGCTGGAAGAGTGGGATACCTGATTAACATAGCCAGTCAGAAAGTGAACTCAGCACTGTCTGCAGGCCAAGGTGAACCACAGATTTATGTTCCTTCCCAGTCATGCTGGACAGCGAGTATATCCGTGCAGCCGTGTGATACTGAAACAATTTGAAGGCCAAACCCCAGAGAGATAAACAGACATGAATAATGTGTGTTATACTCTTCGTGACATTAGTGTCACTAGGTGCACAGGAAACTGAGAAAGTAGTTTCTTCTGTTTGCACAGCCTCTTTTATGAAGCAGATATCTACTGTCTGATATTCTAGTATAAGCTAACCACTGGGTGATATGAGAGCAGTGGTGGCTGCTGAAATTTCACCCAGGGCTGCAATTCTGGCTGGTATCAACACTGGCAGCCACGGGGCAATCTTTGCCCAGCACCCTGTTCCACACTTGAGGGACACACTGCACTCCAGGCTTCAGGAGCAGCACATCCCAAGAGCCAGAGCAAGGAGATCCAAAACCCTGTGGCAGCCTTAACTTGGTCCTACCATTTGTAAAAACAGCCTTCAGTTAAACTCAAGGCCAACAGAAACATATCCACGTCATTTAAAATTCAAATTAAAACCATGGTTTGAAAAGAGAGTTCTCCTTGCAGCATCCCTGACTTGCACAGCAAAGGAGAAATTGAAAGTAAGATTGACCTCAAAGATTTCAATTACCCAGGCTGACATAGGGAAAGAATGTAAAACCAAAACATAAGCAAGGACAACTGCATGGATTTTTTCACCTCACTTCTAGTGATCTAAATAGAACAATTCCACAGGTTAAAAAAAATGTATATGTTTGCCCATGGTAGGGGGACTGTAACTAGATGATCTTTATGGTTCCTTCCAACACAAACCATTCTATGATCCTATGATTTATCATGCATGTGTTCTTAAAAATGCCCCGCCTTCTGTGTCACTTCACAGTCTCTGTTTGGGCATGAAACAGGGAAAAAAAGTGAATCTGAAGAGTCACAGTGGTTGTGACCCAGGCTTGACACAAATAAACAGAGCAGGACCCCTCCCCTGCCCAGTTCCAGTAGTGTTTTCCCAACCTCACTTCCAGCACCCCTCATATTTTGGACTGCTTTTCTTTAGTGCAGAAGCAGCAGACACATTGTCAGAATGCAACTAAGAATAATGTATACAAAGCACATAAGATTGCCCATCCGAAGAAAATACTGCATAATAGGCTGTCATTGCTGTCCCACAGCTAAACCCTGATCAGGGTAGACAAGTGTGTTTCAGCTATGGTCTCACTGCAAGAAGCCTCATCCCTGTGTAATTTGGGGGTCCAAACAAGCTGGGGTCCAAAGCATCAACAATGTGTACCATACCTCTGTTCCACAAACTCCCTGAGTGCTCTAGCACCCATAAACTAATCCAGTGGAAAAGATCATGGAGAAACCAAAGCTGATCAACCAGGAGCATCCTGGATAACCTGGTGCTGATAACCTCACTTGTGACACCCTGGTGAGAGGTTCCTGCTGTGCCTGGGAATAAAGGAGGCATGGGGTTTAATTGGAGAGGCTGACTCACAAGAAGGTGTTGACAATTCCTGCCCCACAGGAACCATTCACACTGTGTGTGCATTAGCAGTGACAGCAGTCCAAACATAACCCAAAGCCCAACCACATGGATTTCAGGCCACACACTTAAACTCTGAAGTTTTCTCAAACTCCATCACAAGGGATGAAGAGACTGGATCAGTTCTTCAGACAGGATTAACACCAGCTCTTCTGATCTCACTTTTGCCAACAGTGCACCAAGAAATGGAGTCAAATGCAAAAAAGAAGCGAGGCACCTGAACTCCCACTATACCCCATGTTACAGATATAAGCTAAAATGCAGCAAATACATGGTCTCCCATCCAGTCCAACCATACTGGTGCTGAAGAGGTCAGAGACACCAATATCTTTGGCAGTGAAGGTGACCACTACCCTGCTGCTCTCTGAACCTGATGACATTGTAACATCTTTGCTTAGAAAACTAGCTTCTGTAAGTCCTGGTCCTATGTACAACATTCCTCTTTTTTTCTTTTTCTGCTATTTAGGGAAATGAATTCTGGAACAGAGCACTTCACAAAAATTATTTTTCCTTGGTAATTCTGAGTTCCTGCAAGGATTAACTATTGTGTGAATGTTGCATATGGAAAAAAGCTTCACAAGTACCTGATTTTTTTAAATGCATGTGTCTTTTCCACTTTTTATAAAGAACTGTCTCATGTCAAGAACAATTCTCAAGCTACTGTAATCATGGTATTCAGCTATGGCTAGAAGGTACTGCCTACATTAAACCTTACTCAATATTGTTAAAGAAGGGAATGAGCCATATAAAATGCAAACCCTAACCTTCTGGATCACAGTTTCCAGTGAACATTTGCTGAAAGAGAGGCTGCAAAACCCATATCTAAGCAGGCAACTAGAAATAGGCTGATCTGCACCTGCACTTGAATTTCATAATGCCAGCAGTATTTCCAGGTGCTTGCCACTGCTGTTCTGTGCACTCTGTACCCTGGCATTGATGCACCTGGGTATCCTCTCCCTGAGGATCCCTCAGTGTCAGAGACTTGCTGTCTTGTTTGGAGAAAAAAAGCATATTTTTCACTTAAGTGGGAAATTGTCCCAGTTGCTACTGCTCTTTCTCTCCAATAACCCTGTAAACAAAAGCCTTTTAGAGGCAGCCTCCTGACACCTGGGGCATCAGGGCTGGCTGGGAGGGCAGCACGGGCCTGTGGCATGATCCCTGCTGCCTCTGCAGGGCTGGGGATCAGCAATTCCCTCCTACAGTTCCATAAACACTGCTCTTCTTGGTGTCAGCACAGAGATAGCTGTGATAGAAACTAAGATGAGGCAAATGGCTTCTCTGTCTAGCTGTCAGAGAGATTTTCTCATGTTATTTGCTCTCCATTGTCAGCCAGAGGCCTTTGCCATAGTAAAAGCATGTCATAGATTTAGTGGTTCTGTATTTCTGCATTACTAGTCTCTAAATATTTATAAATGTCCTCATAATATTTATTGTATTAAGCTAAAGTTATTTAGCTTAAATACTTTCCCACAAGATAGGAAAACCTCTCACATATTTATCTGTTTCAGTTTAATTTCTGCAAATTCCCATTATAGTTTCCTAAGGGTTTTTCCCACAATTTTTTTGTTAATGAAGACATCAAAATTCAATAAATTCTGGAAAACTACCTTACTAGCAAAGTCTAAAACTGTGCTTTGTCCTATCTGTAAAGATCTGACCCCAGGGAAGGGCTGTCATTTTCACAACGCCTTTGCACTAAGGTGCTGTCAAACAAAATATATTTGTGCATTATATAAGGAACGTGCACAGGAGTATCTGTATACTCATATTTTCATGTCAGCTACTCTGTATGAATTTGGATCCACTAGTAGAAAAAGGAGTTGAAGTTCTCATAGATTAAAAAGGTAAGGTTTTCTAAGAATATGAGAAAAAAAATATTGAGCATTCTTGATAATTCCAATTTAGTCTTTAGCTATAGTGACATACTCCCATTTCTGGGATTTATCTGCTGAGAAGGAGGAGCAAGCATGGTTCATCATCATGTTTGTGGCCCTTAAAAGTATTTTGGTTAAGTATTGATGAAGAACAGAACTGCAGTTCAGAGTTCAGACCTCACAGGTCCCAAAACTACCAATGGACAAAGACTTGGTGTCAGACAAAAACTGAACAAGCATTCAATAAAAACCAAACACCTATTACATATTTGACTGCTCATACTGAAAGAGGGGGGTATGTCCATATTGCCTACTAGTTTTCAGTAGAGTTGAAAGAACTTGGAACACATTTTTAATCTTAAATATAATGTAGAGCTTAAATTTCACGTGCATGCTTGCAAAGTATCATCTAACATGAGGTCATGTTTAGGATTTTTCCCCCTTCACTTTAAAACTCAGAAAGTTGTATTTCAACCACCATCTTGAGCTTTTATTAAGAAATCTTTTAAAAGGCCCATTAGCATCTATCATAGGAACAAGGAATTGAAAGAAATTGGAAAACAACATTAGTTGCCTGCAATTGCAGACAAAAATCATGGCTGGGATTATTGTGCAATGATCCCAGTTATTGTTGGGACTAAGCACAAATTGTTGGTCCAGAACATGTTCTCTTTTTCTCCTGACACTTCTTTCAGGCTATTATTTTGTCACTGATGGTTTTGAAACCACAGCTGTACTGATTTTTTTTTCAAGGTGGGATTATAATTTCAATTTCTAGTCTTAAAGCAATCCAACAAATTTCAACTGTCTCACATATAGGAGAAGGGAGCTGTAAATTGCTAGAGAGAGCTGAGATGGGCAAATCGGCACCCAGGCTTTCCAACTGTTTTTTACAGGTTAGCACACCTAGTTTATTCTTAACATGACTACTTCTTTAGAGAAGCCAATATTCACAACTGACTTTGTGAATATTGCTTTTGCTTCACCTTCTGTGCCCTTTCGCCCCGTGTTCAAGTCACAAATGCTCTGAGAATGCACAAAGGCATCACAGACTGTTCCCACTGCCCACATAAGGCATAGCCTTGAGCTGCCTCTAGAGCCTCTACCTTTTCCAATACTGCCTTCAAACGTAATGCTTGTGGAGCACGAGTATATCTGGAGCTACAAGTTAAGGAGGAGTTAAGCAGGGAGGGTGGAAGACTGCAGTGAGTCTCTTATTCATTATTTACTCCTAGGTTACAAACAAATTCACCTATGTTACTCCTAAACAAACATTTGTCATCACAGAGAAGATACTGGCCAGACATCCAGTACCAGAGTGATCTTGTGTGATACTAAACAGCAGTGATATTTATTTATACTGAGCTTAATTAAAGACTGAAGCTCCCAAAGAGTGATCTACATATCTCATGCAATCTACTCACACCAGCTGACACAAGCAAGACAAACAGAGGTAGCACACTATCTCTAATTCCTGGTAGGTGCCCAGGTATTCACACAGCACGGAACCTGTGAGTACTTGGTTAGGAGATTCAGAGCAAAGTAAGAGTGAAAAACAAGACACATGGGACTAGCAGTTTTGAGCTGGTGAGAGCCTGTAAACCTTGCTGATGGCTTGTAATACTTACAACATTCAACAAATTATACATTATTTAAACCCACTAATCTTGTCCAAGTGCTGTATTAAAGTACTGAAGTACTAAAAGCTCCTCTTGACTTCAGCAGAAGTGGAGCTTGATGATAGCTTTACCAAGAGCTTTCATCACTTTTCAGAATTGTATCATTACATATAAAACTTACTTAAAATATTCAGCTTTTACTACTTCAAGCGTCAAATCTGAACATTTTTCCAAAGGAAAATGAGAAAACAAAATTAGAAAGAGAGTTTTCTTCATGGAAAATATAGGTACTTAGCAATATTCGTACATTCTTCTATCTACAGAAGTTGTGGATGAGGGAGCAATCACAAATAATGTGTATCAGTTGGGTATTTAGAAAGCAACACAAGACCTGCCATGAGCAGCTCTGAGTTTCATTTCTGCCCTTCAAGTCCATCCAAGACCACTCAAAGAGCTAGCACTCAGCCAGCAATCTTGACCACTGATTTTGCCTCATACTAATAAAATAATGATAATACAACCTTTTTACATTAGGAAATGAGATTGTACATAACAAAGCTGCAGTAGGATTACTAAAAATATTCCTAATTTAGAACATTAACTAAGAAATGAGCCTAGGGAAAATCACAGCATATATACACAAAGCCTCAAAAATTGCTGCTAAAATCAGGTTATCTGTGACAAAAATAACAAGTGCAAAGACAAAAGAATTCTTGAGGCATTGCAATGCTCTTTCTCATATCCAATACACTCATCCAATACTCATAATCCAATACTCTCAATCCAATACACTACATTTTTCAAATTATGTGTGTACACATATAATTAAGAATAAGCATTCAATCTGTTGACTCATATGCTTTTCATGTTTATTGTTCATATGTTTTTCACTTTTATTGTTTGGTCTTTTGATCACTGGATTATTTTCAACAGGTATAACCAGTCTCCTGGAACTTAATATCTCAGCATTGTCTTCCCCTCCTACCATTCCCACCTATGCTATAAAAACTGTATGATGCAGTGAGCAAAATATGTTTGCAATGGGACAAGTGGGGTTGGTTTTTAACAAGGTTGACAGGATCAGCTTAACCCGAATTCTTCCAGCTACAGACAGAAAAGCCTGACAGACAGAAACTTTGTATTTACATATACTTAGCATGCATTTATTTTTAAAAATAAAACTAATTACAATATCTGCTGTGTCACAGACTCAGCAAGCCAGCACTACTGAGAGCAGGTGTGAGGCTTCTGTTGGCAAAGAGAAGTAACACATGCCCATAAGCCTCTAGATATAATAAAAAGAGAACACTGTGTTCAGTTTCAAGATGTTTTCAACTCAAGACGTGGGTTTACTACTATGTTCTCCACTGGAATCTGAAATTATAGGAAATAATGGACCTACATCCAGCAAATCACAAATGCTGTCTTTACACAATCTTATTCACAGAACATGCGGTGGACTGCCATCCACAGGTCTAGCTCTGGTGGCACTTGTCTCTGACCACTGTGACCCAAAAGTCACATAAGATCCCTTCCAGGTCAGCATGGATTTCTAAATTATACAACTAACACATCTTGGTACATATCACACTCTAAACACATCTGTGCTTCCTCATAGGGAAGGTCACGAAAAAAGGAGGTCTCAGCACACCTCAGCAGCTGAAAAACCACAGAGAGCCCTGTCAGATGCCTGGCTGAGTCTTCAGCAAACATCTCTGCCAGTACTACTAAGCAGCTTCTTGAAATGTCACAAATGTTTCCCATATTCTTATAAATCTGAGGTCTAATAGTCAACAAGGAACCCAAATCAGCCCTATAAGTAAACTAGATTGCATTCTTCTCTTTTGCCTGTATGATTAGAAGAGGGTGGATCAGAGGAACATCACAAGCCAGTTTTCAGAACAAATCCCCCCAGACCCATTTGGCGAGCAAAAATCTTCACTCTTTGTGTTTTATGGGTTCCACCCAGATGAATATGAGATATTTCAGTGAGATATTTCACCCATCCATTAAAACAAACACACATTGTGAAAACATTTAAGGGCTTCAGAAAGCCCAAATCCAGCCACAGCGCAAGCATGGCTGGAATGTTGTTTATAGTCCTCTGAAACCTCACATAGTAGGAAATGCTCACTTGTGCTGTAAAAATTGTGAAAATTTCTCTTTTTTTGGAACACGCTTTTATAATAGAACTATCAGGAATACTTTTTACCTGAATTCCTTTACCCAAATCTGAAAAAGGCCCAGTCCACTCACCATTCTCCCCAGACAGGCACCTACAGGCAGCGCTCAATATGATGGAAAGCACCCGAGAGAGCAGTGGTGTGGCTTCCCCCCTGTTGTATGCAGACCACTGCCAGTGGAGGGGGGAGGCTGAAGGAGCTCACAGCCTCCCACCTCAGTTTTCAGGAGTCTCTAACCACTAAAGCTCAGATTGGGATTAGGCTGAGTTCTACTCCTCCTGCTGAAGCTTATTCTGAGAGTGAGTTAAGCCAGAGGCAGACCAATGCTGCACCCAAATAAAAAACTTGCACAGAGGGAGGGTGAAACTGAGTCCTGCTTCAGAGCCTGATGTGGCTTTTCAGTTGAATTTGAGAGAGGTTCACAGCAAAGGCATTCTCCTTTAAGTCCAGCCTGGATTGGCAATACCATCAAGCCACAGAAGCCCCTTAGTCTGAAGCTGAAGAATTGGCCTTAGAGGCTTCAGATACGGGCTGAGAACCTCTCTGGGAAATTGTTTATTGTTTTCTCAGATCCCTGGGATATAACTGGTGAATCAAGGAATAGAATATAAAAATTAGAGTGCAAGCAAGAATTCAACCTTAGAGACAAAAGATGCCTTCAGAAGTGCGTACCATATTACCAACACAAAATGCATACTCCTGACAAAGAAAAGTACCATAAAATAATAGAAGAACTGAGGCTGGAAGAGACCTTAACAGATCATGTTGTCCAACCTTTCATGAGAGGAAGCCTAGATGAGATTATCTAGCATCCTCTCCAAAACTTTAAGTGATAAAACTTCTATCTGAGGTTATTAACTTTAAGCATCTTGAAAACTTTAAGTGATGGGAACTCTACTACATGCCTGGTGATGATGTTCCAGTGAACAATTGTACTTATTGTGAAAAAAAAGTAGGACAAGTAAACAAGTTTTGCCCTGTATCTTCCTTTAAACCAAATTTTCTCATGCTGTTGCTCCTTCATATTCCTTAGTTTACAGATGTTTTGTGTTTCTTTAGGTTTTCTTAGTCACTTCTAATTGCTCAGATTTCATGCTGGTTTTGCATTGAATAAATAAGAGAAGATCATAAAATGGTTTAGGCTGGAATGAACCTAAAAGACCATCTAGTCCCAGCCCCACCTTCCATGGACAAGGACACATTTCACTAGACCAGGCTGTTCAAGGCCTTATCCAACCCGTCCTTGAACACTGCTAGCATCCACAACTTCCCTGGGCAAGCTGTTCCAGTATCTCAACATCCTCTCAGTAAAGAATTCTTTCCTTATACCTAACCTAAGTTTTCCTTCTTTCAGTTTGTACCCATTACTCCTTGTCCTATCACAAGAGTCCCTCTCTGGCTTCCCTGTAAACCCCATTCAGATACTGGATGTTTTCTCTCTGTTTCTTTTCTTTAATTATTCAATTTTTAGAAAAGCCTCTTCAGGATAAGAGGCAGTCACTTCATCCTGTCCTGTTACAAAACACATTAACTTTTGTATTCACCTAACTAAAGTACTGGAAACAGAATAAAAAAATACAAAATGTTCTTCAGAAAGCTGCAGTTTCCATTTTACAACACTGCAGCTTTGGAAATTTCAATATTCAAGCTCTAATGACAAGTCTTGCTTTCAATTTTAAAATATAAACATCATACAGCTGGGCACCTAGAACCTGGTGGGAAAACCTGAGCAGCAGGTTTGGAGTACTGAACCTTGAGCATGGGCAAAAATTACATTCCCCTGGGTAATACAGGGCAGTGGCCTTGCTCTTGCTGTCCTAGAAGGAACATCCTGCCTGACCTTGCTGCTCCCACAAAAGGGGTTGGGGCTGCTGTGCGACAGCCTGTCCTGAAATGAATTCAAACTGTGAATTCTGTGTGACAGTTTGTGGCATCTGGGTGACTCAGACAGCCTCTGTGCCCGAGGCTGTTCCAGCCCAGGCTGTGATTTTGTTAACGTCACAATTTAAGTAGACTTGGGTCTTGTTAGCAGTAATGATGGACTCCCTGAAGGAAAACCAAGGTGGCATTGGAAATGATGTCATTTCATTATCAGCTCTGAGATGGGGATAATTGCATCTGTCTTCTTCAGACTGAGATGACCCTGGTCCTTCAGAAGGCAGCTGGCAATCTAACTTCCAGCAGCATGCTTATGCCATGCCTCATCATCTGCTAATTTTCACATCAAAGGCATCGCTCAAGGTGACCCAAACCATCATCAAAAGACAGGATCTGCAGCTGGACATGCATACTGGTGTCCAGTGGACAGCACCATGCTGGGGGCATTGGACATGTTTGCAGCCCCGACTGGGACATACATAAAACAAATCCTACTTGCTTCATGTAAATATAAACACAGCACGCTGTTAATGCAGATGGCTTGACAAGCCATATAATAGAGAATAGTCTAGCAGATAAAATGAGTAATTTCCCAATGGTTACAAAATATGCACCTCAGCCTGATGTGGACACGGAGGATTTAAAAAAAAAATGGGTAGACAGACTAAACAAAATTTGTAGTGCATTTAAATATTTATATTAGAAATTGAGACATGGGTTTCTGTAGTAATTTTTCACAATCTTAGACCTGTGGTTGGCAGTTTACCTATCTTCAACTTCTGAGAAACTTCCTTAACTGCCCTGAAGCAAGTTTGCTTCCTGAAGGGCAAAGCCAGATACTCAGCACTGTGTGTTTATAAGAATGCAATGTAGAGAGAAAAGGAGGAAGAAAAAAGGTAAATAAATACCTAACAATTAGTGATTGTAAACAGAAAAGCCACATGACAAATTATTTTCTTTTTCTTTAAAAGTTAATTGAAGATGCCACAGCACCATGTTGCAGGGTTTTCTGAGAACTTAGATACTGGCATTGAGATGACCTTAAAAATGGAGCACAAAGTATTCTGCAAAGGTTAACCACATTCAGTTTACAGAGGTGGTGCTGTTTCCTAGGGGCTGTCTGCAACAGGGAAGTACATGATCACTGTGGTGCTTGTGGAATGATACCTCACTGTGTATATTATATGTGCAGACACACACATCTGAGAATAGCTTCCCTGGAGAAATCCCCGTTCCAGAGTAAGGGTATTCACCAGAGATGATATCCTAGAATAAGAACAGTATTGTCACTTCACACCCAACTTTATTAGGGATTAGCTTCCCTGTGTGTTCAAATCACCTTTTTAAGTGGTTGTCCTTTCCTTTCTTCACCACCCTTTCTTCTGGACACCAAATGCCTCATTGGTCAAGCCTCTCTCTCTTTGAGAGACAGGGTCTATCCCTCAGTATGCCACATCTTGAAAACTAGTTGGTAAGTTTGCTTTGTTTAATATGTAATAAAAAGTCCTTTTTGCCTCTTTGGTAGTTTAAAGAGACAAAGCCTGTGTTGTGGGAGACATTGAAAAAAACTATGGTTTTTTTCAATGTCTCCCACAACACAGGCTTTGTCTCGTTAAGCTACCATAGCACAAAAAGCAGTAAGAGTTAAAGCACTGCCTCAAAGTCCTAACTGTAGGAACAGCACTTTATCCCTTCAGCATCTCTATCAAAAAAGGGAGAGGGCAATGAAAGTAACACCAATTTACCTTCTAAAAGAATTCAGGACTTTAGTAAGATGTGTTACTAAATATGTCACTGCACCCACATGTTGCTAAAGAGTCAGGGGTCACCTGAACTTCTGTGCTCAGGCCTGGACCTGAGAACTCAGCAACAGCTTCAAAGGGTGAGGACCACATTTCTCTGCAATGTGACTGTTTCAGAAGACCTGGAAGAAGCACTCTTTGCAAAGCAGCCAGAAGGGAGGGGAGGATTACATCAGCAACTGCTTCCCTGGCACAGGGGACCGTAAGCAGCACAGCTGTTCTTTGTGGAAATGTCAGGGAGGGGGAAGAAAGGTGCCAAGAGAGTTGTTACTGTCATAAAGCACAATAGGTGGTTCCAGAATGATGGTTCACATGGTTTCAAGCTTTTCTTGAAAACTTTGCTCAGGAAGTCCAGGCTGACTAACTTTCCAAATAGTGAACACTACTTGAAAAACAGACACGTAAATTATAAAATTACTTAGCATCCAGTTTCTCTGTTTCTCTCCGACAAAGGAGAGCACAGCTGTGTCTCAGTGTAGATGCTGCAGCTGAGGTAACCCTATATAAGCCCTCTCCTGCTCAGTCATGGCCTAATATACAGAATGTCCCAGGAGGATTTCAGGTAGTACCCATGACACTACCTCTCTTCTTGTGTCTGCCCCCTTGGGCCAGCTGTCCCAGAGAAAGCAGCAAAATTCTGTTTGTTCCTGGGTTCTGCAGGAAGTCACACACCTTCAGAGCCAAAACACCATCTCAAGGTTGCTTTGAAGTACTGCCAGTGTATGCCCATGCAGCAAGCCAAAGCAGGTCTCAGATGGACATGAGCTCTCTCCTGTCCTCCTTTGTGTCCCAGCCTGCCCAGGAGGGAGGACAGACAGAGGAAGGTGTGCCACGTGGTACCACACTTACCTCACTCTCAGACACCACCAGGAGATCAGGAAAAAAATCACACAGAAGATTTTGAACGAAGAAATCATAAGCCCAGACTTTCCCTTCAGTCAACAGAAAAAGAACACCAAACCTGAACTCTCTGCTTTCTTATGTCTGGCACACTGAGGTGAAATAGATGTGTCAAACTGATTCCTACTTCATGCCCATCCCCGTGGTCAATGAGAGGTGATGAGAGGGGACCAGGATTAATCCTCAGTCTATAGCTATGCCATACAGCTTCCTCAGTAATTTGTAAGACAGGCAGCAAGCCTGTTCACCCCTGAACACCTAGAAGCCTTCTGTGGTGGCATGCATGGGCCTTACAAGGACTAACAGACTTCAGAGCTGGAGACAAACAGGGACCTTTCTGTACCATGGTCATTCAGCAGCAGACCTGACTATTCAGCAGTGGGTCACTGCTTTATCCTGAGTCCTGCTACTCTCCTGAAAACACGCTTCTCCAAAGGGACTTTCTGGTCAGTGTTAAAGTAATGGAATTTGCATTTGCCAATGCAGGGAGACAAATTTCATTTTAAAAACACCAAAAAATAAACAAACAAACAAGCAAAAAAAAAACCCCCAAAACCCCATGAGAAAAGTCACTGTTTTATAAGATCTGTTGTCATACAACTACCATTGTCACAAGGGACAAGGAGAAGTGAAGTCTGAGGTTTTACAAATCTCCCACACAGGGGTGTGTATTTTTTGAGGGAGGAAGAGGTTGTCACAAAGATTGCAGAAGCTGCAGTCCATGACATTTTATTCATATTGTTTCAACCCATTCACCCACATGCCCTCAAGGGATGTTCTGTTTTTTTAAATTACTGTTTCTGCTAAAAACCACATGGTGTAAATTAGTGCAGTTAGACACTCCTTTCTCAAAAATATTTCTTTGGATCTCTACTATTCTATCTCTCTGCTCTATAGGTGTGAAAAGCAGAAGTTTTCCTGTGTATGAAAACCCCTGTCTTCTTCCAAATTAATTAAAATTAAATTCAAGAGAGTAATTTGTTGAAGTCAGTGGAGTAATACCTGTATAGAACTAAGTTAAGTGAGGCAAAAATCAAGCACATTGATCTGGCTGTTCTTGCAACTTCTTCCATAGCATCCTCTGTTTAAGTACTGGAATAGCAGACAGAACAACTAGAGCAAGGTTCTGGAACTAAACAAATCAACTAAGCAAGAGGAATTGAATTACACAGGGAGAGAACTTATGACCCCTATTTTTTTTGGCTTGTTTTATTCTCACCATTCGTAGTGGGTTTTGTAGGACAATTTGCAATTCTTCAGTCCAGATGGTAATTTAACTAGGCAGAGGATCAGTTGATAAAACTCTGATTAGATGTCAGCTCTTCAACTGAGCTATTTCCATGGTCTGCCTTAACCCATGTTTAGTCTAACAGACAAATGTTTAGAATTCACCAAGACTGCTGAAGTGAAAGTAGTATAAAGGCAGTCTTAGCAAATCTGGTCAGCCCATAAAAATTTCCTTGCTTTTAGCCTTCAGCTCCACATGTTTTGCTGAAGTTAAGTTCTACAGCTTAAACTCACAATACATTATTCATACATTAATCCATAAATTCAAAGTAAGAAACATAATCAGCTCAGAGTTTTGCAGTGCTGCAACAGTGCAAGGTAATAGAGGGCACATGGCTTGGCATCTTCAGCACCACTGGAGTCAACCACAAGCGTCCCTGCCAGATCAAGTCAGCCAGTTTCTCTCTTTTCTTCTTTGTCTCCTTCAACAAGACAAGACATTCAAGTGCATCATCCTTTCACTGACTCTTTCACTATTACACAGATGAGAGAAGGATGCAGACAGGGTCTTGCCACCACTACAACAATGAGGACATGGCTTGTGCAGCCCCAGCAGAAGTGTCTATCTTCTATTGATTGAACCTACCAACTTCAAGAGGTTTTGAAATTACATTTGGTGATCTCTATTTGCAGTTCAACCCAAGAGCACCTAATGTTTTTAAACCAGTTCAGTTCTCCTTTACCAGACAGAAGAAACATGTTGCTGTCATGCTGTTCAGTGTTCAAAGCCACACTTCCCTGATTCTTTGGTATAGTTCAGCTAGTGGGGCAGAAGTGTGGGAGAGGCAAGAGTCAAGATAATAAAATAGGATTTGAGAGGAAGCAAGAGAAAGACAAGATTTAGTGTAGCCAGGAGCAGTCACATGGAAAATGGCTAAAGAAACCAAAACACAGCCTGGTACTGGTGGTGACAGAGACTGAATGAGCTTTACAATTTTTGTCAAGAGAACCCACAGAAGAACCTATTTAAAGCTCAAACCTGCATCTTTTCTTAAAAGATAAATAGGGCAGAAGCAGCCAATTTGTACTTGGCAGGTAGCGTCCAGAGAGTTTATGTAGTACTGCAAAAAGATAAGCACCTATTTAAGAGTAAACTGTTATTTTTACCCAACATGCAAACAAATCAAACACTTTCATCACAGGCTAAACCCTTTTTACTGCCAGCTGGGAGTCTTCTTGGTGCTGTAAAGCACCACAGGGCATAAAATCACTATGGTATTTTTTGTGTTGGTTGTCAACCTCTGTTTGCTGGAGATTTGAAAAACAGAGGAGACGTGTAGCACAGGAAGATCTGAGCAACAATTAGCAGCCCTTAACAAAAAGCAAATCTGTGAAATGCATTTTCTCTCTGAGAAAGAGACTGTTAACCTCTCTGCAAAAACTGAGTTAGCAAAAATATGAAGGATGCAACTTTGCATCTGCTGGTGAGGAGAGGTGAGAAAAGGAGACAAGAGGGCAGGACATTTTGTTGTGAGGTAAATGGAACAGGAGAAAATGTTTTTTTCAAATATCTGGTATGGATTACAGTTCATCATCTCCAGAAGAAGTGGCCTCCCCTCATGAATTTCTTTTGTTCACTTGGGTCACTTCACTATTATTTGAACCTAGATTATAGAAAAAGCAGATCTGCAAGGCTAATTTGTTTGCTTTCTCAGCTCAATATATGAAGTGCAAGTTTATATTTATACAATATATCTTATTAGATGCTGTGTCCTGTTTTGGTCTGTTCTCTTCTGATTTATTTTGAGCTCAAACACCATAACTGTAAGTGCCTTCAAACTTACAGATACTTAGGCTACTGGGGAAAGAGCAGAAAAAACGTGAAAAGCAGCAACCATTACTGTCCAACTTCATTACAGTCATGCCCTGGAAGAATAAAAAACGTACTGGAATTTAATCTCCTCTGAGGGAAGAAACTGAAAGTAGCACGTTTGCTAGAAACTGCACACATTCAATCCACTAAAATTCATCAAGATATGCAAAATTTAAATGCCATCTAAAAATGGTCACTGAGAAAATTGACAGACATGGCACCAAAGAAAGTTCATTTGTTTGGCCATATCTGTGACCCATGACAGCACAATGCAGGTAGAAAGCAGATGCTGAGAACACAGCATGCTCCCAGCACTGGGGGCCATGTGGGATGCACAAGATTCTGCCAATCTAATGGCAGGGTCCACGGTGCAGCAGGGGGGCATGGGCTGCAGTAGATACCATGGGCATCCGCAGCAGAACCCTCTTAGCATAGCTAAACTGATTTACTAATACATTTACTAATGTATCAACATTTGCACCACAGCCTGGGTGGGAGCAATGTAGCAGCCACTGGCACTTTCAATTCTGCATCCCCTCAACAGATCCCAATGACAACCTCAGGCACAGCAGCACCAAGAACAAAAAAAGGAACACCAGTATATACACACTGCATCTGAAAAATAATCTTATTTATCCTTTCCCCAGCAGTGCCATCTTCCCTCTGTAAAAACAAACCAGGTAGTGATGATTGAAGGAGAGATGTGCCAATTGTTTAAATCAGAACCAGAGGTCATGCTCCTTTGGGAGCTGACAAGGGCAAGCCACAACAAACTCCTGGGATTTCTGCTCCCACAGCAAAACCTGCCTGGCAAAGGGCTGAGTTGCAACATGTGCTTTTCATACAGAGCACTTATTTTTGACTGTAATTTAGTCTCTTGGCAGGAGATGTTCATCCATATCAAGAAAAACAGCCTTGCTCATCCATATCAACCTACACATCCTCATATAATAGCAGCAGCACAGTACACTCTCTACTTCCAATGGTCTCCCATGGATCACAGGACAGATTTGGTTAGCCATGCCCATCTCCTCTCCATAAAAGCCTGCTCCACAAGGGATGTTTTCTGACCTTTCATACTGTTGAATTATAAAATCCACAAGTGAAGAGGTCTCTGTGGATGTTCCTGTGAAACCATCCCACTACTCCTTTTACATGGGAAGGAAAGTTAAAACCAGCGGAATATCACCAGTGCTTACTGGATGTTAAAAATAACATATAACAGTAATGCTTATCACATAAGGGACAAGAAAAGAAAAGAAAATACCTGAATTACGCTTTCAAAATTAGTACTGTCTGTTCTTAAAAAAACAGAAAAATCCCAGGCCATGAGTCTACTAATCTTATCCATTCACTAAGTTCTGCAGAGGAGAAAGGAGAATACAACCCTTGGAGCAGATTTCCCTTGCCTTCTATTTAAGAGGTTGCTAAATTATTGAAATTCTACATTAAAAATATATTGTAGACTGTCTAGTGAATGATGGGACTGCAATGCGTAATACAGAGCGTAAGCTTCACAATACATGCACATGAAATGACTTGCTGATCTAAAACACTTGCTTCCTGCCAACATGATTTCAAGAGAGCTGAGGAGAGAAAAACAAGTTACAAAGTAACACACTAATGACTGAATTTTGTAGCTGAAATTTATAGCTCTAAAGGCATTTTATTCACTTATTTTACCTTATTCAGGTAAATAACATGCTGTAAGTTAGTAGAAGAGCAAATAAAAATTAAGATAGCTCCAACAACTGCAAATATCTTGTCTTAGCCTACTTCTTACCATGTGTCACAGCAACCTGATGGAACAAGACAACTCCATTAAAACAGAGGAGTCAATGGTGACTTCTAACTCCTCTCCCAGGTGTCCTCTACACTAAGCCAGTGCCTTGATAAAAAGAGAGAATGGGAGCAGATACAGCCAATGGCAATGTGTCATTGTTACAAATCTGGTTGTCTGCCTGCACTGCTGAGAACAACAAGACTTCATCAGTAAAATTTGAGGATGCTGCCAGCAGAAATCCAACCAAAATGACAAAAAAACTTTCTGAATGTATGACTTGACTTGCCCACTGTTACAGTCAGCCTACTTTCTTTCATATGGGGAGGAAATATTGTAAACCATGTAAAAGTTATGGATGATTTACAGAATTTTTTCTTTGTGCAAAAGTTGTACATCTGTTGAAATCTCCAGCAGTTTCACTGGGCTGCTGCTGAACTTGCCTTGCTCAGTATTCAAAATCTGTTGTCAATCAATAAATTAAATGAATGGATAAAGCATGTTCTAGGGAGAGCCCAAGGATTCACCAGTGAAATGCAGCCTTTACCAGCTGCAACTTGGCTGAGGCCAAGGGGTTCATTCAGCTTTTTAAGACGTAAAAACAATTCACTTTCTTAACCCCCAAATAGAGCTCAGATCCAAACCAGGAATTCTTTGGTGGTAGTGGGGGTTTAGTCATGACATGTGACATGTCATTGACTAACAGATAGCTCCACTGAGGTACCAGCTCAACATAGAGGGACCAGCCTGGACCCTCTTTTGAAAGGGGAAGCCCCAGGCAGTCACCTGCATGCTGCCACACAGGCAGTTCTTAGTCCAACATTGTTGGCGATGTTATTACAAAACCTCTGGGTTTGTGTCCTGTGCTGTTGGCATCCTCATGCACCCTGTTACTGCATGGCTCCAGGAGGCAGTTCAGACATGCTGTCACATGCCAAGATGCAGAATATCAGTTCTAGTTCCTGAAAAATAGCTCCCATCATGGAGAAGGTCATGAAATGCAGTTGGCTACTCTGTGGACTGGGGACCTTAAAGGCAGATTTCCCCAAAAGGTCAGGACTGTTAAAGACATCCAAGAAGACCCTCAGACCTGCTAGTCTGCTTCCCTAGAGTGTAACAAGCTGCGTTGGAGCTGATCTCAGAACCAGTATTCAGAGCAGGATTTAAGCTACAACAGGCATAAGAGCTCTGCAAGAGCAGCGCTTATCCTCACGTTGCAGGACAGCCCAGTTCTGGCAGATTTGTCAGAGAAATAGCTCAAGGAAAAATATCCTTGTCATGCTGCCAGTGCCAGTGTTAAACTAGGTTAATTGTCGGAGAGATGCGGAGGTCGGCCAAACTTGCAGCATACGGCCTGTGCGGCTGAATGTCGGGCAAGAAACGAGAGTCTGCTGCTTGTGAGTGAGCACCAGCCTCCTGCAACTCCCACCACCTCATTCCCCCTCCTTCCCCACCAGGCCTTCAGTGTTTTACTCTCTTTGGTCCTCATTCCAAAGTGGATTGCCTGTTGTGAGGGGGCCTCCAAGTGGGGTAAAGGCTTGACCCCTCTGTGCTCCTGTTACATGGGCCTTGTAAGCACCTTACTTTTGCATGTAAGCACCTTTTTTTGAGCAACTTACAGAAAAATCAAATATAATTGAGACATAAGTTATTCATGAAAAGAAACCTTTTTGCCAATCATAATTGTTGCACTGCCTTTCCGTCTTGGCAGGATTTTAGCGGTTTTTTGGCTGGCTGAGGTTTTACTTTTGGCAACAGAATGTGTTTGTTGAGATTGACACAGGCCAACGTCAGCCTTTTCCAAAGGTGTGAGAAGCCTTGAGAAAACAACCCAGAAGAATAAAAGGTCTAATTCTGATCTCAAGTGTGTGTAGGTAGCTGTGATTGGAGTAAAGGTAACTTTTTAGTATGCATACAAGGATATGAAGCAGGATCTTTCTCAGTCTATAACTAAAATGCCAATTTTCCTTATACACAAAATTCCCAGGCAGACCCAACAAATTCTTAATACTCTCATGGGGTTTTTGGTTTCTGGAGCTGTCCTAGACAAATTTATTTCTGAACCTAGAATCACAGCGCTGGGGAAAAAATGCTAACCAGTAACACTTAATCATACCACAAAAACTCAGCCCTCTCTAACCTGTGCAGAGAAGCCAGGAGGGATGTGCTGCTGTGAGAGGGTAGCAGAAGCTGGGGCAGAACCCAGACCCCGCTGTGTTGCCAAAGGGGTGCAATTAAACTTTGGCTGAAGAGAGACCAGATCCAGACATTTACAGTCAATTAAATGACAGCTTTCTGCTGCACCCCTACGCTAACATAAAACACTCTTGAATGCAACATAATATATTTAGAAAATTCTGTTTGGGCACTTCAATATTAAGAGTTTAGATTACAACTCTTTTTGTACTTTTAACAATAATACAGCATATTTTCAGTTCACCTACATGAGATTCTACTTAGAGGCTTTCTGGTCTTATTTGCACTAATATTTCAAGTTTTCCTGTGGAAATCTAAAGGCTGGAAGTACAAAGGAACACAACAGAGACAGAGGAGGGGAATAAACAAAGCTAAGGACCAGAAGAGGCATGAGGCAGAAGTGAGAAGTAGAAGGGCAAGGGAGAGAGACGGTGAAGAGGAGTGAGACTAACTGCAGTGAGGGACTAGGCTAAGAAAGGCACACTAGTAAGTCATTGCTGGAGATTTTGGGGGAAAGCTCAGAATTCTGAAGGAAAACCAACTCCATGTTTGGCCTCTTTGTGAAGCTGTAGCACAGGGATGAAGCTAATGGTAGCCCATGACACACTCATGCCTTTCTGTTTTAGTTTACCTTTGTTCTGCTTTCCAAGAGATATCCACTTCTTAGATCTTGGAAAAGACCCTCTGAGTTTTATCTCAGTGTGTTTTGTCCTGGCTATTTAATGTAGATATCCTAAACATTTAATTTATATTGTTATTCAAGAATGTTTCCATTCAAGCCTTCATTTCCAGCACTTTCAGCTTTAATTAACCTCACAGTTTATCTTTGACACAGATTCCCATAAACACAGCTTTGCACAGAATAAGGAGGCCAACATGTGGTTTTTGCAGTGGACTAACACATGAGCCCAAAAGGTGCTCCAGGCTTATCAATTTTGTCATGAGTATTGCAAGTCCTGCGCTCCCCAGCCTCTCTGTGGGGAGGATATTTTACAAGGATAGACTTGAAGCCAGACACAAGTTTCCCCACTGAGTTGAATGGGAATTAAAGTTGGCTGCAGAGTTCAGCGCTGTAAGGGGGCTGGGAGAGTGCACCTCACTGTTTTTACCATAAAAAAGATGTGCTCAATGGCACTAGAAGACAGCTGGCACCTGCATCTCTTCTTTTTAAATTGAATAAACAGAGAAAATAAATTTTACTCGTTATTCCAGCCCGAAGTGCTGATTTCAAATTTAAGAGAGTAGTTATTGTATAAGTTATATGGGGAAACTGGATCCAGTTAATTTGGTGATACTCCTTTGACTGTTTAATGCAAAACTCAAGAAGGGTAATAAAAAAAAAAAGTACTTTTTTCCACACGTGGGAGTAGGTTGTGCATTTCCACCTAACAAACAAAAGATTTTAAAAAACAATGGCTTGATTGAGATTAGTGGGGTAGATGTAGCTGATGTATTACCAGCAGGGACCAAGGCCAGGAGCTGTTTAATCCTTGGAGGGAAGGAGTGCCAGCAGGAGTGGCTGCCAAGGACTCCCCAGTGCCTGACCTGTGCTGGGCACACGCAATGCCCAGCACCACGCGGGCACTCACTGAGCTGGGATAAGGCTGGACAGCACCCCAGGCTGTCACGTTATTGACGTCCTTTGGGAGACAAGGTGAGGTTATTCACTGCCCAGTCTTGCAATCTCCCCCCCCTCAGTTTTATTGCTAAGTGCCCTTTGAGCTAAAGGTGCAGAAAGTCCTGCTATTGAGGAATACCCTGCTGCAGAGCTTGTCCTATGAAGTGAGAGGGATAGCAATGGTGTGAGCAGTGCCACCAGGTCATCACACGCAGGAAAGCCTCCTAAGAGGGACCACAGGCTGCCTCTCCATGCACACACCATGTTTTTAACTGGAGGGAATAACATACCTCAACCCAAAAGAATGCTGGGGCAAGTATTTCCTGTCTAAAGATATGTTAAATAAGAAAGAAAGAGAGCAGATGCCTTTCCAAGTCTTTATAGGTATATGAAGAAGAAAGTGTGGATCCTGGGGTAGGGTTTCCTCAGCACTCAAGTATACCCTCACAATGGTGTGAGACATTGTGTGGCTACATCCCCCCATCTCCCAGAGATCCCTCAAGGTAGATCTCAATGGTTTCTCTTGTTCTTCTGTCAGATGTTTCCATGGGCTTCTCCTCAAAAGGGAGAACCCAGGCTTACCACATGCTGCTCTTCACGATTTGGCAAAGAGCAAGGACAGGAACAACATATGTGTCAAGATCTGTGCTTAGGGAAGAACAACAGACAATAGCCAGGGAAGTGGTTTTAGTGCAGGTGACAATATCAGGGGACATGTATTTGCTTCCTGTGAATACCTGTAATTATCAGACTGCTAACAGAAAACTAAAAATAGTGGCACCCAACATCTATTCCATAAAGTGCCTCTACAACACATCCACACATCTCCCTTTTCCACCTGTGTGGCATCTAGCTGAAGTGCAAAGGTCTGGCACAGCCTTTCCCCAAGTTCATTTCTCCTCTTCAAATCTCCTAAAATCTGTTTATTTCTTAGCTTGATTCCAGAGCCTACCTCTCCAGGTGGGTTTCGTGCTATGCTGTAATCCCTATTCTCCAAGTAGCCTATTCCACATTTAGGAACAAAAATGCCCTGGAACTAAAGCAAACCTCAGCAGTGCAATACAAATAACATAACCTTTGAACAGAGTAGAAGGAAAGAAATGGATTGTGTGAGAGAGAGAGCAGTGTGAATCCCAGCATTCTTATTCTTCCTCTTGTGCGTTGAGATAACGAGTGAAATGTCTAATTCTTCCTCAGCATCAGTGATGGTAACTGCATCCCCCACTGTCCTCCAGCTCTTTCCTTGTTGCTAGCAAACCCATCATCCCACTCTTCCTCCTCAACTGGTATTTCTGGTGGCTGACAGCCAAGAAAATAATGAGTCCTGGCTGAGGCCAGCATTTGTACTCGTCAGCAACCAAAGATAGTGTGATAATGAAAAAAATGTTTTCTGTCTACTATGGTCTAGTTTTGAGCCATGGTGCAAGCCATCAGACACAGCACACCAAGCAGGTGTAACCATGGTGCAAACCATCTGACACACTACACACAGCAGGTGTAACCATGGTGAAAGTCATCAGATACACTACACAGAGCAGGTGTAACCATGGTGAAAGCCATCAGACACACTACACAGAGCAGGTGTAACCATGGTGAAAGCCATCAGACACACTACACACAGCAGGGACTCTTCAGTCAGCTGTGGGGAAAAATTTACAAAGCTGCTTGTTTGGGGTGCAAAAGTTAACCCATGCCTCTGAGTGTCAGGCTGTCGTGGACACCAGTGTTTTTTCTGTTTCACTCCTAAAACTGCATTAAAAATGTCTAAGCAGTGCCCAACCAACACAAGAAGCAACCTATAAGTCGTAACACTTGTATAAACTGATTAAACAGGACTGAAAACAGTATTTCTCTTTTTCTTTTAACTGCTGTTATTAGAAAGGACCTTGAATCCATCCCACTGATTAGTATATCAACACCTTGTACAGCATCCAGCAGCAGCCAGAGATGATGAGATAACTCCTCCACTACATACACTGGAGGAGAAGAAGAAATTCCTGAAAGGAGGTCAAACTGCCTGGTGCCCATTTGGGTTGTGTCAGCCCCAGTAAATCCCACTTTCTGCTGCCCTGGCCAGAGGCAGAGTGGTGTGGCAGGCCCTGAGCAGTGGCTCCTGGCAGCAGGATGCCAGATAGCATCCCGGGCTGGGTGCTGGAGAGGGGATGTGCACCCCCCATTGCTGACAACTGAAGATGCACGTCCAAGCCCCAGTCCACACCCACTCCATTAGAACAACTGCAGACATTCAGCACAACTAACATCTCTGTGGGTTAGAAGGCTAAATAAATAAGAGATGAATAGCTACGTACATCATAGCCCTTTATCCTGGGAGACTCAGTGAACCTGAATTCCCCAAGAAAAGCAAGTAGGCTGCATCTGTGCCTGTGCTCTGATTAATCTCATTGGTTTGTTTTCCTGGAAACTAGATGCTCCAGATGCCATTGTTTCCATTATAAGTGTTCATCTGCCCTGTTTTGAGCTTGATTGCTCCTGTAGCCTGCTTGGCTTAACTGTTTTTTGTTTGTTTGTTGGTTGTGGTTTTTTGGTTTTGGTTTTTTTTTTTTAAATTAACATTCTTAAACAAAATGCCAGTAAATTAAAATGAAGACATAGCTGCAACCCTCAACACTAGATTTGTTAAATGTTTAAAAACACCTACAGCATACAGAAACCCTAAGCTGTTGTACGCAGTGTGACTAAATTATTAATAGTTGCCATGCACATCACACAAGGATTTCAAAAGGGGACTTTGTGTTTCTGCAAAACACTGCTATTTTTGTCTGACAGTAGAGACAAAATAATTTGAAAATTAGTCTCTTTGGTACTAATCACAACTGTTACTAAAATATTCCCACTGTAGGCATAATACAGTCATTTTTTATTTTTGAGAGAATTAGACATTTCACTCGTTATCTCAATGAAAATCTTGAAAGTTGACAATTTGTTAAAATACAAACAACACATAATTAATGAAAACATAGTGAAGCAAATAGCTATTTCTAGTCATAAAAGCTCCACTAACTAGTACAATAACATTCAAGCACAAATTAAAGTAGTAACATTTACAGAAGATACCACAGAATATTTGTTTTATGGGTTGGAAAGACCAGCTATGGGGTCGTTTAAGGTGGGATTTTTAAAAGCATGAAGATATATGAACGGATTGCTACAGTTAAATTTGCTTTACAGAAAAAATAACATTCTGCTGTGGGCAAAAACAGAAATACGGGAAAATTCTCTTCTGTCTCAAGTGAATTATTTCTGGTGAAAGGCTTCTCAGCGTTTTGCTACAGGCATGCAGCTTTACACACAGAACATTATGCATGTACACAGACAGTGCTCTACTGGGGCTGTCTATCCTGATGCCCTCCCCTATACCCAGATCCCCACAAGGCTATTTACAGGAATAAAGGAAAAACACGGATTCGGAAATGGAAATAAACCCCAAACCAATGAACACCTAAAACAACAGCACAGAAAAACAAGTTGATAAGGGAGAAAGCAGCTTCACTCAGTACGTCTCAGCTGCTTCCAAGGCAGAAAGCAATGGGGACGTACTGCTATTATTAGCCCTCCGGATGGGAAGCAGCACGGTGTGAAGCTGTTGGCAAGAGGTTGCAGGATTTTCTTCACACGTATGCACAGGCACAGACACACAGGCAGACAGACCCCCCGACACTCATGGTGAGCCCCTTCCCGCCACTCGGGTCAGACAGACAGACAGAGAGCACAATGCCAGCGCGACTGTGCGTACTCACAGCTCGGAGTACAAGAAGTGCAGGTTGCCCACATTGTCTATGTAGTTTGCAGGACTTAGCCAAGGTAGGACCAGTAACAGGAGAGCCTTCATTTTCAGTGCAGTGCTGGCACTGCTGCTAGGTTTCCTCCTTCCCACCGTCTCTCTGTGCTGGTGGGACACACCACGAGAAGCTTTCGTGCCAGCCAAGCCCCTTCTAAGCAAGCCTTTCCATTTCAACGCAATGGTAGCACATTACGAATCGAGCTTAAATCCCTTAAACGAAGCTACACTGCAAAAATCATTGACCTGTAAGAGGATTACTCGATCTGACTCTCAGATGGGTAGATGTGAGGGTTTAGGGACAGCACAGCGTGGTTGGCGAGACAGTGACTTATGCTGCAGAGGAGAGCGATGCTCGGGGAAGAGACCTGCCTCCTGCAGGATTCAGAGTGGTTCTTCAGAGGCAGCTGGTATGTTTACATCACTGCCCACAAGCAGATGGGTTACGAGCTAAACTGCATCACAGAAGGGTGTAGCTGTCTGACAAGGAGGGGGAAAAAATGCCCCCTGTGGAGTTTTGTAGCAGGCGATATCAGAAGACCACACCTTTTTAAAGTAAAACACTGCAAAAGATCACAGCCAACTGCTGGCTGTTTGCATCTCAGTTCTGAATTCACCAAATCCGGTCAGATGTTTTTGTACAAACATAAATCTTGTAATAATCCAAGGACATGTCGCTTTTCAGGGGTTTTTTTTGAAGGATGCAAGAGCAAACATTTTAAATAAGGATGCTTTCAGTTGACTGCTCCATGGTAACCAGTGTTTAAAAAAAATGGTAAAGTTCTCTCATCAATTACAAAGCATAAAACAGCAAGCTCACCTTGTTCCATCAGTGACCTCATCTCTGATCAGGGCAAACTTTTGTTTTCTCTCTAGGAACCAAGACTGGTCTGAACCTGAATAATGCAAGTAGTGTGAGGACTGCTGGCCACCCTGGTGACCCTAGCAGAGTCTACTTTAATTTATTCACTGAGAACACAATAATGTTCTCTGGAGATATCAGGTGGGCTCTGAACTGTTGTTATTGCAGACACCAAATATTTATGATTATTATTGTATTTTTAATTAGCAAAATCACACATTTTCCCTTCCCTCTATTGACTCACAAGAGTTAAAGAGAACAGCATCAGCTCAGTCTGTTTAATCTGTCCCTGGGCATGACAGAGCACAACATTCTTCTCGCCATTAATTGGAGATGGGGAGGCAAGAGAGGTTTCTGCATTTCCAACAATTAAATTAGGCAGAGGCATAACATACCTTAGGTGATAATTAATTAATGCTGTGTTTAAAGAAAATAAAGGTACTGTGCAGCATCTGCAAGCACAAGGATGTAGAAGTCCACCTTTAGGGATCACTCAGAATGTTCTTTCCTATTTCTTCCCTCACGTGGGATTGCTAGTGGCGTTACAGTATCTGTCCCCTGTAAAGCTGAAACCCCCAACAGAAGTTCCCTGTGGTTTCCTATTCTCCTGTCTCTGCCCTTTGACCTTAAGGTAACTCAGCACTCCCAACCATTCTGAGGAAAGAAAAGCCATGTCATGAGTAGGAAGACAAAAAATGTCCAGCCTATGCAGCAATGTTTTGTACTTGCCTACATTAGAGGCTTTAGGGTAGGAAGACCCTACTGCATCTCTCCAGCCTTCTGCTCCTGGGGTTTGTAAACCTGGCACTGGTGCAGGGAACCTGACACAGGCAAGAGGCAACTGCAAGAGATGTTGGGAATACATTCCTGAGACAATCCTTTCTATCTCTGCTTGGGCTCAGGCCAAGCAAGCCAGAAGCACAGGATCTTGAGGATCCTGAGGGGAAGATCCATGCCAAGCCACTGACATTCAACAGTAAGTTCTAGAACAAAACTTGCCAGGCCTTTACAGGACCAAATCATTGTTTATAGCAATGCAATTCTGTAAGATATGTAGTAAATGGTACCTTTACTACCACCTTAAGGAAAAGAAACTAAGACACTGGAGTGACTTGCACATATCCACGTAGGAAAATCAATGCTAGAAATCAGAAGTTGTGCTATCTGTGTGGCCTCCATGCAAAACCCAGTATTTCAATTTGCTTATTTATTGGGGGTTGGGGGTAAATTGGGAGTGGGTGTCCTGCTAATTTTATAGCCACAGCATCATCATGTCAAAAAAATGAAGACAAACAGGAAGGTCTAAATCACATTAAATTCCGCTATAGGTGTAGCAAAGGGAAAGGGCATTTGCAGTAGGGGTTCAAGATTTTGTGGTTGGAATCTGTACAGAAACGTAATTTCAGTGACAGCAGCTCACAGAAAACTGATAGTCCCCTTACCTGCATTTCTGTTGAAATGAACATTTGAGGCCTATTAGAGAAGCACTGACCTAAGACATAAAATTATGAGTAACTCTGTTATTTTGTCCCCTTAGCCACACAGAGTGGAACTCCCAGAGCACTGCTGGCCTGGGCTGGGGCCTGCTGCCACTGCCTCTTGCACCATGAGCCACAAGCGCCCTCACAGGGAAAGCCAGGTCCAGAAATGTGGGGACAAGGGCACCCAAATCCACAAACACCAAACCTCCAGCATGTGAAAATGGTCGCATGACCTTCGCAAGGGATTAATAAACCCATTGCTAAAGTTTGTGGGGGCTTTTTTGGTTTTAGTACTGCAAAATCATCACATTTTTGGTTGGTTAGGATACCATAGCTCAGTGAATATCTTCAAGTGAATAAATTCCTAGTGGGAATCCAGGTGCTTCAGGAAATGAGGTCTCCAGTGCAAATGAGGACATGTTGAAGGGCAGGCTGCAGAGCCATTTCTGGTTGTGGGCTCACAGGCTGTGAGGGGTGCACTGTGCGAGCACACCTCCACCCTCTGGCTCACCAGCCTGCTCACCAGCCATGCTCTGGTCCTCAGTACTGCCATGTCTGTGCAGGACAGTCTGGAGCCCTATGCTGGCTGCTCAAGCCTTCCTTCACGTTGCACATGCAGAAGTACACACCTAGCACCATGATTTACACCTGAAAACTTCAGGGGAAGTAATTTCACTGCTTAACAGATACAGCTCATAGAAAAGGGCACATCTTAGACCCCATCTCTCCTCAGACCTGAGGTGCTGTTATGCAGACTATGCCAAAGTGTTAGTCCGCTATCAGAAATCACAGCCCTGAAAGTACCTCTTTATCTTTCTGCCTTCCTTACGAAAGGCAGAACATGCAAGACAAAAGCAGCAGCACATGCTTTTACTCTGCAAAACAGATAATCATTCCATTCTCTCATTGCAGAGGAAGCAAACCACTCCCTGGAGAGGTCTCTCCCAGAGGCAGGATTGAGGGGCTCCTGGCTACCTCAGGAGGATAAGTCTGGAGAGGGAGGCCAGCCAGATTTCCAGACTCTGTCTCTCTGTGAGCCCCACGGTGCCCTGGGTAAGGGCTCACCTGGAAAAAGGGAGCACTCAGGTTCAAAGACCAATATCAAACTGGAATATTTTCTGCTCTACTGCTCATATAGGTCATTTGTGATTCAAAAAATGTTTGAAGAAAGGGCAATTATAAAACCTTTAATGTGCTATTAAAACATTTATAATAGTTCAGCTTCCCAAAACATGCAGATCTCTTTGGACTACATACACATTGTCATTGTGCAGCTAACCACAAAGTATTCACCCAGAACTGCTAACAATAGCATGAAGTACCTTACATGCATTGATGCATTTGATTCTAAAAAAAGAGTAAGATATAGCCTACATCTTGGACTATAAATGGACTAAATTCAGCTCAAAATTAATGATGCTGTGTTCATTGGGAGTGAAATAAACAACTCTTTCTTTACATTAGCTGTCTATTTTGACCACTATTAATTGAAGATATTTTTTCCTCTGCTCAAAAAAAGGAGTGAAAAACCGACATCTATCAACAACAACTTACTGGGTTTGGAAATGCTGTTCAAGGTGACCACGTTGCACAACCTCTGAGCAGTGTTCTGTGAAAGGGCAGCTAACCATTAGCTTGTCGAGGAGGTTATTCACTAGTATGCTGGACTTCCTGCATGTCTGGAGAATCACAAGCTTGCGGTCCATAGGACAGAAGTCTTTTTCCACAAGGAAGTTTGTAAGGCAGGCTGTGCAGAAGGTGTGACCACAGAGCGTGTCTAATGGCTGAAGCAAAGGTTGCAGGCAAATGTGGCATATCAGATCATCATCCACTTCTTCGGTGTAGCTGTACAAGTGGTTTTCTTCCGGTAAATGTGCTTGGCCGCAGGTGACACAGAGTGGCGGGGAGCTATCCTCCATTTCTTCTTCTTTCTGGCTCATAATCTGAATTGATGCAATTCAAAAGGGGGCAAACACCCAACCCGTTTTCTGTTTGTAGCAAGGCTCGTGTGCCGTCAGATCTGTGGGGAGGAAAGCCAAAGGGTTATGCTCTGGGTTCTGTTTCCTTACCATACTTGCAGTATGTAGCTGGATATGAAGTACATATCAGGTACTAGGAAAGGATTGTGTCTTTGGGATGGGAGAGTGAAGCAAAGAAGGGGCAGAAAAAAAAGAGATAATTAACTCCAGGGGCATATTTTCTCATAACTCTAGCCTAATTTACACAGATACATTCATTGTAAAGAAATATATCAAAATAGGTAGAAATACTACAGGCATTTAATGGTTGAAAACCTTAAATTAGCATACAATTGCAGTTCCAGTCAGATGACTTTGTGGCCACATTACGTCTGCCAGAAAAGTAGCATTGTGTGTGGGCAAACACTGCAAGACTGTGTGTAGAAATACAGGTAAGAATAAAGGTTGCTGGCCAAATTGCCTGTTCAGCACAGCAAGGGAGGGCAGCAGCTTCACCTAATACACACAAGCATACAAACACTGTATTGTAGCCAGAGGCAGGATAATTTGGGTCATGAGAATTTAGAGCTTGGGGCCCTGTAGACCATTCTCATACTACAGCAGCAATGGACCTGGACTTCTGCATTTGAAGTTTGCCTGCCTGCAGCCAAACAGTTATAACCATCTGCAGCAGCATAATCAGTTCAAAACTTCATTTGCTCTGCAAAGAACCAAACATCTTACATACTGAAGTCCACAGCACAATGCTAAGTAGTGTATTGCCTGTTCCCTTTATAATTTCTCATACAGAAACCCAGTATGTCCCTAGCTAAAAACCCAATTAGCTCTGGCCACAACACCTGCCTGCTGGTATTTTAAAGATGTAAACTCTGTGGGTGGCAGTAAAACCAAAAGTAATTTGTAGTTTTTACTTGATGAACCCCAACTGCTTGTTGGAGCACTTATGTCTCATTACTGCTATGCTTATTTTGATACACCACTCTGAAAATAAACATGAAGATATAAAATATGCAATGGCCTAATTACTGCTCTTGCTTGCAAATGTAAATCTTATTTGCTGCTCTGCCTTAACACTGTACCCTTGCTTTCAGCTTGACTTAATTTGCTGAGACAATGTGTCAGCCTCAGACACCCATGTCTGAGGGCAAATGAGGGAAAGAATAATAAGAAAAATCTGACTATGACAGAGCATATTTTCATATAAATAAACCCTTATTTTTATGCAAAGCTCATGGGTTCTAAACCTGAGAAATTAAACTTTAACATGGCAGGTTTTTCTGGCATGAAGGTAAAATAATAACCCCACTAACACTAACCAGATGTTTAAATGTCAAACATTCTCTTCAATGTTTTGCTAGATCTTATTCTTATGAAGCAATTATGTTAAGTGCCTGTTTTTGCTTGCAAGAGAGAGTTCTGCATAAGCTCTGCCTCCTGATTAGCAGTAGCTTCACTGGAATTAAAATCATTGCCTGGTAGAACCCTTGCAAATATTTAAAATACGCCAAACTGGGTCAAATGTTTCCTTTTGTAAAAATATTCACCAGAGCTTTATAAAAAGCTATTTGTAAAGAAACAAACATCTTTCCATAGTGCAGGTAGCAGCTCCACCTGTTATCTTAATATAAGAATTATTATCTAACTCTACTAAGGTGACACACAGCAAAATAAAATGAGATAAAAAATTATCAGGAGCTGGGGTGGAGATTATCTGGGCACTGTAAGTGGCTTCTGTAGGAAGCTCTTGGATAACTTCTAGATGGAGTGGGGTGGCTGTGGTGGGTGTCCATGCTCTCCACATTCCTCATTCATGGAGAGAGCCATCTCAAGTCAACAGGACTGCTTGCAAGAATGGCAACACATGGCTTGGGAACTTCCATGATTCTTAAAATAGATGTAAAATGAATTAGAAACCAATAAAGCATGACAAAAATAGCACTGGGCTATAAGCTTTGTTATATTTTACATTTTCAGAATGCCTTGCACCTGGGGCAAGCAGGGCTGTGGGCAGCATCATGCTGTTTCTCCACTCCCCCACCACGTCCTCTTGCACCATCACACACAGGGACGTCTCTGTGGGTGCCTGCCCTATGCCCCACACACCAGAATACAGCAAACTCCAGCATTTTTTGCCTCGTGGATGTTTTCAAGGACAGAATTCTTGCTGCTTGCTGGCAGGAGACCCAGCACACAGCTCCCATCAGGTAACCTGAAAGCTAAAGCCAAAGCCCTGTTCTGAGGAAGGAGCAGCCCCCAGCAACATCTGAGCCACTCCTTCCCAGCCTCATGCCCTAACTCTGGAAGTACCTCTCCTCCACTTCCACATGTCCAACACAGCAATTAGCTACCTCTGGAAACAGTACTACAGCTCCAAAGCTACTGCAATTATTTTTCGCAATGACAACAGAGAAAGAGAGGCACCACTGCCCTAAGGCCATGTTCTGCTGCAGCAAAAATGATGAGAGAAGCCCCAGAGGAGTCAAAGTCTGACTGTCCTGGCCACGTTACAGATATGCTTTATCAATCTGACATACTAATAATGCAATGCTAGTGGAAAAGGGCAGGTATGAGGAGTTGTACCTGAATTTTACAATGTTTACATAAATTACAAATACTTGCTACAGCACAGGGAAACAAAACTATCCACATTTATTAGTAACAGGCACTGAGTTTTTAGGACATGAAATTCAAGTCAATGAGGTCTATTATTTAGAAAATTTTGACTACATACTAGTATAAACTCTGGAAAAGAAATCTCAGCCCCTTCTGGCTAACTTGGTCCACATTCACCCATGAACCTTCATAAACTGCTGGACATATCAAGCAATGGAATGATTGCCATCTTTGGGAAGTGATTATCCCACCAAAAGTGTTAGCATGGAGGGCGTGTGATGGAACTGTCACACAGATTCAGTCAGAGGCAGATGCTCTTTGCAATGTTTGCAGTCACTTGTATTTATAACATTTATGTGCTGTCATATAATAGCTACATAATTAGTATCATGTCCTTTTAGGAAGCTTAAAGTCTTAATTCCTCCTGAATATTGTAGAAGAGAGGGGAGAAGGGATTTAAATTTAAAGCTATTGGTTGCTAGTGCATCTTTCTACATCTTCCAGTACCTATGAATAAAATACAAAAGTACACTTTAAGCAAGAAAACCTGCATAGGTAGTTGGTAAACCACAGTAAAACAGGAAAGGTAGTAATTTCTTGGCTGAACTTCTATTCTTCAAGCCCTGTCCTTGAGGGAGGAAGAGATGGGAAAACAGAGGGAAGGAATCCTATGTTCCTTTGAGTTGGTGTCAGCCACCACTGGCAGCCTCAGTGGAACACGGATGTCACCTCATGCTTCCTGCAGTCAGAGCCATACTGACAGAGGGTGGTTCTTGCAAGGATCATTGGCAGGAGAGGCTTTTAGAGGTGGTGTGGTCCCATGCCTAAGCAGGCATCACCAGCATTTGCCACTTCCCTGCTGTGCAGGAAGATTTTAACAACTCAGGTCCCAGGTTTAGCAGAGTTTTATAGCACCTAGCACAGATTGGCTTGGATAAAGAAAATCAAGTACTGATTTGTAAGAATGTCACAGTGCTGTGACACTGTGGTGAACCAAGCTTCAGTCCAAGGCAGAGACCTGAAGCTCAAGAATACAGTGCAAATGATGAAGGAAGAACATTGTTATCTGGATATCCACATTGCCAAGTTTTCAGCCACAAGCTGTAATGACAATGGTCACATCAGGGCATAAAATAACCCCAGGGCCGTGACCACAGTGAAAAGCACTTCATGATAACCTATTTTTTAAAGAGTTACCCAGCAGGCTGCACTGATTTGAAGAAGTTTGCATCTTAATGGTCTTCACTGCTTAGGAATTTGCAGCCACCAGAAGCACTCACGAGAATGACAGAACAAACCCACACAAAAAGCCTGGACAGTAAACACAAAGAGTAGGTAGAGAGAATGCCTTTCATCTCCTTGCAATAACAAATCCATAGTTATCCCATCCCAGTGAAGCATTTAACCAAACTTAAGCTAAATTCTGACTTACCACCACAGCTACACTGGCAGCAGTGTAGCAAGAAGAGGGCTGGCCTAGCAGAGTGGCAGAACCCCACTGCTTCTGCCCAGCCACTGTTAAATATTAACCCAGCAGGTCAGGAGGCTGCACTTGGAAGTAGCATGGCACAAAATGGGAGAAACTTCAGGTAGCAAAAAATGAGTAACAAAACCTAAGGGAAAAGCAGTTAAGTGATGAAAGATGTTATGGAAACGGCTATCATAGAAAGAACAAAACAGATGCCTAAAGGTCAGTGACATGGAGCCTGGAGGAGCAGCTACTGGCTTAAATCACAAATGGAGAAAGATAAGACAGTGAGCAGGCATCACTGGAAAACAGAGGAGTGAAACAGATGAGCTGCAGAGCAGTAAAAGGAATTTAGCTCCAGTAGTTCATTCTGAAGGAGTACAGCTTGGTGGTAATGAAATCTTCAGTCAATGGTAAGAGTGGCCAGCATGTATAAAGGAAATGGATTCTAAATAGCAGAGTAAGATTGACAAATAGTGGGTTTGGTAGCTTCGTTTTCTCTCTGTGTTTAAGGGACACCTTTTATTGATGTTCCTGTTTTATACACACTCAGAGCATGTGTATGACAAATCCTGTATCTGCAGATTAAAACAGATGCCTTTTCACACCCTGTTTCTCTGCTGTACAATTCGTGGGAGCTGGAGGCTCTACTGACAGAGCTGTTGTGCTCTTCTTAGCTAAATTATGATAGCAAAGTCATTCTGCATCCTTCCCCCAGTCCCAGCATGGGCTCTTATCCCCTACAAATGTGCATCTCTGAGTGACTCACAGCCATCCATTTATGTGGGTCAGTAAGGCAGTGCATGGCCAAAGGGGCTGGCCCATAGGCACGTAAGGAAACTGCCCTGCCACAGCAGCATTCACAGCGGCCAGGTAAGGGTAGGAGCTCCTTATTCTTCCAGAGATGCTTTTACCTGGCCTTCCTTTCACCACACTAGCTGTGAGCATGCCACAGCAATGCCTGCCTTCCTTGACAAATCAGCTCCTTTGCAGAGGGCTTGGAGACTGCCATCTTGTCTGTGTTAAAAAATATGCACATCAAATTGCTAAGAGGCTGAACAGCTTCCACAGCTACAGAATTAGCTCTTTAATGAAGCCTCAGCCCTGCTGCCAGGGGCTAGATGTGGGCAGGTTAGATGTGGGCATTGTCCCCATCTAGTGGCTCGCCCTCACTGGGGAGAGGAGTGGCTCATGGCTAGGAGGGAGCAGAGCAGAGGTTCTCCCTCACCCTCCCAAGCAAAAAGCACAGCAGTCCTCTGGTTAAGCAGGGTTAGCTGTGACCTTACTGCTCCTGCCAGAATCTGGGTTGCAAGATCACATCACTTATTTAATATTCAGGGTTTTATAATGAAGTATGAGGTTGAATGCTTTCAGAAAACTCTTTGCCATTAGTAAAATGGGAACTGTTTTGAGTTCCTACCTTTCATCAAAGTGTCTTCCCTTGTAACAGCCTCCCAGGTTTCCCATTACCATGGCTTGTACCAACTGCTTCGCTCAAACTGAAGTTTTTTATAGATTACACTGACTTTAATTTTCAAGGTGGTACTATACAACAGTTGTGGAAAACATTATAGAGTGATCCACACTTCAATAATATGTATCATACAGTATTTTAGATTAAAAAAGACAGTGATTATTCACATTTCAAAGACCTGGTTATAAAATATCATGGAATAATTTGCACCAATCTTGGCATAGCTGCACTAAAGGCCAGAGGGGTGAATCAGTTTGCCTAGACTTGAAACCTTATTTGAGGGAAGTTTATAAAACATTAAGGTGCACAAAATCTTATCATCGTGCCTTCTGACCAGAATTCCTTCTATGCATAGTCTACTCTCTCTTTTCCCCCCGCTTTTCCACTTATTTTTAAATCTAGTCTGACTAAAGAAGAATCACAACATTTTATTTCTGCCTGATGTGTAATTAGATGGAGATTTGTTATGGGCAGAGGCAAGACACATACCTTCAGGTAAAAAGCCAGTAGCTGGAGGAGAGTTGTGAATCCTGGAGATATCATTTCAGCAGGTAAGAATTCATCTTGACTTTTAAGATGATAGGAAAGACTTTTATAACTGGCTCTTAGAGGAAAAGAATTGTATTTAAAAGTTCAGCACATCAGTACAGAATGTGTCTGAGACAACAAACAGGAGCTCCAAAACCTCTCCTCTGTCTGGCCCCAGTTTTAAGACAGCTGTTCTTCCAAAGTTATTAATAGTCAAAAAGTCTTTCTCAGAGCTTATAACAATCAAAGTACTTTGCAGAGCCTTTAGTGATGAAAGGCATTTCCAACTGAATAGAAAAGTCCATTGCTACAGTACAGTAGGTGAATAACCCCAGCTTTTTAAGTTGTAGCTCAAGCTGTGAGACCCAACAGCAATGTCATACTGTGCCTGCACGCAAAGTAACTTCTAAAACCAGAACCAGACTGTTTGAAAAGAATTTTTTTTTCTCTGTGGCTCATGCTGGAATTTACAGAATTAACCAATGTTGGAAAAAGTTTTTTGTTGTGGAATGATGCAGCTGAAATGCCTGTCAGGAATGTATGGAAATATATTTGGCTGTTTTGTCTGTCTCTTACATGCCCACGCAAACCTGGATTGCTCTTTCTGATGATTTCATGGATGCAAAACTTTACTCAGCATGTTAAAATGAAAAAAAAAAAAAAATCAGCCCAGAAGTACTGACAATATTAGGAACAGCTGGACAAGATCTGAGTGAAGAGAAGATCTGAGTAAGACAGTACATATCTGTCAGGTAAAGTATTCCTTAGTATAAGGAAAATGTCCTACGAATGAACTCACCTCAGTAGAAAGCAGTACTTCCAAGAAGACTTGTTGCTGGCATGCCTCTAGTTGTCAAATACTGATGGTTAAGGCAGTAACTTCTGTTTCTTGCTCTTTTCAAAGCTCAGTAAACCCAGACTTATGCCAGGACTAAAAGCTCAGACTCCAAGAGCGAAGACGAGTTGTAGCAAAATGGGCAGGCTGTGGGTAACTGCTTCCCAAAGGCACACAGTCTACCTGCTCAAAGGAAGTCAATCATGTGGTGGAAGCAAGGCTATGTGAGCAATTATGATTGACTCCTCAAGGGCTTCCTAAACATATGCTCATTCTAATTGACATAATAAATGCCATTGGCATTTCACATAGTAAATTACAAAATGACATGGCTAGTTATGTAACAAAAGGTGCACCTCCACTCCGATTTGGCTGATTGCTCTGGATGGCTTTGCCAACACTGGCAGCCTCAAAAATACCTCAAGCTTGCTTTCAGCCATTTGAGCAGATGACAGAACTGTATTTTTGTGGCTGGACAACCACGTGTTCCAGCTGCCTTCTAAGATGCCGGTAAGCCAGGAAGAGGTACAGCATGCAAGCTGCATGAGGGAGAGCATCCCTGGTCCCTGCTGCAGGTGTGTCTGCTGTGTCTCTGTGATGGGCACTGCAGACCACGTGTGCTCTGTGCAGGCTGCCCTACTTAACTTCAAAATAAAAATACAATAGGCAGAGTAAATTGCATGGGATTGTGAAAATCTTAACTTAATACAGCTTCACAGTAAATCTTAATCTGTTTTTGCAATCCTCTCCCAGGGCCCCAAGTGGGTCAGCAAGGAAGGTGGGTGGTGCTACTACCCTCCCAGAGAGGGGAGAGAAGAGGGAGCAGATGAAGAAGGAGCAGATGAAGAGGGCACAAAAGAGTAGTGGAAGACTTCTTCCCCTCAGGACACTGAAACCTTACAGCTCAGCCTGGCTCCCACGCCATGGTACCTGCCACCCTCAGACCACACAGCATCTCCTCACATGTGACTACGAGATAACATTTAATAGCTACAAAGCACGGAGCATGTGATGGATAACCCTGCTAATAACACATAATAAAGTAAACTGTGCTTTAATTACACTGTGCCTTTACAACTGCTTCTCTGATCCAGGAGTTTCTTAATACTTGGCAAACTGCTTAATGAGTTCTCACAACACCCTGTGGGGACCTTTTTTTAGAAGCAACCCACATGGTTAGAAGCACCTACTTGGGTAGGTGAGCAGGGGAAGGGGAGTTGGCTGCCCCTATGCCAGTGGGGCCAGTGCCCAGATTTTGTCACAGGAATCCTTGTGCAGCAAGGTGACCACAGAGATGCTCTTAGACCTGATCTGAGGGAAAGCCCTCACAAACTTCTGACTTCTAGGATTGCATTCTCTGCTTTATGAACATGCACCTGCAGGGGAGACAGCAGAAACTTGCAGCAGTTGGCTCCCCAGAGTAACTTGTCTAAATAATAGAAGAAAATGCCTGGGTTAAAACCTCTGGCTCGTTGCACTCAAAGGAAAAATTAAGCAAATTCAGTGGAACAAGAATTTAATCATCTGTGTCTCAAGTTTATTTATGTTTCACCTAACTCCCGAACTATGATTTAGATGTAATTATTATATTATACATTATCAAATAATGAAAATTATTGTTAAATATTATACACTATATACAATTAAAATTATAGGTCTGTACATGTCTATAACTTAAATTATACTTGTATCTTATTCTTTCCTCCTCCTGCTACTTGGGTCCACAAAAATGACTAAATAAACAAATCTTAAGCAGAAAAAACTGTCCCTATTGAAGAATTGCACGGCACAGTGACACTCTGCTGTTTAAACCAGCACAATCTGAAAGCATTCCTTGCCACTCAGTCCCAGGGTCACAACTGCTGGGGCCCAGTCCCACTCAGGACTCTGAATAAAGGAGGGCACAAGCCCTGGTAAGGTAGTCAGCAGGTAAACTTGAACAACTTAGGGGAGTGGTACAGCCTAGGGGAAGCCTTCAAAAAGATGGGAAAACACACAGTACGCAGCCATAAATAGAAATTTTGGTGGACAAGGGAAAGAAACTTTGATGACCTTACAATTTTGTGCACTGTGGAGTACTGAATATCACATTTAAGAAAAATGTACTCTTGGGAAGAGGGAGATAAACTGGACACTGAAGAGGCTGAACCCAGCAGCCCAGTTACTGTGGTCTGACTGTCAGTTTTCTGGGGCTGACACAAGTTACATTTTGGCTCTTGAACGGACCTCTCTTACAGAGTAGTGCTGACAGTGCCCATTATATCTTCTGGTAGTCCCTATTGCTCATTTGGGAGTCAGGCGTGCAGTAGAGCTTATAGATCTCCTTAAAATGGAAAGGACTGTGTAAATCTGAAGTATTCAAGCAGGAGTGGAAGCAGATCTCTCTAGATGAAGCTGTGCAATAATTTCTGTTGCAGGGCGTCTTTTTTTTTTTTTGTAGCAGTATAATGACTAAGCTCCCTGCCCAACAAAAGTCTCAGCAAGTAAATTTTGTTTATTATAGTGACCAAACCCTCAGCCACCAAAACACATCCTGTAAAGCCTGGTTCTGTCTTCATCTGCTCAGTGCTGGGAAACAACATCCCTGAGTGTGGTACTACTCACTGGACTTGATTAATCACTGCTTTAATTGGGGCCTCATGGGAACTCCCCCAAAGCCCATTGCTAATTAACATGCATGTGTTGCTGATGGCCTTGTAATATTCCCCTTAACAACAAGAGGCTTACTAAGGTTTTGTCAGCCAGGACACATGAGTGACACCAGCCTGGGAAAGATAGTTAGGTCTGTGGCTGAGTTAATATCTGCTTCCAGAACCGGTTCTGTGGGTATGGAGACCAATTGTGTGCTGTCTAGTCCCGTGATGAGAAACCAATTAGGAATTACATGCTCAAATTGTCCTGCTTCCTGTATCCTTTCTCACAATCAGATGTTATCTGCCGTGTGCAGGCAGGCAAGGGGATTTTTTAATTCTTTGAAATTCCTCCTACAAGTCATATTTATTTCAGTGCCTCAGACCCTTTTTGACTGGATCTAAACTGAGATATTCTTTTAAATAGCAGTAGTGTGATTAGATGAGTTCTCAGAAATTATGAGAACCCAAAGCTACACTTTCCAGCACTGGGTTCTACCTGTAAAGTCCTGTGAGAACTGATACTATGAAATATATAGTACAAAATCAGCTTTGTAGTAGAAAATAAAATAATAGCATCATCTATACTTTTTTAACATCAGCATTGCAACACAATCTATACCATGTAGCTGTAAGCATGGAAAGCAAAAGGTTAGGGAAAAGATAAGCAAAAAGTTGCCAGGAATTATATCTAAAATCAGTCAAAATTTATCTGCTTTCAAACAAGCTATTTTCTGAAAGCTATACCAATCCAGACAGAGAAATAGGAAGCATTCCTTAATAAGAAATTTCTGGCAGATAAAACCCATTTATTTTATTAAGAATCTTTGTTTCAGTAACAATGTTGCGGGTGTATTAAAACGAAATTGGAGGACCAATGAGAGGATTCCATGAGCAGCTAGACAGGTAGGAAGTTTGAGTATTTAGCTCCTTATAAAGAAGGAATTGATTTTTACTCAGTGGGATGAGAACAGTACACAGTGGAAAGCAGTTGTACACAACAGGAACTGCCAACAAACCATTCCCTGGACATGTATTGAAGGTGAAAGTTTATCTTCTGTGCTGAATCCTTTTGAATCCCATGATTCAGATAATGATTGCTTTTGCAGATTCATGTTGAGCCTTTAGGGAAAGCCTTGGAAAGATCAACTGCATATATGTCCATCCCAGCTTCTAATTTCTGTGAAAGAACTGCAAACAAGTGCTCAGTCAGGCTGCATTGCAGGACACCAGTGTCCCCCCTTTAACAGGAGTGGGGTCTCATTACCTCCTCAAAAGGCTCTGGCCACAGAGTCCCTCCAAATCAGTCACAGGCCTCCCTGTGCCCCGACAGTGAGAGGAGCCAGGTGGCAGCACCCAGCCCTGCAGACAAGGCTGACATCTCCAGAAACACCAGACTGCTTCCCTCCAGCAGCCAGCCTTGAAGAGACTCTCTACATTTGAAAGCCTGTATTAATTTACTTTCCTTCTGGAAACAATGCTGGTTGATTTCCTGGTTTGCAGTGAAATGGAGCTAATCTGTCATCTCATCCTGCGTGCAAAATTTATTTCCATTTTACTACAGAAAAGCTATGCTAGGGAAGATGCCAGCACATTCAAACCTCTTCCAAAAGACAATTCAATTTTCTTTTCTAGTAGATGATCACAACTCAGAGCCAGGAACATTCCTCTTTCCAACTCTGTGCTACAATGAAGTCCTGATGCAGTTGATGTTCAAACACATGGGCTTGGAACACCCTTACAAAAGCAGAGCCCATGTGAGCAAAGGGGACGACACTTCTACAGGACCACAAACAAGGAAGAGAAATTAGCAGTGGGAAAGTATTTTCAGGGGGCAAGGATAAGACAACAATGAGACAAGATTTCCCAGATTGAATCAATTTATATCTTTGGAAAATACACGTAGGCTCAGAGGTTTGGGGTGGAAGAATAAAATAGCAAATTAGTAACAGATCACTTCCTTAGGAAGAATTTTCAGTCTTAGGAAAGTAGATGGGAGTATTGAGGATACAACTCCTCACACATCAGCAGCTTTCCAAATTCCTGACAGTGATTTCTGGTTTTTATTTGCAGATCAGCATTTGTGCTTTTCCAACAACAGCAGATAAGAGACACTGCAGTTTCAATGAAGTGATGGAACTGCCTTGATGTTGTTCTGTGTGAACCTGAATGAGGAAATGAAAATTGTTTTGGGCGGTGGGAGCTCCATTTCTACAAAAGTTTGTGGGAAAGCTAGTGCCTTGCATGGTTCTCAGTACAGTCACCTAAGGTTATCCTGTTTTTCCTGCTGTTGAAGGAACCCTTTCCTAGTTATCAGGCATCATAGAAGAACGTGACATACAAGTCTAATATGCACCTTTTCTGGTTTTTGTGTTTTTCTTTGGCAGATATAAAAGTGGCTAAGAGCTTGATGCAAGCAGTCCATCCCTGGTCATTAAAAACAACGCAAAACATTAGGAAGTTTAAACATGTGAGTACTCTAAGTATACATTCTGCTGAGTGAGGATGTCCACATATCTGCATTGCTGTTTTGGGTTCTGAGTTGGCACTGTGAATTTACATGTTCTCACATGAACAATCAGTCTTATGGATAGAAATAAAACTTATGAGAAGTTATGCCTATTCATATATATTCACAGGTTTGCAACTGCTGCATATACTGGTACTGAATTACGAGATGTTTTGAATAAAGAACTGAGTGTAAGCTTAAGTGTGAAGAGCATGAGCTAAAGATAAAAACGAAATCAAGTTCTCTTCTTTTTCTCACCTCAGCTGCAGTTCTATGCATAAAATCAAGCAGGAAGATACAGCAGTGGTGAATGTAGCCTCAATTTACCTCCTGCAGCTGCAGCGAGACTTTGTGGGCTTTAACCTGGGGGAGGGGAAGAAATGGGTTTCCAGAAGATTAATAAAGCGATGGGCTAAAGCAGCTGCAGTACAAATGGCACCTCTCCACAAATAATTGTTTGGATTTCAACACACTTTACTGAAGAAATTGATCTTCTTAGCAACGGGGAGGACAGAAACCCAAGCACATTTAGCTAACAAAAAGTCTCTGAACTAAGCAGTGGTTTTGCCTACCAGCATGTATGTATGTAAGTAGTATTTTAACAGTGCCTACCAAGACGAACAGCAACCTACGGGTATGTTATATAAAACAAACTCTACATTAGGCTATGGGAAGCTGAATCATTAATGACAGACACAGTAGATATTTATCACTGCCTGGCTGCACGGCACTCTAGAGTGTGCAGGCTGAGGATTGGACCCACTCCCCCACCACTAAACAGGGCCGGATTGTTTACCAGAGCATTTTTTGCACCTTTGCTCCTCTGGAAGAACTCACAGCAAGCTCAAGGGGAAAAGCAGGAGCAGGGCAAAGGAAGATGCAAGCCTGTGAACTCACGTGTGTGGCCCAGCCGTGTCTCCCATGCGCCGCAGGGCGAGGTGCAGGTGCAGAATCAGCAGGCAGGGGCTGGCATGGCTGGGCAGGGCCGGGGCTCAGACCCCACTGCGGGCACACAGCGCTGCTGCCCGCGTCACACGGCGAGGCCTGTGGCATGACAGAAGGCACAGAAAAGCTGAATTGCATAAACCTGAGCAATTTAGGGTTTACAAGGCCACACCCTCCCGGTCGTGTCTCCCGCAGGCAGATAAGCGTGTGCAGGTTGCTCATACAATAGTGTAACTTGAAGCTTTTACTTTTCTTTCCGGCATATACCAAAGTCCATTTTCAGTCAGGTTCTTCCTTGCATTTCTTTTCTTCTTTTAACCTGACAATCAACCTGGCTCAAATCTAACAAATACAAGTGGACCATCCTAAAAATTGCTTCAAGACAGAAGATTCATGTTGGCTTTCCCCTTCGAAAAGGAAGATGGGGTCCACAAGTACTAATCCAGAATCTATAGTTTGGAATCTGATTCTTCAGCTTGTTCCTGTATTGTTCCTGTTCTGTTACTTGGTGGTGAACACTTGAACCATGTAAGAGGAATTTGTAAACTCCAGAATCAGCTGTCTGAAAATACAAGCTCTGTTAATTTTCTGAATATTACAAAATTGAGACTGCATTAAACCCTCTTACCCAGTAATTTTCAGTTTAAAATGCACCCAGGAAAGGGATAAAATGCTGTACTGAAGATGAGGTGTCGTGCTGCTGCACTGTGATGCAACAGCTGAGTGAAAAAAACAGCAGCAGCAAAAAAGATCTTTTTTTCAAAAAATATTTTCAATAGATGAAAAGAAACCCTCATCTTACAACTACATGAATCACTAATAAATGCAATAATTTCAGCCATCTTAAGCATTTTCTCCTAAGGAAGGAAGTGTTATTCAGGAAGCAAAGCAGCTTTGGAGATGGACTTGAATCAAGCAACTGCAATGTACCATGAAAACAGGCAGGAGGAAATCCCCAGCCTTCAATATAAACATCTATGGCTACCAAGTCTTGGCCTCCAATTTATTCTTACACAAGTTTGTTTCCCTTCAAACATTTTAAAAGCATTATTTGTGACTATATAATCCCTCGTTAAATATTTATTTTAAGAAATCATCAAGGGACACGTCAAGTCCTACCAGCAAGTGTGACAGCCATACCCTTGGTGGGATGGATGCTTCCTTGCAGTAGTATTTGCCTTTTCTGCCCTGACAGCACAGCACCTCAGCTCCAAGTTGCTCAAGAAAACCTGGGATGGGTTCCTGCCAAGCCAGCCTGCCAGTGTACAGTTGTTCCAAAGCCAGGCAGCGCTGTGCTGGATCTGGGGCACTGTGCAGCTGCTGCTCTTCCCCCAGGATGGGTGCAGGACGGAGAGACACAGCCCGCACGGGACCAGATGTCCACGGCAGTCACAAGGCCAGATATGCAAGCCTCATGCGTCAGCCGTGTGCAAAATTGAACTATGCATATGAAATGTACTTTTAAAAACATGCTTAAGCTACAGAAGCTTAAACATTAGCAAATACATCCCCACAGAGCAAAGCCTGTGTTTAAATCCTTCCTCACATGGGAGGTCTCTCTGAGGCTGCTTGCCCCAGATTAGAAGCCCAGAGCCCTGTTGTCACAAGTGACCACATCAGATGCTCATTTACAGACCTAATTTCCATCCTAGCAACTAGCCAAGTTTGCCTTCCCTCCCACTGCTGGGAGGCTTTTCTAAGTTTCCAGACTAAGGGCCAGCTCAAACTCATTTGTTCTCACGCTAATGTTACTGAATTGCTTAAATTGCCTTTCCTATCTCATGATATGCTTTCCTGTTTTCCTTTCCACTCAAATTCTCTACGTCTCTGCTCAGACAAAAGGCTCTCTACTCTCCTGCTCACACAAACAGCCCCCTTGGGCACTCATTCCTGTCCAAATTCTTCACTCTGGAATGGCGTTTATACTTCTTTATGTATACCAGGCAAATTATTTTCCTAGAAGGTGAGTTATTTATTGGCTCTGAACCAAATTGCTGGTGAGCTCTTTGACACCTGTTGATGGAAGATCCTAGCTGAACCTGTCTTTCATCTGCTGGGAAGGAACATAGAAGAACCTCCTTTAAACTACAGCGTGTGCACTGTATTATTTATCAGTTCCCTCCTTTGCCTACAGCAGATTTTCTTCACCAACATCACAAAAAGAGAGAACATTTTCCTGCTACAATTCATTAATTTGCACCAAAATGACAGGGTATCATAGATCTGACTGGTGCATTGACACCTGTTTGATAAACTTCTAATTTCCTGGTATAGATTCATACATTGGAGGCAGGAAAAAGTTACATATTTAGCTGTTTAATTTTAAAATAAATTTGTACACGTATCTCAAGCTGTGCAGATACAGGAATAAGGACAGACATTTCAAGTTGAAGATATTCCATACTTCACTACCACTGAAATTATTTCCAGGAGGACAATATGCCATAAACTCTATTGCATTAGACTTATTTATTTACTTCAACTAAATGATTTCAGCATACATTGAAAGTATTGGCAGTACACAGTGTGCAAGCTACATTAGAAGATTAGTCATGTCACATTAGGGGAAACTGTAGTAATCAATGCTATTTGATAATATTGTAATGGATGCCATCTGTGTTGGGTTGAAAAGATCACTGTGTCCTGCAGACACACAGGCCTGTGCATCCTCCTGTGAAGCCCCATGAAATCAGGGCAGAAGAGGAAGAGGCCAGGTCATCTCTTTGCCTGCCACTGACCACTCTCTCCCAGTCCCTGGTCCAGGCCAGGCAGCACACTGCTTACAAAGAAGGAAATAAAAGAGCTTTCTCCAGTACATGTCACATTCCTGCCCACACAGCTCTGGCAGGGGCCTGAGCCACGCTGTCTCTATCAAGTACTCAACAGCACTAGAGATTCCTTGGGGATTTCTATGATGTACCCACAATGGTAAAATACACCCTTGTCCCTGACCCCCGTGGATGGACATGGGATGGGGACCAGGACAAAGGGGACAGGTGGACCTGGCTGGAACTCTGACTCAGTGGAGCAGCAGTGAGAAGGAATGATGCCAGGAAAGGAGCAGCAAGAGCTGTGGGTCACACCTCAGAGTGGTGGAGACAATGAGACAGGAGGAGTTTGGAGTCCCCCAGATGAAACTGTCTCTCCTGACCTCCAAATGGCAGGACACATGCACATCCAATGTTCTCCCATGGGATTGCACCTCAGCTTGTAGAGGCATACAGAAGAATGGGAAAAAACCCTAGAAGGGGAATAATCAGGTGTAGACACAACTCCAGCATTCAGGCCAGCATTTTCATATGAGTTCCCTCTCTTGTTTCCTCTCTGTGGAAAATGAGCAACCTGAATTGGATCACAAAGCATAAAAGGATTGCCAAGCACTTGTACTCTGGACTCTGCTGATTACTGAGTGCCACTGACAGTCTGCTTGGAAATTAACTGGACTCTGCAGTCATTAATCACCAATATTAAATAGCAATTCTGTACAGTGTGACAGTTTAACTAAGAAGCTGACTTCCAAAATTGACCCACTTGGTATAATTTACAGTTGGCAAAACTCTTACAAAATGTATGTTACTCTTAGAAGTCATGTTTCATTTGTCATAAGCATTTACTGGATCTTCTATATCCAGTATCTTTGCATTTTCTAGATGGCTCCTGTGAAGGAAAACAAGAGCATAATGAGGAAATCAAAATATCAAGATTATTTTAATCTCTTGACCTCAACTAATGAACGAACAATAGTACCAGCCTACTATTTTTCTGAAATGGATTGCTTTCAGAGACTAAGAGAGCACAGAATGAAATATGGCCCTACTGGGAAAAATCCCAAACCAGCAACTTGTACCATACCAGCAACTAAAATCATCCCACCAAATGGCCTTGACTCGGAAAGCCCACAGACCTAGCTGTAAAACCTCAAGGAATCTTGGGGGCCTTCCACCTCTTCCAGAAAAAAAATCTGTGAACACATGAGCTTTACATACATAAGCAAAACAAACATTCAAGTGGCCAAATCACTCTGGCTGTAGGGAGAGGATAATGTTACAGATAGGCAGGGGCTATATGTTTCCCATTGGGAAAAATTATTGAAGTTAGAAGATTAATCTGGTCTCTCAACACATTCATTAGTTAAATTGCAAAGCAAGCTCATTACATAACCGGCCCGAGGACAATTATATTTATCTCATCAAGGTTCACAGTACAGATGGATTGCTGACCAAGGTAACACGAATACCTTCTGCAGGGTGAAAACTCTCTGATCTATTTGAAACATCAGTCCTGTGGTGCCTTACCCAAGTTTTCAGATTATTTGTGTCTTTTTGGAAGAATACATTTATGCAATTCCTCCCAGAGGTCTCTCCAGCATGAAGAGAGGAATTGAGGAAAGCTGGGATTCATTCTCTAGAAGTAGGCAAACCAAGGCACAGAAATTAAGTGACTTGCTCCTAATTATCAAAGTCTCTGGAATAAAGAGCATCTCACAAATTCTCCCATACTTTGTTAGACCCAGTAAAGGAAACGTTTTAAGGTGGAGTGAAATTTCTGTACTTTAAGCATGTGCAAATACACAGTGTGCTCAGTCCACTCTTGAATTAATTTTCCAGGTTTATACCTGAAGAGTTCAATATTTGTTGAGAGATGAAGGTCATCTTGTCCGACTCCTTGCATGTCACCAGCTGCACATACCCTGCTCTATCCCCTTGTGGAACCCACTGCCTGGGTTCAATCCTATAAGGAATCTTTCTAGAAAGGCAGTCTGCTCTGGTAAGAAGAACCAAAAGGTGGGGAGTCCACTGGTCTCTTTGGTATCTTATTCTGGGAATTAATTGTGCATACATGTAAAAACACGTGGATAATTTATTGCTAATTTGATGACGTTACCTCAGATTATTGCCATCAATTGGCAATAATGTTATGCATTTCCTGGGAAGATGAAGGAGCTGGTATCTGAATGATGTACCTCTGCATGTGTTATATTTGTACTAACATCCTCATCTATTTTTCACGTGGAACAAAAAGCCTGTGGTAGAGACCCGCCAATATAGCAGGTGTACTAGCTAGCCCTCATGCAAGATTTTTGCTATTCCCTGCATTCTCATCTAATTTAAAATCCTGTTTTAAAATGCTGCCTGTGATGGAACTGATGTTATTCCATGAGCCTGTCCATATGCATACATACAATAAACACAGACAAAATCAGACCTTTGCACATGTACTCAAGGAACACACCAGGTACTTTGCCCTCCCATTGAGCTATGATTACATTCTAAGGCTGTCCATTAAGGTCTGCAAAGTCTTTCCAAAATTCTCTATTTCTTTCTGAAACTGTTTCCCCCATATGATACATGTTCTCAGTTTCCAGGTTTATAATTTTACACTTGACCATGCTAAAGCACACTTTTTTCAGTCTGAAGTCCACTTTTGAGACAACTCAGATTCCCTTTTCTCTAGTGCCATGCATAATCAGTGAGTAATTCAGTATTTTTCCTGCAAGACTAAGTAGTGAACATTGCCAGAAGAGGTCTGGATCTGGCTATGGAATCTCACTAAAAAATTTCTTTTTAGAGTGATTGCGCAACAATTCCTTTGATCCACCAGCCCTTAGCCACCTGACATGTTCTTAAACAAGAATGCAAAATGCTACATTTTTGATCAAATTATGGTAGGATAACAAACTGAAGACTTTTAGTTTCCATTAGGCTAATAGTTATTTTTTAACCAGCTGGGTAATCTTACATTAAAGAAGCAAGCCAAGCTTACCTGACAAGACCTGAATTCAGTGAAAACATCATTGGCTGCCATTAACAATAGTCTTGTTTTTTATACTTGAATTCCCATATCAGCTTCTCTATTATTTTGCTGGAAGTGAAGTCAGGCTGGCTGCCATGCTGCCATCAGAATTATCCTGTTTGTGCCATTGGGGCACTGGCAAAAGAAAAAACGAGCATGACTTCAGTCTTGGTAGATTGCTCCAATGTTCCCAAATTTATCAAAAGTTCTTATCAATGGGCCAGAAAATTTCTCAGCCAATTTAAGAAAGAAAAATAGAATGCATAGCTGCTCACAAAACAGGGGCTGCTGCCTTAAAGCTGATTCCTCAAAGTAGGAGTTGTCTAACATTCTTTTAGTTGCAGATGGGCTGGAAAAGAATTTGTCTTCCTCACATGATATATACAAACCATATTCTTTCTTTCAAAACATAAACTAGAAACATTTTCTGAACATTTCAGCCATCTATACATTTCTTGTTAACAGTTTCAGTACCTACAACCCTTGCCTGGCCCACATCATTGCTACTTCGTTTTTCCTTATGTAAATTTAAGACTCTACAGAATACAATTTTCTTGCCAAGAGTAGATTTTGGTTTAAGTGTTACTAGTAATTTCCATACTTAATAACATATATATCAATGGATATTCATCTCCCTTTTATAGCCTATTTTCCCAATTCATAGCCGCAGAGTTTATTTAAATATGTAAGTACTGTGTTTGCATGCCCACACAAGTGTCTGTAGATATGTATACCTATGCAGTCCTATGTACACATAAATGTGGACAAACTGATACCTGTTTAAACACATGTATACAGAACAATAAGTCCATTTCTACTTTCTATCTTCTTTTGCTATACATATTGTCTTAGTAATGTTTTGTCCATTTAGTAAGCTCTTGAAAAACTTTCAGTTTTGTTTATGCCTCCATGCCTCTGCTTATTCAGTTTTATTAAGGGCAGTCCTTAGCTTTGGGAAATTGGCCTTTTCAAATTAGCATGTGTGTATATTCCGGTTTGGGACTATATTCTCTTCATGCATATTAGATGTAACCAGGTCATGATCAGTTTTTCCTGAGACAACACTTGATTTCCAGTCTAGTGGATCAATTAACTTTTATCTATCAGGCTACCTAAAAGGAGAATTTTTCCACTCTAGGTCTGACAACTTTTTTTTTTTTGGAGAACAATCATCCAGTATCTATTGATGTTTCACCAGTACCTAAAAGAAACCTTCAGCAGGTGTGCCAAATAAAGTTCCCCATAATTACACAATTGCCTCCCCACATGCAATAGTAGCTCAAACTGTCTTCAGATTCATTTCAGTGATTTATGTTACCTCTGCCCACCTCTGCTCACTGCTGAACCTTGATTATCAGCACATTTATTGTGCTGCATTTCCTAAGATCCTGCACTTCCCTGTTCTAAGGCAGATATATGTCACCAGGTCATCGACAGAGCCATTGCCCTCACACAGTTTCTTTTGTCACCCTTGGTCTGTTTAAACAACTTATACAATATTCTAACATATTGAACCCTCTAGTACTGTAACCTGATGAGACAATTAAGTTGAATCTATCTTGATAATTAATAAATACTACTTGCTCTTACTTATTACCCAGATTCCTAGCTTCAGCATATAAGCATTTCCAAATGTATTTCTATTTGGATCCTCTACCATGCTGATTTGATTTGTTCCTGACAAGGAAAATCTGAACCACATTTACTTTCTTAACCCCCTTCTGCATGCAGTTGCTTTAAATACAGTTGTGGCAGTTCCCAAGAGCCAGAATGTTTTGTCCCAGCCACACCTATTCAATCTCTCCATCTTTTAGTACTGTATATATTACAAGCCAGTACAGGGTTTAGCTCCATGGTATGTAGTCAGTCCAAAACCAACATGGATATTTTGTGCTGACCTGTGGAATGCTGACACGGGCTGGCTGGAATACAATCTCTGCAGCACTGTTTAAAAAATGGCACTCAGCATCATTCTTTCTGCATCAGTGTCATGTTTTTGCAGGTGGCCTTGCAAAATAATTCAGCAAGTAAAATTTTTAATATCAGTGTAAGTACTCCATGTAGGCCACACAGGCACAACTTATCAAGGAACTGCAGCCTTCTGCAATTCTTGCAACACCTTGCAGCCAAAAGGCTCAGTGCTGGCTTGAGCCAGTCATGGAAACTCTCTGAAGAGACCCAGATGTGTTCCACACAGGAGAAAAAAATGTCTTAATAGCTGTGCATGTCTCACAGTTACCCACTTATATGTCTTTTTTTTTTTCCACACAGCACAAACTGGAACATTCTGCAGAAACCTTCTGGGAACAGGCAGGGGGCCCACAGACCTCTTGGATCTGCCTGGTTACTGCACTGGTACCTGCCTTCTCATCAGAGGACCAAACCCAGCACTGAACCCTGGATTGTCCCTGAAGTGTTTGAAGCCTGTGCAATCCAGCTAAGAAAAACAGGGCATGCTTTACAAAGTGTGTCACTTCCATCAATACAACAAGAACTTGCAAAGACATAAATTTCAGTCAGGATGCTATGGGCACTATGGGCACTCTGCTCTTGCCTCAAAGAGGTAAGGCATCGTCTCTGCATGTGGAAAAGTTGTGTCTTTTACTGGACTAATTGGTACGACTGGAGGAATGGTGTGCCTTCTGGAATGCAAGTGTTCCTTTGATCACACACACTGCAAGTTTTATTGTATCAACACGGCAAACCATGAAAGGTAGCTGCTGGGAAAGAGCACACAGAAAGGGGGCACCTCAAAGGCAGCGAGAATTTTTCAACCACTCGTTCCTGAGCAGCCCAGCATGTTGAATCTGAACACATTGTTGCCTGGAGATTGGGGCCTCGTGTACTGATCCAGCAAACTCAGCAAACAGGGAATAGCACACATCTCACAGATAACCTCTCTTTCACTAAGTGAGCTGAGCATCAGTCTAAGCACACTCCTCTAACATGCTAACTGCTACGTTGCTTATTTATTTAATGAATGGAGAGCGCAATCCATACAGTACAGATTACACCAGAAACAAAAGTTGTGAGGAACATGGCCACACAGGACACTCAGGCCAATGAAGAATATAACATATTATACAAGTACAGAGAACTTTGTTAGCAATGCCTGTTGCAAACTGAGAGGGTGATAATTGAAGGTCTTTATCTGAGAAATGTAACCTAAAATTCAAATGAGCAAGTGCTACTCTGTCCTTAACTGTTCTACTTACAAAGCCAAAGGCCTGAAAATAGGGGATAGAGGAGCAACTGGGTTGTTGACCTTTCCCATGTAGAGCAAGGCCTCCCTCCTTTCATGCGCTTCAGCCTCCCATGAGACAGAAAACAAATTTTAAGCAGCTCATGTAATGGTGCTTGTGTACCTGTCAGTCCCAAGGACTCACAATGACTTTTGGATTTGAGGAACAATTTCAACCACTTCTGACAGATGACAGGGGCTTTCAACAGCAGTTAAACAAGTTTGGTGAAAGCAGGTAAGCTTTCACATGGAGATGAAAGGCTGATAGCATTACACTGGGAGAAAACTCTCTCTGAGAATGTCTAACTAAAACGCAGGCTCTTGCTCCTATAATGGTAAAGTGGTCTTAAATATCCAAAAAGCAGGAAAATCTTCTGAAGCTCACAGCAGTCATGAATCTAGAGTAAAATTCCTTGACTTTGGTAGTGATCTGTTTAACATCAGTTGTTTTCTATGTTGCAGTAAAGGATCGGATTGTTTAACTATTGTTGTTTTCTACACTGTGTATTCAGATGATGTGTATTCATAACAAATGAATATGTAACTGTATAGCACATTATATATAAAGCATACATATAGAAAATTCAACAGAAGATTGAGTGACATTTCAGCAATTCATAAAGGAAATAGTAGTACTAGTAGCAGTAGTATTGAATTTGTTTGTGGTCTACAATGTGAATGCTTAGTATAATTTCAAATTATGTTAGTATCATTTCAAATATCATTTCTCCCTGAGAAAACATTTGTTTTTATACATTGGAAACACTTGAGAAGTGGCAACTCCATCGAAGCTATTTAAAAGAAATTCAGAAGTCCATTTAGCTGACTTATTAGCTCAGGTCCGAGCATGGTGTTAATAACACCAAGATTGTGAGTTTGATACCTGTGTGGGCCATTCACTTAAGGGCTGGACTTGATAATCCTTGTGGGTCCCTTCCAACTCAGAATATTCTGTGATTCTAGAAGTCTCCTGTTATTGGGTCATTGTTGTAGTGCACTTCCCCTTTCAGTGTATTCTGGTCTGCAGCAAAACCACAGAAAGCTCTTAAAAAATAGAGAAAATAAGAAGTATTTCTGAACTCATTACAAAACTATAAACTCAGCTTTCAGTATCTGGTGAAGTTCTGAATATTTTGTGTGGGGTTTTTTTGGATAATTATTTCTGAAGAATATCTATTGAGTGTGTTTAACTTCTGAAAATGTTAAAATCAAGGTCTAACCCAGACACACACTTGTACTACAGCTCATCTATTGGAATCTCTGTTGATAATGTTGATGCAACACCTTCTGTTGTAGTTTTAGGCCTCTGAAGACCAGATATGCTGAAATATTCCAGATGTGGGACAGCAAAGGCATCAAACTATTCTTATGTATGGTATGATGGCAGGAGCTGAACCCAAGCCTCCACAGGACAGTGATGACATACCTGTGCTTCCTGCTACTGACCTCTCGTGCTGCTTTGCTAGGAGCTGGTGCTGACACTGTACATGGGATGAGATACCACTAAGGGTAAATGAAGGGCATTACTATTATCTTTCAAAGGCTTCAGACTGCAGCAGTTGTTCAGAGCATCCCTGGTGCTGACAGAACAAGTCTATATTCATGCCCTGTGGACAGAATAGCCATTCCTATTTAGATTTGCACCACGTTCACAAAGTTCCTTGGAAGATCTGTTCGCTTTGTATGTGGGGAAATGGATCAGAAAATACTGACAATTTTCAAAATGCTTGCCTTGAATTTCAATGTCTGCTTCTTGTACTGGCTAACAGTGAGCTACTGTTGGTACACACTAAGTCCCTCACACTGCACGTAAAGTAAGTTGACTTGACGAGTGTGTAGAGACTGCAAACTCCCTTGCCTACCCCTCCCTTCCCAAAACACCAGCAATGGACCATTATCTTTGATTTTGACATCTGAAGAGAGAATGCAAATGCCAGGAAGGAAGTTTTCAGACTCTGTAAAAAAATGCTCTCTAAAAGACCTTCCAAAGGGACTATTACAACAGGATACAGTAAAGAAAACAGGAGAAGAATTTGAGGGGGAGATGCTCATACTATAAATGAAAAATACTTCTGAGAATAAACACAAACAAAAGCACATCCAAACTCACCTCTGCTTAACAGAAAATTACTGATTTTTCTGCTGAAAATAGACTCAGTACATTAGCCAAATACTTGAATATGTCTAATTTATACCTTCCAGACTGTGCAGTGTAGTCCAAGGAAGATGTAAGTACACTCAGAATTGATGTTGGGGCTGCCCCCCCAGACCACCAAGGCAGAAGGTGAAATCCAGAGGTTGCAAGATGAGTAGGATGCAAATTCACTGAAAAATTTCCTTTATAGCACCAGTGTATCTCCTCAAGAATCAGGAAAAATTATCTCTAAGGTTACTGAACTGAAGATTAGGAAACCCCAGCCTTTCTGAGCATCTTGGTAATCACTATAAAAATTGCCATTACTTATTATGTTTTGAGGCCATACTAGATTAGGGCTATCTATACTCTACACTATGACAACATGCAATATAATAGCATTACCCTAATTGCGGCCCTTCTCTGCCAGTTTCTCCTACTAAAAACTGTCAGAGTAGACTGTGCTGTGCAAACCACACAGACAGTCTGCACATCAAAGAGTTTGCAAGCTAAGCAGCTGAGATCAGGAGCCTAGATCTGCACAAGAAATTCCAGAACAACTCAGCATTACATGGATCTGTACAGGATTCCATGCACAACATGAAAGACATTCTTAAAAGATGAACTTTCAAAAAAAGATAGGGGATGGTGACTTACAGAAAAAAGGTTAAAAGTTCTGAACAGTTGCGAAGCATGGCTGACTTTCAAAAAAATTCCTGAGCAGCTGAGAAGCTGTTTTAGCAAAGAACAGAACAGAGCACAACAAGGCAGCAGCACTGACTTGGTTTATGGCTACTCTTGTGTTACCAAGCAGCAGGTTTTTATCAGAATGCTTTCCAGGCCTGACGACTTCATGAAAAAAAATCTGAGCAGACTCTTAGTGGTCTACATGAGAACATGCAGTTCCATTGCAAAATAAAATCTGCTGGTTTGAACTGAAATTGAAATGAATGATCATGGAGGAGTAAATGAAAGGAAAAGTATTAAACTTACAGCTGAAGTGATGCTGCAGTCTGAAAGGAAAAATGTAGAGCATCCTTTGCAAGTATTTTCATAAGCTACTGATGTGTAGGTGCTGAGCACAGGGTGCAGACCTTGAGTGGCCCTCACAAGGCTCTGAATGAGTGACAGGACTGCTCTGCAACCCAATCAGTCAAAAGTTGCCTTGGAAAGAAAAAGGTGTCAAGACAAGGGGAAAGAGTATAGAGAACAATTCTTGCAAGAGGAAATTTTCTGTGTCTACCTTTAATTAAGAAAGTAGAAAATGCTCAGAATCACAGCTTTAAATTCATCATCTCCCTAATTAAGACTTTATCCTTAACCCAATTTCTTAGGGAAACAAAGTTGAGGCAATCACATCTTTGCCTGTGTCTGTCTACACATCCTCCCTCTACATCTTCCGAGTCCAGTGGCCTTTTCCACTACCTTAACTTGGACAAAAGATAGTGATTTCAAAGATATTATGTGCCATAGATGTAAAGAAAGTAAGGTAGAGTCATAGAGGAAAGAGACCCCACTAAGCATTCATATGGAGAGAAAGACAACAAATCAACAAAAGACTTGAAATTCCTGAATGCCTCATGGGAAACACTTCAATTAAACTCACACCTTTCTAAACATCGGGAAATACAGCTACCAAATAGAAAACTGTAAGATACAAGGCTGCACTGGCTCAGCTGCTCACCCAGCAACTCTACTTCAGCAAGCAAACCCACTACTACAATTGGAAAATACCTGTATTTCGTCGGATGGCAAGCGCAGCAAACAGGCTCTTGGTGAACAATCTAGGCATGAAAAATGTCAAGGAAGCCGTTTCCAATTAGCAATCCTCACCAAAAGAAAGTTTCCCCTGTATCCCCCTCCAGGGCAGCATTTTCGGGAGCCCACGGGAAGGGGCCCCCATGGCCGGGGGCACGCAGGGCTGGGGCTGCTGTGCGGGGAGGGCTCCCGCGCTCAAGGGGAAGCGCAGTCGCCAGCCCAAGAACAACAAAACAGCATTACACTTAATCCACTGCCATCTGGCTTCATTTTGACAATCCACAAAATCAGACACAACATTCTTCCACAAAATCCCTGAAAAACAGCACAGAACTAGTGTCAAAGCGTGTCCCCTCCCCCCTGGCCCCTCTGAGGGCTTGCAAGAGAGGTTTCTCATAAAATGAAGAGCCATTTCCCCAGGTGACATTTCTGCAGGAGCATTCAAGCTGCAGATGTTTCCACTGTGGAAGAAGAGTTTGTATAATGCAGCACTGCTTGTCATGTTTATGGAGGTAGGGAGGGGGAAGGGGTGAGAAGCAGCAAGAGGAGAGGCTGCAAGCAGTGGTGTTGATCCACAGGCGATGAACTGCCCAAGGCTATCAGCTCCGTGTGTTTGCTCAGCTCTTGACCTGACCAAGGGACAAGGACCATCCATCTTCCCCGGCAGAAACCGAGCAGCTGTTCCTGAAAGGACAAGGCAAGCCACACAGCCTTCAAGCTAGATGGGAACACAGTATTTCTGCAACACAGCAAGACAAATCCCATTATTCTTATTCTTGTTATTTCAAAAATGTGCTGCAGGAAGCCTTGATTTGCAACATTTGCCTTGTTACTGAGGCATTAAGGTAGTCTGCATGGCCTGCTAACAGAGCTCAAATATCACTTCATAGCCTACAGCTTTCAAAACTTAATGGAGGTGTTTCTCCCCACAACAGAAGGCAGAAACACAAACAAAAACATTGAAATAAAGCCTGCTTCATGCTGAATTGTGTTCCCAAACACTGAATTGGGTTGACAAACACTGATTAGCCACAAAAAACAGTTGCTAAGAACTGAAATGTTTTTATTGATACCTCATGACTTAGGGTTGCAACTCAACTGTTGGGCTTCTCATGCCCTTTCAGACAATCAAATGCTGAGGATGCCTGACCTCCATTGTGACATGGACCTTCTGTAGCTCCTGTGACATCGCCACCAACTCTATGTGGATATCTCAGATATTCTGGGGTCTCTCATCTAACACTAGATGCCTAAATTCAGGCATCTGCATGAGATTTCAAGAGTTAACCCAAAAAGTCTATATCCTCCCTTAGAGCATCCTCCTGTAGTCCATGTTGTGATACATCTACTTGCATTTTCTGGTACCTATGATAGGAGCAAGTGTGTGTGCCTCTCAGTTGCCAAAATAAGTGGACTAGGAAGCAAAGCATCCACTCACTAAAATAGTTATTTCGCTAATGATACTTTGCTGAGTTCCCATATAAAAGCTGTCAGGACAGTAAACAAGGCAGACTCCATTTGCACATCTGTCTTAGGGCTGAACACCACAGGAATGTCCCCAGGCATGGCCTGTGCTCTGTTTCTTAGCATGGCTGAGCATCCTGTCTTTCAGAAAGCACATTACTGACAGCAGCATTAACGTTTACAGGCACATCTCTGTGGAGTGCTGCATGTGCACATGCATTAATCAGGCATCTTTCTTAATGCTCAAGATGGTGCAAGGGAATAGCCTTGTCAGGCCTTCACACAGGAATTAGAAGATTTGAGGGTAAATGGAAAGAGTAAGTTCCCTGAGCAACAGCAGCGTCACCTGCAAGGGACACGTAATGTCATAAAAGTTTATCCCATTGAAACTCCCAAATGTTTCCAGTTGTAGCATACAAAAACCCACATTCATATCACAGCCTGAGAGGAGGAAATGGCACACTTGTGCTAAACACTGGAGGATTGTCTTTACAGCACAGACAGTATCTGCAGGAGCTTCAGCATTGTAGATAAAAAAAGCTGTGTGATCACACACCAGGAGCTCAAGCAAGTACACACCTGGAAGGAGGGGAAGGGAGAACATAATCTCCTGTAAAACCAGAATTGTAAGCAATACAAAAGAAAGCCTTACACTAATGAAGGCACTAAAGGAACAACAAGCAAATAAGATATTGTATCCCTAGTATTAAAAAAAAAAAAAAAAAAAGAGAAGCAAAAAATCTTGCTTATGACCCAGACTAAAAGAACTGAGGAATCTGCACTATGATGAATAATACTGATGCATGATTTCTGATGTTAACAGATTTTTAGAGTGGTTAGGGAAATAGTGTGACCAGTAACAGGATTCATGCTGAAATTAGGCTTCTAGCTGCTGAGATGTTGCTGTTTACTTATAGCTGTACATACAGCTATACTTATATGTAGTTTATATGCTGTTTACTTATAGCTAAACATGTAGTTATAGCTCATAGCTTTACATATAGCCATATATTTTGTGAAACAGTTTATTTTGCAGGTCCACTTTGTGGGTTTGATCATTTCAAGCTGTAGGCTTCTGTCCCTTCTCACAATGGTCACCCTCTGACTATGCTACAGTAGCACAAGAGATGGAAGGTGACAAGTACAACTCCACAGCCAACAAAACTCTAAAAGGACAGTGGAATTTTAATTGCAGGTTTTTACTGATAGCAGCAGACTCCACTGATAGACTGATAGAGCTCCTTTTAGCACAGATGTGCCTGGTACCTCCCCCTTTCTCTCTGTATTTTGAGTCCTTCCTGTACACCATGACAAAGCACTCACCTTAGAGGTAGGTGGAGCTCCTGATGGCATCACTAAGGTTTTTCTCAGAGACTGAGAGCAAACATTTATATAAGGTCAGGATGACGGAATTGCTGAATTTTTAAAGGGTATTTCTGTTTGTTTTTTTGAAAGAATAAACTCCATTTTGTTCTGCTTTCATGCAAGGTCTGTTCAAATCTTCATAGTGATCACAAGAGGATTTGACTTGGTTCTTTGCCAAAGCTATGTTCTCTGTATAATCAAGAGGGAGATCTGCTTGTCAAATGTTTACAGGGCCTTATTCTGCATAAAAGTAAAAAAGTTCTGCACCATCCCTTCCAAACTCCAGGAGGTTATGAAGACTTAAAAAACAGGTTCACATCCTCTTATGCTCATACAGCAACACCTGGGGCAGCAGCTACATGTTCAACATCACTGTTAAAATGAAAACAGCAGAAATCTGACAATCTTTCATATGCCTGCAGTGGGAAGGAACTTCTCTATGTCTTTTTGAGCATCTTAACTGTATCCGTTGTGGAAATAAAGGCTGAATACAACAACAATTCAATAACTTTTTAAAATAGAAAAAAATGCATCCCCCTGAAGCATGCCCCTCTATATTCAGGTCACCACTATATGATCTATTTACACCTTTCCTTCATCTAATTAGACATACAGAGTTATGAGTTTCCCTGTGCCACTGGTATTATGACAAGCCTACTAGTGGTTTGTCAAGAGCGGTTGGAATGTGAGTCTGGAGCTACTAAACTTACATATTCAGAACATGGTACTTTGAGTACATTCTGCTTCCCATTCCTCTTGCTGTTCTCTTCCTTCTCATTTACTGAACTAGAGCTTCTCCAGGCAATTGGAACCAATAAGTATTTTCAGTTGATGCTAACTGATACCTGACAGGAGTCTGCAGCATTAATCAGGCCCAAATCTATACAATTTCAAAATTGTCTCACTGTACCCTAACTTCATTCCTTTACTGGGGTACTGTCAGAATATTAAGTGAAAACAGGGGCTTTGTTTTAAAGAGGTTGCTTTTGCTTAAGTATTATCAGTCCCTGTATTGCAAATTGGCAATATTCATGGAAATCTTTGCTGAGAGAGGGTGTCCTGTAGCAATTAAGGTGTCTCACAAAGTTGCATAAAACATTTGAGGAAAATGGAGTTAAAATTGTGAAGGACTGAAATAGTCATCTCTTGTCATCTGCTACACAGGATATATGCTATTTTAATTTGTTTCAATGCCTGTAATCTCTCTATGTAGAGCAGTTTAAAGCTTTGCTCTGTTTTAAAATAGAAAGGTAAAGCTTTTTGTCACACTTCATTTACTGGCCAGCTGGAACTGCACTGCCTGTTCCTGCTCATTTATGAGAGTTCAGAACTGAGTGTTGTGGGCAGCACCCCAGTTTAGCTTCTCTAGGAAAAAAAAAAAAGACAGGAAACAAGGGGAAAACTGAAGGTCTTCCTTAAAAGGCAAGGGAGGTCTTATGAACGAGAATTGCACTCCTTAACTTCATCTCACAAATAACATTCTCAAGGCCAAAATCGCTCATTCAGAAAGGATATCAGAGACCAACCAGAATATGCTGCATGGCCTCACAGTGTCTGTTGTTGCAGACTCAAAACCTGTGCCAAAATATTAGAATGCAATTGTAGGTCACAGCACAACAATTGTGGAAAAGGAAAGTGCGTAACAGCAGAAAATAAATCATAGCTAATTGAAACATCATTTTAGAAACTATTGTGGCTCTCATATTAAAATTATTGTTGCTCTTTTTCAATGGAAAGTTTTTTTTCATTTTAAAAGAGTACACTTTCACAGTGCTTTATACTGTGCAGTGTTTTATCATCTGTTTGTTTCATCTTCCTTCCACCACTCTCTTTCAGCCACTTCACAGAGTGCTAGCTCAATACCAACAGTGAATTGAGTGGATATTAAATGTTTCTGTCAGATTATTATTAGCATTGCCAAAATCCTGTTCAAAATAGTCCCTCTCAAGCCCCTCCAGGTTTCTAACCCAAAGCCTTAGCAGCAGGCATCTGCTTTTTGGCTCATTTGTCAGTCATAATAATATCTTAGCAGACACTCTTATCTGGATAGCAATTTCTATAGCCAACCTTCTGCTTTAGGTCTTTTTACCCCTCTCTCTCAGATCATGGGAAGACTTGCTCTAGTTTGATGTATGTAACAACCTGTTTTAAAAAAGAAAATATTCTCTTCAGGTCTTTTCCAGCCTACATTGCAGTTAGCATGGCTGCAGTTGACAAAAGAGGTTTCACACTGTGGACTTGGTCCTGGAGCTGCTCAAACAGGACTGCTGCCCTATGTTACTACAACAGAGAATACACCTCCCCGTGGGAGAGGCTCAGCAGTAACCCTGTCATCCTTTCTCTCTTCCAGCTGGGTGAACTTCAGCTGTGCCTCGGTTGAACCAGGGCCAGAGGCTCGGCTCCCTGCTGCTCTCTGCATGTTGAGAGGGAGAACTACCTCCACCTCAGCAAACTGCATTCATGGCAATGTAGGTACATGGCAACCATTGATGAAATATTGCTGACTGTGAAATTGTTCTAGACGAGGTATCAGAGAGAAAAAAATATACTAAACTGAAACCTCCCAATGAAAAAACTTTTATAAAAGAGCAGGAAGTTGCTTTACATTAACTTTGTAGAGAGGGGAAGGATAGGATTCGCCACAGCGCTCTCCCATGTGCTCTGCAGCTTTGGTGAGCTGGAGCACTCAAGGCAGTGGTGTCTGCCAGTGTGCTTTGTATTTATGGGAGCTGCCTGGGCTGCAGGGAGTGAGGGGCATGGACAGACCTCCAAATTACCCTTGCTCTCTACAGAAGTACACTCACATGGAATAAGAAACACAGAGGTGACCAAAATTTCCTTCATATGACAGAGAAAATACAGTTGATGGTACATCTGTGTTGCTACCATTCTTCAGAAAGGAAAGTCTATAAAGTGACAGTCCTATCTTCTAAGAGGTGTCTGATGTGCTTCAAACCCAGTGCTTTGATTTTCCTGTTCACTGCTGTCATAAAACATAGCTAAAACCCTCTTCAGCATACCTTGACATGCTGAGGATAATAATTTAAAACCAAGTTACTACATGTCCAGAAGGAAAAGGAAAGTCCTTGTGGAACATGTTCCACAAGCTCATAAAAATATAGCTTTTAACAAAGATAAAATTAAAAGTTACAGTGTGACAGTTACAACAGGAAAGAAAATACAGCACCTGCTCAGATCTGGAAAACAAGAAAAGAACATGTAAGAGTAGAAAGAAAATTAAGACTATTTCTTCCATCTTTCTGCATAAAAATCCTAAAATATCTGCTACCTGAAAAGTCTGTATTTAATAAAAGACTAGGAGGATTCCTGAAAGCAGCTGCAAATTATGTATCTACTGTACTCCTGCAAGGTGGTGTGGGAGCAGCCTCCTTTGTAAGCCCCCAGCACACAGAGCTTCAGAGAAGAGTACAAATGAGTCACAGTTGTATCTTACTAATTGCAGGTCAATTATTGAAAGGGAAGGCTTGACTTTGACCTATGCATGAAAAATATCAGCTTCCCCACTGGATGGTGTTGTTTGGGGTTTTTTTGAAAACCCATATTCTAAGTCTCTAATGAAAAATGGAGATTTGATGCCCTGATGGCAGCATAATCATTTCAGTTTGCCTGGATCTGTTAGGGTCCACAGGGAGACAGTATTATTGGGGAGAGAGAGGACAAGGCCTCTGTACAGACACAAAAGGCAGCAGAGTTCTGGCGGAGGCAGCAATACTTCATGAGTTAAATCAGTTGGAAGCTGCAGGCTGAACAGCCCAACCCCGCCACTGGAAAAGGACCTGCACTCCAACTCCATGTCCAAACCTCCAGCTGCATCACACACAGAGGCATGCTGTGAGACCAGCGGTGGGACACAGCCTGTGCTCGCTGCTCCCAGCACACTCCCAAGGCAGCCAAGCAGCGGTAGGGAGCAGATGTGCAAACCTGCAGGTGGGCTGTGTTTTGCACAGACCAAATGAAGGCCAGCAAGGCAGCAGAGCAGGGGTTTACATGAGAAAGTCATCAGAGCTTGTTTCAGTTTGGTCACGCCGTCCGTGCTTCTCTCCAATGAGGGTGATGCAGCTCAGATATCTCTTTCGCTGGCTGGGGCTACTGTGCTGTAATTTCCCTGTCCCAAGGTGGCATTGCTTGGCCTTTCTCACAGCATAATCGTTGAACAACCACCACACCTAAGAGAGGCTTAATCCACCCTTGCAATAAAAGCTCCCGGGATCTTCGGTGTCTTTGGCACCTTTACAAATCAGCTAATAAAAGCATTGGAAAACAAGGCAAAGAGCAGCTGGCAAGTTTAGGAGGGAACATTGCCTATGGTTTTCAAAAGTGGAATGACTTTTCCTCATTACTGCATTTCCTGTGAGATTCTGCCCTTTAACCTGCCACTAAATCTCAGTGTAATTACATCATTAATTTTCTCTCCCTACCAGGACGAAACTTAGCCTAAAGTGATTTGGATAGCATAACCCAAATTCATTCTGCATTGCCCAAGTTAGCTCAAATGCTATTTGGGATAAGAAAAAGCCATATGCAATAGTGGACACCATGATAAGGCGTTACAGATTTTCCTGTAAGAGGGAGTTTATTCAGACAGCCAAGATGTGGGTTGGACACATCAATGAAACTAGAGAAAACATCTTAAGAACACAATGATTGTCTTCTAAAAAATTCCAGAAATCTAGAGTTGAGATCAATTTGCAAAGCTATACACGTTTTGATTCACAAAATCAACTTGCTCCATATGAAGAATAGTAGATATCATGAAAACCCTTTTACCAAGTTGAATCAAAGCAGGTGGTGCACCTGATCTGAAATTTGAGTGTAGGTGCTGGTGTCACTCACATTCCTTTCCCACAGTGGGCAACTGGAATTTATAATTTACAACTAGCAGACATGTTCTCTCAATATGTTAACTGTTGTCTTGATTTGTGTTGTTTATTCCTAACATCCAACATTTACATGTTGTTTATTCCTAACATCACAACTCCTTTACTAGGCTTTGTTGTGGACAAGGTTATGTACATGGCATGGTATGTACATATGTATGTACATGGTATGTACCATATGGAATGGTTTAATGCCTCTGGGATATCAGTGCAAGTGCTGTGGTTTGCAACAGATGGGGCTTGGTTAGCCAAGCAGCCAGTGACCATGGGAGTTTCTACAATTGTTTTATGCAGGCCTCCTATCACCACTTAGGGGTAAAGCAGACAAGAGACATCTTCAGGGATGGAGAGAGAAGCTAGAAGAGACATGTTGGCCAAAAGGCAGAAGGAACCAAGGAAAGGTCAATGCATAATGCTCATGGCTGCATTGGCAGCTCAGTTTGTTAGGAGCCCTGTAAGTGCCACTCAGCCACTGATCTTATTATCAGCCATGAAGTGCCCAGTAATTCTCCTCTGGGTTGTGACTGATCCAACCAGTCAGGCCAACAGCCAGTGCAGACACAACAACCTCATTTCCTTCTGCTGTTTCACCCCTACTTTCACTTTCTCCATTCACCTCCACCCCCCAAGAACAGGACATGCTGTGCAACAACACACACATTAGCATCACCGTGCGGGCAAAGAAATGCATCTACAACCTCAGCACAAAATCCCGAGCTGAAATGTCACATCACAGTCCTGAAAGCAGATGTTTTTCATGGGAACCCAAGTTAGGTTCAAGTTCAGGCTGGGACTATATTCCACAGAATAAAGGTGATGCATATGTCCTCAGCTCAGGATTTCCCTCTGGGTTTCTCTGCTGGCAAAAGCAAGCATGACCCCACTGCTTGCTCATGCTGGTTACCACTTGTAGTTTTTATTTCCTCCTTCAAAACCACCCTAAGAGAGGCAGAAGGTGGTGAAAACGAGTCTGATGAGGACTGAACGCACCCTTGCACATTTGCTAAATGCTGAAACAGGCTGCTGAGAAGTGCCAAGCTCATCAAGGGCACGTGGAGCAGGTGAGGGGCAATATGCTCCAAATAACTTGGGAGACAGTGTGGAGATGAGAAAACTTTAGCCCTCCTCAGCTTGTTTCAGAGACAAAACTACCTTTGGCCCTTTCACAGACTCAGCTGATCTCAAATATAATGGAGGCACAGATCTCCTCTCAGGGTCAAGGAGCAAAGTAGAGGGCAGTGTCTGAGCAAGTAACGAAACAAAAATCAACTGAAACAAAGACAGGCATTTAGATGAGGAGAAGAAGAAAGAGTTGTGTAAAAGCAATGACATTTCTAATGGAACAAAAAGCATATTAGCTTAAAGCCAAGTATTGGATCCAGGGATAAGATTTGAATCATCCCCTTGGAACTGTTCCACCCTTAATAAAACATTAACTATTCATTGAGAGAGAACACACGTGTGTGATGAATCAGTAGCCTGGCGGGTCTTCTTGTGAGAGGTTAGACTTCCTGAGCACCAGTCACTCTTCTAGTAAATGTTAATTGTTTATCCAAAGTGGAACAACTTCAAAAGGAGAGGTTGAGGTCCTTTTGACTGCCTCCACCTTGGGCAAGGCAGTGACAGAAGAAGTGGACCAATTCCTTAACTGTTCCACCATTCAGTAAAGGTGACACTCAAAAACCTCTTAATTTGTTTCCCAAAAACCGGAAATATAATGGGGTTTGGTCAGAAAAAAAATCCAGAAACCAGAATCTCTCTCAGTACCATCTGACTTGGATTTAGCCTTGCATTTTTCAGCTGCAGAGCAGCCCCAGTGTTGACCCAGGGGAAAGAGCCCTTTCCAGGCCCAATTCTGTCACCCCAGCCTTATAACTGCAACCACAGACCTGCCAGAAGAGTCGTGCTATTATTCAAAAATAAGCTGACTAGATACCACACAGAGACAATGTGATTTCTACATGCAGTGCCAAAAGAAGCCTCTCTGACAGTAGCCAGGAATGGCTCCTCTGTAACAGCCAGCCACCTGTCTTGGGCTTTGTCATGCTCCAGAACAGTAGTAAGTCTGTTTTAATGAAACAGTATGCAAAACCATAAATCAGCTAGTCACACTTACCTATATTCACTGGTCACAATCAGCTCTTAGCCAGTATGTTTTCAAATCTTATTTATGCTTGACATCAACTATTTCCCAGAGGATCAATTCCTGCTAGCAGGCTGAATGCTTGAAAGCAGTGTTTTCCAGCCATTTTGAAAGCAAGGAGTAATCTGCCACTGTGGGGGAAGAGAAGCCACTATCCTAGTATTATTTTTTGTTTGTTTTAAGTTGCACACTTTCTCTGGAGTATTGTCAGTGAGAAAAGCCATTTTCCCATTGCTATGACCAAAAGGTAGGGTGTTTTTTAGCCATCATGTCTCCTTTCATCTTCCTATGTGTTATGAATCAATCAGGGACTGCAAATCACAGGCTGCACAAGACTGCTGTATTGCAAATATTGCCTGTCATTGTTTACTTGCCCTTCTGTCTGGGGAAAGCAGATGTTTTGCTCAGTCTGCAATGGGACTGCACTGCTGACCCTTATTTACACCTCAAGATTCAATGTACACACATGGAAAGAGGGATCTGCCTTGCCATGCACATACTGGGTGGCACACGCCCCAGTGCTGCGGCATTTTCAGGACAGAGGAAATGCAGCTGAGCAGAGGGACAAGAAGGAAGCAAGAGTGACAGCCCCAGGAGCAAAGGACCTGGACCTGAGAGGGACAGGCTACTGCCAGAGATCCCACAAGATGCTTGGCTTCCGGTGCATAGGATGGTCTAGGAGTCCTGTTTTCTCCTACAGAGATCCCTTGTTGCCTCCTGCTGCTGGGATGAGAAGGAAACTGGTTCTCTTAGCACACCAAGAAAATTCTTTTACACTTGGACATTACTTCTTGGTTTGTAACTCAAACTGATAAATAGAACTCAAAGGGGAAAACTGCACTGAAACAGTTGGGATAAGAGTGTGAGGATCACAGGTTCTAAGGAGCAGGCATGGGCAATATAACATGCAAACTGTTTGCAGATCAAGATGAAAAGCACTAGATGGATTGTTTTCCTGACACTGTGGAGCTCTTCCCTTTTCACTGTGCAGTGCCAATGTCAGCTGGGTGCTTTTCATTCCTTTCCAATTCAGACAACTCAACTGTGTGAGCCATCCAAGTGGATGGCTGAGCTAGATCAAATACAGGGCATGCTTTGCTAAATTAAATAAGAAGTTAGTAGAAAAAAAGATTACACCAAGCCCTAGGAATTGCCTGGCACATCTCTGCTAGACAGAAAGCAGCAGGAACTTCCACATGAATAATCCTCATGTTAGAAGGCCTGCCACTAGTTCTGAGTGAATTAAATCTGGGCAGCAGAAGCAGAGAAGATACACCAGATTGAAGTATCTTGAGACTTCATGTCTTCCTAGAAAAAAAATTAACTCCTTTAGTTATTTCTTCTTAAGGGAAAGATAGATGGGCTTAAAATGAAGGAGGAGTTTTTAAAATCTTGCTGGACATGAACAGGCACAAAACAGCTCCAATGTGGAGCAGAACCACAGAATACTTGAGGTTGAAAGGGGCCTCTGAAACTCTCCTGCTCAAGCAGAGCCACATGGAGCTAGCTGCCCATGACCATGTACAGATGACTTTTGAGCATCTCCAAAGATGGAGATCCACATCTCTGAGCACCCTGTGCCAGTGCTTGGGAGCAAGAAAAAAAAAAGCCAAAACAAAAACAACCTAAAACCCCTTTTTTCTTGATGTTCAAGGAACATTCTGCTGAGGTTTATTTGGGAACTAAAAATGCTAGCAGTAAGAATGACGTACCATTGTGAATTTCCTTGAATATCCCTGGATTTCAGAGCTAATCTTGGAACACTTGCACAAGTTGCCTAGAAACCACCAGTCCAGCCACACCACCAAGTGCAGGCTGGGCCCGTATGGTACAGCAGATACTTGAATGTATCTATTATAAACATGTACTACCTGTCACCAAATCATATGAATGAGAACAGAAATTATACCCATACTCCAAATATATGTCATTATAGCCATGTCCTATTATCATGCATGCAGAAAACCACATTTTACATAGAATCATATGTATATGGGACATATATTGACATGCATCCTCCCCTACCTCTCTCAACCACATTGGAAATCAAGGCAGTTAGTTCCACCAAAGCAAGAAACCTCTCTTACAGGAAATGGAGCAGACTTAGTAGTCTGGCTTTCAGGCCCTTCTATAAAATTACACACAAGTTACACAAAAAAAAAAAAAAAAAAAAATCTCTTCATGGTTAAGGAAAAGAGTTATATTTGTAATTAAGCAAGAGATTGCACTGGTGTAAAAAAAAGAAAGATCAAACCAAATCTAAAGCATCGTAGTAAAGTGAATATAATGTATTTATGACACCCCAGGAAACATGTTATTACAGTTGTATAAAAGCAATAGTTCCAGGTTCCTTGCAAGCCAACTGCTAAAATCATTAAAGCTTCCTGGAATAATAGTGTATTCCCTCATGCCTTAGCTAGACCTGTCAACAACAGGAGCCCTGAGGAATCTGCCATGTTTGCTGGTTACTGCTCTCCTCCTTGTGGTTGTTCAATCATGTCATGATGCTCATCTCAAGGGCAGAGCACAGCTGTCTGACTTCCTCTGGAGCCTACCAGGACCATTCCTGGAATGACCCCACAGCTGCAGAGGGGCAAACCAGCTGATGTGCCATGGGAGATGGCTACCTTGGACATCTGGGACTCTCCACAGGACTTGGCCTTCCTACCCTGCCTCCTCCTTCTCCTCTTGAGACATACCCATTTCTTCTCTTCCTCAATATACCCTCCTCCCTCTTCTGGAGCACCCTTTGCATTTATTTATTGTCACTGCATCTCCTTTATCTCCTGCTCATTCATAGCAACCCAATCACCTCCCCCAGAGAGGAGCAGCCCTGCTCAGAGGGAATGGAGCAGCACAAGCAAACTACTGGGCACAGCTGGCTCATCTTCAGCTGCCCAGCTTTCCACCCACTCTAGCCCCAGCCCTTAGCACTGCCTGGGGTTGTTGTGACCCAAGGGCAGGATGCAGCACTTCACCTTCCTGAACCTCATAAAATTGTCCTCATTGATCCAGCCTGTCCAGTTCCCTCTGCAGAGCCTTCTTGCCCTCCCAGCAGATCAGCACACCTGTTCAACTTTGTGTCATCTGTGAACTGACTGAGGGGACACTTGAGCCCCTCTTCTCTCTACCAGTCTCCTAAACAGGCCAAAGTCTGCCCTCTAGAAGTACAAGACAGAATTTCTGCTGAGGCCCTTCTTGCTTCTCTGTGGATCAAACCTCTACCATTTTGTTATTGCTGTGCCCAAGAGGCCTCCAAATACTACAAGTTCTTCACTATTCACAAATACCAGGTTCAGTGGTGGACCCGGCTCCTTCACCAGCTGCATCAGGAGTTGTCAGCCACACACTCCAGGAACCTTCCTAGGCTGTGTCCTCTGCTGTGTTGTATTTCCAGCAGACTTCTGGTCAGCTGAAGTCCTCCCCCAGGGGCCAGTGACTGTGAGACTTCTCCCAGCTGCTTGTGAAATATTTCAGCTGCCTCTTTGCCATGCAGACTCCCACCAGGATACCTGCCTTGCTGCCTTCTGATTCTAACCTGTAAACATTCAACTCTATCCTTACTGGCATTAAGTTCTAGACAACTCTCCCTAACTGGAGAGGGCTACCCTGTTGTCATTACATTGCAAGGGTTCCATATTGCTAGAGTTTCGTACCTCCTTTATGGTTCTTGTTGGCAGCTCCTCCAGGCACTGACTCTTCCTTGTCCTGACAGCAGCCAACTGACTCCAGTTCTCCCAACCCACTCTTTTATAACACTCTCCTTATTGGCTACAGCTGTGGCCTGTTAACATCAGGCCTACTCCTAATCCTTAATGATTGGCTCAGCTGCAACTCTTTAGGGGGTAAGATTACTTCCTATACCACCTTTATTTACTTATGTTCTATCCCCCTACAATTCCCCCTTTTTCTTTTAATTACAGAGTTGCAGCATTTCTAGAAGGACACGTTCAAATAAATTAACTTCGTGATACATTCACACATTTCATTCAGAACTAATAGTTATACAAGTGTTCAGACATCATATTATAGTACAAATATATATTTCTAAGTGTTAGTTCATTTTGTAGCTTTTCTCAGTTTACAAAGTACTTACCTTCAAAATATTTTATACTCATGTTTAACAGACATTAATAGCTGAAATTGATATATTTTACCAATCAATAAACACATTGTACCAAATAATACAACTAAGCTTTCTTTCCTGAATCACCACAGGATTACGTTGGTCGATACTTAAGTTCTTTTTCCAACTCACTGCAGGGTCATATAATTTAATATTTGACTCCTTTTTCCCCAAATTCATGCGGTCATAGAGTTTAGTATTTGGTCCTTTTCTCCTGAATCCACAGGGGTCCTGTTTCCCCAAATCCACAGGGGTCATATAGTCAAGTCCTTTTTCCCAAATCATGTCAGGATCACCATTTGTTGTCATTACATTGCAAGAGTTCTACATTGCTAGAGTTTCGTACCTCCTTAATGTTCATTGTAGGCAGCTCCTCCAGGCATTGACTCTTCCTTGTCCTCACAGCAGCAAACTCACACCAGTTCCCCTCAACCAACCAATCCACTCTTTTATAACACTCTCCTTATTGGCTACAGGTGTGGCCTGTTAACATCAGGCCGGCTCCTAACCCTTAATGATTGGCTCAGCTGCAACTGTTTAGGGGGTAACATTACTTTCTATACCACCTTTATTTGCTTATGTTCTATCCCCCTACGCTACCCCACCATCTCTCCTTCTTAACCTGCCCCTTCTGAAGTGTTTCTAGCTATCCATTGCAGCATTCCACTTGGAGGAGCCTTCCCCTAATGTCTCTGTGATGGTAACTGAATTAGTTTTCCTGCTCCCTCTGTGTGCTGCCCTCTGTGTGCACGGGTGTAGATCTACCTCAGCTGGGCTTTTGATCCCACCCACCATCTTTTTGGAAGGAAGCAGCCCTAATTCCCAATGACCTACATTATAGTTGTTAGTAAACAATCAATCACAGGGATAGTGCATTGCTTTTGGGGTAAAGCTACTCCCTGTATTATTTTTTTTTTCTCTGCTTAGGGGGGAAAAACAATCATAACAAGCCTTTCCATAGGCCTCATGATTATTTAACTGATACTAAGCAGATGAGGACACAGTGGTGATGCATTATTCTTCTGAAGCACAAGCCATGGATGAAGCTATGAAAGAATGGTGATTCCAGCTTTGTAAACACCATTTGGAATAGCTTGGATCCATGGCTAAATTTAGGCTTAAAAGACAACTTAAAAGACAAATCTCTACAGTGAGATAAGCCACATGAAGACAAGGGAATCTTTATTTTTGAGCACATTTGGAACAACAACTGTTGAACTAGACTAAGACACTCAGAGGCAAAATGTTCTCATCTGCATAATTTTTTGCTTTTCAGACTTCCTTCCAGATCATCTGGTTCTAGAGAATAAAAAAGGGTATCCTGCACTAACACTTCTCATTGTTCCACTATGGACACAGCTTTGCCTGTCCATAGTGGAACAATGAGAAGGTCTTAGAAATGACGGCTCCTGTCCAATGGTTTCAAAACCTAGCAGCAACGCCTGAGCAAATTTGCCATGTAATCTATTTCAATTGTTTGGCTTTGCTCAAATAATTTTGAAGGATAAGAACCAAATTTTTGGCTACATTTTTGTAACATTACAAATCAAGTAGTGACATAAATGTAGAGTGAAAAAACACTAGAAATTATGTGCCATTTGAGAATTTACAGATCTTTAGTTTTTCTATCAGGATAGGATCATATTATCATGAAAGCTCTTCACAGTCTAAGCACTTAGATTATATGTATAATTAAAGCTGTATTATGTCTGTATTGACCATAAACAACCACAGCGTGCAAGCAAAGTGCAAACATATGGTAAGAGACAGAATAGAAAAAGAAAGAAAATCTTTTGCTACAAATAAGAAACTTGTTGCAGGAAAATAACCTGTCCGACAACAAAGCCCTTCAGAATGTGCTACATACAGAACCATATCAAACCAGAGCTACAGGCACACACCTCCTTTCACAGGCAGATACAAAATTCTTTACTTATTACTTCCAGGCAGGTTTTAGACACTGACAGCCAAAGCACGGCTGGGTTGTTTGGACATCTAAAAGAAGAGCACTTGCTGTCACCTGAGTGGCTCAGTTCAGCTCTGCTCACCCAGGCAGCCCAGGAAAAAGCAGCTCTTTCTTTCTCTCATTCAGCAATCTCTACTCAAAATTTCTGCAACACAAAGAACTAAGATCCAACCTGCAAAAACAGGAGCAAAAAGAAACTGTTTCCGTGAAGCCTTAGCAGGATCTACAGTCACAGCTGGTAAAGACTTTTGCTAATGGGAAACAGCAGAGGGAACTGATTTAACAAGTAAATTAAGTATTTTCTACACCTTGTATATGCAGGTCTCTTACCCTCAGGCATACTGTCAATGAATACAACTGCAGCTCCCTCATCACAGCCCTGCATTCAATACCACTTTTGTCAGGAGAAAAGTGTCAGGGCTTTCAGGCAAACTGTAATAGCAGGCCATTGCTTGCAGGCCCTGAGTCTAATTATTGGCAAAACAGCACTTGAAGATTTAGCTTTAGTTTGCACTGTGCTTGTTCTCTGGCCATTAGCAAGTATTTAAATAGAATTAATTGGCTACTTGCAAGGTCATCTCAATAATTTTTGAGACAAAGCCTAGTGAGTTCTCACACATGCAGGGTTAACGGTACACAGAGCCCAACCTGCCAGCAATGAAGTGTGCAGTACACAGCCTCAGTGACACAGCCAACTATTTCAGTCCTCAGATTAGTGATCCTTTTTCTATGCAGAACTACACATAGGCAGAACCTGTGTATAGTTATCCCAATCCCTCTATATTTAGGGCTCAAACCTTTAAGAGAAATGGTAACAAGAATGAGCAAGGTGAGAGAAAACTGGAGAGAAAGGAATTTAATTTTGCTGAAAACGACAAACTGGTCTCTTTCCCCCTCCACCAAACTCATGCATTTACCTTTGAAAGCAAGCACAGTTCAGCAACATAGTCCTAAGAGATTCCCTTTTAAAATCACTCAAATAGTCCCATTCTAAGGGCAGCATTTCCCTCAGGTACATGCTTCTTTGTCAGGAGAGAACTTAAACTCCATGTTTCTTTTGTGGTTAGCAGCTGCATTAAACAATTAAATTAGCAATGTATATTTTACAATTAGGAATCTATTGTGCTTGAGCCAGTTCTTAATTAAGAGCCAATGTGTAGTTTGATTGCATAGTTTGCATAGTTAACACCACACAGATTTAAATCCTATCTTTGCTCAGGAAGTTGCAACAGCCTGCAAATCAACAGCTATCTACTGTAGATCATGAACTTCTCAAACCATTTATTATATTGTTGGCAGAAAATTTACCAAAAAAAGACAGGGAAAAAATCAGGAAAAAACCCCAAGAATAGGCATGGAAGTCTTATAAATGTTCACACAGTTCTAATAATACTACAGCAAAATGACAGATGTGACATATTTAAACAATTCTGAACAGCAAACTGTGTGTGTGTCCTAGGAGATAAGGTGTAGCTTGTAGTGGCTGACTCAAAATGGATAATCAGAGTTATGATATATTGACAATTAAAACTAAGAAAAGAAAGCCATGCCTTATTGCTGACTTATGTTTTTTTTTTTTTTTTTCAGAACTAGAATAGGCATAAGAGTTTCATGTTAAAACTGGATTGGTACATTAAAAGCAGTGTACTATGGAAAAATTGCTCTAACTGTACCTGTAGTGGGCTCTGAAATAGCCATTACCATACAGAAAACAGATGTCAGTATCACCGGGAAAATGTCAACATGCTGCTCTGGAGACACTGTATGAAATATCAGAAATGATTTAAAGAAGAAAATGTTTTCTCACTGCATCCATCTGTGGATACATTCAGATTTTTTTTTCCCTGAAGGCAATAATAGAACTGCAGAAGATCAAGACAACACAGGACATGCAATGAAGATCTATCAAATCATTAAATACACAAGGAAAATAAACAGGGAATGATCATTTCCTTTTCCTTGATACAGAAGAAATAGGCAGTTAATCAGGTTATCAAGCAGCAGGCTTAAAACCAACAAAAGAAAATACATTTTCAACCTCTGCTAAAGGTCCAAAGTACATCTTCATCAAAACCTAAACTGATCAGAGCTACAGAGCATTATTCTTCTATATATTCTAAACATAGTAGCTTATATTCAAATTATGGTTCACAATTTCCAAACCTGTAAAGGTTCCTGAAGGTGCCTTCAGGCACTCTGCAAAATTTCTTTTATCTCTTCCCCTGATTTTTGTTACTGCCCATTTCTGAATATGAGGTACCTGGCTATATGGACCACTATGGAGAGCTCTTGTGCATTAATTAGCCCTGGTGTAGGCACAGCTCAGCTATAAACAACACTCTTAGCAGTAGAACTTACCTTGGTGTGGAGAACAAAAAGAAGTCAGGTTAATGTAAGGACCCTGAAGCTGCATCTTCAGCAGAGTGCCTCTCATAACAGTGCTGGTGAAAGTATTTTGTAAGCTATTTCATAAGCTTTGTCTATGTTTCCGTGATCATGGAGAATATGAGAAAGCTACAAGTTAATTTGTGCTGGCACCAGGACATTCAGAGACCTAAAAGTCTGTACTTGGCTTAATACAGAGTTCACCCAAAATCAGAACAGAGACAGCATTATGTATTTCTAATTGGTCATAAGCAACATTTCGTATATGGAACTCAGCATTCCCAAACTATTTGATCAGACTTTAAAAGAGATGAGGCTGAAATAAAAATCCACTGAATCCATTTGTTCTGCAGAAAAAGGCAGTAAATTATCTTAATTAATGTTGTCATTGTGAGTTCTTTGCTGAAGTCCCTTAAAAAGTAAGAAATTTAGCTAGTTCCCAAAATCAGGGATGATTTCACATAGGAATCAACTGAAAAGTTCCATCACCAAAATCTGTGTTGTCATAACCTGCTGTCACAACAGTCTGGTTTTGTCTGCAAGCTCCCTGTGCAACTGGGTGTTTGCACATGCATGTGTGAGGGAAATGACTGATCTGGAGCTTGCACATGTGCCTTGTTCTCCAGGAAATTTACATCAAAATAGGAGACTTCAGTGAGGAACTCTCCAGGATTATTTGAAAGGAAAACTAAAGAGCCTCTCTTGAGACCTTTTATGAAGCCCTTCATTTAAAATATCTTATTTGGTTATCAGTAGATAACCAAAAGATTTTTTAAGATGATATGGCTTCATCTGAAAGAGCTTGGTAATCAAAGGAATAAAACACAGTTTTTTCATTTAATTCCTTCTGTCAGCTGCAAACAGATTCCACATCTGGTTGGTTTTCAAAAACAAACAGCAACAAAATGCAAAAAACAATGTACCAATTTAAAAATACCAAGAAACAAGGTAAGGAGCACTTGAGTGCTAAGCACTGCCATATACAATATGGTGTGGGGGTTTACAGAGATTTATATGGCATCTGCTGGCCTCAGGAGTGCAATATCAAGGAAAAGTTGTCTGAGTGCTGCCTGGTACAGAAGGCAGCAGTCAGAGGCTATGTTCTCAGGCATTCTCATGACTACTGTCCTGACCTCATTCTTTTGGCTTTCTTAATTTTACAAGTTTTTGCATTTGGTGGGCTAGCAGAAAGCAAATACCATTGGAAATCCTTGTGAAAAGTTGTACCAGAGGTGCTTCCCCATCCTGGAGAGCAAGACCTGGGCTCTGAAGGAGAAAGGAAGCTTGAGCAGCTTTCAGATAAATTAGAGCCCAAGAAGGAACAATATATGGGATTTTTTAGGTAGGCCTTTCTTTTTCAAATGTTTTATTTCTAAAAAAACCAAAAATCTTCCCACCTTCCTCCTTATAGAGGAGGAAATAAAAAATGGCAGTACAATTTCCATACAGACAATGAGAAAAATGCAGTAATGCTGCTGTATTTAGAGTGAGTGCAGGAGATAGCCCACACTCCAAGTACAACAGAGGAAGACACCACCACATGCACCAGAGAGGGATGGTAAATACAGTAATGGTGTGGAATTGGATACAGGCCAGTGCCTCCTAGAGGTGTCACTCAGACATCCCCTCTCCCAGCATGACCTCCTGGCCTGGCCTAGCCCTCACTGAGGACTTTTCCCCTGGGATCCATGGGTTTCATCCACCTGCTCCTGCTGCGCTGCAAAGGAGACTTTGCTGCTTGTGCCATGCCAGGGTATTTCATTTCCTGACCTCTTGGTTAATAGAACTGCTCCTACCAACCTTAAACAAGACTGGTTCTGCATTCTGTGCATAGCTGTGAAAAGCAAAACTTCCATATCTTGGGAATTACCACAATTCTATGGTGAGAAGGAGATCTTGGCTGCTGGCTAGAACTACCAGCCTATGCAGAGTTCCTTTTGAGTATGAATTACTTGCAATGAGCACCAGAAAAATGCCATAGCAAGCAGCAGAATGACCGTGTCATTGAGCCTGAAAGGTAGTGTTTATTCCTAAACTAGTTTTATTTTTCAGACTCCAGGCTGTATTTCTGCCCTGTATTTTTTCCCATCCAGCAGGATGTACTGTTCCTGCTGACAGTGGTTAAGCCCACACATGGAAAAACAGTTGCACCAAGCTGAAGAGAGGCAGCACTTCTCCAGCACTTGCTTACATAGACTTTGCTTGTGTTTTTGGCCAGAACTATCACTTTAAATGGTGCACATTTTAATTCTTTACTAGAAAGGACAGGATGAAGTGGAAACTCAGTCTGACTATTCTACCACAAAGCAACTGATGGGAGCTTCCTACTTTCTTGGTTTAGCTCATGCAGTAACAACCTCTACAACCACCACGTCATCCCTTTCACAGACTCTCACAGTAGGCTTGCCAGACACCTCAAATAATGTTTTTTCATGTTTTCTAAACTCCTTTTTTGAAGGTTAATAATTTGTTCACTTCAGAATGTCATGCTTACATACCCTCCAACTGCTCAGCAGAGACCTGAGAGCCTCAGCAGAGTGCAGCTCTCTGCTGGGACTCTCCTTGCCATTGCAACTCAGCTGGGACAGTTTTAAAAGAAAGATAGAAAGGACGAAAAAAATGCTCCAGAAGCCAGTAAAATTATCAGGCCCTAAAAGAAAGTATCCTGTAAAGAGGAGAACCCGTTTACTGTGTGGGTAATGGCATGGGAAAGTTAGGGGGGAGTTTCTGAAGGAAGGAGGAGCTTGATGGTACAAGTAAATGCCAGGCTGAGTATTTTGAAGTATGTGGTTTCTGTCCTCAGCTTTTGGTGTCTTCATCTAATCTTAAAATGTGGCTATCACCTCAATTAACAGTAAAGCAGGAGTCAAAATCAAGCTCCAGCTGTAACAAGATGGCAAACGTGGCTGCCATCAGCCTGAAAGGCAGGTCCTTCTGTTATTTTAGCTAATAATCCATGGCTGGTAGATATAAACCCATAAATAAATAAATCAGTAGGCTTTCCTAGCAGTGGTGGTTAGGGTGGGCTGCCCTGCCTTTGGGACCATGTGAGCAGTGGTGCTGCTGCTGCTGCACCAGGGTCTGGGTATCTCCCCTGCTGCAGGTGTCACTGACTCTGTCCTCACCATGCCTGGCTGGTGGCAGCAGCTCTGCCAGGGTGGCAGGAGCCAGGCAGGGCCAGTGCCAGTGGATTTGCCATGGGAACCTGCCTGTGGGCTCCTGGGAGGGTGCACAGAGGAGAGGGCTATATTTCATTACACACACTGGCTGAAGCTAGGGTTCAGTTACCTGTGTGTGCTCCAAGCAGGTGTTTGAGTTAGCTCACAGCCATCCCAGCACGTGGGCAAACCCCAGGCAGAGAGCCTCCAGCGTGGTGCTGTCCTGCCACTTGCAGACCGCTGCAGCTGGAGCTGCAGTTCTGCAATTTTTCTTGCATATGACTTCTTCCATGAGTCAGGCAAGGCTGAATCAATATGATTTTTTTCTTTTGTATTTCAAGGATTATTTACACAACCAAAAAAAAATAAATCTCATAAGGAGGAATCCTATTGCAAAGGGTGAAATCTTTGACTTGTTCAGAGCAGTAAATTCCATGGAACTAAGCCAATGTAGGCCAGCTGAGTTTCTGTCCCTTCATATTTAAAGATGGAGGTAAAGACCTGGTCCAAAGTTTTATGATACAAAGATGGTTTATAATGAAAACAGACCAACTCCATACAAATGTTCCCAATATTGAACTTATTTTCATAGTAGACAGTAAGGAGAGAGCAGCACAATATTGGGATTTGAGAAACCTTTATGAGAATTAGACCAAGAAAAAAAATCAGAAAACAACCATTAATGTCCAGGGCTATTTTCAAAACCTCCTTTGCAGTTTTCTCTTCCCTCCTTTTTACAAATGTGGGAACAGTTAACCACTCAGGAAGAACACTTTATAAATTTGGAAACTTAAAGAATTCCCCTTTCAGACTCAGCCCACATTAAAACAAAGAGCTTAGATTTTTTTTAATCTAGTGAAGAATAAACATAATATTTTGTGTGACAAAATACAAAGCAGGCTTTCCACCCCACATTTCAGTCAGCTGAGATTTTAAATAGCTCTTAAAAAGTGTCATGTAACAACCAGGCTAGCAGCACTGCAGTGCAAAAGGGAAGTCTTTCTGACTTTTTACACAGCATACCAAGTAAAGACACCCAGCCCACCAGAGAACAGATCTTACATCCCCTCTGTGGGATGAAAGGACTTTGTTACAGCTACAAGCAGTCTGCACAGTAGTGATCCTGTCAGACAGGGTAAGCCTAATCAGAGATGTCTTCTCCCTTCCAGCCAGCAAGGCTCCCCATCCAGCCAGGGAGACTTGGCCTCATGGGAAAGAATGTCCATGAAACTTGGAATCAGCCTGGTCAGAAGCTTGTGACTCAGCTCCATTTCTCAGCTCTCCTAGCAGCTTGGATAATGCCCTGCCTCCTTCTCCATCTCCCTGTGGTACCACCTCCAGACTTCTGACACTAGCCCTTCTGGTCAGAGTTTTTTGTGCATTCATTTCAAAACCCATCTACTTTTTGATGGAGTGACACACTCACCATCATAATATCTTCAGGGGGTAAAGCAAGCCTGAGTTCAAACAGCCCAGCCTTGACCATTAGCAGCTGCACCAAATGCAGTAAGAGCACAGATACTGTGCAGTCTCCAAGTATTTTTAAATGTGCCTAGAAAAGCAGAAGAGACCAGCATCTCCTTCCTACAAAAAAGCATCTGGTAGCTCAGACAGCAAGTGTCTCAGACTTTTGTCCAAATATGTTCATGGATAAAGAGGCAACAAGGTGCCTGCCATGCTGCAGACACTATCCATAGTGTTGTCCGTGCCTGAGAAGCTCTTCAGGCACAAAAATCTCTGCAAGGTTGGAGAAATGCTTCTCAAACCAACAGACATTTTGCCTAGTATAGTGTTTGCCCAGGACAGTGTTAAAAACAGCAGGGGTTTTGTGAGTGTTATTTAAGTTTGTTGTGTTAGAATGTGTTGGGTTGATGAAGAGCAGAGGAACAAAAAGAAGTTTTAAAATTAACAAAACAAACAAACAAACAAAAACTGAAAAGTATCTCTCTCTCTCTGAACTGCGCAAATTTTTTTCTGCCTTAGCACAGCATGGAATGATTTTTTGTTCGCATGTCTGCACATCTTCTTAACAACCAGAAGAATGTTGTGGCTGGATGAAAAGATCTTTTTTGACCAGTTAATTCCATGAGTAACATAATCACAAATGTCCTGTATCCACACATAAACTAGTTTGCTCTTACCTGTACATCAGTTGTATGTTGGGAAGCTGAAAAAACCAGATCCATGGTCTGGATGTAAATCAAACATCTTTGCAAACCTAAGCACTCTGTCCCTATTAAAATTCAACAGGAGTGATATATCAAAAACTTTGCAGATTGTTGTGAAAATTTAGCTTCAGGGAAGTTGACCTCTTTTATAGACACAAGGAGGATTTTTCACTAAAACCTCACTTGAATGTTATTATTACAACTGAAAATCTTCCCATATTCCCAGGAGATGACTGCATTGCATGTTATCCCAGAGAAAAAGATTGCAGGACAGACTTGACAAATCCAGACAACATTAAAAGTAAGCGGATGACAATTTTTCTGCTGGGAGAAATCCAGCAAGTTCTAGACTTGTTTACTAGCCCCAGACCAGAACAGCTCATCAAACTGCAGTACTTAAAACCAGAGCTGAAGCTCTAATATTTAAAAGTGTGTTTTGGAAACAGTCTGTGTACACTGAAAACATTGGACTGGATTCAAAAGTAGCATTTGAAACTGCCATCTCCTAATTAAAACAATGTACTCCTAGATGCTTGCTTCAATTGATACCTTAAGCATATCTTGTTGATTGAATTTGTTTAGTGAATGGAGATAGAAAATTTTCCTCATAATTAATTTTCACTTATTTGAATGTCTAAACAATTTCACAGGCTCTTGTTTCCTCCTGATTAATTTGACTTACAAATGCTGAAGATTGGGGTACAGTTTATGTTAATGTCTTCCAGATTTTTGGCTGCATGATTCTATAAATTCTGTGCTGATACTGAATGGAAATTTCAGTGTTTGAATCAGTTTAATTTGGTGAAATTTTTAATAGAAGCTTGTGGAGAGGAAAAGAAATATCCCCACCTCATTTAAAGGTGTTGAAGATTTTTACAATGACTTTCCTTTAAAAGCCAACATCCCAGTTTCCTATAGAAAATGCAGAGTTTCAAAACTTTTAAAGGAAATTCATAAAGGGGTATCCAATGGCTTTCATTGAACCTAAACTTTTTAAGAATATTCTACTGGTAAGGAAAATATAATTGAAAATAAAATTAATGTGAAGTTATATATTCATAAAGTCTGTATGCAATGGCTTTAGAGACACTGATGACCATCTGACACCATCTGTGTAGGACCTCAGGAAAGCCACCACATTTTTTCACTGTTGCAGAGTAACTCAAAGTCAATGTATTATGAAAAGTGAACAGATTTATTCTAAAAGATTCTTACATTGTTCTTGGTGTTGTCTTAGAAGCAGCTCATCAGTGATGTAATTTTTACCTCTCATGTGTGATACAATATTGTTTGTTCATTTCTTTTCTATTTCAGGGTCTTTTTGGGCACTGTTGAAAAGAAGTACTATGGCATTTTACTACAGTAGAAGTAAAGAAAAAATAATTATAATTTACAACTAATTTGACTAAGGGCTTCTTGCTCTGCTGAGAATATCACAGTGGCTGAATAGAGTGATCTGGAAAACTCCCCACATTATTCTAGAGACTGTGTCCAGAGCCAAGAATGGCCTTGCTTTCAGAAACAGCCTCTATCTGCAGAGCTGGGTAGACACCACACTGGAAATCATCAGCTACAAGGTCTAGCTGGGGTTCATGACAGATAAGCAACATTCACCTTTCAAATCTACAGCAAGAAAAGCTGGAAAGCTTTGAAGAAAGGAGAAAGTAAGGCTGTGAATAAGACATTGTTAAAATCAGTAGCAGTTTTCTACATACATTCTGGTACACATAATTTAGGTTTTGAAAAATCTTGAGAGGGTAAAAGGGAAAGACAAGAAGACACAGAGGACTTGAGAGCAGAAGAGAGTGTAATTTACTGAAAAGCTTAATAAAGTGGAAAAAAAATTATTTAAAAAAGAGAAAATATTCTATGAACTGCAAAATTCCTGATCCATAAATTCATATCAATATTTGGTGTAAAGGGGTTTGATGTAAACAAAACTTGAGGAAAACTCTCCCCCAGTTTGGTGTCTCTTCTGACTCCACTAATGTGTGCTGCAGGTGCCCTGTAAATACCTTCCCGCAGCCATGTGCTGCCAATAATGTGTGGCAGCTGAGGTCTCCCTTCTCTGAGTCTCTTTCCTCTGCCCAGGCCAATTTTTCATCAAGCTTGCAAGAAGTCTCTTCTTTGAGACTTCTACACTCTTTCAAATTTATTTGAAATCAGCAAACAATTCCAAATGTGTTGGATAAGAGAAGATAGTGGGCAAAAGAGGATCACAAATCTTATCACTGCAGGATCCAGACAAAAAGCAAGGCTTACTTGATGACCATGTGGACATGTGTATACCTTCACTAAGAACAGGTACTAAGAGTGCTTTTTAATCTGAAAAAAGCACAACATCTTTTTAACCTGAAAACCTGGCCAAATTCAAGACAGAAAGGTTGACAAGTGAATACAATAATTTGTCATGTGAGCAAGTCACTGAAGAGGTTATTCTACATCCATATTCAACACTAGATGCTGATTTGGAAAAAAACATATTTTACCCAAAGGGGATGAAATATGATGGTATAATAAAGATGGGGCAGCCAATGGACCCTAAGGTCTTAAGACCTGTGAACCATTCTGCATTCGATATGGATGCTGTCATGCAATAGGTTGGTGTTAGCAAGAACTCTGTGAGTAGTCCCAAAAGCTGGGTTAGGTGGGCATGCTGTGAGCATGGGCCTTCAAACAGCAGAGACTGCAAACTCTCCAAAACAATTTTCTTTGCAGCAGCAGACCAAGCACCACCCTGCTTGGGCTCTTTACTAAAAATCCCTATAATCTATCAATTTACATGTGTAAGCACAGCTGACAGTTTGCCACTGGAAGTGGTTGCTATTCCTATCCATAAATGCTGCCTTGCACTTTTTGTTCTGGAGCGCTGCAGCACTTCACAAGTGCTCAGCAGTGTGGTGAGGCAGGTGAGAGCTGCAAGGACCAGACACAGCAAAGCTGTGTGGCAACCTGTGCCAGGCACGGCGCAGGATCACCCTGTGTCGTCCAATAAGTGCTGCCTCACAGGAACACTGGGAGAGTGAGCACATTTGGAGTGATCTGGGTACTTCAGACAACACTTGCCCCTTTTTAAGCAGCTGTGAGTCTGCAAAATGTTCAAGACCTCATTCTGTGCTGTTGTTAGACATGGTGCCTGATTCCCATTGCCCACTCTGCCTGGGAACACTTCTGAAATTCCAACTCAGATGGACAAGTTCCAGCCTCCAAGGCTCCATCTTCTCCACCACATGCCTTCTCAAGGATCCAACGAATGCCTGACCTTACTTGGCTTGGGAGCATTGACTGCAGCAGACACAAACAGAGCTGTCTGTAAGTGGAACACTTCCTCTGGGAGTGTGTCCTCCCTCCATGCTGAGTCTCAGGGGCCAGGCTCAGTCACTGCTGGCTTGGGCAGGCTGACAGCAAGGAGTGCCCCACCACAGCCATCCACAGAGCAAGGCTGGGGGGGAACCTCGTGCTCTGTAGTGACAGTATTGCAGCAAAATGCATCTGGCAGAAGGCGACAACTTGCAAAAAACTAAGGTGAGAAGAATTGAGTGTTGGCAACCTTAACAAGCTGGATTCCCAAAATGAACTGGAAGGACTTGGCAGAACTCAAATTACATTTTTAAACAGTTACTGTAAGTGTAAATGTTATTTTTTCCGCCCCCTTGAACTGATCATCCTGGCCAGCCACCAGGCAACCACACCCAAGCTGTTACTTTTACAGCTGCAGAGATGGGGGTCAAGATTGTCTATATTCTGCGTAACTCAAAACCTATTATTAAAGTAATTCATTTGCAAATAAATCATCCTTGTTATGAAGCCCCAAGTAAAAGGAATAAAATAAGAGCTTGTGAGCTTGAGATCGTTTGTTGAGTGCAAATCCTCCTCCCTTCCCTGAACACATTTAAACCCTTAACAAGAATTTGGTCACCAAGGGAGCTCCTTATTTCACTCAAATCTGGGGAGGTTGACACAGGAATCATTACAGAAAAAAAAAAACCCTATAATAAAAATACCCCAAAACGAATCACAAGGTTTATCAGGTAATGGCTCTTCACAGGAGAACATAAAAGGTATTGCATCACTCAAAGGTCTAACACTGAGCCAGAACATCACTGAGAACGTGATTTTTAATTAATTCAGCATTACTTCAATCAGAACATGAGAATGTGAGCCTGGTCCCAGGTGAGTCAGTATAAAGCCTCACTAACTTCAATGGAGGCAGGATCTCACCGCTGTGGAAAGTTTGAGAACAATCACATGATGCCTGAGAGGATACAAGTGCCTGTTGTCTGTAGCCCTTTACATGATCCAGCTCTAAACACTTAGGGCTCCAGTTCAGCACTTGTTCAGCACCTCACACCAGCCTGTTCAAAAGTTGTCTTTTCCTGGTGATGCTTTTCGGTTTTTTTTAATTGTACACTTTTTTCTTCTTACAGGGTCAGGTGTGAAAGCTGTTTCTGTATTTTTATGTATAACATACTTCTGCATGTTTTGGTATAACACATTTTCTTTTAGTCTTAAGGTAAAAATTTTAGGTTTGTTTACTTCTGCAAGTCTGCACTTGGTTATTCTTCCAGTACTTTCTTCCATGATTCTGTAAGATACTGGATATTCATGAGAACCACAAGCAGATTTAATGTTAATCAAACCTGGCCTTCAAGATTCATGACATCTTTAAACAAAACAAATAAAGGAATAAGTTGGTATTAAGCATAATGTTATTTTGTGCTTGCTAAAATATCCACAAATATACATAAAGATTAGTCAGCTTTCATGTGACGAATTAAAGCCACAGGATGGGCTTTAAAGTGATACCACATCCATAAAAATATTATGCTCAAATGGAAACAGCCAGAGCCAGGCTTTTGTCTTTATGGTATAGAGAATTCTGAAAGAAATTTCCACAGGAAATTTCCACATATTTCCCTGATTTTAAATAACCATTCCTTATGTAGTGTGCCTTCTCTGGCTCTGTATTTTAGGGCCTCTAGCACTAAAATACAGGGCCAGAGGTCCAGCCACCTACTTGCTGCTGTGGCTACAGACCAGACCTTGACCAGTATCTAAGCTGAAATATTTTGTATATTTTGTTTTTATTTCTACAACAATTATATACTTATACTTAGACACACTTTTTATAATAACTACTAGAAAATAATTTATTAAGTTTGCTTACATTCTTTACTGTCTACAAAAGCATAAGGTTCTTTATGGATGTTTCTAAAAATGCTGTGATTCTTCTCAATATGTAGTTATATGGCCTGTAAAATTAAATTGATTTTTTCTACAGGAAGATTATATTTTCAGTACTTTTTCCATTCCTTTCTACTAACATTTTAACACCAAAAAAGTTATATTTTTATATGTTTATGTTGGCAATATCTTGAAGCCATTATGTTTTCTGAATCCTAAACTAAAGAGGATCTAGTGCAAGCAGCCAGTGTATTTTTGAATGCTACATATTAAGCCCCACCACTTTTTTCCTGCCTGTGGTCTAGGTGAGTTAGATCTTGGGTCCCTGGAGACAGTGCCCAGATCTTGCAAAGTGCCTTTCCCAAAGGAACACTGTGAGTTCCTGCTCAGAAATCTTTTAGCAGCTTACAGGAGAGAAACAATAAGCCATCTGTCATGCAAAGTCTGTGCTGTTACAGCCAAAGGGAGAACTGAATGAAAAAGCCATGTACACACAGAGCGAACTGTCACTAATGTACAATGTGATTTTCCTCCACCTTCCCTTCTCCTTCCCTCTGTGGGACCTACCTCAGCCATCTACGGAGCACAACTGTGGCAACCACCTGTGAGGAGACCATTCCCACCTCCAGCTGTCCTGCCACTGAAACTCTTGCAGCACTGTCCACCCTTCATCTGGAAATTACCTCATCCTTCACCAACACGTGTCTAGTTGTGAGAGGCTTGGGATCCCGGCAGTGATGCTCCATGGTTTGGCCAGGGAATCGCCTCTTTTTATGAGTCTCAGGATAAAATAATCCAGTAGTACCTGCAGAGTTGGTACTCACTGCTCCTCCCCCATTTTTAGGTCTTCAAATATGTAAAAATCAAAGTGACACAGTAATTTTGCACTTCAGAGAGTGACATGCCAGGCAAAGAACACACATGAGATTTTGTGGGGGGAAAAGTATCAATGGTCTCTTATTCACGCATCTTCCAAAAAACAGCACCACCAAAACAAAGGCACAACTGTTCCCACAGGATAAAGGGAGCATTGATAGTGCTCCTAAAAACAAGCTAGTGCACTCTTGACATTCCTGTCTTGTTGAATGTTCACTAAACTGCCACAACTGCTCGATTTCAATTTGTCATGATCACCAAATAAAATTGCCATAAGAGCAAAGGAAGTGAATGCTTGGGAAATGCATGTCTCCATGCACAAGCAAGAGTACCTGAGGAGGTATTAGAAGAACAGCAGGGAAAATATAAAGTAGAGATTCCAAGAAAATTATCTATTGCATCTGACTAATACTTTTTCAATAATATTACTTTTTTGGTCTTAACAGAAGTCCACAGCACTGTGCCCGACATTTAAGTTACTGATGCACACACAAAGGCAGTATCACAAGAAGTCACATGGGAACAAGTACCAGACAGGACAAATCCTGCTGCCCAGGCAAAGTTAGAAACACAAGTGAAAAAATATTTTAACAATATTTGTTATCATATTCCTTCCTGTAATTTTGACAGGGCTCTAAATATGACGCCAAGGGGCGACACATGTGAGTGAATATCTGGGTGGTTACATTTCTGCTAAAAAAAGTTATAGTTATTTTTCAAAGTTCTCAGTAAAACAAAAGAAATAATTTCATTGACGAAGATGAAATATTTGTGATCAAATTTGCAAAGCATTTGGAACCAAAGTGATATTTAGTTTTAAAGATTATATAAATCTTTAGTTAAATTTTATGATATTTTTAAGGTGATACAGAGGCTTCTAAAACTATTACCTGTCTTCCCCCAATAGAAATAATTTGCTGTGATAAATCCTTTTTTCCAAAGCATATTAAATTTCTGCCTAGGTTCATTAAGGGATTCTGAACTAAAACATTTCACTCAACCCTTACTCTCTCAATCTTGTTTAGACTGGGATTTGTTAATCTAAAGGAAGAGCTCTGGTATAGTCTTGTTGTGTTATCAGCCAACATTGCACAGAAAAATGCATGTTGTTTTCCAAAAAAATAGCTGTAACAAGCACTCAGGGAAAGCACTATCACTATATGAAATATGAAGGGTGAAAAAAGAGAGATAGTTTTTTCCTAATCTACTGGAATGCTGCAAACTGAGATGTATAGTGCTGCTTTCCAAGTACTCAGAGCAAGAACACTGCCAAGTGCATCCCATGGAGCTCAAACACCCCAGCATGATAAATATGACAGTAATTTTGTTGTCTTTATTGAGAGGACTGCTTGTGAGCTTATAGAAAAATTTGTATCGAGCAACATCTATGAAGCTGTTCATCCTGCCTGCAGTTCTTAAAGCAATATGAATTGGGTTTTCTTTACACTAAACTACAAGTAGTATATTTCCAATTTTAGCTTTCAGGGCCAGGAACGGTTTTCCATACAGTTACACTGAAGCTGCTCTGCATTAAAAATGTGAACAGAAGAAAGGATGTGTCCCTCTGAACAGATACAGTGCCAAAGAAGGGTCCAAAGAACAACACAGCAATAAAACATTTTGAAAGAAAAAATAATTTCTAAAACATGGAATTGGAGTTAATATTTAAAAATACAGCAGCAAGCTTCAACAAAGGTGAAAAATTGCAACTGATTTCAGACCCTGAGAGCTGATAATAACATTCTGCATAGACACAGGTCATGGTCACAAGACAAATAGTGGTGACTCCTAAAGAGATGCAGAATATTAAACATCAATATTTATTATTAGTAAATAATGTTTTGTGATTTGCCTTTTTAAAATAAACTCCGGAATATGCTTCCAAGTGGCTCTTTTTATTTCACTTGTGCATCACCTTGTACTACCTAGAATAGTTTGTACTTATAACATTTCTTTTCAATGAATGCAAAAAAGAAGGACAGATGTTTCTTATTTTGCTCTATACGCATGACAACATAGAAATCTGGCACTGAGTCATTCTTGAAGTAGATTTACCACATGTCCCAGTCACAAAACAGCAACACATAGTATAATGTTTCTGGAAAGAATCTTGCTGCAATAAAGTGGATCACAGAAAGTTTGCAATCTCTGAATTCTACCCAGAATATAAAACACCAGAAATTCCCATGATTAAGTATTTGAAACTGGAAACAATTCACAAGCCAGGGTGGAGGTGAAGAGGAGGGGGTGGAAGTTAGTTGTAGTTTACAGGAAAATGCATTCCTGTTCAAAAATCACTACACACTGCTGACCACAACAAATTTTTACAATCACGCAGAACATCTTTTGCAATCTGTGGAATATATCCAGTGAAGTTACTATTTGGAGAAGATGTTAATAAATTCATAAATCAAAAGGACTAGCACAAGTATCCACTTTGATATGCCTTACTACACAGGTGAGAAGGCTTCCCTGCATTAATGCCACTTTAAACTACACACATCCATTTTAGTTAAAATCAACTGGTGGTTTCAAAAACTCCCAGTGATGAGGAATGTACTATAAAACTCGTTAGGTCACCTAGTTAACAGCCTGCTATATGCCACAGGGTGTGTGTCAAGGCCTGAGGGTTTTGTTTTCCAGGGAAATGCTTATAATCTTCAGGTTCCTTTCATCCCCCATTTCAAAAGGTAGACAGCTTGGTCAGAATCTTTCTGGACACACACACACCTTCAGTCCCAGACTAAAATTTCTCTCACACCAATGACATCCTTGCCCTGGACAGAAACCCCCAGAGCAATTCCCTGAATCCACATTCCAAAAGCCCCGTTAGTGCTTCCGGCCACACTGCCACTGTGGGAGTGCATGAGTAAATAAATAAAACAGAAGTATCCCTTGTCCTTTTCCCAGTTGTTGTTCATAAGCTCCAGCATGTTTCCTGCACATTCACAGACCACTCTTCCCAAGAGACAAGGAGCTCAGGAGCACACCAGCCTGTCCAGGGCAGCATGTGTGCTGACAAAACATGTGCTCCCACCTTGCTCGACCAAATGGCCCATCAAGGTACCCTGGGAAAGTCACCCTAAGCCTTGGCAACTCATTTTGTCTCACTTTAAAGACAAAACTTGGGGATTCACAGCAGGAACAAGGACAGGGGAGTGACTTGTGCAGGCAAGCTCAGGAAGCTGAGGGCAAATTTCAACCGGTCCCTCTGTCCAGGTAAGTGACCAAGTCAGGGCAGTGTGAAGTGCTCAGGATGGCACTGCCTGGAGGGGTGCCTGGCCAACAGCTGGCACTGACTCACAGGGTGCTGCCCCACCTGTAAGGCTCCAAGGAGATGCTTCTGGTTCTTCCTTCAGGGGAAAGATCCAGCAATTCAGGAGCGGGGCACTACCTGCTGTGGCTGCTCCAAGCACAGCTCTGCCCAAGAAGGAAGCTTCACCAGGTTTCACAGGCTACTGGGAAGTTTCACGTGCTGTGTCACTAAATACAAATTTTCTTCTGAACCTGATTTTGCTCTCAACCCAGCAACAAGACTTTCAGGAAACTTGTGTTAGGAATAGGAAAGAAATTATCAAACATTTAAAAAAAAATCAGAAATGTAGAGAAACAGAGTAGTGATAGAGGGAGAGAAAGACAGTATTTTTACATGGTTTCTGGATGATGGATCTACAGGGAAGCTGCCAGGCATGTTTAATTTTTCCTCTTCTTTTATGCATCTTCCCTTTTATCTTTTCCATGTAGAGTGACATCTTTTTTGTAATTTGTAATGATACCTATCTACATATTCTGTAATTATATGTATTTTTAAATTTGTTTTATATAAAGCTATTTTTCATATTACAGCTAAAGTGCACCAAGGTACAAATGAATAGAAGCACTTTAGACACACTTCAAATCCTCCAAACCTCCTACTACAGAAATAAAGGAAACCAGTGGTATCAACAACAAGAACAAAGCTGCAACAGGATGTAGGATGACATTTCCTAAAAGTCAACAGCCATCCTCAGGATCAGTGCAACACTTTGTCCATTCTTCATCTGTGGCAGGCTCCAGAGGAGATGGTGAGAGCAAATGCATGTCCTTGGGGCTGTTCATTATCAAATATCTGGAATGCTAATGTGAACACCTTGCATTCATTAATGCTTTGTCTTTAAAGACTTTTTCCAGCATTACTAATAATGCTACTGCTCACAGAGCTTTTGTAAGGATTAATCTGCTGTGGTCACTAGAGTCCACTGCTCTTTACCACAGTCATGTAATAACATACTAGCTGTACTCACCAAAACAAACAAACAAAACAACAAATCATTAAAAAGAAGACAGCTTCAGTACATTAACATCTGCTTACGGAAATCCAGTGATTTTTTCCTCCCTGTGTTCTGGTGATGACATGTAGCCACATACTACAGAGTCCTAAATACCACATCTGCTCTAATCTTCATATGCCCATCATCACATCTGCCAATCTACTATTTCTTCTCTTTCATGAGGGCACTTTCTGTGTAAGCTGATGTACCAAGCAGAACTGCTTCTGGCAACCCTGTGAACGCTTCTTTCCCCTGAGTATGGTTCACCCCGTCCTCTGAGCCTCTTCCAGAGGTCTATGGAAAGACAGCATCTTGCCTGTCACTTTGTTTTCTAATTGTAACAGAGAATCCAAGCTTTGACCTGACAAGTCCATAAGGAAAGGCTAGCTTTTTCAAATCCTCATGAGTTACTTGGTGGGCAGCACTGGTGCATAAAGAAACAGGTTGGGATTGGTCTCTAAAGTTCCCTGCCCTTCTCCCCATTTCTGTCTCATCAACATTCCTCACTACACTCCACGTATTCCTCCTCCTCACCCCTTTTTTGGCATAAAGACCATTTCTCTTACTTCAGGGATGAAAATTGATGGCTTTTACCTGAGAGTTAGTCCTTCACTTCAGTGCTTGGCAGTAGTCCCTCTTCTTTGCCAGTCTCTTTCCCAGCCCTTCCCCAATGCCTTCAGCCCCCTCCCCAGCTTCTAAGAAACACAAGGGATAGAGAGACCACAGCCCAGCATCATCCCCGGTTCCTCTGGAAAGGAAGCAAAGCTCCTACTTCATGCAGTTCCTAAATTTAGCTGGGATGAATCTGGGATTAGACCATCAAAGAAGGGAATAAAACCAAGGCGTCTCAAGTATTAGGCTGGAGTCTTAACACCATTCGCTACACCGTGCCGGGGATCGCTGCTACTCAGTGTGCAACACTAAAAATGACACTGATAAACACCAGCACTGAAATCAAAGCAAGCAGAGATCAGGCCTTTAAAAAGGACAGTACTTAGCATACATTATCACTTCCACTCCACTTCTTAGTTCTCTATTTTTTTTTTAGGGACAGCAATATTTTTATTAAGCCTGATGCTATCAGTATAGTGCTGGAGCAATATCTAGCTTCCCATGTGTATATGCAGGAATGTGCCACCCCCTTCCCCTCATGGTCCTGACCTGGCACCTTTACAAGGTAACTTCATGCACCAGGCTGCCATGGCATGCTGCAGTGCAATTGGACCCTGTGTTTTTCTCCATGACGGTGTTTAATTGAGTCTGTGAGCAGCTGGGCAGGTAGACAGCCCTCCATGAGTCATGGATGCTTGTGCTCAGGCAGCTATGCCTAATGGTGGTAATTGCATAACTCTGGAAAGAGCAGAGGAGCCAAGGCACACCCCTGGGTAAATGGTGCCTGATGGTATGCTTAATTATAGGTAACATGCCTGGCATGTTGTGCATGATCTCAGAAAGAGAGATGGAAAAGACCTGCTACATAACCTGACCACTACCATGGTGAAGAATGTCTCCCTTCCTGTTGGAGGCAGTGAGCCTTTCACTGCTTTCCTTTGCAGGAATAGTCCACATTATTTACCACACTCCTGCTTCTTGCTGTCTCTTATTATCTGCCATTATTTCCTGAGTCAGCCCATTTCCAGCAGCAGCTAAGGCTCCTTACAAACCCCACCTCCCATGTGCTTGGTGCTTTACTGAGCACACTGACCTGTACCCATCCTTCAAAACAGGGAGTGGAGGCAGCTGTGGAGAGCCCTGACACCACAAACATTCAAATTCTTTCCCTCCTTCTACTGCCTGTGCCACTCATATCTACCCATCTAAGGCACCTTTCACTTGTTTGCTGATTTCTTTCTGCTCTGCTCTCTGTGTGACAGATATCCTGAAGGGAAAGAATAGGAAATATAAAAGGATAGCTTTCCTTCTATTTTTTTTCTTTTTCTTCTCATTGATGTTTACAAATTTTTGTGGTGCCTGCTCTGGGCTCCATAAATTTTTGCAGCATCACTGGTGCAGGAAGTCCCAAACAGGACCCTGCATGCACAGTGCTAATCCCAATCACAGCCTTGTTCCCTGTTATTATCTGCTGAGCGCTGATGTGAGGTGCGTCACCACAGGAAGTTCTTCCAAAATTTTCTGTCTGGTAAGTGAGGAAACACCTCATGCGTACAACAGGGAGTTCAGATGTGCATTTCTCCACTCCAGAGTCAACAGATTCTGCTATTTATTTATTTATTTTGTTTTTAACCCTGAGATGGCTTCTGTGCACTTTTGACCTGCTCTCAGTTTGAGCAGCAATCATTTTTTCACAAAATGGAAGTACATACAGAATCAATGATGCATTTATGTAAGTATGAAATACCAGTAACTGCAGTGATTTATCTCCCCTTCTATGCATTCAGCACTGGAGATAAACAACAGTGAAGAGAAAGGAATGGGTCTGAAACTCAGAAAAGAGCCTCCTGTGTTCTGTTGACAGGTTCCTAAGCAGGCTGAGGCTGCCAGCCAGCTCAGGAGCAATGCAAGTTTTCAGACTTGTAGCCATACTATAGTCTTTTAGTGGAGCTCTTGGGGCATTTTTCAGGATTGCAACATTTTTACAAAGAGGTAAAAAAAAAAAAAAAAAAGGCACATTTTTTTTGTTAAATACATAAAAACTCCAGATAAGAGCATATTTGAGTGAAGCCTAAACTTTTGTACAACACTGCAGAAACACTTTGGTTCTGTGATTTGGGACCACCCCATTGCTCTCTGACAGGGTTCCTTGGAAGTGATGTCTGTGTCACCCCATCACATTTGCTCATTACTTACTGCTATTTTGTGGTTGTTGGCGCAAGATACACTGAGAGGTGCCTGGTTTCCCAAAGAAGGGCTTGGTGTACCCTGGTGGAACACATCACTGGCTGCCAGGCTGGAGGCAGCAACACAGAAAAGGGTCTGGGGAGCTCCAGGGATGGTAACAGGATGTTAATGGACTAAATGAGAGCCTGATTTTCCCAGAAATCCTGATATCTAAAAGATAACACTTAAAGCTGTGAACCAAATGGAAACAACCTTTTCCCCCCAAAAAAATTGCTCAGGGAAATAAAAAAAAGGAAGACCCATAATCCAGAATGAGTCAGAGACATCAAAAGATGCAAAGTAAAGCTTTAAAAAAAAAAAAAGAAAAATCACTGCATAATTTGAACCAATTAGTCTCTTTGCATTGTTATTCTGCAGCCCAAAACAAGGTCCTGGCTGCCTAACAAGAAATAACTATTTTGCTTCTGAAATTCATCATCCTATCAGAACTTAATAGAAACTGAAATTTTCTAAATCAAACAAAGGCATATTTGGTTAAAAATTATCTGACAATCTTCTACGTCACTGGGATTTGACTGTTCATTCTAAGGGGCAAAAGGTAATACCAAAAAAACTCCTGAATGATGTTTTAAAAAGGCAGTAAGAAGGAAACTTGTGAGCATCTGCTCTGGACTGACACTAAAGAAGCAGCAGCAGCTAAATAAAATATTTATTAAATGTGGTTCAAAAATTTATTTCAGAACTCAACAGGAAAAGGTTATTCATCCCTTCTCTTGAAAATTTTTCACCTAAAATGGCCAAAGCTTTTGCAGATGAAGAAATAAGAAATATTTTTAATCTGAACTGAATGAGAAGAGGGATGCTGTCATTCTTGCACATCATTTAGGTTTCAGAGGAAAGTGACATTCCTCACACAAGAGAGTGTTTTCTTTTCTTTGTGAAGAAGAGATAGTAATTCCTCATGGCAGTTATGTGCTTGCAGCGCACCACACAAACCAAAGATCTGCTGGAGATCATCTTTTCCAGGGAAGCACAGATCTCAGATATCCAAAGAGAAATTTCCATTAATGTTGGTGGTATCTTTACAACCAAAATATTTATGCTTCTGTCAAATGCTTTAGCCTTTGGACAGATGAATAAATAAACAGCACTTCTGAATGTGAGATGAATATTCACTCTTTTCTAAAGAAAAAAAAATCCACACAAATAACATACTTTTACAAAGTAAGCAAAGCCTTAAACTAGCAACCTCAAAAATATATTTATCAAAGAAGAGTGTGTGTGAAAATATATTTTCTAGAAAAACACATCTCTGAGCAGCAGACAAGTTCCTTCTAAAATGTAACCCAGACTACAGGAATCTGTGCTTGGAAGGGCTGCTCTGATTTAGGACTTCACAAAACAAAGGGGCTTCCACTGTAGGGAAGAGAAGTTCCTCAGAGGGAGCTTCAGCAAACTGAGGCGAGATTTCTGCCATCCTCTGTGTCCCCAGATTGCTGGGAGCTGCAGACAGCAGCCTGTGCTTTATTCTGATAAACACCTCAGAGACTCATTTCCCAGTATTGAACTTCTGGGGGTTGCTATTTAATTAAATCCCATTCATTTGGATATGAAAAGCCACTGCAGCTGCTCTTCAACTTCACAGGGGTATCTAAAATTTCCATGTAAAATGTTTTGTCTCCAAAGCCATGGAATTCCCATCATGAGTTATCCAATGCCAGAGTCAGTCTGAACGGAAACTGTAACTATCAAATGCAGTTGAAAAAAAAAAAAAAGATAAAAGGAAAATATTTTCTGCTGATGCTCTTTCCAGGATCCTCAAAAAGAATGAATGAAATTCATAGGCTTCTGGCACTAGCAGCAGGTCTAACCTGAAACCATCATACTTATTAAAGCCTTGCCAGGAATATTTTCAGGTTTTGACTATTTCATCTGAAAAAAAATGCTGAATTCTACTGGACATTGACTCCAATGCTTTACCATTTTTATGTGCTGTGAATGCATACATTATATTCTGACCCAGGGCTGCATCTTGACATATGGAAACTCTTAACTTCCCAAGCTCTAAAGTAGATGAACATAGTTTATGCTTCTGCAAAATTCCTTTAAATGACACATTTTAACATTTTTTTTGTTTCTGAACAAAAACCAAAACACACTGAGCAAAAATTGGGTTATTAACTGGAGCCATTAGAATGCCAGGCATAATACACCTCAAAGGGGAAAAAGAAACAATCTGGAGTTGCAACACTGACATTAATTTGTTTTGAACCTTTGTAGTGTTCAGCATTGCCCAAGAATAAATCTGAAAAGAAATTGTAAGAAGTTTCCCTTTTAGATAAAATGTAACACATAATTCCTTCAGGAAGAACAAAATCTGCACTGAAAAGTTGAGGTCAGTACAGATAAAAGTCAAGTGGCTGCATTTGGTCAGGGGGTTGGTGCTGCCTTAGGTGGGCAAGAAGGTGCCTGGCAAGCATCCTGTGCCCTGGGGAAGGGGAGGACAGGGAGAGTGACCAGGCTCCCTGCTGCTCCCCGGTCCCCCTAAGATGGACACCAGCATTGACACTCAGCCTGTGACTTTGCAGATTTGTCACAGAATTTATACCCGGGAGCTATTTCCCTCCTCCCCAAAGAGAAAGTTTTACTCAGCATTTAACCTGGATTTTATTGGCTGAAATTAAAGTCATTAATTTATATCCTTTCTACAGATGCCAAAGAGAGCAGAGTAGCCCCAGTAACATTTAGGCATTCTTTAAAACTGCAGCCTGGTCCTCTACCACTGCCCTTTTAAGTACTACAGTAGGTTTAATTTTTCCATCCTCCCTCCCTCCCTTCAATGATCACAGGCCACAGAAACACAACCTCTCCCACTACTGCCCTCTGGTCTAGCTCCACTTTGTCCATTTTCTCTGGAAATGGGTCATCTGCCATACTCCAGCTGAGGCATGATCCATGTGGAGCTGGACAGAACTCTGCTGACTCACAGGCAGCTTGTGACCCCTCCAGAGCCCACTCTCTGTGTGCACCACCTCTCACACAGCCCCCCCTCACCTGAGTGTGCCTCTACTGACTGCTGCCATGGGCAATTCTGTCCTCATCATGATCACACTAAATGAGAGTATCAGGGTACTCCCAAAAATCTATTCAACAGCACTTCATTAAATTATTTTTCTTCAAAGACATAATTGTCAGCAGACGGCAGCCCAGCAGATGGCACGGGCATGGTTCAGAGCCCATGCCACCAAGGTGTCCATCTTCTCTGTCTGCTTTTTAGGGAGGGAGGAATGTTGATCCAGAGATGGTTTTCTGGGTGAACTGCTGCAGAGCAGAGGGCAACTCTGGGACAGAGCTTTACAGAGCAGCTCATCAGCTGACACATCTTCTGCCCTGATTCCACGGGGAAACTGGGCTCAGCATGCCTGCAGCAAGGCTGCCCAAGCAGAAAGTCCATTCCTAGCATCACCCCCTTTGCAAACAGTCTTTCCTCTGTGGCTGTCTCTGCTCATCTGGAATCAATCTAAGGCCGTGATGAAATACATGCCCTCCACACGGGGAGGTGGGAATTTCGCCTGGGGGTCTCTGCACACACACAGACACACAGACAGACACACACCCACCCCCTCAGCCCTGGGAGCCACTGGCTGGGGTCAGGCTCCCAGCTGACCCCACGACCATGGTGCAGAGAGGGCAGCAGCACAGCCACCCCCACAGGCTTGCCATCCTTTCCAGCCTTACGGGGATGATGGGATTTGGGGAGAAATAAACCTCCTTTCTCCAAGTGGTGTTGCTCAAACAAACACCACACAAGATGGGACTTTCTGTTCTTATTTGCTAAGTCCTTTCACAGTACAGGGGAGATGCTTGAGCAGTGAATCTAATTCAATCATGTATTTGTTTATCATACACTCCAGAAGGAGCCTAGGCTCCTGCATAAACATGCATTGGTCTAAGTGGGGTTGTTTTTTCCAAATGCCTCTATATCTTTTCTTTCCCTGTGATCTGTGCAATAAGGCATGTTTCTAAACAAATTGCTAGCTCTATTTATACTATAGCTCCAGACATTTAGACAGTAGCATCTCAGAGACTTTTGATGGAGGCAGTAAATGGGGCTGGAAGTTGATCTGACAGGAAATAAAAGCTAAAATTGTTTCTCTAAAAAACAGCAGATAACATTAACAAGCTGGAATGAATAAGAGCATGGAATCCAGACCAAGCCATTGGATGCAGCAATCTATGTGCTAAAAAATCCTCTGTCAACTGAAAGAGATTCACATTTATAGAAGAAAAACAACAGCGTATTTCAATCATACAAGAACAGAAGTGGAGCAGAGCTACCAAAATCCCCAGCAGGATCTCATGTTTAGCAAGAGAAAATTTCATGGTGAGCAATATACAAAATAATAAAATAAAAGCCAAGACTAATGAATTACTTGAATCCATAGACATATTTTCTGGATGACTGGTTGGGAAGGTCAGCATGATCTCCATAGTTTGTTCTAGAAGAAATCTTGATTAAATCCGTTCATACAGATCTTTATCACACTTGTGAACTTCAAGTTTTACCATGACTCTAAAAGTAAATAGCAGATGCAGGATGGAAATCATCCAAATTAAAGATGGAAACAAATACTCTTGCAGCAGTACCGTTGTTAATGCCTCTGGAAGGGTACAGCTACATTGAAATACACAAAAAAAAAAAAAAAGCAAATGTAGCAACTTTTTATCCTGGTAATGTAAGTGTCAGATAAACAGCTCCTAACAAGCTCATGCAACCAGGACAACTGGGGGAGGGAAAGCCCGCAGCACCTGGATGAGCAGTATTGGACATAATGAGAAGGAAAAAACAGCCATAAAATGTGAGCATGCTGCAGCTCCTGCGCTGCCTGAGTGCACAGTGCTGAGCTTACAGCCCAAGCAGCTCTGGCAGGGCCTCCGGAGGAAGCAGTGCTCGGCAGACGGCTTTGCAGCGCCAGCTCCAGGAAGTCATCAATCAGCCTGGGGAGAGTTATGCTGAGATTCTGCCCAGATGAGAGGTTATCAGCAGAAATAATGCTCCTGCCGACAAAAATGGAACCAAAAATAGAAGTTTGAATACCTAATCAAACCACAACCTTGTTGTGCTCAGCAGGCAATCTCAACACCCTGTGCAAGCTGGATGTCCCTGACCTCCTTCCAAAGGTCCTGTGGAGACAGAGCAGTGCTGGTGGCAGCATTTCAGCATGTCAGGATGACACACCAGAAAGAAATAAGTGTGCTCTTACATGAGCAGGGCAGTTTTGACTGGAAATGAAGTGGCTCACACCCAAGTAATAAGCAAAGACAGCCCCATGGAGTCAGAGTGAGGATCCTGCTCTGGCCTCACAGGAGGTGTCTGGGAATGAGCAAGAGAGCAACACACCTGCAGAGAGATGCTTTCCTGCTTCCTTCTCCACATCACCTGTGAATGAGGAACCTTGACCAAAGATTCCCATCCTCCCCAATAAAGAATCCGTGCAACTGAGCTGTCAATTCAAAGAAATGGAGGCACTGTGAGTAATACTATCTCAGTGAGGGAGAACACAGCTGGATACAGGGGAGCAAATAAAATAATAGACAGCTGAGGTGTGAAGTAAAAACCTGTGAACCCCTCCAGTCCACCTCAAGCCATAGGGGAGTAATAAAGCACAGGGATAGTGGGGCTCCAGGCTCCTGCTGCCTACAGTATCTGACAGCCAGGAATGTTGGCAAGAAAATGGAAGATTTCATTTTCTGGCATAATTACAGCGTCTGGATCAGGGTTTCAAAGTTAAATACAGTTTCATATGACAAGGTCAATATTTTCTCCAGCCATGAGTGTCACACTCATTGTTTTCATGCATGTCAAGTGCAGGGATGAACTGTGGGGATCACACCTAGCTGGCAGCAGCTACCAAGATGTTGTGGGGTTCCCAGCTAGAAAGAGTCCTCAGAATGGCTAGCTGCCACCTAACAAATCTATGGTTAGAAAAACAGCCCCCTGTGGGGTTGAAGTAAGGAGAATATTTTTCCTTTTGACACAATCAAATGTTACATGCACAAACTGACAACCTTTGGAATCATAAAACCATACATGGAAATCTGTACTTCAACAAATATTCCAGTAAAAGTGTGCATTTACAACAACAAAAAAGAAGTCTACATCAAATTTCTATTAATTTAGAAAAATTAAAAACATAAAAATCCATTAGCATTTACTATTGCCCAAATCTTTATAAAAGAGATATTTCTCATTCTCATGCATGTAATAATCTTCAGGAATGTTGCCATATAGTGAAATTTAATTTTTCATATATTCTTAATATAGGTTTCATTACTAAACAAGGAGACATCTATTAAATTTCCATGTGGAAAAAATATGCAGCTCCTCTGATGACAAAGACTGCTTTCTACTTCCATAGTCTGAAATGTGAATGATAAAACACTTTTTTTTCCAAAATAACAATAGTAGCTTAAGGTTGCTCTTTTGCTGGTCCTAGTAAATCATAAAAACACCCTATAGTGCCTTTTATACCTCTACCATCCCTTAAGAGCTGAGTATATTCTGGCTGTGATGGATAGGAACACAAAATGAGCAGTTCTGCTGGAAATCTATCTTCAAGATGAGCACAGGTGCTGCACATCTGGTTGTGCACCTAGTGGTAAATATTTGAAAGTGCTCAGGAAAATAAAGGAAGCTAAGATCTTAAACAGGAAGGGAAAATATAAAAGGGGTCAACAAGGGGTTAGCAAGGAATCCTGCTTGCAATGTGAATATGAAAACACCACCAAAAAAAACCCCACACTGAGAAATGGAAATTCATCAAACTTATTCCACTGAAAGGAAGTCAGAAGTCTATGCCATCCCAGGAAGCATGAAGTTCTGTGGCTTCAAGTCACAGTGTCTCATTAGATAAGTCTTTCTAATTCTTACCTCTGTTTCAGTGTTCTCACCACTTCTCCTACTTGTACTGTGATGTATGATACCATCTACAAGGTCATTGACCAGACATTATGGACCAATTTCCTTACAAGCTGACTTCAGATCAGTTGCAGATGACTAGTTTGTTTGTGCCAACGATGCTGAGCATTTGAAATTGTTTTATCATGCAGACAATATCTTCATTTCTAGGGAAGGAAAAACTTAATCTTCTCCTTTTCATCAGAAATCAGGAATGCATTAGAATATCTTTGTCAATATAAACATTGTAAATTTATATATCTACGGAAATTTCAATACACTATTCATTTCTAGGCCATTTATGGAGCTTGATAACTTTGAAAAAATAGTAATGTTAACTGTAATATATCATCCCAGAGAGAGATCATAAAATCATCTCTCTGTTGTAATAATAGTTTGATAAAATATCAAATTTATTTCACTGCTGATCAGCTGTTTTCAGTGCTAAGAGGTTACCCAGCTGATTCTTACACCACCACTACAGCAAGGCTGGAGGATGCTCTCTTTTCTCTTATTAGATGTGAGCTGCAGGTTGTGTGTCTTCTGAAGGAAAACCTGCTCCCAGAAAAATGCTGTACAAGCATACATTTTCTTTTCAATATCATTATAGTGCTTGGAATTGTTTTTTCCTTATCTCCTTATCTGTTGCCTATTTCCATTTTGTGGAGTTTCACTGAATGCCACAATCTTTAGTGTTTTTAGTAGGGACTGTTATACACTTAACTTGATTGCTCAACATAAATCTTTTCAGATTGATTGTGTCTGAGAATAGATTTTAACAGCAATACTAGAACTGTTTCCACCTCAGGTAGACTAACTATTCAGCATAGAAAAATCTCATCTTCTTTCTTTTTTGTTCCCTTTTTTTTTCTTTTATTTACTTTTTTTTTTTTATTTGTGAAAAGAAAGAAATATATTTCTACTCTAAGTACATAGCCAAGATTTGCCTTTATCCAGGACACTATTTCTTAAAACGAGTCATCCATGAAAACAGATAGCTTTAAACTACAAAGAAAATGCTCTGCAAACTAATCAGTGTTGCACAAGCAGAAATAGCTCAGGAGACCTGGAAAGACTCCAGTTCCACAGCATTCATCCATTCCCCCAGTCCTCAGCCATTCAGTCTTCCTGTCATCCTCCCTCCTTTTGGGAAATTGTTACATTTTCGTTTAATGCAAGACTAAAAATCTGTCCAGAAATGGATGTGTTAATAGGGAGTAAGAAACAAGTCATTCTTTAATGATTTCCAGCAGAAGAATCACATTGTAGAGGCTGTACTGAATTTTTTATCATGAATTTTGGGACAGCATTTTTAAGTAACAGATAACCACAGAGCATATAATCCAATGCATTCCCTTGCCTGTTCGTGAAGAGAGTTGACAACAGAGCACAGTGTTTCTGTCTGTCATTTTCACGAGCTGAATCCAAACCCAAGCATTCTCTGCTCCATCTGGGGCCATAAAACTCAGAGCCTGTCCTGCAAGTACAGGCATTTCAGATGCAAAAGGAAACTTCTTCAGCAATTGTGGAAGAGCCTGGATTACTCTGCGGCACATAAGATTTAGGCTGTTTGTTTTTCAAAACCTTTCCTGCCATGAAACATTGCAACATGGACTTGTTTCAAGCACAGATTTCCGTGTCCTGTTTGCAGAGGTCTGCTCAGGGACAGGAGACGAGGCAGAGCAGAATTCCTGCCCCTTCCCTCCTCACCAGCCAATGCAGCCAGCCAGGGCCACAGGGGACAGCTCATCTCGGCCACCACCCAGGCCCAATACTTCATGTCAGGCTGCATATAATTATTTGGAGGAGTGGTTTTCATAAAATAGGTAGCCCTGTGACCTCAGAAATATTTGCAGGGAGAGCTCTGTGCTGTGTACTTCTTGTAGAACAGTGAAACCTGAATCTCTTTTGTCGTGAGTCAACATCACTAATACTGCTGATGGCCTGAAGATTGTGCAGGAGGGAGTGCTACCTTGGGCAGGTCCTGATCTACCTGCCCCTGAAAAGTTCCATCTGGATACCATTTAATCATAGAATCATGGGATGGTTTGGGTTGGAAAGGACCTGAAAAATCATCTAGTTCCCAACCCCTCGCTCTGGGGAAGGACACCTTTCACTCGACCAAGTAACTCAGAAGTTCAACCTGGTCTTGAAGACCTCCATGGATAGGGAGTCCACAACCTCTCTGGGCAACCTGTTCCAGTATCTTACCACCCTCTTCAGTAAAGAATTTATTTCTAATATATAATCTAAACCTACCCCCCTTCAGCTTAAGGCCATTCCTCTTTGTTATACCACTACATGTCTTTGTGAAAAGCTCCTCTACAGCCTTATTGCAATCCCTCTTAAGTACTAGAAGGTGTTATAAGGTCTTACTGGAGCCTGCTCATCTTGCTCATCTGAAAAGCCCTGATTCTCTTAGCCTGTCTTTATAGCACAGTGGCCCTCCTCTGTACTCATTCCAACAACAGGCCAGTGGCTTCCTTGTGCTGGAGCCCCAGATCTGCACACACTGCCCCAGGTGGGGACTCACAAGCACAGAGCAGAGGGGAGAATTGCCTCCCTCGACCTGTTGGTTTCCCTATCCCTCTCCTTACTCACAGGTCTCAGGCCAGGGGTACCTGAAGTGCACTGCTGGGAAGGGCAAGGCAGAAAACAAGGGGAAAGCCAGGATGACAACAAAAAGCAGATCAGATGGTGACTTCCCTCCTGACCTCCTAGATCAGAAGGAAGCTCTGTGTTGTGGCAGAGGCTGGCAGAACTGCACAGGACCTCATCTTCTGAGGCTTTTCTTGCCTTCCTCTCCTGGTAACATTAAAGTATTTCTAACTCAGGAGCTCCTCCCCTCTCCCCTCTGTGGCTGTGTTTGGCAGCAAGGCTCAGTACAGAGATGTTCAGTTCAGTCCTGTCTTACAATCTATAACAAAGGATTGCTCTGCTGCAGGTGGGCATGGAGAGCCACACAACACTTCCAAACTTCAACTTTTACAGATGAACGTCTGTGTGTCTTTCAGACACCCTCACGAGTGTCTAGCATTTCAAAATGCTGAAAGCATCTGGTGTTGACATTCATATTTTGTGGGGATTTTGCAGAAGGATGTAAATAGTAATAATATGAAGTATACAGGTAGATTGGGGTGGAGATTTTTAACATCTTCAAGATAAACCTGATAAATATTTTCAAGTATTTTAATGAATCAAGTACACATTTAAAAAATATTTTGCACATCTTGCTTTCTTCAACTCATAAAAGTCCCACAAAAACTGCAATGTGTTATTTCAACAGAATTAGAGGACACAGGGGAACAAAATCTGTAAATATTTTTATGTCAAATTAAGCCAGACATTTGTATTTGCATTTCTGTTCTCCTAACACAGTTTCTTAACACCTACACAAATTCAAAATATTTCTCCATGCCATTGAACACTGATTCATTGTTTACATTTACCACCTCTTCTTCCTATCTCCCTTTCTCCTTCCTTCTACCTGTCTCCAAAGAGGTTTGACCAAAAAACTGCAGCCAGCTCAACTACTGTCAGCTTTTCAGGCATTTGGGTGCCTGTGTGCAAAGGCTGAGGACAGACCCCCAACTCTGAAATCAGACTGTACACCAATACTTGCAGTTTCCAGTGCAAACATCTTACTTCTGTTCTTCTCTCCCATTATTATTTTTCCTTTCTTCTTTCCTTGCTCTCACGCTCATGGTTGAGGGAGGTATAAACAGAGTCTCACCATAGCCCAAAATACATAGCAGCACTTTGGGAAGTTTGACAAACTGCAATACATGTTTAGATTTCCTGGCTCAGAGACAATGCAGAGAAGAGGGTTCTGGCAAGCCTCCTGGAGATGGGATGCAATTGCTCTGCTCTGCAATATACAGTATGGGTTACAGGCACTTTGAACATTTACAGAGCACCAGTTCAAGAGGAACAAATCATTTTTTAATCTTTGGGTTGGAATTAAATGCAATTTAGTAGATTTTCTGCATATGAGAAAGCAGACTGGAAAGAAATCAGATTGCTGCAAGCTAAAAAGAAATTACACATGACAGTGCACAGAATGTAAGTGTGGCACAGTTTCTTTCAAAGTGCCTCTCAAATTTTGTCATCTCTTCCTTCTCTGACTTCTTTAGGAAACATGTATCCCTTCATCACTTTCTTATCTGTGTAACTACTCATTTCCTGCACACATGGCATTTGGGACAATTCACAAAATCTCTCCAGACCCATGGAGCCTGGGGAAAACAGATTGGAATTTGCAGGTGATAGTTGTGCACATTGCTATAAAAAAGATCTGATCTAACTTCACAGCCATACAAATAACCTGATTTGTATTTCCAATCTTGATAACAGATACTTAAATATATTTGAACCTTTCCTGTTTTGGTTGGTCCTTAGCTTCCTTTCTCTACAGTGTGCTCTCTTTAGAGCATCTTCCTTGCCCACAGCTTTTTCCAAACTCCTTCTCCTCCATTACTGAACTGCCTTCTCTTCCCCTTCAGTACCCACAAATCCCCTGACAGGCAGAACCCATCATCCCCAGATCTCTGGGTCAGCTCCTTGCATTCCCCCATGTTGCTGTCACCAAGGCAAGAAGCAGTTGAAAATTATGCAAAGAAATTCCAAATCCTTCCCATATTTTTAAATTGGATTTTTCATTTCAAAATTTGGATAGTTTTTTTTCCTGCAGTGAATTTATACTTGTTGAAAGCATCATTATTTATAATGCACTTTAACTCCAGTGATCAGTTTTAGTCTTCATCAATTTGCATTTTTATGAGTGTGATTCAACAGGCCCAGATTTTCAGAACCAGGAATCTAACGTTTTCTGAAAAGCTGAACAAGTAGTACAAGAGGTCAAGCACACTGAAACTGATCTCTCAAATTCAAAGCAATGCTTTCTTGCTTTCTTTAAAAAGAAAAAAAAAGCAGATCACAGAAACTTTAAATGAAGCTGGGGAAACACTTCATAAAGATATTTTTATCTGACTGCAGTTATCAATAGTTTGTATAGAAAACTCAATGCACACAACACACTCCTGCCCCTAAGGCACTCAGCTCCCCCTCTCTCTGTGGGGACATTGCTTAGAAGCACACGATTCACTCTTGGAATATCAGTATAATAATCATAATCACATAAAAATATTCTGGCTGGTCTTTGCTTTTTTAGCTCACAATCAAAAGAAAACAACCATAAACTGCTTTAAGTATATTGAAGGGGTTTCTTTCCCTTCCATGAAAAATCACAGATATTTTCCCTAACAGAAATGACAAAAACTTTGGCAATGGATAAAATCTTAAGAAAAAAAAAACAACTGTTTCAGATATACCTCAGCTAAAGAAAAGACAGCCTCAAAACCAAGGTCCACCATACTGCAGTGGCACTGTGATTTTTATTATTTGAAGGCAGTCTTTCTCAGTATAAGAAACCTTCAAGGGAATAACGAGGCAATTCAAATGTATGTAAGAGGAAAAGCAGGACATGCAGAACTTGAGACAGCTTACTGCATTGTTCTGAAATGATCTCTTCAAGCAGGTATGTTTCAACTCACATCACAGGTGCTTTTAAGTGATCTTGCTGCAATCTGCCAGATTACATTATCTGTACAAATATAGGTAGACAAATACTTTAATTCATAAAGTCACAGCATTGGTTAGGCTCATGAGGGATGTGCAAATAAAATTCACAGGAAAAAAAAAATCAAGCTCTTCTTAAATGCAACAACAACCAGAAAAAAGGAAGCAGTAATTACATCTGAGAGAGGCAAGGTTATCTGGGATTTATAAATTTTTCCAAATATTTATGCCAGGTGCTAAAAAGCAGCATTGCCCTTGCTTAAAACTATTTGGACAAGCAGACTTACAGCTTTCCTCTCTGTGTAAACAGTAAAGCAGCATTCTAAACAGATTAATAGCAGTATCAGTTCAAGTCAAATATTTGTGTAAGCTAGATGAGTGGAAAAGGTAGTCTGTGGGGAATATTTTAACCACAAATTCTAGAAGGTACAGAAGTGTCCTGCCTACATGCAAACAGCCCAACTTGGCCAAATAATTCTGTTTAAAATTAAAAGGTTTCATGACCTAATCCATTACTTCTGGTGACCTAAGAAAGATTTTTCTCTCCCTTCCAGCACTATCAGAGACATTTATGTTTGGGCTAACCATCACAGCAGAGAGGTACCAGTACAGGACCCTTCAAAAACAAGATTCAATGACCACACTCTGTACTGAGAAGGGATAACTGATTCTCTCTGATCTAACTGTTGGTTTATGCTACAATTATGAATGAATAACTAATGCTCAAATTGTCACCCAGACAGAAAGGAAAGCAGTGGAGGGGAGATGGGGACCCCACTGTTGTGCCCTGTCACAGCACAGCAGAGCCCTTGGGCCTCAGGGCAGGCTGCCTGGACACGAGCTGTTCCCATACAGAGTTACTGCTGCAGTTTTTTGAGCAGTAAGAGTCTCATCCTACTGTTAGTCTGTAACAGAGGGAGTCTGGAATAACTCCTGTATAGCTGCTATAATCCATAAAACCTATTGGAGAAACACAGATTTTATGGTGGCGTTCTGAGTCAGCCAAAATTGACAGACACTAACCTAGGTCAAATTTATGAAGACTAAAAAGCTGAAGTGATGTTTGTCTCTCTCATACCCATCATCAATGGGTTTGAAGAAAAACTTAGACATCCCCTTGCGTATGAATCAACATCACTTGTTCATTTCTGTCTTAATGTTTTTATTTTTTGAATTCTAGTAAGAATTCACTTCCAACAATGAACAGCTATGGAAGTAGAGCAGCACATCACAGAGGCTGAACTATTTTATAGCTTCAACCTGATGGGTCATATTTCACCATTGTTTTCAACATCTGAAGTTTTCTCTTGTATTGTGGAAGACAGAAGTCAGGGTCTTGCAGGAGATTTAAGTGGCACAGCTGTACTGCCTCAAGAGCTGGAGGGAAAGCTCTCCCTGAGAGGAGGCAGAGGGAGAAAGCCTGACACAGCTACAGGAATTCACTGCTGCTTTGTTAAATTGGGCACTGGTCTTCTGCTTGCATGTGAAGCCAAACAGCAATGGTAAATTGACCCACATCATGGACAGCCTGGTGGGAGCATCAATGAAAGGGGAAATCCCCTTCCCCCAAAGTCCAGTCTCTAAACAACAGCACCTACTGGGCTCTGCTCTGGGGAGGCTACAAGTCCAGCAAAGCCACCACCTCCAGGACTTGCTCATTTCTGCACCACAGTGCACAGCAGTACAGCCCTAAATCTGTTCTTTTGGGAGCCTCAAGCACAGTCTGAAAGAGTAGAAGGGGAAGAGGCAGTGCTGGGTGCATCAGCAGCAAGAAAGGGGTACACTTCGAGGCAGACAGCTCCAGTGAAAGTAAGCAGGGATCCTGTTAAGTCAGTGGTCAGTGACTTTTTCTGCTTGGCACACTAAGGGGCATTTGTGTGGCCCAAGCACTATGTGGGAGCTGATGCACCTGGTGTGCAGCTCTACTGGGTCACCATCTCATCATCTCCTCTCCAGCCTCCAAGTGTGGTCTGAATTTGTCTGTGTTAAGGTGGAGATCCAAACCATGACAGCAGAGACCTATTAATACAGGGGAGAAAAGGAAACTAAATCCTCTGTGTACAAGAGCTGCAAACAAACAAACAAACAAAGGTTTCTGCAGAGGAGCACAAGTGTCTGGGCCCAGTAGTTTTTTCCCCCATCATTTTTCTAACTTCATGCAGATCTGTACAAGCAGGTGAGAGAGGCTTTTGAGACACACATGGCCTTACCAAGGATGCAGGACACCTTGACTTGCTGCAGGTGACTTCCCTGGGAGGAGGGAGATGCTTCCACAGCCAGAGGGATGAGGTGGAAGGAGGAGACGAGGCCTCCTCATGGGGATGCAGGAGCATCAGGTGCTCCCAGGGAAGAAGGCTGTGAGCTTCAATGCTGCCACACCCAGGAGTCCCAACTCTGAGTGCAAGAGTTTCTGACCCAAGGGCAGCACTTCCCAAATCGTGGCACATCCTTACCAAGAGCCAGGGGCTTCTGCAGAGCCACCTCTGCAAAAGTGGTGGGGATGTTGGGGAAAAAAAATCTTACTCCCTTGCTTCATTTGCAGAGACAAGAGTCAGCCCACATTTAAGTGCTGCATGAGGTCCCTGCCAAAGTCCCTTGTGCCCTCTCTGGTTTGGAAAAGCCTGCAGGATCAGCAGCTCTCGCTGCTGAGCTCCCTCTGAGTTCTCTTTGCCGCACAGGCTCCAGGGAAGAAGCCTTGTGTAGGACCTGGTTTTCCAGCTGGTTTTCAGCATTCCCAGCTGAGCTTTCTTGCAGGAAATGTGCACCTTGGAGCACAGCCATCTGCATGGGCTGTAATCCCAGAGGCCTTCCTGTCTCACTGGGGCTGAGGCTAGGAGCTGTGGAGCCTGGCACAGGAATTGTTCTGTCCTGTCCCAGCCTCAGAGGGGCAAAAAGTTAAAAAGAAAACACAAAACAGCCCAAAATACATGACCACAATCCACTGCTGCTCAGCAGTTGCACTGGTCTGCTTGCTGCTGTTCACATGAAGTTTAGAAAGGTTTTGTTCACCCTCAAAACTGTCCTCCCATCTGAGCCTCAGCTTGCAAGAAATGCTCACAGTAAGAAAACTCACAATGTCAAATATTAACTTTTGTGTGATTACAGACAGGGGCTATAAATCCTGGGCTCAAATCTGAGAGATAAATGGGTTTGGATTAAATACTTCATCTTCAGAGGCTTCAGTGCTGAATTTCAGCTATTTTGTTCAAGTACAGAGGTGGTACTCTAAGCTGCTATACATATTTCCTGGAGATGTCACTGCCAAAGAAAAATTGCTGAGGACAAGTGGGACTAGATTAGAGTTTATTCTAGAAGATCAGGAAATGGAAATGATGTTTTAACTTAGATTTAGATGTCTGGTTTTCAGAGGATTCTCCTCAAAAGCAATGCTTCCACTGAGTTAGATTTGTAAATGAGTGAATCCCTCTTTCAGAGGATGATGACTGCTGGTAGTCACAGCCTTGTCTCTCATGCCACAAATATTTTCTTTCAAAGGTTTCTAGTCATAATTAGTCTTCCAGGCACATTTCTCCAGAATGTTGGATTGTTTCCAGAGCACAGGCCAGAATCTTTGTCTTGGATGATGATGCCTCTTCTCCTTTCAGGAGTTACTGGACTGGCAATTCAGCTGGAGTCATCTAATTGGTCAGACAAACTGAATCATGAAAAATCTGGTCTCACTCATCAGAGGAAATTTCACATTCTTGTACACACAGCAACACAGGAAAGACTCCCACATTTTCTAATGACTAATCAAAGATAGCTATTTGTGAAAGAGATTTGAAATATGGCTGCGTCCTTACACTGGTGTCAGAAGTGCTATGGACACAGCCCACACTTCTGCTTTGTACCAATGGATTAGTACAAATCTACCAAACGTGTTATCACCTATTCTAACTTACTGACAAAGACATTTTACTTGCAGCGTTGAGAGAAAACATTTTTCCATCTCAACTAAAAATAAGAATAATAGCTCAATTGCATGCAGGAAGTATGAAATGCTCTTCAAAACAGGAAGGAGAGGATGCTTTCTGGATGAACAACACATCTAGATGCACATTATTTTCTAGTCCAAGTGGATTTTGTTCCAGATGAGCATCTTTTTTGAACTGCTGCTTGTGTAGGTGGGACACATTACATGTTTGTCTTTCATTAGTCAACTTTAGTTTACTCAGTTGATAAATATTTAAAATAAAAAAGCTCACAGAAGTCTGGTCTTTTAGATATAGCTCTTGAATTTAAAGCACTGCATAGAAAAATAAAGTCACTTGAAATGTAGTTTGTATTCCAGTAACTTTTTTTAAACATCTTGATGCTGTACAGTAATATTATACTATAAGAGGGGGGAAAGTACATCTTTAGGGGGTGCGGGGGAGTCTAAAACAAGGATTTTGAGACTGAAACAATTTTTAGAAAAGTTACAGGAAACCCAGTTAAATGGATGCCAAAAATTTTCCAACAGGACAAGCCAAATTCAATGTAATCTAAGGAACATCAGAGGAACACTCAGAGCCTTGCTATGATTATCTGTGTCTGTGCCTCAACACAGTCCAATTTTCAGTGCAGTGTGACTTAGCAGGGTGTTCATGGACCTAACCTTCCACTTAAGACGCATTAAAACTTAATTAAGCATCCCGCTGAAGTGCCATACCATATGCACAAGTACCATGCAAGGCATTGATTAAAGGGGAAGTGCAATTATTCCAAACTCCAAAATACCTAAAGCATTCTTGCCTTCCAGCAAATCACGTGCTACAGTTGAGCTGGCAATGGCTTTCATCCAGCTAACAATACAATAATTTCTTATACTCTATGGAGATGGGATTATCTCATTTCCTCCCTCCCTTCCATCCTTCTCAAAATGTAATGGCAATTAATATGCAAACACACTAAAGAGGTTTATTCTTAAAAGCACTGACTTGTAATTTAATCCATGGAAGATCCAGAGCCAGTCCATTGCCACATCAGCAGAGATTCACCACTCTGGATGGGTGCAATCTCTCCCACAGCACCCTCTGCATTCGGAGACTGGCAGAAACCAGACCTTGCTGAGCTCTCACGATGAATCAGTTACACTTGGGAGTCTCACACACCTCCACTGGGACAGAAATAAACTGCACTTAAAATAGGGGCTTTCTTTTCTCTATCCTCCCCCTGTTTTCTCATCTTTTACATAGATGTATTCTTTGGCTTATACCTACTCACAGGAGGAAAACAGAGGATGCATTGGGCTGGTAGTTCAATGTACAAAGATGAAAGACTAAAAATCAAGCCAAAGAATCATAAAACTTTCAAGGCTAACTGATGAAACCTTCTGGATGCTGTCTGAGCATATATATTTGTGTGCCTTTACAGATTATTCTGCAGATAAGAAAGGTCCCTTCACTTTTTTTTTTTCTACCACCAGCCAGTCTAAGCAAAAGAGCAAGCCTTGGTGGCACAAGCTTGCACCTCCCAGCCCTGCAGTGCAGGATGCCAAAGGACCCCTCTTGCTGAGGATGGACATGGAAAACATTGACTTTCAGTCTAGGCCGCCCTACTACAAGATATCAAAGTAAAAACCAAGTAGACCTGTGGCTGTGCAGAGGTCAATGCAATAAGCAGAGTGCTGTGGTGATCCTCCCTCAGTAATCCAGATTGCTGGAGGCCAAATGAGAGTCTGGGACAGTCACAGCCAAATTTAGGTCTGGAAGAAAAATTCTTGATTGGACACAACATCTGTTGTCCAGCCCAGAAATTGCAGATGTGGATCTCAGTGGCTTATCCAACAACTGACAGTGGGGAATACAAACTGCAGCTTGCTGCCAGTCAAGGAGCTTGAGGAGCTGCTTGACTCTCCAGAAGCAGCAAGGCGCCTGGAGGGGCCCTGTGCACCTCGTGGGGTGCCTTGCCAGCACCAGCACTACAGAACCTGAAAAACTCATTAAAACATCTCTGGTAGATATATGGCTTCATATTCAAGAGCAATCTCTAAAACACAAGACTAACAGGCAACCCCCACTCAGGCCAAGGGGACAGTCATTCACTATGCAGAAAGAGCAATACAAAGTGCTTTATGTCCATTGTGCACATCATGAACATCAATCCTTCCATGGCACCAAGTAAAGCTGTCACAGTGTTGTTCTTTCTATCTCTACCTTTTCACTCATCAGACAGTGATGAGCTGTGATCACTGCCATCCTAACCAAGGACAAGCCTCACACACCCAATCACAAGCAGTTTGGGTCTTTGAAACAGATGGGGAAAGAAATACCCTGTATAAATCAGAAAATTCTGCTAACAACCTAACAACTTACAGGCAAAAAAAAAAAAGGTCCCTTTCTCTCAACAAAATACTTTTCTGAACAACTCAGAAAAGCTGTACTTTTCACAAGCAGAGACTTCTATGATGCTGGCTATTTTCCAGTTTATTCCCTGGTATTACAGGAGTGCTCTGGCTGGAGGATTTCCTTGGCCAGAACAACAGCTGAATTTGAATTTCAAATCTCACAGTCTACACAGTGCAGACTTCCCTTTCAGGAAGCACTTTAGTCTTCTAAATTTCAAATTCCAGATTTTAGCAGACTTGGCAAAAGACTAGGATCTGTAATTGTGAGTGCAAAATACTGAAAGTATGAGTGGATGCCAGCAATTCCATCCTGTGCAGGAAGGGCAGCTATGTTTGCAAAAAATCCTCTCCTGAGAAGGACTTCTGACCCAGAAATGTATTATTACTGTTGCAGCTTTTGCTTCTATAGTACAGTCAATGCAATTAAGGTCTGAAATAAGACTGACTGCTGGTCTGGTACAGGAAAATAGTGGCAGGGAAGAGACCATAATATCTACGTATTTCTCCTGTTTTCTTTGCTTAGGTATCCACAACTGGGCAGCAGGCAGTGTCAAAGCAATAGGAGGGTGACTAAAGGAGCCTGGCTTGCCCAGGGACCTCCTCACTGCAGAAGGCACCAACCATTTGCCATGCCACGACAGCAGCTGAGCAGCAGGTTCTCCCAGAGCCTTTGATCTGGGCCAACACACAGCCTGTTCCCTTCTCTGCAGGACCATTGCCTCCTACAGAGGAGGATACAGTCTCTTGAACTCATTGTGGCTCAGCATGACACCCAAACCACCCCAGATTTTGGTGTCCTAGATGTATAGCTTAGTCTAAAATATCTCAAGAGATGCAGCTGAATGATTTCAGGAAAATGGATTTTAGCTGCTGCTTTTTTCTCATGTACTGAGTGCTTATCTTGATGCTCTGTTACAGCTCCCTCACCACACAATGAATCAGGAAGAGTAAATACACATGGGCCTGAGGCAGTAGGCTGCTGATAAGTCTGTTCCATCACTCATTGGTACAATCTAATGCTGTGTGTGACAAAACCAAACCAACCACCTTCCACAACACACAGTCTGCTGTAGTTGCTGTTTTTTATTTTATACAGTGACAACAAAGCAAATTTGTAAAAAAATGTGTGCACCTCATTTACATACATATATATACCTATAAATTCCAGTACTGTGAGTAGCCATGAATGGAAACAAGTCAACTTGACAATTAGCCAATATAAAGAGAGCTAAAAGAAATTTTAGCTCATACACCTATCCCTACTTTCCCTGCCAAAACGTGGTTTAGCCATCACTTTTTCCTATTAACAACAACAAAAAAAAAAGGAAATGTTTCCTCTACTCCTGTGTTAAAACATGTAGAAATAGGAAAAGTTACTAACATAGTGACTGTATGGACAAAACTTCCTAACTTCTATACTCAAAGGGTAACATTGTGGTATTTATTGCAGTTGTCAATACTCAGAAATCACCAGAGCCAAGATTCCTCCCTCAAGCAATCCAAATGCACAAATTAAATAAAACATAGAAAAAGAGAGAGACCGTAACATGTTTGAACTCATGCAGTCGTTAACCTCAAGTATGGCTGCCTTTAGCACAATGCCTCTAGAGTCCTCTAGGTCCTCATTCTTAGAAATTTCAGTCTTAGGAGAGAAGACTCTTAATCTGAAAAAAGTTTTAAGTCATGCAGCAGTGAAGCTGCAGAAGGGTTTAAGTGACTTGGTGAAACTTAAGAGAGAAGACAGAGTCAGCACCAGAGCTCAGAGCAGCACAGCCTGATGCTGTTGTAAACCCTTTCAGACACACTGCAGCCTTGATCCTTCAAAAACTCAAAACACTGCTCAGGTTGGGACCATCTTTTTCAGGAACCTACTGTTTGCAGCATAAATTCCTTGCAAAAAAAAATAAAAACAGGTAGACCAAAAAGTAACAAATAAAAAAGGAGCCAAGCTGAGAAAGCAGTTCCATACCTTTAAGTGCTTTGACAGCTCTAAGTGTTTTCTTCCTTCTCAGGAGGTTTGTTGGCAGCCCTGGCCGACCTGCAGCCTGCTATGTCTTTAATCATGGGCTTCTGGCCATGCTTCATCTGGGAGCTGCTTCCACGTTCCTGGTTAATTTTAGCCTTCCCCATTAGCATTTTGGGAGATGTGATGTCTGGCATGGAGGTAGAGGGAGCCCTGGCTTTCAGGCTCGGGGGCAGCACAGAAATCTTACTGTGGCTGGGACAGGCTTCAGCTTATGCAGAGAGAGGGGCAGTTCTTTCACCAGCACACAGAGCCAGGTGACACAGACCAAGGACACACTGCCAGGGGGCAAGGGCTGCCTTGCTGCTCACTCCCCCCTCCTCAATAGCACATAGAGATGAGAGCAAAGGGAAGAGCTTTGCTGCACCTTTTGGGGCTGCCTGCTTCCTGCGGCCCAAGGAGAGAGGTGAACATGGGCATATGTTCCTCACAAACGTCCCCAAACAAGTCACACAGCCCAAAGAGCTGCCAGAAGCTCTCTTCTTGCCCCAGGCAGAAAGCTGGGCAGCCTCTGGCCAAGAATCACAGGAAGAAAAATCATAAGGACTTTAACTTTTGAAACCTTACATAAATGCCAAAGGCAAGAGACACCATAAAGGAAAAAGTTCTGTGTGTCTCTGTGGTTACTTTAAGAAGACACTTATATCTTCAGAGGTTTTTTTCCCTCTGGACATCATACTTCAAGAGACATGGCCCATATTTATGAGGAGCAAAAGTATGAACTGTCTCCCAGGACCATCACAGTAGGAGCAGGATCTTTATGGTGCACTAATTACAATGGTGAGGATGAACAAAGTGCACTCCAAAACTCCTTGTAGATGCATTAAAGATGACATCTCTGCTCAGAGGCTCTCCCAGAGCATCCTGTCAGACTCTACTAGTCATGTCACTTCATATTATTTGATGTGATGCCACACAGGGCTGATAAAACCAGACAGACACATACAACAATAATGTAATCATGCCTCCAGAAAATGGCAAAATTAGTCCCCTGTGACATTGTGACCAAGTAAATTACAGCCAGAGTGGAAAAAATATGTTTCACATGTATTTTTTTGTGAATTAGTATGAAATTATTCATTTAGTTTTACTCTCCAAAACTTCTTGCAAGCAGCTGGCCCTGTAAAATAGGGACAGTCCTACAGAGGGAATATAAACTGCCCTTTTGTATGCGTAAACGAAGAGCAGCCACAAAATACATCCTGTTGACAAAAAGATATAAAAACCACTGGAGGGAAGGAGTAAGTCAGGTATGCTGCAGCAAAGCATTCGTTACTTCATCACATCTTTCTGGAAAAATGATGATGCTTGCCATCATGTCAAATTAGAAGGCACCTTCCTTTCAATTTAACACTGGGCTCCCAGTCCAGGCCTCTGGCCTCCAGGATTTTAGGTCCTGAGCTGTGAGTCAGCAGAGCTACTGCATTGCTGAACTGATTCAAGCCTCACTCATCGAGCCTTTATCAAAAGGACTGTAGTGCCATTACCTCCCTCCTTGGCTCTTACCCCACCTTCAAGGAGCTGAAGCTTTCTGACTATCCTTGTTTGCTTCATCAAAATCTCTCTTTTGTTCAGGCTGCCATACTGGATCAGACAAAAAGTCCATTTCTTCAGAAATTCTGGGGTCTAACAGCACTCCATGGCCCCCAGTATGCTTGCAAGGGAAACACCATCCTGACTTCTCTCACCCCCCTGTACTTTCTCTGCTATCCTTGATTAATACATAGGTTGTAGCAATCATAGTGTATAAATATTTTTGGCACGAAATGGAACTATTATTGATGTTAAATCATCCTATAAAAGCACTTATGGTAGATTTCACAGATACTGGATAGCATATAAATGCTTTCTGCTGTCAAGCACTGTTTGGGGAAATATAAACACCTTAAGTTCTTTACGTCTATAGAACACACGCTGCATGGTTAGCCTGACCTGCCTGTAGTGCTTCTCAATCCTTTCCCAATTCTACTACAGTTGCCCATTTTCCCCTCTAAGCCAGTAACAACAAACACCAGAAGCAGGATTGAAGGAAACCAAGCCTGAATTCTTCTTCAAACATTTTTTTTACAGTTTGGGCCCAAATATTTGTCATTTCTGAGAACAAAGCCTCAGGAAAATACCATTTTTTTTAGCTCACATTAAAACAACCACTGTACAGTTACAAGAAAAACACTCAAGCCTTCTTGCTCTGAGGGTGGGACTTGGAATTTTCTGCAGGAGCACAGAGACTGTGACACCCAAGTCACGACTGCAAGAGTGGGAAGCCTCAGAGGGGAGAGAGCAGAGGGACAGCAAAGGATGCAGCAAATGGGCAGAAGTGGCAGGAATCAGTGGGCAGAGGTGAGAAACAGCCACATACAAAGGCATTGCTTACCAGAGCATCTCCCCATCCCGAGGCCAAGACTGAGCCCAGCTCGCCTGATGTTCACCATCCCTCTGTGCAAGGGGATGGTGACCAGTGGCCTCTCTCTCTGCCCTTGCCTAGGTCCCTACGGATAAGCAGCAATTATGGATGGCCAGTAACTACATTATTTAAAGTGCCAGAGGTCTGTGTAATAGTTTTTAAGGCCTCGGGTGCAGTTCAGGTGACAAATACATGCCTTAACAATGTTGTGTTGCAAAGTATTTGGGGGCAGAAATAGTCTTTTGAAAGCAAACTGGGAAGTTATACACGGGGAAAGAGCAAAGGCTGGTACTTATAAAACTAAGTTTGGTAATATCAGCTAAAGCCTGAAGCAAGGCTGTCTCTACAAGCTTAAAGCAGTTCCTTTTATGCTTGTTTGTTGAGATACTGTCTTGCAATTCCACAAGTACTTAGAATTTTTTCCATACAATCCCTCACCAGAGTTAACGGAAAGGGAAGAGAAGCTTCAGAAACACAATAGACTTAGATACAATATAAAACTGTTGATATAATCCAGATTCTGTGGAAAGCAACTAATTTTAGGAGATGAGGCTGGAGACCACAGATGAAAAAAGTTAGTTTCACACATAATGCAGGAGAATATGGGCCAGCAAATAAGATTTACTATTCACTTCCTTCTAGATAATACTGGAGTAGACGAACTAAACTCTTCACTGGCTTTCTGCATATTCCTCTTTTTTTAGGAACCTGAGCTTATCTGCCTTGAGCTGTTTGCTGAATTCCATGAGCATTCACAGAGTGGACCCATCTACCAGAAGACTCCCAAATCCCAGATTTTCTCTTTTACCTTTCTTTGGCTAACTTCCCATGCACAATGTCATCATAATGTGCACTTATTTCAATGAAGCACCAGAAAAATAACTGTGGTAATGTTTGTGAAACACCAAGTTACTATAATGATAAGCATCAGACTAAGCCAGGAACAAACAGTTCTTTCTTAAATATCACGCATAAATAAGACAGAATGCTAAGCTGAATAAGAAAAAGCTGTAATATGGCTTGAGAAACAGTCATCCACTCTGAACAAGCAGGAGGAGAGACTGCATTCATGTGGTTAAACACTACCATTAAGGCAATGGAGACAAGTGAACAGTGCACTGCAGTTTGACTCTGGTATTTCTTGAGTGTCTAATTTTACAAGCTTTATGACATTCTTCTAATGTTTCTCCTGGGTAAGCATTTGATACAAATATCATGGCTTTTAAAACAAAACCAAAACAAAGCAAAACTCAAACAGGCAAATTCTTTGGTGTTAGGAATAATAGCCCATCACTTGATAAACTTCTGCCTTTGAAAAAATGCCTGGTAGAGTTTTTAAGTAGTTCAGTGAACGAGCCCAAACACCTTCCTGTAAGTAAGCACTGCTTAATACTGAACTAGCACATTGCTCTTGCAGTGCTTTCTCAAACTGCTGGGCTGCAATGCCTGCTTGGACCTGATCAGACACAACCATGCAGCAAGTCTGGGGAAATGCACCCACTTGGGCAGGAAGAACAGACTGCTTCTTTTTGCTTCTAGAGGATGCAGCACAGCCCCGAGATATGCTGATAGGAAAGTGGCTGGCTCAGAGCACAGCTGTGTAATATATGCATTTTACTAGGGGTGATGATTCATGATTTCTATCTAGCAGTTTCATCTGGTTATTGTATCAGGCAGAGTAAGGAGATTCCATAATGTGTGCTCTGGCCAAGGCAACAGCCGCTCATTTCTTCCCAGCACCCTCAAGTGGGAATGCACCAACACCTGAGCTCACTCACCGGCACAACTCACCACAGAGTTGGCATTTTTCTCTCCTCTTTTCTGGAAGCAGCCTCTATAAACATGGATGTGTGGGGGGGATTTACTCTACAGGACTCCCACTTTAGATGAGCCAGACTATGCCCACACTTAATTTCCTTGAGTGCTGCTTTTGCTGAGAGTTGGCTGGTTGCCATTCACTCCCGACCCCAGTGGGAGCCCACCTTGCCCCTGCATGTCCTGTGCTGAGCCAGGAGCCCAGCCCCAGAGCCAGAGACACCTCCTTCCTCCTCCCAGCTGCCAAGGGGCAGGCAGGATGGTGGGAAATGCTGCCTGCATCTCTTCTCCTTCCTCTTTGGGAGCTGGTTCCTCTGCACTGGTTGACTTAGAGAACAGGGCAGATTCTTGTCTGTATGTATAACCAGTTTGTATCAGGGCAAATAATTCCCCTCTGGCAAGCATTTGCTCCCCTGCCTGTGGGAAACCTCGCAGAAAAAGCAGGAACAGTATAATTTTTCCAAAAAAGCTGCCTAAATCTCTTCCACCTACTGAGAGGGTCCCTATCTGGGATGTGAGAGCAGTTCACAGTCTCTCTGGTTCCTCAGTGGCATTGGATTGGCAAATATCTGAACTACAGAAATGCCTTCTTCCTTTTGTGTGTGGCCATGAAAAGAGCCCTACTCTGACAGGGGCTGGGATCCCATCAGATACAGGTTTGGCAATGGTCATCCAAGCAATGGAAGCACCCTGCCCTTCCCTTTCTGCATGGAGGCAGCCACAACACCAACACATGAGGATTTATTACCTGTGCCTGTTGAGCAGCACTGGTCTACTACAAAACTACAGCAGGGTAAACACAACACTTGAGAGTCAGACTAGCAGTGCAAAGATTCTTTCTTGTCTTCGACCACCCAATTTCTAAACACTGGTCAAGGAAGACTCAGACATTTAGGAGCTTCTAGATTTGAGAGAGCTGCTTACACTACGCTGTATGCATTTTTTCTCCGTAAAAAGAAAATTTGACTTGGCAATAGTTTACTAAAGGCTGTTACTTGAAAATACAAATGGAAATAATACTTCTATTCTTTGTTTGTTTGAACGATCTCCCATTTCATAGCTTAAGGGAAACCATCATTTAGAAGACATACTCATCAGTTATGAAGAATTCACAACCTGCTTTGTGGTAACAAAGCTAAGCATGAACCATGACTGCACATGTATCAGTCTTGCATGGACTTTTTACTTTTGGATGTTAGTACTCTTTAAAGTACTGTGTCAATGAAATGTTTTGAGAAAAGTCACAGATGATAAGCCTAACATACTTTGTTATGCAGCCTGCAAGCCAGCAGACATGTAACCCTGGAATGGGCCTCAAGTTTAGTCCATCCTACTAAACTGCATGCATAGAAAGGATCATCCAACCATTCTCAACAGACCTAGGCTAACCTGTTTTTAAAAAAATACTCCAGAGAAGGTGATTCTCCTCAACAAGCAATTATGCTGAGAACACACTAATCTTTGCAAAACTATAATCAGGAGAAACTTAATATTTTCCTGAAGGTCATTAAAGACCTCAGTAGGCAGCAGTGTATTTAACACTGGTCCCTGTGACACCACAGAACCATCCCTGGTCTATTTAGTTACATCTCTCTTTTGATGGCCTCATTTGGAGATGCCAGCTGTTGCCATCTTATTGCAAATCTCCCATACCTTCTCAGTGATTTCTCACGGACATCTTGCAGCACTGACTCCTTCTTCTTTCCAGTGCACCAACAAACTTAATCCCTCATCTCAACTACCTAACCCACTCTTTTGTAGCACTCGTCTTCTTATTGGACACAGCTGTGGCCTATTAAGGCCAGGCCTGTTCCTAATCTTTGGTGATTAGTACAGCTGCAACTCCTCAGGTATGAGGCTGCCTTCTGCACTATCTTTGTTTTCTTACATTCTATCCCTCCACAGTCAGCTGGCCATACCTGAAGTCACTTGTTAAGTGTCTTGCTAGATACATAAAGGCACTGCTTTATAATCAGGATGCTACATGTTGTTAGTGCACCACAGAAGTCACCACTTGTGCCAGCTACCTGCCCCCTTCACCTTTGCCTCTAGAGCTCTGACATCGGGAGCATTTAGCAAGTCCCATTTATTTTCTGAAACCACATTGACTTAGCTGTAAGTATGGTCCTTTTGTCATCTTCTTCTCTTACTTAAGGTCATAAATAGGCAGCTGACACAAGTGATATCTAAATAACCAATCTATGATTAGTTAGCAAGCATGCCAGAACTCCACTTCTGTGATGGGATTTCCAAAACACAGTAGAAATTGCAGTCAGTGGGATTTAAATCCCTGCAGATCTTTGTTTATGCAAGTGAAACAAGACAAGAGCAGTGGAAGGGATGAAACCAAATTTGTGTCCTGCTTCACCCTTCCACCCCAGGCTCCTCTTTCTGGAGTATAAGTGTGTGAATCTGGCTGGCCATGTGCAAACCTGAGGCCATGGGCATCTGGCCAAGATATACCTGGCAGGCTTGGCAACAGCTGTGTGCAGTCCAACAGCATGGAGAGCAGTTTTCCTTCATGGACTGAAACGCTAATGGGGCCTTTCTCCTCTGCCCAGATGTTCATTTTCACAAAGTTTGCGGGGGCTGATATCTATGAAATATCTCCTCTGCTGAATTGGTAAGAATTAGTCTGTGGGTTTGGAATTATTTGGACAGGATCTTGCAGACTGAGGTCCTTTTTGCCTCATTTCTGTAGGAAACCAAACTGAAAACTCTTCTTCTGCCTAAATGGTCTTTTTTTTTTGTATCCGCTCAGGCACTGAGAAAATGGAAAGCACTTCATTCTCATGGGTCCAGACAGAGCCTGTCACTACTTTTTAAATAAGGCAAATACTTATTGAATCCCTTTTTGTACCATTAGCACTTAAACATCGTGAGTGATTCTGGACAAAAATAATGTCTTGGTATTTCTTCAATTCAAAATCACTTTATGCCCAGGCTCTTATTAAGTGATTGTCCTCTGTGGCTTTTCTCTTGAGGAGAGCTTGGGATTGATAAATTTGAAGACAAGTGAAGCACTCAGATCACTCAGAGGTAAGAGCTTAAGCCCTGCTCCTCTCCTCAGCTCTGCCAGGTGCTCAGCCCCCAGCTCCATGTACTTGCCTCTGTCTCTCCACATCAGCATCAGCTTTCCAATTCCCTTTGTGGGCAGCCCAGCCAGCACACTTGGAGATCCAGGGAGATGCCTTAAAGAGGGGCACACCACAGCCCCTGTCCTTTGTAGATTTATTGTGATACATCTTAGAAAAATTGGCCCCAAATACAAACAATGGCAAGCAGTTAATTGCAAAAAAATGCTTTTTAATGAGTCATGATGGAGCTTTGGGAGAGTGAGGAATACAAAAGACATTTGCTGACGGCATAAATATGTGAAATCCTGGCGATAAATGAAGATTTCCTTTCTTGTGCAATAGAATTAGTCTTTTAAATTTTAACAAGGCCTTTCAAAATATTGTGAACTCCCCTCCCAACCTGCGGTGCTGCCACAATTACAGCAGAATATAACTGTGGAGAAAATTACTGGGACATTGCTGATACTGCTAATTTCCTAGCATGCTTTTCTGCCTTAGTTTCCCTATTAGCAGCACCAGCTAAAAATGTTAGCTACATAACCTTGAAGGCTCTTTTCCTTTTAAATTAAAGACACTAGTAAATGTGAGGACATTCTCACATTAAATGTGTGTAGACATGTAACTGTCAGACCTTGGTATGGCAGCACCTAAAGATTTTTTCTGAAAAAGTTGTGGTTTCCACAAAGAAACCCCTTAAGGAAAATAGGTGGTTTAATGTATTTTTGGTAGGGAGAAAAGGCATTACATTGTTGACTTTGCAGATAGGCAAACATGCATAGATCCATATTGTCCCTTCATGGTAGACTGCCCTGCCTGAAAGAGCCCTGAACCAAAGCACACCTCAGCTCTGAAAACCATCTTTTTAACCTTTTTATTTAGAAAGGTGTTTTAGACCCCAAAGTCTGAAAGCCTAGGATTGAGGGAATGAGGAACATGCTACATGAAGGTTTAAGACAATGGCAGAAACCTGCACTTTGCCAAGTGTGTGTTGTGTGTTACCTGTGAATTTCCAGCCCTTTTGAATAGTGAGCTGGAGGGAGGACTTGTACTACATTTAAACATTAAAATCTCTTTAGAAGTCGCATGATGCAGAGACATAATGGCCTATTTTCTAAGCAACTGTGAAAATCCCTCTTACATATCTTCTGATTGTACCAAAAGTGCACATTGATATTTTAGTGATGTAAAACATGTGCTCTTGAAGTGTTCCAGATATCACCACACATGAAATTACAGGAGCATTATATTTAAACACTGGTCATGAATGTTAAGCTTCTAAATTAATGTTTATGTTCCTAGATATGAATTACAGAAAAATCAATTTACAATCCTAATTTCATGTACCTACTCTGCACTCAACAAAATTATTTGTACTCATTATTAAATCCTAAAACCAATTATTTTTTAGATAACAAAATGGAAAGTTCTTTACTAGTATTAACGACCATAGCACCCTTCACAGTGAGAAGGGCCAGCCAAATACCAAGGAACTTCTTTCTGCATTTGCAGAGAAAGAAATTAATGTACTATCCAACTCAGCTGATAGAATTCATTACACCCATTGCCCAGCCCCTAGGAGCTCTGTGACATGGAGATCAGAGGTGTGCTGGGAAAGATGTGGATAACTGACCATTAAAATGTACATCCTGAGCCCATTCTTGAAACCCACTCCAGGAAGCACTGCTGCTCCTTCCCCTGGGAACCTGCTGGCCTGTTCTCAGGCCATCAAAAAGGGTCCTTCTCTCTCCCTGCTTGCTTAGGCTTTGATCCAGTAAACTACAGTCCCCAATCCCTCTTTCAAAGCACCACTCATTCAATTTCATATTTTCCAAAAATAAAAAATATTAAATTGAGGAGGTATGAAGCAAAAAGAGTAATCTGAAGGAACATGCAATCTTTGTGATGGTCTCAGCGCTGAATTAAAGGGCAGAGACTCTCCTGTCACAATGTCCTAGCAAGCACAGTTAAAATAAATGTTGCTGCTTGATGTAAAAATGAGAAAAATTTTACAAACATTTGGATTATTAGAAATCTGCTTTAGTGGAGTCCAACTCAGAGCTTGGAGGCTGCTTCTTTTACAGAGAAAGATATCAGAGAATTCAAAACATTTTAAAAGAAGAGGCAATGTCTGTTCTTTCCATCTCCAAATATGAGCACCATGTCAGAGGTGATGGTTGTCTACCACCCCAGGGGCACAGCTGAAGGAGAAGGAGTAGGGGCCACAGCAGCTGCCCCTCTGACACACTTGACCACTGGGCTGAGGGAGAAAAAGTCTGTGGGAGGTTTGGGATATGACTAGAGGAAGCAGTTTAGCATGTTCAGAAAAATAAGATAAGAGCTTTATTAAAGGTAAGTGGCACTTTGAAACATTCAAGTAAAAATATATATTAAACTAACTAATTGATCAGTGTTGGAGCTGGTAAGGATTTTTTTTTACTAAAAAGATTGTAACATCTGATCAAAGTGGAGTGTGAGGAAAAGGCAATGACTGGTTTCGGCTCCCTTCACTTCTCTTCTAACCCAGACTCAGGAGAGAAGGAGAAAGGAGAAAGAAAAAAGAACACCCTGATTTGAGATGCCAAACCCCATCCCATTGACCTGGGACCTCCATCCATGAATCCGTCCCATGCCAGCAAGTTGGAGGGCATAAATTTTTTGTCAAGATGAATCAAGGCAGGCCATCATATGAGTGTTTTATGCTATGATACAACCACTTACAGATACATACAGACCTTTCTTGTTCCCCGGAATATTTTCTGCACACACATAATGGTAGTAATAATTGTAAAAATCTCCAGGATCTGTTGGGTCCAAAAGAAATCACTTCTAACCCTCCCAGTCTTCAATTATCCTCTTATTCCTAGGCATAAACCACTCTGTGCTGGTGGGAAAGACAGGACATTTCAATAACAGTGTGCCCTGCCAAGGCTGATATAAATTCTCATTCACAGATCAGCTTGTTTCTGTGTAAACCCATGGGCTTTTTTCCATGATGGGCTGCCTTCCAACATCAGGCTGTTGCACTAGCTAGCAAGGAGCTGAATTCCTAAAAATACTGACAAGGAACATGTCAATGCCCATGTGTACTGATACCAAGCAGATCTCATTCCAGAGGCATAACCCTTTTGAGCAGAACACGCTTGCTGGAAAGCCTGCTGGAACAGATGGGGCTATTTGCTATCTGATGCTGGGCACGGTGGCCAAGGACCTGAGCGCCTTCATCCCCAAGCTAATCATCCAACAGTCTAATGGCTTCAGCAGATACAAAATGGTTCCAGAGGCCATATATCTACTCTTGGACACACATAAGCAATCCCTGATCCCTGATGATTTCCATGGCATATTGCTGTTTTGTACATCCTCTTCATTTTTCAAGTGTGAAAAGTTATCTAAGAGGCCAACAAACTGTGACTAAAGGATCAATTTCACACAGATTTTTGCAGCATGAGATGTATTTGTATGAAGACCTGGCATTATATCCTGACATCTCTCTGGAGACTCATATACAAATGCTCCTGAGCAACACCTTTTCCTAAAACATTTTGTACATCTTTCTTGTACAGCTAAAAACTGCCTGGAACAAATCCCATTCTGTCCCTTCCCTATAGCTGTGACTGGACTCAGCAGCCTATTGAACCACCCCAGAATTTCTGTCTCACTTTTGGACCTTTTGAATCTACACCAACCCACCCCTCTTTTGCTGGCCCTGACATCTTAAATATCCCTGGATTCTTTTCTGTCCCCTTTCTCACTTTCTTGTCTCTCTTTGTGCATGAGTGCTCCTCTCACACACCCTGTGGCTACAGCTGCATTCGCCCGTGTCACCCCTCACCAAGTACCCTCAGGATACAGCTATTATTAATTGTTTGCCATGCCTTGGACAAGGAACCCTTCTTTGAGGACAAACCCCATACTGAACCTGGACAAGACAAAGGAGGACACCAACTCCTCCTGAGTTAGTGTCTTAAAGATAAAGAGTGGGCTTCTGCGAAGAGGTTCCCCAGTACACCGCTCAAAGAGAGAAAATGTCTGGGAGGGTTTTGCAAGATGTGAAGGAATTTGGAATGCCTCAAACAATGAAATGGAAATGCAGTTAGTATTTTGGATTCAGTCCTTGTGTTTGAATTACTTCATGTTTTCATCTATCATATGATGACTTTGTTAAAACATGAAAAAATATATAAGTGTAACATCCATGGTAGAAAAACAGAATATATTTTAATATGGTCTAATGCCAAGGGGGGAATTTACCAACAAGCAAAAAGTTATGCTGTTGCCAAATGGTTGGTCCAATTAAGTTGACCCAATTAAACTAACATGAAAGGCTCTTTTTACACTCTTTTCTCCAATGTAAAAATAACTTCTTATAGTTTGAAATACATTTGTTCCAAATGTTTCTAGAAGGTTGAATGTATGGCAGGATCCACAGCATTTACTGGCAGCAAGAGTGATAACTGCAAAAAGCTGTGTAACCACCTTTTACTTCCTGAGCTTTGAGGCCAAACTCTACCACAAAATGAAGTGAAATGGCATGCCAGACACAAGAGAATCAAACAGTATTTGGACTGACATAGGCATCATACTCTGCAGGAAAACCTCAAAACAACTCCCCTAGCTCAGCGTCCTGCATTGTTCCTAAGCTGTAATTCATACAATTAACAATTCTGCTGTTGCTGCTTCAAAAAAAACCCAAACTGCTCTTCTGAGAGGATATATTTATCATACCTGGGGCTTGGCAAAATAAAGTATTATTCACTCTTAGGTTTATAAATTCTCTGAGATAATTTCAATGCGCAAAAGCAAAACCTTTTTCCAATATAGACATTTATTCTATTTGCATTTCTGTCAGCCATAGAATTCTGCAAAGCAGAATACAGTTCTCCCTGGAGTACAGCCCAGTGAAGAATTGGTGAATAGTTTATATTTTATAACAGAGCCTTAAGTCTCTGTTATTAGCTATGCATTTGGAATAGGACATTTCCTGAGTCCTCATTTACTGCCATGGTATTACAACATTAAGCCAAGATTTAGGTTTTTGTTTGCTTGTTGCTTTGGGAATTTTGCTCATTTAAAGGTATATTGCTTTGCTACATGTAGAGAAGGAAAGAACAAAAGATTCTTGTTTTGAAGAAGAAATTATGGTATTAGATGTTGCATTACATGTACACGTGTAATAGAAAAATGCATATAATATGTACCACCTAGCATGTGTAATTTCATTTGCATGAGGATTTTCTATTCTCAAAAATTAATATTATTCTCTTTAGTGTTCTATTAAAGAATCAACAGTCATTTAAAATCATTAAAATCACTATTACTGTAGATATGCATGCAGAAATAGTGTTGTACAGAACCTTTTTAGGAGAAATAAATACTGTGTCAATCAAAGTAAATTTCTCCCTTGATATTTTAATTTAAACACAACATTTGGGAGGGTCTGGATTTAAGCATGTTGGATTTCTTTTATTTTGGATGCATTCATTTTTTTTTCTTCCTTTTTCTGTAGCCTGCATTCTTTTGGACTGTCAGGAGCTGCAATTTGTTTCACTAAAGCCAAAAATGTGGTTTTGCTTTGTATACTTAGCACTAGTTTCTATGTAAGATACACACTGGACAAATCTCAAGTAAAGGTCTCTTCCAGCAGAGGGTCAGACGCTTGGTGCCTTTTCCATATGTTCTGAACTGTGTTGCTGGCTGGCTGTGTGCTGAAAAGGAGCTTTGAGAAAGAAATCAGTCCTCCTTGCACATCTGGAAATGTTGATGGTCAGTGAGATTTTAAAGCATTATGGTCATTCTCCACAGCAAAGATTCAACATACCTTCAAGGCAAAAGCAGCGATTTCCAAATGCTCATGACATTCCGGTGGTCATTTGAAAGGAAGAGAGAATGGATTTCAGAAACCTAACGAGTGACCTTACACCTTTCAGGGTGCTCCTGCCAGCATCTAAACTTTTACACTGCTATTGCAGTAAGACAAAACACTTCTGTTGTTGTTTTTTAGGGTGAATTCAAATTGTCTGTATTATTTACATCACAAGGCTCATCCTGAAAAAGATTAAGGAAAAAACAAAGCAGGAAAACACTTCTCAGGCAAGAAGTGAGCTCTGTTTTCCTTAAGAAAAGGAACAAACAAATTGTTCTCTGTGTTTCTAGCTATCTATGGAGACAAAACACTTCTTATTCATGAGTTTTATATATATAGCTCTCACAAAATCTTTCTTCTCAGAAAGCATTGTATGTCTCCTGGAATACAGAGAAGGGACATATGGTGAGCATTTTTGGACCATCAATCAGATTGTAGTTCATCAGTCAGATTTGTGCAATAGAAACACCTAAAACACAAGGTTGTTTTGTTATGTTTTATAAGCGTAATTTGTAATATTATTTATAATATTATTTACTTACTAATATTTACTTTTTACTACTACACTGGAAGTATTTTAAATTTCCCAGTGTGAGAGTTTTACCATCTGACATCTCTGCAAGAATCATTTTCCTGAAAAGAATGGATAAACACCTTTAAAAATCAAGCTCCCCTACATCTGAATGCATAACTGCAGAGATAGTCAAAATAACTTATCACCTTAGTTAACTGTTGGTTGACTGAAGACCTTCTGTACTTTCCCAAAGACTTTGTATTTCACACCAGTATTGGTGATTCTCACTTCCTTTTGCTTGGCCTGCTTGTTGGGTTCTTTTGTGTTTGACATCCTGAAAAGATTTTATCTTAGTCTGAATCTATTTGCAGCAAATTTGTTCATCTGATTTTTCAGTATCAAGAGACCTACAAATGAGTATAGAGCTGTCATGTTACAGGAGACCAATGGCTGTAGTTTGCAGTCGAATGAAGTGAGATAACTGCAACACAACCAGGTGGTTTGGGAATGCGCTGAACCCCACACCCTGAGAGGTGTGATGTGTTTGCTCACTCTGTCTCTACTTGGTACCAGTATTGTATACCCTGTATCTAAGATAAACTCTCTTAAACCCTTACAATTCAGATATTGGCAGGTCTTGCTGGCTTGAGGTCAAATTCAGAATTTGACTTGTGAAAATCTTAATGTATTGGATTAAGTGCAGCTGACTTGCCACGCTGTGTGGAGAATTTTATAACCCTCTTTATAAGGTTTATCCTCAACTGTGAGTTTAACAGGTAGCATGAAACTGGAGACATGGAGGCTCTGCTACCTGCCCATAGCTGCAAACAGTGGAGCAGAACCCTACTGTGTAGGCAATCTCTTTGGCTTCAGCATTAGCATATGAAAAGTTGACTTGAAAAACATCAGAACTCTATGGTCTTCCATTTGTGCCACTTGCAGTGGATATAAATTCCAGGTGCAGGTTTCCTAAGGCACAGTGTTTGCTTTGGATCTTGGAGCAGAAAGGTAATGCCAGCTCCAGACTTGAAAGAGTAACTCCCTCCTCTTTTTTAAACACCCTGGTATAAGGGCCAGGCTTTCTCGCTCCTCTCTCCATTTCCATTTTTATATATGAAATATTTACCTGTTGAGAAAAAGTTTACGGAATGTTTGAAAATCTCTGAAGGTAACCCTTAAATTATGAAATAAACTGTTCAAACACTGCGTAAACTATATTTTGAAGTTACCAGTCGTGGTAAATAATTTGGAAAATAGATAAACAAGATGGGTATTTTTTCAGCATGCTAGGCCAATTGTTTGTGAAACATTCTTCAAAACCTCTTGAGAAAATGCTGAGAGGCATCATGGAGCAGCAAGGAAGCATGAGGCTCCACAGGGCAGGCAGAGTGGAAGATGACACCAGGAAGATTCTCTAGAGCAGTGGCTTTGGGGTCTGAGCCCAGACCACAGATTGCAAAAGAAACCTCTGGGAACTTAAGGGAAAAAAGCCTACTAAGTTCATCTGAGAGCAAATCTTTCCCAATGCTAAAACTAGCTGTGTAGGGTATGGCTTGGGTGGTGGTGAGGTAGCAAGAAGCTCACTCTGAGCCCAGTGACCAGCTTTGGCCTGTGTGACACTCAGAGCTGGTGTGTCCAGTCTAGATGTGCCTACCACAGAAACCATGGGTAGGGATGGTCATGGCACCCTGCAGATATTCCCAGAGGCTTGTGCTTCAGGTGATCTCTTCCTTTACAAACTGTGGATTGATTTTAAGGGGCTTTAGTGTAATAGGCTTAGCTCTGGCCATGTTTAATCCATTAATCTTTTCAACATGCATTAGTTTGCTAAGAGGCAAGGCAAATTCAGGACGACAGTGAAAAGGAGACCACATTCAAGTAATAATTGTTTCCATGTCAAAGACCGAGCATGAAGCTAATCTGCATAAAGCTAAGGGATTCCTTTCCTTTTAATTCCTTTTAAGTTTAGCATAACCAGGAACACTGTTAATATCTCAGGCACTACTTTATTTCAGATATGGCACATAGATATGAGCTAATTAAAAGCAATTAATTTTGAGCTCTGATTCACCTCTGGGATTTACTGGGCATCCAGCATCTCCAGCCAGACTATCCCTGTCACTGGCCACCCTGGTGCCAAAGCCATTGCTACTGCCACACAAGGTGAAGGGCCAGCAGGCAAATTCTTGAGAGAGGGATGGGATTTCCAAATATAACTCTGGGAAATTTCCTATTATCAAGGATCTAGCCACTTAACAAAGAGCAGCTGACTGATATTAATCACACCGAAGTAAACAGGCGATGTTCTTGGTTGCAGTGCAGCACCTGTGCTGACTCAGGGCTTGTAAATGTGTTTTGCTTAGACCTTGTTCCTTCAGCTGTGCTTTACACTTCTCCTGCTGCCAGTAAAGCCCAATTCCCTTGAGTGACATCAGCATTTATGCTAGTAAAATTGATTTTAAATTAAATTTTGTGACACAGACAAAAGCAAAAGCATGAGAAGACAGAGGGCAAGACTGTGAATTCTTTATCTTGGAGGTGACTGTTGGGCACTTGTGACTTCTAGTCCCATGCCTCTAGAGCAGGGGTTGTGTGTAGGACAGGTTGGTTTCTTCATCAGTCTGTGCTCCGTGCTGCCCAGGACATTCCTGCTACAACACCATGGACTCCATCCCATGCACAAGCTCTCATCAGAGCCTTGGTCACTTTGGTGCTTGCACACCAGTGTGACAAGGTGGGTACGAGCTGAAGAGTGAGACAGGAGTCAGGTTTCTCAGTACAGCAGATTGAGGGTAGGACTCTGTTCAGCTGACAAGACCAGAGGATTTGAGTTCCTTCAAACTGAGGAGAGAGCCATCTCTCGAGGGAAAGGGGGAACAGAAACTGGCAGGGCTTTTGCTTCTTTGTCTCTTTCCATCCTTGAGAAGAGGGAAGCAGCTTTGCAAATGGTTGTCATGCCCATGGCTGTCAGGTGCACAATGTGAGCCTCAGCACACTTGGTATCCCAGGGGACTTCAGCAGAGGAATTCTAGTTTTGGGTCTAAGTTCAGCCAAAGCCCTGGGCACTGCTGGGAAGGACAGTAGCCCTAAGTGCAGGGAGAACCTAAAGAAAAGGCCTGTGTCATTTGGGTGCTTCTAGGCTGGGAGACTAGCTGAGCAAGATCTTTCCCATGTTGGACTTGGGCTTCCCATAAATGTCCACATCCTACTCAAGTTGTAAGAGCTCCTCCACTGATCTGATCATAAGAGACTTGTCTAAGACAGAACAAGCAACTCTTGCCCTATCTGTTCCTGTGACACCCAACACGTCTGATGGTTCTTTCTCTCTGGGCTAAATGGGACAAGTTGCTGTGGCTGGGTACTGTAAAGGCACACAACGCACTCGTGGAGGCATTGCACAGCAATTCCCAGTACCACACTGAGGGGCAGAAAAAGCTAACTTACACATCTCAGTCCAGTTCAAGAACAGGCAACAATGTCCCAGCAAGCCAATGGAGAGGAGCATTATCACGTCATACCTGAGGCCTGTTCCTGTATCCTGACTATAGTACAGTCCATCCTTGCAGAAAACCACCTCTGCATTCCAGCGTGTAAGAAAAAGGCCCTACTTGGCTAACATTGTAGTGTTTCTGCTTTGCCAGGAGAACAAACACCTCTAAATTATGGTAAAAACTCCAGGATCAGCACTGCTGCTTTCTGTGAGCTGCAAAGAAGACTGCATGCCTCACGCTCAATCCTTGTCAAACAAAACTTGATGAACAGCAATGCAACGTCATTTCTTGTTTCTTCCAGTGCAAGAAGGGTCCTATTTGCTTTATTATCAGACATTATTTCTTGGCTTTGATACTGTTCTTCCCAGTTAAGTCAAAAGGATTGTTGTCTTCAACTCTGATGTAGCAGCATAACACCCATTTCACACTTGCACTCTTCAAGAGAGATTTCTTACAACTCTTAGGGCATAATGTACCCGGAGAATTGTGGCTGCTGTGATTTTTGGTTTGTCAGTGCTGTATATCCATTTAGTTTAACTATGTTTCAGACAACTCATACAAAACCCACAGGCCTTTGATTATTGAAACACCTACAGAATTCAAAAGTTGTAATACCTTCTTGAAGAAATGCATCACTGAATTTTGTCAGAGCTTGACTATTTGCCATGACTTTCCAGCTGGACGCCAAAAATTTTAAAGACCATATCATATCAACAAATGATTCTGGCAGTTATTTTTAATAGTCATTAATTCAATGTTTCATAGACAAAGCACTGAAAAAATGATGAGACATTCCATCAGTAGTTACAAAAACATTCATCCTTTAGCAAGGACACATTAGTTAGCCAGCCAGCTTTGAAAATAGATTGACTGTAGCTAGTTTTTAAAACAGTTCTGAAAAGACTGTGAGCACATCTGCTGCATGTTAAACTGGAAAAATCTGGCGCCTGAAGAACTGTTACACACAACGTAAGGACTGTCAGACCTGCCATATATCCCACACCAAGAACTCTGCGAGATGTAAAGCAGGTTATGTCACACTCAAGAAGCAATGCTGGGCTCTGGATACAGCACACAGTAGACATGCTGTTTAGGGGCAGCACAGGCAAAGCAGCTTTCTCAAGCTGTGACTTCTGATGCAGGAATTAAGATTTAGAAGCAATCTGTGACCCATTAACTTATGCCAGTGGGGAAAAGGGCCGACTGTCCCCTGTTCCTGCTTTGCACTGGCTACTGTCTAAGCCTCTGCAGGCAGTGTGGGTGGGGAGCTGGTTTCTGGGTGGGGAGCAGGACCAGCAAGGCGGCAGGTCCTCCTGCAAGTCGTGCAGGGAGCTGGCAGGGCTGCCTTCCCCCAGAGGAGGGGTCCGGGAAGCAGATATGATTCAGCTGCTAATGATTGAGCTGTACCTAAAACAGAGCTGGTAGTAGAGCTGCACTTTAACCCGTGGGTTGCTGATCTCCTAAACATTCATGTACATCACCTGCTTCTCCCTGTAAGGGGAGAGCAGTCTCTGCTGTCCCTTGGGACACTGGAAGCAGGAAGGAGTCTGACAAAAGCAAGGAGCATTTTAGCCTGATCTGAGCAGCAGCAGCCCAGAGCAGCTCCAGATGCCTGCCTCTGCACCCCAGGGACAGAGCTTCCCCTCTGATATCTGGGCAGCTGGCATCTAGCAAACACTAACTCTTGCTGGCTTCTCACCCAGTGCACACACTTTGGGACGCTGTAGATGACAGCCCTGAGCATCTCAGGCTGTGCCTGTCCCCTCCAGCAGGCAGGCAGGCAGCAGAGGAGCAGAGTGCTCTCTCTGGATGGCACAGAAGGAACAAAGAGATGTGCATGGCCAGGGGTGAGCCTCAGGTTGCAATAGCGGGACAGGAGCAAGGGGAGAGAAACAGGATGGAGGTCTGGGTGTTTCCCAGAATGCGTGCCAGAAAATCCAGGTTTCCCTTGCTGATTTCCTTGCTGCAGCTGCTCATCACCAACAAATCCTGCAGCATTCAATAAAATGGGCTTTTGAGTTCCCATAATAAATTTAGGAGGGAGAAAAGAAAGAGAATGGAGTCTTCTGAGGGTAGCCCAGCTTTGTTCTAAGTTTAATGAAGTGCATTTTGGGACAAGCAGGCAAGAACAGGGGACAGAGCCTTGACCACAAAATAGCTAAAAGCCCTTTCACAGATTTTACAGAGGGAGTGGTCTGGGAAAGTTTTAGAAAATGAGAAAATTATGCAACTTTTCTTAGAACTGGAAAATACTAAAATATATGTATAATGTGTATTGACTATAATGATTGTTGGTTGTGACTCATCAGCCACATAAACTTCTGTTACCTCGAATCTTCCATGAAATGGGGGGAAAGAGAAACAGGGAAAGTCATCAACAAAGACTTGTTTTCTGTGTATTTTGTTTCTCTGCCTTTTCCAGCCTTTCTGCTCTAGGTCCTGTACACAGAACCATATAATTAAATGGAAATACTTATCATGGAAATACTACAGGGGCTAGAAGCCATCTACTGCAATGTCTAAAGACATCTTAGAGGATTAAAGTTAGGGCAGGGAAGCACAGCTTTGTTTAGCTGTTTTCATTGTGTGCAAATTATAATTTGCGTCTGTATTTTTTTTCTTGATTGCTTTATTTGGGTGGTTTGTTCCTACTGCATCCTGGGGCTTTTTGCTCCCCTAAGTAACACCTGCTGTTGAGAGATCTCTGTAACATACATGCCACACTCCTGTGTTTAAGTACTCATTAAGTCTAATGGAAATCATTTGCGCTGGGTGGTCCTCACTGCTTCCACTCATTTCCATACAGTACTCTACAAGAAGCCAAGACTAGAGCAGGCCCCACAAAATGTGCTCTGCCAAGCGAGCCTGTTAACAGGGTTTTGAACAAGCCAATGCTCTGTTAAAATCAACGATTTGGTTCACAGGGATATCCTATGCTCGTTCCTGCCAGTCACAGACTGCAATGTGTAGATCTTAACCCAGTAAGAAGGAGTGCAGCCTGCCAGGATATTGGATGCAAAAAGCCATGGTGGGGCTGTGCTGCTCTGGCACCAGGACGAAGGGAGGAGCCACAGTGAGCCAAGGGGGTTGGAACATGCCGATAGCACAAGTGCCAAATCTTGTAACAGAGAGAAACTCTGGGGAAGCTGAGCCTCTCCAACATAGCTTTCTTCCCTCCCCAGTGCTACTCTCAGTCTTATCTGGCTCAGATTCAGGGACCGGTTTTCATTCAGTCATTATTTCAAGTAGGCCTGAGAGAGCACCTCAGGCATCTCAGCCATGTGTAAGTGAGCGCCCTGGGAAGGCCGTGCAGCACCAAAGCACCACGGGCACAGTGCTGTGCAGCACCCCAGCTCAGGAGCCATCCTGGAGCACTCCTGCACCACAGGAGCTGGGTCAGGCAGGGGAGGAGCTGGCTGCCCCTGCAAACGTGCTGAGTGTCAGCAAAGCCCTTCCCATCAGGGGGCTGAGGGAAAGGGCTGACACTGCCTCAACATTATCTCACTGATCAGCCGGCCCACGAGCTGCGTGGGATTCACCAGCACACAGAGCTGAGCAAAATCAGGCTGTGCTTAGCCAACTCAGCAAGAACACAGGAAGTTTTCAAGAGCAGAAGCCTTTTCTAAAATAGTATTATAGTATGAAGTCTTAAAAATTGGAAGTTACTATAGATGATAGTGCTGGGGACTACACAGTTACCCCAAACTTTCCTGTCTAAGCTCAGCTTCGCCAAGGACATGAAAAACCTGTCCTGTTTGGTGAATTGTGCTGAACTGAAGCACTCCCCCTTCACAATGCCCTGTGGATTTGATGTAGGTATTTGCATTTTCTCAACAGGCTGCCTGTCACTAGTGCTATCCTGCTGTCATCACCCAGCCAAAACAGGGAAGCCATGGTCTCTTTGTGGTCACACTGTCTCACCAGTAAGGCCAGTGAGGTAGATGTGACCTTGTAATTTCCTTCTGCTCTTGTCATCATGGAAAAGAATTGTACCAAAATTGTGCTACACTTCTGAATTGTGGCCACACTGAACCACTCCTCATTTCTGATTTCTCTTCTCTGAGCAGATAAGAATGACCTAGGGCCTCTTAGTGTGTTTTACATCAAAGACTGATGAAGAGTCCTGACAGCCTTGATGTCACTGCTGTAAATAAACCATTAATCACACTGCCATTCCAGGGAACAGCCTTCTCCCAGAGGGCATGAACCTCCTTCAGGTCACTAATATAAACCACATCTCCACTAATCCTGTGGGGTGGAGGTAATGTCAGGGCTTTCAAGGTGGGCTGGCTCTGTGTCAGGGGGACACTCCATTACTCTCATTGCAGTGCACAGGTCATTGTTATGGTTCCAGTGAATTGTAAATGGTCAATTAATGGACAAAAAGCTATAATGAATTGAATCATGTGCATTGCAGAAGGAGTTACACTAAGAAGTGGGAAGAATAGAAGGCTTGGTGTACTGTTAAAACTTCAGTACTGCATAAAAACTTAATATAGAGGTGCAAGAGAAGCAATAGGGTCAGTGATCTAGCAGACAACCAGAGCAGTGTGGCTCTAGTACATACTGCACAGCCTAATCCCATAAATAACAAAAATTATTAAAAATTGATCCAATTTCAAAATCCATGCCAGGCCACTGTCTTGTCAGCATCACCCTTCAGTAAGATTGCCAGTGGAAATAGCATATTTTATACATATAAACAAGCATCAAAGGTGCATAAAATGCATGTCACTATATAGAATACATTATAGGTATTATATATTTGCACACACACATATGCATAAATATCAAAATAGCATATTAGTGAGGTTTAAAAATACAACTAAAACCAAAGTCAGTCAAACCTGTACTCTGCAGCTGAATTGTTCAGCTATCATGGGTGAGCTGCAAACAGAAATTTGGCCTTCTGACAGAGCAGCTTTTGCAATGGGAACTGCCTCATTAAGCATGGCCATCTACATGTCCCAGTGGAAAAGCAGCATAAAAATTATGACACAACAGAGCTGATTGCTGCCTCCCTGCTTTAGAGACTCCTGAGGACAGTCTGTAATTCCCAGAAGTTATTCAAAGTAGCCCTAAATCAAAGAGCTCAGGGCTACTTTAAACTACAGTAATACATTTTTTCATACAATAAATTATATTTCTAAAAAGTGGTCCCAAGGGCATGTGAGCCAGATAGCCCTGGCCACTTTCACACACTCCCTCCACACCACAGCCTGGCACAGAGACTGCTAACACAGCTTTCTGTGGCCAGAAGAAACCCCCACACTTTCCCTCTGGAGGCTGAGCCTAAGCTTTAGGGCTGTGCCCTGTGGTTTACGTGTTCAGCCCAGCCAGCACGGCTTTGAAGCCACACTCAAGAAACCTCTGCAGAGCAGTGATGGCAGTGAGGGGCTGCAGGGAGTGCAGGCACATCACATCCCTCCTGGAAGGAGCTCTGTGGTACAGCCAAGAGGGGGTTCACACCATCCCCCAGGCCTCCCCCAGCTTCACCAGCCATGCTGGATTTGGGACTCCCAAATGAAATGCAGTATCTCACAACTTGACTTCTCTAGACACTTTAAAACCTGACACCCAGGTGGACATACAGCTGGATCTTCACAATGCAGGCTACTCTCCAAAGGCAGATTCCTTACAAGGAAACCACTCCTCTGGTCTGCTCTGCATGACCCAAAGGCCCAAGCTCTCATCAGCACCACAAATACAGCTAATAAACTACTAACACCTCAGGCAACTAAATCACAACTCTGCTGGGCTCCATCTATTTAAAACACAGTCAGGGCCAGGACTAAAATTGTGAACTTACCCTGCTAAAAATTTGGGTGACCCTCACTTGCCTTCTAACAAAACAAACCAGAGTGTGTAGGGGTGTCTGTGTTAGCATAAGCCTGACTGTAAAAGCCTGACTCCCTTGCTTGATGCCTTAACCAGGACCAGAAGGTGAGATTGCTGACTTGGAGCGGAGTTTCCTAGGAGAAAAATGAACCAAAGAAATGTTTTACTCTGCCGAAGCATGGATTGTCTTTGGAGTCCAAACACTGCTATTTAAAAATGTCTTTTGCAAACCAAGGGTCACGAGTTTCCAAGCTGTCAAAAGAATCCCTCTCATTATAACCATACGTGGGTCAGGATTCAGCACTGTCCAGCATGGAGATTCATGAGCTGGGCCTCCCACAAGCATCCCTGGGGAGATGAGCACAAGGTAAGCTGCCTTCCACTGCTGTCAACAGAAGCTCAGCTATGTTCTCCCAAGCCTCATGCCACAGTCTGCACATGTAGTTTTTCAATACAATATTCATTTCAATTTTAATTTGTAAGTTTATTTACATACCTACTTCAAGTTCTTTCTATGCACCTTCAGCATAATCTTCTGTACTTAAACTCAAGTTACAGGGCTGAACCCCTCTTCAGCAACATTTTTTAAGTAGCAACAGTAAGATAAAGGTATAAAATTTTGAATTTTGCCTTTTTGCACTTTCTTAAGGAATATTTGTTTTGAAGGATATAGTTTATAAAATAAGGTACAAAAATATGTATTTAAACCATGTTTCATGTAATTAAGAACACTTTAGAAGTCAAGTTGTTATAAATAAAACCACATAGCCATAGCACATACATAGATTTAAAGCTATTCCAACAGCCTGGGACAATAAAAGAGTATTAGCTTTATTGCCACCTACATTAGACTGAAATAAAGTTTCAGGATGTACCTGTGAGCTGGGCAGAAGATACCCATGAAGTCTTGAGAAGCAGAGATAAGCACATATTAGTGCTTCTTCTGACAGGGACTGACATTTATGTGTGCATTTCTGGAGTTGCCAATGAGCATTTTGGTAAAAATGAACCTAGAAAGTGCACACATGGTGCATGCACAAAAGTCTTCAACTCACCCTCTGTGTCTCACCACCTATCAGTGCAGGCTTGCCACTGCCCCTCCTATCATGCCCACTCCCCTGCGCCCTGCCACAGCCTGGAGAGAGGCACCAGCAGGGTCTGCAGCTGAGGGAGGCTGGGTTTGCTGCCCTTCAGCTGTCCTGTACATCCTTCCTGATTGCTGGGCCTGGCCACAAGTGGCTGCTTCCCTTTTACCTCTTCTCTTTCCTGCAGAAAATGCAGCAGCTCAGCATGGAAAAACAGGCAGCAGGACCTACTGGTGATCCTAATATGCTGCCAGCAGCCTGATGCCCTCCACACCCTGGCTGAGCTTTCATGGTGCCTAAACTGGTCCCAACACACTTGGCTTTCCTCTCCAAGCTGCCAAATAGAGTTTACAGCCCTGAAGTAGCCCGCAAGTTAAGGGGCTGTTTCAGATGATGTGGCCATCCATGGTCACTGGGAAGGCTTCTCTTCCCTTCCAGTCCAGGGAAGAGAAATTGCTTGTAAACAAATGAATAGTGTTTAGCATTAACTAAGAATGCCTCAGCCTGATGTGTATACTACAGTGTATCAGAAAAAAATCTTTCTTCTAAACTAAAGGGAAACTAAGTAAAGCCAATAAATTTCAATACCTTTAAAATGCAACACTGTTTTGCAAAGGATAGTTGAAGTACTCAGCATTAAAGATTAACATTACCTTATGAGCAGGACTTCTTATGTGATATGCAAGGAAATATGTATTTCTCAAAATTATAATTTACTTCCAATCCACATTCTACATAATGTGGGAAAATGCTGCATTTAAAGCATAGGGGTAAGGGGAAACCCCATGTGGAAGTACACAGGACTGAAACCTAAGTCCGCAAAATTTCAGAGACACAAAAGCAGCACATGTTGACATAATTTTTTTTCTGATGCTTGCAAGTGTAATAGATCTTTTGCTTTACTGATGAGCAAAACTGTGCACAGAAACTTGAAACTGTTTCAGAATTATTGTTAATCACAAAGACCTTGAAACTGCTTGTGAGCAGACTGGGTCCTTTTATTTATTTTTCTTTTGTCATACAATGTATGTTAACAGGAATTGTTCCCCTAAAACAGAATTTCTGCTAGTTGAAGTACACAGCCTCGCTTTCCAACCTACAATTTCTATTAAAGAACAGACATATTTAAAATTAATCAGGCCACTTTTTGCATCTATTTCTGTAAGTGCTGCTGGCTATTGCATTGCTGTAGCACATCATCAAGGAAATGGCCAGTGGGAACAAGAGTTCTGCAGATTGACAAGACAAGCAACTTTCATTAAATGCAAACTGTCAACTTTTGTACTTTAGATAAATGCTTTGATTTAGGAGGGTCAGAGACAGGCAGAAGGTGTCAGCAGACAGATTGGAAGGTCTCTGGGACTTTTCAAGAGATTTATAAGTTGACTGTTGTTTAACTGCTTGGTTTTTAAGAATTTTGGTTTCTTTGAGGTATTCAAACTCAAGCTGACATACCTTCTAATTTTGCTGTGTGCTGACTATGAAAGTTTTATAAAGACACTGCAAATTTTCACTGTTCTCAGTGATTTAGCAGGAAATCTCAAAAATCCTATTGGTAAAATTACCTAGAAATAGCCTTTGATCTGCAGTCTATGTATGCATCATAAAAACACAGAAAACAGCACAAAATGCTGCAACAAAGCATTTTGTGGGGTTTTTGAGTCAGCAGGCTGCAGTACATTTTGTGTGTAATGAAATGGCCATTGCTCTTTCACAGTAATGAAGCAGTTGGATCAAACTTCTCCTCACCTGTGGGTAGGGGGAGAGGCTGCTGTTCTCTACTCAAACACATTTACCCTGTTGGCCCCAGATCTGGTTTTAGCTCTAGGGGGAGCCTGTGACAACAAAGCAGTTCTTACTCTGTCACCTGTGTGGGAGATGTGGTCAGCCAAGAGCTGCTGAGGGAAAGGCAGATGCCTGGGGAGTAGAAACATCATCTCTGCCTATTCACACTCAGCTTTCCTTGTCCTTCCTCCTGCAGTGTCTCCTGTGCAAGGGGATGGGTGCCAGGGCTCATCCTGAGGCAGGGAAAGTCATCTCTCCTGGTGTTGCTCAGAAGGCTTAGGGCAGTGTGGGACCTCTGCTGCCAAACAGCCTCCTTACAAATGGAACTGGTGGCTGAAGTCCCAGGCTCCAACCTTTCATGTACTTCATGGAGGATCTGCTGGTAGGGAAGGAACCCGGCTCCCAAGGGCACCATCAGCATTTCTGATTTGGGCTCTGTGCATATCCCCAGCACTGCCATTAGACCACTTGTGATGGAAAATTCATGGTGGCGTTTTCTCTTGAAAGCTCACTTTTAAAAACAGCAGCAGGCAAAGCAGTTCTTTGCTTTGACTTATTATGGAAAATGCACACAAGTAGAAGGTAGTGGGACCCACCTCCTAGAATATCATGCCCAGTGCAATATCCTATTCTTTGCTGTTGGACATCATTTAAAAGAACGTTTCAACTTTTCCTAACTGCTAGCCAGCTTAAAAAGGAGATTGCTAGTGGTGTTATAATAGCTGCTTGCTTTTATTCATGATATCTGCTTTGCTGTATGTGTTTTCCTGCTGTTTTTGTAGAAGAGGTTATTTCCTTGACCTTCACATGGTTTGGGAAAAAGGTTTTCATTTAGATTTTCATTTTAATTTCTTCTAGTGTTTAAAGAACAAAAATGAGACTGTAAGCTCCCTGGAGGACATTTAAGGTACGAGCTGTGAGCCAGATGCAAGCTATAAACCTCCTCAGCTGAGACTCCTGTAGGCAGCTGTAGTCACCAATCCTTGGAGAATTCAGGTCCCAGGGTGCATTGAAGCCAAGCCTCTGGGATCAAGGAAGAATATTTAATACTCTGACCCAGGGCCTTGGTGGCCATGCTTATCTTAAAAGCACAGATTGTTATCCATTTATTTTTATGCAAATTAATTTTTCCCTCCAGAGCTCCTGGCCAGAGAAGACTTTCATGAGATACCATAAGCTTCTACACATAAAATAATTATGATTAAGTCTTTCTTCAAATAAATGCAGCACAGAGATGAATATGCAGATTTACTAATGTTGCTGCTTTCCATCTTGCATGGACTGAAATTATGGGGTTTTTACTGCATTAATTCCATGATCCATGGAAGAGATAAAGCTGCTGCAATATTGCTGGAAAGTTCCCAGCCACCCCAGTATATCCAAACCACAGACAAATCCAGCAAGCTCCCCATTGCAAAGTTAACATTGCAAATGCTTTAAGTACCCAACTCTGTGTCAGGATCAATAAACAAAGTCCTTGGCCCAAAATGTAAATCTTAACTGGGCTCACACATATCATCAACTGTGCAACACACACTAAAAGAATTATAATCTGGGTATGCTCACTGCTGTAAACCAGTTTGACAGAGAGCCTCCCTGGGTTACAAACAGCCACATCCAGAGCCCTCAAGCTACAGGAATTCATCACCACCACAATCAGTGGTGAGTTACACATCTTACTTCTGCCCAGGAATGGAGGAGAGGCATAATGGGGCCCTGATATGTTTTGTGTGAGGGTAGGTGTTTAAGAAAACAAGAAAAAGAAGTAGCACGAAATGTAAAGAGGAACACAAAGAGAGACTGAAGACTCTCAGATACAGAAAAGGACAGCTCTTGGGTTTTAGGTCAGGAGCTGGGTCAATAAAGTTTGGGTTGTTTCATCCCATGTGTCTGCAGGACTTCTGTGAATGCTTCAGAAATCAAAAAGACTGTGGTTAAGAATCCATATCCATCATCACCATCATGACCCACAACCTGGAATACCCTGCAGTTTTGGTTACTAACTGAGACTGAAAGTAACTCCATGTCAAGAGATAAAGTTAATTTATGATGGGTCCTTGTCATAGTTCCAGAAGTCTGCAAAAATTACTAAATACATTTAAAAATTATTTCTTCATTCAGGGTACTGTTGTACATGTTATAGATGTGTAACTGAAGTGTCACAAGGAGTCATGACTTGCATTTTAAATTGAAGCACTCGAGCCATCTCAGCTCACAATTGTTTTCAGAGATAATTGACATAAAATAACATCTTAAGTTAGTTCATAGGTAATTTCAAAACACTGTGCTATATAGAAATAGAAATGAGTGGGCTTTGGATGCCTAATTCATTTAAGTGCTTTTCTTGCAAGTCTGTTGGTATCAGTCCTATTGCTGAGGAAAAATTATCTGTGCTCATTTAAACGTTAAGAGAGGCTCAGTGCTGAAAACTTTTTAATTACATTAGACAAATGATACCAATTAGAATTTATATATAAACCAGAGACAGAGTTAAATTCAAAAATTAACAGATTTTGTTTAGATGGCTGTGACCATGTTTTTGCTTATTACAAGAGGAGGGGTTTTTTTCCTTAAATAATTTTATTTGTTTGTACTGGCACAATGTGTTCAGCATTGTGGATCTATCACTATATCCAAGTCATCTGTTAACTTCATCCACTTTCTCAAATGTTTATGGTTCCCTATCCTATACTGAGTGAAAAATGGACACCAAAGCCACAGGGTGACCTGAGCAGACATAATGTTTGATTGCCTCCATCCCCATTCATGGGTGAGAGATGGTGTTGACTTCCAAAGTCTTACGCACAGCTTGTAATTGATTTCCATTTGACCTGCAGTGTTTAATTTTGTTCATCAACAAGTTCCTGGATGATCTTTGTTGTTTGTTTGTTAGTGGGTGAGGTCAGTGCACCATATGTAGGTCTGGGTCCACAGGAGGTCGCTGGCCACTGTCACCTACTGGGGGACCACCAAGGTCCATTTTAGATGCAGAAACAACCCTTTCATCCACGGGCACTAGGAAACACCACAAAATTCAAAAGATGCCAAAATTGGGGGAAAAAAATTCCTAATAAAAACTAACAAATTTGTCTTCACTGTTTTATTTGACAAGTATTTTTGAACATGCAGAGACTTTGGTTTTCAGAGGGAAATCTGGGAAGATTTCATGCTGGTGATATAGCAGCTCTGGTGTCCATATGAGTCTTTAAATAATGGCACAAACATAGTATTAACAACAGATATGATTATGCCTTTAGTAAGTACCCTAGGAATAAAAGATTTCTGAGCAAACACAACAATGTGCTGGCAGGAGCCTGTCCTATCACCTACATTGTCCTCCCCAGTGCAGTGTTGAAGGTTCATTCAAATGGTCAAGGTAAATAATATCAAGGTAAAATTATTTCAGTCCATCAGGCAAAGCAGTGATCAACTCTCCTAAAGGCATGACAGTGTCAGTAACCCAGAGAAATTCCCTATGCTCCCCTTCAGAACTCACCTTTTTGTGTGTGTGGGCAAACATGGCCATTTCATATGTTGCTTAATCCTGTTAATAGAAGAAATACTTCTATTTCCAAACAAGCATCTCAAAACTGGTTGCATCCTGCAGGAAGATGTAGTTACTGGATGCTGTGGAGAATCACCCTTATTTACATGAAGGTGCTTCCTGTTAGCATGGTATCCTCCATTCCCTGGCCTCATATTTTGTCTGGTGCATGTGGCTAATCACTCTATAAACAGGAAGAACACTTGAAAGATCATCTAAATAAACCCTGGTGTGTATAATTCTCTGGTAGGTTAATGAGGAATAAGTTGGGCAAAAAAAGAAAATTGTTATATGCAAGACAGTTCTTAACGAAAGTAAAAATGTCTTTGCATACGAGACCTCCATACTGCCTAAAGCCACTCTATGAGTAAAAGTCTAAACAAAAGGAAAACCTAAACTTGGCTGTTATGCATGTTTTCTGACAAGTAAAAGCACAGACATATGTCCAGTCCCCGTGTGGCCCCAGGTGAAGCCAGAGGAGTCACACAGAAGGGATTATCTGGCCACCTCTGCTCCCTTGTCAGCGGCTTTGTGACTCCTCCTGTGGACTTTTCACCTCAAAGCTGACAGACAGTGTGGTCTGGCACTGGGCACATCATAAGCAAATGCTAAAAAACTATCTAGCTTAAGATGGACAGTAAAGCAGCTGAAAACTCTGCATCATTTGTCAACATTTTGTCCCTCTTCCAAAAACTCCAAGACTCTTGTTCTTCATATTAACTTCTAACACTGAAATTGTTCAAATAAGCAACTCTATTTTATTTTAGGTCTCAGATTGGTCTTTATTCCATCCAGATGTTACTACTCATACTCCTGTCTTCATTTAGAGCAACACTTTGTGGAATACCTAATCTTTAAGTCACTTTTACTTTAATTCACCGCTATATTTTTTAAATGACTGTGTTTGACATAAACCACTGGCGGGTTTCACAACTGTGGTGTCTCCACCTTTGGCAAACTGTTCACTTACTTGTTCCATCTATGTTTAATGGAATTGCTGGAACCCCTTAAAATCCATTAATACACTACAAATTACAAGCACAAATCGTATCTGGTGAATTAGTGCAGTTGAGAAGAATGAATAATAACTTTTACTCATAAGAAATCAAGTCCATTGCAAATGTGTAACTATAGTTTTCAAAAATGTTAAAGATTTTTCCACAAATATTCAGAATTAAACCTATATTTTGAAATATTTATTCACTTTTGAGTCTCTCTTTTTTCTTTTTAGTTTTCATTTGCTAACACATTCTATGGGCTTTATGCAGCAAATTTGTTGTCACTAACTCTCAGCTACAAATGCCTCTTTACACACTATATTAAGCAATCATAATGCTTTTTTTGTGTATACTTGCCTGTGTATTATTTCCATCCATTCCACATAATAAAACATTTCTCAGGGACTAGGTCGTCTGTTTGCTGATGCCCCTTATTGAGTTCCATGTTGATGTGCCAGACAAGAACCTTTTCTTGGCTTTAGCCAGCCAAAGAAAAACTAACATCACCTCACAGCCAGTGCCAAAAGTTCAGCTGCTCAAAATGAAACTCACTTGAAAAAAACCTCAAAGCTTTCAGTTAGTGTCTTCAAATGCATTTTTTTTTTTTTGAGAACTTAAAAGATTTAAGAATGCAGATTCTTGAATTAGACTAAGTCAACAAATTTACGTAGTGAGGAAGGTTTGGACTAAAATGCTTTGGAAGCCAATTTTAAATTTATAGAACTTGTAATCTTATAATGAAAACACATCATAATTTTCAAAAATAACACAAGTACTTGAAGGAAGCAAATATTTGGTAGCCCTGCTTATAGAGCCAAGTCACAGTAGGTTTATACCCATGCTAAGCAAGGGGGAGTGCCTTGGTGTGGCATTAAATGGACTGATCCACTGCCTGTCAGGACTCTTGCAGCAGTCTCCTAATGCATTCCACAGCTCTGGCCAAAATCTGACCCTGATTTACTAGAAGGGCTGTTCTGGAGTTTCTCCCAAGTAGCCAAGACAGAAATTTATTCTGGTGTATTCAGTTGTCTCAGTCTTATTGCTGGTTTTGGGGGAGGTGAAGGGAAAAGCAATATGGTCTGCCTCAACCATAAAACCACCCTGCATCACTGAGGCTTTCCACCCCCTCCTAACACCCTTAACATATTTGCACATCTTCCGCTCACCCTTTTTTCCCCAAGATAACAAGCAATGCTGAAACCAAACATGACAGCTGTAGCTACCTCAAAAATACACCCTGCCTTGAATGTTCCTATTCTTTCCTCCTCCCAAAACATAGCCTGCAGAGCATTTTGCTGTTGAAACATTTTGTGGTTGCATTATCTTTTCTCGTTTTCTTCTCCATTTTCCCTTTCCTTGTGCCTCTTTCCTAGGAGAAAGTTACTTGCTGGAAAGCTGAGTGCCTTTGGACTTGTGCTGGAAAGAAGTCAATTGCTGCAGGTGTCCAAACTTGCCAGAACCTGATACTTCCTTTCAAGCCAGGGTGGGGAAGCAGTTTCATATTTCACCTTTTCTGCTATTGCAATGGACTCGTGCAAAGAGTGTCTGTTTGCAGCACAAAAAGGATCCAGAGAACTCTCAGTACCTCTTGGTGCTGTTTGGTTTGTGCTAAGGAGCACTGATGCCTCAGACCCCTTGAATCAGATGCAGCTGCAGCATAACGAGAGAGTAACACTCCTTTTTTTTTCCTCCCTCCAGAAGAAGCACAAACTCCTTCTAGGAGCTTACTCCCTGCTCTTCTCAGCCACCAATGCAGAGCCACACCATGCAGCTCTCACATCCCAAGTCATAAAAAGTCCATGCAGATCTTACCCTGCTCCAATTAATTGTACTGCTCAATCAGTCTTTGAGACTTTTTCTCTCTTTGGAGACTTATGGGACCAGAAAGAAGCCAAATATTCAGACCTCAGGACTCCCCTAAGAGGGATCTGGTTTCCAGAGAGGAATATTGATTACAAGCAGCATTTAGGCAACAATGTGCTTTAGGTGTCTGCTCTCAGGCCAGCACAGAACAGAAACAGCCCCAGCGTTGTCCCAGCAGCTTTATACTGTCTTGGCTTTTCCAGTGAGCTTTCCTGATTGATGCTGATGTGGAAGAGAGAGAGGAGAAAAAGAGATGTGTAAGGGATCCAGAGTTTTGTAGTAGAAATAGCCAAGAAGCAAGAAGGAGGAAATCCTTCAAAAATCTTCAAAATGCAGTGTAAGACTGAGTAAGGGATTTGATGGCACTGATTTATTGTCAGGGAAAGAGACAAGTATGCACCAGTAGAAACATCTATTTTCACTGCTGTTCTGATAGACAAGATTCAGTTTTAATGACTGGCCCAGACCTTCAACAGTTCTGCTTTGTCCCATGTCACATTCAGCTCATCTATCAGAGAGTGGCAGGCAGTGTTGTCTTCATCAAAAGAAAGAAAAATCACGTCAAGAATTCAAACTGAAAGATTTGATCTGCCATAATAAGAAAACAATTAATATTTTTCCTCTGACTTTTCCCAAAAATGTGAAAGCTCTGCTGTCTCCAAATAAAAAAGATAAATGAGACTCAAATCTGCATTATGTTAGCAGAAACCACCTGGAGTTAATTACAACTAGATAAAGGGATGACTTGTCTTTTGGTCCAAATCTTCTGTCTTTGAGGCCCACGTCTGTTCCAAACCACATAAAGAAAGATTTCAGCTCTGATTTATTCTGTGATAGGTGATGGAGGGCACTCATGCCCCTTCCACTCCTCACTCCTCCTGTGTGCTCCCATAGCTGCACCCCTTGGTACTACATGATTCTCCTTACCTTCATGAATTAATGAATTTTGGCAGGGGTGAACTGCACAACTTAATTAAAATGTTTCCCCCAACAAATAAAGTGTGTATAACCATTTGTACTGGTTTTCATCCTTCAAGGGCTTCTTGCCTGCAGGAAATTTTTTTTTTTAATCAAAGTAAAGAACAGACTTTTTTCTTTGGCCACTAGTGGCAGTATTCGTTGCATATTAAATTATTATAGAAGTTCAGAAATTATATTTTTTTTAGTATCAAATTCAACCTTGGAGATCTTCCCTTTCAGACAAATCTACTGTTCTGATTCACATTAGAGATGGGATGGCACAAAGAATGGTCTGACAGCACATTTTGAAAGGAAACTCTTTTTTTAAGACGGCAGAAATATTTGGGGTTTTATATCTGATGTACTCTACTTGTTGGCAATTTTTGTGTGTGCACACCAGACCTGATGGCTGCATTACTTGCCAGAAATGTGTTACCCAGCTAAAGCAAAGTACATCACATCCACTGTAGCTATCTCCTAATGGTTCCTAAGCAGTGACTTCATCAGGGCTCTGACACACAGTTAGCGGTTCATGCAGACTAAATAACATTATGCAGAACTTCCTTTGTTCTAAAGCCTGCTTTTCATGTAGAGAAGGGATCCAAGGCTTATCCCAGACTAGGACCCTTTGATTAAACACAATGTAATTCTATTTTTCTGCTGTGTGCCAGCAACAATCACCATATCTATCAGTTCAGCCACATAGCTGTCAAATTTAGATGCTGCATTTACTTTTCTAAAGCCATTATCAACCAGATTTGTTCACCCAATTTCAGGGTAGTTACAAGACAGGGCCGTACTAGGGACTTCTTGAGCTACTGTCACATCTAATTTAATCATTTTCTGCTAAGTTAAAGTCTAACCTGCCAGACTTTTCACAAATCAGAAAACCATTTCACTCTTTCTTAAACATCTCATCTCACACAAGGGTTTGTGAACAGACAGGTTCTCTGAGTGATCCACTCCATTACTGCTGTAACAGAGAGGGAACAAAGATATGAGCCTGTGTCCTCCAGACAGCAGTGTGAGAGCTGTGACCACATGCAAAGAGCCAAAAAACTGCATCCAAATGCTACCAAAACACCTAAATATTTGAACATGCTAGTTTTATTCATAATCAAGTCCTTTCCTTGTCACTGGGTGAGTCTCCACAGCCTGAGGCAGAGAGCTGCCAGCAAGTATTCTTGGGGGGCACAGCATCCCACAGAAGAGCTTTGCTGAAACAACAGTTTCTTTATTTTACTGTTTAAGTGTTGTTTAACAGTTGTCTGCTAATGTGCCTGAGAGTTTGAAACTGGCTTTTACCCAGCCATATAGCCATAGAGTTTGTTCATTTAAACTCTCCTAAGCTCTGTTCTCCCTGTTTTCCATCATTTGTCCCTTGCCCCTATAACCCCTTTGCTGCAGTTTCCTGGCCAGCACAGCAGTGAACAGCAGCAAGGTCATGGTGTGGCTCCAGGGTCCCTGCAGCCACAATAAAAAGAGCCAGAGCAGCATCCCTGTAGCATGTGTTGGTAATCCACTGCTGCTCCTAAGGGCAGGGGAGCCAGGTGAGTTCCAGCCACTTCTCAGAGTACTCTAGGAGAGGATAGGAAGAGGTGGCAGCAATGGGTTTGACAGGAGGGTTTGAGTGGATTGAATATCAGCATGAGAACTGTGCTTGGCTGTGGAGGAAGAATTCAAAATGCAGAGACGTGCAAGTTGTGCAGAGACATGCTGGGAAAATACTCTGAGCATCAGCCCTGAGTGGATGTGAAACCCAGCAATCTTCACAGCATGATGAATATCTGCCACTTTGACAGGAAATGCCAAATGCCTTGACTTAATTATGTCTCTAACCTTTTCCTGCTGGAGAGAGTGCATTGGCCCATTTGAAATAATGAAGCCTGGACAAACAAACAAGAACTGAAAAGGGTAAAGTCATTGCTGTTAATCAATCTTCAGTGAAATTAATGATTATTTCCACTCTTTCTGCACCTTTACCCCTGCTCCAGTTTACTTCCATAGAGCAGAGCCCATATTTCAAATGATTTTGCAGTAGCCTCACCACATAAAAGCCCCAGAAAATGAAAGGATTGGAAATCAACAGCAATAGCTAATATTGCTGAATATTGTGAAGTGGCAGGTGTAAGGTGCCTTAGAAAAGCACACCAGATAAGGAAGCAAGGCTGCTGCTGGGGAAGTGCTGTCACAGTGGTACCACACAGGGACAAGCACATCATGGTGGTAATCCCAAACTGGCCTCTGAGGACTAGTAATGTTGGAATAAATCACAGCAGCCAAATGGAAAATTAATAAATAAATAAATTTTTAAGCAGGGAGAGAGGCTTACATTGGAGGGCCATGAAAGACCAGAAAGAGCACAGAAGGAAACTAGTAGCAAACATCCAAATGGTTCCTTGCCGTTCAGAAACACTGGAAAACATTCAGCAGAAATTACTGTCCTCAGGTTCCCTGAAGAGAAAGAATATCTAGATTAGACACACTTCATGAAGGAATTATCACATGGACCTTCAAATCAAGTGCTGATATGTTCTTTACAAGCAAAACTTCCAGTGCAAAGACTGTGTTGGGTTTGTCTCTTCTATAGACAGCAGGGAGAAAATAGCATTGCTGAAATCCTCGACTGTTATTTTAAAAAAACTGAGCTTAGCTGTGCAGAATGATCAAGTAAAGCTTGAAAAGATTTAGAAATTTGGTGAGAGAATGAACTAATGCCAAGACCACTGAGACATACTACTCCCTCCCAAATTGCAGCTGATTTATAGAAGTTTGTTATAAGAAGTAGTTTTGTCTGAGACAAAGTATCTACCCTACGCTACTGGGCAGACTAGAAGAGTTTTAAAGGATTACCCTTTGAGAATGATCTCTATCCAGATATAAATCAAATTCTAGACTGAATATATCAAGTCTTTCATTGAGGTGATTATGTGAAGCACAATTTTGGCTGTGTTCTTGATATCTGTATTTTTGCTTTTTTAAATTTTTTTTCCAGAATCTTTTTCAAAGTTTGGCTTGGACTAAGTTTTGTATTTAAAAGAGCCTGTTTACATGACTGCATGTAAATATACAGAATGTCTTACATTTAGCAGTTATTTGCACTGAACCACAAATTCCAGGGAAATGCAGCTCTTCATTTAAGTAGGATATATCTTCCCAGATTCAAATTTCTTTGCAAGCTTCCAGTCAATATTCACTTTTCCAGAAAAGGGAAAACTAACATAGAATAAAGGATCAACTGGTAAATCCCCTTTCTTTTATCTGTCCCCAGTTTCACAGCAGAATCTGAGGAAATTGTATTCACACTGGGACCTGTTGGGGCAGTGAAGAAAAGTAGAGTGATGTCTGGCTGTGCTGAAAATTCCATTGTGATATAGGAAAGATTCCTGTGATGTTTCCCAAAAAATCTAACCCAAATTGCTTTTCTGAAAGATGTTTGCAGCACACAAACTGGCATTTAGGCAAAGCCCAGCTTTGCCCAGGAGACTCTCTGTCCTTGTTCTGTCAAAATAGCAGGTAGGATTTCAGAATGTATATTGTATAAGCACAGACATATGTTTAAACATGCTTAGTTTGTTTATTCACCTGTATCCACAGATGCCACCAGACAGGCAACCACTAGGCTTATGGCTAGTGTTGCTCCCTGATTTAAAAAAGCTGATCACCAACTTGCACAGGACACAGGCACACTGAGACAGGGCCACAGCATGGACTTCATTTTGATATCTGACAAGTATGCTAATGTTCATTAATTAGTGCCAGAGTTCAGAGGAAAAGTTATTCAGTGAAGATATTTACTTTAAGGTTGTTTCTTAGAACTAAATATCAGAGTAGAAGAAGGAAAATGAAAAGTCCAAAGTCAAAAAGAAGTCCAAAGTCCAAACAGTAACTTTTTCCCAGGAATAAAACTGACCGTATCTTTGGGATATTGAACAGCTGTTTGTACAATCAGTGAAAAAATAGTTATCAATATTCACCCGTAGGAATATCCTTACAGTTCAGGTCTAACACTCCTAAACTAGCTGATTTCTAGAGTTTGGAGAATCCTTTATGGGTGACATCCATTCATTGACTCAAGATTTATTTTGCAAATAGATTTATACTTCTACTTTGGAGAAAGAAATCTGGGATCTTTCAGAAACAGAGGGCTGACTAACTGTATTAATTATACTAGTGAGTCGCTCAGATCAAGCCCTGCCAAAGGCCAGCAAAGTGGGTAAAATACTCCAGAAGCATAAAATAACATTTTCTGCAACAAGTCACTGCCCTTTCATCATAAATCTCAAAGATCTTTTAACCTTTGGGATATATTACTTTCACAAAAAATAGAAATACAGTTGCTTACTTAACTTCTCAGAGAATGAAGGGTGAGTATGGAGACAATTTTTTCCAAGAACTTCACACAAAATATTTTACGGATTATTTTTCTAACTCCTATTCCTGAATTATTGCAAATGCAGCAGCCTGTCAATTGCAATTACTGAGAGTGAGAGATGACCAGTAGGTCACTGTTGCCAGATATCCTAAACATGTCAGATTTTATTATTGTATCTTAATATCATCCCTTCTCCAATTGCTGTTTGCATTCTTCCACAAACTGGTGCCTGTTGCATTTTTGGGTGAAATTCCCAGTTATTGAGCAGGACTAATTTATAGCAAGGAATGAAAACACAAAAAAGCAGTGGGGTGATTGCTAAAAGATATTGTTTGGGTCAAAGCATCATTGAATGTCTAAGCTACGTTAGACTTGTCTCTGATTTTTCAAAGCCTTGATCTGCCCAGTCCCTCCCAGTACTTCTGTAATTTGTGATCCAGCGCCAAAGCCTGATGTTACATTGCTGTGTTCTTACAAACTGGTGCAGAAAGCAGAAGCCCTCTGGCCCTCGATTTTGGTGCAGTTTTCACAAAGAGATTATTCTTTCAGGAGGTGTGAATCCATGTGCCCAGTGGTGACCTCTCGCCGCAGCTGCCGTGTGTCTCAGGGACAAGGGGAGGCAAAGGAGGCAACTCCTGTCCTTGCTCCTGTCCCTGCAGAGCTCCCTGACTGGGCACACTGCCAGCATGCACAGCTGGGGTCACACAGGGACAGCAGCTGAGGTCCAGGGTCACACTGCAGGGCTGGTGGGAGACGTTTGCTGGGGCCTGCAGGGGAGAGGAGATGGGGAATGTAATGAGCTCAGAGAATGGGGATCTTGACAGAAAAATGCACCGAGGGCAAGGAGATGAATGAACATGGGGTCTCAAAGAACAGGGGAGGTTTTTTCCTGCAGAAGCCAGACCCCATTTCACTATCAAGCTATACAAACATCAGCTAGAAGTAGAGTGAAAATACATTTACCCAGTGTAAGCAATTGAATTAGAGAATACAATGGAAATTAATTCACCAGCAGCTGTCCTAAAATCACCAGATTATCTTTGCCACAGACCATCACATGGGAAAGACTTCCTGCCTGGTTTTTAAAATATTGTACTATGGGAAAAAAAAAAGATGCAACCACTGGGTTTTTGGAGTTTCTGATGTTTTATACCAGACCAAGCTGTGACTACATCCAGTGTCCCCATTTCCCATTAGTCAGCTTTGAGGGAATGCAGATAAGTTGTTCCTTTTCTATCTCAGGATGGCCAAAGAAGGCTCTGAACTGGAGAGAAAACTTCAGATATCTTCTGTGGCAGGAAAAGTATCAAGCAAGCATGGGTAAGAGGTATTTCTAATAAAAAATGTACCCGGAAGCGTAAACAGAAAGGTTCTTTGGATTACTGCAAGACCTTAATTGATAACACAGTTAACAAAGAGACAACTCCACAGGGATGCTCAGATGCAGTCAAGATGGGCTTCTTACAAAGTTAAGTCAACATGGCACAGAAAAAAGCAGTCCCCAAGCCCTGGGGCCGAGGCCATTCCAGGCCACCGCACTCTCCACAGGGAATCCTTTTGCAGTGGCATTTTGCCATGTGTCAGCCCTTTGTTTCACCATCTTCCAGCAGCCCCTGTGCTCCTCAGTTCTCTGCCTGGACATCTACCTACAGCAGTGCTTGCTAAGCAAAGGCAGTGCTGAGAATGGCAGCCAGGATGTGGACAAGGGGAAGGAAAAAGCGTGGATCCAGGGAAAGAGGTTGGGAGCTAAGGGAGGTGCTGTGATCAAAAACCAGAGAGACCAAAGGAAGGGCAGGCTCACTGCAAGAAAAAACTTGAAATACAAGGCAGCATCCCTAAGTGGGACTTGCCCCTTGCTGGGAGAGGCCCAAGGACCTGACCAAGAGAAGAGAAAAGACTGAAAGACAGAAAGCAGGAAAAGGGACATGTGAGCACAAGACTCAGCAGCACACACTGGGCAAGGCATCACCTCTGGCACCTGTACCTAATAAATGGAAGTAGCTGCCCACCCTTGGCCAGAGCAGGGTGCTGTGGTGTGGAGGGCACGACTGTTTGCAGTCTCTCAGCACACAGCACAGTGGCTGCCTGCACCTTGATTGCCTGAGGGAGCCAGGAGGGGACAACTGCACCTCAGAAACCTTCCTGGGAAGTACATTTGCTGTTATGGAATACAGCAACTCTTCTTGAAAAACAGTATAATCCCTTATTTGCTACAGGGCATGAGAAGAACTGGTCTTAGCACCACTCCCTGCTTAGCTTTGAGCTAACAGTGAAAAAGAAGGAATTCTCAAAAAGCAGCTTTGAAACCTGGTTTTTTCCCACCTCTGGCCCCATATGGAGCAGTTCTGCATGTGCTGGGCAGTTGCAAGCGTGCCCTTGGTTTGCACAGCTGTGAGCCCTGCAGTTTAGTGCTCCCACAGAAAGATTGGCCTCACACAAACAAACAACATACCTTTGGTGTGTCATTAAGGAAGAAAGGCACTTTTGTTTGGTGTAAAGAAGTGAGTCAGGTTTCTTTACTACTTTCTTCTTATGTGATTAGATAGAGAGGCTGACAAAAGTAATTTTCAAGCAAAAAAAATCCCAGTTTCTCCAGTTATTTTGCAATTATTTTCTCTCAGGCAATCTCTCCCATATTAACAGTTCTCCTTTTGTGTCTACAGCTGCTGCCCCCAGCCCACACCTCCTTCTTTGAGTTTTGTAATGACTCAGCCCCAGGAGGTGGCTCGGGCATGACCGTAAGCTCAGTTGATATCTGAGCCGTGTTACTGAAAGCTGCTCCAGAAAGAGGAGGCTCAGAAGAGCAGATCCTCTGAGCCCTTACGTCACAAGGGAAATTACACATTCTGCACTCCTGAAAGCACAGGGGAGATGAGACTTTCAGATGTGTCAAAACAACCAACCTAGCCATCAATCTTTTCCTGCAAGGCTTGTACAACAGCCCGTTTGCCACGCATCCCTGAAGTGTGACTCTCCTGACATTGTAAAACCATCTGAGCTAAAATATGGGCAAGTCAGACAAAATGTTGCAGACAATAACATTCCTTATTTTTGCAAAATAAACATGTTTTGTGAATATGGATGTTTTACAGTACAAGGGAAGCTGCAACTCACTGTCTGCACTAGGCACTTGGAGCTTCTGGAATGCTCTCCCAGCAAAAGCAAGTTAATAGCACACTATGAAGGAAAAAACAGTGGTTGCGTAAGAAAATGCTTTGAATTTGGAATTAAATGAAACCTGAGGCAAAACCTGCATTCAAGACACATCCTGAATCATTCACTCTGCTGTCTTTATGACTGAGGAGATCAGCACAGAGCCAGGCCCATGAGTGGCTTCACCAAGTCCTTTGTACAGCCCACATGCACGAGGCCAGCTCTGTTGCTCAGTGTGGGGAGAGAAGGTCACAGCCCCCCTGCCTGTCTCTGCTGAGGTCTTGGTGCTGTTCTTAGCTGAGGCCTTCCAGGAGGCTGTTAGTCTGTTCAGCCTTTTTGTCTGGGCCTCGAAACTCCTTGTGTCCTCTTTTCCCTGTATAATGCTGCCTTACTCCATCTGAACTGGGCTGGCTCCTTGGCAACTCTCTTCTACCAGTACACACCACGGGCATTCAGTAAACCTCTGTGCACTGACAGCTCCCTTCCTTTGACAGACTGAGCTTTACAATGTCAAAAAGCTCAGCACAGATCTTCCTGCATTGTGCAACCAGTCACATAGGCTAACTTGGGCAGAGGATGGAAAATGCAAAAAGCAAAGACCTGTCCCTCTTGAATGAAGAGAGCACCACAATTCTATTTTCTATTGATAGGTAAGAACTGCAAATGGCAGCACAGCTCCTTGTCTGCAGCTCTGCATCCCTCCTAGTGCAAAATCACCTGGAAAACCCCAGGAGCCTAAGAACTGACAAAGCCTGAAGGAATGGGAAGAGGAATACTTCCCATAAGGTGTTCTGGTTGGTGTTTGCTCAGTGGAAAACTCAGAGGTAGAAAATATCCATTTACACCACATGGGACTGACCTAGTGAATGCCAGCCCAAGCACTGTCTGCTTTCCTTCCTGCTGGGTGCTTTGGGGCCTGGTTGACCAGTGCACCCCTGAGCAGGTCTTGTACCCATGGATGAAGGCAGCAGGAGAACCCAGTGCAGTGAGGCCCCTGCACAAGCAGGTCCTGCACATGCCCTGGAGCAGCAGCAGGGAAGGGGACTGGGGTGCCCCTATTCCCCACTGCACCCTCCATGTCCCATGGGACCACCACACCACACTTGACTCTCTTCCTTTGGAAAAGGGATGTCATTGGCAATGTTAAGTCTTACAAGATGGTGCAGAATTTGGTATTTGCCAAAACCAACCATGGCAGAGCCTTATCAGTTCTATTTCTTTGCTGGCACCCTAGGACGTCAGACACATGACCTTGGTGCATCATCCTGCAGGTGAGCACACCCCAAGATAACAGTTGTCTCTACTGTGGGATTTGCTGGCATGTGTGAGGGCTAGCACCAGGCTTTCACAGGGAATGCTTGCAGGAAGCAGAGCAGCCCTCAGACTGGGGGGGGAAACGGGGCCTGTATTTAACAGGATGCAGGGAAGCATGACAAATCACTAAGTGTGGTTTTATGGGCTGGTGTGCTTTATTGTGCTATTTTTCCCTAAGCTCCTGTCTTCAGATGTTGGCAGCAGGTGACAAGCTCTCTAGCCAGTTACAAAGAGACAACTGTGTGAGCACCACCATGCAGGGTGGAACTAACCTCTTGCTCATCTTTAAACTGAAATGACAAGGAAGATGCGACATGGGGCAGAAAGCTCCAAGGTGGAAGGGCCAACATAACAAATAAGAAATGGCAGTGGAGGATGCTAACAATTTGGAGTGTTTTCCTTTGGAAGTAGTGAAATGAAGAAGTGATGACAAACAGAGATAAGGGTAACCTATCAACATTCCTTGTAAAGCATATGGCCCTGTAAATGAGAGTTCACTGCCTGATAGCATCCATTATTGTACACTCTGTATGCTGTGAGACTTTTCAGCAGATGCTGCTGAATCGGCCTCTCCTACTCTGGGTTTTATTATATGGATTACAGCCTTCAAAGTTGTGAGCTGGCTTTCTTTAGATTAAAAAAAGAAAGGAAAAAAAGCAATTGTCTGAGCTGTTTTCAAGTTGACTTACAACTAGCGTGACCCTGAGATTTTCAGACAAAGCATCCTGCCATTTATTTACTTCTGAACTTCCCCCCAAGTTATTTAAGACCAAACAAGTTTGGAAAAACTGAAAAAGCACCACACTGGAAATCAACATCATGATAACTTGAAATCTGTGCAACACTTTCAGAAAATTCCTGTGCCATTAGCCATGGTTAGCTGGAAAACACACAGCAGAGCCTGGCAGGGGCTGGGGGTCTCCACCTCACAGAGCCCTTTCCCCAACCTTTCTGCCTGCTGACATTGAGTTGAAAGGCAGGTCTCTGGAGACCTGCTCTGTCAGATGGGATGAGTGTCTGCTGGGTGTGTGTTGGCCCCATGCACAGCATCATGGAATGCTCTGGAAAGGGACAGCACAGACTTCTACTCCTTATTTATTTACGCAGTAGCGCGTGGAGATTCAAATGAAAAAAGAAAGCTTCAGGTGCCAAGAGCACAATGCCACCAAAAGTGTTCTGGTGCCAAAAAAGGCTGAGTTGCTAAACCTGTCAGATTCTGGATTTCTGTGCGCAGGTCAGCTAAAAATGTTTCTTTTTTTTTTTTTCCCCCCCCAGTTTGTAAAGTAGGCATCTGTTCTAGTTTTGTTATTATTTTTCACTTGATCTACCAGCAAGCTACTGAAGTGTCAAAGCCTATACAACACAGTAGCCAGCAGTCCGCCAAGGCCACCTTCAACATGCTAGGTGCCACTTTCAAAATAAATACCGTACTTTTGAAGTAAAACTGAGTTCCCTGGCACTAAGCCACATTTCCCAGCCATATCTTGCTGCTCCCAGGAGGCTGTAATTGAGGTTTGGAGCAGCCATGCCCTGCTGGGGCTGAGATGCACCCAAACAGGCACAGAGGGGAAGATGGGGTGGAGAGGACAGGCAGAAGGGGTCCAGGAAGGATCCATGTCCCCTTATCATCCCTGGTAGGGATGGCTCACAGCAGCACATGCCATCACTGAGGGGAGGGAAACGCATCCCATTTCAGCTGAAGATTTACTTCCTCCTTGGGGGACCCAGCTCATTAAATTAACTAGGCTGTTGTCTGTAATTTATTCCTAGTCTGCTACAGAACATATTTCCATTATGTTGCATACCACTTAAGATATACAACAAATTTTTGAGGCCTTAATTAGAAAAAAATCAAATCAACTTGCTTTTAAGAACTTTTGAAAACAAGCATTTCAAGAGGTTCCCACTATTTTCTTTGCAAGGCTAAAGTGTCTTCCTTTCTGAGAAAGACTTGCTTTTGCTACCTCTGCATACTCTGTGTTTGCTAAAGAATTTTTCTCTTAGCATACATACAGTTTCCCAAGTTGTACTTCTCTGTCTCCAATCAGTAGAAGAGTCTGCAGAACACTTAAAATTAAAGTAACAATACTCACCAAATTATTTGAAAACATGTGAAAGTGCCATCAAAAAATGTGTGATTATATGATGAAAAGACTGAATGAAATGTATAATACACAGGAAAAAAAATCCCATTGAAGTAACAAGAAATCTGAAATTGCTAAAGTAACTTTTTCAAATAAGGCAATGAAATTAGTTTTCTGTTGAATCATGAGCTTTCAGTTGAAGTGAAATGTTCCTTTAAGAGAAGCGAGAAACCAAGCTGGGTGGAAGATCTGTTTTGCCTCTTTAATTAATCCCTGTCTCAAACTTTGAAGACCTTTCTGCCCACTGTTTTAAAGCAACATAATTTATCTTGAGTACTAGGGATCCATTTAGTGGTGTCCACAATCATTCAGCTCTTTCTGCAGAGTCAGTATCCCCCAGCCTTGATAAGACTGGCAGATTTCAGTGCAAACTATCACTGTTAAATGTCTTCACAAACATCAGCCTGGCCTTGAGCAAAGGGAAATCTGTAGGAGCCTTTAGGTAGGACAGCGTGGAACTTAAGAAAATATTGGAAGCAGATTTACATGCTGCTCGGTTTCTATCTTCTTGCAGGGCAGAAATTGCAAAGCTGTTGCAATGCTGCAATTCATCTCAGATGAATTATAAAAAGTACTTGGCTACTCCTAAGGCATAAGAGTGATTTTCTGCAAAGTGTTCAGATATAAGCTTGTAAGAAAGTTATTTATTTATTTCAGGAGGAAAAAATACTGACTGGAGTCATAAAACTGGTAATGCAGTTAATCATGACATTAAATCTCAAGTGAGAATGTGTTTCATAAAAGAAAACATATTCCAAATACAGCAAAATTTACAGTTTAGAAGAAGCACTGTATCATTAAGAAGCCTTCTTAGTATAGCTATTTTCCCATTAAAGATTTTGATTAGAAAACCAAGCAAACAAATGCAGTAACTTGACTTTACAAGGTATGGCATAAATTAAATGGAACATTTAACTCTGAACATGCAATTTTTATTGTAGTGGTGCCCGGAAAGTCACATTTCATATATACAGGATTGTTAGAACTAGTTTGGAAAAGTGACACTTCACAAGTTATTTGCTTCTAGTTTTCCACAGTAATTAACAATTAACAGCTCAATAGCTGCTGTTAAAACATCTTTTCCTTGGAGTTATTCTACTACTGGATTAAGCCCAGCTGACCTGACTCTGAGAGTGAGGGTTAAAGAGATGTTTATTTTTACCCAGTATAATGAAGTTTTACTGGGAACTAAAACTGATGAGAAAAATATAATAAAAACCAATTTTTGTTGAATATTTTATAGATAGCATGAGAGACGCATCTCCCACTGTGTTTTTAAGGACTTATTTCAGGGGTAGCATTTCAGCGCTTTATCAAAAACAGTTGGATGTTTCACTGGTTTTGGTTTCATTTTTTTCATCTGGGTGTTGAATGCCAGCACTTGCTACTCAGCTTTTTCCAAACGTTTGAATTAAATTTATATAAAGCAGAAAACTGCAGATAAACCCACATTTCAATGCAATTTAACAGGGGTTTCTCTCTGTTTTCAGCCTGATGCTTTTACGTTGCAGCAAACTGGCCAAAACCAGCAATGGACAAGAGAGGGAGCTCTTTTGCTGCGTCTTCCCTGCAGAAATGTGCTTGCTTTCCTTAAAATTCAAAACTGTTTCCAGGATTTCATAACACAGGAAGCAGAAGTTATTTGTTCTGCAGAAGATTAAATATTGAGCAATGCTGTTACAAAAAAAAAAAAAAAAGTCTAATAAAAAATCCTCACAACAACCCAAACCTAAACAAAAGCAAACAAACGAGTTCCATTTGCCTTTGCTTCCAAACTGTTACTCTTTTTAAAAGTCACCTTTTCATATTGAGCTGGAGGTTCTTCCCTCCTTTCTTTCTCCACACTTTAGTGTGGAGACTGGGGAAAAACAAATCTTTTTTAAGGCTTCATTACAAAAAATGAAGAAACCTGAAGGTTCTTTTCCCTGAACATCCCTGGACTGCCCAGCTGAAAGGTTAACATGTCCCTGCTGCTCCGCATTGCTGCCAAGCTTTACCTTCCCAGCTCTCAGAGCAGCCGGTCTGCTGCCGATAAAGATCGCATTGTGAGCGGGGCAGCTTGGTGTGCCAGAGCCGAGGCGCTTCAGCAGCGCCGTCACCGGCACTGGGATGCTCCATGTGCTCCCAAACGAGCCACGTCAGCACATCCCCTCCCCGGACAGACAGCACATCCCCTCCGGACAGACTGCACATCCCCTCCCCGGACAGACTGCACATCCCTTCCCCGGACAGACTGCACATCCCTCCCGGACAGACTGCACATCCCCTCCCCGGACAGACAGCACATCCCTCCCGGACAGACTGCACATCCCTTCCCCGGACAGACTGCATATCCCTCCCGGACAGACTGCACATCCCCTCCCCGGACAGACTGCACATCCCTTCCCCGGACAGACTGCACATCCTTCCCCAGACAGACTGCACATCCTTCCCCGGACAGACAGCACAGGCATCCGAGCATCCCACGGGGGTAGGGCGAGTTCAGGCACTGCTCAGCATCGCTGGTGTGCCAGACCTTGGTTAAAACACTCCTGGCAAGTTAAAACACTTGTGGTTAAACCACTTCTGCTGCTGCCTGCCCTTGGGAAGGCACAGCACCGCTGCCGCTACCCAAGAGAGGGCAGAGCGGGAGCAGCCATGCCCCACACCTCCCCGCAGCGCCTCCTCGGCTCTGGGAAAGATGGCAATAAATACAAAGAACACAACAAACAAATAAAGGATAGGCAGGGTTGGTGAGCAAGGAGTGGGCTGGGGAGGGTCTGAGAGATCACACACTAGGCTTTGCCAAAGCCAGCCACGTCTCCCGATTGCAAACACAGAGCCCCCTCACTCCCAGCAACAGACTTCAGGCTGGATTGTGGCGAGGAAAGGACCAGGCTCTTGAAGGGACAGATGCAAGGTCCAAAGCAGCATTTCGCTGATGTTCAGTACAGCCAGCAGGCCATCTGAACATGAACTTCGTGCTAGGTTTTAAGTTGAGACGTTGTTGCCTAACAGAGACAGACAGCAAATCCCAAGTTCTGAGGGTGGATAGGAATTTTAAAAACATCATTCCACTTTCAGGAAAACTGCAGCAGTTTCCTCACTCGCGTCCATGCCTACTTGAGCTCCCTCCTCCAAAACAACCCCACCCAGAGATGGCTGCTGTCCCGGGAAGTGTTTTACCTCAGCACAGCTTGAATTGGAAGAGGCAGACTGCAAGCAGTGCTCACATTTTCTGTTTTTCAGTTTTTTCTTCTCTTTCCTAAGTGTACCATTTGACTCAAAACCAAGAGACACCTATTCCCCAGGAATTAAAAACATCCAGCTATGCTGTAAACAAACTAGGTCTTTGCTGGACTCAAACTCTAATGATGCTTCTTGTGTGTCTGTGTCACACAAATGGACCGGTGACCATAATCTACCCTATTCTTCTTCCTGTGACATAAATAATGCTCAGATCCCATAAATACTGATCTCTCTCTGCTCTCTGACTAGAACTTGGCAGCTCTGTTCCTGTGGAGCAAAGTCAGAGCCAGGAGAACCCTGAGCACCTCATGCTTGCAGGGTTACTTTGTTCACCTGGGGACTGCTCGGTGGCCCAGACCCAGGCTCACCCTTCTGGGGCATCTGCAGCACCAAGAGATAGAGCAAGAGAGCAGCACTGAGTTTAGCATTTAACCACCCTTTGGCATCAGGATTCTTGCAGGGTGGCAAGGGGCAAGAAGGTAGGGGTTTCCTCAGCTGTAAGGAGACCACGGGGTGAAGAATTAGAAAGGAGGAACTACAATAAAAGCAAGTTTTTTAAGGTGTTGGAATAATGAAGCTGCTGCTTTCACTTAACTCAAATGCAATGCATACATTCACCATGGCCCTGATCTGCCCAGTACTAAAGCCCCAATCCCAGCAATTTTAAGTGAACAATTCATGTAGCAGTACGTGTGTAATGCTATTTGGACAGAGAGAGGACATGGGTGTTGTAGTGTGTTCGTTAAGTTCATTTAATTCCTCCCCCATTTTATGTATCTGCTCCCCCCCCATTTTGTGTAAAATGTTTCTGCCCTCCTCAGTTTTCCCGCCACAGCCCTGCCAGTTATATTGTCAATCTTTTAGGTTATATAATTCCTCCTCCCCTTTTTCCCTTATATGTATGCTTTTTCTCCTCCCTGGGCCAAGTCAATCACCCCCCACTCCACCTAGTATTCCAGAAGCTTCTCCTCTTTGGAGGTTGTGGTTGGCTGTGGTCCCAGGGCCCCTCCCATACCTGGTACCTATTGGGCTCTCCACTATGTCATTTGTGTTAAGCTCATCCCCTCTTCTGCCCCTATTGGTCTTTTGTAAACCCCTCCTGGATCCACCCCTTCTCTTTATAACCCTGATGCACCTTTTGTTCTGGGTCATTCGCTGGTACATCAGGGGGTCACTCCCTGGCTGGCATCGTGGGCTTTCCAATAAACCTGTTTTGCCCCCAGCGAGTGTCCAGCTCCTTCCTTCTCGTCGTTTAGCAGCGATCCAGTCCACAACCAGCACAGCCTGAGGCCTTACGACGCCGAGGGGTGCTGGCAGATTATGAAGCTGGGTGCCGGCCTTAACCTCAGCTAGCCGGACTCTGATCTTCTCTGCTCTAGAAGGCCAAATACACCTCGCCGCACATGGGAGCATCCAAAATTCACTGCTCAAGAAAGAAATCCTCTCCTTAAGAGTTGCTTTGGGCAAAATGGAAGAAAATTCCAGAGGCCTGGCAAAACCAAATATGTGTACAGAGAGGTGAGCCCAAACCAAACAAGCAGGGATCATGAGCACCGATACAAAGGATATGTACCTCATCACGGCTATTCCCAAAGAGAGATTTCCCTGTTCCTATTTGAGGTCAGTGTGTGCACAAAAACAAACTGACAGATGTAACCGATTACAACAAACACAAGGGAAGGGTGTGGGCAGCTACCAAAAGCCAAGAAGTGTAGAATGTCACAAGCAAATGTACAGCCTGGTGGACCCACAGCGCTCTTCCACGCAGAGGTAAGAACGTTCCTGCGCAGAGACAATGGTAATCTTGGACCATTTCTTAATGTGAGTCAAAGAATTTGGCGTTGCATGAAACACAAGGGAAGTTCCTGCTCCCACAGGCTGAACTCCTAAGTCTTATGACATGCTTAGGAGGTCAATACAATACAGCACAGATTGGTTATTTATCCAGAATTCCATGACTAGCTCGGAGCAAAGCTAAATGCAGAGCTGAATCCAATAAAATTCTTGACTGACTGCAAACTTGGCCCAACCGACTTTGTTATGCAGATTTTAATCACAGTAGTGCAAAATGGTTCCATTCAGACGCAAATGCTTAACAGCACTGTCCAGGGGATGCCAGGAAGTAGGAGGTGAGGGATCCTGGGCACTTCAGGCTGAGGACATACCTGGATTCTGCACCCCTGGGCAAACTCCAACCATTAGATCTGTATATAACAACTGCCACCTCCTCCTCAGGCTTAGTTCTCAAAGACAAATAGCTAGGTGGACAGGATTCGTACACTGAATACAGAAAAGGAATTTTGAATTCTTGCCTCTTCTGGCAAGTTCCTCCCATCACCATTCTTTACCACTTCTTATTCTCCAGCTGTTTTATTTTCAGCTAAGTCGTTCTTATTCTCCACAAAGACAAGCCCTAAGAAACGCCAAAGAGCATTTGAACCCCAAGAAGTGCATAGGCTGGTAATGAGCACATTATCCTTCCTTTGTCCCATCAGTTGGTACAAGCCAAAGCAGGTCAAAGGGCAAAGTTTTTCCACCTCCTTCTTGGACTGCTGCTCTGTAGAAGGGACCATCTTCCACTGCCACCGAGGGAGGGAGAAAGATGAAGAGACCCAGTCCTGTATGTTGCTGTCTGCAAAGCTCCTGTCCAGTACAGGACACAGCACATGATGTTCTTCAGGATGTTTGGAGTCTGTAGGTGCTTTATTTTCAATTCTTCTCATCAATGTTGAAACTGAAAGCCTGGCGTATTTACTTGTGTTCTGTGACTAGTTGAAACTTATTTAATTCTCATATTCTTTGCAAATTCTTTCTGCATAGATTTTCTGATGCTTAGCAATGTAGTGCTGCAGTCAGAGCACTTGGAGAAAAGGGTCCTTTTCCTCTTCCACTAACACGCTTTAGTGAAACTTCAAGAACACTGCTATCTTCAAGACCCCTGTGTCTGTCAGGCACAGGAGGAGTTGGTACAGGGTCAAAACCACAGAGAGGCAGACTCAGGCAGAGGCTACTCTGCATCTCCCTGAAAGGACTACAAGGGTGCACGACATGCCCCTGTAAAGCAAAACTTTTCATAAAAACCGCTTCTCCCATCTCTGCTTCTCTCTCTCTGTGTCTTCAAAATCAGTTGCAACAAAGGCACTCACTATTGCCCATGAGGTTTCTCATAATCAGGTTTCTGTCTCTGGAAGGCATCAGTTTTCCACAGAGCACTGGAAGAAATCCAAAGCACAAATTATGAGATCCATATGAGGGAAACAGATGTTTCCAGGCAATGTTTATGGGGAACAGCAAATCTTTGGGGAGACATTGAATTACATTTTCTTTAAAGAAAATACTTAAACTCTACAATAAATATCCAAAATGCAAAGTGTAAGAATAGGGAGATAGACACAAAGGTGTAGGTATCTTTGTCAAAAAAAAAAAAAAAAAAAAAAGAAAGATTAAAAAGTGCTTGCATAGATGATGTACATTTTAGTGACTCAATACATTGGACACATGGAGATCAGGAAGGCCCTTAGGTCAGTGGGACTGCAGAGGGAAACACAGAGCCTTCAGCCATCCTGAGCTGCACAAAGCTGCCCCAAGTCCTCAGCTGGTCATACAGCCCTCACTACTCATCCCTTCAGCCTCTCATTCCCAGGCCAGAAGGGAAGAAGCCTCTTACAAGCAGAGCAGCTTATTACCATTTCTGGGAAAGATTTCTTTCTTTACAGCACTGGCTTGGTGCAATCACAGATAGTCTTTGGTACGTCTCAGACACCCTTTGAAAAACCCTCAGGCAGGGTATCTCCTGAACTCAATCACAATGGAGTTTTTTCTTGCAGTGCAATGCCTGAGGACAGGAACGGAGCCAAGCGAAAAAAACAGAGTTCCTTGGACCGTTTTGTAGTTCCCATTATTCTTCTCATTGTTTAAAATCAAACTCTACATCAGCATCCTCTGCCAGAGAAGAAATTAACTGCATGGGAAGAACATTCAGCTTCTGAAACACAGTCAGCCTTTGCCAGCTGAGTAGCAGATGGATGGCACTCATTTGCACAGTAGCCCTGCAGTCTCATTTGAGAGGTCACGTTGGCTTATGAAGCCATTTCTGCCTTGGAGAACTTACTCCTGTATGTAGATACACTTCAAATCATATATTCATCATTCTCCACTCAAAAAGATCATGTGAAGCACTGGCACAGCTTAATGGAAGCAAAGTCTTTGATGTGTTGCACTTGAGTCTTCATTTTCTACTCTATTAACTGAATGCTACTTGTACTGGCCTCAGTCTCCTCCTAAGCCTTCTCAAAATAAATAGATGTCATTGCAGAAGTGGTTAACTTCACAAATGACAGAGAAGGAATCACTCAGAAATTATGAACTTTTCTGCTCCACATACTAGAAAATATCTGTGTAATATGGGTATTGGAAAGGGACTCGACTGCCAGCTGACAGCACGGGGCACTTTCTAATCCATCCAGCCTTAGAAGCACAAAAGCAGAGTTGGTCATGCTGGACATGTGTTGCACTCTTGCACAACTACTTCAGTGTCTCACTATCATTTTTGTCTGTGCAAAGAGATGTGATAGTGCCTGAGGCCAGCTCTGAGGCAACTGTGTCCAAACCAGGCCCAACAGAGTAAACCCACAACCAGGATAAAATGCTGACAGTCACATCTATGCTGAGTGGTTCTTAATAAAGTGAGGGGATGACAGACCTTCAAAGTGGTTTGCTTGTTTTCCAGAGTCAAAATGCTTCTTTTAGTAATTAGTGTGTTCCAAACCCATTCATAGCTGTTGCAAAATGAAAGTGCAGAGGTGTTTATGGCATCTCAGATAGAAGAATAGTTAATAGGTCAGTATGTCAGGTAATGTATTACAGGTTGATGAGTCAAGACTGACAAAATCAGGAAAATTGTTAATCAGAAATGATTCAGAACTCAAACAACCCGGATACTCCCAGAGACTATGGTAAAAATCTTTCACAGAATAAGTGAAAGATTTTCACTCTCTTCTATAAGCCCAGGTCAGAAGTCTTATTGCCAGACATCTGTAATGAAACAGGATCCTTCTTGACCAGTGTTTCAAGCATTATTTGATTTCTTATAACTATTCCTTATAACTGATCTAATATATGGTCTTTCTACTCTAGTTAAGGAGAGTTTCACCTTTGCCTGTTGAAGTCTTGCTGGTGAAATATTCTGACACTGTCCAGGGTCAGCCCATTCTTCACAAGCAGCTTTTATACTGATGTTGCTTGAGACTCATCTGACACAGGTAGGTAGTACTATTTTGTACAGAGAGCTGTAAATATAAGGGCAATATAAGGCATGAGGGAAACTGAAATTATTTTGTAATGTACTATTTCACTGTACAAAGTAGCTATCTTTATTGTATTTAAGGCTAGAAATATCTTCAAAGGAGTGTACAAATTCTGCTGATTTATTTGATAAACAGCTTCTGAAAGAGGAAGATGTAACCCACTGCCTTTTCACTTGCCTTCTTCACCCACCACTGCTCCATCTGCCTTTACACACAGCATTAGGAAGCAATCAATTTGTTCCTAGCATTACAAAAGCAAATAATATTTTTCCTACCATCACAAAAGTCGCCCATTAACTCAGAGTGCTATGTCTTTCCATTCCTTATTGCTATGCCTTCCTTAACCCTCTGATTCAGCCCTGCTTGGACAGCAGCACCTCTACACCCCCTTCCTCCCCTGCTTCACTTCACTATTCCCTAGAGTGCCGCCAATCTGCTTTTAAAATTATTCAGAGGGATTTAGCTTCAGATCTCCAGGCTTAGATTCTTACTCTGGGCACCATCTCAAGGGAGTGCTGTGAAATTTAATTTATCCATCACACCTGCAAAGCTGCAGCACACAGACACAAAGTCCACTAAAACTCCTGGGCTAGGATTGCATTTTGTACTCTGGTAGAAATCAGCTACCAAGGAAGCCGCTGTAAACCCATGCTATCCCAGTAAATACTGCATTTCCTAGTAAGCATAGTTCCTCCAACTGGTAAAGAATTATTATAAAAATTAAAGCTTTATATGGTTTTTTTGGGAATTTTTTTTGAGAGCATGATTTTTTTAGTTCATGCATGTTAGGGATTCTCTTTAATCTAAAAATAAAAAAATAAAATCCAATTTTCATAGGGAAGATCCAGTCGTCTTGGATGCAGAGACCACCTTAAAAGTATGAATCAGGACAGCTGAGATTCAAGGAATACCATCAACAAGACATGGTGTCCTTTACATTGAGGAGTAGAAAAGGGTTAAACCAGAGTTTTTAGATAAATTCACTCCACCTGGTAGTTTTGAGAACAGTAAAAAATATGAAACATTTTTCTCCTTGTCTGCCTGTTATGTTTAGGAAGGGCTTTCAGCGAGGTCCAACAGCAAGAACAAGTGGGCCAAGGCAAAGAGAACACACAAACAAAAGTCCACTGAACAAAAATGAACTGCAGAGCCATTAACTGAGAAACAAATACAAAGGTGTGGGAAGAAATATGGTATTGCTGGAGTGGAACCGGGAGCTGCAGCAGGAGATGGAGTTACCCAGTGGGCATCATCCTTTTCTCCAGGCCCCTGGTAGCAGAGGATTATTTCCACCATCAGCAATCCTACCTTTGAACAAAGGCTGGCTTTCATGCACCAAGAGAGGTCAGGAAGCACACATGTGCATTCAGGTGTCATACACCTCATGGCCAAGATCTGCTCACCAGCACCTCAGAGCACAGGACAAGTGGCACTGAAAGCTCTGTCAGCAATGGCTCCAGCTTGCAGAGAACTGGAAGCAGCTTCAGCATCAGAGGATCACACACAGGCAGAGACACACACTGCTGAGCTGGAGAGCAGCTCCTGTGGGCTAGCAGCAGGGAGAGGCAGTGGCGCATTGCTGGCAGTCACCCTGGGGGTCCGCTCTGCTCCTGTCTCACCAGGCACTGCCTGCAAAGGTTTTGTTTTCTGTTCTCGGAGAAAATGACTCCTGCAAGACTGCTGTAAACCTATCCTGCTCAAGGACATCTTGTTTGTGTTAATCCTGTAGATTAAGCACACGGCTTTTCAGTTGTGGCTTTGTGGCTATTGTTACCAGTAAAGCCCTTACAAGGCTTGTGGGCCAACTTCAAGGCTGTCACTAAGATAGCTTGAACAAGGAGCCCCCAAGAATCATGAGAACTGACTCTCACACCAAATACTCTATGTTTAAAAAAAAAAAAGGTTTGGAAGAGAACTGCCTCCTGTGATCTCTGTGCTGAAGAGTCTCAGCTGTTACTGGCAGCAGGAGACACCAAAGCTGACGATTGCAGGCTTGTGCGAGTACAATGACCCAGCACACACTGCAAGAGCAGCTCAGCCAGAGCTGGAGCCTCCAGAGACTCTGAGCCAAGTCTGTTGCTTGGGCTCGAGCCCACAGAGGAGTCCAAATGGGGTGGTCACACCAGCTGACATAGAAAAAATCAGGATTTCCAATATCATGCAGAGGCACCCTTGCAAAACCTCCCCCCCTGCGTTTGGCTCGGTCACACCAGGCCTTGGCTAAGCCTGCAAGTGTACATTAAGTCATCACTCAAGCACCAGGCATTTGTTGGTTTACTCTTAATTATGAATGGTGTTACCTGTAAAATATTCACAGAAAATTCCAGGTGGATAGAGAAGCATAAATAACTATGTATTAAGGGCTAATTTTATTTTTACAAATATACAGGAAATTAAGAACAACTGGACCATAAAATACTTCTTTGTATACACTGTTTTTAATATGAGTTCCATCAGTTCCCTGGACTTCTCTGGTGCTGAGGCTTTGCTGAACAAAGAACTGACTTTTAGGTGGTGTTTTCTTGGAATTAAAGCTAGCTAAAGCATTTCACAGGATTTTTGCAAGCTTTGCTCATTTTACTTTTCTTAGAGAGGTAATTCACTTTACTAATTGCGTGTTATATTTTCAAAAGAGAATAAATTGTGCAACAGATGCATGCAGGAACTTGATTTTTATCCTTGATGTTTATCCTGTAGCTTGGACTTTTGTTGAGGAAGATGCAGAAGGTCTCACTTTAAATGCAGTTAGTCTTGGGCTAACAAATAGAACCTGAAATACTGTTAGGTCAGAACCTCACATTTACTGATCTCAGTGGAACTGAGCATCTTTAACACATCAGAGCACTCTGCCAGCTGGATGCACCTTTAGCAAACACTGCACAGAAACATGCAAAATGATCAAACATTGCTTGCAGTTATGGCACTGGGGCATTTGCAGTTTCAGCAAGATCACACTGTGCACTTGGAGAGAACTTCCTTTGTCTGGGCGTTTCAGATTAAAAAGTCTCCTGCAAATATTTCTGGACCTTAAGACAGAGAAGTCCATGTTTTCCTCACAGAAAAAGACAAACTACACCTAAAGAGGACTTAATAGTACAGCTGCCATTCCAGGATCTTCAAACCAAGATCTGGCCATACTCCAAAAATTTGGGGGGAAAGAAATGTTTGGATGCCATCAACCCAGGGATGTTTTCGATTGTGCTAATATTTCCCAGCAGAAAGTGGCCAGGTTTGGCTCCTAGTGACTAATGAAGCTGTCATACACCATTCCTTCCTGCTGTTTAATAATGCTTTCAAAGAAGCCCTTTATGGAGATGAATAGTATAGTAGTGCTGCAGCTGAGAAACTGGCGTGTTGTCAAAGAAAACAGAGGCCAGTTTACTATGCATGGCACTGTATTTTTCATTATACTTCACAAAGACTTGTTATTAACTGAAAATGAATTCTTCATTAGGGAATAGATATTATTTAGTACATAGTTCAGTATAATTTTGAGACTCGATTCCAATAGTCAGATTTCATTGTAGCAGCAAAATTACCTGTTACTCTAAATGTTGATACAATATTCACTGTTTTTCAGATCCTGGATTTCAGGAGATTATATCAGTCCTACCAGAAAAATTAATTGCAATGGAAATGTAGTTCATTCTTTCCACTTTCTCCTCAGTAACATATACATGCACACAAGCCATATATCACATACACTTAATAAAGGTGGCAATTCAGCCAAGTCAGTGGTGTAACCAACACTGACGTGACAGTTCCTACATTCAGATCCAGATCTCAGCTTCTGCTCTGTTGGCGGAGTGATATTATCAAGCCACACACATGATATTTATAGTCCTCAATTGACTTGTCAGTAACATCAGTAATCAATATTATTGCTGTGCAGAACACTCATCTGAAACATGAGTCCCAACCTGTAAAAGCCTACACAAATCCACAAGATTTCAACCTCAGTGCTGTGTCCAGGGCTGTCTCAGGCAAGTTCACCTATTTATGGCCTCTTGGGGGCCTTTGGCAGCAGAGCTGAGAGGGTGTGAAACACCTCTACAGCCTTTTACTCTTGCTGTGAAGCATCAGGGAGAATCAAATGCTCTCCATAGCCATGCAAGACTCTTCACCACATGTTCCTTTCAAATATAAAGCAGGGAGATAAGAGACTGACATATCTTATCAATTCTCCACACAGAGCTCCATCAACATCAGCCAGATGAGCCCAAACTGATTTGCAGAGCGTTTGTTTGAACACAGTTGGCTTTCAGAAGCTGCAATCAGAGATCACAAGCCTTATCTGCACAGGGAAGTTCAGACAAATAGTGCAGCCAGCTTGCTATAGAGCACCTTGGGTTTACACAAAATCTACTTTTAACCATTTTGAACATTTGCGAGTATCAGATATAGTACTGCATAGATCTAGCTTGTCCTTTGTTTTGTGGTGGAGGAAAACACCTCTGACCATTTCCAACCATAAAATCCATGTATTTGGAGAGTTAATTATGGAGCAATGCAGAGAATAAATCCATCCTGCACAAAGTTTCACTCGACAATGTTTCTTATTATGCATTCCCTTGTCCTCATTGAAAAGGGCAGAGGTACAGGACTTATAGTCAGTTAGAAGGCCCATTATTCTCTTGCAACATACTCATTTTGTCACTGCCATTTTTAAACTGCTGGCTTTGAGGTCCCAGTGTCAGATACCAGACAGCTGTATGTACCTGGGGTCACACAGGCAGATAAATCAGGCTTGCCATCTTCATACTTCTTTTGATACTGAAACCAGCGAATTGCAGCGGAATAGCAGGAGAACTGAAATCAGTCAGTTACTTCTGTGAAGCATCTTTCCAGCAACTTCACTCAGCGCAGTGTTATTTCTGGCTTCCATCAACTGGCAAATGGCAATTTAGATAGTGGCAATTTAAACGACCTGGTCAACCATTCTAAAAACTGTAGAGTGCTCACACTAGAACGGAGACATTAAAAAAACCTTCAAAGTCTACACTTCTTCTTCCAAAAGCAGAAACCTAAATCCAGGCATAAGGGATCTCTGAATCTGTTAGAAAGGGACAGGCCTGTGGTTTTTTCCTTCTTTTAAGTGGGCTTGGATCAAAACGCAGGACAATTTTGCAACTTCCAACATGTGCTGCAGTGTTCATGACTTGCAAAAGGCCAGAAAACAGAAAAATACAAGTGCATTGTTTACTGTGAGAAGGCAAAATGCATTGTGCATTAGGGAAAACATTGGCAGAAGTAGAATTTTTAATTGAGAGGGCATTTGAGCAGTTCTGTAACTGGGTAATCCACAGAGTGGATCATAAAAATCAGTGAGAACCAGTAACAGCAAGCACTGATGGCCAACCAACTGAATCTAGATATTATTCACCACTATTCCTGCACTACAGTCCATTAAGCCCAGTTTATGTTATAATATGGCTATTTCCCAACATTATATACTGTTTAAACAACATCTTCATTAAAAAAAACTGTTTCATGGAATCCTCACATCCCATTTGCACATCTCTATTTATTCATGATCCCAGTACATCATTTTGGCAACCAGAACCATGTGTTACACGGATAAGCAGTATTTGGAAGGCATCCGTGAATTTTCAATTGTTTCTAATACAACAAACATCTGGAAACGTGCAGAGGAGCCAGTTCAAGAGAGACCACCAGCAAGTGCTGCCCACGACAATCTCAGGGCTGTTGACATAATGATCTCAGCACCCACAAGCTGAGCAGACTGCGGCAGGCTTTGGGCACTGCCAAACACCACATTTCCCTGGATAAGCATCCTTCCCTGGGTACCAGCACCAAGTCACCCTGTGCAATGGCTCATGGCACTGCTCTTGGAGGTGCTGCCTTTGGACTGAAAGTAACCCTTTGATTGCTGGAGGCCGTGGTCCACTGGTCTTCAGGGCACTGAGCTAGGCTCTGTTCTGGTTCAGTTTCAATTTCAATTGTATGATTTAAAGGGAAAACTATGTTAGCAGCATCACAACTGTTCACAACATTCATACAATATTCTGATACACTACAGAAAGCTCTATTCTGTAGCCTTCAAAGTAGGTGCAACCATTTATTTTTATCTCAGCTTTCTCTTATGGCAGTCACACTCAACTGATATCAAAATATTTGAATTTCATCTAGGGAAAGCACACTGAGGAATCACAGCATTCCACATGTTTTCAGGGGATAGTCTGGAGAACATAAAGGATAAAAGAAATTTTCTTATCATGAAGCTTGGCTGGGATATTTGAAACAAGATCCATGAACTTCAGAGCATTTGGATTTTTATTAATCTAACAATTCCACTAGCAGTTGTGCAAACAAAATAATTTTTTTCATGAATTCCTAAGGGCCACACAACATGGTATCAACAAATTAACAACCGCAATCTTGATGGTGAGTTGAAGAAAATAAAAAAAATCCAAGATAGATTTTGACCAGCATCTCTGCATGAATAGCCACCAGGAATTAAGAAGCAAGGAAATTCTTATTCTGTATTTCTGTCTCAAACTCACTGCCACCAATGCTATCAGTTACTCTCCTGAGGAAAAAGACCCAAGAATTCCACCCAAACTGCTCCCCTACTTGCCTTACAAAGTATTGGAGCTGGTAACAGAAGCATCACACATTTCACTGTGAGGTTTCCAAGAAACTTGAACTGCAAATTTGAAGACCAGAGAACCCAGATTCACGCAGGAGCAAGACTGAAGCACTGGAAGGTTTCAGCCCATGTTATTTAGGAAGTCTTTACATGCAAGTTTGAGGTAAATAGAACCTTCTTGGACTCATTTCATACAGAGACCAAATTTCTGAAGCTTTCAGGTAAATTTTTCCCTAAGTTGTTTTTCATTTCCTCCAAGATCTTGATAAAACAAAATGGAAATGAGCAAAAAAAGTGAATTTCAACTTCACATTTGAGTCAAGTTGGTCAGAATTACAAGCAGAGCTCAAAAGTTATCTGCATAATGGGAGGAGGCAATATATCCCTTGCTTCAGGAGCAACAAGAAGTCACTACCCCCTTTCCTATCCAAGAATGGGTTATGTATTCTTTCAGTCTCTCATCAAATGGGGATGCTGTTAGCAAGGGTGGTGCAGTGCTATTAGAGAGAGGAAACCTGCCCCCAGCCCATGCCAGACCCACATTGATTAGCAGGCTGTGGAGGCATAACGTGGCAGTGCAGCATGGAAGCCCAGGGAGCCCTGTTACACCCCAGGGTGACTCGCTCAGTGCATGGGCAGCGCTCAGCGGAGCGGCCGGACGCACTCTCTGCCCAGAGGAGGCGTGTTGTGCTTTCCTAGAAGATCATTGCTTTCAACTCTAGACCTTCCTAATCCCCTGACAGATGCTTTAACCACAAGTTTGCTCTCATGCCTCAAGACATGCAAGTGACCACCAAATTCAGTCTCATCCCCAGAGTTTACATTATGGGCTGCTTGCCCATGTTGGAAAGAGTGCCTGACATCAGGATTAAATCAACTTCAAGGGCTTCAGTAGCTGGGAAGTCAGCTATGCTTCCCTTCTCCACCACTTTTCAGAAACTGAAAATTTCTAGCTGAAATCCCTCTCTACTCCCTCTAGGAATCATAGGTGTGCTTACAAGGTGTCTGTTTTTTAAAACTTGAACACCAATTCATTTCATATCAAGATAGTTCTTCATTTCCAAAGGACAGAAGTGTGTTCCTACTGAACAGCCACAGGGCTAACCCCATGGCTTTACTGATTTCAGGTAGCACACAACAAAATGTTACGGCGACACTGAACACCACCCTACCCATCACACTTAGAGAAGAGCAGTAAATGGATAAAAGTGCAAGCATCAAAGAGCTGATGAAAGAATAAACACTGAGCAGCAGTTCATCACATGGTTTCCATCCCAGTGATCCAAGATTACTTAAAGCAACAGTTTACCCATGTACAGACCTAAGAATGCAGCTGCTGTGCTGCAGCTCTGGAGATAAACTGGATTCACATATAACTTTCCAAAGGTTACCAGCCCAGGGGATAATGCAACTTCAGTGCAAAAGAATATAGTTTGATTTAGAGAGAAACAAAAAAGCTAGATGGACTGGGATGGAGGATGTGGAAATATGTTTTGCAAATGAATTGTTATTACTTCACTTAGAAGAATTGTTCGTGTCTGCAAGTGAAAATAAAAATAGGAAGACTTTTTTTAATGAAAAGGTTTACCTGGGAAGAAATTTTGTGGTCAGGATTAGCCACTTAGCACCCATAAACTGAAGGACTGATTCCATGGAACATCAATCCCAGAATGGCTAACTTCAGAGTATTGAGCCTTTCTAAAAAATATCTCCCCATAACACATTGTCTAGACATATGAAAGCATTAAACTGCTCTAATTAGCCTAATTATCCTTAGGCACCTCTTACTTCCCACGGGTGCTTCAAGCAGGGGTGTTCAAGCCAGAATGCTGGCACGTGGAACATGTCCCAGCACAGAGTGCTCAGTGCCACTGTGGGCATGAGCATTAACTCCCACTGCAGACTCAAAAAGCTGAATTCTCTCAGGGGGGGCTGAGGATGTTCAGCCTCTCAGAGGAGAGACCAAAGACTCCAGCAAGACACTAAGTCAAATGTTACCCAGAAAACTCAACGCCTCATTAGATATGCTCTTTAGTTTAAATCCCCAGGTTGACAAGACAACTGGGGCAGAGATGAAAATCCAGAAGGGGCTGTTCATCACTGCATGGAGCCTTCTTGCAGATTAAAGTCTGTGGGAATATTCAGCTGTATTGAAATAGCCATTCCTCCATACAAACATTTCAACTCCTTACAAGTATTTTGATGTTTTGATTGGAAACTACTTCATAATGCCTCCTCTGCAGCAGATAGAAAGAAATCCATCCTTGTTCTACACAGACTACATCATCAACTAAGAGCAGTTACTTGAATCAGTTTAGGGAACTGTAAGAAATGGGTCTGGGAAAAAGCAAATGCTGTCTGCCATATTATCTCCTCTTTCAGTGGAGCTGACAGGACAGCTGCCTGTTATTACAGTGCACCCCAGGAAATTTTTAGCTGCCAAAAAAGTGCAGAGCCAGCAAGGGATTAGCAGACAAACAGAATTCGTGCACCTGGAAGTCATGCAGCTAGAAATGCCATCTTTGTAAGGTATACTTCAATCTCATTTGCAAAGAAACAAGAACAAACAGAAATGACTCAATGTCATCATAATTATGATAAATCTAAGAATTACTATACAGTTTTGTGACTAGATTAAGTGGCAGTAGCTTTCATTTAACTGCAGTAATCTGTTGAAGGACTTATATAACTGCCATAAATACAATGCTCTCTCTTTTATGTTTAAGCTGTTCCTTATTAATGCAGCATTATTACCATGGTAAGTGACCAGAACCCCAATGGCTCTAGAGATGAATAATGCAGATGGTGCATAGGACTTAATGATTTCATGTAACCTGTGTAATACAAAACTTTCATTTCCTTCACCAATATATTTCTAACAGCAAAAGTTCTGCTAGACAGCCCTTTCCTCCTCCCAGCACTGCATTCGTCCTCCACAGGCACGCTCTCCCAAGCACTGGATCTGTGTGTGCTGGGTTCAGGTGATGCCTAGTCCATCCCCAGCCTGTGTGGGAAGGGCTGGACAGCAGCTGCCACATGAGGCTGAGCTGTGTTCTGAGCAGCTCCTTCACTGCATCCCCATGGACCCTCATGCTCACTGCCAGCAGTTGTAAGTGGAATCAGCGTGTATCCTTACCTACACTAAAACAGCAGCACCAATACTGACAGCCTAAAGTGTCTTTTCTGACATCAAGATGGACGACACATATCCAGCACAGTGTCAATGAACTTCTAACTAAGCTGCTGCACAGTCGACTGAGGAGTATTATACAAGCCTCAGAGTGCTCTGGGCTCAGACAGCCCAGGAGAGTTCAGATGGGGACTTTTCCTTACAGTTATGCACATATTTATCATACCAACAGAAACAAGTTAGTATAAGAGTCACTGAAATATTTAAGAAGTCCTTAAATTCATTCTGCCCTTATTTTAGAAATACTTTCTCAGCAGGCTTATGGACAGAAGTGAGAAATTATTTAAGAAGTTTCAGGAATCAAAATTCAGAAGAGCTGTCACACTCTAGGATACAGTAGCAGAAAATAGCTGGAGAGCACCAGAGTTATTCCAGCTGTATGTGGAGAGTGGCTTTCAAAAATGAGCCACCACCAACCTGTCAAGGTAGTAGCTAAATCACCAGTATTGAGATCATGCATTACAGAAATTCCTGGGAACAAACCTGTAGGAGTAAGCACAGTGCATTTCAACAAAATACAAGCTTTTTCTAACACAGGCTACCAATGTCTTCAGTCACTGACTTGAACATCAGAAGCAGAAAACAGACTCTGATGGATCTACCATAATTGTTTACTGGATTGTTTTGAGAACAGTGCCTGTGCAGTAATAGCTCAAGGTTTGGAAAACGAAGTTAACAATTCTTTCCTCTGTTTTTCTCTATAAATTAGCTGTAAAAGTTTTCTTGTATTGGTATAATTTCAAGCTTACTGTTGTTATAAACTAAGAACTGTATCTACTGGATCCAATTTCTCACTGCACTACTGAAAAGCTGAGGTTAGAAATAAAGGTCTGTACTTTCCTGTATTCTGTCATCTCCTCTCTCAACCTCTTCTTAATCCCTAACCTGAAAGATGCCCCATCTGCTCCTGTCTATTTATATGATAGTTGAAAAGAGAAATCTGCCAGAGAACACTGTTCTAGGGTTGCATGGATCAGCTAGCTCAGAGGGAACCAGCTCCCTGCTACAGGGGTGGGAGACCTTCGGGTCATGCGTGCAGAGGGGGCAACAGCAGCGGAGAGCTGCAACCAATTAAAAGTGCCTTCACATCTATTGACCTTCCCTGGAAACTCAAACAAGTAGAATGAGTGGCAGCAATTTACAAACTTCATCAGTCCCATGAGGACGTTACAGGCAGCCTCTTCTCTTCATGAATCCCCAGTGTTCAATTTGTTTCCAGTTTTCTTGCCCAGACAAAATATTGAAAAAACAGAAAACTTGAGTCTAAAAATAACTTTCCCAGTTCCTTAATTCCACTAAGCAATCTCCCAATTGCAACTTCCTCTCCCTTATGCAGCAGCATGACTAATGCAAATGCACTCCAATCTTCACAGATAAAACAAAAAGACCCCCAGTTTTATTCCTAAATCAAACTTTGTTTCAATGTAACGCAGTTGCAATAAACAACTTTCTCAAGGTACCTATTGCTCTGCTCATTAAAACCAGGAACTACCACAAATCAGTGAAAATAATAAATCAGTGAATGTTCTATATAAGCAAATTTTTTTTCCTATCAAAATAATAGTAAAAAGTCAAAGTAGATGACTATTCTGGATGTAGACCATGTAACACAATCACTGTATCAGTTTCTCTTGTCACCATTTTCAAAGTGCAATCACAAGCCATGCCATTAATCAGTAGATAAAAGCCCTCACACATGGAGGATTTTGGTGGTGACTTCTGCCCTGCCCCCCTCCCCTGGCTTCACTTTGTAAAGTCTCTGGAAACCTTGTGGAAGCAGAAGATTGAAATTCATCATAATTCATCACAAATTAGCTCAAACAGTGATTATAGGGTGCTGATCTGCCCACTATCTTTCTACTCATTATTCCAGCAACCAGCTTCCTGCATGATGCCTTCAGGAAATAGCTCCAGACTGCATCAGTCACTCTGTTTGCATACAGAGTGCTGATGAAGCAAAGATTTACCTCTTCTGAACCCATCACTCCTCTGCAGTGTTCTGACACAGAAATAATGTGGAGTAAAAACTCCCTCTGTGACAAAAAAAAAAAACAACCTACATAGGCTTATTTGTTAAGTAGTAAATCCAATGGTAAATAAAAAAAAAAAATAAAAGATCACCTTTCTCAAATTATTCATGTAACAAAATACAGAAATAGTCATAACAGTAGGCATGGAACACAAGCCTTTTGACATTCCAGGACAAATGTGTGGCTCCGTGTCTTGTTGCCTCATGAACTTTACTCGTATTTCCTGGGGAAACCTGAACAGTCTAAAATGTGAATAAAGGAGTGGCATATAGACAGGATCTGTAGCACTCTGTGCAAGTGGGATACCCTGATTTCAACCCATACTATGCATACAAGGTTTGAACCTCTGTTTCCATACATTTATTCCAACTTGTAAAATGAAATTGGAAAAGTGAGATGCTAACAGCAGTCCACAAGAAGCAAAAGTGGCCCTGGGGAGAAAAAAGTAATCTACAAAGGGGAGCCATTATCCACAAGAAAAACATGTAGCCACAGAAGAAGCCACAGCTGCCTTGCATTTTGGAGAAACAGGCCTTTGCATTATTTACACACACACTCTCCCCTTCCACCCCACACCCTTATCTTCTTTTGTTGTTGTGTGGCCATAAAATGCCTTGGTCTGGATTTTCGAGGACTCTCAGCATGCCTCCAGTCAGGGAGGGGCATGCAAGGCACCTACAGTAACTTCCCTTGGGACTGGCAGCTGATGAGCCACCACAAGGGGTGGTTTAGTCCTGAGCCACTGTGTTGAAGCTTTGGTGCCACCCCAGAGCCCGCCCCAGTGTGTGGCGAGGTGGGCGCCCAGGGACTGACACTGAGACCAAAACCTCCCTGTACCCAGCCACTCACTGCTGATTCCTCACCCAGTAATCCTTGTCTCCCCTCCCACATTCTGCTCTGCCAATTGCATCCACAGTGGATGCTGGCCCCCAGCTAAAGCTGCTGAAAATCAAAATCTTTAGTGATGAAGCTGCTTGGAGAGAATATCATAGCAACTGCAATCCTGGATGTCCGTCCAACACACTAACGCACTTCATGCTACTAGGCAGGAAACATCTGTTTCTCTTTGCTCAACCAAGTTTTCCTTATAAAGTGGTCCTGAATGTGCAATTCTGGGTCAGTTAGGACATATACTAGCAGATGAGATATTTTTACTCTATTATATAAGTTGGAAGTGAATTATACTGGAACAGCTTCAGGAGGTCCACCTAGAAATGGTAGAACACACATGGAAGCAATTTATTTCAAAAATAGGAGAGGCTGAGTAAATTTACACAGTTCATAGGGGGGTTTTTTTGAAAGGCCTTTTTCTGCACTATTCCCAAGTAGGCATTTACCTAAAAATTACTCTGTAGACAGATGTACATTGTGCTTGAGAGTACATCTACTGAGATTCTGGTATTGGAGTTTAATTCCCTCTTCTCCCCAGTGGTGAATTTGCATATGTCTAGAGAAAGAAAGCCTTTGACTTCAAGCAGAGTGGTTCACACAGATGCGTGGACATTAGGTGACAAGTTGCACTAAATAACCCTATGAATTTACTTTACCCTGTGCTTGTAAGTAAGAGTAATACATGATCACTAGTTTTTTCTCATATTGACACTCATTAGGTAAAGTTTCAAACAGTATAAAACTAGACTGTTGAAGCATTGTTTGAAAAGTAACTTTTAAGACCTGAAAGTAGTTGGAGTCTTTAAAAATAATCAAATAGAAGGGGAACTTGAGCACTAAATTATACTGTGACATAGATTGTTTACATAACTATAAAATGAAATAACCATTTTTTGCACCAAATTTTACACATAAATTACTAAGTTTTGTTTAAATTACCTAGAATTGAAAGTAATTTTTCATAGATTTACTTCATAGAGGACACCCATTCACCTACTGTAGAATTCCTTTATCTGTTAAAGTATCTAAAAGCAGCAAGCTCACAGTGACTAAGACACTGCCAGATTATGTTCCCAGCTACCACAGGGGAAAAAAAAAAAAAAAAAAAAAAAAAAAAAGAGGGATGTGAAAGTTAAAAAGATGTTATTCTATAACCAGACATTACATAAGTCCTTTTTTTCCTCAAATAATAGAGGATAAGGCGCCAGCCCACAATGCTAGTCAGACCATTTCTGGATCAATTAAAGAAATCAGGTAGTTGCTATTATTTCCAGAAATGCTTAAGCTGACACAAGCATAGTTCCTGGAAAACTTTCCAGTACAAAAAGGTACCAATGAGTCAGTGCAAAAAAAATCAGGAGTTCAATATCAATTTCATGTTCTATTGTGAAAAGACAACAAAATTGCACAGTCACAAGCCCCTGAGAAGTAAAGGATCTGCAGAAAATATTCCTTTCTAAGGCCACAGAAGCCCATGCATAGAAAATTGATAATAATAACTTAAAGTCAATAGAAGCATTTAAGAGAAATTACATTTACAAACATGCATTTTACCCTTCTGTTTTTCAAAGCAGACAAACCAATACGCAGAACTATAAAGAGGGGGAAAGAGATCACAAGGCAAAAGACTTAGGTATTTTAAAAGAGGGGAAAAAAAACCAAAAACACCTTCTCTTATCTTCTTCTTTCTCATTAAACTCATTGCACTTCTCTACCAGGGTTTACTTCTCAGACTGGCAGAATCAGCAGTCTGATGATCCTGTTGTGATATTTAAACTCACGCCCACGTTCATCCTGCCAGTGCCAAAAAGACTGAGTATATCAAACACCTTTCTGTTAACACACAAAAGGGCACAAGCAGGTCTTCAATGCACCTTTCTGACTCCCTCTGAGCCTTTGCATTTGTGACTGAAAATGGCCTATAAGTTTTCCCCAAAACCATCCACGGTAACTCTTTATTTTAGTATTCAACCTCAAACCATTTCTCAGGGCATGCTTCCCTTACAGTTAACACCAACAATCAAACATGCTCTGTCTTTTTTTTTTTTTTAATAATAACAAGGACAGAAGAATGTGAGAACTGAAATAACAAAGGTACACAGTTGGTTCTCCCTGTGTCAGATGAGTTGCTCAGGAGCGTTGCTCTTCATGCTTCTCCCCCATCCCAGCCCCAAGGCAGGCAGACACCAGCCTGTACCTAAGACTGGGCATACTTGTACTTTCCTCAAGTGTGCAAAAACTTGACAAAAGTTTTTTCTGGCTGTGGCTCTCACACTGTGACATCCCTGGCATCAAGACTTCAAGAATGAAAGACTAAGGGAAGGTCTTTAGGTCTTTCACGTCTCTGCAGATGAAGGTTAACTTATCTTTATTTTTACAAAGCTAAACAGACAGAACCAGCAGCTGCAGATGTACATGCAGTTCTGAGTAAGCAAAGCTTTTTCACACAGCCTGGCCTGCAGTAGCCCTTGTCCTAGCCAAGATTTCTGCCGAGCAAGGATAGACAGGCATACAACAGATCTGCCCATATTCTACATCAGCAGAGCATAAGCCATTTCTAATACAGAGTAATTTAGAAGCTTTAATCTTCCTGTCGCAGTAAATCCATATTTGCAGTCTTTATTTTTAATCCACAGGACCCTGCCCTTCCTCTAGTGCATGGGATGCACTTTCTAGCAGCGCCAGAGTCCCAAGGTAAAGTAGCTCTTAGAAGCATGAAAAGTGCAAGAGCAAAGACAGTGGTACAGTTGAAGTTACTGAATATTTCTGGGAACACCAGATTTTGTCTCTAAAGTTCTGACATGAAACAAGATTTTATGCTAAACAGACTAAAGTGTTTTTTAGAGTATTCTGAGCAAAGATGAAGAAAAAAATGAACAATATGGACCAATAAATCACTAGAGACCAGTGCAGAACAAGTATGCACTTAGAAGCCCTATTATGCAATTTTAAGTCAATCTTTGGATTGCTTGGATTTGCAGTTTTGATGTAATTCTTTCCATGCATTTTGTGCAACTTAAACCACACAGTATACATTGATAATCAGGGTGCAATTTTCCCAGTGTTATTCAGGTAAAGTTTGATTGCTTTTTCTGTTTCCAGATGGTGACCAAAAGCCTGCTGAAATGCTTGCAAGTTAACCTGCTGAAGAAACGTGGCATGTGTGTCTGATTACAAGTCAGCATATACACCTCACAATAAAACCTTAACCTGTACCTTTTTTTCTGCAGATGTGATGAATCCTTTCCCGCTTTGTGAAAAATCTTGCTTAGGACCAAGGCACTTTCACATCAGTGAGGTGCTCATCTCTTTGCCAGCAGATATCAGCATACAAGGTCAGAAATTAAGCACAAGGGAAAAAGAAAAACCACCCCAGCCCCTTAAAACCTCAACCCATCCCTGAAGCAGCTGTGGAAATGCTGGCAATTACCTCAGAAACAAGAAGCAGCTGGGTTCAGTTCCTGATCTTTACAAAGCAAACAAGGAGAGGGAGGGTCTTACACAATGAAGTGGGTTGGGGGTGGTGGAAGAACAAGTGATACTTGGGGAAAGTGTAGGGTTAACAGCTTGTTAGTGTGCAGTTGGACAAGCTGTCTGAAGGGCCTTGTGGTTGGTTACTGATGGTGTGGGGGAGACAATAGCCTTAATTAAAAAGAGAAGTGTGTTATCCAAGTAGAGATACTGAATGTGGGTGCGTGGGTTAATCAGGGTTTCTTTAGGAAGCATCAGTAAGAGCCTGGTGGTAGTCATGACTGAGGGAAGACAATCTGGAGGTGGATCTGTGCACTTTGTTTATTTCATCTGCTTCTTCCAGGGCACCCTGCAGATGGAGGGGAAAAAAAAGATCAGAGGAATTTTTTCTACCTGCCCTTTATCTTCCAAGCACACTGTTGTATATCTGTAGCTGCCATGTGTGAGGCTAAAAATGGAGCTTTGAAAAAAAGGGAGGGGTTAAGATGAAAAGAATCACTTATCATAATATTATCTGTGTTCTTCTTGTTTTTCTTGGTTATTTGCAGGGACTGAGCTTGCCTGTATAATGACACATTTGTAAGTTTGTCACTGGAAATACCATTTGTACAGAGAACACATATATTTACAGGTACGGGGTTCTGTAGGGAGGCTGACAAGGTGGCTGTAAAACCACTGTGAGCTCACAGCACCATGAGCTATTCAGGATTCATTCATATGATACTGCAGCCACACACATGCAGGTAAATGGGATTCCCCTTTAAAAAAGAAGCATTTTTACTTTTGTTTCCAATATGACTATTCCTTAGTGATCCTTATTCTCTGTGACTGGTAGTTTTGCATTCAACATCTCTATACCCTACATCTTCATGAGGAGAATCGTGGCATCTGGGGTGCATCAGGAAGAACGTTGCCAGCAGGTCAGTTCCTTGTGGGAATTCAGATGCTCAGATAACTCTATCCTTTTTGGTAAACATTAGTTTCACAACAGGTAAGCAGGACGCAATGTAACACTTCTCATTGCTGGATGGGCTACGTGGTACTTGAAATACAAATATTCTATCCCACTGTCCTGAATTTTTATAAAATGTTTTAAAAGTACACTTGCAAGAGGTTAAGGAGACAACTCCATAATGAGTTTCAAACAGCGTGCAGTAATATTTCCTAAGCATAGAATGCTAAAGATGATGAGAATTGTTGTGGGTAATTTTCCCATTTTTTTATATCTATAGAGTATCCCTCATTTCCACTAAGCAAGTTAAAAATATTAACCTGCTAATATATACTGGAGATTCACACCATAATTGATGCTCTTTAACTATAATCAGCTGTACAGCACATTTTACAAAGAAACAGGGAATGTATAGGCAAATCTGACCAAGAGTCTTCACTTAAAACAACGCTGTCAACTCCAGGTCATTTGGTCTTTTATGGAAAAAGAGGAACTTGGGAGATGCATATTCCATTCTCTGGCTTGATACAGCTGTTAGTGCTGTGGCTGAAAGCTGGCATTGATGTCTGAAGATAAGCTGCCCACATGTGTCTCTGGGGTTAGCCAGATGGTCGGAGCACACTGCTGGTGCACAACCGCAGTGTTAGTACAGCCTGGCTGGAACTAATGGGCAGGAGCGTGGGTGGGATGCTCAATGACTTCAACATTTGTTTCTTTTTCTTCTTTAGATGATGCTGGTGGTCCATGCAGGCTAGCAAATCTTAGCTTCAATAAAGATTGTAGGTGTAGGTTTCACACTTTTTTTGTGATGTTGACAGAGAGCTTGCCCTGTTGCACATCACCATCAGATATGCTGTACCCTCAACTACCTAAACCACATGCAAATTTATATTTTGTACTTCCCACAAACATAAAATGGGGCTAAGCTTTCTCCTACAGTTAATGTGTTTATAATGCACCCTTTAGAGGGTATGTATGCAAAACGTCATTTAACAAGGATATAATGAATATTGATTAAAACAGCCCTGCATTTAAAAATTAAAAAATAAAATAATATTTTATATCTTATTGGTTAGCTTGGCCATGCAGTTAGACAGGAACCCTGCACTGCACACCACAAAATCATATGTGAATTTTTTCTGCAATTGGTGCTTCACTGCTCTTTTGTCTAAACCATGTTACAGCATTTGAGGATGATACCAATATTCTAAGAGACGGGAATAAGGAAATGAACAAGAAATCTCCCAGGAGGACAAGAGTACAGAAACCCAGAAATGAAGTAAGCAAACAAGAGCCCAAACAATCTGGTGATTTTCTGTTGGAAGAAGGCTCAAGCTGACTTCTGAAGAAAACAAACCAAACCTTTCTGTTCCTCCAGCATTCTGCCTCATCTATACAGAATCTGTTCACATTATACAAAGCTTCTTGAAGAGAAAGAAAGCTTTCTTTACCGCAAAACAAAGTCCATTAATTCTAGGGGAGAAAAGCTCTCCTTCTGGGTGGTGTTTAGATTTCTATAAATCACTATTTTAAGCACTTTACAGCTTAGCACTTCAAAATGGCATCCTACAAACTATCAGCTTAAATACAGGAATACTTACTTAGGAGGTACTTTACAGTCATTCCAATTTCATTTATTATACTAAAAATTAACCTATAACTAAAATCATATGCCCCTCACTTTCCTAGATATTTTATATTTTTCCTCAATTTTTCTTTTCAGCACTAAGGAAACATGAAAAGAGTTAGATAGATTTCTTAGGCAAATGAACTGTCTACAGTCACAGCAGATCTACATCAGCTTATAGCCTGAACCACAAAACTTATATTCTTCATTGTCACTCATAACTTTCAGTTTATGTTTTCCAGAGTTAAATTCCTGAGCTAGACACCATAGTCCCAGCAGAAAATAATGTATTACATTGTATAGGGAGAATTAGGAGTACCTGAATGGGACTTGCAACTTTGAGCAGACTGACTGGAGAGAAGCTGAACTCAACACCCTGGGAACACAGAGAGAGAAATGTGGTTGTAATTCAGCCATCTCTGAGACACTGACTCTTCCTTGCAGCTTGACTTAATCTCCTCTCTCTGAGGCCGAGTTTCACAGCCCAGAAACTCTCCCCAAGACACTGGCCCCTGGGCAACATTTCTCATTTCAAATTTGGCAAAAGAAGAGCAGTGGATTGTGGTTCTTCTTTCCTTCCCAAGATACAGTCTCACAGCTTAAGCCAACTTCTGAAAAGTAATTTTCTACTTTGATTCCACTCTTTCAGCATACTTGCCTGCCTCCTGCATACAAAACCTGATTTACCACATTTGAGATTGTCTCCTAGCCCTCCTTTTTGCCTTGCCACTACCCAAATACATGGGGCACAGAATGAACATATTTGCTTTGGTTACATTTTCTTTTCTAGGGCCCCAAAAAGAAACCCCATAAGCGTGTAGTCACCTTTGACTGTAGCAAAGGCAGCATTCATTTTCTGTACTATTCATAAGTAAACCTCCAGTAATGTTAGTCTTCTGTCTGTTGTCACACTCTTTTATTAAACATGAAGAATGGGGCAAAAGCCTGTTATAATTACATGAGTTGTGATAGCTTTTCACTCTTTATTTTTCTATGACAGACAAAATATCTTCCAAAGCAGGAGGAGAAAAGTAACTCTTCAAATATTCAAACCCCAGTATTTTTCTGTCCATATTATATGTTTTTGTCTTAGTTTGGATAATGAAAATGACCACAGGTCATTGCAGGGAAGCACTGATTTTTCAAATTCTCTGTAGGATGCCAATCTGGTAGAACACAGAAATCAAGGTGTCACTATAAGGCAGGAAGCCATCTGCCCCTGCTTCCTACCGGTAGAAAGTTTTCCAATCACCATGAAGGGTGGCAGGCCTGCTCCTGAAGGAGATGGCCTCCGAAGATACAGACCCTGTGGTCAGTAAAAAAACTGAGATACAGGAGTAGCTTTTTACATAGTTTCATACGATATTGGTAGAATTTTCCAAATTTTAGGAGAAAACTTTCAGCAAACTCATCCTTCTGGGGTCATGCTGATGTCAGAGGTGTTACAGCATTGATCATCTCATATCTGAGAAGATAAGTAGCCTTGGATCTTAGTTATTCTAGGTACTGACAGTATTTATTATTTCCCTGACATACAGCTAGGTTAGAGTCTCATAATTATATCTGTAACCAACAGATATAATTATATGAGGCTTATCTGTAGTCTGTTAAGCAAAATTTGATGCCCATAAAAACCCACTGACATTAGATGATGATTCCAAGATAAATTACTTATGATAAACAGCAGCTGTGAAAGTGAAGTCCCTCCAAGTAAATGCAGAAGGCATCTTTCTTGGCAATTTGTCAGACTGGACTCTGGAGTCAGCAGAGGCTTGGATGTGAATGATGAACTGCACAGCAGCCCACTGTGTGTCTGCAGCCTCAGGAAGGGCAGGCACAGCCCTGACTTTTAAACAAGGACACATAAACAGAGCCAAAATGCTGAAAGCCATCATTATAAAGCCTGAGACAAAATGTAACAACAACAACAAACAGTTGGGTAACCTTTTTGAAGTGGATATACTCCTCTTTCTGTGCTTTCTGAATCTCCTTAAATTTTGATGGGCGTTAGATTTGAAAGCAGTTGGCAGACAGTCAAAATTTAAAATTGATGAAGTACAATTGGTCTGTTCATGGGATGCTTGGAAAAGAAAATAATGATCCTGCAGACAAAAATGTTCTGAGGAAGCTAAGCCTCCATGTCAACAGATAAGAAAGCAAACAGTGGTACTGAAATGACGGGAACAAACAGTATTTAAAGAAGGTTTTGTCCTGGAGGAATTATAGAAAATTCAGAGGGTTCTGTACTTGGTGATCTTTAGGATATCCTTTTATGCTTCCAGGACATGCTGGCAGTACAACAAAGTCCAGGGGTCATAACTAATTTGTATAAATTGCATTAGTCCAGAGGAAAGACCTAACAATCTGCACCTCATAGCATAGAAGAATTATATGCCCTGTATTGATCAAAAAAATTTTAAATGTCAGGCCTAATTAGCATAGTCTTTTAGGTGTCAGCAGTATGAGGTGGCTTTGACTTTTGGACAAATTCAAGAAGGCATATAACATACATGTAAGTTAGACTTGGCAAGGTGTGGGGCAGTGCTGAATCACTCTGTGTCTATCATTTACTGTCCTCCCTGAAAGAAAAGCACTGAACTTAATGGGATGGCTGCTGTGTTCTGGATCAGCAAAGTGCTTGGCTTCCTAACCTCCCCTGTGTCCTGAGGGCAACCTGTGAGATGCTAGGAGATTGAAGAAGCTCATGGCTTCTGCAGTACTGGGGCTTCAATCTGTATATCAAATTTGATCTACTTTTGGATCTGGATGACATGTCCTTGTTGATGTTAGAGCAGAGAAAAGTGTCAGAGACAGAAAAACTAGTGGTGTGTAACAACACCACTCAAGCTCTCAGCTATCAGATTCAGATTCAGAGGATTTGTTCTGCCTGCAGTAACAAGATTTGGTGATCAGTGGGACCAGTGTGAAAGAAGGTAAATATAAGGAAGAATTTGTTTTGTGAGAGTGGTGAGACCCTGGAACATGCTGCCCAAAGAAACTGTGGATGCCCCATCACTGGAAGTGTTCAATGTCATTTCACAGGGCTTTGAGCAATCTGATCTAGTGAAACATGATCACCCTGTGCATCCTGTAGAAGGGATGGATTTTTGAAGGTCCCTTACAACCCAAAGCATTCTGTGATTTTTCTGTGTTGGAGGATGAACTCTGTGGTACCTTATGGTGAAGGGTTTGTGACATAGGGATACACCCCTTTGGCAAATCCAAGCCATTTATTGTCATCTGTCAGACAATAAAGGACTAATTCCTAGAGTAAAAGCGGCACTTTTACTGTAGGAAAAGCTTCCTTTCCCTTTCCTGACAATGCATGCTGTTAAAAAAAAGAAGATTCAATTTATAAGCCTAGTCCAGGGGAATCAGTGTCCCTTTTGATCAGCCAAGTAACAGCTCACAGGGGCACCAGTCAGTATGCTGTGCCAAAGGCTGGCTTTCCTTCAGCAGGAATGGAGGAGCAGGGACAGGGTCAAGTGAAGGATCGATTTTTATGGATTTATTGGTTTTCTGCTGAAATCATTTGGACAGGTTGGGCAGTAAAGGGAAGGCAGCCGACAGTGTGTGTAGTGTGTAGGGAGCTGGGGAGTAGATGGAAAATCTGCAACTAATAGGCATCTTCATCTTTCTCACTCTGTTTTCTTTCCAGTGGTGCCCAGATAGGGGACAAATCTTCCCATAAACAGTAATCCTTTAGAAAGTGCTCAAGTAGGGCTATTACTTAACTTCCTGACTAGTAGCAATCACCACCTGCTACTTCTGCTCCACATTGTCCAGCATAATGGAAGTGTTCATTTCCCTGGCTGTGAAAAAGTAATGGGAGGGGAGTCCCTCTTCCCTGTTTAGGAAAAAAGAGCAACAGTCCCTCCTTTTCTCCTGTAACTAATCCGAGACCATTTACCCAAGAAAATAAAATTTTATTTCTGATGACAAATAGCTGGATAAGGCAGATTATGTTCACTAAAAAAAAACCAAACAAACCAAAACCAAAACAACAAAAAAACCCAAATCACAAAAGCAATCATTCTGATTTCTTTGAACTAATTAAGGCTTCCTGCTGCAGGGCTTTTTTATTGCCTGACTATGGCTCTGAGATCTCACAAAGCACCAAGCAAAGACAATATATTCAATATTTTTGACAATTCAAACATGCAAAGACTTTGCAAATACTTCTGCTTTCTTCAAACCTTACAAGCTGAAGCTGCCAAGAGAGTTGCACATGTTGCCTTGAAACACAGCTGTTGGAACAGTCTCCTTTGATCAGAATTCTTCCATGTTTATAGCTAGAGCAAGAGAAAGTATTATAGGATTTTCTTAGCACAGACTGAAAATCATAAAAAGAATGCAAAACCTGAAAAGTGCATTTGTCATGAGCGGGCATAACTTTTGAAATGTCGGTTAAAAGGAGACAACCCATGAATAGACTATGAGGATTTTCAGACTTTCTATTTCCCTGAAGTCCTCTTTTGTTTTACACTGGGAGTGGTGGTGTCCCTTCCTAGAGAAGCACAGGCAAGCAGTAGATTAGTCCTTATTTAGATGGTAAGTTCCAGCCTATTTGAATTGTATTAAGCATTCTCCTTACTTCTGTGGGATTTGTCATAAATCTTGAGTAAATATACTTAGCACAATCTCAAAGACTGAAGTTTTGATTTCTCAGAGGGCTCAAATCTTTCAGCCTTAAAACTTCTCTTGTTTAAGAGAGATAAAGCAAAAGAATCTACTTGTCAAAACAAACATGGGCTAAAAAACCCTCAGTACAAGCCTAGACTTTATCTCAATGGGAAGTGGCACTCATTCCATAGCATTCTTTGCCCAGGAGTGAAATCTATTATAGGAATTAGTAGTGCCCCTTAAAATGGTAGCATCACTAAGAAGCAAATGAATCCTACTCTCTTTCCCTCTCTTTTCCTATCCATTCTCCTTCTTCTAAACAGCATTCAAAGATTTGTTCAAAGGTCTTCATCCTATCTTTGTTGCCATGGTCTCTCACAGAGTTGAAACAACATTTTAAAAACTAATGCCTGCTCTAAATGCATTGTTGTTGGGATGCTGAGTCAGTTCTCCGCTGAAAGAAAGAGAATCTTTGAAAATCAGTTTTAACATTCAACTAACCTGAATGGGAAAAAGCAAGACATCTATATGCTACTAGACAGAAGTAAAACTTTTCAGGGGTGAGATGCCTTGTATTTTGGAAAGAAACCCAAACTGTCTCTAGGTGGAGTGGGGGTTTTTTGTTGATTTTTTTTCTGTCAGCTATGCTGATTTTACTCCTTTTTATTCATACCAGACCTGAGAAAGACAATCGCTCTTCAGAAGGGAAAAAAAACCCAGAAGAATCCTGTTGATTAACACACACCTCCCCCCCAACTAAACCCTTGCAGTGGGGGTGACAGAGGATGCTTGGTATGCAGTTGTGACAGGCAGGGCACGTTTTGGCAAGGCTGAAATGAGTAGGGGGAAATGATGAAGAAGCACCATTATTTCTAAGGGAACTAACAAGATATTTTGCTTGTATTCAGCTTCTCTGTTTGCCTCTCTTGTTTAACTACTTGCACATTCTTTGAAATAAGGTCCATCTTTAGCACACATATTTGTACAGCACAAAGGGAAACAAGCTTACTTTTCTAATTCAAACTTTTGAGCTTTATTACATAAACGAGAACATCTATTTGCTATGTAAATTAAAGCACTGCACATTCTGTACACACATTTCACGGAAAGACAATCTTTGTCACAGACTTCCTTACATCAACTTTAAATTGTTTTTATATGCCTGGCTTCAATTTTTTTGAGATCCTTTGAACATCTGTCCTTAGCCCGTGGTCTGGCATGGCATTCTGTATATTTGTTCATTATTCCCAGGGGAGGAATTTACATGAAAATTCTGTTGGTCTAATTATATGCCTCAGCTAGAAAAACAATTCATCTGTCCGCAGTAAATTTCACCTTTATGAAACAGATGATGATTTTGCCAGAAACTTTCTGGACATTGTAACAACTGAAGGTTTTACAGCCCATATTTGTAATATGGGTCATAAACTGAATTGAAGTGGAAAAAAAAAACCCCTTAGATCATTACAGTGCTTCTGAAAACAACCCTTCATCTTCAGGAAAAAAATCCCAAAATTTAATGGGGGAAGATGTTTGCAGCAGCTTATTAGGGGTAAAATGTAGCCTCCCCTGCTACTTGTATCTCCTGGAGTCAGGAAATTCAGGTTGTGAATGAGGAAAAGCTCAACAAAGATCTGAAAATAGCATGTTGTGGGTCTCAGTCTTGGAGATACATGTGGGACTAAACACTGGAAGTATTTCAGGGTGACAGGTTGCAGAAAGAAGAATAAATGGGGTGCGAGTGCTTCCTGTAACTTAAAAATCATGAGTGGGAAAGTGCATTCACAAAATGGGAATGGTAAAGATCTTCCCAATTTTTCATCCTATAGGATGAAGATGGATACACCAAAGCAGAGCTGGTGATCCTGGGGTTTGCAGTTTCCAAAGGCGTCCACCCATTGGAAGGTTTAAAGGTATTTCTAAAGAGATGAACACAGACTGTGCATTGTGTGTACACTTCTCCCACTCTCTTCCCCCACTTTTCTCTGTTACCACGTCAGTTTCCCACCCCCCATGATTTTAATTCACATAACTCTCCCCTTTTCACTTCTAAAATCTTTCTTTTCTGGCCTTTCAAATTTATTCTTTTTCTTTCAATGCTCCTTGCTCATAATTTTCTAATTCTCACTAAACTTTACTTTTCCATGTCCTCCTAAATTCCACACTCCCAAAACTTTCATATTCCACTTTTCTAGTCTGCTATTGCTTTACAGTCTATTTAAACACTGTTTACATACTGTTGCTGGGGATTCCATTGCCTTTTTAAGGCTTCCTCTATACATTTTAATTTTCCAATCAGCCATATCAACCCATCAGTCCTATTGCTTAATTTACCAAGCACTCTTCTTTGTAGTCAATATCATAAACCTGAAATCCATTTCTCCAATTAATTTCTGTTTTGGATACCTGTGCTATGCATCTGCATCAATCTTTTCACTTTCTGTGGCTTAATAAGCCCCTCTTCTAATGAGTACATTCTCTGAGCTCCTCAGTATGTATTTCATTATCTTTATCTTTTTTTCCCACATGGACTGCTCTTTTTTCCCTCCCAATTTAACTAAAATATTCCCCCCTTTTAGTACCCATCATAGTGGCATCAGAGAGCCTCATGACAAGCACGAAAGAGAGAGCTCCCTCTGCTTGCTCACCTGGGCTTCTCCTGCCATGTTACTTCCTCACAGCTTGTGGACTTCGTATGGAAATTGTATTTTCCCTAGCGATCCACCGGTGGGATTCACAGAGCCATGGGCAGAGGAGGGCAGTGTCTCTTGCACTGCCCGCCCAATGTTCTTCAGCTGTGGGCTTCCACTCCTGATGGGTCGCCCCAGAAGAGGAAGAGTTATCCTCATCCCCATCCTCACAGCACAGCTGGCTCTGTCCTCTCCTCCTCCTCGGGGAGATTCATCGACTGCCGCGCACAACCTTTGGCACAAAGTGAGGCAGGATCTGGCCCCACATCAGAGACCTCACCAATGTGTCCTACGAGTTAGCATGAGTGTCTGTCTGGGCTGGGGAAGGGCTAAGAGCTAGAACAGCAAGGGTATTTCAGGTCAGGCCTGAGGCGAATTAGCAGACAAGTTGTGAAGCTTACACAACATGTGGCCACATTATGTGTGGCTCCAGTCAGCGCTAATAGCCTGTCATTGAGCTCCACGTTTAAACAATTTGAGCAAACAGCAAACAGAGGATGGGAGGAGGGAAAAAGACCTTCGAGGAATAAGCAAGATCAGGCTACTTAGTACACTTGACAAGCAAATATTGCAGCGGTGAGGACAATGGAGTATCTATCAGGTAGTTAGAGACACGACCCAGTTCCTACCATGCAAAAGTAACATAATACAAAACCAAAAATATGCAATTTGTCCAGTTTTAAAATTCACTTGGCCAGCAGTTTTTTAAGCTACATTGGAAACCAGTTATTGGTTTAGGTTGTATCTGATAATGTGCATTATAAGAGAGAAAAAAATAAAACATATATGGTTTTGGTTTAGCAGCAAGGAACCCAAAAAAGAGGGGAACAGAAGGAAAAAGAAAAAAACAGTTTTAGTAACAACAAAGAGTAAAGTTCAACCGCATCCATATAAATAACATTGATATTAGTGTTGGGAAGCAAATATAAAACATTTAATAACAATTTAGAAACCATACTGCACTGTTTAATATGAAAATAATAGCCTTTTGAGCCAGAACTGTTAGAGTACTTATTTCATCCAGGGCAGAATTGGCTAAGAAACCATCCACTCTACCATGGGAATGCTTAGCTCAGTATCTGGTAGGTTGCCAACCATTTAAAATGTTTTTGTGTTGGTTTAATGATTGTTCCCATGAGCACTGACAGTAAGGGTTGACATTAATTAAAATACTAAGTCATCAGAGCTTGCATTGTGGGGAGAAAAAGTATGGGCTGGATCCAATTGTCTTCAAGTTTTCCTTAGCCTTCCATATTTTTCTCTTAGCTCTATCATACAGGCCAAATATCCTTTTAGCTGAAGTGTAACAATGTAAACAGACTGTCTCCATAAATATAATCTTTTTGAGTTTTTCACATAGTTCCATTTAACTGATTAGAGGACAGTCATTAAAATCAGCTAATCATGTAATGTGGTTGTGTTCTGAATGCTAAACAAAATGCCTAAATGAAAGAGGATTTTAAAACAGTGTCTGCTTCTCAATTTGTTTCTACTGTATATTCAATGGCACACAATACAGTACGAATTCTGGGCCTTATCCTCATTAACCTCAAAACTCATTATCTCATGTAAAAACAGGGCCTTTCCATACTGTATGTTGCAAAAACTATGAAAAAAACAAACTAGAGATGCATTTTCGCACACACTCTGGAAACATGATGAAGTATTTCACTTACAACTGTGAAATTAAACCAGAATGGCATAAAATCCTGAGTAAGACTCACTGATAAAATGATTTTTGCATCATTCAGACAGAATAGTTATCTTATTTATTTCTCTAATTTTATTAGAAATTACTCAAGATCCAGATCTTCAAAGGCACACAAACAGGAAGAAGTCACTTAACACCTGGAGTCTGCAAAAGGTCCCCTCAAAAATGAGTGAAGAGGCTGAGTTCTACTCCCATCCATTCCACAAGCCTCTGTTCTCATCCTCCTGGCAGGAGCTTAATACTGCAGAGAGCAAAAACGCAAGACAAAGTTTATTCTACATGCAACATGATCAACATACTACGAATAAAGACCTCTGGCTTGACCAATGTGAAAAAGCAAGCTGAGCCTTCACAAACACAATGGGACATTTTCACAGTAAGCAATATATATCATAAAGGAGACTTCTGGTCCTGACACAAAAGACAGAGCAATCTTTTCTATATATAAATCACTTTTGCTCCTCTGAATCAGAAGCCATGTGAATCTGCAACTTTGGGTCACCTCAATCTTGGCGAAGACCAAAATCTAAATGAGGTGTAACACCAGTTACCATCCCAGCTCATCCACAGTGCTCACACTGCCTCCCATCTCACCAGGGGGCTGCGTAAGAGAAATCCTCATCTCTGAATATGTGCAACCACCACTGTACTTTGCACATATAAACACTGCTCCTTTACCTTGTTTGTGGACAGACACAGACCTTCCCTGCTCTCTTGGCATCAAACAGGGAAGGAGTTTTACACCACCAGATTTCTCTGATGGCAAACCCTGGAATATGGGAATGCTCTTTGGCTTTTTGGTGTAAATGTTCTCTGAATAATCTTCTCATATAAATAAGCTATCTGGAGTTTGAGTCATTCAGGAGCTTATCTATGCAATGCAGAAGAGCCAGAGCAGGCAACGGAGGTCCTTGTCCTTGTACATGAGGGCAGGAGACCTCAAGTCCTCCTGAGGCTCCAGTGGAGCCATCTATAGACACGAGGTTAAAGGGCTTTGGGTGGTTTAATCTTTTTTTTTTTAAACTCTTGGGCCTAGTTTGGGGGATTTGTTATTTGTTTCTTTTTCTGGTGGAGTTGCTTTTTCAGGGCGGCGGTGTTCTTCTGTTTGTTTCCTTTTAAAGGACAGGCAGGCTCGCAGGGATGAGGCAGTGCCCAAAAAGCGCCACCAGTCCTTCGCCAAGGGCGCCACAAAGCCAGAGTGCCCGAGTGCAGGCTGCCAGCTCAGCCTGCCCGTGGCGGCGCACGGATAGAGCGGGGCCGCCGCTTCTGTGTGCCCCACCCGAGAGCCGGGGAGCCGGGGCACAGGGCGCGGCCGGAGGGCACGGGGAAGACGGGCGGTGCGGACACGGCTGCGGAGGCCGAGCTCGCCGTGCCGCCGGTGCCCGCCGTGCCCCGGGGAGCCGGGAGGGCCCGCCGTGCCCGCGGGGCGGTCGGAAGCAGCAGCGGCGGCAGCCGCGGGTAATCCGCGGGCCGGGGCGCGGCGAGTGGGTGGTCCGGGCGGCCGGAGGCGCGGGCTGTCCCCCTGCCCCGGCGCCGGGCCCGGCCCGCTCCCGCTCCCGCAGCTGGGCCGGAGGCGGCCCGCAGACCGCTCTCGGCACATTTCTTCATTTCTCACTTGAGTGCCCTTCTTTAGTTCCCTTTCAACTGCCCACTTTATATCGGCTTCATTACACCACCGCTCCATTTGTGATGTAAATCGGGAAACTCAGGGAAGTTTTTCTTTTGGCCTTGTCTACGGAAGAATACCGAGAGGTATTCAAAACGTATTAACACAAATCAATGGCACCAATAAAAGCAAAATCTCCTTAGCAACATAATCTTGATTGCAAAAGGAGAACTGAGAGCATTTAGCAGAACAGTGGCCCACATGGAATACGCATTTGTCTAGAAGAATGCAGCACAAAGCCTAAAAGAGAGATGCTGAAAAAATCCAAAATTAACTCACACTGAACAGTTACTCTTTTTTTTCAAAAGTACACAATTGGCTACATTAAATCTATCGTGCGCTTTTCTGCTCAGCAACATTGTATCTACCGCTTTGCAAGACCACATTACAACACCCGGAATGCTTCACAGCGCCGGGCAGGAGCACCCCTCCTCACCCGCACGTTGGGACATGAGCATGTCTAACACACCTCTCATACATGCTAGAGACATTATACACATGCACTTTGTAAAGGGACTGCCAAGACTGCCATACTAAAGTAACCAACGAGCTTAAAACGTTTCATGCAAGGAAAAGCTGCCGGCTGATGAGAACCAAGGCCATCCTCGGCACGGCGGAGAGCACAGACTTCGTTTTTGTTCATAAGGTTCAGGTTAACCAGCATTTCATACTGAATAATCTGAAAAACACGTGAATTGCATGGATGGGAATGATTCCTTCCTGAATAGGTGGTGTCTGCCCCAACTAGATGGAAACCCTATCTTGAGAGGACACGTGAATAAAACATAAAAGCTTCAAAAAAAGACACAGCTTCAAAATCACCATTCAACCATAATGATAGCACATTTAATAAATCCTACTATCATTAGGGCTTGAAAAGCTTAAAGAACTCCAAATGTGGACCTAATGAAAAACCAGTTTGAAACACTTACAGCAGGCAATGCCTGTAATTTGGTAACTCCAGTCCTAGAGCCACCTAAATTACCAAAATCATTTTCTCTCCCCTCTCACCCCCCCCCCCCCCCCCCCCCCCCATTTAGAGTAAAAGTATCAACTGGAAGTAAGATGAGACCATTGCACAATACAGCAGTTTCTCAAGTTTTTCCTTTTCTTCCTCTCCCTACCACACCTTCCCCCCAACACAGATGAAAAACTGTAAGGCTTAGAAGGTATGTTAAACAATTATTTTATTAATTTATAATACATACAACTTAAGAAATGCTTTAAAAAAAGTTATATTGGAGTCCTTTCCAATTCCGGGTCAGGTCAGGAAAAACCAATGTTGATGTATTAAATATTATTCTATAAGTCAACAATAGGTTAGCCTCAGTAATTTAGCAGACATGGTTAAATATTCTTAAATATGCATATATACAATTGTGCCGCCTTAAAGAAGTCCTTTAATTCCTATCTTCTCCTCCCAAAGCTGTGCACCCTGTAAACACAGTGCTGGCTTCTAAGCTTTGTGTCTCTCATCTGGACTTAGGATACTTGAAGAGGAATGTTACAATAGTGGAAATCGCAGCAAATCTATCTAAACTCTGTGAGAGGAGAGATGCCCAACTGGCAAAATTAACATCAAGTCTCTCTAGAAGTAGCAGCTTCTTTAATTTCCAGTTTTAGGTTAAATTATTGCTTACACGTTTTCTGCTTGAAATGGATTTTTAACATACTACAAAATATTGGGGTTCAAGTTTCCCTCTTGATGGTAACATCTTTTCAGTGACTTATTGACCATAACTGCTTCATACATTTAACAGGTCTTTCCTAAGCACACGCAGTCCAATGCAAGTCTCTGCTAATTCTTTTCAATTCTTTGCAACATGAGTTACACGTGGTCTAGTTTAGCACACAACATTTAGGCACTGTTTTGTAGTTTACTATTCTCTTTCAAATCTATGTTTCCAATGAGTTCATATTCTGATTGCCAGACTCCATCCTTTATGAAAAAAAGAGTCTGGGTTAGACTTTTCAAATCAGGAACTACTTTCACATTCCCTGTTATCTCACTGAACCAAACTGTTCACTGACAATATTAATCAGTAGGTACACTGCATATCCTAACAAGTTAGAAAGCCTATTGCTACCATAAAAGGATCAGAGATACACACTTGGAGTGGATGAGTTAGATATTTATATCAGCACAATGAAACCAGTTTAAACACACAGCCACTAAAAACATCAGTTACATTGTATGAGAATATGACTTCTTGAAACATTTCTAAACATGACTTAAAAAATGTATTCATAAACCTAAAATACTGTAACAAAAAAAGTCTTCAGCTGACTACTAAGTCTAGTTTTCAACATGAAGCAAAGTAACTTCCATTTATTAAGCTATAAATGAGGAGCAAACAACAAGAAAAAAGCACGTTTCAATAAACATTATAAAAATCTATTTGTTCTCTCAAAGTGAGCATTTGTCAATGGTTCCCTTCTCCATAAAAACTACAATTAACTACAAAAGTCTTACTTACCTGAACATAAATTGTTCTAACTGGATCTTACTTGTGGGCCTTAGATATACTGTCACATGACAGGAGCTGTCTGGACAGGTCAAGAATTTTCTTTGGAAACAATTAGTCATGCATTACAGGCTCCAGCTTAGGAAAAGACTGTTCTGCACTCAGCGCAGCTCTCAACAGCAATTCCATTTTGGTCTGGCTATTTTAAATGAAGAGATGCTGAGTTTAGAAGGAAGCTTACCCTCTGCATTATTATTCTACATGATAGCAGAATTGTCTATCAACTAGAGCATAACCAAAACAAATCAATCACACACCAAAACAAAAAAGAGAACAGAAGTTAATACACAGTCTACATAACTACTGAAATGGACTGCTAGCTTTTGCTTAACTTGCACCACTCAATATACTTTCATTCAGTTCAAAACTATTTTCTGCCATACTCACAGAACTCTAAACCTAATCTTCAAGTCCAATCTTTTCAGGGTTGCTTCTCCTAATTCCTATGTTTCATCTTTTGCCTCACTAAGTTGTTCCTATCAGTCTGTTGTATTTTGAAGAGCCAAGCATTTATGAACCCCTTTTCAAAAATATAAATCTTAATGAAATATTAATGAGCTAAACAAACCAGAAGACTTCTTTTAAAGGACAACTTCCATGAAACCAGTAAAATGTAGTTTCATAAAAATGTATATTACCCAGGTGTTATGTGGTAGGGACACATATATACATCAGCACAAGTGTCAACATATGACCTTTCATACAAGGAATCAGGGGGTTTTAATCTTTCAAACACGGTTTCTAATTCAGCCTACACTGACTGACATATCAGAAAGATGAAGTTCAAAAAGTAATGAACTGCAAAGTACTGTTACCAACAAAACAGTTCAAATGGATATCTAATTAAGAATAAATACATGGTTTAAGCAGTGACTTTTTTTCAATTCTAGAGTACTTTGCCCCTTGAAATTATTCTACTTTCTTAAGAAGAATAAGACTGCTTTCTTAGTACACCAGTATCCCCTGATTCACCCAGCCTACAGAGAAAACTTTACAAAGAATAAACACAGGAGTTAAGAAGGTAGCACCATTAGAAAGAATCACTCCATCCAAATCAGAAAAAAACCCCTTCATTTATCCTTATCCAACTTTGACATTTAGCAGCCTAGTAATACAGGGTAAAAGAAGCTCTCATAACTTTATATTGATAACATTCATAATGGTCATGCATATTACAATCAAGTTTCTAGGGTGACATTTGCAAGTAAGCCTTCATGCAGATAGGCATTCAGCTCATTAATTCCAAGTTTGTATTTCCTATTAGTCCCTGAGAAGTTAATATTTCTACCTACAATATGGCTATTAAAGGCATTATAATGATCATACACTTAGCTGTTTGTCATGGAAATGCAACATGGCTATAGGGAGAAGCACAGAAATTACAGCAAATTAGCAGTGATGAATATAGATTTCTGAAATGCTTTCTTTTCATAAGCAAGGTTGCTGAAGAGCAACATAAATGATTTTAGTCACAGGTACAAAAGTAGCCAGCGCCACTTATCCTTAATAAGTCACTACTGTGAATCCAAGACATTTGAGGCTCTGAGATCTCTCTAATTGAGTGTTTCTTTTACACAAAATCATCTGGATTTTTACCTAATGTAGGGTCATCATGATCCTTATTTTAATTACTCAACAGCAGTGCTGGGAGAACTTAAAAGAACCACGGATTTTCTTTGCTTAACAAGTCTTTCACCTCTTCAATTAAAGTGATCTCTTTAAACTGTTCAGAATTCAAATGGGGGTTTTGGTGGACAATTTGCATTATTGCCAGCTGCTCAAAACCCATAAACTAGGGCTACAAAACACGGGGACCAATTTAAAATTAAGACTTTAGGGTAGGGGGTGGAGGGAAGGGAAAAAAGACAAGTTCTTTTTCCTTGGCTCCTGGCTTCTAAGCAGGTACAGATTGCATTTTAAAGCTCTTCCCACAGTCTTTGGGGCTAAATAATGACTTTCAGGAAAAAAAAAATTAAAACTGACTTTTAAGTAAGCCTGTGTCTGAGAGACAGTGTATTATATTTAAACATCATGATCTTGAGAATTACAAAAACATATAATTTAACAAATTGAATCAGAGATTATAATTTACATCTAAGTACTGTAAAAAGTTTTTACAAACTATTTTTCTTGGGTTTAAGTATCATGGGAAAAATTCTGGATTTGCATAAATAGTTTATTAAAATTACTCTTACTGACCTATTACAAAAAATGTACTGACTTCCTGTATCTCCATAAAAATTTTCATTTCTGGTCAAGTTTGTCAATCCCAATATAAACTTCGAGTCACAACTATTTAACAGCAGATGAGCTCTTCAGAATTCTTCATGTAGGGTCAGAGAGAAAGTCCTTCTCCCTCAGAACTTATTTCCACCTATGACTAAAAACTTTAAAAGAATTTGTTTCTATTATATGACAGTAAGTAAGAAATCTTTATTCACCAGTTAAAGGCAACTATATCTAAAACTAATAATTAGCTCTCACAGGGATTCATTGATGCCTTCACCATTAGTTCAGCAGGGTAAAGATGAAACAGGCATAATTAGCTAAATTATTATTATCAACTTGATACCTAACTTAACTGTTCAAGGAAATTTGAAATAGGCAAGTTTATTTGTAGGAGCTGCTGAGTTGCAAGAAGCTAAACAAGTTAGTATAATGTAATAGTTATTTTAGCAAAGAGTAGGCTGTGTCCTGGAAGTCCTACTACAGCTTCTGGTCTGCTCAAACTGCAATTTTCTTCTTTGCCAAGTGACAAAAAAGGTAATATATTATCTTCTCACTAGCAATCAAAATAAATAGATTTAGTATTTCAGAAGCAACATCAAAAGAAAATCCTGACAACTGCCGCAGGCATTAAACAGTTGATTAAAGCTCCTGCCATCTTCAATTTCCATCACTATAGTTAATGAATTGAAAAGGATTGTATGAAAATGTTTTGTAACATTCTTACTAGGTGAGTGTACTACTTCTTCAGGAGAGTACCACTTGAGATAAAATTCATCTCTCAATATAGGCATTTTCTCAAATTTCCTGATTATATTTTAAGTCAGAGACATTGTATTAATAAAATATCCAAAATACTTTCTGAGGGAGTAAGTCTGGCCTCCTTACAAAGGGATTTAACTTTTTAGTTGCTCGGAGCTGTACTTTGGATCTATATTATTTCTTAAAGAAAAAGTCACAGGTATAATATAGAATTGCCTGCTAACCAAGCCCATGACTGCTGATGCACCTAGAAGTAGACAAGATCTTAAGCATCACTACTGTTGATGTGGAAGCTTTACAAATGGGATACTCTGTAAACCTGTAAGCCACACTGTTCACTGCTCTGGTCTCAGCACACATCACACCTGAAGCAGCTTTACTGTCCCTGGCTTTGGGTGCTGCTGGCAAGGTAGCTGTGGATGTGGACAGAACATACTATGGGAAGTCTGAGAAGTAAACTAAGGCAAATAGCTGCTATGAACATCTCAGAAGCCATATCCTCCACTAGAGTGAAGGGATGGGTTTCCACTTCAGTGGAAAACTGCATCCATGACACAAATTCTAGTCAAATGAAATTTTTTATAAAATCTAGGCCTCATATGATCCAGTATTCATTTTATTGAAAACTGACACAAAAGAAATCAATTATATTTCCGGTCATAAGTATTTATCACCAGTTGTCACTTCTGTTCAATTCCAACCTCTCCTCTGCACCTCCCCCGTCCCTGCTGCCATCAATGTTAGGTTTCTGTGCTCCCACAGGCTGACACTACTCTGAGGTTACAATTGATACTTCTGGGTGAAAGGAGGGCAGCAGACCCAGATTTGTACTGAACAAGAGGTTGAAATTGATTTTTAGAAAATTATAAGCATTTACTTTGTAGAGAAGGCATGGGTGGCACTCAGATGCCTGAGGCCAGCACAACACTGGGATTTGTTTATGAAAAATCATATTCTGTCAAGTCAAAGAAGCACCCTTGTAGGCTTATATGAAAAGCATAGCTGAGCTATTCTCAAAGTGAACAGTAGGAATCCACAGATGAAAGCTGTGCAAAAGATGAATTTTGGTAACAGATACAGAAGGCTTAGATTTAAGAAAACTTAAAACTTTCTAGACCACTCCCACTATGGACAATTTAGGAATATAATACTCACTAGGGAATATTTTACAGAGAATAAATATTTTGAAGACATAGAAAAATAGTTCACAGCATCAAGGTACCTGTAATACATTACCTTGAAATAAAACTTGTATATTTAAAAGATTAAAAAGAGAAGACTATTCTTGTAGTGGTATCAACTTTTCATTCATACAAATATTAAGCAGAGTATATCTGTTTTTTTAATATATTCACATTATTGCTTGCTAACACAACTGTACAAGGAACATGTTCTTAACTTACATCAATTTTGTGTACAGTAATTTCAGACACCTAAGTAAATTTTACAGTTATGAGAGTTGCAAGTAAAAACCCCCAAAAGCTATGTGTGAAGATATGTAAAACTAAAGTATAATCAGAAGAAACGAAATACAACTGGCCTGACCCAAGCATACATCATATATCCAGTTAAAAAAAGTCTTATACTTGTGCCGAAAATAAACTTTGTAAACCAAAATGAGCAAAAGAAAGGGTGCAATAAATAACTGCCTAACACATTTAAACATAGGTTGCCCAGTGCACCCTACTTTGATTACTTTAATACATGGCATTTGCATCTGGAACTGTACTGTTCAAGAATTCAGTAACTTTTTTCCTGCATCTGTGGCTTTAAAAGAAACAAAAAAACAACCATGAAAGGTTTTCTTGGGCAATTAAGTTTTACTAAAACAAGTCCTTCTGCACCCCTGTGTACAAGATCTGGTAAACAGTATGAATAAACTGACACATGGCAATTGACTGCATTAAAACAGCTACATTATAAACTGCAATAATAATATACTTTTGTGATCTTGAGTTCTACTAACCAGATGCATGCAATGCTCTCAGTGATTCTTCTAGTCTGAGTAAAATTATTCCACTTGGCTGCCTTATTTTTTTTTAATTTTTTAAAGCCAAACTTTTTCAGAATCAGTTGACAGGACTTCTTCATGAAAAGCATGGATTTCTACTAACAATATCTGGATTCCAAAAATCACAGTTTCAAAAAGAACTTTGTCTCCTTTTGCTGGAAGAGACTAGTCAATATCCCAAAAAGAAATAAAAGTATTTACAATTGACTAGTCACTGACAGAAGCTTCCAAAAATCTTAGAAGGAACTTCAGCAGCTTCAGAATGACTAAAGGAATTTACACAAGGTACAGTCAACCAGTTGTATCATATAGGGATAAAAAAATACCTGTTCACTTGTATGTCATTTTCAGCTGTGTATTTATATAATATATATATGTACACACGCGCGCGCACACATATAAAAGACTCCTTTGAAAATCAAGATACATTAATAAACAGAAGTAGCAAAAGTAAAAATAACTTAAGTAGTAATTAACATTTGTATGAAATTACTTTGCAGAGTTTGACCAAATACACTTAGAACACACTCTTATTAAAAAAAAAACCACAGAAAACAACTAACCAACAAAAAGTAAACCAAAACAAACAAACATGAAAACCCAAAACAAACAAAAACCAAATGAAACCACCACAAGATTCTGTAGAACCAAAGTTATGTCACTACCAGGAGAGCACCAAGCAAGGCACCATTGGAAAGACAACATACTTGAATAAGTCTCTATAAATAAATTGAATGCTAATCCGGTCGAAAAATCGGTGTCTTTGGTAAAAATTCTATAAGGATGACCTGTATAAAAAGAAAACAAAAATGTATTAAAGATGGCAGCAATCCTATTATCTATCACAATTACAATTCACATGGTTTTGGGTTTGGTTTTTTTTTAGTTAGTATATCAAGTTGTGATGAAAAACAAAAATCATGGCATTTGTCTCAGGTAGGAGACCATTAGAAAAGTCACGTATGATAATTGGTTTGAGGTTGAAAACCAATACTCATGGAATAAAATTCAACTCGAAAAGTTTGCCTACTGATATGAAACACAAACTGAAGTAATTATGTTAAAAAATTATTATACAGTAATTTATTTATTGGGGAAAAACTACGAAAGATATAAAAGCATTCACTAAAAAAAATAAACTAACAAACCGCTTGAATGCACAATGCATGAAAAGTTAGTTTTCAATTGCAATTTCACTTAATTCAGAATTGTTGCCACTTAACACAGGATTCTAAAAGTGTATCAACTTTTGCAAAGCTCCCATATCTACAAATGTTCAAGTAGTTAACAAGAACTTGACTAATGGCTTTGTGTGATAATTCTTATGGTCTCAATTCAAATTTATACTGCATTTTTCCCAGCTAAGTACACTATAGGGTTCACTCCAGAACACAATCCAAGTATTTATCCTCTTTAAATAGGAAGCTTGAAGAAAATGTTGACTTGTGCACATTCTTTCTTCGGAGACAGTCATAACACAGCAGCATGATCTGATTTATAAACAAATAAATGCATCTGGTACATAAATAAGGATTTTATTTACTTGTAAGGGAAACTCACCTTTTTAAGAAGTTAAAAATTATTTCTCAATGTTTGTGATTGTAAAGGAGAATACAACTTAGCTGCTTAGAAAATAAAGACTTCTATCTCTGCAAGCATACAAAGCCTCAGAAAATAAAAGTAAGTCTCCAATCTTATTTCTAAGGCAAGTACTTTTGGAATTACAAATCCTGAAATTAGTTAGGTAAGTTTATTTTTTGAGATATTCAGAAGTGACTTATCTTCAGAAGTAATGCAAACTGCTCAAAATCCACTGATCACTGACCTGAGTCAACCACTGGATTCTGTAGACATACCAGGGCTTCTGATTTTCAGGCAAGTTTTCAAAAAGGGAGCAAGAAGTAAAGCTGAAGCACTGTGTTTATGCCAAAGGTACAAGACTAACTTGTCTTTCTTAATTTGATTAATTATTTATTTGATTTGTCATCTACTACAGTGCATTTCAAACATCAGTTTGGTGAAGTACCAAGTTTTGGGTACAAAAGTCTAATTTTAATCATCTGTTTAGCAAAAAGTTGAGGATAGGCATTTATTATTTAAAATTAAATCATAATCATATTAGGGGCAGTTTTTAAAGACACTAGCAAATCAGTTCACTGAAAGCGAGAAAATGTCACACTGAGGTTTTGTAAAAATTTTCTCATTAATATACCCAAAGATAATATCTGACATTTCACAAACTGAAAATAAAATCTTTGACCTTTATCCTGTGAAACTATATGCCCATGCATATATTATTATAGTAAGCAGGTCAACTAATTTGAAATTATATTTGATAGAATGAATATTCATCTGTAAATGTTGCTGGGCCATAGTATTTACAAACTCACATCATGTTTTTTCCAATTGAATCTGCAGAACATTGGGTTTGACAATGTTTCCTGTAGAAAAATAAAGTTTTCAGCAAAATACGAACGCTTCATTTAGGCAAAGCTTAGGTCTATTTTCTGAAATTTGATTTATTCCATTTTCAGTCACACCCATATATCCAACCTAAAAGATTCAGTAGAATAAATTTTACAAAAAAGTACATATTCAGTGAACTGAATAGAGCCATTCTGTAAAAAACGCTTTTTGAAGACCTTGTATTTCAAGCAAGAGATAAGATCTAGTGAAGGGACAGGGAAAAGGAGAAGACTAAAAGATAAAGATAATTTTAATATAATTTTGAATTTTGAATTCACATTTAAAATTTTTATAGGCATTATAAATTTCTTATTTTATAGAACAGACAAAGTACTGTGTAATAGAAGATCACAGATAAGTTAGACCTAATGCAGTAGATATTTCTCCAAAGCTAATCTTTATTTTTAAAAAGCAAACTTTCCTACAGCCTTTAGTAACTACTAAAGCATGAAAAGAAATTCTAATGTTGTTTACATTTTATCAGATTAATTTCATCGTATCCTATGTACATCCAAAATATACTGAAAATGGAAATAAGAACAGCACCAAAAAGAACAAGGTGCAAGCTAAATAAACTGAAATCCTATGCAGGACATCGTTCATTTTAAACCACACAACTTTTCACTGTATATTTCCAAGATGGGTTTATGGAGTCTCAGCCAAAAACTAAAGCATATTAAAATTCCAGAGACTGACTTGAAAATATTTTAGTGACACCAATTGGAGATAAAGATACTTTCAAGATACTTGAGGTAAGGGGCAGTTAAAATCTAAAAAAGGTTTAAAGGTTAAAATCTTAAAAAGGAGCTAAAGGTTTCTTAAGCTCCAACAGCTTAGTTGAAAGGTCTTCTTCCATACTTTTGGACTTGATTAGCATTATATAAAATAGCCATATCTGACTTGCTGCGTAACCAAAGTTGTGGTTATTCTTTATACAGCATCTAAAATTTCACACTCCATCAGCACATGTTCAAGCTATTTTATCTTGGCAATTAATTTATTATTTTTCAGAACACAGTGAAGCGTTGTTTTCAAGTCATTCATAACTTTATAAATCAGTCCTGCACATGAAACCATGCATCTGTGAACCGTAGAAAATCCTTGCACTCAGGCGATTAAGCTCCTGACACCTTTACTGATTAATAATCATGAAAAGAATAAGATCAGAAGCAAAATAAATGATCATTTAATAGAGAAACTCACAAAACAGCCCTTTAACTTACATATTCCATCATGTTATTCGTTTCACATTTCCTTTTGCTTAGTCTCCAATGCAAGCACAGCTAGACAAGGAGGAAAGAAAAAGAAGAAAAATGAGCTGTATTTTATTGCAGCACACAGACTAGCCCATTTGTTCACCTTTCATATTTTTCGTTCAACAAAAGCATCTGTTTCCATACTGTGCAATTCAAACTCCAACAGTACGAAGCTGCTCCCTGCGGCACTCACCTTGTGGTATAACCTATTGTTTTCCCATTCTAATAACTTCTCAATCGATCTTCGTGTCTGGAAGACAAATGAGAAAGAATTTTACTCTTGACTGGTTTTAGAAAAACTTTGTTTTGCAGCTGCTTTTGTGTGAAAAGGAGAGAGGTACAGGACAGTGACTGAGTACAAGGTGGTCTGTAGTACGATCAAAACTTGTCTGGTATAAAATAATATCTAGAACAGAAACAACTTTTTGTGATAGCCGAGTAAGTATCTTCAATCACTTTGCAATAAAAACTGTTGATATGCATGTTCTCTGGTTCTTATGGCAGTTTTAACTTTAAATTCACAGAAATTTCAAAGTGATCTAAGTATAAAAAGCAGGAGCACTGCTCCCCTATGATCAGTGATCTAAATGTACTGCTTCTAAGGTCAGCTTATACAGTCACAAATGTTGCAAACTATTTTGCAGTGCTGTATGTCAAGTGCAAATACACAGTACTCTAAATAAATGAGGAATTTTTGTTATATTTACATCCAGATTTTAGAGAGCGAAAAACCAAATGCAGAAAGTTACAGTATATTCCCCAAATAAGCATTAGTAAGTTTGTGATCTGTATAGAGAGCAAACCCAATATTTAGGAATCTAAAGGAAAGGTTTACTGCCTGTGTCATCCACACTTGACATTTCAGACAGAGAATCCAGAAAGCTGTTCTGCACAGCTTTTTAAGATTACGCATGCTAGAATTAAAGGACGTTCTGTGCTGCAAAGTTTCACAGCATTTTGAGTATAATTATTCAGTTATATTTACATTTGAGAAATACATAGTGACATTTATGGTCATTTGACTGCCAGAATACATATTGCTTAGCTCTAAATGGGATTTGCTACAGACAGTGAATAAAAAGAGGATAATTCATGGTGCCAGGTGTTAAGATGAGACCAACAGAGCTGCAGGTGCAAAAGGACGGAGCAATGACAAGGATCAAATACAACTTAGTGCAGCTGCAGCTTCCTCACAAGGCGGAGAGGGGTCAGGGGAAAGGATGAGAAAGCATCTTGCTGTTATTGCTACAAAATACAGTAAATGGACCCTAACAAACCAAACTCAACGCTGTCCGAGAAACAAAAATGTCTGAGTAAAATAAAAATTTGACAACAAATTGTTCATTTCCCCACAAATATTAACATCTTGGTTTTCAAACATCCTCTAGTTTAATATTGAAGCAGTTGTAGGGAAACACAGCTAAGCATGTACTGTGGTCACATGATTAAAAATTAGATCATTGCTATCTATCAGCATTCATTAAAGCAATTTTTTTATTATGTTTTATTTTAAAATCACAAGCCAAGGAATTATCAAACGGTGGACATACCAGTGACTAATTTATTACATCAATTGGAAATTGAGTATTTTTGGGGTTATTCTTATTATTATGTTTTTAAAGACAGTGCCCTTTAACAATAATCAGTAGACCTCACTTGTTTCTTTGTAAAGATAGCCTTTTAGAGTCTGCTCTCCTTTTAAATGAAAATAGGGCAGCAGTTATGGTCACACTTTTGTTAATTTAGTTGCCAGTCAGCTCCAAATCAAAAGAAAATAAGGCTGCAGAGTGTAATTAACATTCAGTTCAGTCGTTTTGTCCCTTGTCTAGCCCCCAAGCTTTGTTAAAATTGCCATCTGAATGCTGAAGGCTGTAGGGAAATCGATTTGATTCTAATCGCACCATGAAAAGAACATGATCTAACTGCTTTCAGCCCTCCGTAAATCTGTACTAGGTCTTTAGCACAATGCAACTTCCAATTTAAAAAGCACTGAATGTCTCGTCAATGACTTTGTGAAGAAAAAAGAACAAGGAGCAGACATAAAAATTCCAATAGTTGTTTAAGCATTAAAGTTCATTTGCATCACAGCAAACCTGAAAAGGGCTGACCTCTCAAACCGCCTCTCAGGTCTATGAAGTTGTAGCCTTGACAAGCTCACATTGACAGAGCTCATTGACTCTGAAAGGCTACTCTATCAATGGTGAAAAATGGCAATAGGTTCTACTCTGAGCAGGCATCTGCCTGCCCACCCGCTGCTAAACCAATGGCAAAACTGATTCAAAACCTGAATCTACCTTGTAATCTTCCTTTCCAGGACCTTTTAATAATAGATTAAGATCACTATACAATTTAATTTCATTGTTTGCCCTAAAGACTGTGAAAAACATCCAAGCTTTTCAAATTCCAATAAAATTACATCTATATTACAATACATAAATATAAATAAGAAATTGATAGGTACTATTAATTGGTTTATTGAAACAAAAGGACAGCTTAAAGACATTTGACTAGCATGAGATAAAAATACATGCAGACTCGAGACCATGATTCTTTATCTTCCCAGGGCCTTAAATACTACTTACCCTTCCTATAGTATAATCTGGAATAGTCATAGCTCCCAAACACACCATATCACTAATACAGAAATGCTAATGAAAATTAGACTGTAAAATATTTCTGCAAACCTCAGAGCTTGGAATAAAAAAGAAATTCATTAAACAGCATCACACAATTCACTATAGTAAGTTTTCTTCCTACTTGACAGGTGAAAAAAAGCACTTGCACGTGCAGCTTAATTAATCACTGCTCTTGACATCTCAATGATTTACAGTGAGGAGCAGGTGAGGATATACAAAACCAGAAAGGAACACTTGATTTGAGTGTAGCATTTCCAGCACACTAGGATGACAAGCTTGTATATTCTATCAATGGTGTACAGAAAAACCCATACAGCAAATTATTTGTTAGCCACAACAAAAGCACAAATTAAGTGGAAGAGAGACTTGCTTATTAGGAAGATTTAATACTATCCAGCTTTTCATTTTTTTTTTCTTAAAAACCCAGTCCAATATTTGAGCAAAGAAAAAACCCTGCAATTCAAGGACACTTTTCAGCATACCAAGGATAAGAAAATATGCTTTGTAATACATTTTATGAAAAAAACCAGCGTCTTCAATGCTATCCACAGAATTTTGTGAAACAGACCTCTTCAACTGTCTAGAAGCAATGTTTAATGAAATATTTTTGTAAAACAACAGATTTTTTAAAGATATTCATGTCTAACAGCATCTTTTGAAGAATGAGACTCCCAAAAACTCTAGCACAGAGTACACTTTCACTAATGCTTATCACTCCTGATTCATTAAAATAAAGTTTTTCTCTCAAACATAGAAGGAAAAAAAAAATCTAAGCCTAAATATGAACTTTCCATGCAGAAACAAGGATAGCACTGAATATATTACCAACTGCAAGACATTTCTGTTACACCTTTGCAGGGTCTATCCAGTTAGCTCCAGATGGAATTCTGATCTGGACAGGAAGGCTGTGCAGCAGCAGGACCCCTCTGGCAGTGCACAGCCAGGAACATGCACACTGCACTAAACCGTACTAGCAAATGGGACAAGGCCCCCTCAAGTCCTGCTGTAAATCAGTAAATGACTGGTACAATATTAAACAAAAGGATCTTACATGACTCCCAAAATGGTGCTAATTGGAGAACCTCCTTTTGTCTTTATTATGTGGGGAAACAACATGGATAGCAACAACTCGATTCTCCGCTAACAATTGTATTTGTAGTTGTTTGGGAAAAACCAAAGACTCTCCCCATGTGCATTTGATCTCTGACTTCTCATCTGAAAACATACATATGTATACCTTGTGCACTATTAGCCCAATAAATAGCATGAGATTTTCAAACTCATTCATACAAAACTTTACCACAATCAAGTATTATTGGTTTTGAATATCGCCCTGAACCAATATACTTTATGCTTAAATCTCAAAATACAAAGAGACAACACTGGGCAGACTTTTGTTAGCTTCTCACATGGCCAGAATTTGTATTATCCACCACAGAAAAAAGACAACGGATCCTGACAGAGGTGGGAGCTATAGTATCACTATATTCCACTCAGTCAAAGAGAGAAATTACAGAAGCAGGAATTTCTATTCATTCTGGCTACAAAATTTATACCCAAGTAATTTAGCTATCACCACAAATGGTGAAATAGAAAGTCAGATGACAACTGAGTCATGTATGCTCACTTTCAATATGCCAGAACATCCTCTAAGCCAAATTTGAGGCCCATACTGGTACCACAAAAATGCCAAAGCTGTACACAAAACACACTTAACTGAATGATGCACATCTGTGCTGAGAATGTCCTCATCTTGAACACTATGCCTCAAGTAAACCAATGTGAACTGCAAATTGGTAAGACTGCCATGTTGCTAAGGAATTCTCCATTTGTGAAGGGAGAAAAATCACAAAGATGAAACCTGACTTGATTTCAGACCCTGGCATCTGGACTATCTGCTTTAGTGCACAGTAGTTTGATAAGGTGTCTGTTCTACTACCTAGGTGAACGTGGAGATCTTGAGTACTTTCTACTATTAGCAGCTAGGATATTTCTTATTTTAGACCATTGTAAGACTGCTCATCCCAGAAGCCACTTCAGCATCCATGCAAGAAAGCAAGTGAAATCTATACTAAACAGAATGAAGAATATCTGGAAATAAATGCAGCAGTCTGGTGCTTTTTACAGGATCTTGAAAAATTGCCTTGTCCAACAAGATTGCTATTGCTGCATTTGCCTTACTAGATCGATTACTCTGTGCAGAAGGTGAGTCAGCCTAAAGCACAGATCAAAACCCCATAACACACAGAGAGAAATACAATCAACAGAATTCTGGAGCAGAACTGATGACATCAAGTTGACTTCATGAAACTTCACATTCTGGAAGACAGCCCTGAGGATCTGGTCTCACACGATCCATAAACTAACTCATTTGTGCAGGTCTCAACTGTGGCTTGGTACATCACAAAGAGATTAACTTAAAGTTTAGTGAACCAAATCACACCAATTACTTTCTGGAAAGGTCTCTTCCACCAAACTATTTGCTGACACAAAGAGAAGCTCAGTGTTATTTGACACTACTGCAGGTAACACTTTTTAATATCTAAACTCAAGATGATTCCTCAGTTACCCTGGTTGCCTTGATTGTCAAATCCCTGGAGTGTTTAAAGAAAGTAGTAAAGCCATTAAACATGTGCAGGATAGAGAAGGTGTGCAGAAACATGCAGCCCATGTATATTACCCAGGAGTAAAATGGAGAGGGTATTGAATCATCACCAATGTACTAACTGACAGATACTGAACAAGTATTTTCCAAAGGCATTTTGGTCTGCAGTAGAAACAACCAGCAGAGAGAAACTATCAAAGAAAGTTTCTAGAAGTTGATTAAAGTCCTCTGTAAGTTTCCTCTGAAATACACAAAATCCAAAAGATTCAATATGCTAACTGATATTTTAGCCACTGGATATTTTAGCTGTCCTACAAGAGCTAAGTCACCAACTAAGCATTGCTAGCTACTTTCTATATGGAGGTAACACTGACTAGAGGCAACCACTTGTGAGAATTTCATAATATGGACAAGCCTTGTAGCAGAAATAGTCTTGACCTTGGCAAAAAGAACACACTTCCCTTAAGAAGGCCTTGAAATGTGGTGAAAAACACATTTCACAGGCAGACTGGTGTTGAACTGATCCATGAAGCATCATGACTACACTTCATCCTGTTACTTGAACTTTTAAATAAAGATTTGTAACTCATTCATTCTAGGATGAAATTCTAGCTCTGATTCTGTCATCAAAAAGAAACAAAACCCATGAAGCTCTGATCCCTCCAAGGAAATTATTCAAATCTAGACATGACAATCTAAAGCATCCACCTCCTGCTGAAGGACATTCCCACCGAAAAGGCCACAGAAAATGAACATGTAAATTGGAATTGACCATAACAGGGATGAAAATACGATCAAATCTCCACCAAGGAACTCATCAGGTGTCATTCTCTGTGGGAAACTTTACACTGAACATGAATGAAAATTCCACCTCCATCTCCTCTTTTAAGGTTAGAGAGATGTTCATTTTGGTCCCTGTCATTTATTTCCAAAATATCCATGAGTATGCCACAGAAAATAGTTCAAGGCCAATGTAGGTTGAGAAGCTAAAGAATCTCTGGTTACATCTCTATTAAGAAATGAAACTGTGCCCAGAAACACTCCCATTCATTTCAAGCCAGCTGGCAGGGAACAGTTTACATCTCTATCAGTAAGCTTTCATAACCTCCAAACCACTCATAGTGCCTGAAGCATTCTGATAATGCCTATGAATTGTTACACCATACAGACCCAGAGCCTGCCAGGGACCCTCCTAAAAGTACAAATTACAAAGCACCGACTCCTAGGAACATTCCCAGGTTTAGTTTATTAGCACATAGGAATCCTTTGATTCCTGCTGTTAGTAGTGTCTAAGGACAGTGGCCAAGAATGGGAGGGAAGCCTCGTGGCCAGAAAGACTGAAAGGCAGCACAAAACTCCATAGAAGACTGCAAAATCCATTACTTCATTAATCTGCATGCTGAAGAGAATAATCCCTTTTAAAGGGACAGCTCCTACAGTCCCTTGTACATCTGAGGGCGGAATCAGAAAAATACTGATTGATCCTGTAGCTACTTTACCAATTTAGAAAAAATAAATCTGGCAACTTAGTATTTCCCATCATCACTACTGTTCTAGATTCAGTCATTTATTCCAAAATTCAGCAAAAAATATTTTTACGAGCTCCAAAATTAGAAGTACCTGGTCACTCCACACTTTACATGTGTTTGGTATGGTACAAGATTTATTAACTCTTTCACTCTTCTCCTTTGTAGAACTGCCCCCCTCATCCTCCCAGCTGTTTTTTCAGCAGTAATGGTTCTTGATCTTGAACTACTGTTTTCTTCATTAAATAACTTTATTTTTATATAGTGCTTGAGTTACTGAGAATGCTACACTTCAGCAGAAATAACATTTTACTGTGATTTGTTTTAATAAAGTGTAAACATGAATACTTTCCAGACCTAGGGTACTTTGAGAAAAATCAAGAGAAGAGGCACAGAAGTGTATCACTACTTCACACTTGCCAGAACTCCATTCTGGTTTTATGTTTTACAGTAAAGTCTAACAAGCTATTGTTCTGTCAAGTGTTTCTACTTAGTTTAATTTTATCATATAAATTTCAGGTAATTTTGTGTTCTACTACTTTGCTCAACAGTGTTTGCATATGTTCCTTATTTGGGATTATATTTAAGCTGCTAAAGACAGAACCCTAAAAATGTTCCTTTCTAAACTGATTTCCAAATCTTACAACTAACTAGGTCATTTTAGCATGCTCTTTCAAAATAGCTCTATGCAAATTTCACCCAACACATGCTTGTAGTTTCAGGAACACGTCAGCCTGGACAGGAAGAGCAATATCAAAAGCAACACTAAACCCAAGTAACTGCACAATCCCTTTATATACCTTAGCCATCACAATATAAAAGAGGCTGTAACACAGAAATGTTAATTATACCCAGATTGTTTTGATTAATATTAAAATGTTCAGAGACATAATTCTAATTACAAATACAATTAAATTTTAAATAGCATTTAGAATATTTATGATACATCCCAGAGATACACAATATTTAGGATTTATATAAAATCAAGAGAAAACAAAATCACAAATTTAACTTCAGAATATATATTTTTGAACTACTAAAAGGTTTGTATTTGATCTAAAAAGAACCAAATTAGTATTCTGTGATCTCCTTTTATCTGTAAGTATGCTTCATGCCAATCTTATTGCCCTGTCCTCCACCAAGCAAGTCTGCAAATTAAAACACATGGTAAAACTAGCTGCTCCCACACCCCACTGTGCACCAGGAAAGCACATGAAAACCTGGTAAGCTTTTGTAGGTTGCTGTGAAGGAAATGAAATCTGATTTCAGATACATAAAAAAAATAACCACACAGGTATACACACCATGATTTTACATTTATTTGTTGTACAAGCTGAGCTGCTTGAGCATATGGATGACTTAGTGACTCTTCTGACCAAAATTATAGTTAATAACAGCTAAAGCAAAACACACCAGGCCTGAATCTTCTGATTTTTTAAGTTTCCTTTCATAGTTAACACTTTTAAAAGAACTCCTCCAAATACATTTGAAAACAATGGTCAAGAATGCATATTTGATATATACAAGTTCCACTTTAAAAAAAAGTTTTACTAAGTTGACTAGAGCCAACACAGAAATTCTACGTGCTCGGGTTAGGATAACCATAATAAATACATTAAAATTTTAAAGATTCTTCCAAACTGAACTATAATATAAACTGTCTAAAACACTTCAAAAACAAGGCACCTTTTATCTTAAGTAATTGCCTTGTGTAACTCCTCAGAAAAGCATTAAGGTACCATTAAGAGTACCTCCAGTGCAAAGTCCCTTGCAGATGGGCATCGGAGAAAAACATACATTTTCTTCAGTTTTGATAATAAATGTAATGTATTCATAAATTCAATAAACTGATCTAATGTATTTTAACATTAGTGTCATCCACTGACAAACAAGACTATAAAATTTAAGGAAATTCATTCCAGCTCCTCCACCACATATTTAATTTATACTCTGGAAGCTGTAATTAGCTATGTTTATACAGCAATTTGAAGATGTGAACTGCTATGAAAGTGACAACTAATGATGAGGCTTAAGCAGCATTCATCAGCTTTGTGTGAATTCACAAACAAACAAATCACTCTTGAAAGTATTAGTACAGATCACACTGTTAAATATCTAATTCTATTCATTTTAAAAGATTGCCCATGAATCATTTGAAACATGCAATTTACTTGTACAATACCAGCTTTTAAAAATCTAGCAGTACTGCAATGCTATCACAGTTTTCATTGTTACTGTTTCTGTTGAAATTATATATCCTATTTACCCATCAGGAACTACAGCATTTAGTTAATGCTGAAAATGAGTGCCAATTCATTTGAAAAAGTGGCTTCAAATGGGCACCTCAGCCTGCAGTGCTTTTTGAATTATAATTCACTATGCCATTCTTTTTATTCAAATAACAACAACTTAAAGACTAAATGTTCATTTGTACAACCTGGAATTTGTCCCAGAAAAGAAGGTGAATTCTATGAGTAAAACTGCTTAAGATCATTTATGATCCAGATCTGCAAATGAGGGACTGTACTTCCTGCAACTTTCTTGCAGCTTTTATTCATTAAAATCGAATTAAGACCACATAAAAGGAGAGAAGCAATAAGATACTGAATCAAACAAAACACTTATTTTACTGCTGAAGAGTAGAAGGCTTCTTCCAAATATCTCAGTGCAAATGGAGAAAGGAAACAAGACTATGCAAGGACTCCAAAACCAGCACTGAAAAGAAAAATTCAGTGAAGGGAAAGCTTTCACTGCATGGAAACAAATTAAAATTACATAATTAACAATTAAACTTACAAACATTTGTTGCTAAATTAATTCCTAGTTTGAAGCATCTGTTGATTTAAGGAAACAAACCATTACCTTATTTTTCACTACATGAAATGAAGCATGTATTCCTATTATACAGAAACTTTCAATAATTTCACAAATTGTACTTACATTTGTGATAACTTTCTCATGTTAAAACTTAAAGAGTCAATGAAAGACAGTAAAAGTACAGAATGAAGAGAACTACTAAAAAAATTATTCTAACTCTGAAGCTGCAATTGACATTTTATCTACATAAACCATTACAAAAAACAACCTATATCTGAAAAAGAGCCACAAACTATACCAGCAATTCAAGACCAGGGTAGATTGGTTCAGACTCATTCAAACAGACATTTCAACTGGTCATTCTGTGAAAAATTTCTATATTAAAACTGTTGTTTCATTTAATAAAATCCTTGAGAAACCCTCCCACTTGTTAGCTCCCTATATTTGTAATTCAACAAAACAAATTATTTAGTCTTCTGTTTCAGCAGAAAAGGGCAAATATGAAGACTTGTGTATTTTTGTTATGAAATTAAAACACAATCTGCACAAATTTCAGGTTGGGAACACTCCCATCATGCTTTCAGAAATCAAACTCTCTAATTGTAAAGTCTTGGGAGTCTATTGTGATCATTGCAGCAAAGGATATAACAGAAGTCAGCTCCAAGTAACTGTCCCTTCTCTGGGAATCACTTAGAACAGGGCTGAGCTAGCAAAGCTCTCAGGGTAACATTTCTCAGACAAGTGCAAGTAATGCAAAAGAAGCAGCCTTTTATTTATTGATCATTTGTTATACTTGTTTTACAGTATGAGTACAAGTGGGAAATAATTCACTGTACCTAGAAATTAAAGGGAAGAAATAAGCATACATCATCATGGACCCCTGTTTCCTCAAGAATCCTGGCTGTTGTGACTTGTGGCTGAGTCCAGCCAGGGAAAGGATAGCTAAAGAAGTCAAAGCATGAAAGGTAATTTGATCAACACAACCCTCTTCCAAGACACAGGTAAAGTCTGACACACTCAGATTGAGAGTTCAAATGTGAGCAGTTCACACCAAATATTTATGTATCAGCAAAACTGCAGCATTAGCAGCAAACCAAGGTGATAGTGGGAGAATATCAAGTTGCTTCTTGTCACAGTTCTACTGGAATCTACTGAGCAAATAACAGACTGGAACCTAGATGAACCAGGTATTTTTTACAACTGCTGTTTTTGCTGAGCAGCTCCAGGTAATTCACAATGCAGTTTCTCTTATTTCTACACTTCTAGGAAAGTATGCAATGTTAGTTTCCTGCTCTTGTCACAGCACTTTGACATAAACTGATGGAAAGTCCTAAGATTTTTCCTTTATGCAGAAGCTTGTGGATACAATTCAATACTGATTGGATTATTATTACAGGGTTCAAACCCTGTAACTCCAGGTAAGAGGGATTTGTATTACTTCATATTTTCCCGCTATAGATCGACCAAGACAAAGTTAAATCCACCCATATCTGTACAAGCAACCCAAGTGGGAGTAACTTTTCACCATTTTTCTGTAAGTAAAAGTAGTAGCCCTGACTAGAATCATTAAAAATTCTTCTGCTTGTTTCCTACGCTAGAATTTCCAAACATGTCCTTGAAAAATATTCCACAGTTTTCCCTCCTAACTCCTCCAGCACAGAAAAATGATCCTTCTCAGCCATTTCCAGGATGAAGAGTTAGGAGCTTGGGAAAGCACTCTCCCTTTTCCCTTTTAGAACACAAGTTAATTAATTCTCTATATACACTCTTCAGATGTCCAACAGGCACCAAGTTCTGAGTTCTCCATCTGAGAAACAACCCTGTAAGGACAAATTCATTTCGCAAGCTGCTGACACGGACAAGTGATGCTGATCCAAAATCTCCACATTGATTTAAATTACTTTTACTCTGGAAGAATAATCAAACTGTTATCAGTGTCTAGTGCCACTGTGCCATCTACAGTGGCACAAGATACTTTGTTTAGGCAGCTGAGCCCTAGTTACACTAATGCTAGACATCCAAGTGCAGAAAAAGATGCAAAGGTCCATAAATGTCTTCTGATGCCAACTTTAACAGGAAAAATGCAACATTTACTGATAGTCTGGGCCACACTCTAGGATGACTTAGACAAGTTCAGTCACAAATCTGTGTCCATGCTCCTGCTGTTCATATTATTTCCAGGACTCTTCTCTCATTATGCATTCTATATTACAGCAACAATGACACCATTATCTTCTTTCCAGCATCCTCTGAACAAAGTATCTGTGGTTGGGGCTTTTTTTTTTCCAGATTTATCCTTTTGGAAGGAGCTTACCTTTTTACCTTACCCCACACATCTTCTCTAACTGTTGCTTGACCAGGTTCCCACACAGAACCTCTCTCCTTAGCTTCAAACTGTTTTCTGACTCCAGATGCTAGAAGCCCTTGTATTTTTTCTGACACTGTTTGACACTGTATAAAAAGTTGATTATAGGACTCAGTCTAGAAGATGAGAGCTTGTGACATCAGCCCCTACCAAGTTACATCCTGTTATCATTTCCTGCTACAACACAGTATGTGAGAAAACTGGGTCAAATTTCATAACAGCAGAAGCATTCACATTTAGAAGTTAAACGTGGACAGTAGCAATGGATGCTTCTCTTGTGTTTGCTACCTACAGTGCTAGGCCTTGAAAGGTAAAGGACTTCTCTACAAGCTAGTGAAGTCACCTGCTTATCTGTAGAAGCAACCACCAGATTCTAATTTCTTCTAGAAGATTTTTGGGCTAAGGATATATGATCATGCTACAGGATACATACCAGTTTGCAACAGCTTGAAGATAAAAAACTTAGGGTTTCATATAATTCACACTGACACCAATATTTTTGTTTTGGTTCATTTCTCCACAGACTCCAACGTTACCAGGAGGCTTTTCTACTTTATTTTGTATACAATTAAAATTAGCCTTAAGTAATCTCTTAAAGGGACTAAGCATTAAGATCTTAACACAGATAGTCAGATGATACAAAAATGCATACTGGTTTTGCTATAATCAATGTTCATCCCATAAATCTTTTTTTAGAATGCCTTTACTTATTAAGTCTAAAAAATGATGATTTTGATAAAGAAAATGATGACAATGTTCATATACTGAACTGTACCCAAGTTGTAGCATTAAGAGGGAGAACACAAGAGAGAACATATACAAGGCATGACATGAAATGGAAAGATGAACAGTACTAAATAGTGAGGAGATGATAGGGAGGCACAGAGACTTCTTGCACAGTAGTGAAATAGAACTAGCCAAAGACAATTTTTACACACACAGAAAAGGTGGGAGGATAGTCTAATTAACTGCACTGAGAAAAGGAAGTGAAAAGCAGGCATGTGTAATGAGATTCTGTGGTGAACAATGCTCTAAGTGCCAAGAGTACATAGATAAAAGGCTATTTTCAAGTTCTTCATGTAAAAAAGAAAAAAAGGCATCCTACTCATCTAAACTTGGAAGAAAATTTAAAAAGAAAAATCAACTATTCTTTTTAAAAACTTCTCTTTTAACAAAAACCATGTGCTTCTTTAGGGTCACAGTGTAATCAGAAGCTCCTCAAAAACAAACTGCCACTCATTCACTGGCAAATTCTCATCATCTCAAGGTATCACAGAGAAGATTCAGCTATTAAAGAGTATATTGAAAGTTGGTTCAATAACAATAGCAGCTTTATAAATGGCTCTCGGAGGTATTCAGCTATACAACCTCTCATTTAGTTACAAGCTCAAAGTCCTGACTGGTATCTCCTGTAACTTTAACCAGTACAGCTGACAATTGATACCAAAATGTACAAAATAAAAGCGATTTAAGTAAGTTCTAGTAACAGTTTTTAATGGCGAAGGAGGAAAAAAACCTAAAAAAAACAAAATGAGAGCAAAACCAGTACAATTATAACTATCAAAATTATATTAATAATTCAACTTACTCTTTTACTGAGGCAGATAACTGGCCACATACTACAACCTAAAGTGCAGCAGCAGCAAAGGCATCCACATAGAAGCCATCGCACATTAACTGGAAGATTCTTCTTAAGACAACTGTTAACTCTACTGATGCTGGCTTTGAATTCTTCAGGTGCAACCTACGAGGGAAATGAAAAAGAAGAAACAAACTAGTACTACAGCATTGTACTTTGTTACTTTTACAGTACTCTATACTTGGAACACTTGTTTGTGTAATAAAACCCGAACTCCAATTCCAAACTTCTATTCAAAGATACTCACCTTTCCAGTTAAAGATGAAGGAAATTCTGCTTCAAATTTGTTACTTAGTCCAAACCTGCAAAAACAAAATTTAGATTGTAGCAAAATTATAAATAACCCTAATCCATGCCATAAATTACAGGCACCTCATAATACTCTCAGGGTCTGTATCAGTAACAGCATTTCAGGAAAACACTAGTTGTTATTAAGAGTAATTCTTAAAATTATACTAACAAACAAAAATATACCATTGTACACAGATTAAAAGCCATCTTGCCCATAGTATCTTCTTCTAGTTCTCTTGATAATACTGACTCTTCCCCAAAGTCAGCAAAACCTATAAGCAAGAGTGGCAAGTGAGCTAAGTGAAGTACTTAAGGGGAAAGGGAAGCAATTTAAGGCCACAGTTGGCACTACCTCTCTCCTGCACCAGTACAGATGCATCTTGAAGAAAAGCTCATCCAGTGCTAAATAACTGTTCTAAGCATAAAAATGGAATAAACACCAGCTTGATTTTCAGAAAAGAAATACCTAGTAAGTTTCAAAACACAAAATGCTAAGTAACAAAACAAGGCTTAACAATAACTAATTATAAATGTGAAGTTGTAAAGCAGTTTGAAATGAGCTGGAGTTACTAAATCTACTGGGTTTTACAAGACTTAAAGGTCAGAAGAGTGCTAGCTTATCTATTAAAAACGTTTTCTACCTTACAGTTGTTTGGTTGGGTTCACAAATAGATGAACCTCAAAGAAAACCTTATTATTTTCTGGCATCTGGGCTGGACAATAACTTCAAGTAGAGACTATACAGACTATAAAATCTTTAATGTGACTGGCTACTAATTTGGTATACAGCAGTCAGTGTAAAATTTAAGTTAAGTTGTAATTAAAAAAATTCTGAATATAAACAGAGCAGTCTATCAGATACTACAAACAAAAATCAGAAACTAAACTACTCTAGACTTGAAATACTGGCAGCAACACCTATCACACATTGCTGCATTGTATGCAGAAAAGCTTACCTGAGCCTTGACAGCTGAAGACTTTAAACACATAATTTGCTTTCACAATATGCTATTGAGCAGCTAGGTACTTCCCAGAGTTTTAGAGTTGTTTTTCTTTTTCTTACTGAACTGAATGATCTGCATGCCAATGGAGAACTTGGTCCAAGTAATCAAATAGGCAATTATGTGGTAAGCTATTGTGGAAATCTCATAAAAGCCAGTGGACAAAAAGTGGCAGATGAGTTTCTCTGTAGATATATAAAAGGTGGTGAATTTTGAGATTCCTAAACTATACTTATGTGACACTCCACTAAAGTTTGACAGGTACAGCTCACAGGACAGATCTTTTACCACCACTCCTGATTCTCTTAAACATCACCTCAATGCAAGCACCAGTCACCAGAAATAGCAATAAAATACTGGGCACCACTGGGAAAGAGATTAACAATTTTAACTCTCCATGAAACCCACATACTCAGTACTGGGTGCAGCTCTGGTATCCACATTTCATGAAGGATTTGGAGTTAGAAAAAGACAGAGAGAAGGAAGGCTAGTATAATAAAGGGAATAAAGCAGCTGCCTCAATAGACTAAGGCTAACATTAAGCTGGAAAAGAGAAGGCCGAGAGGGACACATGATTAAAGTGCAAAGTTTCAGGAAGGCAATGGTAAGGGGAGTGTCCATCCACAAATCCCACAACAGAGCGCTTTGACTGAAATTAGCCAGAAATTGGTTTAAAACAGTTAAAAGAAAGTGCAGCTAAAAATAAAGTGCAAGTAGCTAAGTTCTGGGTTTGTTTCCACTTGACATTACTGATGCAAACAGTGCCAAAAGATTTGAAGGAAGATTACACAGGTTCCCTGACAGACACACTAAAGCAAAGACAATGCTGAAGCATACGTCACTCACATAGCTGCCAATGCCAGAGAGTACCAGACTGGACACCAGGAACAGCCAGGCTCACATGCAATCCATACACAGCAATTCCTGCTGACAAAGTTTGCAGCAGCACACTGGGCTATGTAGCTGGAGGATGTAGGTGACTTTTTCATAAGGTCTTAAGGCAAAATAAGCAGGTAATTTTCCTATCAGTGATTACATGCAGTAGAATCATACAAATATAAAATTATTTGTGTTGGAAGGAATAAAAAATCATCTAGCCTAATCTCCCTATCACTAGATCAGGCTGCTCAAAGCTGCATCCAACCAACACTTCCAAGGAACCAAGTGTTCCATTGAATACTTCCAATGGTGGTGCATCCACACCTTCTCTGGGCAACCTGTTCCAGTGTCTCATCACCTTCATCTTTATATCCAACTAAACCTATACTCTTTCTGTTTAAAACTATTCCCCATAGTCCTGTCACCATAGGCCCAGGCAAAAAGTCTTTCTCCACCCTTTTTATAAGCCTCTTTTGCATACTGAAAGGCTGCAAAAAGATCTCACAGGAAACCTTATTTACACAGAAGTTATCTACCATATTTCAGTAATTCTAGCTAGAACAGTAGCTCTGCAAGCCTGTAAGTCTCTCAAAACTGGTGAAATAACAAATGAGTATTGTTACAGAGTAACACATATGGCAAGTTTACTACTTCAACACAGAACAAAGCCAAATTAACTTACTGGAGACATCGCTACCATTGAAAATCTTGCTGAATACTCCATGACAGGAGGACTATCCACCTTTCTGCAAACTGCTGAGTGAAAGTAAGCACTGAGGCAAAAGTTATGTAAATGTCAGAGTCATGCCCTATCAGTTAAGTGTAATGCCCTACTTAAAATTGCTAGTAAGTTGAAGTGGAAACTAAAGTATGAAAAAACCCTTGGATTCACATACATTTTAGAAGCCTCCAAGCCTGGAGAATGACTTCAAGCTCAAGATACAGAGGTGCCATCCCAAGTCTCAAAACTAAAAGGTAATGCCAGTATATTTACTATATAATTAGCTTATTAAATCAGTATTTGTGAAGTATTCAAATGTTGACAGCTCCATCAAACACAAATATTCATAAAGCTCACAAAAGTCATGCCTGACAAAAGCAGCTCCCACTGGAAAAGCTCTACAGCTACCTGAAATTACAAACATTGAGGCAGAGTGAGGCACAGAAACATCAAACCAATGCAGTTACACTTGGTTGAAGTCACAAGCAAAGAGACTGAGAGCCAGTACTCAAGGCTTGTGGTAATGTTTAATACATGGCAGGGTAGCAAAGCTGAAACTAACTCAAACAGTTACCAGCATAATTTTGAGCTTGACACGTCAGAGTCTTGTCACCATATGCAGGTAGTAAAAAAGCATATCATACATTGTAAGTAGTTATGTGATCTCAGGATTTTCACTCCTGACTGCAAGCTGAAATTTGGAAATTAAAGGATTAGAAACTCCACAGAACACTCCTACATGTTCAATGTAAACACATAACTGCTCTGACCCAAAAAAATAGCAAAAGTAAGCCTTAAAATAAAATATTGGAAATCAATGTTTTGGAGATGCATTTCCTCAGACAGCTGTCCTATTAGCTTTCTTTAGTACAATACTGCATCTCCAGTGACACACACCCTTCTCTGCTTGCTCTGTGCCTTCCCACTTTACATCATGTCTTCAACAGATCCATGCTCACCTCACTTTCTTTACCCTTCCTGGACCTGAACAAGCATTTCTGGAACCTGACTCCACTTCAAAGGTACAGATAAATTCCTGCCCTTGTATACAGTGGAGAAAGAAATGGTGAGAGGTGGAAACTTTAAAGTACAGAGGTTTACAGTATAGGACACAGACAATTTGGAACCTTTCCCAGCATGCAGCTCAGATCACCCTAACAAAAAAATTTGACACATGCTATCCTCTTCCTCCTTGTCCTCTCTTATGGGGACACTAAACCATTTTTTCACTGCCTTAACTCTACTCTTTAGGTCCACATGTTCCCAACCCTTAACAAATAAATATACATTTCACAAATCTTAACATGCTTCATGATTCTCACATAGTCCTGTTTTCAGTCTCACATAGCCCTGTTTTCACTCACATGTCCTTGATACAGAGTCAGGTTGAAAAATACATTAGCAGACTTCAGTTTAATAATAAAGAACTTACTTGGATAAATACATTTTTTATAAGTTCTTTTTCCCCCCACAAAAAGATATCTTGCATTAAGATATAAGGTGCTGTAACAACAGCACGGAAAGGCATTCATCAGCACATCCCAATGGCTCACCACCATTCCAGCACTGCAAGAACAAATCCAGTATTACTAGTTAATACAGTCTGCTATATATATGAGACATGTCTCAACTGGTCGAGGAACAGGAAAACAGTCACTGGGAAACAGACTGGAAAACACTATCAGGCACCTACCATAAATATTCTCTTCAGGATGTCAAACACAGCATGTACCTCCACTCCTACCATAATACAGATTTCAGATACAAATATGAAACACCTTGGACTTTCAGTTCAGTTTTAAGTAAGGATCTCTATTTTCACAGTGTTTTCAAATTTTTGCCATTACAAGAGAGAACCTAAATTTTCAGCAGCCAGGTGATGTTACTCCTGTCTACCAAGCTATCAAAACTCTGCTGGTGTGAAAACAGTTTAACTGAATATTTAAAAAACAATGTTAAAAAAAAATTAGCATTGCCGGCCACCTGCTTCAAACAGTGAGTTTAAGGAGAAAACTTAGTGCTAACCAAAAGCTCCACATCCTCAAAAGGCAAAGACTTCAGATGCTTTATTTGGATAATATTTAACTGCTTTCCTTTAACTGATTTTAATTACTCAGCTTAGAAAAGACTCACACACTTCCATTCTCTGTTGGATGAAATCAAGTAATGGTAAATGTCTTCCTGATGTTAATATGTACTCATGGAATTGACATATTTCAAACTCAACTTTATGTAAGATCAGAATGCATGTGACAACAGACTATGGAAAGAGAGCTTCTGTTTAAATACACACAGCAGAAGCAGTCAGCAACTCTTCAAACTGCAGAGCCAGGGAAAGATCAACCCGGTATTTGCTTAACTGCTGATCATTTCTGTCAGACCTTCAAAATGCACACATGCTTTTATGCTGGCAAGACTAATTCATCATGTACACAGGACTAGACCTATTCCTTATACTCACCAAATGAATGTTCTAAAAGGGATATAACTTTTAATAATAAGCTTCTGGATCAATGACCAAAAAAATTATAGGCTGTACAAAGGTAAAAGTGGCTGATGCTATGTAGTTTACTGTTAACACCTGGCACAGTGAAGAAAGTAGATGAAGATCAATTGCCTAATTTTGGAGGCACACACTGGTATTTCATTGCTCATTCAAAACCTAAAGAACAAGTACTTCAAGGAAGATCTTAAAGTAATAATGAGCTAGTAACTATTAATGAACAATTATCAAGTTAGCCATCCTTCAACCACAAGGCCCTTACTAGTCACAGCCAATGCTTCACAAGCTTCCACTAACTGGCCTGCATCTTGTCTTGCACAACTTACCTTCAAGTATTGAAGAAGAAACCAATGTTTGCCTCTGTTTCGGTTATTTGTACTTTTCATTTGCTAATATGAAAACTATTTCATTGTGGTTTTGCTCTGTTTTCCAGAAACAGACTAGGCTACTGGCTTATTTTCAGTGAATCACTGGTACAGCTTCTGTTCACAACAAACAGCCATAAGTTGAACACACTGACACATGCTTCTACTCTTTCCCAGGGCCGCCTTGGCCTCCAGCCCCATCTATGTCCTTCTAAGTTTCCAAATCTCTCTCAGCCTATCCATAACTTCCCGTTTTTAACTAGACAGCTAACTGCACTGCCCAGCTATTAGCACTTGTGTCAACCTAATAATAAAGCAACAATACACCCAAGTGCCAAAAAAAATTGTCAAGTCAGTATCTGAAAATCAATAGAGTTTATGAGACTCAGAGAAGCCAATCACTGTATGTTCAGCTTTCATGTCTGTGCTACAAACCTAGTTCTGCTGAACACTGAATACAAAAGAAACCAAGTTTGTACAAAAGTTTGTACTACTGTGACTTGTCTCCAGGTCTGTATTTCAGCTTCTGACATTATACATTGTAACTGACAACTACTACACTTCAATGGAGTGAGCCTGACAGAACTGATGGAAGGAATGATACCCTCATCTCTTACATTATTGACAAGTACTACACAAGCTCATGGTCACTTGCTGCTAGATGCAGATACCAAACATACACAAAACAAAGTTGCTTCCATGTCAAACACAGCGAAACAACACACAGCAATCACAACATCACTTTACACATAGCTATCGGAATAACTGATGCCTTCTCTTTGTTAAAGTCCTCAGAGGTATATTAGCAGCCACAAGTTAAATGGGAGTGGGTAACAGGAACATAAACAACCTTGTTCAATAGTCCAGCCGGTCATGTGCTGGCAGATACCTGTTACACAGAGGAACTGAGGCACCTTACTTCCTGACAGCTCATCATTTTGGACAAATACTTCACATTCCTCTGCCAGTCACAGCCCAAGCCAGTCTTGTTTCCTCAGCCCTAGCGAGAGGTTTGCACCCGCCTGCGAGTTTCCAGGCGGCTCCCGGCTGCCCAGCGGGGCCGACAAGAGCCCTGTCGCAGCCCCAGGGACGCAGGGGAAGGGCAGCAGCCCCGGCCGGTGCTGCCCACGCCCACCCCCCGACTTGCCCCAAGTTGTACCCCCGAGCCCGGCGCTCCAGCCGCCCCCGTCCCGCCGCCCGGGCCTCCTCCGCCGCCCGCCCCGGCCAAGCAGGCCCCGGCGCGGCCCTTACACGGTGACATGGCCAGAGCCGCGCACCACCACCGGGTCGGGGGAGTACTTCAGGAGCTGCTCCTCCAGCGCTCGTTCCTCGTCCTCCTCCTCTTCGTAGATCTCATCGAAGTCCGCCATGGCCGGGCCGGGGCGTCCGATGAGCCACAGGAGCCGGGGCGACGCGACGGCAGCCGGCCAGGGAGGCACACAGGAGGGTCCGGCGGGGGCGCCCCGGGGCGGGGCCGGGCCGGGCCGGGCCGGGCGGCAGCAGGGCCGCGGCAGCGGCTGAAGCGGCGGCGGCTCCGGGCGGGGAAGCGCCCGTCACCCTCCGCGGGGGGAGGGGGCGAGGGGCGGGGCAGGAACAACAACAACAACATCCGGCCCCGGCCCCGCCCCCCCGCTCGGAGCCGCGCCGGCCGGGGCGGGCCGGGGGCGGGCTGGCGGCGGCCGGGGTATGAGGGGGCTCCGGGAGCGCGGCGCTCCCAGGGACGCGGAACGGCTGGGAGCGACCCCACAGCGGTCATCGGGTCCAACCCCCTGCTCGAGCAGGGTCTTCCTAGAGCGCAGGGCATAGGATTGTGTCCAGACGGTCCCTGAGTGTCTCCGGTGATGGAGACTCCACAGCCGCTCTGGACAATGTGTTCTGAAGTGTGGTCACCTGCACAGTAAAGAAGTTCTTCCTCCTTCCACTAGACCAGGTTGCTCAAGGCCTTATCCAGCCTGGCCTTGGACACTTCCAAAGATGAAGCATCCACAGCTTCTCCATGCAGCCTGTTCCAATGTCTCACCCTCACAAAAAATGTAAAAACTGTGTCTTTCTCTCACAGTAAATAATTTCTTGCTAATGTCTAATACATGTCTTTGTAGAAAGTCCCTCTTCATCATTCATGTAGGCCTCCTTCAGGTATGCAAGCCACCTTCAGGTCACTTGGAAGCCTTCTCTTCTCCAGGCTGAACACCTCCAATTTTCTCAGCATTTCCTCCTAGCAGAGGTTTTCCAGCCCTCCAATCAACTTGGGGGCCCTTCTCTGGACTCACTCCAGCAGCTCCATGTCCTTCCTGCGTTGGGAACCCCAGAGCTGGATGCAAAGTTCCTTCCAGGTGGGGTCTCACCAGAGTAGAGGGGCAGAATCCCCCCCCTTTCCTGCTGCCCACGGGGCTCTGGATGCAGCCCAGGACACCTTTGGCTCTCTGGGCTGTGAGTGCCCATGGCTGGGTCATGTCCAACCTCTCACAGCACCCTCAAGTCCCTCTCAGCAGGGCTGCTCTGGATCTGTTCATCCCCAGCCTGTGTTCATGCTGGGGCTGCCCCAACCCAGGTGCAACACCTTGTGCTTGGTCTTGTTAAACATCTGGAGATTCCTATATGCCCACTTCTTATGCTTGTCCAGATCCCTCTGGATGAAATCCCATTCTCCAGGTGTGTCAACACCACCTCTCAGCTTAGTGTCACCTGCATATTTGCTGGAGGTGCATTAGATCCCTTTGTCTATGTCACTGATGAAGATATTAAACAGTGCTAGTCCCAATACAGACCCCTGAGGGATGTCACTTACCACTGATGTCCATCAGGAGCTGTTGACCCCCACCCTCTGGATGCAACCATCCAACCACTTTCTTATCCATCTCACAGCTTACCCCTTAATTCCATCTCTCTCCAATTAAGAGAAAAGGATGTTGTTAGCTTTTATAGGCTTTACAGAAGTCCAGATAAATGACATCTGTAGCACTCCCCTTGTCCAATTTCATTAGTGTGAAAGGAATTCTGCATTCCCCTTTACTTTCCTAGTACTTCGTGTATCTTATTTACAATAGCCTCCTTTTCACATTATAATTTTTGCTTTGAAACCTGCAGGGTTTTTTTCCTAGCTTGTTTCAGTACATCATAGAATCATAGAATGTTTGAGTCAAAAGGGACCTTAAATATCATCCAATTCTCCTGCCATAGGGAGGGGAACTTTCACTGGACCAGATCACTCAAAGACCCATCCAGACTACCCTTAAACACTTCTAAAGAGAGAGTACCCACAACTTCTCAGGGCAGCATATTCCAGTGCTTCACAACCCTCAAAGAAAAGAATTTCTTACTGACATCTAAATCTAAACCTATAGTGTTTCAATTTAAGGCCATTTCCCCTTCTCCTATCACTGCAGGCCCCTGTAAAAGCTTCCTCTCCAGCCTTTTGTAAGCTCCCTTTAGATACTAGAAGGCTGATGTGAGCTCTCTACAGAGCCTTCTCCAGGCTGAACAATCCCAACTCTCCCAACCTACTTTCAATGGAGAGGTGCTCGATCCCTCCAGTCATCTTTGTGGCCCTCCCCTGGATTTGTTATACTGATCAGTTTATTTTCTGAAAGACTACGTTGCCACTCACTCTCCATTACTCATAAAGATCCTCATGGTGTATTCCTCAGGTGCAGAGTGTACACAAAGATGTGATGATGCTTACTGCTCTGTGTAAAACCAGGGTAGAAGCAGCGTGGTTGTGAGGGAATCCACGACACTGGCTTTGCTGGCAAGGCAAAAGCAGCATTTTGTGCTGTCACACTAGAAAAATGTGACAGTATTTCTATCATGAGCTTCTTGTAGCAGGTTTCATTTCCTAAATAAAATAATTCTACAGCATAACACAGAATTCACCTGAGTAATAATGCACTTTCATACTAGTATGTTTAACTCATGGGGTTTTTACTTAGTTACTCTTCTTACATGTCTCACACAGAAATTGCATTTAGCAGGACTGATGGCTCAATAATTCCATCTAACAGTCCTGAAATTGAGTAAGTGGACTAAATTTAATACTGGCAAAAGCAAAAGAAAACCCAGTAGTTTCAATGAAACTATGCCTCCTTGTTCTACCTCACTCTACAGATGAATTTGGTAACCAGTTTGTTTTCAGATACCTGTTTCGCAGTAGCAGATGGAAAATCAGGGTTAATGCTGTGCAGCGCAGCAGCACCATGCTGGGAGTCTTGGAAATGACATTGAAGGGATGGGCTTACCTACATCACACTGAAGCCCTTGGAGCGGTGCTGCAGGGACCAGGAAATGTTGGAGGTCCCAGATCCCTGTGCTGTGTGGCATGACAGGCTTGGTTAGCTCACTTGATGGATTTGAGATAAGACAAGAGAAAGAAAATCCCAAGCCTCTCAATCTCGATTTAGGTGTGCATTACTTGCCTAACAAATGCCAGTTCCACAGTCTGCAGTTTCCAGGTGTTCAGTATGTGGCAGCATTTAATAGATGAAGAGCTGTGGCAGGCATGATGTGGAAGTTCTAAGGTTCTAGGCTGAGGTGCCCACGGTGCTTCAGTGGGTGTTCATAGCTCCTGTGCTCAAAGCCTTCAGCACTGGACTCAGCAGTACTGGACTGCCCTCAGAGGCTGCGAGGAGACTCCTCATTTTGTGCAGCTTGTTCTACCACCTGCACTAAGGAAGGCAGACCTTTCCTTTGTTTCAAGAAGTATCAGTGAGCTGTCACTTCTCCACTGCTGATATGTCCTTGCTATGTGCCAGCCCTGCCACCAGCCACGTACTTCCAAGTCCATGCCTTCACATCACAGAGTTTGCTTGTGACTCTTTTGGTGTCTACTCTGACCCGGCATTGTGGGACTCCCACTTACAGTTCCTTATCTTTTCTTTGGGAACAGTGAGAGTAATGCCAGGTTCATACTGATTGCATTTTTAAGCAACTTAACTCTCATTATATCTAAATAAAGGTGTTAGGCTTAGAGTCCAGATTGGGGAGCATTGTGCTGTTGTTAGAGGTAGGAATGCCCTCCCTGCCCAGTGTATTTCCTTACTACATTAGGGGTAAATTGATGCCGTGTACAGATGTCTCTAACAGAAGTACTCACTCTCCTCAGAGTTGCTGTGTAAGAATTGCCTACTGTAATCTAAAGGAGACTTTGAATAATTTCTTTTTATGCAACTCTTTATTCCAGTTCCCCATCTTCTAATTTCTGCTTTATTTTTACTTTCCTTTCCTTTATTGTTTGTCCCTCTCCTTTTTTCTATGTTTCTATCCCAGCTCCCCCTTTGTAATTGCTTCTTTCCCCTGCTTTCCTCTGACATCTTTCAGTTGTTACTTACCTCATTCCTCTCACAGTCTTTGTCTTGTTTCTCCCTGTCTTTTCCTTTGTTAATTAGTACATTGTTGGAACTTCTGAAGGAAATTGTTTCACGCAACAGGGCATCAAAGAGCAAGCAGCAGGTGCAGGCGTAACCTTGTTCTTTGAACTCCTACCACTACTCAATAGCAAAGCAAAGCTGGCAGGAACAGCTTCTCTTTCCCTGATTAATTAGGAGAAGAGAGGTAGCCAGAAGGAATGCAAGAGTGGGTGGTGACAGCAAGGGAAGGGGGCAAGCAGGGATGGTACAGAAGCCAGAGAGGAGGAGATAGAAATAATGTACACTGCAGAGGGAGTTTAACAAAGCTACAGACCTGTAGCAAACCAGCCATTTACAGCAAACCTCCAAGGGCACCCACATCAGGCTGTGCTTTTCTTGATGACCTGGTCTGCTCTGGGACCTGGTCATCAGTCCCTTCTCTTGACACAGAGCCCCTCACCTCTGGCTTGGCTACTCTGTCCTGCTTAAATGTCCCATGGCTCCTGACAAATCTGGATAAAGTGTATCTGATAATGTACATGTTTCTGCTAATGGTAAATCAAATAGAATTTCTAAAAAAATTATTTACAGTATTTCAGAAACATGAAAAGGCAAAGTCAGGAATGGGCACATAGCTAAAACTCACACAACAGAACTTACTGTTTGTCACGGCATTGTATTTGTTTGTCTGACCAATTTCATTATGTCATTTCTTGCTGATTAACTGATTATTTTGCAAAATCCCTGTAAACCCCAAATAAACAAACCAAGATTTTCTGTGCAAAAATCAGAGGGAAGTCTTGGCACCAGATCATTATGGTAAGTCATATTCCCATTTCTGAATTTATGATGCGGGATTGAGTGAGCTTCTAGAGTAAAAAGGTATGTTGAATCACTCCAATTCATGTCCTTTTTTATTAGTTTTTTTTTTTTCCTTTTGTCAAGCAATTTATTTTATTTTCCTTTTGGTCCAGCTTCCTATTTTGCATGAGGTTAATGAGAGGAGTTCAAAAGATACCTCTATATAGAAGATAGTATTTCTGAAAGAGACTCTTTATATCATAAATAAAGTACAGAAAGCATAGAATGTATGTAAAGAGAAAAGCAGATGCTTCCTTTTCATAATTCCCTTAACATAAAACAAAATGAAGAATGGAGTCCTTGTAGTTTCAAATCTGTTAAAACTGTGGATGGGTGGGGTTGGATACTCCTGATCTTTCAAGGACCAAATGACTACACATTTCTGAAGGCAGAATCTCCAAATCCATGAAGAATTTGTGATACTCTTGACTTAAAGACCTACTTGTGCTTCACATAACCTACAGGCAGGATAAACTCTTGTCTGTTTTTAGGCATTACACTGGGTTTTGTTTTCTTCTTGGAGGACTCATTGACATGTAACATGTACATGACAATTTGTTTCTTCTTTATCAGTATTAGAATCTAATACAACATGCTGCTTGTTTTTTTTTTTCTATAATCACATCAATTAAACAGAAACACACAAAAATGTTTGTATTTGATTTAAGATTAGTTTAGCATTGAAACTGATGGGGTTTTATTCAGTGCTGGGAGACCAAAAGCATAAAGTCCACTAAAGCAAAATATAAACTAAATCATATAAACAGGCAAATGGAACAGCAAGTTCTAGGTTTTAAAGACATTCTTAAAACAGCAGTTGTAGAATATCAATCCTTTCCTCAGAAAGTCACCTTTAAGAACAGTATCTGCTGGAAGTGCTGAAAACAAGTATAACGGAGTAATGTGGGCTGAGTCCTCTGCTGTATGTATCAGAGATACAGATACTGTAACTTGGGTAAAGCTGTGGTCAACTTCTATTCTAAAAAAATTGAACTAAAATGTGCCCCACACCAAAATGGTGAATGACAAATGCAGGCCTCCCCCAGCTGCTATGGGAGTGAACAATCCCACCTCCCTGAATACCAGCACAGATTTTAAACTACTGTCTTTATTTTTTCTTGTTTCTTTGTTTTTCCCTCCTTCAGTGCCTTCTTGTAGTTTGTATTTATTCTGAGGACAGCTATTTTCCTCTTGGCAAATATGACTGAATGACTAAATTGTTTACTTACTGCCGTAAAGAAACAGTGGGTGACTACTTAACTACTGCAACTGAACTATAAATCTCAAAGTCACTGTAAAAAGAAGTAGCTTTTATATGATGAAATTGTTAAAATAAGATCTACTAATCTGTATTAAGGTGAAATGCCTGCATGTAACATATTTTAGAGATTTAGACAATGCCTTTGTCCATTTTTGCTTGAGAATAGAAAGTGCTAAAGTTTTTATCCTGCTTAAAGACAAATACCCTCTGCTATGCCACCCACATGTGCCCAATCTGTTGGAAAACTAGAACTATGTAGTCCTTTAGGATTGAGAACATAATTCTTTGCCTGTCAGATTATTCTGATAAATTACATTATAATTACTTCCTCATTAGTTACTGTGACAAATGTGGATCTAAAGAGAACAGGGAAGGATATCTTTCATTTAAAATGATCAAAACCTGAACAATTGAGATTTCCTCTGAATACTTTCAAGTTCACTAATATTTGGGAATGCTAACATGCTCATTCCTATTGCATATAAGCAAAGAGAAATTTCTAGCATCAGTCTCTTTCAAAAATGTCAATTTTTATTTTCTTTTGAAAATCTTTTAAATACTATCCTTTCTGCTTCCAAGTAGATATTTTTTTCTCTCTGACAGTATTGGGCATCATCCTTAAATAATAAAAAAATATGAATTATTATTATGAGTTGTTTAAAGTGTGAAAAATTAATGTATAGTTGAATATATTACATTCCTAGAGCATGATTTCCTCGAGGAAGGTAGAGAACAAATAACAATTCCAACATCTGTGGTAAAGCATGAGAGAGGGGAATAATCTGCAACTTCAAAGGAAATTTACTTTCCTTTCAAACCAAGGGAGACATTGGGAAAGAATATCCTTTCCTCAGCATCCAGATCCTTCGAGTTCATTTTTGACTGCTGGCAGTCTCACCCTAAGCATTGCCTGATGCAGCTCAGTGCAAGTCTGTGCTTTATCCCATCACCTTGTGAGTGCTACAGTTTCTTGATATGCATGTGAAGAAGCAGCAGAGTAAAAAGTTGCACATCTGATTCAAAGGCACTTTGTGATCAGATTCACTGCAGGGGAATCCTTTAAGATGTAGCAGAGTTTTGCTCCCCTCAAAGAGACTAGAGTATGAATTCCATCCTGCAGCAGAGAATTAAATCAGGGAAGTTTGGGTAATTTATCGGTTTGTACACAATGGCCAACTTGTACCAGACTGTCCTTGCAAGTAGGAGAATAACCCATGAAAGTTCTTACCCACAAAGGAATAGGAAAGCTGCATTAGGCTACCTCTGCCCAATGAGTTTTTAAAGTACAATCAGATTCAGCAGACTCTTTGCAATTCTTCAAGGTGCCTTATGTAGCACTGTAAAATACTGCAGGATGCTGAAAAATAGATTTTGGGTAAAATCTCAGTTCTGCAGCTGTCTTGCTTTGGCACCTTGGACAAAATAAATTGTTTGATTATGTACACCTTTCCCACAGTGGGTGAATTACTGGCAGGACTCTTTATTAATTAGGACGCTCCCAGGGGTTTTTCCACTGGGTAGTATCTTAACATACAAATGTTGTTTCTATGTGTGCATCTAGGAAGTGTGATCATGGCTTTTATTTTTATTTCTTTGGTATCCTTGAAAGACCTTTTGTAGCTCTGGAGAATGAGCTGACCTCTTTTGTTCCCCTAGCCTGAAAAAGGTCATATTTTGTTTAACTAACCTTTGAAAACACCAGGCCAAATTCTACTCCCACTGCACCATTCAAAATAGCTGAAGAGATTTTCTGTCTTACAGCTCTGAACTGAGAGTAGTATTTTACCCAAAGCTTTCCATCTTCTGACTTGTAACTAGCCTGTCTTAGTACGTCTGAGAGTGCAGACAGCCACACCTCTTATACACTGTAGTGTTACTTGTATTCTAGACACATGCATGTTTTAATAGGAATATTCATTCCTTGGCTCAGCTGAAGTGTAAAAGAGAGAACACAGACTGCTAATGTGGACAGAGTTGTGTCTGAAGTGCTCATAAAACTTTGGACTCCTTTTTGGCTGATGTTTTTTCATCTGGTCTATGTATCATAGTAATTTTTTTGCACAATAAATTTGTCATTTATACCTTCATGGTTACGTCTTCTACCAGCTTAGGTTCTAGTACTACTTCTTTCTTCAGAAGCTTCATGCTGTTTTAGATTATTTGGTTGATTTTGGGGAGTTTCTTTCATTTTAATGTGCTGAGGTCTTTTCCCTAACTTTATAAAATTATTTTTAAGACTTCTGTCATTTTCTTTTGATTATATTTTGACATAGCCTCAATATTATAGCATATTAAATAAGCTTTGAACTAATATAGTTAGACAAGGTCATAAAACATGTGAAATTATTTTGTTTCCATGATTTTTCAAACAGAAAGCTTCAAGTACAAGCTTAGACAATGTATTCATGAGAAATAAGAAAATGCAGACTATGCAAAACTTTTTGTATTTTTTAAATAAAAACCTTCATCTTGGTTTCATTTGGATTTGCTCATATTGAGTCCTTCTTCAATATATTACTTTCTTCATAGGAAAGCAGGAGTAGGGTACCTCTAGCCTGTATTTCACTCAGACTGTGTTTCCTGAAACTTTTGGGTTTGTTCCTGTATTTTAAATTGAGGCTAAAAATACGTGTAAAAAGATGAATGTGATAAAGGGCTGCTTCCAGCTACAGGCATCAGATATTTGTTTCCACATAACAGCTGCTCAGGCAGAGCTAAGACTATATTGTGAAAATAGAACTGAAGAAAGGAGAGGATTAGTTTGTTTCTTGTAGAGCTGTACAGGTTGTATCAAAATCAGACCAAAGTTTATTCTAACATATGAAAAACTCTGACCATTTTGGCACATATGGCTTTTATTACATGTTGTAATAACAAGTGTAGAAACAGAAAAAGCCCAAACAAAAGCAACAGTTCCTGTTAGAGCAGAGGCAGAACACCGAACAGGCAATGAACAGGGATGGTATAGGGTAGAGGACAGGAAGGATGCAGCAGAGCACTACTTCCACACTTGCTCTAGGTGCTCTGGGGACCTTAGTTTTTAGGAGTACAAATCCAGCATATTTTTTAGATGACACATGTCCTGAAATAATGAACAAATAAAAATTAAATCACTACTGTTTCAAAATGGATGTTAAGCAGAGTTTGTATGTGTCTTCAGAAAAAATAATCCCGTAACACGTGTCACGTTTTCTCTTAAAAGTACTTCTATTGCATATTCCCATTGGTAGATCCCACAAGGAGTCCCAGAACCTCATTCCTCTCATAGTTAGAAGGAGATTTTTGCTTTTTTTTCTTGCTAAATTTCTACATGGTCAGAGTATATCCACCTGTTTTTATGATGATATTCTTCTTTGTATGGAGTAGCTCTTCTCTCTTTTGGATATTTACTTCACTGGTATAAACAAAAATCATGTCTCCTCTCTCTGAGTCTTCTCTTCTCAGTTCCTCTGATGCTATACTTCTACAGCTGTTCACTGGATGTGCTCTGATTTAGTTTTTTTCTGAGACGGACATGGAAATCTGTCTGCCATCACTGATGAGGTTTCTCCCCACACAATGTCATGGGCTTTGACCATCTGTATGGGTTTCTCCATGTATGGTTGACGTGCTCCAGAGTCCACACGCACAGTATTTCTGTCTGCTTAGTGCAGTGGCCTTGCCTGTGCTACTCTGTCCTGCCTGTCACCTGTCACACCACAGAGATGCTTTGTAGACATGGATAAATGTGTCTGGGTCGTTAATGTCACGCTCAGGTGTGGAGCTCCTAGCTTGTTGTTTGTCACTGGGCTTTTCCCAGTATGGCACTCCAGCCTCCACAGGTACTGACTTCACCTCTTTCCTATGAATAGTGAAGTCCTATTGGCTGTGGCAAGGAAACAAATTAAACAAGGTAATTCAACTTCTTCTGAGACTTATTCTTGAGGAGCTCCATCAGAACTGTATTCCTCTCTGCTTTCTGAATTTGGAGGAGTGGTATCATCTCTCCTTAGGTAATTCCTTCATCAGGCTACAGGTCTTGAACTATACCACATCATACTTTCATTACAGGAAAAATAAAGAAATTATAACCATTTATTTGCTCAAAATTTACAGTTTTCTGACTGTGAAATAATTAGCTCCTACAATATAATGATATGTATGATGACCTCTTCATTTTTCTCAGAGCAGCATTGAATGTCCATTCCTGTTAACCTGCCTTTTAAAAATGTGGTACTTCCTCTGGTAGAAAATTTGAAAGACTGCTTCTTGGTCACTATTGGGCTTAGGTCACTATTAGAATGCTTCAACCTAACCATGACACCTGAGGATCAAAATTCATGAGGTCTGAATTTCAAGGAGAGAAATGGAGTGGGACGTTTAGTATTACACAGAATCTCATGTTCTTTGTTGGACTGGGGCCTGTGTCACTACAAAGTATCACTCTTGTGTTGATTTGTGGTGCATCACTGTACAACCAAAACAGATCGTGATTGGTGTGTTCAAGAGTCCACAGCAGCATTTTGAATCCTTGTTCTGACTCACATAACCTTGGGGTTTCATCTCCCAACGTAAAACTTCACTGAGGCTGCTGCAGGGGTTTAACTTTATTCCCTTTAAAGATACACCATCACAGCTTTCTCTCACATATATCATGTGTAGCAGCTAACAATTCTAGCTGTTAGAGCTGTAAACAACAGGCATTAATGAAACCAGGGCCCAGACCCCCTGTAGTGTCTGGCCTGATGCTGCCCCATACCTGAAGAGTACTAGAAACATGGCAGACTCAGAGAAATATCAGACAAGACTGTGGATAACAATCTCACTGGGTATTTTCTTACTCAGGCTCCTTCACGTGATCTCTTGTAGAAGTGCACTCTGGTGAGGAGACACAGACAAAAGATTTTTGCTTCCAGACACTGAAGGGAACCCATCAAAGTGCTAACACTCTTTTTAAGAGGGTGGAAGAAGAAGAGAATTAAGGCCTACATCTGCATATATATGAGCAGACCTGATTGACTTAGGAAGAGCCTCGTGAATTTCCCCCCCAAATAAAATACATAACAGAATTAAGCCTTCTGGCTGCTCTTTACATGAAGACAGTTGTGTCTGTGGGCCTGCAGGTGAAAGCAAAAGGCACTGAAGAGTGGATGAAGGCTGCTGCTGGAGCGCTTTGGAAACTCTCAGTCAAACATATGGGATCATAGTCGCCCTGGAGGACTCATGTAGAAATTCACACTATTAATCATGTGAATGAGTAACTTTGTGGACAGCACCAACAGCGTGGAGTAGCATCATCTCTCCAAGAGCTGGAAGGGGTTGAAAGATGCACCAGGTTTCTTCCTAGAGAGAGGTGGCCACTCCCTCTCCAGCTGGAGCTCCGTGTCCCGCCATCCTCCACCATCCCCGCTCCAGGATGTGCGAGAGGGCCCTGGGGCAAGAAGGGCTGGCAGTCCCGGGCAGGGCAGCGGGGGGCCTGTCCCTCCTCAGCGCAGGAGTGCCCCTTCATCCCCTCGGAAACGGCCCCGTTTCCTGCAGGGGGAAGGGGGGTGCCGTGCCAAGTTCTAGGTGGGGTAATTTATGACGGGGAGTGGAGGCAAAGGAAATCTCTCACGGAAGGGAAGGGCATCTGCGAGGAAAGGGGAGAAGCTGCCTTGCCTCTCCTCAGCCCTCGGTCAGCCCGCAAACCCTCGGGTGAGCTCCCTGGCTGCGAGCCGGTCTCCGGAGAGAGGCTTCACGCCCCTGCCCTCTGGGGCCGAGGAGGGAAAGGCGGGTGCCCGAAGATGGGCAGAGTTCGAGGAGTGGAGGAGGATCTCGGCCTCGACTCTGCCCTGTTCCCCCAGGCAGCAAGCGCGGGCGGCCCTGAGCCCTCGCACCCCCGGGGCACGGTTCCCGTTCCCGGCTCGACGGCCTCCGGCTCCGGCCCCTGCCCTTAATGAGATTCTTTGAAATCCAAAAAAGCGAGATTTAATGTTACATCCTTATCTTTGGAGGAGCGCGGTTTTCTTGCCGCGGCGACGTCACTTGTTAAACAATCCGCGGCTGAGCCCCTGAAAAGAGAGGCATTGCACCCTTCGTGCTGAATACGCTTCTCAGTGCGCCTAACGCCAAGGCCTTTTGATGTCTCACAATGCGTGTTACGCCCAAAGATTGTCTCTTTGGACAGATCTACAACGCTTGGCTTCATGTTTGGAAGTTAAATGGACAGCGAGGTTGTAGAAACTCCCACGCTTGAAGCTGGCGCAGACACTCGGTACTTTCGCCTGTTACTTTCCATGAGTGAAAGCGGCAGGGGTGGAGGGAAGGGGCTGCCTGTTTAATCCGCGCTCTGAGGCAAAGGGAGGGGGGGAAAGCAATCCAGACTTTTCCTCTCTTTTCTTTTCTTCAGTTTATTCTTTGGCAGCCTTAAAATAAGAGCTATGTGCAAAGCGTGCGCCCTGCCTAGGTAGCTTGTGTCTGGAAGTCGCTGGCAATGTTGCTGCTCCATGAAATCAAAATTTATGATTATTCAAATGTTGGGGACTGTGAAAAGAGAGGAAGAAAGAGAGAAAATTAATATTGCAGCTGTTCTTCTGATTAATGAGAGATAATTGCTCATGAAAAGTCACCCCTGTGGCATTTTGTTGTCTCCTGGATCTTTGTTCTTTTCCACTATTATTGAGGACTTTCTTGAAGACTAAGCGGTTCTTTTCAATTTTTGGTATTCAGAAAGTGTTGCTTGGTTACAGATAATGGAGAAATCTCGGGCTATATTGGGTAAGATGTGCCACAGACAGCAATATCACAATGCCACTTTCAGAAAAGGATGGATACAAGTTAACGATGCGCTTTCAATAAAACATTAATAGACTTGTTCACGCTTTTATAATGACCTCCTTAATGGGAGCTGGGGGCAAGTCCTGAAGATTGCGTTCACTTCAGAAAGGCCAGCGTCGGGATTGCCGATCACTTTGGAAACTAATAGGAAATCAATGTTAGAGTAGCGAATAAATGCGATTATAGCGCAGGAGCCTGTGGCCCCTCTCTTACCCACGAAAGACTTTATTTTGAGCGGGACTTTCCCGCCCGGGAACTGCCCCAGCCCGGGGCGCAGCCTGCCCAGCGCCACCGCATGTCACCCCGGTGTGACGTTTGCGGCCACGGCCTCTCTGCAGGTGTTGTTTAGGGTTTGTTGTTTTGAGTATTGGTGTTTATTTGGGAGGTTTTTGGTTGGGTTTTTACTGGGGGTTTTTGTTTTGTTTCGTTTTTCTGCTTGAAGCGTGTCCCCGGGCTGCGGCGCTTTCCGCTGAGGCAGCTCCTCCCGTGAACTCCGCGGAGATGCGCGCCTGAAAGCCAGCGCTTTCTGCGGGCGGGCATGCCGGGGTGGGGGAGGGAAGGGAAAGAGTTGCTTTTGTCATTTAAGCCGTGAATCTCTTCTACATAAAGGTGTTAGAGACATCTGGAAGAAAAGAGGGACCAGCACCCAGTCCTGCGCTCGGCGGACCAGGGGAGCGGCTCTGATGTTCTTTTTGAACTGCTCCACTTTCAAAAGGGGGCAATTTCGTTACATTCTCATTTGTTACACTGTCTTGAACTAAAGGCAGACAAAGCTATACTCTGTCACCCCGAGCAGAATGAAGGGAATCAAAGGATTTTCCCTTAAAAGGACTAATTTTCTCCTTGAATTATGAAAGTAATGGCTAGGTAACAGCCTGTGCTCTGTACCCAACTGCTTAATACCTTCTAAATCCTTCCACGTGGCTCTCCCAGTCGTAGCAATTAGAGCTCATTATAGGCTCATAAGAGCTCTCATTTCGGGGATTACTTAATGGACAATGAAATTTTATCGGACAGAATTATTGAAAAATAAAATTGTAACGAGGCCGATGTGATGTGGGCGCACGCCTTGCATCATTCCGCCTGGTTTGGGATGTCTTTGCTTTCAAATGACTTCTTTTCTTGCTCTGGCTCTCAGAGCTGGGTTTTTCTTAGTGATTTCTCTCTCTCTCCCTCTCTTTTATCACTGCGTTTGGTTTATTATAACAATTACAAATTGCAATTTTGATCCTACTCTTTCTCTGTCTGCCTTCCCTTACGACAGCCCCCTCCCCAGATCCACTCTATCACTGCAGACAGCTTTTTCCATAAAAGGTTGGGGCTGTAGGATTATATTATCATTTTCCAGAATAGCCTTTCCCAAAGGAAAACAAAAAAATTTTAAAAATTAATATAAAATGCAGATATTAATTCAAATCTTCTCCAGATGTACTTTGCTTTAAACTGGAAGAGCCGAACTAAAGAGTGCCATGCTTGTGCACGGTGACCGTGGCAGGATCTCACGGGCCCCACCGGAGCTCAGGAAGAGCCCCCGGGGATCCCCGGGGCCTCGGCGGGCGGCGGGGCCTCGACTGAGCCCTGGGCAGCACTTTGGGCAAAAGTAGGTGAGGTCGGAGCCGACCCGCCTAAACCCCGCGAGCCCCTAATTGTTGTCACAAGACGCGGGATTAGCGCATTGCTGGAATAGCTGTCTGTTTACACTCAGGAGCCCCCGCCGGCCGGTAAACACTTTCTAATTGAATTCTAATCACATTCAAATAGCCACATAACAGACCTCAGCTGCAATTCATAAAACTTTAATTGCTATCCATAAATCCTCAGATCACCGAGCGCGGAGTGTCCCTAAAAACGCTGTTGCATCGTGCCTGCCCGGGGAGGTGCGGGGGGAAAAGGGGAGCAGGGCTAGGGGAGAGCCGGCCCCTGCACAGGGGGGCCTGCACAGCGGCCCTGCCCGCGGCAGGATGGGGATGGGGATGGGGATGGGGATGGGGATGGGAATGGGAATGAGGACGGGACAGCACAGCACAGCACAACCGGCCGAGACCGGGCCCCTCTCTTAGCAAGGCTGCAGTTGCACCTTCGAGCCTTGCTGGTCCCAGGAGCGAGGAAATGCCAACTCCATCAGAAGGCGGTTTTATTTTGCTGGGTTTAACAGTGAGACGCTGTGTTTGTGTGAGGGATGGGAGGATGTGCGCGGCCCGGCCCTTGCGCATGATAACCGCTTCTGAACACGTTTCGGCTATTGCTGCACTCCCGAGTCTCTGTTCAGCCTCTGGTAATCAGGCGTAGTCTGTGTTTTCTGCTTTAGAGCACAATTGTCACTTCCCTTTCCCGTGTCAAGTGGGATGGGATCCGCAGTGTGTTTTAAATGCCGCTTCACATCTGCTAAACAAGAACGCGATAGTCCTTCTATTAACGCTAAGTCTCTTCTTAAACTCCCATAAAACAGGTCATTGGAAAATCGCGTAATATGCTGCGAATACCTTGGCTTTGCAATGCACTCTGAAATGCTCCGGAGCCACCGACCGTATTTAGCTGTTTATCCAATTTTACTTTGAATGATTGCTTCAGCAAACTTGGTGGAGATCAAAGAATCCCTCTCTGACATGTTCTCTTTTCATTAGCGCTGCGCACTGCGGTCCTGGAGAGGCCGGGGAAGTTCGCTTGGAAGTTTTCCGTTTTGATACCGTTTGGCTGAGAAGTGTCCAGATACTTGAAGGCTTTGTCCGTTGCAGTAATTGCCAATTTGGCAAGACTCACTTGAGGTGAAAAGGGCGAGGAGAAAAAAAAAACCACCCAACCCACCCTACGTGCATATGTATGCACAGACACACAAACGCGCTCCATCCCTAACCCGATATCTATGGCTGCATCTGTGTACCTGGCTCCTCTGATGCAGAAAGGGCCTCCTGGAGGAGTCCTGAGTGCAGGGAGTGGGCCGGACTGGGGAAAGGTGTTGGCCCCAGGCCTCTGTGGGATCCTTTTGGATGTTCTTTTACTGGGGGTGAGGGGGGCGGAGTTGAACCGCTTGTTTCAGGGCATTACCTGCTTTCACCTCTCCTTCCTCCCGGCGAGGGAAAGGAGCGTTCTCCTCGGGGAAAGCCCCCGAGCAGAAATTCCTTCCGATTAATTTTAACCCCAGCATCCCGGCTGTGTTGACAGAGGGACATGCCTGCGAGCGCGACGTGTGACGGGGCCGCGGAGCAGCCGCCCCCTCCCCGCTTTCTCTGCTCCTATAATTTATTTGAGGCGGAGGCAAAGGAGTGAAGTCATCGGGCAACGAGCAAGCACGCACACTTTGCCCCCCTCCCCTACCCCGCTTTGGTCCCCCCCGGCAGCCTCTCCTGCCGGCCTGGGAAGCCGGGGAGATTTAGATCTGCGAGGCTTTCAGCCATCACGTGTTTAAATACTTGATATAAAACCCCGGCGCAGGGGATCCAGGCGGGGGGACTTTAAGACCGGCCCTCTCCAGGGACCCTTTTGTTCAGCTCTCAAACATAAGCACCTTCTCGACTCGTCAGGACTTCAGTGGCAACTTGGCCGAGCAGGAAAACCCGACTTTGGGAGAGCCGCCCCCGGCCTCGCAGCCCTCCGCAATGTCGCGCTCCTTCTATGTCGACTCCTTAATCATCAAAGACTCCTCGAGGCCGGCTCCGTCCCTTCCTGAGCATCACCACGGCCAGGACTTCTTCATCCCTCTCAGCATGCCTTCCCCCCTCGTCATGTCGGTGTCGGGCCCGGGCTGCCCGTCCCGCAAGAGCGGCGCCTTCTGCGTCTGCCCGCTCTGTGTCACCTCGCACCTGCACTCGTCCCGCGGCGGCGGCGCCGGCGGGGCCATCCCCCTGCTCAAGAGCCAGTTCCCCACGGCGGCGGGCGAGGCCCAGTGCTGCCCGCGGAGCAGCCACGCTCACCACCCGCCGCAGCACCCGCCGCCCGCCGCCGCCGTGCCCGCCGCCGCGGCCCTGGGACACGCCGCGCACCACCCACCTGCCTGCGCCGCCAGCACCTACAGCGTCAGCGACCCCCGGAGGTTTCACTGCCTCGGCATGGGTAGGAGCCCTGAGCCAGCGGGGAAGGGGGGCGGCGGGAGAAGGGGTGTCGCCAAGGGAAGGCGGCTGTCCCGGGTCGGAAAGCTGCTGGGGAATGTCTTCTCTCTGTCTGTCTGTCTCTCTCTAGCCTCCCCCACTCCTTTTCCCCGTCCCACTGAAGTTCGCCTTTCTCTCCCGTCCAGGAGGGTCCGAATCCAGTCAAATTCAAAATGGGAAACGGATGAGGACTGCTTTCACTAGCACCCAGCTCTTGGAGCTGGAGAGAGAATTCTCCTCCAACATGTACCTGTCCCGGCTGCGGAGGATCGAGATAGCCACGTACCTGAACCTGTCTGAGAAGCAAGTGAAAATCTGGTTCCAAAATAGGAGGGTGAAGCACAAGAAAGAAGGCAAAGGCGCCCAGCGAAACTCGCACGGGGGCTGCAAGTGCAGCACCAGCCAGGGGCATTACCCCCGGTCAGAGGATGAAGAGTCTCTATCCCCCTCATCGGCTACCGAGGATAAAGAGATCTCCCCGTTGTGAGATCCGCCTGCCGCCGGCTCCCAGCCCGGAGCGAGGTGGCGACTCACCTGGCCGCGCTCCCCACGGACGGCAGCCCGCTAACCTGGCCCCCGCCGCCGCGGAGGGTTAATTCTCATCCATTCGCAGTAATAGAAATAGAAGTATCTCTATATATATTTTTTCGGACTGCAAACGTTTTAGTCGTGGGAGGTCAACCTAAACGTTACTTATGTAGCCCCAGGAGAGGGCACCTGCTCTTTCTAAAACGTAACATGGGACAAGGCTCGCATAGCCAGGGGTGTCTTCCTCTGTATCCCCACAGGCAATTTAAAGGAAAAAAAGAAACGCCTTTGAAACCGAAAGGCGAGACGTTTAAAAAAAAAAGAAAGAAAAATAAAAAGAAAATAAAAGAAAACAAAAAACAAACCTGAAAAGCAAATTAAAACCTGTAGAGAACCTACTGGACGGACTTCTTAACAAAAATAAGAAAAGACATAACGATCTCCCGTTTGGGTTTGGGACGGCTGTTTGTCTGTGAATAGTTTTATATAAAAATTATATTTATATTTATTTAAATAAATGAAATCAGACGAGAATTTAACTTTTTTCTTCTTACCCCCCCGACTCCCCCTTCCTCCCATGAGGTGCCAGCCCAGTCGCAGCAGCGAAGGTGCGCTGGCTGGGCAAGGTGCTTTCCTTTGCGGTCCTTGTCCTTCGTACGGTGAAAGCATCGCTGTATATGTGTCAGATCTGCGTAAAGAGTGAAAATAAAAGCCATCGGCTACTAACACGAACATGTTTTCTGTTCCCCTGTGGCTCGGGACGGCTGGGGGGCGGAGAAGGGGGGGGACTCCTCTCCGGCCGGAATGCAAATACAGCCGGTGCTCCGAGTCCAGCAGCCTTGTGTTCCTCCCCAGCCGGAGCCAGGGCACGCCCTCCTGGCCACTGACGGCTTTCCCCCGTCCGCCGGCCCGAAGGCACCGCGCCGGGCACTGGCGGCTGCCGCTGGCCCGGGGATCTCGCCTCGGGGCCGGAGGGAAGCGCTGGGACCCCGCACAGCCCCCGCCCCGCCGGCCTGGGAGCTCCGGCTCTTCCCTCGCCTCCCTCCTCAAGGGGGCTGGCTGCGCACGGCGACCCTCCACCAGGCTGAAACTCTGCTTGTTATTTTACGGGTCGATATTAAGCAGAGATCAGGGATTTTTTTTTTCCCCTCGGGTGCTCTTTTGGGTGTTGATTTCATTAGGCGCCTTGACCAGGCTTAGGGAGAAGATCTGATGCAAACTCGCTAGGCTGAGACGTGGTTGAATCTCTCTGCAATTTGCGTCCGGCAGCGCTCAGCCACGGGTCCCGTCCTGCCCCTGCCTTGGGCAGCCCATCCTCAGCTCCTTGCAGGAGAGTTACCGGCGGCTGATGAGAGTGGGATGGACCTGGAGGTAGTCAGTCCCAAACGAGCCCCTTTATAACATTTTTCCCAGCTCCTGCAGTACTGTCAGACAGCAAGTCTGTCTATATACAGCAAGCAATATAAGCACATCAGAAGTGCCTTTTGCACATTATGCTATTTCTCTCACCTTTTCCTTGGATGGATTTTCCATCAATCCAATATACACTACCTCCAAACCAATCCTTACATTTATCCCTAACTTCGGAGCTTCAGCTCAGAGGTAGGTCTCCAGTTTGGCTGGCCTGCAATCTCCCTGGCTGCTGAAGAGAGAGGCAGCCCCAGCACAGTGATGCTGCCACTGCTTGCCTGTCTGGAGGAGAGGCCAGGTGCTTGGGCAGGGCTGGGGTAGGATGGAGAGAGCCTGGCGTGGGCACTGCCCCACAGCCTGGACCAGCTGCAGGGCTTGGGGCAGAGGCAGAGTCAGCACACCCACATCTAACAGGAAGGGAAGGGCAGCACTGACCTTTCTGGCCTGGACTTGGAAAACAAATACAAAATCTCACTGGTCCATACCACTGATCCATCCCATTTCACTGCCAGAGCTCACTACAGAGGCCAGCAGCCAGCGTGCCAGCTGAGTGATGGGGATTTTGGTTACAGCAGTCCTCTCACTTGCCAGGCTGGGGAGACCAAAGAGCCAAAGGCTTGAGGTCCTTGTGGCTCCTTACCAGGGGACTTCATGGAGGGTATGGCTGAGGTGATTGTCTCCTCTTCCCCTAAAATCTGCTGAGGTGGAATCTGGAAACTGCTGATTCTCTGCTCCAGTTCACCTTGCTAACTTGCTTCTATAATCACAGTGGTCTTTTCCAACCTTGAAGCTCCGGGAGGAGGGCATTAGTTCCACAGAAAGTACTGCCCACCCTCTCAGCAATGTCATCCCATACTGTAACAGGAGGGAGTCAACAGGCCTGCAGCAGCCTGGGAAAGCAAAACTTTGCTGGGTGAGGAAAAGCATCACAGTCTCTGAAATCTAACACTGCAAAACTCAAAGATATTTTAAAACTGCAAAGATACACTTGATGGAGTGCATATGTTCTCAGCATAACTCTGGGGAAATATGCACCTCAGTGAATAAATTAGTATTTCCCTCCATTTCTAGAAGATAAACAGTGACATTTCTCTTCATTACAGTATTTAGCAATTCCTTAAAAAACAGGAAAATGACGTTAGTTGATCTTGTAGTAATCAATGCTTGCATGTGTCGTTCAAGGGTTGGGAGGTAATTGTGACATAGTATCATCATCATCATCATCACATACAAACTGTCATTTGGACAGTTGAGACAATATTTTATTTTATTTCAAAATAAATGTTTCATGTAAAAAACTTTGGAAAAGATTAATGATAAAGTCGGTGTGACAGAAACACCACCGGAAGTTGAATGTACTGTAATTTGCAGGAAATGTTTTTGAGGGTTTCTACATCTAGCATTCAATATTCTGAAATTTAGGCAAATTTACATTAAAATGTGTTGAGTTTTTCCTTCACCCCCCTTCTTCTTTCTATCATTTTTTTCCCTCCTACAAAGTGCGAAGTGCAATTTTCCCCCCTCACTCGTCCAGTGCCTAAGACAGGCAGTGTGCAGCTCCTGATGGAGACACTCCTGGTGTAACTTGGTGGCAGAGGAGTTGCCTGTGTCCTGGGTGGATTTCAGGTGTGGAACAGCTCCTAATGACCCTCCGGGTCACCTATCCCCCCCAGCAAGGGGACCGTTCCACAACTAAAGCAAGGGCGTTAGCACAAGTGATGTGAGTCGTGTTTGTGTGAGTGACCTTCTGTAACCTGTTGCATTATCATCCCTCCAGAAAAGGTTTCCAGTTGAGATATTTATTTACTAACTGTAGTTCTACTTAACTCTTTTCAATTAAAAAAAAATCAGAAGAAGAAAACATCCATCTTGAGGAGTTTCTCTGACCTTAGTCTGCACGGCTGAGGACAGACTCATGGCTCTGCCTTCTCTGGTTGTGGACCCCCTGGTTGAACCTGCTCCCATGTCCTGATGAGATGTGTTAGCCCACAGGCAGCATTGGCCATGGCCTGCTGGAACTTGGCAATGCTGAAGACACCATGCTCCCTGGGCTGCTCTTTCCAGCCCTGCCCTGAAATCCCCATAGGCGCTGCCGAAGCCTTTCCCTGCTCTCTGAGCTCTTGCCACAATGTCTATGGCCAGCATCTCGCACTTCTCCCCCAGACTTGGGGAAGTGGAGGCCCTTGGGTCAGCTCCTGGCTTCCACACGTGGTGTAGCTGGGACACGGTGACAGGTACACCCCAGAGATTCCCAGACTGAAGGGCTCAGTGTTCTGGCCGGCTGCACATCCTCCCTGGGGGTTATGGGGCAGGCTGGGCCTCATCAGTCAAGCCCCAGGCGCTCACAGAGAGGAGAGCTCACAGTGCAGGGATCCAGGCCAGGGAACTGCGGTGAAACTCTCCTTCCTCGGTACCTCCGGTTGGAGCTGGGGCAGAGAGGGGACAGTCTACCTAGTCCTGCTGCATTCACCTCTAGTTTATCCTAATTTCCTACTCCCGCCTCTCCCACCGACCTAACCCCCATGGGACACGGCCTCAGGTGCGGCTCCCCAGTGCCTCCCCAGTGCCTCCCCGGTGCCTGCCCAGTGCCTGCCCAGTGCCTGCCCAGTGCCTCCCAGTGCCTGCCCAGTGCCTGCCCAGTGCCTCCCAGTGCCTCCCAGTGCCTGCCCAGTGCCTGCCCAGTGCCTCCCCAGTGCCTGCCCAGTGCCTCGCAGTGCCTCGCAGTGCCTCCCCAGTGCCTCCCCAGTGCCTCCCCAGTGCCTGCCCAGTGCCTCCCAGTGCCTCCCAGTGCCTCCCCAGTGCCTGCCCAGTGCCTGCCCAGTGCCTCCCCAGTGCCTGCCCAGTGCCTCGCAGTGCCTCCCAGTGCCTCCCCAGTGCCTGCCCAGTGCCTCCCCAGTGCCTCCCCAGTGCCTCCCAGTGCTGTCCTTGCGGGCAGGGGCAGCCGGACCGGCGGCAGCGCTGCTCGGTGGCTCAGTGCTGCCCGGGGCTCTTTCCCTCTTGCACGGTTCGGTGGACGGCACGGCCGCAGGACGAGGCCACGGCCAGAAAGGATCACTCGGGAGTTTCTGTGGTGCCCACGGGGATAAGATGGGCAGGAAGGGGCGAGTCCTATTATAACCGCACTGGGACCCTGGCGAGCGTCCTGACACCAGCTCGGAGGACGTGGGCAGGGCGGGGAGCACTCCCATTCTGGATCCGGAGCCTAAAGATGACCTCATGCAGTCCTTCGGGAAAGAAACCCGGCCAAAAAACTTTTTTTTTTTTTTAATAGGTTTTCGCGGATGCCCAAAAAGCCTGTTAACTACGACAGCGGGAAGCGCGCCCCGCAGCCTCTGCGCACCTCCGTCGGCTGAACCGGCTCTGGGTCGGGGCGAGGAAGCCCGGGCAGGGTTGGCAGCCCGGGCCCGGGGGTCCTGGGTGGGACCCCGGCGCTGGGAAGGCGGCCTCGCTCCCCGGGCCGGGCCGGTGGCGGAGCGCCGTGCGCCGGGCAGCTGCCGGGCAGTCCCGCATGACAGCGGAATAACAAACAGCCCGAACCCCCTGTGCCACTCGGAGCACCTCGGGGCGTGTGGCCGCGCTGCAGCGCGCTCAGGCCCGCCGTGAAAGGGCCGATTTCACGCAGGATCTGCTCCGCGCCCCTCTCCGCCCCCCTGCGCGCTTCCCAGCCGGCCCCGCTGAAGGCGATGAACCGGCCCCGGCCCCTCCGCGCCTCCCCCTGCCCCGACCCCAGCCGGCGTGTCCCGGGGGATTTCAGCTGTTGGAAGCGAACCCAAAGAGATCGGAAGCGTGTGCTGTGTGCTCTGGAAAAATAACTAGTTTCAGATTAATGAAGGAGTGACAATTTCAAGGCTAACGTTGGCACTGCCCAAGCCAGAGCGTGGGGAGCTCGCCAGGCTTTGCTTTATATTGTCTGCTTTTCTGAAGAGCAGACAAAGATGGATAGAGAGACATTGAAAAGCAGGAGGCGTATTTCAAACAGTTCAATAAAGAGGGTTGTCACTTAAAGACAAGAACCATAGTGCTTTGATGACTTTGTATTAGCCTTACCGTTTCAAATAAGTGACTCTACTCTCTTTGCGGAATTCACCGAGTTTTAGTAGATGACACTTCAGTGAAGCCGCTTTAGACAGAAATGAGAGCTCGTAACTGCGGGGTAAATCTCTTCGGGAGGGTTTTACATAGAAGATTGCCGACCCTGGGCTTTTTTCTTCCCGTCCCCAAATTAAGGAACGTCGGTAAAACCGAAGTTTACAATTTACGCGGAACCACTGTATGAAATAGGGAAAAACGCTCCCCCTCCGTGCGAATGTAAAGAAAGCGAAAGGGAGACCTCGACACGACGGCGACAAACGCTGCCTCCCGGCAGAGCCCAGCAATACTGGGGCGGTCTTTCCAAACCAGCTTCTACAGCCTCGGAGGAGGCACCGACACAGAGTGTTGGAAATAAAGTTGTGCGGGCTCCCCCGGGCAGCCCATGCGTGTTCCCACGCACTCCAGGGCACGGTCCCGAGTGTGCGCGCACTCCGTCCGTGGCCGTGTCCCCTGCGGTCCCCGGCCCTTCCCGCCGTGTCCCCTCCGGTCCCCGGCCCTTCCCGCCGTGTCCAGCGCCGATTCCTCCCCTCTGCCCGGGGCAGCCGGTGCCGGAGCCCCTGGCTGTGCGCGGTGGGAAGGGAGAGACGTCGCAGCCCTGCCGGGGGAGACTTTGCTGCCAAACTCGATAATTATTTTATATATATATAGATGGAAAATGTTTTTTAAGATGAGGACCCCCGACCGCTGCAGCCCCCCAGGCTTTGAAGGCACAGCGAAAGGGCTTCACTGTGGGTTTGAGAGAACCATTTAGTCACTGTTTCATTAGGCACTATTTGAACCTTGCAACATGTGGTAATTTCTGGGGCAAGCTGAAAAGGGGGGATTATGTAGGAGGGACACAAGGAAATTAGCTAACGGTTAATTTAACTCGTTTTCTGGTAGAATTTTCGATACATTCCTAATTGACTGAGGAGGCAGGTGAAGTCTTCAGTTCCAGGCAGACTCATTCACGGTGAGAATAAATGGCTCTTTTTCAACTCTCACTGCTCACAATATATCATCAGGGAAAAGACATGCAGTGAATATGTTGATTTAGGGTTTTTTTATCATTATTATTAATGGAATTACACCCTGCTACGCAGGTGTGAGGGTAAAACCTATACTGCGAAGAAATCAGATTAACAATGAAATGAGAATTTTATTAGCTTTCTATGTCATATAGACCTGGATTTAAACTGTCAAAACACGAAACGAGAGCCGGGGGAAAGATAAGTCTGAAGAAAACAATCCCAATCAGTGGGCAGAAGTAGTAGCTTGGATTCCAAATGACAATTAGCTGTAATTCACGGTGAATATTGACACTCCGCACTCTACACCATTTATATCAAATAGAGAATATATGATTAGCCCATAATGGTAAATCTCTTTTGAGTCCGGGGTTTGCCCATTGATCCTCACCTCACCAATTTGCTATGAAAACGGAACACTTGGTCGTAAGGTCCGAGTTTTAATAAAAGGTCTCGTCGGAAATAAACTCTGTCTAACATTCTTGCCGTGTGCGCCAAGGAAAAGGGATCCGGCGGGATCGGCGTGTCCCGGGGGCGTTTGGGAGCAGCCCAGGGAGCAGCGGAAAAGCAGCTGTGATCCTGCACCGGGCAGCTTCGGACAGCGCCGGGCTGGAGGTGACCCTGTGCTGGGGCGGGAGGGCTGCAGGTGGCCCTGCGCCGGGGACGGTGGGTTGGAGGTGACCCTGTGCTGGGACGGGAGGGCTGCAGGTGACCCTGTGCTAGGAGGGCGGTGAGTTGGAGATGACCCTGAGCCAGGGGATGGTGGGTTGGAGGTGACCCTGTGCTGGGAGGGGGGGGCCGGAGGTGACCCTCTGCTGCAGGTGCCCTGTGCTGCAGGTAACACTGTACTGGAGGTGGCCCTGTGCTGCTGGTGACCCTGTGCTGGAGGTGACCCTGTGCTGGAGGTGGCCCTGTGCTGCAGGTGCCCTGTGCTGCTGGTGACACTGTACTGGAGATGGCCCTGTGCTGCAGGTGCCCTGTGCTGGAGGTGACACTGTACTGGAGATGGCCCTGTGCTGCAGGTGACCCTGCGCTGGAGGTGACCCTGTGCTGGAGGTGGCCCTGTGCTGCTGGTGACCCTGTACTGGAGGTGGCCCTGTGCTGCAGGTGCCCTGTGCTGGAGGTGACACTGTACTGGAGATGGCCCTCTGCTGCAGGTGACCCTGTGCTGGAGGTGACCCTGTCCTGCAGGTGACACTGTACTGCAGGTGCCCTGTGCTGGAGGTGGCCCTGTGCTGGAGGTGACACTGTACTGGATGTGCCCTGTGCTGCAGGTGACACTGTACTGCAGGTGACCCTGTGCTGGAGGTGGCCCTGTGCTGGAGGTGCCCTGTGCTGCAGGTGCCCTGTACTGCAGGTGACACTGTACTGGAGGTGCCCTGTGCTGGAGGTGACCCTGTCCTGCAGGTGACCCTGTGCTGCAGGTGCCCTGTACTGCAGGTGCCCTGTGCTGCAGGTGCCCTGCGCTGGGGGCAGCGGGCTGGGGGCGCTACCTGCGCGGCGTGCGGAGGTGTTGGGCGCAGCCAGGCAGGACCCGCCGTGGCCAGAGGAGCCCGCCACGTCTGCCAAGGGCCCCTTTGTAACCTGCTATAGAAAATGGAGGTATTCTGCATGACAAAGCCCAATTAAACTCGCTATTCAGGACTTCTGCAGCTGGTAGCCCATTGGGAGAGTGGGAGGAAACGCGAATATATTCATTATGCGAAGGGGCGGTGAAAAGTACCAACAACCGCGGGTCTGGGCTGGGTGTTGGGTATGTTTGTTTGGTGTTTTGTGTGTCGATCCCGTTATCTCTGTATGTAATTTGGTGGCAGGGGTGGGAGGGGGAGGAGGGAGTGGCGGGCGCTGCCCGGGGCGCACAAGCCCCAGCCCACGGAGCCCCCAGCGGGCCGGGTCTCGCTCACAGCGGCAGGAGCATCCTCCTGCAAAGAGGAGCAAGGAAAGCTGCCTGCCAGGCTCAGGACAGCGCTGTGAAACTGGCGATTAATATACAGCTAAGCTGTCGGTTTTATGTTAGAATTCTCTCTCTCTCTCTTAATTGTCACTCAACGGGGGTCAGCTGTGAGCTGCCAAGGGGCTTTCACAGGCTGAGGGGCATGAAACCCCAGGGTGGACTGAAGGCCATCCAGACGAAATACCGTAGATCTAACACTAAGATTGACCCAGACAATGCTTATTCATTTGCTTTCCAGTTCTACCTTCCCGAGCCAACAGGGCATAATATATGCATAACTGTAGTTGATATGTAAAACACAATTTCCCAAAGTGTCTGAGAAATAGCTTACATGTTGCAGTCATCATACCCTAAAAAATCTGACTCCTATAATAGCAGAGGAATTTTAGCTCAGAACTATGTGCCTCTGCACACAGAGCTGTGTTTGGGACCACAGAGTCTCCAGCCCTGACCACCAATGCATACATGTAAGCACAGATCACTCCCTTTCCTTCTGTAGGAGTATAACATGACAGAGAAAATTCCATCTCTCCATGATCCCAGTCTTCTCAAAATACCATGAAGCTTAAGCCAGAATGTGGTCAACCACAAATGCAGAAGATGTAAATAGCATTAAGCCAAGGAGCATAAGATATAAAATGCATTTGTACAAAACTTGGTATTCCTTTTTTTCCCCAGTGTGTTTAGATGTTAACTAACCTACCACCCTTATTGTGTTCTAGAACAGTTTTCAGAGTAGTCATGGCCTCATATCCTCAGTGTTGCTACAGAAAAGCAAGTAGGCATCTCCAGTTCAGGTACTGTGAAGGAGAGAGACATTTCTTTTTTTCATTTCCATTCTCTTGGAAGACCTGTCCTGGCTTTTGATACATCTTCTGGAGTGGATAGACAGGGATTCTATGCTGACTTGGTTTGAACTAGTAATCATAAAGGCACCACAATGTATCTTAGACATTTGTCACAGTTAGACATCTGATTGCCTCCACCAAATACAGGAGAATAGTGTAGGTCAGTCAATCGTGCTTGTTTAAAATCTGTAGTAACCCTGAGGGGAGCTAGAAGAGTAACAGAAGAAATCACTACTTGATGCCATTAAGATCAGTTTTAATTTTGCTGTCATCATTTTCACCCACTCCAAACGTTTTGTTTTGAAATTTCATTTTTTGACAGTCAAATGAAAAGCCATAAGGAGGGGTTGTTTTCTGTTTGTTTGTGTTGTTATTTTTCAGCGTGACCTGCCAATTTCATATTACCAGTTTAAAATCATTATTGAAATGCTGCTGCCATTAAGAAAAGATCAGAAGAGTTTTTGGGTGGTTTGGTGTTGTCTATTTTTTCTTGCTAAAACATTTTTCAAAATCTGATTTGTCTTTTGTAATTAATGCAGGACAGAGTGGGTTTAGGCAATGTACAATTTAATAGATTGTGGCAGTTCAATGCACTGGATTTTTAGCAAAAGTTGTTGAATGGCAGTAAAGTTGTAAATTTTTTTCTCTTTTCCAATTGCTATTAATTAAAAGTGCTTGCATGCACAGAAGGTAGCTCTCAAGCTTTTTTATTTTTTCTTTTTTACACAAAGGTGAAATGTACTGAGTTCCCAATGCATATTACTCCACACCAGTCTGCCTTAGCAGTGGATTGCTTCTTGAGGCAGTCTCCCAGTTAGTGATAAAATGAGCAGACCTTTTCATCTTCAGAACTAATTATCAGAATGAATTTAAGCTAGAAATTTGATTTAGGGATGAAATTCAGACCTTGCAGGTGAGCTGCCATTATAGATGAGCTTGAGAAGAAAGAAACTCCCAGCTAAAGATCTTCTCCCAAACAGGCACTGAGTCCTTCAAACACCTTGATTTGTGGAAATATTCAGGAACAATACCCTCACACTTTGAGGGTTCATTTCCTGTACCATCAGCACAGATAATAGGGCCAGCAGTTATTGGAGGTGTCTCCATGGGGTGGGAGGACGTGTCCCCTGCCACAGTGCTGATCTGAGCCACTTGATGCTGCTGAGTGGCAGTGCTAGAGCTCGCCATCCTGAGGGTACAGGCATTGTGCCCATCAAACAAGCAAAGGGGGTGATACTGCTTTTGGCATTGAGGGAAATCCTGTACAAGTGAATGAAAGTGAATCCTGAGAAGTGCAGGCTGCCAGAATGATGTGTGTCAGCCTTGTTTATGCTGGCATCTCATGACAGAGGACAGTGTTGTTGCTGAAAAAATGGCCTTTGCCTCTGGTCATTCACAGTTCTCTGGACTGTCCCATGTTTTGCCCTTTTTTCTTTTCTGTGGAAACTTCTGCCCTTGCCTTCATTCCATTTCTTGAGAAATATACAAAATCAGAGGATGTGATCTGATCGTCCTGTTTACAGCCCTGCACCTACATGGGAGGAGAGAGCATCAGTACATCTGTATGACTTCTACACTTTTCTAATTGACATTGGCTAATAGATCCCAAAATTACAGGGGGCTGAGTGGGTGGGACAAACTTGAGAGACAGACAGATGAAGGTTCTGACAGATCACTGTCATAAATTTAGACTCTTTAGAATACGAGATTTGCAGTGTCATCTGCTGCCAGAACCTGCAGTCCCATAGCTGCTGGGTCAAAGTTGAGATGGTTTAAATAAAACCTTCAGTGTAAATGCAGGCTTTGAAAGAGTTTTTTCCAGAGGAAGACCTCTGCTGTGTTTGAGATACAGGAATATCAGCAGGAACCATGGTCTGCCTGAAGCTATAAAGATGACATACTTTGGTGGTCCTTTGCCTATAAGAACTAGGGGGTTTTGACTTAAAAAGAAAAGACTTGCATAAAATTACAGGAAGAGGAGAGAGTAAACATAGTGCATATTTAGAGGAAAGGACAGCACTGATCTGTTGTTGTTTTCATAACTGTTTTTTTCCTCTTGTTAGTCTTGTGTTTAATTCTTCCCATACTCTAAGGAGAAATGGAAGAGATTCACTAGTTTTCCCTTCACATTAGTGTTCTCTCCAACCCTTCCCACCAAGGCAAATCCTGGGGCATTTAAAGAAATTTGACATTTGAAATTAAAACTATATTTTTTGTGTAAAAGGTAAAGAGGAGATAGAGATGTTTGAAAACAATTTCTGTCTTACCCTAATTTAGAAGGGCCCGCTTCAACTTCCCCAGCCTCTGAAGCAAGCTGCAGTCCCCAGCTGGCATGTGTCTCTCTGTATCTTCACCTTGGTTTTCCCATTTGATCTTATTCAGGTTTCAACTTATCTTGAGGGAACATGTGAATCTTCTAGGTCCAATTTTGCAGTAGTAATGTTTTAAAAATTTTCATAGGAAAGCAGGGTGTATTATACCCCAGCCTGTCTAGTATATAATGCTAGTATATAATGCTTTCACAGAATTAACAACACAGAAACAACTGGTTATTCTGGATTTGTTTTTATTCCCTTCTTCTTTTTTTTTTTTTTTTTTTTGAGGTTATTTAGGAATGAGATAAAGAAATGTTTCTCTTTCACCTTTTAAGATCTTTATTCTTTGGACACCAGGGGAATAATGTTGGGCAATGGTTTATTGTTCTTTTGTTGGTTTTATACACATATGTTCTATTACACATATGCATGCACAGTTCTTTCTACACGCTGAAAAAAACTATAGAAAGGAACAAGAAATTTTGTATTTGAAAATATTATTTATTAATCAAAATGGTATACATTTGCAAAGACATTTTTTGGCAGGGGATGCCGGCAAACCTACAGAATTAACAGCTCTACAGATGGGCAACATCCAGCTCTGAAACAAGGAGTGAAAGAAGACATGGTCCAGCCAACTCGGAGAGTCTTTAATGGGAAACTGTCATGGGACCAATTTGCTCCAAGATAGAACTTGAACTAATGCCACCTAATGGAGAGTGGGAATCACTGCGGCAGAGGAAAGGATGGAAGTTTAGGGTCGGTTCAGGGGAGCTGGGTAGTTCCCCCCTGGGCTCTCTTTGGAAGGTATGGTGAAAGCAAAAGGTGAAAGTTGAAAAAAAAGTGGAGAACAAAAGTTTTCCCAAAGAAAAGGAGTATTTTGATTCATTGGTGATTTTACTGTTCAGGCTGCCAGACTGTATAAAAGAGGGAGCAGGAATGACCATCAAATCAAAGAGGGAACGGGGATTTGAAAACTTCATTGTTATTGTAGCTAGAAGAGAAAATGGCACAACATGAATCCATTCTAGGGGCAATGGTTGTAAATGAGAAAGGGAATGGCACAAAGGTAACCCTTTCCAGTCCTAACAAGGTACGCTTGTGTGGTCCTAACACCCTTTGGCTCCCTATTTTGTGCAATTTGCTGGTTTCTTTGCTAGAAGGACTGCATGCTTGTAGCCCTGGAGCAGTGAATGAGCAAATACATTTTCATCTTTGGAAAACAGAAGTTCCCATTGTAATTACATTAATGCTAATCAAGAAATATGTTTTAACTCTTCTACAGCATCATGAAAGAGATGTTACAGTGACTAAAGCAATACTTTCAGTATCAGCCTATTTCATGCACTTAGAGCACTCCAGAAATGAGATGTTTTTGCTAAGATGAATGTATTCTCAGCAAAAAAGGTCAAGGGACAAGCATTTCAAACCCTGAGCCTGGCTCAGATATGTGCAAACACAACAGGAGTTACAAACAAACCTTGAAGTGTCCATGCAAACATAAGTTTGCACAAGCAAAGCAGGATGTACACATGAATGGGAGTTTGCTCACATACACTAACTAGCTGGAGCAGAAAGCAGCAGGAAAGTTTTGCTTTCACCATTTTAGAAAGTGAAGCAGGAGGGTGATATTTGCCTGGGCCACTTCACACTGTTGGCATTTCCCACCCTCTTGGGAAAGCGCTGAGAAGGCTTTGCTGGTTTGTAGGCGCAGCTTGGTGGGTTTGTATGCAGCTGGAAGAAAAGTGGGGCAGGAATTCAGAGGTGAATTACAGTGAGGGTCAAACACATCCTTATGGAAAATCTCCTGGGGACTGTTAGAGAGCTGTTGACTGTTAGAGGGCTGCTAAATCTTAAACCCAGATTTGCAACAGGACAGAGTTAAGTGTGGGCCAAGGTGAAAACCAAGTCGCTCCACTTAGGTGGTTCTCTAAATTTCATGGTATATTTTTCGTAGACCATTTGAATTTGTTAACAGAATTTGTTAAAAACTGATTAAAAGATTTTGTGGCTACTACAGATATTTATGTATCTCTCTCTGTATCTCTCTATATACACTTTAGCATATTATCAGAACACTCAGAAATCCCAGCATTATACATCTTTTAGCAAATAAATGATGATTTTAAGGGTTACTTATGGGGGAAATATACCTGGGTTAAGTCTATAATGTAAATTACATTTTTTAAGAAAGACATGTACTACAGATAAGGAGATGGGATGGGTCATGACTTCACTTTTAGGCCTCAGGTCTTCCATCTAACACAGAAAGTATTTGTACACTTCTGTTTTAATTATCCATGCCAGAGGAATTACCTATTTTTCCCAATTTGCATTTTCCAATACTTTGTGGTACTTAATAATTTAAAAATGCTCCTTTTTTAGGACCCAATTGCCCTTCTGCTTTTGTGGAATTTGGATGTTTCCCACCATGTGTATATAGCCACTGATCTCATGTTGAATTGATTATCAGTATTCTGAGTCAAAGGAATAGGTTTTGAAGCACAAGAGAAGACTGGAGGTGCTATGTACTGAAATAAGTGAAAGTGATTATTTGAATGGATCACAAAGCATTTGTACATCTCAGCAACATGAGGGCAAAAAAATTTTCCAGATACACAGAATATGAAATAGCAGGAGTGGCCAATGTGTTGTCTAAGTGAAATGTATTCTCTCTGAAGGTTTATATTCAAATGCAAACCTGAAGAGACTGATGTTTGTATTGTAGGTATCCACAGGAAAAGGAGCTAATGCTTTGATGCAGCAATGGCATTGTCAGCAGTGCTGTTGGCAGCCTAGAAAAAACAGCAGTGCAGGATAATTTCTATCAGCTTTCTTTTTCTATTCTTCTAAGGTTTCATTAGTCCAATATTAAGCCTCACGGAACCAAACTACTTTGCTGCATTTGCTATGCAGAGCAAACTTTCCCTTGATTCAAAACAGATCTCTGCTAAAATTGTATGGAAATCTGTTTTTACACTGCTGTAGTTGATTTTACTTATTCATTTATTTAAGTTTCTCCATTTCTTGCAGAAAGTATTGTTTGTTGGAGCTTCCCCCACTCTGTGTCTTAGAGAGCTCTTGCTGACATTTCTTGTTCTTATGCTGAGTGAGGAGGATGAAAATAAAGCATCACCAAGTACAGATGATGAGAGACAAGACCACAGACCAATTTCTGCAAAAGCTGTTGTCTGTGCTGCTCACTGCTCAAGACCAGCCCGGTATGAAGGAGTGCTGGTGGCTGCTGATGCATTTGTTTGTGCCCTTGAGCCACCTGCCCTTTTGCATTCAACAGATTGTCATTCCAGTATTCTATGTCTCCCTATAGGTTACCTTAAAGTTTTGGAATAAGTGTTTCACTTTGGAGAATGCCTGCTCTCCTAGGGCATGTTCCTCTGAAATCAGTGACAAAGTACTCTTTGATTTCATTGACTGCAGGGTCAGTTTCTAAGATAATACTGACTGTGTAAGAACTCTGAGAACTTTGAGCATACAAACCCCAGATTGTAATGTCACAGAGAACAGCTGTTGATATGATATTCTTCAATGCACTCTGATACGCTACTCCTCCAACCCCTACATTTTCAAACAACAACAACAAAAAAGAATGTGCTTTACTAAATGCTCAGGGAGAGAATTTTTACATTGAGTTATTGTGCACACTAGATTTTAGATTTGTGGGCAACACTGTTGACTTTGAGATCCAGGTATCCTACTAAGCTTTACTGCAAATTTTTGGGAGATATGTGTATTTCTGGCATTCAGTGCGAAAACTTGCAGCCTTTGCTCTGAAGTTGGTGAGACACTATAACAAGTGCCCATTCATCCAAAAACCCTCAGAAAATACAAATACAAAATCATTTTACATACAGTAAGACACCTTTGGTGGAAATACAATTTTTTTCTGGTTTTGTTTTTTTCTTTCAAGTGGAAATGTGTACACAGGTTATTTTCTGTTAATACATGAATGGTAACAATTTAATGGTAACAATTTAAGTACATACCTGAAACCAATTTTCTCTTAAGCACAACAACCCAAGAAAAAATAAAATAACATGTAAAAAGCATAGGTTTGGTCCATTTCAGCATGCTTATTTTCCTTCCTGGAGTGTATTCAAGCCTGCTTGAATAAACTCTTAGACTGGATGCTTGAAGTGAGACAAAATGAACCCTCACTGGCAGGAAGAAAAAAACAAAATGCAAGAATTGGTGATTCTATATATTTTACAGGGTGTCAGAGCTGACTGTTATTCCACATTCCCCAGACTGCAAAAATGTGAGAACTGTCAAAACTAAGACAACCACCCACCCTCTGCTGTAAGTAATGATTATAAAATATTGTAACTATGCCTCAGCATTTGCACACATATTTCCTTTGCTTTTTTTTTTTTTTTTTTTTGATGGTGAAATAGAGTCTACAACATTGTCAAGGGGAATATTTTTACATTTAACATGCCTTAAATATTCAGTAGTGCATTCAAATTCTTTGGAAAACAGTCATTATATTGCATAGAGGATTTCAGCTTGAAATACTGAAAGAGAGACACACACACACTTCACTGTAAGCAAACATTTCTGTCGCTGGGAACACAAAACCTGTCTTGTTTATAGTGTTCCAAGTGAACCATTTTAGAGGTGCTGTAGTGGATTTACAAGATGAGTTGACAGTGCTATTGTTAATCCCACTCATCAGTGTAAGTGCAAAGGGATTTCCCCTTGGGAACCAAGTCCAACAGGCCTTTGAATCAGAATACTTTCTCATTTGGAGATTTCTTTACTGACCTGGTCCTGGTTTAGCAGTAGGTCAGCTAAAGGCATGGACTCTAAAGAGAAATCCTGAGAGTAGTTTCTAACTAGAAGGAGCAGGGGATTGATGCTCTTATCATTTAATGTCCTTTGCATTTCTTATCACTACCGCTATACACTGGAAACATTCTCTTTTAATTAGAGAATTCAATATTGTGTGAGCACACTTCAGAGGTTAAGTATGTGATTAAGTGTTTTCCTGAATCGCTCTCTGGAGACACCTCTCTCTCTCTTTCCATGACTGCAGAAGCAGCCAGCTCAGCTTGGGTACCTGCATACAGAAGGCCAGAGCTGGCTACTCTGAAGTTCCTTCTTGGTGGATATGACTGTAAAATTAGGCCAGACAGTTTTTCATTTCCAGATCACACACAACAAGTTCCATCAGTCAGTGTCTTCCTCTCCAGGTCTATCTGGTGTCATAAAAACCTTATTCAAATTTGCTTTACCCTCCCTTGGGCAAATTCTGCTGCTCATGATGCTATAGCTCTGAAGGCTGCAGCAGTGGGGGTCTTCTGCTCACAAGCTTGTCTGACCCTCCCACTTGCTTTCTTACTACTGAATGTTAACCCTTTTAATGTTTGGGGAGAAAAGTAATTGTGGATGTATTCCTTGCCAGCTCAGAAATTATGATGAGATTTTCCTACACTTTTCCCATTTTTTTTGAGCACAGGGTAGTGATGTTGAAAGAGCTGGATTTTTCAGGTGTGGGGTTTTTTTAGTGGGTGGGAGGTCTATTTTCCAGTCCTGCACTGTCTGCATTCCATATATTCATGTTCACCTCCGTGAACTTTAAATGGATCTTCCTAGGGAAGGTTTAGAGTCAGTAGTAGCATCTCAAAGGGGTTCTATTTTGGATCAGGCAGTCTCACAGTGGAAATCTGAAATAATTTGACTTAGAATTAGCAGTTATGGGCAGATGCACAGTAAGTCTGGTGTAGTGATTAGACATTAGTCATTTGGTAGGCAAGAAATTAAACCCACTGGCCAGAAAACATGGAATAGGTGAGGTCGAGCCCCTCGCTCCTCCCAATTCCTCCATCCCCATCCAACCTGTACAGTGACTGTCAGAGTGTGGGGTGTGCTTCAGAGTGAGCTCATCAGAGCACTACACACTTGGTTGCTGTATGGCATGCATGTCAGAAAAGAGCAGGGATTGGGATTTTCTGGTCTCACCATCATGAAGTCAAGAGCTATTGAGCCAACGCTGCTCATACAATCTTGGCAAAGAGGCAGAGGTTGGGCAAAAGCCTGAGAGGCCTGATTGGCACCTACTGTGCTGTTTTGACAACTTCATACGAAAAAAATAAGAAGAGAAGGTAGTACCATATTTATCTAATACAGTAACTTGTGTGAAGTTTTGGTTAGAAACACTTTTGCACATGGTATAGAGTAGTTACAGAGGGAGAGAACACATACAGGGTACTGTATTACATTTGCTTTTATTAATGACATTGCTTCTTCATTTTCATGTTGACCTCAGTTTCAGGTCATCTTTGTAAAGGTTTTGTATCGGGGCCTAGATTTGCACTGTATGCATATTGTCCAAACTGGAAGGATTTCTTTGTATTCTCTGCTTCCTTTTCTTAGACACTGCTAATTCATGAAGGACTTCTGCAGTACTACAAATTTGGGAAACCCATGTTGTACACCAGCAATTGGATCCGGCACGTTGAAAGAAACTTTCTTGTGATGGGCAAGAAAGAATGACACCTTTTTAATAGAGAAGAATCTATATTTAAAATACAAACACATGTGTATAAAGATTTCTTTTTCAACTACACCTAATACAAATAAATAATAGTTTTAACAGGTGCTTAGTTTGGGAAGTCTCTCAGGTGATTTCTTGGAGTAGTTTATATGGGATGGCAGGTAATGTACACCTGCTTTATTCTCTTACCTGATTCTCCTTTCATATATCAGGGGTGCAGCAGTGGTGTTATTTCAATGGGATTCCCCCTGATTTGGACCACATAGGCAAGAGTGGGATCTTTTTATGCTGAGCTGATGAACATTTTGTTGAACTGCTCAGGAAAATATTTTGAATGATGAGAGAAAATGCCTGTAATACAGCACTCAATACATTGAGTTGGCATTGCTGTCATTTAAAATAGTCAGGTGAAATTTGACAACATGAATGCTTGTTATCTTTTCCCAGGAAAGTAAAAATCTTTCTTTCTTCTTGATAGGCCAAACCTGGCCTATCAAGAAAGTATTGTCATTTCCAGAAGACCATTTTCAGATTTATGGGGTTAACTCCCTTACAGTTTGATTTAAAATATAGTTATAATGGACTGTGTGAAGGTTTCAAATGATGCATTAAAGCAATATTGCTTTGCAGTAAATGACCAACTGTTATTTCCATTCCTCTAGAGTTCTTAAGAATTATAGCCTCTTCCTGGAATTTGGAAAACAGTGCTGATTCACTCCACGTTAAAAGCTACTTTATAGCACGGTGGGAAAATGTTTCATACCACAACTCCTTTGAGCAAAATTGCTACTGCTGCCTTTTTAATATTTAGAAAGTGCAACACCAGTGAGAAACCTGAAATCATAGACTTTATTCTCACATAGAAACATAATCAACAGTCTCAGGAAGGAACATGACTTGACAAAACCAAAGTTGGGGAAGAAATATATACCCTATAAATATGTATACAATAGAAATATATCCACCCTAACATATTGGTGTTGGCGTGTTTAAGATGGCAGGATTTTTTTTCTGCTTAGAAACCCATTGCAGATGGAGCACTTCTACACTTGCCTTCTCTCCTGTAAGAACTGAAATGTGACAAAAGAAGTCAGTAAAGGACTTTTCCAAGTTTGACTTTTAATTGCTCTGCTTGCATTTGATGCCTTTTTATCAGTATGAAGTTGAATCCCAAATTCCTGACCACAAGCTGAGCTACAGCTTTGCTTCAGAACGAAGCAGTTATACCAGTGTAGAACGCTGCAAACATTGCCTGGAATAAGAAGTCTATGAGTTGCTGCCCTGTTTTTAAGGGAGAAAAAGACACAAAGACTTTTTTGTGACAGACCAAGGCAACATTTCTGGAGTAAACTCCTGGGTGGCAGCTGGGTGACAGATGTTCTAACACAGCCAGTTTACACTGCAAGCATCTCCACCCCACTTGCATCTGCCACGGAGCACCTCCCATAAAGCCATTCCTTTTTTCATAGTCAACAGAGATGGACCAGGAAATTTAATTTGCTTAACAAGGTGATTTTGGCTAACCTGAGCCATTTTAGGAGAAACCTATCAGGGAGCAATCCCTGAGCAGCTGTGGATAGGACAGAGACTGGTGGAGCTTCCCTGTGGGGATGGGTGCCAGGAGCAGAGGAGCTGGGAAGCTCCAAGGGCCAGGCTGCTGTGATGTTCACAAACAATGTCCCCCAGCAGGTTCCATTAGCCTGGGCACGGTGCCACGCAGCTGAGGGGACAATGTGCAGCCAGCAGAGGCTCTGGGGTCTCTGCAGAATGCCCTGCTGTGTAGTGTAGGCATCTACTTTGTGTTTCCTTCGGACCATTCGTGCTACAGCTGTTTCTCAGAGGCTAAAAATGCCTCAGACTTGACAAGAGGCATGGAGTCGATGCCCAAAATGAGATTATTGGTTTGTCTGAAGTGGGCTCACGCATATCTCAGGTTATTAAATTTCACCTACTTTTTTCTGGAGTCTGGAACTGATCCAAAGCCTACTGCAGCCTCTGGAATTACTCCAGAAAGTTCAATGGGTTGTGATTCAGGCTTTGAGTCAAGCCTCAACTCTATACATTTTTAATTATTTAAAGGATTCTAATCCCCTTCTGCCTTCATGTGTGCTGATACAGAGACCTCATTTTCCACTGGTTAATGCCGGAATTTGTCACTTTTTGTAGGAAACATGCAGCATTTTCATTCAATGCAATCAAACTGTGTATTTCTCTTATAGATTTTGTGGGTATGTTAATGGAGTTGTGGCACAGACTTAGGATTGGGCTGACACCAATTATTCCTAAAACTCAATGAGTTGTGAGCATAGAAACAGGAGTATTGTCCTTCAGCTTCAAATTACAGATCTCTGCTCCCTGAGCTGCAGGTGATGGTCCCCAGAGGAGAAGGGTGAGTCACACACACAGAGGTGTATCAGCATCCCTGTTCAGCTAAGTATTCCCAAAGCTTTGAGAAAAGAAAAAAATCTGGCTGGTTTCTAGAGTAATGAAAAGCAGGTATTTGCCTTACATCATTCACAAAAATAGCAAGTGGCATGCAGAAAATTTATTTCAAGACAAACTATTTCTTCTTCTGGAAGCAGAAGAGAAGAAAGGGAGACAGAGAAATGACAAGGAAACTCACAAAGTAAAGGTGGCATTTGCCATGTGAGCCTGAGCAAGCAGAACATGTGAAAATCTCAGTTTTCTGTCTGTCAGCAGCAAAGAGGCAACAATGTAAGCAAATGAGAAGAGGCTGGCACAGCACCAGCCCATATATAAAATTATTTGAAGAAACTTACATGGTGAGTGCTGAAAAGGAGAAAGAAATCCTTGAGACCACACTGATAGCAGCTGTGTTCAGAGTTACTTAAGCAATACCCACAAACTTAATTCCCTTTATCGTTTCAAAAAGAAGATAGAATTGAGTGTTGAAAGAAGAGTGCAAGGGCTAATTGTTTTACAGATATAAATAACATGAGGTCCAGATCATTCTGCAAATACAGCTTCCAGTTTTGCCTGATTTAATAGCATTCCTTTACTCATGGTGGTGTAACAAGATGATTCAGCGCATGGCTGAGGTATATTTAGTGAAATGCTGGCCCATCCACACTGCTTTTGAAGGGCTGTGTGCTGAGAAGGAGCCTCCACCAGCTGATGCACTGACCACGTGCTGAGCTGCCCTCAGAGGACAGCACCAGCTACCAGTGAGGTTAGCAGGTTGCAGCTTTGCTTCCATTCCTGGTCTTTTTCTTGCCTGCTGTCCCAGCAGTTTAATTCAATACTGAGCACTAATCCTAGCTAGCAGCTAATTCCTGCAAGCTTCAAAAAGGTGTAATCTTCCTGATGACCTGCCCAGTATTCTAGGAAGTCAGGAGCAAATACTGAACTTCCAACAAGCCAGTCAAGTGCAATGAATGGTTTCCTTTTATTTAGGACCTTTAAAAATCCTGATAAAGAGATATGTACCTCTCTGCACTGCAGAGGTTTGTGAAGTGTCATAATTCAGCACTAACTCTAAGCATAAGCAAATCTCTGCCTCTTTTTAAAGCTCTGGAAACTCAGACTGCAGCTACTGCAGCCACCAGCAAGGGATGAATTGGTGCATAAATAGCAGAGGGTATGGGTGAGGGAGATGCCTCCTCCCTGTAAGAGAAGCCATTGCTTCATAGCTTGGTTCTCCAAGCTGGGAAAGGGATACAAGAGCTTTGATGCCCACTTACCTTTGCTGTCCCTTCCTTCTGGCAAAACAGATGCTCTCCAGGATTACATGGAGTCTGAGACTTGGGCCATGAGAGATCTTCCACCTCTCAGACTGCTGCAGTGCTCCTGGTGACCAGCCCACCATTTTAGAGGACAAAATGGAAGCACTTTATTTATCGTCCTAAACATGTGCATCATCAATATTTGCTTCATTACTTACCAGGAATAAGTAAATAAGCTTTATTTACCAGTATATTTAAGCACACTTTTCTTTTGCCTTTTTTTTTAAAGAGCATTCTCCCTTCTGATATTTACTCTGTTGTGATTTTCGAGACACTTATACGCCTCCATTTTTCAGTTTGACACACTGAGGTAGCCAAGCTCTCTAGGTGTCCTCCCACTTTCAAGGTAGCTCTTCTCCTGTACCTAGGATTTCCCTTTCATGGGTGTTCTTGAAGAAAGCTGAACAAAGTCAACCCAGTGCCTTGTAGAATGGCATTTGTTCTTCCATCTCTCTGATGATAATTTCTATCCTGATATATCCTGTTATCTGTTTTTATATATTTATTTATTTTGACCATTATGTCTGTAGAAGATCAAAATGATCCCATCAGTCTACAAGCCTTTCTTATATCCACAGCAAAACTGTTCATATGCCATTGGTGGATGATCTCGTACTTTCTTATGCCAGATTTCAACTTCCTTCTCTCACTTCAGTCCATAATTTCTTTTTTGCCCACTGTCCTGGCCCTTTTGCCTACCAGTGATTCTTCCCAGCTTGATGCCAATAGACTACATTGGCTGACTCTCCCTTGCTGTACTGCTCTAGAATGGCTTTTGAAGAGCAGTTTGGGCCTTTGCAGTCCTTGGCCTCCTGGAAGAGCCACCAGGGATACAGCACGTTGTTACTGGCTGCTCACCAAATCCAGCCTTGAGCTTCATCACAACCTTTACATATATCCAACATCTGGGAATGGAAGCTTACTGCACTGTAAATTCTGTTTCTGACTCTTCCATCTACAGGATGGCCTGATGGCTCTTAAAGGAAGTGACCAACTTCGGTGCAGACACCTTTCCATATTTCTGATGATAAATACAAATGAAAGGAAATCACCTACCTTCTTGACAATTGTGTCTATTTTAAGTTTTGCCTTTTATCCTTAGTGACCCAGAAAACCCCATGTTCTTTCTCTAAGGTCTTCCTTCCAACACAGGTAAGGAATACCTTACTGTTTGTTTTAAACATTTTCATGCTTTTCTTTATGGAATTTATGATGAAACTTCCTATTAATTTTCTGCCTAATACTTGCTGGCTATAATTTTCGTTTTCTTTATTAGGCTGTCAAAAAACTGATTTCACATTTTGACTTTGAGTTTTTCCAACCCTGCCAATTTCTGTATCGTTGTGTGGTACTCATCTCTCCTGAGCCTCTAATCATGGTTCATTCCAAGGGACCCCTTGATGTGCAGGGGCTAAGACTCTGGGGGGGATAAAAAGTGTGACTGAAAAAATTGATGGACATTGGGAATTATTGAACATAAAATAATAAATGTCTCCTTCTGCATTTGCCTCTATTTCTGTGTTACTATTTACCACGGGCCTGTGGTCAGGCTCAGTACAGCTATTCTTGTGGACAGTCTTGCCCATAAATCCTGGACTTTTGTAATTTCCTTTAAACTCTAGCAATGTGAGAAGCTTTGTGTTTAACTGAAATGTCCCCTGGTGAGCCCCAGGGTGTCTGGAGGGTGCAGCACCAGCATCACCTCCTGCCTCCTGCTCAGAGCCCTGATGCCCACAGGGCAGCAGCCCCCACTGCTCCACAGCACCTCCCTCTCACCTGGGGCCAGGCCAGAGCAGCTGCAGGGCTGCTGGCTCCTCAGCTCTGCAGACTGCCTCTGCCACCACTGGGACACAGGAGCTCAGGACTGTCACATTTGGCCTCTCAGCCCTGTCACCGCAGACTCCAGGACAGGCTCATCTATATTTATATGTATCCATTTATAGATATTCATGTGTATAAGAAGCATCTTTTATGGCAGGATACTAATCTTGATTGATTACTTTCTGCAAAAAAAAACCTCCCAAACAAGCCACTGCTGGAAACAACCCAGGTGTGAAGGGAAAACATAGACAAATTAGGAAAGTTGATAGATAAAAGTATGCTTGCATATATAAGCACATGGAAGGCTGTGATAATAAATTGCTTCTGTATATGGCTTATTCATATGGTTCCCTGTTGCCTTATGGTGCAAGAGCTCTATTGCCTTTATATTGCAAAGGTTCCATTTGCTAGAGTTTTGTACCTCATTGATGTCTCCCACAGGCAGCTCCTCCAGGCACTGACTTCTTCTTGTCCTCACAGCAGCAAACTGACATCAGTTCCCCTTAACTAACCAACCCACTCTTTTATAACACTCCTCTCATTGGCTACAGCTGTGGCCTGTTAACATCAGGCCTGCTCCTAATCTTTAGTAATTGGTTCAGCTGCAACTCTTTAGGGGATAAGATTACATTCTATACCACCTTTATTTACCCATACTGCATCCCTCTACAGTTCCCTATGTTTTATTTTTTTTCAATTCTTCCCTCTAGAAAGTAGTGAAGCTGGGTTTGGCAGTTTCTGTATTTGTTAGAATATCAAATAATGGATTTTTTCTAATCTTTCTCTGGAAGAGATGACTTATGAAGTTATCTACATTGATCCAGAAATGGTGTAATATCCTTCTCTTCTGAAACTTACAGATCTGTGCTAAGAGATGAAAACACAGGAGAAGAATTGCACAACTTTGCTAGTTTATGGGAGTATGTCAGGTCATGTAAATAAAACTGCATTCTTGAAATCAAAATATAAGGTAACACTACCAACTTAAAAATATGCCCATGTCTGCATATTAGGTAACTAGCAAAGTGGCAAGTAATATACAATATACTTAGCAACCTTGGCATATCTTTTTCTTTTATGAGGGAGTGATTAAATTTTTTTCTTTAGATAAAAGGTTCCTTGTGAAAATATAAAACTCAAAGATTAGAAAAACAAACTAGTATGAACAAATAACGTGACAAAAATATTTCAAAGGAATTTTAAAAGAGATGCTTGAGATAGCATTTCAAAACTGTGCTAGTGGGACTTGATTTTTTCAAAGGGTTTCTCCAATGATCAAAGTTTGTAATGAAACAAATTCAATGCCACGATATCACTTTTTGATCTGTCACCACGCCCTTCAGAAAAAATGAGTGACCTTTGCACTTCAAATTCCTTTTAATATGAGTATAAAAATTGAAAAATCTTTCTAAAATGCTATTTTCCCTTCAAAGCAGTTGTCAACTAAAATAATAGCCTAAATGTTATATGCAGTCATATTTCCTAATTTTTCCTTGTATTAGTATTACCTGCATTGCTGAAAGTGCTGCATATCTCATACCAAACACTTATCAATATTTTCATAAAGCTATGTATTTTTTCAACATTTCCTGTCTTTTTGTGTACCATAGGAGGATTTAGGATTGCAATCACCCTGCCTGTTCCAGCCATAGCGAGCCACATCAACTCCAATCAGATGATACTGGAGGCAGAAGGGGCTGGAAAGGAAATGTGTGCATTTTTTTTTTGATCCTGTTCCTGTTTTTCGCCACTCTCTGTTCTCAAAATTGTTTAGAGAAGCCTTGCATCCCCGGGTAGACCAAATCCACCAGAACCTCCTTCCCTCTCAGGTGTCTATCTGCTGCCTCAGTCCCCAACTGCAGTAATAATCTCCTCTGCCTGTGCCTTGGCGCTGGCTTTGCCACAGGAGCCAGCACTGACCTGTCCTTCTCCTGACCCAGTTTTTCCTCTGTCCCTGGTGCAATAAGTGGGAATGTGCTACAGTCTGAAGACAGACAGATGGAGGAAGAGTCTCAGGATGTGGCTGTTGCAAGAGCTTGAAAGTGAGCCAGCAAAACTTCATCATTGCACAAAGGAGTAAACAAGCTCAACTGGAGTATGGAGCTGAGATAACCCCAATGTTCAGTGTCAGCTCTCAAGCTGGGGAGAGTCACCATGCCACAGGGATGTTTCCCATTCTTGTCTCTCTTTCTCTCTCTTCTTTTTTTTTTCCCCCTATATTCTTTGAGAGAAAAAAAAGGACAAATTAAACTCAAAGAAATGTGGAAGATGGGAATCTGGTACTGTTTTAAATATTTTTTTCCCTAGGCTATGACTTGGATCTTCTTAATTTTGTCTAAAATGAAGAGATTTCTCAGAGAAAAAGAAAAAACTTCTATGAGAGTCCATTAAAAATTTCCAGCAAAAAGCAGTGATTTGTTTTGGCTTATTGAAGCTTTCTCATTTGTGTTAACAACTGCCAGAAGCCCATTTTGAGGAGTGATTTTGCACTGTTTGCCAGAGAGGGATTTGGGATGGAAGACATCCTACTTGATGGTAGAATGTCTATCCTGTCCTGACAAGCTACATTCAATGTTCTGAGTTTCTTCCATACTGATGCTGAAAAAGAGTCACTGATATGAGATGTACATACTGGTACAGCTCATTGAGGTTTTTTAACCACCCTATAGTAAGTTTTAGGAACTCTGACCTTAAGTCAGGCTTCACGAAGTATGGCCAAGCAGAAAGACTGTTTACATATGATATGCAGAAGTATGGGTTATGGAGTCCCTGACTGGTTCTTATGTAGTTATTATAACAATAAATTTTTTATGTTAGGGAAAGAGCAATGCTTGCAAAAATATTCTGTTGTATGTAATAAATTACATTTCAAGATGAAAAGCTACTATACTACCTCTGAGTAATGTTGCTCATTACTTAAATCCCTCAGCAACTTCAGGAAGTATTTAGTAAAACATTCACTATGCTACAGCACATTTTTTACATTTTTTTAAACTACTCCATACCACAGTGGGCACTACTTTGTGAGAGGAGAGGGAAGCAGGAGGGTGGTGGTTTACCTGCCTATAGCAGGCATAGGCATCCAAACAAATTTAAGACTTTTATTGACTGTGTTGTCCTCAGGACCAGGACGTCTAAATTTTAATAGCTGTCTGGTGGCTACAGAAGCGTCTTTATCTGCATCCTTCCTCTCCATGATAGCAGCAGATCCAGGGACTCCACCAGATGCAGTGCACAGCCTCTTTGAAGAGTGTCAGATGTTGCTAACACAGTGCACTTCAAACCCAGAGAGCACCAGCTCAGCTGATCTGCAGGGAGTGGAGGACTGGCTTGGAAATATCTGCCAGGTCAGAAGCCAGAGCCAGAGAATTTCTGCACATTTTTGGGAATATGTGTGCAAAGCAAGTAGGATGCCTGCTGCCTGTGAACAGAAAGGAGAATAATGAAAGATGCTATGAAAAGGAAGGAAATAAGCAAAATCTGAAAGCAGCCCTTACAGGGCTATGGAATGATTTAAAAAAACCCCTCTGAATCCGCTTTATGAAATCCACTCCCCTGCAGGATCGTGAGCTGTTGTGTTGGTCAGGCTGCAGATAGGAAAGGATCTCCTGGCCCCATCACTCTGTGCACTGCCACCACAGGGCTTGGGGCCCTTCTGTCCTACCAGCTCTGCACACACTGGAATCCTGTTGTGCTTCTTCCAGAGGCGCCTCCAGATCCCCAGGGGCAGGAGTCAATGTTGGATGGCATGCAGAGCGCCTGCAACGCCTGTGCACAGCCTGCTCCTCTCCTCTGCTCTGAGAGCCTGAGGAATCCAAGTGAACGGTCAGCTTCTGGAGATTTAGGAAACAGTCTGGTATTTAGGCTAGAGTAAAAACAAATGTTGCCTGCAAGAGCAGATGAGGATGCTGTGTCTCACTTCCTGGAATTTAGGGCTGGCAAAGGCAGAATCCTTTTAATTCATATCATATCAAGGTCTTCTGCACATTCCTTCTGAATGGGAGATGCTGGAAGTGGAAAGTTGGCTCTGGTTTTTATTGTTTCCAAAACAAAGTCCTTTTGGTGATATTCCTGACAGAAACACTAAAAACTTTTCTTAGAACCCCACCTCCAATATACTGATTTTTCTGAGACACGTCTAGCAGATCCCTGTAGGTACAGGCTGCTACACAAAATATTGTCCTTACAGATTTTCTGATTTACCATTTCAGTTTTCTAAAAGTGAAAACCATCGTGAAGGATTGCTATGAATTCAAAGAAAAAAGACATCCTCTTGGTCCCATTCTTTTCTCAATGTAACTTTGTGGATTTCAACCATTATCCCTCTGTTACATTAGTGAAGCTACTGTAATCAATGTGAAGTGATTGGTCTTTCTCCCTGTACAGCTGGCACTAACATGAGCTGATCCATTCCATTTACTTGGTTGAACCCAGTCTTCTGGACCATAACTCCAAAGAGTATTTCATGTGTTGGTACGCATGGGCCCAACATTTTCTAAGCTAGTATGAACAGGAATAGTGGGTGGCCTGAACTTTCACCTTGGTAGCCTTGTAGCTGCTTTAGTGAATGCTAAGTGGATAATTAACATAAATGCCAGCATGAGGGCACAGGCCTCTGCCTGTGCTCTCTCCACAGGCCTAGCTGCTCTGTCTGCCCTGGATTTTCCCTGCTGGAGACATACTTGTGCCACCAATGTGGACCTAATCATCCAATCATCAGCAAAACCACTCTCCATCCAAATGGAGGATTTGAGGAGTGACACCGATGCATTTCAATATGCCTGGAGATCACCACCTTAAAGACCAGGAGGTACCCTGCCTGTACCCTCTTGCACTGTGGTCCTGTTCTGATTCCAGGTCTCAGCAGAATCCCTGGCCTCAGGAGACCACAGACTGCATCCAGGTCTTTTCCAACAGAAAGCCTGACCTCCAGTGTGTTACTCTCCTGTCCCTCTGGTCACATCTATGGGCTCAGATGTGGTGGGATGGATCCCTGGGTTTCCTCAGCAAATGTAGAGACACAGGTCCACAGGAGTTACTCATTACTTTGCCATACCGATGAGACACATCCAAATTGACATCAGGATGACATCCTATTTCTCAGCACTGACTCCTTACCAAAGCCACAGTGCTGCCATATTTTGGATTCATTACCTACTCTCATAATGAAAGGGCTATTTTTTAATCCAAACAGGTTCAAAACCATCACCCCTGGCACTTTTTAACCTCTGTAGAAGTCTGAAAGGTTTTCTCCTGAAAGGACACCTCACCACAGACTACTTTGGGTTAGACTTTTGTGGTGTGTCCTTTCTGTTGTGGTTTCTGGAGATGCTGCAGGACTTGCAGAGCTGGCAAAGCCATGGAGCTGGGTGGAGGGAGCCCATGGTGCCTGTGCTTACAGACTATGCTAATTTTATTTTTGCTTCTGGGTGGGAAGCCAGCAGTTGGTTTCAATCCCAATTTGAATGTGTCTTTCTCGGAGTCTGGGTCTCTTCTTGTGTAACACTGTGACGCTGAGATATTCTGGGACACTTTTACTAACCATGGCAGAGATGCATTCCTGGAGACTGGAGCGAGGGTGTTTTTCAGTGCAGGGCCACATGTTTGAGTGATTCCAGCTGGGAAACCCACTCTCTCTGGTGGTCTGATGGAGCAGAGGTTTACTGACCTTCATAAAACTGTGCCACCCACTGCAGCATGACTGCCTCCCCCTGTCACACACATTCCCCTTCATGCTGCACACCCCTGTGACCTGGGGCTTCACCCTTGCTTCTCCTGGCTTGGGCAGGCAGAGCAGTTCAGAAACAATGATGGCAGAGAGAAGGGAGGAAACAAAGCTACCCAAGAATGACAGCAGGTTTTACTCAGGCTCCAGTGGATGCTTTGAGGGATCCAACATGGTTTTTCGAAAGACGGTTTGTTACATCCTTAATTCCAAATAATCCTCACTGCTGAAATGGGAAGCAAACATCCTCCACTGTGATCCTGCTTCTCTCCTGCTCTTCAAAATAATTGAGGACTGATACTTACACAAGGTGACTGCCTACCCTAACTCCTCTTGTCCCTTTATCTTCATTCAGATGCTAATGATGGTTTAAACCAATGTTTGTGATTAACAGACCTAAAGCAAAGCTAGGCAGAAGGTCTGTAGACAGTAGGGGAGCCAGCTATTTTAACTCTCCTCCTTCCCTAAGTCAATATTAGGATAAGCAGCAATGAAAAGGGCCAACACACGGAGAAGGAATTTGAAGCCAGGAGAGCTGCAGAAGCTGTCAGAACAAGCAGCCCCACAGGGCAAAGGGCAGCAGAGAGACACTGGCAGGTGCTAAGTGGGCTGGGGGACCATTTGTCTCCCACAAAAAAAATCACTAGACTGCTCAGATATTTACAATGGCTTCTGTCCACTCCAACTGTCCAACTACCTATGTATTTTAACCTCTCCTAAGCAGAGCTGCGTGCCTCCAGCATCCCTGTTAATGCAGAGGCTCTGGTTACGCTTCTGAGTGCTGTTCTGATCAGCCCCCAGCTGTACAGCTGCTAATGTTTCTGGAGTAAAGCATTTCCTCAACCCTTCATCTTGTCAAGTTGACCAAATCCTACAATGTTTTGGAAAGGGATAATCTGAACAGGCTTCATAGATTCTTTCAGCCTACCAGAGATTCTGCTTGAAGCTTGCTTAGCAAGAGATTCCCAAGTTTCATGGAGGTGTGGATTTCAGTAATACCTTTTTCCTACAGTAGTATGTGATGCATTGGGAGAAAAATAACTAAGAAAAGAAAAATATTAGCTTAGTGATGGAAATGATGGAAAGGAATTGCAAGAATTTATTTGGATTTATGTTGGCTTTACAAAGGTTTTCTCCTAATACAAAGAGTGGGAGAGAATATTCTGTACTCTCTTGACACTAACAGGAACATGCTTGTATTTCCTTTGTGAAATAAAAAACAGAGATGAAGTGACCTTTGCCTATTCCTTCTTCTTGGTGTCCATGACTGATGGACAAAGAGAACTGTTCTGAACTGGGCATTGCTTTGTATCCTTACTGCTATTCCTTCAACACTTAGCCTGTTAACAAGGGACAAAGGAAACAAAACATGGATGGGAATAGGGGCCAGGTTGGTGAGGGATTACCCCACACTTGCCTTTCTCTGAAAGAAATCTTGAATGTGTAACACCAGAATGGGCTCCATCTTCCTGGCTCTTTCAGTGCATGTTCTTTCAAAGCTGCAGCCTGGTTTCTCCTCCTGAGTTTGCTTCCTGCAGCCTCCCAAGGCACCCATGCAGGGCAGAGAAAGGATGGTGGATGAGCTCACTGCCACAGGAGGTTGTGAAATGCGATGTGTTAGGGTGCTTCCTAATTCTACAAACCTGCTCAACAGGGAGATTAAAAGATTGCTCTGTGAAAGAGTCAGCTTCACCGTGGTGTCTTTGTTCACTGATTCAGCAAGGAGTCAAAAAAAGAAGGCTGGCAAGGCCTGACACTCAGGTACTTCTGAAATAACAAAATAGATTTGACTCCTCCTACATGCCAACCCCACTTAAAAAGAGCAAAATACATTTTCCAAATACATATTCTTCATACCCCACAAGAAGGAATCAAAGATAAATTACTCTTCCTCCTTCACCCCTTCTTTTCCTACACACCCTAAAGAGAGATCTGATTAATCTGTGATTAAAATCTGGGGCCAGTCAAGAGAATGACAAATATCCTTGTGATTTCATTGGGGCTGAAAGCCAGATCTAACAGAAATGGATCAGCACCTTCTCACCAATTGCAATCAAATTATGGTGACATATTTTCTACGATGGGCATGGACCTAACAAATACAGTGACAGTGGACACAGAAACTGTTAAATGTCATCTCATTTTCTTACAGAAAATTGGGTAGCAATTTATAATATTTCAGCATTCCACTAGGAAATCCTTGCAGAGGTAGCTTTCCAAGGATACTAAGGAACTAGACAATTGCTCCTTCTCAATGTGTTGAGTTTAGCAGTCAGATAACAAGGTTTGCACCATAAAAAACCTATGCTGACTAAAGTATAAATTCAGAATTATTTCAATGCTTGTGCTGTGGCTAGACCAGTGAAATTCATTACTTCAGCAGCAAGAAGAAGCTTGCAACTGCCACAGCAGCATTTGTATCCTTTTAATGGAATTTGTTTTTTGTTTGGACAATGTACTGCAAAATTAAAAGTTTCTGTACATAACATTTTAAGCACAGTTGGTTGTCAAGGGTTAACTTGGTTAGTGGAACCTAAGTGAAAGTTTTAAAATACTGCTGTCATAGAGAACAAATGCCTTCAAAGTGTCTATAGCATATGTTATTTAAAAGAGTGCTGAAATAAAGTCCTGGTTTTAATTATTTTTCTTTGCAGAACTTCTCTAACTTTATTGCCAAAGAAAAGACTTCCAGAGCCAATTTTTAATCTTAATTATACCAGATTCAATCTGGAATATTTCCCTTGAAGTTAGAGTTACACCAGGTTTACACAAAGCAGAATCTGGCCCAGTTTCCACATTAGACTCTTTCTCAAAAGATAATGTAGATTAAAAAGCAAAATATCTGACTAAAAAAAAAAGCCAGAAGTCTAAGTATCATAATGCAACTAAAATGCTGCTGTATCCTCTGTTCTTGAGCCACTTCAGAGCTTTCCTGTCAAAGCCTGAACTGTAGCTTCACATGCATGGTTATGGGAACCTTTAGCTGCATTTTCCTCTCATCTCACTCTCTCATTTCTCTCTTCACAACCACCTTGCTCAACAGAAGCGCATATAACTCAGTTCTCTGGAGGATTGTCAACAACAAACAGGCAAGTGATCATGTAACTGAGGCAGAAAGTGCTCTCTGCAGAATCACATGAGGCACAGACTAAAACAAGGTGATCTTGGAGAAAAAGGCCAAACAGTCTATTGGAGAAGTAAAAAAAGAGAGGAACTGTTTCCCTTGGCATTTCATTGTTTCAGTCTCTCCTGTGCCTGAACTTAAAAAAAAAGGAAAATGAGGACATGGGCATTGGCTGCTTCTTGGAATGGCTTGAGGTGTGATTGCTGCCTGCTTGATTTCTTCCATCACTGGTTAGGGCCGTGGAACCTTGAGTACAGGAGACGTGCAGGGCTGCAAGGAGAATGAGCGCGTGATTCGTGCCTCCTGCTGACATACCTCCAGCACGATCTCGGTAAATATGAGTAAAAGGAGTGAACTAATTCAATGACTAAGAGGAATGGCTGCTTTCATTTCCAGGTCTGGAACATTTTGCTGACTGTGACAAACTCCTTGCAGCTCTTGCAACTCCTAGTGGTGACTCCCCACAAACTCCAATTCTGCAAGCTCTTAGGAAGCATTAATGCATTTCCATCTTCTCAGTCCTTGGGATGGGGCAGATCCAAATTCAGAAACACTCCATGCCACAGAAATAGAGGGACAATGTTTTGTTTGCAGGGGTATTCTGGAGCATGAAAGATCGGGTGAGGAGAAGGATCCTTTTAGAAACCTAATTGCAATTAATAAGCCTTGGCTGTTGCTCCCGTATTTCCACAGGAAATCACCCCAAAGGTGTGTGTTAATCACTAAGTGTCAGAAGAAAATCTGTTGTGAGATGAGGCAGAAAAATGTCATCCCTTGCCTGGAGCATGGGCAACTCTGGGTACTCGGTAAACAGATATGTTTCTCTCTTGAGTCTGACATTTTATAATGCTCAGCCTACCTTGGGTCTTCCATGGTAGGAATGCATGGTGGACATGATCAGCCCGGAAGCACGTGGGGACGGACACTGACACAGATGTTGGCACATGCCCACCGTGTCACAGCGAGCACGGCCGCGACATCCAGGGTGGCCTGCACACCATCCAGCCCCCCGTGTGGAACTCGGGGCTGGGCTCCCAAGCACAGTAGCCCGAGGGGAGCAAAGCTGGTACTAATAGCGAATAGCTGCAGAACGAAAGCAGCTTGGTCTGGCTGTGGTTTTGTCCTGCTGTAATCCATTAATTGCTGCAGCTCGAAAGAACAAAGGCAGGGATAATGGTCTAGGGAGTTACGAACCGAAGGCAAACCTGGGCTGAATCAGCAGCAGACGATCCTTTGATTTCAGAGGGAAAACTTATCATTTGCGGCACGGGAGGAATTTATCTCTCTGCTTTGCTCGCAACACGCCACATCCCCCGAGCTGCTGAGCCGGGTGCGGGCTGGACCTGCGGGCTGGAGCCATTGGGTTCCCGGACGGCCCCTCTCGGCCGCATTCTCCGGTCTCTGTGCCCCTGCCGGGCTCGGCGGCTGCTCAAGCGGGCTGCGGTGCCCTCTAGTGTCGCGGGGCGGTGGCACTGCCCGGCGGTGGTGCCCCGGTGCGGCTGCGATGCCTCCCGCCCGTCGGTGCCGCGGCGGGGCCGGGTCTCCCCGCACGGGCCCGGAGCGCAGCGCGGAGCCAGGCGGAGGCGAGGGGCCGGGGGGGGGAGCAGCCCCTTCCCCCTGGCTTTGCCTCGCCCCTAAATTGCGTTCAGCCTGCTTCTGGACCAGAGCGACGTGTTTATTCTGTCGCAGTCAAAAAAGTCAGGGCGGGAGCAAAAGGAAAAACAAAGTCTGTTTTTCAAAGAGTAAGGCTTCCACGGCTGTTCTGGCATCTTGTAATGTCGAGAGCCAAACGCAACAATGAAAGCAAAACAGCTCGACGTCGTGGCAGCAGCGGCCTCGGTGGGAAAACTACGGGCATGGGGAAGGAAAACGACGGACGCGGGGAACTACCTCAAATAGCCATGTGGCGAACAAAAATAAAGGCTAGGGAGGGCAGGCTGGGCAAAGTTAATTTCTTTTGTCTGGCTGCCTGTCCTCCCAGTGACACGGGATCCCTGCTATTCAGAGCCAAATTCTGTTGAACAAACAAAATGAGGGAATGTGTACTCGTGGAAAGATGGAAAGAAATAAAAATCTAAAAATCTGGTAGGACTGTAAATGTACACAAGACCCTGCCGCCTCCAGAACACTTTTCCAGAGGGGCTCGGGCCCTTGAGTTCCCGTGCTTAGCTCTCCTTCCAGGTGGGGCAGCCCTCACCGCTGCATTCCCTCCCTAGGCGTGGATGTGAGCACAGATGTGAGGCCGCTCTGCTTTCTCCCTCTCTCAGGGGTTAGAGGGGTCTCTGCCCCGGGCTGTAGCTGCTCCTCATGCAGGGGTTCCCGCTCTAAAAGGTAAAAAGGGTGACTACTGCTCCGTGCATCGCAGAACGTGGGTAACGATAATGAAACCCAGACAAGCCTTCCCATCCAGTCAGAAGGCTGCGGCCCCTCAGCGGGGCTCCCTCGGAGCCCTCGGGGCCGGGGCACCCCCTCTCCCGGGCCTGCCCGGTCCCGCCGGTGGCCACACAAGCCACCTATTAGCTCGTTCAATAGGCTTATCCAGTTAAGCGCTCCCCGGCTCACCCTTGGGAGAGAGCCGCAGGAAAGGATTTATTACTTGAAACAAATTGTGATTTCCCCAGGCAGGGGGATGCTGAGGGGAGGAAAGGGGGGATGTGAAGGGGCCTCGAAGGCTCCCAGCCCCCCTGGAAGGGCCTGAGAGCCGAGAGCCCGCCCCGCAATAACGCGGGCCGTCGGTGCTCCCGCTGCCCGGGGAGGGGGACACACACACACCCCGCCCGGCCCGGGGACAGGCTGGGAGCACAAACAGGCCAGAGCGGCTCTAGCCCGGGCACGGCACTCTGTTTGAGACTCGCAGCTTCCATCTGTTACCACATAAACACAGCTAACGGGATGCTGTATGCTGCAGCCCTTCAGGGGAGGGGAAGGCGGGAGGACAGGGAGAGGTAAAAAATCCCCCCACCCCCAGCCTGTCCTCTCGCTAACCCCACGTCCCCCTCGCCTCCCTGGACGGGACCCCCTGCACCACACGGGGCGGGAGGCAGAGCTCAGCAGCCGTCCTGGAGGGTTTATTTTAACTACCACCGTCTCTGCGCGGGAACAATCCATAGGCACAGCGCAGAGGGATCGGCCCAGAGCGGGCAGAGCCCAGCTCCCGCCGGCCCCGTGCTTGGGCCCATAGTGTGGGCAAGGGAAAGCTACGTCGGGGAAAGCGCCACCGCTCTCACAAGGGTCCCTGAGCCACGGAACACCTCGGTCCCTGTCTCCACACCTCGGTCCCTGTCTCCACAGAGCCGTCGGGCCCCCGCCAGAAGGGCCAGACTGGCCTAGCAGGCAGCCTCGCCAGTCGCCCAGTTCACAATTTTTATTTTTGTGAGATCCCACGTGGAAGCCGTTAACGACCTCTGGATAATGATCGTGACAAAGGCATTATTCAAATAAGGCAGATAATTGCAAGCAGAAGGCACCTCCTCCCCTTTCCTTTCGCTCCTTTCCTTTCGAAAGAGTAACTCTCGCATTACATCCCATCCTGATGGTGTTTCGCCAGGAATCACCCCGCACGTCGAACCACACACGCTCACGCCGGTACAGCGCGGCCCGAGCCCTGCAGGATGGCCCCGGCGCTCAGGGAGCTGATGCTCATCTTCGAGGGGTTTAAATTTGCGAGAGCCCGCAGCTCTGATCCGAGTAATGATAAAGCTTTTCCTTCCGCAAATTAAGGGGTTCAGGGTGCTGGGTGCGCTCGCCCTCTCAGATGGAGAGTTCCAGGGTGTGGTGTGGGGTTTTTTTCTCCTGTGTTGTTTGTTTGTTTGGTTTAGCTTTTTTTCTTTTTTTTTTTTTCTCCATGTTTTTTTTTGACTCTCTGGGAGCCTGTTGTTTATTCACAAGCATTACGGTATCCTGTTAGCATTCCGACCAGGGGCTGCTCATAGATGTGACTCCGATGATTTCCTGGAGGAACATGTGGAAGCAATAGCGGGGTTGTGCTCTCGCCCGAGCCGAGGACGCGCTAGTGGAGGGCGTGCAAAGGGCCCGGAGCCCCGAGAGCCCAGGCAGGGGCACCTCAGCCCTGAGCGCGCATCCTTGGGACGTGGTCATCTTGGGACGTTTCTGCCTCTGTTCTCTTCGGGGCATCTTCGTTTCAGAGGCTGAACTCTCCCTCGCTTAGGAAAGAGAAAAGCCACTGGGTCCTGGCTCTTGACTTCGAGAACAAACTTTTGTTTAATACTAAATGGGAGAAAAAGGTGCGGGTGGTGTGGTGCTGGGCTGGGGAAGGAAGGAAAAGGGAGAAGCCCCGGCCCAGGGGCACCTGGGGGCCCGTGCTCTGCCCAGAAGGCAGGCGGCGGGCAGGGACCCGCTCGGCTCCGTTCCTGGGGCTGCAGTGCCCCCTCTCCCGCGGCCGCCGCATCGCCGCCCCGCCGGCCGCGCTCGCCGCGCTCCGCACGAAGCCGGCAGCCAAAGGGCGGCGAGGGCAGCTCCCCGGCAGCCCCTCGGCCACCCCTTATCGCCAGCGATAGCGACTGCCAGCAAGGCAGAGATAGCCAGCGCTGCTCCCCGGCGGGGATCAAAGCTCCGTCGGGAGCTGCTCAAACGGGACGGGCTCGGACGTGCGCTGCCCGCGCCTCCGCCGCCACCTCCGGCCCCGGCCGGGTCCCCGCCTTGGTCATTACTGGGCTCTGTTCGAGCAGAGCAAAGCGAAGGCAGAGACGAAGAGAAGAGTGTTCTCGGTCCCGTCGGAACTGAGGGTTTTGGGGAGGCTGACTCCTGGCGAAGGTTACCTTTCGTTGTGTCTTTCATTCATAAATGTTAGTGATTCGTCTCTCCCCCTGTCTCTCCGCGCCTCCTGTCCCGGCTGGCTCACGGCCGTCCGTCCAGCTTTCTAGCCCGACCCCGAGCGCAGCGATGTACAAAGGACACGAGGAAGCCGCGAATTCGTTTCCAAATCAAACTCCCCATCCATAAACTCACACTGTAAGCGTGGACATCGAGCCCGGCGCCCGAGCCACCATCCTGGAGGGTCTGAGGAGGGAAGACTCATTCATGAAATTTGGGAGCACTCTGAGTTTTCATGAAAGTTTTTTGGGTCTTTTTTTTTTTTTTCCCTTTCTTTCTTTCTTTTTTTTTTTTTTTTTTTTTTTATTTTCTCCCCCTGCAGTGCAAAACTCCCCGCTCCCCCCTTTCCTCCCCCTCGCCCCTGCCATATGGCCAGCCTCCCCCTCCCCTGCGAGGCTCCTGAAATCTGGAGGCAGAGACTGGCCCCCCTGCCTGCGTAAGAGCCTCCCGCCGGCGCGCCCGCCTCCGCCCGCGGGGCTGGGGGCGCCGGGCGAGCCAGCAGCTCTTATTCTGAAGGGAACGGAGGGGGGCTTCATTTCCTGACAGCTATTTACTTAAAGCAAATGATTAGTTTTGGAAGGATGGTCTATAACATTGAATCAATTACGGGACGCGGTTTGTGAGACCAATACAGTCGGATCGGGAGAGAGGGCGAGCGAGAGGGAAAGAGCGCGGCTGAGCAGGGAAAGTCACAAAAGACGTGGACATATTTTGGATGTTTTACAATCTGCAGGATTGGGGCTGCGGGTTGTAAAGGAGAAGGTAAGAGGTGCGGGGCATTTCCCCCACCTTTTTCTCTTTTTTTGCATCTTTTCTCCCGCGTTTTTTTCCTTGTTTATTTTATTAGGTTTTTTTTATTTATTTGTTGGGGGTTTTCTTATGTTGATTTCTTTTCTTTTTTTTTTTTTTCTTTTTTTTTTCCTTTTCCCCCGATGCCCTGAGCCGAGCGGAGAGGTTCCTCTGGCGGGGCGCAGGCGGCGGGCGCTGGTGACCCCGCGGAGGGAGCGGGGGAGCAGCGCCGGCCGTCGGGGTGCGGCGGCAGCAGCGCGGGCAGCGCTAATGACAAACACATTGGGACGGCGGCGGCCACCGCGCCGCATTCCTGCCGCGGGGGCGGGAGCGACCCGCCGGGCTCCGCGGGCAGCGGCAGCGCCCGCCCCGGGGGGGAGAGCGGGGACGCGCACCGACCGAGTAAGCGGCTCCGTCTTTTCTCGCATCCCTCTCTCCCTTCACCCCGCTGCTCTCCCGTCCCTTCCCCCACCCTTTGTTTCAAACCACCTTCCCTCCTTTAGATCCCATTTCTCACCTCGCTCCCCTGACCCGGTAGCCTAAAATGCCCCGAGATCCCGGGCGGAGGCACGCACACAGCCCCCGAAAGGCGACCCGACCTCCATCACTGCGCGCCCCGTCTTTTCTTTTTATTTGAGTGTCCCGCTGAAAGGAAAGATGCTGAATTTAGACAGGGCTGGTACCTGGAGCCTTTCCAGCCTGCAGCCCCTCTCTCGACGGGAATGTCAGCCCTGCCGTATGCCCTGCCGGACTGCTGGACCCCACTGCCTCCTACCCCGTGAAGGGCAAAGTCTTCGCGGCCACCTTTTGGATTTTGTCAAGCGCAGAGTTGCAAACTTGCCAGCCTCTGCCAGGCTGGAGTCCCCTGGAAAAGTCCTAGGAGCAAGTAGGAAATGGCTTTTTGGCTGTCCGCGGCATTGCTCAACATTTTTGGACGCGGATCCCATAGCTCAGGAACCGTTCCAGAGAACAGGACTTGGACAGCTTTTTCTGGAGCCAGCAGCGGCAGATCTAGCGAGGCAGCAGCAGCAGTCCCAGGGCACAGCCGCCAGCCCCCGGGGCCCGTCCGTACCCCGTCGGGGAGGCGGGAGCGATGCCCTGGCCCCACCAGTGCCGGGGGCACGCTCCCAGCGCCCCTCGACGGCATTCCCGGCGCGTCTCTCGCCGGTGTTCGAGCTCCCTAGCGCTCCTGCGGGGCCCAAGTCTGCACGGCCGGAGAAGGCAGCGCATCGTCTCGCCCTGATGGGAACCCACGAGCCCGTTCCCGGGGCTGCGGGTGCATGGCTCCCTCTTGGTCCCACAGCTCCCGGGGACACAGCCTCTGTCCTCCGCCGGGACCCCCGCCCCTCTCCAGACCCCGCGCCCCGGGGCTCGGTGCTTCGCCCGACGGAGAGGGCTGGAGGAGAAGCGTCGGGTCGTAGCACCAGCTTCGCAGGGAAAAACGTCTGGGCTCCGCTCCTGTCCGTCTCCCCTGTCCCGCTTTTGCTTTTCCCCGACCACCCCTCATTAAGAAAAAAAAAAAAGTGGTCTCTCCAGCTTGGCAAAGGCTTTCCCATTGTTTCCCAGACAAACAGTGGAGGGGCTGGGGGCTGCCATCTCCGCTAGGTTTGCTCGGTGTCCCGGGCAGCCTTTGATGTGCAGCGGCTCCGGCCGTCGGGCAGCGCCGGGGGTGGGCGCACCGAGGGCAGCCGCGGCAGCGCCGCTGTCCCGCTCCCCGGGGGCTGTGCCCGGCTCCCTGCGGGCCCGCAGGGTCTGCCGGGCTCCTGCAGCCCGATGGGGGCCGGAGGGTGCGAACGGAACCTCCCAGCGTCATCCGCACCCCAGTCCCGGCCGGCTGCAGGCCGCTGTCCCCCCGACGGGACGCACCGAGGGAAGCGGGATGTCTTGTTGCGCTCTCGGCGTCTCCAGGGCCGGTGTAGAGCCCAGCTGGAGCCCCAGCGCGGCTGACTAAGCTCTGTGTCCTTAGATGGGACAAGACACGGGATCAAAGCAAGGAGACAGGCATCAAAGATCTCTCTGTCATCGTCTTATCAAAATCTGAGCTGTGGAGATCCGACTTTTAACTCTGTGTGTAGAAACGCTAGGAAGAGATCTCCCAGCAAGGGACTTTGGTTTTAGCTTCTAGTTAACAATGAGTGTTTTAGAACGGCCCGCAGCTAAACAGCGGTGTAGCCAACCTCAAAGCTTGGGGGGAAAAAGTTTGCAGAAAAATGAGACCTCACAAAACACTGGGATTTAGGAGTCCACGAGCGAAGCAGGTCTCTCAGCCTGCAGGCACTCTGCTGCTGCTTTTAAATGAGATCCCTTGTTGTGGTCCTGCTCTTCAGGCACTGAGGGGCAGGAGGTGTGCCAGTCCAGCTGCCGTTGGGTACTGGGGCCATCTTTGCTGTTACTAGTTTGTTGATGTATGGGAAATCTTCATGTGGCTCTGAGGGTAATACATAGGTATTAGGTTTCAAGAAAGCAGGAAGTAATAAATATTTTAATAAAATACTTCCCTACTACAGCATTGGGCTAGGATTGAAGTAAAGTATATCTAGACAGAAAGTCTTGCATAGCCCAGACCTCACAGATCATTTCCAGCTATACCCTTTGGTCTAAAGAGGAGGCTGAAATGTATAACTTTATATAATCCTTGCCTTGCTTGCTTCTTTATTTCGTCATGACTACAGTTGTACCTACTTTTGTACATGAACTCTAAAATTTTTAATAGAAGATGTTTCCTTTTTTACCTTTGAAGACATAAAGACAAAGGAATGACTTCTGAGAGGTGATTTTTCGTGGTGGTGATGAGAATTGCGGATAATTTAAAGAAAAACAAACAAGAAAGCAAATGATCCTTTCTCTCCCTTATGCCTTGCTCTCCTGCTTGACTCATCTCTTTCAAGCCTACGAAGCTTTGTGTGAGTGCCCAAGGGAAAAGTTTGCAATAGCTAGGCTTCCTAGCTCTTGTGGTCAGCTGAGATGGATATTTTTTTCCGCACAGTGCTTCTCAGCACTTGAGTTGGGATCTGAGGTGTTTTTTTATTTGATTCTGAGAACCTAAGGAAGATATATTACTTGGAAATGCTAGCTGGTTTGTTTGTTTGTTTGTTTGTTTCTTTTTCCTCCTGTTTTCTGGGACAGTCCAGAAAACCCTCCTTGGATCAAGTGGGAAAATTTAGGCTTTGCAATTCCCCCACCACCGTTAGCTCCTAGATGGAGGGACTCTGTCCTGGAGGGTTAGGCTGAAGAATTGGGACTGACTAGAAGGCTCCTTGGGAGGCAGCCTCACTGTGTCCTGCAGACCACAAAGTACTCAGCAGGAGACCAGCACTGGGCTGCCCTTGATGCATGGCTGTTCCTTGGATTTTTCTTGCTGCATAGTTTTTCTATGTACAGGCTATGTTGGATTCAAGTATTTGTAAAGGGCCATGGAGCAAGCCTTATTTTGGGAGAATATTAATGCCAGTCTTTTTCATCGAAGAGCTTTGAGCCTTTCCCCAGCAAAACCATCAGACCCACATGTTAGCGCTGCAGGGCAGCGCGGCTCTTGTGGAGAGTTGAGTTTGCACTTTGGGAACTGAGGACCAAGAAATGTTTCAGAAGGTCCTGTCTGAACATTTACATTCAGCTGGTGACATATACCACAAGAAAGAAATGTCTTTTCTTGGGCTGGCCTTAGCTCTTCCTGGAAAAGATCTGCTTTCCCAGAAGGACAGACTGCCACTCTGACAAAATCACTGCTGAAATTACCCAGCCCTCTCACAACAAGGATAATCATATCATTACGTGCCAAGATTTACAATCCAAATACTCTCCTATCACTTATGTAAATACAGAGAAAATGGGACCAGGGTTGATGTGTTGTTGGGATTTGGATTTTTTTGTTGCTTTTTTTTTGTTTGTTTGGGGTTTAGGTTGGGTTTTTTGTTTTTGGTTGTTGTTGTTGGATTTTTTGTTTTGTTGGTTTTGTTTCGTTTCGTTTCGTTTCTTTAATCACGTGAAATTCAAAATGTAGGAATTTTGAATTTTGAGTTGATCCGGAGACCCAGTTTAGGCGGCTCCGTTGGAGGCCAGCGCTGCCTTTTGCGGGCAGGGGATGTGTCTGGTTGGTGCGGACCAACATTGCCATCCTGCGGCCGCGCCTGCGAACTTCAGCGGGAAAATCAGTCCCGCATCTCGGCAGATGGGCTGCTCTCTGTCTTGAAAGGGGTCTTCGGTTGATTCGCAGCAGTACGAAAATAACATTTACCCTTGGCTCTTCTCGGTCCCCCTCCGCTCTTTCTCTGTAGGTCACATAGAGCACTCACCTAGGAATATCGTAATTTTCTAAGCGTGCATTTCCATTGAGTTTCTGAACATTGATTTTACCCTGCCTTTTGTGGCACAGTCAATGAAATCTTTCTTTATAGGAAGCCAGTGCTTGGCAGTTAGTGTTTGGAAAATTGACTCCTGGCTGATAACAGCTCTTTAGAATTAGCTTTCTAACTTGTTTTGTTGTTTGGTTTTTTTTTTTTTTTTTTTTTTTAAACCACAAAAGTGCACAAGAAAGATACCAGAATTTCAGTCAGAACCTCTCAAAATCTGTGTGAATGCAATGACTGTCCAACCCTGGGCAAACCCCTGCAAAGAGTTTGGCAAATCTGCCAGTGCATTACCTTGCTTTTACTATACACACCCACACTTCTATTTTAGCCAGCAATGTCTTAAGTATGCAAGAAAACAAGGTTTGCTCAAACTCACATTGTATAGGTTGTGCTAATACTGGGTTTCAGCTTACATAAACCTACTGGTTTTAGCAAGGCTACACCAAGTTATGGGTTGATAGGCCAGTGTTAGGAACTGAACCTGAGGTATTTATCCAGGGCTGAGATGCGGATAGCTGGGGACAAAGATAACTGATCTGCCATTAGGAAGGTAAAGGAGCTAAAAATGTAAATATAGAAACCCAGGATAGGTGTACCTGCTTGGTGTTGTGGGAATGAGTAAAATCTCATGCCTGTAAGTGTGAAATGGTGCCTGTGTTAAACCTCGAGCCCGGCATGGATGTGTGAGGGTATGCTAGTGCATTCTTAAGTCAGATGCGTGATGTGACTGAATTCAAACAGGTTTTGAATACAGCGATGTGAATCCTTTGTACATTATCCTGTCTTTCACAGCGAAGAAGTGTTGCTCTGGGTCTTGATGAGATTAACGGGTCATTGGGGAAAGATCAAAGCTCTGGGTTGCGAAAGAAGAGCCAGATGGAGAAAGCAAATTTAGTTAAGTCCTTGTGTTTTTAAACTGCAACGCTACACTGAGACACTCATTGATTTCAGTGTCAGCCTAGCCAAGACAGCAAGTTCAAAGCAGCACTTTGGAAATGCCATCACCTGCATGTCCATCGTTGGGCTTCAGTCCTCACTTACACACACAGCTCTGCAACAAGTCCCCTTCAGCACAGCTTCTGGTGTGCAAGAGATGAACTGGCTTTGTTTTTTCTCCTCCTCTGCTGCATCACTTGCACTGAATAGTCTGGCAAAACAACACAGGAGGGGGAGAGAGTTGTCTTTTCAGTCAGAAAAGGGAGGGAACTTGGCAGAAGTGGGGTAATATTGTCTTGTGGATGTTGGGAGATCAGGAGTCAGATCAATAAAGTAGACCATGGTAAGCCTTTAAAGAGCTACAGAAGGATGCTTTTCTAGAAAAAAATGCAGGGTATAAATGTGATTAAAATGAGTAAAGAGGCTGAAAGTGAGGGAACTATTTGATATGCAAGAGTCTGTTATTGATGGGAGACAGACACATAAACACATGGCAATTATTGCTAATTGAAGAAGCAGGCAAGATGCCTTGTCTCTGCTGGAGCTTTGTTAGCTAGATTTCTGATGGTGTTTGTACACGTTTTTGAGGCAGGTAGTCTTCTAATCCTTCTCTTGAGACCTTTATGTTTGACTATAAAGTTCTTTTGGTCTGCAAAGGGCTGCTGTCTGCTCCACCCATTGCAGGAGAAAAGCAGGACTAGATCAGAAACACTCCTTGGCATGCTGTAAGCATTTAGTTCCCATATGGCACTGCCACAGATGTAATAAGTAGATGCACCTACGTGTTTTCATATCTCAGCATCAGGAACTGAATACCAGAGGATGAATAGAAACTCTCCAGAACCTTTGTAAAAAGTCCCTGTCTTGGCACATCATCCTTTGTTTTACTCCTTGGTCAGTGTTTCAAATTAGGGGCTCTTCTGTGCAGTGTTTATTTAATCTCTTTTGGATTTGGGCCAAATCCTGTTGCTGTTAAGAGTCACCAACAAAGCATCTGTTGGTTTCAATGGGAGCAGGGATTGCAGGGTCATCTCCTTTAGAAATTACCTAGCATGCTGCTAGAGGGTTTCATGTAGAAATGTCATTACAAGGCACAAAAATTACATAGATGCTGATTGCTATTGTTGCCTCTATAAGACAGATACTTTAGGATTATATGTTTGAAAGCTGAAATAATTGCATGTGATCTATGACTCTCTGCACTGTTGGGGAGAATAGATGCTCTTTGAATGGCACTGCTGGCCTAGAGTCTGTAATGGATTTATTTCATTAGAAAATTTCAGCATGTGTTTTAAATAGTGTGTCTCTTAACCAAGGGAATTCCTGCTAAATAAGCAATAAGCACTATTGTATTACATTGTATTCTGTAAGCTATATATACACACATGTACAATGGCAAAACAAAAATATCACTCAGGGTTGTACTATTTGTAATAAGAGTGGCTTTAAAAATGTACTTTTTTTCCCATAATACTGCTTGCAGCTGAAAGGCCAGAACTTACTGCATGAATATGTTACATCTTCATTGATGCTTGTGAGGGTGCTGCCCCTGTGCAGGGGCATTTCTGTGGGCTCAGTCCCAGAGGCTACAGTGGGAGCAGAGCTGCCTGCAGGCTGTTGGAGAGGGGATGCACCAGGACTTGGCACCCTACACCAGGACTTGGCACCTCACACCAGGACTTGGTTCCTTACACTGCCAGTGTGCAGAAGGGGTCGTGGTGTCTCATCTGGCTGTGATCAGTCTGTGGCCACACGCACCTGGTGGCAGTAGTTGGCATGTGAATTGGGCTGTGAATTGGGGTCCCTGGGCCACTCCTCTTGGTGGCACTGTGTGTAATGATGGGAAGCTGCACTTGGGCGCTGCAGAAGAGGGGTCCTGCTAAGCCTTATGCACTTGTCAGTCCATTAATTGTCTCACTCCTGCCTTCTCCTTTCTGTTTCAGCTGTTGGCAGCTATGGGTACTTACCCACAGGCGTTCCTGCTCCTGGGATGTTTTCTCACAGGTAATGTTCCTCAATCCTCTAAGCTTCCCTATCCCAGTTCTTCTTAAGCTCACTTTCATTCTGCCCACAATAACAAGTGCCACATGCTTGCCAGCTGGTTTTTCTGCTTTTCCCCCCCGGCAGGCTATGACAAGCCCTACTGAGAAGGCAGTACTTTCACGGGCCCCTATCGGCCGCTCTGTCTCTCCTGAGCTGCCACAGCCTCCCACCGAGCAGGAGTGTGTGGGCACAGTGCTCTGCCCACCTGCGGCCGTGCCCGGGGATCCCGGCCGGGCTGCCTCTGCCTGGGTGGGCTCCCTGCATCCTCCCCGCCCAGCATCCCGGCTTTGCTGCGCCATGGGCATGGCAGGGCAGGGCTGGCTGGGCCACAGTGTGCCAAATATAGAAAGGGCCCCTAGAGCAAGGTAACTCTGGGCAGGAGTGGAAAATTATTTCAAAGAGTCTGGATTCCTGGTGCGGGTTTATTGCAGAGAGTGCCAACTTCACTCAGTGAGCCTAGGTGCTTGTTTATTGTACAGGTCATTTGGTAGACTGGAACCACAAACATATTTCCTTGGTGAGTTCCTCATTTTGAAGGGTTTGGATCCTCTAATTTTCCTTCTGAGAACTGGACTTGCACCAACCCACCTGCAAATTACCTAGACTCGCAAATCTGAGCCTGTAACTGGAGGTTTCATCTGAAAACCAGTTCCATCTACAACATCTAGTTCAGTGAATTGCAGTTTTATTTGGCTACAAGCCCTCTGTACATTTTGGCTAGAGGTAGACCTGACGTACAAGCTCCTGCTCCAGCCCTTTGCAGAAACCGAAGTCAGATGTAAAATGTAGGTTTTAGTCTTGGGAAGTGGTTTCCAAATTTCAGCTGTGAGCTTGCTTGAAAGCTGACAGGACTGCTGGTTTTGTGACCAGGGCTGTAAGAGGGTGTGAAGTGCCTGTGACCCAGCAGCCAGGGTGTGGAATTCACTGGTCTGCAGTAGAGCTGTGTACAGTTTAGGGCTGGCAAGCTGCGGTGAGGATTGGGAGCTATCTCTAACTTCACCTCTGTCTGTCTTTCACCTCTTGATTTGACAAACAGAAGCCAGCAACCAAACACTTAACATTTCAAAGGAAAGCCATTTGCTATTCCTCGGGCAAAGCTTTGGCTTTTAACAAGGGCAAATTTCCTGGGACATCAGCAGGTCTGAAGCAGTCAGAAAAAAAACCTGCTCTGACCCTCTCCCCTTCCTTTCACATCCCTGTACTGAAGCTGTTTTGTGTATTGACGTGCTGTTTATTTGTGTCTTTTTGCAGGACCATTCCTAACATTTTGCCAACTTCCTCTGCCAACTATTGTTCCCAAAAGGAATGAAATGGTGGTACAGCTCTATTCCAATTTCACACTCAAATGCTCTGGGGACAGCGAAGTGAGCTGGCAGTACCCAGTGACCGAGGGGAACCCCAGGATAGACATCAGACACGAAGAGAACAACAGCAACCTCCTCGTGACAGTGCTCGAAGTGGGGAACGCCTCGGCCGCCCACACGGGCCTGTATGTCTGCTACTACAACCACACACAGGTGGAGGACGGCGAGGTGGAAGGCAAGGACATCTACATCTATGTGCCTGGTGAGTGGGGATGCCACAGCTGTGCAGGGGTCTTGGGGTGGGAGAGGTGAGCCAGGGATGTTCAGAAGAGGTGTAAATTGCTGGTGGCAATTTGCTGTCCGAGGAAGAGAAATAACCCCAGGGTTAAATCATGTGTAAACCAAGGCCGGCCCCTGTAAATCTATGGATATGTTCCTCTTTCTTTCTATTGGTTTTCACTTTTTGATGAGAGTTTGGGCTCTCAAGAAGAGTGATGAACTCAGAACTTTAGAGCTGAGGTCTTCTGACCACCAGGGGGCTGGAAGGCAGACCTTGGTGGCCAGCTCAGCTCATCTGTGGGAGCATGTCCAGCCTTCAGGTTTGCCTGGCTCCCAGGTAAGGATTAACAGAAATTCCAGGCTTTTCAGGGGACACTTGGGTGGCTATCTTGGGATGTGTACTGACAAAACCAATGTATGTACTGACCAAACCATGCTAAAGATGCTGCCAGATGAGTAAGGCCATATCCTTTTCTTAACCTGAATTAGGCCTTGACTGAGAGCTGGGAAAAGCTCATGTGTGGACAGGGCCTGGGAAGTGTAAAGCATTGGAGATGTCCTAGAGGTGACTGTCAGAGGGAGGGGAAAGAAGTGTTCTTGCTGGCCAGTCTGACACAAGATTAAACAGATGGTGCTACCGTGCAGTGCCCTGTAATTTTCAAGGCAAACACAGCCTTCCCAGGCCCTACGCTGCATTTCTCTTTAGTGGTGGAAAACTGTTGGACTCAGAAGAAATGGCATCCCTTCTTTTTGGAAGTGCCTATTTCCAGCTTTGCCCTCCCACCCCCTTGTTCTGACTGGAAATCAGCCTAAAGGCTTTCCACAATCTCTCTGGGATGAGAATCTTTATTGTCATAGCTGAGATAGGCACCAGAGGCTGAGCCACGACTGACTGCTCCTGTAAAGCCCTGTCTGGATGTTTCCTCAGCACTGGCAGGGCTTCAGGGGGTGAGGGTCACAACTGCAGGGCCAGAAGAGATCTAGCCACTGGATTTGCAGCAAACATATTGAATAGGGAGCAAAAGAGTGGAGAAGAGATTGCAAATCATTCTGCAAAACTGCAGCGTGTTCTGAAGGAGTGATGCCTGCAATGGCAAGGAAGATTCTGGAAGGCCAAAAAGCCAGGAGGCAATAACAGGACTTGTTTTAAGGGTTATTTTGCAGCGGCATTAAGTTTTTGCTGTCGACAGTGAGAGATTCAAGGACAGTGATTTTTCCAAGACTTTCCATTTGCCACAACAAATGTAAAGTGTTTGCCTTCGTTCTTGAAGCAAGATGTTTCAGCAGCGGAGTATACTGCCAACTTTGGCACATATATCTCAATATCCAAGCAGCTCTAACCAAATTGCCAGAAGATGTTGTTTATGTTAAGCAGTCATGCAACTCACCCAGTGGAGGAATATAAAGGCAGGAGCTGGAAGCAGGAGCTTTTTGGTTTGGTTTTCGAAAGCCTCTAGACATCAGCCTACCAGATTCACAGGGAGAGACACCCTGTAATTTTTTCCACTTGCTAACCATCAAGATGTCATAAAGGCAGAAACATATCCTTTTCTCCAAATTACAGAGAATGTCTCTGTTTCCACTATAAACTTTGTTGTTACAATTGTTTTTCCTGCAATGAATTAGGAGGGCAATGGGTGGCAGCAACCCACTTTAGCCAGGGAGGATTACGTTGAGACTTCATACAATATCCTATTTTCACTAACAGCACATAGAAAACCAAACTAGGTGAATCTTTTTTCTGTTTTAAATTACAGTGGGAAAATGAATACATGGAGTTGGCAGCATTTTTGGGATGGAGTGCTGTGTTTGGAATATTGCTACAAAGAGCCTGCCAGTGCAGCAGAAAGTCTATTGTTGGAGGGATTTGGATTGCTATTTATTAAATTTTATTATAAAGCTTTGCACAGAAGCTTCAGGCTAGCAGGGATTATTTGTTTATTCTGAATGGCCAAATGGAGACTATTTGAGGGCTATGCTTTTTATGCATAATATTATGCAATTATGTTTTAAACTCAGACTTTGGATTGGCTGGGTAGCAAAGTTGGCATGTGTTTTGTTTACTTTAAAAGAAATAAAACTACTAGGTTCTTGTTTGCTTTTTTTCCTACTTGAATACTGTATTTTGAAAACCACATGCTGTGACCATAATTAACTATGTCTCATAACTGTAATGTTGGACATGTTAGAAATACATGAAGATAAGTACCTTGAACTATTTTTGATGAAATGTGGCTTTAGTGGTGTTCAAGATAAACAACATGAGACTGACATCAACTTGTTTTTTTTTACTTGGAAAGTGGAATTTTTATTTTATTTTATTTTTATTTTACCCCCTGCTTATATACTGGTTAGCAGACAGCTACTAATAAAAAAAGGTGAAAAAAATCTAACTTAAAGTCATGTGAGTTGTGGATAGTAACACTTAACATTTTGGGGAGGGGATCTTTTGCCTTTTTCGTTTTGCATCCTGAATTGTCACAAAGGAACCTAAGCCCTTTCCTTTTTTGTCCTTAGGAGAAAGGTTTCATTACACATCACATCAAGTAGCTAAAATGAGATACCACATGAAATTAGCAAACCGTACCTGCAATATCTGAAACAGAGGGAGAATGAACTGTGCAAGTTTCACTTATAAGTGGTCATTGATATGCAATGCTTGTACATGGACTTGCTGCAAACAAGACAGTGTAAGATTGCCTCTTGTTTTTTTACAGACCCAGACATGCCTTTTGTTCCTTCTATACCAGAAGACCAGTTCATCCTGGTAGAAGAAGGTGATCCCGCAGTTATCCCTTGTCGGACAAGCGACCCAGAGGCCCAAGTGACTTTAGTTAACAGCTTAGACAAGCCTGTGCATGCTTTATATGACACCAAACAAGGCTTCATAGGGAATTTTCCTGCGGGCTCATACACGTGCAAAACAATGGTTAAAGGCGTGGAGTTCAAGTCTGATGAGTTCCTCATCTATATCATAAGAGGTATTTCTTTCTATTCATTTTTTAAAAAATAAAAAGTGCTTCTGTTCTTTCTTCACACTGTAAGAGCACCAGCATCATAGGGTTATATAGGATATTTCTGCAATGATGAGCTCCTTGCTCCTCTGACAGTACTGCCACTTAATTGCAAGTTTACTTACAATTTTGATGAGAATAACATGTCTTTATCTTCTCCCCAAAATTATTGCAAGAAAAATGTTTTGTAGTCCATATATTTTCAATCTATTTGCTGAAACACAACTTAAAAGGCTGGTGTTTACCAGTGGCTTTGAACTGTAGAACTCTGGGTAGCCTGAAAAACATATTGATTTAATTATTTTGAAAACCTTTTTCCTGGTCATCAAGGAACTCTCAAAGACAGTCACTGATTAGCAAAATGGGACATTGTTTTTATTCCCAATGCCTTTTTACAGGGGGATTTGAGATAGGAACCTCTAATTGAAATTTTATTTGTGGAACATTTCTTTGTGGGATTGAACTGCAGTTCATGCTTTAAATACAAATTGTTTATATCAGTATAGTTCAGCAGTACTTTTAATGAATTTTCAAGGTGATTCCTCAGTAGAGGAATTGAAAGAGAAATCTTCCTCTGAAACTGCACCATGTGAAAATTGTAATGTTTTAAAAATTAAATGAGATCTCTCTCTCTCTTCTCTTAGCTACTTCACAGCTGCCTGTTGAAATTGAAGCTCTTAAAACTGTCTACAAAACAGGCGAGACCATCGTAGTAACTTGTGTGGTCTTTGACAATGAGGTGGTTAATTTACAGTGGAATTACCCTGGGAAAGTGGTAAATATCTCTCTTTCTTTCTTTCTTTTTTTTTTTTTCCCCACAACATTTGTAGTTATTTATTTGGCAAGCAAGTGAGGTTGTAAAATATTCTTCTCTTATCTGAATGAGGGCTGCTGAGGAGAGAAAACCAAGTAAAGTCTTTTAATTTTAGGTTACCATATAAGAAAGTCAGTCCCAAAAGGTAAATTTGCTGTTAGTAACTAAGCAAAGCATGAGAAGAAGGTGAGGTATGGGTGAGGAAGTAATGCTGTCTCTCAGGTCTTGTGCTGCTGCCAAAAAAAGAAATCTTGTGAAAATCGAAAGATCTAGGTATGTTGGGCGTCTGAGTAGAGTACAGCTGCTGAAGGTCTGAGCCTCTAAAACAGCTCTCTTAAATCCTGGTTCTTGGGGATAATAAAGGACAATGAAGAATCAAGTCTATAATCTTAAGTGCTCTTCATTATGCAGATGTAAACTGAAATAATTCTTACAGTCACTGAATTTACTAATGAGAAACATCTAGTAAGAAAATCTTGTAGAACCCTGAATTTTTTTTCAACTGGTTTAACATCCTTTTGCAGTGAAAACTTTTATTCAGTGGAACTTGGCTAGGGCCAGTCCCAGGCAATTTCAGAGTGTCCAATGTAAAAAGTCTGGTTGCTGAAGGAATGATGTAATTGAAGTGTACCTAGTTGTTACTCCAAATCCAACTTTTTATTTAAGTAAGTTAAGAATCCAAGAGGAAAAATTATTTGAGCAAGTTTTGTCTTGTTTTCCATCTTACACATGAGTATAGTCTCTGCTATATGCCACCTTTCAAAACTAGCCCCAGCATATTTTTGTACCAGCCCCTCATGATAACATGTTGTGTCATTTTCACCATCCCTCTACTCTCAGGAGTTTTCTCCTTGTCCATAAATTATTCTTGTTTTGAGAGTAGGCAGCACATAGCATCTATTAACTGGTTACTGTTTGTCTGATGAAGGGGATGAAAATTGATCTTACTTCATGGATATTGAACAAAAAGGACTCAAGGGGCTTTTGCATCTGAGGAAAAGGTAGTGCATAAAGAGTAAATTTCTCTGTCAAGTTGCTTACCCAAATTTTCAAAGGTATTTTGGTTTTTGTGTTTTTTCAAAACACAAAAGGGTGTATTTTCACAGGCACAGTTTTTCTGTTGTGGCTGAAAGAGGCATCCTTGTCTGAGCAAACAAGTCTTTTGCCATACAGAATTTAGATGTTTGCTCTCACTTCAGGGATATCAAAGATCCTTGGTGATGTGCTTTCAACTCAGTTACTTAAGCAAGGATTTTTTTCCTTCTCCAAACTACAGAAAGAAAAAGGTCTGATAAAGCTTGATGATATCAAAGTGCCATCACAGAAGCTGGTTTACACCTTGACCATTCCTGAGGCATCGGTGAAAGACACAGGGGATTATGAATGTACTGCTCGGCATGCAACCAAGGAGGTTAAGGAAAATAAGAAAGTAGCCATTACAGTTCATGGTATGGTCTGATTTCAGTGTCTAAAATTATCAACACATTGGAAAACATCATTCTTGGAAAATGTTGCATAGTGTTGTTTACACAAGGTTTTTTCATTTGCAGACAAAGGCTTTGTTCACCTGGAGCCTCAGTTCAGCCCTCTGGAAGCTGTCAACCTGCATGAAGTCAAAAACTTTGTTGTTGATGTGCAGGCTTACCCAGCACCAAAAATGTACTGGTTGAAGGATAATGTGACTCTGATTGAAAATCTTACAGAGATTGTTACTACTTCAGGAAGAGTCCAGGAAACAAGGTGAAAAACCTTCTGACCCTTACCTTGCCATGCTGACTTGAGTTCCTCCCCCAGAAAACTGGGCACTACTCCTGCTCACTTTTTACACCTCAGTTTGTTGCTTCTTCCTCAGTGGCATTTAAAAATAGTTTAGTTGTTTTCTGTTCAAAAGGGCAATGCCTAATTTACTACTTCTTACTACCTTCATAACATCAACCTCTTCAAGGTTCTTGAGCAAGAATCTTCTTCACTCCCTTTAACATGTCCCACACTAATAATTTCTGGCTGTTTCCAGTAAAATCAGGGCTTTGTCAGGTCCTTGCAGAAAGTAACTAAGGCCACTTCTTTCTCAGTTGTTAGTTGTTGATAGTTATTTACCACTTGAGTAATGACTTAGTTAAAGGCATTCTAGAAATGCTAAATGTCACTGTTATAATTGCAACATACCCAGATTACATGTTGCCCTAAAATGATTTTTTTATGCCTGCTTAAAAAATACAAACAAAAACTTGCATTTCTGCAGGTTTCAGAGTGTTTTAAAATTGATACGGGCCAAGGAGGAAGACAGTGGATACTATACTTTGGTTGCTGAAAATGAAGATGAGATTAAAAGATACACCTTCTCATTGCTGATACAAGGTAAGCAGCCCCAAAGCCTTGCCCACCAGAACTCCTGGGACACAGCAAAGACTTGATCCACTGGCACACCGCATTGCCTGGAGTATGGAGCCATGAAAGGCACGAACCAGGCTGAGCAGAGGAGTGCGTGTTAGTCTCTGGAGCTCCTCTAGCCTGATCCTGGCTTTCACTTCTGCCCTGGCCTTGAGCCAGAAAGAAACTTTATCCACCCAGCTAAGTAATTCCAGCTGACAGTAGGATGATAGCTCATTTAACATGACATGAAGATGTGGCACAACTGCAGCACTTCCTTCTCCTTGCTCTACCCTAGAATCCACTCTGTGCTACAGGAGATAAGCACCTCCTGCTTGAGTCTGTGTCTGTGGCTCTTGCTAAGGTGTTGGCCAAAGGACACCTGTCCTGCTTTGAAATTTGAAGCTGCTTTTTTGTAATCACTGACAAATATTTTAACAAACTCCCGACTCCTTCCCAGTTCCAGCTCTGATCTCAGCCCTCGTGGATGATCACCATGGCTCTGCAGGTGGGCAGACTGTGAGATGCTTGGCAGAGGGGACCCCGCTTCCCGGTGTGGAATGGCTGGTTTGCAAGGACATTAAAAAGTAAGAGGAGTGGGTGTGTTCTTACCTGAAATATGACCTATATCCTCAATTATATTAACATAATTAGTTACTGTACCATGTTTTCCTCATCAAGAGCCAGTAAGTTTCAGATAATTCTTATTTATTTTTAGAGGCATGTGTTTTGTATTTCAAGAGATGTTGTCAGTGCCCTTCTTTTTACATCCTATAGGACACAAAACAATGCACCAGTTCAGCTTTCTCTCATAAAAGCCTTCTGTTCAGTAAGCCGACTCCAAGGATTTCACAGTCCAGATTTGACTAGGGATTTTGAAAAGTAGCTGTCTCTCCATTTAGGGAGTATTTTTATTTTGAAGGAAGAAAGGTGCAGGTTTTTCAGAGATGCAATCTAAAGACCCTTCTGGTCCTTAAATGTATTGTTGTCAGAAGAAATTTGCAGGGAAAGGTAATTCTTGTTCTGTTCACTCTTATTCATCCATACACACACCCAACGCCCATTTCCTCCATTATTCTTCTCTGCAGGTGCAACAATGACACCTCATGGACCCTTTTGACTAACAATATCTCTGATATACACATGGAAGCCCACCTGGATGAGAAAAATATGGTGGAAAGCCAGGTTACCTTCCAGAAGGTGGAGGAAACCCTGGCTGTGCGCTGTGTGGCAAGGAATGGCCTCGGTGTCGTTACTCGAGAGCTGAAGCTTGTGGCTCCCAGTGAGTTTGCTTTGTCCTTCTGTGCAATTACAACAGCTAGTTTGGCCCTGCTCTAACTCCCCCCAGTTCAGTCCTAATGGATAACAATATGAATTGTTGTAGATAATACATTGAAGTTGATTTTTTTTACCCCAGTATTTCTGAAGATGATGCCTTTTACAGGTCTTTATGGTGCATCTACTTTTTGCTTCTTATGTGGTTCCATAATTCATTTTATCATTTTATTAGTACGGGCTATGGGACATTCTTCTAGATAATCTGCATTTGGTTTTGGAACACAATGGCAGAGCAGCTCTGGGCTCAGAAAGACTTTATAGTCACCAGCTTCAGGAACTGCTCCTGCCACTTCTGCAGGACACAGGAACTGCACCGATAGGGGAGGTGGGTGTCTTATGTGTGTGATGTCCCTCATGGCTCATAAAGAAAATGTGGTCTATCTTTTTACTCCACAGCCTTGAGATCAGAGCTAACTGTGGCTGCTGCTGTCTTAGTGCTGTTGGTGATTGTGATAATTTCACTGATTGTCCTGGTCATCATATGGAAACAGGTATGTAGAGAAGTATTTCAATTTGGGTGCTGAGCCCTGCTGGGTTTTGATCTGCACTAAAGTCAGGTCCAGGACTAATGCTTGGTGTTGCATTCAATGTGCTCTGCAGAAGCCCAGGTATGAGATCAGATGGAGAGTCATTGAGTCCATCAGCCCTGATGGCCACGAGTACATTTATGTGGACCCAATGCAACTGCCTTATGACTCCAGATGGGAGTTTCCTCGAGATGGGTTAGTGCTTGGTAAGTTTTCTGTGAGGGGCTGGCCCCACCCTTCTTTGGGGAGAAAGACGTTCAGTGACCATTCTGAGGTGTCTGCAGGATTTGCAATGGAAGTTATGGCCACCAAGTCCAGAGTCTCTGTCTGCCTGTTCTCATCAGTTCTCCTTCCTGATCCTCTTCTACAGTGGCATCAGCCCTGAGGTCCCTGTGTTAGTGTCTCCTGTGCCTGCGTTCCTGTTCTCTTCCTGTGTGCAGCATCCACCCCTACGTGGCTTAGGGGAGTCTCTCAGTGTTAAACACCCTTTTTAACCCTCATTTCTGCTAAGGCATCCACAAGAAGGACATAATTATTTTTTGTTTGCAAGACATTTATATACTGTGCAGAGGCCAAGAAAATCTGCAACTAGTTATGTAGTTTTATTAAAAATATTTTAAAAATTATTAATCCATGCCATGCACATATCAGTGCTGAGTAACTGCATATTTTTGTGGCTACTGTCCTTCTTTCTTCTTCCTTCCCCTTCTACTTTCTTGCTTTGCTATTCCTCATTGGAATTCATGCACAATTCAGTTGTAATTATTTCCTCAAGGCTGGCCCAGCCTCTCATTTATATCAATGGAAAGTGTAATGACTATAGAAAATTTTCATGCTTTATCAAGATAGTGCTTTAAACATACAAGGCTTCCCTCTCTTGGAGATATCTGTGAACCAAATTGTATTGCAAAACACAGGAGAAGTTGAAATGTGTCTTTTTTTAAATATATTTCAAGAAACATACTCCTCTGGTATATTTCTTCATCATCACAGAGAAGGAGTTAATTCTTGAAAGAAGCAAGAGAAAAATTTCCAGTTCAGGAACAATATCCTTTAATTAAATTCATGTTGCTAATTGAAGACTAGAGGAGGGTGAATGTTTTATGGAATTATTTTATTACAACCCAGACTTTAATTATATGCCTAAATAGGATTTGTCAGATCTGAGTTGTTAAAGACCACCACTGTGACTTTGTCTCCCTCTGACTCATGAGCACAGGCTGCTTCAAAGCCTTCTTGTTTACAAGTGTATTCAGAGTAGTCAGTAACTTTCAAACCCAGTGCTCCATATCCTCCTGTCAATCTGGGTTGCACAACTGCTTGACACACTCACCTGCTGGCACTTTTGAGGTATTAAATGCTTGCTGATGAGGGGGGACCCTCTTTTGTTTCTGGGGCTGACAATTCTGATTTGTATGGATTTTCTCTTATCTAACTGGGAGATGACAGCAAAGCAATTACACCTTTAGTTGAGGGAGGCTCTGAAGCAGGTCACAAACCCATTTTGGCTCTGCCAAGATGAGTATTTCCCATTCTAGCTGTGTAAACCAGCTGGCATTTATTTGTTTTTTCTAGCCAGTAGTGCCTGGAGTGCAGTGCTGTGTTAAAGGCCAACTCTGAACATTGGCTGGATGGAGCTTCAATTGATAAATTTGGGTTACACTGCAAATTTCCCTTTGCAATCTCTGATCCACAGTGTATGCAGTGCACTGCTCTTTAAAGGGCTCCTGAACCAGTGCAAGTCCAGGAGATGTGTACCAGAAGGAACAATGCAGTAATGCCATGAGCAGTTTGAACACCACGGCCTTCTCCTGGCTCTGCTGAGAACTGGTGAGGTCCCAGCAGGAGCTGGACCTCCTCATCTGGCTGACAGAGCTGAGAGCAGCTCCTCTTGAGGCATGGGGTCAGAGTGCTGCTGCTCAGGATACCAGGGTGGCTGTACAGATACAGCAGAATTGCTCTCATCACTTCCCAGCAAGACACTTATTTGTCCTGGTGACCTTAATTAAATGAAATGCTGGTCTGACACAGAATCTGACCCTTGCCTATTTGAAAAAGGCAAGTTAAGATTCAGGTCACACAACAGTCAGAGATGTGGTATCTAATTTAATGAGTCTAGAAACTGGGTGTAGATTATGAAGCTTGACACTTGTTTGGCTTTTAATATAGCCCAAGAGACTTATGGTTTCATTTCGGGTGGGTTGATTATCCCAGGCCAATTTTAGAAAAAGAAGCATCCAGCTGAGATGGCTGCATCTGGAACAGATTCACACACCCCACCCTTGTATCCTCTGAGCAGAAAAGCAGCACCTCTCTGGCAGGCACAGCAGATAAGCTCTGTGGATGGGTACAGAGGCTGAATTAGCTGCTGTTCCTCCACTAGTTTGAGGAATCTTGAGCTGCTGCTGTGTCTGCGCCGTCCCTCTGTGGTGGTGAAGCAGCATTGCTCCTCCAGTGAGCAGATCACAGCAGTGCCTTTATGCTGAAGAGTAAACTCTCACTGTAATTTTGAGCCTCAACGAAGCACTCACCAAGAATATGATGGCATTACAGATGCTTCCAGTTCTTGGGCAGTTAACTCCCACCTGGCTCCCAATTTCAAGTGCAAAAGACGTGGGGCTTGGGCTACATCTGCAGAGAGGGCTGGAAAGGGGAAATAGCAGTGGTGGCTCCCTGCCATTCGGGAAGTGCTCTCACTGCCTCCACATGCACCCCAGCCCAGCAGAGGTGATGGAGAGGGAGATGTGTGCCTCGTGCTCAGCTGACAATATGGTTTTGGGGAGGAATCGGCTTGTGAAGACAAGAAGATCAAGGAGCATCAGCAGATACCATCACATTCTGAAGGGCTGCATCCTGCCATATGGCTCCCAGACCTTCAGCCTGAAAAGTTTCAGGGGCCAAATTTCAAACTCAGGTTGTTTGAATTAGTCTAAAATTTAGTGTGAAGCTTTCTCACATCCTGATTGGGAAGGATAACCTTTGGAGCACGAGAATCTTGAAAAGAAATCACATAGCTTCTGTGTGCATGACAAACTATGCTGTCATAATCTTGGAGAGGTTCACCAGTGTTAACTCAGCTAAGCATTCTTTAACCATTTCTTGTGCTTTTTAATAATGTAGATATTGTTTGGTTGGAAATTTTCTTTTGAAAGCGTGTGCACAATAAAAGTGGGGGCAGTAGCTGGAGGATAACAGAAACATATGGCATTGCATGCCAGATAACACCTTCAGAAGTGTAAAAGGTGACAAGTTCAAACCGCAAACGAACGTCAAAGACAAAATGCTGTGTATCTCCATAGTAAAAGTTACTACTCATTCTTTCTGTGCTTCAAGTTAAAAACTAACATAAAACCAAAGTGACAGCTTGTCAGGCATGTGATTATATTCGGGCATCTGGACCTCATACACAGGTTCGTTCACTAAGTGTTCCCTTGATGAACTTGGTTTTCAGTGCAGGAGCTATGAAATACAGCATTTTGGAGAATGTTCGTGCAGTTTCTATTTCTCTAAAATCTCAATCTGTACAAAATTATTCTGGAGACTGTATCCATATTCGAAGACAGGATATATTAATCCCAAAATTTTGTCTAAATTGATTTGTGGCAAGAGTAAAGGGTCTATAAACATTAACTGTTTCATTACAGCACTTGGAAATTTGCAATACAATTTATTCCAGCAGATGAAACACACTTGTACATTAGACTTCAGAGAAATTTTCCCTCATATGTGATCAACATGTATTTCAGCTTCTTGCAGATCTGAAATGATGCTGCCTGTCTGAATGGGCGGTTGATGTGCTTTAGTCCATTTTACTGCTGGATGTATCCAGCATTATATAAAAGACCAAAACTTCAGCTGAGGGACCCAATTAAGATTTGTAAGTCAGGAACATGCCTGTATTTTAATCAGGTGTTGACTGAGGCAAAGAGGTCAGCTTAAGCCTAGGACAATCCATGTTGTAAGAGGATAAAGTGAAGATGGCAGAGCACAGGAAGGGATGAATTTGAATGAGCTGAGCTTTGAATGAGGTGCAGGTGTGCTCTTGATGTTTGCTGGCATCTTATTAAGAATTGTACTTAATGATAGCACTTCATATCTGCTTTTTCTGCTTGAAAACAACAATAATAGCAATAATACTGGTGGTCTGGCTAAGGGAATGTGCCCTTTCCACACAAGAATCAACTTGTAGAGGAATGGAGATAGGAAAGGAGCTGAATTGCTGTTACTTTCTGAAATGAACAATGCTCTCCCTTGTTCAGGTCGGATCCTTGGTTCGGGTGCCTTTGGAAAAGTGGTTGAAGGGACTGCATATGGATTGAGTCGCTCCCAACCGGTGATGAAAGTAGCTGTGAAAATGCTGAAACGTAAGTTGTCATGGTTCCATTTCCCAAGCCAGGCAGGGCAGGTTCCCAGAGGGTTATTCAAACTTTGCTTGCTATAAATTAATTCATCATATCTGAAGTTGAAAATGAATGGTGAAATGGTGGGATTTTAAAATTATATGTTAGATTGCTTGCTGGCATTTCAAGCCTGAAGGTACCCAGGCTTTTGAAAGCATCCAAAGTTTAGATTTAGCTGAACAGCTACAATAACTCAGCAAATACTGAGAAAGATAAAGTAACCATGAATGCTTGTGAACAAATGAGGACTCTACAACAAGGGGAAATAGGCAGGTCTTGCATAAGTTCACTGAAGATTTCCTGCTTCATGAGAACTGAGAATCTGATGCAGTGATTCTGTAGGAGCCATGGGGAGCTTGCTTGTGTTGAATGAGCAGCTTGTAGAGTGCTTCTGTGCCATGTGGCAATCCACTACACCTCTGGAGAGGGACAGACAGACTCAGTCAGCTACTGAGCTGCATCAAGAGAGTCCCTTATTAATCATTTGGGGTTCCTCTCCAAGTCTTAAGAAAAACATGTATCAAGTAAGGGACATGGTGGCAGCAATGCTTCAATGAGGCAAGCAAGGAGAATTTTTTTGTAAATATGAAAAAGGTGACTGCTCCCACCAGGTGGCTAATATGTTTTTTCTCAACAGCTACAGCTAGATCCAGTGAAAAACAGGCACTCATGTCTGAATTGAAGATAATGACACATCTTGGCCCCCACCTGAATATTGTGAACCTGCTTGGAGCTTGTACAAAATCAGGTGAGTTTGGCTGACAAAATAAAGGTTTGCTGTGGAATCATCATTCAATATTTAACAAGCACATTGCTGCCTAAAGATTTTTAGATTTTTATGTAATCTTCATGTATTTGTAGCTTTGTAGACTGTTAAATACCTAGGTATAACTTCTAGTACTTTTCCAGCTTTCTTCCTGCAATGAACAAATGTTTATTGATGCATTCCTTAAATTTTATCTAGTCTTGCCTGTTAATTTACTGAGGACCTTTTATTTTGCACCACGTAATCATAGACACAAGAAAGATAGGGTAGGAGATCGGGGAGAGAGCTCCAGTGGGGCAGAACACAGGGTGGAGGTTTCCTAACCAACTGCTCCTCAAATTGGACAATATTGGCTAGATATTCTAATTGCCCTATTTTAGAAAACTGTACAAATTTAATTCTAAGCAGGTTTTTTTTTGCCATACTGCATATCTGAAGGTTTTTATATTATCATTCTTAAGTTATTTGGAAAAGTTTGTGTTCTATTTTCAGGCATCAACACAGGTTTCAAGTAGAGGACTTACCAATAAATATAACCAAATATAGGTTTTCAGAAAGCCTCTTGATATTTGGTAATAATTGCAGTCATAACTTAGTAGATAGAAATGAATTAACTCACAACTATATTTTCCAATACTTTTGGAGGCTTTTTGTAGTTGTTTCTGTTTTTCAAAACCGCCACTCATCAATGCATAATTTTGCTTTATTTTAACAGGTCCTATTTACATCATTACTGAATACTGTTTTTATGGTGATCTGGTGAACTACCTGCATAAGAATAGGGACAATTTCCTGAACCGACACCCTGAAAAGCCTAAAAAAGACTTGGATATCTTTGGGATGAACCCTGCTGATGAAAGCACAAGAAGGTGGGAAAAAAATGAAAAAAAAAAAAAATCAGTGACCTGCAACTTAAGGACTTAAGCCGTTACAAACCCTTATTGCATTACTCTCATTCATTGGTTTAAACTCCTCCTCAATTTTTCTCATTAGACTTTTATTTGTCACATTTCATAGGTCTGGGAAGGTTTCAACAGTTTTTATTCAATGTCCCTGACATGTGTCCTAGATCTGTGTTTCCTGCATGTAGACATGCCTGCAGTCTGAGGACCCCTGTGGTTTCTCCATAGATACCCCAGTGCACCTACCTGTCTCCTTGTTTCCATGCTTGGGGAATTTCCAGTGTCTAAAACTCCTTCCCTTCAAGCAACCTGGCAGAGCCTCCAAAACTCATGTTCTCCAAACTCAAGTTCTCTCCTTTATCTACCAATTATAGCCAGTATCAAAAGTGTCCTAATTGCTAATGTTCATCCCAGAACTTTTTCCAGATGATAGTTGAGGAAGCTTGTCATCATATATTCAGCAATAATATAATACCATAAAATGAGCCAGGATTTAAAAGGTGGACAGAGATTCATTCAAAAAATTGCTCAGAGAAATAGATCAACTGCCTTGGTAGCTGAGTAAAGCCAGTGCCATTCATCTGGGCATGGGTTTGTTTGGCAGGACTGGATTTGATGCAAACTGTGTGAATAAATTACACCAATCATTTGGAATACCTTGAGCTAAAAGCCCTAGATAATGATACTTGAGTTCAGTGGGATTTTGGGAAATAAGGCATGGTTACATACCTGACTGCTGGCAAAAGCCTAAATTTGCAGTGCTTGTGTTTAACTACAGTAATTCACAGTAACATGTATTAATAAGTGATGGTTATGCAATAAATATGATATCTGGTAATGATCTTTATAGATGTATATTTCCTAACAAGAAGCCAGCTGTTGAATTTCACCTCAATACAATAGTACACCATAAGTGAATGATTAGATATGCACATGGTCTGGCAGGGAAGTCACTACCTGGTACACTTGTGTTTTTTCCCAATTTCAGTTATGTGATACTATCCTTTGAAAACACTGGAGAATACATGGACATGAAACAAGCTGATACCACTCAGTATGTGCCAATGCTGGAAAGGAAGGAGGGCTCTAAATACTCTGATATCCAGAGATCTGTGTATGATCGGCCTGCTTCGTACAAGAAGAAATCCATGTCAGGTAATGTAACTGTCCCTTCTGCATATATCATTGGTACAAACCACTCTTGTGTAAACAGGTATCTGATTTTTGTCCTCTAAATGCACACAAATTGTTTAGCTCTGTTCAGCAAGAGTGTGAGCATAAGCTTTAAGGCAAAATCTCGTGGTTGTGTTCTTCCATCCTGCTCTGGGGGTAGGAGAGCATGTTGCTGGGGCAGAAGGGGTCCCACTGTGTGTCTGTTTCTGTGCTGAAGCACTGGGCAGTTGTGCTCTGCAGTGGGGCTGCAGGCACTCTTTGGAGGCAGTGATTTTATCAGTCTTGTAGTTTGAAGGATTTTGAGCATTAGCAACGACCAATACTAATAGTAGTTTATATTGTACTGTTTCCACTTACATTTCACATTAACTGACACTTATCAAATGCAGAACACTCCCAAATATTTTCCTGGATTATGTAATGAAGATAATGAATGCATCCTATTCCCTGTCCCTGTTCTCAGAACCCAAATATGCTTTTGTTTAAAAACAGACACCGCCACCTCTGCCTCCAGGCCTCAGAAATGGAACCATATCCAGTCCCAGATTTACATGGCAGACTTATGCACTCATGCTCTAGGACAGTCAGGGAAAATGAATCACTGAATTTTGACTGGATTTTTTCCGGCATTTTTCATAAAATAAACAAGAATTGTTGCCATGAATTCCTGACCCTTTTTGCTGGTATTGGATTAGTCCCAGTGAATACTTCCTGGGAAACAACAGTGTTCAGCAAAAGTAAATGGATAAGAATGTACATGCATGCACAAAACCCTAATGAAGGCATCTCTAAATAAATATTTTTGTGCCACACAATGAGTAAACAACCTGTGTGACAGCCAGTAATGTCCAGCAACAATTCTTTCTCACTTTACTTTTTCCTGCTGTTCACAGGGGAAAAAAATTACAGACAGGAAAAATTCTAACCTGCTATTTAACACTGGCTGTTTTAAAAAATGCAGTATGTGTCAGTGACTGATGCAGACATTAGAAGTGGCAATAGTTACTATGAAAAGGCTGTTTTGGTCATGGTACTCTGCTAAAATTATCAGCTTGGAATCATGATAGGTAGGGGAAGATGGATTCTACTTTCACACTCCACAGCAAAATCACGTCTTTCTTCTTTTTTTGATAGAATCAGAAGTCAAAAACCTTCTTTCAGATGACAGTTCAGAGGGCCTCAGCCTATTGGATTTGCTGAGCTTCACCTACCAGGTTGCACGGGGAATGGAATTCTTGGCTTCTAAAAATGTAAGTAAATAAAAAAGTGAGCGAAATGGAATAAGGTGTAAAAATGTCTTCTGCAGCTATGGTTTTAAATTTAGATTTTGAGCATATGACACAATATAGTATTACTTTTTGAGATATAGACAGCTTTCTCACTTACCTGGAAACAGAGATCACCATGGTGGGAAAAAATCAAAGCAGCAGTCACTTGTCTTCCCCTGCTTCATCCTGTGACATTGCTGGAGTCAGGGTAGCAGAGATGGTGGAGGGTCAAAGCAGGGTCTGGGTGAAGGGTCCAGGCAGTCACAAACCAGCATGGTGAGAAGCACAGGCATATCACTAGTACATGAGGGATGGAATGGGAGAGGGTGATCTCACTTTTGCCTCCTCCCCCCTAAAATGCATCTTTGTGAGATCTTGCTGGTCCTGAGGCCTGGTGCCTCCCTGCTCCTGTCAGCAGGTGCTTGTTCAGTAGAAGGTCATGTTAGCACTGCACCTAGAAAGCCAACCCTTTTCTAAGGCAGTGGCCCTCATGGAAAAAGCATGTCCTTGAACAATTCCATTTTTCTCCACGCAGTGTGTGCACCGTGACTTGGCCGCTCGTAATGTCCTCCTGGCTCAAGGAAAAATTGTGAAGATCTGTGACTTTGGGCTGGCTAGAGACATCATGCATGATTCCAACTATGTCTCCAAGGGCAGTGTATGTACTTAATCTCTGGAGCTCTGCTTTAACTGAAATGAAAATTGTCAGTTTTAAATGTTATTTCATGTTCTTGCCATTCAGTGTTGGTTACAGTAATTGACCACTGGGATGAATGTGCCTCAGAATAATTTATCTTCAGATCATTAATTCCTGTAACTTTTGTAACTCTGTGTTAAAGTGAAAAAGTACACATTCAGTACTCCACTTCAGTCTGACATTTTTAACAGGCAGGTTTTGTGACTGGATAAATTACTAAGGAACTGTCAAACAATGACATATCAGACCTAGTTCAGCAGTGCCAGATTTTGCATCATACCTTCAATCATTTACTACCTGTTCATTTGCCAGTAATGAAATGAATACAGCTATGGTTTAACTAGTTTTTGTGGGGAGCAACAAGTAGCATTGCTTATAATCCTGGTACCTCTGTATTAAATTGAATTGAATTAAAAATAAACACTAGCAAGGTTAACATAACTTTTCTTATAGAGAGATAATATTCCTGGCTATCAAACAACAATTGCAATAGTAATAATTTATTTAATGGCTAATCTGTGTGTTTGGGCTTTCTTTCTTTTTATTACAGACTTTCCTCCCAGTAAAATGGATGGCACCTGAAAGTATTTTTGACAACCTGTACACAACATTAAGTGATGTCTGGTCTTATGGCATTCTGCTGTGGGAAATATTTTCTCTTGGTATGTACTGTGAATATTTTCCTATGCGTAGTGATTAGTTTTTTTCAATTCAAACTGTTATACACAAAGTATTTCAAATTCTGCATATAAAAATATACACATGAAATCCACTGTTAGTTATTCTTCTGTATGGCATTTCAGATTCCAGTGTTAGGTGTGAAGTGAAATGTCCATACTCTCCCAAGGTTCTCTTTAGTTTTGGTATGGATTTTTTTTGTTCCTTTGTTTGAGGGTTTTGCTTTTTTGGTTTTGTTTGTTTGTTTTAGCCATATGCTCTTTTCTTTTTTTTGTTGTAAAACTAAAAGAACTGTGTGAAAATATTTTGTGGAAAAGTATTGGTGTGCCACAACAGGATTGATTTTCTGTCTTATATGAGAAGGAGCATGTTTCTCCCTTGCAACGGGGTGCCTGGGGCTGCAGCCCAGCTCAGCAGCTGCTTTGGAACAGTCTCTATACACATTTCAAAAGAGCCTGTCTTAGTCCCATTACAGAATGAAAATAAATGTCAATCTTCTGGGACACTGATTTCTCATTTCCAGGTCAACACTGCTCACACAGTTGGTTTATGGCAGCGTAAAGTGGTTATGACAATATATAGCAGTTCCAGACAACGCACAGCTCCCAGCTGGGAGCAGCCTGGCTCTCTCCTCAGCCTCATTAGTTAATTAATTAGCCTCCTGGACGGGTAGATGGCCTGCTGCAGCGAGCCTGCATTGCCCAGATTTACTGCCAGCAGAATTACTCATGCCTCTGTGGTGTCTACTGCTGCCCCACGGCAGCCCCAAGCCTAATGTTATTTGCTAGAACAAGTTGTCACATAACTGCTTCTCAGAAAACAACAGTTGCACCACTATGGTATTGATTCCTGTAATCTCTGGGCATCACAGGCTCCTGTAAATAGCCATTCCCTGATATCCCTGGGAGGCATTGGACAGCTCAGGAACTGAAGCACTAAACTTCACTGCTCTAGCTGTAAAGAAGGTTCTGAAGCTCATTTTTAGGTGAAAATCCTGCTTTTGAAAGGGCAGAGATTTCTGAAGTAATATTATAGTACGCCTCCTCCATCTGAGAAAATTGTTTCTTTTTGGAAAGCAAAATATATCCTCAGTAGTGTTTGTTTAAAAGATCAATTATAACATCTTGATACCATGTTGACTTCAGCTTGAATTACTCTTTAACACATCAGCAACAACTGAGCATGATGACTCTGTGCTGCAGCCCCAAATTATCAGTTAGCTGTGTTAGCTTGGACCAAGCCCAAACTTTTTGACAACCCATGCCAAAGCAGGCTGGTGACCTGATCCAGGTATTATCCAATCTCTGTCCCAAATACATTCTATAAACACTGAAAAGGTATTTTTTCTAACTAGCATCTACTTCAAACTTTCCTAGCCAATGTTTCACATTGGGGCTTAGCGTAGCTATTGTTACCAAGACAATAGCTCTGATGTGAAACGCTGGCCAGGAAAGAATAATTCTGATGCCATGTTAAATTGTAGTGCTAACATCAACAAGAAGATAGTATTTGGGAACTCTGCATGGATATTTAAGTATAGAGTAGTACTTTTGCTTCTCTTTTTTCTGTAGGTGGCACACCTTATCCTGGCATGATGGTCGATTCTACTTTCTACAATAAGATCAAGAGTGGATACCGAATGGCCAAACCTGATCATGCCACCAATGAAGTGTATGTGCGCATTTGGCTTTTCCACACCTGCCCAGTCTCCAGAGAATCTTGGCTTCAGTTTCTGTTTGATCAGTTATGTTCCTCTACCAGCTGGTTAAACTGGTTTCCTTCTTATCTGCAGGTATGAGATTATGGTGAAGTGCTGGAACAGTGAACCGGAGAAAAGACCTTCTTTCTACCATTTGAGTGAAATTGTGGAGAGCTTGCTGCCTGGAGAGTACAAAAAGGTTTGTTCTTTGTAATTTTCTCTGTGTTTTCTGTATATTGCTTCAGAGGGAATTACAAGCATTGTTCCAGCCATGAGAGCCATGAGCACTGAACTGTGAATTATGTGATTAGCACGGGGACATTGCATGTTTGGTTTCCTCAGTCAAACTAGCTGAGAGAAGCAGTTCTGCAGTATTAACTGGGAAGCAGAACCCTTTATGTCTAATTAAATCCTAACAACTCAATTTTTCTACTGGAGAACTAGTTCTGTATATTTTCATGGGATTTTGTAGGCTGTGAAATAATTATATAAAAGGGACTTCTTGGCCCATGAGTATAATTTCCCTGTCTCTTCTTCAGATCCTGACACCAGCAAGTTTTCCCCTCACATTTCTGATAGCTCTGAACAAGTTGTGCCTTCCCCATCATTCAGTGTTTCATTTTTCTGACCTACCTTAACTCCCTTTTCCTTACCCTTCTTTCACATCTACGTGTCTGCTTTGTGCTGCCACAAAGCTTTGCTCCTGCATCATCTAGATGTCACACTTACATGACACTTCTCCTTTCAAAGCAATTGAACATTCTGGACTTCTCTATCCAGTACGGCTGGCTCATAGGGCAGGATATTTGCTAGGCTAATGAATCACAGCTGCCCATCTGAAGAAAGGCAGCCTTAGTGAATAGCATCTAATGAAGGGTTGAAATGAATTTTTTCAGAGCTATGAGAAGATTCATCTGGACTTCCTGAAAAGTGATCACCCAGCTGTCACACGCATGAGAGGGGACTGTGACAATGCTTACATTGGTGTAACTTACAAGAATGAAGACAAGCTAAAGGACAGGGAGAGTGGATTTGATGAGCAGAGGCTGAGTGCTGACAGTGGATACATCATTCCCCTGCCTGACATTGACCCTGTTTCTGAAGATGAGCTTGGCAAAAGGAACAGACACAGGTAGGTGCAGTTTACAGATCCCTTAGCCCATAGTCACCACTTGGGGTCATGTTTGGCAACGTCCATTTACACTTCCCAGCATCGTACTCTGCAAATGGTTTCCTTAGCTCTGTTCAAACTACTTACTGGGGGAGTCACATATAAATATGGTAGTATGACTGCCCACAGTGTTTTCAATGGGAAAAGTTAATTTTTCCTGTTTTGTGGTTGCCGGGTAAGGCGACTGCTGGTGGGGGGCTTCTGTGTGTTTTTGGGACTCCTTTAATAGCTTGGTCAAGTCACAGTGGTTGTCTTGTGGATCTGTGGGCAGAATTTCCCAGAATTTCCATCACATCTTGCCTCCTTGCAGCTTCATATGAGACCTCAAAGAATTGATTTGTTTGTGTGAGACAAATTCTAAATCTAGGAGAAGTTTTTGATAATATCTTCTATGTTCTATGTCTATATATCTCCTAGTTTTCTATGAAAGCTGGGTGCCCAGAACTTTTTACTTCTTTCTTGTCAATTTACATGACCAATGCCACTACAACACAGCATTGCCTGACCCTAATTGTGAATGGTGCAGGTTTAATTCAGCTCTTAATTAATAGTGTATAGATTCAGCAACCTAGAAATGCCTTTTTTGTTTTTTGTTTTTTTTTAATATTTTTGTGCTTTATTCAAGTGAGGGAAGAAAGAAGTCCCTAAAAGTACTATCAAAATTAAGACATATTATCTCTGTCTGTTATTCTTATCTTGCTGTTATTGCTATCTTGTTTTCACCTGACCTCCCTAGATTTATCTAAGTGACCTATTGTCACAGTAGTGTTATAAAACTACTTCTCCAAAAAGTATCTGACTGAGAGTGCTTGGAGGAACATAAGAACAGCATGCTCCTTTGAATTCCAAGGTGGTTCACTACTTTTGATATACAAGATATGTCATGTCCTAAGAAACTGGTGGTCATAGTCACCTAAGATTGCACTGTGGGTCAGAAAGCATCTGGGGAGATAGCGTTCAGTTCTGCCAGAGACTGGAGTGTTTACCCAGCCAGAATCACCACGTACCTTATCTCTGAGATATCTGTCTCTTCCAGTTCACAGACATCTGAAGAAAGTGCCATTGAAACCGGTTCCAGTAGCTCTACCTTCATCAAGAGAGAGGACGAGACCATCGAGGACATTGACATGATGGACGACATTGGCATCGACTCCTCAGACCTGGTGGAGGACAGCTTCCTGTAAGGCACGGCCACCCGCCAGCTCTGCACACAGGGAACCTTCCCCAGCTCTCCACAGACTTCTGCTCCACACAGAAAACCACTTTATTGCAACGTCAAGGATGTGAAGAGGAGGTGGATTTGTAGAAAGGAACGCCCAGGAATGGGCAGAGAACTCAGCCTGAGTATAAATGAAAGAGACATGTTGAAGATGGATATTTTAGTGTTGCTTCTTGCAGTACTTCAGTAGCATCTCAGTGTTGTTTGCCATTCCATCTGGTAGGAGGATGAAGGGAAAGGCCACAAACAGACTGGTTTTGTGTTTCAAGGGCATTCATATGACTTTGATGGATCAATTTTCCACTGCAGCAATACTTCACCATTGTAATTATGTAAATAACTGACTACTCAAGGATCTTTTGAGGTGCACATTGAACAAATGCCATGGATTTTAGAAGAGGTCATTCATGAATTCTGTGTACTTCCTCCCTCAATCTCAATGTCAGCTGCTGATGAACTATCATGTGAATTGAAGAACATGCAAAAACCACTTTTGGACCAAAAAGGTCTAAAACCACAAGGGACTGACCGGTACTATAAAACATGTTACTTTCCACCATTAATGCAAGTAAAGGGGAATAATAATGATAATAATAATAATAATGACAATTAAAATTCAGTCTATAATAGGTGTTAGAAACCTAGTAAGTCTTTATTAACTATAGAAGGTAGCTGTTTTCAAAATAATACTACTACTGTTTTCAGTAACACTAAATGTATATTTTACAATCCATTGTCCTTCAGTAAAAGCACAATATCAAAACACTTTTTTAAGTGCAGGGGAGAAATTTCCAGCCCAAAAAATTTTATGAAATTTTCTTTTTGATCTACACCGAATGGTAATTGTTCTGGTTAGCTAAAACTACTTTAACATGGAGAAAAAATTTAAGATTTTTTTCTTTCATGAGCTGAGTAGCTTTTCTAATCAGATGTACTAGAAGCAATTAGTTTTCTTCTGATTAAGTGGGGTCCTAAAAATTTCAATTAAAAAAAATTATGCCAGATTTCTAAGATGCTGGAGAATGGAAGATTATGATAAACCACTAGCAATACCCCATTATTAGTGTTTCATGGTACTCAAAAGAAATCTTATCCTGAGGTTAGCTGTGAAGAATTGATTTGATATTTAAACTGTTCAAGAAACAAAGACATTTCTCCTAGCCTGAAATGCAACTTCAAATAAGCAAAAATAAATATGCAGAAAATATTCTTGTCTTAGTTTTCAAGTTTAAACAGGAGCAGAAATCTCTACTATCTTTGCAGACTGTAACTACAAAAGGTAAATGCTTCTAGGAGTGTTTTTTGGAAAAAAGTGCATGAAAATCAATCTGCTCTCAGCCTGCAATTGTTGATTTTTGACACCAATCATGAACAAAGTATTATGGTTACTGCTATCACTGTACAATGTGTTATTGAGATATGACACTTTGGAAGACTTACATGTGAAAAAAAATATATCACTGCCAAGGGCTCCATCCTTTCTGGTACTCAGCTTTCAAACTTTGCCTTAATTCAGTGCAATGAGCACCTTGTAGGATATGCCCAGCCTCTGCTACGATAAAACCAATGCAAATGTGGTGCAAACTCATTCCTGTGTTGAAGTATTTTCCTAGGAAGTGTGAAAGAGTGACTGACAGAACATGCTCCCATGTTAAACCACAGTTTACCTTCAAACAGCCCTACAAAAAGCTTCGTAAGTCCCCTTGACTTGACTTGTGGACAGCTACAGATCAAACAAAAGCAAATGCAATTTTGGCAGTGTTACAGTGTGGGACGCTGCACAGGCAAATCATTCTGGGTCTGAGTTTCAAGCTGTCACCTGGCTGAGGCCATGCACAAGATCACAGCAAATGTGGAAACAGGACCTGAAGCGAGCCCCCACATTTTCCACCCCGCTGGAAGCTGACAATCAGGAGGAATGGTGATTGATGGTGCATCCTCTACTTCTTGCATTCGACAGATCAAGAACAAGTGTCTTCCTGGGACCATGCTTTTGCCAAACACGTCACTGAGCTCTGTACGGGGACAACTGTGAAACATAGACTCTTGGTACAGCCAGGACAGATGAGATGGTGTGAAATCTCCCTCCAGTTACGAACCATGAATTGAGGAAACACAAATGTCTATGGATATCCCAGATACCTGAATGGCCACTCGAGATGACATGTGCCTTAATTTGCATGTGTGGTCTTTACAACTACACATTCAAATTAGGCAAGATTCACCTGCATTTTTGCACACGGCCTGGTGTTCTTCAGGGTTTGAAAATCAGCCCCAGCATGTTTTATTATATCAGTTACTGGAATCTAAGGACATTTTCATGCAGCTTTGCCTTCCCCTCACCAGGCTCATTCTGCATCTCACAGTGCATCTCAGGCTAGACTCAGCCAATGAACCAGAGCTGGCTCACTTTCTGGTACATGATAATGTTAATTCCCCATCTTGTCATGAGTATTGTACAGATCAATTGCATCCCTGGCAGGGGTCTAGCCAAACCCAGCTCACTGCAGGCTTGGAATCAGACAAGCTGGCCTGGAAACTGGAATGAGAAGAAGAGGAAGAGAGAGGATTTATTAGAGAGGGAGAAGTGTGAAAGGATGAGAATGAATTGTTTAGTTTCACAATATTATCAGTATTACAGACTTTTTTTTTTTTTTTATGGCTTACTTTTTGAGAAGCCACTGGAAGAGATTTTCCCAAACCTTTTGCTACAGTAATTGTATAACGACAATCAGTGTTATCCTACAAAATGCAGCTTTTGATTTGGAATGGCCAACCAATTCCTTACAGCGTGGTCTGCGACTTGTACAAAATGGTCCTATTACATGATGAAGGACGTGAGATATGATGATGTTATACATCAATATGTATATAAGTATTTTTATATAGACTTCTAGAATACTGCCAAAACATTTATGACAGCTATATCACTGCCTTTGTTTATATTTTTTTTACTGTGATATATTCCACAGGCACGTTAACTGTTGCACTTTGAATGTCCAAAAGTTATATTTTAGAATAATAAAAAAGGAAGTGTTTCCAAAATGATGGCTGTTGTGAAATGTTTGAAGAAGGGCAAACTGGCCTGAATGATGGTAGGCACAAAATGTATTTCAAAAATGCCCCTGTTGATATTTTGTCTTTGAAAAAATCTTGTAAATGAAGATCTTTATATTTCAATAAATGATATATAATTTAAGGATATGTGAGGGGTCTATACTCACTTATTGAAAGATGGTTATAAAGAATCAGTCTTGCTCAGGGATTTTTTCCCTCAAGAGGTCTTTGAGCTGTCTGTGAAGCCATCAATCAGTAATGACAACCCTGTCTCCGAGCCCTTCCATGGGCACAGTGAGGGAGTGCTGGCAGCAAGTGACCAGGATACCAAGTGACATCTGTGGGCAGTCATGTTATCTCCCAAAACACAGCAGGTGTGGTGCCCCAGCACTAGGTGGGTGAGTGGGTGGGCACTGGGCTCCCTGCCCAAGATGAGACCCTTGGCCTTGGCACCATGTGTGCTGGGGTTGATGCCTGCTCTCTGCACACACTCAGGAAAGGCCCCTGGCTTCAGGGTTTTTCAACTTGTGCTGAACTCACCACCATTGTGAATCACACTAAAGCTTTAGTATGGTTCTGTGCTCCCACAGAATCAATTTTACACAGCACATGTAACTGAATGTGAATTTGAGAAGATTTGCAAGATTTCAACCTGAAATCAGAGTTAAACTTGGCAGCTGCACCTCCTGCACAAAAGGCTGTCTTGGTTTTCCAGTGGGAGCCAGGCAAGGCTGGCTGTGGGAATGCCCTGTGAATGGGTAGGTTAGCAACCTTCTGTCCTTGGGGTGGTCACTGTTCCTGCTGGGAACTTGCTGGGAGATGAACTCTCCATCTAACAAATCCCCCTCCTCACTCAAATGGGGTGCAGCATCCTGGGCCCTGGCCTTGGATACGAGTGACAGTAGGTTGTGTCTCCTTTGTGTGTCCTTGCTGAAAGGAGCCTTTATCCTGTATCCTGCACAGACACACAGCACTTCCTGCCACCACAGGGGCACAGGAAAGAGCCCTGGAAGTGCTTGTGCCCTCACATCCTGCTGGGCTGTGCACCTGCTCTTCTGGCAGCTCAGCAGCTGTGTGAGACACAAGGACCGATGGAATTGCCATTTCTGCTGTGTGGGGTACCAAAATCCCTCTCTATGCAAGAGCCTGACTACAGAGCCTCCTCCCAAGCACGAGGCATGGCTGTGTGTGCCTGGGGAGCATGGAGAGTGAGTTTCTCACCTTGCTGAAGCAGACCCATTTTGGGCAAAATTCTAGCTCCTTGCTCCACCAGGCTGGGGGTCCAACATGAGTTCCACACATCATCTTGCTCCCTGTCCCAGGGCCTCAGCAAGTATTTGGCTGGAAATGTGCTGAGGTCATGCAATGACACAAGGCAGAGGCAGCCTGCCCAGGAAACAGGAGCTGTGAGAGAGCAGCACAGTGCCAGGAGCTGAGAAGGGCAGGCTTCTGGCCAGGAGGATGGAAAGAGAATTACTTCAGGTTATGCAGGTAAAAAGATTTTTGGCTAAGTTGCATTGCTATGAGTGGAAAAAGCAGCAGGTTCACAAGCCAGGAAGAAGTTATCCAGCCCCCTTGAGATGCTCCCCATGGCTCTGGAAACCTGAGGCATGGTGCCTCTGCAACTGTCTCAGCAAGATTGCTGTGTCCCATCAAGTTATCCCCATTGTTAGAGGCTGTGTGGTATGGGAGCTGTGGGCTGGCATAACCCCCAGGAAGAATGAAACGGCAACAAAGAAAAGACTTTGTAGGCTCAAAAACAAAGAAGAGAGAATCCATGTCATGGGTCTGGGCTAGCTCTTGAAGCCAGCAGCTGAAGCAGAGTCCATATCCTGCTGGAGTCCCATCACTGCTGCCTTCAGCAGGGTGAGGACGGGCTCAGCACTCATGGGCTTGTCCTCCTGACCCCATCTCTGTCCTGCACCCTTGGCACAGCAGCTCATGTGAGACCAAAACAGAGTGTGTGGCAGAGGAGGCACCATCCCCTTCCTCTGCTGGCATTGGTATTCAATGCTTTTCAAAGGGAAAACCTAGCTTCCAACCCCAATTCATTCCCATCCAAAAAACTGGAGGTAAGGATTAGAACCACCTCTAAAAATTCCAGTGTTTCCATTCATTTGTTAATAATAACTTAACTGAAATAAACCCCCAATGTTTTCTTTTCCAAGTTGGCCACAAGATGGAAGCAACAGACAAAAATATGTGAAATTGTTCTTTTCCTCATCCTTTCTCTGTTTTTGCTTGCACAGCAACACAGATGTATTGCCACTGCAGAGGCTGAACAGCTGGAGCTCTTAAAGCAATAGGAGGAACACACAGTGTCCATCAGCTCCACCTTTTTGCTTGGAAGAACTTTGAACCTCTTGTGATAGCTGTGGTTTTTTGCAGGATGAGACTGGCAACTGCCTTGCTGTCCCTGATGGTGCTGAAGGGCACTCTGCCTTTGCCTCAAAAAATGTACCTCTTGTGGAGAGAGAGGGAGGGATTTAAAATAAAATATTATTTAAAATGAGGCAAGAAGTGATACCTTAGATATCCTAATATCACCTGAGATGATGTCTTTTTCTCTGCGTTCATTCTTTTGTTGCTTTAGTGCTGTGCTGGTGCTCGATGGGGAGCTAAAAGCACTGCTGAGCTGAGGGCCAGGTTCATGTGCCTTTGTGAGACTCAAAAAAATAGTTGGGACCAGCCTAAGGTACGTACCAAGACCCCCAAAATGTAACCCCTAGAGAGCATGGGGGGTTGGAGGTTAGCTCCAGTTTGCAAGCTATTCCCTGCAGCAATCTGATGTATCCGCTGTGCTGTACCACCCTGCCATCAGCTCTGCTGGCCTCTGCCACAGGAGCATTGTCTGCTTCAGCATTTCTCCATAAAATTGATCCAGGATTTGTAAGAAGGGGGATGTAATTTATTAGACCACCTGATAAATCTGAAAAAAAATGAGAAGAAGCTCACATCAGGTACTCGAGCCCTTGAGGTGGGGCTTGGGTAGCCAAACCTGGGTTGGGTTTTCCAGCTTTACTAATTGGCCTCATAAAAGTCTTCTTTTGCATATTACTGCTGGGTGGCTGAGACAACAGCCCCTGTGTTGCCAGCAGAAGCATGTGCCAGCTCACACCCAAGTCTAAGAGAGCCATTTAAAGGCAGCTCTAACCTTTGAAATTGCAGCCACCTTGTGTAAGATAAGCCAAGCACGTGTGGGTTCTCAGAGACAGCTCTGCACAAAAGCATATATAGGTGTAAATGTATTTATACCAAGTGCATTTGTGATCTTGTTGATTGAGTGCTTTTAAAGGTAGAGTTCTGCTTTTTTCACAATCTATTTGACATGCAAAATGATGGGTGCTTTGGTAGGCAAAAATGCTACTCTATTGATGTGGGAACAATGTCAATGCTCTAAAGCTAATCTTCAATTACACAAAAAATAGAGTCTACTCTAATCATTTAACCTGGCATGCTGTATGATACAAACCAGAGGGTTTTCCCAAATTAATTCCCATTTGAATCAGAGCCTGCCATCTAGAAAAAAAATACGCAGGCTTTTCTCATCTCTGTGAATCCTTGTGTAAATATCAGGTTTTGCAGCTGCTTACATATGAGACAAGTGTTCTTAGTTCAACACTCTGGGCATGCACCAAACCAAGACTTATATTTTCACACTGTTTGCTCAGAGGAGCTCAGAAACCCTATCAATTCTAGTCTGATGGGCTGGATGAGCAGGGAAGTGGGATTTCATCAGCATATTTTAGTTGTTTTTAGTGTAGTTCCTGGTGTCTGCCTCCAGCAGTCCTGGTTACATGTGTGCAACACTGATGTTCTGTGTATGAAGTGGGAACTCCTTTGGCTAGAAGTTAGTGGAGGTGGACTGCCCTGAAGGAGAAAAGATGCCTGTAGGGAAAAAAAATAGCATAGCACTTCTATTCAGTAAAAACACGCAGGTGAATTTAGTTAAATGTGTTTTCCCACTCTATCATATGACCTTTCCATGCTTCTTTGAGCTGTGTCTCCCTGTTGTTGGCTCAGAGAGATTTCTCAGCGAAGAGCAGGAGGGGTGCCACTGCCAACCCCTCCTGGGCTGGGTCAGAGCTGCTTGCACTTGGTTTTTATGAATGCAAAAGCAGGAATGTATAGAGGACCCTCCATAGCGTTTCCAGCTACAGTGTAATGCAGCAACACGGAGGCTTTGACACTGCCTTTGGCTGCAAGTACAGGGACAGCTGTGGGCAGGTCAGGAGATGCTCTCTCCTGACTGCAAGGGTTGGCACAAATAGTGAGACAGTGCTGGGACATGACACAGTCTGTTTTTCCTGCTGTCTTGCTAAGACTGCACCATTTGATCAAGGATGCGTTTGACTTGGCCCTTTTCTCCTGTGCTACCCTTTTCAGCTTCCCCTGGATGAGGGCTGGGAGCTCTGCTGCATCTCTGCTCCACTTCCAACATGGACAACACCAGCTGCTGCCAGGGGTCAGAACTGGAGGGGTCCAGTGCCACTTTGAGCTGCTATTGAGAGCTGCCATTGCTAATGCATTTCCACGGCTCCTCCCTGGATCCTCGGCTGTTCCCCTGGCAGTGAGAAACCCTGAGAATTAAATACCGTGAAAAAGCGTTGTTGAAAATGTTCAAGAGAAACTGCATTTCAAGAGAAAATGCATTTGAAAATGTCAGCATACTGTAAAAGAAGATGAAAAAAATGGTGCGAATATATGTTGCTTTACTGTCAAAAACTGAGCAGCCCAAACCTGTCCTGAGCTGCCAAAAATTAAAAACTTTATTTTTTGGCTTGAATATTTTGGTATTCAGATTTTTTTCCTGAAAATTCCTTTTTTGCCGTGGACTAAAAAGCAAGCTATTGGGTTTTTTTGACCTGGTTGAAATCCACTTTTACCTCCTTCCTCCTGAGGTTCCAAATAAATGCTGGGAAAGGATAGAGGATAGAAGATAGAGATAGAGAACTTTGTCTGCTGGGTTTCTGCTCAAACTGTGGATAAGGGATACCCAGGCATGAAAGATGCATTTTGTTCCCCTGCTCTGCCCTGTGGTAGTCAGCTCTGGGAGCCAGTGGGAGCCTCCTTTTCCAAGGGGGTCCCCAACACAAGGGCTCAAATGTGTGAGCAGAATGCAGTGGCCCGTGTATTTGGGCACATGTCTGCCTGCTGGCTGCTCCATGCCCACAGGAATCTCACCTTTATGGCTCAGGAGTAATGGGAAAGAGGGCTCTGAGCCCCACCACGGCCTTACAACTTCACATTGGTCAGAGACACCGCCAGTGCTGCCTGGGTTTTGCCAGCCATGTGGATGGGGCTCATAAAAGACATTTCCAACCTGCCAGCATATTAATCCTGAGACCATCTTAGCCATGGAGCTCTGCTGTGCCACACTGAATTTTGTCACAATACTGCTCAGGTTATCTTCTTCTCCCTCACCAGGGAGAGAACAGGAGGCTTGTGAGAGCACTGAGTCAGTAGAAAAGAAGAATTTTCTTACACGTCTGCTGAGCAGTGGCGATGCAGCTCACGGCAAACCTGCCTCCCTGTCTTCTCCTCTCTCCAATACTTTATATCTGATTCCAGCAGCCTGCTATCATGCTGTCCCCAGGCTCCTGATGAGGTCTCTCTCAGCCACACACATACTGCTGGCCCTACTGCTGAGACCTGTCTGACTCATGGTGTGGGAGGAACAGCAGCTCTGTTCCAGGAGACCTCTCCAATAACAGGATCTGCTGCTGGTGAGGGAGGTAGAAGAGAGACAGTCTTTTTGGTAGAAGACAATCTCTTCTACCAAGACAGTCCTTGGTAGAACTGTCCAAGGTACAGTTGTAGGTGGTGGGAGGGGGAGCCATACCATGTAAGCACTAGACAGGATAAACACCATATTATGGCACATCCTACAGTGCTAGCAGGAATTGAACCCTGTCACCTTGCCCACAACAAAGCACCTCAGCTGACAACTGACCCTCCTGTCAAATCCCCAAATCACCCATTCTTCATTTCACCTTGAGTTTTACGTCCAGTAGCCATGCAGCAGCTAAAAAACTGTCAGATGATTATTTTTATGTCATTGTATTGTTGAATCTGATCTGATGTAATGAGATTGTATTGTTTATATTTATATATACTTGACTATACCTTCTCTCTCTTTGAATAGACAAGCACTCCAAATATTGGGAGTGTTTACAAGTTCCTAATTTTTAAATGAATCTGGAAAAAAGGAGATATTAAAAATAGTTTAAAAATTTAAACAATTTAAAAAATAATAATAAATAAAGTAAATTAAAAAATCAATTATTATCTATCTCACATTACCCACAGCCTAGGCTGAGATAAAATCTTTTTAGTACAGCAGGCACATCTTGAAGACATACCATTTTTGTTAACCATCTGAATTCTGGCTTTAGTAGCTCTGTGATGAAGTCTAGACACAAGTACTAATACTTCAGAACAAAAGTGAATATTCATTTATTACAAAAATTGTACATCTTTCAAACTTTTCATTACATTGTCATGACTACATCAAAAACGGCTTGTTGAAATGCAGTTTTAGCTTATCAACCTTTGCATGTGATCTTACTTGTCAGGAATTCTGTATAATAAATTCTGCTAATTATGTGAATGTACAGCTATATATCTGCACAAAAGGGCCACATTTTCTCAGCAGAGAACATTTTTCATGAAAATGCAGTTATTGTTCTGGACAGAGCAATAAAAGCAAAGGATGTTAGGCAATGAGAAGGTTCTGGGAGAGCTGGACGAGCTGGGCAGTGGCTGGGCTTGCTTATATCCCATCCCAATATGATCCCCCCCTTTAGGTTTCAGCAAGCTCAGCTCTTTTAGCAAAGAAATGGTCAGAAATATTTCTTTGCATGCAACAAGCAGAAAGTGGCAACTGATAAATACTTGTCTTTCCTGCTTCCCTCCCTCCCTTCTAATTCTGCAAACATACAATTATGTATGTTTGCAGAATTATATACACAAACTAACAGCACTGTTGTCCTTTCCTGTCCTTCCTCTCCCTTAAGGCCACATCACCCCCATGATATGTCTGTGGTCAGTACCCTGGAAAATCAGTTTGACTCCTCCTTCCCTCCCTGCAGGTGCTGTGAGTCATTTGCCTGAGCCTTGCTCTGGAGGACACAAATGCTTTGCTCAGTGCTCACTGAGGTACTTTGCTCCATGCTCACTGCAATACTTTGAATCACATATTGGCCTTGGGTTTAAAACCTATAGGTTTTGAAGGGCCATACATGCCCTTCAAAAGTAAGGGTAACTGTGCAGGAACTCACTGGGATTGCATCTTTAAAAATACGTATTTTGATGCAAAATGTGCCAAATGGAGAAGCAGAGAAAAGCAGAGAAACCAAATTATCAAAATGATAAATGGACAATATACATCAGTGTCCCAATATCCTCTCCAGTTCCTGAATTCATGACTCTATAATCCTTTGTAAATTAAGGCACATTTTCATCTCTGTTTCCAAAATATTATCGAAGGACTATTAAAAAAGTCCTCATATGCCGTTTCATCCCTATTCATATTCTGGTACAAGTTTGGAAATATTCCTACTGGCATAGAAAGATTTTGACTCAAAATCTGTCTTGATTACATAGTGGGCAATCTGCTCCTTTCTGGCTGACCTTATTAACCCTGACTGGTGCCTAGGAGGCAAAATGATTATGGTGCTCAAGAAAATACCTGAAGCACTGCTGTACCAAATAACAGGAGCCATAAGCTGATCCTCCAAGGCAGGATTTAAAATCAAGACAAAACATGCTGGGTTCTTTCAGTTCCACTTGATAGACTTTCAGGTTTGTGCTTGTTTCACATGATGTTGTTTTATCTTTAACAATTAGCAATGCACAAATGAAAGTGAAAAATCTGTGATTCCAGCAGGTGGGACTTCACCATCCATCACAAAGACATGGCAAAGGAATCTGGTACAGCCCATCACCAGTCTCACTCTCCTCCCAGAAGTCCACAGGAGCTCACAGATTACAGGGCTTCTCCAGAAATTCTCTCTGTGGGAAAACCACCAGCGTCCAGCTGATTAAGTAGAGTTGTGTTCTTGGTTACATGGTTTGTCAGGGAAAAAAAAATCCTTTCTCTTGTCTTTTTCAATTTGCAAATAGCTTTTAAAAAATGAGAATCCTGGAATCTGCTCAATACTTCTAGAATTTTTCTGTTGAGCTTTAATAACTAGCAGCAGTCTGAATAAAACTGAAAGAAAGTTCAGGAGCTATACTGAATAGGATATTCAGGCACTGCCTTCAGTCTCAGATATTCACACCCATAAAGCAGAACTGTAAGAAAGCCATGATTAATTTCTATTTATCTCTCCCATTTCCAAAAAAGTCAGGTTTATACTGTGTCCTGTGCAGTCATTAGCATGTAATAACATAGATAGCTAAATTCCCTTATCAAAGGGAGTTGTTGGTCTGCTTTTCATCTTCTGCAGGTTGAGATGGCTGTGTGTACACAGCCACAGGTGTACGTGCACGCTCTGGTTTGGATCTGACACTTCCTCTTTCATCCCATCCATTCCAAGCCAGGCAGTGATGAGTGTTTTGTATCTATGAAGGCCATTTCCCTTAGCTGCTCCTTGTCATTTCCTAGCAGGATTTGTCTGTGTATGTGAAGGCGCAGCTGGAGAGGGGTGATGTTTGTCCTTTTTTTTCCTACAGCTGCTCTGTGTGTGTCAAAGCTGTCAAGGAGGCTTCTTGGTCACAATGAGGAACAGTAGAGGACTGTGACCTTGGAGTCTTCTCAGGACACAAATCAGCTCCCTGGTTTTAATTTGGTACTTCCTGGGGTTTTCGATGTATAATTATTTTCCCTTTTTGCTTCTTGGAAAATAAATTAATGAGAAATGGGGAACTGAGAAAAAAAGCTGAGTGTCTTGGGTTAATGAGAAGAGGCAGGAAAAGAGCAGAGACAAGTCCACAGCTAGGGAAGGTGTTAGAGATTATATGAACCAAAGTTAAACCTGGCTCAAAGTTTGCAGCAAAGGAGCAGCTGTAGATGAGGAAAGGCCAGTACCAGAGGCAAAGGTGGTGTTTATACAGAGGCTGTGAAACCAAGGGCAGGTACTAATAGACTTCCTTCAACCTGTATTACACCAAAGCTCTCATTCAACAACAGCATTAAAAGGCACTGAAAGCTGAATTTAAAATATCCTTTTCTAGACTGATTTCACAAAAATTCACATTCCAGCTACGACTGGCAGTCAATTTACCAACAGAATGAGGGTTAGGTCCTCTAAGAAAAGCACATCTTACCTTGTAAATCTCTACCTTTTTTTGTTAAAAGTGTGCTGTCAAAATGATACCTGCGTATTTCCTAAAATGAGCTAAATGTAGCTTGAGGATTACACCTGTCTTTGCCAATTTCTATCATTAAACAATTTCCTGTCTCCAGTTTTGTTGCTTTATTTCCTGCTGATGTCTAAAGGATGCGTGCTGACAGCTGAAGAAAGCGGCTGTTGTGAAACACTGGCGCTGCCTGTGGGGCCATGATCAGCAGCAAGGCTGACTGGTGAGCCCGGGTGAGATGTTTGCTTTTGTTTTGATCAATCGTTTAGCGTGAGAAAAACGTGGCTTTGGCAGATCTGGCACTGTTCACTAATTGGGCTGAATGTACAGATTGACTAAAGCACATGCTTATGTTTTGGGTGATCCAAGTTCAACTCCACCATCTGCTTCAAGCCTCGTCTTCCTGCAGCCCTTGCTGAACGGGCTCTGGGCTGAGCAGAGCTGGCAGGTGCAGAGTCTCTCTCAATGAAGCTGTTACACTTTGCATACAAAGATTAAATATTTATTAGTGCTGATGGTCCTCTGTGTCCCAGCTCCCACGTGGGTGCCCCAGTCCCTGCACTGTAAAGCTCCCTCTGGAGCAATTTGTGTTCAATGTAATGTGCAAAATGAGAGCACACCAAGGGGAGAGGTGGCTAAGGCCTTCCAGTGCTGTGTAACAGTTTGCAGGGATAAGACAGTCTCCTGGGGAAGGGATGCAGTTATGAATCTCCTTGTACAGAGGAAAACAGGGCAGAATTGGGTTTTCCTTCACTCTGAATGCGTGCCAAGCTTGAGGCTCTGTGGAGTTCCCCTTTGGGTATGGAAACTTCTCCAGTCTCTGAGCTGTGCAAAGGACCATGAAAAGTGCTCAAGAAGCCTGAGCCTGCAGGCAACATTCTAAATCCTTTGTACTAGCATCCTCACCTGGCAACTTTGGGGAAATTCAGCTGATCGGAAGAGCTGGAAACAAGTGGAGAGATGCTGAAGTAAAGGGCTGCCACACCCTGCAGAAGAATTAAAACTAAGACTAGCTGCATTCTCTTTTGGCTTTTATCAGTTCAGGTAAGATCCATTCAAGTATTGCTGAGGTCTAAAAATTGCCCCAATCAACAACACAACTGCAGAACTGATTCTTTCCTTCAAAATTTCACAGGCTCTAGTAGGTAAATATAGTTCAGACACAAATACGGTTTTAGATGAAGAGTGTTCTTTCAAATCTTTTTTTCTCTCTTCTGAGACTGCCAAGTAGCACCAGTTTTGAAGTAATTTCTGAAATGTGGACATCTGTCTTCTAGAATCTGTACTGAAAACACCATCCTTTTTCATATGGCTTACCAAACAAGTAATTCATTAGTAATTAGTTTTAATTTTAATGACTTTAGGTAGTAATGACTATTGGTTGTAACTCCTGAACTTTGTGCCACTGTCAGTGGGGTTTGCATGAACATACACGGGTGTAGAATTGAATCTGTCCTTCTTTCTGGTCAGACTAATTATTTTCATGTGATTTTTCACAGGTCTTCATTGATCTCCAGAGCACTTCTAATGTCTGAGAAAGAAAGAGTTGCAGAAGAACAAATATGCCATAAAATTACTCTAAAAGTAACAGTTAATCTCCTATTTGAGATGTTAATTTATAGAAGGAAATATTTTGGAATATACCCTGAATCTTGTAATTAAGTGACTTGCTGTTTTCTTAAGGTGCTTAAGTATGTGTTCTACACCCAGGTCTTTTAGCAGTAGTTGAAAGGTATTTCACATCAGTCCACACGTAAGAAAAAGTATTTCATCAGTCTGAAGTAAGGTATAAACAACCTCAGGAAGTTTGGAATATGTTATTAAAACTGTTCTCTAGTATCCTTCTTACAGTGTGTTTTGGCATCTCATCCTTTAATGTAAACTTATTATGTAAGTCACTTGTTGGCTCGCCTCTGGTTTGTCCCATGATCTCTCACTAGAAAATCACATTGTTTTGTAAGTAGGGTATGGAAAGAGAGACTGCTGTGTGCTGCTATTCATTCAGTGATTCATCTGACTTGCTTTCCCCCTCTTCTAGACCCCCTCTGTATCTGAATTTCAATCTATCTGTGTCTCAGGCATTTCTCCTGACTTTCTCTTTCCCATGTTTTGGGCACATCTGCACTCAAAGATGTCCGGCTTGCCTTTGGTCGCTGTCCTGAGCAGGGTGCCAGGGATGTGCTGGCCCTCAGGCCCTGCTGCAGCCCGGGGAGGGGCTGTGGCACCCAGTGCACACAACAGCCAGCGTTAGAATGTAAAGGACACTAAGGAAAGCCCCTTTGCTGCCCTGCTGTAGGGCTGGAGCTGAGCCTCCCCAGGAGATGGCTCTCTCTGAGGCCTGTACACCATCCCATAGCAGGCACGCTGCCACATTCAGGCTTTGCAAAGAGAGGCGATGGGGTCCCTAAACCTCTGCAGACACCAAAAGGTGTTTAAACCTCTTTAGAAAGGGAAATGAGGCACCTAGATATTTGTGTTTCCAGTTTCCAGAGGCCTTGCCTCTTACCTCATATTTGATGTATTAAACTAAAGGATGCCACAGACAGATCCTGTACCTAGAGGGTTTTAAAGATCAACCAAAATATCGCTCTTTGAAAAAACTTTGAGGCCCTGTAGCTGTGGATGCAACAAGAGGTGTTCATTAATGAGGTATAACTGTATGTGGTCACAGGAAAATATGAAACATGAATATGAAATATTTACAGCACTGAACAAGGAAAAGCATCAGGTAGTTAATTTTTTTTGACAGCATCTCTTGAAATAAATAGGTCAATGTGTTCCTAGGCTGACATACCTCAGAGTTTTCAGAAGTCTTCAGGGCTGTAATCACCTGTCTCTTTAAAAACCCTTGACCCCATCCTTTTATTGGTCAAGCTCCTCATGCTGAGTAAAGTCTGTAAATCACCCTGCAAATCAAGTAACAGACCTGAAAACAGCTGAGCAAATGGGTGCTGCTGAGCACCACCAAAGAAAAGTCAGCTTGAGCTTGTGGTGAGGTTATGTGAGCTGCCCAGAAGCCCCAGAATGGGTATGAGCTCAGCCCCCCAGGGCCCCTGCACTGCCTATCACACCATCAGGAGCCGCGGGCACCGGGGCCACACGTGCCACGGCTCACAGGGCATGGAAGGAGGAGGAGGATGAAGGCAGGGGCAAAGCAAACTTTCAGAAATATTTCTGCACTTTCTAAGGCATTACCAAATTTTGACTCCAAGCAGGAGTATCTGGAAGAAATACTTTGGTGGCAATGAGTCAAAAAAAAAAATCCCATTAAGTGAACATTGCCAGAGTTTGCAGATACTTCTTCCAAAATTGCTTTGGAGGTGGAACCGACCCTGAATATTTCTTTGCTTTTCTTTATACAAAGGTATGTTTAAGATACCATTTTTAAAAGGTTATCAAGTGGCTGTAAGATTATATATTTGGGAATTTTTTAACAGAGCTGTGAGGTGAGGGATGAGCAGCAGGATCAGAGAAACCCAAACCTTGTGGTGGCAGGGTGGTGAGGCTGGGGAGCAGAGTGGGTGGCTGCAGTGGTCAGGAGGGAGGGCAGCAGCCTTCGTGTGGGAAGTGGAAAAAGCCTAGGAGAATGTGCTTACAGAGGGAGAAAATACACAGCAGCTGGTTACCTAGTCTGTCCTTGTGGCAACTTGAAGCCCATCAGTAGAAGCAGCTATGGTTGTTATACATTATAGTTGTGATATATAACAACAGTTACATCAGTTACATCTATCGTCCCTCAGGAATTAATAATGTGTTAATGCTACCTTATCTATTAATAAGTACTATAATGTAGGTAACACAGAATTCTGTTCATTCTCTGTCTCTACATTTTGCTCCCTCTAAAAAAGGCAGGTCTGTATCTTCTTATTTGCTTATCTGAATTGCTTTTGCTGCTTTTGCTACCACTGCTATAAATTTCCTAGGAAACCACCCTGCAAAGCCACGGTAGGAATTCAAAATTTCTTCAAGGTCACTCACATCAGAGGTTTTGTTCAAAGCTTTTAAAATAGCTAGCCTGGTGCTGAGTCAAACATATTTTTCTTGACTTGGTTTGTATTAAAGTCCTGAGCTACAAAACTTACTCAGGCAAAACTTTATTTTCGCCAGGGCTTTGGCTCCTGTTGCGTCCTGGCTTTGCTTGCTTTAGTAGAAATCAACTTGCATGACACCCTGACCTACACATATAGTTGGACACTAACCTTCTTTGACCAAGGCATCCTTGGTCATCCTGTGCAGGCAGATATGTTATCACAACTGATATGGACATAACAGTGAGGGAGGGTTTGGACAAACCACTGGAACACAGCCATTTCCTGAACCTCAGGCACAGCTGGGTAAGGCCATCGTCAGGACCCATCCATTCTTCTGGGACAGCAGTCAGATCTTTGCAAAATATTCCCCCTCGACTTGAAATGTTCTTTCAAGGGCCAGGAGAGTGAGGTGAGGCAGCAGTAACTGAGCAGGAAAGGAAGGTGGCCTGTCCATGCAGCACAGATGTTCCCAGGAGCTCCACGGGCTCCTGGAACTGCTCTGCGTGTGCGGCTGGGCTCTGCGACTGCATGGAAAGAGCAGAGTGTCTGGCTTGACTCTCAGATTGGTGTTTACAAGGCAGGCAGAGGAAAAATGAATGTTTTACTTGAAATGTTATGGAAATCGTTCAGAAATAATGCCTGCAGAAGGCAGTTCTCAGAGTCTATTTCTGTTCGTGAAAGGCGTGCACCAGAATCAGAAATTCTGCAAATCCATTTCCTTTTGTTTTATCGCTGCTAAGTTCATGAACTAAAAGAGGAGCCTGAGCAATTTGACTCAGTTTCCAAGGGGAATTATTAGGTTTAACTTTTTGAAAAATATATATACATGCTCAAAACTATTTTTTTTTAAGATAAGCTGGGATTTTTCCCTCCATACAACAATAGTTAAATCTGATACTCAGTTGCTTGACTAAGAGACTGATAGGATTAAAACCTAAAAATACAAAAGATAGAAACCAGATTGTGTTATCTAAAATATACATCCTCTCCTGTCGTGCTGGTAACTTAAGTTCACACAGTGTAAACAGAGAACTAACAAGCTCTGGTATTGTCATTTGGGCTAGGGATTTTTTTCTTTTTTTAACATAAACTAGCTCCAAGCAGCTTACAGAGCTCTCTCAGAGAGCAGGTACATAGGTTTCAATGTGTCTTCAGTCCACAAATGTTTGATTGATATAGTACAGTACTCCTGTTCATATAAATATTTGAAGTTTGAAAAACCTTCTGGTTTTATTTCTGTTAGAAAAACCCAAGAGTTTAAGCTAATTTCCCATAGCAGAACAGTACTTACACACATCCATGTGCAGCTCTGTTTCTTGTATGTAGATCCCCACCAAGAACAATGGGCTTCATGCAACAGCTTGGCCCTCGTTGTTTCGTACAAACCAGCAGGAAGGTACCAGGGGCCTGACCCAAAGCCAGCTGATTTTTCATATTCCTCACTGACTTTGGAGGACACTGGATTAAACAGAGTTGTAGTGCTACTTGCTTTCTGGGTTTCATGTGTTTCTAGGGATTCCAGTTGTTCTCCTCACCCCTCATGCAAGCTGCAGTCCCAGCACGGCAGTTACAGAAGTAAGTGTCCTCACAATAAAAGGCTTGGACACCTCACACACAGATCTACTGGTCTGGATGTTCAATTCATATGGAAGCCTTTTTGTTGCATTCACAGCTTCCTGAAAACATAATGCTACACTTTCATTATGCTGTTATGAGAAAAAAAAAATGTTACCAACTAGATAGATCCCTCATAAATGAGTATCTGAGAGAAGGGAAATGAGAACACTGCAGATTCTTGTCATCCTGGGACACGGGCAAAAGCTGTGAGTAAGGAAACCTGGAAGAGAATGGTCAACAAAAAAGAAATTGCCACTGACATTTAAAAGCATTCTGGGATGCTTTGCTTGACAAGTTCAGAGCTGGAAACCACGTGTAAGAATCCTCAAACAAGGAAAATAACAACTAAATGTCAGAAAAACTAAGAGGCTGATTCCATAATCAATGAAGGCAAAAGACACAGCAAAGTCAAAGGCACGAGACAAAACTAGACTCCTGTGCTCTGGGTTTGCCTGTTCTCAATTTGGTTTTTTTTCCTTCTACCTTCTCAGTTTCTCTACTAGGACTTCTCCTTCCTTACAATCTAACACTGAAAATACCTTTCTCCAGGTTACCAGTGTGGATCACAGCATTGACGAGCCCAGTTATCCCAGGTGGGGAGGAGATGTCTGACATACTCCAGCTTCAGACTTGGATCAATTCAACACTAATAAACCAAGCACCAGCAGAAGTCAGAAGCAATCTTTCAGATGCTGCTCATGTGTGCAGGGATGTCGGCAGCAGCTGGAGACGAGTGTGACTCACCGAGCACAGCCGGGGAAGGCTCCGAGGTGCCTCCATCATGAGATGCACGTCCTCCAGACTCTGCCAAGTGTGTTGGGAGCCACAGTCTGGTTCCCCATGAGGAGGGAGCTTCAAGGCTTTGCCACATCACAGCCTAGTTCCTCCATGAGTTGGTGTGGCTTTGCCCATAGTTCTTTCAGGGAATTAGAGATGCAGTGACAGTATTTTTAATTTTAGGCAGGATTGTTGACATTTTTGCACTGAGTATCTACCCAACTGGGAAGTAGGAGCCCACAAGCACAGTCACAACATTGAGAGCCATTTGCACTGGTTTCATTGTCAGGGTGGCCTTTGTCCTTCATCCTACATAGAATCATGGAGTAGTTTGGTTTTTGGTATGGAAGGGACCTTAAATAATCTAATCCAACTCCCTGCTGTGGACAGGAACACTTTCACGGGACCAGGTTGTTCAAAGCCCTGTTCAGCCTGGCCTTGAACACTGACGGGAATAAGGCATCCACAATTTCTCTGGGCAATTTACTCCAGTGTCTCACCACCCTCATTGTCAAATTTTCTTCCTAATATCCAATCAAAACTTTTCCTCTTTTACTTTAAAACTGTTGTCCCTTGTCCTGTGACTGCAGACTCTGGCAAAAAGTTTTTCTCTGCCTTCTTATCTGCTTGTGCCCACACAAAGTCTGTGATGCATGGAGGAGCTAACAAATGTGTGTCAGCAGGGGAAGAGGTAAAACCTTGTTGTGAAAACTGGGGTGAAGCAAGGTCACTTGTAGTGTTTATTCAAAGCTGTCCAGACCAGGTCAGCTCTATATCCCTGCAGGTTGCTTTCCTGGAGCAGCTGCCTGGTAACCTGCAATTAGCAGCTTCCCTGAGTCTTGAACCCTTGTGAGAGATACCACTTCTCTGGGAGAAGTTATTTCAGACTCAGGAAGCCTGTGGAAGGAATAAGAGGCTGCTTCTAATATGGTGTGAGCTCAGAAGCCTATACAGTGTATTGTTCTGTGCTTCTTGACACTTGGAATTGAATACAATTGCAACATTTAAGGTAGGCTGCCTGATTTAGTTTCACCTTTGTAATTTTAATTTGTTTGCTGTGATGGTGATATTTTTTTCTTTTTTCTTTTTTTTCTTTTCCTTTTTTTCTTAATTCTGGCTTATACAGGTGGAGCCAATCTATGCATTAGCTTGTTCCTGTCTTCCTGTGGCTTAGCCATGTATTTTAAGACTGTTTTCCTTTACAGGAAATGGGAAGCCGTGGAATGCAAAGTATCATTTTAGTAAAAATAATACTGCCTAACAAACCCCAAATGATTTAGTGTATGCAAAAAAACCAGATATACCAGAGAGATTCACTTGGAAAGTGTATTTTGTGTTTAACTTTTTTTTCCACACTGCACTTTTTAAAGTTAGTTGGATACATCTAGAGAGGCTGACTTGAGTAGGTGGTTTGTTATTCCTCACTTATTTTTCAGCTAATTCTCCAGGCATACACAAAATACAAACATATTCATTCTGCACCAGTGTCCCCAGCAACATTTCTGCCTCTAACACAGTCAATCTGAAACCATTATCATATACAATACAGAATTATCACTGACAACAGGAAGTCCAAGGAAAGTGGGCAGATAGTTAACCTTTGGGATGAGTTACTGGTTAAGAAGCAAATATGAATGTATCAGAGATTCCTTATTCATTGATGAAAAATAATAGAATGTTGCTACTTTTAGTGTTATACTGAGGACTGAGAACTTAATAAAAAAGATGATAGCGAGTGTTTGTAATTACCTAAAAGACAGATGAGTGCTGGGGTGGCCAGTAGCCTGCAAGATGTGGCTATGGTCTGCAAGTGCAGAGCCTTGCAGGGACAAATCTGCTTTCAATAATTCCACCTCCTCAATGACCTGGCTGCTATTCCTTTCCTCCCTGTTTCCCCACACATGCACATGTGAAGCAGATCAGCTAATCAAGTAGAAGATGAGCCAATTTGTGAATATTTTCCATGGCAGAGGGGAAATTAGGGCAGCCCCTTTGGTCTGACCTTGGGTGTGGGGCATGGGTAGAGCCCCTGAGTCCTTTGCCCTTGCAGGTGCTGAAGGTTCACGGCTATCATTGCAGTTTGCCATTTGCAGCTTTCACACTCCAGGCACCAGGAATTGATTTACTGGTAGCTTGGCAGAGTTGGTGGGTGTTGGAAGGGGTCTGTGGCTTAGCTGCCCACCAGCCAAGACGCTGTGCCCAGCAAATCCTTATGTGCCAGAATGTCTTCAAGAATAGCAGGGAATCAGTTTGCAAGCTATTAACTTATTTAAGCTGGAATTTCTTGCACACACTAAATTCATTTGCACTGAATAATTCCATCCTCAGCAGTGAATGGTTAGTTTTGTTTGTGGATGGACTGCAGGAATGAACACAGACTTTTCAGCATCCGTAACTCAGTTTTGACCATGAAGAGTAATTAAAGAAAATATATTAAATGAAGTATGCTTCAGCTTGCATGTTGCAGAGGCTTCTCTTGGCAGCTCCAGTTACTTTCAAATGCAGTGATAGGGTGCCATTGTTCTGGCAGAAACTCTGCACAGCAATGTTATCAGAACAACTTTCAGCAGGCACACGTGGACAGGAAAGTCAGCCCAAGTTCCATGGAACTGGGTCCATCCCTGACAGCCCAAAGAGCTCTGTTTTGCTTGCCAGGGAAATGAGGGAGGATGTGCATGGTGCCACAGCAGAAAACAAATTAAAAAGAAGCTGTGAATCCACTGACAAGCAAGGTAACCATACCAAGCATATCTCTGCCATGCAGCTGTGTCAATTTGGTTAAAATATTTACATTTTATACATGTCAAAAATACAAAGTATGCTACTGTGTTTTTCTTAGAAAAAAGATAGCATGTTTAATAGTGTAAGTAAGAGAGAGAAACCCTTATTTTATAAACAAATTTGCTACAGGTATTTTTCTTCTTTTATATGAGTGCTTATAATAAAACATCAGTGGGAAAACATAGGCCATTGCTTTAGCAGGTCATCCTTCATGCTGACCACAGTGTCAGGCAAGTACAGCTTCCTGAGACACCATTTGGCATCATGATTTTGTTTCTCCTGGACATCATCCTTTTGTTTTGAAAGAGGGGAGAAGAAAACAACATTCACCTGCTGTCGTCTCATGGATGCCTCATGCCTATTCATTTCATTTAGTTGTTTTTCATATTCCAAAGTAAACACATTCTTCCTCACAGTGTTTGGTGTTTGCCATGTGCTGGAAAGCAGATTACTGCTGTCTGGTACCCTCTCTTCTGTTGAAAGGAGTCCAAACCAGCAAGGTCTCCAACCTGTCAGTAATACTTACTCAAATAATGGGATACTGCATAGAAATTACAAACTTGAGCAAAGATTGAAAAGTCAGTTTTGCTCTCAAGAAAACACTACTGAACATGAACTGAAAAAGGCAGAATTAAAAGCTGAGAGAAGGAAAAGAAACAACAACAAGAAGAAAAAGACAAAAACCTGAAGGCCAGACCTTCAAGTCCTAGAATATACCTCCTGCACAGTATTTGCAGGTAAGCAAGTTGCTGGTAAAAATGTTCAGTCCACAATTAAGTGTTAGGGAGTTAATTCCATTTAGGTTCTTCAGTGCTTGATATGTGGGTACCACCAGATGATTGATGGTTACTTATATCAATCACACCAGGTCACAAATACTGGCTGTGAAAATTGTATCTCAGTGCTTAAAAGCCCGAAAGCAAATCAGATGCTGACATCAGGGCAGCCCAAATAGCATGCCTTATTTCTTTAAAAGAATTACAAGTGAGGAAAACTCCATCAGTGCCAATGTTTCTGGCTTGCAGTGGACTTGGGTCAGATCATCACCAAGAGCAGTAAACACTGTAAATGGAAGCATCCAAAGGCGAGTTTTAAAGTGATATCTACTGCAAAAAGCATCACATAAAGCCCGAAACCTCTCCTCTAATGTGGTTAAAACTCATACTAAGGTCACTGAGGGAAGGATCAGCTCAAAAAAAATGCCTCCACAGGTAGTGATGGCAATTTGAATGTTGTAAAGAGTGAGCTCTTCGATCTAGGGATGCTCTCCCAGTCCTCAAAGTGCCCCCACTCCCAGCTGGGAGCAGTGCCCTTGTTCAGGAGGGCTGGCTCTGATTGTCAGGGAAGCCTTTGCTCATCTGCTGGGCTAGCCCTATTTTCATGAGACTGCCTGTGCCATGCTAGTTTGAATAACTGGCTTTTCATTTTACTCACAAACAAAATGAGGCTTTTTAAAAACCAGAACCACAGGGGTAGATACAGGCTATCCAGCAGACTGTATTAGCACTACCAAACTATTCAGAGTTGATTCCCATCACTTTGCAATGTCTTTCCAGTTATTAAGTGCAAAATTTTTGTTTAAGGCAAAGCGAGAAAAACAAAAATTTGCTTTTGCCCTTTTATTCCTCAGCTATTAGGCCATGGTGCCGTTTCAGTGGTCCAGTGTGCTGGAAATAGGTGGAGATAAGGCCATTTCCAGAGTAAATCTGGGTCACTCTCACCCTGTTACCTCATTGTGAGATTGATGAAGGTTTTTTTACTGAGTTGTAGGTCCAGCAGTTGAAATGCTGCTTTAAGATGTATTTCTGAGTTGTACTGCTGGGCCCAGCTGTCTCCAGAACAGAGAACTGGGAATACTTTTTGTTAGCTAGAAAAGGCCTTTTACAGATATTATATTCAGTGCAGATCAGTCTAGCTTTGATATCCTAACTTTCAGTGTACTTTTTAAATGAAAAAATATATTTCTTTTGTAATAATGTCACACTTGCAATTGGTGATATTTATTCTTGCTCTTGAAGGGACAAGTTTACTGCCTTATTTGAGCAGTTCAGTTGTAACAATGTAATACTAAGATCATAGTGCAAAGGAGCTTTCCTTCTCTGTGCTCAATTTCACTTCTTGAAGTCTCTATACCTAATACATGTATGTATGAAAAGTGCTGCTGTGGAAGATTCAATTTGTTGAGAAGCATAGCCATTGATTTGTGATCCTTTTCTTCTGCTGTAGTCTCATCCATTGCATTAATGCTAATCAAATCATTTTCTTTGTGAAACAATAGCTTTTACACATGTGTGCAGCATTTTTATTACAGCTCCAGTTCATAAAAGGTATAGATTTACCTTAAAAATTCAACTTCTAGGCTTCTAGGCTTCTTCAATTTGTTTTTGTTTTTAATTAATTTATTTATTTATTTAATTTTTTTTTTTTTTTAGTAATGAAGAGCTTAGCTCCAAACTAATATTTTTTTTCCAGACTATTGTTGTTAGGCCTGGATACTTTTGAAGTTGCTTAAATGTTAGGTATTAGAAAAATTCAGTTCATGAGAACCCTTTTACCAGTGCTGGTAGCTTTGGTCCAGGTGTCCCTTATTGCAATACTCTAAGGAAAGATGTCAGTATATGAGCTTGTGCATGTGCTGGGTGTTCCTCAAAAAGACTTGTTTCTCTGTCTTCGTGGAAGTAAAAAATTTTGAAGCCTTTGTTTCCAGCGAATATCCTGTGCACTATTTAATGAATGCCAGCCTCTGAATTGCTCTCCTTTTGGCTGACTCCAAAGTTTCCATGACACTGGATTAGGGAACCATAAGCAGCATGCCTTACAGATTCAATTACAGCCTGAGAGAAGAAAGGTGAATAAGATGGAAACTTGCAGCCAGAGCAAAAAGCTTCTCTCTCTAAAGGGAATCCAGAATAATATGCTTAGGAAAGAAGGGGGTTTACCTTAAATACTGTGAAAAAAAGGAACAGCAGTTTCCTGAAAATAAAATGAGGCTGATGTGTATTCTCTTGTGTGTGTCACTCTTGTAAAGTGTATCTTTTTCACAAGCTGGTTGGAGTTGAGATGATAATTTGCATGTCAAGCAAACTGTCTTAATTTCCTTGTTCTTGCTTCCCTCCTAGGATGACACTGCCTGATATGTATTCTAACAAACATGTTTGTCAATGAAGAAATCACAGCAAATGCACAAGTTAATGACAGTGTTAGCTGCTCTCTGACTTCATTGTCAAATCTTCTGGTAAAGATAGCCAGCAACACACTCAGGTACACGCAAACCAGCTCAGGAAATCTGTAAAATACATTATAGTCCAATATTTCTCCTCACAGTCAAATTAACTTAGAATTTAAAGTGTTTTAGCAGTTCTGATGGGACTCTGTACCTGCATACAATCCTGGTCTGAAATGCATAAAAAGCCCAGTCATACAGCTCTAATTTAAATTAGCTTTATCCTTTGTAGCATTAGCATTAATTTTGTGAAACTAAATGCACTGTAATTACAATAAATCCGTTGGGTTTTCTAGTCCATTAAAAACACAAATGAGGAAAAAAAAAGTTTTTTTCCCCTTCCCAGAAAGCAATGGTTTTGAACTGGAGACATACAGACATTTCAGGAAGTCCAGGTGTTAATGTGAATGACTTTATTGTTTCTGCTTCAAAGCATCCTATTGCGACAAGTACAAAAATATGAATGCAGACATTTAAAATCAGTAATTCCACATTGATAAGGAAATACCTTTGTCAAGTACACTGTTAATTACTGGCACAATGATATTACTAAAATGAGAAAAACCTTAGGGGGCAAAAAGGAAAAAGAAAAAGACATTCAAAAGGAAAGGGAAAGTGTTATAAGGGAAAGTCGTGCTACCATCTCAGAAAGAGATTGTAAACTAGGTAATATCTTCTCATTTCAGGGTTCACTGGAGTTAATAATCTTGCATGTTCTGCTCATTCCTGAATCTTCATGGTCAAGCAGCAAATATCTAGCCAAGGCCCTTTGATGTGGAGCAATATTAAAATGCATTCTATGCACCAATAATAATAATAATACACATCTCATTTATGGCCAGGAAGTCTTGGTCACGTTTTCACACTGGACACTGCAATAAGAACACACTGGCTCAACTGCTGCACTCTCTCAGCACAAAGCTTCTGGTTTGCCAGAAGATGATCTCTACATACCAGCTTTTGTGTTAATTAAAACAAATTAAGCATTTGTGAATTTTGGTTGCTTGTCTTGACAATGACAGTCTTCTGATAATAATATCTCACTGTTGACATTGCTCGGATTAGAAAAAGTAGCAAGGGTGAGTGTACACAAGGCACTTTGTGTTCACTTCCACTCAGCCTAGAGTGTATTGCAGCAGGCTGATTTCAGACAAAAATGTTTCTTTTTTTTTTTTTTCTTTTTTTTTTTTTTTGAGTTCCAGAGAAACTAGCCCTGGGATTTATGGCAAACACTCCTGCTTTTGGGTTGCTGGGCTGCTTCTCTGCCTTTAGTCCAACTGCGTGTACTCTCCCCACAGCAGGTTCAGCTTAACCTGGTGCAGTGGTCAGTGTGATCCAAGAGGAGCTGGTGGTGCCCCCATCTCTGCAGTGGGGTGTCCCTTTGCTCAATCAGAAACCTCCCTCCTGTGCCCCCTCCTAGGCAGGAGATGCAGCAGGTCCCTGCATGGCCTGGGGGCCAGACCCTTCGGAGGGGGGAGGCCAGGGCCTTGCAGGGCCCAGCAGGGCTGGGGAGGCTGGATAATGGAGGCTGTGTGTCCTCTTCTTTCCCAGCTACACCTCTTTGCAGGGTTACACCGTAGGGCAGGATCTACCACGAAATTGTGCACGCTAACAGCTCTGGTGCTTCACGCAGCATTCACCTCCTGGCAAAGCTTTCCCTTTGTCAGCAGAAGCCAAAGGATTTCGGATGCTGTGTCATGTTGCACAAGGCAAAAACACTCAATGTAAGCACTGAGGCTCCTGCACAGGATCTTAGCCTCTATAGGCATCCACTAGAACCCACCATATACTGCATGAATAGTCAGTGCCACTGAAAAGAGAGGTGCACCTTGAGTGGCTTTTAGGCAGAGCTCAGAAGGGCCAGACTTATATAGAAAAAAAGCAATGGCTGGCTTTCATGTATAGATGGCCTACACATGTAGTTTCAAAACATTCCTGTACTGGTAAATCTAACTCCTGCTTCCATGAGAACCACCCAGCTTAACTCAGCATTCAGGTCTACAGGCAGCACTTCTCGAAAATGAAAGGCATTAAAGGAATTAATTAGAGATGAAAAGGATATATATAGTATTGCATGCTAAGCAAACCAGCTATATTTTCTATTTACTTAAAATAGAAAGATTCTGTGTTCCTGAGAGTGATAATATTTTACCACACACACTTCAGGTAAAATTGAAATACTCTACTTGAAAGTCTCTGAGGACATTTTTATTGAAAATTCACCTTCCAAGAGAGTATCAGTGGCTTTTCATGGTGTCAGAATGCAATTTTGTAATTTTATAATCCTACTGGTTACCTATTAACAAAAACCTGTCCTGCAGACAGTCAGCACCAAAATACTAATATTCTATACATCTGTCTTGGGGAGGAGGTACCTTAGCAATTACAGTCACTTGCAGATGTGTGTTTTGTAGTGTGTTGTAAAGATTTTTTTCCTGAACATCCTTTTGCTCTGCAGCATGTGTCAACTGAACCGAATGAATTTCTCAGTGTTTTCCTGGGCTCAGCCATTGAGAGCAAAGGCTCTTCCTCTGTCTTCACTGATGCTTGTGCATTGAGCATTGTTGCTGCATTTCTATCGTTCACAGATGGATTGCTAGGAAATGTGTGAAACTGCCTTGGGCACCAAGAAAGCAGGGGCATCAAGCCAGGACGTTGAAAGACTATTTCCAACAACTGCAGCTGCAGTGTGCCTTACTCCACACTGAGCTCCACTCTCCTCCCCTGGCTGGTTGGCTTCCTCTTTATGAAAGAAACAGGGCATGTTTCAAGTGCAAGCAAGTTGGGGAATTACAGTAAAAACGAAAAGATAATCTCCTTTAAAGCATGTGTAAATTCTTTCTTTGGTGCTCTAAATCTGCACATTCCCACATATGAGATGAGCTATGGAAGTGCTTAGACCTGAGCATCCTTCATCAGATCCCTCCCCGTTTGTGCAAAAGTGCAGAGAATGCAAAGAGCAGTAAATAAGCACCAAAAATTAAACAGCAATGTAATTTAAGATTTTTATTTTAAGCCTGATTTTGTCACTTATTTTTTCTCATCATTTGATGAGAGTGATGGTCCCCAGAACAATTTGAGAGGAGAAACTGGGAGCAGGAGGGAAGATGAGCAAGCTCAGCATCAAGCTGTAAGGAAAAGATAGGAATTACCCTCCCATCTCAGTGCCCAGCAGACCTGAGGCACATCACAAGCAGAAGAGAGCAGTTAAAATTTGGCTGTAAATTAGAAGTGTGGGAGGCTGCAAAATCAGCAAATAACAGGCTTTAAGAGGTGTACCTGTCCCTGGAGAAAAACAGAACTCAGGGACAAAAGAAAATCTTGCAAAATTTTGGCTAAGTGACAAAATTACAGATACTACTTGAGCTTTTAAGGAATGTCTAAGAGAAGAAAAAAAGGAGATAAAAAAAGGATATATTTGATACCAATAAAAAGGACAAAAATGTAACCTACATCAGCATAAATTATACTGTGGCAAGTCTAGGGCATCATTTGTCTGTCTTACAATACATCATAACTGTATTCTCTGCATATTGCAGCTCATTTCATCATTCTGCATCTGGAATGCAAAAAAACCGAAGATACCAAACTGGAAACAGATGGAATTCCCTCTACCTAGATTAATATTTACATTTCTAGACACCTAATCTCAAAGAAACACCATAAATGGAAGGGACATAGTCAAGTGAAAAAAATGAGAAGAGTACAGGGAAAACTGCCCTGGTGAGAGAGCTGGATTGTAGAGGAAGGGGGGGAAAAAAAGGAAAATAAACTGAAAATAAACTGAATAAATTGGTAAATCCTGTTTCATATTACAAGGACAAGAGAGAGAGCCAATGGAACTGGAAATCAGTAATCAGAAAACTAATTAAATCACCCTGCTTTGTCTTTACACAATGCATAATTAATCTATGTCACAGATGTTCTAGAGTCAAGAGAGATTAGATGATTGTATACGTAATATGAACATCTGCAGCCATGTGATATAGGATGGAAGCCTTCGTGTTGTACAGTATGACCCAGGTACTTACTGATGGAGCTTTGGATCAAACTTCTCTTACTAACAGGCTATTTTCTATAGGCTGGCATTATATTTATAGCAACTGGCAAGAGAGTTGTAACTCTGAATTCCTGACATGTTAAACTATTTGGCCTTTTCTGACCTGTGTCATTTATTCCACACTGAATTAAAGACAAATATGTGCCCACATATCAACCTCACATAATAAAAATCTCTCCTGAAAGAAAAATAAATATGCCTTATTTCTTCACGTGGCTTAAAGCAAAGATTGTGTCTTAAACACTTTGATTAAAAAATATATATTAATCCTGCATATATTATACAGAATTAATCATATGGATGCAGATCCCTTCCATCAGAAGGCTGGCTGCCTTTAAGCAGCTTTTCTCTTTGAAAACCCTGAACTCTGGATGTGACAAAATCATTAGTATTTTAATAGAATTACAATGAATGCTAAAGAGAGACCCCCACTTCCCACTTCCAAACTTTCTGGCAATAAAGAGCCTTTTCAGACTGTATAATCCTATTTACTGTTCTTAATTGGAGAACTGTGTTTGTCAAAAAGTACAGAAGTCTTCAGTTATTTGGAAGTGAGTCTGGCTCATCAGCTCCCAAGGGAAGAAAAGAACTATTTATTTTAACTGTTAAGCCTAAATGCAAACCACACAATAAATTTGTCTATCCAAATACTGACCTATTTCATGTAATGTCAGGATGAGGCTGGCCTTGCTCTATAAGGCTATTGTGGCACGTAAAAAAAAAAAAGCAAACCCTATTACTGAGCCCTGGAAGCAGCTTCTGGGAGGTGGCAGGGTGAATGACTGCCAGCCCCTCTGCCCCCCTCAGCCCCAGGCCCCTGTGCCTGCCAGGAGGCTGGGAATGAACCTCAGTGGCCCAGCTCCATCTAGTGTTTGGGGAGCATTTCATCCCTGCCACCCTCCCTGCCCGGTGAACGCCGCCCGGCAGGGATGTCAGCGCTGGGATGGATGTGGGGGCTCACACACCCACGAGCATGGCCACAACCACCCAGTTTCTGTGCCAAGGTGTGACAGTGATCACAAGGGTTTTCAGGGTGAAGAGAGAGATGAGAATGTTGACTTCATGTTCAGAACGCTTAATTTATTATTTTATGATATATATTACATTATGACTATACTAAAAAGAATAAAAGGAAAAGTTCTCAGAAGACTAGCTAAGCTAAGAATAGAAAAAGAATGAATAACAAAGGAGCTCTCTCTGACTCTGTCCGAGAGAGCTCGGTCCTAGATTGGCCATTAATTGTACAAATCCAACATGGGCCAATCACAGGTGCACCTGTTGCATTCTACAGCAGCAGATAACCACTGTTTATATTCTTTTTCTGGGGCTTCAGCTTCCCAGAAGGGAAAATCCTAAAGAAAAGATTTTTATGAAAAGATGTCTGTGACACCAAGGAGCTTCTTCTATAGCCGTGGGTCTTGCTGGGATCTGCGGACTGCAGGATGTTGGTGAACACTTCCAAGATGAGCAGGTAAAGGAGCAAACTGTACTGGGTATGCTTGGCTTGTTAAGGGATCTGAATTTCCCCTTGAAGATTTACCAGGATCAGCCACAGAAACCCACTGATCCTCATCCAAAAGTGGTGGCCAGGAGGAGATGGTTTTGAAGCTCCTCAGGAATGTACCAAGGTGTGGCATTCAAAATGAAAATGCCTCTGGATTTCCAGACAGAAGCAAAAGCATCTAAGCCAATCTTACCTCCCTTTAACTGCCCTAAAAAAAGCAAGCCTGTAGAAAGCAGAACCCAAAGAAATGGCAAGAGAAAAGGTTGTCTCTGGGGCCTTCCAAAGATCTCCTTTCTGGAACTGCTGACAGTTGCCCTCTGCTCACTTTCTCTGGCTCACAGGTGACTTCTCTTTGGCAGCCAGTAACTGAGCTCCTAGGAAAACGTGCAACAGCTCAGCTGCCAGTCACATTTCTCAAGTCTGACATGTTTCAACTATATTTCTTTAAGAAGGAAATAAATTTACAGCTCTGGAAATAGGAAACCATGTCACTTTACTTCCAGTACTTCAGTCTGAGCATTTTGAATAGTGCTGAGATAGAGCAGTTTAAATAAACAGCATGACAATGTTTTCAAGAATGAACCCGTCATAAGGACTTTCCAGGAAATACTTGTAAAATTTCATTAAAGATCTCCATTTAAAGCCAGCTGGCTTTCTTTCTGGTCAGCTCAGAATCAAAGTTTCTTGCTTTTCTCTCTCCTTAATAATTTTAAGTGATTTGATTGGCAATGCACTCCAGCCAAATTTCCTAGGTGATTCACAGTTTGGTCCAGCAGAATGGGGATTATTCCTGTTTAGGCTCTTTTTTAGATCAAAAAGCTATCAAGCTACTTCTTCTGAAAAGTCTGAATTATAAATTTCAATCAAACCTTGCCCTCATACTGCAATGGGGTTACTTCACTGAATGTGCAGAAGGCTCTTTTCCTGAGCGGTAACAATAGTTGTAACTCCACAACAGCACTGTACTCTTTGCTTCAGGGTATCTGATTTGCATCATAACTAGAGAGATGGATATTGTGGAAAAACATGGGCCATATGCAAATTCTTACGCTGTGGGAGGATGGCAGCCTTGGGAACCAGTCAGAGAGGAGAGATTTGAGTAACTCCTTCACATCTGTTTTTGTAGGGTATGTTGCCTATGAATTATTTTAAGGTGATGCAGCTACAGGCCACCAATTATCCAGCCCCCTGCTGCCTTCAAGCCTGCCTTGCTGGCCCTACCCTCACACTGTTCAGGGAATACCAGGGAATCTCAGATTGCTCCCCAGGGCACAGCTGGCTCCTGCGCTAGGTGAGCCTGGGTGTCTCCTTGCCCCATGGAAGAGCATCTCAGCTGCAATTCCCAAACCCGAGCAGTGCCAAATGCCTCAGCCCCACCTCCCGGTTTCCTGACAATATTGCAGGGCCATCAATGCACAAGCCTTTTGCCACAGCAACGTGCTGCTCAGCTCTCCTGCAGCATGACTGGATCTGCAGCACCTCCTCCTCTACCTCATCCTAACTCCTGTTGCCTCCTTCTCTATAGTCTCCTTTAATCAGCCTGAAGCTAATCCCATCCATGCCTAAATAAATGAAAGGTAGTGTAAGCTTCTTAGATTTACTTAATGGCCCATACCTCCTCCTCCCAGCTTCCTTCAAACTCTCTGAGCTAAAATATAATTCTCTTCACGGTAATCCATAAAACAAAGCACATTTGTAGTTCTTTAGCAGTCCATTTTGCAGATTTCCAGAGTGAACACTTTACCTCTGAAGAGCGACAATCAAAAGGGAACATGCTTTAAAAACATAATTTTGCACTTCTTTTCTGCTTCTCTCTAGAACTAAAGTAGCAGACAATATTTGGTCTGATTAGAAAGTAGCATGGGACATTTTGGAAAGGACATTTTTGGGGCAGAGAATGCAGAACAAATTGCAGATATTGGTAACTGGACTTGGATTTAGCTTTGCACTGAACTGCAATGAGCTTAAGCAATGCAGAACTGGAGGACAGTCAGCATTGCTAAGCCTTTCTACTGTGCTATCTTTCTGCAGACATTAGCATCTGTATATTGCTTTATCTAGGGAGCTGCTGTAGGTATCATGAGACCTATTGACTCATGGTTATTAGCAAAGTCATAAACCCACAGTTACATTTATCTACAGTAAAACATTTTGCCATCTATGCTATCAAAATAGAGCAGAAGTCAAAAGAAAATACATAAGTCTTTATCAGGATCTAAAATGTTTTGGAGTAATTACAGCTCAGTGAAATCCACACTAGAAAACAGCTCACACATCCTTAGGTTATTGGGATTTTACTTGCTTACCCAGAAGAGGCCAGTGCACCATTTTAACGTGGCATCTGATAATTTTTGAGGACAAGTTTTCTTGAGGACAAGAAAACTTCTTGAAATTCTGCAAATTTGTAAAACATAGAAAAAACTAAATGCAGGAATAAATCTGAACCTCTGATGAGAATGTATCCGGAAGTTCACCTTTCACTGTCCCACACTGCAATTTTCTCATTTCTACACTTCTTGGGAAGAGAAGTGGTATTTTTGGTATTTTGTTCAGAACAGACCAGGAAGCATCAGAATTCTAGATTTTAAAAAAAAGTCTGAATATAAGAGATTTTCAGACAGATTTGTCAAGCTCAAAGTTTCAGATCAGTGTGGCTAAACTTGGGATAAGTATTTCAGCTTGTCTTAAAAGTTCCATACCTGTATCCTTTAAAATTTAATGAAGTGTTTTGGATTGGACTCTGGGCTGGAGAATAACGAGTGGAAAAATCTCTTTGTTGTATAAATAATCATGATGAGGACATTTGTTGCTATTATAAAAATATTTCCCAAGATCTCTGCTTTTGCATAGAAGAATGTTGAAATAATTCAATTAGTTTCAAATTAAATATTTAAGCAGAACATGTCATTGTCCTGTTAATGAGAAAAGTGAGATCATACTGGGGCTGCTCAGGTGCCAGCTGATCTCCTGGGGCTGCTGGCCCTCCCACCTGTCCCAGCAAGCCCTCAAGGCAGAGGCACAGCATCACTGTCCAGGCAGGGGCAACCTCCCCAAACCCAGACTACCCAACACTCCAAGAACAGATCTTAGAGTAAAGCAGCTTTTGCAGCACTCAAAAGAAAACTGAGGTGTTTCTAGACACCCTGAGGGGCTTAGTCACACTCCCAGAATCCTCCAGGGAAATCCTTCCAATTCCGGCATATGGCACCATTTCCCAGGGTACTTCTTTAGGCAGAGAGGAGGGGAGGGTTCTGTTCTTCTTTTCTCCTTGGCAGGATTGGTCATAGCCAGAGATGGGGAAAAGCATCTCCAAACCATGGGAAACAGCATCTGCAGTAACATCTGGAGAGTATGCCTATAAAGGAAAGAGCAATTGAAATCATGCAGGTAGGGGCAACCACTGAATGACATTTCCCTTCTGACACCTAAAAACTCTGCCTGCAGGTCTGATCACAGATATCCCCTGGGTGGGCACTAGAAGCACTTGATGGCGTGAAGTTTTCTGCCATGTCAGTGAGAAGGATGAGCAGCTGATGCCAAAAGGCAGGAAGAGAGGTTACCACATTCCCAGATGGCTCAGCCCAGACCTTGTTTTACCCTCCTTCTCCCAGCATGCTGTTCTCCTGGCTACTCCAGGAAATTACTGAAGCAGTATGTGATGTGGAAGTCACCAATGAACGCTCTGCTGGCATCATGCATTAGCCAAAGCACTGCAGTTTTAGCTACTACCACTCCTAAGCTCTGTCAGAACAAAAACCTTCAGTGGAAATTGTGGGTGGTCTCTGAGTTTTCCCATTGCCAGGAGGTCTAGGAGATACTTGGCAGACTTTCCAATGCAAGACTGATTCCCATTGGACTGGCTGAATTGCACTGGCCATGAGAGGATGTTTTCCTGTAAACAATAATTTCAACCTTTTCACGGCTCCTGTAATTCCTCCTCTTATACAGATGGCAAAGGGTCAAAATAACCCCCTGTGCACTTGAGGGTCAACAGAAGTTATCCATTGTGTTGCATCATGTTCATTTTGTCCTCATTCCCCATACCCTCGTACCCCATGTGAGATGCCAAATGAAACACTTGAGAACATTCACAGCAGCAGCAGAATATGACTTTGAGAAGCTACAAGGCAATTGGAGGTGTCTGCTCCATGACTAATGTGCTGATTATAATATCTGCCTGCTGAATTTTGCATAGTACATGGGAGAGAACGACAGAAAAGGCAGTCAATAGCCTTGGATCACTTTGCATGCAAACATCTCTGCTGAGATCTGCTGCTGCTGCTGCTGAACTCACACAGGATTGGTCAAGATGAGGGAGCTGCAGTGCTAAGCTGGGCTGGTTCTCTGCATGTGTTTTCAGATCAGTGCTGGGGAACTGGAAATAGATGAGTGAAATTAAGGTTATATTTGGTTTAAATGTAATTACATGTTGCTGGCTTGATCTGTGCTTTACAAATGTGCGTTTATGAATTTTTTCTCATGATTAGCAATTTCTATTTGAAAGGGTGAGGAAGTGCTTGGAAGAGTGAATTACTGCTCACCGCTGCTGCCAAGTCTCATGTTTTAATTTCAAGTTTCATGATTTTTGATGCATTTCTTAAAACTTAACATTCTTGGAATAAAGATTCTATAACATTTCCAGCTTTTTTAAAATGTAAAACTTGAAGAGATTTTACCTAGGAGATTGGATCTAAAAGGCAAATAGAAAGAATCCAAAATGTGTTACTTTAAGCATGCTTTATGATGTTATGTTAATCTGGTGGGGCCTGGGAGGCCTGATTCCTGAGGGTTTAAGGAAATTCTGTGCTTTACTTCTACGAAAAATAATACGCCAATGATACAATTATATTTTTCAAAATCAGTTGCAATAGCCAAATGAAAAGAAACATTTGCAATGACAAGTACAATGGAGATGGTGTTTGTTTCACATTTTCATACAGTCCCTTTCAGTTAGCTCTCAATTTTCCTCCTCTTTGTATGGTAACTATCGGAAGAAAAGGACACAAGATTTTCAGAGAGCAGCAGCTCAAGAAGCACAGTTCTGTATTTGAGCAAGTAATATAAGACCTGTTGGGGAGAGAAGTTTTATTTTTCATTTAAAATACCCTTGGTATTCTGGATTTTTTTTTTTTCTGGAAGCCTTTCTTAGCTGGTTCCTTCTATTCTGTCTCAAGCTCTGTGCACTTGCACAAGTGGCTTATTCAGAGAAATACCTTTGATCTGAGCTCAGGTTCATCCTGTCAATGCATAGACAGAAATTAGGCTTTTATATTCCTGGGATTTGAGATTTCTATTCTCCTCCTGCCACAGATCCAATTTTCCCACTCCAACCAAGTCTATTTGTCAGTGATTACTACAATGCATCAGCCGTTACCACATAACTGAAGAAATTAATGCAGATTAAAGAGTACATTGCCATAGGAATATTCCATTCAGTCCTAGAAAGACTAAAAGAGTGCAATTGAAACTGCATCTTCAGGCCAGTCCCAGTTTCTTGCAGCTTTCTTTCCCATTTCACTAAAGCTCGAAGCTTATTTAGTGTGGAATATGCAAGAGTGTTAGAGAGGTTTGCAAAAAACAAGATGAAAGGAATGAATTAAAAGGAAGAAACAAGATGGGGGAGACTGCTCCTATCTGGGCTATTGTGTGAATGCAGCATGGTGTGTTATAAGAGTCAAATGACTCTAAGTGTTGCAAATTTCTGCATGGCATGTCAGATCGAGGTCAAATCCTCGCTTTCTAACAGAGTTTACTCTTGATCAGCATTGATTCTTCATGCAAACAAGCTCAGATTTGTCTTCTTATTCATAAAGGTCAAACATATATTCTGTAAGCTTTGCTTCCCTTTGTCCTTAGTATAAAAAGAGGCTCTTCTGAGCTTCTCCCTGGCCATATCTCTCTCAGTGATCTTTTCCTCTAACTTCACAACATTTTTTTCCATAGCAATACTGTGCTAGCCCTCAGCTGGATGCAGTACTAGCATATGATCTAACAGGATTCTTGTTCCCAAGAGCTTACACTGTAGGTAAAGTGGAATTATGGTACAAAAAATACATTTTGAGAGCAGTTATAAAAAAGCAAACTTCAAGTCCTCCTTCAGCGAGGCATGAATGAAGTAAAAAGAAGACTATGTGGACAGATTTGGTCCCTAAAACACATCTGTCCCTTTTTTGCTGTCTCTTTTCTCAGAAGAGAGGTCACTCAATGTTTACAGGGCTCTATTTTGTCATGTTGTTGGGTATGTTCTGGAGCCTTCAAGTTTAAAGCATTTCTTATGAAACCCAACTCTGATCTCTGAAATTTAGGACCTGAAAGAAAGGAGATACGGGTGAAATAAGGAAATTCTGGTGAAATACTTTAAATGTTTGGATTAGGACACATAAGGTTCAAGATCACACAAGAAGAAAGATAATTACACCAGAACTTGGTGTAATGGTTTCTCCCCTGTTTACAGCGAGTCACCAAATCGTGGCTCTTATCTTGGAAAAAAATGTCCTCAATTCTACTGTTATTTAAAGATCTGTGTCATGAAAGCAGTAGGGAGATTAAAACAAACAGATTTTAAGCTTGTTAGCTTCTCACCTCCTTTTGAACCCCTCTGTTGTGTTATGAGGCTCTGTATTTTCCATTCTTTAAAGTCTCTTTTCAGCTGCTTTTTCTGTTCTGTGAAAGACCCACGCCAGATAAGGGATATACAAATAACGCTATCTGATGCACAGACATGAAAAAATTATCTTTTTTATCATTTCTCAGAATAACCTAAGCTTCATACAGCAGAGTGACGTTCCCTAGAGGTCCCAGGAGGCGCTTTGAAGGCAGCCAGAGGAGCAGAGCTACTTCTCCTGTTGTCCTCTTGCCACCAGAGTAGGAAAGAGGATCTTTGAGCTCCCAAGTCCTTCCCCTAATTTCTCAGCTCAGCAGCAACAGTACAATGAGAGGCAAAGGAAAGGGCCATAACATGGTTTGATAGTCTTAACAGAGAGCTTTTACAGCCAGGGCAAAAACATATCACAGAGCAAAGGAATAAAAAGAAATTAAAGCTTCACACCTGTCTCTTTGAACACTATATTCTGTGACCTTGGGCTGCTGCCTTTTTCATTCCCAGCATAACTTTCCAGACTATAACTTACCCTGTTAAGTGTATAATTACTACTGTGACCACAAATAAAAGGTTTTGATGCATGTAATCTGGAACTGAGCACCATTTTCTTTTTGAGCTTTAGTACCTATGTGTGCTGGGGTGTGCATTGAGCTTTTGAGACAGGGAAGGGGAAATCACAATTCCTACATGGTAGGATTCTCTGTCATGTTTACACTGATATTCTTGTCTGCAGTTTGCTTTACACTGGGGTGCAATAGCAACAGTTATACTTAAAGGTCACTCTGCACAAAAAAAAAAAAAAAAAAGGCAATACAACAGAAAAAATTCTAACCTAAGACATCAACCCCATCTGAGAATTCTGTGGTTTAAATGCACAAGACAAGTGGACTTGGGAGGAAGAAAGCATACTTGTTACTCACAGCAATTTCTGAAGAATACATTTTTAAATCAGTGAAATGGCAGAACATTTTCTTATTCTAAGATATATTTGACCCATATTTTGCAAAGTGGTTCTCTGTTGATCCTGTGGAGTATCAATGGAGCGACACATTAAGTAAAACTGGTTTTAACAAGGTAGCAATGCTGAGAGTAGCTTAAATAAATCTCCAGGTGAGCATCCGAAATAGCTCAGCTTGTCCCACCAATGTTGTGATGTCTCCCAGCTCTGAATGTATTTCTGCCATGTCTTACAGTAGTGCTTACAGTACTAATATTCTACTGGGCTGGGCAAAGTTCAGCTTGTTTGGTCTAAACTGCACTTGCAAGCTGCTGTCAGTAATGTGAAAAACAATCATATCCTAACTTAGGCATGCTGCTGAAAACTCCACAGTACATATAAATCCACATTAAAACAGTTCTTTTGCTAGTGCAGCTTATTTTAATTGGCAAAATGGTATGACCCAGACTGATAGAAAGACTTTTGTTTGAACATAAGCTGACTCACAACAAGGAAGAGGTACTGCTCTTATAAAACAAAATTAAACATTTTCTAACATAAACAGAGTTTGGAGGTCAAATGCATAAAGATGTCCAGGTACTCAACTCCACTGAAATTAGGTGGGGGAATTGTTTAGCCAAGTTTCTATCTGCAAAGAGGTCAAAGAAGGCATGCCAAAGGTTATTTCTCCAACCAGAAAATACTGTTAAAATAAAGACTGCAGCACACATAGAAGTTTAGGACATTCATTAGGAGACCTTAAATCTTCTAACAACATCTGTTTTTTGAACTTGCAATGTCCTTGCAGGATCCATGTATGTTTCTTTGCACCCTATTAAAGCATCACAAACTGCATCTGCCTGGGGAACAATATTGTGGGTATCTGTGTAACCTTACCATGGTCCTGCTGTTTCCCCTGCCTGTTCCTGCCCTAAGACTGCAGAGCCCTTCTCTGTAACTGCAAGCCATGCTTCCTTCAGGCATGAATTTCAGGCAAAAACCCCACCCCCAAACCAGGTAAGAAGAGGCAGCGCTTGTAGGCTTGTAACTTTAGGTCCAGCTAGGTGAGGATTAGTGGGCTGAGTGGAAATGCCACATCTGCTGATTTGTGAATGCAGACAAGCATTTCCCCAGAATGGCTCCTGCAGCCACATCTGCTTTGTCAGCCATGTCACCAAAACTGCCTGCACACCTCGAGAGACAATAAACTCTAAACTAAGCAGGAAGGACTGAAGCAGAGAAATGAGAGTAATCACGCGCTGTGGCTAGGAAATCCTGGCTGAAGTTAGATCTGAGTTTATCTGATGACTCTCTGTTTTCAGTGTTCAAATGTAATTTAAATGGGGAAATGCAGGTAGCTAAACATAATGCTTTTGGAGATGGCGGCAGTTGCTGGAGTCATCTAACGTGTTGGCAGCTTTGACACAGGATTTATGGCAGGATTTGTGCCCTGCTGGAGCAGCAGCTGCAAGCCAGACGGGCTTCTTGGAGCATCTAAAATGACATTAGACAGCTCTTCTTATATTTAGACACCTGAATCTCTTTAAATGTTCCTTTCTTGGAAGTAAGTGTTTTAGCATCCATTCAATGCTACCTCTAAATTACAGGAATGGTACAGTTGTGTAATCAAATACAGAACAGAAAATTACTGAAAGAAGGGGCCTCAGGCAGTCTCAACATGTCTTCTTGCAAGTACGCATCTTGACACAGTCTGTAGGATATTGGATATTTTTTTCTGTAAAACCCACAATGCATTCAGTTTTTGGAAGGTCGATACTTATGCAAAACTTTCCACCTTTTAATTACTGTGTACCTTTCAGACTCTGAAGTGAATATGAAATTATTAATTTCCTCATGGCAAACTATTAATGAATACTAATGAATGCAACTTTACAGTGCCTTTCCCTGAAGAAAAAAATGCCTCAATTCCCAGTTTACTGTGGTAGATATGTCAAAATCTTAAAGTGAGAAAGGATGGACAGGCAGTGTGGGCAAAATGCCTTCATGCTCCACCTGGTTTGTGTCCGCACAGGTCTCTCTCAGAATACTCTGGGGTTCATAGATTAATATAAAGCTGTCCAGTTAATATGATTCACAGCTATATGCCACATGCTATTACAACTTAATGGTGGTTTCAAAATGTGTTTTATGTCACCTTATCCTAGAGAGGGGTACTGGTGAAAGGGGATGATAAAGTTCAAGTCGTTACATTTACACTTGCAGTGTGAGCAAATTAGGAGTGACAAGAAAAAATAGTGTGATATAAGAGTAAGGAGGGGGATAAGTGATTCAGAGGAGAGGAGGTAGGTATAGAAAGGGGAGGACAGTGGCAGAATTGCTGTGGGAAAGCTTACTGCCCATCTCCAAAGCCTGGACACACTGGAGGACTTTGTGGTGACACACACTGAAATGGCATAGAGAGAACGTTCTTAAGCATAGAACAGTGCTCTGTTTAACCTCTGATTGGAATCTCTGTTTCCAATATTAAAATGATTAGTCCTAAAAGCCTAGCCTTAAGTCCAATATATGTCCTATACTTAATGGGCAGGATAAGCCTCAGGGAAACTGGAGATGTTGAGGGGCAATCTCACAGCAGCAGCAGTGAATCAGCAGAGAGGGAACCTCAAGTGCCCACTCCTGGCAAAACAGGAAATCCTGCCTAGGATGGATCTTCCTGTGTTGTCCTGGCTGCCACCAGCATCAGGCCTGGAGATGCTGTGAGTGAACCCCAAGATGCCTCAAAAAAAGGGTCCAAGGATGGCAGACAAGCTTAGTACACACAAGTCTTAAATCCTTTGTAGACTTAGCCACATTCAATATAAGCCTGTCCTATTTGCCTGTAAATCACTGTCTCCTTCATGATATGTCTTTATGGTATCTTTAGAGCATGAAATGGGCCCCAAGGGATTAAAAGAAAGTGTTGAAGTGACCAAGCAATAAAGTATGTGTGTAGAGAAAGTCAAATGAAGGCTGCACAGGAAGTCTTAATTTTCTCATTTCTTAATTTCTTCACTTTTTTTCCTAATGTGGTATTTGAAAGAAAAAAAAAATCCATCTCCTACTGTCACTCAAAACCAAATCCAAACCACAGAAAAAAAAAATCCATGACGTAACTCAGGCTTTACTCTTACCAGTGTGGTTGGGACCTTTTTAGGTCCATAGCAAGTCCTCTTCTGTTTTTACATTAAGGTGAAGTGTTTTGTCTGCCATCTACACACCTCAGAGGAGGAGGGCTGGAGGCTTTGCAAGGTGCCAGGGCCATTTTCACCACCTGTAACTGTGCAGACAGAGAGAGACATCACAGATTGGTCCTGGAAATGTTCATGCTGCTTCCTGCTTTTAAAAAAGAACAGTGCTGGAGATGTATTTCCTATGGTTTTTATCAGACTCCCCTTCACAAGCTTAAAGAGCAAACGAGTTCTTTAAGCTACTGTGCACAGTGTCTGATACCTGCCTTAGCAATTTTTCACTTGGCCACGTGCTTCAGTGATTGCTGAGGACCTCCAGAGCTCCTGCCAAGAGGACCTGGGAGCTAAACCACCTCGCAGTGCTTGCCTCAGCATCACAACAGATATGAAATGATAGCTGCAGCTGCAAGGCTTGGCACACACATCCCTGAGCAGTTGTGGGAGCCCTTGATGCCAGGACCTGAGCCAGCTTCCTCAGCAGAGGCTGCAGCCTCACCACGGGGCTGCACATCCCTGTGGATCACACTGCAGCCCTTCTGCTGGGGGAGGCTGAGCAAAGCCTGCTCCAGTCACCTCTGCCCACCGTTACTGTGGAGAGCTGGATGTGCATTTCCCACCCAAAACAGGGTGGGGGGTTGAAGATAGAGATTCACTGACCCAGGGGTGCAAATAAGGTTCCATTCCTTGCTGTCAGTTATGGATCAATGAAATCTAAAGGACAAGGTAAGGAGAGGCTCTGTAGAAACTCTTCTTGGGCCTTTCCTGTGAACTAGGGTTATAGGCAACTTCTGGCAATTTATGCATGACCACTGAGAAAACTGGCACTGGCAAAAGCTGAATGTGGCTTTTGACATATAAACTTGTAGATAAATAGGTAATAAAAATCCAGTGGAAGGAAATTGGTGGTCTACCTGTTAAATCTTGAAATGTGGAAATTTTTAAAGGTGTAAGTGATTAATCCCTAGAAAACCTTGTCAGAGGATTGGTGAAACCAAGCATAAGATTTTCAATTTCATTTTTAGTCAAGACTACCTGTTTTCTGGAAGGGATTCCCTTGTTCAAACTAAAAATTACTTGAAAACATCTGGTAGGTTCCACAAGACACCAAATCAGGTGATCAGAACTGATCCTTTTTACCCTATGATTATTTCAGAAATGCACACTGCATACTTTAGTATCTCTGCTGGGTTACAGACTAGCTGCTCTTTGCACCTTAAATGTTTCTATGTGAACTCAGAGAGTAATTTGAATATAAGTATGCAAAACTGTGCTTGTATTTTCCTGGAAATTCTTTAGCACTTCCCTGTGAATGTCCTTCCCTTAAGACAAAAGGCTATCAGCTGCCACCTATTACATGTAAATTCCACTCAGTTCTTGATAGTCAAAGTCCACCTCAATTAATGACAATAGACAAGAATTTCTTCCTCTAAAAGGAAGTCACAAAAACTAATACTGGAGACCTCATGGCTTTAGGTAAAAAAATGAGCAGACGGATTTCTAAATCTGATATGTTCCCCAACTTTGTAATTCTTCCTTAGATTGCAAAACTGAAATACCTCTGTGAGCAAAGATGATCGTGTAATAGCTAAATTTGCTATAGATCAACTGATCAGACATCCATGTGTCATCATGTGAACCCATGAGGAATTTCCTGAGTATGAAAGATACCATATCAACCCAAATTTATTATTTTGGTGAAATATAAGTGTGATATATTTAGATACCTCTTTTTTTTTTTTTCCCAGTCCTGAAGTTTATTATACGAAATGTCATTTATATTTGCAACTGAACAGATAAATTTTTATTTTCCTTTTCCCTTTCTCCTTCAGTTCAAGCAATGGGTTACTGCACACGCACAATCTTTGTTACTTAGCAAAATTGTACTCTATAATATTGGTAGTTCCATCTATAAAATTACAGCAAAAAAGTGAACAGCTGCACCATACCTGTTATTGTGTTTAATTCCACAGACCACACCTTCTCTCACATTAGAAACTGTGCTACTTATTTTCAGTCAGCCAGGTTTTCTTATCTGCATCTAGTACAGTTCCAGGCCATGTGATAATTTCCATAGAGGTCTATGCAACATCTTTTTTTTCATAGGGCTGCTATTTACTTGAACCAAATGCTTTAAAAACAAATTGTAGCTCATGATAAAGCACAGTTAAGGAAATAGAAAATATCCACTGACCCCCTGGCTAATAAGTGGCCATGATGGCTTATCGAAGAAAGTGCAAATTCCCAGCAGGCAGTAGTAGCACAATCAGCTGATCATACTGGTTCTGTTTGGTGCTGGCGTACACCCCAATGCAGGACACACATAGTAAGAAATGTCTAAACCATTTGATTAGTTTTCTTGCAATCTTGAAATTACATTCAGAAAGGTACAAAGTTCCATCTTAAAACCCCTTTCCTCTTTCACATCAACTCAGTTGCTGGTAGAGGCTGCTGGAGAACCTGTCTCTGCCAATGATCAGCTTTTCTTACTTCTTTTAGCATCTCCACTGGCCTCATTTGCCTAATAAAATTCAACGTGAATACTCTGATTGTTCCCATTTATTTGTGTCACTTTGGTTCCTCAAAGGAGCCAAAAGCATGAGGAGGAAGTGATGTGTGAGAAAGAACTTAAAGGACAAACTCTGTTATGAATGTATTGTAACACTTATGCATTGTTGGTCCAAGGTGCAAATACGAACATACATGGCATCCTCTAGGAGGCAAGCCTTTGCAGTTTTTGCAAGCTGACACCACAAGGACCCAAGAGCCACAGGCAGTTTTCATCCTGCTGACTGCCAGACATCAGCTCTTTACTGTAACTGGGCTCTCTCTGTCACACTGCAAACAAACAAAGCACCTAAGAGAACACCGATTCTGCACCATGCCATATTGATATGTGGGGTAAAATGGCATGAAGGCAGAGTTTAAATCAAGAAACTCCAACTGGCTGTCCAGTAATGGGGCAGGCTGTTGCCTATGGTGAGATTCTGTCACCATTCCCAGCCCCCAGGCCAGCAGCAGAGCATGGTGAGATGCACAGCAGATAGAGCAGGGCGTCCCTGCTGTGCTTGGGTTGTGCTCCATCCACAGCTCTGCAGCGTGAGGAGCAACAGGAGGTTCTTGACTTTTTCATAAGTGCTAAAGAAAAGGACCAATGTTGCCAAGGAGGCATCTCTCCATCCTCCCCATGTAGCCTCAGATCTCCCCTTTCCTTCCTTCCTTCCTTGGACAGCCTTAAACAATCACTCCTTCCACATCCCACCCTGGGTTCCGTGCCAAGCAGAAGAGACAGTTTTGTCATCTTGGTACAGAAAGATTATACCACATCCTAGAGAGTTTCCCTCCTCACAGCTGGACTTTCCCCCTGACTCTCGACAAAAAAGATGTTTTCCCACTAATCCTACAGAAAACTCTGTCCTTGACCACCTAGAGGTACACTGGGGGTGGCAAGGCATCATACAGGGGCAGGCAGGCAGAGTTTGTCTGTCTGTCCTCTATGAACAAGAGCAGGCTGCAGAAACTCTTCCACCCCTCTGAGCAGGCTGCAGAATCTCTTCTGCCCCTCTACCCCCCATACTGCAGTAAGCATGACACAAGTACATTTAGAAGTCCATCCTGGAGGGACCACTGCTGGAGTGAGAGGTGTTTTAGAGGAGAAGAAGCTGGAAGAGAGAGGCCAGGGAAACTGAGGCAGAAAAGGATCTTGTTTCTGTAGGGCTGACAGCATCTCCTGCCTGCCTGCTGACAGACCAGCAAAAGCCTGGAGAGGAGGTGTGGGAAGCAGCTCTTCCCCTTTTTCTCAGTTTATAACCTATGTTGCCTTCTAAAATTGTCTCCCTGACCTTAGGAGCTATGGACTACAGTGGTGCCCAGGATATTGAGTTTTTTCATTTAAGCATTCATGGATGTAAAGAAAATTGGATGAGAAGGTCACTCACTTCTCAATGGCCTTCTGTTTTCACATGTGGGATGGGTGCACAGACTGTGTTCAAGCCAATTTTGGGAAGCTAGTCCCTGATTTTTACTGGAACAGTTTTCTTCCATACATGTTCCTCTTTCTTTCATGCATCTGGGAAATCTTTTGCTGTGTTTTTTAATATCCTTCAGAAGTCTGACTCAGCTTGACTTTCGGCAATACTCCTTTTATTGAACGCAGATTTCTTTGCTGATCAAATGCTTTTGCAATACTTCTGAGCTCTCTGCTACTCTTCATGTGACTTCTGAGATGCTGACTCAGCTTGCTTAGTCTGGAGACCTTTCTGACAGATTTTCTGGTTTTGCTTGGGATATAAGCTGAAGATACTATGGCACTTTTGGCTTTAATGCATTTCTTTCCATTCATGTTTTCTATTTCTTCAGCTGTTAGAATTAATTTCATGACATAAAATTGCCATTTAGAATATGAAAAACTTTAAAGTCTTCCAGTGAATTTAAGCAGAATCAGGTTGTAATAACAAACAATTTCATAACCAGAGAATATAGAGGCTACTTTTTTCTGAGAATTTCTGTATTATATAAGCCCCTTTTCTGAGCAAAATACTCCAGAGTCCCATTCCTCCCTTCCTTCTTCCATTGCAAGTGGTCCAGGCTCTCCTGTGTTTCGCTCCTCAAGAGTGTCCCATGATTCTTTGCTTTTCACAGAAAATCCTGCCCATCAAAAATCCCGACAAAAAACCAGCTGTCCCTTCCCTGGCTGTAAGCTGTGAGATCTCTCATCTGTATGATGTCTCTCCATAGCACATTTCCCAGCTGCAGGCACCAGCTGCAATCCACACTTGCCTGCAGACCTGAGCCCCTTGGTCTTGGAGCACTGAGCTGCAGGAGCTGCCTTGCTCCTCCCTGCAGGTCTCCAACCCAAACACAGCCTTACCCTGGCTTTTCCTGCTTGTTTACTATGGTCCAGTCCAGTCCAGCTCTGAGACAGGGCTGGAGCCAGGGCTGGGAAGAATTGAGGACAAGCACTCCAGCTGTAAGACAATGCTGAGGGCTCAGGACATTTTTATCTTATTTCCTGATGCATTTACTAAGTCCCAACGGAAGATTGTGATTCTGAGGATGATGTCTCATCATTAGCAAATTAGATGCTGTAATCTGCTTCTAAATGAATCTTCTTAGGGGGTATTACTCAGGGTCAGATTAAAATTAAGTGAGAGAAAGACTGATTAAAATGTAAGGTGAGCTTCCGTTCTCTGCTTCTGGCGGGTGCAACAAGAAACCCTTGAAAGGGCAGAAGTATTCTTAAACCTTTTTTTTTTTTTTGTTTTTGTGCTCTATCCTGGAACTGCCTCTAAATCCTGATGGCTCACAGATCCCATGGAGATATACATTTCCTTCTCTCTTCCAGGTGCCAGTGGGTGTCAGAGAAGGAGACCAGGTCTTCACTGCTGAAAGGGTACTTTAACAGCTGCAGTAAACTCTTGTCCTGGGGGTGCAATCAGCAGGAGTCCTTCCCATCCTTGTCTAGCCACTCTGGCATGCAGGGTTGTGGGAACTTGGGCTAGCAAATGGTTGTGGCTACACTAGTAGTGTTTCCTTCAAAATACAGGATCCCAAGTTATATGCTTAGGGAGGAACAGCCCCAAATCTCTTCTTGGCCTAGATGTTAATTTGTTCAGTCTTGCTCTGATTTCTGAGAGGGAGATAATCAAAACCAGCAAACAGGAATCTGTGAGAGACCAGTCGCACTTTACCAGAGACCCAGGTTACCTGGTAGTGTTTAATGGCCAATTTTTTGGTCTTTGGTTACATTAACCTTTATTTACCTTTTGTCATCTCAGATTAACTCTGTCCAGATTCAGATGTCATGCTGATGCCATTAGGGTAATATGGAGATCTGCAAATGGACCAATATAATGTATTTTGTTTTAATTTTTACTGAAATAAATGACTTAGCGAGCTACTATATATCAAAGCTTTGCTATGGCAGATCAAAACTGTCCTGTTAATTAGCTGCCATGTTAATTAATTGGACGTGTGTGAGCTGATGTTAGGTTCAGTCAAATAGCAGCGTATTTATTTTTCTCATGGTGTATAAATGGCATCAGCATTTTTAGTTTCTCATCTCAGAGCTGCTGCCTAATTTCATGACTGAACATGAAGGCTGTTTATGATGAATAGTGCTTTAAACTTTTCTGACATGCTCTCCTTTCTTCTTATTTTCCATCCAGTGCACAGGCTTCTTCTGCCCCGCTGCCTGCTCATGTGGCCCCAGTGCCACTGACAGCCTCACTGAGTGTACCAAAGGGGAGCATCTCCAGATGCCTGAATACAGCCTCCTTTGCCCAAGACACTCCCCTCAGTGCTGAACTTTGCACTGAACAATCTCATGTCTTTCCAGCTGCTAAAGCTCCTTGTAGTCTTGGTAACTGCAGGGGACATTGCCTTTCCTCACTGGTCTGCACCGGGCTCTCCCGGCTGGTTACCGCTGTCTTATTCAAAGCCCTCCTAATCTAATTAGGGGTCTCTTGTGAACACACTAACAACAAAGGCCACACATCCAGAACTATTATTTGATGCACAGAACAAAGTCCATTTGGTAGTTTTTCTGTCAGGGCTTCTAATAGCTGAGCTCCATGTTTACTGCGTAATATATTTTAGGTTTTCACGCATGAGCCAGTTCCTACTGGCGTCCATAAAAAGGCCCCTGCTGACATTTGGCTGGGGCTCAAGACCTACATCTTTATCAGAAGGCTTTGTTGTCTGCCAGCATTTTTGAGCCTAATGCACAAATACGGCCAAAAGCAGGGACAGCTGTGAGAACCATGCTAGTGAAACCAGACAGGTACATCCATAACCCAGCCTCAGTCTTTTTACCTGAATATCTGACACAACAGATTTTAGCCTTTTCCTTGAACTATCTGAAAAACAGATTTAAAATCTGGCCAATTTTCTAGATATCATGACAAAATTATCATTTATTTTCAGGCCAGAGACTAATGCTGTCAGAGTTAAGAAAAGACAAATTCTTAAACAATTTGTGTATTGTCACTAGGTCTGAAGTGAGGCGTTAGAAAACAAAAGCAAGATCTTGCCAATAAATGGTGATAGCTATTCAGAATGCAGTGTTTTGTTCTCAGTTTGGTGGAAGTATTTATCTCCACTGGGAAGTGCCCAACAGCTTCTGACATTTCTGTTACCTTCATTTATGAAGTTTAAGTATCATAATCATGCACATATATACATAAAGTACCCATAAGATGGGATCAGACATGAAACTAGCAGATGTAGAGGGTGTGTGTGTAAGGGTGGGTGTGCTGTTGTGTGTTGGACACAAATCTCTCTACAGCTCTTTTTGAAATACGAAAAAACACCACAGGGATATCAACCATCAGGATAGGACGAGGGCAGTTTCAGATGAGCCTGTGTTCATGAAAGGGGAGAACAAACAGAGCGGTCCAAGAGAGGCTGAACTCAAAAAGCAGAAAAGTAGTACTTGTTAATAATTTTAAACACATGAAGACCACTAAAAGCATAGCCACCAAACAATTGGCTAGATAATAAGGGCTCCTTCCATCTATTGTTAAAAGATAAAGAGGAAAGATAAAAACTACTAGGCAGACACATTCAAAATCTTAAGAGACAGTAAGAAATAAAGACTTTAGAAGGACACAGTTTAGGAGAATGGCAAATGAAGTCCAGACTGGGCAGTTATGCCCTGCCAGCTCTATGCAAAATGAATGTAGCTTTGAAAAAAAAGCTTGTTTCAGGTATTTTTTTAATCCTAAATTTTTGTGAGTCTATTGAAGAAGGCATTTGGAGAAAACATGCATGAAGCTTTCATGATCAGATAATAAGTGGTCCAGGATGAATTAGTTCTGGTAAATGATTGGAAGGAGTTATGGATTGGCTCATCTCTGATTTCCACTGCTACAAAGTAAGAATTACTGCACAATTGTCAGTGGGATACATTAGTGAGAAAGGGAGAATTAACACCTCAAAAATGTTTTTCAGTTTCAACATCCTACTACATTTTAGCAGTGCTTTGGGATCCAGTGAGATAAAATGTGCTGTACAAATGTAGATGTGTCTTATTAAGTGTCTGCTAATTTTATTCAGGGAAATAACCCTTGCTGCTCTGAGTTCAGCAGAGATTTGCATTATCTCAGGTAAGTGAATCAAAAATGTCTTTTAAAAAGGAGGCTCAACCCTAAAGACTTTAAAACTAGAAAGGACATGAAACTATTCAAACTTATCTGAATTTCTAGGTGGTTTTCTTTATATTTTATCTTTCCAGGGGTATCTCAATCCAGATGCATGAAAGAAATGGAGGGGAGGGGAAGGTAAAAGACATAAACAAAACCCAGAACATTTGAAGGAGAAGTGGCATAAATGAAGATTGAAGAACTACAGAGTAAAAAAGCACCTATGAGAAAAAGCATTTCTCAGTGAGTGTTTTAGTCTGTCTCAGGAAATTACATTTACAGTGTCACAGATAGATGGAGAATTCTTTTTAGATGCTAAAAATACAATCCTTGAACTCCATTCTAATGCCATCATTTTTGCTTTGGAATGTTTTACATTTTTTTTGAGCTTAAATATGCCTTGACCATCCTTCCAAGTTCTGCCTCTTTCTCTGAGATGTGTGGATTAACAAGAATGAATGCATAAACCTCAGAACACTGAAAAAAACCTTTGAAATCAAGGATGATACTCAACTTCACTGAAGCTAAGATTTCATCCACAGAGTAAGACTGTTGAACTCAGCACAATCCTTCATGTAAACTGGGTGTTTCTGCCATTAACTAGTTTCTTTGTATTGGTTTCTGCAAATTTTACAAATGACGTATACGAGCCATGAGAAAAGAATTGTCTGGCTTCAAGTTTTCCTTCAATGATCTTTTAGCCAAAAAAATCTCCAGAATTTGAGGTTTAGGTTAAGAAAGGTGTCTCTGTCTTGATGTTTGAAATAAGCAAGCCTGCTCTTTTGGATTAGTTATTCCAACATTGACAAAGACTTCTTGTCAAGAAAATGTTTAGATTTGCTTTTGGCCTGTATTATTTTAAAAAGCAAATGCAGGATGCACTGGGAAGCTGACTACTGTCATTTAGTCACAACAAGCTCATTTTAAAAACCTTAGACAATTTGCTTCTTTACTCCAATCAGATAAGGCATTGGAGGATGAGAACTTACTTTTAATTCCCATTCCAAATTATTCATTGTCACTTTCCTCTCATTTGTCCTTGTGCCAGTGTTGTCATCTTACTTAAATAACTTTTAATTCTTTAATGATTACCTGGTGATTAACCATTTAATAGATATATACAGAACGATCGTAACTCTGTGTCTAAACCTCCCACGCTCTTTTTTTCTGTTCTTGGGAAATGAGAGCTCCACTTCTCTTTTCTTTTTCATGACCCTTTTTTGCCCTTCTTCCACCTGGAATTCACATTTTTGAGTATGAGTTTGTACAGATGGGATTCTAACAGTCCCTTTACAATGGCATGCACACACCTCCCAGCTACAAGACACACCGAGCTGATGTACCTCACAATTATGTCTTTATTTTCCTGACTGCATTACATTGATTGATTCATTGATTTCGTCCTGTGATTGCCTAAATACCCAGGATCTTTTTTCTCAGTTTCTTTACCCTAAAAGTTTTGTTTTTCCATGCCCAGCTATTTAATCTGGAATGACACACGGTGCAAGCACACAGTGTGCAATCAGTGAGTTAGATCCTTTCACGCTCATCACCCCCCAGCAATCTGAGTCTTAAAAGCTGAACCCAGCCTCAGAAGAAGCTCATCACCATGGAATATGGTGTTTCCTGGAGCTCTACATGGAGGAATCACACAACAGAAGAAAGTTTCTATGCTGGCTACTCCAGTTCTTCTTCCAGCCAGTGCAGTGGTGTCTCCTGATGCTTTTCTTTTTGACTGCACAGCAAGTGTCTGGGGGGGCTCCTTTGCAAGTGTTCCTTGATTATTTTGGCCCCTACTCTGCTAGACATGTAGCTTCAACAGATAAACATCCATCTCCTGCACTTGCAATCATCCTTCCCCAGTGAAAACCTCCTGTCCATCTTTTAGTAGTCTTGTCCCTCACCTGTTTTTGTGGCTTTGGGTCCTAATGTAACTCCAAGAGGAGTTTGATTTTATGACTGAAAAATACTTGTTATGGGAAACTGTAGAGGTCAGCCAGGTTTCACTTACCTTTCTCGAGGGGAATTGCAAACTCATGGGAAGAACCAGAATCCCTTCACTCAGAATGCTCTACCAAACCACATGTACCTAGACAGGTTTCAACACAAGACCATGAAGAACTGAACAGGATGTAGTATCAGGGTCTGCTGGAGATTTTAGAAGCTGCGCCGACACTCAACCTGCCATTGTGGAAGCCTGTGGGGGACTTTGGAGATGAATTCTGCCCTTAGACTAAGAAATAGGAGGAGGTTCTTGACTGTAAGACACTAGCAATGAGGATGCTGTTTGTATGGATATCTCTGGGTCCTGCTGTCTGTTCACAGAGGATGACCAAGTGCCGCACTTACTTTGGGAGTGTTCACATTGTTTAAAACCACATACATGTAGTGCCTGCATGCTCTGCCTGTCAAAATCCCATGGCAGTGCCCCTGGGGCTGCAAGATACTTGGTTGCTCAAATATGTTTGAGAAGATTTCCTGTTATCATCCTCCCTTGCTCCTGCTGTTTTGCTACCATGTTCTTAAGACACAGGAGGTTTCAGTTTTTAAAAAATTTAAGAAACCGTTATTAAACTTTGGAAAATGTCCAGCATCACTTCAATGAATGTTATTTAGAGCAAGCTTCAAGAATCCATTCCAATCCTAGTGTAAGTCAAGGGAAAGTCAGATCTAGCTGATGTACCCATGCAAAAACAAAACAGTAACTTGTAGTTAACGGCACACATGGTGAAGGTTGCAAAACATCGATGACAAAGATAAGCTTGAGTTTCTTTAGCATGAATCTCAGTAAATGACAACCTAAGGAGCCACAGCCCAAAGCACAAATCTCAAAGGAATAGCTGCTGATTTTATAATATTTTTTATTTATCCAGCCATTATATGGACAGCAATGACAAAACTGAAATGATAATGCCTTCCACCTGCAGCAATGCCAAGCATGAGTTAATGATAATGAATTTGATGGGAAGGCCATTTCGAAAGGAGCTAATGGATGGACAGGCCCATCCTGGAGCCTTTCCCTCCATATGGAAAGATGGGGTCTAGAGAACCTTCCAGATCCAAAATGAGTCCACTGGTGTGGATTTTTCATGATCAGATGTAAATAGCTACAATGAAAACACCTATGGCTGAGCTGGTTGGTGGAAGAAAAGAATCACTTTGGGTAAATGAGCTTTTTTCATATTTAGGCAGATGTAAACAATGTTTCTGATCAATAACTCCTAAAAATCCCTGGTTTTCCTGGTCAACTCTTAGGGGTTCCTAAACTGGTGGCCAGAGGGAACAAACTTATCTGTACTGGAGATATAAAGATTCATAAGATGCATCAGGTCACCCTGGTGCCCGCAGCTCAATGGCCTAAAATAGTTATTGCCATTCTACAGGTATTATTGCAAGAACAACATCGCGAAGGAGTCTTGGCAAAACTCGCTTCAGATGGTGAACAAACAGGTCTCCTATCAGCTGAACACACTCACTTACTTATCAGGAATGGACCAGCAGCAGAAGCAGGTGCTTGCAAACAGTGAATATGGTGCCAAATCTTACCACAAAAAACTAATCAACAACAACAACAACAACAAAAAAATCTGCAGTGTCTGCTTGGTGAACAGTATGACCGTGGGATGTGTGCAAGCTCCTTCCACTGTTGCTGCTTCTCCTGCAAAAGGATTGATGAGCTACAAGTCATCAGATACCATGACCTAATTTATTAGTGCACTGTATCAAACACACTTTCTCACCACCCACTAAGATGTAAATTTTGCACTGGGGGAAAAGGAACATACAATATGGGAAAGGCAAAAAGGAGTTTATGCAGCTTGTAATCAAACCAGATCAACAATATTATGCATTTAAGATGCGCATTTTTTCAAAGGATGTTATGCTTTTTTAAAACAGCATATTAAGTTTAATTTAATTTAAGGAAATTGAGGTTAAAGATGTGATTCCACAGTATATCAGGTTGAGTACTGCATGGAGAGGAAGTGCTGCACTGGGATCACAAAGGCATGTTCCTGGGTGATGGTGTCAGGGCAAATCCACCATAAAACTTGCAGGGAAAGACCAAGTTACTCTCCTGCAGCAGAAATCACAGAAATAGTTACACTCTTCAGCAGGCCACAGTACACTGAAGTCCAAAAACACAGGTATCGCAGGTATTGCAACTGCTTGGGATTTGTAGTGCCTGTCTCCATAAAGTAGCAGAAGAAAAAGAACCCACACGTCCTACCAAAAGCAATGTCATTAAGTGCTAATGGGAAAAGCAACTCACCACAAGAGAAATCCATACTGAAAAATACTGACTACGGGTGAACAAGGTTCCAAATGGTACCTACACATACATGATTTGGGCACAGGGGAAGCTACTACACTGTGAATAAACCTAAGAGAAAACAAAACAGGTCTGTTTTTTTCTCATTTGTTACAGATGCAGCAGGTAATGAGAGATACTTGTCTCTCAGCATGTTGTTTACTTTCCTTGCCTTGCGTTCCTTTTTCCCTGGATTTCCACCACATTTCAGGGTATATTTCCTCAAAACACAGCCATATTGGAGAATTGTCCCTTGGAACTTTAAGCATAGAAAGAGAAGTGGGATTTTTTTTGTACATCTGGAATGGCACCACCTCAAAGTCAGATCACCAGCTAGAAAAGAGATGCTGCCCTTGCAAGAACAACATGGTGAGGGAGTCTTGGCAAAACTCGCTTCAGATGGTGAACAAACAGGTCTCCTATCAGCTGAACACACTCACTTACTTGTCAGGAATGGACCAGCAACAGAAGCAGGTGCTTGCAAACAGTGAGTATGGTGCCAAATCTTACCACCAAAAAAAAATCAACAACAAAAAATTATAAAAATCCACACACCGAAAGAAAAACAGTTGCTATAAAGAAAAAGAAGTGATGTTGAGAGGATGCTATGTTTGAGTTCCCAATACCGGCAAAGCAGTGACATGTTTTTGACCAATGGTGAGCTAGGTTACACAGAACAAACATTACCTATTCCCAAGTGCTACAGAGACATGAGGACCAAATTGACTCCAGCAGCCTTTGCCCAGAAGTCGGGGTGCACTCACATGTCCATAGGCAGGACTGAGGCCCCACCAGGGGTACCTCTCCAGTTGTCCCATCAACCTCTGAAGGTGAGAATGGCCTCATTTTCTGTGCTGTATGTGCTGAGGAAACAACCCCCAAACTGAGGGATTGCAAATAATCAGCTAAAAAATGACAAGCAATCACTGATCTACCAGGAGCTATAAAATTAGGGCTCCTGTTTGTTATCCTCTTCTTTTCTACTCTTTGAGGATTACTGTATATGCACAGCCCGTATCTGAGCTTTTATCTACAGCCATTAGGACTGGAACTTTCCTTTTTTAATGAATGCTGAGATTCTAACATAATGAAAAGAGTTGTGGAAAGCATCAAATATCATGAGACATGTGAAAAACATCTTAAGTTGGCAGTACTGCACATAAAAAGAAACAGCTCTTGTCTTACAAAGCTATAGTCTAAATACAAGACAAAGAGTAATGGAAAGTAGCACTACCACAATTTTACATATACAGCAAGATTAAGGAAAAATTTTCAAAGGAGAAACCAAGGAAAAATCTTACATGTTTGTTTTTAGAGCCCTGGTAATAGGGATACATTTCTTCTTCAATATACAGCCTTAATTTTCATGGGGAAAATAAAATATTTTGCATGTTGCCAGAGGATTATGTTTTCCTTCCTAAAACAGGCAAATTAGGCTATTGTTGTGACAAATCATTCTAACATATTGCTTCAGCAGGCCATAAGCTTTGCAAATAGAATTTGCTGTGCTCTGGCATGTTTGTATTTTTCAATGAAATGAATGAAAACAATGTTATGGCACCCATAAAAAGCAACTTTGAAATATATTCAGTGAGGATGTCTCGGATTATTTGTGCAAGTGTATGTATGTGTGCAAAAGCAAACAAAATCTCACCCCCTGCAATTCCTGCAGTTCAAAGCATGAGGAAAGTGACAGACTGTGACACCTCTCCTTGCATTGCTCTGCAGAATATTATCGCAGCACTGACCACAGAATTTCATATAGTAAACAAATTTTACCCATCAAAGTGACTGCATCAGTTTTACTACAGGGTTAATTTGCTTCTGTTTGACAGATTATTTTAATCAGAAACCTAGCCAGTTCTCAGCTGTAGCTTATTTTGACAGTCAGTGCCAACAGAGTGTTCCTTCAAGTTGTGGGCACATTGATTATGGTGGTTATGAGATGAGCTGAAGCTATATTCCCTTGTTCTCTAATATTTAATGAGTCATTAAAATTAATAACTGCCATCTTCTTATCTTACATTACAGTTGAGAAACACACTGGTTTTAGCCAGAAATAAGTTGAAAAGCTGGTTGTTTTGTTATTGGATTTGCTGCACTTGTGCACTGTATAGTTGTCACTCAGTTCCCAGAATTTTACTCTCTTTGTGTTCTTTAAAAATTTCCCAGTACCCAGAGGCTATTTCATAAATACTAGCTCATACCTTGCTTCAAGTTAATGGAAGCATATGCATCTGTGCTAGTATTAACATAATTCAATTAATCATATTTAAATCTATTTGCTGGTATTTGCATGAAATAATGAATTGATTAATACAGCAGCATATGCCTTATTCATAAATTATTGACTTAAAAAATAAAACCAATACTGAAGTGAGACTTTGAAGCTTTAATTCAGCAAAAATGTCTGAGCATTTTATTCAACAACGATCTTGCAATAAAACTATTGAATCAAATACAACCTAACACTAACTCTACTCTAGCCCTTCATGACACTTGTAATTCTGGATTTTGTTGCACCCTGACCCTCTTCCACTTAAGCTTTTATTTTAACCATCAAATGATGAGTGTGTGAACTAAAACTATGTAATAGTTTGTGCTGTTTACCTTGTTCACATTGAACAATTGCCTCTTAGCGAATGGGGTGACGGTGTCAGAGCTTGTGCTGTGGTGTATGAAATGCAGGGAATCTCCACGCCACCAGAAGCTTAGCCTGGGTGACACTAAGTCTGCTTTGATGTCTTCATTCAGGGGAATTTGATATTTTGAAACAGTCCATTGCCATATCTTTCCTTCATGTACTATCCTGCATGAGCAGGACTCATGGCTCCACTCTAGAGTCTCTGATAAAAGCATGTAGAGAAAGACTTTCAAAAATGATGGAGCACTTTTAAGTCCTTACTGAAGCTGGCTTTGTCTTTCTTTTTACATTTACTGGATCAGCACTTCTGAAAATTGTCTCCTCAGTTGCCATAGAAAAGTACCATAAAAGATGTCCCACAGGCAGAGATAAGTTCATACCAGTGTTCACTTGCCCTCCCAATTTGTTCAGCCCATAGCTGTTCCCTCCTCCCTGTCCCCTGTACACACAGCAATACTCTGGTCAGCCAGGAAATCTCATTGCTACAAGTAGGCCAAAGAACTCACTTCCCTCAAGTTGTCAATCTGATTGATTTTCCTTTCAGTGTGTACTGATGACAAACCTTCAAGAACATTGCTGTTGTCATAGATGCCTCAACAAGGGAATACGTAAGGGAGATGTAATAACAGTCTTCAGGTGTGTGAGAAGTAGGTGGGAAGAGGACAGAGCAAACTCTTCCTCTCCTCCCAGGTGGACAGAGCAAGAGTTTAGGGCTTACATAGAAACAAAAGTGATTTTTTTTAGGCAATAGGAAAACTGTTCTCAGTGTTGAAGCATTAGAATACATTGCTGAAGGAGGCAAGGGATCCCTAAAAATGCCCTTGGACAAACTCCACTGGTCAATTGTTGAGGGAAAGCTGCACATGTCTTAGCACAGAAGAATGGTATAAATGACCTTTCAGCATTTTTCCAAGCACTGGTGCCCAGTGGAAGACAGACTTTATTCTTAGACTCTCCTGAGGTTCCACTACAAGTTGATGTCAAAATGGACATGACTCACTTTCATCACCTGAGATCAAATTAATTTTGCTGAGGTGCCACTACTGATGGCTGGAGCAATCAGCAGTACTGGTGGCAGTCAGAGGGCATGGCAGGAGGGCAAGGAGGTGGCTGCAAGAATGTTTGCAGGCCCCCCAGCTCCTCCTTTCCTGTGGACAGACAATCTGCTCCTTCCACAGCACCTCTGCACTCTGTGTCCCACCGCCTGCACACCCCAGTGCAGGATCATGACCACTGCCCTCGCTCCAGACCTTCAATGCAGCCACTCTGCTTCCCATATTGATTGTTACTGACTTCCACAGACACTGGACAAGGAATCTAGTGGAATTCATTATATCTGTGGTCTGAAAGACAGAGAAAGGTTGCTTTCTGCAGTGGACCATCTCAGCCCTCTGAGGCAGCATCAGAACTCACTCTGAATTTTCCACTCTGCTTTACAGCTGGGGAGACCTCAGCACTTCTGAGGCTGATGGCATTGGCACAGCCCCATGGACAACATCAGCTGGCAGCCAGGCACCCTCTCCTTTCCTGAGTGCAGTGCTTTCCCACACCCGCAGCATCAATGCTAACATTTTTCCATGTTAGACTGCAGGTCGGATGTGTTCATCTTCAAGGTGTCCTGGTTCTGGCAGTGGGAGTAGCTTGGCCTGGGCTGGTGCAGTGGCTGTTGTCAGATGTCTCCATGCTGTGCGCTGAAGTGACATCTCATCATCACATGCAGACAGGAAGCAGCAAGCAGGCGAGAAAGAAAATACAACAGCAAGAATTTCTCTGTCTGCCAAGGGAACAGTCCATGCACAAAAATCCTGGCTGCTGAAAAGCAGTGTCAGTAAATGATAGCTTTGGATTTTTAGTGCCATCTTCTTCCCTGAATTTTATTGCACATCTATTAACTAATAACATGTAATTGACTGAAAATGTCATGTGAATATTTTTATAGGTTTCCACTGGTTTGTTCTTCCTAAACATTATAATATTTTTACTTCTATTTGTGCATCTGGGTTTAGTTACCTCTATCCCATTTAAAGTATAGCATAGCTTTTTTCTGTTTTTCAACAGATATATTTTTAAAAACTAGGTACATTAAAAATCACTCCTTTTTTACAAGTGAAATAAAAATTCTTCTCCATTTATGTTTCACCCCTGGATTTAAATTCACACATTCCTCTTTTGCTCTTCAAAAAAAAAAAATCCATAAATTTATTTTGTGGCAGTTGTAGTAAACTGTAGCACTTTAGAAAAGACCTTCTGTGTTTTCTTTTAACATGGATCCTGTTCCCAGTAAGATTTATGCAGAGGCTAAAAGAAAATCACGCTATTTTTTTTTTTTTGTTAAAATTTCCCTCTGATTTTAAGCACTAAAGTGTTCATAGCCTGGAAACTTCTGAAAAATGAAAATCTCATGAGTTTTATCCAATTTACAGCCTTCCAAAAAATGTTGGCATTTTTTTTAAGCAGCCACTTTTGAGAAAAAAAAATACATAAAACTCCATTTTCCTGATGGAAAAGACTTGGAAGTTATACTTTCACATGCTTATCGAGCTCCTCAGGCACATTAGAAAATTATTCCCTTTAGAGAGAAACACTGAGGGTTTGGGACAGGAATAAGCAATCCCATTGCAGAACACACTCAATGTGCTGGGGCTCAAGATTTTTCTCTAAGGAATGCTTTGTGGTGTTATGTTGCTGTCTTCTCTATCTCTACTCTCTATCTCCCGCATTTTATTTCAAGATTTATTTGAAGCGGACGTTTTAGTCCCAAATTGATTGGTTTGGGGTATTTTTCAGTTCTGGTTGGGGGGGTTGGGGGGGGGTGTTGGTTTTTTTTTTTTTGGTAGTGTGGGCATACTTCTCTTTCTTCTCTTTCAGTTCCAGCTGGAAGACAGGAAATGCCATTTTGTTTAACATAGAGACATTCAGACATGATGAACACCCTAAGCTGGTGTTGGCCAGGGAGTATTTCTGCAGCAGCAGCCATGCAGCACAGCAAGAATGAACTGCAAAGCAAATCAGTTTGGGTAGAGGACCTGATGTTTGTGATATGCAAGTTTTTGAAGGTTTCACTTCAGACTAGCTGTTGTAGTACCATCCCTTTTTGTGGATGGAAGATCAGGAAGACCTGATCTGCAGTGTCTGGTTTAGGTTAATCCCAGCAGAACCTAGCTTATGTTTTCCAACAGTGCTTCCCAAAGCATGCTAAACTGGGACATGCAGTTGAAAATAACTCCTGATCCAAACAGAAACACCAGTGAAGATCCATCCTGAGCTGCCCTAGGTTTTACCTCAATGCAGAACTACTGGGACAACCAGAGGAGTCTGGTGGCTAGAACAGATAATTTTATTCATTTCAGTGAATAAAAAAAAAACACTCTCTCTTCCAAATTAAACTGTGCCTCTCTTCCTAGAGTTCATTCATACACATGTGTAGCTCTGTTAGTGACCACTTTCTTATGTAAGGAAAGATGCTCAGAAATTAGTGGTTTGTCTCCCTCTCCAGTCTCCAGGGATACCCATGGGAAGCTGATATAAGGTGCTCAAGTACCTTTGCAGATCTCAGATATGCACCCTTTGGCTGGTGTTAGGTGCTGGCAGGCAGTGGTTAGAGAACTAGAGATGTAACCGACCCTAAACCTGGGCTTTTCAGACCCACGAAAAGTAAAATAAACTCCACATCTCCCACCTTCATGGTGGCAACTCTCAGTCAAGGAGCAGAGCCTTTTTAGGCACCTTTGATCCTTTGTGTGCATTTGACTGTGGTTGTATTTCATGGAGTCATCCACAACAGGGAACAAAGGTAGGTATCAGCTAGTGAAAACTGTCAGCTGACTCTGAGGGGGTGATTGCTACACCCACATGTGAATTAAATACAAATGCAATAAGACTAGTTTCATTCCACATAGGAAAGTCCACACAGGATGAAGTAGAATTCATCTACTTTTCTGAATTTACAGGTCTGGTGAGTTTGCACCAATGTAAACCCAACATCTCTATGAATGCATGAACACAAGCTTTCTCTTTCTCCCATCCTCTTCAGTGAGGCTGTGCTCATGCTAATTTCCTCTGCTTTCTCTGGCAGTGGGGAAATGCAGCCATTCTGCCACAAATTAAATGAATCCTTCACAGATAAGATAGTCATTGCAGCTTCCTGCATAGTGCCCAACATTTTCATCCTGTTTAATAATCAGACACTGTAAAATGGCATTTTAAATGTGTTCACAGCTCTCAAACATCTGGTGCATACTGCTGGTGTGCAGCAGACAACTAACTTGTATTTATTTTTGAGCATTATGCCATGGACTATTTAAGAGAGAATATATGAGAAAGAACATCCCAAAAAAAGGCCTATTGGTGAACTTACCTGCCACTGCCCTTTACTCCTTTGTTGGAACAGTATTTGCATATTTGCATAGCTTGAGCTGCTCAGCAGCGAGCAAAGCCATCACTATCCTGCTATCACTAGTTTTTGTGTCATTTATCCATTTGCATGGGTGACCAATACAGGTATTACCTTTTCATGTGTTTCAAAATTATTAGCAGAGGAGAGAAGGTTTTGTCAGAAGTGTTCAGTCTTTTTGGAACCCTTTCTATAGGTTTTGGCTAAGCAATTTGAATATTTATTTAAATTTTACAGCCTCAATCTAAACATGAAATTTCTGATGATGTAGTGTTTCTGCAAAAGTAGTAGTACCATGTTGTCTCCCTTTACTTTAATAACTTGTCTCAGCAATGGTGCAATGGTCAGTCTCATTACAAAAATATATTTTAGTTTGACAAGGCTTGTTTTCCATAAACCAATTTTGATTTGAAACAGTTTTCTTTCTATCCATAAAATCAAGCCCTAAACTCACAATTCAACATTTTGTTTTGCTTCCAAATAGTTCTGATATGCTTGTAACATCCAAGCTTCCTGCTATGGGTTTGTAAAATACTGACATGCCATTGACTTTCTTCCAGTCTTCTGGACACTGCTGGAAGTTTTCTGGTATGCAGAAAATCACCATCTTTGCTCCTTGGTTAGCTGTCTTAAAAATCACAGGTGCAGGTTTTCCAGACCTGCTGATTTAATATGTTTAATATTTGTAAATGCTGTTCAACATCATCTAGATCCATGCTTGGAACGACAGTCTACAGAGGGAGCTGTGATGTTATCAGATTTTAAGTAGCACAAATTTGAACACACACTGGCCCAAAAGGCTTTACCAGAGGCAGTCTGGTTGCAAGATAAAAGGCTTAGTGGTATTTCTGGGAGCTTAGACTAGGCTGATACACTGACCTACAGAATATATATATATATGTACGTGTATGTATGTATATTTATACATCTCCAAATCTAGCTGGTCTTTCATTCATTTTTATCAATAAGTAAGGCTTTTGCTGTAAGAGCTAAAAAAAAATCTTGTGGACACGAAATGGTCGAGTCCTTGAAGCTAAAGGAAGCCTTGGACAACTACTTGGAGAAGCCAGTGGTATTTTTCTGTCATAAAATGTGAACTATGATGATGAGGGATGCTAATCCTTATCTCAGCATGTATAATGAACTTGCTCTGGAAGAGGAAAGCCTACTTGACTTCTGTCAGAGTATTATTGACAACTCTCTTAGCAGTACTTTCTATGAAGATAAGCCATGTATGAGTTATGTCCCCAATGTACGTGACACAAAGCCCTGTCTCCCCTGGCACATTCTCCAGCTGCCTACCAGCAAAGCAGTGACTTTGAGCAGACATAACTGAACAATTTCAAGTGCTGTGATTTGGAGAGGGTACCTCACTTTCCTGAAATATTTTTGATGGTGGTGTGTTTTCACCTTCTCTTCCTGCTCCTCTTGGCAGGTTGTCGTAGGACAGGACAGTGGCTAAATTTTGCAGTAGGCAGGAGGGGGCATAGGTAGAATCTGGTTATTCTGTACCACCTCACTCATTTGCTGGGGACAGTGGACAGGGTAGCCTGGTGGAAGGAGCAGTCAGTTGTTGGTGAGGCCGTTAATTTCTTGCACATTCTTTTATTAGCATTGTTGCTGTAACTCTTTATTTTCTTATCTCATTGCTGTTTCCAGTAAATTTTTCTTTTCTCAACCCAAAATCTCTACCTTTTGTGCCTCCAATTTGCCTTTTCGTCCCACCATAGGAGGTGGAGAGAAGGGAACGAGTGAGTAGTGCATGGTTTGGGGTGTGTCAGTGGGAACCCTAAACTGGAGAGTGCCATTCCTAAATCAGGATGCAGGCGTATTTTCTTGCAAGAGAATGCAGAAAATTGCACATGTCTGTCTTTGCCTTGCCAGGGGCCAGACCTCTACTTCCAACACAACATGGGAGTCGGCACATGTCCAGAACAAGATGTTTCCAGGTTTCCAGACTGAGATAAATACACTAACAATCCAGCATGTCAACACCACACACACACACTCTTTTTTTTTATTTGTAAGCAAATACAGGGAGTTTAGTAAGTATATGGGTTTAAACACTACTCTTGACAGTCAACACTTTGATGACACCACAGTTTATGATAAGAAAAAAAAAGATGGCTCTGGGTCACAGTTCAGGCAGTGCTAAATCTTACATACTGTTGATGCTTTTCTAGTTTAATGTGGTTTACCCATACTTAATGCTGGGCATTATGTGCTGTGTACAACCCACCCACCCCCCCCCCCCCCAGAATGACTCCTTTTAACATTTGAGACAAGACATCTGACTTAGAAATTTCCCAGCATGCAGGTCTTTGGCACAGTGCTTGCCTTTGAAGTGAGAGAAAACTGCAGCTGACAGGGAATGCTTTGATGAAACAGTTTCTCATGAGAAAATGTGGGTTCATAAACATGGAAAATTTTCATGGAAACACAAGAGGCAAGAAGGTACCTTAGAGTGAGGATATATTCTGGGGTACAGGGAGACTCCCACAATGGTTGAAGTGTTGGCTGGGATGGAAGGGATGAGTGTCTTTCAGGTAGTAATCTCAAGTGTATCTCAGGCAGTAAATATGCTCAGGCAGAGTCAGAGCAGTCAAGTGCTCATTCAGTGCTTGAGAATGGTGTTAAAGTGTCAAATGGAAAGTTTTTCAGCACAGAATTGGCTTTAGGTGTTGCTGATCAGCAGCATGGTAAATTTGTGGGTCTCACAGCTGATGTCTAGTGAGGGTATTATTGGGCATTTCCCATGGGTAAGTTGTTGTCCCCATTCTGTCCAGAGAAATTTGCCAGGGAATGTTTGTCACCTGCAACAAAGCAGCAATGCATTCCTTGTTTGCAAGTCATGCAATCACACGTCATATCAAAAAGGCTGCATATTATGGAACTGGAGACCATCAACCAGAATCAGTGGAACATGATTAAGGTGTTCATGGAAAGACCTACAAATCAAGAGCACCAAAGGTGTTGTGGAAAGCAAGGTGGGAAGAAGGGTCTTTGGCTTTTGTCTTGCTCATCAAAACAAGTTTCTCCTCCAGCCAGGCTGCTGTCATACATGCTGGCTCAGCCCATGAGCTGTTTACTTGTAGCCACAGAGGTGGCTCAGCCTCAGAGGAACAGCCAGGACTGCACCAGAGCCAATGAGACTATTTGAAAGTCTAGCAGAAGCTGAATGACCTCTGTAGTTGAGTTTGGCTCTGTCCTGCCAGCCCTGGGTGCAGATGCAGCCAGGGTGTGACTGCCCTCAGCAAGCTGGCACGCCCACAGGCATCTGTGCAATGAACCTTCTGATAAATGCCAGAGTCACAGAAAAGTCCATCTGCAAAGCTCTCCTCCAAGCCTTGTATCAATGAGAATCAAAATAGGAAGCACCCAAGGGCACACATTTGTGGAATCTCAGTTAGAACAAGCCTTAGACTTCATAAAACAGTCACAAAGCATATTGGTAACTTTTCTCACGGCTGGCTTTTATTCACATGAGATCTCACTGCTGAACAAACTTCAAACGGATACTAATAAGTGTCTGTCCACATTTGAAAATCCATTGGTCACAGCAAACTCTCATTTCCTGAGACATGTCTATTCCCTGAGATGTTCCTGAGCAACATCCCTAATCTAAGCAGCCTGAGTGGGCTCACAATGACGTTTCCAGGTGGGCAGAAGGGGTGAATGCAGCTTCATGTCCAACCCCACCAAACTTGTCCTATATCTTAATGATGGGCTCCCAGACAAGCTTAAAAGACTGAGCAGCTTCTGGAGGTCAAAAAGTCAGTCCCCAGACTCAGGAAGAGTTGACCCTTTTGGTCTCTGGGCTGTACAATACAAGGGCAAAAGTATTGTCCTCCTGACAACTTCCTTTCCTCTTTTATTTCCCAAGAGGATGCTTGTTTAAGAACACAGATTGTTTTCTCACCTCCCAAGACAAGGCAATTAGCCCTCTCTAGGTAAAGCCTCTTTAATTGGAAGCAGTTAATGTCAATCATTGTAACACTGTGAGAAGCCACATTGCCTTTACCTGGCATTGGGAATTCTGTCCTGTTACAGCCTGTACCAGAATGGAGTGCTCACAATCCATATAACCTCTTGTTTTATTTATTTACATTACAGAAGGAACTGAATAATTCTGAAAACACTTCAAAGATGAGGAATATCCCTTTTATTTGCTGAAGTTGTGACTTCTCTGCTGCAATGGATCACTGTCCAAAACAGTGACACCTGAAAATACATATGTAATTTGATATATGTTCATAATAAAGTGTACTTAACTACAAAGATATATGTATCTGAAGGTATACTTGCTATTGAAAGAACATCTAACCCTTATTGCCACAGGCTCTAGAAATGCAGAAAATGCTCAACAGTCCAGTGACTTAATATTGATTAATAATACCTGCACTTCTAAAGTACCTTTAGCATACTTCAAAAGGGGTTGCTGCAAAGGTTCTTCCTTTGAAAATTAGGGCTCCTCTTCCATCATGCAGACTGGAATAGAGGGGAGCATGTCTAAATACTTGGCACCCTATGCCTAAAACTTACTTATTTTTAGTAATCATAAATGGTATCAAAAATAATTTTATGCAATTAAAACAGGATCAAGCAAAGGAATCTAGTGTAGTGGATTTTGAAGAAGCAAGGAAAATTAATGAAAAAAAGCTGCATGTCTGTCAGGGAGCTGAAGACACTTCAAATAACAGAATCCTGGCAAGCCTAGAACTCCCAAGGGGTCAGGCAATATTGGCCAAATTTCATCATATAGGAAACCTTACTGGGCTGCATGTCCTGAACGGTTACAGAGCCGATAACATTTTCTAAGAAGACTTGAGTTCTCATGTCTGGACCACAGCTCTGTGAACAAAGATTTACTGTGTTTTGGAAAGTTTTTCCCATGGAGGATGAAAGGCTTTCTGGTTGTGAAAACTTTATAGATGTCCAGTTCGGTTATGCTTAAGGCTCACATTTTTCAAATTGCATAGCAATTTTTATGCTATTATAAATTAATTTTAAGAGCAAGGCTTTTCAAGGCACTGTATCAAATGTTGTTGTTGTTTTTAATTTAAATTACCCCTACCATGTTTTTTTCAGTTGCTAATTTATCAAAAGAATTAAGAGCCAACAAAGAAAAGCTATCAGGTTTCTCAAGCGAGATTTGATCTTTATGAGAAAATGCCTGCATAAGTTTCATTCTTATTAAACACTTGTGAGCATCCAAAGATAATGAAAATTAGGCTATGTCTTCCTGATTTCAAATGTGTAACTCAGAGGCGAAAGGCGCTTTGAGGATGTATCACAGAGAAACTAGATCTGGGAGCTTGACATTAATCGTATTTCTCGTGTCATGCTTCACGGCTGCTGTATTGCTACATTATTTGCATTATGCAGTAAGCCTCAGTCATAAACAAATATATCTGAAAATCTGTATTGTGAAGGTTCAAGAACTGCTTCAAGACATAGTTCATATTGCAACCCTTAGGTACATTGAAAACTGCTGGTAATTGCAGGAAACATTTTGAACTTTTTGGTAATCTCACTTTCCTCCCACCTTTTCACTTTCCTTTCTCTTTGATTGAAACTCTTAATATTTTTGATGTAATATTTTTGCATTCTGCAAAACCATCTTATGAAGTTTTCCTACCAAACTAGGTTTGCTGGAAACATACAACATATGCTGAGGAAAAGTTAAATTACAATCTGAATCCAAATACAACAGGTAGTGCCTGCAGAAGCTGTGAATGCCAGCGGGATCTTCCCCAGCACATTATGATGCTGGACATGTTTGAATCAGAAGTTCAGTGCCTTTTACAGACAAGTGGAGAGAAAGAAAACTAAGTTTCTCCAGGAATATTTCTGGAGGAATTAGATGCTGCAGAATCAAGCTGCCCCAGTCATATGACCTCTCAATTGGCAGGAAAATAAAGGCATTTGGAAGCTAACCAACTTTTCTCCGGTCCTGTGTTATGCTGGACTTGGGGCTTGCTACTTTGCTGACAAGACCCAAGGAGCCAGAGGTCAGCCTTGCATAGCATCACATGCATCTACCAGAGCTGAAGCTCCAAGAAGCACTTTTGGGAAGAGTCCCTCCTCACTTTTTTCTCTCCAGGAATTATGAAAAGTCTTTCAAAACATGGCCTTTTTTGGTGCAGGAGTTACTAGAAAAATGAGGGAAGACCATACATGGTTCCCATGGACCCCACCTTCCCATGTATGCATCTCTATCACAGGCAGCAACCACTGGCCCAGTTCGTTAAAGAAACACTGTAAAATTTAAATCAATTTCAGCAATGGACATAACAGCAATGTGCCTGCCCACAGGCTCCACTACCACATCTGGAGAAAAAGATGCAATTATTAGCTTCCTTTATTCCAACCTTTCACCAGGAGTATCAAAGGCCAGGACAAAAGATCAGCAAGGCATCCACAGGACAGCGCTGCTTTCCAAGCTCGAGTGAGCGTGCAGCAGCTCTTTGCAGGGTCACCAAACCTGGCAGAAACTCAGCTGTTTATGCTAATGTTTGGGATTGCAGCAGGATTCTCAAGGGGAAGCTCCCTCAGCTCTGTCATCTGATAGTAACAACGAAACAAAAGCTGCTGTAGTGCATCAGCAAGAACAGCAGCTGCTAGAATAGTGATTTCTATAATCTGACATCAGTTTTAGTAAACTCTGTCTGACTAATGTGCCCAGTGGGATTTTAGAGAGGTCAAACCCTTCCCACAAAAAACTGCAGCCTTGGCTTTGCTTGCAATTAAAAAAAGTAAGACTAAGGTAATATTTTTCTGACTAACTGCCTCCTAAATACGTGAGCAGAAATTGCACCAGATACAGGTCTGTATTAGTATGGTTGCAATTTTATTTTGTTAATGAATTTGTTTTGGTTCTTTTCATCCAATTTGTGTGTTACCACTTTAAAATGTGTGTTATTAGTAGGCAACTTAATCTTTAGCACATTATTCATAAGATTTAAACACAATGCATGCTCTCTTAAGTTTGGTTATATCTTGTGACATTTATATTTGCTTTCCCTTTTTCCTATGCTGATAAGTTAAAGATGCCCTCGAGCATTTTTAGTTTTTATCTGTGTATTTGTTGCCAAGGAATTACACATTTCATGTTGCACAAAAATATGCTTATCTGGAGACTGGGTTTTTTGTTTCTTTTCATCTCACAGATATCAATAAAACCAAATCTCTGTTTCTCTTCTAGGTTAATATAAAAAAAAAAAAAAGTAATTCTCTTCCTGTTAATGAAGGTTATTAGTGGTGTTTTCAGTTTCCCAATTTAATAGTCACCTCCTGCGTTGACAACTCTTTCTTTCTTCACAGAACAAGGGCACAAAGCATCTCATATGGGGACAGCCTATGACAGATTGCCCCTTTGCTAATGGGGGCTCCAGATATATGACTGAAACATTTACATCAGAAATGGATTGCTTGGACCTAAATTTTTCCCACTTCAAAGTCTGAGGGTGACCAGATCAATTCACAAATACATCTTTCTTCTTTCATTTCCTTACTGTGTCATCATCATGTGAAAGTCTTAAAGGGTTAGATCAGAAATAATTAGGAAATTTTTATTTATAATGGAGTATAGAAGCCAAAGGAAAAAAAAAAAAGAAAAGAAAAGATGAAAGAGACCAAAAGGAAACTGGGGGAAGTCCCAGTAAGTCTGCTTAATAGATAGGAAAGAGGTCAAACAAAGAAGGTAATTTGTGTGTGTCTGGGCGAGACTTCCTAGGGTTAGCTGAGATGCAATTTCCTTGGCATATTAGGAAAAGTGGGATTTACTTTCTCCTACTTGGATGCTCACAATCTGGGTGGGGAGCAGTATCTCACCTTCAGCTCAGCGTAGCATCCCATCCTGAACACCTGCAGAGATGTTCCTGATTATCAAAAGTTGAAAGAACAACTCACTATTTTAGCTTTCAGAAGTCATTATTGTCAGTGAGGCAGAAGGGGCTGGAGAGGTGGATGGGAGGGTAGGAATGAGAAAGGATAGGCTGGAAACAAAAAAAAAGTCACAATAACATGAAGCAGTTGGTGGAGGTGAGGAATTCATAGCTCACAATCATCAGTGACATCAAACTCTGAGCTCAGGTCCTGCCCCACCATGGAGCATGGCTCTCCATGACAGATGTGGGAAAAGACATCTTCCTGCAGCAGGAGCTGTGGAGACCCAGTGCAATGCAAGAGGGAGCTGAATGGCCTTGTGAGTCTCCCCATGAGCCATGGAGAGTGTTAAAGGTAGAGATCTAAGACTATAGTTTAGGCTTTGAATATTTGACTCTTTCTACAGCCAACCAAGCACACTCATATGCCTCTCATTTAGCTCAAAGCCAGACTTTAATCAACAGTGACATCAAAGTTCCAGATACTACAGCCTTCCCTTGGGCCACAGGTAATGCTCCAGCTCTTCACGATTGTCTGGGAGAGGAATTTTACACTTGGTCTTCTTGCATGCTGAGCATCATTCTGAAGACAATGCATTTCCAGGGGCTGAGATTCTGTACTGAGCCATCTGTAGCTAACACATCTTCACAATTTTTTGAGAACTTTAGTTAAATGAAGTTTAACCTTTGTGTGCTAGCTGGCTGTAAAAAACTGCAGTGCTGGTTGCAGCAAGAGCCACTGTCATACACCATTTCTACGTCTAGAAAATTTATTTAAAAGTTGCTTTTAAAAACTTCATATTTTGCCATGGGCTTTATTCTCAGAGAACAAAGATATGTTTGAAGAAATTACAAAGGTATATATATATATATATATATATGTGCTGTGTGTGTCTCCTTAAGGTATACTGCAATGGAATTTAGGCCCAGCATGTAGTTGGAACATTTGTTTATTTACAAACTTAATACTCTATAAGGAAAATATACTTGTTGCATATTTTCTGCATACTGCTTCCATGTGTAAAATGGAATGTCACCTCTGTGCTAGTTCTCTTGGTTTATGCTCCTAATCACAGCTTTAACTGCGTCCAAAATTTTTGATGAAATAATGATGTCAAGGAGGAGTCAGTAATACACAGCTCTCAAAAACACAGTTGGGCTTGCAAATGCTGCTGGGACGACAAAATTGTTTTTGATATTGCTGCTTCTCTTCAGAAAACTGGAACAAGCTCTAGTGGGAAATCACTTTATTTTGGTGCAAGCAGTGATTCTTCATGAGGGTTTGCCAGGATTTCTTTAGAAATACAAGCTCTCTTCTAGCGTAGACAAAGACTTTGCAGTTGATTTTTTTTTTCTTTTTTGGCAGAGATGTCTTACAATTCCACGTTGTATTTGCATGTCTTGACTCTAATGACATTCTAGTTAAAAGTAAAAACATTTCTTGTTGCCTGGTTTGATTTAGCACAGAAATTAGATACAGTTTGTTTAAAAAAGAACTTTTAATTGTAGCTCAAAATAGAGTGAAATGGCATAAAAACTGATGTCACGGTCCAAAAATACGATTCTATTTTGAACATCTAAAAGATGTCTGGTCTTATAAATGTTCAGATTATCATAAAAGTAAAAGAGAATCAGAAGAAAACTGAAAGTGCTCTTTTATAGATTGGGAAAATCTATAATTTGCGTAACAAAAAGATGCCCTCTAAAGATAGGCTTGCTGTTATAACTGAGATACTGTTGAATTCTTGTTTAAAAAGGAGTTAGCAAACATTTTCCTTTTTATCCAGCTGCAGTCAATCAAATAGTGCAAGCAGGCCATGAATGAATATGAATTAAAGTTGTTTGTGGGAAATACAACATGTAAATTGAGCACTTAGTTCCAGAGAATGTACCCAGGTCTGCCAGCAACTTGTGCACTAAGAGTTTATTTCCATGGTCCTTTCAACACGGGTATATTTTAGTGTAGTGACATCAGAGATGTAACACTTATGTCACAAACTGGGGCTATCAGCTTTCTGGTAGTACCCCTTGCAAAGGGGACCACGTGGCACAGGCAGCCCAAATCCTCTGCTCCCAGCCTGCCAGTGAGCTGACACAGGTGAGAGAGCTCTGGGCGAGAGCTGGAGAGCACTCAGAGATAGTGCCAGGAGGAAATCCCTTTTTGTAACATAGTAATGCAGAGCTTCCTGAGTTCAGACCCTTGCTGCCACTGCAGGAAAGGTAATCCCATACTATCTCTGACTACCTGGGGAGCCCTCTCCACCCCCTCACTTCTCCTGCCCCAAAGTGCATACTGCTTGATGATGCTCCACAACTGGACAACAGATTCAGTGCAGATGAACTCAGAAGAGCATTCTCTGTCTGCCCTTTAGTTTGTCAGTGAAAAAGTAGATGCAATTTATCTCAAACATCTTCTGCAGAAGGAAATTAAATCTATATGAAACCACAGCCTAGCTAAAGGAGTTGAAAACAGAGGCAATGGTCAGAATTTGCCAGCACAGGGAAACAACAAAGACCTAGAATACAACTGCTGGGGCTGCAGTCCACAGAGCTCCTCATTGACAGAGATGTAAATTTAATCAACCCTGTTCTCTACCTCCCTTTTTGTATCACAGCAATACTTCAGCTCAGCTAGTTCCCTGCCTAGATCCACAATGTGGCCCCCCATAGCTCTGCCTAGCACAAGGGAGGGGAGATAGCCAAGTCACAGACAAGGTAGCAGCAGCTCACTGACACCCAGCTATGCTCTGTCTCACTGGGTTACAAGCACTCCGAGACAACTGTGACAGTGGGCACCAGTGGAGGAATTTACCTACAAATAGAGTTGCTAGGCTTTCTGCCTCCATCAGGACATTCTAGTCAACCCACATCACTGTAATGGAAGGATGTCTGCTCAGGTAAGGTACTTTGGGAAGCACAGGGGGATGTTTCAGTGGAAGAGGGCATCTACAACCCTCAGTCTTTGTGCTGTGTTGGTTTAGATGCATAGAAGGCAGAGCAGCTTCAGAGAGGAGTATGTACCACCCAGCTAGGAGGCCCTCTGGAAATTCCATCAGGCATACTGGAAACGAATGTAGCACACTGGAGATGCTCAAAAACTGTTCTGGGAGGCCAACTCCTAGCTCTACATTGCCCTACCAGCCACAAAACACAGAGAAGGTCAGTACACTTTATAGCTGGACACAGCGTGGCACAGAGAGACTTCACCAAATTTCTCCAGTGGGGCAGGGCAAGTGGGGTCCAAAATCCCACTGCCATATGGCAGTTGCAGGTTCCGTTTTTTTCCCACTGAGAAAGGAGACTTGCAGACCTGTTTAAGACTGTGCTGGTCACAGCTGAAAACAGCAAAGGGGAATGAAATGTAGTGATAAAGATCTGGACAGATCTGTGCTTTTAACTGAGTCTCCATGTCCAAATATTTGGTTAGTTTTGATTTAGATTTATTTACAGGGAAAATTCATTGGTTTTTTTTGTCCACCTAATTGGTTTTAAGACATTTAAAGGAAATGCCTGTTAACCTTTAATACTAAACAGCATATACAACTTTCACATAATTTCAGACACCTGAAAGTGAGATATCATTCTAAACCAGTTGTCTACATTCCCTTTGAGGAGGAGAAAGACATCTCCAGACGACAGTTCATCCCACCTGCAACAGGTCGGGTGATTGTCACTCCAGAGGTGCCTGCATTTCTGCACGAGATACAGACAGCAACAAGTTGTCTAGCTTAGACACAGGTGAATCTTAGCCTCAGCTGGCTCATTTCAGTAGAGGTCCTGTCTTCATCAAGTAACTAAGAGAAGCCAAACTCAATGAGCTTTGAATCAATGACATTTTATCCACTGTAGCACAGAGCAATATGACATGAATACAAAACGAACGTGACGCCGAATTGATTTTTGCCTTTTTTCTTTCATATATTTTCTATATTCTTTAAACATAAATTTGTAGCTCTGTAGCCTATCATACTATCAGTAGCTAGCATTTTACCTATTCTGTTAGACAGAAAGACAAGATAAATTCCCCAGTGGCTCCAAGGTTAGATTCTCAGGGAAGGTTGAAACTAGCTCTCTGAGACACATTTTTATAAACAAAGATAAGTTCCTATCTAAAAGAGGGGGAATTCAAAGAGGGATGAACTGAGGGGAATTACCTCACCACTTATGTCTCCAGTTGGGGATTTTTGTAAGAAATGCTAATGCGCTAAACATAGAAAATTTGTGTATGTGTTATGCTATGGGTGCATCTTCAGTGTTTTCCACCTGGTGAATTGTGCACCTAAGGATCCTTATAAAGGTAACCCCTTTTTATCACCTAACTGTGTCTGGCTCATGATTTTAGGACCAGAAAAAAGGCATCAAATGGACAGCTGATTTGCTGATTCAAGACCCTGTTATTGCTTTGAACACAGGCTGCAGTTTTCTCCTGTATCAGCAACTGATAATATAACTTTGGTTAGTTAGCCAAACTAACCCAAGGACTGTGTATATTGCTAGTTCTGGATATACCCAGTGTTAATTTGCAAGATTCTTGAAGTGACTGGAAAGCAACTTGACATGTTCATGCTCTTCCAGGCTTTTAAGGGTCAAAATGACACATCCTTGATCATATGATTATGTCAGAGAAACCAAGAAATCATCTGTTAAAGAAGATGAAAGAAAACTTCTAAATATTGTTTACATTTTGTGCATGTTTCTGCTTATCAGCTGAACAGCGGCTGTGCAGTGAGGATTATTAACATGGCATCAAACTTCTACAGATAAAAAAGTCCCAAGACTCGACCACAGGTTGAGACTCTGACTCAGATTCAGCTAACAGCCCCTCTTAAATTTGCCTTTGAAAGGAGCTACCCTACCGTGTTATTTTGATTTCTTGTCACTGTCATAAATCCAGTGTATGTTGTCATAGACTATTGAGTGGGCATTTGCCACAGCCACATCCTAATTGCTATACTAATTTTATCTCCAAAGTCCCAACCCAAATGATCCACTTCTGACACAGGAACTTGAGCAAAATCTGGGAGGGAATTGCTGCCTGCTCTCTGAGGTGTAGCAAGAAAGGCAAGCTGCTCCTGGGCTGACATCTGTGTTAACAATGGGCCATATGCAGGCTGTACAGGGAGAGCTGGTGACACACCCAGGATCATGCATTTCACAGATTGAACCTATTACTGACATCCTGTATAACATTTAATGTAAGGATAAATAGAGGCAGCAGCCACTTGGACTGGGCACAAAACAATGAGCCAGCCAACCTGAGGCACGGGAAACAGCACCAAGAAAACCAAAATAACCATTACCAGGAGGAGCTGACTGCTGCCTTCCATTGTTTGAACCACCCTGGCTATTTAGGAGTGCACCTACAATGGGGAAAATCACCTGCAAGTGCCTTCACACGGCTTCAGATAGAGGAATTATGGCATGTACTTTGGCTCCAGTAGAAAAAAAGTGTTTGCTTGTACAAGATGCAACCTTTAGCAGCAAGCCAGTGTAATTTCCTTCTCACTGCTTGTTCTCATTGCTTTTCCTCCCTCAGTTTGGCAGTAGACTTGTTCACAAAGCCACACAGTAAACCAGATCACAAACTAGATTAGGGTGGAAAGTAGCCTTTTCTGTGGTTCCTCAGAATATCTGAGACAGCAAAACAAAGATCTAGCAAGTTAAGGTGCCTCAAAAGGGGACAGAAATAGGGCAAGAAAGGTCAGGAACTTCCCAAGCCTATTTAATGGCCAGTGTCTCACAAACCAATGTAACAAACAGGCCTGAATGACACAGGAGTGGTTTGGGATGGACACAAACACAGAAACCATCCCATCAGCTGTGGAAACCCAGTCCCAGCAGATGCATCTCCCCTCAGCAAGAAAGGCCTGCAGGGGTAATGGGCTCATAGGATGCAAAACTGACATTTACATTTGCATTATTTCCAACAAGGAGCAGATGGCAAAGGGATGCTCTGTAATTTCCATCTGAACCCTAAAGAATCCATAATCTCCATTTTAGTTGGGCAGTTTTGAGTCCTAAATCAGTGCTGTGTGCTGCCAGGTGACAAGAGCTCCCTCCTCAAAGGCAGCTGCCTTTCAGCAGGGGATGGCTGTACAGGCAGTTAATTAGGGACCCTGACTTTCAGATATAAATGTCTGTAAGATTTATATCAGGCAAAAGCAAAAATCACAGCTTTTCCACTGCAGGTACAAAAGTGAACTCTGAAAACACAGCTTGGTACAGATGCTGGAGGTCACCTCCTAATAGGTGAGTGTGGGAACCTACACACAATTTGTAGCCTGGCATGGTGTCCACAGCTGGGATCAGGGGCTTTCCAGCAATGCTCTCAAATTCAAAAGCAGAAACAGCACACAAGAGGGAACCAACTTAACATACCATGACAAAAATAGATATGGTCTTCAGAATTTTTTTACACTAATGCAGGCGTTTGTATTGCATATCAGACAGATTTGTAGGGGGAAATGTTTAGAAACATCTAGATAAATTGAATACCTAAGTAACCATCATTTTAATGTCAACTCACTCCCAAAAAAAACTGAAATAAAATAGGAAAAGGATCATAGAAAACATATCCTGAAACTCATTTGTCTGAATTTGAGCATACTGAATTGATATGACCCTAGTAAACACCCTTAAACTCAGAAGCAGAGGAGAAAAAATGATGAGTAGCCATCCTATTTAACAGAATATCCAAATTCACAAGCCTTCTAAATCTAGATGATTTCATTAGTACCAGCAGGCTTTAGTATCACCTATCTCACAGGGACAAACACCATTTTTACTGCTGAGCATCTTCACTAACTCTTTTTTTCCTTCTGGTTATCCACACAAACTAAGTCATCAAAATGCAAATTTATCAAGGTGCAACCCCTTGGTTCAGGTCTTCCCAGGTGTCGGGCAGCAAGCATTCATTGTGGAGCAAAGTGTCTGCAAAAGCTTACTTAGGCTACATAACAGGCTGCTGACTGAAATATCCATCTCATTGCACCATCCCATTTTGAAAACTCTTATCAGAAAGACTGAAAAACCTTCTACAGGTGAAAAAAGAGAGGACTGGATGATAAATATGATGAGTATGACTTTCTTAATGAGGAGGCATTTTTGACAACCCTTAACTCTTCCAGTGTTGTGTACGTCTACCAATACTGTGGGCATGGGGTTTATAATATATACTGCATTCACAAATACACAGAGATGAAAAAAAAATAAAAAGACCTCAAAGCCTCTGGCAGTACAAGATAGCTGTAGGAAAATGGAATAAGACTGATAAGAAAATAATCTCTTAGAGACATTTGGTTACCAAGAACTGTGAAGGCAGATAGTAATGAAAGCCTAAATACATACATACCTGCTGTGTGGTCCCCTAAGACACCACAGCACTGCCTTGGTGAGGGTCAGCTACTCCAGAGAGAGGGGCAACAGCATTTACAGCGTTTTAATTTAACCGGGATTACTTAAAAAGGTTGCAGGCACAGAAGTGAGAGGCAAAGTTAGCTCTGTGGATACATCTGTAGCAAGCTGCAGGGCCAGCTTTCTCAACGATGGGAGTTACCCTCCCAGAGATGGAGATGCCAACTAATAAGTATCTTGCTCTCTAATTAGTTCAGCTGCCCATAGTCATCCTGGGAATGGAACAAAACTGAGCAGAAACTGAGACAAGCTTTGTGAAGAGGCAGCCAAGAAGACCAGGCTTCTGGGTCTTTCTATGAGAAACAGTAAATGGGTCACATGTAGAGTCTGTTTGCTACTCTAAGAACTGTCCTCTCTGAAATAAATACCAGCTGTTTTTAAGACCAAACACTGATATCCTTGTTCCAGACAAGGTGGTAGCATTGTGACAAATCTACCTTGCTTTGTACAAGGAGGCAGAGCAGGCCCTGCAGATGGGGCGAGCACAGAGCAGGAGGCTCATATGTTCTTCTGACAAAGGCTGAAGGCTCCATAACAGACATGTGAGAGCTAACAAGGGGAGTCAAAACAGGCTGCTTGCCTATAAAGTACAACCCAACTTAGTAACACATTTTAAAGCTGAATATGGGGAACTGAGACATTTCTTCAAACTATACAAAGCTATAAACAAAATGGTACCGAAAGAGCTTTGAAGATACTTTGCAAACCTAAAAAGGAGCCAAGCAATTTATGATACACCTAAAGAATGCTAAATTAAAATATGTTAAAGAGATACTTTGAGAGGCAAGGTGACAAACAAGACATGATAAAAATCCAAGCCTTTTAGTTCATCTACTCAGGGAACACAGGCAAGAGAAACACCCTCTTCTCCACATCATGCTTTTGACATATATTATCTCAATCAAAGCAGTTCCTTTGCTTTTATTTTAGTGATCTTCTTATTTGACCCCCAGATTTATAAGCAAAACAGTGCAATTTAGCAAATATGTCAAAGCAGTCAACTGGATCTCATGTGGCTTTAATCACCTCAGAGAAAAATGCCTGACAAGCCTCCCTCTAGCCATTTATTTAGACTGCAGATATGGCAAAGTACTGTAAGAAAACACAGAAGGAGTCTTTATAAAGTGAAAAGCAAAGAGTTCTTGTCACGAGATTCAGAGCCTGGATATGGTTTCAGCAGCCAAGGCATTAATATCCTGTGGGGAGCAGGCAGAGAGGGCAAGGACAAGGCTCTCTGGGTCTGCAGCCCAAAGCTGCTGTATATGTGAAGGCCAAGGAAGAATGGGGAGGGCAGCAAGCTGGGAAAGGAGAATACATTTGAGGAAGCCATATCAGCTGTTTCTCCACAATTATTTTGATACGCTCAACTCATGAAAAAAAACCAACCCAACAACAACCCAGCAATAAAATTAAGCAAGACAAAACCCAGCAGTAAAATTAAGTAAGACAAAACTACACTTGAAAAGACCTAGGTTGCTGCACAGAATCAATTCTCAACAGTGGCCTGTGCAAATAAAGCTGCAAGTGATAAAGGCAAGAACTACACTTGGCAGTTCATAAAGACAAATCTCTTTTCTTAGTAAGATTGCAGGCTATAAATTAACAAAAAAATACTATCAAGAAGATTAGAGCCTTTATATTCCACTTAAGCTTAGACTGATAAAACAGTGTTAACAATACTGTGCCATGCATGTGATAACACAAGATGTCTTCAAAACCAGCATATATTTCAAGCTTCAATGACGACTCTATCTGGGCTCTCATTGACATTCAATGCTGGAAAAATCTTTAATTAACTAGGATGGCAATGCTAGTTTAAGATCACAGGCACAATGGGATTTAGTGAGTATTCTCCACAATTGGATTAAAAGGGGATAAGATACACCTCCCACTTTAGTAATACTGAATGGATTCAGTTTGAAGATTCATATTCCAGGGGGAATGAGATAAAGGTGTCCACTTTATCTGAATTTATTTTAGTGTCATCCCTCTAAAATATCAGATGTTTCATCAGTTAAACTGCATGAAGACATTATAATCCTGCCATCTACAGATGAAGTCCTAAGACAAATGCCTATCAAATGCTACCAGTTTACTCCACTTACCCACCCTAACATGTCAGTGTGAAGAGCAGAAGACTAGAGATTAATAAAAACAATGCAATGGGATGTCCCAAAATCTCAAGGTTTCTAGAAAACAGGTCCAGCTAGATTACACCTTCCTGTACCAACAGTTTAGGCCAGCAGACTTAATACACTTTTTTTTTTAATTAATAAAGCAAGAGGCTGAGAAAATTCACAGCTACAGTTTTGCTGATTAGGATCGAGATACAGCAGAGTGCTGAGTATATATTTTTGCACAATGGTCATATGACATTCTTAACAGTAACCCTTCAGAAATGATGTTTTAGATGAGTGCACAAGGCAGAAATTTAACCACTTTTTACTTTTTAAAAGCTTAACAAACTTTTATCCCTGTGATTAGATAGGTTTTACAGCAACATTGGTAAATCAATATGTGTTTCAAACTCTCGTAATTTCTCAAAGCCTTCAGGAATCACAGAGGAGTTAATTCTGGAGCTGTCTGGTTTGCTGGGGCTGCCAGTTTATATGAGAGAGCCATGTTCCAGCCTAAAGTCTGTCAATCTGCAATTTAGAAAAAACAAACTACAGCCTTATAGAAGAAGTTGTTATCGTGGGCTATCGGGAAGGATTCTAGCCAGCATTGATTGGCTGTATCAGAAGAGTATTTCCTCTTTTCTCAATAGATACATTTTGTCATAGATAAAAAGATTCTAAGATTATTTATGCTGCAAAAAAGGTTTTCATAGCTCTGACAAATAAATTGTTTTAAGCCATCAAACTCACTCATTTCCAAATGCATTTCCATTCAGATACAGAAATGACAAGCCCCTCATTAAAGCAGCAGTTTTTTGATGGCATTAGCTTAATCTTACCAATATTATTGACCTATTCAATGTTTACTTCAGCAAGCATTCCCATGGATATCTAAAAGCAATATTTTGAATTGACTTTTCAAAGGAGCTCATCCACAAATTTTAAATCACTTTCAGGCTTTCAAGCTGAAGTGAACTTTTCAAATATAATTTCACATATTTCTCCAAGCTTATCACTCTTATCTCCAAATCTGTTTCGTATCCAAAGGCTGTAGATCTCTCTTGTCTCTCTCTTCATTCTACACTCTCCCAAATGTCAACCTTCAGTTGTCAAACTGAAGAGAGGAACATGTGAGGCTGGCTGCAAAGCCAAAGAAGAGCCTTTCTGGTTTATGCTCACATATTTCGGACAAAGGTAGGAAAAAGACCTAAGAGAAACCTCCACTGCTTTAGAAACTTTCTTTTGCTTCTATAATGCAAACAGGATATAGACAACAGAATTTACAGCATTTAGTGCAAGCCACTGAAAAGGGCAACTGCATTTATCATTATAATTATTAAAAATAAATGAAGGGGAAAGGTTAAAAGCAATTCACCTTTGTTTCCCACTTACTGTTGCTATTTATAGTCAGTCAAAGCACATGGAGAATGCTGTTGCCACTTTGATTTTGAGATCCAACATTGAGCTAATGTTTGTGAAAATGAGGCATATGATGCAGAGCCACGCGGAGTTCGGATTCATGTGATCAGGGATGTGCAGGACCTAAAGGCAGGCCACTAACCGAAGGAGCACTAATCAAGGAGAACAGGGAAAAACCTGCCACAATAACAACATCACATGTTCCTTGATAATGCTTTAGTGAAAACCTCTTACAGTGTACAGTGCCCTGCCTTTGCATCTTTAAGAAATTAAACGCTCCGAGTGTTTACATTAAAAAATTCCAGTTCACTTTTTTTCTCCTACAAAAACACCTGGAAAATGAGGGGGGCACTAATAAATTAAGTATTTAGGTAAATTTTTCCTCCCTAAGATTAATTCGATGAGGCTAGCACCTAGTAAGAAATGTGATTTTAAAACGCTATTTGATTTTGAAATTGTTGGTGTGCTAACAAAAAGTATTCCATTTTGCAGCAGAGGAAGGATTCACCTATCAAAAGAGACTGGCTGTCAGAGATGAAAGAGAGTAAAGAAATGGAGAGAGCCATTTTAAACATGTAAGACAAGACTTTCATCTCATGCTGGACCATGTGGGACAGTGCTATTAACCTTGGGAAAAAATCTGACAGGAGTGAAAAAGAAAGGAAGATGAAGGAAAAAAAAGGAATATTTTACCTTCAATAATTTTTCAGATCTGTACCGACACATTTCAAGAAGTCTACATTTATGCTTTTCCAGGGGTGAAAGTTTTGCCATATGTCCTCTGCATCTTTCTGTACATCCAGAAGTGTTGTTATGGGTTTTGTGACAGTCTTTGTGTCCTTTGCCCACCTGCCTATTCAGGTGCTGCTACCTTGGGCAGAGCATGGCTGGGGAATGCATGCATGACTCCTTTGCCTGGGTCACTTGTCTACTTTCCTTCCACCTCAACACCGTGTGACACTGACTGCCAAAGCAGTGTTAAAGCTAGAAATTTGTGTAGTTTGCGTTATTTATACCTGCAGAGCAGCTCCACTCCAGTTCTGCAGCTACAGAAGTGAGTGCTCCCAGATCCTTGTCAGTGGTCTCATCGGTGCTTAAAAAACTCCCTCTGTGGGATTCCACAACCCCTTCTTGCAATGCATTTGTATTCTAAATCCTCCTTGCTCTTTGCAATTGCCTTCCTTACATATAAGCGATTTTTTTTTTTCTGAGAACTAAGAGGATAACTTTTTATCTTGCCCTTGAGGAACATGAAAAACAATCGCTCACAATCCTTTTCTTAAGGACCCTTTCCACTGTTAAGCTCCCTGTCAGTTTTCTCTTTTCCATACCAAACCAGCCACTTCTTTCAAGTCTTCGCTTTGTGCCGCAGCACACACTTTTAAGTCTCACTCTAGGTGCTCTGGCCCTTAATAGGTGGTGGCCCACAGCGGGCTGAGTCGATCCCAGCAGTGCGAGGCAGGGCGGAGGCGATACCTTTGGTGCCTCCAGAACCTGCTGTGACACCTCCAGGAGCGATCAGTGAGGATTTCAAAGCTAGGCAAATACGCTTTTGTACCTGCCCTTTAAGGGATGCTCTCCCCGTTTCCAGCTCCCGTGCCCAGCCCGGCCGCTCCTCCGCCCTTTCTCCGGTCCACGCTCCACTTGGGCATACGTGGCCCCGATCCCTGGGGTGCTCGGCACGGCAGAATGCTGCCCGTGAGGAGGGCGAGCTCTCCCCCACGACAGCACCGTGCGCACGTTCAGCCACGGCGCTCTGTTCTTTTTTCCTAAACCATTCTGTTGAGGGGCTTCAGGGTGAGCCCGCGGGGGCTCCCGGCGCGCTGCCCCTCCCGGGGGCGGGGGCGCCTCGCTCACCTGCGCCCATCCCCGCCGCGGCGGCGGGGCGGGGGCCGGGGCGGGGCGGGGCCGCCTCTACTCCGCTCCCTCCCGCGGGGCTCGGGCATCTCCGCGCCGGGCGCTGCGAGCGGCAGCCGCGCCGGGATGGAGGGCGCGATGCTCGCCCGGGAGCCGGCGCACACCGCGCTGCTGCTGCTGCTGCTACTGCTACTGCTACTGCTGAGCCTCTTCCCCGCAGGTGGGAGCCCCGGGCGCGGGCGGGCGCGGAGCCCCGCGGGGCCGGGATCAGCATGGGCGGCGGCGGCGGGGAAAACTTCGGCGCTGGCGGCCCCTTCCACGGGGCAGCGCCGCGGCGGGGGTCGGGCGGCAGCCCGCGCTGTGCCCGGCATCGCCCCGCGCTGCCCTGGTGGGACGCCCCGCCGGGGAAAGAAAGTCCTTTGTTTGCCGTGCGCGGCTATCCGGGGCTGGGAGAGGAGCCGGCGGGGAACCCCTCCACCCCCCTCCACCTCCCCGGCCGGGCTGTTTTGACAATAAACTGTCCGGGGATCAGTACAAAATGTCCCCGCGGTTAAGTGCTCGTTGAACAATGGGCAGGGACGAGCAGCCGGCGTCAGGTGTCCACCGCTGTGCAGCGAGGTGCAGCTCCCGGCGGAGCAGGTGGGCTGTGTCCAACGGGGTGCAGCTCCCGGGGGAGCAGGTGGGCTGTGTCCAGCGGGGTGCAGCTCCCGGCGGAGCAGGTGGGCTGTATCCAGCGGGGTGCAGCTCCCGGGGGAGCAGGTGGGCTGTGTCCAGCGGGGTGCAGCTCCCGGGGGAGCAGGTGGGCTGTGTCCAGGCTGTGCAGCTCCCGGGGTGCAGGTGGGCTGTGTCCAGGGCTGGGCAGCTCCCGGGGGAGCAGGTGGGCTGTGTCCAGCGGGGTGCAGCTCCCGGGGGAGCAGGTGGGCTGTGTCCAGGCTGTGCAGCTCCCGGGGTGCAGGTGGGCTGTGTCCAGGGCTGGGCAGCTCCCGGGGGAGCAGGCGGGCTCGGTGCCCTCTGCGCCCGCCGGTGCAGCCCCGGCGGGACAGGGCATCGGGGCTTGTCTCTTGCGGCACTGACGGACCTTCGCGGTGAAAAGGAGGGCGATAGGAACCTCTCAGGCCTTCGGGGGATCAGCTGGTGCTAAAACTTTGATGTGTTGTTGGTTCCCTTCCACTCGTTTCTAAAAAGGGAGTTTATTTGTTGACCTCTCAGCCCTGGAGCACAGGTCTAATGGTTTAAATACTGTATGTGGCTGCAGAGCTGGGCAACTTCGCACACGGCTCTCAGAGCCGCCCTGCATCTCCTTTCGTGGTCTGTGGGCTTAGGAGGCGTTTAGCTGTGTCCAGCGATGGTGCTGGAAGGAGGCGGCTGCTAGACCTGGGGAGGAATTTGGCCCTGGGCAGTAAAGTCTGAAAAGCGATAACGTGAAAGGTTCTTTCGCTGCTTATCTAAGAACGAGGTTAGGATCCAGGGAAGCGATGCACAGCGATAGATGTTTAACGTCTGCTGCCACCACCAGAGAGGAGCCTCGTAGAGCACCCTGTGTGACGCAGGCGGGGAGGGTTCCGCCAGCCGCTGCCCAGGGCATACCGCCAAAACACCAGAAACCAGCAGCAGCGACAATTTACACTTCTTCGTTGTAAAACACTTTAGGATGCCTTAATGGTTTTGTTTAGGTAACTTTTAGTGTTTGCTGCCTTTTGTTTATTGGTAATCTGAGTAAGCGTGGTGTCTGGCAATTTGGGCTTTCCTATTTAGAAGTACTCACATAAGGCTGCAAAATGCTGTGGCCACAGGAATGGAAAAGTCTCCTACCCATGAGTTATTCCTACCTAGAAAGAAATTTTAAAAATGTTGAAATGATTAATACCTGCCAGCTTTCTTTACTTCATTAATTTCTTGCCTGCACTTTAAGGCTACCCTTCATCATATAGTTAGGCTGTCCTTAAGGAAAGCTTGGGAAACAGGTCCCACTGACAGCGTGTCCTGGAAGACAGAGGTGCAATTTCCAGAGTACTGGAGAACCAAGGAGAATCAATGAGAACCTTCCTCATGATTGTTCTTCTCATTCTGGGTTTGTACACTTACTTGTGGGAGACTTGAGGGACACATCAGACAAAAACTTGTGTGAGCAAAACCGCACCATTTTGTAAGAAATAACTTGCTACTGCAAAAGACAGCTGTCCTTGGATATGCATGTGCATCGTCTGTGTATCACACAGGTGTAGGAGTATTCTGGGCTGGTTTTGTGGTGCTGGGCGAGGTGTAAGTGTGATGGTCCGAGTCCTGGCCACAGCATAGGAACCTCAGAAGTGACAGACAGGACAGAGCTGGTGCGCTGTTCTGGATTGCTCCAGAGCTAGTTTGGCCCTGTGCTACTTTTGGTTTTGTCTCAGTGTAGACACTTGGCTGGGATGATCTCTCTGTTGAGACCTATCCTGTTTATCAGCGTACACGTTTATAATAAGTATCTTTTTTTGGCTGTTGGTCAAGACTGTTTTCCTTTGGCTCCAAGCTGGGAAGGAGGATGTAGAAAACAGCTCAATGTAGCTTCTCAAAGGGTAAACCATTCATCTTTTCTGTCCATAGTCCTTTCCTACTTTTTGTTTTACTTGCAAACTAACATGCTTCCATACTTCCTTCCATTTGGGACTTGCCTCGTCCTCATTTTGATGCAATATTCTGGAATGATCTTTTCTCTTTTCTTCTCCTGTCCTCCCTCAAGGCTTGCTTTGTCCTCCATCATCCAGTACTCTGCCAGAGTCCCTTGTGTTTTTGTCTTGTGGTCATGAAAGACTGGACATGGTTCCCTTCAGCATCCATCCATCAATGCAACCTTTTTTTTCCCCCCCAATCAGCTGCAGAGTAATAGGAGACTCTCCCTGTGCCCAGAGGGAAGAATGTCTGTTTTCATGATGCTCCCTGCTACCTATTAGCCACGAGGGAGGAAGCTTGAAGAAGGAAGATTGAATTTGATCAGGATTCTGATTGCTGTCATTCAGTCACTGCCTTGACCCCCCTCAAGCCATCTGAGTATCCTGCCCTCCCTACTCTCATTTCCATCTCTGCTCTCTCCTCCTTTTCCTCTCTCCCCTGTGGCAGTGCAGAGTCTCCTGTGCAGAAATGTAGCCTAAGGGCACTGCCAGGAGCAGAATGGAAATGTCAAAGATTGCTCAATATTCAACTCTTTTTCCCTGCACTGCCACTGGGAACCTTTTCCCTGCAAGTGCGTGAGTGATTTTTGTTCGGGCTTTGTAATAAAGAATGTGACAAATTTGGCAAGAAGTGAGACTCCCATTTACATCCTGTTTAAATACCATTCATAGGGACTGAAGGCATTTCCATGTGCTTATTTTGCCAGAGAGAGCCTCTTGTCAACAGATGACTGCAGCTGTAATACTGTTGGGTTGTATTGGCTCTCTGTGGGTTTTCCAGCTCTCCCAGTGATTGTCCAAACAGTAACACTTCTTTGCAGGTGCCTGAATTCAGCAAAGGATCCTGAGTCACCTCCAGAAGGGACGTGCTGCCCCAGGATACAGGTGGAATTGGAAGGGATATGTCTTTAGCACATGTAAACATGAGCTAGGACAGGTCTTGGGAGAAACATTTGGGTCATATTCCAGTCAGTAGGAGGTTCTCCTAGTGAAGCTTGTCCTTTTTGCTCTCTGGTCTGTTCTGAGAGACTAATGGTATCTCTGTAGTATTTAGGTTTCTGTCTGAAAAATAATTTGTTGTTACTACAAGCTATTAGATTTTTAAGGACTATCTAGAGTTGCCAAACTAAATGCCAAATACCAGGCATTTGTAGTTTGAAGGAAAGCTGCTTTCTAGTCTGAACACTAAACAGTCTGATGGAATCTGAAGGTAAGGAACAACAAATTCTGGATAAAACAAGAACCATGCAGCATCCAAGAGTTTCAACAACATATATGTTTATCTACAATACGCAATGACTGATACAATCTCATATCAGTCTTGTAGAAGAGAGGCGGTAATTGCTCAAGGTTAAGCCACTTTTCACCTTTTTTTTTTCTCTCTCCATGAAGATGAATGCCATTGCAGAGATCGAGTGTTACACATTGTCTTGCTCTATGGATGTGACACATGATTTTACAGATGTTGTTTTCTTTTTCATCTAGTACAAACATCTTCCAGGATTTTGACTCATTTCCTTAAGTCTCTTTCAGCTGTTCAGAGAATAGCTAGAGGAAATGAGGTCTGATATCCTAATGCATTGCATTCACTGTAAGTACCCTCTCACTTGAAGTACATAACTTTACCTTTCTAAAATTTCCGAATGTCTTTCTGACTGTTCCCATGCTCAAGAAACAAATTGCAGATGTTTCTGTCCCTTGGAAACTCAGCTTCCCTAGTTGAGGCTTCTCAGCTGTAACAGAGCTTAAGGTGTTCATTGTAACTTTGGGCTGGAGAGAAGAGCTGACGCTGTGGCGCCTAAGTGTGTTATATCTTTTGGTCATTTATTTAAAACAATCTGAAGAGAATGCACACAGAAATTATGAGAACTTGGCATAAAAGGAATTTTAAAATTACTAATATCTTTCTATATTACTGTATTCTATAGTACTGTGGTTGTCTTTTTCAGTGACTTTTAGGAAACTAGAAGGTTTTTTTTTTCCAGTAGGACCCTGTTTGACAATGAATCCTGCAAACAGTCATAAATGAACGTAATTTTACGTGTGTGAGCAGTCTCCTTGGCTGGCTGCCAAGCCTAATGACAACTGAAGTGTATTGTTTGTCCACTGGCCAAGATTGCTGCCGTTAGTGATAAAAGCATAAGGAGAGTGTAAACATCTGTGTTTGAGGGGAGAACGTGACTCCTGTTTTCTAGGGGATACCAATTAGAAAGCTCAGTAAATGTTATTTTCTCAGTGGATTTCCTCTTGGGGATTATATTGATTTATTCTGAAAACACCGGTTTTCAGATTTAATGGATTTTTAATGATATTTTTCACGTTGCAAAAGATTTTTTTACAGCATGTCAGGCTCTTGACTTTACCAGAAAAGAGACATGTAAATAACAGAAAAAATTTCTAATGTTGCTACCATGCTATGCATCTTCTGGGCTGCTCCATGGGGATCATTTCTGGAAATTGAACTAAAATGAAGCATCACTGGGTACCATTAAGAGCTACAGGGTTTTTTGTCACTGGGGGAGCTGACTGCATTCAATGTCTATAATTTTAAATGTCATCTTGGCAGTTGAATCTGTAATCACGTAACACAATCGAATATCTGATATGGAGAAGAATTCTCCGGTCAACTAGGCACTGGCAGTTGTAAATCTAAGTGATAAAGAGGATGCATGGGCTGATTTAAGTTAAGAAGAGATGAACACTGTGGCAGGCAAATGTGAAAATCAGAGAGATGCATCTCTTACAGGTTCTTTGGAAGCATGGCAAATGCCAGGTTAGTCCTACATCTCCTGTCTTTTCCTGTCAGTCCTGAGTAGTTGTCCCCTGCTCCTGCAGGGTGACCGTGCTCCTCGTGAGGGACCAGAGGGCTGCAGCAAGTCTCCTGTGAAGACAGGCTGAGAGAGCTGGGGCTGTCCAGTCTGGAGAAGAGAAGGCTGGGGTGGATTTGTTTTACAGAAAGGCATTGTGCAAAAGCCACACAGGAAAAAGAAATTAAGCTTGGTTGATTATAACCTGTCATTGAGAGCCTGCATTCTTTGAAGGGGTGGAAAATCCCAGTGAGCTGTGTAATAGAAATGTTTTGGGTGTTCACATACCTAGGCCATTCAGAACTAACCAGATTCCTGCTGACAGGTATCATGAGATTTAAAACTTGCTCTTGGCTCTCTTACTTAATCTGTTTTTTGTTCAGGAGTTAATGGCTGTGCTGGATGTCACATGTTGAAGGTTTTGTCTGCAGGCCTCAGGACTGGAAACTTCATTCTTTGCTGCATGAAATCTGACTTTCTCATGCATTCATCTTCTTCCTACAGCTGGGTTTTTCATAGACACAGCAAGTCTTTGGAAGCTCCCCATAGAACTCTGAGTAAGGCTGGAGGAGACCTGCAGAGATCTGCTCTGTCCCCAGCTCTTCCCTGTAGTCAGATGGAGCAGATCTCCCCACACAGACTTTTGTTCTAACCCGCTCTAAGGCAGATTTGTGCTGCAGACTCTTACCACCTGTTTTTTCTAGTAAATAGGTATTAAAGGTCAAAAGCTTCTGATACCTAATCTCCCTTGCTGGTTGCCTAATTCCATCCTTTTATTCTCATGGTCTTTTGGATATGTGAACTACTCATCACCATCCTAATATTTTACACATCGATGATATAAACCCTTCGGCTTCTCTTTTCTATGATAAACCTTTTCAGACATTTTCTTTTGGAGTGTCTTTTGTAACTCCTTCTCCTCCTGCTCTTCTCAGCCCTCTCAGACTTGTTTGCATTTCTTCCAGATACGATCTTAAAACTGACATCTGACTGCAGATGAGAAATGCAGTGTTTCCAGGTTCAATAAAATGGTCACCTCCCCCTGTACTATGTGCTTCAATTTGATTCAAAGCATTGTAAATCTGATTTTAATCGTGATTTAAATCAGCCAACAGTAAGCCTCATTTTAACTGTTCTGCATTTGTACTTAATCATTTTGCAAAGAAAGGTTTAACCTCCTTTATTACCATTGAGATAGAGTTTTAATTAAATATAGCCTTTGCAGTTAATGTTATACTTACTTTGATTAATCACTGTGTCTGTATTTAAGCAATTATGTAGCTTGTTATATATGCACTGATCCTGATTCTTCATGTGTATGTTTTAGTATGAAAATAGAAAATGTTGACATTTCTTGTATTAGATAATTGATTTTTGCTGATGATTTGCATCGATTACAATGATGGAAACAAGAATTCTGAAATGTTCTTCTGTTAGATAAAAAAATTGCACCACATAGAAGCCAGCCAATTCAGAAGAAACAACTCATTGAGAAATGTTTTGAAAAAAAGAATTAATGCCTGAAAGGCCTGTCTGTAGTCAAAACTGATAGCTTCTAATCACTATGCTACAAAAATTTTAGAACTAGTCCATGTCATTCTCTCCTTATTCTTAGAATAGCAATGGAAGGAAACATTCATGTTTTTTTTTTTCCATCTCCAGATCAGTAGCTCCTATTTGAATGGACTTGATGCTTAATTGAGTTGTACTGAATGAACTGAAATAAAGAAAATATTTTCTCTGCACCTGCTAGGATGGTGCAGAGAAACTAGGAAACTCCACATGTCAAAGGCTGGTTTATTGCTGCAGCACAACCTGCCTGAAGGTGCTCAGGGGCTGACTTTGATGAATCCAGTAGTTATAATATCTTTAAAATGTTGACAGCAAATTTACAGCTTGAATAAATTTTTGCTTTTACTTTTATAATGATTAGAGGAGCTGTAAGTTTAAATTTACATTGTTGTATTTTCAAAATCACTGTTGAGTATTTTTACATTTGAAGAGGAAAATATACATTATAAAAATGTCATGGTTTTACTTTTTCATGTCATATTAAATTAAATATGCAGCTTAATATGGGATATTTTTACCTGAAATGGTTCTATTTTTATGCCTTATATACAATTCTCTGCTAGGACCTGATCCTGAAGCATTCATTTTTTTGCTGTGCAGTGGCTGGCTGATTCTCTTCTTCACTTTTGTTGCTTGTTTGCTATTGTCTATACTATGGAAGTGCTTTCTATGCCTGGGTGAGCATAACTTTTATATTTTGAAAAGCAATTATGTTACCTTCCACAAAATAAAAGCTTCCTCCCATTAGTGTTCATTTTAACACAAGCTGTTAAAGTTTCCTATTCCATAGCATGTCTGACTTCCAGGTATTATACGTAAAATTGCTGACTTTGCAGGAGTATTAATGTTATCATACCTAGGATTTGAGGTATGCAGCACAATAAAAGAGGTCACATGGAAGGAGCAGAAGCAAGTGCTGTATTTCTGGTCTCCTCCTATAATCTAGATCTATTCAGAAGAGATGATGGAATGGGATTCTCTGTTTAAGCAGGCGCTTGGGCTGCACTCACATTAAGTAGTCCTCTGTGTATCTTTCCTAGAGCAGGAAGGAGGACTGCTTTTCAGTAAGCAGTTACCTGTATATATGTCATGTATGTGCAATTTCTGATAAGGCTTATAAGTAAACTAGAGAATAAAGTACGATTTAAAAGCAAAAACTACAAGTTGGACTTCTGTGATAACAGAGAGTTATTTATCTCATCGCCAAAAGACTGAGGAAATGAAGCTGAATTGTCAGAAATATATCCAAGTCTTGATATTTAAAGCACTTCTATCTAAGACAACATCAGTGACAGATGTTCCTGGGTGTTGGTTGATTGTCTGAGGTGAAATTTTTCACCTGAGGGTGTTCAGAGAATTATGCCAATGACTCCCCCAGAAACTGTCCCAGTCACAGTTTGAGAAGCCATATGCAAAGATACATATCTAATGTACTGGGTACCTCACTAAAAAATGACTTGTTAGATTCAGTATTGTCTGTAAAACAATACTTTCACAATAATTTTTTACCAACATCTTAATAGAAAAGTTTAAGTGTGATTTAGACAAGGGAAATCTAAGTTCTTGCAGGCTTATCAAAAATCTCTGAATAGGTACACTTAATTTATACAGACAAATGTGGAAACATCCTAAAACCTGCCTCTTAAATCCTGGATCCTGTACCATGTGCCTGTATGACATTATGTAATGACTTGTATTTTGGTAACACAACTATATAAATACTCTATCTTATTACTACACCCAGAATTTTTCTCATTAATCTGTCAGTTCTTTCAATGAAGGAAAAGTGAATACAAAGTATTATGGACATGAAAGATAGCTGTGTCTTTTCTGCAAAATTTGGTGAACATGTTAATCTGAAAGTCTTGTTTATTGCTGTAATCTTCTAGGAAAATGTACTGAACTAAATATCTAGAGAAAGTAAAAAGCAGCGTTCCTCTTTGTGGTATTTAATGTGGTCCATCATAAGAGCAGTGATAACATAATTATGCAATTATTGGTATATTTTCCCCTCTGGAGGCCTTATGTAGATGATTACCAGTGCACCTTTTAATGAAATTGCTACTATTTGATAAAATTACTGCCAAGACTTGAAATAATTAGAATTCGCATTGCCACAAGTCTTACATCTCCTTCCTCAGTTGAGGCTTTTCCAAATAGGCATTAATTCAGATTGCAAAGCGATTTACTGTTCTCCAGTTTTCTCATTTCCCTTCATTAAAATTACCTTTTCACTGCATTTCAGAAAACATGCTTTCAAGCCTATGTTGCTCATTACAAGGAACATTCATTCAATATGGAAGTTGAAAGACACTGCACCTTTTAATGTAAATGTCAGCAAAGAGAAGTGAGAAGAAAGAGCCATTAAAGGAATAGATGGGGCGCATGACAGCTGAATATGAATACACTATGCATTAGTGTGCTTTTTCATTCCTTCTAATCATTCTCCATACTTACTTCATAATTTGTTTATTTATGTGTCTAACAGTTGACAAAACTAACCATGGGGACAGCTGGTTAATAAGTAATTTTGGAAATTAGAGGAAATAAGGCAATAATTCAGTAGGAGTAAGAATCAGTCTAAATGTATAAATCTCAATGCTGACAATCACTGTGGCATGCAATTGCTCTTTTTTTTTTGCAAGTCTACTTGTGTGTGTACATACATACATATTTAGCTGTACTCTGTGTTTCTCTCTGAATAAGAATTATCAGATAGTTGTTGTAAGCACAGACCATTCTAGTTTAAAAAAAACCCACCAAAACTGGCAGGTCAGACATGCATTGGATTTGGATTTATTCATTAATACATTGCCTGTAGATTCCTTCCGTGGTGGGAAGTTTAGGTATAAGAGACCACAGTGCGCCAATGTAATATAATGAAATGAATTAATCACCTAGAGTAGGTTGTCACACACAGTGCTTCAAGATAAGTGACTGGGCTAATGTAGTGCACGTGGTACTCCTTCAAAAAACAAATCTCAAAACAATAGGAAAAGTCCCAAAGCCATGTCTTCTCAAAAAAGGAGGATTCAGGGAGGTACTGTACTCAGCCTTAGAAAGAAACATGGTGTTTGATCCTGCTGTAGCCATTTAGTATGTGTGCTAAACTAGAATTATATTCAGCTACATGTCTGCCTTTGACAAATGGCTCTATTTGCAGAGTGAGGGATGCCTGTCAGAAAGGGCAAGCTGCTCAGCAGGCAGGAACAATAGCCTGTTTGCATGGCTGCATTTTCCTCACCCCAGCAAGGGAAGTAAAGCCAGCAGGGAGGAGGAAGATGTGTCTGTCTCTGGAAGGTCCAGTGGCTTCCCCCAGCCCCTGGCCTTGAGCGAATGCTGTGCTTGCATGTGTAGGGCAGCTCTCACATGGTTGTGGAGGTCATGTGAGGGATCTGCTCTACTAAGCCTGCTTCTGAAGCAAAGTGCTGTTAGCTGCATCACTAATTGGTGTGACAAGACCCCCTGCAGGAGGACCTGCTGGCTTCCACCCACAAGCCAGGGGTTGTCCCAGGTGCTCATGTTTAGCCTGCCTGAAGATTCTGTGAATGTTTCTCCCAGAGACTGCGGTGTACAGGGTCTGTAAAGCTGGCTGGGTTTGGCTTCTTGCTGCCTGTCTCTGATACTGGCTCTTCCTGATTCACCACATCTTGTTCTGGGGAGTGCATAACCTCTCTCCAGGTGTAGCTGTCCCCACAGTCTCCTGAGCTCTTTTCTCTGCAAGTGCTAAGCACCAAGTGTCTCTTACTTGTTCTGCTCTCATGCCAGGACATGAGGTGTGTTGTGGGGCAGGTCCATGTAGGTGCAAGCCCAGACTATGGAGCTGAAAGGCTACCATGGGGCCTCACTGCAAAGGGGGGTGCCTCACAGCCTCTGTAGTTCCTCATGCTCATGCCTCCACAGATGATAAAGACAACCTTTGTTCTGACCTCCTGCCACTTCCTCTCTTGGGTTTGCCATGGGTGGGAATCAGCTGGCTGGTTCCACACTTGCCCTTTGTGTGGGAGATGTTCATTTCTCCTTGATGCCGTTTGCAGATGGAGTCAGCTTGGCTGTGCCTTTGAGTGCTGTGCTGGTGAGCTCCCGCCTCCCGCTCTCCACAGTGCCCTTCCTCTGCCCCCTTCCCTTTGGGGGTGAGGGGGCAAGCAGGGATGGCTGGGAAGACAGGGGTTGCCCTCATGCAGCTGGGTAAAAGTCAAAGCCCTCATTAATCCCCTACACTGGTCTACTGCTCAGTAATATATAGCTTCCAAGAATCCCAAACTTCAGAGTGGGCACAAGCTCGTGAGCTCTTTGTTTCTGCTTGGAAAACATGACATTGAAGAGTCTGTTGGTCAGCAGATAGCACCGACCCTGGAGATGGGTTAGGAACAAACTGCTTAGTTCTGCAGGGAAGCCTAATCAGCCTAGACTTAAGTATGTGTCCAGTGACAGATAATTTTTCAGTCTCTGAAAAGCAGTTGGGGCAGAGGAGACAGTCAGCAAGGATTTGTGTTGTTCAGATATGCTGAGAGTCTGTAACACTTGCAGGGACAATCAGTCATGTGTTGGGTATTTTTTGGTCTATGTCTTTGAGGAGGATTCTAGTGTGGGTGTTGGTATGGATGGTTTCTTTTGCTAGCCACCTTTATCCCCAGAGCCTGGCTGGAACAGGATCTGATGTAGCTTTCAGATCAAATAATTTAAAACTGACATTTGCCATTGCTAAACTTTTCATCTAGCATAAGGGAGAGTGTCTGTTTAGTGAAATGGAACAAAACAAGTAAGCATATGATACCATCTCTCCTTTGAAAAATCTGGGAGATTTTATACATCAGAGTAAATTCAAGTTGTTTCAGTGCAATTAACATGAAAGTTTGACACTTTATATTTTTCCTTGGGGCATGAAATGGCAAGGCAAAGAAAATGTAATTGAAAGGATCTTATATTCATGTCCATCACAGCATATGTCAACTGTCATAGTGGCTTTAACAAATACGGAACAGAGTTGGAAAGGTGATTTTCCTCAATTAGACCTGTGTGTAAATACTCTACAGAGGATTGAGCAGGCTTCTGGCTAGGACCTCTGCACTTGTGTTGGTTTTGCTTCTGCTCTTCTTTCAGACCTACAGGGGATTTGTGTGTCTGAAAACACGTTCATTTTATCCAGCAGTGCTGGGTATGCTGAAAGAGGATATTACTTCCCTGCAAGCCATGTGTTGCTGATATCCCTGGACCATTGCATCTACAGCAGTGCCACTACTTTAACTGATAAAGCATATCTCTTGTTTCTGCTCTCTTATGTTGTTGTAGATGAAAAACCACGGTGAGTGAGGTCTGTGTGATAGCCCTTGAAATGAAGCCAGTGCCCAGAATGTAGAGGCACTGAAAAAAAATAGCCTCTCCAATAGTATCCAATCCTCACAATCTTACACAAAAGTTGTGGACATTTTGTCTCTTGAAGTTTAGCTCCTCTGTGCATTTGTGATAGAAAAACGTTAACTGCTTTAGAAATCATGGTCAGGATCAGGTCACGGTCAGGTCACTGTTTTCGTTGTGCAGTGTTTGTACAGCTCAAATGATGATGACTGTGAAGGTTATGGACAACTGCAGGGGGAAAAGGCAGAAGCTCAGAAGAGCCTGCCATGCCCTTTCAGTGTGTCCCAGCCCTTGGGGAGGCAGGGTGAGGGATTTGCCCTTGCTGGGCAACAATGAACCTGTTGGCAGGGCACTGTCAGTGCCATGGGCTGGGCAGAGAGGCTGGTACTGGGTGTGAGCAGGTTGTGACTGCACTGGGAAGCTGCACTGTGCCTCTGCCCAGGGAGATGTTCCACACAACTTGAAAATGGAAGGACGTGGGATAAGACACAGGATTTTTTGCTTTATTTTTCTTTGGAAGCAATCTGTTGTGCTATAGAGCTGCCACAAACTTCTTGTTCCTTTTAATGTTTAGATAAGAGTTGAAAGAGGAAGTGGCCACAGAGGGACTAACCTGTTGGCCTAAGGTTGTGCAGGAAATGTGTGGCAGAGCTGGGAATAAAATCCACAGTATTTGACTCTTTGTCTTAGTCCATGGCAATCCCACATCCTTTGTTTGCTTGGCAGCTGGAGATGGTTTCCAGTTTCTTGTGAGCTTGATGTGGACTTGCACCTGATGTGCTCTTCCATGCTACATGAGTGTTGTGCTGAGGGTGAAAAGCTCCAACATAAACTGTAGTTTTTTCCCAGGATGGTTCACTCCTTAGCCAGAGCTTTTGTTGTTTGCACATCCCTTAATTGTTACAGGAACATTCTGCTGTCCTTAATCATATCCCTGCAATTTGACCTGCATTTCCTATCAGTATTATCTAGAGCTGTTTGATTTTCTAATTCCTCCAGCTTGGTTTTCCAGATGTTCCTTCTGCATGCAGAATTCACAACTGCTGTACTCCTCCTCTTTCCTCCCTCTCCCTTCATTTTAATATATTTATACATTCCTTTTTTTCAGTTACACAGCCTTGTTCTCAAGTGATTGTTTCCAGCATTGTAGTTTTTAACCCAAGTTTTTTGTATTACAAAGAGAAGTTAGGGTTGTGGAAGTGAAGCTCTTCAGTTGTAGGACTCAAATTTAGTACATCCAAAATGGAACTTGGGTTGTCCAACTCTGAGCTTATTAGTTTATTTTAGTTTTTTTTTGAACTGTGACTTATTTGCCATTATTAATGTATTTTAGTTAGCATATAGTAACTATATCCTCTGGTTGCCCTTGAGGACAACTCTAGAGGGTCATCCAGAATGCCAGTGTGGTACTCTGGCTATGCAGCATGTGGGGAATGTTGAATGTGTCACAGTGGGATCCACGGTCTGTGATCAACAGTGGGATCATCTGCACCACTTGAGACCACAGGACCCATGTGGGCAGAAGACAGGTTTTCTGTCTTCTTGTCCTGAGTTGTTCCTGTGGTCAGGTGGGCCTCACTGGGATGGGGACACTCAGCTGAATAGTGATGTAGTACTCCACCTCCTTTTCAAAGGTGTGAAGAGATGGAGAGAAGGTGGGGGCATGCCTAGGTGTGGGGCAGGTAACAAAGTAAGGAGGCATACCCACACCTGGAAAACTTCCTGCATACCATTGCCCAGAAAGTTTACAGTCCTGCTAGTGACTGGTAAAGCCAGGATCCCACGTGGGATCATGAACACAGGGCTCTGGGAGGAGACAGCAGACACTGTATCCCATGGGGTTTGGCACTTGGAGATCCCTACTACCTCTAGCATTATACTGCCAACAGGACTGATTCCTGAATTATGGGTCTTAGTGCCATGGCTGTGATTACATGGTTGATGTTGCTGGAGTCCCCAAGAGCGACAGGGGGCCTGGAAAGAGCCCCATCACTCGGGTGCCATACAAATGGAGCAGTTGCAGACATGGGTCTGAGAAAAGATGAGCAGAGAGCAGATGGACACATGCTGTGGGGATTAGTGCACCGGATTACAAGTTGTTAGTTAAACTCTCAGATTTCTGTCACTTAATTATTCCTTCAAAAAGAAGACACAAAGTCATTATCATCTTCCTAAACGCCATTTAAATTCTCTTTTTAAAGACAGATGATATTTTGGTGCATAATACGAAGCAAATCTAATAGTCATTCTGTTTACAACCGGCTGTCCCTACACTGGCATAGTTTTTTTGAAGAGACATTATTTTCAGAAGGCAAGAGAAAAAACCCTTTTCACTCTGGGAATCCTTTGCACAAGGTATCATTGAATTTCTAAGTTTTGCTGAGAATTCACAGACTGCACAAAAGGAACCATAGCAAAATAATCTTGAAATATGAGTGATACTTCACCATATTGTGCTAGTTCCCTCATTTTTTTTTCTCCAGCTCTGCTACATAACATATTTCTTGTGCCTCTGGACAGGTCAGGCTCTACTGTGTTGTTTACTATGTTTAAAAACTTACCTATAACTTGCTAGAAAGTCCTGCTAGTAAGTGTTGCAAAGACTTGAACTCCTAACCAGAATGCATAGGATGAGGGCTAGGGGAAAGAGTAACAAGAGTCATAAATGTTCCATAAGAATATGGAATGATGTTTTTCTAATCTTTTTGGCAATTCTTTTTTGTGGGATACTTTTTTACCTGTTCAGTCATGTGAGTTTATATAGGGGATTAGTAGAATTCGTGGAAAATTTCTGGTGGTGCTGGAAAAACAGGCACTGGTGCACTTGCCTATTGGATTTAGCATTCATAAATCTTCATTGGAGGGAGATGGAGAGAGAACAAGGGCTTCCTCCAAAACCCAGACCAAAAAGTAATTAGTCTCTGCAGGTGGTCTGGCCATCCTTTGCTTCCTACTCTGTGGTGGATTTGTCAGGAAGAGGAGCAGTTACCTGACCTGGTCTTAATCCAGCATATACCTTAACAGCGACTAAAGCTGTGAGATGAGTGAATTAAGTCTGGAGTGTATAACCTCATCCCAAGTAATTATCCGATTGTTTTTCCTGAACGTCTGTTGTTATCTGTGTGGGTAGGGAAATTCAGCCTCTGAATGGAGCTGCAGAGTGTGTTTTTGCTGCAAGTGGAGTTGGGTTTTTAGAAATGTCCCCCTGACTCGGACATGGCTTTTACATGTCTAGTCCAGTTGTGCAAAGCTGTGCTGTGCATCAGAGGGACATGGCCATGAGTATTTGTAGGACTATTGAGCCTGCCTTCATGAGGGAAAGGGTTTGTTACTGCAGAACCTGTTAGCATTTACACACAACACAGTGATGTGCGTGGTTTAACAAATCCATCCTCAGGTCGCAGATCAATTATGACATTAATATTTATACTGCTACCTCTGCTGGGTCCTTTTTTCCTCTGCAAACCTGTTGGTGATACCCTACACTTGACCTTCCCACAGCCTGTGCCTTAGGGTTGGGTGCTTAAGTAGGTTTGGGAAGCAGGACAAGCCTGATGTCTGTCCACCAGACTTCACAGGCCGGTGTTGTCTGGGCAGTTTGGAGCCCACACTTACCCTGTGGGTCATTGCTGGGCTGGGGGGATACCCAGGAGGGAAGGGGAGGGAGCAGTTCAGCCAGCCAGGCATTTGGCATTTCCTCAGGGGCCAGTAAATGAGTTTGTTCTCCGTGTAGCTCTGGACACTTGGAATGAAGCCACTGCTGCTGCAGCTGAGGCTGCTGCCGAAAGAGGGGGAGCACGGCTCGGGCCAGCAGGCCGCTGTGCTCATCCTGCTGCCTGTGCCTGCCAGGGCTGGGAGCTGAGGCCAGGCCCAGCAGCACGTCCCCGTGGGCTGGTGAGAGAGGCTGCCCTGTGCTGGGGTGAGGGCACACACACGCTGGTGTTTGCTCCATGGCAGGGCCTGTGTGACCTGCCCAGGACTGTGCTCCTCGAGACTCGGCACTGGGGCCCATCCCAGGCCAGCACCTCCCTGGCAGGGCCCCAGCTGAGACCTTGCTGGCTGCAGGCAAGGAGTGATGACCCTGAAGGTTGTCCATATCTTCTGCTTTCTCAGTGCTCCCTGACTGGTCTGTTAAGCTAGTGCTGGGACAGCTACACCACACCACACTTCTGCTGTTTTATGCAGCTCATGTGACTTGTCACTTGAACTGCCCTGTGGTCTGTGGGCACCGAACAGAGTAGTTTTCAAAGAGGTGCCCATGAAGGGCCTGTATGGTTGTTCAGGAGCCCTTCTCAGAGGTCTTTGCCCTCTGTCTTCTCACATGCCAGAAGTTCCTCGCTCTGAACTTAGGAGTTTGAAAATCAGAGGTCTTCTTGCCTTAACCCTGTTGTTAGGCATCTCTTTGCCCAGAGTAAAGGATTTTTCCAGCTTTCCTGTTTACCATTCCACTGCTGGCTGGGACTTATTCTTTTGAGATCTTGGACTTTCGCTCTTCTTGTTTGAGCTACTGTACCACAGCTCAGACATACACCTGCAATTTGAGGTAGCAGATCTGAAATTAAAAGTTGATTTTTCTGCCTTTTTATTCTAGGATGGTTGTTTATGCATTCAGTCATGGAAGCATATATGCAGGATTAGTAGACCTCATGTGGAAAATTGCTTGGTGACACTGGAAGAATGAGTGCCAGTAGAGTTTAACACTGATAAATTCTAATTCCAAGGAGGGCTCCTTTCAGACTGGAAACAAACAAAGTAATTAGTCTCTGCAGGTGGTCTGGCCATCCTTTGCTTCCTACTCTGTGGTGGATTTGTCAGGAAGAGGAGCAGTTACCTGACCTGGTTTTAATCCAGCATATACCTTAAGAACAACTAAAGCTGTGAGATGAGTGAATTAAGTCTGGAGTGTATAACCTCATCCCAAGTAATTATCCGATTGTTTTTCCTGAACGTCTGTTGTTATCTGTGTGGGTAGGGAAATTCAGCCTCTGAATGGAGCTGCAGAGTGTGTTTTTGTGTGCAAGTAGCATTTTCACTGGCATGACTCTGCTACTACACACGGATGTTGTGCAGTCTTGTACAACTGTGTGGCATGAGCAAACAGCACAGTTATTGTAAGCTAAGGATTACTCATAGCAATGAAGAGCTGCTCCAAAAGGGGAAGGGATTGTTACTGCAAGATCACCTCAATACTTGCCTATGTTCTTCTGATATTCAAGTAGGTCCAAAACAGTGAGAATTTATCTGGATTTTTGACTAAGAACTCCATTTTTGTAGGCTCACTAAGACTTTCAAATCATGGGTATGCTATCTCAGCAACCCCCTGATTGGCTTGCCCCAACAGTAGAGCTAAGGAAGCCTAAATGTGCTTCTTTCTCTGTGTAGACAGTTGGGGAGTGGTTGGGAACAGTGAACTGGGGCTGCTAATTTTACAGAGGTTTATTTTGTGAGAACGTTTACAACATTGTGTTAGGGCGTGTTCAGTGAAAAAGAAGCTAAATAGTCAATTAGAGCAGCTTTGGTGACTGGGAGATTGGTGCCTCAGTGAAACTAATTTGGTAGCATTGGGATAGAATCTTGAAGAATAATTTGCATGGGGTTTTTTATGTAAGAAATGTTGAATTGGCACTTCAGGTAAAGAAACAAGCAAGTATGGAAAACGTTCTGATGCCTTCATTAAACTGGACACTTCTAATTCAAGAGTATGAGTGGAGCATCTGAATATATGAGAGAGCAGTTATAAAAAGATAACTGTTGAGCAAGGAAACTTTAGTTCTTGGCAACATACTGAGTAAATGACAAAGAATGATTAAAAGTGCTGCCACGTAGGATCAGACTCATATGTTCTTGAATTTAATTTTTAAATAGCTTGGGTCTGTTCCCATTCAAAAGCCAAAACATTGCAGAAAGTGGTGCATCTGAAACTTTAGTTTCCAAAGGTTTTTTAGAGGCCAGTTTCCACCTGCACTGGTTATTTTCTCTGTGTGCCAAAGGCCTTACTAGCCAAAAGGTGTCTGTAGAATTGCACACTTCGGCTTAATATTTTTAAGAAATAAATCCCAAAAATATTAGAATATTAGTTTCACATATACAGCTATAAATAATAATTTTGCTGCAGAAAAAAAAGAGAGTGTTGTATTGACAGACATTCTATTTTGTGCTTTTTTTTTTTCCAGGTGGTGCACTGTCAGATATGGAGTCTTTACGGGTAGTGAATAAAGGGGAGGAATTAAGGCTGACGTGCAACGAGGAGGGACCTGTGACTTGGAATTTCCAGAGCTCGGACCCATCAGCAAAAGCAAGGAGTTCTAACGAGAAGGAGTGGTACACCAAAAATGCAACAGTCAGAGACATAGGCACATACACATGTAGAAGCAAAGGGAGTATTGTCTCCTCTTACTATGTTTTTGTTAAAGGTAAATATCAATGAAGGCATTATTTTTGCTTCCCACCCCTCCCCTTCCCCCCCTGCCCCCCTTCCACAATAAATCTTGGAGGATGGACTGAATTTGAAGTACAGTGGGAGAACACAATTTAGTAGAATAAATCTTCCTCCCTGTCCAGTAGGAAGAAACCTCATTCTCTGCTTTGCTTGCAATGGCCTTTGTCAGCAGCACAAAGTTCTGGATGAGTTCCTCTTTACATCCCCATTTGTGGTAAAGTTTATCCAAGCTCCCTTTCTAGATAAGCAACCTGATTCTGTTGCATGAGTCAGTTTTATCATGAAGAAGCAAGAAATACATAAAAATGTCTTTTTAATTCTATGCCATCCATCAGTATGGAGTCATGTAAAATTTGGTCCCAGGCTTTTAATTTACTGAGGCAGTCAGCCTAAAGGATTTGTTCTTTTGAGACTGTGCTCCCAGGCCTAAGCCAGCAGACACTGATGATTCCTCTGCATTCAGCCTCTGATGTACTTTGTGACTGATCAGAAATGTCTCAGACAGGGAAAAAAGTGCTCCTGCTCTGACACATTTCTCAATCCTTTATTGCTCTTCTTTGTGCAGTGTTTTCTTCAGATTTCTTCTCTGCTGATATATGTCTACATCAGCTGCCCCCGAGCTCACAGTTTACCATGCCTGGCACTTTCCCAGAAAAATGATTATTTTGCTTCTCCTTCACATAGCTCTGGTGGTCTTCCTAACCTGTTGATGGAAAAGAGTCCTACGGCATCATTCTTGAAGACAGCATTCCTTGATCAGCAGGGGTTGTCTCAAAGGGCCCCCTCTGAACCCTGCTAGTCCTTTGAGAATTACTGCAAGGTTATCTCCAAGACAGGGAGATACCAGCACAGGAAAGTACAGCCCAGCAAAGGTTATTTTCATGACAGAAGATGTCTGGCATAGCAGCCACACAATTTAGAGTGCTCCTTTAACTGCTCCTGAGTTCTCCAAATAGCCATGCAGCTACCATGGATAAGTTTTCTTAACTTTCTGTTTTTCTCTGAGACTGTGACTAAAGGAAATCTGACATGTGGTAAACAATCTTCACTTTACCTACCCTGATTTTTTTCCTGAAGGTTATGGTAATTATCTCAGACAGCTATGATCATAAAGATGTTTTTGCCTTCCGTTGCATGAGTGACTCCTTCATGACTCCTTCACCTCAGGATTGCAGGCAGCTCTCCTGAGCATGCTGACCAAAGCATCAGTGAAATTGTTGGCCCTCATGCAACACGTTATTATCTTTTTTCTCATTTGTGTGCAAAATGTGCAACCCTAACTTTGACAAGTTCCTTGCAGTAAAATAAGTATGTTTGTGAGGTTGACCATCATTTTGCATCAGGCATGGTTTAATGACTTACCTCACCTGAAAGATACTGCCATATGCTCTGCTGCTTGTGGGGTTGCCACAAACACCTCATTGTACTTTTCTGCTTGTAAAAGTGGAGTGAAGAGAGAACAAGACCAAGAACCTCGATCCTACATAGTGACACCTAAAATGGTGGCATCTGCTGATATCTTATGTTCTTCTGAACATACTAAATCCAAATTTCTTCTGTTTCTGTGACCAAGACTGACACAGTGTTGACAGACTGTGGATGTGGACCTGCTCTCCTTTCTCTTTTGGCAGAAAGTACCTTTGTTGTATCTAAAAAGCATATTTTTTCCTGATCCAAGCAAGCCTAGTTCAAACTCCTGCACAAGAGAGAAAAATTTCTTGGTTTTGATCTCAAGTTTTTTCAGATGGAAGCACTGATAAGCGCTGTCATGTGTTGGAAACTGTGTTCTGCAGTATGCCCAGAAGGCAAGTACAACCCAAGATGTCCATGGGGTAGAAGGCCATGAAAGGAAGACCATGAGCATGAGCAGCCTTGTTTGTCTGGATACTCTGTAGGAAGTCCTTTCATGTCTTTTCACTCTGCTGTTCCCTTCCAGATGGGGATTGAAGATGCAAGGGGAGCACCTCAGCAATTCTGCTTGCTCCAGTGAAGACCTTGGCTGCAATTTCAGTTGTTAGTGAAACAGGTCTTTGCTCCTGCTGTTTTCAAAAATGTCTTTCATTTTTTGGTAGTTGCTGGGAGCCATACTTTCTGCCTAATGAAGATATCTTGGTTCTGTCCATATTGGAGAAAGGGGGACTGAGTAGAAAGCAATCAGTCTGTTAGCAATTATGTCTGTTAGCAGGGACATTTAGATGAGCACTTTTAATCCATCTTCTTGCTGCTCAGAAGTGACAGCTAGTCATAGCATTTCTTTTAAGATCTCTGTGTGCAAATGTCACATTTTGGTTCTGCTCAGAAATTATTTTGGTTTTTTTTAATTTCTTAGTAGTCTCCATCCTCTAATTGTAGACTGATGCTTCAAAACCTGTAGTTTTTGGGAGCTTCTTGGGTGGTAATATCAAATTCAGCTAAAGCTACACCCTCATGCTAGGCTAGAAACCAGCTAGTAACTTCTCTGTTTGATGATGAATAACACCTGATGTAGTGAATTGCTTCCATAAACCTCCCAGGCTTCATTTTCAGTCTGGTACTTCTTGTCTTAAACCAAATGCACATTTTCCATCATCTTAAACGAATTCTCTCAGTCTTCTTTGGTAAGCCATGGTTTGTTGATCTATAATCATTCAAGTTGTAAGTATGTTTGCAAAAAAGAAAGAAAACTTTTCTCTCTGTTTTTGGTTTTCAAATTCATTCTACTCTGTAGAGAGGGCAGATGGAATCTCAAATAAACTTTTACAGAGTGTTTGTCATCACATGTTCCTTTATTTGTGTGTTTGCCAGCTTCTTAGCATTTCAAGGTCATGACATATCATGGGCTTCAACTTTGGTTGTAGAAGTGTTTAAAGTACTATATGTTTGTGTGTTGTGGTTGGCTGAGATGAAATGCTATAGGAAAATTACCTTGTGAAAGATTGCATGATTATTTTTCAATCAGATGTGCTGTTTGTATGCCCAGTTTTTCTTCTAAGGAGGCTAAAAATAATCTCTGCTTTCAGGGAGCGGAGAGAAAGAGAGAAGTTGTTTGCTGCTTCCTCTGGTAGCAATGTGTGTTGATTTAGATTATGTATTTTACAGAAGTGAAAACCATAATTTAGGTGCTTTTCAACTTCCATTTGCTCATAAATTTCTTCCAAATCCTCCTGTGGGCATAAAACCTTACAGCCCTGCCACTAGCTAAAAGCAAATTACTTCTAGTGGTCTGTGAAAATCTGTTTACTGTTGTGGGGATATTTTGGACCTAAACAAGGCAAAGAATGCCCTTCATCTCCAAATAAAAAAGCAGTAAGATTATTTTTAGTTCACATGATTCTTTAGTGTATCTGGTATGGAATGCTACTGCACGTCTTGCAGTATGCTGCTCTTGCATGCTGCTCTTTTAGGAGAAAATTTTATGTCTCTTGGTAAACATGAATTAGGCAATACTCAGTTTTACTGGCTGAAAGTAAAACTTTCTTTGACAAGTGCCCAATTGTAGAGTTAAGGTAATCAGAAGTTCCCATGCCAGCTTGTCTGACAGATCTTTGTGTTTCTTCACAGATCCAAATGTGCTCTTCCTTGTTGATTCTCTGGTCTATGGTAAAGAAGACAGTGACATCCTGCTAGTGTGTCCACTAACAGATCCAAATGTTACAAATTTCACACTGAAAAGGTGTGATGGCAAACGTCTCCCCAAAAATATGATGTTCATTCCCAATCCCCAGAAAGGCATCGTTATAAAGAATGTGCAGAGGTCGTTCAAGGGCTGCTACCAGTGCTTGGCCAAGCACAATGGAGTTGAGAAGATATCAGAGATGATTTTTTTGAATGTGAGACCAGGTAACACAGGATTTTTGCCTTCTTGTAGTGAACCTGATTCCCAGGAGGTGTAGATAAGGGCTGTGAAGCCCCACTGCTGTCCAAAGCAAAGCTCAGAAAACTTGCTTTGGGCAAATTGTGTCAGGGCACAGATTGATCTCGTGACAGCTGTGCCTGGAAGGTTTAGCCATGATGAGCTTTGTTTTCTGTTCCTGGTGATTTCCAGGCATTTTTAATCATTATAAGAAACTTGGATTATGCTGTTAAATTCTGAGGGCAAACCAGCACCCTGAGGTTTGTACAGGTTTGCACAGGCAAAATTATTTCAGTGTGTGACTACTGTGTCTGTTGCCCACAAGTGACAGTAGCAGGAACTGATTGATGGCATTGAAGAAGAGGGATTTGGTAGATAGGCAGAGCTTATGGAAGGAGAAGGTCTTTGTCTTCGTGATATTGAGTGAAGATGGTCACAACAGCAGCCGTGTACACAGATGATGATGGGGAATGCATTGTGGCTGAGCTGCTACATGCAGCACTATGCTTGGCAAACCTGTTGGTGGTACCCTACACTTGACCTTCCCACAGCCTGTGCCCTAGGGTTGGGTGCTTAGGTAGGTTTGGGAAGCAGGACAAGCCTGATGTCTGTCCACCAGACTTCACAGGCCGGTGTTGTCTGGGCAGTTTGGAGCCCACACTTACCCTGTGGGTCATTGCTGGGCTGGGGGGATACCCAGGAGGGAAGGGGAGGGAGCAGTTCAGCCAGCCAGGCATTTGGCATTTCCTCAGGGGCCAGTAAATGAGTTTGTTCTCCGTGTAGCTCTGGACACTTGGAATGAAGCCACTGCTGCTGCAGCTGAGGCTGCTGCCGAAAGAGGGGGAGCACGGCTCGGGCCAGCAGGCCGCTGTGGTGTTTGCTCCATGGCAGGGCCTGTGTGACCTGCCCATTCTGTTTGGAGGTGGGGCAAGAGTTTGAGGAGTGAGGGCCATCTCAAGCATGGAGTTTGCAGCGGCAAGTTTAAGTCCTTTTTTTCTGTTGATTTGGAAATTCAGCATTGTCTGTCTCAGTGTTGTAGTTACTGTGCTGTAGAGTTTGGTCCTTACTGAGTTCACCAAGTAAAACTCCCACTTTCTCCTTGGCTCAACTTTTAAATGCATTGGAGATGCTTTGATGGGTAATGTTTTTGTAGTTATAACCACGGCACTCAGACCCTCAGATGTGAGCTTCTGGTACTGAAAGACTGAAGATGCATCCGGGAAACAGGGAGCTCTGCAGGACTACTCAGACACACAGCAGCTATGATAGCACAGGGACTGTTTATGTACAGCCCTTCTCAAAACAATGAGGGGCTTTATAGACTTAGGGCTTTTTTTTGGATGTCCAGAGATGTTTCTGGCAGATGAGAACACAGAATGCCTTCTGCACTGGCATCCTTCTGTCACTTGGGTACTGCCAAGTGCTGAGGGGGGTTTTTGTGCGAGCCTTTATATCTAAAGAGGGCAAACATGTTTCTTTGTTCTCTTCTGTAGCTTCTTACAGCAACATGAGGAAAACATTATTGTTAAAGTACAAATGGCTGAGATGCGTGGGGTTTTCCTAAGTTTTGTACAGTTTACCTAAGGTAACTACAAAAGTTATGTCTGAGGCAGAAAGAGAGTCTGGAAGACCTTGTTTAATACATGCTACAGTCTGATACATTCACAGTCTGTCTTCCTGTGTAAAAGCCCTAGAGCAAAGTTAACTGGAGTATAATAAAAGAGAAAGATTTTAAGAAAGGATAAAGAAAATAGAAAAACAAGCCATGAAAGGAACACAGGAAGAGTTGAAGAGCTTTGCAGAAACAGGACACACATAGTCCTTAGATTCACCTGACTGTTGACAAAAGACTTCCTGAAACAGAGCAGGGTACAGCTACCCCACATCTGCATGTCACCACCTGCTTCTTGGGTGACTGGGAGCCACCCCTGTAAGCAGAGGTTGTGGTGCTTTCAGGCAAAAATGTGCAGAATTCCTTGAGCTGTACCTGTCCTTCTTAGGCTCTCCATCAGGGACCTGTTAGACAGTACTTTCTGTAATGTTTTGTAATTAAAATCTGTAGTTAATGCTGGGCTGCTGTTCTTCAGTAACTGATCCTCACTGTGTTTTCAGTTCCAGAGTGCTACTTTTTAATCATTGTCACAAAATTAATCATCTCATTCATGGTTCAACATCATTCAGGTTTCTTCATGTGAGTTGCTATGCTCTAACAAGTATTATCTAACTTTTAAGTGTAATTTGAAGCAAAGTTGAAGCAGAAATTTGCTTGTTGTAAAGGAACAACTGTGTAATATGTTAAAAATTTTGAATACATCTCAGGGCCTTGATTTTATTGGAAAGTTAATTAATGACTGTTGATTTTTATCCCCCCTGGAAAAGCTGAGACTAATGAAAAGTAATAAACTTCTAAATTGTTTTCCAGTTCACAAAACTCTTCCTGTCATCACCTTATCAAAAAGCTATGAGCTTCTCAAAGAAGGGGAAGAATTTGAAGTTACATGTATAATCACGGATGTGGATAGCAGTGTAAAATCTAGTTGGATTCCTCTCAAAAATGGGGTAAGTTCCTTTAACTCATGTATCATGTGTGCCTGAGCTCAGTACACAGACTCTCTGTAGGCATTCACATGCTTGTCTTGGGTACCTGATGCTGTGTTGATTTGGATTTGTTGCATTTACAAAGATTCGGTATCCCACAGACTGGTGAGAGGGTAGCAACTCCTGTGCCCTTGAGGATGGCTGGGAGGAAAAGCATCTGCATGGGTTTCTCTTCCCAAAAAGAAATTAAAGTTAGGCATTTCAATGTGAAGTTCAGGTGACCTCTGTTGGGCTTCCTAAATACGGAAGCGTGGAGTGCCTACACATCACATTGCAATCAATGGGAGCTGCAAATATCAACACATGGACTGCAAATTACATATTCTAGTTGTTATCATTAACAGTGAAATACCTGCTAATTAGCATGGGGTTGTGCGTGACAGGAATAGTAGTAGGCATTCATAGGAATGATTAATTCATTTAAATTACATGGTGTGCCTCACTAACAGGAAAAGCTCTGAAAAATGAACCAGTGAACTGGCTTCTGTCTGCCAGTGATAGATGAAGTTACTGACTGGTATCACCAAGTTAAATTATTGAGAGGCTCAGTGCTCCAGGAGTTTGATACTGGCAGTGCAACTATTCTGCAGAAAAGGGGCAGAGAGATCCCCTTCCCTGGTAAGCCAGTGTGCTGCCAGCTGTGCCTTTGAAATGAGCAGCAGGCATTGGGTTATTCTTGAGAATGTTTCTTGATCTTCTGGGTATACCTTGAAATTTAAATTAATTAAAAGCCCTTGTGAAGACTTTTAGTAACTCGTGCCATATACTTTCCCATGCTAATTGACTGATCTTTTACTGCTAATGTTAGTGCCCAGAATACATAATTCTCAGCCCATGTATATGGAAGAGTCCTGTGGTATTTGGGTAAATCACATCTCCTTGGGCACATAACAAACAGGAGTCCTGTTCCCTGGGGCTGGGCATGCTGTGCTTGGCAAATCCACCAGCTCTGGCAAAGCTGTTCCTGCTAAGTGCTCGCTGCTCCAGAATCCCACCCCACAGCTCTGAATGTTGAGAAGGTCTGAGTGACATGAAGGTGGCTTGATGCAGATGCAGATCTGCTTTTGTTCCTGTGCAGGAACTTCATCTGAGAATTCATTTCTTCTCTCATTTCCCTCCCTTTCCTGTGTTACAGATTGATGAAATTGAGGCCTTCCCTTCATTTTTTGTACTCTATAACTTTTTATTTAATGTGTAAAAGCCACAAGGAAAGTATTTTCTCAATAAGTTTGACTTTTCTGTCCTTTCTAGTAAATAGTAGGAGCTGCTGTCTTTGAAATACTGACTATCAAATTAAATTTTGTATTGAAAGAGAATGCAAAAATCTCATCTTTAAGTAGATTCAGAATTACATTTTGTCCTGAATGGATGAGAGAAAAAAAAAACCAAAATGTTTTTACATGTATGACTGAAGTTATCACCACTTTGGAAAATTAGGAGACTGGCTATTAGCAAGCACATCCATACTGAATATACTTTTCTTGTGATTTTTATAAGTCAGGAGGAATCAAAATTGCATTGAGAAGCTTTGATTTGTCTAGAAGCTCTTGGAACATCCAAGAATTGCAATAATTCAATTAGAAAATCATAACAAGTCCAGGTCTGCAATTGGTTTAATCAGTGTAAATTTATCAGTCTTTCCAACCATACCAAAAGTTCTCACAGAGACTAAAGTCAGCATCTCAAAGCATTTATTTTTTCTGTGCACATGTATAGAATCATGACATATTTAAGAGAATGAAGTTTCCAGTTTCCTTTAAGATTAATAAATTGATATTGCTGTGGACCAAGAATCAGAGTGGGTACCAGTGGGAGGATGCTGTGTATAACCTGCTGCCAGCAGGGCTCTCTGCAGCATGCCTGCAATCAGGAGACGCTGTGGCCTTGGAACATAGAGCAACATGGTTAAAATGAGCCCCAGGATGTTAAATTCTTTCTTGTCATTAGCTGGGAAGCATTGCAACCATTAGAGAGTTGCTGAACTTCAGGCACCATTTGAAGGGTGAACCACACTTCTGAGATGCAATGACTTCATACAAGAGCTTCAGCTTCTGAGCATTAGGAAAGTCAGGACCAAGTGGTCATTTTGCATCAAGCCCTAGAGTTAGAAGTACTCTTTAGTGTGAAAATAAATGTGAAAATACTCTTTAGAAGTGCAAATAAAACTTTCAGTTGGTTACTCGCCCTCCCACCAATACTCACCTTAGTATTGGAAATGTGGCCAGAATGAGCTGGATCTGACCTGGGACCCACCAGCCTTGTCATCAGGTAATGGGAATGTTTGAAGAAGCTAGAGGTCCAGTTCTTTTTGTCTTGGGTTGGTCTCCTCCATTTGGCTCTCTTGGAGCAGGTGAGCGTAGTCCCAAATTTACCCCACCCCCACTCCATGTCCCTCTACATTCTTGCCTTAGAAGGGAGCTTGAGAAGAAAAGAAAAAAAAAAAAAAGAAAGAGGGGAGGAGATAGGGCTTAGGAGAGGACATTATCTCCTAAAGGCAGCTGATCACACACTTGTTTTGCATGGAGAGATTCTAGTGACAGGTTTGTCGTGCTGGCTTACTATTCCAGTTTAAAGTTATGAATATTAATATGGCAAAGTTATAATTACTTCTATTTTTAATTTATCTAGGAAAGATGATGCATACACAGTGTTTTAGATGTTAATTGTTTTTTACCGACAGACTGTTAAAAGCAAAAGCAGAAATGTGCGTGATTATGGATACGAAAGGAAATTAACATTGAACATCCGTTCAGTGGGAGTTAATGATTCTGGAGAATTCACATGCCAAGCACAAAACTCTTTCGGAAAAACCAATGCCACAGTAACCTTGAAGGCTCTAGGTAAATACTTCTTGTAAAAATCTTAACATTTCTAAGAGCAGGAGATGAAAAGTGAGAACACTGGGGAGTCTTTCCTTCCTTCTCTCTCCTTTTCCCCAAACCTCAGCAAGTTAAGTAGGTTTTCTGTAAAGGTTATTGCTGACTGGTAAAATATGGGATGGCTCAGGAAGTTGTGGTGTGTATGACTGCTTTAATTTCCATAATCCTTTGCTAGTTTTTGGAAAGTGATACTAGAACAACCACCCAACAGTGTTTCTGTCCCTCTGGTTTGTCTCATCCTTCCTGGTTTAATCTAAAATTTAAACCGGTTTTAACAAAGCAGCTAATTTACCTGCTCCTGGTACTGTCCCTGTGCCCAAGTAATTTGGCAGTACAAGGGCAAAGCACATCTTCAATGCCTGCCTTCCAAGCATGGGGAATCTCACTGACAGAGTGTCAGTGTGTTTTATGTAGAAACTCTAGTTCTGCCTCTATTTAAAATAATGCTGTGAGCAACATCGTGGTGCACAAAGACAGCATGAAATTCTTCCAGAGGTCACCCCCTTGTTAAACCCACTGTCCATCATTCTACATGTTTTGGATCATGTCCCTAAATAGTGAGCAAACTCCCTTCCTCCTCTTGTTTAATAACAGATGTGTGTAGAGTCTGCTATATATTAACTTGGGCGGCACACAGTGCCTTTTGAATTTTAAAGCTGCTGAAACCTGCTCATTTGATAAATTGAGTACAATTAAGGACATATTGGTATAGTTAATAAGATCATTCTGGTCTGTGTAGTTGCTACAACTGTTTCAGTTCCATTCAAGGGTGTAGTAACTAAGGGAAATGTAGCTCTGGATTCTTTTTTTCCTTTTCAAATCCGTTTTTCCTTTGCACAGACACGCACTCCAGCCACACTGCTTGTTTTGCTTTCCCTGGTAACGTAAAGAAAACAGAAGTGTTTGACCTGTGTGGGTCAGATCTTCAGCAAACAGGCAGAGGTTTGAGTGCCCTTAACCTTGCTGTGCCGGTCGAGGGGGTAGGGCTCACAATGAAAGGGATGTTTTCCTCATTTTTTTACAGGAGAGACTACATTCATATGTAAAAGAGTGAAACAGTGTGAAGTATGAAAGAAAATCTTCTCCCCAAGGGGATCAATGTGAAAGCTTTTATTATAAGAGGAGGGAAGTTCTTCACTACAGAAATTCTTAGTACTACTACATATGCAAATGTAGCTTTAAAAAGGATTGACTTAGGAAATCTGGGGTTTAAAATAAAGCATGGCATTATAAAAAGTAGGAAATAAAATTTTTGTTTAGTAAAATACAAATTTTGTATTTAATAAAAAATGCCAGAGAAAAGGTGGAATCTTTCCTTTTTGAGATAGTTTTCTCTTTCCACCCTCTCAAATTTGACTTAAATAAGCTCCAACCTTTGGATACCTTTCACCATTTATTGTCAAACTGACTATATTTACCTGAACTGTGCCAGCTCCCAGGGTCCTGGGAAGTGGTGTATAGTGTGAGAGATCTGGGATTGCAGTATTTGCTAAATCACTGTGGCATTAACATTAGCCAAAAATTTTACAAGAAATAATATATACTTTTTGTAAAATTTCTAATTGCTTTTTCTGTTGGGTAAGTTATCTAACTGTATAAGGTACTAGAACTGCATTACAGGGACTGATAACATTATAATAAAATTTTATTTGATGGGAGTTGGGTCTGATTTTGAATATAGCTTGCATAGGGAATCCTCTGTTTATACAGAAAACTGACAAAAGCACTGCAAAGAAACTGCAACCCTTCCGTTTTGAAATACTTTTCTCTTTTCTAATGATGGAGACCTTTTTAGAGCATCTCTGCCTGCTGTGAATTTACTTCATCCTTTCCTCTTCAAAGCATCTGTCAAGCGCTCTGGCAGATCCATATGCTTTCACCAAGCCCCACTGGCTCTGGCTTTCCCAAGCTCGGGTGCCCAGCTGGCCACAGCAGTTTGATTACTAGAAAGTGGGAAGAAGCAGAGCTCTGAGATTGACTTTAGGTCTAAATTCAAGCTCTCAGTAAATGTGTTTCCTTGTAATTGCAATCTGCCTGTCAAACTGATGATTCCCTTATGGATTTCTGTAATAGGACTAAAAACTTGTCTTTTTAAAGTGAATCCTCAATCTGATGAGTTTATTAATGAAATTAAAACCACTACAGCAAGGATGTTGTTAGACATGATATTTTGGAACGGAACTGTGCAGTGATAAATGGTATCTGCCAAATGAAAGATTAAGACCCAGCAGCAGATGTACAGAAATGCCTTAGCTTAAGATGATTGGTATCCAGGCCTGTGGACTTAGCACATTTTTCTCTAATTACAGCTTTTAATAGCTTCATTTGTAATGTTGTTCTTAATTACACTTGACAAAGAAACCTCTAATACTCTAGTGTGCTGTAATAAATTATTTTACCTTGCTTTTTTCATAATGTTTCTTCTACACCAGACAGTTAGCAAGTCAAATTTTTGGAAAAATAGAAATACCTGAGTAGAATCAAACACATGCTTACATTTTTCCAAATGCATATAGAAGGTATTTGTCACCAGAAGATGGAATTATTGGTATTAAGGCACTCAAGGCTGCTTTAAGTTCTGTGCCTCATGCTATGTATAGCTAGTAGAGTTGGTTTTGGCAGGTGAGGGTTTAAGTACTGATTTGCTGATAAGGTCTCCTGTTTCACACTTGGATGTTTTATCACCAATCTTGAAGTCATCTGAGTGTGGTTAAAATACTCACAAACTTCTACATGGCCCTGAAGTTGTTTTTCTTCTCCTCTTATGACCATCAGCTAAAGGATTTGTCCGCTTGTTTGCAACAATGAATACCACAATAGATATAAATGCAGGACAGAATGGAAATTTAACAGTTGAATATGAGGCATATCCAAAACCAAAGGAAGAAGTCTGGATGTACATGAACGAAACATTACAGAATTCCTCAGACCATGATGTCAAGTTCAAGACTGTGGGCAATAACAGGTAATATGCTTGGCTGCAGTGTAGATTTCACTCTGAAACAGCAGACTAGAGTCTGCTCTGGAAAGAGGAAAGTGGGGATGGTGAGAAAACTGTGGCAATAAAAGATGTAGTACGTGTAGCTTGCCACGGTAACTGGTGCAGTCTGCCGACCTACATTTGGAGCAGCACCGAGCTAACCGCACCATCTGAGGACCAGCTTGCTGTTTACTCACGACTCACCTACATTCCTGTCCAATAGGCAAAAAAGAGAATTAAGGTTGATTGTCTGCAGAAACGTCTTCACTGCCACAGCAGACCCCAGTACTCTGGAAAAAAGCTTATGTTTTTATTTCTGCTGTGCACTGTTCTCTCCTGATCCCTTGGCTTAAAAATCCAGTGAAGCACCTAGAACATGTGGCCTAGGTTGTGAATCTGAGTTCCTTCCTCAGTGAGAAGAGGAGCAGGTGATGATGCATGCATGGTCTGAGCCCGAGGCTCAGCTGCCACGCAGGCACACATCTGGGTGTTAGAAGTGCCAAAAAATCTGGATGCTGGAAGTTCAATGGCAATCATAATGTAAGATAAGAGTGTTTGCATGGATGTCTGCAGAAAATTCCCTCCCTATTTTCCATGCAGCAGTTGCCTGTTCAGAGCAAGTTGTGTGTGTTAGTAATGCTTAAGTTTTTTCTTTGCAGTTACACAAGTGAACTTCACCTTACACGCTTAAAAGGAACAGAAGGAGGCATTTACACATTTTTTGTGTCCAACTCTGATGCCAGCTCCTCTGTAACATTTAATGTCTATGTGAAAAGTAAGTAAAGTGAACAGTCTGAAATATTTCATTATCATAGTCATTGTATTTTATACAACATAATGTATGCACAAGATGTCACAGTGTGGTTCAGCATATGAGAGGCTTTCTGAAGTGAAGCACATGCTGGAAAACTAAATGTCAAGATATAAAAGTGCAGAGTACTCACACAAATCCACCTACTATCCAGCATGACCTTATATTCTAGCGAATGTATTCCAGAGATTACCAGAGAGCAGCTAGGTTGTTTATACAGAAGAAAAACCTGTAGCACCTGGAAACGTGATCTCAAAAATAAGTATGTATCATAGACCTTTTATAATTTGAGGTGGAGCAGGATACACAGGGATTATAATTTGCATTTTTGGCAACCAAGTCAAGCTTTTAATTGTTCTTAATTTGTTTGAGTTGGATGCAGAGTTTGAAAGCTTGTCAGGAGAATTACTCACATTTAGATGCCTTTTGGCATCTAAGTACTTCTGTATAATAGTATAAATCACCATTGTTTTAGAGAAATCTGCATAGCTTTACAAATGTGTTTCTTGTCATCTTTGGGACATGCTTGTTAAGACAGAGCACTGGCCTCAGTTCCAAATAGCATTCTTCAAGACAAAAGCTAAACTTCAAAATTAATTCAATGAAACCTTCAGAAAACCCTGTGTTTAGCAGAGCCCTCCTCATAGAACATTTCATGCGCTCAGCTGACAAATATTGGCTGCTGCTAAAGGCCAGGCTTAAGGAAAATTAAACCAAGAGGGACTTTGAGCCCAGCAGGAGGAACCGTATCGAAAGTAAGTGGATGTGCTGCAAATGCAGTTTTGTGTTGCTGCTATGCTTAGGCAGCAATGTGTCCTTTTCCAAGCACAGTTTTATGTAGAGGATTGTCAAGCCTTCCACAAATGCATCAAGTCCTTGCTGTTAAATTCTTCTCATTTATCATTGAAGATCAACATTTGTAGCATCTCTATTAGCAGTGACATAGTTTGGATTTAGAAATGTCACTTGGGCTCCTTTCAGAACATGGTATTTCTTCCTTCATCTATGAATGTTGACACTTACATTGTGCCTTCTATTTCCTAGCTCTGATTTCTGAGATAAGGCCACTGGTGATCTCAGATCTCCTTTGTCTCATGAGTGAGCGTGGGTCACAGTCATGAGGGATACCTCTAGTGTGTCAAAGATTAATGGAGCAAAATGTTAAGCCAGAAGTTTTAATTTCTCTGAAGGAGTGGGAGAAATTGCAGGTTGCCTATAATCTGGGCACAAGAACTGAAAAACCACTATTTCACAGTTTTGGCATCATCAGGTGTCAGTTCTCAATGCAGATCTCCATGTTGCTGCTTTTTAGGCATTTGCTGCTTAATAAAAGCTGAAAATCCCTGTGAATTATGGTTAGGAAACCAGACCAGGAAGAGAGAATAGAGAAGTGGAATGGACAAGGCAAGAAGGAGCACAGACACTTTTGTTCTTCTAAATGGTTTGTCCATACAACTGGCAGCCTTCCAGTCTTTTTCTTTCTTCAACTACTGGTCTTGTCAGTAGCAAGATCAGTCTTGGGATGCTGTGGGGACATGTAAGCAGTCTCATAGAGCCCACGCTGATGTGCACTGTGGCCCTGGGTGGATTGCAGCCATGGCTGAAGCAATTGAATTTGATGCACTTGACTCAGAAAGTTTCTTTTGGCATTTTGACTAAGCTCCTGTAAACATTTTTTCATTTTGAAAAAGAGAGATTAATAGATCGGTCTGTCTAGGGGTTGTTTTTAACAACAGCAATCCCTAGAAAAGAGGTTTTTGCTGGCTTGTAAAATGCTCAGCATTTAGCTGTGAAACACAAACTGCATGGCAATGTACCATATTTTTTGACATATCAGAGTAACTGCCAAAGGTGAGTCATATGTGGGTGGGTCAGATCTGATCTAAAGGTGTGTCCTCACCTGACATTGTTGTCAGGGATTTTGCATAAATTGCTTAGCTGTAGCTCGTGATGTTTACATGTCTGGCTTGGGCATGTAATCAGCAGAAAATAACCAAACAGGTAAAACAGGATTCATAATCAGGAGAATGTCTTCACGTAAACAAATACCGATGCTGAAGCATTTGCTAAAAGACATGACAAACCCCGTGCAGAAGTACTTGGCTTGGATTTAAACATATTTACCAATTGCATATGCCAATCTGAAACAATACTAAATTGCTTTTTAAATTGTGTAGTAATTCATAATAAATGTATAGAGGTAAGCAGCTCTAAAATTAGGAGCCAAAAAGAAAATTACAGCTTGACAAGCAGCATACTGTACTCAATTACAATTAAGAAAGTGTGGAAATCTCCAGAGTGGCAAGGTATTGTGTATCTAGCAATTAGCAGAGGGATCTTCCAACTAGTAACTGAATTTAGTGCAAAATAATATCTCAGCTTAATTATAGTCAACAAAACATTATCTATGCAGTTAGAGCTCCTGCTGCAAAGAGAAAACTGGTCATGGTATTATAGATCCCATGAAGCCAAGCTCAGTTGTTTTCCTGTCATTGGACTATGCAGTGAACCATGAGGAATCACCATGGTATTGTAAAAAGATTTGTTACAATCCAGATTTGTAGCTCCAGCAGGAAGAAGCTCTCTTTTTGTCGGGGATGACTGACAATACCTATTAAGTGTTACTTTTTAGACATTTACTTCATTAACAATGAAGGAAGGGAAACTGGCAATAGAAAGCAATTAAGTGCAGAATTCCATTATACAGAACATTGAATTAAAATAGAAGTGACCTCTTATAAGTCGTCTTTGATATATTCAGAGTCAGCATTAATAGAAGTTGAAAAGCAATTAATAAACTTAGTGAAATTAGAAATTTAAGACATTTAATGCCTGATTACAGAAGGCTGTATGTATATATGCTGAGTAATATAATGTTAAATATTTAGGGGGTTAAAGTCAGAACAGTTAGCAACATCTAGTCATTAGGAGTCTGATAGCAGGAGGGGTAATTAGGCAGTGCAAGTCATAAAATCTAGCACAGTAAAATCCCTTTTAAAAAGAAGATACGTGGTGACGGCGTGGCATGCATCTGTTTGCAAAAGCCAGGCCCTCTTTGCTCCAGCATCCCCTGAAGTACCTACAGGGGTGGTTGAGGAAGGTGCTCTGGCTGCCAGAAAGGGCTGCAGGTGCTGAGATGCATGGCCTGAGCTGGCAAAGGAGCAGCCAGTGGTGATTGCCGTTGCAGCTGTCTCAGCCCCCTTGGGTACTACTGTGGGGGCTCTTTGCTGCCTCAAGTGAAATGCATCCCTTAATATCTCTGAGCCAGAGGGGCTTGGGAGCCCTCAGTGCTGGTGGGAGAGGCTGATCGTGCTAATTGCCACATCAAAGTGCTTCACTGGGCACATGACAGGCAGAGCTGCTCCTAGGTCAGCACTTCTCAGAGGTTGCTGCAGCTCAGCTTCCCATGGCAGCAAGGCTGGACCGCTCTGCCTGGGCTGCACAGCCTCTCATGTCCCCACTCTTGCAGGGTGAGGCCATGCGGGCTCATGGCCACGTAGACAGGCTTTTATTGTGCTAGGTTTTTACAGTAGAAAGAGCCTAACTACTATGGGCATTTTTATTTCCCTCATTCAGCTTCAGATTGAAGACCAACTCGCACTGTACTTTTTCCATGGCTTAATGCACAGATGCCTCATATTTGACTTCTCAGTTCTCTCATTTCTTGGGTTACATTGTGCTGTAATGTTGCCTAAAACACAGCCTATAACTAAACAAATAGCACATGGGTTGTAGTTTATCTAACTTCAATTTCACAATCCAGCCATTTTGATTGGAATTTCAGAAATGTGAATTACATGTGTTCTGTGAGCACTGAGGCTGGGTGAGATGCTGTGTGCTCTCAGAAAGTTCTTCACCAAATGAGTAATGCTGAAAATCAGTCTCAACATTTTGCAACAATGTTTGGTTCTTGGTGTTTTGTATAAAACACAACATGCGGATTTAGAAATGAAAGAACATTCAGTTCTTGTTACATGAGTCACGAGGAGGTGGTGTGTGATTGAGAATATACGTGTGCTTTGTTGACTCCAGTTTAATCAGGGAGTAGAATATTCATTAAAAACTAACGCTGTGCAGTCTTCGTACATGGGTTTCATCTGAAATAAATCTGTTTTCCCATTGCAGCCTATACAGCTTCACTACTTTCTAGAATTAGGAGTTCATCTTACATTTCTGTAAAGCCATATTAACTGATAATGGGCTCTTAACTTGTATCTGTCACGTGAGCAGAATCATTGCAATGTAATCTTTCACAGTATCTTTCATTAACTTCTGTTTGGATGATTTTGCAAGGAAGCTAAGGTTGTTAAGGGAAGTAAGGTTTCAGTTCCATCAGAAAAAAAAAATCTTGCTGTGTTGGTGGTACTCTTGGCTGAAGCCTATGACACTGGACTAATGACTCTGAAGTCCACCTGACTGCACGTGTTTCCTTGAAACAGGGACTTCTAAACCAACTGCAGGACTAACTCCTGTGCAGCATGTGACAGAAGGCATTGGCTAGATTAATTGCTTTCTAAACTACCAGAGCAATCACAAATTCTCATTTGGAAAGCTAATACCTTCAGCCCAGTGTTGGCTTCCTCTACCTGGAATGTTTCAGAGAATCAGGCAGTTGGGCAGTTCAGTATCTTATAGAGGTGTGTGTCCTCTGTTGGGAGGCTTGCACTGGTTGCCTTGCATTGTGTTTCCTTTCCTGGCTGCAGCAGTAATATTGAATACACAGGGCAGATGTAAGAGGGATGTGGTTTGACAGATTTAGTACACTCTTAACTGGGAAGAAACTGTCCTTTTTACAGATGGGTAAAGTCACACTGTGCAGGAATGGGAACTTTACCATTGTTCTAAGCACACGCTTCTTTGGGTTGTTTAAGCTCTTAGCTTTGGTGGTTTAGGATCCTTCATCAAATCAAATACTCAGGGGAGATGAGGTATTCTTGTAATGTCCAGCCCAAGCATTCAGTGTAAGAGCTAATATTTTCACAGATGTTAGATTTTTGCAGGATACTGGTTCAGACCCAGACATCCTTGAGCATAAGAAAGTCTTGCTCACCTGAGTGATTGCATGGATTATGAGGCACACAGGTTGCTGATGTGAAGAGCAAATAGCAGTGTACATTCTGTGTTCCCCTAGTGGGTGACTATTGCTTTTCTTTATTGCAGCAAAGCCTGAGATTCTCACTCTGGATATACTTAGCAATGGTGTTCTCCAGTGTGTAGCTGCTGGATTCCCAGCCCCTACCATATACTGGTACTTTTGCCCAGGAACTGAGCAGAGGTAAGTTAAGTAAGCAACAGTCTCCAAAGGTTGTTTTAGGTGCAACACATCCAATTGCTAACTACAGATTAAGAAAATGAAATTACTTGGTTACATTCAAATGTTGCATCGTGGTTTTCATGCTTTTTGGCATGGCATTATTTGCAGTATTTTGTGAGAGCGCAGGGATACATTTCATTTTTCTCCTTTGTATTCTGTCCTTGAAAGGGGAATAACCAACACTTGCTGTGTAAAAGTAAAAGATAAAGTTTCTGTTGCAAGCTAGTTATGGCTTTTATCTGCTTGGCCCCAGATGACACATGTTCTATATGCAATTTCACAGAATGGCAATCACAGAATCACTTGTGAATATGGCTGTTATAATTTGTTTTACTGTGTAATGAAGTAATTTTTCCAGACATAATGTAATTAGATTTCTGTTCACATGAAACATATGACAAGTAAACAAGTCCAGTGTTGCTATGAATGAAATTGGGTGTTTTTAAAACCAGGTGTTTATAAGAAGATTGTAGAGTTTCCCTGTGAAGTGAGTGAGCATTTGTGAAGCAAGTTTTCAGGTTTTGCTTGACTTCACCCATGGTTATATAATACTAGCAAGTAATGGGTCTCTTTCCCACTGGAGTAATTTTTTAAATGTCTGAAATAATTATTTCCTTAATGATTTCAAATAATACCTGTTTTAAAATCTTAAATGTGTGCTCATGTAGTAAATATGTGACATATGAAGGAGAAGCAATATCTTGAGAGAAAAGAACGGTCTGTTTTCTGACTGCCTATAAGCTTCATGGTGTTCATGTATATCATGGACTTCTTTTGTGCTGTAATTAGATGATGCTTTGGAAACATTTTCAGAAGTGGGCAATAATCCACAACTGCTTGATAATGAAATTGAAAATGTATGTTGAATGGTATAAAACCCATAGAGAAGTTACAGACCTGTAGGTATGTGTAACCAAAAGCAAATGCAAAGACGTCGTGGTCTCCAGTTGGGCCAGGCTAGGTGTATGTATCCATTTTTCCCACTTCATACAAGATGTGAGTCACTGTGAATAGGCTGTTTCAGGGTTTAGATCTTCAACTGAAACCCTTTGTGGACCAGAATTGTTCAGTTCTCTGTTGGTCTGGCACTCCAGGTAGCAATCCACTGCAGGTAACTGTCAGTATTGTTTCTGCAGGTGTTTTGATTCACCAACAATATCCCCCATGGATGTCAAAGTTGGTTACACAAATTCATCAGCCCCGTCATTTGAGCGGATCCTGGTTGAAAGCACCATTAACGCCAGCATGTTCAGGAGCACCGGCACCGTGTGCTGTGAGGCCTCCAGCAACGGGGACAGGAGCTCTGCTTTCTTCAACTTTGCTATTAAAGGTAACAGCCACAGAACATGGGTGGTGTGTGGCTCTTTCTGGAAAAGGATTTTGAGTGGTTTAGCTGTGAGAAGGTTACAGTACTGTGGCTGAGCACATGATAACATACTTTGTTGCATGTTCTGCCTGTCAAAGTCTTGCTTTAATTTCTCAATGACTATTGTGGTACTGTCTTTTTATGGCACCTGTTCTGCAGTGCAGTAGGTAGGTGTTTTTTTCTGTCTATGCAGCACAGAGGAAAACCACCTGCAGCATTACCCTGACTTTCCTCCTCTCTGTCCCTTTTGTTTTCCTGTTTTTCTGTTTTGACTATTTAGGCCATCACTTCTTTTTTCAAAGAAAGATTGCATTTTATTTCAGGTTTTTACAATGTCTCAGGAAAAATGCAGTCCCCAACTTGCCTGGAGCCTTAGTGTCCTGCTGCTATAAAAGAAGTAACAACAACATGCTGCAAAAGGGCTTATGAGTTTTGTAGTGGTATTTGTAGGTTTGTGGGGGAGAAGAAAAACCCACTAGAACATAGATGATTTGAAATGTGTTTGTAAAGCTGTACTCTTCTTTGCAAAACCAAATGTTCTGCTTCTTTTTTTTCTGTTACACCCAGATATAACATACAAATAAATACACCAGATTTGGGACAGATGGGTTGTAGTAGAATTGTATTTCTTCACTACTTGGCACAACCTCTCCTTGTAAAGACTGTGCTGTAGTGATCATGCTTAGGTGGGGGGCAAAGGGGAGGAGACGAAATTAGGACTTCAGATAAAAGCTTCTTTCTTTAACCTAACTTGATTGAGATCATGCAAACCCCTTGCATTAACTGATCTTAGTGCCAAATTAATGAAGCTGAGACTCCAAAGGCATCGAACTGCATGGTTTCTGTGCCAGCTCCGTCTCCCACAGCTCATTCAGGAAAGACATGCTGATAAACCTGGAGCACATCTGGGAAAGTCAAATCCCCAAACTGTATTTCAAAAAGAAGAGCCAAGAAAAGGTTTTCACCTGCATCTTTTTAATTTAGTTTTTCTTGTCCAGTATTTTTAGGAGAATTTTCTGTTTCTTTTCAGAGCAAATCCGTACACATACCCTTTTCACCCCTTTACTAACTGCATTTGGAGTTGCTGCGGGACTGATGTGTATCATAGTCATGATCCTGGTGTACGTATATTTGCAGGTAAAATCAGAAGCCCCTTTGCCCAAACTAAACAAGTGTGTGAGCTACTTGTTGAGTCTTCAGTAGTAACATCAGTTCTCTTTCTTTTCCAGAAACCCAAGTATGAAGTTCAGTGGAAAGTTGTTGAAGAAATAAATGGAAACAACTATGTTTACATAGATCCAACACAGCTTCCTTATGATCACAAATGGGAATTTCCTAGAAACCGTTTAAGTTTTGGTTAGTTTAGATTTATTTAACTTCATCTGCAAGGTGGAACCTTCAGGTCTCATATGAGACTCTGGTCAAACACAGCAGGGTTTTGTCACAAAGTTGTTGCACAATTATGCAGATAGTGATAATTGCTCATTCTTGCCTTGGGACAAAAGGCAAGCAGGCATATCTGCAATAGCTTCCTTGATATAATAAAATAAAATGTTGAGCCCTACAGGAGGAAGTACTCAAAGTTGTTACAAAGTATTTTGTTTGCTTTATTAGGTAAAACCCTTGGCGCTGGAGCTTTTGGGAAAGTTGTTGAAGCCACTGCTTATGGTTTATTTAAGTCTGATGCTGCTATGACGGTAGCAGTAAAGATGTTGAAAAGTAAGTTGCTGTAGTATATTACAGATATACCGTGTTTTCTCTCTTCCATCTGGCTGGTGTGTTACATACTGAGTGCTATGCTTTGCCTTGCAGCCAGTGCCCATTCAACAGAGAGAGAAGCCTTGATGTCAGAGCTCAAAGTGCTGAGTTACCTTGGAAACCACATTAATATTGTGAATCTGCTCGGAGCTTGCACTATTGGAGGTGGGGTTATCTGCAGATTGTTGATTATTTCTGTTCTTTTCTAATTGCCAGGAGGATGGACTTTTTGAGGAAGAATCCAAGGTGCAGTTCTAAGTGTAGAAATGATAAATTTCATCTTACAATCTTACATTTCATGCTTAGACAGGTTGCAGATCATCATGATAATCACCTGTGGTTTACTGAATCTAGATTTTAGGCTCATCGTAAAACCAGTAGTAAGACCAAAGTAGCTGCAGCTAGACAGGAAGGTTGCTTTTGTTCTCTTTCATGTGAACCATTGGGTGCTTTCTTCTTGAGAGATAACAAAACGTATGGTATAAATTTTCACCTCCACCACACTGTTCCTCATTAATGAGAACTTGTTCCTTGTTGGTATCCAAGGTGAAGTCAACAGGCTTGTCTTCTCTAGTCTTCCAGCCTACTGTTTAAACTGCAAATGTATCTGTCAAGGCACCAATAAAAGTACGAATTCTAAGCAACAGAAAGTTGAGAAAAGTAATTTTCCACAAAAAGCATTGCACAACCATAATGTTTTATATTTAGTATTAACTTCATAAGTTTGTTTTCTTACACAATAAAACTACAAAACTTACAGCTAGAAAATCTCCTGAAGTGTCAATAGAGTGATAGAAACCTGTATTTTTAATTTGTATGCATTTTAATATGAAAGATGGTATTGATTCTTACACATTTTTCAAAGAAAAGAATCTTGTAAAAATTCCTAGTTTTAGGCAAAGGCAAAATATTTCTCACAATTAATGATTTAAAAATAGGATGAAACAATTTTGTTCAAGCATCCAACTAAGCCGACTCACGGGCCCCATTGCATATCTCTCTTAGTAGAAAAAAAAGTCTTGTCTGTAAGAAAATCACACCACAGACACTTCTTTTGCTATTGTGAAAGCTATAATTTTTAACTGCAGAAAAATGGAAATAAACCAGTGAAGTTAGGAAACGATGGCACAGAGTAAACTTAGAGATGAAATAACACGCAGTGTAATTACATATTCAAGGTGCATAGCTGGAGTCATTCACTCAAAAGACATATATTTGATCTATAAACATTGATGCTGAAGATGACTTGATTCCCTTTTCTGATTTCATTTTAATATTCTAAGACCTTGTGCAATGTAGTTTTCTGTGGCAGCAGGCTGTTCTGTTCGAATGATTTTTCCTATTATACTGCAGAATGTAACACTCTACATCATTTCCGAAACATTACTGAAGGAGTGTGAAGCTCTACTGTAAACAGAAGTGAATCAAAAGGATTAATGTTTGAAGCTTGAGTTACTCTTAATGTTTGGAACAAATAACTTCCTTCAGGAAGTGAGCAAAATCAAACAGATGTGTCTGGACAGAAACATTATCACATGAAAAAAGAGAAAAAGACTTATTTGTTTAATTTTTATACAATGCTGTGCTATTGAGGGGCAGAACATTAATTGGGACACAGCTTTAGCTTGACCATAGTTGTTCATCTGTGAAAGGGAGGATGCTGGGTTACTTATCTATAACTTTTCAAGTCTAGACAGTGCTAGACAGTGTGATTTTTTAATAGTCCAGCCTGTGTGCTTCACTGAATGCTAGCTTTATGTAAGGTTTTCTGCTTTGAACACAATACTCACCAGCTTTCTAAACCTTACATGCATCTACAGGGCCCACTCTGGTCATTACAGAATATTGCTGTTATGGCGATCTTTTGAATTTTCTGAGACGGAAACGAGATTCATTTATTTGTCCAAAACATGAAGAACATGCAGATGCAGCTGTTTATGAGAACCTTTTGCATCAGTCAGAGCCTGCAGCGTAAGTATGACCTGCTGAAATGTACTTGTGTTTTTAGAAGATAGGGAAGGAGAAGAAATCAAAGTTTATTAGGGATAAGAGGTGTGGAGAAACATTTAATGCAGCAGGCTTTGAAGATTCTCTGCTGCACAAGAAAAAAATTTAATTAAGAGGCTATTTGTTCAGGGGGTGGTTTATTCCAACAATGTCATTATATACAGAGTGGATTGTATGTGCTCTTTGTTTTTCTTCTTTATCAAATTTTCTGCAGTTATTTCATGCACCTCCTTGGCTCCAATTTTTTGTACATATTTATGTTTATTGCTATTAAACTTTGGTAGTGCTTATTTGGCACTTCAAATGACAATTTCCCCAGTGTCAGGCCGTTAGTACCCTGAGTTCTCCCAAATTCCTACCTTCAGAAATGATTTTTTAAAAATATCTAACCAATGTCTTAAAATGTCAGTAGCAGGCTGCCTCTGACAGCTCACTGCGCTTTGTGGTGAAACAACCTGTCTCATGGCTCTGAGATTGCTCTTGCACTTAATTCTCCTGTATATTTTTAACTGCTGTGTTTTATATACCATCCCAGAGTTCTTTCCAAGGGCGTTTCCAAGCAGATTTCCTTCCATTTGCAAAGTGAGAGACAGCTTACCAAAACCCTCGGGCCATTAAAATACCTGCCCATTCTAAATTTTAGTCTTTCTATTGCCCCAGTGGGCCTGTTACTTTGTGTTGGCAGTCAAAAAAGAAGCAGGCAGACCCAAGGAGCTGGAAAAGTTCTTTATCCCAGCAAGGCATAGTACTGGTGAAGCTGTTTGTGCCATGGCAATAAATGGGTAGCTGGGGATGCACCAGAGAGGTTGAGACCACTGGGATGATGAACATAAGGCTGTGATTTGCCATTGGAGGTGTGCTCTCTGTTCAGTGAAGGGATTGCGCTGTTTAAGCATATTGAGTTATTGTAAAATGAGTTTACAAACGGCAAATTGTAAACTGAGTTATTAACAGCAGAGTATTTACAAGATTCTTGTGTTAGCATTTACTGCTGCTGAATGTATAGGTGTGTTTCTGGTGGTAACTAAAGCTATTGGTGATCTCATTGCACCTTCCCATGTTAGCTCTGTGGCTGCATTTATTGTCCTTAAACTAAGCAGATGTTTCAGGCTTAGGAAGTATATGAATTCTAATGGTAATGAAGTGAAAAGTGCCAAAGTACATCCATCATTTCCAAAGGTGCCTAAACTGTATTTATAAACCATATAGTAATGAAAATCTGTACATTTGAATTATATATAGCAATAAGAAAATTTAAACTTGAAAGAATCTAGCAGATGGCTGTCCCAAGACTTAGCTGATCTTTTGAAATATATGTGAATCCCCTACGGAACTTTGGGAATTTCTGAATTTAACATTTTTTACCATTTGTCTTCTGCATTTCAATTGTCAATTGAACTGCTGAAATAGTCTGGTAGAAGTTGGCCTAAGCAGAAAAAGAAAGCACTAGCAGATCCTGTAAAACATCTGGATGTTAATATAAAGAGAATGAAGTCTGTATAAACAGTATTTATATGAATGGTTTTGTTTACTCACCTGAGCCAAACTCCAAACTTTGAGGTGTACCATTAACTGTACCAACAAACCTCTCTTTCTGTACAGGCATTTCCTCATTTTTTTTCACACACTCATGAATTTCCAGTTAACTGATCATCTGTAAATCAATTATTCAGAAGGTTGGCTTGTTGCTGGCTTTTTGTTTGGATAGCTTTTGAGACCTTTTTCACTAAACTATGTTTCTTTTGTTCTGCTGCCTCTACAGTGATGTTGCCAATGAGTACATGGACATGAAACCAGGAGTGTCATATGCAGTACCACCAAAGGCTGACAAGAAACGACCTGTGAAGTCTGGTGAGTTCAGTGACAAGGAATTCTGTTTGCTGATAGGAGTGCAGGAAGACAGGCTTCATGCCTGTTCAGTTTTAGCATATTTGTCTTTTGTGAATGGGGACACTTAAAACTGAGTAATTGCTGTGAGAAGGCTTGAAAAAGAACAATATGCTAAATTACAGTGTCCTGTATTTCTTCACACTTAAATGGAGTATCAGGATTATTTTTCCTTTTTGGTGATGGGCTATTTATGTGATTCTAGACTGGTACTTACTAAAATTACTGTTTTGTTTAATGTCAAAACAACTCTGCGTGATTTGTACATGATTACACTCGCTTAACTCAAAAGCTGTTGTTGTTTACATTGTGTAGGATCCTACACTGATCAGGATGTTACCCTTTCTATGCCGGAAGATGATGAACTTGCTTTAGATGTAGAAGATCTGCTAAGTTTTTCTTACCAGGTGGCAAAGGGCATGAGCTTCCTTGCCTCCAAAAACGTAAGTTCAGAATTTTTCAGAGATGGACAGAATCAGTAGATTTTTTTGTTACTTTCAGTGTTTTAAAGTGATCTGTGTGTTTAAATGGTGAATATTTCTATGTTCTTTTCAACAAGCACTGCGAACTATAGGCTCCCTCTCATACCTGAAGCTTTACATGGTGTTGGAGTTATGTACAGTGCTTATTGGCCAAAAATGATGTTTTATACCCCCTAAAACAGAGGTCAATGTGAAGCAGTGTTGTTGTATATCCACTGCTGTGGGTAGTAGAATCAGTGCCATGGTATCTATTTGCATGAGTTTCAAACAGCACTGCACTTGCTACTTCTCTCATGCAGAATACTGCCTTAAAGAGGGGAGGTATCACATTGTGTGGTCTTTTTGTAAGCATGGCTTAATTCACAGGAGATGTCTTGATTTTTAGTTTTCTGGAAAGATAAGATCAGCTTAGAGACCCACAAAAAATCTTCATTGACTACACTGAACATAATAGACATTCCTCTGGGTTTCATAGGAGAGGTATTGCATAACAGAAGGGGATTTATAAAGAAGTCTTAAGCACAGCATAATTAGTATATCCCTGTGGCTATTCTTGCATTTTATTGCAAAAGTGCCATTCAACATGTAAACATTATAACTAATGTAATGTAACTACTACAGGTGCACCTTAAATAAAGTACAAAACCAAACTTAGGCAATTCAAGGAAAGGAAGACAATCCTGGAGTCCTGTGTTACTATTGGGAAATGTATTTTGAATTCTGCTCTGAGGAAAGCGCACATTAAAACTTGCTTTTGCACTTGTTTTTTTTTTCTCCCACTGCTCCTTCTTCCAAACCAAAGCATAAGCTTCCCTTTAGTTTATTTTTCATCTATCAACACATTCAAAACAGGCCTGACATGCAAACATATCATATTACAGATGAAACACAGATTCACCACTCTCCTGCATCCTTCACTGTTGAGGACATGCAGTGCTCAGCACACTCATTCTGTATTTCTTCTGTTTTCCTAAAGAGTAGCCCCTGGATCCATTATGTATCATTTGTGGTGACTTTTTCTTTATAGTCCTTCCATTTTTACAGACACAGTGGCATTAAATGGCAGCAAAGGCAGTAAAGAATGTAACATCACCTCACCTTGAGGAGGGGAGGTAATGTGCAGTATTGCTTTGGCAGTGCTGAGTTAACACCTATATCACAGAATTAAACTGCAGTGCACTAATGTGTTACTGGTCCTCTTCAGTTGTGTATACTTACACTCTTTGGGCTCCAGCAGTTGAGTTAGTTAATGCAGACTGCTGTGGGCTGGTAGATAAGGTGCCTCAGATTGCCTCACATACCTGAGGCAGGAGGGTCCATGAAGACCAGCGCACAGAGTGCTCAGCTGCTCTTCCACAGCTTGTCAAGGCTGTGCAGGAGTTGGGATAGGAGCTTGTTCTGGGAGGGCAGCTGCCTTAAGCAGTTGGTGCCTTCATCAGAGCTTCCTCCCTTGGACAAAGTCTCTATATTCAATGCAAACTGCACTGATTTTGGAGGAACAAGGCAGAGCCATACTGACTCTTGGCAGTTCCTTTGCCTTGCTGCTTCAGTGCTGTGTGACAGCTTCACATATGCAAAGTGCAGAATGCATTGTATGCAGAGGTGAACAGGAGTCTACCAAAACAGTGGAACTAGTAAAAATCATTCCTCGTGTAAGCATGCTAAAGGGACAGAGATTAAGTTACTTGTGCAAGCTGCAGTTACATTCTCAGCTTGATTTTCATAACCTCTGATATTTTAGGTCATTTTTTTTGGCTAGAAATTCCAAAAGTTCTGTATTTCAAAGAAAAAAGGAAAATTGAACTCTCTTCAGTTATATTTTAGACAGCTGTGGCCTGCATGGTACATACCATCAGTAAAGCTGAAGCTTAATACTCTTCTTTCCAGATGAAAGAAGAAATCATTTAGTTAGAGAATCACCTCCATTCTCTAGCAAACACAGATGGGCTCCACAGTTTTATACAAAGAAACGCAGGTGCTGGAAAACTCAGACACCCTTCTGGAACTGCAGTTACCAACACATGCCCACTTCTAAAGTAAAAACTGGAATACAAGGTGGTTAGGTCACTGAATGCATGAGCATCCATTGAAAGATACTGGCATGTGAGAATTTCCATATTTTAAAATACTTAAGTCTGCTTAACCTGTTGTAGGTACATAATAATTCAGCTTTTCCAGATGAGTATTTCTGTTACAGGATGCAGTTTCTGTGTTTGTGTGCTTTGAAGTTGTTACCATAATTTCCCCTATTTTCAGATTTTCAGCACTTCTATATCAATGACAATAGCTACTTCACATAATATTGGGAATATTTTGGAAACAAACCACACTTTCCCCTCTATTTTTTCCTGTATTAGGAAACAAGCCAATGATGATTTTGATAAATTAGAACAAAGTACATTAAAATTTAGCTGAGAGTGTGAAACACTGCAAAATTCAATGACTGTGACTGGTATTTTCTAAACTAAATGCATAGACAACCTTATTACTGTGGATTGATGTAATTATTGTAAAGATACAAGATCAGAATGTTTACTCATCTGAGTAAGCTTATTAGCACATGGCTTCATTGTGATTTACAGCTTGCCTTAAAATGCATAATACAGTAAGTTACATAGCTAAGTAAACATGTAACCAAGCCTGTTAGGAATATGATCAACTAGTTTTGTTTGTTTGTCTATTATTTAGTGCATTCATAGAGATCTGGCCGCAAGAAATATTCTTCTAACTCATGGTCGAATTACCAAAATCTGTGACTTTGGCCTGGCAAGAGATATAAGGAATGACTCAAATTACGTGGTCAAAGGAAATGTAAGTATACATGATACTTAATACACTTGTTTTAAGTTAAGCAAGTTCCTGTTGTCTTGATGTGCAAACAAAAGTCTTTTTTAGTTAGATGGAAATTTGGATTTTCCAGTTCTGGTGTGTGTATGTATACATCTATCTGTGTTGGCTAGGAGGGGAAATTTCTGACATAGATGTGTGTGCTGACAAAATTCTTAGTTTATACTTGTTATACTGGAAAATATGTGCTCATAGTTGAATGCATGTTGTAGTGAAGGAAATGTTTTTTCTGCACCAATATAATGTCCAGTCTTCTTATTATACATGAATGTACTCAAAAGTACTGATCTGTAATTGCTAGTTTTGACATGGAAATACTCTAGTATTCCAGTAGTAAATTTTGGAATTATTTGGAAACATTATCCCTGGGCATTGCACTATTTGTCAGTTATTGAAATATTTATTTTAAAAATATCTAAATAATCAGGGCTTTGCAGCTTCTCCTTTTCTGTAAGGGAGCACTCAGACAATGAAAACTGAAGTGTGAATTTACTGATTAGAGCATCAATGAGAGGCAAAACCATCTTGGTTCCCTCTGATTCAATAGAGATCCTAACCTCATATGTGTAGCAAACACAGCTTTAGCTTGCAGCTGTAGTTCAAACCCTGTAACAGGGTTGGAACAAGACACTATATTTTGATGAGAAAAGTTTAAAACCTCCCATGTAGAAGAGTACCGACCTCACAAGTACCTATTAAACCTCTGGAGGGGTACAAAGGCACTTTGAAGTGATGCAGATTACCTTGACAGCACTTGCAGTCCCCTTTAAAGTGCCAGAGCAGTAAAAAGAGCCCTACTACAAAAGAAAATCGAGCTTCTCTGTGGTTAAGCTGGGGAAATGTTTATGAAGTATAGGTATTTTGCATCTCAAACTGATTTATGCTGCCTGGCTTAGTGTTCTAAGTCTGTGTCAGATAGGTGCAGCCAGCTGCTGCCTTCAGAGTACGTATGCTTTCACTTGCACAGTTTTTCAAAGGAGAAGATCCCTGTTCACCAAGGCAGCCCTTGTCCCTAGTTCAGCTGAGGGCTCCATGATCTTAATGATGAGGGCTGATCATTACTTAGGGGCTTGACAGCAAATGAACTAAAGCTTACCTGTCCTGCCTTTGGCAAGCTGATAAAGAAAGAAAATGGCACACCTGAGCATCTCTCACCGAAGGAGTTTGCCACTCAGATAACTTCAGTCAATCCATGGTACCTCAGGTATGACATAACTCTGGTGCTGTGCTGTTACCCAGCAGGCCTTGATGTCTCAGGTACCTACAGCATTCTTATTTTAGGCTGTGAGACAGGTTTATTGGTTTTCTTCAAAACAATGTCAGTACCAGCCACTGGTTCAGGTTAGGGAGCAGTAGGAGCTGAAATGATTCATGAGTGCCTGCTGTGACAAAATATTGAGTAGTGTTTAGTGTAACCAAGCTACTTTCAGGCTCAAGGTCAGGTCAAGAGCTGCCTGATCATAAAGGGTCCTGGGAGTAGGAAGTTTAAACAGCAGCTTAGGAGGGAAGTGTGCAACTGAGTTTTATTTGTCTAGGTTATCCATTAAGTTTTCTGAGTTCATAGAATCACAGAATCATAGAATGGTTTGGGTTGGAAGGACCTTCTAAGATCATCTAGTCCAACACCACTGCCATGGGCAAGGACATCTTGTCACTAGATCAGTTTGCTTAGAGAGCCATGCAATCTGACCTTGAACATCTCCAGTGTTGGAAATGTTGCCCAGATGAAGTATCCACAACCTCTCTGGACCACCTGTTCCAGTCTCTCACTATCCTCATCATAATTTTTTTCCTTGTTTCCAATCTAAATCCATGCCCTTTCAGTTTAAAACCATTTTTCCTTGTTCAGTCATCACAAGCCCCAGTAAAAAGTCTCTTTCCATCTTTGTTGTAAGTCCTCTTTATATAGGCCACGATGAGGTCTCCCTTCTCTTCTCCAGACTGAATAACCCCAGCTCTCTCAAACTTTCTTCACATGAGATGTGTTCAAGCCTTCTGATCATTGGGAGAAAGAAGTCTGTTTTTTCCAAAGCAGGAAGAATGTTTAGGACAGAGGTCTGACCAGCTCCTACAATCAGACAAGGAAAGGGCAAACCAGGGAGAGAAAGGTGGAAGCAAATGCAAAGGCTTCCTGTGTCCTTTCTTCTGCTCCAGTTAGCATTCATAAGGGATCTTTCCATTCCCACACAAACTTAAAAAAAAAAATCACAGAATCACAGAATTGTTCAGGTGGTAAAAGGCCTTTTAGATCATTCACTCCAACTGCTAACCCAGCACTACCAAGTCCCCTAAACCATTTCTCTAAGCCCCACATCTAACATGTTTTTTAAATATGTCCAGGGATGGTGACTCCATCACTTCCCCAGGCAGCCTATTCCAATGCTTGACAGCCCTTTTGGTGAAGAATTTTTCCTGATATCCAATTCAAACCTCCCCTGGCACAATTCAAGGCCATTTTCTGTGATCCTGTCACTTGTTGTGTAGAAGAGACAGATCCCCACCTTGCTACAGCCTCCTTTTGGGTAGCTGCAGAGAGCACTAAGGTCTCCCCCAGCCTCCTTTTCTTTGGGATAAATGACTCCAGATCCCTCAGCTGATCCCTGTAGGGCTTAATGTTCCAGACTCTTCATTACCTTCTTTGTTTTTCTTTGAAAACACTCCAGTACCTAAATGTCAGTGTTGTGATGAGGGGCTCTGAACTGGACACAGCACTCAAGGTGTGTCCTCACCAGTGCTGAGCACAGGGGGACAATCACTGCCCTGGTCCTGCTGGCCACGCTATTGCTGACACAGGCCAGGGTGCCATTGGCCTGCTTGGCCACCTGGGCACAGCTGGCTCATGTTCAGCTGCTGTCACCAGCAGCCCCAGGTCCTTTTCTGCTGGGCAGGATCCACCACTTGGCCTTATTGAACCTCATACAACTGGCTTGGCTCATAATCCAGTTTGTCCAGATACATCTATAGAGCCTTCCTGCCCTCCAGCAGATCAACACTTCTGCCCAAAAATATATATATTGATATATATTACTTTTATCTGAATTTAAATTTTTCTACTGATAGACTAAGGAGCTAATGTATTGACTAAAGCCTTGAAGCATCTTGACTATGTCAATCTTATTTGGCTGCCTGTGCCAGCCAGTCCACTAAAGTAGACTTGCTTACATGCTTAAGTTACCATGCCATGATCACTTACATTATTTTCCTCTGACTTCCTGATATCCTTTATTAATTAGACAGAAGGAGTCAAACAGTATTCAGAAAATCAGAGTGCAAGGAACATTTGCTTGGTGGACCCACTGAAAGATGGATCACTAGCAATGCAGCACTTGGAGACTCTAAAATGCTAAAAGTTTCTTTTTGGTTGGATACTTCTTAATTTTAAAAATACTTAATGCACATTAAAATCAGAACAAGTTGATTTTACCTTGTCAATTCTTTATTCCTTATATCTATTGTCTTAATTTATTCCCTCTTCCCTGGAAAGGCTCGTCTTCCCGTGAAGTGGATGGCACCTGAAAGTATTTTCAATTGCGTCTACACCTTTGAGAGTGATGTCTGGTCTTACGGGATATTGCTTTGGGAGCTCTTTTCTTTAGGTAAGCTCCTTCAAGATGTGTACTTCATATCTGTTTCATTTGGGGGTTTACTGTAGAAATCATATTGCTCACCTGCTCTCTCAACAGGAAGCAGCCCCTATCCAGGAATACCTGTGGACTCCAAGTTCTATAAAATGATCAAAGAAGGATACAGGATGTTCAGCCCTGAGTGTGCACCACCTGAAATGTAAGTGAGCAACCAGCACCTCCAATCATCCAAACAACAGTAAAGATGTGAAGAAAGGGAAGCTTCTGTTCTTGCACTAAGGCTCATTGCACTGCCCCATTGTATTTTTTTTAAGTTATTTTCATGTTTTAAATAATTCATGTACTCTTAACTAGCAGAATACACGCCTGTGTTGTTACAAGGAATGAAATACACCTCTGCCTTGTGCCATCTAATCACTTTGTCATGGCACCTGCTCTCTGTCAATAAATTATTGACAGATCACAAAACATAATTAAACATTTTTACTTCAGATAAAGATGTCAGTGAGATGTATCACCAGACTGTACAGCATCTGCATTTGTGCTTTACTTCCTGACAGCAAGAGGACTGACTACTGATCTTCTTTATGAGACATTCCTAATTCACTATTTTGTAAATGGATTGGCATTTAACAAGCTGTCAAAGAGCACTGTGTCCAGAGCCTCCCATTAGTGGTGAGTTCTCTGTTGTCACAAACACAGGTCTTAGCAGCAACATTCCTGTTCTTAAAGTCATTTAAAGAAGATGCAACGCTTTTGTTTCAAATAATAATGCAGGAGAGATAAGAACTAAGGATTTCTTCATGAGCAGTATTTAATTTTGGTGTCTTTACAGGTATGACATAATGAAGAGTTGCTGGGATGCTGATCCCTTACAGAGACCCACATTTAAACAAATTGTACAGATGATAGAGCAGCAGCTTTCAGATAATGCCCCCCGGGTAAGTTATGGATTAAGCAGTTTCAAGTAAGATGTTACACTAGAGCTGTGAGAAGGAGAGCCCAGGCACTGCATTTCTGGTATTACTTACGTAGCTTTGCGGCATCAGTCTGGGTAGTAAGAACGATGTTTGGGCTATTCCATTATACAGTATCTATGTAAGCCCATACCCAATATTTATTAGCTGCAGAAGATTTTTTGCATTACTGATGTTTCTCACTTACAATAGACCTGTCACAACAATTTTGACATTACAAAATGCAACGGTACTGCATAAATTCACCTTATCCTAAACTATGAAAAATTCTGTTAATCTGGGAAACATCCCAGAAATAAATACAATTAGTTTTTATTAGGAAAGCCATTGGATGAAGGGTTGGAGGCCTTTGGCACTCTTCTGTATCTTCTCACTTCCCTCCCCTAATACATTTACATAACCTTGTGGGTATGTTGTGACAAATTGTGTGTGCTGCTCCTTCAACCATTCCATGGCAAAAGCTTATTCTGAGCAGGCAACTGAAAAAAACTGTCCAAAGAAAAACTGGAGGCACATCCTAAACTTGCATCATCTCTCTCCATAACTTTGTGTGTTACTAGGGTTTACAAAAGTACGTTTAGACCTGACTTAAAAATATAGCTTCCTTTTACTTTCTGGATGCCTCGTTTGGGAAGAGAGTACATGGCTTCCTGACAATTTGAGAAAAGAGGAAACTGAAAGCTGCTGGTGTTCGATTGCATCCTGTAGTGTATTTTTGGCAGGTGCAAAAGCAAAATCATTAATAAAGCAAAAGCAAGAATCTGAAGGAATTATTAGTGAGATTTCTGGGAGAGCTTAGTAATAACCTGAGCTATTTCTTTTCTTCGAGCTCAGCTGAAATTTGGCATGCAGTTGGAAGCTGCAGTGTTTTTAGTAACTGATACTGAGCTTCATGATTCTTTAAAGTAGCAGTTAAGCCCAAGACCTTTTGACACTGTTTTGATTTGCAAAGAAGTTCCTGAGCTGGAGCCCTTCCACAGCAGTGTATAGTACAGGGTGGGAAAAGGCTAAGAAAGGCATGCTCTCCAAGAATGTGTGAAGGGAGCAGTCTGCAGAGTACTGACACCAGTGTTTGGCTTCTGCAGGTTTATGCCAACTTCTCAACCCCACCTTCCAGCCAAGGAAATGCTCCAGATCACTCTGTGAGGATTAACTCGGTGGGCAGCAGTGCTTCCTCGACTCAGCCTCTCCTGGTACGCGAAGATGTTTGAGTGGCATGTGAAGAAGAGGAGATCAGATGTGTTAGCTGTTTGTATTGTGCAGGGGCTGAGAGAGGGACAACTAAAGTAATTTCTCTTCCTTTTACTCACTACTACCACTGTGTAGCTGAAATGTTGTTGTAATACTGTCCTTTACAATGCACTGTTATACATAAACTTAATCTGCTGAGCACGGTTACAGGCATCATTGCAGTGTTAATTGAAGCTGTATATATTTTGCTATATTGTGTGTATTTGCAGTAGAGGGCCAGATGTGAAAAAAACATCCGACAAAAGAAATCCTAAGCCAGGGTGTGGAGTTAGATGACTGTAGATCAAACCAAATCTGCGGTGATTAGTCTCTGGATCTGTGCCTGGAATGCATACAGTCATTTTCTAGTTAATCTTGTTTTTCTGAATTTCTGAAATAAACAAGTATTAAGTTAATGGCTTTGTAAACCCCTTTCCACATCCAGCCAAGCCTGAAAGGCTTTCTCAGGCAGGTATTATAGTTTGGAGGCCAATGAGGATGCTGTATTTATCTGGGAAAAAGAGGTGAAGGAACCAAGACCCTTCCAAAGGTGATTTGCACAGCTGGAAACCCTCCTGGGAGCTCTGGGGTTTAAACCAGAGGAGAAGGGAGGAAGAGCATGGATTTTCATTTTTATTTCCCAGCTGCGCTGTCAGCCTTGCAGACCAGTTGCGCTGTTTCCATGGATATATGCACTACTTCCCACCAGGAAGTGCATTCCCTGCCAGGATGAAGCTGCCCATTGCTGGGTCTCACTCCACCATGGAACCTGAACTGCTTCTGTGGCCCTCTGCCTGGGGTGCCCAAAGACTTTGACATTTGTTTTGCTAATAGTTGCATCTAAAAGTGCTCCCCAAAGATAGGTGGGCCCTGCCAAATTGGTCAGAAAAGAGGAGGAAGGCTGCCTCCAGTCAGTAAACTGTGTGTCCGGAGAGGAGGCCGTTTAACGAGTCACCTTATCTAAGGGAGACCAGAGAAAAATAATGCTCTCCTGGGGGCCCTTTCTTTATCTTGTCCTACCCAGGTGAATCTTTCCCACAGGCAGTCCTGGATAGTGTTAACTGGAAAGGGCTATTCTCCTCCACCCCAAGTTGTTTCCCTGGTAGCCCAGAGATGATAATGAAGAAGAGTCTAACTGAGAAGTGCCAAATTTATAAATGGCATAAAAGAAAGAATCCTTTCATTCTTCTTTGAAAGACACAAAGCTTTGGGGTCAGAATCTCTTGAGCCCAGGGCTGTGCTTGAAAGTGTTTTCTAACCCCTTTTCTTCCCACCAGGAACACTGCTGGTTCTTGTCTTCCTTTGTTTCTGACCCCTAAAAATAAGTAAAGGCATTGAGAGAAGTATTTCTCAGAGGCAGAGTACTACTTGAGTACCTATTTATTTACAATGCACTTAAGCACTCTGTTACTTACTTTACCAGGATTTTGGTTGAGTTTACATGCAATTCAAATGTGTAACTAGCTGCCCAAATACAAGGTAATTGTAAATACACACGCTGGTAGTATATTTTGGGTTATATTGAATACCGCGCTCCTTCTGTGACTGTGCATTTGGTTTGTTGTTACAGGAATCCGTCTTTCAGAGTTAAATAAAAAAAATTAGCCATTTGCACTGAACTTACTTAGGCTGTTGCACCTTTCCAAAGTTAGCCATTTGTTTGGATGCACTCTTATGCATACTAGTTGTTGAGCATTTTCAGTTTAATGCTATAAAAGCTCTTTTGTAACATGTTGGCTTTTGGAGCAACTGTAGACAAACTAGTTGTTATAGATGTCTCGGTACTTTACAGACACTTAGCTGAAAGAGGTTTGGGTTTTTTCGTTCTTGAAATTTATATTTTTATAATTTGGGGGGGTTTGAAACTTATTTTGCAATGGCTTGGTGTTTTGACTGGGTTTATGGATTGTTTTTGTAAATATGGAAATGTAGCAATAATGTCCTTTTGACTATTCTCAGTCCTTGAGTCTCAAAAATATTTTTTTATATATATATATGCAAAAACTATATGTATAAATATGTAAGTGTTTGAAAGTTTATGAAACACTTATGGATATGTTGCTCAGTTGTAGAATTGCAGTTAAGAAGAGTTCAAATAAATCTGTAAATATGTATTCAAATGCTAACAATGTGTATTATGTTAAAACTGAATATTTTCATGTAAGTCTTAATAAATTCCTGGGTTGAAGCAAAACCTCAGTGTCTGGCCACACACAGGTTCAATTCTGGCATTCAGAAATACTTTTGCAAATACATGCCAAAAAATTTTATTTGCTATGTAAATTGTTTACCTGTGAATATATGGGACAAATACTTGAAAGTTCCAGCGGAGCTTTGTTCTGGGAGAAAATTGCAGTTAGAAGATGGATCTTGTAGTCTGTTGGTGCAGTTGATATGTCATAAATAGTGTTTAAAATTAAGATCTCTCACTATTGCTAAGGAAATGGTTGCAGAGGGAATTGGAGCCACTCAAAGGCTGCAGTGATGCTGAATATTCCCCCTTGCTTAAAGACATGTACATGCTCTTGGCCCCTCTTTCAGGCTGGCATGAGAGCTCGTGCTGGACTGGCCGAGTGCTGGGAGGCAGCAGGAGATACCTGGGGCTGCTGCACTGGGAGGGGTCGTGAAGGGAAAGCTGCCCTCGCTTGAGCGAGGTACTCTGTGTCTTAGTGGGAGTCCCTCTGATGTAGTTACTCCAGGTGTGAAATCTGTGACTCCCCATCTCACACTTGTTCCTATGCTGCCTAAGGGTTTGCCTCCTTGTTATAGGATTTAATTGTAGTTATGGAGCGTATAAATCTCTAAAATTACCCTACTAAAACCCCTACGAACTTATGGGAGACAGACCTCAACTATTTTGGTCCTTAAACATTCCTGTTCTGTCAGCAGACCACCTTGAAAAGCTCCCCTTCTTCAGCTTCCTTTGTAAAAACAGCTTCCTTTTTTTTTTTTTTTTTTCTTCCACACAGGTCTTCACTTTGCTTGTTAAAAATAATTAAGGAAATTATAACCTGGTTTTGTCAGGAGCCATGAGATACAAGCTTTGTTAAAACTGGCATTGTCATTGTTTCTAATAATGCTTCAGAAGATACCAAGATGGTGTCTGATATGGAACCTTGTCCACCGCCCCCACATTCAAGCAGAGTAGAGTTAATTCTGAAGGATTCCTGCAGCTGAATTGTACAAATAATTTGGGAGTTCTTATTTAGCATAGCCAAAGGAGCTATTTTATGCATTTATTTGGTTATCACATCATTAATTTTATTTTCCTGCAATGTTTCCCATTCTGAAACACCCTAGGATATTGCATCTCTGTTTTCTGAAAAAAATCTTGCTCCTATTTTCTGATTACAAGGCTCGCAGTGATTACCACTTCCATTCCTGCTCATGGGTCAAAGAGCCCATTTTCTTCTGAATTATTTTATTGTGCCAGTTCTAAGCAATAGCTTTCATGGAAAGGCCCATATTGACATTTCATATGTGTTTTATCTGCCCTTCAAAGCATTGTTTTACCCAGCTATAAAGAGCAACCAGCACCATATTATCATCATGGACCATCAGGGCCGTGGACTGTCGTGGACCAAGTATCTGAAGGGAGGGTGCAGAAACCTGGTTCAGGTCAGGGGTGCCCAGTGACAGGACCAGAGGCACTGGGCACAAATGGAAATGTGTAAGTCTCCCTCAACATCAGGAAACACCTTTTTTTTTTTTTTTACTGTAAGGGTGACTAAGCACTGGCATGGATTGTCCCAGAGATTATGAGTTTTCTGTGCTGGGAGATAATCAAAAACCATGTGGACATGGTCCCAGGCAAGGGGCTTTATATGTCCCTCCTTAAGCAGGGGAGTTGGGCCAGATATCTGCCTTAAAAGCTCAACCCTTCTGTGATATTGCAGTCAGCCAAGGGCACTTTGGAGAATCTCAGCTGTAACATGTACTCAGCCAGAAGTAGGAAAGAAAATCCCTCCTTTACGGTGAACATTAGAGAGTGACTTGTCCTCTGTTCACTTTACTAGCTAGAAAAGAAAATATTTGTGAGATCTGTGGGAGAGAAGAGGAAAGATCATGGAAGCACTAGGGTATACATGGAGTTAGTGATCAGTATCATACGCATCCCCACCACATTTTTCTGTTTCTGGTTCTTCTTTAGATCTCTACATAGGTCTTTGGGAAGGCAAATGGAGACATGTTCCTGGGCTAAGTCACCAGCATATGAACATTCACACCCTGGACCAAAATATTCACACTGATCACTGGAGAAGTTGGACAACAACATCCTTAATTCTAGTGTATTGGAGGCTGAAACACAGAGAGGGAAATGTTTCCATCTTCCTGCATATGGATTAGGGAGCTTCCTGCTTGTCCTGTAGGGAGGTCTGAGTCTCAATAGAGGAGAAGGAACAGTGGCACAGACTTTTTAGCTTCTGGTTTAGAACGTAAGTTGTAACAAAAATGTGATAATCTACTCTGCAGTTCAGTTGTGGCTTACAGAAACTTCTGTAACTATGAGTAATGGTTAAAGATGACCTTCAATTGCCATGTTTCCTGTGCACTAATTTCTCAGAAGATTATGCTGTAACTAGTCATTTTCTGTCCAGAAATTGCTCTGAAGCTATGTTTCCTGAAAGATTGTCCATATTTCTAAAATTGATTATCATTCACTCTTCTTGGTGAGGATCATTATCTGTCAGTTGCCAGCCGGGCAGCAGAGATTATTTACTAGCAGCAGTCGCTCCAGTCACTTGATTTTTCTGTCTGTGCCCTAGAAATCGTTTTAGCTAAGTTGTGGCAGGCAGCAGAAACCAATATAGCCCAAAGGGCCTGCTTGGCTTTGTGTGTGCTCCCCCCAAGCACTGTCAGCACCATCAGATAAGGGCTTTGCATGGCACATTTAGCACTACCCAACCATCAGGTCCCCACACGGAAGGCACAGCATGTAGCTTCCCTTATAGACCAGAAAACATCAGTATGCAGCACAAGTTACCCCCAGGACTTTCTCCAGCTGTAGAAAGTGCCAAATTTGTACATTCTGAGATGAAGGCGTGCCAGTGGCTGGCTGCTCTTCTGTGAATTATACTGCATATATTTGTAACTGGTTTGAGTACCATTGCTGGGCAGGGGGCCTTGCTCTTAATGCGTGGCTGTGGGTGGAGCTGCTGTGGCCATCAGAACCCTCTCTATGGCCTAAAGGGTGCCCACTTAGAGAGAGAGCTCCTCTCCTCCCCTCCAGGGGGTTACCCAGCAACAGAGCCTCTCTGTGCATGTGCTGTGTGCGCTGTCACTGCCAAGGCGTGTGTCCTTCTGGTGCTTTTCCATTTGATAATCAGATAGCAGATTCATAACCCACAGTTCAAGACATGAAACTAAACAATGTTGAAGCATTAATATTTTAAAATTAAATCAGTTCCTCTCAGCAGTGCAATAAAAAAGGGCAATTGCAACCTCACAGATGCTGGTTTTGGCATTTTCTCTTTTGAGTTAAAATAGCAAAGCCGATTCAAACTTATTTATGAGATTAAAGCATATTTGTATTTTCCCCTTCGGCCATTCAAAAGCTGTTTGCATTTTTCTTCTTTTGCTGGGATTAAACACTAGCTAGTTACTTCCAGAAATTAGCACTATTTGAAATTTCCCATATTGTTGTTGTGTAATATATTTTGGGTTTTGAGTCACTGGTCGATGGGATGTCTCTGAGCAAAGGACCCAGGGAAGGACTGGGACTAGAAACAACAGACCAAAGTGGCAAATGCTCACCCAGAGCAGTAAGTAGTTGCACAGCCCCTGCTGTGTGGGGACAGCCTGGAGCTGCTGCATTGCTAAGAGAAGCAGAAGCCTGTCAAGCCTCTGGGTCTGGATACCAGCACATGGGCAAGCCTGGCTGCAGCAGAGGAAGAAATGTTGGCTTTATCCCCTCAGAAGTCAGGCCTGTAAAGGTTTCCTCTCTAATCCTGGTGTTTGCAAAGCTTCTCTTTTGAGGGAAGAGGGAGAAATGGCTGGTGTAATACATTTTAGCTGTTCAATCTGAGAACACTGACACTTAAAAGGGTAGTAGTGGGGAATTAAGTGTATTTTACAATATCTTCTCTTTTAATAATGAAAATAAATGTTTGTAGAGGATGTTTGTCTGCATCTTTTGAACTATATTGATGAAATAAATTAAGTAGGATAAAATCTGATAGCTTCACTACAAGCAGTTATCTAAATTTTGAAGTTTTATTTTTTCCTTTTAGAGCTTCTAGCATTATGGGGCACGGAGAAAATAGAAAAATATAGGCAGTACTGATAACTCCTCCCTCCCCAGGAAATTAATCCAACACAAGGACTATAATTACCTTTCAGAAGTTTATTGTTAAACTCCTGGAGACTTCAGAGGCCTGGGGCAATAGCAGGGAATACCTGAGCCTGGTAGTGGGGAGTTGCCATTCAGAAGTAGAGCACTGGGTTACAGGGAGGGAGCTCCCTCAGGAGCCAGAGGATGTGGCTGACCAGTGCCTTCCTTGCTGCATCCCACCTGGCCATCGACTGTCAGCTCCTGAGAGATTTCCTAGCATGTCTCAGACCCCTTTTGAATGGCAGCACTTGTTTTGAGTTTCACATGTAAGGTTGCAAGAAAAAGAACCAAGCTGATTTGATTTTGGTCATTTGAGTGGAAGAAAAAACAGAACTTTTCATCAGAAAAACATTTCTTCAAGATTCCTCCATTGACTGCAAGTAGCATTGCACTGCCTGTGCGGCTCCTTCTGGGAGGCACCAGCAGGACCAAGGCAGTAAGAGCAGTGGGATTCCACCACGGGGATGAGCATCCCCACCAGTGCTCACCAGACAGCTGCTCTGGGAAGCCACATATGGCACTTCTAGGGTCAAGAAGAGCATGTGCACTGTATCTCATTGGGCCCTTGCAAAGGTGCCACCAGCACTTGACAGGGTGCAGGAATTTCCCTGGCACTGAGAGGAGTTAACCCAGAGGGTTTGCTTCCCAGGTAGTCTGTGTTACTCTGCCAGTTAATCCCAGCAGGAAGCACATTATCTGCTTCCTTACAGCCTCTGCCCCAAAGAGCTGGAATGAAAAAATTTATTTTAGGGTCTTTGATCCTTCTTTGGTTTTGGTGGTTTTCTTTGGTTTTGCTTGTTTGTTTGTTTGGGTTTTTTGTTGGGTTTTGTTTGGTTGGTTGGTTTGGTTTGATTTCATTTTTATTGCTCCTTTATAAAGTTGCCAGGCCACCCTCAGCTCTTGCTGGGTTCCATATTTTTGATTTTTCTGCCAAGGAGTACAATCCTGGAGAAGATCCTGGTTTTAGGCAAGCTGCTCAGGGGCTCTCTCCAGCAGGAGGAGGCTCAGCTCTCTCTTTGGGTGTGTGTGCTGTGTAGGCCTGTGGCTGCAGCAAGCACTGTCCTGCAGGCAAACACACTGCCAGGGCAGGCAGCTTGTTTGACCCAAGCCCCTCTGGCCTCTTCTTTGAACAGCTTTAGGAACAAATCTACTTTTAACCATCTTTGTAAGCTATTGTTGCAATTACGTAGGATGCTGAGGCCGTGTGATGGTCATGTGTGCCCATCACCACCCCGGCACTTTTCCAATCACAAGTGATAGATTGATCCACTTCCTGGGGATCAGAGCAGCACTGTCAGCTCTGCCCTGAGCAATGCCTGCTGAACAGCCATGTGACACTGGTTTGGACATGCTCTTGTCATTTGTGCAAAGCAAAGAGCATTTTGCCTGCATGGAAGGAGGGGAGGGAAGGGAGGGCCGAAGAAGAACAATGTTTTGTCATGTTTTTCACGGCAGTATAATAATTCAGACTGAAGACATACCTGCTTCATTACACTTTGCCCTTAGTTCAGAGTTAGAGAGAGAAAAATGAGGGTCTTGATAGAAAGGCAAAGTATTTTGCATTATGCATTATAGGATCATTAGTAATGTAGTTACATGTTAGTAATGTAGTTACGAATGATGAAGAAAATATCTGTTAACCAGTTGGAAAGTAAGAATTTCAATGCTTTCATTTACCATCTAGTAACTGGACAGTCCAAGGAACCACTTAGGTGACAAGAGAAATATTTTCAGAAATAAAATCACCAGGGATGTTGTCTGGCCTGCTGCCCACACATCTTGTCGAGCAGCACACGCAGCTGGTGTCACCAGCCCAGAGAACGCGTGCAGATTTGTCATCTTTTCAAGATTTTTTCTTCTGTATCAAAAGCCTCTCAGAAAGAGAGCCTGATTTATGCCCAAGCCCATGGATATGCACAAATTAAAACTGTGGACAAGAAGTATCTGCACACCATGCCTACCTGCTCAAGCATTCTCCCTCAAGAACAGATAGGAAGAAATTGTAGTTTTATACGTGTCTTCAGCCAGTTCTAAAGCAAAGATGGCACAGAGAACCACAGATCCCTCTTGTGCTGTGCTATGAGATCCTTACAGTCATATGATGAGCTATCTAGATAGCCTGGCACCAAATTGTAATCTGTGGTTTCATACATACCTAACCACAGCAATACCTGCAAATATGGTTAAAGCTGATCTACAGCATATCAGCTGGAGAAAAAAATGTATCTGCTCCTTTGTACAAGGAACTTCAACAAAAAACTATTTTGTTTCTTCTCCATGACAAAAAAACAGCCTCTGGGGCTCAGTGGAAGTTTTAGAAAGCAGGCTAAAACCAGCTTTCCTATACTGAAGCATTATTATCCTCTGGGATATCTTTTCCTCCAGTAAAAACTGAAGCCTCAACCATAAAGTAAATTATTATTTTAAATTAAAAAGACTTATTTTTCTGGTGGCAGATTACACATATATTGCACACTAGCACACATTTTTCCAGGTTCAAATTCATATAAAAATATGAAATTGCTCAATGCATCAAAAAGTGGGAAGGAGAGGAGGCAGGAAAGCCAAGCTTTGTGATGTCAGAGCTGACTGGCTAGGCTGAGCCTCTCAGGGGGCACTTGTGCCTGCTGTGAAATCCAGTGTAGCTGGAGGCCATTCCTTCAGTGGGAAGGCCAGGACAGACTTTTTGTAAACTGGCATGAAAGGGGAAGGCAAGACAGCAGCAGCTTGCAGGAGTGAAGGAGCCCTGCAGTAAGGCTGAGCTGTAAGAGCCATACTGAGATTGTGGTGTCAGACACCCAACAAAGACCCCAAGCATGGGGAGATCCAGCCTCAAAGCTGATCATCTATAGAAACTTCATCTGTTCCCCTGAAAAATGATTTCTGGTATTTGGCATTGCAGTCTTGGACAACAGCTCCATCAGCTGCTTCAGGGGAGGTTGGAAACAACCACACCCTGGGAATAGCTGCCTTGTGGCAGGGATGTATCTTGACCCAAAGCAGTGACCGCTATTTGGTACTCTGCACCATATTCAACAAGGCTGGATATTTCTTCTAATTTTCCATCCTCGTCATGGGGAATGTTTGTAATGAACCTCTTCCACTAAATTTCTTTTTTAAGAGCCTGAAAGTAAGAAAAGCCTTCTTCAAATTAAAGCAAGTCAAATTATTTCCCTACTTCCCTGAGCAGTGCTGTGCAGACTTGATGCAGTTGGTAATGAGGTTCCAGGTCATTTCTTATTTTGGGTACCATCTGCTGCAATGGGAAATAACAACCAAGAGTATTTTATAAACACCATATGAATACGGTTCATTTTGTCTAATAATGTTCAAAACCTCTCTCCTGACTAAGTATATGCTGAACTTGAAAAGGCCATTCCTGAACATCCGTAAGGCTTCAGAAAGTCTATCACTTCCAAGCAGACAGACTCAATATCATTCTTTTGAAATAGATGTTAGCATTTTACCCCAAATGTAGAAAGCGGGCTCTACAGGGCTGCTGTGACAGCCAGCTCCACGCCTATGTATCATGACTTATGCATATTATGCATATTATGACATGACTATGCATGGCAGACTAACCATGGAGACTTTACAAGAAGAAGAAATACTTTGGAATTTGCATTATTCTTTCACCTATCCTTCAGGTGCAGCATTTTAAGTCTTGCTGTAAAGAGGCCTTTTGTCATGAAAAAAAAATCTGATTATTTTTGACAAGTCTGTCAAGTAAACTATTTCACCAAGTGCCTACAGATGCAACTTGCTAAACTAACTGTGTGCTTCTGAGGATACCGATTGTTACTAGGATAGCTCCTGCCAACGCATCCCCTTCATTACATCCCCACCAGTGCATTCCAATTCCCACCTGCAGCCCTTGCGCAGCTGCTCTTCCCCTCCGTGCCTGCCACAGAAGTATGTGGGAAGGAGTACACAGAAAGGATAAAAGTAGACAGGCTGAATGTGTGGAAGGCATGGATTCTGTGCTACTTTGTCCACGCAGTCTGAGCAAGATCCTGAGGCAGTCTGGCACAGGCAGCGCCGTCAGACGCACGGCTCCCATGGGAGGCACTCCACAGGGCTGATGGCACCCAGCTCTGCTGCCTGCGGGAGCTGCTCCCAGGACAGGGAGACACAGCAATCTGGGGGAATTGCCCAAATAATTTTGGCTGGAAGGAAAAAAATCTTCCTGCCAGATAAATAGTTTAACTACTGGCAGCAACATAGTATGTACCTGCCAGTTTTGTTTTTCAGATGTAATTAATTTACTACTTTGTAAAATCCTACATCATGAATTATGAACTATATTAAATAAGCCCAGGTCTAATACTGATGCTTGTGCCATTCCATTAAGGGCTTTATTGAAACAGAGGTAGTTCCCACTGTTGTGTTGCTTAAAGGTTTCAGTTCATGCTTAGGCACCACACAAACCACAATCTGGTGGTTGAGCAGGTAGGATTTTGTGCTGCATGGTAGGAAGAACCAGCTGAAATGAAGAATATCATAGCTCTTGCCTCCCAGCTTGCTCCCTAATCTGCATTTTCCTGTTGTTCAGGGAACAGTGACCTGTGGCTGTGATTGGAGGTAGATCACTCAAGGAATATTTTTTAACCATATTAATTGTATTCTAAGATTCAAAATCAGATAGATAATGCCTGCAAAATTACCTCTTAAATGAGGTGGTTAATAACCATGTAGATTGCCTCTATTTTCTTTTATTTAAACTTATCTTCCAAGATTTAGCGTTTTAATTGTAGTCAGTGGACTGGGCAGGGGCAGCACCAGGAGGAGGCAATGCCACCAGGCTGGGACAGATGCCCACAGGACAAGGGGTGAGAGTGTCTCCCCATTGCTTCCCACAGGAAATGTACGGAGTCATTTCTGAGCACTGACCTCTTCCACACTGAGCACAGATTCTCTTTTTGATGCCCTTATCTTTCGTCTGCATGCCATGACCAGCTGTACCTTATGGGATGTTTTCTTCTGCTTTTCCAGCCCAAGTTCCTGTTTAGAAACAGATCTTAGTTAGTCTATCACTAACCAGATTGGCCACTTCTTTCTTCTATTTTCCTCTTCAGTGTGACATTTTGTTTCAATGTCTTAGTTGCAAATTAACCATAGAAAAGATCATTCTCCCTCTTTTAGTTTCAGACATTACTTCATCTAATTGCAGCGCCCTGAATGAGGCTCTGATATGTGGGATTGAGTAGTGGGGAGCCCATTTACACTACTGGCTCCATCTGGTCACAGCTCGCTTCCTAATTGCCTCCTACCTCAGGCCTGGCCATAGTGAAAATGTGAACAAGGGAGAAGACAATGTACCCACATCTGTGTGAAAAATCGCAGAATCACAGAATCACAAGGCTGGAAGAGACCTTCGAGATCATCAAGTCCAACCCATGCCCCAGCACCTCAATTAAACCATGGCACCCAGTGCCACATCCAGTCTCTGTTTAAACACATCCAGGGATGGTGACTCCACCACCTCCCCAGGCAGGCCATTCCAGAACTTTGTCACTATTTCTATAAAAAACTCTCTGCTAATATCCAACCTATATTTCCCTTGGTGCAGCTTAAGGCTGTGTCCTCTGGTTCTGTCAGCTGCTGCCCGGAGAAAGAGACCAATGCCCACCTGACTACAACCACCTTTCAGGAAGGTGTAGAGAGTGAAATAAAGCAATTTGTTGTTTAATAAAAAGTAGCTGGCAAAACCAAAAACAGGAGTTTTCAGAATTCAGTAAAAAAAAATCAGCAGTCCATGGTGAGATCTGATTTCCAAATGGCCTCCTCCTTGGGGCAATGCCTGTAAGTGGGAGGCTCAGCTTCACCAGGTGACACACTGGCCATGCTGTCCTCTGGCATGAGAGTGGATGAACCTGAACCTGAACCCTCTCTGTTCAGGCTTTGCCCACCAGCAGCATGCTGTCCTTGACACTCTTGCTGAATGACACCACACCAGAGGTGGGAAAGCTCCTTCTGCAGGGAGCTTTGCTCTTGGATTTGAAGAGTAAAAGGATACCTGTGCACTTAGCAGGAAACCTGGTCTGCACAGACCTGTGATGTGGGACCTTCACAAAGCCTTGGTCATAGTGGTACTGGCAAAGGGCAACAAATCAAGGTGGAAAAGGTAATAGGCTGAGGTAAAGGATGATGATCATTTACTAATTACCATCACGGCAAAGAAGACTATGTGGAGATGAGATTTAGTGGTGATCTTGGCAGTGCTGGCTTAATAGTTGGACTAGATAGTCTTGAAGGTCTTTTTCAGTCTAAATGACTCTGTGTCAATGAAGTTGGTGGAAACAGTTCAAAGTTTCATTTTCTTCGTAAGTTTTGCTCTTTTAGTATTTTTTTTATCCCTAGATGTATGCTGGATTGGTTCCATTTCGGAGGCCAGGTTTTGCATAGTCTGTTACTTTCTAAAGCATTACCCACCCAAACAGGTTTTCAAATGCATTTGAGCCTAGCCAAGATCACAGCTTTTATTTGTTAACTTTTATTTAGTTATTTATTTACTTAGATGCATTCATTTCCCTTTATTTGTATATCCATTTATTTATTTAATGAAATAGACACATACTAAAAAAAAACCTTACATAAAATACTGTTATTTTGGGGCATAGAAGCAGAATCAACATTTAAAAACGAGGTTTGAAAGACAGCACATGTTTTTGCATGTGTGCATGTGTGAATGGGTGCTCTCTGGGTACACATTTCGTCTGGATTGGAAGGGTGTGATGCTAATTGCAGTGTGCTGAGTCCTTTTGAACATGGGCTTTGTGTGTGGATTTCCCCCTCCTGAGTATAAGACTATTTAGGCTGCATGTATTTTTAAAGTAAAATTAGATATCTGTGGAAGATTTACAGTAATTCACTTTCAATTTAGGGCTGTTTTTGAACCAGAACAAATAGCTGAGCATCTGTTACCCTGAAAATGCTACAAAATGCAGTCACCAGGCAAAAATCAAGTATCTCTGAAAATTATTATTTTGGCTACATAATCAAGCAAGCAATTACTGCATTATCTACAAAGTATGATCATACATTATTAATACATTTTCAGAGAAAAAGGTTTCAGTAAATGCAGTTTTTCTGGCTTTTATGATACTCAAGACCCAGACGTAATTCTAGCTGACTGAAAATACTTCATGGCTTTTTCATTTCCCAGTTTAAGGTGCAGTTTGGTTGGACACGAGAGACAGTAAGGAGGGAGCAGGAAGAACAGAAGGATATGGACATTTGTGTAAGTGATTACAGACATCCTTCCTATGTGTCATGCATATCCAAAGCCAGAGAGCCAATTTTCCAGTGGAAAAGGATTTAATAAGTGCAAACAGTATAGTGCGCTGTGCTATATACAGGACTTTTTATTTACATGCTCAGATATACAACCGGGAAGGCATTTTTCACTGAGCACCAGAGTTTCACGTGATACAGAGAGAACATTTTCAGAGCTGACAGAAGAGCCCAGGAAGAGTGCTGACTGACCTTTGACTGCCATGACTTTACAAACTAATTCCCATCTTCAAAAGCATCTTAAAGCGGGATTAATTTCAGTTAATTTTGGCTGTCTGAATGTTAGGCATCCTAGCCAAGCTCCTGCCCCGGTTTATTTCTGCAGCCAGCAGAGAGACTGCTTCACCTGTCTTGGATGCTTACCCTGTGACAGGATGAATCACTCAGGCTTACAAAGAAGGCATTTATACTGCTGAGGCTGTGGGAGGTGAATCCGTTAAACATTAACAGTTTCAGTCAGTTTGTAAATGACTTTTGGAAATGGAAATTAGTTTTCCAATTGACCTGGGGAAGCGAGTGTTACCTCAGCCCTGCCATGACGGAGCCGTACGCTCTTACTGAGCTGCGCGCCATAACCTAATGTTACCAGCCAGAACAGAAAGATTCACAACCTGGTTTTGGACAGGTTCTCTCTGGATTCCTTTTCTAAAAGATGGCTGAAAGCGTATCCTGAAATGTCACCAGGAAATACTTTTGCCTTATGGAAAAACAGCCCAGGTTGCTTGGGAACTCATCTGTCAAGACTGTTTTAAAGATAAAGAAAACATAAGTGAGACCTAGCTGGGAAAGATCTGCTCAGAACTTGTGCTAGTGCCAAGCAGTCTTCTAGAAGGAAGTTGGTATAGAGGGGGGTGTGTGGGGGTGTGTGTGTGTGTGAAAACATTGGCAGGCAAGCAGGCATCACAATAATTAGTTATACAAATTACCACTAATGGGTGGCAGCACTGAATGCCATGGGATAAATTTATCCTTGGCATGAAGAGGAGTAATTAATCCTAAATGCACCCTTGTGATATAGGTAAGTATTACGATTACCCCAGTTTGACACATGCAGGGAGGTGATGTTTTGCCCCTGGCAATTCAGCTTTCCAGAAGACTGACTAAGATAATTTATGGCAGAGGATTACGTTATGCTCTTTAGATTACATTTCTTATAGCATTGCAACACTACCCCTTAAAGAAATGCACGGGGTAGTCAGAGATTTTGGAAGCTGATCTACAGCCAGAAAATTCAGCAAGCAAGTTCATGTTGGGGTGATCTGGAAAACCTCTAAATACACAACACAGCAGTGTTTATGCTGGCACACATGCGTCAGTAAGGAAAACTTGCTTTTCAGCAATGGAAACTTTCTGAGTGTCTTTTTTCCTTTGAAAATTCACACTTTCAGTATGTAAACAACAGCACTGCTCAGCTTTTGAGGTTTTCTATAAAACAGTCCCTGATTGGGCTATAGGCCTTTCCCTGCAGCATGTAAGTCATCCTAAGGCCGTGCTTGAGCCTGTTCCCCTCCCCAGTTTATTTGCAGGTAAAGGCTCGATGACCATCACCTCAAAGAGCTCTGCTGCACATTGGTAAATCTCCCAAGCAAAAGAACATTTTAAAGTCACTCCTTCAAAAATGTGCTATCCCTAGCATGAGGAGACTTCAACCGTGTACCATATGTTTAGCATATAAAGGTTTCAACACATAGCAAGTCACAGCTGGACAGACAGATTGCATGTTGAATTTCCTCCATGCTGATCTGTAAAGCCCACAAGCTATTTGCATTTCCCGTATGTTTTCATTCAGTGCAAATAATTTTGATAATAAAAATCAAAATCTACTAGGACACAGAAATCTAGCTTTCTTGATTGAGAATGAAGCTTTGGAACAAACAACAACAAGCAATCTAGATTGGCTGGAATTTAAACAATGCTTTGGGCATATGCTTCTAATGCTAGGCTGTTGGGGAAAAGAAAAGCATCTTATTACAAGACAAAAGCACAATCAGGCTGAATTATGGCTGCATGATGTTTACTTCATTACACAGGGAAAAAAAATTGAAAACATCTATATTTCTTATGTCTATTTCAGCTTTTAGTGGTTGAGTCAATGAGTTTATCCCTTAAGTTTTGTACTTCCTTAAATTATAAAAATTAAAAAAATGTTAAAAGTACAAATTTCTGGTTTCTTTTCTCAGAGAACTGTTGCTTAGGACCATTATGAAACTCTCAAAGGAAAATAGTATTTGAATGCTTTCTAAATTTTGAAACTCCAGGTACAGGACGCCAGTTTTTTGAACTAATGTGCTTTAGTAGAAAATGTCTTACCAAAAATTATTTGAGACACCACAAGAGCAGCTCATCATAACATTATCATGAGTACATTCCTTCTATGAAGTATATGATCATCTTCATGTCCAATGCAAAAAAGTTTTAAGTTAGTCTGCGGAGAAATCTTAGGAGCTGTGAGCATCTAGATAAATATTAAAATATATTAAAATAAAATGCCATTTTAAACAAATAGGTATCCTAACAACCTAAACCCTGGCATTTACCATTGGGACAAATGCCCATGTCTAAAACCGATGTCCCTAGGCAGTGCCCCCTGCCCACTAGGCTCTCCTCTCTTCTCAGAAGGGCAGGAAGCTGAGGGGCTGAAGTTCAGGCTGGGGCAGATGACTGTGATGAACAAGTGTCAGGGACCATTGAAGATGCCACCTGCTGGCCCCATCAAACACGTGGCTGCCAGCAGGAGTGCCCAGGCACGGTCTCCTGCGAGGGGCAAGGCGTGTACTGGTGCCCAGAGACCACATCAGGCTTCAGAGATAAAGCTATCCTGTAAACTTCTCCTTAAACAAGCTGGAAGTGAGGCTTTACCTGCCAGGAATGAGCACCTGACAGAAAGCAGTTAGGCTTTCCCCATCTCCGGCTGGGGGGTCACTGCCAGCTGCTTTGGGGACAAGGAAAAAGAGTCCTGTGTTGAGAGCCTGAGCACCAAAAGGTAACACAGCTTTGGCTTCTGTGGTCCCTTCTCTAAGCTCCCTTAAATCCCAGGGAACAGGGCCACTAGAGTGCCATTTCTGTCCCTTTCTGGGTCTCTGTGGTCCATATGTGGGACATTTTGCAGCCTGCAATACCAAAGACTCCAAAAATGTTGGCTTTCCATCCATGCTCAGAAAAAGCCAGGATGAAAATCATTCAAACGTCTTCAGAAACCCTTGGGAGCAAAATAATCGAAGAGTTACTGCTTCTCTCGTGGAGGCAGTGGTTGCCACCTTGGTTAAAGTTTGAGTTGTGTTGTGAGGAAAGAACAAAGGTCTGAAATGTCTGGTAAAGAGAATTACAAGATATTTCAAACGTAGAAAACCAGTGTAGAAATTGGACTATCTCTTATATGGAGATAGTTATATCCCACCACTGAGAAAATCACCGCTACAGTGCGCTCTTTGGGGTGCACTTGTGCGCACACACACACACACACACACACGCACACAGACACACACACACGCACACACACACATACACGTGTGCACAAGGAGAGAGGAAGAAGAGAACCCCCCGAAGCAGGCGGTTTCAGTTTAGCCCCATTGCAACATTGGGTGGCTGATGATATTTTGGTCCGGGTGGGAAGGAAGCACACGGCGCTGGCAGGGAGGGCGGCGGGCAGGCTGTGCCGTGAGCCGCAGATGCTCAGGAAGCCCCAGCCCTGGTGCAGCCCCTGCATAGGAAGCGCTGCCCGGGTCGAGCCCCGCGCCCCGCGCCCGCCGCCAACCCCCGCCCTTATCTAAGGTACGGCGGCTTCCTCGCAGCCCGCCGGCTGCTCTGTGGCAACCTGCTGCTGTTTGTTGCATAACAAAGCGGTTGCACAAGAGGATCTTAAGAAAGGATCAAATAATTAACAGTGAATAACTGCCACTGCGTGTTTTTGACGATCTGAACCCGGACAATAGTTAGGGGCGAAGTAAAGCAGCATGAGAGAATCTGTTTCCTGGAACGGTGCACGGCTGATTTAAATCCAGTGTCACTTTTTCCAGCCTTAATTAGTCCAGACCACACCAGCTGGGGCTTAATCATTAGCCTATATATCTAATGTTGGTTATCTTTCACAATCCCAAGGAAAAACACAGATCCTTGCTCTTGTGACCTCTTGCACATCCTCTGGGTTCTAGCCTGATGTGCCCCACTGCCATCCCTCGCCACAGGACCAAAGTGATGCTTAGCTGGTCCACTGTGGATTATTGCACTCAAGGTACCCAACCATGACTTGGTCAAGTACAGCTTTCTACAAAGAAAGAGGTACAGAAACTTGCCCAGAGATGGGATAGATGGCATCAGGAGGGTTTTCTCCCACTGAAGCAGCTGCAGACAAGAGCTCCCCTGTAGCTCCTAAGAGCACATGTGAACACAGGGGACATTTTGCAGAAATCCTTACTTTGCAGGTAAAGTGCCATGGCCATGGGGGAATGAGCAAGCAAAGATTCTCTTGTGAGTCCCCACCCAGGTGATAGAACTGGAGACAATTTCTTTTTTTTTTTTGTTCACTGTTGTATCACCATATCCTAATTCTGTAAGAGAGAGAATAATATCCCCAGTCTTTGTGAAATTAGGCAGGTGAGTGTGCAGGCAGTCACAGAGCAGTTAGAAACCCTAGAATAGATAACAAACTGGAAATAAGATACCTCATATGGGCATTCATAAAGACTTGTCCACTACCACATTACAGCAACTTTTATTTGTAAACTAAAGAAAGATTTCTCATTGAAGAAATTACAAGCTCCTTGGACAAGGAGCTTTAGCTCACAGTTCTTGATAAGCACTGCTAACTTACAGCACAAAGGAGAAACACTCTTTTCTGCTAATGAATTCCAAGTCTTTGCATGGGATGGTCAATGAGGCCTGTTGGTAGGAGCCTGAAATGGCACTACCTGGGAACTCATGTATCAGTCAAGAGCCTCCTGACCTTGTAATTGTGTTACTCATAACATTTAGCACCTGAAGCTCTGGCAGAGGATAAGCAGAAGTTTGGGAGCCTTCTTCAGCCTTTTGGCAAGGGCAGGGATGACTATCAAAAACGTGTGCAGGATACTGCCCTTGCCTCAGTGCAAGGTGGCAGATGTGTGCCAGGGTGCTGGGCAGGATGAGTATTCCTTCCTTGCTATCCTAAGGCAGTGCTCAGGCAAATAAAGAAAATTATCTGTTATTATTCATCATCCATAATAAAATGGTATTAAGTCAGAATCTGCAATTAACTCTTTAGTTAGACTTAGATTCTTCCAGCATGAGTTACACACTAATGCAAAATGCATTATGCTTTTATGGCAAAATCCCACTAACTGCACCAAGAGGTTAATTAAACTGGAAAGAAAAAAAATAAAATAAAAAAGAGGCTTTTAGAATGAATTATTCAGAAGGTCATTAACAATGAGGCACACATGAGAAGCATGATACTTAGAATCCTAAATGTAAACACACGTTCCTGGATTAATGTGAGATTAAGAAGATAAAGAGAACTAACTATTGTTAAACAGCAGAGTTAGCCTGCATGCCTTTAAGAACCACTTAATTGAGAACATTTCTGGTACAGAGGACTATGGAGGGTGAGATGGATGCTCTAAGGGGAGCAGTATCAAATCTCAGAAGGCTCCCTCAGTCTGTCTCTTGGGTTTCCTTTAGTCATGGACCTCCTTGTCCCTGCTCAGGTAACACAGGTTGGGCACAGTGACTGCAAATGCATCCTAACTCTACTGACACCAAACCACCAAGAGCCACGATCCCTCACACCACCTGGCAGAGCCCTTGTGGGTGTCAGCAGTCAGTGCCTGCCTTTGCCAGCCACTGACCCCTGGAAGTGCAGACTCAGGGCTTCACAATGGCACTCACTGCTCCTCAGTGGAGGAAACCAAAACATGGAGCCCAGGTTTTCTTGGAGGAAGCAAAAACAGTGGCAGAAGCCTTCCTGCTGCCTTAGCCCCAGCATGGGCATGACTCTGACAATGGGCCATTCTTCTTTCTTCCCACTCGTGTGTCTGCTCTCAGAGATGATTTTGACCAAAGCTGGCCAGCTTAACTCTACACCAGCCCCCCATCCCACGGTGTGTGAGTCACCTCCTGAGCTGTCAGATGTATGAGAAGTCTCAAACACAGATGCTTTTTATCTGAGAAGACTTTGCTTGATGAATGCTGTGGTGATCCGCAGATTCACCGAGACAGGCCCTTGCAATATTCTCTGAACAATGAATGCTTTCTTTGTCTCCCATTATGAAGCTGCAGTGCAGCCACTGGTATTTTCAGCTACACAACTGCCATTTTACACTTTGAAGAAACAACAAATGCATGAAATAATGTGAGCTTTCTGGGCCTCAGTCTCATGGTTTGCAAGTCTCCACTGAGGCAATGAAAAGTGAGGCTATATAGGCTATATGATATAAATTATACCTATGCTGCATTTGTGGTTTCCCTTTATACAGTCAGAAAGATGCCAAAAGGCACATGAACATTAGGCTCCCAGTCTAGATTACACCTATTTAAGTCAAGGGGACCAAAGGAGTGTGCAGTGATCAAACATGGTGCTTATCTCTGGCTCTGTGAGGCCCTTTGTCTTAAGCTCTCCTGAGGTGCAGTCTGCAGATCATTTTAAGAGGGGGAATAGGAATAATGCTGTATTACCATCCCAGCCTGGAGTTGTACTCTGTTAGTCTTCCTCTGTGCTTAATAAAAGGATTTGATAATGCAAACTCTTTGATGTAATTTCTTTTCGTCATTAACCAGCTGAAAACAATCAATTCCTTCACCTTAAAATAACTCCCTTGTATTTCCATTGAGAAATGGCTACTGTGAAGATGAAAAGATCCTGCTTTCCTCAAGCCAGCTCAAATATTTGAAAATAAATAATGCAAAACAAGCCCTTGAATTTTTCTGAACAGACTGGATTTCAGGTTGAAGAGCAAATAGAGAACAAGGCTTGGGAATGCAGTGTCCCACTGCAGTCGTTCAAAATGACAAATGTTTTGCAAGTTCAAGGATGTATGTCAAGTCTCTGCCACAGTGAAGGGGCATTCTTCTAAGGTCAGCTGCTGTCATGAGATGTTTGCTGTGATCCTTCCTCTTAAATGGATTGACATGGGCATTTTTCAGCCTGGATTTGGCCTGGATAAACAGCCAGAGGTATAAATTTCTAGGGGAGGCTTGAACCCAAGTGTTTCATGATGTTTCACAAAATATATACTCTATAGAAGAATAATTTCCTACAATCAGAGAAACACCCACTTCTCCTTCAAGACAGAGACATGACCTTAAAGTTTTGAGGAGTCTTTCTGATCACCTTTTCTGGTTTCATTTTTAACTTGCAAGATGAACGTTGTGTTTGAAGCTAGCTAATTCACAGTCCCTGATACCTTAACCAACATTGTCACCTGAGAGGCAAACCACAGAGTGCCCAATACAACCTTGGAAAGCAGGCTCTTTGTTCCTGAGCTCAGTCTGCTTTGCTAGTGGTGCCACACTGGTTGGGCAGCTGCTGCTGTGGGGCTGACAGGCTCCAGGACTGAGCATCCTGCACAGGGTACAGCCCCCACAGAGGCAGCTGGGCAGGCTGAGCTGCACTGGGGGACATGCATGGGCACTCAAAGGGACAGGGAGGCTGTATGGGAGGCATTTCTGCTGACTGGGCTTCTCCCAGGGGCAACAGGAGAGGCAACAGGGCACTGCCAAGCACTTGCAAGAGAAAAGGGAGGATGAGGCAAAAGGGGACTGAGGTCTGGGTGAGCTCTCCAAAGCTACCACCCTCCCTGTAGCCCTCACTTTGCATGAACAAAGTGGTTGCTTTGCCCCATCAAGACCTGCACCTCAGAGCTATTTCTGAAAAGGAGCCTGTCTGCCCTGCCAACCTCCCTGTGTGCTGCCCAACCATTCCTCCATCGGCTCTTGCTGCCTCCCACCTTGCCCCACAGACTGCCAAATGCATCCCACTTTTACAGAGCCCCCCCTCAAATTCTCTGGCAGGAAGAACTGCTGATTCACACACACCACCCTGGTCCTCAAAAGCATTTCCTCCATGCCATGAACAGCCAGAAAACTCACAGAGCCAATTTTGGGAGCATTCTGACATTTCAGGTACTACTGGTTTTACTCATCTTAATTTAGAAATCTTTGTCTAGTGTGGTGGATACCTTCAGTCTGTGCAATGCCTCTGCCTTAATCCTTGTGACCAAAGTTTCCAGACTTTGTTGCCTAGCAAGGGCAGGGAACAAAGTACTATGTGAAAATATGCCCTAGGATTTTTTTTTTTTTTGAAGGGCAGAGTCATCTACATACCCTGCTATTGTGGCTTTAAGTGCAGATGTCTCACAAATGTGCAGAATTTTTTCACTCTTCCTCCAAAAGTAAAAAAGAAAGTGACACGACATGTGCTGTGTGCCAGGGTTTGTTTTACAGGAGAGGATAGGATGCGTGCCAGGACAAGGTGTCACCATTTAACTTACTTTCCTGAATATTCAGATGAAGCTGGTGGCACATCGGCTCCCTGCTTGCTCTTGGCATCGAGCTGTCCTGCTCGGTAGCTCCCCATGTTCTGCTCGTTGGCTGCCGCGTTGCCGGAGCTCATTTGTCCCCTCAAGACGGTGTGAGCCACACTCTCACTGATTTTTTCTGTTGAGATGTGAAATCTTAAAATGAGATCTTAATAGAGTTAAAAAATCTGTTAGCTATTCTTTTTCACTTGTGTCTACTTCTAGCATGGCACAGTAGCTACACTAAGGTTTCTGTGCTTCCTTACACTACCAGCTATCTCAGTGGTTGTGGGGACTATGGAGAGTGATGGAAGAAGTGCTGAAATTTAATTCCTGAAAGAAAGTTTTGCTTGTTGTTATGGGAAGACAATCAGTCCAGTTTGCAGGCAAAGTGAGATGGATTTACCTCACTCTTCCAAAGTGCCTTTCCAGTGATGAGTCAGTCATGTCATGCAGAGCAGTGGATGCCCGATGCCCTTGAACACAACTGAGTGTGGTGTCATTGTCTCCAAACACTTTGGGTGTGCCACATAGCAGCCACAGTTTCACAGGTGACAAAGCAGGAAGTTAATCAGGAAAGGCAGAAGTTGGGTGACAGTGTTGTTCTGCTGGAGGGCAGGAATGATTTGCAGAGGGATCTGGGCAGGCTGGATTGATGGACTGAGGCTAATGCTGTGAGTTTCAACAAGGCCAAGTGTTGGGTCAGTCTCGGGGCAGAGTGGCTGGAAAGCTGTCTGTCAGAAAAGTACCTGTGAGTGCTGGTCCACAGTGGCTGAACATGAGCCAGCATTGCCCAGGTGGTCAGGAAGGCTCTTCTACCCTCATGTGGGATCTACAATTCCTAACCTGTTTCTGGGAGGTGTTTTCTAACCTGTCCTTAAATGCTCCAGGATGGCATTTCCACAGCCTCCCACATTTATACAACAGTACTTGACTCATGGGCAGAAAGTGAAGAAAAAAGTTTCCTTTGCTACCACTTCTTGTTCTAATCACAAGGCATCTGGAAAATAGTAGGGTTTTGGTACCTTTTGAAATGATCATTTATTTGGCTTTTGTTTGCCATTTAACTAAGATCAGCAAAAAGTCCTCTGTGGAGGAGTACAGATAAAACCAGTGTGTACATGCAGCCGTACAGTCCTGGAGGCAGGGGACTTGCTGCTTTTCAGAATCTGAGCTCTGTCTCAGAGTGAAGTTCCTGCCATTTCTGCATTAACTTGTCTGCTTTGGGTTTGCTATTCAGATTGGTGGTCAGTCTGAGACTGCTTTTGGACGAGAAACCAGGCATGTGAGCACTGACCTCCCCCTGTGGAGCAGCAATTCTTGCCCAGCTGACAGGCTGGTGGTGAGCTGGGAATGCAGAGGAAGGAGGAGAATATCTCACCACTGGTTGCAGTGCCTGCTCCTTGTCTGAAGAAGAAAATTATGGAGAGCACAGGAGCCAAAGGACTCTGAAGCTGTGGGTTTTCAGGATGCCTTGAAGGAGCCTGTAACCAAGGCCTGACTCTCCTCAGACTATCACCAGTGTGAATCTAGAATGACTTTGAAATAAATTTTACTTTGCTATGATCCAGGTCTTATAATACTGAATGTCCTTACTGTTAAATGGACATCTTGTGATTTCACAATAAATGGAGACACATGAAGGTCTATTACTACTGGATATTCATAGGAATAATCAAAAGAGATGTCCAATGCATTGCAGAAGAAAAGATAGAAGCTTCTCTTCCTCTATTTCAGTATTTATCACTAAATCAGATGTGTTTGAGTCATGTGAAAGCAACTGGCTGGGCAAGATGTAACATCTACAAAGAAATAGCACATGACCCTGTACACAGGGTCAACATCATAACACACAAAGAACCCTCCCAGAATATATGTTGATATAATTCTGGCATTTCTGACCTTTCACATGAGTGGCATGAGGCAGGAGATTGCCATTTTCATAATGCCATTTAAATATGGCAGGGTTACATGTGTAAGCTGTCATTTCAAAGCATGAGGGCAATAGGTTTTATTGAGGGACATCATCTTTCTGCAGTAAGGCAAGAAAGCAATTCCTCTCTTCCTCCAGACTGTTCAGGGAAAGTGACTCCCACATTGGAAAATAGCATCCCAAAGCTCATTGAAATTCAACAGTCCTTAAAACTACTGAAAACAGACTTTAAAAATACAGTTCTTGAATAGCCCCAGTAAAAACTTATGCTATGGGCTAGAATGAATTTAGAGACTAAAATCAAGATTTCAAATTTTGGAAGAGTGAAAAAAAAAATCACGTTGAAACATGAGTATCATGTTAATTGGTAATTATGGCATAAAGTCAATGCAGGTGGAACAGGAAAACCTAAAAATGCACTAGTAAGTGAATTCACTAATGAGTTCCTTTTTCCTAGGAGCTAAAACTCCTAGATAAAGAAAAGTAACTCATGTACTAGGAGATTCACAATAAAACTGGGGGGTTTTTTTTACATTACTTATGATGGTGGATATTTGCACTCTAGACTCCACTACACACTGGAGTAAATTGATTTTTAATAACCATCTCCCGTTTACCCCCAATCCTCATATACTCATGTGACCGGAGCATTAAAACTGCAATATCTTGTTATATTCCAGCCTCGCACTCTGCTGAAGCAGAGCTTGCAGTTGTAGCTGTTTGGGAAGTGCTGCACAAAATTAAGCCTCTGGGCTGTTTGTTGTACACAAGCCTCCCAAAGCTGATATAATGGTTCCAAGCTTGAGAGAGGGAGCCAAGAGGGATATGCAGTGTCTTCATAAATATTTCAGTTCATGTTTACATAGCATGCAACTTTGCAAATAACACATAAAACATTTTTGAAAAATCTTTGAAACAGAAACCTTCAGGTTGTATGCATTGATGTTTTCTTCATGACAACCTCCTCCTTCTCCTCCTCCTCCCCTCTGCTGAGATCACAGATGCCAAATACAAGATCTTAATACACTATTTACATGCCTGTGCTTTAGCACAGAGACACAGACTTTTCCAGGCACTGAGTTCCTCGGCTTCCTGAGTCTCAGACAACATGCCCATGCAAGGATCCTGTTCATGTACCTTTCCAGAGGACATCCTTCTTACCAGGGACTGCAGGGCAGGGTCTTCCAGGGGAGTTTTTGCTGGAGACTTGAGAATGCTGAATGAGCCATCAGGCACAGGTGCCTGCACTGAGATTTTGCAAGGGCAATTTAACTCCTTCGGGTCTTTTCTGAATTCCTGAAAGAAAGGAAAGAGAAAACGCGAAGAGTTGCTGTCTTGGCCCATCGGGTGAAGAACCACCTTCAGGCAGGGTGAAGATCTATTAATGACACCATGAGGTAGAAACACAGAAAACTCTGCTCTCAACCCTTCTGATCATGAGTAAGAAATCTGAATCAAAGCCACACAGAAGTCCTAAGCCCTGTCCTGCATATTTTCACAGATTTTTTTAATGTGTTGATGGTATTAGCTGAAAGAGGAGAAGGCACATTGATAGGAGTTAGAAAGACTCTGTTCTACTTGGGTCTGGGCCTGTAGCAGAGATGGGAATAAGCTATGTACTACAGGAAAGCTACTGATCATTTTTAATTCCTGCTTTTCCTCTTCAGACCATGCCTTACATGTGTCTATTTTTATAAAACCCTGTTTTAAAAATAGCTGGTTTCCTTCCTGACCAGGACACATAAATGACATTTACTGGCAATCCTGTATGCTTTACATTTTGTTTCTCTAGTCATATTATCATCAAGTAGATGTGGATGTGCAGGGTGGCAGGGCAGTGACTTCCAAGGAGAGCATGCTTGGGTTTCTGAGAACCCATTTGTTCAGGTGTCCATACATTCACTTCTCTCTTAACAATACCTATTCATAAGTAAAGGACTGTTCACAAATATCTATACAAACAATTGCATTAAGGTAGATGAAAAGAATGTAAGCATGGTTGACTGAATTGTGAATCCCTGGGAAAACAATTTTCCATCCATCACCCAATTCTATGCGCTCAATACTTTGAAAGCATTTATCAGTGGACATGGTAGTGCTACACAACTCGCCCTCCTGTCACATGCTGCATTATCAGCACCCTCTGACCACCATTCCCTAGCCTCATTTAGCAGTGTCCATGCAGCAGGCTATGAGCAAGCTCCAGTACAATCCTACCCCAGGTATGAGCACCAACTGACCTCTGTCCAGGACCATCCAGGCTCGTTTGTTTCATGCTCACAGGAGGATGCACTCAGTATGTCACTTACAGTGTGCCCCTCAGTTTTACAGGGCTGGTTTGAAATAGGGGCTTCTCTCTGGAATGCCAGACTCCCTGAGGTACAACTCCATTTAGCTGCGCAGGGTAACCCAGGTGTTCAATGTCTGATGCCTCTGTGCAGAGCTGGAGCCATCCATTCAGCATGGTGCCAGCACCACCAGCTGTGGGCCCAATGGGAACTCCTACAGGGACTCCCTGACTGTCCTGTTAGGAAGCTCTGTGTTTTCTCTAGACTGGAAGCCTTGTTCAGTCTGAGCACATGTAAACTCCATGATTTTAAATTCCCATACAGTGGTCTCAGCCAGAAGTGATTATTAAAACCACTCATCTTGATTCTTTGTCACTGTGGCTACTTTGCACTTTTTGACCCTCAAATGAAGCGTGCACAGTGTGCCTGTGTTCATACCCAGCTGTTGGCTGTTGTGTGACTCCTGGGATGGTAAGATAGCTGAGAAGGGGGATGAGCTGAACGATAGCATCGAGGTCAGCAGTGAGGTGTCACTTTGGTTTTGATTAACTTGCAGGGTGACACAAGCTTGGTGCACCAACACAGACAGCTCGTGACCAACATAAGTTCAGCCCAGACACAAACCATGCTTAAAATTTGAGAGAAGGAGAAACAAGTGTAGCTGTTCCTTAAACTTGTGTGTGTACCTTTGACAGTTTCTAAAGTAAAATTTCCATCACAGAATAGACTCTCTATAACTTAAGATCTGTGAAAAGGCAGCATCTACCCTTGGCAGAGCAGTTCAAATCTGCACTATTCCAACATCAGATTTCTCATTAAAATACGGACGCATACCAAGAAATTTAAGCATTCACAATGGATATTGTTTACTTGTTTTTAGCATTTTAGGAGCAACAGGGAATTGTGATGGATTCAGTACAATTTGAATTTAAAAGCTAGATGAAGCCTCATAGGCCTTTCAGACTGATAGCTAATCCCTGTGAAAAGGGCTGTGAAATGAAATGATAGTTTCGGGGCTAGTTCTATTTGCTTACTTAACCCAAAAGCCTTGTTAATGCCTATTAAAATGAAATCCAGTGAACAACAGCCTCTCATGTTTATGGGCTGTCAAGTTAATTTCCATAGAGCTGAGCTGTCTTCCTTGTCGTTGTTGACCAAGGGTTAATTCACTGCAGGAAAAAGTGTGACAAAATACATCACTTTAATCCCTTTCTTCTTCTAAGATGAAGCAGTAGGAAAGGAAAAGTAACAACTGGGAAAATGTTAAGATCCGGAATTTTTTATATAAACTCGTCAGCCATTCCTGACGTCTTCTGTAATAAACACTCGACAATAAACAGTGAGGGCTTTTCTTAAATCTCCATAACATAACAACTTTCAGAGGAAAAAGAAGACCTGTTCAAAGACTTCTTCTGAATGCATTTGCATTTCCAGGCTTTGTTGTGTTATCTACGTAAAATGAAGCAGTTGCTCTTTCACCATTAACTCTTTACAGAATAGTCCCCTGTACCAATGCAGAGTCCTGTGCTGGGCATATCAGAATTTGGAAACTGTGGTATGTAGACTGGTAAAATCCCAACTTTTTTGGAAGCTTTGTACCATAATCATCCCAAACTGTGAGAGTCTGCATTTTATTCATTTCTTCCACCCCTGCAGTCTTTTTCTCCAACTGCTGTACTTTTTACTGAACTGAGGCTCTCCACAAACCAGTATTTGTGAAACTCCTGGCATTCCTTATCTATTCCATAGTCCTAGCATTGCACACCCAGCCATCCTCCCAAATATACCAAACCTCATCATACACTATATAGCCTTAGCCACTGAGTAGTTTTCCAAGTCCATTTCCTACCTTTGCCTAATAAAAGGCAAAGGCTCTCTACACCAATATTTACTTTTTCTATATTATCTGAGACAGGCTGCTAATGCTCGCCTTGCTTTTGCACCAAATAAACCAAATGAATGAATGAAAGGTTCAGAGGCACAGATGTTTTCAGAATAAGATGGGGCACTTGGTTCACACAATTGTTCTGCCTTTTTTTTTTGTTTTCCTGCATGGTTGTTTCCTGTGGAGTGTAGGATATATTGACTTGAAGCCGCAGAGTACTTGAAACGCATCTACTGGATCAGCTTAGTGCATCAGTGAAAGATGGCTAACAGTCTTCCTTTTCCTGTGCAGCTGTTGTTTGCAGAAAGGGATAATTTTTAAGTTGATTTATTTACCTTAGCCTTTCCCCCCCCCTTCTTTTCTTAATCAGCGATCATCAGCACGCTAATTGTTACTAGTAGCTTTGAAACAATGAGTAAATCTCATTGATACAATTAGGAATTTAATAGAAAAACATCCTTGAAATGCAGGTGGAAAGCTAAGGACTTTGTCTTCAGAAATGTTGATATCACAGAGTTCCCAGAAAAAAAAAAAAAAAAAAAAGATACAAAGGTCGATATATTCTGTTAGAAAAACCTAGGAAGTCCTCATCTTGGTCTTTTAATATAATGGACAAAATTTATGTATGGTTTTCATGGTTTTAGTAAATCCCTATTTACTGTAAATTATTCCTGCTCTGATTTGACACTCCCCTGTGCTAGGATAGAGTGGTCTCCACCAGCAAGGTCCCTTGGTAGAAGAAGGTGGGCTCGGCAATCCCCGGGGCTGTCCAGAGAGGGCACAGAAACCATCAGCACAGGTATCACTGCTGCCCCGGCCCTGAGAGACAGCAGCTGCAAAGACAACGCTGTCATTTCACACCAGATCAAACTTTTTGCCTTGTTACTGTGTGTGAAACACCTCGCTCAGACACTGCCTCCATCCACAGCGCAAAGCGCAGGGATGCCTCGGGAGGTCAGGCACAGCCCCACATCCCGCCTGTACAGCCCCCATTTTCCATTTACTGATGCTTCCTGCGAACGTCCTCTTTCACATTCACTGCTTTGTTTTTTAGTGGTTTTTTTTTCCTCTTTCTGTCTTACTGGTGGAGGCTGCCTCTCTGTGGCAAGAGCCTGCACGGAAGGTGGTTCTGCACAATCCCCCTGGCTGTAGCTTGTGAAATGTGCAAGGACATCAGTGCACTCTTGGGACAGTTTTCATGAGCTCCCAACAAAACACTGAAAAGCACCTAGGAAACTCCTCGTTGTGCATTGAGGAGCTGAGGGCTTGCAGGTTTCCTGGTTATTAACTGGAGTGCCCTGCAGTGTCATAGAGATCAGAGAAATCAGAGAAATCAGAGAAAGTATTGGCTTGCAAGGGACCTTAAAGATCCCTTAGTTCCAACCTCCATACCACAGGGAATATAAAACTGGTGAAAAGGTTTTTCGGCAGCCTGAGATCACAAAACACATTTGTGCTCTGAGGAGGGATGGGGTTTCTTCAGATGTGGGTTTCTTCACCCACAACTGCTCATTTCACTAGCAGAAAATTTCAGAAGTAGACCATCCAAGCATTTTGTTATTGCAATAAAAACCCTCTCCTTGAACCAAACCATTTCTTGCTTTTAACATAAAAACAGTTAACATTTGGCTTTACAGGACTGAATTTGGCTATAAACCGAAATGAATCAGCTTTCCACTGAAGTATCTTGCATGGGAAGGTGCCCAGACATCAAGATGAAAGGGCTTCTGAGGAAGGCACGTGTTCTGACATCTTTCTCATGCTGCACCACTTCTTGACCACTGGCCTCAGGGGCTTCTGGGGAGAGCAGGGTACCATGACCCATGGCTCCTGGCCAGGCCATACACTCTCTCTCTAGAATATTAATTATCAAGCTGCTGATAGTTATAGACACTGATAGCTCTTGGGTTGGGGGGTGGGGGAGGTGAGGGAGAAGGCTCAGACAAGAAAATTGTATTTCTGCTGCTGCTTTTTAATGCTGCTAGTGGACCATTATTGGCACAATACAGCAACCCAAAGCGTTAGCTTCTCCCACAAGCCAGATTTTGTAATTTCAAAAGGAAAAAATAAATTGGAATTAAGTTGATTCTCTTCTAATAATGAGTGGTCACTGCTCTGTGGCCCATAAAAAGCAGGGCTATCTGCAGCACAGCAGGCTCAAGGACTTGGCAGGAGCTACCAAAGCCCTTTATCTGTTTTCCCCCTTCAGAAGAAGGAAAGCTGCTGTTTTTCCTTTTCCTGTTTCTTTGCTTGGCGAAATCTGTTACTTCCCTCAAGATTTACATCCTGACCTATGTAAATCTTTGAACTGCTCTCTTTAGCATTTCCCTTGGGGAGGCTCCTTGCTGAGAAACAAGGCTTCAGGAGCACGGGATGGCATTATTTATACATCTGACATTAGTAACCTACGAGGCAGTATTCATCAAAGAATTGCTTAGGTTTGTCTGTGCTACAGGCACACAATGTTGCTCACAATATGGGGTGCCCTTCCTTAATTAAATCTCTTGCTACTCTTTAGAACAGCCTAAATATGCTAATGTTGTCTATCTGATTCCACTTGTTTTTTAAAATAGGATTCATCCAGAACTGAATATTGGTTTGGGTATACTTCTCATTGTATGAATTTTTTTGTATGTTTGTTTGTTTTAGAGCCGGGCAGAAATTCCCTATATGTAAGAAAAAAATGCCAAAAAGAAGCTTTGTTATTAGCCTGTGACCATGGAGTATCTCTGCTTCAGGTCTTGTGCAGATCCTGCAATCAATAGCAGCAGAAAGAAAAAGAACTCTTGAGAAAGGACAGCAAAGATTTCTGCTTACCTCTAAAAGCCCTGTGAAAGGAAGGTGCAAAGAAGGGTGAGCTTCAATCACTAAGGAACTAAGATTCCTAGTCCTGTCAGTCAGCAGTGGAGAAATAATCTCTTTCTGAAAATCTTTTGTTTTGTCACTGTATTGGTTATTTCTAATAGCATCTTCTTAATTACTCTTGCAGCAGTTGTACCTGGTCATCTTGAGGAAGCTGAATTAGATATCTGGACCACATTCCTCTTGCCCAACATTGGCCATCCACCACCACAGCAGCAGCTGCCTGCATCTGCACCTCATGTTGAGGTGCCCATCCTGCCAGAGAGTTTGTCAGCTGAAGCATTGTAATCCACCTGGGCACATCTAGTCAACTGCTTTAGGCAAGAGTAATTGCTTTCTACATGTCATTAACTCTGATGACTCCACAGGGTGCTTAGCTGCCAAGCTGGAATGTAGATGTGCCTCAGAGGCACATAAAGTCAGGATAAGAGTCATCTCTCTCTCATTATGCTGTTGTATACAACAACCACCTGATTGCTGACCCAAGCATTTTAAAATCTGAGCCTCTGGTCTGCTGTATTTACTGAAGTTCATCTGAATGCTTGAGGATTGTTTGCTTAAAAAATGCTCAAGGACAGCACAAAATTCACCAGACAGCTCAAGCTGGCAATGCAGGAGAGGCAGTGGTGTGCAGAGTAGAGGCAGAATGCCTCACTGCCAGTTTCAACAGCTCTATTTTAGAGCTCCAAAATATGCTACAGAATGGAGGAAGGCTGTGAAGCTCTCCTAGGGCTTGTGTTTATCACCTTGCTGCAGAGTGGCAGCTGAAAAGCTCCAGAAGAATGGCAGTGAAACACACTTTCAATAATTCTCTATTGGAGAGAGTTCAGAGGGACTCAGGGCTCTGGCTACCCATGCTTATTCAGAAACAATCGATTCAGTGTCTTGGAAGAAGGGAACTCCCACTCTGTGGGGCTGTTGGCATTGCTTGAAAGACAAAAGATGGTGTTTCCTATGTGCTGGGCTTTTTACTAAAAATGAGCAATGATCTGCCACCATGTCCTCTCTCTTGCTATCAACCCTGAACCACAGAGAACAAAGGCAGAAAACTATAGTCCATTGTTTCCTTTTCATGGGAAATGGACTTTTCCATCAGCTAAACAGCATCTGAACATCTCTCATGACCTACTGAGATTTCCTTGCATCATGTGGTTGTGACCCAGCCTTCAGGTAAAGAGAAAAGAGAGCAATCTGTACCTTGGGAACACATCCAGAGGAGCAAATTGCCATCCTGGTTACACCAGCTCAGGTCCCTCTGCAGAGATTAACAACTCTGGAATGAAAAGGTGTCCCAGTGAGAAGAGATGGAGAGAGATCACTCACTGCCACTGGTGGTTCTCTAAGGACATCAAGTGGACAAACAGTTTTTGCTTGCAAACCAAATGTGATTCCCAGGAAATTCTGGCACCCACTGTGGTGGGACCAAGCTCTTAGTGCCTGGTGGGAACAGCACAGATCAAACACAGCCTGACCTTTAGCAGAGGTAGGAACTTGGCCCCAGATAGAGTGAATGGTGGTTATATTACCACTATAATCTCAGTGTCTTCCAGATATTGCCTTTGTTTTGACAGATATCTTCCCTATTAATTCCTGAATAAATTTCATTCATCTGTTCATCTAACCACTGTTGCTGAAAAGAAAAATATTACACACACCTCTTTGCTGCACATGAATTGATGGGTTAGTCTAGCCAACAATGGCAATAAGAGTGCTACCTTAGTGCTCCCTGCCTCTATTTTATTGACAAATCCAATCCTGTCCTCATGTCAGGCTATGATACTGGTGGAGATTTCTTGGGATGAATCAGTTCCTGTTTGTGACCGAAGGTGCCAGGAATTACTGAGGAATATCCCAGATGAAAACCACTATTGTTTATAAGAGGGCTGATGACTGGTACTGGCCTGAGTTCAGGCATTTTACCCTGCTAAGATCTGCCACTTGGTAGGAGGAAGCTGTAGTTCAAGACATGAAGGTAAGCTACAAACAGGGAAAAGGCAGTGTGGGTTCATTGAAAGGCAGACAGTGCCACACTCATCCAATGTCTTCCTTTGACAAGACAGATGATATTCCCAGCAGATTTGCTCTGTTATGGTTTCAAAAAAGCATCTACCATGGTGCCAAACAAGAAACATCAATTAAGAGAGGAGCTGTATCAGAGCTGTGACCTGCCAGAGCTAAAGGGCAATGAGACACAGGCTGCTGAGATGGGGAAGCACAAGATCACAGAGCAGTCACTAGAAAGTCTCATCAAGGATTGGTCTTTAATTAGTGGTTGCACATTCCTCCAGTGTGGGAAGGCCACTGCCAGTGCCATCGAGAACTGCAGACTGAGCTTTGTTAAGATGGGAGGTAGGCAAGGATTTGGAACTGACCAACAATGTGTTCACAGAGGCATCTGCTGTGCCACCAGCTCCTGCACCACCTGTGCTGGGCAGAGCACTCAGTGAACGTAACTGCACTCTCAGACCACTGCTGAATTCTGTTTGTTGATCCAAACACCTTTTCCACTTTGGATACCACGAAATCTTCCAGCTTCATCAGCATGGGAAGATACCAGTGAGCCCAGAGCTGACAGTGCTGCTGGCTGCAGAGATCTCCCAGCCCCTGGCTTGCCCAACAGCTGTGTCTTGGAGGATGGAGAAGGATTTACTGTCTTCTTTGAAAGCTGGGAATGCTCAGGTGATCACATAGGGCATTACATGGTCGCATCATAAATACAGAGAACCAAAGAAGGCCCAAAGGATTTAAATGTGTGTTTGCTATACACAATGTGCAGAAATGGAGGTTTTACATTGATAAATTGCATTTTACCCTCATGTATGTCACAGCACTAAGGATAGGAAAGAGTAAGAAGGAAAAAACCACATTGGCTGTGAGGCAAATGAGTAGGTTTTTTCTTCTTAAAGTACTCTCCAGTTAATATACTTATTGATTGCTGGGTAGCTAACAAACAAATAAAAGCTAGACAAATGTTTTATTTGAACAAATTATATCTTTTTGTAGAATAGCAGAGAAAGAAACAGATGTTTTGTGTACTGGAGAGGATCTAGTATCTTCCACTCACCAGCAATAAGTGTAGCACATACTCTATGAGTAAGAGCTCCCCTTTGCAGTGTCACCATCTGTTTCATATTTCCACTTTTCCCCTGGGACACCCCATTATGTCCTACTAGCTGGACACAATAGAGTCCCAAAAGACAGCAGACAGTGCTCTGCTGTGCCTGGTCCTGCAGTGTGTGTGCATGTATTTACTTACAGTCTACTCAGTATCTACTTTGGTAGACCAAAGTGTACCAAGAACAGCTGACTTCATTAAATGAGTTGTCGCTGTACAGAGATATTCACTCATGTCTCTTTCCATCTCCCAATGACTCATTTTCATGGGACATCCAGAAATTTCATATCCTTGAGACTGATGGTCTTCCATCCAACCTGCCTAGCAGGTTCAGAAATTACTAGTGGGAGACAGACAGTGTGATCATACACACTATCTTAGCAAGCTAGCCTAAAAATAAAACATTTCAATGGAAATCCAAGGTTGCCCATATCCTGTTGAGTGCTTTTGAAATTCTGTTGGCCTTGTTATTTTCAGATCCTAAACAGAAGCATGGGTGAAAAATGCCTTTCTTTATCTAACATGGATATTCACATGTTTAGATAGCAATATTCCTCCTATCATCAGTCCCTTTCAGGCTGTCATTTACATTTGCCTCTGTTCTTGGATAGCAGCTTATCAGTCATTTATTTCTTCATCATTTCCAAAGTAGATCACTGAAATCTGCTCCAGCTGGACTTGAGTATCCTATCCAGATAGAGAACTAAAAGAGGCCTGAGAAACAGCAGAGGACTAAAAGAGGCCTGAGAAACAGCGATAAAATATTTTAAGATATGGAATGACAACACATTCAAGGAATTAGAGTAAATGGAAAGAATTTATGTGAGAACCTTGTTCATCCGACACTAGATGGCTCTGCAGCCCCGAGGAAAGCTTGCCTTGCTGAATATCCTTCCATTCACTCAGGGAAATAAAAGCAGCAAAGTGAAGCAATGGTGGTGAGAATGCTTCCAGTCTGTCTTTACAATAAAGAGTAGCAACACAGCAGCAGTAGATCTTCTAGATTAAGGAGTTCAATTAAGCCAATCTGTCTTGATTGTATGTGCTTTGTGCTTCATAATAGCCTTTAAAATACTTTATTTAATGTTTTTGGATGCAGTATGTAAAAGTACACATTGCATTGCTACATAAGCAACATAAAGCTGGATTACTTCAAGGGTGTGAGGAAATAGGGTTCAACTACTTGTTTTCACTACATTCTGTGATTCTGTGATTTTATGACCCTGTGGGTCTTACAGCATGGTTCATTATAGTACTGGCACATTGAAACATTTTAGTAAGAATCAGTAATTTAATATCAGGTACGGCCAAATTTACAGAAGGACAGTGAACAAGCAGTGAGTAGTACGAGAACATCAGATCTGAAAGCAGTTTGGGTTTAGGGAAGTTAGAAACCTGTCTTTGATACAAAATTTTTAAACAACAAACAATGCAAAATAAACATGTCAATTACAAAATAAACATGTCAATTACAAAATGTTTATATTCTTTTTCTTGGTAATCTTTTTATTATATCAAAGCTGTAGAAGAAGATCCACTGAAATCAGAGTTTTCTATAATATGTTGTAAAGCATCAGTACTCACAAAAAGCATTGGCAGGAAGGTAATTCAGTTTATAAGGATTTGGTTTCACTTGGCACAGAGTCTGTCCTTATTTTAGCATGATATATTAAGCTACTAAAAACTCCTTAGCATTTTGTCACTTTGAGCTTATCTTTCTGTATTTTTGTTGGTCTCCTAGTAGGGAACTATGCCTTTATTAATCAATCCAAACCACTGCTTCTGGGGAAGGTCATCTTCCTTTTCTTCTATTCTCCCTTTATAACTTCACTCTGAAACAGTCACTGGCTTCCTGTCAATTGGTGCATCATACATATATCTTCATTTTCTAATTTTTAGGGGCTTATCTACTGTTTTCTCTATGCATCCAAGTTATGAAGAGAAATTACACAACCCTGCATAAATGCCTTATTTTTAGAAGCTTATTAAAGATCATAATGAAAATATTTGCTAATAACGTGAATTACATGCATGAGTGGCACCTGAATATGGGGTTTTTTTTATATTGTGATTTACAAAGTTGTTTCATTTCATTCCTTAGACATCTGATTGAGAGAGAAACATTTCTTTAGACTATGAGGTTTGAAATCTGTATGATAACCATATCCAAGTGGAGTTTATCTTAGTTTTACTCTTATTACCTGTTTCATTCTGAAATATCTATTAGTAATGACTTAATTAAAAAAAGACTTTTGATGCTGTGTATCAGAGTGAAGAAATGTGAAATAAAAGTCCAGGAGGAATCTCTGTGAAGAAGGTGTTTCTGAGAGGGCAGAAGGCACTGGAGGTGAGGCAGGAGGTGTTTGTGTTGGTATGAGACTGTTATGACTTCTCCAGTGTTCCTTCACACATCTGAATATGTACATTTGAGTGTACAGACTCAAAGATCAAAGCCAGGCCCTTTTTTCCATGGGCTGAACACAACCCAACAGACAGGATGAAGGAAAGGCCCTGCTTTTCTGCCTTGAGCTCAGATGGTTCAGTACCCTGGAGTATCACAGTAATTATTGTGCATGAAAAATAATCCTGATCTGTAGCAACCCCAGAGGTTCAGTGCAAAGTCTGAAGTCATATGAGAGGGAGAAGCAGCAGAGAGCATTTCTTCCTGTGCAAGGCAGAGATAAGGGCAATGTACAGGTCTGTGTTCACATTTTATGAGAGATATTGCAGCTCATGAGAAAAGTGCAGAAGAGGGAGAATAGAAAAATGATAAGTGGTTTGATTACACTGAATATACCTTGACAAAGAAACAAATTTAAAGTCCAGAGAGAGCAAGAGCTGGCAGCTGGAAGCCAAAGCCACACATGTCTGATCTCAGTGCTTGATCAAGGGCAACTCTCTGGTGATCTGGTGAATTCTCCACCTCTTGTTGACTCCATAGTGTGCTGGACTTCTTCCAGAAGCTGCTGAGGCAGGAGCACTGTCAGGAGAATAAATGGTGATGCAGAAAGAATGGAGGTGAACACGCTTCATGACAGATCCTTGTTTGTCTGGGCTGTGCCAAGGGAGGCTGTGGGTGAGAGGGAGAACCCCAGCAGTGCCCAGAGGCAGATGGCAGATCATGTCCCACCTGCATGGGTGCACAAGTCCTCACATTGGCCATCCCCTGGCTCCATCCAAACACCACTCAGCGAAACATGAGGTTCTCATACATGTATCAAACCATTGCAGTGAAATAATGACCCTCTCTGGATGAGCAGGAAAGCCAGGCTGTTTACAGAGGAGTTGTGGAAGGTCCTTGAGGCATCCCAGCCCCTGCCTCCCGCAGAGCAGGCAGTAGAGCCAGCTGGATGGAGGTGACATGTGTGACCAGAGCCTGGGCTGGTGTGGTGGTGCTGGGCTGGCCCTGTCCCCACTGCTGGCACAGAGCACAGCACACTCACTCCGTGTGCTGAAGGAGTCTGCGGCCTAACAGGAAAAGGAGCCTCTCCCACAGCCTGCACTAGAGAGTTCAAAATTTTCTTCTGAGTATGTACAAGCTATTACTAACCGGGTTTTTTCTCTTCTTGGGCTTTTTTTTAAATAAAAACTCTCCAGCAACTCTGCATTTGAGAGCTGAGCCAGCTGCAGGCCCAGCTGAAGTGGCCAGGACAGACCTCATTCTGTGCTGAGAGCTGAGGGAAAAGAAACGCAGCAGGTTTGTTCCGAGCCAGGCTGTCCAAATAAAGCTGCATGAGCTTTCACACTTTATGCTATTTGTTATGATGTTTTCCAAAATGAACCACAGATGTTTTACTTTGCTGAGTTTTTTTATCCCTGGTTGAGTCACCTATTATCCAGGCCACATCTGGGCAGCTCAAACAGGAGTCTCAACGAAGAAGTCTCAGAAAGAAAGTCAATACTTTATTTGACTTTTAGATAATTCTCTGCACATACCTAAAAACATAATGAAATAAACATAATTTCTACTAATGACATGGTGTGAAATATTGGGAACAATGAATCTTATTCAAACTGCTGGTGTTTCCCATCACTTAAATTGAATCAACGAGGATGAGTTAGGATTAAATTTTGTCTTTAGCTTGCAGCTTTTCTTTAAATTTTCTCCTCTAATTACAACATGGGAGTAGAGGAGATTGAAAAGTTTCTGAGAAACCTTAGATCTTAACTGTATATCTTCAGCCCTCTTGAGCAAATGGGATCCAATGAAGCAAATCAAACTGGAAATATGATGTAAAATGTTAATATGGTGGCAAATGGCCAAGATCATCTTCTGAAAAATGCCAAATGTCACAGCAGGGCATAGAAAAAGCCCTTACTTCTCCTTTTGAAAAAAAAATCATATATCCTCTAACAAAACATGTCAACAGGTTACGGCAATATCATTTGGGATTGATACTGATGTGCAGGAAAAAAAGACAAATTAATGTAACAGTCAGTAGTCTCCCGAGTCCTTCCTAGAGAGGAGAACAGAGACCTGGCTATAGAGAACATTTTGAGAGTAGATGTCAATCCATTTGAAACAAATGTTCCCATCCAAACACATCCCTGTGATTTTTTACTGAGTGCTTCATTTGGTTTATTGTTTTCAAAGAGTTGTGTAATAATACATTCATATCCTCAGAAAACATGTTATAGTTTTAACAGAGCATTGTCCTTGGAAAGTTTTCAAAGTAGTTCTGTATATTTGCAGTATCTGTAGTTAGCACACTCAAGTCAGAGTGATTCATTTCCTACCCAGTGGCCGTTTGTCATTTTATGCTGCTTTTTTTTGGTGGTTTTTGTTTTTGTTTGTTTGTTTGGGGTTTTTGTTTTTCTGGTTTTTTTGGTTTATTTTTTCTGGCTGTATCTTTACAAATATAATGGAAAAATCTCTACTTGCAGATAATGAAAGTGAAGGAATTAAAAATTAAGACACACAGTAGAGAATGTCAGCCACAGAAACTTGTTTCCAAATGCCAGTGCAGAGCAATATTTTGTATTAAACAGCTGTGGTAAGTGCCTACATGCTTGCAGTTAGAGAGTCAGTAGTTTGAAATCTGGTAGAGCCTTGGGTTACTTCTCCAGTATAAGTCCCTGAGTGGTAAAGAGAAAAAAAAAATAGTCCATTTTAGTATCTCTAGTATCTCATCAATCATTTTTCTTTGAAGGTGCAGTCTCTCTAGAGATTGTCAGGTATTATTCCAATAGGTGAATAATAGGTGAGGAATAGAGCTTCACTTCTGGCATCTTTCTTGGATCACCAAGTCCAGAGTCTGCCAAAACCAGGTCCATGATAATGAAGTAAATTTTATTATATGTTGGATTACCTCCCTAAATGTGGTCTATTTTTACTGAAGAAAAACATAGAGAATCCTTTGGGCTCCTCTTGTCAGTCAGGCCAAGCAGCGGCTGGCAGAGCAGGACTCCACAAAAGGCTTTAACCAAAGCATTCCTGTATTTCTGTGGCTCACGCCCTATGTTCTTTGTTTGTCCTAGGAAGTGACCTAGCAATGCCAAGGGCCACCGGGAGAAAAGGAACAGAAAGGCAAAAGATTATTAATTAATACTGGTACACTACACTATTAATTAGGACTAATTAATAAAGATACACTGGCAGTAGACAGCGAAGTGTCACTGCCCTCAGGAGGAGTTGACTGGAAGAGTGATATACTTGTGGGAGGACTGTTGGGTACAAAATCTGATCTCTTTTCTATTTGAATTCAGGAAAATCCAGGAAAAAGAGGCAGTGCATCTCTGAGAGAATCCAAGATTATATCCCTTCCTAATTCTATCCCCTGATTTTATCTTCTTGGGGAGATTTGATCTTCAAATAGCATGAGCTAGTGTCAAGGACTGTGACTGGTTTAATGTGGAAAGAGAACTCCTGAAATGTGAATAAACAGATAATAGAGGTTCACACATACCTTAAAGTTGGTCCATGATGTATGAATTTAAAAAATCTGTTTCAGACAGAATTTTAAGGCTTCACAAAAATAGCATATGAAAGGTATTTTGCCTGAGATGCATTTTTTTTAAAGTATTAATAAAATCAATCGACTCCTAGAGAAATGGGAACCTTGCAACACTCACAGCTTGGAAAAACAAGGACAGCAGCCCATCTGACATGGAGTAGAAATTTGGAGGCACCCGGAAGCCTCAGCCCAATTTGGCTCTTGCTAGCAGAAAGGAGGTCCCACAAGGACTCAAAAAACAAACACAGATATTTCCCAAATGTACCAGACACTTTGCAGGATATTGTAGAAGTCATCCACAACAATAAAGGGTCAGATCAGGTTTTTTATCATTATGACTGGTTTTTAATCTGTTTCTAACCATGGAAACGGGAGACACCGAATCATCCAGCTCCAGATACTGCAAAGATCAGAGAATCACAGGATGGGCAAGGCTGGCAGGAGCCTCTGGAGATCACCCAGTCTAACTCTTCTGCTCAGGCTATTTTGTTCACAGGTTTTGAATATCTCCAAAGATAGAGAGTCCACAGCTTCTGTGGGCAGCCTATGCAAGTGCGCAGTCACCCTTGCAATAAAAAGGTTTTCCAGTGTTTCAGCTTGTGTTCTCTCCCCACTGGGTACCACTGAGAAATGCCTGACTCCCTCTTGCTTACTCCCTCCCCTCAGCTATGTACACACACAGCTAAGACTCCACCAAGAATTCTCTTCTCTGGGCTGAATGAAGAGTCTCAGCTCTCTCAGCTCTTCCTCACTTGAGAGATGCTCCAGTTCCTTAATTGTCTTTGTAGCCCTTTGGCAGACTCACTTCAGTATGTCCATGTGCTTTTTCAACTGGTGAGCCCAGAACTGGACCCAGCATCAAGATCTGTCTCACCAACGATGAGTAGAGAGGTAAGATTCCCACTTCAGCCTGCTGGAGATAGTCTTCCTAGTACAGCCCAGGAGGCTGTTGAACTTTTAGACTGCAGGAACTCATGCCTATCTTACATTCAACTTGGTGTCCACCAGGACCCTCAAGGCCACCTCTGCCTGATTTCCAGACCTTAAGTCCCCAGCCTGTACTGGTGTCTGGGGTTACCCTTCACAAAGTGAAGGACTCTGCATTTCCCCTTGTTGAACTTTATGAAGGTCCTGCGAGTCCATTCTTCTGGCCTGTCCAGGTCCCACTGCATGGCACCACAATGATCTGGTGTATCAACCACTCCTGATGAGTACTGCCTTCAAACTCTCTGAGTGTGCACTCTGTCCCATGATCTAGGTCATTACTGAAGCTGTTAAACCAGCTCTTCTCTATTCATTGTTGGTTCTGGGAGATTTGCAGAAGCAGGAGTGCCTGTCCATGCCCTTGCATGAACGGTGCTTCCCTCACTGTGTCACAGAACAGTCTGAGCCACCTGCATGGTGGACAGACCATCAGTGACTGCCTGGAGACAGCCAGCAGTATGAACAGCCCAGGGGAACAGCTGAGTGGAGACAAAGGCATGGGGGCTTAGGGCTGGGAGGGAATTGGATGACCCCACCTGAGCTGCTGGAGGACCACCAAAGTCACGTATTCAAAGCGGATAAGAAAGCTACCAAGGATTTCCAGGATAAACTGGCAATGAACCAACTCACAGGTCTTTCAGCTGGTCTTCAGTTTGTGGACCAAGGTCAGTGGAGGGATGCCAGATGACTCTGAATGGCTCTGGAATTTGCCATATTACTTAGATTTTTTGTTGTAGTGCCTCAGAAAAGGAAGCAGGTGCTAGCAAGGAAGATGGCTGCAGGTCATTATGAGCCTAATGACTCCAGCTCTGTGTCTTGCTGAAAGTCAGCAGTTCTGCTGTGACTCACGACAAAGCATGAAGCACCAGAAAACAATTTAACTCAGTTTGCAGAGGCAACAATTCTGCTTCAAAACTAATGAAAGGGTCAGGCAGAAGAGGATGGAGCAACACAAATACAGATCACTCTGAAGTGGACACTGAGAAGCATATGAGTGTATGAAAATCAGTTTTATGGTTAAGTCTGGGTGCATAAATAACAATTGTAGGCTTTTCAATATTGAGTACACATTGCGTAAGATTAGCAAACAGTTTAGTCACAAGACAAAGCTTCAATGATTTTCTGTAGACTGAGGGATTCTGACTGGAGTTAAAACCAGATATCTCATTCCTCAGTGAAGAGGGGTAAACTCAAACATCCATTTGGACATCTTTACAGCTTCTGAATTTGCAGTAAAGAACTGGGGTAGTATAACACAGAGACAAATCCAAATGTGCTTGTTTTTAGAAGTGGTTTGCACTGATTTTTCAGCAAAAGTAGTTAACAGCTTTCCGGAAGTTATAGGATCCTCTCACTGAGAAATGTATCTTGTAAAGCAAAATCAGGGAACTGTCAAGCTGCATCCTGACACCAGCATCTTGACTGGCTTTACTAACTGAAGTTCTTGTCAAATTAAAACAAGAAATGTGATTTTCTCATAGATATTCACAATCCAGCATAGACAATCAGCTCCATCACTGGATTTTCCCACACATTGTCTGACCATCCACATGAGTACCTGCTGTACATGCAGCCATGTGTATACAAACTTCTCTTTGCTTGCTGGCACCTCCAGACTGTGCTGCAGGTGCCACAGAGAAAAAAGCCTGCAGAAGTCTCTCCAACACACCTCACTCTCTGCCTGGTGCTGCACAAGAATTTGAAAAGGATGTTCTTGCTGTTCCAAGATTCACCACCAGAGCAAACCTCGGCTGTGTTTACTCTGCTTTTTGCTGTGTGAAAAAAACATTGTTTATCGCTGATCTCAGTTGGAGCCATTTGATGGTTTCTTTTTGAGCTCACTTTGCTTCCAATTCAATAAGAACTAAAAATAATAACATGGATAATCTAATTGCAGATCAGTAGATATCCTGGCTGCTCTCAGTCTCAGAACATGTATCCCACGTACACTGGATGCACACAGTGCACGAGCTTTCTAGCAGCAGCAGCTTTTCACTTAGGACAAGGGTGACATTTGTGAACCATAAAGCCTACCAATGTTACCCTGCTCAGCTGATATAGTGCAGAGGCTTTCTTAAAATAAATAACAAATGTTGATAACTCTTCGTGATTGCATACCACAGCGAAAGGAGAAAAAATGCTTAAACCCTTGAATTTCATACGCTCTGAAGAAATCTCAGATAAAAGAAAACAGGAAATCATTTGTAATATTAAAAATAGATTGCTTCCTGGAAGTAACAACCATGATGTTCTTGTTGACTTTTTTAAATTTTAAATGCCACATACAGAAGCAGAGCCAGTCAGATCCTACTTTTATTTCAAATTGGCCTGAAATTTTTACAGTAAATTTAAAACTTTGTTTTGATTTTTCAAGTTTTATATTTATGCTATAACTTTTTATTTAAAATATATCATTATAGGCTGTGATGTGAAAGACTGACTTCAGAGCCCCCAGAGAAGCATCCTAACCTTAAATGTCAGAAATAAGTTGGATAAATATTCTGGACTGTTACCTCAATTTTGGCAGGTGTTGTGAGTAAAAACTAAATAGCAGAAAAAATGTTACAAAGATAAATATTCTGAATGACATTAAAAATTCTATGAAAACCCTTGTCATAGGCATTCTGAGATTCAGTGGCAACTTGAAGCCCATTGTACCTTGCTGATCCCTGTTGATCCCTGAAATACAGACTAATTCCCCATGAAATTAACTGTTTATACACACTTAAGTTGTGTCCCCGTGTTTTGCCTTGGATAAACAATGGCCAAAGTGGTTTATATGCTCTGCGTGTTTTCCTTCTGAAAGGTGATTCCTAAAACAACTTCAATCAAAAGACGTGCAAAGATGAATGATGATTTTCTTCTTCCAAGGCTCTTTCAACCCTTGTTTAGGGTGCCTTTCTTCAGTCAGGCTCAGGTTTATTATGAATGAATCCCTGGGTTCTTACCATTAATTGCAACTTTTTATTCATCAAGGATCCTTAGTTTTACTGTGTAAATATTACACCTCAAGATTAGGTCATTGCCAGTCATCTTGTTAACTGGATAAACACCATGCCTTATTTTAAAAGCGTGCAGCTTAATTCCAGGGCAGATGAGTGTTGACATCCAAACAATGATAGTAAAATTAGTTTGTTCATGTGCAACCCTTATCCTAGAAGTGCTTGAGCATGGCTTGGTGTTAAAGCCTTGTCCCCCCAAGCACATCCCACTTCACCTCTGCTGGCCCCTGGGACTTGCCCCTTCTGGTTAGATGTGAAGCCCTGGCCAGCCAGAGTGAGCTCTATCCTGATCACATTTCTCAGGTAATTTGCTACAAGGGCTGTGTGGAAATAGGTAATAAAGGCAAAAGAAATCAAGGCTTCCAACTACCCAAACTGGCTGGATGACAGAGAGTAAAACACTCTTTTATAATCTTTATCTCTTCCCAAGCCTGATCTCTTCCCAGGATCTGACTATAACATGCAGCCTGGCCAACTCAAAAAGTCATCCTTCACAACACTTATTTTTCACTCCTTTTTACTGCACTCCTCCAGTATCTCTGGGTAGCAGGGCCAGCTGGGCAGAAACAAGTCTGCTACCCTGCCCAGTTATCTTTACCTGTTCTCACTTCATTCAGGAGCTGATGGGCATCATTTTCCCAGGCCAGTTGTCTTCATCCCCGAGCCCACAATTGATGACTTCTCACCTTACTCACCAGGGAGAGAAAAGGGAATGATCAAGCATGAATTCAAACTCCATTATCTCCCCACGAATGTGAGTTGGGTGATTGCAAAACTTCTCTCCTCTTATGCTCCCTTGTAAATCTTGAAACCCCAATAAAAATAAATCAAAATTAAGAGTAAAAACACCACAGGAACTTGACTTAGATGACCAGATAAATGCAAGCTAATAGGAGCAGAAGGAGAAGAAATTGTGTTTACCTAGTGAGGAATGCAGTGTTTGGAAATATCTTAAACTGCTTACAAAGCACATCATTCCTTTTAAGGATGGATTCATGGAACACCAACACCTGATGCAAAAATAAGATCCAATTTATTGGAGAAACTCACTGAATGCTTTGAAAAGGGGCTCTAGCACAGCCTCTAAACCATGAAGCAGAAAAAGACACAGGACACCTCAGTTCTTTGTAGGTGTTTGTGGAAGGTTCCTGCTAGCCTATACTAGCTCTTTCCTCCATCATCTCAGGATCTTGCTTGGAATGGCATGACTTTCCCCAGCCCTTCTGTCCAACACATCTCTCTATTATATCTCAAATTCCCTGTGACACAACTACATTTGAATGTACTTGTGAATTATGTGCCTGTGATTATTTTCAGACATGGATGTCTCCCCAGAGTCAAAAAAGTGAGAACAGAGGCCATAATTATTCAAGGCGATGGTGCTGACAGGTCCCTGCCTCTTTCTTATTCCTTTTTGGAATGGTAGCTTTTAAGTTTTAGGACTGATTTAAGTGCATAGTCCTAACTTTTCATTTTTTTTCTTTTGTTTATTTATTTTTTTTTTAAGAAGGGAAATGCTATAATATGTCTTTCAGCACAATTAGCTTGATATGATGCTGGTGAAATGACAACACTTCCATTAATTTCAAGGAGCAGAAGCTGACTTTCTTATTATCCTCATTTGCTGTTCATTATGATGGGAAGAAACCTGCTTAACTGATATACTAACTAATGCATGAGCAGGAGGTCATATAAAAGTAAGCAGTAGGAATAATGGTTGTAATGGTAGCAATCAGAAGCCAATAAAACACATCTGATGCTGACCTCAATTAACACCAACATGCTCTCTCATTTTAGCAGCAATATCAAGTGACTGCTACAACATAGTTAAAACCCAGAGCTCTGTTTTCAAGGGATGCTGGTGACAGTTCTGTTTTCAAAACAAACAATTAGAGGCCACAAATCAGGATACCAAGTTGAAACGTGGTCTCCTGAGGATCTCATGATCCTGAGCTTGAGCTGTCAGATAAACACAGTACTGCTACAGAGAGAGTCACATTGCTTTTCTCATTCCAGATGATAAACAGGTGTAACCTGCAATTTTAAAATCCTGCCAGGAGTGGAGCAAACATCTACAGCTGGGATGACACAGGCATTCTTCCAGTATATAAAGGCAGATAATATGAGATACTTGCTGAGCAGCAGGCTTAACCTTTGAGGTTAGAAAGTTCAAACCAATTTGTTGAGAAAAGCTAAAGGCTTATATTAACAAGTTGTAGAAAAGGTCTGGACAAGGAGAGGAACCTGGACTAACAGTGATATGGAAACTCCTACAATCAAGACCAGTATTTAGGGTGTACTGACCTTAGCATTTTGTTAATTTTTTAAAGGAGCATTATGAAAACAAATCTTTCACTCCTGCTCATGGCTGAATTCTTTGATGCCATCATAGCATGACAAAAGGGTGAGATCAAGAAACACAATGGACATGCCCCAGCCACCTAAGGGCATGCAGGCTCCAAGTCAGATTAGGAAAGTTCAAAGCAACCTCCTCACCCCACACACAGCTTGGTCACCGAGTCCTTGGCACCAGCCCATGAATCATGCTGCAGAGTTGCACTGATGCTAATGCGGACAAAGTTTTAGAGACAATTCCTGTTAGTTGACGAATCCAAGAGTACTTATTTACAAAAATATTACTCAGATACAATGGCAAAAAACCAAGAGATATTCTCCAGGATGATGAAAGGCCTACCCACCTTTCAATAGAGTCAATTTGAGCCTGCACCTTTCCTTATGCATTATTGGCATTTGCAAAGGAGGATATTTCCCACACAGCAGAATTTTTCCCAACATGCCTGTCCTTCCTAGGATAATATCTCTGCAAAAAGGCTCTCAGAAAAATCTTGAGCCAAATAAAACCAGGCATGCCTTTTCTATGGATCGTAGCTGCATGGAGAAGCCCTACCACTTCTAAGTATCCAGGCACTTTTTCTGAGCTTTCCAAGGAGTGAAATATGAAATTACGTGTACTTGTCTCCTCCCAGCACCTGAAAGGCAATAGGGTCTGTGTGATGGGGTAATGTATGTAAGGATGTAACTGTGACTCTGGCTGGGCTGGCCGCTGCTTTCTACACTGACTGCAGCAGAAAGCTCATGAAGGTCAGTGCAGAGTCCAAACAGAGTCCAAAGTCAGAAAATCCAAGAATTAAGCATTGTTAGTATGAGTGGGTGATGAATAAAACAGCATTAATTGCTGAAAAGTCATCTATGGATGGAAAGAGGAGTGTGGTGTGACTCTCTGGGATGGTCCTGCACATGGCCAGAATTTGGACTCAGTGATCCTTGTGGGTCCCTTCCAACTCAGCATATTCTGTGATTCTGAGATAAAGACATTTTTCACTTGGGTTGTGAATAGCTGCACACCTCCTTCCTTAGGACATCCCACTTGTTGCCCAGTTATTCCTGCTCTAGCTATTTAGGCATATGTAAGTGTATTTTCTGTAGTGTGGATGAGACATCTAGCTAGTTTTTAGGTTTTAGTATTGAATCCTCTCTAAATGAAAGGATCATCTCCTTTGAGTCAACATATCACCTGGACAGGAGCAACAGAAACTTAAGAGTCAGGTGTCATCTATAGTTCGATCCTTTAAGCTTGCTTCTTGATATCTACTAATCATCATAGCCAGAGCCTTTATTTCTCATCTAGTATCATATAGACATATTGAAGACAGAATGTAAGAGATTACACCCCTGTGGTAGAAGACCTCACAGGGCTGAGGACAAACCACCTCAAAATACTTTCTTGGCTTTCAGGGTTAAAGGATTGAAGTGACTCTGGTCCCTCAAGAAGCTGTAGCTCAGTCCACAGAGATGCAAGGTTCCCTCTGTAAGATATTTGAAAAGTCAGTGAAACTGGGAGAGGCCTCTCTCTAGTGACTGGAGAAAAGCAAATACTACACACACATGGTCAGAAAAGACCAGAAAAGACAATCCAGTGCACTGCAGACAATCAGTCTCACTTTGATCCCTGGGAAAACTTTGAAACAAGTACTCTTGGAAGAATTTTTTGGCATATAAAGGAATGAAGGTGACTGGTATCAGTTAGCATGGACTGAAGAGTGATGAGTCATGCCTGATCAACCTGATTTCTCCTGTGATAAAATGACTGGCTTTGCAGGTGCCTTTGGTGAGGCTTTTGAGGCTGGCGCTCACAATGATCTTGCATCCCACGTTAGAGCTGTACAGTCTGGATGAGTGGACAACTAGAGGGCTGAAAAAGTGGTTGGATAATCAGGCTTTGAGGGTTAATGGGTCATCCTCCACCTGGAAGCTGATAATAAGTGGGGGGTACCACAGGTGTCCTTCTTGTAAACTCTTGTTGTGTTTAACTTTTTTTTTTTTTTTTTTTTTTGATCAATGTCTCAAAGAGGGTGGTGAGGTCCACTGTCATCTCATCTCAGAGCTGGCCATGCTTCAGCAGGAGGCTAGAGGAGAGACCTTCTGCAGTCCCTCCAAACCTCAGTTATCCCAAGATCCTGTGGGAAGACATTAAATGCAATTCATGCTGTTCTTTCCGAGAGTATTAACCTTTAAAATGTAGCATGCATCAGCATTCTTTGCACTTCATCACAGTACCTGCTGCAGGCAATTTTCCTTTCTGTTTTTTCCATGTCATGGGTATGTCCATCACAGAAGACCATGATGGGTCAAATGGCTTTGTTGCTCAGAGTTCACATGCTGAAGCTGTGGTTTGGTTTTCTCTCTGACTTTACTTATGCAACGAATTTCAGCACTCAGCTCTCACTTCATATATTCTAGCTGTCACTGTGATTTCAAATCAGCACAAGGTTTTCTATCTAAAGGGTTAAAAAGAGAAGCAATATTCCAGCACTAATGAGTCAAATACTATAGCTGAAAAAGGGCTGTGTGTCCTGAAATAGACTGGAGAGGATCAGTGCTGTAACCAAGTTTCCGTGTGAACCTCTGACTTTTATAAATACCAGAGACTCTTTCCTTTCAGATCCCAAGTTTACCTTCCTCATCTGGCTTGTTGCTTCCTTTAGCTGCATTGGGAGGGGACTGCTGTTTTGTAGGGAGAAGCCTGGGTTATTGTTGTCTAATTGGCCTTGTTTTTTTTCCACAGATACTGTCCCATGGGCTACAGAAACTGTGAGGCCACTGAAAGGTGATTTTTCTATGCACAGTTCTTGCCAAGACAGCAACACTTAAAATATTGGCTGGTTTAAAATCCAAGGTGAAACACTCTTGAGTTTCAATGAGGACAAAGTTTCACATAGCTCTTTCTGCAGGATGATGTTCCTCCCAAGGAGGAGGTTTATATGAGGGCAAAAATCCTGTGAACTTCAGAGAAAACTGGTTCCCTGAACTCTCTAAAAATGTATTTGGTCGTTGTGGTATAATATGTATGGCATTTAACTTTTTGCATAACATCACTCCAATGGTTCTTGCAGACCTGGGGCAGGAAATCACTCTAATATGATCACACTGTCTGCCTGTCCTCCCTTCCTGCCCCCTGCAGTAACCTTTTGGTCAACTAACTACTTGAATCTATTCGTTTTCCATTTTATTATTTTATATATAGTCTAGTGCTGGGAAAAGACTTCAGATAGAGTTTGTGACTTAATAGGCACTACGAAATCTGATGGCAAGAGCAGGAGCCACAGCTGGTTCAGCTTCACTGCTCTAGGCTTAGAGGGCAGACCTGTCTGCTTTCCCCTTTTCTTTCAGTCTCAGGTAATATTAACATATTCTTCATGAGTTTTATTTTAACATGTCCTTGTCTGCAGAAAGCCAAGTTGAGAGAAAATCAGATGTAAATTGAGTTTTCCCTTCCTAGTAGAACAGCAAATGTTTGTTCCCAGGGGCTGATTAGTTCCTGCTTTGACAATGCCAGTCACAGCCTTGCTGGCATCTCCATCTATTCCCAGCAATAAGGAAAGCCTTACCAGGTTTCTAGAGTCTTGCTCTAGAGCTAGCTGGGAGGATGACTGAAATATTAAGGGGTCAGAGTGTATGTGAAACAAGGGAATAAGGAAGAAAAAACCTATTTGAATAGTTAACAGTTACAGTCTAATCTTAAAGTCATAAGGTAGAGCATTTTTATGGGAGAGTAAAGTAAGTTGTGTCTGAAATTTCCTGTGGCCCCACACTAGATTTACAGTGATATTTGCAGAAGACACTTGTTTGCAAGCTCATATCATATCTCTCACATGGGAGAGGACTTAAAGTGAGCCAGTGACTTGCTGGAAAAGGACACAGATAGTAGTGAGGTGTCAGCTGAAACAGGGAGCTGGGTTTCCCAGAGGGCAGCTTTGTCAGGCTGTCTGTGCTGTTTCTTGCCTTCCCTTTCTCCCCTTCTTTAGCCTTATGGGAAAGGCCAGATGGGTTAGCTGCTGTGTTCCAGCCCTGTGAAAGTGTCTTACCTGTACTGCCTGACATGGTCTGTACAGCCCCTGGATCCAGATCTCTCACACACCTGCTGTGCGTGGGCTGACAGAGCTGTGGCAGCACTGCCAGATATTAGTGCTTGTCTGCACTAAATACCAAGCTGCAGATCTGACAGGTTGTTTCTGCTCAGGCTCATATTTGGGGCAGTTATTCATTTGTTTGCAGAGAGGCTGTGGATGCACAAGTCCCACCAGCTGTAGGGCTGAGCTCAGTGCATCTAGCTATGTTTTGTAACTGGGGATTTTCCCAAGGCCAGAATATTGACTGTCTCTTAAAGGCTGATGCCACAGGGCAACATCCAAAGACACCAAAGTAAACAGCCTTTACTATCATGGACTTTCAGCAGTTGTTTAGAATTTCCATGCTTTAGCCTCAAGGAAATTTTTCCCTGTAAAGTTACTAGGTACACAGGCATCCCAACAGTGTCAATGAGCTTTCCCTCTCTGTGCATTGCTGAGCATGGTCTCGTGTTGTGTTCAGTGAACTTTGAGCTAGAAACATGGAGTGATAAGAAAAATATTATTTAGTTTTTCCTTTATGAATTATCAATTTACATTCACCTTTTGGTTTTTTCCATCTTAAAAAAAATGGTAAACAGGTTGACTTCTTCACCAAGATTGTGTGGAAATACAGGATATATATATTTAGCACCAGTCAATCTGTTCAGAATGAGTAGGAAACCCATCAGTTCCTGAGGCTGTAATAGATTTCCTCTGCACAACATGTCAGCAGCCTGATGGAGCTGAGGATATTCTGCCTGTGTACTTGAAATGTCAGGAATGCAATGTTTATTTGCAGCAAAAAGGCTGAAAATCAGGGACTAAAGTCTCTCACCCAGAGGTTACACGACTCTTCAACAAGCTGCTGAGACAGACAAAGGCTGTGCAGCTGGTACCTGGTGGGATGAAGCATCACTGAAATCAAACTGCAGGCTGCAGCCACCTGTGTGAGGTGTCTGTGACAGGGGCTGGTCCACTGCCCTTCACCCTCTCTTTGGAGGCACACTCATTTTCCAAGGGCTTGGAGCCACTTAGAGCAATTTTAGCAGAATTTGTTTTACCCATGCATACGGTGCTCTTTGCTGAGCACTTTAAGCATGTGTTGGAAAACACACATTTATCATCTTTTACATGCAGCTCAGAAACTGTAACTCTTGCAGAGAATTAGTGTCAAGACACTGTTTTAGTTAACAATAAGAGCTTACAAGTTCACTTATAAAAGCTTCAGGGGGTCATATTGCAGTACACCAAAGCGCCCTTCTGGGAGCTTTAGCAGTTGACAGTGGAATCCAAAGTAACAGTAAATCAGCAGGATAAGCACATAGAAAACTTCTCCCAAACACCCTGTCTCAGTTTCCCATGATTTGCAGCTCAGAGATTTCCTGAACTTGTGATGTGTTTTATATATTTAGTATCTCTGAATGCTTTCTTCTTCCATTAATTTGCTTAATAGTTTGCTCAACTGATGTAATTTTTTACAACCTGTGGGAAATAATTTCACAAGTTTACTGAGCACAGATGAAAGCTATATTAATGTATTTGCAGCTGATCCTCCCTAGTTCTTATGCTGGAAGAGACAGAAAACCAGTTTTTCCCTACAACTCTATTTCTCTAAGACACAACCTACGTGAGGCTGTTCTCTGTATTATCTTATTCTCTGTAACACAATAAAAGGAATGCAGAGAACTCTTTTGATGAAGACTTTGACACATCTGAAAGAATATTTTCAGGTTTACTTGAAGTTCTTTCAGCTACTGAAGAAAACACACGAACAGAGTGGACAGAGGGAAATGTCTTTCTTACCATTTCAGAAAATGCCCCAGATGGGAGCAGTGGGTGACTCTCCCCCATCTGCAGCCCACAGCCACACAGACACACTGTGCTGCATCTGAAAAAGGTTGCAGGGGTTTTAGTTTCACAAGCAGTGTTAGCTGGAGGAAGGACTGAAGCTGTGCCTCTCCACTGCTGCCAGCATCCACAGCTTTCCCTCCTGCAGCTGCCACATCCCTTTTTGTAGCTGTGATGCTCAGTAAACCATGTCCTGGGAGCTGAGTTCAAACTAACCTGAGAAAACCAAACAACCAACCAAATAACCCCACCTCAACTTGTTCTTCAGTCAGCTCTATCCTCTGCTGGCACAAAAACCCCCACAGAACATGTTGTAAGGGTTAAGCCCAAGAGTCCTAAGGCAAAGTTAAAGAGTTTCTTCTGGTGAAGAAACTGCCCAGCTCTGACACTTAATGTCAGAGTAAGTGTCAGAGAATTTTGTGTTGGGCTATACTGAAAGTATATATGCTTGTTTCACAAGTACAGCCTGTGAAACAAGAGCTGCCTAGGATGTACTGTGCATTTTTTTACCATGATATTTAAGCTCTGACAAACTCTAATATGCCCAAACCTAATAATATGCTCTTAATAAAGAAAAATAAAAAGCACTTCATCAACTCAGATGAGAAATCTATCACAGATACTTCTGTGGCAAAGTGTTCTTCATTAGGCCAGTGAATTTTTGGAATAATTGACAAATATGTTTATGATATGGTGATTTGAATATACATATTAAGATTAATATATTAATTTGCTTGAAAGCTATGTAGTGGTCAGGAATTTTAATGATATTTAGGAGTCAGAAGGGGGAAAAATTTTTAAACATACAGCAATGTTTTTCTACAGTCTACTTGTAAAACTGTCAATTAAATTCATATTAATTAAATTAATTTAAGACTGTGGGCAGATTTTGCAACCTTTTCTTCAATGTCTAAAACATATATCTCATCATGCAAAGCCCAGTTTCAGCAGAATTATAAAGATTCCTCCTTATTTGCTTTCAAAGCTGGCCCCATAACAGACTCTACAAACTACAGCTATTAAGGGACACTGCATGATACAATATTGACTTCTCTAATAGCTATATAATTATACTGAGAAGCAAATTGCTAATAAAACTCAATAATCCTCCTGAAAAATTAGCAACATTAGCCCAGGAGCAGGCTGGAAATGACTAAAACCATTGTTCTGATAGCATTAACAAACATACATTAATAATTGTACTGCTTTAGCTGCACACTCCCTGCTGCTTTAGTACTTAACTTTACTGAAATGCTAAATAGTTGTTGCCAGTTTAAGAAGTTTATCAGACAATATAAAGATGTCTTTGTGATTGTAATACAAAACTACACATAAGTGCACCTAAAAAGTTCTACTGGTGCAGTTATCTCCTAAGAGCTCCGTTTATGGGTATTACCCAGAGTTTAAAGAGAGCTTTTATACCCCTGAGTCTTAACTCAGTAAGTAACTGATAAGATAGGCCTGGCTTTCCCTCTCTTTGGCTGGTTCACGGTGCTGCTGTTTGTGCTGCATTGCAGTCATCCAGCCCCTGCCTGCTGCCTCTTATCCCTCCGTGCAGCCAGCCAGGAGCCAGCACAAACAGCCTGGGAGCAGGGCGATGCTGCCCATGGGGACCAGCCCAGCCCAGCCCCTGGAAACCTTCCACCAGCCAAAAATAGCAGCGCTGGGAAGGTGCCGGCAAAGCCACCTCTTGACATTGACTGATGCTCCCCAGTGCCGCGGTCTGTCTGTCCGTCCATCCATCCATCCATCCGTCCGCTGGACAAAGCACGGCCCTCTGCTGCCTGTCCCACAGCCTCCTTCCTCCCCACGGAAACCCCAGATCTTGTGGAGACCTGCTTGGGAATCATGCCAGACAGATGTCACCTTCTCACCAAGGGGCCCTGTTTACAGGTTTGGGGAGATGCAAACACATTTTACGGGAATACTCTGACTTCAAAGGAAAGACTGGGGGATAGCTCTCCATAAAATCCACAATGAAAGTGAGTGGGGAAAACTTGATCAATATGCTGGAAAAATAGTTTGGGCCATGAAGTGAAAATGGGCATGCAAACAGCTCTTGCTGTGGGATGTTGCAGATGTTAAGGGTTACACATGAGTTCAAAAAGTGGAAAATCCATCAAAGGATGTTAAACATAAGGGCCCATTGCTGGTTCTGATCAGCTGTTAAACTATAGCCTGAACATGATGAACAGAGAAATAAATGGAGCAAGTCTACAAGTGAAAACCTGGAAAACTTCAGGAATTATCCTTCCTAGGAATAAAGGGGCATATTTCTGCATGAAATATGCACTATAAAGCAGCCTCTACATAACTAGCAGAAAAAAGTGCTGGTATTCCAATCCAACAGTGCAAACTGAAGGTCTCTAACAACTAAATCCCCTTGTTCTTCCTCAGTTCCTGGTGCTGAAGCACAACTCTCCAGGACCTATGCATATTTGAAAAGTATATACACAATTATTAAAACTTTCTTTGGGTCCTCTCCTCTGCTCCGTGCAATGCAGCACTGCCCAGCCCAGGCAGAGTGTCAGTCCCCAAACCAAGGCCACTGCTGCCTGCTGGCTCCCTTCAGCTGCAGAGTTAACCAGGGTCCAGCACACTGGGAATGGGTGGTGGGAAATAACCTGCCATCTTCAGCCTCAAACGAGTCTGACAGAGGTGAAACATGACAGATAACCTTTGCTGCTGCAGTACATGACACAACAGGGGAGTGGAATACACCAAGTGCAGGAAACTCCAGCAACCAAGACATGACTTGCATTGCTCTGGTTATTCCCAGATGGGGAGATGCTGCAGCTGAAGGTGTGCCTCCAGCACATGCAGAGGTTACCCTGTGGCTGACATCCTGCTACTGAGCTTGGTGCCAGCAGCACAGACTTTGCTGTGCCCCACTGTCATGGCACCATCACAATAATTCTGGGCCAAGCAGAGGTCCAGGCTGCCAAACCCTCACTGGTACTGCTGCTTAGCTGGGCAGGATGAAAACTACCTTATGTTTATCTACAATGAGTGGCAATCATGCTTCTGACTGTAGTATGAAAACAGACCAAGAGAAATAAAAATAAACTCTCTTTGTGAAACCATTGCTAACCACACCATTTAGCATGACTATACTGAAAGAGAGAGAAGCATGGAGCCCAGAGAAACAGCTTTGCAGGATGGTGAACAAATTCAGCTTTCCTTGAAAAAGATAACTGAACTTCATTTCATATGTTCCACCCTTTGAGAAAGTCTTTTTTTTTTTGACCAGGACTTAGGAAACCACATGGCACTGCCATTTAATGTGGCACCAGAGGCTGTGTCTGACATTAAAGCTGAGTCTGGAAATTGAATTCATTTCCCCCCCCACTCCTCCCCGAAACTTACAGAGCAGTCATCATTCACCATAACATGTCATCCCAACAAGCTGCAGGGCAGAGATACCTCACATTTGAACCAACTGGTGGCAGCCAGTGAACAATGTCTAGGTAACCAGAACACCCTTCATCATGGATCTGATAGGTTTAACAGCTAATTAAACCTGTGTAGGGATTAGGCTTTACATTGTACAGTTTTATGGCAACAAAACCTGAGCTTCCTAAGATTACACTGAGCTGCTCCTTATCTCTGATGCAGAGATGTTTATCAGCACCATATGTTACAAGCCCCTGCTATGTTTCCCAATGACCTTCTGCGACTTAATCAGCCTGAATGTCAGGGGTTGAGGAGCTGAGGACATATATTACAACACAGAATGCAGCACTCAGCCAGGCAGAATAAAAATACAGGGCAGAAGTCCAAAGAAAAGGTCTTTGTTGGTTAACTTCTGTCCCTAATAAATTTGTCAATTAGAAAGAACAAACGTTAACTTTGTTTTCCTTGCCCTTGCTGTTGCTCTGTGAGGTCCCACACTGCGAGGTAACACAGGGTGTGTACTCAAGTACCAGTGGTGAGGGGAAACCTCAGATGATTCATGGTTTGGGAATGTTTTGCATAAAAATAGCGAATTCCAGCTTTATATCTGGAGGCTATCCACGCTACCCAGTTATGTTTTCCAGTCTTGGAACCATAAAAAGAGATGCCATGGAGAGGAAATTTTTGTCCCCAGTGTCAGCAGCTCTGATTGTAGTGATTTTAGTCACATGCTGCTTTTAATAAGCACTCTGAATTAATAAGCACTTAAGAATTAATAAGCATTCTGTCCCAAAAGTATCCAGGCATGGTCTTTTAGGATGACCACATCAGAAGACATGGAGTATCATCCTAACACTTTTTTTCTCATGTGAAATGCACTTGTTTGCAGTTGGAGACGCATTTATAAGAAAAGCTTAGGGAAGGACTGGATTTGCCAGGACATTTCCATGCAAATGATGAGATACATGTTACAGTATCTCCTGCAGGGAGAAGGACCCACCTACTATTCCTGAATTCTTCAGGTGAGCTGTGTTTACATTGATAAGGCTGACATGAGCCATCTCCAAGGCATGAAACTGCCTACTTCTGGCATGGCTGTGCTTGATTGCCCAATCCTAACCCACCAGCAATTACTGCTCACTCTGGCAGCTCCTCTGAACAAGACAAGTCAATCCCATCACTGCTTCTCCTCACTCCAGCCCAGCTGCTCACAGTGATATGTTTGGATACATAATTTCCTAAGTGTCCCTTCTATTTATTCTAGCTCACTGGGCTCAGATCCAGGCTGAATTTCATGGATGAGGATGCTGATCCAAATGTTGACACTTTGCTGCATGGCTGCAGGATAGAGATAAAGCTGGGACTGGTTTGCAAGGCATTTGCAAATCTGTGCATTATATGTCTGTTGTTTAATTGAAAATATCCCGTTTGGAATTCAAAGCATCTCAAAGACAGATGTGGCATGACTAGGGTTTAGCTGAATGTGCTGTATTCAGAATACAACAAAAAGTCCAGGTGTTTTAAAGGATGTAATGGCCATGGTTCAAGAAAAGAATTGTGTTACTGGATGCCAAAGATGTGAACACATTTATAGAACCTTTGCTTGCTTCTGACAGTGATTATATGGTGTGGGTTGATTTTTTTTTTTTAGAAACTAATTTCCTTTCCCAAAGCAGGTGTGCGCTAGTTGCCACATTTGCAGGCATATTTAAAACAATTTGGACCCAGCAGAGAGTTTAATTGGCTGACAAGGATTGTAAGTGTGAACTTAGTAACTGATATGGCCATGTCTTGAAACTTCATTAGTCTGCATTGTGGTGGGAGGCTCTTCCAAAGGTATTGTGAGCACACAGATATCTGACTGTGTGTATGTGGCACATATCGTGTGTTACACCAAGCTGGAGAAGGAAAAAAACTACAAAATGAGATGTCTAAATGGAACATCCCAAACCTTCAGGAATGCAGGTCTGGAGCAGATGGATATCAATGACACATCTTCCTCTCCTCCTCAGTGTCAGGACTCTCCAACATATGGCTCATCAAGGTCCTGTCCGTGTCAGTATTTCATGTCCATTGTGTAATAATACAAAGAAGAGCACTTTCATTAAAAACATTGAAAAATATTACAGAGGGGGGATGTTAAAGGATGTAGCATTGTCTGTTGAGCATACTATGCTGGCTAGACTCTTGCCTGGGAAGCAAGGCAAATGTCAAATATATATGTGAAATCCATCCTAGGAGCCCTTACGCATGATCTAGGAAGCCTCTTCCTTTTTTTCTGTCTGACCTCCCTGCTCCTGATTTCCTGGCTATAAAATGCTTTACATTTAGGGGGAGGAATGGAGAAACATTTACAGTTTAACATCTCATAGCCTTGTATTTGGGTAATGCACATAATGTGTAGAGAGCATTAGTCCCATGTTCAGCCTGAGAATTCAGCAGCGAGATCTCTCACTTTCTAGACAAATGTTCTCACTATGCATTAGCCTGTCTCATTTCAAACTGCAATAAAGAGAAGCTGAATTAAAGTCTGCAATCTGTGGCTTAACTTCCCTTGCACTGTTTTGTAGCATAAGCTGTTAAGTCCCTAGCAGTGGACAGCCTAGCCCTCGGAACAAAGATCTACACAATGCAGAAGAGAAAGACAAAAATTGGACAACAGAGTGAAAAGGTAGGACCTTTAAGTACAGGTTTAAAATAAAGAAAGACTTCACTGCACAAGGGCAGGGACAATATTTAGTCTGTGAGAAGTGAGCTAGGAGAAACAAAAGTGGGAAAAGATGAATAAGGCTTTAAGGGAAAATGCCACTCCCCAGGCAAAAGCCACAATACAATTAGATCAACCATCCCCAAAGGAACATAATAAACTTTCTCAAGGGAAGATTCAGCTCATATAAGCAGTCTCTTCCTCTGACCATTTCTCTAAAGGTATTTATTGCCAACTGCTAAAAACCATTGAAGTTCCTTTACTACATACACCTACTACATGTTTGTAGACTTGAAACAAGTAGTACTTTAGAATCTTCCCTGTCAACAGATATAAAAAAAGAAAACAAACCTACTTGTAGCCCCCAGGTCTAAATTTCCAGTCCCTTTTAATAAAGCAAAAAGTTTTAGCTATTAAAAAAATTTGTGACCTTTTCAATGCTACAGAACACAGATACAAAATGTGAATAGTAAAATATCTGTTATATAATATATATTTATATTTTAATATATTACATTTATTTCTACATAAAGAGGCTATAAATACTGTATATGCCTTATATTCATGGTTCCCAGCATTTGACATTATAGTAAGTACAAACAAAAAAATACTTATAAAAATACAAAAAGAACTCAGTAGAAATAGCTTTACATTTTAAAATCTTGTAGTCCTCATTGTGTCTATCAATAGAGTTCTGGGACTACAAGAGCACAGGTAAGAAGTTGTCCAACAATTAGGCACAATTTCATCACTCGGAGAAGATCAGAGCTGCCATGAAACCAGTCACGGGTTCCCAAGGTTACATAAACTGAAATCTCTGCCACTACAAACTTTGAGTTTTCAAAGTGAAAAAGTCAGACCTAAATCTGAGGGAGGGGGAATGAGATGAAAAGGTAGGGTGCCCTCAGGATGCCCCACCAGAATCACAGTGCTTCCTGTGGTCCTGGAGTAAATGACATTGCCTTTTCTACCTGTTAGAGAGGCTGCCCAAGTGGTGATCTGAGGGGAGGGGAGTATTTTCTGCAGCAGTTTCGGGCAGCCCAGAGGCAGGCAGGCATGAGTGAGGGTGCTGGGGATGAAAGGGGAGCAGAGCCATCCTCAGAGGTCAGGCATGGCCCTGCTATTTGAGTCCCATCCCTTGGCTCAGTGCTCTGTCTTCTCCCTACTAACAAACTTCACTGAGAAAATGCAACTCATGAGGACTTGTACAGCAGCCTTTTTCCTCTGCCAAGGACAGAGACCATCACCCACACCTATATTTAGCCCAGCCTATGTTTAGTCTCAGGCCGTCAGAGTGCCAGAGCCTTGAGCTGGAGGTTCCTTTTTTTGTTTGTGAAGGTACAAGCAAGGAATAACTCTGAGAAACAAGAAGCCAGTGCCGTGCTGTTTCCTTCCTGGAGTCCAGCCACAAGGGGAAAAACAAACAAAAAAAGCCCCACAAAAGCAGGGATGTGCCATTATTTCGTACAAGTAGGAGCAGTTAAGTCAAATGCCGTGATGCCGCCCGCATTAGGCAGATGCTCCACATCACCAGGCTCAGCCTGTGCCATGGGGCTGGCACAGCCCACACACCACGGCCAGGGCTCTGCTGGCACCCTCAGCCACCAGTGTCTCTTGAGGAAAGAGCCCCGGCCTGGCATGGCGCAGTTTTGCTGCCAGATGCTTCTGCATCATCTTCGGGAAAAATAAGTGTCTTTTCTTAGTCCCATGGATGCCATCTTTCAGTACATGAAACCCGGATAGCAGCAGCCCAGGCAGTGCAGGCACATCCCAGGGGAGCTGGGGCTGCCAGCCTAGAGCGGCGCGGGGCTCTCGTAGGGGAGCCCGTGGGCACGGCAGAGCGGCGGCGATGCCTCCTGCGCGCACAGGAGCTCGGTCTCCTCGCTGGAGTACACAGGGGTGTCCATGTCATCCGAGTGGTAGCCCGACTGGTACCCGCTCGTCTGGTTGGAGGCCTCGGACATGACGGACTCGTTACTCTTGCTGGGCACCAGTGTGCTGCAAAAAGCAATCAGAAACAGGGCTGAGAGAGCTGTGTCTTCTGCAGGGCAGGTGGGCGACTCTGGATGGCAGCTGCTATCCATCACAGCAGCAACCAAAGCAAGAGGCTGTACTTAAACCTGGCTTCAAGCCTTTTTAAACATGCATTTGATTACAAGGAAAGACCTTTTCATATGCCCTAGCTTCACTAATGCATGAAAAAGATGTTTAATTTTATGATGATACAAGGAGTTAGATTGCGACCACAGATGAAATGGATAGAAAGCTTGCAGAGGCTTTACATCAGCTGTGGTGCAATTGTAACTGCAGTGAATTTTCATCTGCACTGAAGTTGTTCTGGAAAAAAATTATTCCTGAGAAGCTCTCAGAAAGCATACATGAGGGCTCAGCTTCATGAATGCCACTGTGCTTCCTGTGAACTGCACAATGAAACCCCTGTACTATGCCCTGAAAATACACCCAGGTACATCCTGAAAACTTGAGTCCCAGCTATTAGGAAAAAAAAATAAAGCAAGCAAAAAACCAAGAGCTGTTCATCAGTTCAGACATGCTCAGCTGTGTGCACCAGCTCAGTGCCTTTGAGGGGTAATTGATGCTATTGCAGCTGATAAATACAAGTCCTTTCTGGGTGCTGACTGAGGCTTCCAAAAGCTGCATTACCTCCCCTCGCCTAATACCAAATGCAAGATGACCAGGCATATTAGGCACAATTTTGCTTTCTGTTTTTGAAAATACTTTAAGAAAAGATTTTTTTCTTCTGGACAATTTTAGAAACCAATCATCAGTCTTCTGACATACTGCAGTAAAAGGTCATATTGAATTCTATGTGCAACCCAAGCCTTACCTAAAGGGTATTTTCACTTGGTTTTCACTCTCTTCCAACGCCTTCAGCTCTTCAGATGCAAGAACCATCCCACTATCTGTCTGGTTTTCCTGCAAAGGTGTTGGAAATGCATTAAATGGAAAAATATTAAAGCCACAAAAAAAAAAAAAAGCATCAACAGAAGGACAGTATGTATAAATAGACAAACTCACCTCCTGAACAACTTTTACAGTGGTTACCAATGGGACATCTTCAAATGTTTTCACACTCGCAGGGCGGCTTTTTCTCTTGCTACCTTGTCGGTACTGACTGCAAAGAAAACAAAACAAAAAAATCTTGTGTCTGCTATCCACAACTTGGCTGCAAACAGCACAATGATATCAGAATCCTTTTATCTCTCTTCAGAGAAGTTAATCCTTTTGTCAAAACACATTATGCAAACTTCAAATGATCTATTTATTGAAAGGGATGAACAGCCTAGAAAGTGGCATATTTCTGACCTTTTGCTCCTGACAATATTGATCTCTGAGCAAATTCTAAGAAATGGCTTTGAGAAAACAGCTTCTTTCCTCATTTACACTGGAGGGCTTAACTTCCTGCAAGCTTTGCTTAGAACTATAATAAACAGAGAAGCCTGGAGCACAGACGTGTGTCTCTCTCTTTGGACTGTACTTCTGAGACCCCTGGCCTGGACCTAGGACAACAACAGCAGAGTCAGCACACTGCTGCCCTTAAGCCGTGGGGATCGGGACAGGGAGTGCTAAATCTCTCTTGAAGGCTCTTCTCCAAAAGAAGCCCTCTGGTTCAGGATGACATCCATAAAAAATATTGGACAAAAAAATAAAATTGACTCTCATGGAGATACTAACACAGCAAACAAAACAGCACCCTCAGCTTTCTGCCTATGTGAAAATGGAATGAAATGGATGGTGTCCCAGTTAAATGGGGCAATTTTATGTTCTTAACAGCTAATGAAGGAAAAGCCATGGAGTCAGTAGAGTAACCTGCATCCACTTGAAGTGCAAAACTGGAGACAATTAAAAGCATCATTCCCCCCTTTTCCCATTTTAGCTATGCTGAATCCTGCTTATCTCCAATAGACATATATTTAAATTGGTGGGGATTTTACAAGTTCCTTGAGTAGCCTGCTCTGGTACTCAATCACAATTCAGAACATTTTTCAAACATTAAGTATTATTATTTATTAAATTTAAAAATATTAGAAGTATTTTCTCAAATAAAATTTGTCCTAATGCTGGAGACACAGAACAATCATTTAACACTCTCTTTGGAGCAAATTTTCATATACTGAAAACAGTAACTATATTCCCTGTCCATTTTCTCTTCCTAAACTTAACAAAACCAGTTCTTTCAAGCTCTCTCCACTGGCCATGTGTTCTGCTCCTTTGCAGTGGTATCTAATCTATTTCCCATCCAACACTTCGAGGACCAAACCATCAAATGTACAATCTAGTCCATGCACTCTCCTGGACACCCTGATCTTGTACACCTAGAAGTTCATTCCACAACTTGCCTTCTGTGTTTGGAAGCTCCCTGTGTGCCTGCGTTAAACGCACACATAGGCACAGAACTGCACGGCCAGTTTTCCAGGGTGGTGAGGGCTGAGAAGAGCAGCCTTGATCTGAATGACCTCCCAAGTGTGGGAGACCCACCTCTGCTCAGCCCAGACGAGATTACTGTGACTTGAGTTTTTCTTGACAATTCCATGCTGGCCATTTCTAGTTAATTTGTTTTCCTGTAGGCATTTACCATTATTTATCTGAACATTTATTCCAGGATTGTTCCTGGAATTAAAATTAAACTGACTGCAGAATTACACTTTTTCTGTTCTTTCCAAGAGTAGGCATTATCTTTACACTTTACACTAACTCTTCTATACCTCACCTGACTATTTTTAATGACAATCTTTCAAGGTTCAGAAATCACGTATCTCTTTCCTATACCAAATAGGGCAGATGTTAGGAAGTCCTGCTGATTTTAATTTATATCAACAATTTAAAGATTCTTTAATATTCTCCATGTTTTCTCTGTGCTTGCTATCCTACTCTAGCTTTGGTTTAGAGGTTATATTTTTTCATAGTTAGTACTTTTGTGAAGATTGAAAATGACATCTCTGAACAGATAAATCTTTTCCACTACCAGCATAGCAAGATCCATGCCTACAAAATCATTTTCAGCTACCAGAACATAAGAATAAAGCCCCTAAGCATGACTTAACCTCCTCACTTTGCCTCTTCTAGCATGGTAGCTTTCACAATCCTGTCACAATGTAAGATGAGAGAAAAGAGATTCAAAGTCTCCTTAAAATGTCAACAGAGTGCTTTTACTTCTGTTCGTAACAGGAAATGGGGACAAGAAAAGCCTTATAGGAAGTATTAAGAGTGGAAAATAAGTGTGATGTTTTCAGTGCTTAATCATGCTTTTTTTTTTCTTTTAAACATATGTATTTTGAACTGCCTCACTACTAAAACAGGGGGTTCAGAGTTCAGCTGCAGGGCTGTAAGTTCACCCAAAGTGTGAAATGCATTGTGTAGTCTTTTCTAGGACAACATAAAAATGTTATCCTGTTCTCCCCCAAGTCTGTGGTGGTTATGATACAAGCAGTGAGGCAGAGGGCTCTGCTTCATGGAAACCCCATGAAACCTGTGAACAGAGGTGTTCACATTGCTCTTTGTACCCTCCTTCTTCTGAGGCTGCATTGAACAATCCAGGGCTCCCGGCATCTCAGTGGCTGCATTGGATGGGAAAATTCCTTTCTCTCTTACATCCCATGCCAGAGGTCCTCAAAGGGTGCAACATAAGCCCCTGAAGTGCATTAGTACAAACTCCTTACTGGAAGGTCACCTCTGCCATGATACCCAACAGTATCTACCATTGGGAATGCCCCACGAGCCCGCAGAAGGAAGCAGTGCACAAAAACAGTGACAACACTATTTATGTCACATTCTCCTTGGCCATCAATTCATGAGCTGTTTTCCAATGTTTCACTTTAGGAGGAGAAATGCCAGAGGTTATTAATGATAACTCTATCATCATTTATGTTCTTGGCAGCTGCAACACAAGAACACTGTGACCACAACTGAATTGGACCAGTAAAACTTTCTATATGTTCTGGTTCTTAAAAAACAAACAACAGATATTTTCATGGGGTTTGCTTTTTTTTGTTTGTTTGTTTTTGAATAAGAATACCAAGTCTTGAAAAGGTAGCAACAATAAAAATAAATAAGAAAATCACTAAATGGGAAGGTAAGAAACTAGCTTTTGCCTACAAAAGCTTTACAAATTCCTTCTTATCCCTATGGAGAAGGTTAAATATGGACCAGGCAGCTGAAGTCTCTTCCTTTCATTTTCCCTTCCCCCAGCATGAACAAAACCTTCCCAGAGGCCCCAGTAGGATGTCCACCATATAAAATACCTAATTCCTGCTGTGTTGTCATAATGGAATTTAGGATCACAGACTTCCTCTTCCTCCCTACAGGAAGCAGGTGAAGTTGGGAGAGAGAGACCCGAATCCTCTTCCATATTCAATGACACTGACAAAGGAAGGACAACGTAGTCTTTGCCATCCTGTAGAATGCAGTGAAAAAACACAAAAATTAAATAGGCTACAGAGACACACAGACATAAACAGATACATGCACGTACATGGAGAATGCATCAGCCCAACAGGGTGGGTGTTTTATTAAACTATGAACATTATACCACATTTGCAGGAGCAGCTACATTAAAAAAGGAAAATTAATAAGAACCACTTCCAAGTAGTTTTACTTTTTTTTAAATCGATTTTTATATTATATACTGTAACGTAATGTATAAACTGGACTTTTTATTGATGTCTTTGAAAAAATAAAAGTAGATCTCATTAATGTTTGAATCCCAATGCCACAAAGAAATGAACCTGACAGTTTAGAAGGGTAGTGTAATTCCCATTATCACAGAGGTTAGAAAGGGAGAGTCTGTCTAATATGGAGCACACAGCCAAATCCATACTGCTTCATTCAGTGGGCTCACATCTATGGCTCTGGCCTTGTCCACTTCCGTAGTAACTGAAGAGGAAGCCACAAGATGGAGAGCTTGGGAGGGAGGCCCATGTCCCCACCTGGTTGCAGTGGGCTCTCTCACTGCAATGCCTGCACACAGGTCATGCATTACCACATTCATCTGCATGGGGCTGCTCACAGGCAATGAAGTTCTTGTGTCCTTGTTTTCCAGGATAGCCATTTAAAGCATTGCAGCCCATACCCTCACATACACAAAGATAACCATCTTTGGCACAGTAAGATCAACAGGAGCTACCTGCTGGAATGTGTCTGCAGCCTGCAGAGAAATCAGCAGCAGAGCAGGGAACTGAGCCTGTGCCAGCAGTAGTGTCAGGGGAAGCTTTGCTGGCAGGGCAGAGTGGCTTTTGGTGACCACAACCCAAGCTGAGCGATCTCTACACCACAAGTCACTCTCTGCTGGTCAGAGACCCAGCTGCTGGTCAGCAATGGGGGCAGCAGAGGAAGCCCAGGCTCCCTGACAGCTCCAGCAGACAGTACCCAGCTGTGGAATGCTGTGATGGCTGGCAGGACAGGACAGATTCAGCCAGTGGTTTTAGCCACCAGAGAATACAGGTCACACACCTGACGGACATTGGCTTGCAGTAAATTCCCCAGGTGCTCCACCAGCTCCGAAAAAGTTGGTCTCTGCTTAGGATCTCCATGCCAGCAATCCAACATTGTTTGATACCTGGAATGACAAAACCAATTAAAATACCAGCGTGAAGAAAACAGCACCCATTTTTGCTCCTGCACCTGCTAGTAGTGTGGGGTAAATGTGGGCAGATGGAAGAAGAGTTTCTCACATTTCTGGTGTTGTATAGTCTGGTGCTCTCATTCTCGTTCCTTCTTTCAGTCTTCTGCAAAATTCCTCATCAATTTTCACTCCAGGGTACGGTGATGCACCTAAAATGAAAGCAACAGAAATTTTAATGCATTAGACTCTTAAATTCTGGGACTCATTTTCAAGCAAATAACTTGCTATGGTTTGTGTTAATAAGACAATTTGGTGCATTTGGATGTGTAAACAATTTATATTTATGATGGAAACAGCAACTGACTGAGTAAATGAGGCACATCATCACATACTGAAATTGTATGAAGAAGCATTTCAAGCCCATGTTTCTACATTTGCATTTTAAAGAAAATTGGAGTATTTTATTTTGATGGAGAAAATATACAGGAATTTTTTAAGAAGTAAAAAGAAAATGCTACAGAGGTTCCAAGAACACTTTGACTGCTTTCTTCAGACTCTTTTGTTTAGAGATGGCTCAGTAACATTAAAGTTACTCACCTAATGAAAATATTTCCCACAGCAGAACTCCAAAGGACCATACATCACTCTGAATGGTGTATACTCTATCAAAAATGGTTTCCGGTGCCATCCATTTTAGGGGTAGTCTGGCCTAAAAGTATTTCCATAAACAAAATGGTATCAAAGTTTAGCAAAACACCAAGTTTCCAAAAATCCCTTCAAGGGAAAAAAAGAAAAAAGAAGTCCTGGTTTCATATTGATTCTCTATCAAACAGATAATCTGAAACTTACATCTCCTTTTCTGACGTAATCCGGGTCTTTGTAGATGTCTCGAGCCAAGCCAAAATCACAGATTTTAACCACATTATTGTCTGACAAGAGGATATTACGAGCAGCCAGGTCCCTGTGGATGCACTGCAAAGAGAAGTAAACAACTTCATGTGCTGCCTGTCGTCACAGCTCTGTCCACAGGGCTGATTTCTTTCACATATGTGCTCTCCTACCCTCAAAGGCCAGATAATTCTTAAAACCTTTTAAGAAAAAGAAACCTCAGCATCAACAGTTGCTGATTTTAAGTGCTTTTTTGATGGTCACAACTGATTTGGCTCAGGGAGACTTGTGTTCCCAAGTCCAAACATACGTCTGTTTATCCACTGTGCAGAGAGGGCCTTTGAAGTTAGCTAATTAATTATCCTAAGAAGCTAACACAAAACAGGTTCAGATCTGATTACCTTTAGATTTACTTAGGTTCACTCAAATCTGTGTACTCCACTATTTCTCTGAAAAACACCACACTAAAATGCTGACTTGATTCCAACACAAACTAATCTTTACTACAGAGACAGAAGTCCACATCTCTACCTATGCAGAACAGCAGCTTAGTTAACAACCCAAACAATTCAAAACTCAAGCCTCAATAGCCTGAAGTAAAAAAAAAAAAGTCAGGCTCTGCAAGTGGCTTCAGATTTGCTTCTACTATGCTTCTACTATGGATTGAAACTGCAGATTCTGGAAGCAGGTATTTTTACATTTGCACATCAATTGGGATTTATATGAGAGGCAGACAAAAGTATGTTTTTAGAAAAAGACTCTGAAGTCTGCTCTTGAAGACTGAGCCTGCACTCTAGAGCAGCGTTGTATCTCCTGCTTCTATTTTCTATTCCCATTTCTAAGTGTTTTTTGTTTCTATACAGATGCAGGCAATTCCTCACTCTTGCTGGAATTGTCATCCTTTGAAATATGTACTCTGCATATTTAGCCACAAATCACAGAAAAATACTTCTAGAAGGAGAAAATGCAGGTGAGGTGCTGTTGACTGCCAGGGTGTCCTCGGAAAGAGATTCTCCAAGGAGTCACCCATACAAGTTTCACAGCTGAGTATAGTCTTTCCTCACATTGCCCTTCCAATCCCAGTGCACAAGGCCCAACCAACCTCCTCAGAGCAAAATCCTTTACTCTTTTTTAGCTCCTCTTACCAGGGATTTGTCCCTAATTCCTTCAATTGTCCTTTTAATTCAGTTCCCCTCCTCCAACTACTTAACCATTCCTCTATGAACTGGTGGCCCATAAACCTTGTACAGATCACTAACATTTGTGTCAATAAATGCATGGGCTGTTTCACTCTGCAGCATTAATAATTTGGGAATGTCTTAGAGCAAAAAGAAAATGTTGCGGCTGACTGCCAGCCCAAAAATGAACATGCTGTTTCCTTCTGTAGACCTACAGCATTACTTCCTGCAGTCAAATAAATAACATGCCACTCTTCCTGAGAAGTCCCTTACTTTGCGTGAAGCCAAGAACTCCATTCCTCTTGCCACCTGGAAGCTATAACAGATGAGGTCCTCCATGGTCAAAGGGTTCTTGCAAAGGTCTTCAGGACCAGCTGCAAAGAATCAGATGACAGTCAAACATGTCCTTTGTCACTGATTTCACAAATAACTGCTTGTTAGGTAAAAGTCCATCCGAACCTTAAGCCACACTGGACTGGAAGAGCAAATCAAGCACTTTTTAGCTATATAATTATCATTAGGAACCCATTTTCCATCAAACTAGTCTTGTGCAAAATAAACTTTGAGACAACAGGTTATACCCTAGGTCTCCTTGCTTATTTCCAGAGGAAAGATTTGCAAAACAATCCCAAAAGAAAAACAACTGAAATTCAGCTCACAAATTCCTACGACAGTAAAGTTTTCTCTGGTTTCAGCAGATGAATTTAGAAACCAAGGAGAGGGAGGCCCCACCTAGTCTTTATGAGAAAAGAATATGCCATAGGGAGAAGGACTTTGATTTGGCAAGAAGCCCTGCTAATTTAATGTAGAAGAACCCTAACCTCATCATCTGGTGACCTGGAGGAATAATGTACTCAAATATCCAAAGATACCTAGGCATTTAGGTATCTTTGGATATTTGAGTACATTATTCCTGCTGAGATAAACAACTCTGAGACTTTGTTCAGCTTTTGATTTGAAGCAGACATCTACCAAGAACTACAACACTGGTGGCTAAAACCTTCACCATAAGGGCTCCTTCAGGTCTACATACTTCTTGTAATGCTCCAGCTCAGAGGGTCAATGTTTACATCAGGGAGTACTGGAAAGGGATCAAGATGGTGTGGAAATGCGTGAAGTGCATGCCTGACATTACCTATTAGATTGGATTGAAACTGCAAGATCATTCTCCCTGTTCACATAACTGATGCATTCTTTGCACTAAATGATTTTTAGTAGCAGTAGAGGTACAGGAAGTAGAGCTTTCCTCATAACTAGTCTGATCTCACCCCTAGGTGAAATTAGCAGCCTCTGAAATGGCAGCACTGAGCATTTCATGCTGCATCTGCCAAAGGAGAACATGGCAAATGCATCAGTGAAACCGCTGCAGAGGATATGTGCATCCTGGAGAGGCTCTGAATGAGTGGATAATTCAGGCTTCCTGTTCCTGACAGACCACCTGGGCAGAGGGAAGGCAATGCAAGCTCTCTGTTAATAAGCAGTGAAGCAGAAATAGCGTTTCACAGCATTTAACTTATGGATAGACATTAAGGAAGTTCAGTTGGCATGCTGGTGCATCCCTCTCTGCACTGCCTTCGGAGTTTGTACTCTGCAATTTACCCTCAAAATACTGGGATGTTAAATAGACATTTCTCCAAAAACTTCACACTAAAAACAGACCCTTTTCCTACAGGACATTATCTGGGGTTGGGCTGAGGGGTTTGGGATGCTGATCTAGATAATCCACACTCAGGAACGTTGGTCATTCAGAGAATACTCCACACACAGTTTTGAGGGAGCTTTGGAAATCACACAGTCCCCAGTGTCCCTCATCAGCCCCACCAATGGCACATGCTCCAGCACCAGAAGAAGAGGTATCCTACCATCCTCCTCTTCCACGTCACTCAGGGACCGCTCCTCCACAAAGCCGGAGCTTGCTGAGCTCTGGCTGCTCGTGATGCTGTCCAAGCGCTGCTTCAGGTCAGAAGAGACATCGCCAACATAGTTCTCCTTCCCCTGCCTAAATCTGGCACATTTGGTCTAGAAATATGAGAGGAGGGTGAGAAAAATCAGAAGCTGAAAGCATGCCAGAAGGTTCTGCTAGAGGGGCAGTGATGGTCCCAATGGTCTGTGCCAAGGTCACTGGGGAAGGCAGGGAGAGCAACCAGTGAAGGCTCTGCTCCAAGGCAGCTCTGGTTGGGGCACCAGGCTGGTGCACTGATGGAACCAGCAAAACCCATGGCCATGCAGGTTCACCAGCTGGAGCACCCTCTGCCACTCCACAGCACAACTTTGTCCAGCTTTCACAACCTCCCAGCCAAACCCCAGCATCATCTCCACATGCAGGTGACTAAATGCTCACTGAGGAGCTGGTGTCCTCAGCCCCTGGTGCCCCTCACTTGTGAAACACATGTGGATGGATGCTGCCAAACCTCTGGTACACTGCAGCCTCTCTGTACTGCTATGGCTTTACCTCCTGCTGCTGCAAAGGCCCTTTGCTAAACCTCTACCTTGGCCAAAACCCTAATAGCCATCAAAATCTGACTTATTGCCTTCTTCCCCTAAGCCACTGCATGCCTCTAGGGAGGACTCCAGCTCCACACGTATCCTCCAAAGCATTTCCATTTTCTCCTGCTTTGGTTTGGTGATATTTTCCCTGGCAGGGCTGTTTTTTAATGCTGCCAAATGCCATTCCCACTGCTTGTGTAAGCAAGGGTCAGCACTCTCATCAAACCCTGTCTCTTACTTCAAGGCCTCTCAAGATACTTGTTTATCTTTTTACCTCACAAGAAGATGCAGCGAGTTGCCTTCGCCAATACAAAACAGTAAACAATGTCTCCAAGGATAAAGAAAAATAACCCCCTGGAGAGCCAACAAGCAGCGGGAAGAAGCTCTGATCTAAACACATGAGCTGCAGGAAGGCTCAAGCCTACCAACATGGCAGAGCACAGCCCAGGGGCCTCCCTCTTGGCTGTGGGTGGAAAGGGTAGGGTCCCCAGGGTGACCCTGAGTGCTGGGTACACACAGCCAAGTTCTTCATACAGCAATCTGACTCTCAGACAGCACAGATCCTCCAGATGGATGCCCTCCATATATAAGACTTCTCTCAGAGGTGCCAAGAAATGAGTTTGAAAATTCCAGTCCCCATCTTCCCACTTCTTTCAAATCAAGGTGCTGTAACGGGGCTCCTTTTTGCAAAGGACTCAGGAGGTGAAAAGCTGAATGTAAACTCATGAGCTACATCAATTATCCAAAACTATTAACAGCAGAAGAAACATGTAGTCTCGTTCAGCAATGAGCCAAGGGGACAGTAGAACAGATAATCACGTCACAGCAGATACCTATGGATATCTGATGGATATATACACTAAGCATGGAGTGCAGTTATTTAAGGTGGTCTGGAGCTTAACTAAGAAAGGAAAAAATTCAGGCTGATAATCAGAAAAAACTTCCTGAAAGATACAGCCAAGTGTAGAACAGTCTGCCAAAGGAAATAGTGGAAGCCCAGTTCCTTTGCACATTTTAAGCTAACAATAACAAAACAACTACATCGCAGGGGCCAGGGGAAAGACTAAATGACCTCTGATGTCTTTGCCATCTCTCATTCCCATGGGAAGTACTAAGACACTCAGTGTCCCCAAGGACTGCTGCTGCAGTCTGCACTAGAAAAAGAAACATTGTGTGTGGAAAAAACCCACCAAACCAAACCAAACATTTTACTGTCAACCTTGACTCCTCACCTTGTATGGGATAAATTCACTCCTCTTGCTCCGTAGGTAAGCAGACAGATTTCCAAACTTGCAATATTCCACAATCACCATGAGTGGTCCTGTACAACACATAAAGCAATTCATTAGACCATTTATATCCCACCTTATGTCAGAGCATAAATTCTGCCTAGAAATGCATACAGTTCAAAGAGCATTCCAATAGCCAAAGGTTTTTTAAAATATCAGTAATAAAAAAATCTAATCAACGCATCAAAATTATTCATTTTTCTGCTGTTATCTGCACATAATTTTGAAAATCATGGGCTTAGTTTCATATGTCAAAAAGTATAGTGGTGTGCTTATATTTGAAGTGCCAATAACAGCCAAACTAATTAACATTGTAAGGATGCAGCATAAATATTTGAAAGAGCTTCAGTGCAATTAACCTCTGCAATAGAATACACATGTGATTATCCATGCATTTTTCTACAGGTGATTAAAGTACTAAACATTTAAAACAGGAAACTTGGTTTCAGACATAGATGCCTTAATGTACAATCTAGATATGGTATTTCATGTTCAAATTTATTTCATAAAGGCATTTGCTATGGTGATACATTTTCATCCTAGGTTGTACGTACTGGCTATCTCTATTTTATTATGGAATAAACAAGGAAATAAATATTTATGGATTATGTTTCCTTCAACTACTGACTTCTGTCATGGAACTTTACAAATTAAATTTTCATACCACGGTAAGCCAACAAGTCAGCTTCCCTGAAAAATTATTACTGAGTTACTTTACATTGAATTTCTTCCAAATTAGTTTTTAGTACTGGATTTGCTAAACAAACATCTGTCTCTGATTATAAAGTGAAATAGATTCATCCACCCAGAGCTGCACTCCAAATTGCAATCTCCCCTCCTACACACACACACACAGAGGCACCAACAGCCCATCCAAAGACAGAGAGGGGAAGTCCCAATTTGCAGTCCCCTGTAGCTGGTGACAAGAGTAAGAGTAACTTGTTAAATCTGATATTGGACTTAGCTTGGAAGTCTGTTACACATGGGCTGCCCACCATAAACATGGATCTCAAGTACAGAAAAGCAAAGTGATAGAATAAATAAGGGATGGAGCTCCGTGGCCCTTATTCCACCTTAATTCCACCTCTGGACCTGCTCTATCAGACTTGTGTGTGTTTGTGTGTGTGTGTGTGTGTGTGTGTGTGTGTGTTAGAAAGAACTACTCTTTCCAGTCTTTAATTTTGAATTTCAATTGTCTGTGCAGCAGAAATGGTAGAAAGAGGGTTTTCATTAGCACCTTCTCACCCACTAAGGAGTTACTCACCTCCTGGCTTTGTGCAGGCTCCAAGTAAATTGACAACATTGAGATGATGGCCAATATGAATGAGTATCTTCAGCTCTGACATGAGTGCTCTGTGCTCACTATGGGTTGCCCCTTCTGCAAAGGTAAAGCAACACAGGTCAGGAGCAACACAGACAGAAAGGTTGTGCCCTCCTCCCCATTCTCTTCTGTATTTAACCAGCCCATCAATTGAGGAGCCTTGCTGGCTGGTAGGCTGTGTCAGCTATGCCAGTACAGCACGGGGTGGAATACAGCCCCCAGCTGCTGGCAGCCCCATTCTGCTTCCCCATTACGTCCTCTTTCAGAACAATGTGTCTGGGAACCACACATTTCATTTTTCATTTCATTTTGTGGCAAGTGTGAGGCAGTATAATATGATTTAAAATGAGGAGAAAGCTATTCCAAACTACAACTCAGTTTGGCACGTGCCTAAGCCATTGTCTTGAGACTTGCAGAAAGCTCCAACAAGGATGCATAAGGGACACATGCAAATTGATTGCAGGAGCAACTTTACATTCTGAACTTCAGTAGAATTATAAAGCAGTGGCTAGGAAAGCACAGCTGCATTGCTCCAGTTATCAGTGAGGGAAAGGCATGTACTTTTCCTGATAACAGCCATTAAGCTTAACTTTTACAACAATGGGTACAATGGTTAGTGTGTTGACAAATATCCCTATATTGTATATTCAAGTTGAAGTTCTAGTCATTATTTTTACCTTTAAGCATTTTCACTGCCACTGTTTTGCAGGTAGCAGTTTTGTCAATCCCAAATGCATCTGCTTCTATGACCTGGCCAAAAGCTCCACGTCCAAGAGGTTTACCTTGAAGTGAGAACACAAACATATCTGCTTGACACAGCAGGAAAAAGTTGTAGAATAAAAAACTACTCCAAAGTGAGTTCATGAAGCAGAAATTAACAAGAGGACTTAAAATGTAGATAGGACGCACCATATCCAATGGGAACACAAAGCCCACCCAGGGATCATGCAGCAGAGCAGTCCTGTGGGGAGCCAGGACCCAAAACACCCCCCAGCACAGTGCTGGCTGCAGGATCACGAAATGGCTCATGCCATGAAAACTCACCTAGCTTGAGCCGGTCTCTGGGAAACTCCCACTTGCTGGCATCATATGGGAGCCGCTCACAGTGCTCGTCTATAGGGACTTCATCAGGATCCATGATGATTGACAAGTAGCCAGTCTTCATGTCCCCTCCATTGGCCTGGAAAATGGTATTAGTTGCAGTTGCACAGTTTTTTGCTGGCAATGTGCAGGCAAAATGCCATTTCCTCACTTTAGGTTATTTCATTAGTTCCCAGAAATGCCAGGCTACCATTTCGCTACACCATGTCATCATGAGTGTCATCATTGTTAATTACTTGCACTTTTTTTTTTCTGTCTCTCTCTTTTTCTTTTTTTTTTTTAATAAACAGAACCAGATGAAACATTTTTCTCTTGCAAGGGCCTGTTCAATTAAAAACAAATTTCTGCGCCCCCGGTTCCAGGCAAGAATGTTATGGCATGGAGAGAAAAAATGTGTCTGTTGATTTAAGAACAATGGAAAGAAGCAACACAAAAGGCCTCAAGTCAGCTCTCATTTGTCATGCAAGACCAGTGCTGATAGGATGGTATGAGAATTTTTTCATTACCCGCTTAACGGTCCGGAGGATGATTACAAGAAGCAACCAGAAGAACATGGCAATCACTGCAGTGCCAACGAGGATAATGAGCTCCAGATTTGTTTTCTCTTCAGCGCCTGGGAAGAAATAACTGAATATTTGAGTGATAGTTGGAAGCATATTTGTTTTGCTCATTCATTAAAGTAAAGAATGGAGGTCCTTGTTCTGAAGGTTCGTTTTAAAAGTGCAACATGGGGCAAGGAAACGAAAGCAAAACAAAACAAAAAGCTTGGGGGTTTATGTTGGAATATTACAGTTCCATGCTGGTTTACACACCATCACATTTCTCAGCATCAACTTTGCTCCAAAGACACTGTCTGGACCTTTGGCAAATATAAAAAGGTAAAATCCACATTTTGGAAAAAACATTTTTAGAATAAAAAAAAGTTTTTAGAAAAAAATGGTTTTAGGATACCAAAAAGTAATTACTCTTTCTTAGAAACCAAAAAAACACCCTCATCATATAGAAAATAAAGAGCTGCGAGAATGACCTAGAGAACAATCTCTGTTTTGTCTCTTGACATCATTCAGCTGGGGCATAAAAAATGTGGTTCTACAAGAACACATGATAATAAGGTCTTATTTACAATGTTCCTTTTCCGGTACAATAGTGGCCAGCAGATACCGTTTGAACACCTTTTAGTGCAATGACAGAGGTTTCCTCTTCAGCCCCTCTTTGCCACGTCATGCTCCTGTATTTCATCTCTTGCACCACTGAGATTTTCCTACACAGCAGCACACTCCATTGCATGACCCCCATGAGCTGCACTATAAATTTTTTGGAGTTAAACAGTATGTCCTACACAAATTTCAAACTTCTACAGATGTGCCCCAGCCATATTTACCACATCAGCTGAAATCTACCTTGACATCATCTGCAGATAATTTCCACCCCATTTCAACATTTTGCCCAACATCTAAATATCCTAAAGGGACCTATAAGAACAACATGATATTGCTTTAATTAACTTAATGGTATGGATCAACCACCCTGACTTTTAAAGACAGAGGCATACAAATGGCTCAGTGACTGAAGTATGCAAATGTACTAATGAATGAAAGGATGAACTTATATCAAGAGCAAGGAGCTTTTAGTTTGAGACTTCTTGTTGCAACTCTGACTGGAAAGTCCATCATGGAAAGTCCATCAGCTGTCCACACTGCAGGCTAACTTCTTGCTACCATTTATTGTTTGTCATTGCAACTTGTATTTTGGTGTGCCACAATAGGACTAGAACAAGTGAGAGATGGGTCTCACAAATGCTGCTTTCAGATGGACCAAGGCTGGTGTCCCCTAAAATCACTACCTGTTTCACTAAAATGGGACAGCAATCACAACAGACTGCAAAAAGTCTTCATTATGTTTTCCTTAGATGCTGTGAAAGCAATTACATAATTTCAAAAGGTAAAACATAGTATGCTAAAAAACATGGTATGACAATTATGTTACCTAGACAACAGGGATGCCCCAGGATAGCTGCATGTTTACGTAGCTCTGTTTCATGGTTGCACTTAATATAGATTGGCAGAGTTTTCACTGCAACTACAAGTAAGATAGATCCAGTTTTTGTTGAAAAGCCCTAAGCAGCATAGTGGAGAAAAAAGCATCAACCTCAACAGCTATGATAGCACCCAGTTTCAGCTTGATAGGAATGGTCAGCACTTTTCACAAATTTCATAGTATGTTTTCAGATCTCCCATCAGGATAGCCGGTAGATTTTTACTTCTAGTTATTCTAAAGATTTTGTGCACAATCTGGAAAGAAGCTAACACCAACCTTCCACTGAAAAATAAACCACAGCTTTGCTGCATCCGAGGACATTGCAGGCAAGGCAGGTGTACAGCCCTCCATCTTCTTTCCTCACCCGACGGATGGTTAGTGTTTTGTTCCCATCTTTCAAAACAATACCTGGGAAAAAAAATTATTCTTAGTTTTGCTATTTTTATGCCACTTTTGTTAAGAATTCAAAACAAAACTTTTCGTGGTGAAAATCAGTAGTCAGTCCCACAAAAGAAAGCCTTTTGATGATAATAGCAAATGAGCAATCCTCACCTGAATCTTCCACAAGTGTCTCGTTATTTTTAAACCACATGATGCTTGGAGGAGGAATGCCATTCACTGCACATGACACTTCTATCGTTTCACCAACATTTGTTGTTTGATTTTCCAGATTTCCAACAAGTGTGGGTGCCATGGGCTCTGTTGGTTTGAAAATTCAGTAAAATTACTGTTTATTAAAAAAAAGATCAATTTTTTTCAGTAGTAGCAGTTCATGTCCCAGTAACAAAGTCTCAAATCCTTTGATTAGACCAAGAGCCACAGTGTTCATGTTAAGATCATAGTTTAACTTCCACATGACATGAAAAAATTATAATAGCCAAGAAAATTTCAACAGTATTGATATAACCTGCTTTAGCTGAATTAATTTTTAACTGCTCAGGCTGCTGAGGGAAGAGGGAGTCGTTGAGAAATTGCTTCCCTTGCATTTCTGTGTCCAGAGTCCTTATGAGAGGTTTGACACTCCTGGTCCATTAAATGTCCATTCAGGACAGACCATGAACATGCATAAGTATTTCCCTGAATCTGCCTAATCAACCTAGACATCTGGGTCCCAAAGCAAAGTCATCACTATTTGTGTGGAAAGCTGACTGATTATCAGCTTGCATTGCTTGTGCCTGAATACCATGCATCCCTCATGGCAGTTTTTAATTACAGGCACTACTGCAAACTCAAGAGCCAGTCACACAAAGAAATGGCATTAATGCTAGGAGTACACACGTGTCTATACAGCTACTGAGAAAAATGTGTTCTGAAAAGTGGAGAAGTTACTGAGCTAAATACATTACTTCAGCAGAAGCCAAACACATCTCCTTGCACACTACATTGGCTCAGTCAGTGTTTCCTCACTGGTATTAATGGAACAGTGCCTGCTGCCTGGACAAACCCCAGAAGAATGTGTTACAACAACTGTAAATCTATTTAACAAACTGAGTACACCATTAATCAAACACATCCAAAGCCCGAACATATCAAAAACTGCCACTACTGCAATTGTTTTCATACAGAACCACTCATTTTGCTTCAGAGTTAGAGATCTGTACCTTGAACAGTGAGGTGCTTCACCAGGCAGTGCTGTGTTTTAGCCTTCTTGTCCTGAGCAATGCAAACATAATCCCCTGCATCTTGGAGGGAGATGTTGCGAAGGATGAGCTCTAAGGTGACGTTTTCACCATTGGTACTTGAGACTGTCTCATTCAGCTTCTGGAGAGCATTGAGGTTCTTGCAAACAGGCATGGGCAGCCCTCCGAAGGGAGTCTGCGAAACGTGAGCGCTCAGCTTGTACCATGACAGCTTCTCAAAGGTGAACTTGTCTGCTGTGCATTGCAGGGACATGTTATCCTTCTCTGTCAGCTGATTCTGAGGCTGGAAATTAATTTCAAGACCCCCTGAAAGTTAAAAAAGTAAAATAAATTCCTATTTGATTGTGCATTTTGTGACTAACGTTAAATTGAGAAAGTAATTTTGAAAATACAGATTTTGTTATCTATCTGGTTGAAAATAAGGAAAAAAACACTGAAACAGATCAATCAAATCAATCAGTCAGTGAACTAGGAGTACAATCTTATTTAAGTGATATATTTCAAATGGATCAAATGAAGGATTCAGTCACTCTTCTTGTAGAAACTTACAGCAACCTAAGATGATTTTCAGCACTATCTTATCGGTCATTTTTAGACTTGGATTAAAACAAAATTTTGGAGATGAATATGGGGACTGATTGTTAAGGAGATAGAAGCTCTTTGCCACTGGTTTGGAAAATTTTAGCCTTAGCTCTTACAGCAAATCTTTCCTCATTTTGTGGCACTACCATAATTTCTCCATTGCTCTTTTAAGTGACTACTAAAGCTCAACAGCAGTCACTCTTGGGACAACATCTTGCATCACTTTCAGTGGCCTGCCACTCCACTGATGCTGGTAGAACTAATCACCTGACTGAAAATAGTGGCAACTGTAAAGGCTGCCTAAAGAAAGCCATAAGTAAACCTAAAATCTGAAAGAATTAAAGGATTTAATAAAGGTCAGGAATCAGGTAACATCACTGAAGTGCCTTTCATCAGCAAACAGACAAAATAACATTAATTTAACGTGGCTGTCCTTGGCAGGGGGCACTTACTGGTCACATGGAAGGAGATCACTCTCTCACTTGACCCAGCCTTGTTCGTGGCCATACATCTGTACAAAGCAGATACATTTGCTGCTTGAATCACGAGGGTGCTCACAGTCTACAAGAGAACAATCAAGCAATTTCATACCTCATCAGTGCTAAAGTAATGCCCAACCACCTCAACAGCTCAGCAAAGGGCTCTGCAGGTGTCTGCACAACCAAAAATCCCTCCCAAGCACAAACCCATGGCATGGCAGAAGCGCCGTCCCCTTCTGAAGTTTACATTTTTGTCTCTAAGGGTGTAAAAATCAGGAAAAAGAAAATGGGAAGAAGCAGAAGATGGGCTTAGACATATGTGTTAAAAAAGGGTGCACACACAATTTTTTCTGCTTTTCAGTCTCTCCAACTTCTATTACAGTTAATTTGCAAGATTAACTCATCTAACTTTACACCACTAAAAGGCAGTTATTGAAATCTAAGGCAGTTATATTCCTCAGTGGAGATTCACTTTGGTCAGTGTTCAAATGAACTGAAAGTGTGTATCTCTACCCCTTGGCTTCAGCAGTAGCTTGCCCATCTAGCTGAGAGTAGATGCCCAAGTTTTCCCTGAGGTGAAGAGAGTCTCATCTCTAGTGATGTATTTCCAGGCATGTGGACTGCTGAACAGGGTTAATCAACCCCAGCCAAGAGAAAAGAAAATGTGCTCACCTTTGTTTTCCCAGCAATAGTAACGACCCGGTGCTTAATTTCAACCTGATTCCCACCCTTTCTCTCGGAGATCACTTTCCATTTCTTGCACGCATACGGATTGGCTCCGGAGCGAACTTTCCTGAAATGTAAGTAGAGACACATGCATTAGATAAGAGGAATATTTGCCCTTCCAGAGGGGTATTTTGGGTTCTACTTATAATATGAACTTATAAGTCAGATACATCACTGGCCACAGCTTGCATCTATGAGGGAAGCATATGCTTCTGGAAATATTTCTATTAAATTTTACCCTATAACCTCCTGAGACCTTCATGGTCTTTAAAGTAAAGTATCCCCAAACCTAAAGGTGAATTTCCTAATTAATCTGCCTGTGTCAGCTCAGTTGGGTGGCTGGAGCAAAGCAGCTATTCTGGGAACAAACCTCCATTCATAAGTGGATGATTCAAGTTGATTTAGTTCAAAGGAAGACAGAGAGACATAAAAATCGCTGAACTCCCTACAAGAATTTCTTAAGGACAGTAGCCATTGTGTAGGAAGCAACCAGGCACCAAAGGAAGAAACTAGTGGAATCATTTTAAAAACAACAACAGGAAAGAAGAATGCCTTTTTTTTTTTTTTACTCTGGACTTTTTTTTTTTGTTAAAGGAAATCTGGGCTTATGGCAGGTCCAGATAAGGGAAGCTGTGTGAATCTCAGTCAGGCACTCTCTCTATCATTCCCCAACATCAATCAGTGCACTTCCTCTGAGATACACTTTCACACAGATAAAGAGCCCCATCACACTCAGCACTTGAGCACAAGGGAAAAAAACACCACAAGGACACATCATTAGCATAAACAGCAAATTTCCTCTGTTTGGGACGGAGTTGTGGGCCTGCAGCCCACAGGGGGATCTGAGGGAAGGGCATGCAAACAGCTGCATTTGAGACCCCATGCAAGTCGAGATGCCCTTCCAGAGAGCACAAGAGCAACATGCCAGCACTGCTGGATCCTCTCTGTGGGTGGCCCTCGCCTCTGCCAACAACAATGACCTTGGCAGAGACTGCCTGCAGCAATCTGCAAATTAAGTACAACAACCTCTTTCTTCATTGGCCATTGAGTTTGCACTCTGTAATGAGCCTGGACGAGGGAGGCACTGGACAAACCCCAACCCAACCCAAATATCCCTCAAGACCTGCATAAGCTGCAGAAGCAGCAGGGCTTGGCACTCACTGGGGGCTGAAGGTGCATTCCTCCTCCAGCTGCCAGTGCCAGAGCACGGTGCTGGGCGGCGGCACGGCGTACACGGTGCAGGTCAGCGCTTGTGTCGAGCCGTACTTGTACGAGTCCACGGGCGCCATCAGAGCGTTCTCACCGATCTGGGGGGGCACTGCAGGACAGAGCAGCAGGTCACACCTCCTGCTGAAGGCTCCAGGGTGCACGCTTTAGACCCACGGTGACCAATTCACACCATGCCCCAATACCAGTGCAACAGAGCATCTCCAAGGACATGTGGGGAAGCAGTGAGCCCGCCCAATGCTTTGAGGATCAGGATACTTAGAATCTCCTACAAAATTCCCTTTCAATACTCCATGGTTTAAAATGCAGTTCCTGGACTCTCACCACCATTCCCAGCCATTAAATGCACACTATTCCCCAGGCCTGATCCCACTGCACGTAGCCTTGCTGCCCTTTCCAAGACCTGCTGTCTTCAAAGCATAGGCTGTTTCCTGGGGAGCAGAAAGGAGGAGGCAGGGGAGGAGGAGGAAGGTTGTAGAGGACAGGGCAGAAGAGGAGGGATAGCCTGTGTGGGGCAGGAAGGATGGGTGAGGCGGGACAGGGCCAGGATGGAGCGGGGTGGAGGAGGACTCCAGCAGCATAGCCAGCAAGAAGGGCAGGAAAAGAGCAGGACACAGAGACAAAGAATAATACACAGAAAAAAACCCAAAACAAAACAAAAAACCCCACCCCACACAAAGTATCATCACAACACCAACACCCAGAGTCTGCAGCCTAGAGCCAGGAGAGACCGGTCACCTCTGCCCTCCCAGGGCTGAGGTTCAAGGACTGCTCTTCTTCAGTACTTAAATCTTCATAGGCAGGGGATGAATTAAGACTAAGGATGGTTATATACCAAATCCACACATGAAAGAAAGGCACCTCTGTTACCCCACTTACCATTTACCAGCAGGGTAAATGTGTGTCTTTTCTGCATCTTGTTAATCGGGTTTGTAAGGACAACCGTGTAATTCCCTGCGTCCTTTTCAGTTGCCTCAGTGATCACTAATGCGTAGCCAAGTTTTACTGTGTGATTTGCATTGATGGCTTTTCCATTTTTATACCTGAAGAAAATACAGAACACTTTGAATATTTAATGATTTGCTTTAACTAAGAATTGCTCATTTTTTCAAACACACTATATCCCAGTTCTTACCATTTAGCCTCTGGTGGAGGATATCCTTTAAACTTGACAGGAATTTTGACTGTGTCGCCTAGCTTTGTCTCAACAACATTCTCCATTTTCTCCAGGTGAATAAAAGGACTTTCTGAGGGGGAAAAAAGGAAGCAAACTAAACGGTCTTTTCTCATGGACCAAAGCAAAAGTGCTTTCCTTGTGGGTTAGCACCTAACAAGATGACAAACAGGAGTTAGTGACAGGACTATGGGTCATTGGTAAAGAACAGATGGCTCCAAACTGCGCTCTGGAGAGATGCCACCATGAAAGCCTAGTCCTTTCCTTCATACAGAGGAACAGACCAGTTCCCTCACTGAGGAGCTCTGGAAAGCAGAGACAAGACTCAGCTCTCAGGATAGTGTGCCAACTGTCAGACCTGTATATACATATATATATATACACATATCATAAAACTCTCTCAATATACTTATTCCAGGAAATTAGACTATTCAAAACTGCAGAGTGATAAAGTTAAATACTCAAGTATGTATTTCAACCACTGCAGTCACACAGTACCTTCAAATTATTTACATTACTTGATATAAGTTATAAACTTGCATTGGGACAGAAGACAGTGATTAGCCTTTTGACTAAATTAGTCTTTTGACTAAGATTTAGGATGGTTTAGACTTAGTATCTGGTATACTCAGTTTAGCACATGATCTCATTTTGGCTGCTAAAGAGCAGAACAGAAAGAGACCAAGAGAAAATTCAGTATATCTTGAATCACTATGCCCACAATAAGTTTGAAAGTCTTTTGTTTTGTTTTAAAAGTGCCATGAATATTCTGGCTCCTGAAATCAGACCTCAGGAAAATTAGTCTCCTTCAAAATATAAATCTTTTTGTCTAACTTGGTTATTAAAAATGGGCCATTCTCGTGCTGGTAATTTTTTCTATAAGTAAGTTAGTGGAGCTGGGGCTGTGCCCAAGAGGGGGTTGAGAAAAGGCTGTAGGATGTGGCCTCGTACTTATCTATTCACTTAGCCAAAGCTGTTTCCCTTGCATCATTTCCGTACCACCAAAACTCCATTTGATTCATCTATTCATAATGCAAAAGCTGAAAGTTTTATTTTCTTAGCTTCATTCATGCTGACCCAGACTCTCATGTCACAGAGCCACCAAGATCCAGCCTAAGTTCACCAAGAGTGAGAACAGGCAGCCCTTGTACAAAGCCACCTACACAAATTGAGTTTTACAGGACCTTAAGGAGGTCAATGCAGAAGAGGGTCAAAGGCTTACATCAGTTTATTTTACTGCCCACTTTCCAGTGGGATTCTACAGCTTTCAGTAAAATACAGCATCCTTTAAAATCTTATTATTAACTAAGGCTGTGGTATAAAAAAACCCCACACTAGTCGCAAGAGAAATACTGTAGCTGCAGTTTGGTTCATTTCTGTCATTTGGTTCATCATCAAGAGGCCTTCTGCATCCCAGCAATTAATCCCAAATCTGAAACAACCAACAGAACTGCAGTGGGAAATGTCATACCATGGATAAGGAAGTAACTGCTGTTTTTCATGTTCATGCGACCACTGGAGGCTGCACAAGTGTACCGACCATTGTCGCTTAAGGACACGCTGTCAATGGTAAGGGTGCTCACAAACTTCTTTATTTCTCCTGCAGTGGTTTTTACATCCCTAATAGTGGCACGCTTTTCCTGCAATAGACAAAAGACAGAGATGTTTAGAAATGCCATTGTTATTCCTTCTGTCATCTTTTGCACATTTGTATATACCAGAAATTTTGTTGCGTATCATCATCTTCTTCCTCAATGTTTTCAAGGGGGAAGTGACATTATACCTAAATAAGTCAAATTGCTTTGTGAGGAAGGCACCTGTAAGTTAGTACGACTTTACCTTGATGGAAGGGTAGTCCCATTTAAAATCTATTCCCACATTCAGCTCTGTCCTTACAGTGCAATTGAGAACAAGTTTTTCTCCCACTGCCAGCTCTACTTCATTGTGTGGGTTCATTGTCAGGTCATAAATTCGGTACCCTAGAGAAAGACAAAGGCACACAGGAAACAGGGGGGTAAGCAAATTTCCCAGGTGAATTCACCACAACTCCCACCAAAACTCCAGCTACAAAAGAGGCCCTCGATGCCCCAGTGCAGCACAACAATGGGTGTACAAAGGAGCCTGGAGAGAAGTGACGTGCCTGCCCTGAGCTGAGACCCGTGTCAGACAGTGACACAGCAGGATGTGTGCCCCTGATCAGAGCCCCTCCAGTGGTGGGAGCAAGCAAGGGACAGTGACTCACACAGCTCCTCTGCCTTAGACACCTTCTTCTTTTCCTTGTGAGACCTAAACCAAGGGAGATTGTACACCCATTCCCAGCAGTCAGCAGGAACTTTATAGAGAATAATGGTAGCGCAGTAGCAAAATTATCCAAAGTTTACTTTGTGCAGTAAAATATTTCAAAACAGAATATTCTGAATGCAAAAATTCTACAGATATTCTGAAATTCCTCCAAATCAGAGTGAGGATTTGTGAATTGGGTGGAGAAGTAAAAGCCTTCTGCACAGAGTAAAGAGGGAAGGCTATGACTTCCTGACAAGCCAGGAGAGATTGCCTTGGTGCCATTTGGATATTTGAAATGGCCACTATGTCCTCAGCTGAAAGAGAAAGAGCTGCTGAGTTTCTGCTGCTAAGTTCAGGCTTAGGCCTCCACAGAATTATCACATTATTTCTGGGGTATGAGGAACAACTGACAAAATGTAGCAGGAAAGCATAAAACCCTGTGAGAGCAAGACACAGGTCTTTAGGGAGACAAGACAACCCAGCTCACTGCGAGATCTTCAGATCCACCCTTCCCTTGGTACCCACTCAGAGCAATTTCTTTTCATCTGCTGCTGATGGTTGCTTGCCTCTCATTTCCTTCCACTGTGACTGAGATTGTGGATAAGTGATTTTAGGGAAAAGGTTTGCGTTGTCAGAAAAAAAAGAATTAAAATCCCTGGCATCAATGTAAAACACTAAAAATAGAAGCACTTATCCCAATGATCAACCAGAAAGAACACAATACATTGCATTTAAAAGAAAAGTGATATAAATCTCAACATCCATTTTGCATTAACTGCATTGTCAGTATTGAATAACCTAGTGTCCAACCAAATGTAATTGGTTCAGTATGCTGTAGAAAGCAAAAAAACATTGGTTACAGAGAAATAAAAACCTATGGCTTACCTACAACTGCAACTATGTATATCATAGACTGGTAGCTTTCATCATCTATTTTAGCTTCGCAGAAGACCATGCCTGCATAGTTGATCAAATGACTGGGTATAGTGAAGCCTTTTCTATTATTCCACGAAATGGATTTACCATCAGGAACAAATATCTTTTCTGGATATTTCTGTTTGGAATATTGATAAAACACATAGTCAGAATTCAAAAATTGAACAACCCTGAATTTTTACCAGCATTTGCCACAACTGCAGGGCCCCCATTTCAACATTCTAGCTCAGGGAATTAGTACATGCTTTGAGAGTACAGGTACAGCACTCATCTTGTAATCACAGGCTATAAAACTCACAATGATGGAAAGGAGTTTTTAAGAAATGTATTTTTACTTCAAACAACATATTTATGCCAGAGTGACTTCAACTAACTCTTGAAAAAATAGCAGGCTTTTTCCTTACCGCATGTAGAGATACATTGAGATTTGACACAGTTCCAAGGCACGGCACTACCACCGTTTTGTTCTTAGTGATGTATACAATGCCAAGCTGATCACTAACTGAAGTCACAAATGGTGATCTGTAATCTAGAATAATATTCAATCGGTAAGTGGGTATTATTCATCACATGATTATGGAAACTGGAAACCTTTCCAGTTTTCTTATTTCCCTATTTTTTCACAAGTCAGTTGTACTATTTTCCATGTCATAAAGCACTGAAATAATGAGACTAAATAGGGGAGGTACATGTTTTTATAGATACCCACTCCCTAGATTTAGAATATCATTATTCTCAAAACAGAATCAGCAGCAGAGTGCACTTTGGAGAATGGCTTCCTGCTACAGCAGTCCTTTTGTCGACAAAAATCTGATTTACCCTAGCGTGACTTTTCTTGCATAAGCATTATAGGAAATATCAGTTAAAAATTGTGAGATATTGCACTGACTCCCCTCATGGCAGCATCCTTTTCAAAGTCAGAGCAGAACACCAAAAAAAATAGCTCCATGATATTATAAAACAAGCTAAGTCATGTACTTAATTACATCTCATTTCTCAAAATGGTAACTATAAGTTAACAATAAAGAGGAAACAGGATGCATATGGAAAGGAGGGTGAAGCCATCAGTGCAAAAAGGCAGATGCCTCAATGAATGCCCTTATTGAAGCTGAGTGTATAACTGGAGGCTTTGCAGTGTCTGTGACACTCAGCTGAAAACTGAGCTCTTACAGCCTACATAGATTTTACCACCAGAGTCAGCAAATGTGTGAAAGTTTATGTTTTGGGGTTTGGGTGGTTTTGGGGTTTTTTAAAATTGTATCAGTGCAAATCATACACAAGATCGGATCTGTAATTTTTAACAAATACAAAACCTCTGTAATCCTCTCTCATATGAAACTCCTGCTGAGGTCAGTAATAGCGCTGCATTCATGAGGACAGGCTCAGAGCTCAGCAGAGGTATGTATGCTAAATTCTGGGTGGAATTTAGCTATGCTAATTGCTGGATGGAGAACAGCAGACCATGCACTGCATATGGCAGGTCAGCTCAGAATCATAGGTGCAAAGGCTTTTATGATGATGGCAACTAGCGTACCTGAATTTAATTACTCAACATGAAAACAAGAAAAATGTTCCATAGGATCAAATATTCTAGGATTAATAAATTTTGCATCAAAACTGTTTTCAGACACTATATTCATTTCTTCTCTTGACACTAGGGAAAAGACACCTGAGAGCAGTGTAAGCACTTACCTTGGACATAAACATAAATGGTTGTAGCTGCCTGGCTGTCCCTGTAAAGGCACTTGTAGTCCCCTGTGTCATTGCCAATGACTTTGCTCAGAGTAAGTGTGTTGCAGTAGGGGCCATCGCTGCACTCTGTCACGGTGACACGCCGCTCAGCATTGCTCTGCTTGCTTGGCCACGACCACTCCAGCGGTCTCTGACCTCTGGGAAAGCAGATGTTAGAGCAGCAGACACTTGTGATATGAGCCCCAGCCCCACCAGTCTCTGTGGCTGTGGAGAGGGATGGGCTTCACCCCATCACACAGAGAGAGCATCAAACCATGTAGAACAAATTCACACACACAACCTACTGCCAAGAGCTACACTGAAGCTACCTGAGGTTTACATTGCGCTGAACCTAAGGGACAAATCTCCCAAAAGAGAGCTTTGAGAGAATGGCTCACCAGCAGGATCCACAAGGACACAGCCAATGCGTCCTCCCCCAGCCACCCTACACTCCCCAGCTCTCTCTGGCCGCAGCCCTCCCACATAATTTCTAAAACTCGTTAGGGAAAAGTGAGGCACAAGGCCCAAAGGGAGTGGAGACAACACAGGGGGCCTGACAGGAGAGAGAGATCACATCATGTGGGATTCTTTACAAAAGCTCACTACATAAATTACCAATCATCAAAATCATGCTAAACAGACTTGTCCTTACCTGCAAGTAATATTTAGCGTGTTGTTTGCCATTATTGTGATGACATCTTTTTGGATGCTAAGGCTTGGCTGATCCAGAGACATACATAAACCTGCAAAAACACGTATGAAACCTCTCTAAGAAACCAAATAAACAAGTAAATGCTACTCAATCAGAAAATTATTATATACAGGAATATTCATCAGGATTTAAGTGGACACTTTCACATCACCTATTTAGCAGTGAAGGGTAAATCATGATTTTTCACACATCCCAAAAAGTTCAAAAATTCTGTCATAACAGGAAGCAAAGGCAGATGGTCAGGAGCTAGCTGTAGAGCACTACAATTCAGCAGCCAGGGTGGAGTTCCTGTTTTCTTGCATTGCCAACTTCAAGGTCTAACAAGAGGATGTGGGACATTGAAACAAAGTGAACCTTCATCTGATGATCTCACTCCCTTGGGGATTACCAACTTTTCTTATAATAAATCGAATATACTTCTTTGAGACTACTGATCAATGAATTAAGCAAAAAAACTATTTTTACAGTTTGTCACAAATCTGAAATCCCATTAATTTATTTTATGCTATGATTTTCTAAGTTTCTCTTTCCTCCTAAGAAGTTAGGCAAAACTGTGTTACTCCCGGACTATCGGCACAGCGGCTTGCATCGCATCCACCCGGAGCCACTGGTGCTGGTGAGGGCTGTGATTGCCCTCTGGGTGCCAGTGCTTGCTCTGAGACACCAGCCCAGCTTGTGTAACATTTGGGAGTACCACAGGGAGTACCACAGGGAAAGATTTTCACTCCTCCCTGGCTGCTGCCATCACCTTCGGGAGTCCCGGCTCCCCGGGCGGAGCCGCAGCCCCGGCCGTGACAGCCGGGCCAGAGACAGCGTGCCCGGAGCGGGACATTCCCCGTGTCGCCAGCGCTTCCCCGGGCTCTGATCACTCGCATTCCGAGCAGGTTCTTCCGATGACAGGTTTCCCGCGTTTGGCTCCAGGGACATTTTGCTCTCGGAAACGACAGCTGATGCTGGAGCCAAGCGGGCAGGACACCGTGCCGCGGCAGGCAGCGCTCTCCGACGGCCAGCACCGGCCGGCCGGACAGGAGAGGCCGAGGGGACAGGACAGGAGGGCTCCGCAAGCCCGCAGCCACCGGCGCTCCGTCCCACCCGGGGACTCGCCCTGGCCCAGCCCCGACAGACCCATAGGAATCCCATAGGAAAGCCGGCACCCGGGCATCCCGGCGTCCCTCTCCTCGGGGGCTGCCCGGCAGACCGGAGCGGGTACCGCGGGTACCCCGGGGCTTACCTGGAGCCAGGCACAGCAGCACCGCCAGCAGCCGCGCCGCGCCGGGCTCCATCCCGCTGCGGGGCTGCGGGAGCCGAGCGAAACCTCTGCCCGACGGCAGCCGCGCCGAGTCCAGCCGTGCCGTGCCGTGCCGAGCGGTGCCGTGCCGAGCGGTGCCGTGCCGAGCCGTGCCGAGCCGTGCTGTGCCGTGCCGAGTCCAGCCGAGCCGAGCAGAGCCGAGCCGAGCTCCGCACGCCCCGCACCGCCCGGCGGGGATGCGGGACCCCGGCGGACGGTGCCGCCCCTCTTGTGGCCGGGGCGGGCCCGGGGCCGAGCCCCCGCCCTCCCCAGCACGATCCCGCCCCCCTTCCCGGCCCCCGGGCCCCCCTGCGCATCCCGCCGGGATGCTCCCCTTCGGACGGGCGGCCGGAGTTCTCCCTGTTCCCTGCTCGGCGGCACGAGGGCCTCAGCAGTGAGATTCAGGTGGCGCTGAATCTTGCTTTTTTGGGGTTTCCTAAAATGCCACCAAGAGAAGCGATCCCAAAGGCCAGCCACATGAGGTACTGTCGGTGAGACACAGCCGCGATCCTGCTGGCAGCGATTGCACCCCGCGTGTGGAGTGCCTGGCAGCGACAGCGCTGAGTTCACAGCGCGGAGTCCCCGAACCATGCAGCATGTACCCAGCCACCCCAAATGGCCACATCCCAACTGGCAATGGGGTCCAACAAGTGCCTGCCACAGCTGCCCTTCCCGCCTTTTCATCAAAATTGTTAACTAGTGCCTGCTAAAGGGAAGTTTGTGAGGTAGTCCTTTGGGAAAAATAAACACACATTAATAGTGGTGGTCATTAATGGTCATTAATGTGTTATCCATATGCACAATATAAATCCCATGGGCTAGATAGATCAGCAAAGAGAGGTATAAAGATAAACAGGTAGATAATCAGGTAGATAGAAATACACAGCTGGGTACATAACTATGCATGCCTATACATATGTGTGCCTCCACGTGCCACCTTTTCCTCTTTCCCTGCAAATTGCATGGGAGCTTGTCCACAAATGACTAAGTTAATGGAGAAGTGATTTTATTTTGCATGCAATGCAATTCCAGCTGTTTTACTGTACTGGGGAAAGAGTGTAATTTCCTTTGAAATTACACCCCTGTTGCTCACAGAAAGATACAGGGAATGGGAGAAGCCAGTTTTCCTAGAGATCAAATAAAATCCATGAAAAGTCAAATAAGACTCATGTGATTCAAGTGGCAGCAAGTCAACACCATGCAAATAAAAACTGCACTTGCTATTCTTATGAGCTCTTAAACCAGAATATTGGCAGCCTTCATTCATACCCCCACCTCCATCATACTGTGGGTCAGGTCACTGGTATTGCTGAGTGATTTGAGGAACTCTGGCAGTGAGTTCAACTACTGACCTTGCTGAAACTAGGCTGCATGTAAGGGCTAGTGTGCTAGTGGCAGATCCTTAGTGGAAACCAAAGGTACCTACTGCTAAAAAAGGCCAGTTTTGGTAACTTTATTTGTGGTGATGCTGGTTTTGTTTGGTTTGGCTACAAAGAGAAAAAGAATTGATAAGGGTTGGATGACCTGCAAGAAGTGTTTGCCTCAAAAGCACTTTGGGCAGTCAACAAAGAAAATTAAATTATAGGGGTAAGTTAAAAACTATTTACATGAAATTGTTACAGGGTCCGTAGAAAACAGTAGAGTCACTGAGAGCTCACTTTAATGCTTTCTGCATTTCTACAAAAGTTTCCACAATGCAGCTGCAGAAAACATGCCCCTATATTGATTTTAACAAGTAACTTCTCTAAAATTTAGTCAGATGATGTGCAGCTACAACTTGCTGCAATACCACTTGGGCTCTGTTTTCATGCACAGTCATTGCTATTAAGTGAGTGGTTTGGAAGGGGGAGCTGCATTCATTGTTGAAAATTATTGTGGTGCCTGAGCTTTATGGAAACGAATACCTACTGTTTGCCCTGAGCACATCTAAGCCATGTTTGTGCATCTGCTCCTCCGACCGCCAAAAGCTCATTAAAAACAGCGCACAAAGAAGCAGCGGAGGAACCGGACAAGCCCCCTCCCGTCTCCTCCCCGACCTGTCACGACTCCCCCAGGCTCTCTGGCTCTGTCAGGGCGTCCCGGGCAGCCCTGCCAGGAGTCCGAGCAGAGGCCAGAGCAGCAGCAGCCGAGCGGCCCTTTGTTTGCTTAATTATTCAAATAACAACCTGGGGGAGATAAGGGCTGGCCCTGGCAGCGCCGATTATGTGCTTTCCTGCTCCTGTAGCTCAACAAGTTTAGCGGGGCTCGGCATCCCGTGCAGAACACATCTGGAATGCGGCAGCCAGCAGCTGTGCCGCCTCCCGGGCACACCTCTGAGCCGCAGCTCAGCACCTCACGCAGCAGTGCATGCTCCCTTCAGCTCCCTTCAGCTCTGGCCACAGTGCAGACTGCACCGCTGCAGCAGCCTGCAGCCTCGGCCCCAGCGTGGCTGTCAGCAGGCACGCATCCCCAGCACACCGGTGAACTTTGATAGGCAGACACGCAGCACGTACGAGATGCTGCTTCAAGAAAATGAGATGGCATCCATGTAAACGGCATGCAGGATCAGAAATACATTTACCACAACATGCACTTTGTGTGTAGGCCCTCCCAAAACCTGTTGGTTTGCAAGGGTCATTGCAAAGGACAAAGTCTAACCTTGCAGCTAGAAATTAAATAATAAATTGTCTCAGGTGAGAACATATGTGGAAGTAGGAATGAAATGGCATAAACCCACTAATTTTCAGACAGAGTTGCCTAAAGGTAGAGGTGTGAATGCTTCTATTTACAGAGTATGCCAAAAACATTGTCACCTTTGCTGGAATCGTGGGATTTGTGCTTTGTATTTGGCTTTGTCCATCTATAAGCAGGAGGTGTGAGTTTGGTGTGCTTGGACATCCCTGAAGCAACTCTATTCTAGCTTGGCTGGATGCTGATAACTGGTACCAAAATTGGAGGAGCAGGTTCATTGCTGTCAAGCCCCAGAGTAGTCTAAAGTACCTTGGATAGGTCTCTTCACTCCTAGGCATGTAATTATGGTTCCAGGCGTGTGGAATTTTAGGGATGCACCTTTGAAAAACTAATTTTATATAGTTGCTTATTTGCTTATCCCTATTTTTATTTGCTTATCCCTATTGTGTCCTAAAACTCTGCATAATTACTCCTGCCAGGACAACAGGGCCCTACACACTCTTCATTCACACTGTTCCTTTTTTACCCTATCTGGTTGTTTTTTCTACCAAAGTCTGCAGGGCAAGGGCTCTTGGAGAAGGGACAAATGCCTTTGTTGTTCATGTGGCTGAAGTCTGTGGATTCCCTGTTGCTTGCAGCAGGAAGCACATCTGAAGCATTGCTTTCTGAGCAGGAAGCAGAGGGTGTCTGGGGCCCCTGGTCAGTTTGGCTAATGGATGGGCAACTGGTGACAGGGATAAGCTACAGATTCTTATGCAGAAGTGGCATGCAGTATTTTTTTTTCCTTGTTGGTTTTGTTTTCATTCTCTTTTTTTGACCCTTGAATTTTCTTTTTACTTTTTGGGGCTCAAAGTTGAAAGTCTCTGAAAAAAATCTCAAGGCCTAGGTTGAAAAAACTGCTGGAGAAGGACAAAATATTTTTTTCTATTAGTTGCCTGGTGCAGCATGTTTTCCCTGCATCCCCTCCTGTGAAGAGATTTGCATTCCCAAGAACATCCTCACCTCCATGCTGCAGGAATGGAAAGCAGCATCCTTAGGAGCTATGTCCAAATGGCTGTGTCCAAATGGCTGTGTCCAAATATTAAGGGCACAAATTCCCTTAACATTCACTGAAGGAAAACAAGTATCACACTACTCACAGAGAAGGAGCAAATACCTGGATTCTGGACCATGTGCCTGCAAATAGGGAAGGAGTGTGATGGAGGTGGAACAGCACCATCAGGAACCCTGAAATGGCCACCTGTTATGGCATCGTGGTGTCTGAGGATTTCTGGTGGCACAAAGCCAGGCCTCCCACAGCTGAATTTCCATGGTACTGGAAGTCTAACTTTGGGAAACAGTCTGCCACAGATATATGTTATTGGTTTTTTATGAAATAAAGAAAAATTATGAATGTATCTGACAGGGAGACAGCCAATCCAACATATTATTACAAATCATCATTGTGTTAGGGGGAGAAGCAATGCACCCCAGGTCCCAGGGTGTTTGTGTGTCCCATAGGGCATAAGAAACAATCCCAAGGGTTTTGTGCAGTTTGTAGCACTTTTCTGCTGTGGGGGTGCCTCAGTGTCTGCCCAGGGTTTTGTCATGTTGCAGCCTTTCCCTGGTGAGCACTCCAATCAGATGTCTCTCCTACACCTTACCACTTCTTAAATGAAAAAAAATAAGGACCTAATATCTTAGAGACATTTAACCACTGTCATGTTAGCTTGAAACTGGCAGAAGAGTTAAAAAATTATGAGTCAAGTAGATAGAAAAAGTAAACAGACAGACATAAAATGTGATTAGTAAGTCCTATTTCCCCAGGAACCAACCTAAAATTTACTGGTTACAGCACCTGGAAAAAACTGCCAGCAGTTTGCAGGACAGCATTAAGAGTTGAAACTGGAGGAAACTCAAAGGAGAGCAAAAGGCTGTCGGGAATGGTGAAAACTCAGCCCACAAGGAAAGGCTGACAGATCTGAGGCTGTTCAATCTTGAAAAAGAGGAGACCAGACAGACAGGCATGATAACAACCTTCCAGTGGGAACAGGCTGGAGGTGCCTGATCAATTATCCTTATAGTCACCAAAGGTAGAAGAGGAAATAATCAGTCTAATTTTCTGGACAGGAGATCCATCTCTCTGATTTTCTGGGCAGTTAAGCACTGAATAATTTTTGTCTGAAGGGTCTGGGACTGACATCACTTGAGGTATTTCAGATCTGATCTGTCAGATCTTTGTAAGGGATGAAATTTAATTCTGATTTGCAATAGAAGTGTGTATTAGAGAGTCTTCTCAGGTTTATTCAAGTGGCATGTATTAATAATTAATAGGAATACAATTTGTGGTTTCCCATTCTTTAATAAAACAGCCCAAAATGAAGTACTTCTTTATTGGGTCAAGTGTAATATTTCATCCAGCCTACAACAACATTTCAGATTCCTTCTCAGCTAGAAGAACTAATGTGATCAGTTTGAGTTGATACCTCTTCTACACCTTTCTCTTGGAAGCCATCTTGAAGAGACTGCATCTCCTGTCATTTTTTGTGTGTTTGGCAACACAACTAAAAGAAATCCAAAACCACCCAACCTCCAAAACATTATTCACATCATCCTACTTCCAGCTAGGAACTCCTGGGAGACTTCTGAGGGCAGAAATTGGTGAGGACTTCTGAAACGTGTCAACAGTTGCCAAAGTTCAAGCAGAGTTTTATAAAGATGGTTCAAAATTACATCAAACAACTTTTCCAAATCAGAGCCAATGGCACAGAGCATGTGACATCTCTTTCCCTACTTATACTTGCTAGTACACCTAAACTGCATTTGGGAAAACTTCCAAATTGGCTCCTTCCAGGTGAATTTTCCATGCCAATTTTCCATTTTCCATTTTCCATTTTCCATTTTCCTTCTATTTTCTTCCCAAATATTTTCACAGCCAGGATAACTAAATAGTAACTGTATTATGGGACATAATGTAAGGACTTCAGAACAAAGAACTCAGATCCACAAAAGACACAGCAAGGGCTCCTACAGATATAGGAGGGATCTCCATCACTCTACCATTCTTCTAAAGACTTTTTTGGGCACTAGCACACCTGGCTCTCACAGTCCCTCTGAAGAACTATTTTTATCTCAACAGTGAGAAATCCTTGTTTTTATGGCCAAAATTTACTTGCACAGCAGGTGAATGTGATTAAACCCTTGAAAGCTGTAATACAGGAGTTGATTTTTAATACCTATATCTCAAAAGCTTTTTTTTACTAAGTGTAAGAGTTCATCACAATTTGTGACTTTTCATTTTAGTATTTTTCTTTCTTTTGCTTCATGCCCATTTTCATGAGATAATGGCCATCATTTGTTCCAAAGAAAGGAACTGTTCCATTAAGGGCAAGTTCAGCTTCTGTTCAGGCTTCCCTTCCAGGACACAAATCAGTCAGGTTTGAAAAGGAACAGGGAGGATATCCCAGCTTCTTTGCTGATCAAAGCTCTCTTTACAGAGGTACAAATCATGTTTCAACAGCCTGGGGAAGCAGACCACATCAATTCTCACAATCACATTCTTTACCCCAAAGCTAGAAACCCTAACCCAAAGCTCTGTTTTCTATGTATTTTACCTTTGTGAACAAGCTGACTGATTGATTACACTGGTTTTGATCATCTGACTATTTTCTCACATCTCTCCTCCAATAAGAAAAATCATAGCAAATATTGTACCACCTCCTCATTGTTTTCTGCTGTATCTGTAGCTAAATGAATCCTCTGAACATTTAGTGGCTGATGTGTGGCAATATGGGACCAGAAGAAAAGCATCAACAGGAAAGGAAAGGAAGTGACCAGGCAATGACCGTATTCTTCCCTGGGTTTGTCTCACCAAAGGTTGTCACCAACCAAAGGTTAAAAAATACATTCCACATTGTTTTCTGGAGGGGGGCGCCCAAACAAGCCATGCACAAAATTCATAGAATAATCATTAAGGACAAAAGGAAATACTGGGACATGTATTCTGACCTCTGAAAAGCACAGGCAGCCAAGGGAGCCCGCTGGGACACAATGCTTCATTACAAATTCTACTAGAGGAGAAGAGGAATATTTACTAGAAGATTGAGCCTGGCTGAAGTTAGAGCTGGATGAAGGGCTCAGAGCCTGCATGTTATTCAGGAGGATTTGAGGATCATATATAATAGCAACATTAGCACTGCGTTGAAATTATTATAAAAAGACAAACTGTATAATCATATATATGGGGGCTATAATATATACATTGATATTTATACACATATATATCTGTACTTTGTGAGAGGTCAGGAATTTTTCTGGAATTCTATTAGTATAACATTTATTAACTACACAGTAAACATAGCTGATAAGCATTTTGAAATTATTTCATTTCACTGAGTTGCTGATTCAGTGCTTGTAATACATTTCCATTCACACCCTTTCAGCTGTGAGAGTCACCAAGGTCACCCTTCCTTGCAACACTCACAGCAAACAATGAGGACACTTTTTTCCTCCTGCCCAGACTCAGAAGGAGCTGATTAAGGCTAGCAGTGCCAAGGAAACAATAAGGAAAGCACAGAACCTTGGGAGGGGCTGGAGGGTTTCCTAGAGAACCATCCTGCAGCCGAGGGACCAGTCAGGGAAAGAGCCCAGCTGTGTTCTTTTCCACAGTCAGCATCACATTTTCCAGGCAAGCCCTGGATACGGAACACCACAGACTGGGAAAACTGATCCACGGGACTCTGCATGGTGCAAGCTGCCAGGCTGTGCTCTGGGGCACTGCTCTCTCTGCAGAGGTTATAATTCTCATTTTCAGCTGAGACCAGCAGTGAAATGCCAGCAGTGGAGAAGAGGTGAGATGGGAATTGTGAGTTCAAGAATGACATGGTGCGAACTACACAGGTGCAGATGTAGAAAAGGATGGCAAATCTCCAGGCTTAAATTGGTAGGAAGGGCTTTTTTCCTGAAGCCACAACTATCAGTATCAGAAATGAGGGGTGAAAGCAACCATTTGGGTGAAAAGGGTGAGAACCTTATGAAAGTGACACGGAACTCAGATTATCTGGTTTTGGACCTTTTTCCATAAAATGCCACAGGATGTGAGTCAGCAGGAATTCTCCATAAGCCTGAAATTAGACCTTTATTGCAGGAAGTACTATGCCAACACTGAAGTGTTGGCACCACACACGACACACCTCCTTATTCTTTGACATCTGCAGACTGTCATGTGCCAAGAAAAAGGTAACTGAGCAGTTCAAGGAAGGAAGATATTGAGATCAGGGTCACTGATATCTGCCAAGAAGACTTTTTTTTATTTCAGACTTAGAAATACAGGAATATTTGATTTATAAAGGGTGGGAATCTAAGCATAAAATTATCATTTCTAAATTTTTAAAAATCACAATGTTTTTAACCCAAAATATGTAGCAGCAGGTGTCAGAGAAGAACAAATCTGTCTAATGTCCACAGATGCATGAACAGTCACTATGTAGAATAATTCTCTTCATTCCTTTCCCTCTGCCTCATTTATAATGTTATTTACTGTATTCACACAGTTTAACTGCGAATTTGCTCTCCTCTTGTTATCATTTCAGTCACTAGATTTTTGTGTGTGCGTGAACCTGTGAAAATATTTTGATTGAACTGGTGCAAAAACATTTCAGGCAAATCCAAGGTATGGATGTCCAAACATGCTAGGAGAATAACACACCTACTGGCATGTAATAACATTATCACGGTATTAAAGGAAGCAAGTGGGAAAATATAGGTATATGGTTTCTAGCTAGTAGGGGGAAAAAAAAGAGAAAAAGACAGATCGTGATTAAAAGCTGTTAAATGACTTTGATACTGCTTCCCTTCCTTAATCCATTGGCCTCCAATGGGTTAAGCTCTCCAGCTGGCCAGGGGAGCACACAGAGGTAGGCAGCCTTGCCACGCTGGCCTGGTGCAGTCAGCGAAAGTCGCTTCCCGCAGCCCCCGGCCTTCCTCTTGGATGTGCGTGTCATCAGGAAAACTCAGCCCGCTCCCGACTTTCTCTTCCGCCCCTTTAGCTCCACATGTTTCCTGACCCTTGGCTCCTCTGCTGCGAGGGCTTGCCACCTGCACGCCGGCTCTGCTAGCACAACCGCATCCTGTCCCTTCCCGTGGCCAGGGGTCGGGGTTTTCATGGGCCCCGAGGATAGCGGTGTGATGGGAAGGTATTTGGGTTCAAACGACCCTGGTGAAGGAAAACAAACCAGTGTTTCCCTTGCAGGTTGCAGCAGGGAGACCTGAGCAGTAAAAAAGGAACCAAAGACCGTGCAGCATCAGGCTGGATGCCTCTTTGGGTGGGATGATGAGTGCCCTGTGGGTGTTCAGTCTCCTCAGTCCAGTTAGAGTTCAGCACGGACCTTTTCTTACCTCTATTGATCCACCACCCCAGATGGTGCTATCCTGGTGCTACAGCAAATGAAATTACTGCCCACCTGCAGTTATCAGGCTGTATCATCAAACGACAGTGACTGAGCAGGGGAAAATCCCACATGATTCCCCACTGCTGTGTTCTCCAAGAGGACAAGGCAGGCCAAGGAGTAGCACAACACACTCTGACCATGTGGTGACTTTGAAAAACTCAGAACATGCTAATGAGGGCTACAACAAAATTCAGTGTGTTAATGTTCAATGTTGCTATGTTCAAATGTACTTCAGGTGCCAAATGCCAAAGTGCCTTGGATTTATTCATTGCAAATCATAGAAAAATGAAAGGCCAGTCCCTTTCAAAAAGAAACCACAGTGTTTCCAAAGTCCAGTTCTGACCTCCTGTGCACTGATGCAGACTGGAAAAGTCTGTATGAACATCCTTCACTGGTTAATGTAAGGTATCTAAAATGCCGCTTAAAACTAATTCACCAAAAGACAGAGAAAAAATTCCCCAACTTCCCTGACAGGATTATTCAACTTAATCCTTTTGCCAGTAACCCAAATTCATGACCCTTAATTTCTCTGAAGTTGATAGTGACTTCTGCTCAGTGTGATGAAAGAAGAAATGCCAAGTCATTCTTCATCTGAAACATAATCTTCTGATTGCAGTGTAAAGAGTCCTCACACAGGACCATAAGTCCCACCAGTGAGCAAAAATTAATTTCACCCATGAACTGATACCAGATCTATTTTCTTAAAAACAATGGTCAGTGTTCCATGTGAGAAAGAACCTGCACAAAGAAGAACACTGACTTACATTCATCAGGAGGCATTTTCACAGCCCAAAGAAATCTATTGGTTTTATAAAAAGCACACAACTACAACAGTTATGTGCTCAGGGCAGGAACACATCCTTGGAATTCAGCTACATTTGGTTTGAATAAATGGTAAGGCTATTTCCACCAGTAAAGTTAATCTAGATTTCTTCAGTATGAATAGATTTAATTCTTAATGGTTAGATTTTACCAATTATCTACCTGAACTCATTACTTTTAAAACTGTAATAGAGAAAGATACAATCCTCTACTGTGAGTGTGGTGGGGCTTTTTATGCAGTAGGAGCAGAGACATCATTTTCTTCAAAGTGGAGATCAGCACATAGTGGAAGACAATAAAGTTCCAATACAGGGAAAACTTGTGTAAAATTTTGGAGGTGGCATTTGGAGACAGCCTTAACCTGGAAGAGATTTACTTTGAGAGATGACACAACAATGAATCAGGCTCTTCACACTTTATCCATCACACTGAAAGGTTTGTACATTGTCCTCTCTCAGAGGTGAATGAAACTGCCCCTTATCTTTGGTTCAGCTGTAGTAATAGCTGCACAGCACTTTGGAATTGCAGCCTTTATACCCTTGAGGACTTGTAATAGACTGGATAAGGAAGAACTTCCATTTGATGTGAAACACCAGGAAAGGCTTTGCAACATGAATTTTTATGAAGGCTGGAAGTGTCTTGGTTTGGTTTAGTTGTAGAAAAATGCTCTAGGTTGTGAGAGAGGATGTTATAGTGGGAAGATAACACAGTATCTGAAGAGACAATCTTCTGAATATGTAAGTGGGAGAAGTATCTCAAGAGCTCTCACCTAATTGATAAAGACATAGAATTTTTTCCTTCTGTGAAATACTTCCCAAAATTACCATTGTCAATCCAGGGGTCACAGTCTGTAAATGTTTAGGTTTTCTTAGGTTTTGTTAGAGCCTGGCAGTCTTAATCCAGTGCTAGCAATTACAGTTTTGAGTCACCATTAACAAGAGAGGGCATAAAACCCAAGCCACCCGTTCTTGGCTATGCAAGTTGACTGCTGTATTGTATAAAAAATGGGCTCCATGGTGGGTTTTCCCAAAATAAAGGCCCTATAGTCATATTATAGCCCAGTGCAGCCAGCACAGGAACAGAGGCCACTTTGCCTAGTTTCTGAGTCACAGTGGAGGAGAGGCAGCTGCTGCTGCAGCATCACTCTGGCTATAGAGGCAGCACAGCAAGCAGATACAATTTTGGGGCCCAACAGGGACATCCAGGTGCTCAGATGCTAGACTGGAGTGGTTGATCAATGGAAGTATTTTTAAATCTTTGGATGGAGAATCCATGTAAATCCTGTTTGAGGTGAATTAGTCCCTTTTTTGTGCTCCTGGTCCTTTGATGCACAAAGGATTTAAAGACCAGCAGTGTATTTATTTTACAACGCATTCAGCGTGTATACTTCTAAATGATAAGATGGTTTATCTGTTGTTTGCCTAATCTTTTCCTGTCATTCATGGAGATTAAGCACCATTTTCATTGTAAACATTCTCTCTGCTCCCCTCATAATTCCCTAAGGATGCACTACTTCAGATATCCCTTCAAATAATGAACAGGCAAGGACCAATAAATATTTCACACATAAAAGGAATCTTGTAGCAAAAAGCAAAAGGCTCTAACAGCCCCCTTCAATATGGGGAATATTTCCATCTGATTTTTACTTCTTGAATCTTTTCTTATAACTCAGATACAAATATGGATTTCCAGTGAAAGTGGCAAGCACACCCAGACCTAGATAAAATAAAATGATGGAAAATTAACTGTCAGGAAGCAGAGCACTTATTTTGTGTGCCCATCCCATTTCCTATAATGCATTTTAAAGCAGGGGCTGTTCTATATCCCAGCCCAATGAAGTTTACTACACATTTTTCCATTTTGATCTAAAGCAGACTGTGCTTTTAAGACTAAAGATTAGGTAAAGGGAAATTGAAAACATAATACATGGTGAAATTTCTGTACTTATCGAATCTGAGTTAAAAAAAGAAGAGCAAACAAGAAAAATGCCAGAAGCCTCATATCATTTTCCCTCAGCTGGTTTTTTAACTAAGAGTTGCCAGTCTATTCCATTCCTAGTCACCGGAGAGTAATTAATTAGTAAGGCACAAGGTATTTCATTTCAGTGGTTCTGATAAATTCCCAATGCCCAGTCTGGGCAGAAATCATGCCATCTTTGGTGTTTCTTCACACATCTTGAAGGTATTGCTTCCTTTATTTTGTTTACTGCCCAAGTACTTGCCCTCTGAGAAAAAACCCGAAACAGAGAGGAAGCTCTGTGTGTCTAAATATGTAATTCCTTTTTACCAAGAATCAGTAACTTTACCGGAGGTAAATAAGTCCACAGATCCCAAATTTATGCATAGTTTCTTCTTTTAAAAGAAATGTAAATTGTTAAGCAAACAGAAGCTGTGGTTTTTCTTTGAAAAAGGTCTAATTCATGAACTGCAAAAAATCATGGCGATTTTTGTCACCCATTTCTCAGAAGCTGTTACTTTTGCCATAGGACATCTCATTGGCCTCTGTGAATCCATGGGTTTTGCAATCCAGCAAGATCTCAGAATGAGTGCCTATTTTGTGAAAAGATTATAAGCTGCAATGGTTCAGTAAGGGCAATATCCTTTAGGAAAGAAGACTGAAGAAAGGGACCTGGTTTTCACCCAAATCCATCACATCTGCCTAGGTATGTGTCCTGCATCTGAGGTCTTCCACAAGATGGACTTAGCTGGACATGTAATTCTTGGCCAGTCCCGTGATACTTGCATCCAGACAGCTCTAAAGGAAGGGGATGATGGAGCACCACTGAACACAGAACTGGCTTTGGAGCTTCCCCTTCCACTTTCTAACCAAGTCATGCCTACCATTTGCTAAAAAAAGCCACTCAGCAATCCTTCCCTGACAACATGGGCACAAGGCCTCTGCGTCCACTCCGAGCTGGGCTGTTGGTGCCATGGCTTGATCCCTCATCTTCCTTCCCCATGGTGAGTGCCACTGTGCTCCCTGCCACGGTAAATAAAACTGCACAAGCAGGAAGTTCTCTCTTCTGGCAGCTCAAGAGGTTTTCACCACATAGTTGTAGCAATAGCCAAAGCTGCTGGATGGTCAGCTTTCAAAATCTTGAGCTTGAATCATTCACCATGACACACATGTACTGATAGTACTGAAAAACTTTGGTTGGGGAATTATGTAATCTACTGTTGAGTATTCATCTCAATCAGAGACAGAAAATTTATCTTGCATTACCCATAAACACAGCAAATCCCTGTGTTGTGCTTCACATCTGGGCTGAGCTGATTCTACTTTTGAGAAAGGTGGTCCCAGCCTCCTCCCCAGACATCCCTGTGGCTTTCTTAGGGCCAGCATTAGCACTACAGTCCTAGAGGAAACACAGATCCTGCCCTCCCTCAACAGAGCATTGGTTTTAGGGCTAATGTGAATGTTGCTGGCCAGCTGGTGCCTCAGACATGGCATCTGAAAATGGAGCTGAATATTTCACCTTTTCCAGTCTGATCCAGGGGCACCAGAAGGGATCCCATGCTACACCTCCAGGCACAAGTTGTCAGTTCTCTTTATTGACATAGTCATACAGTTGCAGTGAGTTGGTCAATTGAGTTCATCTGGCAGAAAACAGACCCAGTTCCAAGAAACAGCTTTCCATCAGCTCAGATCAACAGACCAACACAACCCATAATCATGCAATTATTAGAGAGTAGAGAACTTATGGTAAAAGCTGGGAAGCATAGATCAACTCCTGGCTGGCAGTAAGCACTCAGGTCTAATTTGGTAAATCATGAAATTGCACCAGAATGCTGCTGCCTCAACTGGGTCTAGTGGATCGTGTTCTCTACAAAGCTTCCTGTTTTCCAGAAAATCATCTCTAGAACTGGCATAAGCAGCAGTGTCACTTGCCTCTGCACACTGAATCACATTCTCAATTCCCTCTTTGTGTTCTCCCATTCCTTCCTGAGGGCACAGAGTCTGGAGGATTGCCCTGGAGTTTTCACCAGCCTTAACTTCATACAAGTTTTGGTTTTCTTTCTCCCTTTTGGAAACTGTTGATTAAAAAAATCTCATGCCTACTAAAAAGGAAAGTCCTTATGTGATGCAATCACATTTCAAGACTATGTCAAGTTGTGACTGCTTGTGAGCACCTTGCCCGCAGTGACCTTGTTCAGAATGCAGGCTTTCAAAGGGGGAGGAAACCTTTCCAGCAAGCTCTCAGTGAAGTGTACAGGGAAGGCAAGAGCAGATGGGGTGAGAAACAGCTCTGGGGCTCTGGCCCGTTTGATGGAAATGAAAAAACATCAGCAAATTTGTAAGAGCTGACTGAGGCCTTTTTCAAAGAAGCACAACAGCTGCAGGGCTGACTTTGAGGCTGTCATCCTGTGCTGTGCGGTGCACTTTGACCACACTCTCACAAACACCACCTTCCAATTACAGGCAGGCTGGGTCACTTTGCTGGAGAAAATGTGGGGTGAAATGATACACCAGCACTGCAAGACATATATACAAGCAGTTCCACAGTAAGAGTAATAACAATGACGATGCTCATAATTAATAAAAACAACAGCATGACAGCTCAGGAGAAGAGGTGGGAGGAGTCATAAAATTTCAAAAGGTTCATTGACAAAACCCCTATATTTCAATATGCAACTTTCTTTGCTAAATAAGGTTATTTGATTTGGACATCGTCTCTAACAAAACTTGTGATTTGATTTCACAAAAGTCTAGTTACTTATGGTTTGTTTTAGTTCAATCTTCCAAGATCCTGCCCTTGCTATTCCTGAAGAGGTTTCAGCTGTGTCCTCAGTTTTAAGCACGTATGTGTCTCCCATGGCTTTCACAAGCAGGAGGCTTTGAGGCTGACATGCACTATGGGACTGCAGCTTGGACACTCATCAGCAGCACATCGTGAGATCAAGCTTTGCAAGATTTAAAGCTGTGACTCAGCATGCTGTCCTTTAATATGGTCTCATTGAGCTTGAGGAACTGGCCCTAGGCTGTGTGTCATTTGGAGAAAAGAGACTTTTGCAGTGAGAGCAGGAATATGTCTTAAGGAGTGAGAAATTTTGCTGCATGCTGCACTTTCCACCACAGTGCTTTACTTCAAGTGCTGCTTCTTGCCTCAGGGAATATTTTCCCACTCTTTGGTGTTTATAATGATGAAAAGGCTGGTCATGATTTGGAAAGAGCAGTGTGCCAGATAAGATAAAATTGCTGCTGAGGAACTAAGAGCAGTCCTTTCTTTGCATTACCTTTCACTGAAGGCCAGTGCCTCATAGCCAGCCTCCCTCTATCTCAGGAGCAAGCAGCAGAGCCCAGTGCTGTATATGCTGTTCAGCCAGATTCCCAGACATCAGGAAATGAACGTTTTGACAACTTAGCCAAAATAACAAAATAGCTAAAGTTAACAGGATAGCAGCTGTGAGAACTTATTTCTCACATGGGGCTTACTGACAACTGTTATGGCATGCTGAGGTGGAAGGATGGGACACCAAATTCCCCCTTAATTTTACATATTTATTAATAGAAATAGCTTTTGTAGCAGGCTCACACTCTTAAAGTCTGAGGTCTGAAGCCCTCTGATTTCTTACAGAGAAAAGACACAGGCAGTCTTTCTCAATTACAACACTAGCATTTTCTGTCATTATCCAGGTGAACACATTTGGAAAGGGAAGATTAAATTTTACTCCAGTTTTAAAGAAGTCCTGAGTTTAAAGATTTTAGCAATAGGTTTTTTTATTTGGTGTTGGATTAGGTTTCTTTAGAAAAGGGGGACAAACAGGAAGCAGGGATCTCTCCTGCACGAAGCTGTGCTCCTGCTGAGCTGTTCCACCCCGCTGCACCAGGCAGGAGCAGGGCAGGCCCCTCTCCCACCTCCCTGTGGCAGCATGATGAATGATGAGCTCCCAAGGCTGCCGCTCAAAAGGCAAAGACCAGGAAAATCCTGCATCCCTGTGAATCATGAGGACAAGATAGGAGTGCAGAGCCTTTTGTTGAAGGGCTGGGAAAGTCCATGTGCATCAGGACTGTCTACACCAACACAGGACATCTGGTCTCCCAGACTTAGACAAAATGGGCCAACATGGTCTCTTACCACACCAGTAATCATAGCAGGATTTGTGGCCATCCATGCTGCTGTTAGGGAAAGCAGATCCATGAACACATGGCATGACCATGAGTGACCACCATTCCCACCCAGAATGGCTGGAGAATGAAACACTGGATCAATGAGTTTTGCCCAGGAGTAGAAATTTAAATTGCTGGAAAACTGTACAAGTGTTTAGCCTAGAGCTCTGGAATTAGGAGCCACAGTGGCAGTTTGGGAGGGATCAGCATCCTGAGGTTGTACAATGGAGGTAGGATGCAAAATGCTCCATGTTACCTCCAGATGAGCAGGTCTGCCTGTATGCCACTGGAGAGGGCTTCTAGCAGGACTGGAGGCATTCTCATTCCCAGGCTGGTGATGCCTAGCCTGGGGATTTCTGTACTGGGCTCCAGAGCACAGCATGCTCCCATGAGATTTTATGTCCATCATAAAAAAAAAAAATCAAGACAGGTGCCTTCCTAAGCTAATCAGTTTTACAAAGGGACAAGTTTTCACTTATGATGGAGGAAGAGAAGTGTCATGGGATAAAGCTGGAGCTGGTATAAACTGGTGTTATTTATTCAAAGTCACTGAAACATTTATACCAACTGATTCGGCCTTAAAGGTATGAGAGAAGAATTAGCCAGTGGGCAGCTCAGTTAGAAGAACTGAAAAGTGGAAGGCAGATTTTACAAAGCTGTTTATGGGATGGCCTTTATGGAATTCTCCCAACCGTTCTCAGACATTAATGAGAAACCTATCATGAGGTGACAGTGTTGACAAGTGTTTTCCTTGGTCCTAGTTATGCTATAATGCAGAGAGCAGAAGCAAAGGCCGTGTTTGTGATGCTACAGTACTTTTGTAAAGCAAGAAGCCTTTATGAAATGTATGGCTTGTTCATTCTGGACTTGCAGAAGCTCTCACTGAGGTTTTGTAAATATTTGGTATTGATAACCCTGGTCCTTTACATGCCTTGTACCTTAGGCTTTTCATAATGCCATTGTCCTTTAGACAAACCACAGCCCCCTTCAGAACAGGTTGTTGCTCTGGTAATTTTTTCAACCAGCTCCAGAAAAGAAAGTTGTATTTCTTTCTATGAATAAATAGCTGCTGTGTGGCATGATCCTGCACCAAGTGGAGAAAAATCCCTGGAAAATGTTTTTACAAATAGAGGGCTTTTATCACCATGGCATGCCCTTTCCTTTAACTTGGTAAAATGATGAAATTGTATCTCAAACATCTCAGAACTCTTCTGCTTAGACCCAGCCAGGAGAGTGCTTGTTCCATACTGACAGGGCATGGAGATGGGGTGCAGTGTTTTGGGAGTGATGGAGAAAGTGAAGAGACCCCAGAGACAGTGGGGTTTTGCTGCTGAGCAGGAGAGTGGGGCAGGCATTGGCTGAGCAGGGCTAGAGGTGACACAAGCACGGGGCCAGCTCAGGAGCAAGCACTGTGGCATCATTTCATCATTTTGAGGAGCAAGAAAGGACACCCATTTTCTCTTGACCATATAATCTTAAAACAACTTTTATTGCTTTTTCTCTTACACACGCTCAAATTAACTTTGACTTGGCTTCTGAGGAACTAATCTTGTCCTTGAAGTTAAGCACAGGTGTAAGTGTATGTTCTGGAGCAGACACAGTGTACAAAGCCCCTGGCAGGATCTACACTACAAAGAATCTGCAGAATCCTTTGATACACTCAAGAATCTGCAGAAAGTAAATATGCCTTTTATGCACACAAAAATTTCTGCAAGAAACCTGATTCTAGGGGTTATATTCATTTAGCTAAGGGTGCAGAAATTTCTTATGTAGCCTACAGCAAATAATCTCAGATGTCAAATATTAATTGCAAACTATTTGCAATGGTCATCAGCCAAAACTCCTGTGCAGAAATTACACAGCTAAAATTTATAACAAATAAATCTGTTTACCAGTCATTTCTCTGGGAAATAATGGCCAAGTTCAACAAGTCTTTCAAATGATTTCATGTAACTTTATTTCTAAACAAAGGTGCTGCTGTCATGCTGAGAATGTCAGAGCAATGCCCAAATCAGGTGTGCAAACAGGATTATAAGCAGAAGCATGGGCTGGGCCAGAAGGAAATCCTCAGAATGTGAGGCAAGATTTAATCATAATTAAAATCATAAAGAACTGAGAAAAGTTATAATAAGAAGGCAAGACTTGGATGGCTGAAATAAATTTGGGTTTTCTTATTTTAACTCCCCATCCTTTGTGGTACCAAAATATATTTTATTTAATTGATCTTGATGATATAGCTGTATTTATTCTAATTAGGCTCTTACTCTAATGCATATTCTATTAATATCATCTCCAGCAGTGCACAAAGACAGGTTTGCCCAAGTTCATCTCCAGTTTCCCTTGAGAAACAGCAGTCACACTGCAGCCCATAGGTCCTTCCCTTCTTGTGTCAGCTGGATCCTCCCTGAGAGCCTCCTGTGGCCTTCAGACTTGCTTTATGCACGGCAGACAGGATGCTGCTGTCTGTCCCACAGCAACAGCCTGTATCTGCTCCTGCCTGGAGAGGCCCTCCAGAGTCAGCTGGGGCCCATTAGGCATCTTACAGGATTGTATTCTCTGCTTGCGGTCCTAGAGAACTTGTACTCATTTTGCTGATGAACGCAACTGATGCTTTCACACTCGGGGTGCAGCTCGTCTCTGGTAGGTGACCATCACTGGGGCTCTGCAGCCTGCCATGAGGCCATGGCTGAGAGGATGGCATGAGGAGGTAAACTGATGGCCAAGGAAGGGTCTGGGTGAGCCAGAAAAGCCTTTTCTCCAGCAGTCCACACAGCCTGTGCAGGAGGCAGCAGTTGTTTTTCCTGAACATAATTTGAAATGCAGGTGTGATGCAGCTGCAGGCTTGGACCATATGGGGATACATTTTATTACCAAATAACCTTGACACACTTTGCCGGCAGTCACTATCTCAGGCTGGCTTATTAGTCCCTTTTCCCTTCTTGGAATATGGCAAGTAGTGTTAATGAAGAGGGTCTAATTTCACCATCTTTCCCAGCAGCCACCCTAACTCCAGAGCATGCCCACTGGAGATGGCCTTGCTCACTGTCTGCCTATTGAGTGCCTGTTTAGTCATCACTTTGCTGATACTTACAGGAAAGAGCCATTGTTTCTGGGCTTCCTTGTCGATAGCACAAGTTCCTGAATTTCTACTTGTAAGTTAAAGAAAACACTTCTGAAGAAAGCCTTGGTTCTGATTCGTAACTGTCAACATTTTCTGGCTATAAACTGCGTGAATTGGTTTGATTTTTTAGTCCATAGCCTGTGAAGCAGCAAGGGGGATTTAAGCAAACATCTTTGGGCAAGACTATGGTGCAGCTCACAAGAACTGAAATGCCAAAACAACAGCAACCAGCAAACCTATGTGACTGCCTGGAGGACGCTTCAGTTGTGAAAGCTGCTCAGCCCCGCACTGCTGTTTGGAAGAGGAAGGCAAGGTGCTCCTCAAACCGTATTTTCAATGTAGCCAACATATTTATCAGGTTAGATCACAGGAAAGGAATATGGGCAAAAAGAAATCATTTTCATTAATTGAGTTGATAAGCATAATAGCTGCCTGGTCGACACAATAAGGGACAGAAATTATTCAGTCATTTGCCAGTACCCATCTGGTACATTTGACTGGTTTATAATGTGAGTATTGCTGTTCAGCTAGGAAGGGAAAGGAATTGCATATTCTCAAAATTAGGAAGAAGAGAAACAAAGCATAGAAAATAGAAAGCTGGGGAGGCCTCAATGTATCTAAAAAATCACTAGGCTAGATGAAACTTTGAAAATGTTGGGTAAGAATAAGACTTTTTTAATAAAGCAGAGACCCATATGGATACATTGCTTTTTCTGTAGGCTGTGTCATGAATATGCAATAGCCTTCTTTATCTAGCTAACATTGTAGGGAGAGACAGAATTTACCTAGTTAAATGTGCTTAGATAATAAGAGTTTTTCATGTGAGTACTGCTTTGTAATAGACATGGCCTTCACTGAGATAATGAGTGATTTAGATAAAAGATGGGCATACTGTATTAGCTTTGAAGACATAATCTTCACTAGGAAATTCTGAAAACTGAAACTAAATTAGTGTTCTAGTAATTGTACGTGTCCAGAAACATTTCAGTAGATAAGTGCAACACCAGCAGCTGAAAGCTGTTAAACTCTTTGGCTGCTAAAAATGTGATCTACATGACATCTACATAAAATTACAGACTCATGTCACTCATGTCAAGTGAAAAAAAGATGCAGTAATATTGTAAAACATTTTGACGTTGCTTTGGTTGTTTGCATTAGTAAAGGTTAGGAGTTAAGGCTTTTATAGACTCAAGTCATGGTTCTGACTGTGTTTTCCTCTCAGACAGACACAATTGCATCTGTGCAGCCCTGTGCACACCCAGATGAGTGGCACAGCATGGGCACAGTAAGGCTGGTACATACAGCGTGATTTATCTGTAGGTATGCAATAACATTTTTCCTGACAGCTGCCAGCCTGCACTCCCAAGCCTCTGGAACAGTGGGACTGCAAAAATACAGGAAAGGACATATCCTGTATGCTTGTCATGGTGCCTGGGAGCTGGCCAGGCAGTACAGGAAATCCTATGCAATATGAGCAGTGCAGCAGCCCTGCACCACCTCACATGCCTTGGGAGGTTGTATGTGGGGAAGGGGGTGGCTGAACCTGGGGTGCAAACCCACGAGCTCAGACTTTGGGGTGGTACTGTCTCTGCCTCCTCGGGTTACAGCTGCACCAGTGCCTAAGCATCCTTCTCAAGGAGCCAGCAGCTCACTCTGCTGCTCTCACTGACTCGGAGGGAGCTACTCATATGCTTAGAATTAGGCCTGGAGCAGGGCCAGAGTTCTCAGCACATTATGGGACAGAACTGTTGACAGATGATCTTAACTCTCCCGCTTGTGAGAAGTTTGTACACACCCTCAGCGGAGCTGCAGGACCAAGGTCTTGGCCTCACATTCTTGATGAAAAACCCATGGTGCTTTCCATGAGAATTAAGATATCAGGATCATCAGTCTGACCAGATCAGGTGCTGGTGCCAGCAAAACCCTCCTGCCCTATCCTCCCTGGCTATCTGTAAACATCTGTGGTCAACCAGCCTGCCATACCCCAGCCGCAAGCAGTGAGACTTTGAAACAGTTTGGTATTAATTTGACTTGAATACCGAAAAGCATTAACCAAGAAAGGAAGTACTCAGAAACAGATATTCCTAACTGCTATTTGTGTTCACATGTTCTGTGTTTGTACAGAGACAAATCAGGGAGTAAAGCTGAGGCATTCACAAAAAGCAAGGTGTTCCTGTGGTGGGATTATGCCAGTAAGCAAGCAGATGAGTAGAAAAGTTAAACTGGAGTAATATTTCACTGGGTTGCTTGGCAGATTTTTCTTCTCCTGCTAGTTTGGGCAGAATAATCTGGTGAGGGTGCTCTGGTTAAGAAAGAAGACCAAAGGAAGAAAGACAAAATGCTTAGCCCCAACAGGACATGCTAACCTTTATAAGACTGAGGTTACGGTGAGCTGGCAAGGCTGAAGAGCTGCGTGAGGCAGCCCCTGACCACAACAAAAAAAAAAAATAAGACTGTCTGAATTAGCAGCATGGAGCATGTTACATTTCCTGGGCATCTTCTTTTCTTTATCTTACTTAGGTTTTTGATCTATGGATGAGCAAGTCAGGAAATGGCCTGGAAACACCCCTCCAGCCTCATGCATGGAAATCTTGTAATTATAAGGCTACATCGACAGGCTCCCACTCCTGTCATGACACTTGGCATGGTTTATGTGGTTTAAACAAGAGAGGGAAAGAACTCACCTCCCCAAACCAGTGAAATAATGAGGAACAAAATGCACTCTTTTATCTTTTTGTCAAGTGAGGCAAGTTTATTATCTGCCCAAGGCGGTCTGCCCCAGAGCAGCATTTTACAGGCTGATTAGTGTATAGCTTCCTGCAGTAAACTGCCTGCAGGGGCCAGGACACAGGAGGCGAAAAAGAAATTCAGGAATGAGATTTAAGCTCCAGCCTTAGTTTTTGTTGCCTATTCTGTATATCAATACATATTTAACTGATAATTCATGGATGTTAATGACATGCAGGTACAAAGAAGCATGCAAGCACAAAATAGCTTGTGCTATTGAACCCCAGGAGTCACTGCTGACTCTGAACCCAGAACCCCAGGAGTCACTGCTGACTCTGAACCCAGAACAATGCTACATCAGGAAGGACTGAACCATCTGGCTTTGGAAAAAGGCAGCCCTGGAGCAGGATGGTGTTAGTAATGTCCTAAAAGTTTGTAGGACAGTGCTGGAGTTCTCTAGAGCTGTGGCCTTGAGATTTGAAAAGACCCAGAGTCAATGCAGTTGAAAAAAGTTTCTGCTATACTAAAAATCTATTTGCTCTTACTATTTTATATCCTTGGAAAGTAATTATGCCATGCTGAATTTGTAAAGGATTTCCATGCATAATCTTGTTATTATTCAGTTAGAGATGCCTGTTAAAATGTCTAATTGTATTGACACAACCAGATAAATGTATTTGTGACAACGGGAAGAACCAACTGCTCGTTAAGTGTCTAATTTGGATGGGAAAGTAGGGATATGGCAGCAAATTTCCTACACCTCCAAACTGCTAATGCTTTATTGCATTGTGTAAAGCAGGACAAACCTGGAAAGTCATCAGGATCTTTTGGGTTTAGTGACTAAGAATCTTTGAATGACTTGGAGGTAGCATTTGCTGTCAGAGTGCAGGACCGCAGGGAGTCCATAAGCACTGTAACAGAAGAACTGACACAAATGATAAGCAAGAAAGTGGCATTATTCCTAAAACAGCTTTCTGAAGGTGTCTCAGCAATGAGAAGAGATGACTTGAAGGGTCATAGGGAGCTTGTAGCACATCTCTTTGTGTGAGCCAATGCACAGCCCACTCAAATCAGCCGTGGTTCTGCAGAGGCAGCTGCAGTGCAGGGTTAGCAGGAGGAGTTTGTCTTGGCTGAAACCAGAAAGATAATCAGCTTTTAGATCCCGGATGTGATTTTGTTAGGTGCATTGATCTTGATTTGGAGATACACTTCAAATGAGCCTTTGTAATAGAATTTAAAGAGCCCAGAACCCTGCTGCCTTTTATTTATTTATTATTAGCAACATTATGCACTTTATTTGATTAGATGTAAATACTTATTCCAGGTAAATGGGATAACCTTGGAAAAACACGGTGATGATACTGTGTGCATTAACTCCGTGCATTGTGCAAATCTGATTTACTTCAAATATTTCTGTATCATCTTGGCTGAGATTGTCACAAAAATTAACTGCTTTGGTTTCCTGGATGAAGGTGAGTTTACTCCCACTATCCAGCTAAATCCAGTGGCTACCAGGATTATAGAGGAGACAGCTTGGATGCAGACCCTGATCTCTCAGCTCCCTGGGAGGTGTTGAGAGGTTCTGCCTGTCAAAACAGAGATAAATGAAAAAAGAGCAGAAAGATAATGAAAAAGATAAAATTGCACAAACCCTCTCCATCACCCTCTCAAGGAGTCTTAGCATCCACTGAACTTGAGCTAGTCAGGCATGCAAACCTTTCACACATCCAGTAAAGAATTATAGACCATACAATCAGCTTTTGTGAGGAAGACAAGCTGTCCTAGATCAACTATTTCAGGTGTTTTCACAAGGAAGAACTGTTGCAGATATTGCAGCTCTGGCAGGTAGCTGGACTGGGCACTCCCTTCATGTTCAGTCATTTGGCACCACTCTTAAATTGCCATTAGTATTTTCCACAAAGAACAGGCATTTTTTTAAAGCATATTATTTGCAGCAGTAGATTTTCCCAAATTTCCAGAAAATTTGTCTAAACATCAGACTACTGTCAGAACCATACTGAGGGGATTTGCACACTTGCAAGCAAGGTGTGATACAAAGAAGGCAAATTTATCTTTAAAAGTCTGCCAAGGTCAGGGTATTGACCTGCATGAGCAGAGGATTGTGCTCTCTCCCTGTGCCAGCTCCAAGCATTACCCTGTTCACTGCAGAGGCACAGCACGAGTGTCAGCAGCTCCTGCAGAGCAGCCAGCATGCTGCTGCCATTGAGATAACCTGCCCATGCTCGGCCCTCACTCATCTTAAACCAGAGGCAGCAGGTACAAGGAGAACAGTATATCCAAATTTTATTTTCCTTTTCATTTCCTCAAAGCAGGGCAGGTTAGATTATAGCAGGATGGGGCACCATTAGCAGTCATGGCACAGGACTGCAGCCCAGGGATCTCACATCCATCCATGCCTGGACACAGAATCACTGCCTCACATTCCCTGGTGCAAAACAGGAGCCGTGGTGCACACCCAGCTCTGTGGAAAAGCACCTTCAGATCAACACACCTGAATGGCAGCAGAAGTGCTGTGAGCTATTTAATAATTTTAACTTTTCTTACTTCAATATGAGATCAGATCTTTTTTTAAAAAAATAACTGCTGAGCAAGTACAGAGGCTGATGAGTGAAATCACAAAGATCCCTTCAATGCAGCTGAAATGAGAGCTGGATGATACACTTGGCACAGGAAAGGTTGGTGGCAGTACTAAAAGCACTCCAAAGAATACTCAAAAGGTGCCAGCTCAGAAGAGGATAAAAGCCCAATTTTTTCAGGGCAGAGGGGAAAGAAGGACCTGTAGAGAAGGGAATGTGTGAGGATTGCAAGGTGAAAATCCAGTCCAACAAAAGACTCATGAATCCCGACTAATAGAAAAGGGAAAACATTACTTTTTATCCTCTCTCACATATGAAACAGAATAGAAAAGAAGTTAAAAATTAGACACATCAGTTTTAAAACATAACTTCATTTACAAACTCAATATATAAACTGAAACTGCATCTGTTGTAACTTTTTTTCCAATGGACTGAAGAAGTTATTGGTGATTTGACTGACAGTGCAATGGTGACTTTCAGAAAATGAAGAAAACATTAATCACTCATAAATCCTGCACCTGCTATGGGACAGGACTAGAAAAAGCATGTGCACAAAAGCTTGTCCGAAGTCATCAGAATGTGATCCTAAGAAACCATTTTTAGCAACCCCCTATTCAATTGGTTCCTGCCCAGTAATAAAGTTCCTTATTGCCTCCTTGTTCTGCACATGGCCAGTAAAGGATCAGGGATTTATGGTTCTTTGTGATGCATCCCTGAATCACACCCCATCTTCATAGAATTGCACATGTGTATGCTAAATGCATAATTTTTTCAGCTGTATCATACAGAATCAGATCCCTCTCCAACCTAGTGAGTAGAAGAGGGTGATTTATTTCAAGTTATAGTTGAAAAAAATGCCTTCATTTGCAAAGTATCAGGGACTGCAAAAGGACAACTGATGATAAGACATTTCTTACCTAGCTCCTCCTAAACTGAAATGGGGTGGCAGCCAAGCTAGAAAGAGTCCCCTCAGTTGTCAAAGCCTCTCTGTGTCTTAACTGTACCTCAGATTTAAGCATTTAAGTCAGAGCATGGCATTATGTGGGAAAAGACAGAAGTAGTAGGGAGCTTTGTTCAGTTAGATTAATTCATCATAGTTCTGGTAAAATGAAGGATTGGGATATAGGACATAAGTCAGTTTATGTTTGGCACATGAAAATGGTCAGCACTCACTGTCATAAGTTGCAGTGGATAGTTATATTCTGAAATGAAGGCTTTATGCTTTTTTTCTTTGGGGAACAATTTATAGATACAACTAACAGGTTCAATACTAACTGTAGAAATCAAAAGAACATATTTTTTTATTTTATGACCACCTGGTGCCAGAGCCCAGTGATGGGGAGAATCCCACGAGGGCCACTGAGCCCACTGCAGTAACTGAGGCTGTGCCAGACTCCACACCTCAGCACAGGGAATGGAAGCATTGAGATTCAGATAGTGCTATATGATGAATGACAGAAAAGCAAAGCAAAGCAAAGCAAAGCAAAGCAAAGAAAAGAAAAGAAAAGAAAAGAAAAGAAAAGAAAAGAAAAGAAAAGAAAAGAAAAGAAAAGAAAAGACCCAAAACCAAACCAAACAAAAAAAAAAAAAAAGCAAACACAAACCAAACCAAACAAAAACAAACAAACAAAAAACCCAAACAACACAAAAACCCACAAAAACCACCAACCCCTCCCAAAAAAAGGGAAGAGTTAAAAAGTAAGGAGAGATCTTGTTTCCCCTGGTACCTGCAACTCTAACCCCTCATTTTCCTCCCTCATCTCCACATGCTGGATGCTACCTCATGAGACTCCATGAAGTGGTGTTTGCCTGCAATTAAGAATTTTGCAGCTTGCAATATATAGTCTGATGTCAAATCCACACTCAGAAATGCCTATTTTTTCTACTCAGGTGGTTACACTGGCAATGAGGAAGGTTGCTCTTAAGTGACATCAGTTTAATCTGTGTGATACTCAATTTGAATGAGAAACTGACAATGTTATTTCCAGAAAATGCTTCGATCTCCTTTGGGATTTCTGCTCTTTTGCATTTCATGTAAACTGCACTTATGCCTGGATCTGGTGATGGGAAGTGTACAGGATCTTTCTCTTTTTAAAAGAAAATTAATTTAGGACCAGCAGGAAGAGCTTAACTATGGAAGAGTCTATATTTAGATTATTTTCCTTTTGTGTACAGCTGAGTGCATTTCCAGATCCCTTGAGTGTCTGCCATGCTGTGGACAACTACAAAACATATTCTACCCTTGAAAGTCTTTCCAAAGCAGAAGGAAGACAAGAAAGAATAACTAGCTGCAATGATCACAAAACTTAGGAAGAAGTCTCTTCCATCCTCAGAACACAAATTTACCTTGTTTGACAGCACCATTGTTGAATTACTTTCAATAATTTGTCATAAGTGCTAAAACTCACTCATAAAAGCACAAAACATTGAAAAATTTAAGTTAGAAAGGATTTCTGGATATCATCTTGTTCCCCACTCAGAGCATCTCCTGGATCAGACCTAACAAAAAATTTAGATCAGGTTCTCAGAGCCTTGTCTAATCCAGTTTTCAATATCTTTGAGAACAGAAATTACATGGCATTTCTGGACAACTTATTCAAGTGCTGGTTATCCACATAGTGAAAAATTGAAATATTGCTTGAACAAAGTCTAACAAAGAAGGACAGATTTAAATATAAATAAGCCATTTGGTGCTGTGTGAATACTAAGGGGCTTTAACTCCTCAAGAATGTATCAATTCCAAAGGTCTCAAATGGGAAATTTAGCATTGTCAGCAGCATAGAGCCATAACTTTTATAAATTAAAAAAAGTTAGTTCTGCACATACTTATGTTTCTGTTCCTACTTACTGGTTTTTCTTTTGATCCAGTCAAATACTTCTAGAGAACAAAATTTACAGTTTCCAGTAGAAACATTTTAGTAATTTTAGTAATATTTTAGTAACAATTTAATGCCCAAAAGGACACATATTAACTTCCATAACATCTCCATCTCTAAAACAGAAGAGAGCTTTAGGGTGAGATATTCCAGAAAAAATCTCAAACTAAAACTAGTTTTTTGCTAAACTGAAATTACTTTGGCTTTAATTTCTGACTTTCATTCTAGTTTTTGTGGTTATATTTTTAAATGGATTTTCCTTGTATTTGTTGTACAATATTTATCAGTGTTGTGTTGAATAATACAAACTATATTTGCTTGTGCAAAAAAAGACACAGCAGAATAAATGGTATCTTTAGACAGAATCTCAAAACCTTTCAAAATCTGTCAAGCATAGAGAAAGATAGTCAAAAAGAGGTGTGAAAATGTGAAATTTGGAGGTAAAACCATAATCACGCACTGTATTTAGATGGGTCATAAGTAGCCTCACTTAGAAACAAACAATCTTACAGTGGAGGTGATGTAAAACATGAGGTCATATCCACTTCAAAGTGACCTCCTTAAGAGGTTAAATGTCATCTCTCACACAATTTTATAATTGAACCAGTGCTCTATCACTCTTTTGGAGTTATTTTTATTTGCACTCATGTAACGCTCTGGTTTTCATATATCACAACAAAAGTTTGACTCTCAAGTTGCTTAAAAATTTTGGAGACTTGTAGAAAATAACTAGCTGTTTACTTTCCAAGAAGATGTGGATCATGGTACAGCTGAACAGGATCACAGAATCTTATCTCCACTGTTATGACAAAATAAACAGTCATTACTAGCTGCAAAGAAAATAAGCTCTTCTGTAAGCAGAGCAGATCCCTGGTCTGCCATTTCACAAATATAAAAACAATGCTTTATGAAGGACAAGTGTCATGGAAACCAGTTGACCATTATTTGCTGAGGACAGGAAAATCTTCACATAGTGGAGATGTGTTGAAGGCTCCTGTTGGAGCACAGCACTGGTCACACAAAGCAGTTTTGACTTGTTCCTAAAGCTCAGGATTTCAAGCAAGGACCTGGTGGGCACACAGCTGTCCATGGTGCACTGGAAGCACAGGTGATGTGCCCACAGCTGCCAGTGGTGAACCCCAGCCCCATGCTCTGTGCCCAGCGAGACATCCACTGCTGGATGGAAATGTAGCTGACTTTGGCATTGCCACAGCTTTGTCAGAAAGTCCACATGCTAATTAAATACACACTTAATGGCTGTAGTGAATAACACTCAACAGGGTCTGACAATTTGCACAAATAAGAACAAACTCAGCCTGAGGAAGCAATTGAGCCACTGCTTCTAGTGTGTGATAGTGCATAAAGGGTCCAGCAGGGATTAAACCCTCCTTCAGCTAGGCACTGTACAAACAAAGAGCAGAAAGAGAATCCCCCAGCTGAGTTCACCACCTTAAGCAGTGCCCTGCCAGCAGCAGTATCACTTACAGCTGAGACTTGGCCACAGTTCCTCAGTCAATGAGCAGGGAAGGAGTATTTGGTATGAGATGGATTCTGTGAGAAATCTGGGAGCTGGCACTTAAAAGAGAAGAACTGGCAAGCAAAATGTAAAGAAACATCTTATAATTTAGATTACAGCCACCATGTAAAAAAGGCAAAAAAATCACACAGTTTATCATATAACCAACTGATAGTCCAGGGAAAACAAGTTATGCAAAAATAATAATGGAGCGACACACAGTGTGGCATGAAAGTAATCAAAAAAAAAAAGAATGAAGACAGGATATTTCTTTCAGAACAAAGGCAGTATCATTAGTTTTTGCTACCACTAAACCCTTAGATATTACTGCAGAAAGGTGTGACAAGAGGAGGAAAAACCAGAAGTCTTTTCAGGAGACACCTGCCTGTGCAAAGGGAGAGGATAGAAAGAAAGAAGGAGTCCAGCAGCACTCAGCCCTCCCAGCATGGTGGGGCTTTCTCCTTGCTCACCCCTACTTGCTCCTCACCCTGCTGACTCCCCAGGCACCACAGGTCTCCCCCTCCTCAGGTCATGGGCCCCTTTGCCTAAACTAGAGCTGCTGGGGCATCCTCCAGAGAAAAGCCACTGCAACCATGGCCAGTGCTGCTCCACCTGTGTCGTAGGTGATGCCATGCCTTGAGTGGAAAGCTGCAGAGGGGCTAGAATAACGCTAGAGAGTTAAACTTCTAGTAAATGGCAATGCATTCACTTTGTTTTCCTGTCATCCTGTTACCCCGTCCAGCCCTTGTGTTCCATCTACTCTTCTCTTCCTCATTTTAAAGAGGCAACTAGGCACATCCCAAAGTCAGTACTGCCAACCCTAAAGCAGCTTTTCCTTTGAACCTTTGTGATGCTTGGATCCCCAGCAGTCCCAGCACAGAGAGCTGTCCTGGCCATTGAACACCCAGCTCCATGCTCCATGTTCAGTGTGGTGTTTGCTGCCAGATGCCTTAGCATTGCTGCAATTAAGTCATAAAGCAGATTCCACTAAAGGGGAGCTGGGGTACTGGCACTTAAGTTCAATCAGAAAAAGGACATGAGGGATCTCTCTCTTAATCCTGGCAAATGATATAAGTAAAGCCCCAGGAAATCAAGGCATTTGAGATGCATCTTTATCCTAAACAGCAGATTTGCTCATTCCCGTAGTCCTACATCACATTCACTCTTCTCTCATTATTTAACATTTTACAAAATATGTCTCCTGGTATGCAACCACAGAAGCCCAAGCAGAGCATTATCGTCTAGCACCACAAACCCCTTCAAACAAACCCTTTGGAGCCACTGAGGTGCATTGAGCAGAGGCTGTGCCTCGTAGCTCAGGCACACAGGGAGGTGAGGTGGGGATGATTAAGTTACAAAAGTACCGTGTGAAAACCATCAAGTGTCACAAGTCCTCTGGAGAGTGATTTTTACACTTATCAGCTTAATGGCAAGCCATGGCCATTAGATGCACTCTAAAAATTCCTGCCTGCGATTTGCAGGTCCCCACAGCACGCCGTGGACACGCGCCGAGGGCTCGCGTCGTGAAATGCTGCCCTTCTGGGAAGGTGGAATCAATTAGCATGGGAGATGTGTGCTTAGGGGAATGAGCCTTGCTGCAAACACCCCACAAGAGGTATCAGCCAGGCTGTTTGCTCACATGGAGCCTGTTAGTTACACAAACACGAGGAAAGAAGATAGTATTACAGGTGAAGTCCTGCAGTTCTCCTAATGAAAGTGAATTTGTTTCTCTTCCTGTTTTTCTGACTTATCCTTACTATTTGAGCATTATTAGAGTGTGGCTTGTATGCTGGTTGAATGACAGTTTTCTTCCTCCCATTCAACATTTTCTATCTCTCTCGCTGATTTTGACTCAAAGAAATTGCAAAAGAAGTACTTAGACTTTACTTGGGAGCAACACCAAGGAAGTTGTCACTGATCCAGAGGGATGTTTCAAAATATAGCTGGGAAAAATAAACCCTGAGAAACCCTGAGATGAAAAGTGGCAATTTCAGAAAGAAAAGCATTCTTTTACAATTTTCATGTTCCAATGATCTTTGACCTTCCCATTTACATTTATCTTCTTCAGTTCAAGAAGGAAGAAATGCTACCAGTATGGAAAAGTAAAGCCCCAAGGACAGTAACCTCTGGGGAGGGAACACTTGCTTTATCAGAAATAGCATAACCTGTACATTGATCACTCATCTTAATGCAAAGCTGAGGAATGAAATTCTCTTTTCTACCAGAGGATCTTGGGATGAACAAATGTTAATTCCTGCCGTCTGATCTGGTGACACCCTAAGCACTACTCAACCTGTGTGAGTAGTGAGATACCAAGTCAGTGTTAAATTCCACTTCTTATTCTGAAAGATGGAGTCCATGTACAAGTGGAAATAATCCTGGCCTTACTGAGGTTTTCCACTTCTTCTGGCTGCTGTCTGACTCCCTAAGACTTGGGGACCAAACTGGGTGCAACCTTCCCTGGCTGGCTGCTGTCAGGTAACACATGAGCTGAGTGGAGGTGCTCTATGGCAACAGATGAAGCAGAGGTAGTTCAGCAGATAAGACTCTTCTGAGATCTTGGCAATAACACCTAGATCAAATTTTCAGATCATGGCTATTTCTCACAATATTTGAAATTTAAAAAAAAAAAAAGCAGATTTTTTTTTTTCAGAACACACATTTTAAATTTAATTCTTTATGTTAAAAGTGATATTTTTTCCAAACAAACCCATTTTCCCATTTTAAGACTGGAAAGCAGATGATGATGATGATGATGATGATGATGATGATGATGATGATGATGACTACTACTATTATTATTATTACTATTATGAAGCAGATCACCAACATGGGCAATATCAATCCAAAGGGCTGACATTTGCAACAAGTAATAACATGTAATATTAATAATAGCCACCAAGCTATTATTAATATTAATATTAATATTATTATACCAATAGCTACCAAGCAAATAAAACTGTATTCTTCTTACTTTTAGAAGTCTGGGAGCAAGTAGGGTGGAAAATCCTGAAATGCTTCTCTCACCATAGAAATACAAAACCTAATAGTTTTCTTGCATCTTTTTATTCTGCAAAACTATGCAAAGCCTGTCATTAATTTGAAAAATCCGCAGGATTTTTTTTTCTTTGAGTTATCAGCATAAGTGACATTGACCTCAATATCAATTCACATAAGCTACAGTTTTCAGGCAGCAAGAAAGAAGAGTGGGACTGTCTTGAACAGAAAGCAAGAGCTGAAAAATTCAGTGCAAAACATGAATACAATGAAGAACACATTAAATGGGGAATTTATAACACAAGCACTTTTTATTCCTTCAGCTCTGTGACACACAGGTACCCTGAGACTTGGGCAAAATCAAACTGAAAATGGACAGCATAAGATGCTCTCTCCTTTGTGCAGAGTAAATGCATAAAACATTAGGGCTCTTGAAGAAACAGGATGGGCTAAAATTAGAAATCAGCTCTTGAAATAGGATTGGGCTGTTAGGATTGGGCTTGAACTGTATGGTTAGAGGGTCAGACCAAGAGCTGAAAAGGGAGCAGAAAATGCTGAAATGTTTTTATTCTGTTTTGTTTGGGACAAACAGTGATGAGCTGCTTATGATTAAATGGTAATTTTTAAAAAGTGATAGAAAGGAGGGACAGACTGAAAACACAACAGAGAGTCAGGAGAGGAATAATTAATTATATACCACGTTTTTCCCTGAAATGATGAACATCCTCTGCCAGTCTGAAAGCTCTTGTTGCTCTGCAGGATATGGACCTGAAAGAAAGAATTACCAAAGTCCATGCCTCTGCAGTAAATAAAATTTCAACTAATTACTCTATTATAAACATATTTGCTTTTACTGACAGATCATAGGTTTTGAAAAGTTTGGAAGAAAGATTTCCCCTTCCTCCCAGAGCGTTGAATTTGTATTGTCCATTTGATGAAAATATGAAGTCATGTTCTTCATATGACAATGCAGGGGGAAGAAAAAGGGAAATTAAAAAAATAATGTCAACTCAGCACAATAATTTCAAAACATTTTGCCATATTTTATTGTTTCCTCTTTACCACCCTCTCCTTCTTATCTCATGTATGGGGCCATCTACAGTAATGTTTTAAATGAAAAGCCTTTTAGTGAGCCAACTGCACCTTTCTCTAGGGAGTTCCCACTGAAATTCCTGATAACACCAAACAATGGAACTTTTTTCAAAGAGTTACAAAGCGCAATGAAAATGTCATAAATTATAATTTAGAAATTTCATCCCTTTGAATACATTTTTCCTTCATTATTCAGAGCATTTTTTTCCTAAAAAAAACAAGCCATGATAAATCTTTGCACAGAGTAACTTAATTAAGCCAGAATATTAGCAGCAGGACTGGGCTCCCTCAATTATTGCCATTCTGTATTTCTATTTTAGAATGCTTTTTATAAAACAAGCAGTTAGAGAGCTGGGGAATTCAGGAGCTGAGGCTTTCCAAATATTTACAGCAACCAATTAAAACCATAGCAGAGGGGACACAATATGTTGCAGGCTTGATTCAGCTGTGCACTTAGATAGATTTGGATTTATGGATACACGGAAATGTATGTCAGTAACAAATTGACTTCCAAAATAAGAAATCCTGAGCCTCGTTCGTGCAGCTAAATTCAATGTGCTGACCAAACTTGTGCTACCTTTCTTCATACAGGCACACAGGAGTTGGAGGAGTGTAGTTGCCTGAGCCTGTTTCCAGTGTTGCCTCAAAGCCATGCAGTCAGGGATGAGAGTGGAAGTCCAGGAGGAAGGATCACCTGCAGAGATCAAGGGGCTCTGTGTGCAACATCTTCACCTGGTGGAAAAAATGGGTTGCCCATTTTAGGTGCCTAATTTAGCCACAGGCTGGTAAAGTTCTCCAAATGTGGATAGCTTCTTCAATTGTACACAAAGGAGAAGCCTGGGATGAGTTAGTCCTCTGAAAGTAAGCTCTTAAATCCTACCAAGGCCCTGGCAGGAGGAAGCTGTCTCTGCCAACTGCAGATCCCATGCAGTGAATTGGAGCTCTCACCCACACAGGGAGGGCATGCCTGCCCAAAGGCTGATCTGCTCAGGCCAGTTTGGTGTCCAAGCCTCTCCTGGGTGCCCCTAGGAGGGGCAGAATGACCCAGGGGATGCTGTGCCTGGGGTAAGGACACCCAGCCTGCTGCGGGCTGCATTCAGCACGGCTGCTCAGCACGTGGGAGGGTGGATGCTCACCCCAGCTGAGAATGCAGAGGGGCTCCTTCAGACTGGGGCAGACAGGGACTCTGTTTTGGGGGGATCTCTAGCAATTTGATTATTGCCTGAAAGTGTGGGTGTGGGTAACACTAACACTATGCTTATAATTTCTGGCATCAGTAGAGAGATTAGACATCCAAGAAAGTAGGATCAGTGTGGGGTTTAGACAGACTAATTCCTATCCCAGGTTTTATGCTGTTTCAATTTCTTTAGTCTTCTGCCAGGCCAATACACAGATCTGCAGGAATCCCTCTTCTTCCAGCTTCACACAGGCTTACAAATGCCAAAATTAACAAATCAAGATTGCATTTAATTCCAGATAAGCACATCTGAATTTCTCCATCTTATGATAATATTTTGCATTTTACTCAGAAGAAATACTTACATACTTAAACAACTAAGCAAAACACTTCAAAAATCAACTTTTAGCTCACATCTCTGAGTTCAAGGCTATGTATGAGTCTTCTCACTCTTCCCAGTCAGTGTTGTCTGGTGCAAGGGAGAATTAAGGAATTGGGTCCAGCAGGGTCAGGCAATGAAAAGAGAGAGACTGCAGGCCCCTCGTGGGTGAGCCATAGGCATAATGCACTGCCAGCACTGGGATCCATCCAGGCACTGCCAGCACTGAGATCCATCCAGGCACTTCCAGCTGTGGGAGCCAGCTTCCAGCTGTGGGAAGTGGTGGAAGTGCAGTGGTGAAAGCTGAGGGGCTGATCACCACATTTCTGAGCGCTGGTGATCCCATCAGGTCATAGCATGCCCTGCCATGTCCAAACTGCTGCCCCAGGGGCTTGGCCACAGCTGCACGGGAGGACTGCAGCAGGGAAGTTCACTGCACATGCAGATCCTGAGCTCAAGGATCATTTCCTAGCCATTGTACCCTCCTGTATTGTTTCCAGTGCTTCTTCACTGTGCCAATGTTCTATTTGCAAAGGCAGGTGCAGTATGGCAGGGTCTCCCTAGGGGTAACACAGAATAACTCTGAAGTTCAGACCTGACCTGCACCACCTCTAAAGTATTTCAGGTGAATCTGAGAAGAAGACTTGGCAACAGTTCAAGAGGTTTGAGTTCTGGATTGTGTAGTCTACAAAACCACCCCTGAATATTTTGTTTAAACATTTTTGCCCACGCCAGCCTTCTCTTTCCAACAATTATAAAGGAATAGCAAAGTCTAAATTGTGGAATTTCTTAAAAATACTTCCCTTGTGTAGGGGACTTTGACAAATACTAGGCAAATCACCAAGAGATGAAGACCTAAATCCTTAAGACCTTATACATATGGATTAAAAAGAATGGTTTGAATGTCAAAATAAATAAATATAAAGCTGATTTTACACTACAGGATTATGCTTGGGAGGGAAGGTTTTCCCCCTGTCTTACACAACCAAACTTCAAAAGAAAACTCCCTGTTAAACACTACTGGGTTTCTACAGTCATGTGGATGACTTGGTTGGGCAGGAGAAAGCTTTTTTTTTGAGGAAAAAGCTCCATTTGGAAGGTTTAGAAGCAATTTCTGCTCTCAGTTTGCAAAGTGCAAATCAGGACAGTTTGTAACAACACAGAGCTATTGAGATGCAGGGAACTATTTACACAAGTAAGGTAAGCAGGATTTGACCCAGCTCCATGAGCTCTGCAGATAGCATTGTCCTGTCAATTTTCACTCCCCACAGCAATGAAGCCAGATAAATGGCTTCCTGCCATATGGCATCACCTTTTTACAAGAGATCACGAGGGCGCTGCCACTGCCCAATAGATGCTTTGGAGGCAAAATCCCACTTTGCTGCACACAACAATTTCCAGAATGTTTTCCAAATGTGCCATGTACTATGAGTTCTCTGTTGAAATAGGTAAAGATGTCCTGGGTGATGGTACCAGGAAAAATGAGACTTGTGTGTGCTACCTATGAGGTTTGATATCTTCAGCCCTCAGCACCTGGCAGGTTGGAGATCAGCCTGTGAATTGTGTGATCACTCAGGGTCAGTACTGCTATTTTTGTTAGGCATGATTCTGTACAATCTCCCCATGGGCCATTCATTTAGGAGTTGGATTCCATGACCCTTGTGGTCCCTTACAACTCAGAATACTCTGTGGTTCTATATTTTGATCCATTTCTGATGCCTTCAGGGAGAGCAGATACCAGCCTGAGTTTTGAACATAACCTTTCAACAGAAAGATTAGAGTGTCACATGAATGAAGTTGAATAGAAAAGTTTGTCCTGTTAGTTAGAGATCTTCGTCAGTATTTCCAGGCTGTGCTTTATCCATAGGTGCTGCCTCTCATCCTCTACTGCCTGTCAACCAGACTAGCTAGTTGTGATGTGTCTCATGATTGTGTTACACCAAAGAAAAATCAGAGAAAATAAATCATGTTATTCAAATCTGACTTCAGAAAAGAGCAAATCTCTTAGGAAAGCACTCCTCCCTTCTTATTTATGATATAAAACCCCAGAGTCTCACACCTCAGGAAGAGATTGCTTTATACTCTCACTCTATGTAAAATTTAGCCTGCCAAGAAGCAGCTGATAAACTCAAATCTCTTCTCACAGCATGAGTTTCTTAATGCCTCTGCCTCATTTGTTCATCAGCACTTTATGGGAAAATAAACAAAAACACTGTCTGTTTGCCCATTGTCATCAAGGGCATCTGAACACTTCCTGCCAGGAGAGGTGGCTGTACCACCCTTGGAGCAGAGGGGGTCACATCTTTTTTCTGCCTCTGCATTTACAATGGCCCATCTACAAAGCTGGAATCCCAGGGAGCTTAATCAAAAGCCTGAAGACACCCCAGGGTACATGTTATTGTCTAATAAGAGCAAGGAGCAAGCAGTGCACACTGTTAGCACCACCATCAGCCTAGTGTCAGCATCTCTGCATACTTGGGCATCCCTTGGAGGTACCCTACTGCTCTTATGGAGCAGAAACTGTTACAGGTGCAAAAAACAGACCATGTATTGTATGACCAAGTCATACAATGATTTTTGATAAAGTAAAAAATAAAAATAAATCCTCAATGTTCACCTCTGGAAACAGTTTTCTTTCTCACATCAGTTTGGAAAGGACAATTCTGCTTTTTTTCAGTTCATCCTATCAGCTAAGATAGCAAAGCAGTGAAACAATGCTCTAAAATATCCCAGGATCATAGGTTAGGGTTAAAACCCACAGATTTCTTCACAAGTCCACTGGCCAACATTTTAATGTTTCTTGAAGGGCAGTGAGAAGCTCAATGCAGGTCTTACCATCCATCCCTCAAACTAGGCAGCAGTGAATGTGCAATTTCCAAATTATTTTTCTCCTAGAGAACTGGTTTTTTTCTTGTCTGCTTTTTGCAACCATTCCCCCTCAAATCCATTTTGTTTCTCCACAGTCCCTTCTAACAGTACCTTTCTTCCTTGGATTTTAGCTTAACTGTATAGACATGATTATTTGACTCCATTTCTGCACCCCCAGGTGCTCCTGTCAGAGAAGTGAGGGGCAGCAGATGTGCAGCTGGGAGGGATGTTGTTCACACAGGGTTTGCTCATCCAGCATCTCCCTGAAGAGAGGGAGGAACCTGGTTTGTATGGAAGACATCTAACAGGACTCATTTGCCTCCAGCCTTCATGTGAGGCGCATGCAGCATGGAAAAGGTGCTGGGGAGGGGATGCACAGTCTACAGGGAGGCTCCTGTGCCCAGAGACAGAGACAAAGCAAGGGCCTGCTTCTACCCTGCTCACTGTACCCTGACAGTGAGAGAGGCTGTGCAGGTGAGACTCTGAGTGACACAGTGAGGAAGGAATACTCTGTCAAGTCCTATTTGTACCATTCTTGGGCAAAGGGACACCTGAAGATCTTTGCATCTTTCCTTTTCATCAATGAAATGGTAGACAAGGGGAGGAGGTGCAGGAGCAGAAGGTCCTGGGCAGACCTAGAGCAGTGCTGCCATTCCAGGGCTCAGCCACATGTGCTGTCCCCTGGCTCAGACCCCGAGTGCTCCGTGTCCCCCCAGCTGCAGAGGGGCAGGGGCACCTCCAGCTGCCTCCCCTCTGTGCCTGCACGCTGTACCTGAGTGCTGCTGGCTGGGTGAGGGAGGGGTGGCAGCCCCCAAACCTGATGCACAGGGCACTCTTCCCAGCAGAAGTACCTCCTGCAGAAATGGTCTTTTTGCTTGAAGTCAAATCTGAAGTGATTTTTGAAGGGCTTTGCAGTCTGCTTCAGCGGGGAACTGGGGCTCCTAGACACATTTCAAAGGTCCCTCTTTTCAAGTGCTTCTAGTCTGTTACCAAGTGTTTTTCACACGGGATTTTTGCATTTTAACATTACAATATTGCATAAATACACCCAGAGAAATACATACACACAAAGAAACAGATATACAAAAAGTAAAATAAAATAGAACTCTAAGAAAAGTAATCAAAGCCAGGACTATCTCAGCAATTCTCACTGACTTGATTTCTTGTACTGCCAGAGATCATTTTAAAAGTCAAATTCTCATCAGATATTGGGGAGGCAGGGAGGAACGGGAAGGAAATTCATGACAGATTGTGCTGTGAATTCCTAAGCCTGTAGTTTTGTTTGTGATTTATCATTGCTGAGCCTTATCAACCACTGATTGAGCCTTTCCTCTCCCAGCCCTTGAGGGTGCAGCCTGTGGTCTCCTGTGGTTCCCTCCCAGATGAGCAGCTTCTCTAAATGCTAATCAGATGATAGGGACCCTCCTGTGATCTTGTGAAGGGCTCTATCAGCAGTTTGGTAGAAACACCGTCATGTAAAAATGATACTCCCCTGTCATCTCTGAGAGGTGTCTGCCAGGAAGCAGGGTAGAAACACAACATCAAATGGTTCCTATACTGTCAGCTCCTGCAGTCTGCCCTCTGATGTGCTGAACTGCGGACAAACACTTACCTGGCATGGCTTGTTACAGAACTTGGGCTTTTGTGAAGAAAATAGATATTTTATAACTCATTCACTTTGTTTCTTTACTTGGTGAACTGAATTAAATTCAAACAAAAAAACTACACAGTTCCAGATAGAATAAGCTTGGGACCAAGGTCCTAGAAACTTTAGTTTTCTCATGGAATATATCATAAACATCCTACAGGAACAAGGCCAGCAATCTCCTAACACATAAGCAAGCAATGATATAGTGTCTCCCAAAAATAAGTAAGAAGGCAGCTGTGCCACCAAACCACCATTCCTTGGTGCTGCCATGCTGAGGGCAGAGGAGGAATTCTGCTTTTCCTCTTTGAGGGATCTGGCTGGTACAACATGTATGTGATCCTCCCATTGCCAGCTGCTGGCTTGAATCCGAGGGTGGCAAGAGGCTGCCCCAAGAGCTCTGTGTCTGCCCAGCATCCCCACCCACTGTGTCCCATCCACCAAGGGCCCCTCTGTGCTGTGCTAGGGACAGACTTGTCCAGGCACTACCTGGGATGAGGCAGGCTCTCTGGGGACTTACACAGAGCTTGTGGGGCACTGCTCAGGTGCTTCTTCAAGCTCACAGGGCTGCAGCTCCCAGTCATGGGCTCAGTGACCTCCCCAACATATCAATGTGACCCCATTTAACCAATAACCCAAATGCAATATAATATATAAAATAATATAAAATGCTGGGTACTGCCTACCCTTCCCTTTCAGATCCCTTTCCCTATTCCACAAGGTGCCAACCTCAGCAGAGAGGACAATGGTCTATCCCTCTCCTGCCTCAGAGGAGGGTCAGGATTTCCCTCTGTGGACAACTGGGTTCCTGGGATAGCCCAGGGAGAGGAAGGCACCTTTCCAGGACTGGATTTCCCTCCAGAAACACGCAGAGGCACTCACATAGAATTTGCCAAAGGAGCTACAAGGGAAATCCAGCTGTGCAACATTATTCCACTATCCAAATACAAAAACCATGCAAAATTTCATTAATTCCTTCCACCTACTACTATTCAGGTTAAAGCTAACTCAGCTTGTGTCATTGAATATGCCAAAAAGTTTCAATCTGGGATCAGCTGACAATCATTTATTGACTTCAGTTTGCTCAGATAGGAAATAAAAGCTATCCCACCCTACACCCAAAATTACCATGATAGCCTCTGAGGGAAAAGTCAACCACCTGAGCCACAATATGTTAGAAATCCTCATCAACCAAGCCTACTGAACTTAAGCAATCCATAGAGACACTATCATCTAAAAATGGCTAATAAAATGTGTCTTGGGAGCACAGCAGCATCCCCAAACCTAAGGCCATGAGGAACTCATGCCCCAGCACAAGAATTATTTATGTGACAATTCTGGCAGCAGATCTGCCACCTGGCTCTCACACACCACCCACCCACACACCACACACACATCCACAGGTCATTTCTTCCCTTCCAGCTCTCTGCCCCTGAAGCTGCAGTCTCCAGGTGAGAAAAAACAGTGGGGTTTGAGGAGCAGCAAGGTACCCACAGTCACCACACATTATTGGAGTCAGGGGGTTAAACTTACTGCAGGGCTGCTTTGCTTAATTAGTGGCAAAGCAGTTTCAAATATTAATTACTGCTGGCACTGCAGGGCCAAGTTCAGTTCCCCAAGCTTTATCCAGAAGTGTAGGAGCCTATGGAGATACAACCTGATATGTTTATCTTTGTGAAGCACGCTCTCTGCCTCAGTCGTGTGCCAGATGTAGCCACAGCTGCAGGAAGTTGTTTATCTGCCCTCGTGACCTTGCAGAAGTGTCGGGTGATGGTAAATTCATGTTTTTATTGAGCATCTCTTCTCTTCAACTGGAAATTCTTCACCATCAGTTAAAATGTATTTTAAATTCCATAAAGAAGCCAAGCACTGATACTGCAGAGCTCTGTAATCCAAATATATCCTTTACGGTGTGCTCGCTGAAAGAGTTTATTTTGGGGAGCTAGCTTGAAAACATTCACCTCAGGGAAAAAACCTGGAACATCTGAACACCTGTGGTAGCTACTATTATTAGTGCCCTTTCTAAATCTCATAAATCTGTATATTTATTGCCCTTTACATCTCCACATTTTATAGAAACTTCATCTATCCCATTCATTGTACTGTGACAATATTCTGGAGCATATGGAAGATCCTATGAGCCTTTGGCTGCATTGTCCAGGACTGCTGGAGCACATAGGCATTTGGTACCCCTAGGATTTCACTAAGATTTGGAAATCAAATTATACTTGATCCCTCTGAAAATTTTATTCCTTACAGTTCTCCAAAGGAAAAAAAGCATACTGTGTGTCAGATAATTCTGTCAAAATAAATTTACAGCTGCAAACGACAGAGCAAGAGCATTTGTCCATAGAGCTAGATACTAATATACATTGATTGATCAGCTTATGGTGTAAGTGATAGTCCTGAGCATGGGAGAAAAAGGATTAAGCAAAATACAAATGGTATGTATCCATCAACCTTATCACTCAGGAGAAAAAATAACAGTGTCATTAGCTAAGTTTCCAAAATAGCCCAGTTTCCTGCTTGAAAGTCAATCCTTCAGAAACAGGTTAAGCCTTCATTTTGTTATGACATGCTGGTAAAGTCACAAGGGTGCCTTTGGTCTTTTTCTGTCAACATTAACGTGCTAAGTGAAAATAATTGTTGCAATGGAAAATACTCACTCAGCGCATAATACATTATAATTATCGATATTTCTTCTTAGTTGAACAGAGAGATCTTGTTTACCAAATGAAATGAGTAAAAGGATTTGGTAATGCTTTGTTTTCATTTTTCCTTCTACCTTTAATCCCTTCATTTGAGTCGAATTTACACAGTAATTTTAGTGATTCTTTACCTTTTTCATTTCCAGAATAAGCAATGCAATTAATACTAATGTAGTCACTTGAATATTTAATCTTCCCCATAACATTAAAATCAAGGCACATTCATTATGCCTGCTGGTGGTGTATTCAATTAGCTGCTTCTGCCTCCACTGGTAACTTCCAGACATTCACAGTAGCTATGTTTAGACACATTTACTATGTGCTCATGACAAAACCAGAGCCATGGATGCTTTAAAGCTTGGAATACATCCCCATAAAGACGAGGCTGCTCTTGAAGGTTTGCATTGACTGGAGGTCAAATTTGAGAATTACATAATTCTTTGCTGCAATCTCATTTGTTAGGGTCCAGAGATAATGTGTTTACATTTGGATACAGACCTGATTTTTTTTTTTAAAGTTAATTTAGTGTTCTTGAAGGAGCTAGGAGCAAATATCTTATTTAGCCACAGGGGAATGACAGCTTGGCTAGGAGCAGTGTAAATTCCCCACCTGTTCCTGATGAGGTGCCTCATTTCTTTTTCTGGTAGACATCCTGATGGGGATGAATGGGTGTGTTTGTCTCTGCAGTTGTTTTGGCCCTGGAGCACTTGCTCAGTCCTTGGGAAAAATGCTGCTAAGAGCAGCCATGGAGGCAGCACCATGGTGTGGCTACCTGTAGTTCCAAGACTCAACAGTTCCTTTCACATGGGACACCCAGTGACCACTAAAGGCCAGTGACATGAGGACAGACTAAACCTGCAAGTGAGTTCCTCATCTCAGATCTTCTAGCTTCACAGTGGAAAGTAAATCTTCGTTTGTTTATCTGGCAATTAGATGCTGAAATATATAAACTTAGAGCACCCATTTTTTCATAATGTTAGCTTGAGTCAGCGTATTACATGAATCTCTGCTTTCAAAAATCCCCTTTTCCAAAGGCAAAGAGCTTCACTCTAGGCACAATAACCCCCAAAGTGGACCTAGAACATCATATATGTGACGTTATATATGTGAACACAGTAGAAACCTGCTGACTTCACAAAATTATCCTCATCTGTTTTCAGTGCCATATGATTTTGACACACAAAATCTCGGAGGTTTCAAGCCAGACAATTAGGTGGATCAAATGAACTGACTGTCATTCAAACTAGACTGTATTCAGGTATATATAAAGTACTGATTAAAGTCCTCTTGCAATAGGATGCCCTGTGCAATTCTTGGCCATATAATAGATACTGAGGAGGAAGGTTAGATTTCTTCTTTATGTTTCATGGATTAAACTGCTGCCAGAGCAGTGGGATTCATTCTGGTGACTGCAGGCAAGGAGGGATCCTGCTCAGCTGAAAGAGATTGAAAGGACAGCCATAAAGGACGTGTCTTTCATGGATAGATACTACAGATAGGTAGTTCTTAATTAAATTAACAAATCAGAACAGAGATGATTTGATCATAAGTGCATGCACATGTGTTGAGCCTACAAGCTGGATATTTCAATCTGTAGGAGACCAAGGTATAATAAGTCTACAGAGTGAGAAGTTGAAGCCACACAAATTCAGTTTAGAAATAAAAGTGCAAGCTTTTTGCCTGTAAGGATAACAATCACTGGAAAAAATTTACCAAAATTTGTGGGAATTCTCCACCACTGAAAATTTTTAAGTCAGGAGGTAAATGTCCTTTTTTTTCCCCAGAAAAGGTGTTCTAGGTCAAACTTTCATGGAAGTCTCATGTCTTTGCTGGGGATGAAGGTGTCCTTTATGTCCACAGAGACTTTGAGTTTATGTTGTCAAAACTGAAGTCACAAAGACTCATTTTGATTAGAATTATTTAAAATACTATATACAGGAAAAATAAGAGATAAATAGAAATTATAAATTTATTCTTTTCTCAATTAAACATTGGACTATTGGGAAATTTTGGCCAGCTCTGGTTTAAAAACACCCCATAAGCTCTCTGTGCTTGTTGGTGCATTTTCTGTAAAACCCTCCAGTTGAGAGCAATACAAACTGTGATGCTATGAGAAACTCAGGGTTGCACTCTATATGCAATTTCAACTCAGGCATAAAACAACAACAGCGGTATTTTATATGTGGCATCACTAATGTTTCACAGCTTCCTTCAACACAAACATTTTAAAAATTAGTGTTCTGATCTTTTCTGTTATTCTGTTTCATTAAGAAACAATCCAAAAGTTGAACAAACTCTTTTATGTCTCCTCCAGAGATTTATCTTTTCATGTCTCTACCATCTATATTCCTTTTGTTCAGACCATAGATCAAGGTTCCAAGCCAGATACTTGTAATAAGTCTATAAAGAAAACAGAAAGAGGTGTGGTGAGTTTATCAGCTTGAACCACACATTTAAGTTTCTGGTGTACATAAAAATTCCAGACTTAAGTCCCTTGACTCTCCCTTCCAAAACATTTCCTGTATAGCTGCGAGGGAAAAAAAAGGAAGAAAAAAAGAAGAAAAAAGAAGAAAAAAAAAAAGAAGAAAAAAGAGACATGAAGAGAGAAAGAGAGAGGGGAAAATTTCTGGAAGGACACACATTAAAAAGCTACAGTAGCAGACTTTATGAGATGCTCAGCAGTAGCATGGCATGTTCAGACTAGCAAAACGTGGTCCCAGGCTGCAGGACTCACCAGCCACATTCGATTGCCAAAGCAGAGAATGAAGCTAAGAAGCAGTGTTCTTCCTGAGATGTATGCCTGTTCTTCATTCCCATCACAAAATGAAGAAAGAATCCTCTTCTGTTTTTCTGGGAGCACACCAGAGTTTCAGCACAGGCCAGCCTGGGGCTCCTGCAAGGTGAGAGCAGCCCCTCCATGGGCAAGGGGCTCCTGCAAGGTGAGAGCAGCCCCTCCATGAGAAAGGGGCTCCTGCAAGGTGAGAGCAGCCCCTCCCCAGGCAAGGGGCTCCAGGCTGCTGCAGGGGACAGCAGCAGGATAGCTCCGTGTCAGCCCCACAAACAGGAATCCAAAACCCCAGGGTGGAAAACTTCATGCTGCACACAAATCCCTTTGTTTTTCCTTCCCTGGCATCTCAAAAATCCTGTACAATAACAGCTTAGCACTAGTCACAGAAAGGCTTGAGGAAGCAACAGAGAGCTGCAAAGATTTATTTTCATTTCCTCCTAAGTAGTGTCTTCTAATTCATCAGATCACTTTCCAAGTCTCTTTAGATCTAAGTGGAAACAACGGCTGCATGCAAAAGAAAGGAACTGAGCAGAGCAAACCATCCACTGTCATTGCATTTTAGGTGTGACAAACACTGAAACTGCCTCTCCACGACATCACTTCAGCATGGGTCACTGGGAATTAATCTATGCTTTTCCTTAAATCCTCAAGCCAGATGAAAGCTGTTGGTTCAATTTGGAGGTGAACTAGGGAATTTAGCAGGCTAAAACTGTCTGTATTGGAGTGAAATTAAAAACTATATTTCCTCAGCCAGGATGAATTTTCAGGGAGCTTATGAGCAGATCAGGAGTTGAATTCAATCACAGTCAACCTTGATAGTAAGTGCTGAGTCCAAAAGTTTCCAGCAGGCCCTCTGATCACTGAGAACTGGAAGGCAGACGAGATACTGCTAAAATGATTTTTGCAGAGGTGGGAGGAAGCAAATGCTGCCGTCTCCAGACACCTGGTCAGGCAGGGGCTGAGGGCAAGCAGAGGGGCTCTGCATGACTGTTGCACTGGTGGTCACAACAAAATGCAGGAGTGACAGGCAGCAGGCTGGCCATTCAGTGGGCATTCACAGCTCTTACATACCCTGCTCACGACAGTCAGACCTCTGACTATTGTGCTAATATTAGGGAGGTCCTGAGCTTAACTCTATCCTGTTCAGCAAAGCCACTGAAGCTTGTGTTTGATCCCTTGCTGAACAGGGAGAGAGTGAAATAAGATCTAAGTAAGCTGCAAGATGATGGAATTTAAAGGAATCAGAGAACAAGGAACTGAGCAAGGAACTCTCCTGCCCAGTTAGAGCTCTGGCAGGCCACGGTTTGTCCTTCTGGCCAGCAGCACTTGCACACCTTCTGAGGCCAGCCCTTCAAGCCCAGACCCACCATGCAGGATGCCCAGTGCTTACATCCCTACATCCCTGCCAATGACAGAGGAGACAGGGCCACTTCTACCCCTCTGACATGGTGGAAATGAGTGGCAGTTAAGGAGAGGTGTTTGTCACTCACTGTCCTGTGCCCTGTCTACACTGAGCACTGGCTCAGACAAGCTAGCCTAGAAGGTTTAATGATCTGGCTGCATTTCCCCTCACACCCATGGGCTGCATAGTTGGAAAGGAAAACCTAAATTGTTTACATAGTGGTACAAATCATTGTGGTTTTCACTTCTCTCTCTCTCTCTTCCTTCTCTAGCTGCTTCAGGAGTGATTTCAGCAGAAACAGTATTCTGTGCAAAGCTCAGCAGAGCTATGGGTAAAGCCCATTGCTCTGAGCTCCTGGCACATTGCTGTGCTCCTGGCACAAAGACCAGAAGCACATGCAAATAATACATCCCTTCTGCTCTGACAGTCATCTTGCTGCTCTCAGTCCAAGGGGTTTGAAACCTGTCAGGATAAGGTTTCATTAAAAGAGCCAAGAAAACAGCAGCCTGGAGAGCAGAGCCTGCATCTCCTCCTAGGTAACAGTGCCAGCCCCATGTGACCTCAGCTTGTTTTGAGTCCAGACAATAAGAATGTTTATTAACTGCTGTCTCTGCTGCTGAACCGAGATGAATCACACAATGGGGCTGGCAAGCAAGTCGTGCCTTTGGCCAAAGCTGCTCCCAGCATCTGAGCACAGGGGCTGGGATTATTTATCCCAGAGACCCCCCTGCCTCAGTCATATCTACCCACTCATAACTGTTTATTTTTCTAGCCCTTAGTTCAGAGAGCAGCAGAGCAGCATGTGTCAATGCAAATACACAGGTAAGGCACTACAAGTAATTAACTTGTGGATGACCTTTCATTTGCTTTAACACTTCCAGGATTCATTTTAAATTTTTTTCCAGTCATACACACAGATGCCAATGAAGTGGACACCAATATGCTTGTCTAGCTGTATAACAAGAAACCCCTCTGGCTTCTCACTTGTCTGTCAAATCCAGAAGTCTGTTTCCACTGGGAGAAGATACAGAGAATTTTCAAACGTGTTTTAAAACCAATGCCAGCCCCCAGCTCCTCTGGTTTGCTGCTGCCATTTTAAATTATTTGCCTCTTAATTCTGTGCCCCAAGCTCAGAAGCTAATCCTGTGCCATCATGTGTATGACAGACCTGGGAGGTAAGGAAATCTCAGCTCTCCTACCTAAAAATCAGCAGATATTTGTCACTGATTGGCTGCATCTGAACATGCTTGCAGCATGCAGTGCTCTTCAGGCACTGTTACTCTCTCAGCTGAAGCCAGTATTTATCACAATTCTACAGGCATTTGTAGTGTTAAGTCCCTAATAAATATTTATTGAGAAAATTACTAACAGAACACTTTCTTGATGAATATTTACTAGAGACTTTCAGTCAGTAAGCACACCAAGGAAAAAAAATCCTTTAAAAATCTGTAACTGAAAAAAAATTAGAAAAACAAGACAAGATAAAAATTAATCAAACAGCTGGCAAAAAGGAGTACAAAACTTAAGCACATGCCAGCAAGAGGAGAAGTACACAGCAAAGCATTTGACAGAATAAAAGAAGATGTGTGAGCTAAAGTGGAACTGATTCCCTTCTCAGTCCAGATTTCATTCAGAACTAGACTGGGATTTGTAACAAAAGCTACAGATAAAACTGATTTCCTTTGAATAAAATCCCATTCTCTTGCACCTTCACTTGAAAATACTGCAAAGCCAGCACTAGGTTTGTCTCATTTACCACATCAGACTGAAAGGCTGAGCTCAGATGTAGTTAGGATCAAGTTCTGCTAAGGTAACTTAGCATTTTCAAGTATAAATAATATACTGTTAGCACAGTATATTATTGCATCTTTTTTGCCCTTTGTAGCAATGTGGCATTAATAAGAAAGCAAAGATGTTAAATTGTCTTTGCAATATTACACTAAATTAGTTAATCAGGAAGAGTTAATTTGCCCAGATTATATTTATACAATAAGGATAAATGAAAAAAAAAATTGAATATTCATCAACAGCTTTCATTTCCCTTGTGACATATTTACCTTTAGCAACACAAATTATTTTCTACAGCTGTTTTTACAGCTGTTAACTGTACTTAGTAGTTGAGAACCTGAATTTCTTTCTAGTCATAGGTCACAGACAGTAAGGGTTCATTGAGTCTCTGCATCTTTCCCAAGGCAGGATCACCAGTAAGTATGAGCATATCCATGAATTTAGCCTGTGGTTTGATGCTCTGGCAGAGCACTGATAACATAGGGAAAATGACCCATCTGCATTCTGGAGCAGGGCAGCAGCCTGGCATTTTCAAGCCTAATGGTTCCTTTTCACAGCAGGTGATACCCCTGGGACACAGCCACTTTCTTTAGCTCCCATACAAGGAAGAGGTACCCACTGAAGATAATGCCCAGTGGAGAAGGTGCTTCTGCTACTCAGTAACATCATTCTCATAGTCCATGACAAATGTGGGTCCTGCTCCTGTTCATGATTTCATGTATAGACTGGAACATCGGCCACCCCAGAGAACAGGACCTATGTCCTAAAATTCCTTCTGTTTCTGTGATTATGTTTACTTAACAGGTACCAACATTAAAATACTTTTCATTCAGAGTCCCAGAGGGTGTAGGAAAAGCCCACTAATGGCATCCATTTCCATGGAGTGTGCAAAGCAGCATAGAAATGGTCTGTGTTTCCTTGAGGGAACTTTGATTCTTCCCAATTGTGAGCTATAAATGTTGTTATTACTTTTCTCATTGTCTGCCTAGTCTATTTAGAGCTTTCCTTCTTCAGCTGATATCCCTGAGACAGCTAACTGCCCTCCATTACTTTTATCAGCCTTGGTCTTTCTCCTTTGGCAGGCAGTTAGTGCCTGAACTCTCATACCTTGTATTTGAGTCTGAAAGTTTCAAAAAGGATCTCAGGGAGAAACTTTTACATTTGAACCCATGCCTGAATGCAATCCGTCTACTCCAGGAAAATCCTGATCATTCTGCAAGCAAATATATTCTGGCAGATTTCTAAATAAATATAAAATATACAGAAGACAGAGACAGGTATGTCCTTTCAGGATTTTTGTACAGAGTCAGATAATAATCTGCTACTCTTAGGGCCTGAATTCTGCCCCTGCCAAGCCCTGTGATTGTAGCATGGACCAGTGCCCTTTGACAAAGAAATTATTAAGGACTCATTCCTGAGAGTTTTAACTTATCTTCCCTGCTCTCATTTTAACCATAACTTACTTATAATCTTAACTAAAGGTGTATTTACTTTTCATTAAGCTATATTGAAAATCAAAATAATTCAAGTGATAATTACGAGCTTTAGGTAGTTTTCTCCTTTACAAACTTCCTTAGATAATGATAGTTTCTCAAAAATCCAAATGCCAGTTCATATAGCAAACAGCTTGCCCAGACTTAGCCTTCAAAGCACATTACCAATCTGAGATCAATACCATATCATAAAGCTACTTTTATTCCCAGGGTGAAACTCCAAACTGTCTCAGATTCCAAGTTGACTGCATTGGCAAGATACTGGCTAGCTGTGTTTGGTGAAAACTCAGCAAATAATATAGCTGAATGATGAATAAATCATGTATCTTAGTATCATGGCCCTCAGACATGTGGAAGTCACACCTTGAAGTCTATGGATTCCTGTGCATTAATTATGAATGAAGATCTATGCAAATATAACAGTGTTTATAACAGTGTTTATCCCAGAAGCATGGCACCAGTCCTGAACAGGAGCTCTCAACTTATCACAGACTCCTGCTTTCTATCAGCCAGTGGAAACTCTCACATTTTATAATTTGAAAGCCAAGGGCACATATTCATCCCTTGAATGGGGGGAATTGCATTTCAGTGTAAGTTTCCCACATCTCTAAGTGTGCTTTTTTTGTGCTCTGTGATTTATGTTTTCTTGGCCACAGCATCTCTGTATATTCTGCCAGTGATCAAAACCAGTAGACACATACTGGCATTTTAAACTTCAAAATGCAGCAATCTGATGGCCTTCTTGGTTTACTTGCCCACAAATTACAGAGATGTATGGCTTTAGCCCATTGTGTAGATTAGTTGAATCAAAGAATGTTTTGACAGCTAAGGTGTCTAGACCCACTAGTACCAACCAACTAAATACAGATCATTATGTCTAGATTTTAAAATCCTCACCTGTACTGGCTTTAAGCATTTTAATACAAGTCTAAAAGACAGTGGCCTGTAATTCTACTTTCAGGGTTGTCTTTGAGCTAAATTCACATTGAATCCTGTCTCAGAGATTACCAAGAAACCTAACTGTAGCTACTTCGCTCACAAGGTTTTTGAGCTTCATTAGCAAACAAAAATATTTGTTGGAAAGAAAAGTCTGAACAAAGCAACCAGCAAAAAGTATCTGAGTAACTGAATCATTTCCCTATTCTCCCTTATAAATGAAAAAAATCACTACAATATAGATGGATAAGTCTAGTAAGTCTGGAGTTGCAGTGAAATCTGCTGTGGGCTGGGCAGTAAATGATGCTGATTTTTGCCCCTCATGCAGACAAATTCCTTTGAATAATATGATTCAAAGGTGAAAATCTCCAAAGCAGAGCTTTGCTGTCCCACACCCTACAAGTATTTCATGAAGCTCTATCAGACATTATGGTCCACAGTGGCCCACACAAGTCCAGCTTTGTGACATGGAAATTTGAGCTTTTGTGTGACCTCTCCAGCTTTTCCTATATGGTTCAGCCAGCCAAGCCTTGATCCTCCTTCTCTGCTTTTGCACACCATCTTTCCAGGCTTTCTCTCCATTCTCCATATACTAAAACCTAGTAAGTTTTGTTATAAGTGATGTCTCACAGAAGCCTATAAACTGTCTGGATAGGTCTCCTTTAACAGGCAAGAAACAAAAAGCAGTTACATTTACAGACAACTCTCTTGCATGACCTGGACTTTTGTGAAAAAGTTTTTTTATTTAACTTAGTGAAAACCTCTTTGTATGACACTCATCAAACCAACTCTAGATCCAGGAGCATAAATAATTTATGCCCACTCTTATTCTGGATCCTCTGAGATTCTCTTTCCCTCAAGTAGATCTTCAGCAGGGAGGACAATACAGCTCAACAGCTGAGACATCCATGCTCAGGAAGAAAAAATCTGGCACTCTGGAGATACCTGTCTCCATCAGTTATACCAGGAACCCACGCAAATAGTTTCATCTATTTACCTAATTTTCAGATGAATAAAGTTAGGTAAGTTGAACTCCACCCTTCAAGATGGAATAAGTGTCAGTGTCACCGGGCTGAGAACAAGTATTTGCCACAGAAAGCCAACAAGCAAACACAAACGTCGGGAATTGTCGAAGTTCAAAGCCTACAAAGGCAAAAATCAGCTGTTCCAGACAGCTAACGCGAGCAGAGGCTGCGAGGTGGGAGCCGCGCAGCGCTGCTGTTGGGAGGATGCCGGGAGGATGCTGTGAGGATGCTGTGAGGGTGCTGTGAGGATGCCGGGAGGATGCTGTGAGGATGCCGTGAGGATGCTGTGAGGATGCTGGAGGGATGCTCGGGGCACTGCAGGCAGCAGGAGCCGGAGCCCAGCGCAGGGCGGGCGGGTTTCGGGAACCGAAGAGTGCTGGTGCCACCTAGAGGGAGTTACTCGCCTAAAAATGGGGAAATCGGCGCCGCACATGGTGTCACACCATCAGCCACAATTGTACAGCACTGGGGAAAAAACCCAGAAAGAAGGACTCTCTCTTACTGCTGTGCAAACTATTTACACAATAGGAGCGGTAGCAGCGTAGAACTTTCATCTTCATCTCAGTTTAGCTTGAAATTATAAATGCAGACAGTATATTTAAGACAACCAACTACTGATTCCTCTTCCCTTCAAACAATTTCCCAGCCACACAGCTGTACTCCTTCCCTTCTTCCTGCAATTATCTGAACTGTGAGGAAATAGCCAACAAGCTGACCACACTGGAGGCTGGATCCCACTTTCCTGTAGGGACAGCCATGGCTGGAGCCAGCTGGCATGGAGGGTGGCTTGGGTGTCCAGGAAACACTGACTATGTGCTCAAGAAAGCCTCAGGGATGCAACTCCACAGCCCTCTGCAGACCACCAGCTTTTCCAAATGATCATCTGGAGTCTGGCATCTCCCTGTGTAACTTAAATTTGCTCTGCATTATAGCAGGAAAAGGGCCAGCACCCACAAGCAAAGGAAGGATTCAAGCATAAACATAAATCGCTGTAATTCTTTCATCATTGAATCTGCCACCCACACCTGTAGGTTTTACCATTATAACAGCAGTGACAATAACTTGCAGGGACACTGTGGAGCTGGGGGAAGTGTTGTTGATGGATGGACTCTGCGACCCTTTCATAGTAGGTTAAAGTAATTTCTGAGTAAGTGTTGACCAAAACATTGTACCAGAGCACTTTCCTTTAAGCTTCTGCACATGATCACTGCCATGGGTTAGTCCATGGGCACAGCATTCATGCTGTGGATTTTATTTGCCCCAGAGGAAATCCCACGTGGCATCCGTGCTGAAGGTGATTGTTAAGATATTAAAAGAGACCTGTTCTACCTGTTACAGCTGCAGTTTTCTCAAACACTAATTCTCTCCCTTCCCACCTATGTGTTCTGGTAGAGTACAGAACAAGTGTGGGGCCATGCCTACTAAACCCTCTTTGTCTGGCTTTGCTGCTCGTGACACTGCAGGCAACACATCACAGCTACCAACACCGCTTGCCATGTGGAAATAGTGCCTCATACACTTGTACTTACACCTAGAAGATTCCAGGTCTTCATTCCTTAAAGCTTAGCTCATGAAAGAGGTATTTGATATTAAATATTTGGTAGTTCACAGACCTCCATGAGAGCTGTACCTCCAAGGAGCTGGGTTAGACAAATTTGGAAGATTATTGAAGTGCCAAAAAGTTGAGTACGTGTCACCCTAAATGGGAACATGACGAGATGCACTGCATGTCTTTGGGTATGTGGGACTGTCCTGCTGGAGCCCTGCTGTCATACACCAGATTATTCCCCAGCAGCACACCTGCAGGCACTCTGGCTTCACTGTCTCATGGGGGCACTGTAACAGCCACATTCCTTGTCCTTCTCTTAAAACACATCCCCAAACTCTACAGAAAAATGTATCTGGAGTGCCATGGAAGACAAGGATCCACTCAGACTGTTGCACAGCCATGCCATACACCCAGCCAGGAGTCTTTAGACCATGATTTCATGAAAATAGCAACTGCACTGGCCAACAAAATTGTTGAGCAAAGCTATTTCAAGTTTTAGAAGGTTGCTGCTCAGACAAGGAAGGACTTGCTTTATAGGCCACACCATTGCTGCCCCTTGTCTTACCTGTCTTGTGGAAGCTTTAAAAGGAGCAGACTGCAGAGACAAAGCTGTGACATGTCTCCTTTTTGTTTCAGAAAGAAAATGAAGCTGAAAAGAAAGAGGTACATCTGCTGTGTTTCAGAGAGACACACTGCAAGAGTGGACAATGTCCAGCTGAGGGGAATGTGCAGCACAGGAGCACAGGGTGCCTTAAGTCAGGACCTGCAGAAGGACATTGCAGCTGTGACCTGCAGGCTGTCACAGGCAGCTCCCGTGCCATCACTGCTTGCACAGCAGGCATGGCTGCTCCCTGCTTGCACATGCCTTGCTCTGCTGGGGCCAGTCACCTCAGCAGCACTCTGGAAATGTGGCTGTGTGGAATGCAGAGATAAGCATGGCAAGGCAGCTGCTGGCTGAGCTCCCCAGCTGCAGGGCTGGGAAGCAGGGATAGTGACACTCCTACCTCCTGCCCAGCACAGCCTGGGCATGCTCTCCTTCCCCCTGCTCTCACCAGCTGGGGAATTACCCACATACAGTCAGCTCCTTCCTCTCACTCCCCAAAGATTTACACCCACCTGGCTGATATATTCATCTCCTGCTAATTAACAAAACCATTTGGCCATGAAATCCTTGAACCAGATTTAGGATTCAGTTATATGGAATTGACAAGAGAATTAGACTGAACACCAAGCATTGTCATAAATGATATTGAATTAAACACATTTATTATAACCTGTCATGCAGATAGAACCAGAGAGCTACCAACACATTTTAGCAGGAAATGTGAAATTCAATTATTTTTTCCCAAAGCAATGTCACTGACGTCATGAGTGTTTCAGCAGTGCATGTGCTGCTTTGAAGGATTCACTGATCGGATTGATTAATGCAGTCATATCTCAAAATAATCTAGGCAGGATTTATACCTCTGCTTAGTAAAAGTGCACTGGTAAAATATAAAATGTGCACCTCAATGTCCTTCTTCTACTAAAGGGCCCAGAAATTAACCCAGCGCTCAAGGTGTGGCCTCAGCAGTGCTGAGCACAGGGGGACAATTCCTGCCCTGGTCCTGCTGGCCACACTATTTCTGATAAAGGCCAGGATGCCATTGGCCTTCTTGGTCACCTGGGCACATCTGGCTCATGTTCAGCTGCTGTCACCAGCACCCCCAGGTCCTTTTCTGCTGGGCAGCTTTCCTGACACTCTTCCCCCAGCCTGTAGCACTGCACGGGGTTGTTGTGACCCAGGTGCTGGACCCAGCACTTGCCTTGTTGAACCTCACACTACTGGTCTTAGCCCATGGATCCAGCCTGTCCAGACCCCTCTGCAGAGCCTTCCTGCTCTCCAGCAGATCAACTCTATCGCCCATTTGGCGTTATCCATGAATTTACTGGGGGTACACCTGACTCCCTCATACAGATCAACAATAACGATATTAAACAGGACTCAATACTGAGCCTTGGGAGGCACCACTGCCAGCTGGATGCAGTACCATTCACCACCACTCTCTGGGCCCGCCCACCCAGCCAGTACCAGCGAGGGGTACAGCTGTCCAAGCCGCGGGCTGCCAGCTTTTCCAGCAGACTACGGCGGGGAACGGCGTCCAAGGCTGTCAGACAACACGGCCCGGCGCTGCTCTGGGCGCGGGGGCAGGCACAGCGGGCAGCGCCCAGGCTCCGCAGCGCCGCTCGGGCTCCAGGGACCCGCTTTTCCCGAGAACGGGAAGCGGAAGGGACAGCGCCGCTGTCGGGGCGGGGCAAAGCAGGGCGGAACGGGCCGGGGCAGGGGCCGGGCCGGGTCGGGGCGGAGCGGGTCCGGGGCGATGCTGGCGGCGCTGGCCGCCGCCTGGTCCCTGCTGGCCGCCGCCTTCCTGGCGGCGCTGCTGCTGCTCCGGCGGGCCCCGGCGCCGCGGCCCGGCCGCGGTGGCCTGGTGATCGCCGGCCTCTTCCAGGACCTCATTCGCTACGGGAAGACGAAGCGCGGATGCGGGCAGCTCCCGGGCTGGCTGCGGCTCCTGCAGGTGCCCAAGAGGTGAGGCCCGTCGTGCCGCCGTGGCGGCGCGCAGCGATGGCCGCGTCTCCGGTACTGGGTGCGCGTCTCGGGTGCCGGGTGCGCGTCTCGGGTACCGAGTGTATGTCTCGGGTACCGGGTGCGTGTCTCCGGTACCAGGTATGTGTCTCGGGTACCGGCTGTGTGTCTCGGGTACCGGGTGTGTATCTCCGGTACTGGGTGCGTGTCTCGGGTAACCGGGTGTGTATCTCCGGTACCGGGTGCGTGTCTCGGGTACCGGCTGTGTGTCTCGGGTACCGCAGCCGGAGATCGCGGCAGTGAATAAGCAGCACACGCCGAGGTTTTATAGAGTTGGGCTCAGCTTTGTTGCGAAGTGTTACTCTGGTTCTGCAGATGGGGAACCGAGGAGCATAGAGACTGCGAGCGGTCATCCAGAATCCGTGTGTTCCAAATCGGAGCAAAAACCGAATCCCTTGAATCCCAGTCGCATGCCAGGTTTCCAAAACAAATCTCCCTGCAAGACTCAGGTCAGGCACCTGGGAACGTGGAATCCTGAGTAATTGTTACTCTACAAATATGCTGCAGGTTGATTGTCTTACACCAGTTTGCAGTCATTGCCTTCTCCCTTCAAGGTTTCTTTTTGAAATGTGGCCAATACCAGCATGGCAACACAACAATCTAGAGCTTGCATGAACAGTCTCTGATAAGGCAAAAGAACCACTGCATTATCCAAATTCACCTTAACAGATGTTTGATGAAAGAAATTAAGTATATGTATATGTTTAGATGTGTAATTAAATGAATGAAATTAAATAGATGTTTAGTGAAATTATGGAAGGAGGCAGTCGCCCCTCCACCCCCCTTTACAGCTTTTTATATGGTTTTATATATTATGGGATTTCTTATTTTTTTAATCAGCTGAGATTCATGACTAGAACTAGTCTTTGACTTGAACGTAGGCCAGACAGGTTCTTGCAAGGCCAGCAGGACAGGACTGGGAGGCTACTTAGCCTGAAGAGCTGATCTCCCCCCTATTGTAACAATCTCTGACACATTTTGTATACAAAGCTTTCAAATGAAAAGTTAAAAAAAGTTTTGTGACCCAGCAATTATTCATGGAAAGGTTGTAATCGGTTATCAGGCTTCATGACACAGAATATACCCAAAGATGTGTTTAAAATGTGCAGTACCCTGAGTGAAAATAAGGATTCATAAAGGCTTTGTCCTAATCACTATGTACTGTAGCTTCTTGTCTGAGTTGACCTTTCTCCAACAGAAGTTTCCCAACACCCCTGCTTAGGGAGATTGGTGTCTGAAGAATGTGGTTTTTCAGAGAATTGGTCTCAAGGTCTCAATATATGCAAAGCAATTCTGTTAGTTAATCATAATAATGTCAGCGAATCCATAACACTTCTACCTGAAGGAATAGAGAATATCTTGAAGGTAGCCATCTAGGTGTTTTCTATTCTTTTCAACTGTGTCTTGTTTCCAAACAAGCATTGTGTTTTCACTAGCCTGGGCTTGTTTTTAACTTTGCCGTTCTGTCTTGTAAAATGTTGTGTTGCATTTCAGGTTGGTTTGGCAAATAGAGAAAATTCCTCTCGTTGAGGAGGGATGGCACGGGCGCAGTGCTGGTTTGAAGTGTAGGTCAGATACACCCCCACTGTAATTGGGATTGCTGAAAGCTCGAAGGGTGTGTCTCTTTTAAGTTGTCAGGGCTTGTCTGCGTGCTGGTGGCAAAAATCAATGTGTGGAGAAAGTTTCCTGGCAAGTGACAAGATATGAGTCAACTGAGTAATAGGACTTCAGGGAAAGAGCTTGAAACTTGGAGGTGATGGTGTGTTTTTATCAATGTACAAATTCTGTTTGTCTTAGAAAGTGAGGGAGGGGGCTTAAATTTTAGTTCTGCTGTTGTGAATCAGCAGAGAGAATGTTGCAGTTTCTGCTTTGTAGCAGAAGGAACTGAGGAGAAGTCATAATCTACAGGGAAAGGCAGCTGCCAATGGACAAGGTGCTCTGGAGCACACAGGGATGCTCGCTAGTGCTGTGATTCTGACTTGATCTCTTTTGTTCTCTTGAGAGATACCTGAGCTGCTCTGGGGAGGGTCACTGGTTTCTCTAAGCAGGGGTGTTGTAGCCCTTCACTGCCCTAAGAGAAGAGTTTGCATGTTCAACAGAAATGTGGTCTTCACTTGACTATACAGGTGCAGCCTAGTTTTGTACCTATAGTTACATTGTCAAATCAAGGCCATCAGAGTCTTCCCATGGGACTTATTTTATCTCTTTGCAGATGTTTCCAGAAGTCTTGATTTTTCTTCACTGCCAGAAGGATTTCTAATTTTAAAAGCAAAAGGAAATACTGGATCATCTAGTTTGAGCTGGATATTGTAAACAGCTATAGGCTGTTTAACTCAGCCCAGTTACCTGCCTTGACTGTCATGTCTTGCATTTTGGTAATGCACAATATGCTTTTATACGTGCATTACAGGGTTGGGAGATCCTTTGTTTTCTTAAAAAAACAAATGCGTGGCCTTGCCTTGTAATCACCCAGCAGCGTTGATGGTCACTGCTTTTTTTCTATATGATTGTTGCAGACCTTGAATTTGCAGAAGGACAAGATATTTTAATGTTGAGCAGGGTAATTACTTCTGGGTTTCTTTGATGAATTTTAACATGTCATGTAATACACCCACTGGAACTGAGAAAAGCGGGAGTGCTGTGAGGTGCAGCAGCTTGGAAATAAGCAGAAAACTAATCTGAATGTGCTTTGAGTGGTGTAAATTATAAAGCAAATGTACATCACGGTCAGTTGTAAGCCTTGAGGAGTACTTTTGCAATGTGTGGATTACACCGTCTCCTCTTTAGTGCAGCTGTGGTTAGTAAGCTAAGCTAAGTTAAGATATAGGCAGCATTTTACTGGGTTAAAATGTGGTTATTCCTGCTTGGTACCACTGAAGTCCTGAGTTTTCTACTTGGACATTTGTTGTGGGCACCAAAATGGAATGTACTCCCCATCAGACAAGCATGTCCTGCAGCTACATTTCCAAGGAATTATGAGAACATTAATGAAAACCCTTTTTTGTTCCCACAGGTGGTTTACTCACTTTTATGTGGTTTCTGTGCTCTGGAATGGTTTCCTGCTGATCTCTCTTTTCCGAGCTGAGTTCCTTGGAGAGTCACTCCCATCATGGATTCAGGACATGCACCATGCTCTTGGCAGAGATTCTCAGAGCAAGGACACAGGCAAGTATTCCAGAAATTATAATGTAGCCATATAAATAAAAAACTTGGATACTGAATTTGTATCCAAGTACTACTTCATTGGTTGCTTTTCAGCTATGCTCCAAATTACTTTCCTGGTACACCAAGTGCCTTTGTCATTATTGAAGATAGAAATATTTATAGATATGCTGGCTTTCAGCAGTCCTTTTAACAGAAAACGCCATTAGCACCTCCTGGAAGAAATCTTGCTCTGATCAGCAGTGCCTCACCTATACAAATATTTTTCCCAGTTAATTTAAAATGAGGGTAAAATTCTGCTGTGGGAAGAGGGAACATCAGTCTTTTTTAAGCACTGTCAGGGTTAAATTGTTCCTGTCTGTTTCAAAGTTGCTGGTTTCTGTCTGTAAGCAGATAGTGAGCACTTCTCTGCACTCCTGGTTCTCTTGCTCCTTTGGCTGCATAGCTGTCGAAGGCTTGCAGAATGCCTCTGGACCAGCGTGTTTTCCAGTGGTGTCATTCATATCGTGCAGTACTGCTTTGGACTTGGTTACTACATTGCTGTTGGCTCAACTGTGCTGTGTCAAGTGCCTACTAATGTCAGGAATGGTAAGTGCCTGCTTAGTTATCATCAAAGATGCAGTTTTGCTCTCATTTGTTTCCATTGTGGCAAATGGTTTCATAGAGAGCTGCTTGTTTGAGAAGTGTGTTAACTGATGAGACATAAAAGTACTTCTGGCATAGTTCAAAGTAATTACATTTCAGTATATCATACAATCAGCCAGCATTATGCACAAACACAGGCAGGGACACACTTTCATGGTTAATTGCTGAAAGGATATAGGTCGTACACTTTGTGAAGGACAGTAATAGGTACCAGTTCTCAAATGCCACTACATAACTTCAGTTCTCAAACTAAAGAGGAGGTTTTTTTGTTATAATCTTTCCTGCAAACTGAGTCTGCAAAGCTGTCTTGGCCACCTCCTTTTTTTTCCATGGAGAACTTGCCACTGCTCTGCCTTGACTCAGGCAGTGTCTTCTTTCCCTTGGTACTGCAATGTTTCCATTAATACATGAGAAATTTGTATTATATGACTTGTTTCTGCCAACACATTCCATTGGGTCTCACAACTGAGCTGCTAAATCCCCTGCACAGCCGAACCATCAGCTGGCTGTAGCACTCCTCCTGTGATTAATTTTTGTGAGGCAGTCATTGCCAAGTTTGGTGAAGTTTTTAAGCACTTTGAACCACGTTGGGCAGAGGGTGGTGGGTACATGTGTGTGTATGTATGTGTGTCACTGTGAGGGAGACAACTGTGTTGACCTGAGCTATGACAACATGTTTAATTAGGATAATAATAGTTACAATCAGTGTTGAATATTAAGGTCTTAGGCTACCAATTATGTGTCGTTTCACATCACACTGTATTTCAAGATGCTGGATTAATAACTAGGTATTTTATTAGAGAGCAGTCAAGGGAAATGACCTACTACCTGGGCACTCAAATGATACAGGGTTTCAAAGCCTCTTTCAAGGAATTAGAGGCTCCCTACTAGAATTTTGTAAGACAGTAACATTTGAGAAAATGTTATATAGTGTTTTGAGATGTTATATATATTATATATATATATTGTTTGAGAGATTGTGTATGTTATATATGTTATAACACTATATGTTTATAACACTATATGTTATATAGTGTTTTGAGATGATGCTTGGGAAGTTACTTCATGGCCATATATTAATAAAACATGTTTCATTCAGGAAAAAAGCTCTCTGGGCAGATCTGCTGGTATCACATCATAGGAGTTATGATGTACATTTGGGCCTCTCTTCACCAACACAGATGCCTTGCAATTCTAGCTAATCTTAGAAAAAGCAGATCAGGTAAGATGTTTCATTTCTGTCAAATATTTACTTGGGTTTTTTTTTTTTTCTGGTTGTTTCAATAGGCTTCTGTAGCTTCTAATACCTTAAAAACAAGTGTTTCTCAGTTCCTGTAGTATGTAGAATAAATGAGGCTGTTTGGATGGCTGAAGTGGGGGGACAGGGTGTGGTATGTCTGTATATATAGTTCTGAAAAACGTAAAATGAAGCTAACAACTTAAGGATAGACGTGGTTTCCATACTCTGTTTGCACAGCCAGAGGTGGCATCTTGTTTCATTAAGTGCAAAGCTGTCAGATCAGATGGAGGTGGATGATGATGAGTAATCAGCACATTGTTCTGTAATTGTGAGAAGATTATGATGATGAATAAGTATATTGTTCTGTAATTGTGAGAAGAAGAGTTTGTTTAATGCATCTTCCCAGTTAATTTCTTTCTGTTTGCTTGCAGGAAAGGTGGTAAGTCTGAGCCACAGTGTACCTTTTGGAGACTGGTTTGAGAGCGTCTCTTGCCCTCATTATTTTGCAGAGCTCCTCATATATGTTTCTATGGCCATCACACTTGGAATGCACAATGTGACATGGTGGTGTGTAGTGATGTATGTTCTTTTTAACCAGGCATTGGCTGCTGTTTTGTGTCATGAGTTTTATCAGAAAAACTTCAGCTCATACCCAAAGCATCGAAAAGCATTTATACCACTTGTTTTTTAGATGATTTTTTCTTAAGTATTTTCATGCAAACTGGGAATATAAGAGATTAATGGCTTATTAAAACCAAGGTAAAGTCACACACTTTCTCTAATTCTACCTCAAAAGCCCATAATTTTAATGATAATCTCTTCCAAGTGACCAATTTCTGAGGAAATGTAAGGTCTCTGCATATCATGCAAGCTAAAAAAGGTTTACTAAAGACCTTAATTCAAAGTGGAGAGATGCTAATTGTGTCTTTTCTCTTTTATAGTTATATCTTATGCATAAAACACTTGCTGTTGTGCAGCAAGTCCAAATTCATATTTGTGAAAACTATTGAAAGGGGGGAATCATTTGAACTACTGTATTTTATGTCTTGACTAATATTTAAGCATATTTATTTCCAAGTCTCTTTTCTTTGAATCACTTCAGAGGGAGGCAAATTGTGTATCTTTCTGTGCTTCCCTGGTGACAATGAAAACCAGCCACTGCTTTACAACTGGAAGCACAAAAAGCAATGGAGAAAGCTGTGGTGGAGGAGTGACTCATGCTCAGCAGTGGAGATAAACAGACCCATTTGCTGCATTATCTCTTCTGCACCAAAATGGTTTTGTTCATTGATGAAGACTGCTTTGTCCCTAAACTGGGAAAATAGTGGAAGGTCCTCTGACTAAAAAGACAGTAGAAGAAAAATTGCAGAAAATTAATGTTCTTTGTTGTGGTTCTGTTGTCTTTATAGTGGGTTTTTGGAGTCCCTTGTGTGTTAGGGGGGACAGCTGTGCAGGATGACCATAACCACAACTACACTGGTTTCTAAACAGATATAATGAACTGCCAGGGCAGAGCACATGCAGAAAACAGTACCTAACAAACATTGCAAAGAAATTCTTTACTGGGGAGATAATGTAACTTAGCACAGGGACGTTTTTTGCACTTAACTATTGAATATTTTGGTCCTTCTCATGACAATGGTGTGAATGATCCCTTTGTGTGATGAACTGATATGGGTGCTGGTGTTTCAGCATGTTGTCTACTTACATGCACACCTTATTTTGTACATAAGAAGTATTTTTATACAATGAAGTATATCTTATCAATTAAAAGTTTATTATACTCTGTTTCTATTTTGAATGGTTTTTCAAAATTGAGCTTACGTATTTGAAAAACATGAGCAATCGCTTTATTGCTCCTCAGGAAGCACATTCCTGTCCTTGCTCTGTGGAGAGCATTGGGACACACAGCTGTCCTGGGAGAGCATCACCTGGAGTGCTGTGTTGGGTTCTGGGCTCCTCAGTTCAGGAGAGACATGGAGCTCCTGGAGCAGGTCCAGCAAGGGCGAGAGATGGTTATGGGGTTGGAGCATCTCTCTTACACAAGGAAAGGTGGAGGAAGCTGGGCCTGTTCATCCTCAAGAAGAGTCTGCGAGGGGAACTCATCAATGTCTGCAAGTATCTAGAGGTGGGCGTGGTGCCAAGAGGATGCATTCAGGCTCCCTTTGGTGGTGCCAGCCAACGGGACAAGAGGCAATGGGCAGAAACTGATACACACGAAGTTCCACCTGAATATGAGGAGGAACTTCTTTTCTGTGCAGGTGACTGAGCACTGGAACAGATTTCCCAGAGAAGCTGTAGAGTCTTCCTCACTGGAGCTGTTCAGGACACAGCCCTGAGCCATGCGCTCCGGGCAGGCCGTGCCCGAGCAGGGGGATGGATGGGATGGCCGTGCCAGAGCAGGGAGCAGGGGCTGGACGGGCTGGCCGTGCCTGAGCAGGGGCTCGGATGGGATGGCCGCTGTTGTCGCTGCCAGCCCGACCCGCTCTGTGATTCAGTGCTCGGGCCCTGCTGGGCTCACGCATACACGAAGCGCTGCTGCGCACTTGGCCAGCAACGAAACCGAGACGTGTCCGGGCCGTTCCTATGCGGATTTTTCTGCCGCCTCACGCAGCCGCTGCCCGTCCCTGCCGCTGCGCCCTTTCCCTGCCCGCAGGCAACCCCGAACGGGGAAGGGACACGCTTGGACTCGCCCGCTCCGCGGGAACGCAGCGCAGCCACCTTTGCCCGTCGCTTCGCCACGCCGGGAGCCGAAGGAGGGAGGGGGTGCCGACCCTCGCCCGGTCACCCCGGCACACGGCGGCGGGCCCAGCACCCCGGCGCAGGGCGGCGGGCCCGGCAGCGCGGCGGGAGGCGCGGCGGGAGGCGGGGCGGGGCGGGCCGTCCGTGCGCGGCAGGAAGCGGGCGCGGGCGGGGCGGCGGCGGGGCCGCGGCGCGGGCGGTGACGCGGCGCCCTCAACCGGGGCTCGCGCCGCCCCCCAGCTCCGCGCTCGGCCGCCATGGGGTCCCCGCCGCCGCTCCCGCGGGCCGCCGCGCTGCTCCTGGCGGCCGCGCTGCTGCTGGCGGCCCCGGCCCGGCTCCGCGCCGCTCCCGAGGAAGAGCCCGGCAGGAAGAAGGAGCCGCCGCCACCGCCGGCGGCGCAGGGAGCGGAGCCGCGGGCTGAGGTGAGGCGGGGACGGGCCGCGCCGGCTGCCCGCGCTGTGCCCCCCGCGGCAGCGCTCGGCCGGTGCCGCGCTGCGCTTCCGGGGGCCGTCGGGCTCCGAAATTCCCCGCTTTTAGCAGAAAAAGAGGAGGGCTGCAGGGCCACCGCATCCTCCCCTTTTTCTGCTAAAAGAGGGACATCTGTGTCCGACATGGGAAAGGGGTCAGTGCTCCCTTGCCCCCGCAGGAGCAGCTGAAAGCTGGCTTTGTTGCTGCTCCAAAGCTGCCGGGTTTTTTCTCTCAACAATTAATATAAATTCCTTCGCGTTAAAACTTATTCAGCAGTGTTCTCGGTGAGGGGATTCTAGTTCCACTGATCACGCAGAGGGATGGAAAAATTCCTGACGTGTGGCTTGGTGTAGCACATGGAGCACGCCGGGTGTCACATACACAAACCAGAAAACACAGAGTGCTGCAAAAGGTGAAGGAACTCGGGGAAGTCACAGCGTGTCACACAGAGCGTGGGAGCTAAATATCAACACCAGGAAACTTGGAGCACTGCTGGCAGCAAGTGGAATGCTGGGAAGCCGTCATGTCAGAGCAGGCTGCGGGCTGTCTGCTGGTGGATGTGCTGGAACAAGCTTTCTCAGCCATCCCTGGTCAGGGATGTGAACATGGAGATCTTGGGCCTTGTGTTTGATCACAGATGCCTTACTGTGTGTAGAAGTAAACACTTCGGCGAGTGAGTGGGAACTGGAGTGTGCTGGTCTGGTTTCACCACTGGAGAGTCTTGAAGTTAGTTTTCAGCAAACACAGAGCAAGTGCAGAAGAAGCTGATGGAAACTGGTATAAAATTTGGCTTGGGCTCAATCAGTAAAAGTGTATGCTAGGTAATGGGAATAAATTCTTTCATGTGAGAGGGGTTAGGCACTGGTACTGGGTGCCCCATCCCTGGAAGCGTTCAAGGCCCGGTTGGATGGAGCTCTGAGCAAAGCTCCATCCCGGTTGGATGGAGCTCTGAGCAAAACTAGACCATTTTTCACTGGTCTAGTGAAAAATGTTCCTGCCCATTGCAGGGGTCTTAAAACCAGATGATTGCCTAAGGTTCCATCCAACCCATCCATTCTATGAATCTATGAAATTTTAATGTGTCTGAGATGCAGAGATTTTGCAAGGGAAGGAAATGATCCTGACCATTTTTGAATGGGCTTTTTTTTCCTAAGGTATTGTAGTCACCCAGTTTTATTTTGAAGCACTTACTAATATTTATATCAGAAAGCTGTTCATGGTTGAGGTCATAAAATGGGTAGGGATTTTCAAGACAGCAATACTGCACCTGAGCTGGACATGTTTTGTTGTAATGGTGGCTCTCATATTCCGGTAATAGCATGCACAGTGCAGTAATGTTTTAATAATGAGCAGGATCCTTTTGCCAAGTGCCTAACTGGCAATTTGAGGTGGGTGGCAGCCAGGAACTAGTTAATGGTCATTAATGAACATGAGAGGTGTATCTGCTTAAAATGTCACACTACACAGGGTGCTGTGACAGGAGAAGTACAAGGCTTTGTATTTCTGCAGTACCAAGCATTCAAGCCTAATTGACGAGTGTTTAGGATTTGTTTTGTCTTTCTCTCCCCCCCCTTCTTACAGAAAGGCTCCTCACTGGTTGCTCCAGTCCACATTGTCAGTGAGGAGTCGGCTGACAAGACTAACCTGGGCTTTATTCATGCCTTCGTGGCTGCTATCTCGGTCATCATCGTGTCGGAGCTGGGGGACAAGACCTTCTTCATCGCGGCCATCATGGCCATGCGCTACAACCGCCTGACCGTGCTGGCCGGTGCCATGCTTGCCCTGGGACTCATGACGTGTTTGTCAGGTCAGCACGCTGCTCCTTCTGCTTTGTTCTGTCTCTTAAGGAAGTGATGGGTATGTGTTTATCCAGAAACCTTAAGTGGAATGCAGGTAGTACATACACACAGTTTTCTGTTTGGAGGAGAGTGTGAAGCTTTTCATGTGGAGCATGGCATCTCAGATGGAGTATTTAGGCTCTTTCCTATGAATTCTTTGTGTTCCCTAGGCTTCAGCTGGTGTTTAAGGAAGGGGAATGAGATGGAGAGCCTAAGCACTTCCTTTGATTTTTGGACTGGTTTACTTTTTTTTTTTTTTTGCCCCTGGTAAATTAGTGTGCCTAAAGGGAATGTGGGAGTGGCTTGAGTTCTTCCTCCTAAGGCAAAAGATTCTTTATATGATGACACATTTTCCTCATCTGACTTGTATTCCTGCACACAGAGCTGTTTGGATTTGTGCTGGGAGGTGTGTAAGTGGAGTATGGAGGGGCAGGAGTAGGAAGTAAGGTGTCAGGGGGCACTTGAGGAACCTGTAGCTGTGGGCACTTAGGTAGCTGTGTTTGTAAAATGGAGCAGCTTCAGGTACATCAGATGCAGCACAGAGTTTGTCTGTGTGCTCATTTCTAACCATGCCCATTTCAGAAATCCTTGAAATAGTGGTGATTGGTTTCTACACGTTGGAGACAGCCAGTTCTCTGGCACAGGCTGCTTGGCAAGTGTTTCTGTGAATGGTTTTTGGGTGTGTAGCTGTTGCTGTGTACACACACTGCTGCGACTGTTGCAGCTTCAGTTAGAGCAGTTCCCACTTGCATTGTGTGTAATTTCTCCTGCCCATTAGGGCTCTCTTTTTCTATACAAATTATTTCTTCAAATCTTTCTTAATGCTTTCTTATAAAAGCTCCCTTTTCTGCTTTTATCCCCCAGTTTAGAGGTTCCCAATTATTTATTCCCTTTTCAGAAAGGAATTTGTTTTGTTGTTTGGTTCTTCCCCCCCCACAACCTTTCCTTCTCCTATCTCTTGCCCTTGTTTTATACAAACTGAGTTTGGAAATTCCTGGGTGGGGTTGCCCACCTTGCTTACATGAAGACATACTCACTTAAACTCTTTAATTCCAAGTAATCTACTGGGGATATTTTTTCAAGCTGTGCTTGACAAACTGTCTTACAGCTCTGATTATTTCACTGTGTCTGTGCTTATATATGTAAGAAATGCTAGGAAAAAGCCTTTTTGTCTAGCTTTCTTGCATTGTTTTACTGCAGTATTTTCAATCTTTTTAAAGAAGTTTAGTTTAACTCCTGGTTTGTTTAACTTTGCAAATAGCACTGCTATTTATTTATGTATGTGCTGCGTTTATGAGGAATAAGGCTGATTAATTCTAGTTTCATTCTTACTTCTGGTAGTGGCAGTGCAGAATTATTTCTAGATCATGTAATAACTTCTGATTGCATTTTTCAACTAAAAAGGTGTGTACAGAAAAGCACACAAAGCAAATATGCTTCCTTTTATGTAATTGCTCGTGGAATAAAGTAGCAGAAACACTTGTGAGTGTATGGTCCAAACAACCTTGAATATAAGGCATGGACTTTTTATTTCTTCCCATTTATATAGGCCTTTTTCTGTCGAAAAATGCTACGTGGTGTACTTTGTGAAAACTAAGTACTTTGTCCTGGATACACATTTCTTATTTAAGAACTAGTTTTGGCTTAGTTTAATCACCCTCAATACCTCTAAAAGGCATGCTGTGAAGGTTGCTTTTCAGTCTGTAAGAGGGATCTGCCTTTGAAATAAAGAAAGATCAAAGTTGGTCACATTGTGTGTACGTGGGGAACATGAGGAACATATAGTAATGTGCACTTGGCAAAGGAAGACAGACATGGATTCACCCTGCTGGATAATTTGTAGATATGCCTGGTAGATTTACCTCATTGAAAATCTCATTCTGACTTTATCTGATAAATGAAATTATTGGAAAGAGATGCTATCCAACATGTAAATGGAATTACCTGTGATACGCTATGACTAATCTAACACAATTACAGATGGTAGTTTAATGGTGTGTATGGAGAAAGACAGGACTTGCACAGACCTTGATGGGAAAGATAATGTTGTTTGGACTGGCTCTCAGGAACAGCAGTGCCTCAGCTTTGGCTGGAGTGCATTGGCTGTGTCTTAGTGGACTTCAGTCCCTGGTATAACCAGTAATGGTTGGAGTTTCTAGCATGTTATCTTCAAAAACTTAGAAAATTATACAGAACTAACAAAAGATGCAATATTTATTTATCACTGGATATTTGGATTGCTGACTTTGCTAGCAAGCATTTCTTAGATGTGGGAAAAACAATTATGATGCTCATGTTTATTTTTTTAAATGGCACATTTGTTTTCTTTTCAGTTTTGTTTGGCTATGCCACCACAGTTATTCCTCGTGTGTACACATACTATGTGTCAACAGCACTGTTTGCAATCTTTGGCATCCGAATGCTTCGGGAAGGCTTGAAAATGAGTCCAGATGAAGGTCAGGAAGAGCTGGAGGAGGTTCAAGCAGAAATTAAAAAAAAAGATGAGGAAGTAAGTAATGAAATTGCTGTTGGTGACAGTTGGTGGAGGAATTACAGCTGTGAAGCTGCAGAGCAGCACTGTCATGTTTGGGGTGTTCAGCCGTGTCTGTGACTGATAACCTGACACAGAAAATGTGTGGTAGATGGGATGGAAGTGGTTCCCTGAAGGTTTTTTCAGCAGGTGATTCCAGTCCTGTGGCAAGCCTGGCTTCTTAGGAGAGAAGGGACCTTCTGCTTAGTGTGGGTGTTATTGATATGTTTTTAATGCATCAGAGAGGACACCAGCAGCTTATTCTTGGCTCTACTTTTATTTCTTCTAATGGTCAGACACTTTATTTGTAAGCAATTCAAGGCTGACAGTAATCTAAGGTTAGAGCTGATTGCAGCTATATATATGTATATGTGTGTGTATATTTCCACACATGTGGAGATGTACACATATACACAGTATGTGTATCTGTTATGTATACACAGTATGTGTGAATGTATGCCCAGTATGTGTATATATATAGCCTTTTTTTGTAATGGTGACTATAACTATGTTGATAATGCAGCAGGGAGTGGGTAATAACATTCTAGGAACAAAATATCTAGCTTTATTGCTAAGTGTTTAATTTGGGTTGTTTGGATGACATTTTTAATTTTATGGTTATTTCTTGGTTTTTTTTTCCCTTGACCTCCACAGCTTCAGAGAACTAAACTGTTAAATGGGCCAGGAGATGTGGAATCCGGGCCAAGCACCACTATACCTCAGAAGAAATGGCTACACTTTATTTCACCAATCTTTGTTCAAGCTTTTACTTTAACATTTTTAGCAGAATGGGGCGATCGTTCCCAATTAACAACCATAGTCTTGGCTGCCAGAGAGGTGAGTGCTGCAGAGTCCCTGCTGTTCTTCTGCCTTCTTTGGGTTGTCCACAGAGGGATAAGAAACAAAATGCTCTTGCAGGAGATATCAGATTCACACCTACTGCCTTGATGTGCCTCATGTGGTTTGTGTCAAGACATGACAGGAAATGCACTGAAGCTCTGTGTAGTCTTAAAATTACTGTTACATGATTGGGACTGCACTGGCATTTCTGGAAATAGCTGCTTTATGTCATGCAGCTGACATCAATTGGGGTTTGTTACACTGTTGAGAGATATTACAGAAGAGAAATTTTTGCTCTTTGTGGTCATTCAGTTTTAATTGGATAACTTTAAAAATACTTCCATTCCATCAAGCTTTAAACTGTTAGAAAGATAACCTCCTCAGATACCTCTTATTAAAATATGAGTTAATATGGTTAATATAGAAGGACAATAAACTCTAAACTGCTGGGCACTATGTAATGCTGTAAATTAAATTATATTCATTGTGGTGATTAGAGTGTATATAGCTGCATTACACTTAAAGGAAGATGAAGGCTTATAGTCAAGCTTTTAATAAACATAAGTAGCTTGCATATGCTCTTTCATGCATTGAGATAATTTACATTTTTTTCCCTAGGACTCATGCTTCTTTCAGGTGCACTTTGAGATGTTCCCTAGGGATAAATCAGGGCTGTGTAATGAAGGAGGCTGTAACCTGCAGGAACCTCTTGTCTCTGTTACAGTGTAGGGAAGATGTTTAGAGCTAACAGCAGGAGAGGATGATCTCATTGTTCTTGGAAAAAAAGGAAGCACTACAGCCTCTGCCCAATTTGCTAGGCAAGTTGTTTAAGCCCATCTTTTTACAGGGGATTGTTGCCTTCTGGTTTCATTTCCTAAGTGTCCCCTTAGGAAGTGTCTGTCAGACTCCTTAGTCTGGTTTGTGAAGTGCTGAGCATTGTGGTTAAACCCTGTGGGCTGTACCTGTAGAATATGAAATGTTCATAAGAGTGCTACCAAACAAAAAAAGGATTGAAGGTATCTTGATCCTGGCTTTCAGAATCAGTGAATAATTATGATGGAATGGGGGGATGAGATCCACCTTCTGCCAGTGAGGGCTGGATAGGTGATTGCTGGCTGTAGGGGTATCCAGGGATTCTGGGCCCTGCTCCTGGGGGCCTGTTTGTTCTACTGGCCCAGCCCTGCTTCTTCCTGCCCTTCCTGGTGCTTTCCACCTGACTGCTTGGTGCTTGCCACCTTTTCTCACTGGCTTGTGGTTTTGGTTCTTTTGGGCTAGTGAGTGTTGTCTTCAAACCACAGAATCTCTTAGGCAGTTTTGCTGTTTGCCTCTTTGAGATTTCATGCATTCCTTACGGGATGGCAGCAGCTTTTTTTTTTTCCTTTTGGAACTAAAAGTGTCACATAGAGATGAGCAGGGGACACATGCTGTCCTTAGCTGTGTAATTTCTAAGGAGATCTGAGAAACCTCTTTATGTACTGCAGTTGTTCACACACTGAGGAGCTGCTGTTACTCAGTGATGTGAAAAGCTGTTGTTGACAGTAAATTATAAAATAATTTATTATCCTCTGGACTTCAGATCTTTCATGCTTATGCTTCCCCCTTTGGGTGATGGAGTGGGGCAGAGTGTGGAGCACAAGTGGGAGAAGCAGGGCAGAGAACTTGGAATGTTGTAGCTGCTGAAAGCTTTCATTTGCAGTTCAAGGACTTATTTTGCTCTTTCTTTATAGATAGGTGGGTGTTCTTCCAGCTGATGCATGTTGTGTTTTTCAAGAGCTGCCACTTTCCCTCTAGAGGTTGCTTGTTGGTTTAACTACAGCAGAGCCATTTCTGGATCTATGATTACCAACCTAAAGATGCTGCATGGCTGAAACATGCTATGTGCTCCTATCTTAGGCTGGGTTTAAGTCTGTCTCACCAGCTGATGTTCACTATCACCAGTCTCTAAGACAGTGCTGAGCAGCAGAGGAATCACCAGACAGTATCCTCCATGCCTGGCAGTTTGCAACCAGGGAATCAAAGCACTGCTCTGAGGTTGTTGTAGGATTAGTGGGTTTTCAACAGTGATTATTTATCCCTTTGTGCTTTTTTTCCCCTTAGGACCCCTATGGTGTGGCTGTAGGAGGAACAGTGGGACATTGCCTGTGCACTGGTTTAGCAGTTATTGGAGGGAGAATGATAGCACAAAAAATTTCTGTTAGGACTGGTAAGTGAAAACTCACTCTAACCAAAAACAATGTCATGCTGGTAATGTTTGTGGAGTAAAGAGCTTGGGAACAGTGTTTCTTGAAACTTTAGGAAAAATCATAAAAACTGGTGGTTTCCTTTGGGTTATTTGGGGATTTTTTTTGAGTCTTACATCCCACCTCATTTTACTTCACTATTGGCTACTTCTTTTAGGAGACCAGAGGAAGGAAATGTACTATTTTAAATGGTCAGTATTTGTTTGACAGTGGATAATAGAAATTCTTTTGCAATTCTGAGTCTAGACCGTCAGGTGAGCAAGAGAACTGCATCCTAATGACTTACACCAACCATTTAAAAGCCATAAAAACTCTGTGTGGCATAAATGGGTTTTATCATACTTGCTAATTGCAACAGGCAGGACCAGTAAGGTTACATTGGGTTGTATATTTTTCCTTAACTTAGGCTGCAACTTGCTTCCACTGTCAGTGCTATGATGTGGTGAGATTTCTTGCTCCCAAAAATAATCCTGTGAAGCTGTTTCCTGTATGTGTTCATTAAAACGTTTGTTCTGTAGTTTCAAGGTGGTAAAAAACCAGCTTCAGTGCTAGAAGTGAAACATGCATGCTGTTGTGTTTGTTTGCCAAGGAAATTGGTGACAAAATGCTAATCTAACAGTGGTTTCATATGCTCCAAGCACAGTGTGGATCTTGAGCCACGGAAATAGCCTTAGATTAAACCAAAGATCCTTCTAGGACATATTAGTTTGTTTAAAGAGTTGGGGAATATATGCAGTGGTGCTTTCTCAGAATTCTGTCCAAGCCTCTAGCAGATTGTGGCCATTGCAAGCAGTTAATGTTTTTTATACTTTTTCTTTCAATACAGGTGTCTAAAATGTGTAAACAATGCTAAATAAATGTCAGTCACAATTGATGGCTTGCTCTGGCATGAGAATATCCTGTCCTGTTTTCTGCCATACAGCCAAATACTCAACAGCAGGTGCTAACCTAGTTTTATACTGGCTCAAGTAAAACAAAGTTTCCTTCTGTGGGCCAGAATATATCTTTGGAGATGCAGTTAGGCAGTGGGTTGGCATATGGGCATCCCAATACTGAGCTAGAGACAACATCCACTGCTTGTAGCTTGAATTTTTAAGTAAGGTTAATTGGGAATCAGACATTTTTTTAAAATAATGTCTGTAATGTGTCATGGAAGATAATTACTTTTTGACATCTAATTTCTTCTTGTTTTGTGTTTTCTTTTCAGTGACAATCATAGGAGGCATTGTCTTCTTAGCCTTTGCATTTTCTGCACTATTTATAAGTCCAGACTCTGGTTTTTAAAATTTTTCATTGCTGTAAAAGAACAAGGATTGGAAGCATCAAGCAGTTATTCTTGTGCATTTTTGTATATAATGTACAGAATTCTAGTTAAACAATGCTGAAGATGAGACACTGAACTTTTTATAGCAGACGATTCATGGGACTGATGCATTTATGGACAGCTTGTGCACTGGAGATCTGCTTATTGTCTGGTTTGTGTGTGCTGTGGTGCCTGCTGCCATGGTGGGATCTGAGTGGTTTTCTCACTTGCTGGACCTGGCTCAGCTGACTGCAAGGATCTACTCTGTGAAGCATTGAGAATTCCTCTTTTCTTCCTCTACACACAGCCACCTCTCCTGTTTTTTCAAGAGCTGATTCTTCAGGCCTCTTGAAGCAGACTGTGTTAAGGGGAAAGCTGCTGGCTCCACCTCCAAAGATGGTGGGTGATTCCATGGTGCACCTGAGGCTGGATAATCTAAGCAACAAGAAACCTGAGAGCAGTTCCTACACCATCCAGTGGCTGAGCCAACCAACAGAGAATGTTATGAACTTAATTTAGAGGGAAAACTTCTTAATCAGGGATTTTTATCAGGAAATTGATGTGGGGTGATTAACAACCTACTGTGTTCAATATGCAATCTGGCTGGAGCTAGTATTATTTGACTTTTTTATTTTTTTTTAATATTAAGGTATACAGAAAGTAATGCAGTGGTCCAGCTTAACCATGTTCTATTCCCAGGACTGAGAAGTAATGGAATTCTTAGGTTTAGATGTATTCCTGATTTTTTCCTTTTAGGAATAGAAATGTAATCTGGAAGAATACTAATAAAACATAGTGTCTCAATGTGTTATTTTCAGTTTGGTTTTGATGGCTGCCATAATTCCTGCCACAAAGGTTTACCAGTGATTATGTACTTCAGGTGAGGAAAGTTTACTAAATTTATTTTCGTTTCTGATAAATGCCAGCGTTAGGAAGCCTTTGAAAATGTTGAGCACATGCATTTCTACAACTGGATTGTAGAAATGCATGCTTATCTCTGCTCTCCAATGATGATTTGGATTCTGAGCCTGTATAACCCACTAAGATCTGCCTTACAGCAGTCTTGGAAGATGGTAGCCATGGTTTCTAATATTATGAACTTGCCCTTTTGTGAAGCTGAAGTACGAATGGGGCATTATAGATTTGACCATTCCATTTGTAGATCAGAAACAGAACAGCCCCTAATCCTTCTCTTAGGTTTCTCTTTCCAGAAAACCCCTTAAGACCACAGCACTGCAATGCCAGGCACGCACAGTGGTATGAAAACAGGCTGCCATTTTGGGCTGCAGGTCTACATGTTCATGTCTTGGCCCAAAGGAACTGTATGGTTTGGTGGTTTGGGGTTTTTTTGGGTTGTTTTAAGGTGTGTTGTTTGTTTGGCTTTTTTGTTTTCTTTTGAAGCAAACTTTGTAGCCAAACCTGTAGCCTCTTCTTTCCCACAGTCAAGAACCCACACTGTACATGATGACTTTCACCTCTTGTAGGGAGTGCATTTGTAGCAGAGGTCATGTTAAAACAAGGCAGGAACAGGGATCTGCCTTGGGAAGAGCCTAAACTTCTGTTTGTATTAACATAACTTCTTGTTATGCTAATCAGAAGTGGTGCCACTGGACGTTCATACAGATCCCTCCCAGGCAGGGTAACTGTGGTGCCACCTGATTTTTCTTTTTCAGTGTAGTTGGGAAAAGACACAGGATTTTTTTTCTGGAAATCCAAAAAGCCGACCCATGCTCTAATTGTAGAAGCTTCCCAAAGTTTATGTGTGCTGCTTAATGCTTTTTTTTTATATATGAAAAGTCAGGATCACAGGATCAACAGAAGAATGAAGCTCTTCAAGAGGTTGCTTGTAGAGGTAAGCATTAAATTGCAGAACAAATCTCTGCAACATCCACATCTGTATTTTACTATTACGAACTTACACAGATGCCAAGTACTGCTTTTGCCCAGTCATAGCAATGTATTTGGCTGCTCTCAAAGACCAGCTAGGCAGGTTAGTTTGAATAGTGCTGTTAGAGTAGCTTTTTGATTTTTATTTTTTTTAAGCACGAACAGTGACTTGTTGGAAGTCTAGCATGAAATTAGATAGCTTGTGAAATTTTAGTAAAAGCTTTGAAAGGTTCTTCAGTAGTTGCTACTAGTGACAGTGATTTAACATTGTCAAGTGCCTCTTGGAATTTTTCACAGTTTAAAGAATTGAGTTGGAACATAAGGAAAGACTGTTGAAGGTGATGGAGGGATCCAGTGACATATTCTTAGCAGTGCTGTGTCGGCTGTGCAGTTTCCAGCACAGACTTGGCCTTGTCCCTCCACAGGACTTGCACCCTGGCCCCTTCTCACCTCTTGGCTGGTGCAGGGGCTGGATTTTAGCAGTTTTTATCAGGCTTCTTGTTGTTGTAGCACATTGCCAGCGAGAGGGGTGTGCTGCTGTTCCGTCTCAAAATACCTGGATACTTGAGATATAAGCAATATGGAGTGTATGGGCATTTATATATAATGTAACCAGCTGAAGCCTCGATTGCCACAATCCTGTGTGCTTTCTTGTTCTTTTGTAGCTGGAGAATGTGAAATGCAGTGAGTGAGAGCTCAAGTGCTGAAGGGAAGGCTCTGCAAACTATTGTGTCTACAACATGGGAAACAGGCAACTGTCCACCATAGGTTTCCATGCATCCTGTTGCTCTCCCTGCTGGGGTGAGACGCAGCTGATTGCAGTTGCTGCCAAAGGAACCTCAAAAGCAGCATCCAAAACAGGAATGTACAGCTGTGCCTGCACATTGCACCAGCAGAGGTTTGTGAGTGCACACTGCCAGCAATTCCTCACTTCCACACAATAGGAGTCAAATGGAGATGATGGTCAGTTCTACTGGGATGGAAAATTCTCACATCAACTGAGATGTTTACAATGAGAAAAGCTTGTGGTTGTTATTTTCAAAGGTGCCTATTCCCAATTCTTAGCTAAAGCCTGTCTCATTACTCTGTATATGGCAAAGTGCAATAAGCCAAGACTAAAGTAAACTAATCTTCCATCCAGGACAAAGTTTTTCAAAGGAACCCTGCTGAACCAAAGTACAGGACCAGATCACCAGCAAACCCGCTCTGCTAGGGCAAGGCCAGCAGGTGTGTGTGTGTGCTGGGCTGGCGCCTGGGCTTACTGCTTTGAGATCTGTGAGTCAGACACCAAGCTGGAAAACCTGGAAGTGAGAGAGGGGCTGTGTGTGTCCCCAGAGCACTGCAAGAGGCAGCCTGCTGCCATACAGGCTCTCCCTCACCTCAGCTGCCCCTCCTGCCCAGGCTGGCTCTGGAACGCTGCCACCGGATTTACGGGAGCGGTTTTGTTTCTAGAAAGAGGTTGGTAGTTCAGTGTACTTCCATGTTTGTCCCAGATACTGTGTATGTAAAAAACAAAATCCCATCTTAAATCAAGAGGATCAGACTGTTTCATCCTAATATAATCTGAGTTATTCTTAATTTCCAGAGCCATGGAAATAATGATGTAATGGCACTTGCTGTACTGACGTGGCATTTTTCCAGAGATGACCTTGTATGGCCCCTGAAGTCAGCACCCTTGGCAGGTTGCAGCTACAGGCTTCTGCTAACGGAGATGCAGGGTCATTTCTGCAGCATTTCCCATTGACCTGGGCACTAGGATAGCTGTATGTTTCTTTGGGATTACTTCCTTTTCCTTCCCAAGGGAATGTACTTGCAAAGGGTCTGACAGTGACAGACTGTGCTACAAAGAACACTAGTAAGGCTCTTGCTATTTTGTTACCCTCAAACAGCTGAAATCTGGAATTTATATCACTAATGCCTGAGTCAGAAGTACAACCAACCTTTGGATTGCTAATCTTTACAAGTACTTAACAGCTTCATTCTCTTATAAGAGTGGGTTTTGTTTTCAAGCTTGCATGACAGCAAAATACCATTTAAAAGAACTGCTACAGGTGTGGCAGCAGTTGTAATTACCACTCTTCTTCATGATAAGTTTACAGAAAAATGTACTGCTCTTTCCAAAGATCGATTTTAAGTAAATTGACAATCTTGCTTGCTACATGCTCTCAATCTTATCACTGATGGGTGGTGACATTTCTTAACAACAGCTACAGCACTTCTACAGCTGATTTTGTTTCACTCCTGGGGAACAGGGGCCCTATGGCATACAGAAGTAATTTACAGCTTGCACAAGTATTATTTAATTCTCAAAGGCAAAAGATCAGTATCCTCCTCTGGGAGGAGGATATTACAGAAAAAGAAAGTACTGCAGACTGTAAAAATGGCTAACTGTATTTATAATTTTCTCCAGGCATTCAGTTTCAATTACACTATTTTCTTCCCACCCTCCTTTCCCTGAACATTTAATTAATTTGGAATTATTAATGTTTACACTCTGATCAGTGAAAAGAGGGTCGCACCACCCTGACAGGTTACATATTATCATAACAGCTCTTCCAGGCAGGAGCTACATCCTCTCAAACAAGTTGTGGCTGCAGCTAAATGCAAGTCTCTGCTTCCTTGCTCGGTGGTACAGCCAACATTTCAGACCACCTCTCCTCCTTTTAAAATATTGCTCTTTGACATTTCACCAGCAGAAGAAATACCCCGACAGGGGAGTGGCACCAATTTAGAGAGGCATGTTTTGCCCATGACAGAACATGAGGGAAAGACTCTGCCCAACCAAACCTGCTGCAGTGCTCTCCATCCTTTGGCAAGACCAGGAGCTGTAGACATGAGGGTATGAAAGCAGTTTTAAGTTGTGCACACTCAATCAAGTGCTGTGTGAGTAAATTCCAAGGCAGTAATGTAAATACACAAATCAGAGGTCTCTAGCCTTTAGAGTGGGGCATCAGTTTATAAAGAGATACAGAGAGAAGACAAGGAAAAAATACAGTATGCATTTTACTGAAATCTCACAAGTCATTTGTCTGGGTAGGGGAGAGAAGATAAAAGTGACATCAAGCAACTTCTCACAAGTCAGTTCTGTGGGTGGGGGAGAGAGAGTGCCTTTGGTACAGTCGTGGGAAGGGTAAGAGCGCTTCACTGTGAAACTTGGATAAAACTGACATCAAGCAACTCAGAAAAAAACCTCTAGAACCTTAGAAGCTACAGAAAGCAAAATTTTAAATGAGTTACATTTATTCAGTTAAAAAATTGACAGTTAGTAATGGTCACATGAACACCAGGGAACTGTATCTACATTTCCTGACGTCAATATGAACGGCACTAGGGCTTTTCTGTTTGTTTTCTTTTACGTATATAAATCTAATGCCAGTTAAAAAAATACAAAACAAAGCTGAAACCCAAGACACTGTGAAATCAACACTGCTTAAAAACTCAAAAGTCAATCTGATATATTTGAAAATAAATATTTTTTACCTTTCTTGTTAGAAAAAGACAGCTCACCAACTGCTTTCAAAGCAGTTACATCTTTAAGACCATTCCCAAAAGTGTTTCATAAATAATTACCCATTGATTGATTGTCTATTAATGCAGCATCTCTCAGTCATAGCTGGGGTCTCTGTTATTAGGCCATAAAATGTTTTTTTCAGACACAGTGTTTTGTTCCCCCCCCTTCCTTTTTATTTAGGTATACTTTCTTTGAATATAGCATATCATGCTGGCAAAATTCATGCAGATGGCATAGCATGAAATATCACAGAGTTTAAAATCACCTGTTTAAAAAGACAAAAAAAGAAAAAGACAAGGAATGTAGTGTTAAAAATCATGGTAGTGAAAAAGCAACTACCCAGTCTCATGGACAACCAAGACAATTTCAAATGTTCTCTCACAGCTGTCTTGTCTACTATGATTTGTTTAAATATGTCTTTTTTAATCCAAATTCATTTCATTCTCTTCAATTTTTTTCCACCAGGGATAAGTAAAAAAATAAAAGGTTAATTATTAAAACTAGTCTCTTTTCCCTTTTAATCAAAATAACCATTTTCCAGCCCTCTGACTGTACATCTAATTTTAATAATTATTTCAAATAGAGAAGCTTATGAATCTGACACGTTTGACATCTCCTGATGCCGTGACATTTAAAACACTCATAACAATACCTGGGTTAAATCTCTGAAAATATAAATGATTCTTGAATCGACTTTAACATTTGCAAAAGGCCACATCTTTAAACCTTCATAACATTTTCACACAATTTATAATCCTAAGGGACACTTAGAATTACTGAGCAGGCAAATGAGCCTCCAGATGATTTTCTCTCATAGGCAACTGTGCAACTAAAAAGCCTCCTTCCAAGGAAGCTATCATCCCTAATCCCTTCCCCTGGCCATATAAAACACAAAGGCAACTAGTTTTAGAAGCCTTTTTAATCCTGCACTTTAAACCTCAAGGATCACCATAATAAAGAAACATTTTCCAGAAATGTCTCTCTTGACAGTTTTACATGTTATTCCTTGTTGCGCCCCCTTTTTAACAGTTTCACTGACTAAAGAAATAAACTGTTTTTCAAATAGTCTTTTCAGTAAAGTGCTTGTTATTACTCAAAAAAAAAAAAAAACCCAACCAAAAAGAGAAAGTGCTATTTAAGTCTTAAGATAATTTCTTTTTCCTGTGAAAAACTGCCTGATATATCTTTACTTTATTCATTTTTACATAAAGCTGAAATGAAACCTATTTCTTGTAAGGATGCTGGGTTACTAATTTTGGTGTTTGGCAGTAGGCAAGATGCCCACAGAAGGTGGTGACACACTGGAACCATAGTGCAGAAGGAAAACCTTCTAGATGAAGTGGAAGGCATATGGAGAGCTCCTACTAGAATCCTTTCATATTTATATACAAATATAATATATATTAAATATAATATAAAAATAGCTATATTCTTTTTTCTCTCTGAAGTTATCCTAGACACTTTTCTTCAAAGCCTCACCCATTGCAGACAATGTCTATCTCCAAAACTCCATGCAAATGCCATCCTCTTCACTCCATTATGTATCACCAGCCCATTTCTTCACAATCCTCCCCTTAACAGACCCCTTCCCTTCTGTCAGAGTCATTCTGCAACACTTCTGCTCCAGAACCTGCAGCATCACAGCACTCATTGTCGTGCTATTTATCAGGATGTTGCAAGTAAGTCTGTAGTAAATGAGTCAGGCAGAAGCAAAAGGCTGATTAAGAAAGAGGCAACAGCCTGGTCCTCTTCTCACTAAAGCTCAAGGACAGTTCAGGAACTGATTCAGCAACAGGAAAAGCTGCAGACCTGTTAAATATACACTTTTTAGTCACTACTTGTGAACAAAGCATCTCCATACTTGCACACAATCTGGACTAAGTCCTACACACTTGCCTTTGTAAAGTTTGCCTGATTCACATCAGGAATTCTTCAAATGTGTATTTTTCCAGTTCCTTAGAATTTCTCCATCTTCTATCCTTTCTCTACTAGCTGGTAGTTCTGTAATTGAATGACCTCTCTCTGAGGCTACAAAAAGCTTCTCGATCAAAGCATATGTTTCTCTACTCTCTTTCAGCAGCCACAGTATCCCATAATCTAATTTCTCTCTCCTAGTTTAGCCTTTTTACTGACAGACCTATAGCAGCACACCAGAGTATCTGGGGAGGGGAGAATGGGAAGAGAAGCTGAATTTTTTTTATATAAAAAGCTGCACCATTAACTGTCTGGCTGGTATCTCTAATTTCTGTAATTCTCAGTATAATAGCTTAATACACCTATTTTACCATTATTCAGTAGTTCTAACAGCACTATTAAAGCTCTCCCAGTTTTATTTTTTAGCACTATATTTTTATTGTAATTGGTTAAAGAAATTTGTGTATAACCTATTTTCCATTAGGCAGAGAAGTGATAGCACAGACCTCTAGTCAATGCAGCTTCATATAGAAACAGGTGGAATGGAGTGGTAGGGATAGCAGAGCAAGGCAGGATTTCTTTACATAGAACTTTAGAGAAACAAGTCTCTGACAATTATCCCAGTCTGAAGAATGCCAGAAATCCCTTTAAAGAAGGGAAAGTGTTTCTTGCTATGTTTGGTATTGGCATCTGTTCCTTGCTCCAGGTTGCAATAGGCTTTTTGGAGCAGAGAGCAATCGGATTCTCTTTGGTACCGTGTTTCTCACACTCTCCTTCCTTGTTCACTGCTTGGCTTTTTGGTGCCAAGCACTTGCTTTATGACTGGGGAATAACAAAGGTCTAATGCTGGGACACGTGCAGAGGCAAAGGCTGGCCCCAAAACGTAACCAACGGCATCAAAGGCTTGCTAAACTGGCATTACCTCCTGCGGGTTTGGTTCATCCAGTAATACAATCAAACTGTTCCACAGTACAAAACAGACCATCACCATTTGTTACATTCATTCAACTCCTCCCTAGTATTCAAGATTAATCCAGCTTTCTCTCCCTAGCACTAGTTTTAACTGCTTTTACTGGTTTTTGTTTCTAATTAATTATCAGATCTATCAGCATTTGTTAATTTTCCTCTCAAGTTCTGGTTTCCACAAACTAGTACCATAAAAACCTACCAACGTTTACTTAAATAGCACATATCTGTTGGAACTTTTTATTTTCTTTATAAAATGAAGTTGCCTTCTGAAGTCTTAGTTCAGTGATAGCTCTTAAATCAATAACTGGTAGTGTTAAATGCAATCATGGTCTCCCCCAAAACACACTTTAAATGCTTCCAGAAACGATTTTAAAAAATCAGCTTATTATTTTTCCTTCTGCAAAAGGAGTCCTGTCTTTTAAGGTTTGCTTTTTTTTTTTAAGAGTATTACCTTAAAGATCTGAGATTTTTGAGACTCTGTATTTCTGGCTACTGTCTGAGGGGGAGTACCAGTCAAAAATATTCATGGTCTCAACTCAGACCACTGTTAAAATTAACACAATACAGAAATATCTATGAAGTAGATACACACGTTTGGTTGACAATGTGCTAAGACTTCAAAATTGAAAATGGTTACAGATTCAAGACACTGTAATTCAAGATGTTCAACATTATCACCTGAATTAAAATCAAGGCACTATGGGTTTTGTTGTTGTTGTTAAAATGACCCTGAATTAGTTCTGACTAATTTTTGAAGGAGAATAAAAAGATTCCAACATGGTTTAACAAGTTACAATTCTCACCACAGAGAAAGTGGTTAAAAAGTGCCCAAAAGGTTATTAAATGTAAATATATTTTTGTGCAAATTACTCCTATAACTGAAACATTCTTGAAAATTACTGTCATTTTTTTTAAACCTTTTACATAAATATTTCCAACTATGAACTATATCAAAAGATAGCTTTGGGGAATAAAATTCCAAACCATCCGCAAGAAAGCAGTGCAAATTCCTATTTTTCAAATAAAATGATGAATTCATTATGAAATGATGGATGATATTTATGAATCTGAATGTCCTGAACCCTGATGCATGATCACCAGTTCAAACAGCTTCATCAATAATTTAACTTCAAGCAGTCAACTAACCAACACACTATACCTCACCAAACAAACCCTGACATCACAGACAAAGCACAAACAAGAGACTTGTGCCCACATTAAGGGTGAAAATAATGATGCATCATGTTGTAAACAAAAGGGTAGAACAGAGGAAAACATTAGTCTGAGTATGGCGTGAGAATTTAGGGAAACATATTCAAACCTACAAATAACAGATTACATTTTCATGCATCATATAAAATATTTTGCTCTTTCTCCTTTTATGCAGACATATACACAATATTTTACAGCATCTGTACAACAGAGAACTGGATTTCACACAACATTTTCAAAATATTTACTGTCCTGTAATCATCTGAAAAAAAATTAGATGGTTTTTGGACTATATTTCTGGCATTTTTTCCTGCTAATTCAAAACAATTGCTCCATGTCCATTTTAATACTTTAAAAATGTACAGGATTGATAAAAATACCAATATTTTCAGCATCACTCTCTTTTCAGTCACATTTGGAGATTTCACCTGGACAAATTACAACATGGCAGCAAATCCTTTAGAACACAGAAACTGGGGCAACGCTCAAAGTTGGCCATGTCCCCGTCATCATCTTGTGGCTTTTCTTAACAGATTCCAGAAGTTAGAAGTAGATCTCAACACCACAGTGCTAGAAAGCCTTCATACTGTTACCTCTGTAGCTTCAGTGCAACTGTTTGTGGGGCAGCCCCTCCTGGCAGTTTGCTTCAAAAAGAGGCAGCGCCCACACTACTGTGGCTGGACTTTGGAAGGATCAGTCATCTTGTCAGTTCTGTGTCGTGACAGCTGCTGCTGCTGCTGCTGCTGAGACTGATGCTGCTGGTGGTGGGACTGAGTGAAAGTGCTTTGTTGTAGTGGGAAAGCAGCAGAGAGAATAAGCTGAGCTGACTGATTTCCATGAAGTAACCTGGATGTCTAAAACACGAAAATAAAAAAAAAATTATTTTTCCTGCTGCACTGAGAAACATGGGCCCAAGCTGCTTTTTAACTTTTTATAAGGGTTCAATCAAAATAAACTTCAGATTTGGCCAGTTAAGCTCAGCAAACAATGCAAGGATTTGTTCATACTAATACATTTAACTAGCGCATCTGAACAATTAATAAAGCAGCTGTAATTGGTCTCTGGAATTTCTGTGGTGATAGGTAGGAATACATGGCAGTTAGTCTTCATTTCACACCACAAAAGCATAGCAGGGAGTAAAGAATCTATTTGAGTAAGTGTAGGTAGCTGTCATTGCAGTCAAATGAAAAAATAGTGCATGATTTGGCACAGATCACATTTATTCCCCACAGACAAAATGCACAGTCAAATAAAATGGTGCATTGGCAGATCCCAACATCCCCTCTGAAGGAGACTTATTACTGTGGGAAATGGTACTTGGTTTTAACAGTATTCTTCTTATAACACAAAAAAAAGTTTACTGAATAAGAACAATGAAGGATGGGTACAAATGCACTAGGACATCTCAATCCTGAAATGCTCTGCAGCAGAGAGTAAAGTACATCAACTGCTGCACCTACACAATCAGACTGTAAGATGCCCCAGTGAACAGAAGTAGAAAAGGCACTTTTGTCCTTTTTAAAGAATATTTACTTCACTTCAAATTCTAGCACTTAAATAGTTTATATTAAAAATACTGGGCTTTCGCCTAGAGTGAAATTCTAGAGTAGGCACAGACCTTTGAGGTCTTCATATTTCACATATCTGTTTCACCAGAATTAAGTCAAAATTGTATAAACTTAAACTTAGAAACAGAGACACAGACACTACCAACCTGCTAAACAGCCTCTGTAGTGTTCTAGCCACCCCTACATCTCCTTTACCAACTCCAGATGCTGGGTGATGCATGTTCCAGTAATTAATTGGAATCAACAAATGGCAACAGATTTCCCCATCAATTCCTTCTACCTTCTGCTTCTTTTAGATATTTCCTATTTCTAAACTCCTTGGGTTTGTCTTCCTTCTCTTTTAACCCAATCTCTCTTCTTTCTCCACTAAAACAATGTTCTTCCCTACTCCCTGCCTAAAAAGTTGCTTGCTGCTCAGCCTCCCCTGCAGCCCAGACAGAATTTCATGCCTCATGTTATTGGGACATGTCTTGCTTTGGACTGTGTGCTGCTTTCTAGACCAACCATCATCTCTCATACCTCACTGCATTAACATGCAAAGTTAGTGAAAGAAAACATTAACTGTTTTAAAGGAAACATCTGTTTTTTCATCCTACAGTCAATCAAGAGCAGCAACTCAAAGGGAACAGATGTAAGACCAGACAATGCATGGAATAAAACTGCAGGAAAGATCACCTCTCCTCTAAGTAGCAGGATTTTAGAGAACTGCTACAGAATAAACTTACCTCATGCATTTGGCTTAGTCACAGATTACTATTTTAAGTGCTTGTTTTCAGTTAAAGCACCCCTGGATAACCTAGCAATGCTGAAAGTGCCAGGACTTGGGAAAATCTGTAGACAGCTCTACATTCATTACCTGTAGGAACTGCTGGGGGTGCTGGGTCAGCTGTGACTGAGCTGGTTGTTGCACGGTGGTGAGCTGCTGCTGATGGTCCTGCTGACTTTGCTGCTGTTGCTGCTGCTGCTGCTGCTGTTGTGTTATTGACAAAGTCTGTGTCTGCTGCTGTTGGGCAGCAAAAGTGGGATAAGCTGTCACCACCTGTCCCATAAACATAGTACTTGGTACCATTACTGCTCCACATGCTACTGGGGCCGTGACAAGTTTTGTTACAAGTTGCTGACCTTGAGAAAATCTGTTAATAGAAAAAGACATCTGGAGTCTCTTCAGGAAAAAAAATATATGAAGCACAACATACACTTGAGAAAAGCAGATTTCTCAAAGCCATATTTTGCTATAACAACATGGGTTTTGATAAGCCTGCAAACATGTTACTTTGAGCAGTTTAATTTCAAGGGTTGTATCCATACCATTGAAACACAAATCACATGATCTTTTTAATGCTATTTTAGTTCCTTTTGTATATGGTGCAGCTGCATATGCATACTGTTATAAAAAGTCATCTCAAATACAGGTCTTGAAGATTTACCTGATTTGTCTGTCCTGTGTAAAAGTGGTTACTGCAGCAGCATTCTGGTTGCTGTTCTGTGATAAGCTAGAGGGAACCTGCACCACGTTTCCTGCTGTTGGCTGAGAAATCACCATAGTGTTGTACAAAGGTGCTGAGACTGTGTTCTGTGACTGACTGGCAAGAGAAGACTGTTGATTGTGTCCACTAAGTACATTTTGTTGATTATGCTGGAAAGAAATTTTGAGATAGTAAGTTGATAATAGCCAGGTACTACAGCTGTTCTCCTCACTGTCACAGCCCATACTTCAAAACCACCAGTTTTTTTCTATTCAAATGAATTCTTCATTCAAAGTACACAAGTATTTCTACTGACTGAGGATTTAGAGATGAGACTCGACCTTGGACATCTATCTTACATTAACCTCTTTTTCTGTTCAGGTTATATTTTTTTTCATAAATTTTTCAGCTATTTGCATACTTTCATTCAAAATTATCTTTTTACTCCTTTAGCATCTCTGTGCCCAACTTAGAGTAAAATGTGCACATAATGCCAAGAATTTCTTATTTGAAAGTTTGGAGCTAGCCTACTGCTGAGATGGTAAAATGCATCACTAGTCTGCCTTTTCACAAATTTCAAAAAGAAGTATAGAATGGGGAAAAGGGTACAGAGATTAGACATTTATGGAGTCTTCATACACATAATGGTCAAACCCAATAGAAGTATTTAGCATGAAGAAACAGCCTCTGTGGTGATACATGCTGTTGACTGTTATGCCTCAGCTGAATTGTTAAGTTTATGGTATAAGTTAAGAGCTATTTCTTTGTTACATTGTTACATTTAATGTATAAGGTGAATGCTGTTAAGCTTTTACGCCATGTTCCTTTGTATCTCTGCCCCCACAGTCCTTTTGTCACATGCACCAAAACACACACACACACACACATATACACACCCCCAGACAGTTCTCAGTTCACTTCTGTTTTGATTGCCTGGATTTTCTTTGGTTTTGTTGCTGCCTGATTTTTCCTTATTGTGCCTTAACTGTCCAGTAAGTAGTAGAGTGAATCTTGCCAACAAACTTTGTCGTGCTACCACTTAATATTAAATCAGGTTTTTGCTGATACCCTTGCCAATGATTTTTTAAGCAATCTCAAACACTGATTCGTAACAGGGGAATGTCAGGGAAGCTGTTGTGTTTCAGATGTGGTTTTGATCAAATATTCAATCCAAATTGAGTAATAGAATTTTACCTGTGTTGCAGTACTCTGCAAAGGCTGCTGCTGTATCATATGTGGAGTATTTATATGGCCCGTGTTCATCCCACTTTGAGTCTGATTAGTCTGAGCAACTTGACCTTGCATGTTTATTGGTGTAAGCTGCTGAACAGTTGAAGAATTTCCAGAAGGAAGCTGCACAGAACCAAAGTTGAGTCCAGAAGCTGACTGCTGCAAGAACATCTTAAAAAATTCCACAAGTTATAGGGTCAGTATTCAGAGACTCAACTCTATCTGGTAAGAATCAGAATCCTAATTTCCAGAGTCCTAAGCATTAACATTCAATATTTATTCTTAAAGAAAAAGCACCATTTAGAGACTAACCAGTAATGTAGTCTACAACTATCTAAAGACAAAACATATTTGAAATGACACTTCATTTTTGTAGGACATTCCTCAGTAACACTAAATCAGATGAAGAAAATCTCTGAATTAGTAGACCCAGGCATAGCATCAAGAATGTAATCTTCCCTGACAATCAGGAAATCTTAATGATTGTACTGAACTTTCCAACACTGTTGTAATAAACAGAATTCAGCACAAAAATATTATGTTCTTTACAAAAAGTTAGGCCCAAGTCTACAACAAGGCAGAATGTGTATCACTGAAGTATTTTTTCTAGTTTTCACATTCCTGAACAAGGTCCCTCCACACTGCATGGAAAGGAGAGCTGTGAATTTCTCCTTTTGAGACATGAATAAGGCAGTCTACTGCTGGCATGTTTACACTAAATACCACACAATTGAAAATGGCACACGCCAGAAACTCCTACTCTTCCAACAGAATTTAAGCAACATTCTCAATACTTCCAGGAAGTATTTTTTCTATTCTTTAGTCACAATCCAGACTGAAAATATTAAATTATTTCCTTAAAATATATCTTAGTTTGAGGTGATCAGGGTTTTTTTTTGTTTGGGTCTTTTAACTAGAAAAAGCCAATAGGGTAATTCTTTTCTTCCAAGCATAGCTACTGAAAAGACAATGACAAAAACAGAAAAATATATACTGGTGAAAAAAAAATCAGAAATCATGTAGTCAGCTGCTAGACTGAGTAATGCACCCTCCAGACCTCAGTCTTTCTGGCTCAGTAACTCCTTCAAGTTTACCATGCAAAGTAGAGCTATTCAGCCTGATAGGACAGTTTAAGCAAAGAAACACAGATTTAACATCCTCAGAGCTAAAAGGGAAAAAGAGATCTTGCAGATTTTGGATTAATGTTCTAATGGTTGCAAAACTTTGCAAGAATGAATGACCACTCCATCCTTTTACATTTATTTAGGTTAAGTGACAAGCTAGGCTTGACACTGGGGCATTTCCAGATACATTTGAAAGCAAAACATCAGGTACCTCTGGAACAGCAGCTTCAGATACTGGAGTTTAGACATATATGTCTAAATGTCAGATGGCAGCTGACCGGGAATATGGAGGATCATATTGTGGAATTAGGTGCCCAAGACACATTTCAGATGTCTAAATTCTCTACAGATGAAACCTGTAAGTGATACAATAACTCACCTGGAGTCCTTGGCCATGAACAATTTGAAGCTGCTCCTGGATCTTACGCAACTCTTCCTGCTGCCGATGAATATTTGCCTCTATCATGCGAGTTCTTTGCTCTAGCTGGTCCTTTAGATGCTGCATAGCTCCCAATTGAGCTGAAAACTGAAACACAGGCTGTAGTGCAATCAATAAATTAAAAGCTGAGCAAAAATTACATTTTATTCACAAGAGATAAGTACAGTCCTCCACAGAAGCAAATAAATCAAGCATTGCTCTTCAAATTAGTAATAAACCACAATCTGAGAACCAATTAATGCGTATGAAAACATCACAGAATCAGAATCAACATTTAGCTGATGTACGAGAATTGGTGAACTAAAAGAATTCCACAGCACAAGAAACTGACTGGTGTCCAAATCACAAACATATGTGTAAGTGTGTGTCTAGCCTTAGTAATTGACATGGTACTGTAGATGTTAAAGCTCTCTCATGTTAAAAATTATAATTGTGTCAGTTTAGAAAAAAATATTCACCCAGAGCTAAAACATACAAATAACTTGGAAATACCCTCAGTCACAAAAAGCTGAAGGCTGAGCCCATAGAGAAACTATTAGCTACTTCTGTTTTTCCTCAGACATCTGCTATAGGCCCCAAGTCAGTATATCAAAAGGTTATACTGACTAGGGGCCTATAGCAGATGTCTGAGGAATATATCCTGTTCTTATTATACAGAAGCATTTCACAGACCAAGCAGCCCTGTGCTATAAGCATATGCCTGAAAGCTGCCAGCCGCGTTGATGGATTTTTAAATTCATGCCCTAAAACATTTCAGCTTTAACTGTTTTTATATCTATGTTGCTAATGCACAAGGCTGAAAACTATATCCATACACATAACAGGAAGAAAAAACGAAAGCAAAAGTGTCAAATTACAGAATTTGCTCATTTCAAGAGAATAATTTGGCACCAAAGGACTCAATTTCTTAGCCTGTCCAGACCCCCTGTAGAGCCTCCCCGCTCTCCAGCAGATCAACCCTCTCACCCAGCTGGGTGTCATCTGCAAACTCACTGATGTGACCTCAACCCCTTTGTCCATATCAGCAATAAATATATGAAACTGGACTGGCCCCAGTACTGAGCCCTCTGGAACCCCACTAGTGACTGGCTGCCAGGTGGATGTAACTCCATTCACCACCACTCTCTGGGCCTGGCTATCCAAACTGCTTTTCTCTCAGTGAACAGTGCATCCACCCAAGCCACAGGCGGCCCATTACTGCAGGAGAACAAAACTGCTTAAAAAATAATAAATAATAAATTGAATTAATCCATACCTGAGTCATTCCAGACTGGAGCTGTAAAGTTGCAGGCTGAGATATTGCTGGCTGTGTTACTGGTTGTCCGAGAGACTGTGAGCTTAAAGACTAGGATTAAAAAAATTGTTGCATAATCATAAGAGAATGAGCTTCATATTCGACATCAAGTGTTTCTTTAAAGAGTCAAATTCAAAACAGCATTATATGAACATATAATAGAAACTATAGTAAATTGTTTCCTGAAATATCTAACCTTAGTTATTAAGAAAACAAAAGCAATTGATTATCTACATAATACATACATAATTTTTCTACTGCTAAAAATATATACAAGCAGAAAAACAGAAATTACAACAACAAGTATTTCAGAAGTCTCAATTTCAACAAGTTTGGAACTTGACACCTTTGATTTATTCTTAAACTAAATATTTTAAGAACAATTATATATTATATTTCTATATTAATAGAAATCCAGATATATTGATATATATAATATTGTAATGCATATTTAATAAGCATTCTGTTTATGAAGCGAATGTATTAGTTCAACAGGAAAACATGCACCAAGTACATGAGGCATGACAATTTCTCATACTACCAGGATTTCAGAAAGGATATGGAAATATTCACTAATATTCCTAGTCATAAATTTGTTTGAGTTCTCTACAGGGACACACATAGCATTTACATTGGCAATTTTACACATATATATCTGTGCGTGTATTAAAAATCCAGAATCACAGAAAGAAGTTCCGTGTGAATGAAAGCAGAGATTTCTTCACATTCTTTCAAATCCTAATGACAAAACCTAAATACATATATGCTTAATTATAGTATCCCTTTAAAATCTACTATACCAATACTGACGATGCAATTCTAAGACATTTATTCTAAGAAAAACTCTTGAAGTTTAAACTATGTTTTTAGAAGAAATAAAAAAAAGCTTATATGGATTTAATAATAGCTTTTAAAGGTGAACTCCACTGTAAAGTACAACATTCTTCTCTGAAGTTACCTGACTGCTCAGAGATGATCTTCTTTGTGCAGTCTTTTCACGACCAGATAAGCCTTGCCTTGGAGGAGTGCTAGTGTCCACTGTCATTTTAGTTGGTGTTGCTGACAATGTTGAGAGATAGAACAAAGAGAAACATCTTAATTGCTATCTCAATTCTGTAATGCAATAATCTAATTACAGGAAGCTTTTAATGAATAAAAAAACTGTAAAGGCTTGGACTCTTTTTTTTTTTTTCCCTGACTATCCACCAGTCTGATGGATTGAAATAGGGTGTACTAGTGTCTGATATTGTACTCTAGAAGTAAAAATCTTTTTCAGAGTAGTCTGCAGATCTCTGAACCATCACAAAGGGAATTTTCACCTGCACACACCTCATAAAATAATTATTAACTGTCAGTTATGCATTTAATAAAATTAAGTTGAGAAAGCCCTCATAAGGAAAGCAATTTTGTTTTCAATAGTTGGTGCTTACATGAATGATCCGATACTGCAGTATGTGAAGATTTTCTTGAACTCCTGGAGGAAGCAGAAGGTGTGGGGCTGGTATCAAACCTTTCCAGTGCTTCTTTGAGACTCACTGTATTTATGTGATTGTCAGACCCAGAGTCCTGACTCTGAAGAGACACACATAAAAAACAAATATTTATCTAATCCAGCACAATACATATTTCTGTTAGAAAATATCTCAGACCTTTTTGTTTCTAATCGACCTCCTTACACAGGTGACCATGCAGAAGTTTGATGGCTGTAAGCTCTGTTTCCATTTGAGGCTTTTATCTTTGGAAGCCAAAGCTAAATAAGCCCAGAAAGCAAAATGCATGCAGACTTAGGCCACAAACTGACTACTGAGCTGAGCTCCTTCTGCAGCCACTCATTTCACTCTGAACAACAGTGTAATGAGTGAACTGTAATGAGTGAACTGCTTATTCTTCTGAGAAAGGATGAGTTTGTTCCATTAGGAGCACTGACAGATTAAACTTGTGAAACCGCCAAAGGAAAACATTTCTGAACTGTCAGAGTAAAACATGTCAGATCATCTCCACAAGCTGATAAGACTCATTGAGCTCCCAAGGACATTAATTCAAGACAAATTTTGTATACTTTTAAGAAGTTAGAGTCACACAATTAAAGAGCTTCTACTTTCCTATTGTGAATTTCTTCTTGGTGTGTTGATCTTGGTTTTCAGATTATGTGTAGTTCCAGTAAGGGAGACCATTTATTTAGAAATCTAACACTGCAGAAATCAGATCTTAATAAAAACTTATGGGTGTTGTAACTGTTATAACTACATGCACATTAATTCCTGAAAAGATAAGGGTGTTACAGGCAGAGTTAAACACTCTTTCTAGACTTCCTTGATAATTTTCAATAGTCACATTATTTAGAGATCAAATAATTACTTTTTTGGGGGACAAAACACTATCTGCTGCTATATATTTGCTTGCATATTATTTTTAGTCTGTGAAGATGTAAAATAAGATTACATAAAATACTCACTTTATCTGCTGTTATCTCTGGGAGAGATTCCTCAATACCAAGTTCTCGTCGTCTTTCTGCTCTAACTTCTGCATAACTAGAAGAACAAATCAAAGATAACCGCTATATCATGAGATGATTTAAAAAATGCACCTCAAAGACCAAACTCCTCAAACCCATCTTGCTTACAAAGTATCTCAAGAAGTTCTCCGGTGATTCTTCACACTGCTATAATTTCTCTACCTCCAAAACACCATCAAGATAGCTCCCATACCACTAGGATTACTTTAAGAAATAACCTACCTTACAACAGTGTGCGTACAGACAATAAACTCTGGCCTGGAATTCCACTGGTGATACGTGATATAGTAGTGAGTTTGCAGCCAAATCCATTGCTGTCCCTTTGTAAGGAATCTGTAGTAACATGACTTCCCTTTCCCATATTGCATTACTATAAAGATGAAGAATAAAGTTTACTGTCTTGCCAGGTTGTAAATACTCCAATTACATTAAAAGAACATTATTCCCCAAGTTCATATAGCCCAAACCCATGTCTAAAACCAGGATTAAGACAATGACCAAGTACAGGTTCAAAAATTTTCCACCAGCTTTTGCACTTATTCAACATTATAAAGCCTTTTAAATGCGACTGGAAGAACTGGGAAAGTATTAGTCATAGAGCTGTGCACTCCAATTTACCCCAGTGAAACCCCACAATTGTAAAATAAAGTTAAATCTGTTTTGTAGTTCTGAATCAAAAGAAAAGAAGATATGGAACAGCAGTAAAATAATGTCAAACGAATGGGAGTAAAGACACTTCCTTCAAAATATCACAAAATTTCACCAGAACAGGTGATCAATTTAACAACTTTGCTCCTTTTAGTGACTTGGTTGTACTCACAATGTTCATGACATTTTGCCAGATTATCTAGATCATCCACATGATAATAATCATAGCCTGATGTTCCCAAAACTTCAAATGGAAGATAACCTATTATTGGAGGTGCCCTAATTAATAAAAAGAAAAATTAATGTTATTTTCACACACATCTCTAACAAATCCGAATTAATTATATAAGCTTTCTTGTTTACAGTATATGCTCCAAAGAAAATTAAAAAATTAAACCCAACACAAGCCATGAGCAGTTAATGCAAATTAGTGAACTCCAAATACTACAGCCACCACTGTGATTCAGCTGCTATTGCTACTACACAGAAGGAACTGCACCTGTGATCCAAGAATAGGAACTTCCATTCTAAGCTGTGTCTAGATGTGAACTCTTCGTTGGGTTCTTCAACAGTGCACATTTCCTGAAAAGGAAAAAAATAAAAATCTCTTAAAACTGCTCTATTCTAGTACCTAAGCTCTTTCAGAATTCAGACATACCTAAAGTTAGTAGATAATTCTGCAATAGTTATAATGTTATTTTTAGACAGCTTCCTTGTTTTGCCTGTTTAGATGCACAGTACTGAGGCAGAATCTAATCTGAATCTAATCTCAACCATGCCAAGCTGATGCTTGGTTGATTTAAATGGACTAACCTTGTAATGAGATTGAACTCAAATGCAATATCTACAAACACAGCAGTACAAGAAGAAATCTATAGGTCCTGTAGTTATGTTTTTAAATTGTAACACTCAAAAGAAGAGATGAAACATTCCCACCAGTCTGATTATAGTCTGTGTTTTTAATGGGTAGAACCCAATATTAGTAAAATGGTCTCATTACTCGGAGTTTAGGAATATGATTCTTCCCTTTGGTGAACACAAAGTACCCTAAATCTCTTTGAGTGCACAGACATGCACTACAAATAACACACTATTCTTATGTTTAGAACTCATGAAAAGTAAGAGAACAGCTGTATTTCCATTACAACAGAATCTTAAGGTATTGTGCACATAATTCTAAATGTATTCCACTCAAATGTATTCAGACAACTTCAGCTGACTTCTACTGTCAACTCTACTACCCCTTCAAAAAAGGAGAATATGCCCCACTGAGAATTGTGCCTCATGCAGAGACAGTCACAATACCACGCACCCCAAGCCAGCCAATTCCTTTGCAAACTCCTCTAGTACTGCCTTATGAGAAGGAAGATGGATAGTGGAATACATGCACACAAATACACCCCTCAAAGAATTACATTAAAATTAAGAGATAAGTAAATGTTTCTTTTTTGGACACCTGCACACATTTGTCATTTGCAGGAGCTTGCAATGGTATTTCCAGTGCCAGGAGCACACTGGAATCTATCGATGATCAGGTAGAAAAGTTTCCTAAACTGCAATGTGGAAGCTGCTGCTACACTGACATGATACTCATAACAAGTGTGGACAGATGAGCACACTGCTGCCCTGAAAACATCTGTAACTAAAGTAGTCCTGCAGAAAAATACAGCAGAAGACCAACAGAGGGAACACCTTTCTTTTCATTCTTTCAGGTCATAATCCAAGGAGTTTAATTGTATACTTTCCAGTTTTTTAAATAGATCTAAGTTATCTACCTATAAAAGGAAAAAGTGACCATACCTAGGCAATGCTTTTCCCTCACATTCATCAATGTAAAATCTAAAGACAATGACTTAGAAAATGATGGAACGATGGATGAATTAGATGGAAGCACTGAACTTAACAACTCTGGGCACAAATTTATGACTGCTGATGTAAACTCCAGTCAGCAAGACTTAAGCTTCAAACCTGAAACTAGCCCTAGAACCAAAAGCTCATCTACTTTTCTAAAATTACAGCATTTAATAAAGCACCCAAAGTACCACTCAAAGTAAGAGAAATGACAGAGCAAGAGTATATCCTTGAGATATACTTTTGATTTGTTGCTTATTTTGATCTAAATATTTTGGCACAAGTCAAAACAAAAGTAAAAATCACTGAAGTGCAGGCAGTAAAACCACAGTAAAAACATAATGGTTAGGGAGGAAATGGCAGCAGGTTAGCATCCAATTACTCAATGCATTTATATTAATAATTTGCAGATATTCCACTGTAAAATACCCCTGGGCAGAAGCCAGCTTGTTCAACAAGGCCTCTTGTTGAAGTTGTCAACAAGGCATCTAGAAAAGAAAGGACTTTCATTTGTAACAAAAAGTATTCTGGTAAAATCCTTTTGGCTGGATTAATCCTGCCTTCTTGATAGGAGGCAATCATCAACTAGCTAAAATGCAAGACAAATGTTTTAAAGAAAGTGTACAACCAAATGCCTTCACTAGGGAGCAAAATTTGTGATATGTTTTTTTGCAGAAGTGGTAGAGTCATATGCATAAAATAAAAACGTGAACTTTAAAGGTGCAAAAAGCATTGCATATCCTGAGATATTATATTTCAGAAAAAAAAATCTGGAACCATATGCCAACAGAAAGAAAGAGAGTAAGTGACAGATGAGCAGACACGTTCTACCTTAAATAAGGCAAGTATTGAAACACACATTTCCTTACTGGCTGCATCACACATTTGTTAGTGAAGTTACTGGGATCATAAAATTCCTGACATACACTAATTTGCTAAAGTCTAGTCAATGCGAGCCTCAATAATAACAGAAGGTATCAAGTCTTTAATGTAAGTCTTCTTCTTTAATCTGAGTCTTCCTCTTTAATGTAAATCTTATTCAAAAGATTTCCCAAATAAACAGCATCAGTTGAAAGTCTTAGGAGGATCTTAAAAATTTTATAACATGGAAGCTTCCTTGGGCACTAAGGGCTCAGAGGTTCAAGTACAGGAATGAAACTTTGGCCACAGAATAATCTGTAAGGCTTTAGCCTGCAGGAGACTGAGTCACTTGAAGATCACAAATGGATGCTCCTCAGCTTCCAGAAGTAGGAAACATAAAAGTTTTACTATGAACTGTCATACTTTAAAAGACAAAAGCAATTGCAAATGTCAGGTTGGTCTTTTTTTCCACAATTATTTAATGAAGCAAAAATCCCACATATAACATACCTACCAACTGTAGGCATAACAGGAAGAATATTTTTTTAGACCTGCATGGGAAGAAAAGTGTCACATGACAGATTTCTATAGCTTCAGAAAGAATAAACTTTCTCTGGCATAGTGTCTGGAGAGACAAAATTCCTATTCAGCCTGACAGAACTGAAGGGATTTATATGATTTCTCCACAGGCTCCCTACTATGCTTTTGAAACCATGTCTTCAGAAGCTACCACCAACAGTCTTAAGCTCACGACATGAGTGTTTTAAACTTAAGACGCAGAATGTTTGAATGTTAAGAGTTCTTGTACTACAGACTACTGCAGTAGTTTAACATCAGGCTGCATACATTTCATGGCATTACTTTACAGGTGAATTGCAAAAACAAATGTCACATAGCAAACTACCCTGAACCTTGATTCATGCATTTGTATGAAACATATAATTGGAATCACAATCACAGACTATACTGTACTGTACTGTATCCTGAGTATTTATTTTGACTGGTTCTGGAGAGAAACAGGATTATACTTATTGAACTACCAGTATCATATGCATTCAATTCTAAACTTGGAAAGGCAACTTCACATTGTACATCAGCAGCTAAGCAAAATGGTAGGTTTAAACTACTAAGTTTCTGAAAAACTGCACTGAAACAAAAGATTTCTATTACCCCAAACCTAACTCTTCATTACTGACAAATAATGTAAGCTTTCATTAAGCTCTCCGAGATTTACTTGTGTCAAACTGCAGAAAAATCACCAGCAACAAAAAATTCACATCCAAGTTTCAACTAAAATCAACTTTCTATTCATTCACTGGATTCATTTCTCCAGTGAAAGTGGAATCTCAATGTAATCTTTCATATTGTTTAAGTTCATCTTACTAAATTATATTCCTGTGGACTTGGAAATTTATTTCATGCATATTTCTCTTTTATGTTACTATTTAAAATTAGTGTTCACCACAACTTTGTTTGACACTTTGCATAAAACTTAGTTTATTTGAAGTAAGAGACACTTTCAGTTTCATGTAACAGGATTCCTTATGGTTTTCATTAGTATTTCAAATGTGTGCATTCTCTCTGAAGTTTTCCCATTCAGAGTCCATTTAAGAATGATATAAAAGTGATTTCATTTGTACATACCTTGATAAATTGAGGTGTAGCTAATCTAACTGTGGCTACAAAGCAAACTTTCTCTTCATATGAAGGCCGGTGTGATCTCTGAATAGTTCCTTCAAAACCATTGTGCGCTGAGTTGGGAACTGCGGGCAGACAGAGGAGATGACAACACACATGCCAATGTAAGTATGGAGGAAAATGGCAATAATATCAGAAGATAAGTGGCCAATATTTATCTGTGCTTTGCTTGTAACTTAACAGGCTTTAAGAAAAATGCTCCATATCTAGACTTGCATGCACAGGAATAGTACCACAGTAGTAGGAGTAGTTACATAGTAGTAATGGGAACATGACCATCAAGTAACTTTCCCAAAGAACTAGAACTAGCACTAATATGATATTATTGCTGACAGAGCATTTTTAAGGAACTAGTAATGGTTCTAATCCTTGCTAACTGGTAAAAATCACTGGATTACACTTTCTTGAAAAATATCTTTATATTTTGGCTATTATTTTCTTTTGAACTCTGAGGTAAGTATTTCTTTTCTAGACCTTCCATCACATTTAAGCAACACATGCTGACGACATACCGAGTAACAGAAGAATCAAAGGCACAATTATGGAAGTGAAAGAATCAGGCTACTGAGCTGGGAACAAATTCCACTTATTGAATCATAGAGATGGAATCAAAAGGAGGCAAATGATGGGCAAGACCTCAAAACAGAGTAACCTTATCTTTCATTTCCAGCAGTTATCAATTTAGTTTATATTTACTAAGGTCTAGAGATGGTGATTTCAAATCACTTTGAAGGCTTTCCAAAGCCCCAATGGTTTTAATTCAGCTCTAGATTAGAACTCCTACTGAACTTCCTTCATGCAATTTCATCTTACAGCTCCTTGCTCTTTCCATCAGAAAGAAAACAGGCAGTTTCTTTTATTTTTTTCTTAGCCTTTGTCCTTTGTTCTTCACAGTTTATCTTGCCTTGTGCTAAGTGTACAGAGGGATTACTTCATATGATTTAGACTATATATTAGAAAGGCTTTTTCATTTTCTCAGCTTGGTGGATGGTCAAGGTGACTTGTTCAGTTTACATCCCACAGAAACTCCTTTTCCTAAAGGACTGCTATGTAACTGGTTGCAACTATCCCTGTTCATATAGTTTGATATTCCTAAATGTAGTAACTTGCATTATTTCTTAGTCAATTTTTCTGGGTTTTTAGCCCAAATTAATTTCTTTTCTAAATTTGGGGATGAACTCTTCTGTTGGTTTTGGTGGATTATTTCATAACTGCAAACTATGTTCCACTGATCAAATCCAGAAGTTGTCAATTAAAATTGCACTTTGATGGTGAACACTGGTTAACCTTTTCAATCAGTTCCTGCAGCTACCCTGCAGCAATTTCAATTAACAAGTGCTTCCCTAACATATTTGTGAGAAGAGAATATGATAACAAAAATATATTTTAAAAGTCCATCATTGTTTGTGCTTTATCTTCTTATCCACACAATGTGTTACTCTTTGGTAGGGGAAGCTGAACTGATTTGATGCTATTTCTACCTGAAAAATCCACAGTGATTGCCATTCAATTCCCTGCTAGCTTCCTGAAATTCATATATGTTTAATTATTTTTTCCAGAGTATTTCCAAATACTGAATTGCAACCAATAGGTCTGCAGTTTCCCAGCTCCTCATTCCAGGACTAACATGATATTTGGCCTTTTCAGGACTGTTTCTTGTGTATCCTATAATATTACATAACTGCATTTACATTAAGACCCAACCTCTTCTCATTTTGTGAAACACTGGTATCAGATAAAAAACCCCACAGATTTATTTACTGGTTTTTTTACTGGTTTTCATAATATTTTTGGGTGAGCTTTCTAAGAATCTACTACTGACCACACTGCAGAACCCACTTGGACAAAATAAACAGGCTTCTCAAGTAAATAGTCAGCACAACCTGGCCAAACAGATTAGAGATGCAGTACAGAGAAAGAATATTATACATCACTAATAAAAATAATTTCAGTGGAAGGGAGCAGGAACTCAATGTGGGAAACTGTAGGGCCCACCCACTCACCTGAGGGGTAATTCCTGTCAAGTGAAGCACAGAACTGAGATGGGGGAAAACCTACACGTTCCTTCTCAGTTACCTGTGTAATGAGAACTGCAGGTACTCTGTACCACTAATCTTTAAGTCAGTCACCTACTTAAATATGGCTTATGCTGAACTAAACTCAGATTCTTTATGTTAAAGCATTTGCCTAAATTTCTCTTACCTTCTTTTGAACAATACTTTACAGAATACTAGTTTTCTTTAATTTAAAGCATTAAGGACAATTACTGCATTTTGCATTCAAATACACAGACCTGTAATATGTGATAGGCAGTTTTCCTTCCTTTCCACTACACCAATACAGAATTAACAAAACTGCTTCAAGATCTTCTTTGGAAAGCCTGATTTTAGTTCACCTACATTTTGCACCATGGTCCCAAGCCAGTTTAGCTGTGGAGCTGCCTACGTATTCCATTCCAACACTGCTGAAATTACTTACCATGATTCAAACATTTGAAATTTCCTATAAATTTTACATATTCATATGTAGGTTGCTCTTTTGGATCTATTGTTCCTCGCAGCATATGGCAACAGAATTCTAGCTGATTTTTTGCTGGAAAAAAAATAAACAAAGTAATAGGCTATATGCTTGATGAAGCACACATACAACATGAAATGAAATGCAGGAATAATTAAGCTGAATACAACTGAGGTACTGTAAGTGTAATGAGTACAGCTAGCTACAGTGATGCCTTGGAGTGGCTACCTAGGACAGGCTAGACAAGAATAAGAGAATAAAGTGGATATTTATTAAAGGCCTTCAAACAGGTACACCTTGGGCAGTCAGAAGCCTTCCACAGGATACACCCAAGATGGACAATGGTCATGAGGTTTTCAAACAGATATAGATATACATTTGGTCCATTTACATATTGGGGGTTAATCCTCCAATTACAGCTTCAGGTAATGAAGTCATATACCCTCAGTTTGCTTCCCCCCCCAGTTCACTTTTCTTTACAATTTTTGGGGCCTGAGGCTGTAGGGTGTTCTTGAATCTCAGGCCTATAGGGATTGTTTTGTCTGACCAATAGTTAACTAACACTTTATATGGAGTTTAGAGTTAGTGCCATACAGGATTTGAAAAATATAAAGGGTAAAATCATAAGGCATCAACATTGGCTGCTTTTAACCAGCATGACAGTAACTAACCTAAAGAACTCCTTTAGATCTTGTGCACAAAGGGCTTGAATATTAGTGACATGAAAACCTCTGAGAACCAGAGCTGCATTAAAGAAAATGCCCTGAACTTAAGTTCACTAAAGCACATGCTCCCAAACTCCATTAGGCTGCCATGTATTTATACTTGCCAAGTGCTAAAACTGTCTAAACAGAAGCTCTATAAACAATATGAACATTTCTGTCACACAAGAAATTTATAGACTGAAAGGCAACATAACTGAAAATTCTACTCTAGAGCAGGGGTGACACAAAGTAACACTTTTGTTCCTCAGGGCTGAAGAACAGCCCTGTGTATATGTGCCTGCTTAAGTAACACTGGAAAAACTGATCCTGTATAATTCCAAGTAGATAGTTTTAACACAACCACTGTAGTTTTATCTGGGATAGGGTTAAGTTTCTCCACAGCAGCTCACATGGTGCCCTGTTTTGGATTTTGACCAGAACAGTGCTGCTAAGACAGGGATGTGTCCATTCCTGCTCAGGAGCCCTTCCACAGTGCAAAGGCCTTCTCTTTATCTGACTCTGATGCACTGGTGGGGAGGCTGGGGGTGCACCAGCAGCTGGGAGGGGACACAGCAGGGACAGCTGAACTAAGGGATACTCCACACTGTATGGCACTGTGCTCAGCAATAAAAGCTGGGGAAAGGAGGAAAGGGGAGACATCTGGGTTTATGGCATTTGTCTTCCCAAGTAATCATCGTACATGACACAGCCCTGCTTTCCTAGAGATAGCTGAACAACTGCCTACTGACCAGATGGAGAAAACTAATTCCTTATTTTGCTTTGCTTGTGCAGACAGCTTTTGACTTCACCTGTTGATCTGCCTTTATCACAACCCACAAGTTTGCTCACTTTTCTGATTCTTTGCCCATCCAACTGAGAGGAGTGAGTGAGTGAGTGAGTGAGTGAGTGGCTGTGTGGGGCTGAGCTGCCTGCAGGGGTTAGCCGAAAATAACTACTTACATTTTAAGTATTCCGGTGTCAAGGAATCACTTTCCAGCAGGTGAGAAGACAATATTTTATAAATTTCTGAATGCTCCCCCTCTGGGATAAAATTAAATACACTCTGATCCACAAGATCAGACTGAAAGAAAAAGATTTAGTAAGCATTAATTCAAGATGTACAATGTCACAAAGCCTACTATTTTAATACAAAACAATGCCACAGTTCATTACTGACTCAACAAAGCCACCTGCTGGAATACATATTAGTACTTTCCAAGAAAAAAGACCTCACTCTGATATGCCTACACCATGGGGAGTGGTAAATTAATTCCTTGCTTTGATTCGCTTGCAGGCACGGCTTTTGCTTTACCTAATCAACTGTGTTTACCTCAGCCCATGAGTTTTCTCACTTTTACCCTTCCAATTGCCTCCCCCATCCTACTGAGGGGTGATGAATGAGCTGCTGGGTGAGGATGAGTTACCAGTTACCATATTTTATAAACAGTTCCACAGCTATGGACACAAAACTGAGAACAGCAGAGATGGATGCAGCAAAACTGAGCAACTATTATATGCATAAATGCATTTGGATAAATATTCAAAAAAGAGGAATCATAAAATGTATGTTTAGAATTCATAAATCACACCTAAAAACCAGAAACAAACGTGTCTCTGAGAACCTGGTAAATTCTACTAAAAGAAAAAATAAAAATCACAATTACCTGCATGTTTTTAAAAATTCTCAGACTGTTATCATGCATAACTTAAGAGAATTTATTTTGTCTCTTACCACAGTCAGACAACTTGCCTTTAAAGAGAATTTGTCTTTCACTTTAGAAAAGCACTCAATTTAACTCATTAATTGCTCACAACAATTAATTTGCCTCACTTCAGAGTAACATTATACAAAGGTAACTTTAAAAACTAGAATGTTACATGTACCAGCGAGCAATGTCACCCAGATTAAAGATAAGTGAATATGATAAACCCAAAAGTATATACTGAACTTAAAAAGTAGAACCAGCACCAATGTATTTACCAGAGTGCTTTGTCAAGAAAGAAGTAAAAAAGCAGTTTAAAAAAATTTCAATTCTTTAGATCTTTCATAATACTCTTCTGACTCATGTAGAGGCTGTGAACTCTAAAGGGTCTCCTGAAATCAACTGTGGTACTTCAGTTACACTGAAACTGATTGTGAAGTGCTTCAGTGGCACTTCACAATCCTCCCTAACACAGTGCTGACTGCATTCTGCATTTCCAAAGGAAATGTTTAATATAGAAGATACTCCAGTAGGAAGCAATTGTGCTGAAGAAAAAACAGAAACATTAAAACAAAGCATACATCTATCCTACAAAGCCAAAAAGGCCTACAATTAATTAGTACTCATATCAGAACACCAATCAACCACAGACAAACTGATATGTTACTGAAAGCAATTTGTTACTTACTGGCAAATGTTCAAGTAAGGGAGTTATACTTTCAGACACATATATTATATTTCCATCTGTCATAATTGCTAAAAAAAAACCATCAAGAGCCTGAAATTAAACATAATGGGCAGTTAAATAACAAAGAAACAGAGCATACTTAAAATATTAAGCTATATTCAATACAGAAAATAATCCAGATCAATTTTACTTTCGTTTATTAAAGAAATGGGAATATCTTTCCCTACTAAAAATCCTTAATCTTATTTTTACACTAAAAGCATTACAATTTCCATACTGTTCTGTTGTTAAATAATCTGTGGTTTCAGAAGCAAGTACATATATAGACAGCCACTGTTTTCCCCAACTCCCACTCTGCCTGCCTGTTATTTTTAATTCCGTCACCATTTTAGACATCAGAAAGCTCATAAAAATGAACTAGAGACAGAAGCAAGAAGATGTGGGAAAACTATGAGAAGAACAAGTAAAACAGCCAGGAAAATAAACTAATTTCAGTATTTTAAAATCTCAATATTCCCAATCTCAAAGAAATAAACTTGCAGTGAGATTTTACTGAAAACTTGTGAGATACAGTTCTGACTGCCTTATCTTCTACTGAACTCAAATTTCTTTCCTCTGAATACAACACGTTTCAGTTGAAAACTACCAACAAAAGGATGACAGAACTGTATTTCTAAACAGGAAATTTTAAAGCTCACATCTTAGAAAAAACCTCTTATATCAGAGGATTCTTTAAAAAATTTTTAGAATACCAAAACCCTGAACGTTTTTTGTATCTGTGCATCAAAGCAAAGGTTTAACTATGGAATGAAAATTAAAAAGTTTTTGTTAATTTGTAATACTTTTCATTTAACTATTATTAAAAATTGTTTCACTAACAAGATATAAATTACTCATGCTAATTTTTAATGAAAAAATAGCTTATACTTAAAGTTTCTTTCTGTAGTTTTGCAACTAATTACATAATCTTCAGCAAAGTAAAGCTCTCACACAAGTTTTGGAAAGCATAGCAAGTAAAGAAATTAAAACATTTATTGCTCACAAGTTACATGGATATGTTATGCCTTTTTCATAATTAGGATTTTTAACTTAGGCTTAGTAATTCTTTCTCTAGTACCTTCCTTATGTTGATAATTTAAAATATCCACTTGGACAGTAAACACCTTCATTTATGGACTTGCTCTGTTACTTTGTTTATTTAATTGAAAATGTAGGTCAAAGAAAATCCGCTTTTCTGAAACAAAATTCTGACACTCTGAATACATAGGAATTTTGACGGTTTATCTTCATGAAAACATATAGCTACAACCCAAATATAAGAATAAAAGGCATGTCATCAAACTGAAAAATTTCATAATGGAATGACTCCTGGTGAGGAATTGTTCTACCCCCAGAAAATGAGAAATAATATACCTCTAACATTAACTGTGTGAACTCTTCATTACTAAGGAATGTTGGTTTCCAGTCCTGTCGAATTTCACTGGCGTCTGATTGTGCAGTAATTTCTACAATCAAACACATACACAGTGTAAGGATTAACACTTCCAAAAGCCATTTTTTCCCCTAAACTATATATACATAGTTAAGAAACAGCAGAAAGTTCTCCAGTCTCCTCTGCCGTTCATTCATTACATGCAGATATTGCTCCTTAAAAAGAAAATAAATGTCTTCTCCTCTGTCATAATTAAATTTGTTTTCTCTTTCCTTCAACCAGTTTGTGTTGCAGCCCTGCCAGGCTTCAAGGTAATACTGAAGTAATGGACTTTGATAATGAAAAAATACTATGCTTTCCTCTGAGACTATAATAAAATGTTTTATTAAGAGTGTTGTTTACAAAGGTTTAGAAAGCCAAAATTCCTAATCTGTTTATGTAATTTAAATGGCTAATGCTCAAGTATCTTGGCAAATCATTGTCATTCTAACCCTTACCAAAAAAATTGTCATTGTCGTTTCTCTTCTTCCTGCTCTTTTCTGGTTAGACTCAAAAAAGAGTAGTTTTTCAACCAAGATTGTTAAGTGCTGTATGACAGACTCCACTCTAGAATTCCTGCCTCTTACAAACATACAGATGAACCTGAACATAGAAGTAGAGATTAAGCAGAGATTCCTGAAGGAGTTGAGAAATGTATAGATTAACTTCCATATATAGGTGAGAGAACCAACAGCTGCTAAGCAAAGCCTGACCCTGGGTTCCGAAAGTGATGCTTCCTTATCAACCAATATCCAGAACAACAAGAAGTGAGAGCTCACAGTGCTTCAGTTTTGATGAATAACAAGGACATCACAGAAGTGCTGGTTTTAAGAACAATCTTGGACAAGCAATTAAGTATTCAGACAAATCAAAAGAATCAAACCAATTTTTAAGGTTTTTGATTTTTAAAGGACAAATCTGCACAAAGATCATAAGCCAGAGTTTTAGTTAAGGTGGTTTAAAGAGCCAGAAAACCTGGAATTGAGTTAAAATATGCAAAGGGCTGGAGCAATTTGTAATTTTGTTTACCACACCAAAGGGGAAAAACTTTATAAAAGAGCTTTAGACTTAACTAAAAGAACAGCAAACAACAGCAACGTCATGCAAGAAACTGGCCAAAAGTGGAAAGCTGCAAGAAGAGGTGAAAAAACAACAAATAAGACTTTCCAATTCTCAGATCTCACAAAACATAGAAATTAATCAGGCTCTTCCAATCTGTTTCGAAATGGTAGCACAAAGCAGAAAGAGTGGGCTGGAGAATAAATAAAACCTAAGCATGACTCCAAATGTAGCTTTTCAGTTAGCACAAAGATACTGAACACTGAAGGGCAAGTCAAAGGACACAAAAATGAAAAGCTCTGCCACCAAAGTGGAGGCAAAATTCCAGGAACTTAGTGCATTCATTCCACAGAACACAGATAATCTTCACTTTAAACTGGGAAAGTCTGATTCACTGGCTCATTCTGGCCCTTATAACCATCCTACATCAGAATTAAAAAAACTGTCTTTTGCACTAGAATGGATTTATGTTGAATCAAAGCTGAAGTTCATGCCTTTAACCCACCATTCTGAAATATCACAAGTATACGTGTTCTTTTTTATTTTCCATCATTAGAGCAAGTATGACAGAGGCAAACAGAAAGCAACAGAAAGAATCTGTTTCACTTGGTACCTTCAGAGAAACACCTACAAATTCTGTCAGAAGGTTGCACTCATAGATAAATGACAGTAGGGCCACATTCCTGAGCTAGGTAACAAAAAGAGCATAACCAAACTTGCACATTAAACTTCAGTCTTCAACTTCTCTATCTGAAGTATGCCTACACCAGCACTGAGAATTCTCTAAAGAAATTGCTAGCCAACCCAAGATCTGTACCATTTCTCTGTGGGCTGTAGGAGTATCAGTCTACTACCTGCAATTATTCTACTTGCAGTTAAATTCCTCAGTATTTACTAATTTTAAAAAAATTTCTTGTTTACAAATTCAAAGAAAGATGACAGACAGTATTAGTCAAAGAGAAGCTCACAGTGATACAATTTCAGTGTGTTTAGTCTCCTATATTTTCCCAGTGAGAAATCCATACTGGCCAACAACCAATTCAGCTAGTTCATCTGGAGCTGGTGCCAGATAGCTTGGATAATGTGGAGATAGTCCAGAAAGAGCCAGAAGCAATGCAGTTAAATCCTGGTGGCTGAACACAGTAGGATTTCAATCATAAAGCAGCTACTCAGTGCTGAACAATCCATTTATTGCTAGGTCATTCAGCTCTATTGTAACATATCCAAGCACTTCAGAAGATAAAATATTCTTCTGAACTTTGCCAACACTTTGTCCAAAAACATTTTAATGTAAAATACTGCACAGCAATGCTAGTAAGGACAGGCAGCCAGAGCTTTAGGGAACTTAATATGATATGTGCAGTCACACAGAGCTGCATTCTGTCACACCAAGTGAAGGACAGAAGTGCCATGCCTTAAAAGGTAACCATCTCCAGAGCTGCTTTTTGCCCCTTTATTAAAAAATCAAATCTCAGAAAGCACTTTGAAGAAAAAAATATGACTGGTGCTGCTGGCTGGCTGACACACATTTGTTCTATGTTTTGTGGCAGGAATCAGCAAGATAAATTAATTTTGAAACAGAACTGATTTTCACAAAGCCTTATAACCTAAATAACTAAATTTTACACAAGAAGGGCCTTCATACTGCTTTTATTTTTGTCATGAGACACATGTATCTCAGAAAATTAAAACAGCATAATCAATATTTAATTGGAAAGGAAACCCCCAAATCTATGAGTTCTCATATAAATTATATCCCACTCATCTTTCATTTGAGTTATGTTTACAATTTTAACAGCAGTATTCAGTACACATTTGGTGTTACTGGAAACATAACACTAATGGAAGAGACATGCTAGGGCATGGAAAAACATTTCTCATACCTTAAATTGACACATATATTGTTGATAATTACATAACTATTAATCCACTTAATAGCTTTACTTATTTTATAACCTTATAGCTACTTCTTTTGACCCTACTGCTTTCTAGTTAGTATGTGTTGCAAGAAATCATCCAAGGAAATTATTTAATTAACAAAAGAGTCCATTTTCTTCGGTTTTCATTTTATTTTTGACAGTGTGAACCACAAGGTGCCATATTAAGAACAAGTGTAGGAGCAGGAACAGAGATATTTTTATATATATAATATCTAACAGCCACAAACAAGAATACACTTGGTGGAAGAATTTTTTTCATGACAGAAATAACAACCTGTAATAAACTTCAGTACAACATATCTGGGTATATCCCACCATGGGCTGATGCAAACAGCCAGAGGAACAAAGCATAGCAAGGATGTTCAAGGATATTGATCGTTCTGACATTTCACACGACCTTTAAATAACAACACACACACATACACTCAGTGGCTTATACATCCATGCATACATCTTAAAACTTTAAAATTTAGCTAATGTATTTGTAGATTTTCCTGGCATTTTTTCCCAGCTAAAAGGCCAAAAAAAAAAAGCCTACACTCCTGGTCTCTCTGCCCCAGTATTTCACTTTCTCTTGTCAAGCAACCAACTCAGAAACATTGCTGGAAACCACAATGCCCTACTGCCTTATCACCTTTGTTTAAGGAGCAAGGTGTGTAAGCACACTTCGAGGTTATTTCAAAAATAAATCGTCTCTTTGTGAAACAGATTTCATTGACAACTATGGGACAAAACAAATAGTACTGGCTTTTACACAGTTATATCTCTGCTACCCAGATGATCTTAAGAATATCTTTCTCCAAAAGCGCTTCACAACTTTTTGACAAATTCCTTAATGAAGCTGCAAAATTTTTAGTATTTTTTGTAATAATGTATCACTTTTAAAATTAAGAATTTATAAATAACATTTATTGTTACCTTTGTGCTTCCGTAAAAAGTCAATGCTCTTCTGCAGCACAGTGGATTTGTCCATCTTCCGAGCATTACCTGGAAGCATGGAACCCAACTCTTTGATAAGCACATTAAACTGATCTCGACGTTTCTTTTCGGACTTGTTTCTAGACACTCTGAAAAGCAAATATGAAAATGTTTTATAAAAACTGTGAGACTTTCTTATAAGCTGTATACTACTTCCAGGTTCCTGAAGCAAACAGCCCCTTTAGAATTTCTGCTGTGCTAACTGACACAAAAACACCTACTCCATATCTCAGACAATATTTTTGAAGATTGGCTTCCTCCTCAAAGAACAGTACAGCGAAGCCTTTGGAATAAAATATCCTTTTTACAAAACACAATAACTGAATCAAAATTATAAATATATAATATACCTGAAAAACCACAGTAGAAGAAATGCTGTTGAGTAATACACTTATTATTAAGAGTAACCATTTTATTGTTTAGAAATCACACTGATAAGTTAAAGCCTAAAGTATAGAACCTTTCTTAGCTTTAAGTAACTTCAAAATTTACCTTTTTGCTTTATCTTTGTCATCTTCTTCCACCAGCCCATCAAAAATGCTTCCGTCATTTCTGAAAGAAACAAAAAGAAATAAATGTTGGAGTGGAAATTCCTCTCCTTGAAAGTCCAATAACAAAGGAGGAGGAAGGGGAAAGAGCTGACTATTCATTATCATCATCTCTATTACATCAAGAAAGCAACTGTTTTACTGTGATGTCTCACAAGGACCATAATCAGTAACCTGAAGCTAAGTCTTCCATGTTCTGCTTGCATTTACTAAAGAAAAAGCAAAAAAACCTTCTATTTCTGACACAACTGTTTCTCAAAATAACTTACAGCCCTATACAAACACTTAATTGAACAATGCTTAAATTTGGTTTTGTATCTTTTTGATTACTTTAATTACCTTGCCCTTTTCAAAACACGGGAGAGGACATATAAGACTTATTTTTACTTACTGGCAATTTCCATTCCAATTACTAAATACACATTTTTCTTGAATTCTGAAATACTATTGGTGGAAGAGTGCTAAGGAATATGCTATACTTCATCCACATATTTAATTTCATAAATACACAATTAGTATCAATGTTAAACAGTAACTATTCATTAAATTTTCTTCCTCAATAAGTATCACATAACTTTCTTAGCTTGACAACTGTCCATCTGCTGATAAAGAGGGGTTAAAAAACCAAAATAAGAATGTTTTCCTTTAAAGATGCCTCAGCATCCTTCATACAATTCCTTTGTTTCACTTCCTTTTGCTTTGAAAGTGAAGTCAAAACTGTTCTTCTGTTTCCCAAAACTGCTGTATAATGGACTTTCACATGTTATTTCTCTAACTTCTCCCTGCTTTCAGTCTATTTAGTGCTGTCCACACTGACCTCTGTGTGTCTACCCTGACATTTCTTACTCTAATGTTTCCTTCCCTTAAGCCAAGTAACTTTTCTACAATGCTTATCTCATCTCTCTGATTTATAAACCATCAGGCAATTTTACTGTACATTATGATAAGCAGTGATGTTAGGAAGTTACTATTTTGTATGCTACTACATAACATCAAGCTTTTAGAAGCAAGTCATACATTTAAAAGGCTGAAGGTTCAGGGAGATGCCACAGAATTTCACTACAAGAACTGACACGTTAAACAAGCATTATAGACATTTTACCTTTTGCTTTTCTTCTTTTTTTTTTTAATTGTGTTTAACTTGACATAAATTAGATGCAAGTTTCATTTTCTAAAGTCTCAAAAGTGGTAATATACAGGGTATTAAGTACAGATGTTCACCTAAGCTGCTAAGAGAGTGCAGCTCAAGGAATCAAGCAGAAAACATACCTCAGCTATTACTTTTCCCTTGAAATAGGTTAGCAGGTCACTTTCCTATCATCTACAGCAACACTAATCATTTAAATGTATTTGCTTTTCTTAATCAAAAACTGAAGTACTGAAAAAATTAATAGTTCAAGTAAACGTTAAAAATCAGCTCAGCTTGCACAGATGTTGTTCCAAGGCTGAAAACAAGTAATGCATTTTAAGATTAACCTCAGGCAATTGAAATCACTATTTCCAGTGACTACAAAATGACACATCTAGCAACTACCAAATTAACTTTGTCAAAAATAACCAAAACCTCACTCTTTAATTTTTGCATAAGTTGACATCTAAATGTACTAACTGTACAAAAAAATACTATTAAAGAAAGAACTGAACAGTAATTCTCCCAAAACTCTCCATATCTATAAACATACCTGTCTGCAATGGAGCTCATTTTATGGGTGCTTATGGTAAAAAACATAACATAGCACACTTTAGTCTTGTGGTAGACATTTGTACGCCTGCCTGAAAGAGAAGAAAAAATATCAAAATGTGATTGAGGGAAAAAAAATGTGTTCTTTGTTAAAGCATACTAAGATTTTCATTTGCTCCTAATTCTCCCCTCTCTTCCAGCCTTCTGCTCTGCCCTCCTACCTCCTCTAAAGCAGTCTCCATTACCAGCATAACCTGGGCCTTAATACCTCATTTTACATGACAGAGTTGAAGAGAACATTATTCAGGCTACAGTAAATAAGTCTGCACTAAACCAATACAGACCTCTTTACGACTCTGAATTCAGATATAGCTTTTAGTTTTTATCTGAACTTTTTCCTAAAGAACCCTCATAAGTTTGAGGGCTGAACAGATGTTAAATACACTTAGCAGTACATTGTACTTAGAAACACTGCAAATAGAAAGCACTTGGGATATAGTACTTTAAAACTATAATTTGTTCTTACTGTACTTCTTCTTGAGCACATTGTTATCATAGACATGTAAAAAGATAACAACAAGATACTGATTAGACTGTGATCTATGTACTGTGCGAAATTTAATCTTACCATATCTAAAAGCAGTCGACTTACTCATGACAGGAAGATTTTAGTTTTCCAGATGTGCATTTGACTTTTAGTTAAGAATGTGAACAAAATATTAAGAGCGAGAGAAGGAATACAATACAGGTTATGAAAAGGCTAAATTTAAATTCAAACATAAAACAATAGAATTAAACCTGTTTCTTTCATATGAAAAGTCAGTTTTCAGAGGCTGCTCAAATGGAGCAGGTCTGTAACATTGGCACTGATTAGGGAACAACTGTTTGCAGCATGTTTTATAAGAGCTGAACTTGTCGATCTTCAGGAATTTTTAGCAGGCTACAAACTTAATCGTTCATTTAGGGACTCAATATTTTCTGAAAAAGATTTGTTTCTGAGAGTACTAAAACCAGTGGAACTTGCAGTGTCAATACCACAAGAAATACGGCAGCAAAAGCCTGAGGAACAAACTGAGGAAGAAAGCTTGTGATTAACCAAACTATCTCTGCATCTGTAACAGCCACATACTGTGTGGGTTTCCTTCACAAGAATAGCATTTTTCACCACAACGTTTCATAACTTGAGTGCAGCAGGAAAGTAAATGGGAGAGCTGTGCTGCAGCAGAATGTCTTCCAAAGCATGTCACAAGGCGTGCTGGTGTTTCTGCTCAAATGGCCACTTCTTCAATTAGCATGGACAACCTCTGCCTTGCCTTCACCTCCAAAATCCAGTGCTATGAAGACACACTGGCAGCAAACCATTTCTTCCCTCCAATTCTTCCAAATAACAACTGCACTGGCCATATTGACAAAATAAATTCCCCAAATTACTTTGCCAAGTAACAGAGTTGTGGCATTTAAAACCAGCCATAAATGGCATGAGAAAAGTGAATTGTGAAGAAGTGTCTGTTTGAATTTTTGACAAAAGTGTGCAACAAGAGACAGGCTGCTCAGCAGTAAAAGCTAACTATTGTGACTGGCATGGAACTAAGTTTACAATCAAGACAAAAGCTATAAACTCGTTTTCATTTAGCTTACATGGCAAGCACTAATATAACTATGTACTAATTACACTTCTAGCTCTGTGTTAATTTTGATACAGAAATGGCACCTAAAATTATAGGGATCAAGAGCAACATGAAATTCTGTAAGACAAATTATACACTTTCCCCAATCTGCAAAAGAAAACCACCTGTACAGCTAAATACAGAAAACTTCTACTTGTGACATAACTGACATATTCACTATGCAGAATCAGAATTTAAAAGTCAGTATTTTTCACTTTAACAGAGTGCTCAATTCCCAGAATTCAACAAAATCATTCATTACAATCTACAGATTCTGTGTCAGAACCGACAACCTCGATCTGGTATCCAGACAGAGAGTTTAAAGTACTGAAAAGTACAGGAAATGCACCTGTAGCACATTGGTTTCTCATCTTTCAAGGTTTGGCCCTTCTCTCTTTGCATCCAAATTTGCAAGACACTGAACACTCTCAGTGCTTATATATGCCAAGGATAAGACTGCAGAGATAATGCCACCAAAACTAGTCAAGCTGAAAGCAAACACTAGGTAAATAAAGGACTATGTCTATTTTCTAAGATTCAAATTCAGTCATGTTCTGGAGAGCAAAAGACACTACTTAACACTGCTACTCAGCCCTTCAGTGTTGATAACTGAAAGCCATGGGAACCTTATCAATTATAAGAACAGTTTTACCTTTTACACTTTCGGACTCGTTGAAGTATGAGGTTTAGGGATGAAACCTGGCTCCCGTGAAGAACAATGTGGAGTTAGAGGTATCCTCTTCAGCAGAAAATAAATTCCAAACTGTCAAAAAATAACAATGGAGAACTTGAAAATCAGTGAGTTTAAAAATTATCTACTTCTTAATTTTTTAATAAAGACAAGCAATTGTTTTAATGAGCATAATCTCTAAATGCAATATTCTGCTTATCAAAAATAGCTCAAGTATTTTACTTTCTGAATCGACATTGCTTTAAAGTTCTTCTTGATAAGCAAGACATTCTGACACAGTTTTATCTTGGCTTTAAGCTATCACTTTATGCCTATATCTTTAGTCTTGATGTCCTTTTCACTTTCAAATTTGGTATCACTCATATCATCTACTTCTTCACATCCACTTACACTACCTTCAAAGTGTATTTATACACCATTATTTAAACATCTTTTCACTCAAGTTCTTATTAGGGTCTCTTCTGGCTTTCTGTGTTACATCTCCTCTCCAAGTCTCCAAAATTGTTATTCTCAGGACTCCAGCAAGTGCAGAATGCTGCTGCTGTTCACAACTAGCAAAGCTGTCCAGTTGCATTATTATTGCTTCTTCCTCAGACATTGCCATTAACTCTTTGTTTAAAAACCCACTTCAAAATCAATTCCTAGAATGTATCACAAACTTGCTTCACAACTGAACTTCTTCCAAACAAGAACTCTGCACTGACATAAGTGATTGCCTACTTCCAGTCTCTTTATACAATTGCATTTCATTTATAGTTACTTCCCTTGAACCATGCTGCTTTCCACATTTTTAAGCTACATGAAATCAGGTTTTTTCCCTCTCCCTGTTTCTATCTGCCTTGCTTACTGTCCTGAAAATAAAACAAATTCACTACAACATGTACTTCTTCCATTTCTAAAAAATGTTATTTTAAAGTATATTAAAATCTAAAAAGGAAGCTGGAACCTATAAACTATAAAAAAGGTCATGCTACTTGTAAATTCATTGATGACTTTTATGGAAAACACCAGAATTATCACTTATTTGATTTGAAAAGTTAGAGTGCTTCTCCTGCACCTAACAGAGGTTCTCAAGTAGTTAAAATGCAGATGCAAACATTAACATAGAAAGTTAAAGCATAGCAGAACAATCCGCCAAGAGAAGAAAAACAATTACAGTGTGATTCAATGAAGCCACTTGTTCTTGCATGGCCAAATAACCTGCTGGCCCATTAACCTACTTTTTTAGGTGTTTACAGCCTCCTCTCCTATTCTGTTTTGTTCCATTTGACAAGTGCAAACATTAATAGTGACAATGAGTCCCATGGAAGTCTGCAACATGAAACCAGTGTTTTTAAACTGCTTGGAGTGGAACAACTCTGCCAGCTCTCACCCAGCGCCTAACAGAGTTCTAATGATGAAAATTTTAGACCTCCTCTCTGCAGTATGTAGAGGTGCATTTCCTTTAAATCACAATTACACACTTAAGACAAACTCTATAGGTCTTAATCACAGAACCATCTTTTATAATGTCAAAAAAGGGAGCTCTTACACATATTTCAAAAAGGGATTTTAAGAAGAGCAGGAGAGGAATATGCATATATCATAAAAGAACACAAGCAAGCTTAAGTCAGACCAAAAGAGAAGCTAATCACAGTGGAAAAGCTTTTGTTGCCAAAACCACATAGATCTCTAACTCAGTAGAAATGGCATGCATGTGAAAGCCAGCAGAAAGGTTAAAACGCCTACATGCCAGCACTGGCAGCCACAAGTGTTCAAAGGTCATCATTCTGTCTCCATAACTCATTAGTTCTTAAAAAAATTAATTATGTGTGTCTGTCGCTTGACACTATGTGTTTTAAACACATTCAGGCATGGTTACCAACTTTTCTGTAACCAAGGTGGCTAGAAACTTACTATCTTAAAGGTAGCTGAGGTCCTCAATCAAAAATCTTAGTTGCTGCCATGGATGTGCTAACCATTACTACACCAAATTGCTCAATCTTTAGAAAAATTACAAAAACTAGCAATACTGCAAATTCTGCACTATGCTGACTTATCACTCATGGACAGGCAATAAGTTATTGGGTCCCAAGTCATTGTTTGGCCAAATAAAAAAGGTTCTCAGTAAGTTACAGGGTAAAAAGTCATAATACAACATAAGGTAATAAAGTTAACACCATCTGATAAAAAATTCCATTTTTTTAGACTGAAAAAATTTCAGTACCTTCAGTCCATTTTATTAACAATATTGGAATGCACATTGGTAATATTAAATATTAAAAACAAATTCAAAGATTGACCAAACTCTGAAATTACAGTACAGTCTTGCTAATGACAAATGTTCTGTCAGGACTGGACTGAAAAATGAGTGGGACAATGGTGAATGCATTGCCTGTATTTCATTTTGTACAGAGCCAGTAACTGAAATCCCTATGTCTCCAGCACTTCACCATAATGGTAACACTGAAAAATATTTTTGAGGAAGAATAAGTATTGCTCTATAAGAACTGTTAAAAATATTTTTATACAAATGCCTTGATTTATGTAAAATTTATATCATGGCATACAAATAATACTTAGATGATTTTGCAGATTTCCACCCCCAGAAATAATGTGAAGTGACTGGTATTATTAAGGCAAATAATTTTACACCAGGATTATCACAGGAAAAACATATGAAGCACACAATTTTCCAGCCCTACGGTTTCTTCAAACAGAAATTTATTAACTTCTTTAATACAACCTGATTTCTCTGCTATAATCCAATTTTGCCAGGGGAGCAAAATAGTTATTAAAATCATTGAGGATTAGCTGTAGAGAAGATCTTGTTTAAAGAATCAAAGCCACAGCACCCAGTGCCCTGCAGAGCTCTTAACAGTGGTCACTCAGCAGGGTAAGAAAGACCAAGAGCAGAAACACCACACTGAGCAAACAGCTGAGCAGAACCTGACTCCCAATGTAAGCACAGTGTCAGAAGCCCTGTTCATTACAGAGATCCTGAAGATAATTATAAACCTTCCTGATACTTCTTTCCACGAGCTTCTGATCACTTGGATAATGAATTTCTGGGGTTTTACTCTACTAGGACATCATACCATAATTAGGACAAGCAGAGATCCAGCCATTATCTCATGCCCAGAATAGAACATCACTATCACTCATATTTTCCATTTTGCTTTTTGCTTCATTGGATCACCTCCAGCCCAGATATTTTTCTCTTTACCTTCCTCTTTTTTGGAGGTGGAGTAGAGGGGAGAAGAAAAAGAAGAATTTGTTCTGCTTTAGTTTCTCTCCAGGAACCACAGCATTTTGTAGAGCAAGAGATCTTTAGACAGGTAAACCATAAGCACTTGCTCTCTAATCACATATATTTTGGTCTAATAGAACAAGTAAGCAGCTTTCAAGGTAGCTGCTCTTTTGCTTGCAATGGTACATACACCAACAGAGAGCAAATTAGGGCAATGACTGATTAATCTTTTCTTGCTAATCAAAGGCTGTCTGTGAAAATACTATGTTTTTAAAACTGACATGTCTCCTTTTTTACCTCAAAAAAAAAGAAAAAGGGCAATTGGAAGAAAATCAAAAGATGGGGCTAAAAGGAACTTCAAGGAACTCAGCATAAACTTTGCAGCTGAACAGCTGGTTATTCCAGCAGCTGGGAACAGTCACATAATGCAAGCTTTCCTCTAGCACACCAATAAATCAGTTTTTGGTCTGTGCTTGCACAGAAAAGATGACAACATCCTAGAAATGTCATTTTCTGAGATAAAACATGCTATAGCAGCAGGTGTTCATCTTCCAGTGCTTCAGAGGACAAACAATGAGAGGGCTGCTTCTAGCATGGATGGATCCCAGATGGCTTTTAATAGGAAAATTTTGAGTGGTCATGAGTAGTCTGCTGTGGATGAGCAGCTTCCTTAGGTCCATCACCTTCTCAGAGAGTACTCAAGGATATATAGTGGAGAAAGTGCAGTAGAACAGAAGACTGGTGGTGTGGGTTGCCATTACTTGAACGGCAGTCTCTCATCTGCTACCGAAGGACTTTTGGTAAGAGGGTAAGTCCAAGCAGTCAACAGGAGAGATTAAATGCCTGTTAGAAGGTCTGTTATGGTAGTAGTTACTGATATCAGCAATCCAGTTGATTTATAATGACATTTGAAAGAGTGCACACTATTTGTGTACCATCATATACAGTCCACAGCAGCTAGAAGAGGCTACAGATCACCTTGAATAGCAGAAAACATGACAACAGTGGTAAAGAGAGGTTAGGTTGTTAGAAATGGTTTGTCACATAGATGTGCCCCAGTCTACTCCCTAACAAGGTAATGGACCTAAACAAGCTGCTCAAACAAATTTGCTCAAAAGTCACTGCAAATAATATCTTCATAGAAAAATTAATTCTGAGGTTTACAGGAAAAAGCAATTCTCTTCTGCATGCTTCGTGTATTAGACTGTCCCACCATCAGGAGAGAGATTTCTCTAGGAATTGGGACTGACCACATTTGCAATTTCCATCTCTCTAGCTCACAGAAAAAGAAAACACTCCTTTGCTCCAGATCATTTGGGCTGATCTCTGCTTGACCAGCTGTCCTGCAGCCACTCTTCTACCCTCCTCTGCAGTCTGCATCTCTTTCCCCTTACACAACACAGAGATGGCCCCACAGCTCCCTTCCTGATAGAGTGCAGCTCCCTAATCTTGGCCCAGACTGCAGTGAAGATGCATGCAAGAAAGCTCCAATAAGCCTCAGACCTTTACCTGAGCTACAGTGATTACACACTGGTGGAGTGTGCAGCCCAGAGGGATGTGAATCAGGTGAGCAGTAAAGTTAGGCCTCTGGAGCAAGCCAGTATGAACCCCAGGGAAACTGCCCTCAGGGACAAGGAAGAGCAACAAGCTGGCAGATCTGTAAGGATGTCCTCCATAGAGCACAAGAGCTAATGATCTCCAGGCACAAGAAATCAGGCAAAGAAGACAAGACTCTAGCAAGGATGAGAAGAGACTGCTGGTCAAACTAAAGGGCAAGACATTAACGCATCCCTCTGCTCTGTCCCAGGACAGGTATCCCGGGAAGAGTAGAGGGATGCAGCCCAGTTGTGAAGGAATGGGATGAGGGAGGCCATGGTGAAGCTGGAGCTGAACTTGACAAGGGATGCAAAGCATAACACGAACAACATCCATAGCTATATTAACCAGAAAAGGAAGGTCAAAGAAGGTGTACACACCCACTAAACAAGGCTGATAAACTGGTAACAACAGATAAGGAGAAGGCTAAGGTACTCAACAACTTCTTTGCTTCAGTCTTGGCTTGCAACCTCTCTTCCTATGCTTCTTAAATGGATGGACTGCAAGACAGAAACTAGAGGAACAAAGTCCCTTCCACTGTAAGGGAAGATGAGATTCACGATCACCTGAGGAACCTGATTATACATTAAGTCCATGACACCTGATAAGATGCATCCTGGAGTCCTGAGGGAATTGGTTGATGTATTTGCACAGCCATTCTCCCTAACATTTGAAAAGTCATGGCAATCAAGCTAAGTTCCAGGTGACTGGAAAAAGGGAAACATTGAAACCAGATGATCTTTACAGTGCCTTCCAACCTAAACTATTTTATAATACATTCAAATTTGGCCCACACTTGCCCATGTATGCCACTGAACTGGTCTCTGACTCACCAAACTGACTTCTCCAAACATCCTCAGACCTGCTACTTCATCAGGAATTCTCTAGCAATCTGGGCTCTTGGCCTGAGCCTGGCTTCCCTCCAGCTCCCTGGGGGTGACCAGGAAAGCACTCAGCAGGTTGTCAGGTAGCTAATAATTGGTCCTTGGCTGTGGGGTGCTGAAGCACTTACCAGGCTTTTTTCCCCTACATCGCTTTCCAGGCTGCATTATCTTCACCTTCCAAGATTCCAGCTAACTACACTTACAAACAGCTGAGGTGTTGTTTATGTGCCTCCATCAAACTACTAACAAAGATACTAAAAGAAAGTGATACAATACAAATTTTCGGAGTCATCAATAAACAAGCTCCCCAAATCAGAAAAACAAAAAGGACAATAAGAAATAGTACCAACCCAAGTTTATAAGATAAATTTGAAAGGCAGCATTTAGTAACCTAGCCATCAGAACCAGCCATTATTCTTCTGTAGTCTCATTTAAAATATTTTCTCAGTCATTTGTATATAGTTCCTTACAAGAGATTCCCTTCCTTCAATAACAAAGCTGTAAAACTGAGTGGAAGAAATAATGTTTGCAAATCATGTGCAACTAGTCTGTACAGAAAAAGACAGTGGCTACATGTTATGATCCCACTTGCTCCCACCCTTCCTTGGCTCCCACTGGAGGCGCACATACCTTTAGCTCTGGCCATATACTAAAGCAGATTTGTGAAACTACGTGTTTAAAAGAACACACATATCACACAGTTTTAATAAGAACAAAATAATAAAGAAGACATTTTAAAAGTGTGGCTCCACCTATCTTTGAAAATTGGCACAGCCAAGAAACATTACCCCTCTATAAAGAGCAGGAACATCTTAGCTACATCTCCCACTCCTGGTTCTAAACCATGGTACCTGGGTTAGACTTGAGTATGTGTTTTGTTTGCACATCTAAAATAAAATATATATTTCATAATCAAGCCTGGCTTTAAAGTACTCCTACTGTCTCTTTAAATGGTGCTTAACACAAAACCAGTACTTCATAACAAGAGTTTAGGTCAAGAGAAGCTAATAACTAACCTGCTAGTGTTACAATTCAAAACTGAAAACTTTCACATCCCTGTGGAAATCTCCATTTCCTTTAATGGAATGCTGAGAAGATACAGCCTGCAGTCAGCTAACCAGCTGAAGAACAGACCCTTAATTAAAGCTCATTGTGCTGAAGAAAAAAGTGCAATAGATGGTCTAAGATCTGCAGTCTGCTATTCTCTAACAGGACCCATGTAAACTTGGTACCTTTTACAACGAACAAATAAAACCAAACTTCCTTCTTCCAGTCTCTTAGATGGAACTGAGAAGGTAGAAAACTGACAAGTTTTTTCCAGAAGTTCAAAAGGTGAAAAAATTACACACATACATTCTGAAGTTTAAATTCCCACTGAATATTATAACTATCCATAAAATTATTTACTACTTACAAATAATTTTTTTCTATAAAGTTATCAGACAATAAAAAAAATCTTTACTTGATGATTTCTCAATATTAACAGAAATTTAAAGAAAAACCTTTAAAATAACACTACCAAGATATCTATCCTGGAGTTAAAAACACTTTGATACAATTAATCCAATTAAAAATGTGCATATTTATGAAAATGAGCATTATAAATTTTAGATGTTTGGTATCACACACAAATGTTAGTTTAACAATCAATTTTTCTAAAATGGTTTGTCACATTTTCATCAAAGCAAAAATACTACGAAGAATCCTAACAAATCAAACCAAAGAAGAAAAATTTATTAAACATTTAATTCCTATACTGGAAAATAAACATGGCAATTCACCAAGAAATGAGACAGAACAGAGTCAAACATTGGTTTTCCTCTACCCCAATAATAAAAGGGAAGAATGACTAGATACAGAAAGTCAACTACTTTTTGAAAACTGTCCTGGAGAAAATTAATTATCTATTTCAACAGACACAACTATTACGCATTCAAAGCAAGATAACACCAAGAAAATTCTTCTTCCATTCCATGCAAAATTTCTGTTTGGTTTTGATATACATGCAGGCTTAAGTTTAAAAAATGAGACTTTATCATTGTTGTTATTACTGCAACAACACTCAGCTATCCACCTCAATTACTCTTCCTGAAATACATGAACCTACACATTACATGAGTACTTCAACTGCCAGACTTTTAGCAGGCAGACGTGTCTTAAAAGTTGGGAAAGGAAGCTAAAAAGAGATTATGAAATTCACACAAATGAATCTTTCCAAAATTCAATCCTAGACCAGAAAAAAAGACCCAATTAAGATTTATTAGCTTTTACATTCAAAAGAACAGTTCTACTTTTTACATAAAGAAAGAGAAAACTTGATTCAAAATTTCCTGCTATGTTCTCATTATGCCATTCTAAAATTTTCAGAAATCAAGAAAGTCAACAGTTGACCAAGAGAGTCTGTAAGAAGATATGCAAATTATTTTTGCACCCAATGCCTTTATGACAGAATCACAGAATGGGTTAGGCTGGGAGGGACCACAGTGGGTCACCCCATCCAACCTCCCTGCTCAAGCACAGTCATCCTAGAGCACAGTGCACAGGGTTGAGTGAGACAGTTCTGGAGTACTTCCAGTGAGGAAGACTCCAAAGACTCCCTGGAAATCTGTCCCTGTGCTTGTTCACTTCCACAGCAAAGAAGTTCTTCCTCTTCTTCCTCTTCAGTAGTTCTCTGGATTCCCCTTTTTGCCATTTCTGAAGAGCAGGGTGACATTTGCTTTCTGCCAGTCCTCAGGTACTTCTCCTGATTGCCCTGACCTCTCATGAGCAGCCTCACTATGGTATCCACCAGCTCTCTTAGCACTTGCTGATGCAATCCATCAGGGCCTATAGACTTGTGAATGTTCAGTTCACCTGCGTGTTCTCTAACCCAATCCTCCTTGACCTCCTTGAGGGAAAGTCTTCCCTCCAACATTCCTTTACCCGGGTCTCGTGAGTCAGATATTCTGGAGAGCTGGTCTTGCCTGCAAAGACCAATGCAAAGAAGTTGTTCACAGTCTGCACCTTTTCTGCATCCTCTGTCACCAGGGTCCCTTTCCATTTAGTAAGAGGCCCTCATTATCTTAGGTTTTTCTTTTGTTATTTATGTATTCGAAGAAGCCCTTCTTGTTGTCCTTGACATTCTCAATCAGATTTAATTCCAGGTGGGTCTTGGCCCTTCCTGCCATGTTTCTACTTTGACAAGTACTTTATATTGATTCCAAGCAGTCTGCCCCTGCTTCCATTTCCTGTGTATTTCCTGATTACACTTGAAAAATGACAACAGTTTTTTATTCATTCATGCAGGTCTCCTGCCCCCTTTGTCCAACTTCTTGCTTATTGTTCTTGAGCCTTAAAGGAGTCATGCTTGAATACCAACCAGCTCTCTTGGACTCCTGTTCCCATAGGATTCTTTCAAGTTCCCTGAAGAGGCAGAAGTTAGCTCTGCTGAAGTCCATGGTTGTAATCTTACTTGGTGCCCTGCTTCATCCTTGCCCTTTACAGTCCATAAAGGATATAGCTTATAAGTCTTAAATCAGTTTTAAGGGACATCAAATTATTTTATATCATCAACTTACTCCTTTTAGATACAATTATCTAGCAGATCCAGAAACATCTTACTGCTGCTCAGTTATGCCCACATGAAAAAGTGATGGGAGGGGTCAAAGGGGAACTGGCATACCAGTTCCAGACAACTAAAAAACATGCCAGACAACTAAACAAAATGAACTCAAGGGATTTTTGTAAGTGGTTTTGTTTTGTTGGTTGGTGTTTTTTTATTATTTTTTGCTTGTTTTGCCCTCTTTTCTGTGGTTGGTTTTCTCTAAATAGGAGACAAAGACTTATTCCTAACTTGTGGTCAGGGTATTTACCTAGAATGTGGGAGAAGTAAGACTAAGTACTTCCTCTGAATCTGTCCACCACTGATGAAGAATTACCACATGAAAGACAGCAGGAGCAATACCCACAGACCACACAGGTAACTGCATGGCTACAGAGACCAGGCACTTCACACCCTAACAGCTACTTTTGTTTGTAAGCACTTTTACCAATCTCCTTGATCAAGCCAAAAGTTTGTGTAATGTCAGCCTTTGATCATTACTCTGACCACTCATGTCCACGGCCACATTAAATTTCCTCTCTTCAGCTAGCAAAGACAATCTCATGAATGATTTATACCAACATAAACTATTTGTAACACAATTGTGCAGGGATACCAAATGGACATAATTTTTTTTTTTAAATTGACAACAGTTGCTAACAGCAACACCCAAGAACATATGACAGGTGTTTTAGAAAGCCAATATTTTATTTGAAATTTAATTATCTGTATCACACAGAAATGCATACATGTAAGTAAAAACACTTCTAAAAATATTTAGTGCTAGTCACCACTTTACTTTTTAGAAGTTGATTGCACAATCCATGATCTGTGCAGCTGTGGAAGTGCTTCTGGTGCCTAAATTTCCCAGCATGGGTGACTCATGCACAGCTAAATTATTCTGTAAGGCTCTTGTGAAGAGTGGACTGTTTTCCTGCCTGAAAAATGGAGTAGGCAGTGTACTTCACTGGAAGCATCTTCAAAACGAAAGAAGTGAGACTTCACATTTCCATAAAATGAGACAGTTGGAAAATTTTAAGCTACAACACTGAAGTGTAGTCCAAGTCAAAAATTACCAAACAAGCAGCTCCACCTCCTCCCTACCTCCACCCACCACTTTTCCCAGAAGTCCTGCACATCATTTTGAAGACCACAAAATGGTAACAAAAGGAAAATGAATGAGGTAACCTAAAAAATGACAAAACAAAACATGGGAAGCACTAGGGGACGGTCATTTCAGTGTATTTCCACTGTAAGAGAAGAGCAGGTTTGGGACCACCTGACGAAACTGAATAGGCAAGTCTATGACCTGATGAGATGATGCTGCCATGCCACTCTCCATCATACCTGAAAAGCCATGACAGTCACACAAAAACCCTGTTGACTGGAATAACAGAAACATCAGTCCTATTTTTTAAAAAAGGGAGATGTGAAGATCCAAGGAACCACAGAACAATGAGCCTCACCTCTGTGTCTGGGAAGATCATGAAAGCAATTTTAAGGCACATACAACACAAGCAGGTGATCAGAGACAGCCAGCACAGCTTTACTGAGGGCAAATCATGCCTGACCAATCTGGTGGCCTTCTATGATGGAGCAACAGCTGATAAGGTTAAAACCAACCAAAGTCACCTAAAGACTTCTGTAAGGCTTTGACATGGTCCCACTCAAGATCCTTTTCACCAAATTGAAGAGACATGGGTTTAAATGGTGGACTGTTGGAGGGAAAACTAACTGGATGGATGGACACAGCCAGAGAGCTGTGGTGAACAACTCTATGTCCTGATCAAGGCCAGTGACAAGGGCTGACTGTATCCAGCTCTTGGACCCTCAACACAAGAAAGACATGGATCTGTTAAAGCAAGCCCAGAGGAGGCCACAAAGATGATCAGAGCACCTCTCCTATGGAAGACAGGCTGAAGCAGAGAAGGCTCCACAGAAACCTCACTGCAGCCTTCCAGTACTTGAAGGAGGCTTCTAAAAAAGAGGGAGAGCAACTTTTTACACAAGCAGATACAGAACAAAGAGGAACAGTTTAAAACTAAAAAAGCAAAGACATAGATTAGATGCTAGTAAAAAATTCTTTATTCAGAAGGTGCTGAGGCATTGGAACAGGTTTTCCAGAGAAGTTGTGGATGGCCTATCCCTGGAAGTGTTCGAAGCCAGGTTGGATGTGATCCTGAGCAACCTGATCAAGTGAATGGCATTCCCTATTCATGGAGGAGAGGGATTGGAACTAGATGATCTTTAAGGTCCAAACCAACCCTATGATTCTATCCAAAAAATATGTGGCAAAACACACTTCTGTATTAGCATGCTTGCTATTATATTCCTACGGTTAACAGGACTTTAATAGGAGTAAAGAACTTAATTCTCTAGAATTATAGTGCCTGCCAGATCTTTCAGTTTATCCCTCAATAAAACTACCCGTTATTGAAAAAACAAGCTTACACTGTGAAAAAATCCTCTACACTATATTTAGAGAATTCCAGATTTTAATTTCACTACAGAAAACACTGGAGTTACTCTTTTGTTAGAACTTTCAGCCCAGAAGAATCTGGGCTCAACTGGAATTACTGTTGCAAGACTTGAGATAAAGGACAAGTACTTCATGTCACAAGGGCAAGAAGTGCCTTAATAGGGAAGGGGACCACCCCCCCCCCCCCCCCCCAAAGAAAAAACAAAAACAAACAAACCCAACCAACCAAACCAAAACAGAAACACAACTCCCAAAAAAGCAACAAACCAGAAGAGTTTTGCAATTGATACAGAGAGGAAGTAACTCTTGTTTTGGCTTAAGAATAAACAAAACTAAGACAAAAACAAGTTTAGTTTTATTGTCCCTAGCAACTTTCAGCAAAACACTCAGTAACCACTTTGGGTATAGATGCTAAGTATCTTTTTGCCACCCTGCTACAAGCAAGAACCAAAGGAAATAAAACCAGCCAGCATTCAGTCACATTGGACTTGTTCAGGTAGAAAATTACATTCTGGTAACAAAAGAGACAGTGCTGCATGAACTAATCAAAAACAGCAATGCAGCAACAGAAAAAAAAGTATATAAAATCAACGCAAAATTTAATTTAATTTGACTATAATCACTCTGCATATATTCTTATATGGAAATAAAGGAAAAGTATCTTAATTCAAACATTAGAGCACTGAACACAACTGAATTTCCGAATGTTCAGAAAACAAAGCTCAAAGAAAAATTATAGTTTAAAGTAACACTAACATTTAACATTTTTAACAGTCTGTGTTTCTAAAACCTTATTTATTTATGTAGATAACAAATTTTCTCACTTTTCCTTTATTCTCCTGAGCAGTAGAAGCATGCACTCCCTCCTCTGAAACCTTCAGAGCTTGTGCTAAGTCCAGAAAACCTACTGAAATCACCTTCTGAGGGTCACCAGAGAAACAGCAAAAGACAAACAACAAATTCCTTCTTCTCATATACCAGCATCATCTTCAAAATATTGGTTCCAGTCAATTTAATTGGAAATTAAATTGATTAATTATGATGAGAATATTACTCTTCAGGCACAGGGAATTTTCATAATGAAGCCTTTTAATACCTTGCAGACTAATTCAATGCTCATAGTAAAATTCTGTCATGTGTCTCCCATTCCTTCAAAAATATTTTAAGATCATGATATTGACTGAAAGACAAAACCTATCAGGAAATTCTACACCAAGCTCTTAAAAACTTTGCAGTTACAATATTTAAGATAAGAATGTTCAGCATGAGATTAAGCATGGGTAAAGGTCAAAAACTCAGCTCCTTTTTTGGAAATTCAGATTCTATTCGGACACTCCATATAAACTCTACAAAGTTTCAAATGTGTCCTCAAAGTTATTTTTGTGAGAACTATTAGTCCTTTTTACCATCTATAATACCCAACAAAAAAACCCAAAATCATATCAACTACTTAGGACCACACTTGCTACATTTGCATGCTTTCAAATTCCCTCCCTCCGTTTTTTAATTTTTATCTTCTACAATTCCCAAGTTTTTCTTTCACAGAAGATTATTTCTGTGTACCAAGATACTTGTTTCTGAATGCTCATTTCCTGCCCCTCAAAGTCTTCTCTGCACTCTAGAGATCCCAAGGTTAAGGGAAGCTCCCTGTCTGACCATCCAGGTGTCACTCTGGCATCAGACACCCTCCCTGCTGGGACAGAGGCCCCTTCACAATGGGTGGCTCCATCCCTCACAGGGCTCTCTGCTCAATTAACAAAACCTGACTCAGCTCATCCAGCACTTAAGTCCCTAAAAGCAACACTAAGAAATATTTTAAAAAGTATTATAACTATTTCAATTTACAATTAATATATCAGTTATCAAAAACCAAAATTACAATCAGGTTTTATTTCATTCCCTTCTGCTCACCACATTGTGAGAATGGTTTTAAAGACCTAGGATCTTGCTAGTGGCCCATGAAACACTGGTACTAAGGAATGGGACAACAAAAGTTATCAATATTGAAGGAAATCCTGAAACTAACATGAATTTTATGTTCAGGCTATATGCTAACAGGGCAATGAAAACAGCTGTATTGTATTTAAGCACACATTCAAGCTTGAAACAGTTTACTTATACCAAACACATGAAAAAATACAGAAACAGAGCACTTCAACATAGCAGTGAAATATTCTTAAGGCAAGACTACTTAATGAGGAGTCTTCAGAACTTACTGGCTTATAACTCACATTTTGACTCTCAACATTTTTCTTCAGTTTAAACTGAGGCTTATATCTCAATTCTGAACAAATTAAATAATACTGAAAATAACTTCAGTGCTTTTATTAAAGCCAGTGATTTTTTTCAAACAGTTTCAAAATGCTGCTGCTACTTATGCTGTCACAAGCTTAATAGTTTTGGGTGCATATTAATGATTATATTTTTAAAAGACAGTAGGTTGAAACATCCCTATCAACAGAAATCTTCATTGAATATTGGAAATTTTCTGGAAAAAATGCTGAAAGCCAAGGTCGATATTCTGCAAAGATCTAATAAACAAGAAACATAGCTGAATTTAGTCCTAATTACTGGCTTAGATATGTGAGATATTATACTACAATTAAGCATGCAAAATTCTTGGGAAACTCTGAACTTAAAATTAAACAGGGCAGATGGAGACTACTCTTTCAACTGCTATTTCAAGATAAAATGATTTAACACCAGCACCTAAATATTACTCAGATTTTCAACACCTTAACAACTGAGGAATTCATTCCAGGCCAAAAAAAAGAAGTCTGTCATGATTCATGACAGCTAAGGCAGGAAAAAGGGTAATAATTGCAAAAACCTGCAAAGACCATGTCTTTTTTATTTTTTGTGTTGCTCTTACTTAATGACTGCCATAAAACACTGGCCTTGGGGTTTTATCAATGCAGATGAGCAACTCAAGCAAAACACCTGGGGTGGGAAGCATACATATTTTGAAATTCTATACAAAAATTATAAAATTAAAGAAATCATAAGACTCCTCTGTTTAACAACTTAAAAATCCAAGCACAGAAAACACACCAACTAATCCATCAGAATTACAAAAGGCAGGTACAATTTAGTCGTTTGAACCACTGTCATTTACAGAATTTATTTGCCTCATCAACACAGTTTATATTACAAAAATTGAAAAAAAGTATTTCTGGCACTTCAAAATTTTTCAAAATCAGCACCCAAACCCATGGCTGTACTTGCAGCGTGGATACATATCTTAGAGGTTCACTGTCCTCATCTACTGATCTATAACCAAAGTGAACAACTATGGCTCTGTCCCCATTAGAAAGTAACCTGAAACCGTAGAAATGGATCACTAGATCAAAGCAGCTGGTGCTGACACTCCTACGCTAGCTGTTCAAGAGGGTTTATTTTGGATTAGATTTCATCTGGTCTCCAGAAGCAAACATCACTATCACATGGACCATTCAAAATTTTCCAGGAATTTCATGATTGATGCAGAACTCCATGTCCCCAGTAGAGACAGAACAGCACTCTGCCCCTGCAGCAGAACTCACAGACTAGTTTTCTGAGAAAGAAATGTAGTTCAAAGACACAGAGCCAAGCAAGTGGTAAGGGGAGACAACAGTGAGATTTTCTCCAAAGCAGTTTTAATCATCCAAATCGCAATTGTAATGTATACATTAGAGTTAAACCCCACCTTTTCAAACCAGACTAATCAAAAGAGATGTCATGTCATAAACAGAATACTTGATGGCACTGAAAGACTTCAGAAAATTCTGTAAGAGGTCTTCTTAATGCCTCACAATTGAAAAACAAAATCATGATAAAAGACTATTTATTGGGTTCCACAAAAAACTTATTTCCTCTGTACCAGAATTCAGCAGAAGACATAAATCTAGATATCCCTATTTCTTAGGCTTCATTTCTCTTCACTTATTTACTTCATCTTTTATGTCCTATTTTCTGACTTCAAATATTTTACTTCTCTTCTTTCTACCTTATTTCTTCCAGCCTTTCTCTCGTTTACTTATTCATTTTCTCCTATTACCTGTGCTATTAAATACAGTAAGGGAAATGTAAATATTCTTGCATCTCTGAACTTTTAGACAGAGGTGTCAGTATTGTTTTTTCCCTGGAAAGTCAGATAGTATAGTCTGAGAAAGGTTTGTAAGCACTACTGCTGTGATTTAACTTCCCCTAACTCAAAATTTAAACAGGGTAAAGATGATCATGGGCTTACTGCAATGACTCAAATTGATCTCTAAATACTGTGCTAACCAACTATGGAAATTGAGAAAAATGAGATTAATGACACAGGAATATTAGTCTACTGTAAGACTGAAATTAGCCTGGTTCTAAACATCATCTCAGAGAACAGCCACAGGAACAAAGAAATACTAAGGAAAGCTCATCAAGGGATCTGTGGAATGCAATAACTTCACTAAAGAAACAGTAGATAAAATATATTTGGTGTATACATGCTTTTTACGTAAGATGTAAAGCCAGGAATATATTGCTTAATCTCTGCCCTTTATTTTCTGGGCTATGTAATTTACATTATAATTTAATCCTCTAGATTTGAGGTTATATGCCAGAATTTCTCCAAGAACTGTAAATTACAAATAGGATTTTTTTACCTTTTTTTTCACATGCAATTAGTTCATTAGTTGCTTAGAATAACCAAACTCAAATTCAGACTTAGCTAGTTTCACTGATGTTCAGTATACAAGATCCAAATAGATTTCCAGAAGAGTTTGCAAATGAAAGAATGGGCTTCTCCCTGAATTTGCTAAATTTAGATGAAAACAAACAAACAAAAAAAAAAAAACAAAAAAAACCCCCCAAAAAAAAAATCAGATCTCTTTAGAGCAATTCCTAAAGAAAAACTGTCTTTTAAGAAAGATAACACTATACAAATTTTCACATGTACATAATCTGAAAATTTTAAGTATATTATATTGCCCTTCCATTTCAGAACAAATATGGTCTTCATGTTTTAAAAATGTTACTTGAAAAGCAATATCAAAGATGCACAACACATAGAGGTTTTCAGGTTGCTCAAAAAGAAGTATTTCAAAACTTTTAACCACACACAGCCTGCGCTGTCCAAAAAAATCAATATTATTATGATAAAATAATGATCTTGTGAACATTAGAGAATGTTCACATAAAAGCAATAAAGAGAAAAAGCAAAGAATAGAGAAAAACTGAATGAAAAAAATCAACAACAGTTATGGAAATATACTGCTGAAGCAGAATTTGAAGGACCAAATCAACAGTACATGCATGGTAAAGTTAAGGAAAAGCACAGAGTACAGAAGAAAATCTTCTTACTCAGTGTTTGTACCTGACGCTACAATGCAGTCAAGGAGATTAGACCTGTTTACTTCTCACAGCCCAGCTAGAACATGCTCAGTAGCCCTGTCTGCTTATGACTAAAAGGATTTGGAACATATCTACCTCATCTGATTTGGACAGATGAAATGGATTTAGGAAATTCATTGAATTGGTACAAAACATATTTTCAGAAATCCATCATGCTGCCTAATGTAAATGGGACAGCAGAAAAAAATATTGCAGCATAACAATTTGTTTCTCCTAAAACCTTGAGTGCTTGCTCCAGCACATGCAGGTGCTTTATTTTTCCAGTGGCAAAATTTTCATTGCATTTTGCATCAAGAAAACAGTACATTCCTCCCTCTAAACTCATCCTCACACACAAGCTGATGCTTGGTCAAATTTTAGGGGAAGGAGACATAGAGCAGAGATTTAAGTCTTAGTAAATTATAAGCAACTAAAACCAGGGTTCTGGAACAGAAAGTGTCAAGCATCATTAACTACAAGCACTGCTACCTGTAATTCCATTCAAGACCATATTTCATGTATGACCAAGCACCTCCAATGCATTGTAAGCCACTAGGAATACAGGAAGGCTTTCTGCCAGCAAGACAAAATAATCCCATTTCAACAAGTTTGGCACAATGTCTGTTCTACATAAATAGACCGATTTCTTGGGGGTTTTTTTGACCCAGTATAAAAGTGGATGTTTTGACCCAATCAAAAAACCAAGAGAACATCTGAAAAATAACACCTACTTAGAAAGATAAAACATAAAAAAACATATACATGAAATCTACAGAGGGCCATGGCCACGATCCTCATGATACACTGTATCAAAATCCCTTTGTTGCTCAAAAGATGAACCATAAACAAACTACCCTGCTGCTCTGTGCTTCCCTCTGTGTGATGCACAAAGCAATCAGCAACCTTACTTCAAGCTACAACACGGACAAATCTTAAAAAGATGAAAATCTGCACCTCCTGGCCCATCCTCAGCTGGACAGTACCCAGTGTCCAATCAAGGAAGCAGGGAGAAGCAACCCTTTCATAAATAAAGTGACATGTGAACAGAGATACTGGTAATTGAACGCATTAAGATGCATTCTTCTGTTATATCCTTACATGAATGGGGTATTAAGTCATCTCCACAAGAGCATCTGCAAAAAGAAATCCAAAACAAAACAAAACCAAAAACCACACCACACAAAAAACCCAAACAAACAAACAAACAAACAAAAAACCACTCAGAAAAGCAGTGAGCATGGCAGTCCATATGCTCATTCACTGCAACACATCCCTGGGAGAGACATTAGCTTAGTCTCCAGAAACCACAGGCCACATTAGCACATTGCACTGCTGGGGACAGGGCCTTCACAAGGTCTGGGCTTTTTCTTCCTTCTAGTTTCCAAGGCAGCTCAGGTACAGTTCAGTTGTTTCATTCCATGCTCCAGTGTACAAGATAAAAGCTTATAAAAAGCTTATTTGAAGTTTATTCTTGCCCACGCACACCATTAATTTGAATCTCAAATTGAAGTGGAATGTCTACCTTGCCTGAGGTTGAAAAAGAGCTGTTTCTGTTTAAAGCATTACTGTTCCAGTAGCAATCATATCTACATACTTACTTAAATTACCTAGAAATACATTGTGCCTTGTAGAGTGGGTGGGTAGCATTAGTAGTCCAAAGGTGATGTCATCTGAGTAAGTCTTCTTTGGCACAGTCTTCTGAAAAACAACAAAAAAACCCATCGTTTAATGAAAATTAATCTGTTTAAAAAAACTTTTTGGGGATGAGCCCTTGATTATTTCTGTTTTCTCTCCTGCCACTGCAGTAATTTCATATGCGTTCTTAAATTGTCAAAAAATTCACTTTGTAATTTTCTATTCAACAGAATGATGTAAATACTCATGAAGGAGAACTTCAACATTGCACACCACCTTTTACATAGCTTTGGCACTGTCTGAAATCCAAACCTGTGAGACAAATGCAATAGCCCAATGGTAACACCAAATTTACAGATGTAACTACATCTACAAAATACCAATATTACAATTATTGCATTACAGTTGCTTCAGATTGTGTTATGACCTTGCAGAACATTAATAATGCACTATGCAAACTTCTGGAAAGAAACTGCATCAACAAAATCTTAACTGTGTGTACTATGGTTCAAAAAGGACACATGAACTACCTCAGCACACAACCTGAAACTCTCAGAGAAGATGGCATGCGACATCACAAGACTCCCCTCACCAATCAAACTCCTCTCACAAATAAAAAACCAATTTCATTAAGATGTCCTGAGCAAAAGCTAACTCTACAACAGAGATTTTTATACACAAACACTTTATTCAACAAAGAAAGAGCTCCCCACCTCCTACAGCTCATTCTGTACCACTAACACCATGCTGTATTTTAAACACACCTGCACCAACTTAGTAATATCATCTAACTGATGATAACCCTGCTAGAAAAATCTACTGCTACTGACCCACTGCTGATATTTTCCATTCAGCACTCCCATGTGGCAAAGCATATTCTTTAAGGCATACATAAATCTATTCCCTTCCATTGTATGTAAGGATTGGTGGATTTCCTTTGACATAAAATAGCCAAAACAAAGGAACTTCTAAACCCCTGTTCTTTACCACCTTGTTTCCCAGTACATATAACATAGAAAGAAGAAGCTCTCAGCCTGAGGAAGAAGAATGCCAATGTTTGAAGAAAATCTACTGCCAAGTCTAATTGGATAAGAAATACAGACCATTAACACCTACATATCTATTTTTCTAAGTGGTCAAATGAAATATGAAATGTTAAAAATCAATTATTTGAATCAGATACCAGCATGTAGATAAGAAATGGCAAAATATATTCTATAGAGCAGGAAGTTAAGGTGCATTTTTTAAAAAATCTATGCCAGTTTATGAAAGATTATCTTTAGTTCCTCTGTTGGCAACATGAAGTTTAATGAAACTCAATGTAAATCAACCATAAATCAAATTGTCTATATAAAGGCAGTACAAATTTAACTAAATATAATTTGGAAAAGCAATTTCAGTTATTTTAGTGAAAAAAGTTTGTGATCCTTTAGACTTGGATAAAATGGTAGTGTGTCAATCACCACTGATGGTAAAAACTTCTATAGTCCCACTCTCAATTGTACTGAAATTCATATGAAGTCCTTCAGCTTGTAGAAAAATTGTGTAATAGAAGGTAGCAACAGAGCAACAGGAATGAGATGCAATTTTCAGGCACAGATGCCTATTATTTTGTCACTCACTTTAAAAGCAAGTTTGAGTGACAGCTAAATTTTTTAAAGGGTTAAAAAAAAAATCTTAGTAGTAGAATTTGTGTCCTAACCTCCCTGCCAAACTGATCAAAACAGTTTGTCATATTCTCAAATAATTTTCCTGTCTCATTTTTTTTTCTTCAGAAGAGCTACACTGATAAACATAATTTGTAAGTTTCTATAAATCTTTTTCCTGCTCTATTTCATTAAACCTTCTAGTTACTCTTTCTCTTGATCCAGACTACTTTTCTGATCTCATTATGCCATCCAGATCCTGAAAAATATTTTGCTTCTTTTCCTCCAAATCTGTATATTATTTGGACTTGTTTTATGCTGTCTTTTGCTTCTATATTCTCATATTACTTGTTGCTGATCGATCTTATCATCTTTTTAGAAATGAGAATTTGTTTAATTCACTCACTATGACTTGCTTACTAACTTGAATCCTTGTCCCCCTTTCTGAGGTCATTGGCATCATTTTCTATGTCAGTGAAATTCAGATCACAAGCTTCTCAAGGCTGAAACTCTATCTTATTATCTATGAAACATCATGAAAAGCTCTAGGGCAGCACATAATGTTTAGCTAATGCTTCTGAGCTGGAAAAAAAGACTATACTAAAAAATGAAGTAGAACATTTTAACAACAAAAACAGTTCCAGAAAAATATATTATATGTAAAATTGCTATCAGTAGAACTACCATACTAGCTGTGAACAGTAGTTCCCAAACACACAACTGCTAGTAATATCTTGATTACACATAATGGATGTTGCTTCTGTGGATGGCAAGAAAACTTTATTAAATCACATTACTACATTAAAACTGACAGGAAAGTGTGTGTGTGTTTGTGGTGTGTGTGTGTGTGAGAGAGAGAGGGAGAGAGAATCTGCATTTCTATTCTGACAGTTCTTGGAAGCTGTGATTCATGCTGCTACTTGCTTTTCTATTCACAGTGGAGGAAAACCCTGTTTCCTTTAGAGTATTTGTTGTTACTATGAAAACTACTTTAAAACAAGCACAAGGTTAAAAAAAATTTTTTGCAGTCTGTTATGATATTTTTAAATGAAACATTTTAATACTTAAAACCAATCAATTAAAATTTGTGAAGATTATGAGTCTTGACAAATATATTTCATATTATACAGCAGAGAATTCTCTAGAAACGAAAGTAGCACAAGCTAATAAAGATTTCTTCACTTTTAGCATTACTAAGATTTTCAGTTTTCTAAACCAACCAGCAGGACATGCTACATTTCTCTACTGAGACTTCATAAAAATCTTCAAGTTGATTTCAGTCTGCTGTTTATTATGATAAATAAGTAATGCAAATACAGGCCAGACAGGAAAGAAGCCGAGAAATGCCATTCTAGACATAAATTCCGTTCCTGCTTTTCAACAAGTAACTCTGTGTTACAGGACAGAGGAGTGGGCTTACTGGAAATCTGATTTGGGAAATACTGTCTTTTGTTCTTATGCTGACAGAAAAATATTATTATTTTGCTATAATGTTACACTATGATATTGTTGGTCCCCCTCCCTTTCCAAACAGCCCAATATTCTTCCTGTCTCCTCAAGCCCTGATCACACAAACAAATCCTGGTCTCCTACCCAACACAGACCCAGTGCATGTTAAAAAAACAGCTCAGTACCAAAATCCATTGCATTATGTCTCATTAAAGAGAGGGCAGTGACACATTTCTCTATATCCAGCTTGCCCATTTTCCCAAAATCTGTGGTAACATTATAGTCTGTGATTTCCATCCCTCCTACAAACATGGCTACAATTGATCAATTATTTCAAAAGCTACTGGTGAATATGTAAGGAAAGAATGAGAGAAAACAAGGGAAAAGCATAAATCACATTTTCTTAGGAAATCAGGCTTAAAAAAAGGCAACTCCCTCCCTACAGCTTTTAATTGAGGAAAATTTCCTAGTTGTTTATTGAGCCAAGGAAAGAAGCAGCTTTTGGCAAAATATTTTTTTATCTTTTTACAACTTCACCTGTAGGTTTCAAATTAAGCTTTGGGGAACTAAGGTGGGAAAGTTACCACATTAAACAAGACAGGTTTTTTCTCCTGTCTTGAGGCTTTTGGATGACTGGTGAAAATCTAAACATTTAACATATCTCTAACAAGAGTAATCTGAAAAATTACACAGCTTCTACCTTAGCACACCAGCAGGAGTCTACATTCTCTGTATGCACAACCATCTTCTCAACAGCAACCTCTAAACTTTTGGAACACTGTTCTGCCAGTCAGTAACAACCAAAATCCAACAGGCAGTCACTAACATTACACTTAACATGCAATGAAATAGCCACCTAACACTTCAAATGCCCTTAAATGCCAGAAACTATTATTAACCACTTCATTAAAAACTCAGACATAAAAATGGAGACTTATGTTTTATTTGTAACAGCAGCAGGATTCTCAGAATTTGAAATATTAAATTAGCTGTATTAATGTAATTTGAGGTACCTTTTTTATGAGGCAGCTTAGCATCTCATACTTTCATTAAGATCATAATTTAAGATGTAAAAATATATATTTATTTCCTCAGTGTTTCTAACGTACATTAGGAAACTCACACATTAACCTCCCACAAGAGCCACTTCTTACCAGCCAGCCTGGCCTCTACATTCACAAATACTTGCCTCAATGAAGAAAGTGCTGAAACTTTCTGGAGATCTATCTACCAGTTCAGCAGATAATTAAGTGCTTGTGGGATCTTGGATCATTCTTCTGCAAGCAATGGAGATACACTCACAAACATGTCATACTGCAAGCTGAAAACTCTTGTAGATGAGGTCACTAGCAATACTACTCCCAGCTAGAAAGTACTTAAAATTCTGACACCATGCTGGGTGATCAGCCCATTCCCGGGTATTCCTCTTTTTCCAAGTGTCTCACAGCAAGACCACTACCATGCAGCATGGTTAGCAAGTTCTGTGGCTTGCTCTGGTTGCAGCAGACCCCAAAGCAGCAGTCTTCACTAAAACAGGGCACAAAAAGGGGATTCCATACAAAAGATCTACAAAAAGGATCCAAAGTACCAAAGGATCTTAAGTACCAAAGCCAGGGAGAGTTGCATCATTCAGCAAGACTTTTTTAAAACTTAACAGAGACACAAACTATGTAAGCAATCAGTGAACACAGTATTTTGCCCTCACCTGTTTCTGGAGTAAGGTTAGTACTCACAGTCCAGGTCCCTGTCCTTGCCATAGACATAGCTAAGCTTTTCCCTTCAAAGCAGGAGTAATATATTCTTTTAACATGCCAGCAGAGGGGAAGAGATGTGCTCTCATTTGTCCAGCAGCACAGGGTTACGGCACAGTAACCTGGATCACAGAAACTGGAAAGCAAATCTCTAGTCTGCCAAACAGGGTGCAAACCCTAATTTCTCAGCAGGCTCTCCATCACACTGAGAAGATGCATCAACTCCTAACTTGTCATTTCAGTGGCAATTTTCAGAATATGGAAGCAAAAATAAAAAGTAAAGCTTTACTGGACAGAGCAGCACTAGAAGTATGCATGCCTCTCTAAAGCAGCAAAGAAGAGATGTAATTCTTGGGTCCTAGTTTGTAATGGCATTCAAAATTTTAAATGGAACACAGGCCAGAATATAGGTATACATATCATATCCTTTTCCTCCAAGAAAACAACTGGCCTAATATATCTCTTTAGCCCAATTAGACTTCAATCATTTGTCTGCAAGGAAAAGTGAGGTTCCAGGCTTTGGAGTTTTGTTGGTTTGTTGTTTATTTTGGGCGTTTCTTTTTTTTTACAGGAGACATGAACAAAGCCTCTTCCTCCTCACTCCTTTGTGCTTCTGAACAAAAGGGAGAGTCACCACAGGGTTTTGGTCCAAGTCCAATTCCATAGGTGTGCCTGAGGTGTGGTTTGAACATGCCTTTGAACAAGTGAGGGCCTAATTTACAGATTGCCTAATTTATGAATAGTAAACAGATTTTAGATGCCAAGATGCTCGGTTATGATAAGATTCTGGAAGATGTGAATGAGAACAAAACTTCAGTGTTCAACTTTGGAAAACTTTACTAGTGAAAACCTAGAAATCCTCTAAGACAGACATCAATTTTATTTGGAGTTGGACACACAAAACCCATTTAAATAAATTTTGACTCCTCCATATTATTTTATGGATTTGTGTATATGGTTGGCCATATACACAACACAACATAAACCAAAACCATCTTAGAGGTACCTGCAAATATCCTTTTTAGTGGAACTCTAGAAAGACCTCTATAGAATAATTATGTCACACATATTTATTTTAAAAAACTACCTTAACTGGAGACGTGTCTTACTCTAAGAAGTGTTTTAACTAAAGCATAATAATCTAACACCACTTATCTTGTGGTACCAAGCTGTCATTATTGGTAAAATGACATTAGCTTCAAAACTGAGGCCTTCTCACATACTCTGAGATGATCACACACACAGTTTTAACAAAAAAGCATTGAAGTAGCCACATTTATTCCTAATTTGGCTACATTTTTATCATGACTATGAGGAACGCCCATAGTATATATTGAGCTTCAAAAGCATCACACTCCAAATATGTCATTATCACTCTTGAATCTCATATATATAACTAATTTTTAAGGATCTATATTTAATAAAATATTAATACTATTAATGATGATTTCATAATATACTCAGAACATCAGTACAGAATCAGGAAATTTATTCAGATTTTAACGACAAAACGCAACAGTTGGAAAGAGTCCAAAGTGTGCAGCTCTAAACTGTTGAAAGAATCTGTGAAACCTTGTTATTTCCACATTATATTAAATATATGACAACCACAGAGGACCAAAGCATTTTATGTATATGACTATATATTCTAAAAGTAGCTACAATAAAGAATTTATAATACACACAAAAAGTATGGTAAGAGAACACTAAGACTATAAATTAAAACACTCAGAGGTGAGGTATACCGAAATTAAAGTGGCTTTTACATGACAAAGGCATTTTGTGGCAGCAGCAGGGATAGAGAATTCAATCCTCCAGGGCAGCTGCATTAACCCTGAGTCTTTTTTTTCTTCTGTGATTTTGCATTTCACATCTTTTAAGTCCTACAACAAATAAACAGTGTAATGTCCGTCAAAGTTTCAAATTATTACAGATTCCCACTGAGTTAACAAAATAACCAACAATCCTAGTAAGTTCCTTTTCCCAGATGGACCACCTACAGAAGTCAGAGGTACCTTCCTAACAGATCTGCCCAAGTTTGCTTGTGCCAGAGCTACAGAGACACACTGAGATCTTTAATTCCAGACTCTGCTAAGGGAATGAAGATGTGCTTCCAACACATCTTTGTATTCTGAAAGACCACTAAATCCGAAATAGTATCAATGCTACTAACAATAATTCAGTATAGGCTTAAGATGAGAGAAACAGTTGAATGGTTTGGTGACTATCTGTAGTCTCACACTTTTTTTGCCTCTAGAGATAAAGCTACTGTAAAACAGCCACTGTTCTTCCACCAGCCTGGTGACTCTCCTGGTCTTGTGCCCCCCCTTCAGTGATCAACCAGTTCATTAACACTGAAAGGTTAAAAATACCTTGCAAAGTAAATAAACAGAAAGTGAGAATGGCAGGAACAATCACTACTAACTTTGCTATGCCACTACCTACTCACATCACCAATCCTCAGAAACAGTTCTACACCTGCTTTCACATTTGGCCTTCACAGTTTGCAGTGTTCATAGAGAAGCTAGTACTTTAAAAAGGCTGAAACACTAAAATGAACTTTTCTTTACTTCAGAGATCTACCAAAGCCTTTGCCTCGAGAAAAACTAACTCATGACAATGAGATGAAAAGGCACCTTTCAGCTGAAATTCCACTTCTTCTGAATTATGTTTTGTATTAAAAACTGTATTAGGATACTGATTTTCTACTCTAAGAGGAGAGCTATCCATAGTCTTCGTCTATAAAACTAAGCTGAAACCATGAGGCACTGACGACAAATTACATGTATCTCCTGAAGGCAAGCATATATAAAAAAGGAGCTGCTTTCAAATGAGGAAATTACCTAGTGCAGCAAACTGCATTTTTGATTCACAACTATTTTCAATACAAGTTTATTCATTTTTAATAAAAAATTCACAACTTTCCAAGTTGATAAAAATATTTCGTATGAAGAACACACGGAGAAGGTGGGGGGCAATACCTCTACTGCTATTTAATATCAACTCACATTTAATATTCAAATTTTTGCAGAAATTTAAAATAGGGAGGGGAAAAAGCAAAAGGTCAGAGGTCTTAAAAGCTGCAATTTCTTTTGCAAGACCAATTCAACCACAAAGATTCATGACTTCTGTGAAATTCTATACTAAGAAGCTAATTAACCAACACTGCAAATTAAATTTAAGGTAATTACCACTCAGTTTTTAAATTGCTTAGTACAAAGAGACTAAAGTAACCTACAGCAGAGGTTTGGGGGTCCTTAGGAGAGCAATAGTAATGAGAACACACTGCTTTCCTCACATTCTTTTATTTTACCTAAATGTGTTAAAACCTTCCCATGCAAGAACACGAAGCGGAAGAAATAAAAAACAAGGCATGGCTGAATGGCACCTTAAACTATTAAATATCAACCCGGAAGTTTGGGCTTTTTTCCCTGTTTGAATTGCTTGTTGAGAAGCAGTAACCCTTGCCTTACCAACAAAATTCTCAGACAAAGTTGCCATATTCTACAAAAGGAACCTAAACCAAATACATTATGTCTGGTAATATGAAAGCATGTCTGTAATGAGTTTGAGGAAGTGTCTTAAGTGGATACATATGAAAATATTTTAATTTATAAAAAAAAAATTAAAAGCAGAGTTACTTTCAAGTAGAATCCCTCTGTTACAACAATCAAATGCTGTCCAATTTCAAATAACAGGCCTAAACCCCACAGATATTTATAAACAAAGTCAATATTATTTCTGTAAAACTGAACATTGTGAAACAACTGCAACTGTTGATACTGAACTTTGCCAGGACTACCACAGTCGAGGTGTATTTCTCAAGTACTTCTTTCTCTAGAGTATTTGCTTAAACAATCCTCTTGCCTCCTGTCACATCTGTCAGCCAGAGAAATTATACAGGTTAAATATAACCACATTAAAAAGAAAAAACAAAAACATAAAACCATGGTAGTTAATTTTAACCTGGATCATTTCCTCAAGCTAGCTATGGGACACAATTCCACGAACCGTTGTGCTGGTGCAGCAGCAGCAAGGAAGAGGCAGGCCAGGTCAAGTCAATACTGCCACCAAAAGCATTGTTTGTCAACCAGTCATTTAAAAAAAAATACCTACTTTCAGGATTCAGAGCATCAGTTTCTATGGTTGGCCACTGTGCCTCTACATGCAGTTTCATATTCCAGCCAAAGCCATATCTGACTTTCCCTGTGCCCCTTGGTAGGTTAACTCTTATCAGCACATGAAAACAACGGCCTCACAAAAATCTCACTGCAAACATGTTTGATTAGTACATAAGCACTCCTCGTCATGGAAAAAAAACCATTTCCAATTTATATCGAGGCCTAAAGTATCTGGAATTTGAAAGTGAAACCAAGCAAAAATCCTGATCCACCTTAACCCAATCACAAAATTGAAGTACCACGGATTTCCAGTCCCTCGCTGGTCGTATTTCACACCTGCATGCATGGAGTATTTAACACACTGACTTTAATGTCGCAGGAACTCAGAGAAGGACCGGGGGCTACTGGGAATCCCGCAGGTTTTACGAGCGTGAACACGCTGCAGTTATCGCAATAAAGTTATCGGAACCAAAAAAAAAAGGGGGGGGGGGGGGAGGTAGGGAGGTGGGTTAAAAAAGGCTACAGTGCGTACGCAACCGCGCAGCTCCAGCCCACCTGCCGCGGGGCACGCTCCCGCCGCGGCCGGAGCCCGAGGCCCCGCGGAGCCGAGAGCTGTCCCGCGGCGGGGAGGGCCCGGGGCCGAGCGGGCACCGACCGCCGCCGCCCTGTAAAAACCCGCGCTCGCAGGGCCGCCGCGGAACCCTCCCCCGCGCGTGGGGCCGCGGGCCGGGCGCGTCCCCCCGGCGCCCGCGGGACGAGCGGCCCCGGGGAGCGGCGGCCGCGGGGGGAGGCGCCGCCCGCGGCTCTGCTCGGTCCGGCGCGGCGCGGCGCGGCCCGGTCCGGGGGATGCCGGGGAGTCCTGCGCCCGCCCTGCCCGGCTGGCGGGCGCGGGGCCAGGCGGGCAGCGCTCCCGACGCGCCCGGAGTTGTGACAGGAGCAAAGTGGGTCACCGGGCCTAGCGGGTGCCCCGCGAGCGCCCCCCGCCCCCGGCCGCGGCCGTGCCCGCCCAAGGGCAGCCGCTGCACTCCCGCCCCCCGGTCCACGGCGGGAGACGCACGCCGGCGCTGTCAAACTTCCACCGCTCCCCTCCGCGCCGCGTCCCCGCCTTCCCCTCGCCACCGCACACCGGGGCCCGGCGGGTCCGCCCGCAGCGCTCCGCGCCGCGCTCGCTGCTCACCTGGCCCCGCGCTGCCGCTGCCCGCCCGCGTTGCCCCGGCGAGTGCCGCTCCCCGCGCGCAGCCCCGCGCCCGCCGCCCGCCGGCACTGCCCGACTGAACCTCCTGCTCCTGCTCCTCCGGCGGCGGCGGCACAGCAGCACCCGGGCCCGGGAGTCCCCCCGACACCACCGCGCCTGCGCCGCCGAGCCCCCACCGCCGCCGGCCGCCGCGGCGCCTCGCGCCACCGCGCGTGCGCCGGCGCGCACTGCAACCCGCGGCACCCCGGGGCCGCCGCCGCCGCCGCGCGTGCGCAGGAACGGCGCACCGGGGAGGTGATCCCCGCTCCGCGCGCGCCCCTCACCGCGCCTGCGCAGGGGGGCGGTGGAGGGCTGCGTGCGCTGCGCAGGCGCGGTGGGGCGCGTGCCTCCCTGACCTCGCCTCACCTCGCCTCACCTCACCCCGAGCCGCGGGAAATGGCGGCGGCGCCGAGCCGCGGGGCCGCCGGGCGGGCAGCCGGGCTGCGAGCGGGACAGCGGGCACCGGGCTGCAGGCGCCCGCCGAGCCCGCCGAAGGGGCTCCGCTGAAAGGAGACCTTTCCCCGCCGGCACGGTGAACCCGGCACATAACGCGGTCGCACGCTCGTTCCCAAAGCGGAACAAGCGACATCCCGGCTCCTCTCTGGGAAATTCAGGGGTTCAACGAACCCGTCCCAGCGGAGTTCCGTGGTTTCTTCTTTGCTGTCCATAAACGGGTGAAATTCCCAAAGCGGCAGAGAGCAGACCTGTTTGCCTCAGCCCTTTTGTATGTACGAGGCTTGTCATACCGTTCGATTAATATGCGGCGACTATTTAAACATAATCCTGTCATGCCTGCAGCAGAGCATTGCGGCGAACCGTTTTCTGTAAAATAAAACGCTCAGAATTGTGTATTGTAAGTAATATTGTGTAAGTAATTCCAACTTTTTCTCTCAGCTGAAAGGGTTTTATTTTTCAGTTGATACCTGAATAGCAATGTATTTAAAAGTATCTATAGAAGTTGAATTCGTGTTTGCGTCTAGAACAAAATAAAGAACTTGACTGCAAATTGTCATTGATTTCCTTTCTGGATTACTTTTCAGGTAGTTCATTTGATTCACAACTGTGACCTAAGTCTTAGATACTGAAAAGGTACTGTAGGGTCAGGAGCTTCTTTACCAGTTACCTCCCAAAGGGCTAATCATGAGCTTTTCCACTGAAAGAATTCTGAAAAGCATTAGTAAAAATATTTATTTTTGTTACTTATTTATAATACTCCAATTCCAGCTTTTAGTTGAGGAAAATGTAACATAAGGAAAGTGAATAATATTATCTCTTTTGATGAAATGTAGTAGAGCTAATAGGGTATAGCAAGCATAGAACGTCCAGGAGAAAATGTGGGACTGTTTTCCAAAAAAACCCTAGTTATCAGAACGCAAATATGGCAAAGAAACCAGGAGGCTACAAATAACTTCTATCAAATTTGCCAGAAGATTTTTAGTAACCAGTGATAATTCTTCAGAAAAAGTAGGGATGCTGCACTATCTCACACCTTGCATGAACAAGACCATACCACCTACTTACTGCAATGTTGCAGTGACAAATTATTCTTTGACAAGATCAGAACAGGCAACACAGCTGTGCAGAGGATACACATTGGGATTTTCTGCCAAAGCTGTGGCCTAAGTGAGGTCATTTTTTTTAATGCTACTTCTCTTTTGGCAGTATTTTGTAGGATCCTGAAGGAACAGGCCAGCTTAGAGATGATGGTTTTATGAGACTATTCTTCTAGAAATAGTGTTGCTCTGTTCTTGCCATCAGAGTGACTTTGCTGTGCAATGATAGTTCCGATTCACTCACACGGGCTATGTGAGTGCCAGCACAGCTTTTAAACAATGCCAGATTGGGAGCAGCAGATTTCTTGTGAATTGGTGAATGGTGGGACTGCATTGAGCTGGAAATGCAGAAATTTCCAATGCACTTCCATTAACTATAGCCATGTTTCCTAGAGAAATGCCATTGCCATCCTGCACAATGTATTTCAGAGCCACAGAACAACCACATGTTTAGTGTGTTCCTTTTTGATCCACGCTGGCCTGTTCAAAAGAAGGTCTGTTTGAGGAAACTGGCATTGAAACTAAATTTCACATCACTCCAGAATACCAAAATGAGTGGATGTGGACTTGAAAGCCTGTCACAATCCACATAATCCTTGCAGAGCAAGGTTGGCTAATATTCCTGGAGCCTTTTCTTCCACACAGCATAACTGACTCCACACCAGATATACCTGGTTTTAACCTGCAGATTAGCTCGGATTTTATTGCTGCTTTGTCACATCTGATGGCTTTAATTACAACGGTGTGGTCACTTTGCTTGGACAAAGACAAGGGTACCAGAGGGGAGGTTTGGCTCTTTCCCTGTCGCTCCCACTGTCACACCCTGTGCGTGTGTCCCTGGCAGCAGCCACAGGCGTGGGAGGGAGGCTCAGGCTCGCTGCTGAGAGGAAGCAATGCTGCTTTTACAGCAGCCGGCTTTGATACTTGAAGGGACTCTGCAGTCGTGTCTAAAGTCCCTGATGACCTATTTACATTTAAAACTACCAGCTAGCGTTCTAGTTTGAAGTGGCAGATAACGGCAGATAAGGCATTGTCTCTGAAATGCAGGTACTAGTTATCTCTGAATCTGGAAAAGAAAAGCTTCCCGCAGTGGTATCTGCCAGTAGGTGTCCACCAGTAGGCTTACCAAAGGAGTAGAAAACCGTGTTTGAACTAACTTGTGTCAGAACACATGATCTTAGTTAATTTTTTTTTCAGGCAATACATGTTTTTATCTCAATAAAATATCTTACCGTGGAATTGCAAAATACCCGTGTTTAGGCAATATCCTCACCACAGAATTACACAAAATCTATACGAATTCTTGTCCTTTTTTTCAGATCTTTTTTCCCTTCAAAAATAATCAAATGCCTTTTCAACCTTTAAAAAGTGGCCTTTAGATCAAAAAGTGGCCTTTAGATTCAAATGATGAATTTTTCATAATGTGAATTATTTAGAAACGTTCCTAGTGCTTTCTGTTTTCAGATATCTTCCCACAAGTTTAGCTATCCCAATGAACCTGCTTGTATTTCACCAGTTTATATACAAGTATTGTGGGTAAACACCTGTCCTTGGAATTCTGAATGCAGCAGTTTACAATGGCTTTGAGAAACTTGCCTTCTGGAAACTTTCAGGCCAGCAAGTTGAGGTGATCATTAACCAGTAAACACACTGGGGTACTAGAAAAGAATAAGGAAATATAATGACACTTCTAGCATAAATTATTTCTAAAATAACTGAAGTTATTAAAGCATTTGAAGAACACAAGTACCTTTTCCTATAGTCTGCTTCTGCTTTAATATGTTATAAGAATTGCAGGACAAATTTTATTTAGCTTCTTCCTAGATCATTGTGATTTAAAGAGCTGTTGAATTAAAAAATACGTGGCAGTACAGTAAACAGAATATGTTAGTAAAGTTACCAGACACTTCAAGCACTGTGCCTCAGTTTCATTCCTCACTAAGTTTTTAAAACTGATCTTGTCCATTGTAGAGTTTAAATGATGGTTTTGAATCTGTAACATGCATTTTACTTTATTTAAACTAGATTTTAATTTAACACTAAATACTTCTCCACTCCTTAAGTAACATCAGGGAAACTTTTGTATATTTTTATTTTTACCATGCCTTACTATGTTCATTATTTTCATAGTTACGATTTAAAATACAATCTATATAAACCCCAAAAACCAACCAATGGAGGAAGAAACACAGACACAGAAAACACCAAAATGAACAGAATTTCTCTTGTTCCCTTGCAGCCTTTTGAGCAATTAGGATCTTTTGTATCTGACTGAAGTTAAATCAGCTGATGTGGCCTGTGGACCCTGGAGGTCAAAGGCAGGTGAGCCAGTTTTGTTAGTAGTGATGAGAGATTTTGAGGATACTCATACTCATTCCTAAGGGATTACAAGTTTCCTAAGGTCCTTATCTATGCAATGGTAAAATGCAGAATTGGTTCTCCATTATACAAATCAAATGAAAGTCAAGAAAGGCTACTCTTTTCTCTCTTCAGATCTTGAAATTTAAATTACTGTAATTCTAACAATTTCATTTGGTTGTCCTATTCCTTTTGCTTCTGGAAAAAAATGTTTGATTCCTGACAATTGAGAATAAACTCCCTCCCAAAAAAACCTGAAAAGAAGGAAAAGAGGAAACTTGTCTGAATCTAAAAAATTATTAAACATTCTGTACTAGTTCTCAGTGCTTTTCAAAAACATCTAATAGAACTGCTAACATACACAGAACTAATCATGGGAGTCCTTTGCCATTTCTGCTGCATCCTGTCACAACTTCTGCTACCATTAGAGAATTTACTGGGCAGTCGATAAACTAACAAGATTTCCTCAGTTTGCATAACTGAGACTTTTCCTGAGAGGCTTTTGATTTGTTCAAGTCAAAGGGGAAATAAAGGTAGAATAATCCTGTTAGACCACTCCTGCTGAGAAAAGAACCTGCAAACAGTGGACACCACTTTCTTAGTGAAACCCAGAGATCTCAGTAAGGTTGCACACATGGTGATAAGCATGCACAGCAAAATAAGTCTTTCATGTGTTTGAACAAAAGTGAACAATTAACTCTCACAAAGTGAATTAACAAATTGAGTAAGTCAGATGCTCTATGATTCCATTGCTTCCAAAAAATTGCTATCTCATTAGTCTCTTATATTTAATTTTTCTAGATTTTTTTTAATTGCCAGTTCAATTCTTTGTATTGAAGTATTCTACATCTTATGCAAGAATGTTTGACCAATTAAGATTAATTATAACCTAAACATCCTCTGGAGCATTTGTAAGCTTCTTTTGCATAGTGCTTTCCACAACTTTCTCTTAGCTTCACATACTTTTGCCTCCTCTGAAGACATTTCCATTCCTGCAAGTGTTGCTGCCTAATTAGAAAATAAAAATAATAACAAGCATCTTTGGAACGTTTTAAATGCATTTTAAAAGAATATCTAGTGCATCTCAATTACTTAAATTATTTGAGTAACTCTTGAGCTGGTAGTCTTAAAATTTTAGAGCTAGAAAGGTGTCTATGCCAATCTTCATTCAATAATATAACATTAAAATTAATTTTCCTAATTTGTCAATATTAGATTTGGGGAAACTTGAGTAACAAACAAATTGTTCAAGCATTTATAATTTGAGATGAAGCAAGAAAAAATTAGAGCAGGTACTAAATATTTATGTGATTCTGAATATGAGATTAGTTTAAGGAGGAATTACAGTACTTATACTAGTATTTACCAGACAGTTTTAAAATAATTAATGAGAACTGAAATATAAAATCAGTAGATGGCAGTCTTCGTCTATAAAAATACTTGCAAGGTAGAAAAGGAAAATGTTTTACTGAAACTTGATGAACTAAAAGCAGCTATTAATTAACTGAAAGCCACTGTGGAATTGCTTTTCACAAAAAGAAAATTAAAAAAAATAATAAATGTACAATGCTATTATACTCTAGCAACAGTACATCATAGTTTTGGTTCACAATTTCCACATATTTATGTGAATTATTTTCTTTTTCTGAGAGTACATTACTAGATACACTGTGTTAGTCCTGTAATTATTTTAGTCATTTCAACAATTCCACAGCAGTAAGTACAGGTAGAATCTAGATAGAGAAAATGTTTTGATCACATTAACTTCTTTATGTTGTGTAAACTGCATGCCTCATTTTTCTTAGTTACAATATGATGCTGGGCAGAACTCAGCAGAGTAACTTGTAAATTATGTACAAAAATATACATGTGAATGTCTGGTAAAGCAACAATTGCTGAAGTCGATACAAGGTGCCAAAGTTTTCTGAACCCAAATTCACAAGCACATTGACTCTCTATGGCACTGTAAGTAAAATGATTGGTGTAGTCCTATTAAATAGTTGAATAAGGTTGATTGTGCCCCAGTTGTGCCTAAGAACAGTGTGCTGTGTATCACAGGTTTCCAGAATTGTAGCCTGGCTGGGCTTGGAGGAGAGGTCACCTGATTCAACCATCCAGCTCAAGTAGCATCAACCTTGGGCAGGCTGTCCAGAGCCATCTCCAGACAGCTTCTGAACATCACCAAGGGAGAAGACTGTGCAACATTTCAGTTGTTCTCCCTCACAGTAAAAAAGTGTTCTCTGGTATTCTGAAGGAACCTCCAGCATTTCAGTTTGTGCCCATGTCCTCTGGTCCTGTCATGGGGCACCACTGGAAACACCTTGGCTCTGTTTGCTTTATACCCTCCATTTATAGACTTGATTTGGTCTCCCCTGAGCTTTCCTTCAATGTAAACTTCAAATGAACATTTTCCTGAGGTAAGAAATAGAAAAGTCATTGAAATCTACTTTGAATAAGAGGCAAACCAAACACAATAGCTGTTTATTAGGGATCCATTGCTGGCTTTTAAAACCACATGAGTTTATTGTCTGGAGCATCTCTCTTATAAGGAAAGGCTGAGGGAATGGGCCTGTTCAGCCTCAAGAAGAGAAAACTGAGAGGGGACCTGTTGACAGGACCTCATCAAAGTCTGTAAGTATTTGCAGGGAGAGTGTCAGAGGATGGAGCCAAGCCAAATTCTTGTCAGGGGTGCCAAGCAATAGCAAAAGATACAATGGGCAGAAACTGATGCACAGGAATATGAGGAAGAACTTCTTTACTCTGTGGCTGCCCAGAGAGGTTGTGGAGTCTCCCTCACTGAAGATAGTCAAGAACTGGCTGGATGCAATCCTGTGCCATGTGCTCTGGAATGACCCTGCTGGAGCAGGGGTGTTGGACCTGTGACCCACTGTTTTCTCACCCAGCCTGACCCGTTCTGTGATGCTGTGGTTCTGCAGCTACCACCACTACTGTATAAAAATTTTTAATGTATATTATAGTGAAACTATAGTAATTATTATAGTTATTCATAATAAATTGCATTTTTATTACAGTAAAACCATATTGTACTGGAAATGAGTGCTATGCTAGAAGAAGAAATGTATTCTGCTCATAATAGTCAAATTAATTACTTAATCAATTAAAAATTCTGAACAGTTTGATTCCAGCACTAAAATACATTTTTCTTCTTTAATGGCATGCCATCCTCATATAGGTGGCAAGTACCCCATATGCAAAACATTATCTATCACAAAACTGGAGCCACAAGATATTGCTTTTCCTATTTTTCTTGTGCACAAGAGAGAAAAGAGATACCCACAACCAATTGTCCATTCTTTCTGGCTTGAAATGCACAGAAAACTCTATCCAAAACAGGACAGAGAAAATGGGATTCAGAACTTCTTTATCTGAAGATTTATCGTCATTGCACAAAGTCTGAAGACTAGCAGAAAGTGTCTTTAGTGTTCAGAGTCATCGTTGGTGTGGCAGAGTGCGAGTACCCTTTAGTCAGGCAGAAAGGGAATGAGCCCTACTCGTGTAACTGGGACAAATGTTGAGACTGTAACACTTCAAATACAGCACACCTCCAAACACACCATGGCCCAGTGCATCTTCAGCTCAAGTGAGGATGTGTAACAGTGCTTTCCACTGTGGCCTGTTCAACAGTGTCTTTTAAATATCTAGCTTTCAGAGGAAATAGTTTTGCCCTAAGAGAACATCAAAGCCAAATATGGTGTAAAATGTTTCTCTGTGCCACTGGCAATCAGGCGGTAGGACAGCAATGTGGGTTCTATCTGATGTCAAAAGAGTAGAAAGTAGAAAAAGGCAGTTGTGTGAGTCAGCAGACATTGCTATTCAAAAGATTCTGAGGGTTTTTTTAGGAGCATGTACAGTAGTGACATGTGCACTGCTAATCTGGATGGATATCTCTCACCACACCTGTACATATCAGTAGCTTTCCTATCAGTCTCATTAAAGCCAGCTTCAGCTTCCTTTAATTCTTCAAGATTCATTCATTCATATGGTTTCACTAGAAACACAAAAAACCCAAACCAACCAACCAAACAAAAGAAGTCCACCTTTTGTTCTCCAGAGTCACCAAACATTTTAAATGCATGAAAAGTAATAAGCAGATGTAATGTAGAACTAATGAAAGAAAAATATGTATTTATTTCAGAAATTAGTTAAATTTGTCATAACTCTTGGTAAGAGAGGGGGAAAAAAATGACTTTATTTAGTTATAACTATACAGGAAAATACAGAAATACAGGGGTGGATTGCTACTAATAATTCAGAATGGTAATCTTCCTTACACTGACTGGCTTCTTTATGAAATTCTGTAAGTTAATTATCTGTACATGTTAGATGTCATACCACTTGTCACTATCTGCATTGAATGTTTAATTCAGGATCTTTTTCAAAATAACTAAGTGAAAATCATTAAAATTAAACGATGAATATTGAACAAATTTTGCTATAGGAAGTGTTAATTATTAAAGTGCAGAGCAAAAACAAGTAGGCAAGAAGAGGAAAAGGTCTTCTCAATTTGGCTTCCTCTGAGGCCATAATTTTTCCAACTACCTTTTGAAGTTTTATTGCTCATCCGAAAGTGCAGGAGCAGGAGCAATAATGCTGAGGCCAATTCAAACCATGACCAGCCGATACAATGTTAAAAATTTTGGCCCACTTCTAAACCGAGTCACAGAAGCACAGAATGGTTTGGGTTGGAAGGGACTTAAAGATCATCTCCTTGTGAGTGATTAGTTACTTTCAATATAATTACAACCTCAACAACATAATTTAACACAATTTTGGTGTGAAAATAAACTCGGAGAGAAGAGCTGGGAAGATTGTAAGGGTAACTTGTGCTTCTGAGTAGAGTTTCTTTCAGTCTCCATCAAAAGCACTTGAGTTTTCAAGTGAAGTGTGACCCCATTTGCAATTAAGTCTTCTTCCAAACGAGAACCATCGTGCATCTGTGTTCTTAATAGCTAAAAAAGAATGCCATTATATTTTAGTTGAATTTAAGTCACAATATTTCTTCAAAACGTGCAACTTGTTCAGGTTCCTTTTATCAAGGGAAAAGGAATTCTCTTTTTTTTTTTTTTCAGATGGTGAAACACACAAATCACAACATATTCTGGAAAAAACACAGGAGTCTTGATTGGAAACATTCTCATTAAAACAACTGAGTGGCTGAGGGCCTTTATGTAGAAGGGAAAATTTGCTTAACAGGGTTTTAGAGGCAATGTCTGTTGTGTGCAAACAGTGACTCTTTTACAGTTGAATTACATGTGGTTGTAAACATCATAACACTAGGAAACAAATACTTTTAATATGCTTTTAATATAATCAAGATAGTAAAGACCTTCTTAACAGATTATGGCTTAAGAATATTTACATTCGAGTGATTTCTAATTGTACATTAATAATGAATAATTATTGTAAGGAAAACAGTATGTCCATGTACTCAGCATTCCTGCAGTTTTAGTTCTAAGTCAGGAATCTATAATCCTGAAAAATAAGATAGAGCATTAGCTGTTGATATAACTCTAAGTTGATATAACACTTAAAAATGATGGCAGAATACATTAGAAAATACATAGTATTGATCTACATTTTTACATCTCTCCAGATAGTTGCAGGCATTGAAATTAAATCCTGAAGTTTGCACTCAGTTTCAGTGTGAGTGTTTTATCTTTATAAGATTAGGGAGTTACCTTCAGGATGTCAGTTTACTTCTCACTTTACTTACTACATTCTTTTGACAGGTAGTTGACTCAGTTCCTTCTTAGGAAGGAACTTGTCATCATCAGTACTTTCCAAATTGTTTACAAATGTGGGATATTTTCCATTTCTTGCTGCCTGAAACACCTCTGTGCTCTCTGTTCTGGGAACTGAATACCTACAGCTTATATTCACTTCCCCTGAAGATAAATGTAATTAACTCATGTAAGTGTATTTAACATCTGGGAAAAGTTTGTGGGTGGAAATCTAAGCCAATTACAAAGTTAAAGGCTTTCTGAGACAACTTCTCAACAAAAAACTTGTGGTCGATTTGGATAAAAATGAACTAATTTACATGTAGATCATGATCAAAAGCATTAAATAAATACCTCCTTAGCGAAAACCCACCGATCTCCTTCCATTACGTGGCTGAAAGACAAATATTTAATAAGTTATATATTCGGTAAAACTGAGAGAATTAAGTAACAAAACCCCTAACAACTTGGTGTGTATAGAAATTAGTGAATTTCTCAGCAGTGTCATTGTGATTATTGTCAAAGATAGACCTAAGATAAGTTATTGTTTAATCTGTATCTACCTCTGGAGGGTAGTTATACACTAAAATTTACTGCAAATCAATTGAAGAATGAATTTTCTATCTTGTATGAGTTTATAAGGGGGAGAAAACTGTAAGAAGTCACTTCAAGAGATTGTTAATCCTTATTCTTTTTGCATTTTCTTAAAATGTGCTTTCTGACAGTTGGAATTATTGCACTATATGTGCTTGTTGCTATCAACAAACAAATACATGTCACTCTCAATGATTTTCTTTTTAGACTGTATTCTTTGATATAGGCAAGGACTTTTTCTCTTTTTACTGTACTGTTTTTCAGAAATATTTTGCACTAGTGAGGGACTTGATACAACTTTTATTAAATCTGATAAAAATTTTTTCCTGGGCTTAATATGGATTTGCCTTTTACTCTGGAAGCATGAATGCACCAATGTTAATATTACCCATAAATTTGGCCTGTCATAACAACTCTAAGAATCCAAGCCTGATACATAAGAAATATAACTATACAAATCTCTGGTCTTTTCATTTGAATTATAGAATAATTTAGTTTGCAAAAAGGCCTTTAGGATCATTGAGTACAACCCTAGCCACATTTTTATTTAAAGCCATCAGCCACTTTCTTATTTAAGCAGAAATGCCAGAAAGTCTTATTGCAACCTTCTCAATTTTGCTAAAGTGAAGTAAAAAGGCTCTGTGGTGTAAAAGATGAACACAGTAGATTCAGTCTCATGAGAATTTCTGCATCTAGTTTCTTACCTTACTGGTCAAAACAGAAGGAAAATGGCAAGGTCAGACCTAGCATAGCGTGTAAGGGTGGAATCATATTTATATCATTTATATCATTTATATTATTTATATCATGTGCAAACATACCCTGCTGAACAATGCTTTACAAAGATTTTCCAAGATGCCATATTTTCTAGAACTTTCTCTGGCAAATAGAGACGAAATAACCAATGACTTCTTAAGGCACAGAATGGTCTCATGTATACACAAACCTAGGAATATGATTTTTTAAAAATTCCCACAATGCCTTTATTTCAATACAAGGAAATATCAGGAGCAGACCCGGAGATGTCCTGTAGGGTGGAGTGATCTAACTGAAGAAAGTATCCTTTATCACAGTAATTCTTTCTGTAATTCAGTTATTTCTCTACTTTTTTTTTTTACCTCTCACCACAAAACAAAAAGAAAAAAAATTAAACAAACCATACCCTGTAGAAGAAGTAGCCTCTGCTTTGAATCACTCCAGGTCCTTGAAGTTCTTCCTGAAGAAAAAAGTATTTTAAATTACATCTACAGCTGTAAATTAATACATAATGAGAGGCTGTTTATGTATATATATAAAATATATTTCTTCAGTACTACATACGGTCTTACTCCCTAAATGCTTTATGTGCATTCCCCATGTCAGTAACACAAAGTTTATGTTGTCATGTAGAAATGGAAGAGAACATATGAATGGAATAAATTCCACCTGAAGTTTTAGATCAGCTCAGATTGCTTCTGAATGGCGCTAGAAATGAGGAACAGCCTTTGCCTCTGATTTTCCAGGGCTCACTACCCAGGCACAACAAGAGTGTGCTCATGACAGCAATCTCTACAGAGAGAGTTGCTTTCTGCATCTTGCAGGAGGACAAAAATACGAAGTTTAAATATCGGAAATGCAAAGTTTAAATACAAAGTTAAAATATCAAAAATGCTTGGGCTTCTCCCAGGAATGAGACCCCAGACTGTTCCCAAAGATGTGCCATAACCACCCCTCTCACATTAAGTCCCCAAGAGCAGTACTTGTGATAGTCTATCCTGTCCACGCTGCACACAGGGTGAAACAGCTGCCTAGTGATCCACATAGCAAGGAGGCTAACAAATGATGAAGACAATAGAAATTCTATTAAAATACAATAAGTAAAAAACATGAAGTGTCCGGTGGCTTTAATGAGACCTTCATGATTACAGAACACATAAGCTTAATCACAGTGTTTTATTTGCTTCTGTTGGCGTCAGAGAGAAGTGATGTGTCTGCCCTGCTGGTGGGGAGACAGTAAACTTGAGAAACAAAATAATTTTAGGGTTATGCTTACCAGAACATTAAAATGAAGATGGCTTTTATCTAGCAATGGGGATATTTCCCAACTAAAAACTGGGTTGCTGTGATCACTTGGTGAAGTGATCATAAGGTGAAGTGTCATAGAAAGGAATCACACCTGCTCTCTGCTAATGCTGTGAGAATTGTGTAAAACAGGATGACTCCCATCATTTCCAAACTACAGAAGTAGATTCAATCCAGAGAAGCTTTCAAAGGAAGTAGAGTTTAAACTACACATAATTTTTGAGTCTTATTTCTAATTCTGACTTCAATTCGTCGCATATAGCATTGTATTCAGTTTCTTACTGTACATAAAACATCTGTATAATTTTTATTTCTATTGTAATTCTAGCATTATCTGCATTTGAAACATCCATCTTGGATTTATAATCTGATCACTACTATAATTTTTTATATTTCAAAAGGGTAAAAATTTTTCTGTACATTGCCATTTGAGTCTTATGGTATTCATATGTAATATTTTCTACTTTTTCTATTCAATGTGTAAAAAAAAACGAAAACAGGAACAAAATAGGCAGCTGCTGCAAGATTAAGAAATTCATCCAGAACAGAAAGAGTAAAATTACTAGTGAGAAACTGTGATTTATGTTAATGTCATTTTTCTCTTACAACCAGACCCTTCTTAAAGATTACACGTTCTTGTTTGAGTTCATGTCAGAAGTTTGGTATTAGTAAACACCTGAAGCTAACAATCTGTCATTTTTGTAACACCTGCCTTCTAAACTTCTAAGGGTTTGGAGATGTCAAAAAAAAAAAAACCTGCCATAATAAATATGCAAGTTTATTTACAAACCTGCATGTATATATGTACACAGAAAAATATGTATCCATGAAGATGTATGAGTACTTAGAGTTTTATTTGAATGCCCGCCCTGTAGAAGGTCTTTTGCTCAGTCTCTTATATTGACTAGCCAAAATAATGCTTGAGTCTTCTTTCTTAGATCATATTCTATCAGGCAGGCTGTGGCTCAAGAGGAATCAAAGCCGTGATAAAATCTGGTGCTGTTTCAAATTGGGGAGAAAGAATGAATTTAATAGAGCATGTTTCCTCCATCACTCATCCACCTTTTCAATTCCTTATCTAGCCAGGAAGAGAGGTGGATGTGTTTATGTACAGCAGGTTCTGTTGTTCTTCCCAATATGAGGAAGAAGATAACAGCAAGATAACCCTTCCTGAAGCACATTCTGTGACATCAAAATTTGGGTAGACCAACCAAAATATAGAAGCAGAAAGGTCTACAAGGGCATTTTGGGAACAGATAATGAATCACAAAGTGTAAGAACATAAGCATGCAGAGTTTCAGTTTACATACGTCCAGTTTGTATCTCTTCAGTCTTCTCTCATTAAGCTGAGGAACGAGTTGCAGTAAAGGATGCAGGACAGATGACTGAGAGGACACGAACACACACACATGAGCAACAGTGGAATTTGGCCCTTATGATGCACAAAAAGTCTCTTTCTGCAGTATTGACTCATGGACCAAACATGCTCCAATAAAGGACTGAAGACTGAGAAACTGATTAATTGAAAAACTTATTTTTAAACATTTTGACTTGACAACAAACAGAAATCAACATTTATATTGACACTACACAGAGTGATGGAGGGAAAAGCTGTGTATCCTCACCTTTGCTAACTGAAAGTTAAGAACCATTTACAGACTCCTGGAATTATGCAAACTATGTTCAGTCTCTATGAGTGGTACTGAGAATATTGCCATACAGTATTCCTACTAACACTTCTGCAATTTTCTACTATAGAAGTTCGCAGCTTCAACCTCTGTTGTACTGAGAAGTTCATTTTACTTCAAAATAAATGGCAACAAAAAAAAAAATTATTTTTTGCTAAAGAACAGTGTACAGTAGAAATCCATTCTCAAGGGACATTTGTAACCATGGCACTGGTCAGTCTATCTAAGCTCTGATCATGAAATTCCTTGTGTTCAACAAGACTTTTAGCTTGCAGACAGCCTAATTATGCACAGTGGCATTGTGTGCAGTCTAAGTACTCACCCTGGAAAAACACAGCTATGTGGGATTTTGGAGAGAGGTCCACAGGAAAAATTAAAGTGTAAAAAACCTGTGTTCCATTAACCAATTTAAACCTTCCACTCATGTAAATGTAATTTTAAAAAAATGCATTTTTGCTACAATACTTCTTCGAAAAGTAATGCAATTAAGAGAATTATAATATATGAAGTAACCAGAGTTATCAACGTGCTGTTTTACTTAATAGGTAAAAAGAATTTGCTTATTTGTAGCCAATTTTGTGCTATCTGCCTAAGGTAAGCAATATAGGATCGTAATACCTAAAAAAAGTAGGAATCTGCTGTGATTGAAGTACTTAATGAACATCCCAGCTATCCACCTGGGCTCTGTCTTGCAGCCAGTGGAGAGAACTTATAAAGGTGAGAATGATGGATCTCACCTAAGTAAGTATCTCTGAGAATGGCTAGAAAATTGTCATTTGAACAGCTAAACCAAAAGTGAGAGAGCAGTGATCTCTGGGAGCAGCAGCAATGGTATTCAGGATGGTGCAGTGGAGTGCAGTAACCTTTTTAGAAGGAGCAGCAGCAGAAATAGCTCATTTCACTGTGCCTTAATTGCCATTAAAGCCTCCAAAGCTGCTGTAGCATGAAAGCATTGACACTAATATGAGCAATATCACTTTCTAGGAAACACACCACATGCTTCTGAAGAAATTTAAAGAACAAGGCAAAAATGGACATTGGCATGTAAGAATGATTGTTAAGAAACAAGAAAATATGAATACGTTTAACTCAAAATCCTGTGGTGCATAGATGCAGAGATAACAGATAACAGAGCATGTTTTGCATCTCAAAAGCAAGACTGGATCACATACTTGGCTTGTTGGTTTATGAGAATACTTTTAGAGCAACAATTCTTGGCCATGGTTTAAACTATGTTTTTCATTCAAAATATATTCCAAAGTCCAAGTGAGACTTAAATACTATTTTGGCTCTACATATTTATGACATGTGCAAATGACTTAATACAGTGTAATTAAAAATTAATAAAAATGCTTTCAAAAGTATCTAATAGTTATGGTCACGCTCTCAGGTTCTGTAAGTCCACATTGTATCACTGCATGTGCTATGTCCCAATACCCAAAAAAAGTATTTGTTCTCATTCTTAAAATTTGAAACTGCAAGATTAAGATTCAGTTGGGTTTCCATGAATGTTCGGGTGAGTTTGTTAGATTTTTTTTCCACAACTGTACAGTACTGATCATCCTCTCCCATATTACTAAAACCCCTTTTGTACTGTAAACGTGCAACTCCCAGTCCTGAGCTTGCTATACAGTTGGCAATATTCCTTTTGCTATACTGCAAAAAGGAATATTGCCTTGGTTTTGCATACAAGCACACATGTACTCACTCATAAGGAGGTGCTATGCCACTTACCATGATGTCTGAGTTGCCCGAGTCATGAGTCTTAGAATAATGAAATAAGAACTGTTCAAAAAAAATTAAAAGTGGGGTTTTACTACAAAGCAGGGCAAGAGTTTTAAGATTTTCTTGCCTTTTTTAGTGTGATTGTAGGACATATATAGACATCTTACCCTTTTAGTGTTGTCTTTCTCATCTAAACCCTGTGGGAATAATAGTTGGTAGAAAGGCTTTTATTCATTAAAATAAAAAGAACAATTGATAATTTTTATTAAATACATAATCTTTTCAGCACTGGGTTGAAATTTCCTTCTTCCTTGGCAGATGTATTTTATGCCTTTGCTTATCAATCTAACTAATCATTTCAAACTCTGTGGAGAGCATTGATTACTCTGCCCTAGAAGAGTTAGATGTGTTTAGCAGTTGTTCCCTTGTTCATCTCCTTTACTTAGGAGATTCACTCTCCTAAGTAAATTTCTTTGTCTGTTGAAAATTCATAGTTTTTCTAGTCTAGAGCAATAAAAACACCTAACACTTTGTACTCAACCTGGAGATAATTTTCCAAATATTGATGTATCCCTGTTGTCTTTACAAGGTGTTACATTCTGACACATGGCATTTCACAGTAAAAACTGATAGAAGTACTTCCAGTGCTGAATGACACTTTGCATTTTATGTCCTCAGAATTCATTGTAGAGAATGGCACAGTAAGAGATCAGGCTTCAAAAATGCTAAGCAGCCTTTTGTGTGTGTTACCTGTGGTTTCTGGAGAAATCCCATGATCAAAAAACAAAGTTCTTCCAGTGTACTGGATACCTGATGCAAAGAAAACAGGAACTCAGATATCACACTTCCAATTCTACTACATATAGCAAACAGTATCCAAATAGTAGAGTTACCTCTGTCTGACTCACCTGAGGCTGAGAATCTGTGGACAGGTAAGCAGAACATGCATCATCTATCTGTAAGAGTTCACACAGTTTTTTTAGGAAGTCAGAGTAATAAAAATGAGCGAAATATGCATATTTTCAGAAAAGTAAGTGCAGCTAATGGCATGGCAAGCTTGCCTACTGTAAGACATCCTTATAGGTCTATTCATTAAATACCTTGCATTCAATGGGGGAAAGGGCCTTAACCATATGAAAAAAAAAGAAAACAACAGCAACAACAAACTTATATTTGTATGATCTGAACAAACATACGTATCTGTGACTCTTATTCTGTACCCAGCACATACTCCTCCTAACTGCAAACTTCTCAGACTAAGTCATATTTTAAGTTATAATTGCAAGCATCTGGGGCATGAACTATGAACTTGAATCTCTTCTGCAATATCTTTGAATTATACAAAACTGTGAAGAAAATAACAGAACTAAGGCAAGGGATTCAAGGATCAATCCTCAAACACAACTCTTTCAATTGGATTACTGCATCCCTACAGGTGTATGACACACACATCCCTTGAGTGATTATGATACGTGCTGGCACATCTTATGCACACCACTCAATTTGTGCCAGAAGTTTCCTAACACTGTGTGAAGCACCATTACTGTTTGTCTACACCAGTCTTTTCAAATCTGTCTTCATTCCATGCTGTCATGGTCTTGGAAGTACCAAACAAGTGATTCCTGCCCATCCTCTCCCTAAGGTTCATAGCCTTGTATTAATTACATCCTCCTTCTGTCTCTTTTCCAAGATGAAAGAACTGATTAATTTTTACTGGAGTTATTAATAGAGAAGGAATAAGAAATGGAATAACAGGTATTTGAGTTCAGAGAAATAATATTACCAGCGCTGAAAGCTTGGAGTATTCTGTAAGGAAAAGTCTCCAGTACTGCAAATGAAGTTGCACAGTTTAATAATGATGGCAGAAAGCAACTTACAATTTTATTAAGTAACTTCAAAGTTGTATCCTAGTAATCTCAATCAGTATATGCTATTTTTTTCCATGTAATGTTTGTTAGTGTTAGACGAAAAAATATTTTTGCCACTCATGTTGTTCACAGGCTTTCAAAAATATAGTGGTTTTGGGGGTTTTTTTGATAAAGCAGGCAATGTAATTGTTCTTTCAAATTTTTTATAGAGAAAAAGCCCTAAGCAACATGCATTAGCAAAGAAAACATTAAAGTAAAAAGAAATTTAAAAAAGTAGTGCTTATCTGAGCACTTCAGAACAAGAGATGATTCATTTCTCCAGAGACAATCTATGAAAAAGCATTAGCAGATATAGTGGAAAAACTAATAGCTAACAGGATTCCCTTTTCAAATAGGTTTTGTTAGTAACACATCCAATCTGTTCTCTTTTTCCTTCATCTTACACGTGTTTGAATGTGTTAGTCCAGCTTCACTACTTTCAGAGTAAGAAAGTACAGAGGAAGAAGTCAGCAATGAATGAGATAAAATCAAGCTGAAGTAATTTTGGAAGCTTATGTTAAAGAAAGGGCTGCTTCTTCTTGGGGATTGTTTGTGCTTGGGTTTTATTTGTTTATTTACTTGACACAAAGAACTACCACAGTTCAGTAGCAGAACAAGCCAGAGACTGCTTTGCAATTGTTCAACACAACTGTATCTTTCAGCTAAAACCTTTGCAGGCAAAGCAAGGGCTGAAGAAAAGCCACCATTTCTGTTAATTCATTTTTTAAAATTTAATAGTTTCTATATTTTATGCTTCTTCTCCAAAATTTTCTCTCCTGTCTCAGAAATGTGGCCTGAGGGTAGAAGATTGCAAGTTGCTTGGGGTTGGTTAATTAACATAAAGAAACAAAAGGAAGTAAGAGACAAGTAATGAAACAAAATACTTAGTGACAAAGTTCTCAGATTTATAAACTCAGAGCCATTCCTGGAACATACTAGGTTTATTTAGAAGCAGGGTCTCTCCTGAATGATCCACTAGTAAAGTAGCAAAGAGGGAAGAATTATTACTTACTTTCACTTTATGAACCCCAGTGACCTAGTATGAGTGAGTAACTAGGTTGATTTAGGGTATATAAATATATATCTAATTCTCTTTCTTTAGACACTCTCCAGTCCAGCATAATTCTAGTTCTAATGGTAACTTTTATATTGCTTCTATTGCAAAACTTTACAATATCTAGTATCTTATGCATACTGTTTTCTTCATTGAAATCAACAGGACCTTCGTTTTGGTTTCCAGGCACCAGAGGGACAAATCTTAAAGCTGGCAAATCTTATCAAGACATGCAGAAATGTATAAAACAGCTTTTTAAATCCAGAATGTAAGTAACTAACTTTCAAAAACTCCTTATAGTTGTCAGGTTCTTGCTTCCCAAGAGACCATTTTTTCCCAGGTGAACGACATCACTAGGGCTCATTCAAGAGCCAGTCTAGAATAGGTTAGGTTTTGAGCCACTATGTCCAATATGAACTGTGGGAAGATGACAGCAAGCAGAATGTCTCCTGTAATGGTCTCAGTCAGAAGAAATTTACTCTCTGCATCTGCCCCTGTGATGAGTCACTTATTTTCCAATGTTATCAAAAGCTACTAAATTAAATGTCAACACAATAGTTGACAGTTGCAGCAACACCAGGGCATGCAAGTTGCAGGATAAACCCTCTCCACATGTCATGCCCTGCCACTCCATCTGTTCCCAAAGGGCAGGGAAGAGCCTGTGCTAACACATGCGTCACACTCCAGAGTCAAAACAAACGCTCATTTCAGAGATGAGGGCGGAAGTTATGATACCAATCAGCAGCCACATGTTAGAGGGGCTAATTGACACAGAACAATGTCCTTTGACTAGTAAATTGAGAGGCTAGGATAGGATTGAACAGCGTCCCAGCCTTGTGTGCTGAGCAGAGGATGCAAGAAGCAAGACTGGACGAGTTGAAACAATTCCCGAGTATCATGTACAGACTATAAATCTACCAGATGTGAGGAACACTGTGATGCTTCCAGGGACAGTGTCTGCCTGGTCATTGACAGTTCTCAAACATAGCTCTCCATTGAGACAAGACAATATCTTCTCAGAATGACATCTCAGCACTTAGTCCCAACATCCTCCTGAAGCAGCTGTTCAGATTACCTGGAAAATTAGATATTTCATCTCCTTGCTGATGCCAGGATAGGAGACATACAGGAAGACATTCTGGAAGAAAACACAGCTGAACTCTGTGCAAGAGAAACCCTGGATAGTGAGGTGGGACTGTAGCAAGGATGGGCACAGAAGAAATGGGAGAATACCACATGGCAGATGATGCTTACCTCTTTCAACAGCTGCAGATCCTCATCTGATTCGAGTGCTTGGGATGGCATTGGTGCACCTGGAAGCACAAACTGTGCTCAGCAATGCTGTACCTTAGCAAAGGTCATTTGTGTAAGTGTCCCAGGTCAGACATACCTAGCACATTTCCACCTCTGCAAAGGCTGAGAGCTGCTTGGTCCAAGGAAGTCTGTGACCCTGGGTGCTCTGTGCTTTGTCTGGTAGATTTTCCCTGCTCTCTTTCAGCAACACAGCAGGATGCTTTATCACAAGTTCACAGCAGATATGGACACTCACATGTCTGAACAATAAACAGTGTGGAAGTTACTCAGGTCTCACTGAGAGCTGCTCAGAAAATCACAGTCCAGTTCCTACCACCTCGAGTTTTCTGAGCTCTGCTCACCTCCAGTGTATGCACTGTGAGTTGAGGACTCTACTTCTTGCCTTCCTGCGTGCTACAGCTGCAGAACTGAACATGCACTACACATGTAATGTGTGATTGCATATAAATAGTGCCCGTGATATGAACATGTTGTTTTGACAAGGTGATAGACAGTACATCTGTAACTGGATTTGTTTCCTCTGTCTTGCATATGTGATGTGGAAAAGCTTGTCCCTCAGTAGATTAAATGTATTCTTAATTGCATAACGATGCAGTGAAGCTGTGCTTAACTTGGGGGCGCCCCTTTCTCTATCTCTACCCACCCAGGCTGCAGGCATGGAAGTCACTGTCCCAACATCCCTTCCAGCTCAATGTCCAGAATATCCCTCTTACCCCTTTGTTATTTTACCTGGCAGCGTATTTCTGATAGCAGTGCATTGTTAGAGTCTCTGTCAATAGCAGAAATGAGCATCCCCAAATTGTGAGTGTGTCAGACACCACGCAATGGTGTCAGTGAGGGGATGTGCTGTAACTCCCATGGGAGGGAAACTGGTGCTGCACCTCGAGACCTACATAGAATGTCCAGTGAGCAGGGAATAAATGCCATCATGTTAATTGTTTTACATTTGCTCCTAATAACAATAATCACAACAGTAGTTATTTCCAGGCATTAATGGAACGGGATGGATTTCAAAACCACATTTTTGTACTGGCACTGACTTAAGGTGACTAATTACTATGGATGCTTGCTTTGCATCCATAGAGGGGCTCTTAATTTCACACCATATAGAAGTGGGATTTAAAAAAAAAATGTTTGAATTGTTCACATTACAAGGAAACTGATTTCAAATTTTTTGTTTCATTTCAAAGAAAAATGCCAAATAAATTAAAGGTGCTACAGTTGTCTTGTGTTGTCTTCTGCTCTTAAATTATTGTATTCAAACTGGAGTGTTACCTGGGATTAGTATCCTAGTTAAAAGAGTGGAACAGGGCAACATTTCAAATTAGCACACCTTCCCCACCAAAGCATTGCCTGCCCATCTCTGAACACTGCTTCTGCCATTGGCTGGCTCCCAAGGCTTTTCAGGGAAACCTAAAGAAATTCATTTGCATGCATTAGTAAAACTTAGTGCAGCAAGCAGGAAAGCCTGAATATCATAACTTTCTCCTTTATTTTTGGTCTGTAGCATAAACTTCTGGACAGAGAAGATAAATTGTTTCCCTCACTTTCCTTTACCCTTCTCTACATATTCAGAAATGTTTCTTTCACGTGCAATCCCATCTGTTTTGTGCACCTGGGACTGTGTTCCTCCAAAGGCTGAGCAGTGTTCCTTCATCACCCCATCCAGAACAGGGCTGCAGTACCTACAGGACTTCATTCATTTCCACAACAGCATACACAGTGAAACGGTAAGGTTTTTTGTAATATACACCATAACCATAGGGGGAAGGGGAAAAAAAAGAAGGCAAGAGAGAGAAGAGAGAGAGAGAGGAGAGAGAGGAGAGAGAGGAGAGAGAGGAGAGAGAGAGGGGGAGAAAGAAAGAAGCATGTGCTATTGAAGAAAAGAGTACTACTTAAAGGGAACACGGAGGTGGAAATCATTCTACAAAATCAACACTGCCCACAGCACATTTGCTCTCCTATCCTTCAATTCTGCCCTCTTTAAGAAATGCAACTTCTTTCAAGGCAGTAGAATGCCAGATGCACAGCTTGGGACTCACATCTTACATCTTCTCTTCCCTCTACTGCATCCCTAAACAAGCTCCTGGCAATCATTTGTCAAAGAACAGTGATGAAATACTGTGTGCCACTGCCCTCCATTGCGCCCCACTTCCTTCTCTCCTCTCTTCCACATCCTCAGAACTTATTTTTAACATATTAAGTATGCTGCCATTAGATTTCTTTGGTTATTGATATTGAAAAAACAAAACAAAGAAGAAAACGACTCCTCACAACTAGAGCAAATCCCACAAATAAAATACAAACAAAATAGAAATGATCCTTGCACAGCATTTTGTAACGTTACTTTACAAGGTGTAAGCAGCTAATCTATCTGAGGTGGGAATATAAAGTCAAGAAGAGAGTCTGGTTTGTTAAACAGTCTGCTAGATGTTTCACAAGAGCCCCCTGCTACAAAAATAGCAACATTCAGGATTCCTCACCCGATAAATACTGCTACAGGTTGGAATGACTGCCAGAGGACACTAATCTGCCCTGCAATTTTGTGACACATGTTGTTTCACGTCTTTTCTTACCTTTTAAAATCAGAGTAAAAGACACTTAAAATGAAATCTCTTTTAACAAAAGCCTATTCCCCAAGTTGCTGGAGTGTTTTGCCAGGACAGAGTCATCCTGCCGGGATACGGGAGGAGCCCCCCAGACCCGGAGCCGCGCCCAGCCGTGCCCAGCCGTGCCCGCAAGGCACCCTGCGGGCACCCTGCTCGGCGACAGTGGGCAGGGATTGCGAGCGGGACCGGCCTCACCTTTGCAAGCAGAAATGGAGGAGGCGATGAGGACGAAGAGGAGGAGCAGCGGGGCCCCGGGCAGCCCCGCGCCGTCTCCCGCCCTCCTCGGGCCGCGCTCGGGGGTGCCCGCGGGGCGCTGCTGGTGGCACGGGTGTCCCATGTCCGCCGAGCTCCGCTCTGCCAGCCGCTCTGCTGGGCATGCCCTCGCTCGCTGCCTCAACTCTTTAAATCCCCGGCACGTGGGGCTCCGCAGCCCGGCCCGGGAGGGCAGCCCCGCTCCGCGGGTGACTCAGCCGCTCCGCCCCGGCGCGGGGGAGTCCCTGCTCGGCACGGAGGCGAGGCGCTGGCCAGGCTCCAGGCCCCTTGTTAAACCCCGTCCTTTACAAAACCCCCCATGTTTTAGTGCCCCGGAGCCCGGCAGCAGCAGCAGCGCTCCCTCGCTGCGCTGCCGCGGGTGCTCCGAGCGCTGGGACGGGGCCGACCGAGGAGCGGGGCTCGCGCACCGCCCCGGGGCTCGCACACTGTCCCACTCGCACACCGCCCCAGCCCCGGGGCTCGCACACTGTCCCACTCGCACACTGTCCCAGCTCCGGGACTCGCACACCGTCCCACTCGCACACCGTCCCACTCGCACACCGTCCTGGCCCCGGGGCTCGCACACTGTCCCACTCGCACACTGTCCCAGCTCCGGGACTCGCACACCGTCCCACTCGCACACCGTCCCACTCGCACACTGTCCCACTCGCACACTGTCCCAGCCCCGGGGCCCGCACACCGTCCCAACAGGAGTGCCGGGATGAGAGGCGTGATTCACAGCTGGGCAATCCGAGCCACTGGCTGATCTGCTCCCAGCCAGCCGAACGTGGGAGGAAACCTCGTCGAGCTGGCGTGTGGGAGAAGCCGTCGGTGGCTCTGGGGATGGACAGACGGACACCCCTCTGCCTCGGCACCCGCCGACTCTTCACTGAATTTTCTGAGGAGTCCCCGGCTGCAGAGGTGTGACCGCCTCCAGACTTTTCCTGTGCCTTAAATACACGCACTGTGCCACAACACGAAACCGAACTCAGAGACAGGGTAATGTTTAGCAATTAAAATCCTAATACTGTGCTTAGCAAGGTATTTTACTTATAACACAGCTACAGACCGCGGTCCCACTTGTCATTTTTGCCTGTAGATAATGAAAGCAACTACATTCTATGACAGTCAAAAGTACACAGACTGCAGATCTGTTCAGGCACTTGGGCAGTTTAGTCCAGCTGAAGCACAGCAAGGTCTGGCTTACCACAGTGGCTGCCCAAAGTCTGCCGTTCCTCCTGCTCTCAGATCCAGCGAGTGATGATCACCAGTGCCAAGAGTGAGTAAGATGCTCAGGCCAGGGCTGACCTGCTCCTCACACCGAGCCCAGCAGCAAGGGCTGACTTTGAAGTGTGGCACATGTCTGTCTGTCTCTGCTTTCTCCCCATTTGCTCCAGGAATATCCTGCACAGATGAGGTGCTGCTCTGATGCTACAGAAATAGTTTCCCATGGGAGATCCCAGTTTAGAGTCTGCCTTAATGTTTCTTTTCCCCTTCTTTTTACGTTCACTCATGTTTTTTTCTCTCTGTTGCGTTTTTCCTAAGGAATGCGACAATAGCACAGTAGTAGAGATTGTCAATTTCCAAAGCAACTTGCAGTTCTTTTTCACCATTTCAGTGGGTTTTGACTGGGGGCTAAATAGTATGTGGTGGAGTAAATCTCCATGACAAGAGCAGTAGCTCTTACTATGAAACAAAGCAAAACTTTAATTTATAGCCACAGCATTGGTGTTTGCTCTTTGCATTCACCTATATCAGATGTATGTGAAATAAAGTGGGCTCTGCCACCCTGGACACTTTGATAGGCCATCAAATTTGCAAAAGCTTTGCCAAGCAGAATGCTAAGATGCTGTAGAGTTCTTTTAGTAATAGAAACATCTTCCTTATTAGATTCAGTAGCAAAGCTTTTCTTTATATGTCTGGGGACAGAAATAATTCTCATGTCAATGGAGAGCCAGTTATCAAACCAGTATATAAACTAAAGAAGACTATATTTTGTATGTATGATTGTATTTATATCTACCTAATTAAAAGAGGGGTTTTTTAAACAGTCTTAATTGAGGGATTGCATTTAGTTCTGTTTTTTCATTAATAAAAGCAGAACACATTTATTTGAAGAAATTGTCATAAATGGGGAGTCGTCAGTGATGAAAGATATCTCCCTAATCTATCTTGATTCAACTGCATGAATCAGTGTCCCAAGCTTTAGCCTAAGGAAAGATTTAATTTGTTATGCATTTTAATTATTATAGTCTTGTTAAATATTTAATAGATGGTGAAATAAAATAAATTACAGTCTATTATGATTTGAGCACTGGATACCTGTAATTATTCTGCATCTGTTGAAAGGTTCAGAGTGTTTTAAGAATACTGAAAAAAAGATACATCTTGACTTAAACTTTAGTTTCAGGTGAAAGGGTTCTGATTAGCTCAGAAGCTGCATTTTTGTACAGTGTGTTTTAGTACTGCAAACTGCAAAATTTTACTGAGCCCACTTGCACAAAAACCTATCCGATTTTGAAGACTATGAGAAAAAAATTTCAGGTAGAAAATTTCTGGTCTTCCATTTGCCATTTAAAAAAAAATATTCTCTCTTGATTGGATTCGTATTGCTTGAAAATCCTTCATCTGAAATGTGAATTTTATTTTCAGCAGACTCCTGCTAATGGGCAAAAGCAGTAGCCATTACACATTCAATACTGCTTGTGCCATGAGTTACAGTGTCTGAATCCTACAGGCTACCCTCCTCCAGTACTTCCAACCCAGTATGGACTCCATTTCATTTTTGACTATGCCTTTTTGCTAAGAGCATCAGGGTAGTTTTGCATTTCCTGATACATGAGTAAGGTAATCTGATTTGGGCATAGTTATAATCCTCCTTGTAATATACTAGAAAAAACGATATAGGTTCTAACAAAAATGTATATTTGCACTAAGGTCAGACTATATATTATACCAAGATAATATTTCTACTGAAATTGGTGCAAATTTTGACAGAGGAAGTTCACCAAGCTTGAATCTGAGTTTATAGGAAGCTTGCATGATTTATGACAGTCATCTTTATTCAAGGAACTCACTGAAATTCAAGTAAGCATTCTTGTAAACAGGAGAAAAAAATACGTCTTTCTCTATTGTATCTGGTTTTGTTTTGTTCAATAGCTTGATGAAATTAATGTTACACTATTGCAGGAACAAAACACATCCTCATTAAACGAATAGCTTGGAGGATGTTTTGGATGCTGTAATTAGCTTCTTTGAAATATTTATGTTCTTCCTAATGTTGCTTGAATAAATGTTAATTATGGCTAGTGGAAAGGAAACCAAAGAGCTGAGTATGTGCAAACACCATCGTGTCTGTGTGTGCAAAGGCAGGGTCAGGAGGTGCGTCACTGCATCCACTCGCCGCGTTCACGCACACGCAGCCGCTGACAAGGTCAGTGCATGCTGCCTCTTCTGCAACTTCAATTCAATAAAGATTATGAGAAATCATCCCTCCTACATCTGAACACAAGCTCTAGGAGTGCTTTTATCCGTACTGCACTTTCTTCACTTTCAATTCCAAACTTACTGCAGTGCTTGAAATGGCTCGCTGTGTGCACGAGGATGTTTCTCACAACTTCAGATGGTCTGTTAATCCTTCTGTACAATGGGAAAGTTGTGCACATGGATTTTGTTCTTACTTGTTTATGTTCTAGAGAATTAAATTTTCTGTAGGCAAGTCTCAAAATTAATTAATGGCTGCTCAGATACTGTGATTCTTCAAGGTATTCTCTCCTTTTATTGCTAATCTGAATACAAAGTTTGTGTCAGAACAGAAAAAAGATCCATAAAGAAAAGTCACTGGAGTCTCAGTTCAAGAATAAGCATCAGTAAATGGGCTTTTATTACAGTATTGGCATAACACAAAGAGATAATCACTCAGTAATAGTCTTTAGGGATGTCTCCCTACAAATAGAAAGCAAACAACAAATCTCAAGTCATATTGGGCATGATAGACCCTGTATTTTCTAAAAAAATTCCTTTTTTTTAATTTTATCTAAGATGATGCCTCAGCTCTTCCTTTATGAATAAGTAAAACATAAATGACCCTCTAATGAACTAGATCTTGCCTGAACTACTGGAAATGAGGACAGAAAACCCAGCCCCTGTGCTAAGAGAGACTCCACTAGGGAACAGTGATGGGACTGATTGCAGCAAGTGTTCAGGGCTCCCTTCGAGAGTTAAAGAATATTTTGCATAAAAAATTCCTTGTGTAAAAGAGAGATGACTGAACCTTTTAATGACTAAAGAAAATCTGATGATAGTAACTAAATTAATGAAAAACATGATAATTTTTCCAAAATGGTGGCTACCTGTGAATACCCAGAAGAAATGTGTAATTTTTATGGACTTGAGTTTGTTTAAGAAGTGGAACAGGTCACAGATAATAAACCTTTCTCTAAACCAAACTCACATAATTTTCCATATTTTCCACCAGCATTCACCATTTATTCTATACAAACATGGAACTGGAAACAGAAGAGATTATTGTTTTATGAAGTCCTGATGATTGTAGAAAAACAAATAAATTTCTGTTCAAAGGAAAGCAATAATTATCTACTATAATTAATATGTAAGAAGTATGGTTGCATGAATTTTTTTGAAAAAGGCTGCTCTTCAAGATACTCTTATCTCACTTTCCTCTCCTCAATATTGCTTTCAGAATCTACAGGTTTTATTAGCTTAAAAGACCATAAACAAGAAAATAGAGGAGTGAAGGTAGATGAGTAATGACACTTAGAAAATGTAATTTTGTCTTCCAAAATTTTGTTCTTTCTCACCCCTGTGAGATGAGTTGGTTTTACAATGGGATCATTCTCTTGTAATGAGACACAAACTCATATCATGACCTCACAATGCTTTTCCGTAATTTTTTCACAACATGCACATAAATCCAGCAGAAAGGAAGGAATCCTGAAAATTTGGTTTATAAAGTTCATATTTTGCCGAAAGTTTTGAATTGGCACTGGCTTCAGAAAAAAAATATATATATTCCAGGGCTAAATTTGGTACACTGTCGAAGCTCTAGTGCTTCACCAAAAGTCTCCTCCCAGCTTCCTAGTGAGGTACAACTAATGCCAGCTGCAGGAAATTTCTTCACATGGATGCAGCATGAAAGCACTTGCTTGAGAATTTGAAGGAAAAGACCATAAGGTAATAATTTGGAAGAATGGACTAAAATCCTCTCAGTGTCTTCCAGTTTGAATGGTTCAGAGATTCTCAGCCCAAACTGTGAAGCAATGGGATCCCTGTGGTCTGTTGTTTGTCCTGTTTATCTGCTCATTGTCTTCCTAAGACCAGAGCACTTGGCTCATGCCGGATTTACTTAGAAATTGTATTCGTTAATGGAGCAGAAAACTGAAGAAAATTCATAGATATTGTTATGTCGAAATAATGATAACACAAAATAAGGATAATTCTACCAATCCCTTTATTCTTACCCCAGCTCCACAAAGCTGCTCTTACTGTGGGTTAATCAGCAAGGCACCTTACTGCGCAGGGTATTATTTCTGTATAGAGCCCGCAACAGTTTTTTTTTTCATTGTACCAACCACTGAATGCAGAAGAATGCCTGTGGGATCTCAGTCTCTCAGAACTGGGGTGCAGGGTGAACCAGACTACCCCTGGGGGGCTCGGGAGTCCTGGAATGTTGCCAGAAATGTCTGGTGGCTGGACTTTGATCCCACATGGGAGATGACATCAGTATGAGGACAGGAGGATTTCACTGGGGCGAATGGTGAAGGGACAAGTTAATTGGAGTGTGAGATACAGGGTTTAAGATCCCTGTACAGGGGGGTCTAGAGAGGCAAGATGGAGGAATTGGGGCGTGCCCTTCTCCTTCTTCTTCTTCCTCTAGGCCTCCATCTTCTGTGGTGGAGTTGGCACTCCAGGATTGGACCTTACTAGGGGAACACTGGTTAATAAGGATAGAGGGTATTGGAGAAAAATGATAAATATTGTATACGTAACTCCGGGTATAAAGATAGGTGACCGCCCCAGGGGCTTTCAGTGTGTACCCATGGCTGACTGCTGAGCAGAACTCTGTCAGGCCAAGAGAAAATCTTTTAGATAAGCAATTAATAAACACCAAGACCAAGAACAAATCTGAAGCTTCCTCTCGTCCTTTCGAACCCGGGGGCCCAAGGCCATCTTTGGGCTTTTTCCCAGACCATCTAAACAGCCCAGAAATCCAACAAATGCCAAAACCCATCAGTAGAGTCTTTGCCCTCAAAGCTCAAGAAATTTATCTTTTCTTAGTTTCAGGGTTTTTGGAATCTATCATAAGGAGAGTTTTAAAAGGTGTCTTACCTGTCTAATCTGAGGCACAATGATCAGACACGCGAAATTTTCAACAGCTTTACAATAATAAACTGCAACTTAGGAAGCACTAAAACCTTTTAGACACACCACATTCTTTATTATCTTAAAAATGGAATAGTTTTCTGTGCAGATTGATCAAATATATCACTGATGATCAGCTCAGCATCCTAGCCCACTCCTTCCAGATTTTGTTGAAAACCCTCTCTGGTTTCTGGGTTATAAATCTGGCTGCTCATAGTCCATGATGGGTCACGCAGTTACTTCCAGGAAAAATTGAAGGTGACTTTCCATATAAAAATGCTACTTATCAGGAAGAAACATTTGCAAATTATGAATAATACAGGTTATTACTACTATGAGTGGCAGCTCTCCCCATAACAGCAAATAAAACCCAATGCTCTGCAATCTCCATCTCAAATGACAGCCCTGGAGTGAGTAGGATCATTTTTTCTTATTCTTATAATGGAAGTGAGCCCACAAGGGCTATAAAAAGTACTGTAACTTAATAATTTAAAGTACTGTAATAGGTTAAAAATGGATTAATGCCAGGAGAAAGACATGGTTTTGGTTTTGGAAGATTTTTTAAATATCCTTAGAAATTCAGGACAAAGTAGTTTTAATTGTCTCAAAGAAGGAGCATGACACTGTCATATTCTTCAGGGGAAAATTGGCCCATACTTACAAGATTTTCATTCCTAAATTCTTTTAATTCTGATTTCTTATTGCTGTCTTCTCAGACAAAAGAACTCTTAAAATATACGCATCATCTATGAAAAACCTCCAGTTTTACTGATGACATGAGACTTCTAAAAAAGGATTGCTTGTTTCTGTTGGTGAATATGATCAATGAATGCTGCAGAAATCAAATATGACAGAATGATTCCAATAAAATTACAAAGTTGGGAAGTCCAATAAAAAATAATAAATGAACTCAAGAAGTTCATGCTTAAAAATACAGAAATATTCTTCAAATGGGCTGAAAACCGACATCAACGCATGAAAGGAAAAATTACCACCCTAAAGCACAGCCCCTAAAATGGAAGAAGGCTGAAGTACATAATACTGCATAATAGGCAAAAATATATACTAGGTCAAATTGTGTCTTTTCTTGAGGAGACATGATGAAATTATCAGAAAGGATTATTTAATAAATGTTACTAGAAAGGAGGTTGTGTAGAGGTTAATAGGGCTAGACCACACTTCTCTCTCCAGAAGATAGTTTCTAATTTCTGCATGCATTGGCACAAAGGGGTCATGTACAGGTTATTTTCAGACTCGCCCTGGACTGAGCATGTTTTTGTAGACTAATGTAATGTAATCCTTCCCAGGTGAAAAGAGAATGCAAAGCACTGTTAAATCAAAATGAAAACTGCATACAACTTTTCTGCAATAAGAAAATTGGGGCAGAAAACAACCAACTTTTTCAGTCAGGCCCAAATCTAATTTCGATTTACATTCTGGAGATGGCAGCATTAAAGCGACTTCCCTTAGAGATTACAGCATTAAAGAGATTTCCCTTTGAGATTAAAGTCCTCAGTGTCGTGCTTCTGAGTAACAACCACCATAAATGGGCCCAAGAATTTCAGTCAGGTAACTTCCAACTAACATATGCAATCTGAAATCTATTTATACTCATTAAGGAACCAAAATTGCTTTGCAACCATTTTTGACATTTAAAGTTAATATAATTTAAGGTTTAAACCAAACAAAGTTTGCCTGAGCTTGAGTCACTATGCAAATTAATGGGATGCTTGAAAACAGAAGTTCAAATAATAACAGCAGTCAGTGACACATAATCCTGGGGGTTTTGTCCTTTCTGGGCAGCCTTGTAACAACACAGAGAACATGGGCAGCCATCAGCTCCATCAGGAGCAACCGTGAGCTGATGCTTCTGAGCTCTGCTTTTGCCAGGCTTGTTTTCACTGTGGCAGACTTTCACTGACAGGTCAGCTGCATCTCATTGCTTCAAGGAGTCAGGCTTCAGGAAGGGAACGCCTTCAAATGTCACGACCTTTCCCTGACAAGAAAAAATGTCACCAAAGGAAACACATTAGAAGGGAAAGACAGAGACCGGGGACCACAACTAATGAAAACACATTTATTGCACTCTAATAAAGTAATAGACTTTTAAATGGAAATACAATTTCCTCTTGAAAGGCAGGTATAGAGTACATACAGTGGTTTACCAGTCTGTCAGTCCCTTGTGAAAGAGCATCTACGGCTCTGTTACTCTGGTTTGTCACATCTGAAGCAGAGAACTAATGGAGCTACATTGACTTTAAACTGAGACCGAGCCAATTGTTAACATATTCTGTTCTGGAAATTCTCATTCTAAAGCTACAGCTGCAGTGTGTGTCAGGGTTGGAGAGCTAACATTTCACTAGACATTTTGCTAGACATACATGACCTGACAGCTCCTGGCGTTAGTTCCTTGTGACAAATGCTCTGAATCTAGAGACAGCTTCTGATTTTTGAAAATATTAAAAGGGAAAAAAATTCAGCTGCTCTGTTGGCATGAGCCACACAGTTATGCTAAGGACAGGTTTCAGGGGACTAATATGAAATTACACTAGCTAAAGTTTAGGTCCAGATAATCTTTCTGCCTGGTGGCTTAGGGCTGAACCCTCTATATAATAATCTATGCAGAGTGTTTCTCTGTATTTATATACAATATTTAGTGCTGTATATAGAACTTTTGTACTTTTTTTTTTTTTTGGTAGAACAGATGTTTTGTAGAATTTTGTACTTAGAATACTGCATGTACAGTATTCTGTGCTGCATATGGAGGTTTTTCTCCATCTTCCTCCCAAATAGCAGCCGAAATTTTGGAGCTGATGCAGCAAAGCAATGAAGCATCAGTATTGGCTTTCCTTAGTGGCCAGCACCAGCTCTGATGTCTTAAACTGGAATTTAAGCATGTGACTCAAAGCTGAACAAAGTCCTGGGCAGGTATATGAGGGAATGGGCAGCCACAGGGTGAACTGTCCTGTATTATCCTTTTAATTATGCAGTCATCACCATATGCAGGATGATGCAACATGATAACCCAAACTCAAATGAAAATTTTTCACTGATGAAAGTGAGATCCCATAGAAGTTACATGGAAATGTTCTCCAGTCTGATTACCCAGACTGCTTCTGTTTTCATTGAAGAGCACAATGCCATGCCCTGCTTCCTTCTCTGGACTATGTTCCAGAAATTTTTGTTCCAAATTTTTGTGCATTTTTCAGTGCCATGGACAAAAATATTTGTGCAGGATAGTACTTCTACAGGAACAGATACTTAAAGAGATTAATGACTCCTGGTGTCCCCCAAGAAGGAAGGTAAAACAGAGTATGTGTTACCTACTTTTCCCAAAGCCAGAGAACAGAGCTAGAAATTATTCATCAAAGGCCAACAAGGACAGCCAGTAAGGCTTGAACAGCTTGTCTTGGTTTCAAAATGTGGAAGCTTACACCCTTCCCCTGTCTCCTGCAAGAGAAGACCATAAACCATCTCACACACTCCACATTACAAACAGGCAGGCAAAAAAAAAGGAACAAAGGACCAAAAACTCAAATTCATCCTGAATTACAATACACAGAACCACTTAGGAAAATATCTTTGAGACTGAGCCCAACTGTTAGCCCAGCACTAAACCATGTCCCTGAATGCCACATCTACACGGCTTTTAGATACCTCCGGGGACTGTGACTCCATCACTTCCAGTGCTCAGGAACACTTTCAGTGAAGAAACTCTCCCTAATACTGAATCTAAACCCCCCTCCAATGGGCATTGCATAAACATTTTCACCATCTGAGTACAAATTTTGTTTAGAAAAAGTCTTAGAAAGAAGTGTACCCAGGAAGCAGGAAAATTATGTTACAGTCTAAAAAATCTGTTACTTTCTCACTATCTCTAATGACTTCTAAGTATTTCTTCATCTTGCAGTAACAATGTAAAAGCACATCTTTCTTCTTTCGCTGCTGCAGACATATGGGGTGATCAGGTTACTCGTACATCATCTCCATCCCACAAAAAAAAAAAAAAAAAAAAAAAAAAAAAGTTGAAAAATAATGTCCCTGAAGTCAGCTGATACTAAAAGTCAAGCATGAGTTGACGTCTCTTCTCTAGGCAGATCTAAGTCTTTGAAATGTCTTTTATGAGGGCTGCAACCTTTTCCACTGTGGCTCTCCTTTTCTGAATTGCCTGATGTTCCTGGTGTTGTCAAGGAGACAGTGGGATGATTGCAGCCCAAACCCAAGGGACTCGAATATAATGCTGTGTTCCAGCCATTTAAAAAGCAGTAGGCTTTTTAATGTGATGTAGGAGTTTAAAACGAGCTTTTATACCTCAGTTGTACTTTCAGATATGTAATACCTGTGGGGAATAATGGTTGGAAATTGGGGTTATAACAATATGTATTCAAATACTGTTCAAGAAGTGGGAGCCCTTGATTTCAATCTAGAGAAACACCACATACACCTATTACAGGCCAGTTCTTTTCTTTCACATTCTCAAGATACTCCTAAGGAAGCAAGTCAGTGAGCTTTTAAAAATAATGTGTCTGATTAATTTTTTTATTGCTAATACCTAAAAAAAAGATTTTTTTAAAGTTTTTTTTAATCTTACTAAAACCAAATTAATTTTAAGAAAAGGAAATCCTTTTTGGGAAGGAGAAATATGAGATATCCTTGGGTTTTTTTCCCAAACTTGTGATCTTGAATTAATTTGACATGTTTCTTTGCTGAGCCCTCCAATCACCCCTTCCAATCAGGTGGATGTAGGATGTAGGAAAACCTCAGCAATTTGTTCATCTTTCCTGGTGAAATAACTGATAACACAGCCTCAAGCTGCATCAAGGGAAATATAGGTTGGATATCGGGAAAAAGTTTTTCATGGAAAGAGTGACAAAGTTCTGGAATGGCCTGCCTGGGGAGGTGGTGGAGTCACCATCCCTGGATGTGTTTAAACAGAGACTGGATGTGGCACTCAGTGCCCTGGTTTAGTTGAGGTGCTGGGGTCTGGGTTGGACTTGATGATCTTGAAGGTGTCTCCCAACCTAATCATTCTGTGAATTCTGTAAATAAATGTTTTAGGTGAACTCTCTGAATAAATATTTCTGTGAACACAGGTTTTAGGTAAGAGTGTTTAGAACAGCAGAGTGTGAAAATCTCTGGCTTTAGGAAGGCTGCATTATTACTGAAAGGAAAAAAATATAATAAGAAAAAACTTGAGCCATTAGTCTAAATTTATGCACAGGGTCAGTGTGGATATCCCAATATCTGTTTTTTCCATCTTTATACCAGATCCAAATGTAGCACAGTGTCAAAGCAAAAGTGGGGTTTTTTTTAATGCTGTCAAGTAGTCTTGCACTTTCACACCAGATCATTTTCAAGGACATCAATTGACATGATGCCAGCTACATGAGACAATGCTCTGGGCTGCAGAAACTTGATTTTAAAAAATGGAACTGAATTACATAGGTACATGGAATGCTAGCAATAGAAATTAGGCATAGTGAGAGATGAAGCATTTGGATTAAAGGAGTAAATTTGTTGCTAAATGACCAATGGAGTCCAACATCAGCAACCGTTTTCTGCATAAGAAAACAGTGGGAGATGAAGTTGCACAGTAAGCTCCCTCCTTCTCACTGCTAAGAAATTACTTGCTTTCCCTGGGCACCAGGACAAGTCCAAGGTGTACCAGCTCCTGAGCTGCAGGGATTAGGCCACTAAACTGTTCTCCTGGTACTTTGGTACTTTGGGAGATGCTTCATGTTCATCAGCTTGTGAGTGGAGGAGCTCAACCTCCGCTGCCCATGTCACGCTGAGAGAAGATTCATTAAAGGTGAGTAACTCTGTGTTGCCTGGACAGCTTCTCTTGATCTCCAGCAAACCTTGCTTTTCCTCTCCTTTCTGACCAAATGTCAGAAAATTATATCCTGCATGCAAGAGATATCCATTACAAGGCTTCGTGCTGGCTTTCAGTTAACTTCCAAGGAAAGGAAAGGTACATGTGCCTTACCTTGGTTAGTTAGGAGAAGATTTATAAAGCAGGTGTGGCAGCACTAGCACTGAAGTGACTATCAGTATGCCAGAGTGGATCTAAATAGAAATAATAACAATTTCCAGCCTGCCTTGAATTTGTTTTTTTCATGATATCAACAACACACATTGAAATTTTAGTAATAACCCATTTACATTTTTAACGATTTAAGTTCTTGGTGCTGGAACTGCAGAACATTAAAGAAGAGCTCAAAACTATAATTATGAATCCTCAGACTAATGTTCTTCCCTTTTATGACACTCAACCAAACTGCTAAATATTTAATGATGTGATGAGTAGGAGTGTAGGATGGGCCAATTTAATCTCTCTTTACTTGGCTGAGATGGCTCTTTTGTTATCCTGTGCATGTGGCATTAGCAGTCATTTATCATTAACCAGAATGGCAGATAACAAGTTCATCTGCACACTACTCCAATAGCCCATTTTCCTACAGCTCTAAAGGCCAAGTTTCCTTCAGATATTTTCTTCAAGTGAAGAGCCAATGTCAGGTTGACTTAAGAACTGTTATTTTCTTAATTTTCTTTGTGATGCTATTTTTTCCTAGCTAGTTATAGGATTCTTCTCCTAGCTAGACAAATACAATTCATCTTTGAAGGTAACTGTTACAAACCACCTCCCTGCAACTCACGGTGCCACAAGCTCCTCACACACAGCTTTTTAGATTTTGCCTCCCTCATTGGTGCAAATGGTTAAATACACTAGGGTATTACTTCAAGCAGCCTAAATATGATACATATGAAGTGGGGACTCTACAAGTGATGCCCAACACCTTAAGGATCCCAAAGTACTTTTAGAAACAGCATTCCCTTTGGACCAGCTCTGCTGTAGCTTATAATCTAGCATGTGTCATTGACATTCATGCTCCTCTTTCCAGGAAAGAGGGGAGTCAATGCACTCAGACACAAATGATGCAAAGGTAACACAGCTGTTACAGCAACAAAACGTTTGATCCTGAGGTGATAAGGGGCTCTGACACACCTGGAGGTGTGATGCTCCTGAACCGATTCTGACAGGCTTCTCTCTCACACCTGCTCCCCTTTGCCCCTTTGGAGAGGGTCAGAAGTTTAAAAAGGAATAGAAATTGAGCACCCTCTAATTTATGACAGGAACATAAGGAATTTTCCATCCTTCAAATGTAATCCCACACTGAAATCTGTAAATGAATCCTGCCATATTCAGACATGTTTTCAACAATGACAAGCATACTCTAAATTATAGATGATTAAAGCAACTACAGATTTACACAGAGAGAAAAGTATAATAAAGTAATTCATTCCCCTAAAGACCCAGGGAGAATTTGATGTAGTATGTGAGGAGGTGTTTCAGGGGCAAACTGTCCATTGAACATTCTGAGATGCTTAATAAGCCCTCATCAATTCTATACTTAAGAGTTCACCAGTGGAAGTCTGCAATAGACATTAATTCCCACCAAAATTTCAAGCTTTTAGTCATTATCAGACTGTAAAAGTAATCCTGAACCTGTAGTGGTGTGTCCTAAGATAGTCCCTATATCTTCACAGTAATGGTGTATCCTAAGACAGTCCCTATGACTTCACAGACAGCCTGGAAAGCAAGGTTTGGGAGGGACCCTGGAGGCAGCAGAGGGCAGAGGGCTCTCCTGGGGCTCCAGCTGGACCTGGGCTCCAGCTTATGGGCTGTTAGGACAGCTCTGTTAACTGGGGAGGCTGTCCCTCATGGTGCACAGCTAAATACAACTGCAGGGCTGATGCCTCTCAAAGAGCTTTTGGCTCAGGGCCCCAAGGCCCTGGGCCAGGCTCCCTGGAAAAGCAACAGGATGTGAGAATTTAGCAGAGGCTGTAGTACAATTAGGATAGCAGTGGTGTAAGGACCTGGCCAGGGATGCAGCTTGGAGGATAATCCTGAAGTGTCCTGGGGTTACTGGGCTGAGGCTGTCCCCACACACCCTGCCATACAGTGAATGTGCAACAGTTCCCTCTGGAAGAGTGCCTTGCCTGGGAAACAGAGTGTCTCGGATAACAAAATACAAAAAGCCAGTTTCTGCTGAATTACACCTGAACCTTGAGCCTAACCACAGCATAAAGAATCCAGAGCAAATCATCTGTCGTCAGTTTAGCCCACGCCTGGTTTGGTAATTTATTCTTTTTTCTTTCCTGCTGCAGCTCAGAGCAGAGCATGGCCCCCAGCCTGATGAATAATAAAAATAAGAAAGATGACAAGGGCAAAAACAGTTTGGTTCGTACCAGAGTAGGAAAGTTGTCCTGAGTTATTTGCCCTGCAGCTTTTCCTTCACTGTTGTTGCACTCCCATGTTCACACTGTGACACTTCCAATAAATTTACCTCCAGTAAACAAGTAAAACACACAAGATCTATGCTATGTGGAACCAGCAGTAAAATGTTTGAGTTTCGAAAACTTTCTCCCAAAATCCGTATTTCAGCACTATTTCCAGCCGCCTGCCTGTTGTTCAGAGGCCCCATAGGACCTGTTTTCCTGCTGCCTTTCCATTTGCCCAGCCTGGGGCACAAGAATCACAGCCTGTGGAGGAGCCCTTTGTGGCAGCAGCCCAGATGCAGGAGCAGCTGCCCCAGCAGCTGCCCAGAAAGTGTTCCCATGGGAATTGCTGTCGCTCCTGTCACTGCTCTCCCCTCCTCACAGCTCACGCTTAAGAGCTCTTTGGGCACAAGCTTCTATCATTACATGAATACTAATTACAGCATTACATGCAAAGTAATTGAAGTTGCTGTAATACTTCCCCACTTTCCCAGCTTTGCCCTGGAGCTTAGCTCATCATGACAACTCCCATATCTGCCTGCTCAGTGTCTTTCTGGCCCAGGGTAAAATTGGTTTCTCATAATGAATGCACTCAAGCACAGCCATGGAGCTCTTAGCCTTATTCAGCAGGGGTTTTTAATATTTTTTAAAATTAACTGCTCAGTAATCACTATCCTAAAGTAAAATCCTAGAACTCTGGTAAACATTGTCTGAGTAAAAGGGGACAGGTAGCTGTTGGGAGAGTCTCCCCAAGTACATCTTGGGATTTTGACATGTGAAGTGTTTTGGGATGTGTTTATCCCATGGAGAACTAAAAGTTCCCATCCTGGCTGTAGGAGCCTGACTTCTGTGCTAGTGTCCCTGGCCAGGTTTCACTTAGGTCACACCTTTCAGGCAGCAGAAATGAAGAATCAGTGCAGGTTTAATTTTCTTTGTGGATTCAAGACACAGCTGAGGTACATACCTAATTTCAGTAGCCAGGAAGGACTAAAGTCATGAACTTAAAATACTTAAATACTTAAAATACTTAAAATACTCATGCAAATCCACAGCTTGGCAGTGCAATTCCCCAGCTGAAGAGAGGACAAGGGGTGACATGGACTAGGACTACAGGAGGATGCAGTGCAAGAGATGCAGCATAACAACACCAGAGACAGCTCGTATCTGCCCGAAGCACACGCCCACAGGAGGCACAAACACACCCCAGAACCAGGCAGGCTGGACATGTTGGTCTGGTTTGGTCCAGGGCCATCTAATCTGTGGACATCTGCAGGCCTTACACATACACAGCAATGTAGTAGCTACAGCACTCAGTCTCTCCTAATTGTTATTCCAGGCACGATCCTGTGGGATACATTAATAGTAAGAATGATTTTTTAAACTACGCAAATCTCTCAAGAGGCACCTTCTATTTCTGGAAGCACATTGTAAAAGACTCCTAAGCCTATTCCTTCAAGAGACTCTTTAAAGGTCTCATCAGGAAAAACAGAATTTGACTTTATTTAGTTCTCTCTTTTCCAGTGGTACTATTATTTTTACTATTATTTTTGAGGGCATGTTAATGGATCTTGAATGTAACTTTTCTCTTGCCCAGGTTCTGGTGGTGGATTTGCCTAAAAACCTGTGAAATTTCCACTTAATATTCCTTGAGTGAGAATCATGAGGGAAGGGGTGTAATTCCAACTTCAGTAGCTCTCATTTCATGATATAAAATAAGACAGTAAAATAACTGTCAATGGCAACACATTGTTAAGAGGTTTGCTCACCTTCCTCAAGGGGCAATAATTTTTGTAGACTGACTCACACTAGACAAAAAAAGAATTTTTATTTTCCAGGGTCAGTTCCACCTCTCTTAAAAAACCTTTGGATTTACTTGATTCCTATATCTGGGAAAGCAATTTATCTCACTTTTTATGAGGGTACTGGAAAACAGGAAGTTGTGTGTATCTTCCTGGCACAGGCAGGATCTTTATGAACACACTTTTCAGGGTGAAGCCATAGCACTTGAAGCCATCTTTTATAAAGAGTAAAATTGTGCATACAACCTACAAACATTATGTCAGCACATGCATCCAAATCATATGATGGTTTAAAAGTAATAGTTGGGGAAAAAAAATCTGTTGTCTTTACTCTGAACAGAGGCTGCTCAGAGTGAAGCGTGCCACTTTTTAGGATAAACATGAACGTTCCTGTTCTGCCTTTGTTCCCATGCTCAAGTGCAGAAAGATTTTGGATTATATATTGTGAGGTCTCCTGCCTGACCTGCATGATGTAGGATGGTGTGGTAATTCCTGCCAGCTCTAAATATGTTTCCTTACAAATGGCAAGCCTTCCATTTTCATTGTACTGTTATTGGGACTGACAATATTAGTGACATCAAATTCTTCTCCAACCCTCTCCAGTTTTCTTTGCATTCTCCCAGAAAACAACACAAGTCTGTGTGGTTCAGAAAGACCCACTTCTTACGCTGGAAGAAATTGCTTCTGTTTCCAGTTACTGGTATTTTATGACTATTTTCACATAACACAGGTATTCTGGTAAAAAATCCACTGTTTCCCAATTGTTCACATATAAATATCACAGTTTACAACTTCTACACTAACAAAGCTACATTTACAGTAACTTTGCAAACTACTTCTAGTCAAATCGATCCAACTCAAATATAGCTGAGCTCCACAATGCCCCCCAATTCCAGTGACAGTTTCTCTAGCAGGATAGTAGTCCTGTGATTGCCCGCAGCAGCTTCCCACAGTACTGCTTTGAAATAATTCATAACATGCAGAGACTGAACCTTAGGATACAGTCTGAGGAGAGTCAGTGAAGGCAGAGGCTAATATACACTATAAGACATATTAAACATCATTGACTGTTTTATCTCTGACAGCACATAATAGCAAATAGGGTATAATTGCAAACTCATTTTTACCTACCAAGTAGTAAAATCCTCAGAACTCCAGCTCATGTCATTACAGAAATATCAAACTGCATGTAGATAATCTGAGATGTTAAACCAGCACTGCAAGGTACTTTAAGTAAGAGTTGTGGTTAGGAAAGTATTATGCCTCCCTACAGAGATAGGCTAAGCTAATGCTGGGTGGAGTGGAAATAAAGAAACTGTTACTTTGACGCAGAATGGTTCCTTATTTCCCTTTGCACAGTAATTGGACATACAACCCTGCCACAGTGCAGAGGAGGGAAAATGAGCCTTGCAGGATACATGGAGATGTGTGGGCTGGTACAGCAGGAGCGCAGGAGCCAGGATTCAGTCTGTGGTGGCTGGGCTGTGCTGAGCTCCAGTCGTGCTCCCTTGAGTACCCATGGACTAAGAGCAAGAGGCCAGGGCAGCCATCCAGCCACATCTTAGCCCACCCTACAAACTCCTCCACCTCCAATGTAAACACTACTAAAATGGTAGTGCTGTGCTGGGCATCACTGGCTTGAGAAATCTGCTGGTTTTTCTGCTGGTTTCAGCTGTGAATGCCTGGAGACCCCCAGCACAGCTGACCCACGGTGTTTTGGGCAATGATAGCCACCAGACAATTAACCCCTTTGCCCTCTGCTGCTCAGTCTGTGTCTGACACTGCATCAATTATTTAAGCTCCATGGACTAACCATGCAGATGTCAGCACTGCTCAGCACACATCACATCTTACAGCTTTCACCAGGGGCACAAGCACCAGGGTTTGGGCCCAGAGGTAAACTGGACAACCTTCCAACCTGGGTGAACTGCTGAGGCAAGCAAATGGAGTGGTTCTTAATGGGAAAAAAAAAAAAAGAAAAAAAAAAAGAAAAGGAAGAAAAAAAAGTGACTTTTCAAGGAAAAAGCCTGCCGTTCAAGCCCTACCCTCGGCTATGATGCAAGCTCAGAGAAACACAAGCTCTGTCTGAGATGGTCTGCTTTTGCCTTGTGGCATGTATGCACAGCTACCAACCATCACCCCTAAGAAACACATGTACAGTCAATCATCTTCCTCCTTTATTTTAGTGCCCATAATGTCTTTGTAATATTAATATGAAGTAATTCAGCATTAATTTCATTCATAAATATTTTGTTGTTAATTTAACAGCTAAATTTCTAACCAAAATCTGTATTTTAACCTCTATTAAACTTGTCTTTTAAATTTGTAATACTCTAATTTGCTAATGCCTGCCTCCTTTTGAATCATGGGAATGTTGAATACTAACTCACATCTTGAACAATACAACATGAAACATCATCTGCTGATAAACTGGTAGGAAAAGCCATGGTGAGCAATGGAAGGAATCACTCCACAGTCTGTGCAGGAGGACCTAGCAAAGTGTCTCAATGCACTGTTATTATTTTCAATCCTGCAGTAATCTTTGTCAATGAGGCATCACTCTCCCAAGAACTAGTACATGCAGCAAACAAACAAGTGCCAGAGTTCAAATATCTGGAATCAGAAAGTCAGCAACAGTTTTGGGTTGTTTTTTTTGTTGTTGTTTTTTATTTGTCTGGAAAATTTATTTTGGTTGGAAAGGGCTGATTTTTTGTTGCAAGCAAAACTCTTTCACTTTGAAAGTTAAAAGTTGCAAAAAACCCCAAACCATGGCTCAGAGAGAACAAGGAAACTAGGAGAGGACACTGGTGAGCATGGCAATCACATGGTTACTATGAGCCTGGCATCAAGCTGGTTTTTAGACTTGTAGACATGCAATGTTAATAATCTAATGAATATTATTTTTGTTGCAGCTCTTCACTAGTCTGCACTTATTAAAAGAAGGAATATATTATTAGCTTTTATGCCAGCCTTTGTTCATTGAGCATACTGTATGTGTTCTTGTGTGTGTGCGCACAAACGCTGTGAAGAGCCCAGGTGTTTTCTCTAATAAACAGTCAGATCCCAGTCTCTTTTCCTCCTTTCCCACAGAAGTATTAGTCTCTGAAGCAGGATGCAGTATGCACAGCATCAGCTTTACCAAAGAGATAAATTTCCATTTAAAGCCACAGGAGACTGTACATTGACAATATCTCTAAAAATCCTGTTCATCAAGCTTGTGTTTGTTTTTGTGAAAGCAGTCGGGATGACGTGAAAACAAAACATTCTCCAGATTAATGAAATGCTGAGCACTTTAAAACAATTTTCCCATTCCAATAAGGAGCAAAGAAGTTTCCAAACAAATTTTCCTAAATGCGCATTGACAAGATTCACAAGGGAAAGCTTTTTATTATTTTACTCCTCAATAAAACAAAATTGCTTTCAACTTAAAAATCCCCACAAACCTGGCTGATAGCAATCTTGGTAACATTCTAGAGGCTTACAAACTGCACTAGAATAGAGGCCACTGCTTTCAGGGACCAACAAATAGGTGCAGAAACAGCACCTTTTTTGTGATCCACGTTGTAGCTCACATTGCGGCAGCAGCAGCAGAGCTGGAGTGCTGCAGCTGAAGCCCTGATTGTGCAGGGGGACTGAAGAGATGCCTCTGTCTGTGTGCTGAGGGCTGCAAGGCTCTCAGGAGGGCACAGAAGGGGTGGGATCACTGACAGGTCCGAGCCTGGCTGGGGGCTACTCTTGGCTTTGTCAGACATTTCCTTGACTTGTTGATTTAGAGCATTAGAAGCCAGCTGCATCTCTGACTGTAAATTCTACTTCTATCTGGCAAGACACATTGAAAAGTGTCGGCTTTCTTTGATTTGCCAGATATTTTCAAGCCTCATTCATGTGGCACAAAAACCAAAGTGACTTTAGATCCCATTTGCTGTTGTATTTTATGATCATGAGAATACACTCCCCTCTTGTACCATTAACCTTCTTCCTCCATGGCCAAATTTTCTGGTTTTCAATGTATAATAGTTATGCTATTTTAAAAGTTATTTTCTTGATACTGAACAGACTATATTCCTCTGTTAAGTATAAAACCATCCTCTTAAACATCCACTTCACTATACCTTCACACACATGTACAAAACTTTACAATGGGATCTCCACCAGCTAAAAAGCATTACAGCTGGTGTTGATGAAGATACTGGGACTAAAAACCTGAAGATGTCAGCAAAGCAAAAGGTGTATGGAATAGAAATAATCCCTAATCTCAGTTATTCTAGGTACATAAAACATTACAAGGAATATCTGCAAGGTGACCATCCGATTCAAATTATTATTCAAGCCTTATTTTTAAATGGCTCAGGAAGCAATAGGCAGTACCTGTGAGGAGATAGGGGTTGCACAATTTGTTTTAATTTATTCCTTTTGGGAGGGAAAAACAGTAAGCAAAGAAGGAGAAGAAGGGAAAATAGCGGCATGTGCTTTTAAACTGTTGTAGAAATGCAGTAAAAGCTAAACCTGCCTGGTTTAGTAGCTGCCCTATTTCTAAAAGGCTACAGTACAAAACTGGATATGACAACTTGCTGGGCACTCACAGTTGTGTGTTTATTTAAGAGTATAAATTCTTGTGAAAATAATGACAGAGAGAGAGACTTGGAGTAAAATCTTCATCTACACTGTTGATAAAACATTTCAAGGCAGGCTGTGCAGTTTCACAGGTAAAAGAAATATTTTATAAGAAATATTTTATAAGGTGGTTGAAGAGCACAATTCTAGGAGGAGACGAGCTTATTTGAAAACATGGCTCTTGAAATTGTTGCTGGCAACACAACAAATCCTCTAACAAGAACATTTTAAGTATTTAAGGGGGTAGGCAAGGCTTTTACTATTTCCTTAGCATGGTAATTGCATTTAAGTTAGTAGAGTTATGAGGAGTCTCTGGCTTTGACCATCTGCTGCTGGTGATGAGGAAGATCTGCCCTCACTCAGAAGCTCTGCATTCACCCTTTGGCTTTCCAGCAGAGCTGTCACTTCCCAGAAATGCTGCCTGCTGCTTGATCTGCCTGCAGTGCCTCCCTACCTCTCCCTGCCAGGTCTGCAAAGGCACCTCTGGTGAGCAGAGAACGACACACGGTGCTGCCATTGCCTATTAAACCAATTGAGTAAGATGTTACAGAATAAAGTGTTTAAAATATTCATTAGTTTCAGAAGCACATATATCTTCTTAATTAGCTTTGTCACTGGATCAAATTAACAAGGTTTTAATGACAGTTAGTAAGTGATACATTCATTAATTTAGGAAATGATTCATTTTCTCTGACTTTTTAAATTCCCTTCTAATAAAATAAATTCTGGCATGAGTTTTTCAATTAGGCATGATGTCCTTATTTCACATGCTGTAATACTGCAGCTTGAACACCAGGATAGGGTGAGTACATTCAAGCAAAAAAAGTGATTAATTCTAAATAATTGTGTGACCCCTGAAGTCAAGATTTTATTTTACAAAAAAAAAAAAAAAAAAGTTCAGTTTTGGCTAAAGATTTATCAGCACATTTACTGTACTTACAAATCTTCCATACCAACCTAAAATATGCTTATGTATCACTTGATTAATACTACATCTTACTGTATCTTATTTTTACATATGCACAACATCAGCACTATCCAAAGAAAGAAAAAAAGAGAGAAAGAAAAGAGAAGTATTAATCATAATAAAGAACCATTAGCTCATCATTACCTGGTTCAACCAGCTTCCTGTCCAAATCCATCAAGCGGCTCACATTAGTTCCAGGCTAGAGCTTAGTAAAACATACTTATTGTGGTTATGCTTTTTATCAGTATTTATGCAGAAACATGCAAGAAGGTCAAGCTAGCACTCTTCTAGTAACTTTAAAGACAAAAGACTTCCTGTTGTGAAATCTCCAGCCTGAGAAATTGCACACAACAGTCTGGTCTGTGAGGCATAGGAACTGCAGGGGCTCATACAGTTTTGCTTTAAGGAATACAGATTTTTATTTTATCGGATTATATGAAGAAAAAATAAAGGTACAGTATTAGTTATGGTATCAACAAGCAAATACCAGTCCTATATCTTAATGTTGCTCTGATTACCCAGAAAATTCGTGCTAGAAGAAGATGCTCTCCCTTTCAAATGCTATGGGGTCTTCCACTAGCCTTTAATCAAAATATAAAACCTTAGCCATAAGTCTTGGCTCCAGAAATTTAGAATGCTTCCCAGATGGCTCTTGTGGTGACATCTTTCCATCCTTGAGAAACCCTCAATAGTTAAAAAATCTGTAATGTTTGATTTCTGAGATATTAGAACTACTTCCAGCTTTCAGTGACTGCTTCAAGGCTCAGCAGACAGATGTATCCATGTGACATTTCTCTGTGGTTTTGCTTTTGACAGAGAAGCAAAATCCTGCATGCCCACTGCACAAGCTGTGCAGGGGCTGCTTCACAGGAAAGCCCTTACATGGAAATGTGGGAGGTCCTGTGAGCCAAAGGACCTTTAAACCTGTCAGACTTTCATGACTGTCAGACTTGGCATTAGCACTGTCACAGCAACCCTCAGTACTGTGCCTCAGAGTGGCTTTAAATGCACCTTCTGGGAAGCAGGGCATGTAATGTACTCACTGATATGACAGTGACCCTCTGAGCTTCCTGAGATAATGCTTGCTCCTGTCCTAAAGGAAGGAAAAAACCCCAGAAACTCTTGGGAGCAAAGCAATCTCCTAAATTACTTAGGGCAATTTGATGCCATAAAGTGAAAGAAATTTGTGCTTTACAAACTGCAAAAAGCTGACTTGAAAGCAAATTCTTTTAACATATTTTTCAGTTCATGGCAAAATTTGAAGCCTTATGAGCATGTAGCTTGTTAGTAGCCATATAGCACACATTTTAGTTATGGGTCAAGTTTAACTGGGTACATTTGCATCTAGTTATTAAAAAATTCTCCCTAGTGTTTCAACAAAAAGTATTCTTTGTAATATTTGATTATGTTACATTTCAGTAGCAAGATCTATAATATCTCTACAGGGAGCAGTGTACTGGAGAGATTCTTTCTCTGAAAAAGGCACTGCAAATCTGTTTGAAAATGAAACACAGTTTTGTGCTTCTTAATAAACCTCCTACTCTGCTCCAAAGCACTGGGATGAGATTTTATTTTTACTGAAATTGAAGTGAATTGCACTTTTTAATTGGGATCTACAGATCTTTCCGTAATACATAAAGCAAATAACAATGAAAAGTGAGCCTGAAGTGCAGAGGCAGTGCCCCTGCCCACACCTTTGGTTGGCTTTTGCTCAGCTTTGTGAGAGGTGTTTGCACAGACCTCGAGACCCCCTAGCTTTGTCTAGACTCTGACCTACTTTGTTTTACATTTTGCTTGGCTTTGTAGCAATGTGTGGTGCAAGATGTACATGACTGCATTTGCTAAACCTACCTAGTTTAGCAAAATTACAGATTTATAGAGGTGCCACTATAAAATTCTCTTTGTCAATAATTTTATCTATCCCAGTTTTCCCTGTGATCTACCCTTTTCCAACCCAGCAGCAGTATCTGGAAATTATGCTGTCATATGGCAAATTTAAGGAGATCTGCAAAGGAAGGGGCAATGTACTCATAAGGTGCTTGATTCAATTCTTTTTAATATCCAGAAGCCACAAAAAATTTAATTTTTTAGGGCTTCTGTCCTGCAAAATCCAGACTATTTTTTTCTAAATTAAATTTGATCCAGGGAAAGGAAGAAAATCTCCCTGTAAGGATTAGACAAACATGAAATAACATTGGAAATGACCTGCTAAATTGTGTATGACGTCTAATTTCATGATACATCTGCTGCTTAACTAAAACTGCATTGCACTGCAAGGCAATGGCAACTCAATCTGATCATTTTCCTGGTGTTATTCTTTATAAATGACTCCATTCTTGGGGCAGTATATTAGGGTCTTTAAAGCAAAAGGGGATCAGCAAAGATTGGTGCCAAGGCAATCCTTCTCCCGTATATGTGGTAAAAAGGGGAGACTATGGGTGTAACAGTGGCAACCAAAGTGGCAACTTCTGACCTGAAGAAATTTTGTGTTTTGACTTACGGCCAGTTTGGTAGTGAGCGGACCAGGAGAGTTTGAAGTGTCTGCTGAGAAGAATAGCTCCAGGCATGCATTCACTGCAAAATTAATTTCCTTCTCACATTTTGTTTCTCGCACACGTACTCTCACACGCACTTACCCACAGTCTCTCCTGTGATGCAGGAATTAAATAGTACCCATTTTATTCAATCAGGTGTGCAATTGCATCTATTTGGACTCCTGCACAACCTCAATAACCCAGCCACGAGGTTACCATCCAAGAGCCTCCTAACTCCCAACAAGACAACAGCATTCCCAAAGCTGTGCTTGGAGTCCGTGAGGTTGTGGTGTCTTAGGAAGAAAATTAACTCTATCCTAGCCACAACCAGAATATTGGTGCCATCAAAAATCCAAGGCTTTTTCCTCAACTTTGTCTAAGTCACAGGAACAAATTCTGTAAGGAAAAAGACAGGTGACATCTTCCATTGCTGAGATCAGGAAGCAACATCATATAACTTCAGGCATCAGCTAAGCAAGTTTCATGTGAATCAGAGCAAAGTCACAGGTTGGGGTTGGCTTGCTGCCAGAGGACAGTTCTGCTGCCTCCCTTCCCAGCACCATCCAGATGCATCCAGCAAGATTCCTGCCTGCAAACCATGGGCCAGAAGCCACGTACATGACTGCATTAGCACTGCCTGTGCTGAGGGGGACAGGGCTCTCCAGCCCAGGAGGGGCTGCCTTGGGATGCAGCTCCTCCAGAGACAGCACATGTCAGAGCAATGGGGATGGTGCGCTGGGCTGGAAGCTCAAGTTCTTACACCAGTTCCTGAAGGAAAGCTCATTAATTGCTAAAGGTTAAATGCACCCCAAGCCATAATTTTCTCATAAATATGGCCATCACAAACAGTTCAAAGTGCTCCAGAGCGCCTACAAGTATTTAGAGTCTGTCCTGGTTTCCGGCAAGGACAGGGCTAAGTTTCTGCAGTAGCCAAGAGGGGGCAGAGTCTGGAGCTGTGTGGGCACATCCAAGAGGTTTTGCTCTTCCACAGCATCTTATGTCATGGCTGGGAGTGGGCAAAAGGGACCCTCTCTCTTCCCAGGTCCCTTTTCCTGGGGAGCAAGCAGCAAATGGAGCAGCGGGGTAACACTGATCCCACCTGGAGGATCTGTCCATCCTGTGCTCATTTTCCCAATTTGTGAACAATTTTTTGCCCACAAATCATCCTCTTTTTGTATATTTTTATCTATATTGTTGCTGTGGCTGTTTGTTTTCTTATCTCATTGCAGTGTCCAGTAAATTGCTGTTATCTCAACCTGTAATCTCTGCCTCTTGTGTCTCCCACCAGAAAGGGGAGGAGACCAACTGTGGGAGCGACAGGACACTAAATTAGGGAGTGCTGATCCTAAACTGTGACAGAGTCTTTCCAGATTAAATGTATTCAGTGACTGTGCATCTACCAGGGAACAATGATTTGCCTTGGTCAGCTTTAATGCACAGGTAAATTTCTCCCTATGCACAGTCAGGGATTTTAAGCATTTCTACATTATGCCATCATTTTAAGTGATATATATCACCTTGTCCAAATTACTTAGAATTACTCATAGTGACAGCATAGAACAATCATAGGAGATCTTGGTTTCTCAGTAAAATATTTCATGAAATCGTCAAATATGTTATTATATGAAGCATTACCCCTTATTATATGCAAATAATTTGGTCAAATGAAGATAAATATCTTGGCACAAACACAGTAAAATAAATTTAATGACAAACAAATGTTGAAAATAAAATTGCCTACTTTTTTTACTTATTTGCTATATCTAGAAAAACAGTTATGATACTGATTTCTTTGAAAGCAAAAGCCCTTTCATTTACAAACTTATTACAGAGCAAATATTTTAAATTTTCAAATAATTACTTGAAGTGCTTTTATAGTTTTTCAAAATGAAGGAATGGTACAAATAGAAGAACACCCACACGGAGAAATCAGACAGAATTAGCTCCTGTCTCAAGTCAGGCTTATCTCAAGGAGAAAAACAGCCTACATCTGCTACAAGTATTTCCACTGGCAGAGAAGTGAGCTCGAGGAGACAGTTTTCAGGGTCAGTTGCACTGACTTTTCAGAAACCCATCTTATTTTCTCTTGAGTTTGTCTAGTTCCAGTTCTGGTCATTGTGAGGTTTCCCTGGGCAGCTCACAGGCACCAGTCACTGCCCAGGGCAGATCAGCTGTGCCATGGGTGCCAGGGGAGCAAACCTGGCTCTGCAGGAGCACACCTGGCTCTGCAGGAGCAAACTTGGCTCTGCTGGAGCACACCTGGGTCTGCAGGAGCAAACCTGGCTCTGCAGGAGCACACCTGGCTCTGCAGGAGCAAACTTGGCTCTGCTGGAGCACACCTGGGTCTGCAGGAGCACACCTGGCTCTGCAGGAGCAAACCTGGCTCTGCTGGAGCACACCTGGGTCTGCAGGAGCAAACCTGGCTCTGCAGGAGCACACCTGGCTCTGCAGGAGCAAACTTGGCTCTGCTGGAGCACACCTGGGTCTGCAGGAGCACACCTGGCTCTGCAGGAGCAAACTTGGCTCTGCTGGAGCACACCTGGCTCTGCAGGAGCACACCTGGCTCTGCAGGAGCAAACTTGGCTCTGCTGGAGCACACCTGGCTCTGCAGGAGCAAACCTGGCTCGGCAGGAGCACACCTGGCTCGGCAGGAGCACACCTGGGTCTGCAGGAGCACACCTGGCTCGGCAGGAGCAGACCTGGCTCTGCAGGAGCACACCCAGGCCAGCCCCTGACCCACAGCCACAAGGGCTCATCTCAGTCCTCCACACCTCTTGGGGAACCCTACCCTCCCATCCTTTGAGACAACTGCAGGCACATCTGGTTCTCCTGCTCTTTAACCATTCCTGCAGCTCTTTCAAGTCTTTCAGAATTTTCAGTGTTATTCCTTAACTCAGGTCTTACTCGATATTCCTCTGTTTTACACATTTGTAGAGCAATATTGGCTTTTCTGGCTACTTGACCAGTAGTTTGCAATGGGATTTCATGGACATTTGGCTTTCTACCATAAAGCTGCAGCACTTCCAAGTTTCCTATTTTCTAGAGTGCTATGCAACAGCCTGTAAAAATGCCCTGCCTACTCTCATATCTATTTGTGTAACCATGTAATTTTTTTAAAAATTTATTCAATTACTCAGTGCTTTTTCCAGCATCTTTAGATTTGATTGGTATCCTAACTTTTGCTCAATGTCACATTCTTATTAAAATTACTCCTCATTACTCCAAAAACTGTTGCTGCATTATTACAGAAAATATTAACTCCCTTATAAGAACTTCACCCCACAATAGAACAGAAATGTGTATTAAGCAATTCTTCCCTTGGCAGATTAAAATTAAGAATTCAAGCAATAGCACCTAAAGGGCTCTGGTGTCATCACCAGACAATTCAGATAAGTAGAATTCCTTTTGGTCTACCCAGATTTGTTCACTTTTACTTTTGCCTTACAAAAAACGTTCTCTATTTTGTTCTGACTGTTCCTTAATTCTTACTTTATAATCTTAAACAATACTTCTATAGGAAGTATTTATTTTTTAAAAAATATTTGGACTGTGGGTTCAGCCTCTTGTAAAATGCACTTGAGTGACTGTTAATCATTATTTTCGTTGTTCAGTTCAAACCCTCTCTCCACCTGATTTTGCTAACATTTATTTTTGAGAAACCATTCCTTCCAACCATGACCAAGTTCTTTAGAAAGTTCATTGCACAGATCACATCAATGTAACACATTTGTGGTAGACACCAGCTAGTTATACACTTTGAGTTTTCTTTATAACTTTGTCCTTACAGTATTCAAGACCATTTGCTACAGAAAAGCAGACTGAAGCCTTGGAATTCACTAGTTAATAATTTCCTTGCTGGGACTGAAATTTAACAGCATCATTTCTTAGGTGGAAATATTATAAAAATAGAGTGAGCAATGCTGATACCTAGTGGTGAAGAATGAAATAGAGCCACAGAATTGTAGAGTTGTTAAGGTTGGAAAAGATCTCTGAGATCATTGTGTCCAGCCATTAACCCAAAACCTGCCAAGTACACCCCTAAACCATGCAACCCTTTTATATGGCAAGGAAGGAAGGAGACAATTAGTGAATTACTCAGGACAAAGGCTATTATTGTCCGAATCTTTCCTTTTTTTTCTGTGCATATTGGCATATGTGTGTATGTTGAAAAAAATGGACAATCTCAATAGGAAGAAAATTGCTGGTGAAAGTAGACAAGGATACAAAAAAGTCTCACTGTCCAACAACAGAATTTTAAAAAAGGCCAAAGATTGTTGCAACAAATGAGAATGTCTCTCCTCATGAGAAACACTATTGACAAGTAGATGAATTGAAAAATCAGTGACAAATAGATATAGGACTTTCACCAAGAGAAACTGCTTGGGAATGAAAAAAAAATTAAGGAATTTTGCCACAAAATGGTGGATTTTATTGGAAAAAGGAAAACATTTTGAAAAATCAACTTTTACCTGTCTAAGTCTCAGACTGAGAAGGACACTTGGAACAACAATGAAATAGGATCCACAAATTTCTGACCTTGTTACTGTCAAGAGACCACACAATCTCACCATTCCTCTAGGAAAGTTTTATGCACAAACAATAAAAAGGGAAAAAAACTCCAAATGTGGCTTTTGGTGGGATCCACAAGGCCACCTAAGCCCAGCTTTCCAAATGGAACTTTGCAAAATCATTCAATCACTGTCTGCTTGAAGCAGTCAGATGTGGATAAGCATGAGTTGAAATCTGAAAGGGATGAATGCCTGTAAAACACTCTCAGGCAATTTCCTTGTCACTTGCTCCAGGAGAAATGCAGATGCTGTTCAAAATTAAACAGTGCCACAGACAGAACTCGCCCTGGGAAGAACTCACCCCCTCCAGCTCTGCTGCAGGCAAAGCAAAGCCTGAGCCCCCGGCGCCTCCAGAGGATGCTCAGCTCTGGGGTGGGTGACACGGGGCTGAGGGACCAGGAATGGCCCTGGTGTCACACAAGCCAGAATGAGCCCTGCAACTGAAATTCTCCAAGAATCCACAAGAAGAGCTGTCCAGCACGAGGAAGCTTGTGGGTCGGTGAGGAAGCACAATCAAAAGATGAGGTTGGACATGTGTCTTAATGGACATTTGAAGTTATCTGCACTTAAAACTCTGGAGGCAGACTGTAGAGTGTAGAGTTATTGACAAATAGTTAACTGCCAATGACAGTATGGACAGCAACCTTTTATTTTCATTGAACTATGAAGCTATGAGCCTTTCTTTTTTGATTAACATCCTCATAAATTTATTGTAGCACATGCTACATGAGTCAGCATCACTCATCTATCGAGAGCTGAGGCAGGTACAAAATGCAAGATTAAAGGTGTCATGCTAAGGTCATCTATTTCACCAGATTTCCTTCAGGAACAACAGTGGTTTCTGCTATCGACATAAATACCTGCATTTAGTTACAAAATCATTAGGATTTGACAAGTCCAAATTATCATACTGAGGTGATGAAGTGGTTAATGGCTAAATCCTGTGAGAAATTTATACAAACGTGTATAAGAAAAATTATATGAAAGAAATTGTCTCCTACTGAAGAATGAGTATGCAACTACAGGTCTTAGAACAGAGAAGTAATCATGAAAACAGATTTTTGTGTGCTTATATAATGTGCAAATATCTTTAAAATACATTATTCAATAGAGTTGTAATTTTTGCTTAAAATATTTTATTCTGTAGAGCTGCTATTTTTGTTTACACCTACTTTCAATAGACTTAGGACAATGGAGAAAAAACAAAGAGAATTGAAATATTTGCTTATAAAATACTACATCAATTCTAAGGAAAACAAGTCATGTAAGCAATTGTTTTAGCTCCTGCTCCAATGACACGAATGACACGATTACCATCTCACCACCACCCCTTTTAAGAGACCACAAACTGGTTTTTACCTTCTCCCTGCCCTGGCTGGGTCCATGAGTGATCAGGCAGCACCATCTGCTGGGCATTTTTTCCTCCCGACGACATCCGATTGCCTTTTTCTCTGAAATAATTTGGCAAGCAGGCGAAGGCAGAGCAGATCAGCTGGGGTCTGTGCAAAATCAAACGTTCTAACCTGTTCCCCCTGGGTCTCTTGGATAGTAACTTCTTTGCATCAATTAACGTGCTCAGGATTTATTAACTAAAGGCTAATTTTTGCTCAGTTTCACAGCATTATTTGAAAATAATTGAGGTGACCTAAAATAATAGGATTTGCCCTCCTTTCCATAAAGATGTACTATCACACAGAGTGGTATTTAAAATTTTTTTGCTATTATAGATGGGGGGAAATCGGATATTGCCTTCTATAGGTGATAAGATACTGCATCTCAAAGCCAGCCATATGTAGGAAGCAAATAAAACATTAGCAAAGAACTTCCCAGTAAGGCATGCATATGTTTTGTAACATGCGAACCTAACCCCAGGCATAAACCTTTTTCCACCATCTCCTTGTTACAAAAGCAGCACCAGCCTTCATCTGCCACAGGGAATGCTGTCTGTAATCTTGGCACCAGATGTTACCAGATGCATAATTAAAAATTGCAACTGTGTGGAAAGAAACCACTCTTCTGCTGGGAACCCCACACGTATTTAGTAGTGAGGAGCCTGGCCTCTACTAAATGTGGTTTTGCAGCGCACAAAGGAATATGTTCAGTGTGCACCTACTCCCTTTACAATCCTTTAAATCTTTCACCAATGTCAAGGAGAATAGGCCTAATGTAGTCTGGAGGGGAATAGGATGGGGCATGTGGGCATGTATTGGAAAAATGGTCAAAACCATTTTAAGCCAGCAAAACGTGGAATCTGTTTGCATTTATGAGAAGGATCTAAAAGTGTTTCTCTTTGAGGTACTATGCAAATTGACAAGGAAGATTTTGTCCACAAACACACATTTCTAGGGGCTTGGTTGCTCACCAGAGGTTCACTTTAAGATCAAATAAGCCAGAAGTTATTTCACCTCCTGCTGCTGCTGCTCATTCCCACATCTACAACAACCTCTCCTGCTGGCAAAAGCAATTATGAGGCCAAACTGGTCTGGGGAGATTATTGCTTCCTGCTGCTGCTGGATTGTTTTCAACTTGGATTAAGCCCTCAGTGCACTTTCCTCCACAGCCAACACAAATTTGTGCTCTCACAAGGGAGGTTGCAGAGACAGGACAAGCAAATCTCTGCACATGGATAGAATGCTGGTAACACACAGGTCAGCATGAGAAATTTGGACAGGATGACAGATATCAGTAATGGCAGCAAGGGAGCATCTCCCACTCTCTGATCCCTCCTAGTCTCCTTCATCAGTTACACCAAAAAACCCCACATCTGTTCCAAGTTGAAAGTTTAAAGCTCTTATGAAGAAAGAAAGAATGAAAGTTTAAGCTCTTGCTTCAAAATATTATTTCTAGTACAAGATGTGCATTTTGATTTCACCGTATGCATTGAGAAAACATTATTTGATTAAATCTTTTGCCTTTACAAAAATTATATTAACAAGTCCAATCACAAATTACTGCCAGAAATGCCTGACATGTTCCAGTCTTCTTAAGAAAGAGTGAAATATTTTAGCGAAACAAAATAGAAAAATTCTAAAGCCAGGTTTAAACACATAACATTTCTAAAAATAATGCTGGGAACAAATCCTCTTGCCTCAGCCTTGCTGATTTACTGTAAAAAGTAAGGCCACATCACACTGGGATTTAAACTACAAGTATACATCAGTAATGTGCTAACATCTAAAAGCAAAACTAAACAGCAAATGTGGTAATGGCACATTAAGCATTAGGGATGGACATGATTTATGCTGCCAACCAGACACGTTTCTATCTGAGGTTGCCAAAAGTAAACCCAGAACATGTTCTGCACTTCAAGAAGGCTGAAAGAAGGTCATGTAAAAAAAGAGATGGAAGATTCAGAAAAAAATAATATTGTCAGGAATTAGTTCTGGAACAATGTTTTGAATGGTCTCACAACTTCTGAGACTGGATCCCTTTGTTTAATTTCCAGCCTATGTTCTAGGAGATGGAAATGTGTGAAGATCTCACAGTGCAGCTCTGTGGGTGAGAGGAGATGCCTGGGGACCAAGCAGGAAGAGCAAACACCTGTGTAAGCTGAAGGCTGGAGCAAGAGCTTGGACTGTGGAAGCTGTCCAGGAAATGCTTTCCCTTCACATTCATTAACTTGGTTCATTGTTTCTGATCAGACTTTAGAGATCTCATCATCATACTCCAGGTTTTACAAAGGGAAATGTAAGAAAGCCTGGTTTGTGTCCAGAACCTTTGCCACCCCTGGCAGCTACTACACAAACCAGGGATGCCTATGAGGATATAGAATGTAAAAATTGAAGAGATGGGAAAAAAATTTAAAACTATATAATGAAATACATCAGCAAATTTAAAGAAATTTATTAGTAATTAGAGTAGCCATGCTGCTCTAGAGTAGCCATGGTATCCCATTTTGAGAGACATTGCTTTTTCTGTATAGATTTGGATTACATGTATTTTTTGTGGTTTAAGACCCACACACATTGGTACCAAATTTTTGTGGGCATCTCTGGGAAATGGCACCATCCTTTATGCACTCAAACAAAAAAGAGTGGGAGGTCCTAAGTTGTGCTCTGTATATGATGTTTTGAAGTGTTTGAGATGTTATGATAAAAAGACCACACTGACCTAGTTAGAGGAATGGGGGCATGAGGTGGACTATATCCAGAAAGCAGGGAAAATTATTATTTCCATAAAAAATTTTTATTTCCATAAAATTATTAAAAATAAGATGTGCTGTTATTAATTGAGAGTCCCTCACAAAATTGGTAAAAGACATCAGAGACTCACGTGGTGGCAGAAGTCAGAAATCAGAAAATGGCAGGCTTAACATTAATATAGCCAGTTTTAAAGACTTCTGCATGCAGATCAGTGCAGAACAGACTGCTATCATTTTGTGCTGGAAAGAGAACTAAAATTGGGATTTTTATCTGACAAAAATACAAAAAGTGTTGTCTTGACAACCTTCATTCTGTTTAAAGCTGACTGCTTCTCTTTTGGTAACTTAAGAGGCATAAGAACACTTTAATACCAATATAATTTTCCCTTCCAATAGTTTGTACCAGTTTAATCAAAGTGCAATTAAACCAAATTTTAATTCTGTTTGATGTGACTGATATTTGTATCATATTTGAAATTGGATGTAATATACCCATGTTCATTTGTTTGAAACCAGCCAGCAGTGCAGTGCAGCTTATTATTATAAAGAATTCATAATTAGAAATTACTAAGAAAATGTGTCTGGATGTCAGGCATTACACTTCTCATCATGATTATTGTGTGCTTTTGTTTGTATGGAGATGTAACTATGGTGATATTAACACAAAGACATTTTAAAACCCCTGATTGATACAAGAAATAGGCATAAACCAAGCACAATGCAAAATTAAGATGCTTTAAAATATATCTATTATTTCCCTTGCTTCTCTTTCATGTTTCTATTATGTTGCTCCTTCAATTGATGCATGTTCCACTACCTTGCCTTTTATCTTCAGTTTCCAAATCAGACACCTCTCCCAAAATCAATGATGTTTTTAATGCCACAAGTGAATTTATTAGCAGCATCTTTATGGAAGGGACATGGTTAAATTAGAGATGGATTTGGCTCACTACACTGGAGTAGTTATCAGCACTCTGCAGTTGCCTATTATTATTGCAGTTGCCTATATCATTATGACCTGATTCAAACCCCAACAGTCAACTAGAAGACTCCAGTTGTTATCAGTGGATTCAGACCTGATTGTTAATGAGGCTAAATAAAATTCAAAGAAAACTAAGAAAGACAAATAGATCCTCTTACCTATAATACCCAAAAGTATTATACTTAGGTCTGATTGTTTGATTGAAAGCAGCTTTTTTAAGAAAATTTTACCTTGGAAAGTTATATATTGTGCAAGTATATGATTGAGAGATATAGGGAAATTAGTTCAGTATGCTGAGATTAGCTTGGTTGGTGAGAGCATGGTGTTAATAACACCAAACTTGTGGGTTCAATCCCCATATAAGCCATTTATTTGGGAGGCTGGACTCAATGACCCTTGTGTCCCTTCTAACTCAGAATATTCTGTGCATGCTGTGAACCTTCAAGAAAAAATGTTAAAGCAATAGCTATTGAGAAATGTGAAGAGTAAGAAACAAAATATCAGTAAATCTCATGCTAAAAAAGCTGGTGTCAGGTTCCTGGGATGTGTAATTGGGATAAAGGGAGCTTGTTCAAAGATGATTATAAGAAACAAGATAACATAACATTGTTACATGAAAGTAGCATGACAGATTTAAACTGTGCGAGGCCAAAATCCACGCTAGGTGAGAAGAACGAGAAAGGCTGGGAATAGTTGGTGCAGTCACCCACGCCACAAACCACTCTCTTTCTGTTCAAACTTTCCTAAACACATCACTGAGAGCAACGTGGCCACTCACAATGTGTCACTGGCCCTCCAGGCAATGTGGAAGACATTGTGGTCACAGAGACCAGACACCCTCTGCAGAGATGATGAACCCATGGAGGGTTTGAAAATCAACAGAAGAAAAAGACATAGTTACTCCATTTTATAGAACATGAGAGAGATGTACAGTATAAAAAGGCTTGTTTAAAATGAGAGTATAATGCCAGGATTAAATTTTTGAAGATCTTGAATGTCCCCTCCCTTTTCAATCTAATTTGCTGATCTTCTGCCTTGTTTAGTTCATTTTTATTGTTCTCTTCATGCTCTACGTTCAAAACAAAACTACACTGGTGTCTGACTGATCTCACACAATAAATTACACAGGTAACTCCATTTCCTTTCATAGCTTTTATTAAGAAAAAAGTGAGAGAGGCATCTCACACACAAGATGTAGGTTTCATTCGTGAGGGTGCTCAAATCACAGAACTCAGTTTGAACCTTGCTGGTGAAAGCTCGTGTGTGGTCATTCATTCTCAAAATGAAAGGGAACTCATTCCAGACAGGACGGTGTGTCCATCCTGACCAGGAGACCACCCTACAGCAAGGAGTCAGTGACCCACGCTAATTTATTAACCTGAGCTGGCAGCTGAGGTGCTGCACACCCAGCATGGCCTTAAGGCCGGGCTGTGCTGAGCCACATTCCTTGAGGAGTGTCTGGCAGGACAACCTCAGGCACCCCACTGCAACACCAGAGCCTGTAGGCAGCACCCATTCAGTACCAGCAATTCCATCACCTGTACATCCCCGCCTTTATCAGAAAGTACAGGAGGAAGTGTTCATCTGAATATCCTTTATGTCTTATTTTCTTGTAAGAAAGGTATATAACAGGTCATATGTATAGAAAGCAGGAGCCTCTGTCCATGAAGGGGATACAGAGTGCCATGGGAATATCCATCTGGGGTCTCTCTGGTGCTGAAAGAATGCTGTGTGCTCAGAATCTGAAGGGAATTTAGTCACCATCTCTAATCCTTTTTTTTTTTACTGTGTCTTATTAAAGAACTATTTTGTTAAGTCATTTTATCAGTCATTTCTTCAGAAAGAGCACTGCTTGTCTTTTTCTCACCTCATGAACTCTGCTGCTGGTGAAGAATAGATTTAAATATGAGTTTGCACTTATTTAAGTAAAATTATAAATGAATGTATAACTTCAACTTTTGCCAGGAGTTCTTTAACTCAAAGTTTACCTCTAAATCTAGCACCTGAGTGCACTTTTCACTGCCTTTTTTTTTTTTTACTCTCATGCAAGGAACACTCAGCTACCTTCCTATAAAGGTACTGTTTGAAAAATATGAAGCACAAAACACCGTCACTGAGAATTCTTGGGACGCTTACATCGATCTGGAAGCTGCTGCTCAATGACATGGTGGAGCCACCACAGAGCTTTGTGCTGCCTCCCAGAGGAACTCCATGGGCTTGGAAGGACCCCTCAAGTCCTTCATGCTTGGTTTGCTCCTCCAATTACAAACTTCTTCCAATTATAAACTTCTTCCAAGACAGCCTAGCGCAGAGGTGACAGCCATGCACTGTGTAATTAAAGAACAAAGCCCGAGGAACAAAGCTTTAATTGAAGGAGCAGGTGGAAGCTCCTCGTTCCCCTCTGCCAGCGTGCCCAGCAGCAGGGCATGCCTTCAGTAAGACAGAACCTTTACTTTAAAAATGTGCCATCAGGTCTATTAGGGAAAGCATCAATAATTAAAGTTAATGCCTGGAAACTGGCATCAGCTACGGGCATGATGACTCAAGCTCTTGGAGATCCATTCATTACATTCAACTACAAAAGCTAGAAGTTATAAAAAATGCATGAATAAATTCTTTAAGTATTAACACACTACTTCTTTAAATGTTTGCTCTGACCCAGGTGGCGCTGCTCTAACTTTTTCTGCAGCTTCTTTTCACTTAAATGACCTTAGATTATTGTAGCTGTCTCTCAGGATTAAACAAATTACTCTCTTTAAAATATATTATTGAAGGATCCTACTTAGTAAGAAATAGAAAGTGGTCTCTGGCATCTTCTCCCCCAACTCATTATAAAATGTTAGATTTCACAGCAAAATTTATAATCTTAAATTTAAGTCTTTTCAGCTAGATAATGCCATTTGCTAAATTCCCTTCTGGGCTTGGCAAAATTAAGTAAAACAAGCTAAACATTACAGAAGACATCCCTGTTTTGTATTTCTAAAACTCACCAAGGTAAAGCAATAGACACAGTGCCACAATAAAACTTTAGGTCAGAGGTGGTAGCACTCAAGTGTCTTCCACATTAAATCAACAGCAATAACAAATAAAGACAACTTTGTGGAAGTTTGGGCGTTTCTGATATGACAGAGTGAAAACTTTTGTTCTGCAATTTTTGGGTTTAAGTTTCTAGATGGCATTCCTTTCCTGTTTTGATTTAGTTTGCTTTTAGGGTGGTATTTTAAGATTCCTTGTTGATGGATTAATTTTGGCATTTTTTTCATCCCTGGTAGGGCTTGGCTGTAGTTTCTAAATTCACAGGTTCACAGAGTGTTTTCCACTTCTTTCTGCACTTGAATTTTTCTTTTCAGGGCAAGAGGTGTCAGTAGCATTTTCCAGACAAAAGAAGAGCCATATGTTTCAAAGAGAGTTTGAACCTTTCTGTTTCTGGCTTTGCAGCCAAATATCCAGGAGCTACTCATCATTCTTTTTCAAAAAGATAATCTAGAAAGAATCCAAAATTCCAAAGGGATTTGGATGGGCCCAGAAATGTCTTTAAAGATGAGATTAAAAATATGAGAGTTACAAATTCAATGCTTGTAGTACTTTTGTAAAACAGAATTACACTTTAACTCAGCATGATGACTTTGCTTTACTGGATCTCATAAGACATCTGAATTTTTTTCTTTGAACTCCTGAAGAATTCACATCAGCAATCTACACATCTTAATAGTAAACTCTTAGAACATTTGCTGCAGCAACTAACTTATTAAATCTAATTATTCTGCATACCTTATTTGTTTAAATGCAATAAAAATTATAAGCCAAGTAAAATTACAGAGGATAGGCATTTAGCATTAAAAACAAACACTGTCTGACCTTCACATGACTAACTATAGGGAAAAGCCTATACTAGACCCTTAATTTCTTTAAAGAACATTTGGAGTTGAAAGTGGATTAAGATATATCCTATTTTGTCTTCAAATGCATTTTATATGTGGTTTGAAATTCCTTTAAGTGACCCTGCTGCACTCTTACAGACTGCTTTGTCCAGCAGTAAAAGGGCTGCCTCGGGGAGTGGGTGGGTCTATCAGGGTTTAGGGACCAGGACTTTGGTATCTAGAATCATGAAAGCCACAGCATTCCTGGGTTTTGGCCCAAAGGCCAGAAAATTATCACATTATCATAATGTGGTCAGTATCACAACTCCAAGAACAAATTAGCTGCCCATCCTGTTTGTTTTGTCTTATCTCTTATGAAAAATATCCAATTAAAGTGGTTTTAAAAACCTTTCTACAATCAAGTTCCTAGGCTCCACTGTCTTCATAAAGAGTTTTCGAGTCCTAATGGAAATCTTCTTGCTCTACATTTTGTTTTGATTGTTATAGGTATGACATGACAATTTCATCACCCTAGCCTTCATGGAAAGCTGCTACAAGCACTGATAGTCTTATTTAGTCCGTGGAGGGAAAACGATGAGAAGGTGAAGCAAATTTTCTCCTCAACAATTTGATTTTCTAAATCTCTGACGATAATTTTGTTTCCTGTGGATCTCAAAATAGATAGTGTGCTTCAGGCACCAGTAATCTCCAGGAATGTCTTCAGGATTGAGTATCACAGCAGTGGGAAGGATGCTCCTGCAGTGCTTATGGCAGAAAACGAGCCAGCAATGTGTCCTTGGGGCAGAGAAGGTAAGGGGTATCCCAGGCTGTGCCAGTGAAAGAACTGCCTGCAGATCAAGGGGGTAATTCCCTACCCTCTGCTGAGCACAGGAGGCTGCCTGTGTACTGTGTCCAGTACTGGGATGCTCAGGACAAGAGGGACATGAACGTACTGCAGAGGGTCCAATGAAGGGCCATGAGGATGATTAAGAGACTGGAGCACTTCTTCTATTACAAAAGGACTATTTGGCTCCCAAAGAGAAAGCTCAGGGGCATCGTATCAATGCATATAAATGTCTGAAAGGAGGCTGTGAAGAGGACAGAGCCAGGCTCCTCTCAGGGGTTCCAGTGACAGGACCAGAGGCAGTGGGCACAAACTGAAGAGCAGGATTACACCTCTGAGCACCAGAAAACACTTTTTTGCTGTGAGGCTGACCAAGCACTGGAGTGGGTTGCCCAGAGGTGGTGTGGAGTTGTTCAGAAGCTGTCTGGGCATGGCCTGGGTAGCTGGCTCTCAGTAGCTGTGATTGAGCAGGGGTTGGATAAGGTGACCTCCAGAGGTGCCCCCCATCCCCAGCTGTGAATCTGTGATAACAATCTTGATATGTTTCATGGGGACTTACTATAAAAGAAACCAAATTTGATCTTTGCCTGAATATGACATCACCCTCATTGCAATTTGCATCAGCTATTACTGGACAGGGACCACTATGTAGCAATATTGCAAAAGGGGGAGTTTACAGCAGATGCTGCTGCTTTGAGATCTCTTTAATACACATGCTGACTGTAATTGCCATTGCTAAAGTGCTGAAGAAGCTTGTCCATGCTTTAAATTTCTTCTACATCAGTTTATTCATGCAAGAGGTGAAAACCTTCATACTGTAGCTCCAAATCCCAAGAGCTGAGCAAGCTTTTAAACTCTTTTTCTATATTCCATTACCTAGTTCACCTTAAGTAGACAAATTCTTGCAGAGTTTAAACTTCAATCTCTTTCTCTATAAACAAAGAACCACAAGCCCTTGCTGGCTCTATGACATTAATAATGCATAAAGATATAGATGGACATCTACCATGTGAGTGGAAGTCATTCTCTCAGCTTTAGAGGACATTTCCCCATCAAAATATGCATAATGAAATTCACAAGAAGCAAAGGAAAACAGAAGAAACATTTCTCTAAAATGGCTATAAACATTTCTCTCAACGTTTCTCTAGCTATGGCTATATAGCTATCTTAAATACCTGTAAATGCAACAAAAACAGTTATTGTAAAAAGTTACATTTTTCTCAAGGCCACTTAAACTTTTTCAATGTATCTGTCATCATAAAGAGAGTCACAGAGAGGCTAGAGGGTTCAGCAGATGGTCACTGTCCCTGTATGGATGACCCTAAGCACAGATGCCTTTTAGTGGCTGGGTGGTAGCAGATGAAGAAACGAGTTTTCTGCTGGATACATCAAGTGAACAACAGAGATATGCAGACATGAAATCAAACCTATGTTCCACGTGTACAGACCTAGTTTTTCCTCTGTGGAAAGTGATTCACACTACTGTGTGGGCCAACACCTGACTTTTGAGCCGTTAGGAGGCTTTCAAAGCAACCAAAGCAGCTTCCCTCTGGAAGCTACAGTATTGCAAGACTGGTGAAAGACTGAGGTTGCCTGGAGGAGGAGATGAGCCACTAGCCTTTTTCAGTCAAGACTGTGGTGCATTAATTGAGACTAGACCTAGCTCATCTGCAAAGGAAAGCTGTGCAAGTCCTGTCTTCCAGATTAGCTTTTCCACTACTACGCCATTTTCCAAGGTGTATGAGATGCTTCTTTCTGTACACAAAGATTTTGGCATTCAGCTCATAGAATCAGGAAAGTTGTCTGTCTTAGAAACAGTTAATACTAATGGGGTGAATCATTAAAAGTATGATCTTTTCATCTCAGGACAGAGGATGATCTCCCACTCTCATTCCTATCTCATGATGAAATGGGATGATTCTCATCCTCTGCTCCTTTGAGCACCTCTGTCTCCAACAGCACTCTTAAATCTAAAATTAATCCAAAAACTTTGAATCTTAGAGCAAAATACAGAAAAAGTTCATCTGGTTTAGTAATTATGATACTCTCCAAAATTAAAATTAACAAATTTTTGGTTAAAAAAGAAAAAAACAACAAGAGGTGGAAAGAAAAAGATATTTATTCTGCTAGTTCTGTGCCTCAAGGGCTCCACTGATCTCTTTTCCCTCAAGCTCTTGCAGTTCATGGATGCAGTTTACTCTTCGGGCTCCCCAGGGCCATGGTCACATCACCAAGCCTTACAGAGTCCAAGAAGTGTTTCGACAATGCTCTCAGGCACAGGGTGGGACTCCTGGGGTGTCCTGTGCAGGGCCAGGAGTGGGACTCGATGATCCTGATGGGTCCCTTCCAACTCAGAATATTCTATGATTCTTTCTCCATTCCTCTCTACAGTATTTACACATGGAACAGTATAATTTCTTTAATAGCATATTCTGCAGCACAGGAGATTATTATAAATCATGTACAAGTTTCACAGTTTTTTGAAAAGCAAGAAACTAGTTTTCAATATTTTGGTTAAATTATTAAAAAAAAATCCACAAAACTATGATCATCATGAACCAATACACTTTGCTAAAACTTACAACAAACAATCTTGCAATTGACATTCTCAGATTGAGTTACATTATTGTAGAGTAGTTTGAGCATTATTCAAAACCTCACTTATCTCTGAGAATATTAAATATTGACTTTTATTCGTTTAGCATTGACAAAAGAGTCTAATTAAAAATACCTAATCTTTCATAGCCATCTAGAACCATTATTTGATTCCATTAAATAACACTGTGAAGTCTCTCCTTGCTTTCCTGTGTATGTCATTAAATACACCAAAAACCAAAAGCACTTTTGGGCTATCACTGAAGACCACAAAGTATCCTACAGATACACTGCAGTGTTCCAACAGTGTCAGTAAGTTCCCCCATTTCTCCATTCTCAATGGAGACAAATCAGGTTTCTTACTTCAAAGTTTCCTACAGAGAACACAATCAATTAACTCCAGAACCTGGAATGTCTTGATATAAAACCTACTGCTTTCATTAGACCAGGAATACACTGGGTTAATAGCATTAGAAAACTACTTACAGAGAATTCTAACCTCAGGGACTCATCATTTGAATAACAACTAGGACACTTGAAAATGCCTTTGGTAAATACATTAAAAATACATAAAAGAATCCTGGAGTGGGAAACAAAAACTTTTGCTTATTTGTAATCTTAAAAAGAAAAAGAAATCTTCGGCCTTATATCGAAAATTACTTCTATATTAAATGTAGGGTAAAGTCTTCCCTTGCCATTTCTTCCTGTACAGATGTTCTTTTTGTAGATGTACAACAAACAGCAAGGGGCTTCAATGTCATTTACTTGAGTTTTCCCATTCACCAATATAAATGAAGCTGTGCACACCAAAATTACCAGATAACACTCATTGATATACATTCATGTGTGCAAAAGTGCAGATGTCACTATTTTGACACTATTAATATTATTCTATTATTAATAAAAAGTGCAGCAGGTAATTGTTAAAGCACTGGCCTATCTTCTTTGCCTTTGAAAATAAAACCTTAAAGATTTTAAGGGCTTTTAAATTAATTTTTAAAAATTTGAAAATACAAAAAATCCCCCTCTTCAGCTTTCAGAGGCAAAAGTCTGAGCTTTGAAATTTTAGCTGTTTCAGAGTTTTCTGAACAGCATTAAATAGCATTCACCTGGTGCATGTCCTTGTCTTATAATAGTGGTTCTAACTTCACAGATAAAGGACACATACACAAAACCAAAAAACTAAAATGATGCTGAAATATCATCAGTAAACAAGTTAAAATGTTGGCAGCAAAATGTAGACATTGGAACATTTCTAAGAAAGCCAAGCATAAGATTCCCTCACTGAGACTGCATTAAGGGCTGTATGGAAAGGAATACCACATGAGAACAGTCCACAAAATCACTGATATATGCACTTCTCCTGGACATTTACTATCAAATAAAACAACACCAAAACGCTTGACTAGTAACTTGCAGCCACATTTACTTCAGCTGTTCTCCAACATATCAATCACATTTTTATATTAAACACATAAATGCCAATTTTCACAGCCTTAGCACACAGATTCTAAAAGACTGATTTTTAAGTTTGGTTTTTTTTTTTTTTTTTTTTTACTGAGGTATTGATCTTCAAGGTCTTTCAAAGACCTAAAAAAAGAAAATAGCAAAGTAATTGGAAAAATTCCCTTATGCTGTCTTGAGACATATCAAACACTCTGGCCATCCTTTCAGAAATGTTTACAAAGGAGGAAATTTTCCGGTGTAGTGGGTCCCCCAAACCACAGAGGATAGGATAGGATAGGATAGGATAGGATAGGATAGGATAGGATAGGATGCTAAGAAGTCTCTCGTATGGACTGAAGGATTTTAAATTTAAATAATCATCTTTAACATTTTAAAGAGTGTTCTATATGGCACACTGGTTTTGCCATGCAGCATAGCATTGATTTTTCTACAGTGGATATTTGTTTCTTAACTACTTTGGACACAGTTTGATGGGGCTGTGGCTTCATTTACAAAATATCAGAAAGACACTTGTCAACATTTTACTTCACAAGGTAAAGAGCCTGAGGTATAATTAACATTTTTTAATGAGATTTTGGGTATGGCTTTATTTGAAAATACTGCCTGTTTGGAGAGTGGTGCAATATTCTTTCCTTTAACTTTCAATAAATTATAGCTGGGAGGTGTGTTTTACTAGGTAAATACAGAAATGTTCTGCTCTTCTTTGGAGTTACTTGTTAAAAAATCCATGTTTTTATTATAAAAAGGCTATTTGAAACTTAAGAAATATTAAGAAATATTTGGTAGAACAGAACACTGATTATACTGCCATTTCTGTGAACTGACATAAAAAAACCAGTCAGCTTGCAAAAATATGGAACTGTAAGCACTAGGAACTGCTATCTAGTTGAACAGTCACTTTCATGATAAGTGAGACAGCTGATGCTGCAGCCTTTTAAAATAGGCAATATTTTTCAATATTTGCCAAATGCTATAGACCAAGTCTCACGCCTACAGAAAAGGTTTATCCTCTTCATATGACTAAACAAAAACCTATTAGCTCTAAAAAGCCTGTTTATCTTGTATCCACTAAGAAATTGGAATCAAAATTTCTTTACTCTTTTTTTTTAATAAAAGAGGATTACTCTATTTACATAAATGTATTAAAACTTAGAGTGCAGAAAAATATCTTATCCTCTGTGTCTGTTGTCCTGCTTAATTGTGAGAAAAAGAAACTTGATAACGCTGTAGAGAATGTCTTTGAACTAGTATGAAAGCCTAAAAAAAACATCCCATAATCAATCTCCCATCTTGAATATTCATTGCCCTGGTATCAAAAAACTGTTTTCATGCATCCTTAATTATCTCATTTTAGCCTTGTTCTCTCTCTTTACCCTCTGCAGAATGTAAAATAACAGCAAAGACTCAAAGCCAAGTGCTGCTTCAATATGAAAAATAGTCACAGTTCTGTTAAACTACTGGCATATTTTAGTACTCTAGCATTCATGTCTAATAATATATGCTGCAGGGCCAAATTTCCCCAGAGCACACACACTGCCAGTGCTCAATAGTGTCACCTGCTCTTCTTTGTCCCACAGCAAAGGCTGCCAAGAGCAGCTCCCTCAGGACTGGGAAGCTGGGAGCAGATAGATGAGCACTCCCATGCTCAAGGCAGGAATGACAGCTCCAAGTGAAATAGCCTAAGACATGAGAGCTATCAATAATGCTGCACTCCAAGCACACTCCAAGCAAATGCTCTTTCTCCTTCTAAATTACATTTGCATAAATACAATGGGTATGTATAAGGGGCAGCAGCATTACTGGATTAATTATTTATCAGCAGAAATCTATTTTCCTTACCTGCCTGCAGTCTTGCTGGCTTCTTTGCTTGGAGCAACTATTCAGTAAATACTTAAGCTTTTCAAAATCTGTGTTCTGAAACAAGGGCCCTGCAAATATGTGGGTTGCATCCCCCTTTCCCCACAGACACTAAATATATTTTAATTATAAAAGTTTCTGCAGTAGTGATAGGGAAGTATCTGAGAAACAAATCTTTGATTTCTTCAGAAAAAGTCCTGAGGCACATCTTAATCTATAAAACAGATTCTTTACAAAATACAATAATATACAGGTTGTGAAATAGTTAATATTTGAATGCTTTCTACTACACAAATAAAACTCAACCAACAGCTACTCCTGAGTTTCAGCTTTTATACTGTAGCTAATTTTTTACCTGCTCTATCCACTATAGAGACTGTGGCTGAAACATATTGAACTTTCTGGTGTGATTTATTTTCTTACTATTGCTTCAAGAATATAGGAAAAAGTAGAAAGAATTTGTTGTGATCTGTCCAGGCAGACCTCTACTATTTTCAGATAGCAGGTTTGAAATGGAAAAAAAAAAAAAAAAAAAAAAAGAATACTTTTTTAATCCAACAGATTAACAGAATTATGGAACTCACTGCCAAAGGATGGTAAGAAGGACAAAAGTATAAATGATTTTAAAATTAAATTAGATAATTTCATAGAAGATAGGTCTACTGGTGGTTACTAAACATAACAGACTGAACACAATCTCAGGGTTAGAATGTCTCTTAAGCATTGATTACCAGGATCCAGCTGATTTTAGGCAAGGCCACTTGCATAGGCCCAGCGTGGATTCTTTCTGTACTGATATTCCACTTTCTTTACCACTACTCCAGAGTCAAGGCAGGATATTAAGAAGCAGGGAAAACTCTTCATTTTGGCTAATTTTGACTCCTTTTATCTTCTTGATATCAGAGCTACTTTACCTTCTTTGTATCAGAGCTACTCTTGTGTGTACTCTCACTGTGGAGAATAACTAGACAACAAGGTTAACCAGGTTATTTGTAAAATAATCACTGGCTTTGAGTAACAGAGCTCTTCCAACATGAGACAGCCTGAACTGAACATTGCCCAGGGCACTCCTGTCAATGTGTCTACTAAAAAGAAAAGCAGTACAAAAAGTTATTATTTGAATTAAAGAAAAATACTTCAAAACATATGTATGTATGCACTTTGTTTTAAATGAGAACAGTTAATCCAATGGGATTATTCATTTGCTTCAAGGGTAAGCAGCTGGAGAGAAGAAGAGCGAAGCAAAGCAATGAAAACCAAAATGCATCAAGGAACACAGTAGCATACGTGTTGCTATGTGTACATTATTTAAAATGTACATTTATAATTTAAGCCATCATAATTATCTGCAACATTCTAGCCTAGAAAACAAAAGGCAATTGCACAAAAGGCACACATGCAGGTGCATGCAGTCATGATTGCCACACACCCAGTTTCCCCACCTCTTGGTTAATGTCATTGATAGGTGCTTAAAAGGCCACACAAGAGGAGCACACCTGAGCAGCACGAGCTTCAGCAGGGTCCATGCTCCACTAGGGCACTCACTCCAGAAGAAACTGAAACTGGGCTGATGTGGATCCTCTGGTGTCCAATCAGACATTAATTATGACCAAAACTTCTGTGGTCAGGGACTCACAGCAGCCCTCACCCGCTTTGTCTGATGTCCAAGCAGGGAGTAGGTCCCCCCCAGCCATAATGCAGCTCTGCTACAAACTCAACCACCCAGCAGGCAGGAATTCTTTGGAAACCAGGTTTAATTAGTCGCAGAATAAATTAATTATTTAATTAGTTCAGTAAAAGGGCTTGATTCTGTCATGATGTTTGGCAGACATAATGAAAATTCATTAACCTGTTGCAATATGCTTGAATCATTGGGGTGGAAGGACAGATATATCTGATACTTTCATTCAGTGTTGTTTCCAGGCTATTAAAAAAATTACCAAAATATGAAAACAAAATCAACAGCCTCTAGCCTGGATTCACTAAACGATGCGATTGAATGAATCTTCTCATTTTGCAATATTCTCTAGTTCTAGCTCAAATTTCAGACAAAAAAACCGTTATGAAACATCCTGCAGTTTTATTTTATTGATCTTACACCAATATACAATTTTAGTTTTTGATTTCCTGTTCTGGAGTGAAATATAAGAATTGAATGAAGACCAAGAAAAAAATGATAATGAATCCAGGTTTTCAGCATCAAATTTGAAGGAGTTCTCAAGTCATAAAAAACAGAAGTTTGGTCTTCAAACATCAAAGGTAAAAAACATCTACTCTGTTTTATAAAGACCCTGCATCAAATCTTCCTCAGTTTATGCACCCAGAGAGTTCCAAGAACATCCACTGGGTAAAGCAAAGAGAGGGTTAGAAATCTTTAAGTGCTGCAGTTTGGTATTCACGAAATTAGACTTTATGATCACTACAGAAGTTGTGGCTCTGATTAGGAGCAGACCAGATAAATGAGCTAGATCAAGTTGATCCTGCTATGAGAAAAGCATATCTACTGATCTACTAGTCCTGTGAATACTCCCATCTTCGAGTAGTTTCTTGCATGTGCAGGACTCCATTAAGTGGACAGTGCAAAATAGCCATTTATCTTCATTTCAACACTCCAGGAAGAGAATGCTAGAAACTTGTTTAAAGTCAGATCATGCAATTTGCAAATGCTCATACATTTGCATTAATGTCATTATATCTACATTAATGATCCTTGTACTGATCTCTGTACTTTGTAATTGACTAATAGGTGACAGCAGCCACCTCTGAACGCATTTGGAGATGTGTCCACCATGCTCTTATCAGTATTTTCCCACAATGAATTAAAGTTACTCTCAAAATTTTGTGGTTTATTTCTTCTCTTGATGTATTTGACGTTAACATTTCTGAGTGACCGACCGGATAAGAACTTACAAAGATCTATATAGAGTAAGATATACTTTAAGCCACACAACTGTCAAATATGCGCTCACGGCCTAAATACAACATCCACACAAATTACGCAGTTGTATAGATTCCCGACTTTATGAATTTTTAAAAAATGGATTAGATATCCATCAGAAGTTTACAGTGTTTTAAGAGTGCTTTGCATCACGGTGATGTATTGATTTAAAATATAAATCCACATTAATCTGAAGTAATTGACTATCTACATTAATAATAATGTTCAATTTTCATGAGAGAAGAGAGTGGCTCTTGTGCCAAGACAAATTAAATTTATTACTTGCAACTACAGAGATAGAGATGAAAATCATTATTAAAAAGTATAAAGAGGCTTTTGACAGAATATCTGTTAAAGTTGTTCTGGGTAACTCTGGAAGAAAAAATCCATTTATTAAAAAATTTACAAGAAAATGAGAACATAAAAGGGCACTTTGATTTGTGTAACAACCTAATTTACTTCTAATGTATTATCAAGATACTTCTTGACTTCTTGATCAATGTTACTCTCTCCTATGTGCTCTCCTCTGTATTTTTTGTAAAATATGCCACAGATGTCAAAATCCTGAGCTAAAATTTCAAAAGCTTCCAGTTGTCAGAAGATTAATGGTCATTTTTATGCATGGAAACTCATAGGATTTGTTTTAACTTTTTTCCTTTTTTTTTTCCTTTGTTCTTAACTTTCTGGTTTTACCTCCACAAAGAGAACTTTATGATATTGAATGTGTTATATTTGAATAACACAGTGATGAATCCATCATGCCAGGATTTCACACCAATAATTAAATGTGGCTGCAATTTATCAAAGTGCTTTTAGGAGCTCTGCTGAGCAGGAACTGAAAGTCCTATTACCTAAGTTAATTTGCTTACAGCCCTAATTTTTCGTTCATATATGTGTAAAATTCAACGTGTAAATTCTTCATAGAAGTGTTGGATACTTCATACTTTTGTGTTATGTTTCAAAATATGCTTTCAAACTCCATCCATAAAACAGCATCTGGTTACTATTCTATGAAGGATGTGTCTATTTGCCATTGAAAAGAAAATTTTGGATAGGATGTTGGCATTGTGTGGGACCATTTATGCCAGTGACACTCATGATTACATTTTGAAAATTATTAACGAGTAAAAAGTCAATATAAACTTCAGGAATTTGAGCATCAGTTAAATAACATCCAGAATAAACTGTTTTACATCTTTTCTTCAAGAAAAGAGTACAGTACTGGTTTTTAAAACCAAGTAATTACATCATATCATTAGAGACACCAGCCACATTTGGGATTTAATTTTCTTTACCAGAACTGATGAAATCTTGAATCATTGTCTGTTTGAGCACCCAAATATCCTGGCATTGGTACAACACTCTTTTAATGGGCTCCCCAAAACAATCAGGAGAAAGGCAGCTCTGCAAGAACATTTTAACCAAATGACCTCTTCTACTTCATGTATTTCTATGCTCCTATTTCAGAACTGAGTGTCTCAAGCTGTTGCTTACTGAACAGCATTTCTGCATGAAACCCTGCTATTTCTGCTGCTTCAAAGCATTTTCAGGACAACACAGCTAGGTTTATGCTTTGCTGCACAGAGATCTATTGGCATAGCTACAAAAACCTGGGAATAACTAGCCATAACTAGGAGTCAGATCCTCTATAAATGGGGGAAAGAGACCTGAGAAAAATCATGAGTAAATCACAGGGAAAAAATGATGATCGTTCAGAACTAGTGTTCTAAAGTCAGCTTTGGAAACTGGTCTGTCCAGCTTGGTCACTGTAGAATGCCATTTGTAATTTCTACCTTACATGCTAATATATCATCTGGGATATTAAAAAAGTGCTCTTAAGACTCAAAGCTGTGAAGAATATTTACAGATAATAAAGTAATTGTTAACAGAGAAAACTGTACCTGGCCGAAACCTCAAACAGAATCAGCAGCCATCAGAAAGTAAAGCCAATTATAAATTATATTTTTCACTCTATAGGGATTCTTTGCAGCTCTGAGAAGTTATTCTTCATGTTGCATTTTCCTTCCCATTAGTTCATGACATTGTCAAACAAGGAGCAATGGGGAAGGTGCTTCCAGCAAACACTGCTTTGTAAGGTGTGCCAGGAACTGAGAGAAAGATCAAATGTACATCTTCTGGAAGGCTTCAACATGCAGACACAGCGAAGTCCCCCCTAAATATGGCAGCTATTGTACTGTGCCTGTACCCAGTATCAAAGCCCACCAGAATGAAAGATAATTTTGTTATTAAATTAAGGCGTTTTGGATCAAGCCTCAAATAATCACATTGCATGCATATCCTAATGTCCAATGGTAGACTCAAAGTAGTAGAGGGACCCATCACAAATATTTCTCCTAAAGCTGGTGAATAGATTTTTACCGTAACACTGTGATTGAGAAACTATGAAGTTTAAAGAGATGTATCCTTTTTGGATCTGCTGCTACATCTGTTAAAGTTAACATCCTGGGTACAGTATAGAAAACTGTATTTGGACATAGGAAAAAATTGCAAGGGAAAAACAGGGGGGAAAAATGTACATAAGTAATTAATATCTAGCAGAAGGGTCTAGGACACTTCCCTGGTGACTGCTTCTCCCTTTGTATAACACTGTGAGCCTAAGTTAGGGGTTGTGTGGCTTTCACAATTGTCTGTAATTCATCTATTTGGACAGTTACATGTAAATCCCAGTTAAATTTGGATGTAAATTTCTTTGTGATCCTTGTAACAATTAGTTCAGTTTTTTCTGATTTATGACTATGAGATCCTCATTTAGGAGTGGCACTATCTGAGGTAGGGATGGCTGGCTGGGATGTTGGGTGTTAGATAAGTTGTTCCCAGTTCACATTTAGTGTATCCTTGCTGGCTGTGTGAGTTATAGGTCAGCTGTTGCCTTTCAGACTGTGAGGATTTGGGCTTATACTATCACAGCTAAGGTGGATCTGAAACCTGCTATGTTGTAACAGAGGATGAGTGAATAAAGAATCAAAAGAATCAAAAGCAATAGTGAATTACAAATTTTTATGTTTCCTATTAAAACATTACCCATTAAAATCATCACTGCACCTTTCGACCCATATTCTCAGAGGGGTTTTTTAATGCAGCATTTGAGAATACAATAAAGGATATTGCAGAAGAATATTAATATATCAAATCTCAAAACACTCTTGTGGAAACTCACATTATGGTCAAACAGTGAAAAATGAAAATCTGATTCAAGAGAGATCAGATTTATGCACCATTTTTGCCTTTTCTCCATCACATCCAGGATGCCAGTGATGCCTCACTTGCCCTCTAGGTAGTTACTTAGATATCACCTAAATCTTTAAATGGGAAAAACTGATTGAAAATTATTCCAGAGCTGCAAGTATTTTTTTAAAGCTATTTTTGTCTGAACTTTTGTTTCTTCAGAACTGAAAAAATTACTGAAGGATCTGAGATACAACATGAGCTACAGGCCGGCAGAGCCAAAATCTGCTTCCTAATGAGGAGTCTGGCACTGAGTATGAGCACTGAAACCTCCAGCCATGGCACGATTAACACTGGTGGTGATGAACTGAAGCCTGGGGTATCAGCCTTGCCAATTCTGCCAATGTCTGGCCGACAGAGAGGGACAGTGAACTGCAAGCCAATTTGTACAGCAGTCTCATATTCAAGGCGTGGCCAAGTCATCAAAATTGTGGGCAGGAACCTGGGCATCCTGGGCCTCAGATATCTTCTGGGAAGTCTCCATAAGAAGGCACTTTCCTGATATGCAGATGTCTTGGTTTGCAAGTGAGCATCCTGCTCTTTTCCTAAAATAACACTTTAAAGCTAAGAGATTAAATTTATCCCTAAGCACCGTACTTATGAATCCTGATGCTTAGAGTAACTTTACTCTCCCAAATCAAAGAAGGAAATTAATCTATATATCAAAAAATCATAGCTGCATTTACAAACACAGTTTGCAATCAAAAGAAGGCATGATAAATCAAAACCTAGTTTCTTTACAATCCTTTTCCACATGTCAACCCAATATGCTTAGTATCTATAGCAGAGGATGATTCTCCCTAATTTTGCATCATTTTAACTTGATTCCATTTCGCTTCACATCATCAGCACCATGTAGACCTAAGTCACTAATTAATTCTAATATTGCCAATTTTTAAAATATCCTCAGATTCTTAATCTTGCCTTCACTTTAGCACTCAGTTTCATTCCAAGGTAACATTTCCTTCTATGTTGCATTGAGATCACAAAAATGAAAAACTCAGTAAGGTATCCAGATTTGCTAAGCTTCAAGATAAGAATAAGAAGAGAATATCCAAACTTTTACAAGCAGCCAGAAACTAGTCCAAAGGGCAAAACTCTAGCACAGGCTACCATGAAAAGCGCCCAGCTCCAGAAACTTTCACCCACAACCTGCAGAATGGCAGAAACAACCAAAATTTCTGCAAATACATTTATGTCTGATATGAAAGACCTCTCAGACGTGCAAACATTCTGGGGTAGTGCCCAGGCTGCCTTTGACGACTCCTCTGGACGTGAGTTCACTTTCTGTTTACAAGGAGTGCCATAAGGTAATTTTGTCCATAACGCTATTAATAGCCAAAAAGCTGTTACTGGAGGAACACTGGTGACAGCCGTAATGCCATCTAATTCCTTTTGCTTTCATCTACTGATAAAAAGAATTGCGTTAACAGCTTTTTTTTTTTTTTTTTTTTTTTAATTTTTTTCTTGGTAAATCGCCTCTGGTGTGATTGTTTTGCGTCCTTCCCCGGCCGGGTGACAGCTCTGGCGGGGGCCCCGCGGCACCCCCGGCCCTTGGCTCGTTCAGCGGCGGGGCCGCGCAGCCGGGGCCGGCCCCTGCGCCCGGAGCGCGCCGCTGGCACACGGGGCGGGGAATCCGCGGCCCGGCCTCTCCCGGCGCTGGCCCGAAGTTTTATCGGCGCTGCTGGGGGGCGGGGGCCAGGTCCGGTGCCGGTGCCGGCCATGCGTGCAGTCCCGCGCCCCGCGGCCCAGCGCGGGCGGAGCGCAGCCCCCGCCGTGGTGCCCCGTGGCGGCCGAGGGGCGCGGGGGGCCGGCGCCCGGCGCTGAGCAGCTCCGCGGGTGCCATGTCCTCGCTGGTGAAGGAGGACCTGGCCAAGAGGCTGTTCGGGCCCCGGCGGCAGAGGCTGCACGAGTTCATCGAGGTGGAGGGCGCGGGCGCCCAGCGCTATTACCTGTGCGCCGCAGGTACGGGGCAGCCGCCGGGCGGGCCGGGCTCCGGGGCTGTGTGGGGGACGCGGGAGGGAGCGGGGAAGGCGAGGGAGCGGGGCCGGTGCTCAGCGCCCCTGGGCCGGAGCGGGGCAGCGCCTCGTCCCGCCGAGCCGCTCCCCAGCAGAGCGCGGAGCCCGGTTCGCTGCTCCCGCAGCCCCCGAGCATGGCGTTCTGTCCCGGTGTGAGGCACGCCGGCTCCAGGCTTGACACCAGCGCGGAAACACGGCGTTCTGTCCCGGTGTGAGGCACGCCGGCTCCAGGCTTGACACCAGCGCGGAAACACGGCGTTCTGTCCCGGTGTGAGGCACGCCGGCTCCAGGCTTGACACCAGCGCGGAAACACGGCGTTCTGTCCCGGTGTGAGGTACACCGGCTCCAGGCTTGACACCAGCGCGGAAACACGGCGTTCTGTCCCGGTGTGAGGCACACCGGCTCCCGGTTTGACACCAGCGCGGAAACACCGCATCTGCCCCGCGGCTGAGAGCCGTGCTCGGGCCGGGCAGCGCGGTGAGCGCCCGAACTGCTCTGGAAAGAGCAAACCCTTGCAATAGTTCTAGTCACTTTTTCTACAGATTCTTTGCTAGATTCTACAGATTCTTTCCAAATTCTACAGATTTTTTTCCTGCATTAACGCTGCAGGAAACATTTGTAAATTTTCTGTACTGTCTCTTGGCTTGGTCTAATGTCCCTTATGTTGTCCCTATTCTACTTTGAACAAATTAGACTTCTGGTTTAAATAAATACACATTGGAGTTAGTAATTAGCATAAACTTCGAGTAAAACAAGATGTTTACTTTGAGTAAAACAAGATTGCTTTAAGTGGTAATTATCTGGCTACTTTCTAAATTTCTTTTCAAGTAAATAATCTGTTTCATAGAGGTTTCAGAAAAGTTGGTTGGTGTGGGTTTTTTTAAATTATTATTTCAAACCACTGAAAAATAATAAAAAGAGATATGTTATCTGTATGTAGTTAGGTTGAAGTGGGTGATTCTTTCAGTCTGTTTCCTCTTCAGGTTCCAAACACATATAATAGGTAGAAATAATGTGTGCTTGAGACATATATGGGATTGGCATCCAATATTCTGTGTTCATAATCTTTCTAAAAACCTGAGGTCCTTAGAACACATGAGCTGTTTACTGATTATTGGAAACCCTGAACCAGCTATGTTCCCTGTATTCCTTTAATTTTGGTAGAACAGGCTTTATATGTTAGAACTATAAAAGCAGTTTTAAGGAATTAATTGCTGCGTATCATAGGGCTTCTAAACATACAGAAATACCAATCGCATTCACAGTTTATGAAACTATCAGTAGAAATATGATTAGTTCCATGTTGGTGTTCTATAAGCAGTTCACTGTTGCGAAACTTCCAAAAAGGAGAATTAACATTATGCATCTATAAAATCTTTCCTAAAAACTTCTTTTTCAGGTAGAGAAAAACAAACCATCAAAGAAAGCCTCTAATCAGATTTACTGATTGGAAGTCTCTAAAGACATAAAGGAAAACTCATGTAGCGTATTAAGAGTAGGATCTCTCCACTATCCAATATTACACTCTCTTAATATATTCAGGCACGGTTGAGTAAGTGGTGAGTAGAGTGGAAATCTGATTCTGAAAGATGGATTGCATCCAGCTGCCAGCCACTACTGTGTTCTGCTGTGATTCTGTAGGAGCAAAACACATTATCTAAAATCTTATCCCTGCAATGCAACCTCTGTGTGTTTCTGTTGATTTCAAATTACCACAAAAAAAAATCAGTCGAACTATAGTCAAAACTTAAGAGATCTATGCCTTTTGAAATTGTGTAACAACAGAATCCTGAGTAAATGAACAATCTTTTTTTGGTGCCATATGGCCAACACTATTTCCTTTCCTTTTCACAACAGCAAGTCCCAGTTCTTGCATGAAGGTGACAGCATCCTTTCACAAAACAGTTCATAAACCCCAGAAGAACATAGAGCTGAAATGCAGCCCCATTCAGGGGTTTTCACAACCCAGTATTGGTATACCCAAGATGGAATGGTGGAGATAACATTTTTGTCCTACAGAGATACTGGAAAAGGTGTTTAGTCCACGAGAGGCTTTAAGAAATACTTGGTCCTCTATGAAGGTATTGCCATAGCTGTGTCCACCTCAAGCGAAGCTTTTAGAGCCTAATAGAGTGACATGGTAGATCTGAGCTCATGCTCTCTATGAAAAAAATTTCTTTGACTTTTTTAACTGAGTGCAAGATCAAGCAGTATGTAAAATGCAGGAAAATATTTTTTTATCTCTTAACTGAAAATAGCACACCCAAGTTTCACCACTGTATTCACTGTGCATAAGATGTGTGCTCTGTCCTTATGTCATAGGATTTCTGTTGTCAGAGGGGTGCAGCAGGGGCAGTGTGGGGATCAGGGGGGCCCTGGGACATCCCTTTGTATTTTGGAGAGGACTTGGGGTTTGGGCTTGCTTCCTTTAGTTTTAACTCTGAGGGAGACAACATATTCCCTTACAAGCTGGCACACCAACAAACAAAATGAGTGAAACTGAAAGCATGAAGAGAACTTCCTAGGAATAATGTGCTAGATTTGCTTGCAAATGAAAACCATTGTCATTTCTCCATGGAAGATAACACAGTGGTGGTCTTTTGGTAAAAATGATTGAGTAACTATGATTGATAGGACCAAGGAAAAAAATTATTTGTATTTCCCAGGCAGGGAAGCTATAGGTTGAGAGAAATTATGATAAATATATATATTTTCCACTGTTTTTCTTTACAATGGAAAGAAGGAATATCTCTAACATACATACTTTGCTGTTATTTAATAATCATTTTCTTATAAGCAGATGAGAATGAGAGATGTTTTAACAGGAAAAAGGTAAAGCTAATGAAGTTTCAAAATGGGGTTTCAAAAATTCAGGCAGTATTTGGAAATAAAAGCATTTTGCTCCTGTGTTCCTAGCCTTGTGCTGTTAAGTTGAAGTGTTCCTGCCACATGTAGGTGACTTCTTGACCATAACTTGGGCTACCAGATAGCTTGGGATTGTGGCCTGCCCTGCAGCCATCAGCAGCTGGATGTGCAGATTGATCAGGCTCTGGTACTTTTCACACTCGTAATGGTCTGTTACAGAAATCCAGTCTCCTAGTCAGCACTCAAGGCAATCAATTAATAGTGGTAGTTATTGCAAAGAGCATCTTCGTGCTCTTTTTAATCTCATTTCCTGTCTAAGTTGGAAAACAGTAATTTCTATTAATTTAGCACTGGACAACTGGAAGCTTTAAGAAAAAAATTCAATGTTGATTTCATTTACATACTAGATAGGGAAATAAGGGTTTTTTTAAAAAGTTATGGCTTCATAAGAGCACATCCTTCACAGAATGGAAAGTATAGCAGAAGTCATGTAAATGCAGAACCTTGGTAAAACAGGTTTTGCAATTTCCTAACTGCAGCACCCCAAAAAAGTCTCCCTCTTGAAGTAAGAAGGATAATGCAGACCCAGTGCCAGAATGAGGATTTCATTGCAGTGCTAGTGAATTCACATGAAAGGCTTTTGAACAAAAGACTCTATCTTCACAGGGTGGGTAAGGTAAATCCTAAATCTGCTAAAATCTGACAGATTTCTTAGACTAACAACATGGCGCTGTTCCTACTACCTGGGCAAAATAAAGCTGTCAAGTCCAGTATATCCCCATACAGCCCTGCTGTCAGGGTTTTAACTTTGGGAAATACTTGCTTGTGTATCTAAACTCTTTTTTTCTTCTAGTAACTAAAAGTAAAGAAGTAGAAATATGTATGGTTAAACACTGGCGAGTGGACCGAGAGGAGAAATATGAAATAGTTGAAAAGTGGTTTCTGAAAGATCTGGAGATGATTGATGGAAAAGAAGCAGATACAGTAAGTGTCACATTCTGTATTATATACATAGAAAATAATTTTCTTGTTTTGCAATTTAGAATACAAGTATTAAAATGCAATTAAAATGCATTATCTGAAAAATAAAATTAAGTTGCCAAGAAATTTTGGCTTTATTGCATGTGAAAGGCTCCACATCACATTTGCACTGTTGGAGAGGAAGAGGAAGGTGAAATTTTTTTGTTTGTTAGTTTATTATAATAGCCTTCATCTCTGGTTGAGACCTCAGGCAGAAGCTGGGTGTTTTCTAATTTGGTCATCATAGCTGGTAATAAAAGTTCTCCATCTGCAGCTTCCAGCGTAAACTGCAGTTAATGTAATAGATTTTAGGATATATTTGAAAACAAAATTTCATTAAAAATTTTAATGGAGACTTTCTTCTGAAGTGTTGTGCTAAAATATTCTTCAGAAATGATTCAGCCTTTTACAGCTGGGATGATCAAAATCTGTCTCATTTTTGATTAAAGAAAAGCCTAATTGAACCTCAAACTCATGGGGTAATTAACACTGCTATAAATATTCATAATAGGTATTCATATCCATAGAATTTAAAAGAATTTGTCTGCTGCTAGAATTAATTGTGTCAAAGAGCCAGAAAGCACAAAGAAGTACAACTCAGGCAGGAAGAGCAATCAATATTCTTCTTCTCCCACAGACACAGTTATAGTCCCAGGCAAGTGCTTTTCATATACTGTGTTTTAGGCAACATAACAGATTCAGTTCAAAACAAGACTGTACCAATAAAGTAGAGTGTACTGCTTGCGAAAACTTAGAAAGTTTTACCCAAAAAAAATTCCCAATGACAAAGAATTACAGCTGCTACTTTTTAAAGTTTTAAAATACCATTTAAGATGAATAGCAAAAGTATGCGAAGTCCTTTAGAGCCCATCATACTGAGAAAAAGCCCTGTAGGTAGCTAGGCAGAGAACAACAGATTGCAATTCTAACTCTGTAATGTGTGTAGTAATTTCATTCTCTCTCAAATTATTTTTTTTTAGGATAATCCATATTTTGATATGCATTTCCACAAAGTCTACAATATGGAAGCATATAGTTGTGCATCTAAATATACCTTTGCTCGAACACTGAACAAACTGAATGCCACGTACCTTAAGAAGGACTTCAAGATTGTGAACTTTGATGACACCTACCTAAATGATGACTCAATCTGGTCATCCAGCAATAGAGATTTCATAGTAGTTATGAGGGTTTGCTTCTATGCTTTCAACCTTTTATGTCTCTCCCTCTGTCGTTTCTCCTAAAGATGTATTTTCTAGCGTTAAGGTGACTGGTTGACTTTCACTGACCAGCATTTCATAAACCACCTGATCAAAAAGTTAGTAGGTGATATGTAGTGTCTCCTTTTAATTTTACATGTAAGTAAAAAGTGGAGCATACTTTTTACATGAATAGTTGACAATTCATTTATACATATTAAGAGGTCCTCATTCTAGCAAATATACATACAAGAGACTGGAAATATAGAACCAGTAATTAATCATGGTCAGTGGGGATTGCTTACGTAAGCAGAGCTCAGCATTTGCTGATATGCTGTTGGAGGTATAAATTATCTTTCATTAATAGCTTGAAATACTTTTGCAGCATTAAGAGCATTGACAGTTAGTTAATATCTTGGAAGTAGGAAAAAATAAGTAATCTGTTGAGTTCTGTATGAGAATGATGCACATTTCCATTTCCAACTGTGCTGAAACACAGAACTCCCTTAAAGTGATCACACCTACATCCCTACAAGAATCCAGTTCTCATCCTGATGAATAGGAGTACTGCATTCAGGTAACATGGGACCAACTTTTCACCTATGCAGCTATATTGCTTTTCCCACAGAACATTTAGTATTCCCTCTGGTTATTTGTGATACTGACTTAGAAAATAAATGTTCTTAAGCAGAATTGCTTTATTTGTTAGACCTTTGAGAATTTCTGTAACATTAATGTGTCATTTCTTGCCCTTCATTGCTTATGAGCAGCTGTGGTTAAGGAACAGAAATTGTCTCTATCTCTAAACCAAAGGATGGAAAATGCTGTGTAAACAGTAGTTGTTGGCTACTAGCAGTACTTTGTAGGCAAGTGATAGAGTTTTCAAAATAGAATGATGAGAATTATGTTCACCAGTGTCTAGCTGAGTGTGAGCATATTCAGTGCACTACTTAAAGGCACATTAGTACTTAGAGCTACAGTTACCATGGGATGGAGTCCATTTGAGGGGTTTGGAGCAGCTCTCAAAATTAAACAGCTTGTGATAGCAGTTTACTATGGTAGAAACAGAGGATAAGTGGCAGCAGTGTTGAACAGAAGCTGAAGAGGAGCAATGTTAATGGTAAGAAGCATGGTGTTCCTGCCCAGTCTCTGTCAGCTGAGTTAGCTGGCTGTCCATCCCATAGTAAATAAAAAAATGCCAACCCAAAGTAAGCTCCATTCAGAGAAGCTTCTGGTCAGAATGTCCTGCAGAAGAGAATTAGCTTTTTCCTTTGGCAGCCAAGGAAGGCCAGGAAGGCAGGCTGTGGACTAAACTGGGTATGGAGCTGGAGCTAGGTGATGTCAGCTCCCAGCAGATCAGAGGCTGGCTCATGTCCTCACTCAGCACCTGCCATCTCCAACATGGGAGAGCTGTGCAAGCGTACTCTGCTGTACTGTGGCTTGGACTTTGTCTTTCATGGGAACTCCCATCTTTGAAAACATCTATGTAAATGTACTTTGGATTCAAAATTGAAATAACATCAAGTAAGTGAGAATATATTTGAAAACCTGTAAAAGGTACAGCTTTCTACTTTTGCCATGTTGTCCTATTGTGTGTACATAGGAAAGCCCATACCTCTGATTAGTTAATATTTGGATGTTAGATATTTATTCTAGGCATATATTGCAAATTACATTGGTTCTAACACAGATCTTAGTAATTATTACTGTTCAGGAAGACAGCTGTGAGGGCAGTTTACATGGGTAACATAAATCCTCTGGCATTTATAAGGACTTAGGTCTTAAATTTGCCACCTAAATACTGTTAGAGAGAAGGAATGTAATTTTAGTGTTTTTTTGTACAATACAGTTGGTCTTTTGAGAATGTCTTTGGGATAATCCAGTGCAAGTAAATGTATTGTGACATTTGATTATTAGCTACAAGAAGTATTTGCCCAACATCCAGGTTCCACAAAACCACCTTATATAGAAAGTATAATTCATGCTACTGCTACCTATGATATGTTGTCTTGTTAGAATTGTGTATTGATTGTTGAGGTCACAATGTTTTCCACAATATTTACAAATTCTTTGCTTAATAGGCACAAGGAAATGTTTTCTGGGTGGAACAGCTTTCATCATTCATCTTGTAATTGTAATAAAAACCATAGAACTCTAAAAATGAGCACTTCAGAGCATTCTTTTGAAATAAAGTACATGTGTACTTAATTCTTGCCCAGTAATTGTCTGTATCATTTTAGAAACTGATAACAGATAAACAGTTGCTATAATGTTCAACCATATTTAATGGACTTTCATTGGTAGTTTATACAATTTTATTCTTGTACTATATAAACATGTAATGGGCTATATTGGAAGACACAGCCTGCATTTTACGTGGAAGAATATGCACTTAGAATCTCTCTGGCATTTCTTCTGTCTGATAATGTAGTATTTCAGAGATTCTTAACTGAGCAGTCTGACTGAACAAAAAGAATGCAAAAACCAGGGACATTGTCCATGTCAATTATTTCAGTTACTATCAAAAGGAAGAGTACTTAAAAAGATCTATGTGGACCTTATCTAGGCACTCCTTACTTTCACACAGCTCTCTATGAGCTATCAGCTACCAAGACTCTGTAATTGCCTTTCTGTGCTGTGGGAAGACTGAGGGACACTATCACTTTGTGGTGAGCATAGCACAGCTGCACCACAGCACACAGAGAGTATGGTAAATTATGAATGGAAAAGACCCAACAGGCTAAATAGCCCATCTTTCTGTTAGTGTGGAATTATTTCCTACATCACATTTCCTGACCTTAGATAAATGGAATGTAGTTTGAAATAAAGTATCTGGGGATTCATCTAGTTCTCCTGGAAGAATTCTGCAAAACTGACTAGGAAGAAACTTACAGGAGGAAAGGATTAACACAAATGCATCTGTAGCATTCCTATAAAATGTTTCAACTATGTGATGGAATGATTGCATGAGATTGGGTATATAATGCAGATTTTCTTCAGAAGACAGGAGTAGCTATTAGCCAAGTCTGTTCCAGAGAGAAGAAAATACATGGTAGCCTGAAAATGAAGAGTGATCATAAGCAAACAGAAATTCATGCTCACATAACAGGCAGAAAGAGAACAGAGGCTGTCATGGAAGACAGGTGATTTCTTTCTATATATGTATATTTTTAAACACTTAAATCAACTTCAGAATTAAAAATACAGGGAAACCTCTGACAATAGAATTTATTTACAGCAGTAATACTCCTCTCCCGTGAATTTATTTTTCATGGATAGCTAGTATTTTCTTGCATCCTAAATTAAGCAAATACAGATCAGTGCAGAATTTTAAAAAAACATTTTGGTAGTGAAACAGGGAGCATGTTCTGAACTGTGCCTTCTAGGTTATTTCTCATACTTCTCCTTTTTGTTTTGAGGTCATAGATATGCTAACATACCTCTTTCCAACACAAGCCTATATTGCTTTCCCTGCCATCTATCCACTTTGCCATGCTTTCAGTCACTTTCAGCGTATAAATCTTTTCTCTAGTAAAGTGAGTGATTGTATTTTTTAGTTTTTAATATATAATTTAAGGATATTTTTTCATGACTTAAACTCACTATTGAGAGTTCAAACACCCTTTCTAAAGAGCATCTGTGGAAAGCTGAAGTAGGAGGGGAGAGGATGGCACTGTGCATCTTGGTAAATGATCTCTTGTCAGTTTTAATGTGTAAACCCATTTTAGCAGTAAAAAGTGCATTTTAGTGTGGTTTCCTTTTTCTTTTAGCATAATTCAAGCTAAAAGATAGGAAATTAGAGTGTTCTGCCTAATAACAAGAGCTTTATGAAACTTTGTCCAGTATTTTATGGCTGCCTTGTCCAGTCTTTATAGAGCTAGACAGAGACAGTTACATTTTGTGGCTGAATTGAGAAATTACCAAACTACAACTTCTATTTTAACCATGGCCCTCATGAATGATATATTATAGAATTATACAGCATGGTTTTGTAAATCAGAAAATAAAAGTACATTCAGCAAGATTTAATTGGTCAGTCATATTTAATCACAGAATATTCGGGGAAGGGACACGCAAGGATTATCAAATCCAGCTCTTAAGTGAATTGCCCATATGGAGCTCAAACCCACAACACTGGTGATGTTAGCACCATGCTGTAATCAACTGAGCTCATTTCAATTAATGCTTTTGATTAAGTGGAAATATGACACAGGAATTATAGAAACACAGTTCTACACATTAGAAATGCACGTACTGGCAATTTAGAACAATTCCTTGGAAAGGATGTTTTCTGTTCTTTATTGGTCATGGCCTCAAAAATACATTTTATCAGCTACACACTAGAATTAATAAATCATATACAATTTAATCTGGAGTGATTTCAGTCTATCCTTAACTCTGCACTCCGTTATATTAACAATGCTAAAATTAGGTAAATGTATTGATCATGTGGAGAATGTTCCAGTTTTCACAGAATTCATCAGTGACTACAAGTACTTATAGCCAATTTGGACACCAGTTCTCATGGTTAGATGCCAAATCCTAAATCTAGTTTCAGCGTAATTTTCCCATCTGGATTATCACTGACACCAAAGACTGTCAGTTAGTCCAGATTCTTCTACCTAGGAGCAGAGCAAAAATCTGAATGCAGTTCACAGATTATGAATATGAGCTGAACATGAGCCAGCTGTGCCCAGGTAGCCAAGAAGACCAATGGCACCCTGGCCTGTACCAGCAGTAGTGTGGCCAGCAGGACCAGGGCAGGAATTGCCCCCTGTACTCAGCACTGGTGAAGCCTCACCTCCAGCACTGTGCTCAGTTTTGGGCCCCTCACTTTCAAAGGAAAATTGAGGTGCTGGAGTGAGTCCCGTGAAGGGCAGCAAGGCTCACGAAGGCTCCAGAAAACACGTTCTGTTAGGAACAGCTGAGGGAGCTGGGTGTGTTTAGCCTGGAGAGGGCTCAGGAGGGGCCTCAGTGCCCTCCAGCTCCCTGAAGGGCGGCTCAGGCTCAGTGGGGAGGGGTTTGTCTCTCCTGCTGTGCCTGCCGTGAGAGGACAAGAGGAGATGGCCTAAAGCTCAGGCAGGGGAGATTCAGATGAAATACTAGAATTTCTTTTCACTCTTAGTGTTGTCAGGCATTGGACTAGGTTGCCTGGGGTGGTGGAGTCACTAACCCTGGAGGTGGTCAAAAGGTGTCTGGATCTGGTAGTGGGTGATAAGGTCTAATGGTTTAGGGGTTGCAGTGATAGTGCTGGGTGCATGGTTGGACTGAATGATCTTAATAGTCTCTTCCAACCTTGCTGATTCTGTGAAGTGACATTAGTCCTGATGCTGTGGCCAAATGGAGTTACAGCATGCAGTCAGAGCTGGACACTGTAATTAGAAATTGATTGTGCGACACTGTAATGCAGTGTATGCATCTTTCAACACCAGGTTTACCTGCATTTTTTTGTGGACTCATTTGTCCGCTAACAGGCCTGAACCCCCTCAATGCCTCTGCCGTGACGTCACTAGAGAACGCTGACGTCACTTTTGGTTCGGCCGCTGTGCCCCGCGCCCGCCGCGCCCGCTCCTCCCCGCCAGGGGACGCTGCCGGGCGGCCCGGCCCGAGCGGCGCGCCGCCGTCACGTGGGCGGAAGCCGCGGCGGGAGGAGCCGTGTCCGTGCCCGGCGCTTTCCTGCCCTGTCCCGGCACTTCCCGGCCGTGTCCCGGCGCCGCGGTGAGAGCGAGGCAGCCCCGGCGCCCTCCCGTCCCTTCCCCCGTCCAGGCGTGGGGCTGGCGCGGTGCTGCGCGGGCCGGCTCGGCCGTGGCGGTGCCGCCGGGCTCGGGGCGGGTCGGGGGCCCCTTGTGCGGGACTCGCAGGCGGGAGGCGGTGCAGCCGTGTCGGACGGGCCCTCGGGAGGCCGCCTGCTCTAGGTAGCTCTTCTGAGTGTTTCTGTTAAATTGTTACCGTGTGGTCGGTTTCCGGCGGTGCTGTGGTTGGGCTGCGCCCTTGCGGTGCGCTGTGAGCCGGTGTGGTGCGGGAGCGGCGGCTGTTCCTGTTTGCAGCCTGGCGGAGGCCGGGCAGCGCTGGCAGCCGCCCCGCACTGCCGGGCCCCGGCTGGCCTGTGCTCCTGGACAGGCCGCGGCTGGATGCCGTGCCTCTGACGGATTTCACGTAGGCTTTGTCTGGAATATTACAAACGCAGCAGTGTCTAAAGGGATTTATCTGAGTCTGGTGTGGTCTCTGCTTTCTTGAAGCTTTTTTTTTTCCTGAGGAAGGAGCTTCATTTCCATCTCTAGGCTAAATTCTATGTTCCTTTGAGACAGCAGGATTCAAGTGTGACAGGCCGAATTTTGTGCGTAGTCCTGGCACAGTGTGAAGGTTTTGGTGACTGTGACCAAAGGGACTGAGTTTGTAACTCAGAAGTTGAACTGTATGTGAGAGCCAGCCTTGGATCTTGGATTTATCATGCTGCGCCTTATGGGAAAGGTGTATTCTGTCTAAGCTAGACAACTTGTGTTAGCACTGGCATGGGAGGGTTAGCAATTTGTTGCAGTTTGATCGTGACTTAGAGCAGAAAATAAAATTCTAAATAAGGAAGGAAAGAGGTATCTGAATCTGAAATGCAGCAGATTATCAGAATTTTGTGTGTTCATCTTATGCGTCTGTTGAAGAGTAACAGGAATGGTGACCTGGTACAATTTGGGAAACAAAAGGTGGGCCCAGCATTTAGTGAAGAGAAGGAAAGTTATTAGCACCTTTGGAGTTTTACATTGTCGTGTAAACAGCATGCCCTGAGCTCTGTTGACAGTACTGTTTCCACTTTCCCTTCTTTTCACAAAGTTCTTGAGTTAATAATCTTTAAAATTACTGTAGTGCCCAAGACTTTGTCTTTTCTGTGAGTTTATCAGAGAAAGCAACTCGGGCATCTTCAAGACAACAAGCCAGCCTGCAATTCAACTCCATAAATTGTCTCAGCATCAAGCAGTGTAGCATGTTGTGTATACTAATCGTGCTTTTAATGAACTGTAGAATTTTAAGGAACAGATAATATTGAAACTCCTGTATTTAAATAAGAACTGTGGTATGTGATGTCTAATGCGTTTATCTGTTCAGTCCAGATAAAATCTCTATGTAGCATGAAAAACTTTTCTGAATCAAGTGAATATTACTAATTCCTTGATTTTCTTGGTGGGATGTTTTGTTTGTTATTTTTTGTGCTTATGTGATTGAGTTCTACAAGCTTGAGCATTAGATGGTCTTTTTTGCTTGGTTCCAGTTTACACTTTTATGTTAGTGCCTAGTATTTCCCTCTACTACAAAGAAGCTTTTTGTATTCCATTAATTTAGGCTGAAGGATCATCCAGGTATTAATAAATTACAGTTTTCTAATTGAAGTAAGTGAGTACCCTTTTTTAAAATATTTTTTCCTAAAGTGGTCTGGTCTTCTACCCAAGTCATACCTGTCTAGATTACAAGTCATTAAGTTATCTGTAAAATTGAATTTTATAATCCTGTAGTTACTGTAAGTACATGACTGGTTCTTTTTTTATGTGTATCAGTTAAATGTGCTTGAGTTTATTTTTACCTCCTAATATCTTTCAGCTGAGAGAAAATGACTGCAATCAAGCATGCCTTGCAGAGGGATATTTTCACTCCCAATGATGAACGTTTGTTGAGCATTGTGAATGTGTGCAAAGCAGGCAAAAAGAAGAGGAACTGCTTTTTGTGTGCCACGGGTACGTAGGAATACCACACTGTATTTGTTGCCTTCAGCTTTGTTTTTTCTTGGTTGAATTTTTTTTAGCTTAATGTACAATCCTTATTCTTGACTTTTGTAAAGCAGGTGCTTTCCATTCCTAATGGAGAAAATTAGTTTTAGCTTGTACTTTCATTATTGCTTCTACTAAAAAAAGAAGCAAAGCCCACTACTTTGATTCACAGATCTCATTGTAATTTGAAAGGAAGGAGTCAAAAATTATTATTTTGGTACTGGTGGGCTTTTGAAGCAGTCCTTATGTAGTGCTTAAAACAGGGTTTATTAATCATCTAAACTGATAAGCCTAAATAAAATGCTTTAAAGAATATTTGTTAGAGTCCAAGGAAGGGCATAGCAACTGAATTGAGTTCTAATGTTCCTTTAAGTGCCTGTTGTTACATTATATGTCTTAAAAATTAGGTGCTTTGGGTTGATCTGTCAAGAAATTAGCTTGCTAGAATATTTTTTGACTGAAAAATGTCTGAAAGTGTTTTTATTCTGACTCTACTCTCCAGTTTTGTCTGTGCTTTGTCAGTTACATGGTCATGGTCCAAAATCTGCTGTATCAAAGAAATAGCTGAAAATTGGGGTAATAACCTCACAAGCTGTATAGAGATAGCAGCTTAAACTGAGCTGTGGTTTTTGTGGATGAAAATGTTTAAAAATGTTCCTTTTCATCAGATAAATACTATGAAATCTCCCCCACAGATTATTTATTTGAGAAGTTGAAGTACAGCAGAAACAAATGTGAAAGCAGTATGTGTGTTTTGAAATGACTCTCTTACTTCATTTAATAGTGACAACAGAACGACCAGTGCAAGTAAATGTGGTCAAAGTGAAAAAATCTGACAAGGGAGATTTTTACAAAAGGCAGACTGCGTGGGCACTTCGGGACCTTGCTGTTGTTGATGCCAAAGATGCTGTTAAAGTATGTGTCACTTCTTTGTTCAGTCCTCTGCTCACAGCATCCTCTTCATTCCAAGTCAGACTTAACTTCCTTGTTACTGGCTGCTTTAACAATTAGATTGATAACAGGCTAATTAAGGTGATACATTCCTGTGCTGCCTGTGCCTGCATTTTCTTTCAGCCTTTGCAAGAATATAACCCTGGTTAATTGAGTAACAGTAGGCTAGATATGCTTGAATAGCAATAGTCTCAATATCTGCCCTGTTAGTTATAATGATCTCTCAGCAACTGTAGAGAGCATCTGCTAAGGACCAGTAATGCCTTTTTAAGTCTTATGTAAATTTTTTCACCCAAGCCTTATTTCCAGTAAGAGAATTTATGACTGTTCTACTATTTACAGTAATAAATTGTTAAAATATCCAAAATGTTCTGCTACATGCAATGGTTTTTTGCTGGGACACATACAATGTTCTTAATGAGCAGTTAATAAGCTTGAGGGTGAGCTGGAAGCATACAGTCCTGGTATGGTGGACTTTTCCACAGAACAGGAGCAACCTGGTTTTGCCCTCCTAAATTAATTTGTTGTCATAAACTTCATGAAAAATCTTACACATCTGTGTATTGTGTTATTTTTGTCTTACTTGCCTTGACAAAATACTCCTGTCATAGCATGGATTCTGATTCTTCACTATCATTTTAGCACCTTTATTAAGGTCCATGAGGGCCTTAAAGTTGCTGTATGAGCTTCAGGTTGACATATGTGTAATTTAATTTTTATCCTGTCATCTCCATTATTAAATGTGTGCACAGTCTCTGCTACTTAGAGGATCATTTGACTGTGGAGCATGTAACATATTTCATCTTTTGCAGGAGAGTCCTGAATTTGATTTGCATTTTGACAAAGTGTACAAATGGGTTGCAAGCAGCACAGTGGAAAAGAACACCTTCATTTCATGTATCTGGAAACTCAATCAGAGATACCTTAGAAAGAAAATTGACTTTATTAATGTCAGTTCACAGCTGCTGGAAGGTAAATTTCTACAATTGTATTTGAAGTATAAAGTTTAGTAATTACTGATTTAAAACAGATACACTAAAAAAAATACTCGTAATCCTGATGTATTTTCTTCTTTTCTTATTCTTATTTCTTTTCAACTTTATATTTTCTGAGTCTTCAGATAAGCGAGATGACTATATAGCAGATTTTTTGTTACAAAACTGAGAACCGAGACAAAATACTTCATTAATGAAGTACTAAATACTGATAAGCTTTCTGTATTTCTGAGACATTCTGTTTCTTTGAACAAAATAAAATCTACCTCCAGGAACTGGTAGGTCTAAATGTGTAACACAACTGCTTTTGTTCTCATTTGCATTTCCCCTGAATTAGAAAAATGCTTTAAAAAGTGAGAGTCTGTAGCATTCTAGAAGGTAAGGGGGTTTTATATGAGATTTCTAGTTCATGGACTGTGAGGCATGTGCTAAATTCTGCTGGACTGTATTACAATTTATGTGACTGATTGGTGGCTAGGATGGCTTTGTATCTTGTTTGCTTATCCTGTAGTAAATACTTTATGGTCACATTATCTTTTAATAGTTAATATTTTATAGTAAAGCTTAACAAGTAGAAGTATATCACATAGAGTCTATCAGAGGTGGTGAAACTACTGGTATTAAATACTACACTGGTGTGTGCAGAAAAATTTGAATTGGAAATGTGAAACAGGAAGGGATAGCATTTCTGTGTTTTGGTGTTGACCAGAATTTGTTTTAAACATCTAACAGCTCGAGTTTGTGCAATAATAAAACATTGGAACTTACTACCACTTAAATGTATACACACTGTTCGTGCTGTGTCTAGCTAACATTCTCTGCTTCCTTTCCTCTGCTTTTCCATACCTTTTAATTCTTCAGAACTTCCTAAAGTTGCAGAAGGTGCGTAACACCTTTTTCCTTTATTTTGCCTTGTAAGCAATTTTGTTAAATAATACGACTTTTGTTTGTTTGGTTGGTTTTTTAGTGCTTTGGTTAGCTTATTAAGTTGCTAGAGATAAGAGAGATGTTTCAAATGTCCCAAACACTTTCTGGCTGGACTGTGTTAATTTGTCAGCCTTTGAGTGGCTTGTTAAATTCATTAAACACTGCTGTGAGAAACTGTAGTTAATGAGACCATTGTTTATGTGATTTTCACTTAACTCAGTACTGATTTTACTGTGAAACTCATCTCGAGTGTCAAGATATCTTTTATTTAATCAGTGGTATATATCTTAATCAACTTTGGTATGTTTCCCTTATGCTCTGTCAACTAAAAGAGAGAATCTAACTTGTACTGATTTTCCATTAACAAATTGAGTGTCATACTGTAATATATTCTAATGCTGATTAGCAGTGTAAGAGGTAAATAAACTGAGACTAGGTTTTTCCTTGGAATAAAGGAAGGTGGATATTTGTATTTTGCTTATGTTACATAATTTGGAAAACATCACTGTTGGGAATCAGTCCTGCAAATTGTAATGAAGCTTGTGGAAGACTGAGACTTGAAAAAATGTGTTCATAGGCAGCAGGTGCTTTTTAGGAGAGTTGTTTAATGGATTGATTTACTTACAGGTAGTTTAAACATACTTTAGTACTCTTAAAATGCATGTGACTTTCTGGACTTGATAACGTGTTTTATTTTCCTTCTCTGCCTAAGAATCTGTTCCAAGTGGAGAGAATCAAAGTGTAGCAGGAGGTGATGAAGAAGCTGTGGATGAATACCAGGAATTAAATGCAAGAGAGGAACAGGATATTGAAATAATGATGGAAGGGTGTGAATACGCTATTGCTAATGCTGAAGCCTTTGCAGAGAAGTTGTCAAGAGAGCTGCAAGTGCTGGATGGGGTAAGCATTGTTTCTGATGCACAGTGGTGACGCTGGATGGGGTAAGCATTGCTTCTGATGCCCAGTGGTGACGCTGGATGGGGTAAGCATTGCTTCTGATGCCCAGTGGTGATGCTGGATGGGGTAAGCATTGCTTCTGATGCACAGTGGTGACGCTGGATGGGGTAAGCATTGCTTCTGATGCCCAGTGGTGACGCTGGATGGGGTAAGCATTGCTTCTGATGCACAGTGGTGACGCTGGATGGGGTAAGCATTGCTTCTGATGCCCAGTGGTGATGCTGGATGGGGTAAGCATTGCTTCTGATGCACAGTGGTGACGCTGGATGGGGTAAGCATTGCTTCTGATGCACAGTGGTGACGCTGGATGGGGTAAGCATTGCTTCTGATGCACAGTGGTGACGCTGGATGGGGTAAGCATTGCTTCTGATGCCCAGTGGTGATGCTGGATGGGGTAAGCATTGCTTCTGATGCCCAGTGGTGACGCTGGATGGGGTAAGCATTGCTTCTGATGCACAGTGGTGATGCTGGATGGGGTAAGCATTCCTTCTGATGCACAGTGGTGATGCTGGATGGGGTAAGCATTCCTTCTGATGTAGAGTATTGCATGCCAGCACATTGAACTCTCTTTGATGCTCCCCAAAGAGCATTCTCTGAAAAGGTAGCTAACCTGACCTGTCACATACTGAAATGTAGATGGTTTTTAGACAGCCCAGCATCCTAGAGGTCACTTGGAAAACTTCGGAGATGCACGGGATACAGACTTGAGGGAACCATCAACAACCTCCACAAACTGTCAAGTTGTGTGTTTCTTGTATATTTTGAAAATGGCTGCTGTCATGGCGATGGCTGATCTTGCAACAGAAAATCTGACCCTATCACCTATGCTTCTTTGTTTTTTGGAACTAAAAATATTCTGGTGTAGTAGAGATTACTGTTTGGCTTTTTGTTTTCCTGCAGACCAATACTTCAGTTCCAAGAACTTGAGCAGAGTTTTGGCTTTATATCTTATCTTATTGAATGTGAAAAGTGACAGGGGATTGACAAATGTGTATGTTCAGTAACACTATGGCTTATATTACTTTCTTTTGTTGATTTCATCAAGAGTTTTGGAAACTATTTGACAATAATAGAGGGAGAAGGAGATATCGGAATGCTTTTGAGATATGAAAATGTCTTCTAAAATGTGACTATTTTCTTTACAGGCAAATATTCAGTCCATTATGGCCTCAGAGAAACAGGTGAATATCTTGATGAAGTTGTTGGATGAAGCTCTAAAGGAAGTTGACCAAATTGAGCTAAAGCTGAGCAGTTATGAAGAGATGCTTCAGAGTGTAAAGGAGCAAATGGATCAAATTTCAGAAAGCAACCACCTAATTCATCTCAGCAACACAAATAATGTTAAACTGCTGTCAGAGATAGAGTTCTTAGTGGTAAGCATTTTTGTTATGTTTACTATGGTTGCTAATGTCAGGTATAAAATTCTTTTAGGTTGTTACCTCTTTAATTGTTGCACTATTTTCAGTAAGTTATAATGACAAAATTGTATTTATCCTTCTTGGTTCACTAGCATAGCAAACTAATTTGCTTTCAGCTTATGGACAATACTATCCATTATTTTGTAGAATCACATGGATCTGGCTAAGGGCCATATAAAGGCCCTTCAGGAGGGAGATCTGACATCTTCTCGAGGCATTGAGGCCTGCACTAATGCAGCAGATGCCCTTCTGCAGTGTATGAATGTAGCTCTTCGTCCAGGTAATGTTTTTGTCAGACTACCGTCTAACGAAATTTATTATACTGGTGCCTTGCCAACTAGTCTCAGATTTTGTTCTGTTGATTTGAAGGAATTGTGACCTCTGGTTGTCTTGGTTCCCCTGTTCAATGTCTTACTCTGTATTTTGTATACTCTAAAGTCCTTTTTGTTTGTAGGACACGACATGCTTCATGCCGTGAAGCAGCAGCAGCAGCGGTTCAGTGACCTGCGGGAGCAGTTTGCACGGAGACTTGCCAGTCATTTGAACAGCGTATTTGTTCAGCAGGTATTATTTCTTACTATTGAATATGCAATTTTTGGTCGCAAACTTTTCTGGAGAAGGAAAACAATCTGTCTAAAATTGGACATACTCTGTGCTGTAATCAGGAAATGCTGGAAGGTCTTCAGGCACAGATACTGCTAAGCATACCAAACAATAACTGCCTGCAGGAATCTTTTACAACCAAACATCTCTTTTTAAAAACCCCCAAAATCTCAAATTGACAAACCAAAACCACTACAGCTTGCTGTCACATTTAAATGCATTATGTGATATATAAGGATTTATTTTAATTCTAGAGCTTGATTATTGAGGAGAAAAAGCAGCGACCTGTTTTAAGGATATAAGTGGCTGAGAATACAGGTCTTGCTGTCTGAACCTCAAAGACCATGAAAAAAACACCAAACCAAAACCAAACATAGAAAATAAAATGTCTGAACATAGGTTTTGTTTCTTAACTTGAATTATTCATCAAACACTGTCCTGACACGTGTTTCCTAAAGTCTGGGTGGTTTTTTTAGCCTCGGCTTTTTAATTTATGTGTTTTTTATCTTCAATCAGTTTACTCAGACCCTCCTTCAGCTCTATAACAGGTCCTCCTATCATTCAGTTCCAGTGAGTACATTGAGTTTGATACAAGATTTTCTAACCAACTTTTTTCCTGAGCTTGAAATTATCTAACTAGCAGCTGCATTTTTGACTCTGCAAAAAGAAATTTGTCCTTACTGATTACAGAGCATCAGACTTACGTCCCTTTTCACTTCTATTATTTTTGTCAGCCCTTAAGCTTTGTTTATATGTTTAGGAGCTAACATTCCTCTGATCTCATTCCCAAAAGTTGCTGAGAGACAGATTGACATGCATGGAGAAAAAATATTTCCAGGAAATAGTAATAAATGTGCAACAGTACAGGTATTGAAAATGTGTGAAATTGCAGTATTTGTAAATAAAAAATAGTAATTCTGGTTTTATACATATTAGCTCAATGAAAGTTTTACAGTTGTAAATTTTATGTATTAGACTGTGTGCAGAAATGGAATAGAGTAACACTGGATAATTGTATAGGAAATTGCATTTAGGGCCTGGCTTTTTATGGCAAAGATAACTGCTTCTTACATTGTCTTCACTTTGCAGAAGAATTCCAGCTCCACAACATAGTATTTTTTTTTTGCCTTTAGCTTCTGTTCTTACTAAGGTATTTTTCCTCTGTCACTTTCCATATTTTGAAAACCTGGCTATAGACTATGTGTCCCAGCCCTTAAATGAGCAAGTAGAAACTATGTTGTGTAAATGCATCCACAGAGTTTGAATATTGGACTTGTGTATGGAAGTGACTGTTTAAAAGAATGTCTTTCTGAGGATTTTATTTTTTAAAAAAATGGCAAGAGATTATTATTACTGTGAAATATTACGTGTATGAGATGAAATTATTATTCTTAAGACACTTTTCAGTGCTGTTGAGAATGCTATTACCAACTGGCAGTTTACTTTTTTCAAAATTGTGATACTACTAGTGGCCTCATGTTATTTTTCATACAAATTTGCCCTCTGAAAAGTTTTGGCTTGCTGTTAGCTGTGAGGTATTAATCAACAGATAAAAAAATTATGATTTTGCTGTTAAGTTTAAGCAGGAAGAGTTCATTACCTGCAAGAGATGAGACTCTGCGAAGGTTTTCATTGTTGGAAAAGAGAAAAAAAGAGGGTTTATACTTCATTTTGAGATACAGATTCAGGTGCTGGAGGTATAGCAGATTTTTGTGTCATTTACCAAAATCAACTTGTTTTGATAGTTTGAGGAATATAGCAAGTTCTTAGTCTGATGTTGAAAACCTAATCTGCAATACTTTGTTACCCTTAACATCTGAAGAGTTGCATTATTTGTTTAGAGTGCTTCTTTAAAAAGTAATTTAAAGCACTTCAGAAAAAAACTAAGATAAAGATAAAGAATTCTAAATTAAAAAGACAAATGAAAACATCTTGCCTATATTAACAGCTTCCTATACGTTATAATGTATAGGAAGCTGTTAATATAAGCAAGACATTCTGATTCGGAAGTCATTAGATGGAAAAACATAGTTACATTGACATTTGAGCCTAAATATATTTCCTTGAAAGTGTGAAATTGCTCTTTATTTTTTGAAAAGCAAAATAATCAATGCTTGATTCAAACTATGGCTGTAAGATACTAAAGTGCTTCACCTCCTTTACATCAAAAGGAGAATAAATGCTAAAAATTTTAAACCGAAATGCAACTTCAGATTGCCATTTGCTGCAGTGTTAAAAACTATTTACTAACAGTTAATGTAGTTGTCTTTTTTGTGTAATACTAATCATTAATTAACCTATTACTTTAAAGATTTTTTAACAACCCGCTTCAGCACTCAAAGGCAACTCCAGGCTTTCTGCCTTTGAGATATGAAGCAAGTTGAAGCTTTGAAATGATGAAATAGTTGAATGACATTTGCAGTGTCATTTGGTAACGATATAAATTTATGTGCAATGAGAGAAAGCCCCTAAATGAGATGGGAAAGGTACCTCTAGAAGCTCTGTAATGTTTTAGAGCAGTCTTGAACAGAACATGTTTTACTGTAACTAGAATGATTAGTCCTGTGGAAAAGTTGGCCTGGAAAGAGAAATTTACCTTTGTCAGGGAATTTGTCATCTAGCTTTATGAAGAATGCAAATACTCACCAGAGAAGTTCTGTGTAATAAAAGGATATGAATAAAATTGTTCCATGGAAGAAGACATGAACATTTGGATATCTGAGTATTTCCTAGCAGTAATAAGAATGAGCATTTGGACTGATGTAGTTGATAAAAGCTATGACAGCCACCAGATAAATTACGTTAAACTATAATGAACTTGAACATTAAAAATGCATGGCGTAGGAATGTGACAAATGAGGGGTTAGAGGGAGTTTCTCTAATCTTTTTTTTTTTCACAAAAGCATATCAAAGATTTTTTGAGAAGTTTTCCTATATGTATGCCCACAGTATTGATTATGACCTCAGTAATCACAAGAGCCAGCTGTGTTGCTAATGCTGACTGGATTCCAATTCCAAATTATATGTTCCAATAATTACACTAGCTTTTTGTTGAAGTCAGACTACAGGATTGTTTTTATAAGAAAAATTTAGATGCTTCCGCATTTTCTGTGAGCATAAATTAATGAAGTTGGCCAGGACTTATTTCTTTGAGTCTATGTATGCCAGTTTATGTAATTAAAAGAGCAGGGCTCAGAGTAAGTTCATGCTCATGTTGGATACAAAAGTGTACTGAGACAAGTTGCAAAGAGCTTGAGGATGCCCCATCACTGGAAGTGTTCAAGTCCAGTTGTTCAAGGATAGGGCTTTGGGCAGCCTGTTCTAATGAAGATGTCTCTGCCCAATGCAAGGGAGCTGGAGCTAGATGGTCCTTAAGATCCCTTCCAACTCAAGCCATTCTATGATTGTTATGTAGTAGTTCAGCTTAATCCACAAGCTGGCAGTGTTCATGTTGCATTACTTAGTAAAAGTTGGTATTTTACAAGTTAAATCTTAGTTGTTTTTTATTTTAAACAAGCCTGTGAATGTATAGTGGAAGAGCTTTCTCTAACAGAAGGCTTGAACTGATTAGTATCCAGTACAACAGAAAAATGGTAAGACAGTAGTTGCTTTAGTTTTGATCCAAACTGGCTTCTGTTCCAACTTAGAAACAGGCAAAGGCAGTTTTTAAACAGTATAGCTTATTCTTATTGCTGACTTGTCATGTCCAAGATGGAACTGTCAGGAATGCTTCCTCTCTCAGGGATGGACATTGACTGACCTTTATAAAGCACCTGCATGTGATGCAGGAATTGGAGACCAATTGGTATAGTCTTTGTGTGCTACCATGGCACAGACTATAAGTTCTGTTGCTGTATTTACAGCAAGCCCAGTAAAAAAAGACTTTATAGAAAATATTAAAGCCATTTGCAAATTAATTAAATAAATTATCCTCTGTATTTTTAACCCAGGGATACTGGCTGTGTGTTCTGCTGTGTGGCTGCACAGAGGTATTACCTTGCTCTTCCTGAATTACTCAGGAAGCTTGTTCAGGCAACTGAAAGCTTAAAAAGCTAAATCATGTGTTGTTCTAGCAATATGATGGGATCTTTGTGTAAAGGAGGAGCAGATTGGTTCATGCTGCTGGCTGTAAACATTCACTGACGGTGTGTTGTGTGTGTTTGTGTGGAGTGAGAGGGAATGTGTGTGCACTGATGTTTTAAAGACTTGATCAAGGAAGGCTTGGCCAAAGTGGACTAAAGAATGTTGAAAAACATCTTTAAACAGAAGCAGCTATTTTCTTTTTTTTTAGAGGAATAATGTGATAATCTCTTAAAAATTTTCAGGAGCAATTGAACACTTGTCATTAAATTTTCATTCAGGTGTACATTGCATTCTTTTACAAAAAGTGCCAAAATGACTCACCTAGAAGGCAAAAAGCCTTAAAATGAACAACCTTATTAAGATGCACTGCCTGCCTTGGCTGTATTAACTCGGTGTCTCTATTAGGTTAGGTGTCTTTTCAGCCTGCATCTCTAGACCTTGCTTCTGTGCAAGGTATTTTGAGGCCTTTCAGTTTGTCTGAATGAGATGCTTCATATTAAATTTTCCAGGAAACTTCTGGAATGCATCTATGTAGTGCTTCCAGATTTACTTTAATATTTTTTCTTATCAAGGGTCACGATCAGAGCTCCACTCTTGCCCAGCACTCTGCTGAATTGACATTACCCAATCATCATCCATTTCACAGAGATTTACTTCGATATGCTAAACTGATGGAGTGGCTCAAGAACACAGATTATGGAAAATATGAAGGGCTAACGAAGGTATGTGAAGTGATCAAATGATGCTAGAGAATGTACATAATAGACTGGGCTTGAGAGTCAAAAGAATTGCCTCTGTGCATGTACATGTCAATTTAATATTGCTGTATATTAAGTATAACTCACTGCTCCTCTTTTTTATTCCTTTTTAGAATAGGAAACTTCATTTTTTAGTATTTGTGGTCTCCTGCTCTGTTTGTTGTTTTTTTTCCTCAAACAGTCTGTGCTGAGGTATCACAAGATATTCATCTTAATATTTATGTAAAACAACTTTGCTATTATACAGCCTAGTAAGAAAAAATTCTTAAGCTACTTTCAGATTGGTTCAGTTGTGCTTATTGCCTGTGTAACATCTCTGTTTCAACAGACCTTCATTTCACTTGGAAGTGTCAAAAACTTCAGAGGTCTCTTGTACAGTAGATTAAATAGAAATGCTTTTCCCTTGTATGCATGTAACTTTTAACTACCTTGTTTAAAACTAACATGGAGTAAAAAATTACTACAGAAGTATAGAAAATGTTCAGGTAGAAGTCAAGGAAAAGTTAGTCCTTACAAAACAAGTATTTTAAATTAAAATTCTGTCATTCTTGAATGGAAGGTTTAAATTAGACTTTGACAGTAGCTTTTGAATAGTTATTCATTTGCCTTCAGTGTAAAGCACATAGTGAATGGCTGGCATCTTTGTGATCTTGTAATAAAAAAATATGAGAATTGCATATTTATGTGTGCTTTTGAGGGAACAGTAAGAGTCTTATAGAAAAGGGAGAATGGTGCTGAATTCTTTCTCTTCTACTCTTGAAATGAATTCTGTGATACTCTACCACCAGTAATCCTATCTGTATGTACTGCATTGCATATTTTTCCTTATGGAGGAAAAGTAGAAGTTTCTGATTAATGCTCACTATGAAAATGAATATAAGCTGTTTAAATATCACAAATATATTTTTGTGCATGCTGCATTAATATATATAGTTATGTAGTCCAAACCAGTTTGTTATTTAGTAGGGTTTGAAAATGCACAGGTTTTAAGAGTTATTTACCTATAATAGAAGAAAATCGGTACGAATACCTATTAACTGAATTTACATTTTTCTTTTAAGAATTATATGGATTATTTGTCACGACTTTATGAAAGGGAAATAAAAGATTTCTTTGAAGTTGCCAAGATCAAGATGACAGGCACAACCAGAGAAGGAAAAAAGTTTGGTAAGCTTCCAGAAGGCACATATCTTGCTTTGAATCTTACTATTTGCATATAAAAGACTCATTATGACACCTAGGGCTAATTTTTTAATGGTGTAAAATTCTTTACTTTTGGCAAGATGGAAGAAGTTGGATGAAAAATATGACTGGTAAAACTTCTGACTTCCACAAGGCCAAAGTAGCACAACTAAAATCTTGTGAAATTGGTGAAAATAGAAGTATAAAATACAATATTTCTCTGTTTTCAAATCTACACTCACTTTTTATTACTTGAATTATTTCACTTTGTTACCTGAACAAATCTGAAAAATCAGCTCTTGCAATGAAAGGGAGTTTGGGCAGCATTGTTTTGTACTCCTTCTGCTGTTATTGCTACTTTTAATAAATCTTGGGTGGATTTTTAAGAAGCTAGTTTTATAATGCTAATCCTGCCTAGTAAAACTTAGATATTTTAAATGTGTTTTTTCAGGGGGGTTTACCTATGTAGCCTGAGACTAGAAATCATAATTTGTTAATGTGTAGGTATTTATATTTAAGAGATTATTTCTACCTGGTTTAGTTTAGTGTGAATATGGAAGTAAAGCTTAAAAAAAAAAACCTGGATACTTAAAAATCAGCAGTGCTATAGGCGTATTTATGTATTGTCAGTTCTGTATTTTGAGGTGCAGTGTTTCAAAGCTTGTTGGAAAATACAAATATTTGCCACAGTTTACCCGTTTGCAAATTCTGAATTCCAAAATTATGTGCAGCTGTAAGTAGTAAGTTCTGTCAGCCTCTTTTGAGTCCTGAGTTTATGATTTGAAGTTTGATGGTAGAAACCAGAAAAATGTAATGAAAGGAAGAAAGCAGGAAGGTAGTAAGGCTTCTTTGAGAGATGGAAAACTGCAAAGATAGGTCTTGGCAAGCTGTTGGACATGGAAAGCAGAGCTGCGATAAGATGTCATTGTCAGAATATTTGAATTCTTAAATCTTGAAAAGCAATCTTACTGCAAGACAAAAAATTCCATTAGTCTAATACAAATTGATCTCTGAAACTTTCTAAACATTTTGTCTTGACACTTGTTTTGTGATTTGTACTTGTGAAGAGACAGCTTTTGTAGCAGTTCCCTAACTTGAGTTAATGTTATGGAGCAATCAGGCATTTTGGAGAAAGGGATCCTTCCAGTCACCAGAGTCAAAGCTGGACCTTGAGAAGACTTCTGTCATGTATTTGTGCAAATTTATTTATGTTGCAGTGCCTCATAAGGATGTGTAATTTCAAAGGCTTCTGTGTTCATTGTAGTGATTGTACTATTACTAATTGCACATTCATTCAAAATATATCACTTCTTAATAATAAACCTGTTTAAGGAGTAGTGTAGGTACATAATGCTCCAGTTGTACTCAAATACTAAAGATGACATGTTTCCAAGTTGTGTTGGTGTGTGTTCTTGCCTTTTTTTTGTGCTTTGGGAATAGCACTGCTATTTGAGTGCCTCAAATGCAGAGGGGATGCTGAGAGAATTCTGGCATTCTGTGCTAGCGCGAGGTTCTTTGTCTGCATTTTTATGGCCAAAAAACCAGCCTGGGTCATGAGCATTCACTCTTGTCTTAAATAGTCTTTTTTCTTTTTTTTTTCTTTTTTTTTTTTCTTCTCTGAGGAAGCCAAGACTTTGATACTTAAATACCATAAAGTCAGTGTTGGAAAGAGTGCTACTGTTGTCATATGTTTATATGATGTAGCTTGTTAAAAGCCACTAAGGCCCTCCTGATTGTCCAGGGCCTGATCTTGTAGTTCTTTACATTCTGTAATAAGTCCCATGTGTTTAGAAATTGAGGACCATGAAGAAGTGGGACCAATGCATGATAGTTGCAAATGCCAAATATATCACACCTAAACTTTTTTTATTCAAAATCAGCCAAACCCCCAAGATCTAAAAAACAGGCTGGAATTAAATTTGGATTTGGTGTTACAATTATCAGAAGTGTTGCCTACTTGAGAACATCTGGTATTTAAGACATGTTTGTGGCGTTTAGAAATATATACTCATTCTATTACAGTAGGTTCTGCTTGCCTGCTCCATTTTGGGGGGCTTGTAGCATCCATCCTCATCAAGATCTCTTTAAAACCTCATATTGCTTTTAGTGTACGTATGCAAATGCCTTTACTCTAGGGATTCTATATTTTCTACAAATGCCCATTTACTTTAAATTTCATATTGAAGTCCACTAGAGGAAACTTCAATTCTGAAAAGAGCCAGGAAAAATATAAAAACCTCTTTGTAAATTTTTTAACTATATGTTTATTATTTTTATCCTCTCCAAATTTGCAGTCATCTGTTTTTGTGCAGCATGAATGCAAAATATGTGATCTCTATGTAAATATCCTGATTTGCAACAACTAAGAAAGGTTAGCCAGTCTTACTGTTGATGTTAATTATTTTGCAGTAATTGTGTGTATTTTAAATTCGAAAGGTGGACAATGTCTCTGACTCAGTAAAAAAATTCCATAAGTACATTTTAATTTCTTCATGTCTATTGTTGATATGATTTATCATGGAAACTGAGTCTGACAAATAATTTAATGGACTTCTCAATTTGGGAGAACTTAAATACATGTTACCAAAAGTGTTCTTTGAACATACTATATAAGAAAAATCAAGCCTTAATACCTAGAAACTTATTCTGTTTTCCATGTAGTTTAGATACTGAATTTCTGGAATAGTACCTCTCCAACTAAGTGTGTTTGCAGTGTAGTTACTTGCTGCTTATAGTTCTCTGCATGTTTCTTTCCAGTTAGAGCTTAACTTGCATCTTGTGCATGGTTTGTGCAAACTGCATTTTAACTTGTCTTTGTCTTTGATGCTTGCAACCTAATCCATCCCAGCTACACTGCCTCGAAAAGAAAGTGCTGTCAAACAGGAAACTGAGAGTGAGTATAACTAGTTGCATTAGTTGGTGTTGTCAATGCATGTGTGTCAATGTTACAATGTAGTGCTGCATCAGGAAGAATCTACCTCACACTGAAGCACTCTGTCCAGAATGAAATAAACGTCAGCAGAACCATTGGGCTGGCAAGCCAAAAAGGAAGCACAGCTCTAAGTCCAAAGATAGAATTTGAGAAGATTTCCACATAAAGGCAATATCTTTAAGTTTTCCCATGCTACTAGCTAATAGTAAAAATGTGTTTGTGCTGAGACCTTGTCATAGTTTTCCATTCCTCCAGTACATTGAAGTGACAATTTAGATTAGATCTATAGAGTTTGTCTTGTGTCCCTAGACTTGATACCAACAGAGCAGTTAAGTGAAGCTTGCAGGATTGCTTTTAAGTTTCTATGTGGCTTAGATGTGAAAAGTTTACTTGGAGATCCAAAAAATTATAATGTTTTGGTCTTTTTTGTTATTAGCTTTCTCTGTCCTAGTCCAACATTTCTTAAAAAATTAGGGGAAAAGGAAAGGAAATAAAAAAGAAAAAACATACTCCTAGGAGAAGGCCCAGCAGTATCATGAAGAAATAACTGAATCTTAATTATGATCAAAGGGAGGGGAGAGTATTAGCAGCAGAGTTACTGTAGGGTTGTAGATCCAGCAAAATAGCTGGAACAAACTGTGGTTAAAAGGATGTTAACAGCAGAAAGATCAAGTGCAAGATTAAAAAGTGCCTGTGTGTACATAAAATATTTTAATTTTTTTTCCTTCCTGTGGTTCAGTTCTGCTTGTGGCAGCCTTTGCCCAAAATACATCCACAAATGTGATAACTGGTCTTAGCTTTCAAGTCTTTAATCCCTGTATTACTGTATTGCAGAGTTTTGTTCCTTTTATACCTTTTTGCCCTACTTTACAATGAGAATTTAAATAGTTATATTGTACTTTGAAAATTGCTGAAGAATCTGAATTGTCTTATAATGAGGAAAGAATACAGTTACAGCAAAAGCATTTATAACTTAGACAAAAGTTGTTTGATTTTAATATAGAACTACTAGCAACTCTTGATCTGATATATTCTGTAACAAAACCTATTTTTCAGTATTTTCTTCTGCCTTCACTTTCATCCTTCATAGTGTCTTTATTTCACAGGTCTTCATGGAAGTTCTGGAAAATTAACTGGATCTACTTCTAGTCTAAATAAACTCTCTGTTCAGAGTTCGGGAAACCGCAGATCTCAGTCATCCTCACTGTTAGACATGGGAAACATGTCTGCCTCTGACCTGGATGTGGCTGACAGAACAAAATTTGATAAGGTAAAGCCAAAATACCCCATAGGATTTTTGCTTAGTTTTGTATTAGAGGTATCTTACATATCCTTCTTCCATAGCTCAAAAATCTCTACTTTTTAAATCCTAAAACATGCCAATTTTGAAGTTTTTATGTACCATATATCTAATAAAGTCAGTTCCTAAGAAATATGTAGATCACAGTATTAATCTCAGAATATAGGATTCTATTTAAATCCTTTATAGGCTGTGTGGAATCTTTAAAGAATATCAAGCATAAAAAAATATCTTTCAAGTTTAAGCCAAATATGGGTATTTAAGCAAATAGGAATGAAACTGATGGATTCTCCACTGGTTTTATTTTTTTTCAATTTATTCAATGTTCTATGACATTTTGCCAGTATGTAAGCAAAAGCCAAAGATAAGGAAGATAGGAATTTTAGCCAGGACTTGAGTGTGACCCTATAATTTTACTTATACTGGTTTCACATTAGTTATCATCAGTTTTAACTTTAACCAATAGCACTAAGTTATTATTGGAGTGGCCTCATCCTGTTTTAAAACCTACTGTCCTCAGCATCTGTTGACTTTTTTTCCTGAACTATTAAAAGTGACAATGCTCACCATTTCTGGCAGAATTAACTTCTCACTGCTGTGGAAGGAAAAGAAGCAGTTATCAGTCAGAGAGAAAAATAATTTTGTTGTTCTCTATTGAATTACTTGATGGAGATTAATGTTTTTCTTCTAACCTCTTCAAATCATTGCTTAGTCTTTTCCTGGGAGGAAATAGATGCCTGAAACAATATTAACTGTTAAGTTATTACAAACTTGTAGCAGCAACTTGTCTAGAATTAAAAGGCTAACTTTTTAAAAACAGGTTTATGCAATTGTTATGCTATTATTTTCAATTTCTCACTTGTACCTCACACCCATTGGGGATATGTGAAATGTGATTTAATGTACAGAGTTATAAGCTGTTGAGCTGACCTACTAAGTTGTTGGGTTTTTTTCCTATGGGAATTTTCATCAGAGTGGATTTCCTGTGTGGCTAGATTGGTTTAATTTATGTAAATTATTGCATGGCTTTATTTTTAAATACTTGCAGAGAAGATACTAAGAGAAATATGTTTAACATCTGCCTTAGAATTTCCTTACTTTCTATTAATAAAATTAAATCATTGTAATTACTTATTGCCAAAATAGTGTTTTACTTTAGTTTAAATCTAAAAATTGTGTTGCATACTTTAGTACAAAACCTACTTATTTGTTTCTCTAGCAGCTGTGTAGAAACTTCTGCTTTTTCTACAGAACAGTTAACTTCAACATACACAGTTTTTTCTTCCCTGAAGCTTTTAATTTTGTCTTCCTCTGCTCAGCAACCCAGACAGAAAAGATGGTGGCAGAACCCAAGACTTGCTATTAAAATGCAAACGTTTCCATTATAGCACAAAAGTGCTTCCTCAGTGCAACTAGAAAACTTCTAGTTGTGGAAAAACACAGATTGTTATTTCCTTCTCAGTATTACATGGATAAGAAAGGACTATGTTGAAGAGGCAGCTATTACTTTTAGACATCTACTTACAAGCTGTTTCCATTTCTGTTAAGTAGTAGTAAGCCTTCTAAAGCTCAGTGAAGATAAAAAGTATATGTAACAAACAATTTAAATTAGTATTGTTAACTGTCCATAGTATTTGGTGTGTTGAGAAAATATTTTATCTTTCTTTAGATTTTTGAGCAAGTATTAAGTGAACTAGAACCTCTGTGTCTGGCGGAACAGGACTTCATCAGTAAATTTTTCAAACTGCAACAACATCAGAGCACCTCTGGAACAACAATGGTATGACTTAGATTCTCTCTCACTGTAGTAAAAAAGTATTGACCAGGCCTCAAAAGAGACCTGTTTAAAAGAGAACTTGGGAATTTATTGGTGATTACGTGATCCGGGTGATGAGTAATTTGTTTTTCTTCGTGAACTGGAAGGATCTTTATTTTGGCTAACCAAAACAAAATTTATGAAAGAAGGACTGACATGTTTCCTTTGCCATGGCTTTGTTTCCTCATAAGATGACAACAAACACTCCATCATGCTATATAGGAAGACAGTGGGGCGTAATTGTGGAGAATATTGAATTCGGTGGAATGTGACTGGAAAATTACCAGAAACTTTCAAACTGTTCTGTTTTCTGCTCTGGAGGCAGGGGGTGCTGGGGGTATGGAACTGCTACTTATATTGGTTTTGTAAGATGTAGTAACTACTTTGATAAAGAATTGGAGACAAACCTTATCTTTACATACATTCCTTGTTCTCACAGAATGAAGTCGAGGAAATGGATGGAGTAGCTTTATCTCGTTCGCACACTTCTGGTGTTCCACAAACAGTATCATCTGAGTATGTGATGCTATTTTCATTACTGATTCTTAAGCCTATGTTTGAGTTTATTTGGCATATAAAACTTTTTTTCTCTAAAATCAGAAATTATTCCCTTTCAGTGAAAGTGAATAGTGAACTTTAAATTTTTACCTAGACACTGAGTGTGTCAGTAAAAAGAATAATTTTTGTATATAGAATGGGTGCTCCTGTATGTAGTTGTTTAATTCTCTTAATAGCTTGCAAATTGAAATTTGGCACAATAATATAGGAAGTATGCTTAGCAAAGTTCTGAGAGTGTGTGGCAGCTTCCAGAGAGAAAATACTTTTTGGAATATTTTATGCCTGTGACTGTTGATTTTTACTGTGTGCTACTGACTTTCTGAAAGTCATGAGACTTGTTGAATGCAAATGAGACTACTATATCAAATAAATATATCAAAAAGCATGTAAAATAGCCTAGTAAACTGTCAGAGTAATATTTTCCTCTTATGCATTTTTAATAGGAAGGACATGATCCGACAAATGATGACAAAAATATTTCGTTGTATTGAACCCGAGCTGAATAACCTTATAGCACTGGGAGACAAGATTGATAGCTTTAATTCCCTTTATATGTTAGTTAAGATGAGCCATCATGTATGGACAGCACAAAATGTGGACCCTGCGTCCTTTCTCAGCACAACACTTGGAAATGTTTTGGTGACTGTCAAAAGGAACTTTGATAAGTGCATTGTAAGTTCTTTAGTTATTCTGATTAAGCTAACTGTAATATTATAGGAAGCCCAAACCTACCCAGTTTGATTTTACATTTCTGTATACCTAAATTCTTTAAATTTGAAGTGAAAATTAGTAATTTATTGCTTTTCTACTGGCCAAGCCTTCGGATAAATGGTGGTTGCGTTTCTTTTTTCCTCTCCATTCCAGTTTTCCTCAATAAGTAGCTTTTTGTACCACTTGCTCAGGGTTCTGAGCTACTTGACATTCTTAATTCTTTGTTTAAATTTGTACTCCTTCTGAGATTACTGAAATTCATTAAGAAAAATACAGCTCTCTGCCTTTTTTACTTGCCAAAACCAAACCTTGTGGATGTACAAGGTATGAGGTGTTTTGGCAGTAGCAGAAGCAGCCCCTACTGTCTGAAACTTTCTTTGGCTAACACAGTTACGACCATTATATTAAATATGACACATGAAAACAGAATTGTTGCTATAACTTTGTTGTATTGTCATAAATGTAATTTCACTCTAGGCAAACATCATAAAACTGGCCATTCTTGATCAGTTTAATACTTAAAATATTTGAAACTGATTTTTTTATTACTCAGAAATAAAATTTCTTCAAAAGAAGGCTAAAGAAATTTCGTGCAGCAAAAGGAATTGTTAGCTTGGCTGAATCAGAAAAGTGAAATTCCTTGTTAGATTACAAAGTGAAAATTGTTAACTGCTTCTGGTGCATAAATCTGGGGTTTTTTTCATTGGGTGTTTGTTTACGTAATACTAAGTAAATAAAGGGGAAGAAAATACCATCTTTCCTTTTTCTTTCAAATTATTTTACTTAAAAAAAACTTAATGATAAAAAGGGTGAAAGACTAAATAGATGTACAAATTGAAGGAATTTATTTGTCTTTTATATATGTCAGTTTTTTCAGTACATCTGCATTTTTCTTTTGATAGCTTTTACATGATCTAGAGCCTAACACTTGTTCTTGTTTTAAATTAAAGAGTAATCAGATGAAGCAGATGGATGAAGTAAAAATCTCAAAGAAGAGTAAAGTTGGGATCCTTCCATTTGTTGCTGAATTTGAAGAGTTTGCAGCCCTTGCTGAATCAATTTTCAAAAATGCAGAACGACGAGGAGATCTAGATAAAGCCTACATAAAACTTATTAGAGCTGTCTTTGACAGTGGTAGGTCTTCCAAGGCTGTCATAGTTTAACCATTACTTAAATAATTGGTTCCACCTGTTTATATATAATTTTGTCCCATTTAACAGGTGGGATTTTTTTAATAAAAGCTATGGTGAAATTTTGGTTGTCTCTGTTATTGTAAGTGAGCAAGTGTAATCCTTTTGATTGTAATATGCTTTTAGATACTTTACAGCTATGTACAAAGGAAAGTAACTTTGAGTTGTGACAGAGGAAAGTGGTTAAGACACTGAAGAGGGAGATAACAGCAACCTGGCATGCTCAGTCTGAAGTGGTTTCTTGTCTTTTTGTTTCCCCCTGTAAAAAATCATATAGGAAGAAAAAAATTGGCAGTAGCAGATTTTTCCTAGTTAGCAGTTCAGTGTTTTGACTGGAATGAATCTGTGCTCATTACTGGTGCCCTGGATCGCTTTCATGATGGGCATCCTGATAGGCTCAGCAAAATGATTAATGGATGAACAGGCATAGAAAACTAACTGCTCTTGGTTGAAGCCATCCTCTTTCAGCCTGCTTTCAGGTGTAGTAAGGGAGGGATGGGTAGAATTATTTTTTTTTTTTGCCTGCTTGTTGTTTTTTGGGGTTTGGGCTTTTTTTTGGCAGAGGAAGAGGGAAGTAAAAGATCTATGCAGTATTATCTATTTTTATTATTACATTTAGGGACTGAAGGTAATTTTGACTATAAAGATAATAAGCAAAAACTGAGATTAAGAAGTAGATTTAAAAAAACCCTGCTACCTTACTGAAGATTTTTGTCCTGGTGAAAATGGGAATTGATTTTGCTGTGACTTCTCTTAAATTGTTCTATCGTATGTAGAACAATTTAAGAGGGTTATATGGTTACTGAAAGCATGCTTGTGAGCTTCCTCAGAATGTGACTTGTTCCTCACACCTGTAATGAGATCATACATACTCATTATTTTGTATCTTTTTATAAGTGACCTTTTTGCCACACAAGTTTCATCATCTTAGAGCCTGCATGTATCTGTTGCTTCTTTTGAAGCCTTTGATTTAGTGGTAATTTTGAAGCATTTTATTTAGTGGTAGTTCTGACTCATACAAATGGTAATCAGTTACATGAAATTCAAAATTCCTTTTTTGATAGTACTATGGTTATTGGCTATGTTTTTCTGAATTTGTTTGTCCTTTTGATATTCTAAGTGTTTTGCTTCTCATTTCTTTCAGTTGAGAAAGTAGCTAATGAGAGCCAGAAGACACCCAGGGATGTCGTCATGATGGAGAACTTCCATCATATTTTTGCAACACTTTCTCGCTTGAAAATTTCTTGTCTGGAGGCTGAGAAGAAAGAAGCCAAACAGAAATACACTGATCATCTTCAGTCTTATGTAATCTACTCACTTGGACAGCCTCTTGAGAAATTAAATGTGAGTATATTTGAGTATTCATTTAAATGGTACACGATAGTTTTTGAATGTATTATTTCCACTATTTGATCTCTTTATCACTGCATCTATCATCATCTCTTATTATTTTGGACTGGAGCATGTCTGGCAAGAGTACTCATGAGGGTAACAGTCTTGGATGAAAATAACCAAATTTTTCATGGCAATTAATGGTACTGACTAAACATCAGTGTCTTAAGAAAATGGTTTTGAGGAAGAAGAAAGTGGGGGGAAAAGTCATCAGGATTTTTGGGATAATCTTTATCACCTCAAGTGCAGAGAAAGTTGCTGTAGTTTTTGAGCTGTTCAACAAGAAGAAAAGTTACAGGAAAATTCTGAATGTCTGAAGTGGAGCTAAATGTTAAAGTGAGTGGTGACTTAGGTTCATACTCAATTCTGTCCACTTGAATGTCTCATGGCTTTTTCTATAAACAAAATTTCAGGCATCCATTGTCATGGAGACATTTAAGATGTATTATCTTTTTGAAAATTAGAATGCTTTGTTGCTGTTACCCACTTGTGGATTGACTCTGACCAACATCTAAGCTGCCATGTAGCTAACTCCTGCTCAGTCCCCCCTCTCCAGGGGAGACACTAGGAAGAGCAAAAGTGAAAAACGTTGGGGGTGGAGATAAAGACAGTTTAATCAGAGAAGGGGAGAGAGAAAGAGGGGGAAAAAATCAAGTAAGTGATGCAAAAGCAGTCAATGACTACCTCTCACAAGCAGACTGGTGCCCAGGCAGTTTCTGAGCAACAGGCAACTTGAAGCCAAACACCAAACCCCCCCTCCAACTCTAATTTTTATAGCATGATGCTATGATTTGGTCAGGTTTGAGCTGTTCAGATGTAACCAAAACATTGTTGTGTTATCAGCCCAGTTTTAGCCATAAATCCAAAACACAGCACCATGTAGGCTGCTGTGAAGCAAGTTAACCAGGGAGTTACCTCTGTCCTACCCAGACCTGATGTACTGATGAGCTCAACCTGCATGTTCATGGAAATACTTTCCTCTATTTACTGAAACTTTTGTATTTCCTATGTTGAGGAAACTGGTCAATGACAGTGATATGGTCAAATATGCTGTTGTGTAATTATGGTTTAAAAGATGCTCAGGTGCTTAGGGAGTTCATCCAAAAGATCCAGTATTTGGATCCCTGGTTATGAGCTCATGAATCAAGGATTTTGAGGCTGACTGGTTATTAGTTACAAAGTTGCAAAGAAAAGCTTCTAGAAATAATTGCTTTCAATTTTATGCTAGTACTGGACTGCATTGTTGGGCTGTGTTTTAATGTTTATGGCTGAGCAGTACTTCATGCCCGCCTGAAAAACAAAAACTGGGAAAACACAACAGTCATGAAACAGAATCAAGATTTAACCACACATATCCTTGTCAAATTAAATTAATTAGCTCAGATTTGTGATAGTGACTAATGCTATTACTTGTTGTTAGCATTTTTTTGAAGGTGTTGAAGCTCGTGTGGCACAGGGTATACGGGAAGAGGAAGTAAGCTATCAGCTGGCTTTTAATAAACAAGAGCTTCGTAAAGTTATAAAGGAATATCCCGGTAAAGAAGTGAAGAAGGGGTTGGATAATCTCTACAAGAAGGTAGATAAGCATCTCTGTGAAGAAGAAAACTTACTTCAGGTAAACTAAATTGTGTCTTGAAAACCCTATAATGTGGTACAGAGGCTTTTTATTACTGCTTTTGCATTTGTATTCTGTGGCAATGTTCAGCATAACTCTAAAAACGTAAATTTTGAGTACAGCTTTTGGGTTTTTTAATAATCCTAATCTGTTTCTATTTGATTAATACTGATTTGGACCAGAGTGGTAGAAAAAATTTCAGAAAGAAACTTCCTTTATGATTCCCTAGCTGACCATTAATGGGTGATGTCTGTTCTGCAAAATACATTGGAAGTAGAGAATAGATTTACATGAGTGGGTAACCTGGTGTGAGTCTTAATTAGTGCACTATAGCAGAATACTTTCAGTTATATATTTTCTGATAGTTTAATATCTAATGTTTTTCTTACACTCTGTAAACTTTCTTGCTGGAGTAAATAATGAGTAGACTTGAGTTCAGCTTGTTTAAACAGCTTTTTAAAGTCTGGAACGTGGCACAATTATAGCACTCTTCTGGTTCAGTGTGTTTTCCTGAAAGACAAAAGCAATAACTCTATTAGGAAAACTTACCCATCTTCTTTACTATTTTCTGCTTTGCACATTTATTGCAAGTCATGTCAACATTACAGATCTTGATGGGTAAAAACTATCAATCTTCTTTTTAATGCAGTAACTCAAGCTGTTGAACTTTATTAGTAATCTTTAACTGGAGAGTAATCTTTAACTGAAGTGAGGATTGATTAATGAGCCAGTATTCTCTAGTTAACCTATGCAGTGTGTTGTGCCATTTGACTTTTCCTAAAGTTTGCTTTCTTTGGCAGGTTGTGTGGCATTCCATGCAAGACGAATTCATACGCCAGTACAAGCACTTTGAAGGGCTGATAGCTCGCTGCTACCCTGGATCAGGAATTACTATGGAATTCACTATACAGGACATTTTAGACTACTGCTCCAGTATTGCACAGTCTCATTAAGTTCTACAAAGGGAAACAGAAGCTAGCAAAGTGTGTGCCTGTGTATAAGGGAATCAAACACTATAAATGTTTTTGGGTTTTTAAAAGGTGGATTTCCATGTGTGTGTAGTTAACTGCCATGTATGTTGAGTAACACTCCTGCTTCCAATGCCTTTCAGGGCAAAATAAGACCTTTGGGGAATTTTTTGTGCTTCTATTGGGCTGAAGTACTGTTTGAAAGCATTAATTCAGTGAAACACTTTGGATACAGTTTTTCCCTTTCCCTAATATTAAAATATTTTTATTTATAATTCCTTCTCTTGCCAAAAGCAGTAAGCACTACCTTCATAGTATGCCAAAAGAATACTACTGTTTTCACTAATATTTTTCATCTTAGAAATTATGTAAATATTGAAGACTATCAGATATTTTCCCTTCGTATTTTCCCTTCCCTTCCAAGTATGGATGTAGAACTTTATGCAGTGGGAAGACTGAGTTCATGCTCTGAAATGTAATGGGACTATGGCTATAATTCTTAATTAAACTATGTTCATCATATTCTTTATTTCTGTGCAGAGTTATTTCAAAAAGGTGAAAATACCTGAAAATACCATTGTTTTGCTGCTGGCTATTGAGGAGTTGTTGCATTTCTGCACCCATGTTGTTGTTCTTCCTTTTTTGTAAATACGATGTAGTATCAGCGTACTCTAAACCTCATATAAATCCTTCCTCTTCCTGGAGCTTCAGCTGCCAGGGATTCAGGCCCTACGTTTTCTGTACAGCTTGGTGAAATGACCAGGTTGTTGGATAGAGGTGGGGTGTACACAAGGTAGAAACACGTACAATAAACATGCCGAGGTAGAATGTTTTTTGAGATGCAGATGCAAGAATAAAAAAAAAAAAAAAAACCAAAAAAAAAAAAAAACAAACAAAAAAAAAAAAAACCGACAGTATGAATGTAAGTTTTTCCTTCTAAGTTTTGTGACCAACCTGCTAGATGAAACCTAGATTTCACAGATCCACAGAATTGTGTTGGAGATGACCTTAAAAATGCTCTAGTTCCAACCCTTCCATGGGCAGGGACACCTCCCAGTACACCAGGTTGCTGAAAAGCCCATCCAGCCTGGCCTTGAACACTTCCAGGAGTGGGGATTTCACAGCTTCTCTGGGCAACTTGTTCAGCGTCTGACCGCCCTTACAGTAAACAGTTTCCTCCCCCCACACAGTCTAAACCTACTTCCCTTTCACTCGGAACCCTTGGCCCCTTCTCCTGTCACTGCAGGCCCATGGAACCCGCCCCTCTCCGTCCTGCTCGCAGGCTCTCGGGGCCGGGCTGTGGGCACGGGTGAAGCCGCCAGTCCCGGATCTCCCGGGGCCGCAGGAAGCGTTCCGCCCGCGGCGCGGGGGCCGCCGGGCCGGGAAGGGGCGGGAGGGGAAGGGAAGGGACGGAAGGGCCGCGCCCCGTGGCGGCGGGCGCGTCCCCCCGTTGCTGCGGTGACGGGCCGGAAGCGGCCGCTGCTCCGCGCGCCATTTTCAAAGGATTTCAGGCGCTGGGATTCCGCGGCCGCTCCGCGGCGGCCCCGCTTGCCGGCGCCTGCTTTTAGCGGTAAGTGTGGGGGAAAAGTGGCGTAAACCTGTTGGCAAAGGGACCGACCGCCCCTCTGCAGGTACGGATCGGGATTGCTGGAAGGTCTGCAAAGCTTGCAGTTTAGGGAGAGGGGTGATGAGCAGGATCATAATCGAAAGAGTTTTTTTGTGCTGCAGTGGGAGCGTACAGGGTGTGGTGACAGCCTGCCCAGGGAGGACGTGGGGTCTTCCTCTCTGGAGACATTCTGAACCCACCTGGACGCGTTCCTGTCACCTGCTCCGGGTGAGCCTGCCTGGCTGGATGAGGTCCGGAGCTGCCTTCCAACCCTAACCATTCGGGCATTCCATTACATTATTTTTTACAAAAAAAGTCTCTCTTCGGAGCAAGTGGTGTCTTTCCATTGGCAAAGTGCGGAGACTTCCCAGCAAGCGTGTAGTATGAATGTCTTAGTCAGGAGTGCGTTCCCAGCAAATGCCCTTGGAAGCAGGCTTTCCTAAAGCAATGCTGGCTCTCTGGGTGTATGTAACGTGATGCTGCAGCAGCTGCTTGTTAGGGCACAGCCCTGAAGCACCGCAGTAGTCAAATAGCAGGTCCACTGAGTGCCTTTGGGACCTGGGCAAACAGTAATGATGTAAAAGGAACAAAAAGGAAAAAACCCTTTAACGTGTAAGTTCTGTTGAATGAAAAATGCATTTTGGTATTTCCCAAAACTGAGACTAAAACTGCATTTCACGATTGTCTTTTATGTTAATGTTACAGACTCAATTTAAAAATAATGTTTCATTGCATATGTCCATAATAATTTCTTTGTGTTCAACTGTTCGCAATTTCTTTGTGTTCAACTGTAGTTTTGTTGTCCACATGGCTCAATGACTGCATTATTTCTTCCACGGCCAAGATCCACCTTTGCTCTGCTTTTTTATTATTACATTTTCTGATTGATGACACAAATACTGTATCTGCAACTGGTCTGAACCTGTGCTCACCGTCAATTTTGCTGCGTTGTTCTCTGAATAGAAGGAGGGCTCCAATCTGCTAATCTAATGCCTATAAACATTGCTTCTTTCACACAATTTTATGCCAGTTGATTCTCTACTTGGCCCCTAGAGCAGCTGGACATAGGGTTCTGCTATTGCCTGTGTTTCATATGGATGTTCAATTTTAGACATTGGTGACTTAGAACAGTAGGGAACAGTTCTAGGTGCTACATATATCTATTACATAAACATTTATATCTTCAAAAGACTGCTCACAGCCATCCAGGCATGTCGTAAAATGAAGCATGGGAATGTTGTCACTTTCAGCCGTCTCCATGAGCAAAGGGGGAACAAAAAATTAGGCTAATTGGCTCTGAATACTCTTCAGCAAGCAATTGAGAGATGTAATCATTTAAACATATTAATAAATCCTGTTTAGCAAATGGCTGATTTAAAGTACTAGAGATGTAATTTCTTAAACATTTCCTGTTTAAGAAATGGCTTAATTAAAGTGCTGTTCAATTTTCTCTTTTCTATTTTTCATCGAAAATGGAAATTTTATTTTCTTCACAGCAGCACTAAATTGCAAGAAATATTTAGATGATAAATTATGTGAACTATTTATGGAGCTAATGTAGCCTGTCTCATGGGAAATACCAAAGCTGTTAAGAATGTTTTCCAGTACTCTGCAAATTTACAGACATCTAGTAGGTGTGACATACCTTTCATCAGGACTGGGTTGTGATTCACAAGGCTATTAAGCTTCTTTAAAGAAAAGTATGTTCTGAGTTGAATTGACTGAGTGCAAATAATGTAGAAAACTTGGATTTACAAAAAAGCTTTTTGAGAAGGTTGTTTACCAAATGCTTTTAAGAAAGCAGGTGTCAGAAATGGAGAAAAGGAGCTGGTAGTTAAAAGAGAGAGTAGAAAGTACATTATTGCAGTGAATGTGCAAAAGATTGTCTGCTGCTTAAGACTGATCTGAAATAATGGGTTAAACAGCAAGGGACAAAATTTGTTCCTTTTATAGACACGTTCAGTGCAATCTCAGAGATTGCAGAAGAGTTTCACTGGACTGAGTAATAAAGTGGGAATTGAAGAATAGTGTTAATAAAGGCAAAGTGATACAATACATGCTGTGGTCTCTAGAATGGCAGTAACTTCTCAGAAAGATGTGTCACTGTGAGTGCATTTAATCTGTGCTTTAGAGCAAACAAAGACCAAGTTCCCTGGTTTCAGCTGGAATAAAGTTAGTTTCCTTCCTAGTAGCCGGTGCAGTGTTGTGTTTTGGATTCAGCATGAGAATAATGTTGATAACACTGGTGTTGTGCTTGTTGCTAAGTAGTGCTTGCTCCCAGCAGAGGACTCCTCAGTGCCAGTGAGGAGCTGCATGGAAAGCCATGAGGGAACATAGCCAGGGCAGATGATCTGAGCTGGCCAAAGGGGTATTCCACTCCTTAAAAATATAAACTGGGGAGTTACCCAGAGCGGGGCTGATGGTGGTTTGGGGAGACGCTGGGCATCTGTCAGCAAGTGGTGAGCAACTGCATTGTGCATCTCTTGGTTTTATCAATCTCTCTTGCTTATTATTACTATTATTGTTATTATTATTACTTGTTTCAAGTATTAAACTTTTCCTATGGCAATCCACAAGTTTTGCCCATTTTCCCCCTGATTCTCCTCTCCACCCCTGTGGTGGTGGGGAGTAAGCACTCCAGCTGTGTGGTGCTTGGTTGCAAGCTGGGGTTAAGCCATGACAAACACTGATCAGTGATCAGTAATGTGAAAGAGTGGGTTAAACAGCAGGGGACGGAATTTGCTCATTATGTGGACACGCTAAGTGCAGTCCAAGGGTGTCAGAAGGAGTTCACTGGACTGAGTAATGATGCCAGAGTTAAGGAGCAGTGTTAGTAAAGGCAAAGTGATACATGCTGTGCTCTCTAAAGTGGTAGCAACCACTCAGTGAGATGTGTCGCAGTGAATGCATCTAATCGATGCTTTAGAGTGATGAAAAAGGCAGATGGTAAGTTAGGAATCAATATGGATAGTGAAGGCTACAGCCAAGTATCTCTGTGGCTGCTCAGAGAAAGGTCTATCAGGTGCTATTATAATTATTTTGGTCCAACTTGAAGCCCTTCAAGGCCCTGCATTATAGGCTTCTATGAAAAAATGTATGTAGGAGTGAGATTTGACTCGTGTTTTTTAGGTGTTTGTACTCTTGCTGTGGCAACTGCCAAGAGACACAGGGCATTGTGTCAGACAGGTCTTGGATTCAACTGAATCAGTGCATTTCATGTATTGATTTTATATTTCCAGAAAAACAAACTTTTCCTTATGTAGAAGTTACTAGATACTTTTTCATGTCATGGTAAGACTAGTGATAGATTAAGTTTAGGATATAAGATCTAAATTATGGTAGTCTGTAATGGCAGAGGTCTGGAATTACTGACAAATAATTTCTTTCTAGCAAAGGGTGTATGACAATTATTATCTTTGAAGACTTTAATGTCTATGTTAAGCTCTGTGAAGTAACAACCCCAATTCTTGTATTCATTCCAGGATGCCTTTTGGACTTATACTACAGCTATTCATTTCCTGGTCTTATTGTAGATCTGATGTGGCTCTAGGAAATATAAGATAATACCCTTTCTGCATTGATTCCAGTGGTAATAATGAATTAAATTAAATATTTCAGTTTTTAGGAAGGAGAGTGATTCAACCAGCAATTTGTCTGTTCTTCCCCAATTATTGGATTATGTTTAGGTTACAATATCTTAAATGCCCATTGCAGGGATTTAGTGTGATTATATATGTACTTCCTAGCCACAGTAACTGAAGTGCTAACATATGTCCGTTTATTTTTCTTTGCAGTTACTTCCTGAACAAGCTGTGACACGGATTGGTTCATGATACTTCTTCTGTAAAACTTCCTCAATTCAATTAGTAAAAAATCTTTGCTCTTTCTAAAACATAAGCTTTTAAACAAATCTGATTATCTATTTTGAAGTAATTTAATCTTTTTAAATGATACAAGTCTTCTTAAGGAGAAGATGAGCTCAGGAGTTACCAGTTTTCTTCTGTAGCAATATAAAATATATTCCTGAGTCTCAATCTAGAGACTGTAACACAATCACACTTTTCCTGAATTCAACACAGAATCTTCAACTTTAATGTAGAAATACCAAGAACTCGTTACTTGAGTCTTTGGCTGCCAGAGGAGTATGAGGAGCATTTCCCACACATCAGGACATTGACTTTGTGCCACTGAGTGCACTGGTGGAACCAGAGTGCACCACTGCCTCCTTCAGCCATCCCAGCACAGTATGTGAGGGATTGTTGGCAATGCTATTGCTTAGTTAATGTCCCAACAACCCAAACCTCTTCAAGCAAGTACTTTTGGTAGAACCCAGAGCAGATGCCGTGCTTGTAAGACTGGTGATTCTCATCTACAGAGCAGTGCCCAGCAACCACAGGTCTGTTGCTAGACTTTTGTAGCTTTTCAATAAAATGAGATGAAATCTTTACTTTCCAGCATTAGATATGAGAGAAACATGCACATTTATTATTAATTCACTTTATTAGTAATAATTCATTTTATTTTCCAATGCCTGCGTGTATTTATTTAATATCTTTTTAAAATCTGGAAGATTGAGATGACAGTTTGGGTGATCCTCTGTATTCTGTTCCTTCTATACGAGATGCAAACAACACCACCTTGTATTGGTAGTTTGGCTGCTCAGGTCTTTGCAGCCAATAGGTTAATACTGAAACTTCTGAAGAAATGTGAGGGAAGATATTTTACAGAAATAAATACTTTTCAAAAATATTTCTAACTGTTGAACAGATGTTTTTACAGATAAGAAACATAAGCTTTAGTACTTGATTTGTCTTCTCATTCTATATCTAAATTCAGAAGGACATAATGATGTAAAAGTTGTTCTTCCCTCAGATGTACTTGGGACAACCAAAATTATCATTTGGATTCAGACACAGTAATGCTGATCCAGTCCCTTTTAGATCTGCTTAGTAATAAAAAGATAACTAATCAGTCAATTGAAAACCCCAACTCTCTAATCCTTGAGCTATATTTTCCAGAAAATGATGCAAGTATGACTACAGTACACCAGTATTTTTTATCATTCCTATTTTCTATCAAAGAAAGTAGATGTTGAAAGTTAGTCCCTCTTTAACATTTTACATATTTTATGCAATTTTAGAAATGTTTGGCATAAGTTATATGAAGTACTGGCTTGTAAACTTTGAAAGTAAGATTTATATATGAAAGAAAAAAGTATGAGTTTTTCAGAGTAATCTGTCAATTTGTATTGTGTAAGGTACAGTGATGACCAAAAATCAGAATAAAATGAGAGAACTAACTGCCAAGGCAAATACTTATTTTTAAAGGAATATCTAAATATGTTTAAAACTTTTCAGTTGCAGTGATCCTGTTCTGAGTTACATAAATTTTAAGGACATGCTTATGCACTGTATTTCTTACAGAATAAAAAAGTTTTTTCCATTATTTTTCCCTGTATTTTTCCTTCTCTAAAGGACAGATGCTGTAACCAGCAATCTTTTGCAGGTGTCCTGTTTTTGTTGACTGTGACCTGAGCAGCTTTGGAGGTGTGTTTACAATGAGTGCAAATGCAGAGCGGAGGTTTGTTAATCTCAGGAAACGTCTGAATCAGCTGGGCTATCGGCACCCCCTGGGAGTGGACAGCTTACCTTTGGTGGAAAAGCTTTTCAGGTATTCAGAGGGGATTTATTTAAAAAATAATAATCATACAGTAGGTATTGTTTGATTTTTGACTGGTTAAAAAGAAGGTTTAATATGATGATTATTTTCTAGCAGTGTTATTTTAGAGCTAACATTAAGTTCCAGTGTCTGATGTAGTCAAATGGGTTTGCTTAAATTATGGGACATCTTAAGATTTAATTTAATTCAGTAGAATTGCTTCTAAGGATCTATGGCATAGGAAAATTCAACTTTTCTAACCTCATAAAAGAGCCAAGAATAGTTACTATTGATATTTACTTAAAAGGACACACTCCTGTAACTGGTTATATAAAAAATCCCCATTACCTGTCCTGTGACTTAAAATAAACTGTTCACATCTCCATTTATTATGACCTCATTTAGAGAATTTTAAATTTGTTGTCTCTGCCCTTTTTGTAAGACACATAACAGAAAAAAGGCAAAAATTTTCAGATTTCCTTCTTATTAGATCTGCTAATTTTTGGCTTTGACATTATTAAGAACACAGTAATTTCCATAGTAGTCCAGTTAGATTTGACCAAGCACAGAAATGTAGCAATTCTGGTTCTGTTGCTCCCTAGTATGTAATACAGATGGAAGAACATAGGTAGGCAAATATGGAGTCATCTGTCTTCAACATTAAGTCTCATTCATGTGTCTACCAGATACATTTACTCTGCCACTAGCTTTGATACTTACCAGATGTAAACTCCTGATATGATTTGTAACTGTTTTGTTTTCTTTTTTTTTTTTGGTCTTGTTCTTTCCTATTTACTGTGTTTTTCTTTAAACAGATGGTTCCTATCTTTCAGTTTTCATTACATGACATGAATTTTTGTTGTTTTTGTTTCAACTCATTTGTTCCCCCTGTTGGGGAAAGAGTTTTGTTTCTCAGGTCATAATAAATATCTGCAGTGTGAAGGCTGATAACATTTCTAACACATCTGATGCTCCTCTATCCTAGTGACTTAGTTCATACAACTGAGAGCTTGCGCAAGGCAAAGTTTTCTTCTGGGAAAACTGAGAAAGAGTGCAGCAATTATGATACTGTTTTGGAGCCTTATAAAACAGAGAATGCTAGACTAACCAGGGAAAATAATGATCTACACTTAGAAATATTAAAACTGAAAGAGAAGTCTGATCGCCATGTTAAAGGTAATATACAAATGAAGATTTTATTTTTTAATCCTTCCATGCCAAATTAAAATTGTGGCTAAATCCTTCATCTGCAGATTCTTTTATCTGTGCTTTTAAGTGAGTATGAGTGGTCATGGAGTTTGGTGCTTTCAATGAATTAAGGTTCATGGTCAGACATTTCTTTTGCAGTCAAAAACTTTGGAAGTTCTGCAGATTTTTTTTTCAATAAAATATGAGACTGTTAGAAGTCTAATGTATACTTTTGTACCTTGAGATGGTGTTTTTTAATTGAAAATTAACTAGTGCTGTTAAACAGGCTTTTGTTCCACAACACCCACATCCACAGTGGGTGTTTATTTGTAAAACATGTATAAATATGTATTTTGTGTGTTTGTTTGTAAAAGCTTGCAAGTTTGTATGTGTATTTGATAATTTTATACTATAGAAAAAGAATATTGGATTTTCTTTACGCTTATTTTGGTGCTGCTAGGAAAAATAATAGTGAATAAGAGAAATAATACTCTAATAATGCTTTTCTCTCCCTTGAAGATTTGAAAGCTTGCTTAAGGAGGGTTGAACATGAAACAACTGACTTGAAATTTTTGAATAACCAGTATATGCATAAAATTAAAGTGCTGGAAAAAGAGACCAAAGCCAAGACTGAAAAAATTCAGCAGCTTCAGGAGAAGAATCTGCAAGCAGTGGTGCAAACACCTGGTGCGTGTGAATAATCACAGATATTTCAACTTTTTTCTAGGCTTTTTTGGATCTTCAGAACATAACATCTTTTCCTCTCACAACAGAAGTTACTGTAGTAAAATATGCAGTAGGATAACATCACCCTTTGAAACTTTGGGCTGTGAATTCTGTCATTTCTCTGTCTGAAATTTCATTAGGTCATCACTTGTGTTAGGGACAAATTTGAATGCAAACTTAGATTCAACTTCTAAGTTAAAATGTGACTAGAAAGCACTCTTAATCAACACCTATTTCTTTTATTGCTGCATCTAATTGAGAGGCATTTTTTTTGTCATTTGCATATTTTTGACAGGTAATTGATGTGTAAGTGACAAATTTAGATTTTTGGAACCAAGATCTAAACATAGCAAGATGCAAAATATGTCTGCAAGTATTCCAATCCTCTATAAACTGAGAATATTTAAAGGGTCTTTTGATAACTTAAAATGTTCTAGATGTTAGTTTCAGGTTAATGTCTTTATCCAGGGTTTCCTTTTTCTTAATTTTTTGAAGCTAAGGAATATAGATTATTTTGTGAAATTTTGAGACTGTCTTTTTTTTTCCAAGTCATTGAATTATATATACATTTTTGGCATTTGAGAAAAATAACAGATAGCTAGGAAAAATTAAATTTCCTCTTTATTTTTGCATACCTTTTTGCACTTCATGTCCTTTGCTTCAAAGATGACATGTTAGGCTTTAGTCTGTCCTTCTGCATACTTGCCCCTTGGTCACCAGTCTTCTAGGATTTTTCTATACTACATCATCCAATATTGCATGTTCTTATTTAACCATATGATGAAGAGGAAATTTTCTATCTGGAAAAAATACTGTGTTTTACTTTTTTCTAAATATGTTATCATTCAAGCTAATAGCATACACTGCTTGATAAGCAGTAGGATATGATATTCACTGAAATGAACACAGAGTAGAATGAATAAAAATATTGCTAAACAATTCAAAGGTTGGTTTGGTCATAAAATAGTTCTTAAATGTGAAAACCAAATGCCTTTTTTGATGTTTTGATTTAGCTGTTTGAGTAAGCTGAATCACTAACAGCTTCAACAAATTTGAACTATAGAGTATTTGGGATCTTAAACGGTAGGGAAAATTACTTATAAAAGCTTTGTGTGTTTCCTTATTATAATAGTGAACTTTAGCAAAACTGGTACTAACCTGCAAGAATGGTGTTGTTTAGAATATGTGAATTTAATCAGCTTATTGCAGAAGGATTAAAATGGTGAAACATGCTAATTCAGAAGCAGCGGAATAAATACGAAAATTAATTTTGTATTAAAGAATACTATTTTAAATACTATTTGTATTAAAGAATACTATATTAAAGAAAATTTGTATTAAAGAAGGCAATTTTAACTTGCTTTAACTCCAAGTACAGTGTCTCTGGTTTGGGCTTTCAGGTGGCAGGAGGAAGAGCATTCCCTTCAGGCGGCAGCGCATGCAGATAGACCAGCTTGTGCCCCCATCAGGTGTCAGTGCCTACCCAGTGCCTCAGCCAGAGGACCCTTACATTGCAGACCTGCTCCAGGTGGCTGATAATCGGTGAGCCACAGAGCTTTTTAGCTTTGAAGTGTAGGAGTGTCTTTGAGTCTCACTGTCCTACTCCTTTCCATTGATAAGTTAAATTAATCTTCCCCCCCTTGAGTCTGTCACTGGTGGCAGGAGTTGGTAGGTGGTCTGCCTGTCTTTATATTGACCTGTGAGCTTTTTCTTCTTTTCTCCACCATCCCCTTGAGGAAAGGAAGTAAGAGAGCATCTGTGTGAGGGACTGGCAGCCAGATACAGTCAACCTGCTACAATATCTCAAACAACAGCTTCTGCATTAATAGTTTGCATGAGCAAAACTATTTCTGTGAAATATTTGGGTTCAGGAGCAATGAGAAAATGCTAGTATTGAATTGTGTACATACAGTTCTTTCATGAAATCACATAAAAAGTATAGTACTACATTTCAGAATTCAAGAACTGCAGTCAGAAGTAACAGAGCTACAGGAAAAACTGGAGACATCTGAAAGTGGAATGAAAAATTATAGCAAGCAGGTATGTTTATATCATCAGTAGTAGTGACATTGTTGTTTTATTATTAATATTAATATTCTTGTTATTATTTGGGTGTCATAGCCATGGCAATGGCCTTGGTGTCTTAAAAACCTTCTTGGGAATGCATTGTAGGGCTTCTGAAATATATAATTATTCTAACTTGACTGTGTCAAGCAGTTTCCCTCCTCTGCCTTTGGAGACAGCAGCAATGACAAAATACGTGCCCAGTGGTTTTGCTGATAAATTTTGACTTTTGAAATTACATTAAATAAGCTAAACTTGACAATCAGAAGTAGAATTTGTGTGCATTTTTTAGTGCATAAGTGTTAACTTGTCCAAAATAGCAGTTTGATCTGCATATATCTTAGGATAATTTTTTCACTGCTTGGACTGGTTATATTTTTTAAATTTTTATGAACAATTTTTACAATGTTTTAATGAGAGTGGATTGATAATGTGTGTACAGTCCTTAAGTAATGGAATTACATCGAATGTTCATATGTTACATCTTTCAAAATCTAGGGATTGGTGGACACTGTTGTCTTTCTGTTTTATTCACATCTTGGTTTTCCTCTTCCAATGTTTCCTTTTTTCCAGTGACTGAATTAGTCAGTCACTTTAAATCAAAATTGTTTGGTTTTCTTCAAGAATGTAATCTAGTAGGAACTGTTTCAGTTTTTCCTTACAAATTGTGTTTGATTAATTTGTTTCTCTTTCAATGATACAACTTTTTTTTCAGAAGAACCAAAAATTTGAAAAACAACAAAAAATACAAGATAGAAATTGTATTTTTAGTTGTGTACCTCTTTACTGAATGTTATGTGTGTGTTTATTTAAATGAAGGGTTTATTAATGGTGTATGAGGATACTGGAGCATTTTTTTTGTCCCTCAAAGGTTGAGATAAGAGACAAAGAAATCGAGCGCTTGATGCTGGCATTGGATGGAGGGCGTTCTCATGAGGTTCTCTCTCTGGAATCGAGAACTAAAAGTAATGAGAAGCTTATTTCCCACCTGAATATACAGGTAATTCACTTATTACAGTTGTTTAGTCAAACCTAAAAATATAGACATCTAAAAAAACCCACAAAACTTCTAGCTCTTCAAAAAACCACTATAGATATAAAATCAATCAATGGAACTTGCCTTTCTGTTTTTTATGGCAGTGTTTCTTGACTAAAGAAATTTCATTTCCTGTTTTAAAAGTCTGTCAGAAAGGTTTTGTTAAAGAATTCAATGAACTCACATCTGTACATAGTATATTAATGTGAAAGTATTCAGCAAATTTTTGTATGACACACCGTTTTCAGCAAGTTTGAAAATCCTTTTTAGTTAGAAAGTTATTGCATATATGCTATTTATGCTTCAGAAAATAACAATGATATATGTAATTTTGATAAGGGGTAACACTGTAGATATTTTCATGAGAGAGTGCTCATGGATTTCAAATGGTCCCCACTTTCACTCCAACACAAACTTGTGAGGAAAGGATAAGCCGGTGTTTGTGTTTACTGTGTGTATTAGCACGCATTCAGTAGTGGTCTCTGAATGAGAATTTAAAGCTGGGCTGGAGTACAAATCACATAAAGCCCACCTCTGGATCTGTACCATCAATTCTCAGGTTTTTCTCACATGAGTTAGATTTTTCTGTACTGATTGTGCATGATGTACAGTGGCACATTGAAGAGTTTATTAGCCTAGGTTCAGTGCTGCAAAAATATGGAATGAGCTATGACTTGGAAGCAGGACAGCTGTGCTCAGTGGTCCTGAATTAGTAAATCATGATGAGTACAAATTGATTGTACAGGGAGTGAGCCCAGAGCTGCATGAAGCTGGTTTTGCATCATCAAGACTATTTCTCAGTCTTGGTCCCAATATACCACTTTTATTTGACAAGAAATGTATGGTTGTCTTTACATAGCGGTATTCATGACTGTGAGAGAGCTCATGTGTTTCTTTTTCAGGTTGATAAGCATTAAGTTCTAAAAATAGAAAACCTTGCCATTTTTAGCATGATACCACTTTTTTACTTTGGATATAGAGATACTGTATTTCAGAAGATTGGGAGGAACTTTTGCTACCTAACTTAAGAATGCATATTAGTATTTTAATGAAAAAGAATGCATATTAATATTTTAATGAAAAATGTCTTTCAGGTTGATTATCTTCAGAAAAAAAACAAAGAACTTGAAAATCACATTCAAGATCTCTTGGACACTAAACAAAATGTGACTAGTGAGGTAGTGGATTTAAGCAATAAAAATCAAGAACTGTGTCAGGAATTGAATGAAATAGATCACTTGGCACAGCAGTTGGAAAGACACAAAGAAATAGTGCTTGAGACTGCAGATAAGGAAATAGGAGAAGCCAAGGTAATCACTAATGTGTCACAGAGGAAGGATCTGCTCCATTTTACTTGGTTTTATATTTTCTAATTGCAATTAAAGACTTTTTGACTTGTGAAAGGAAGATTAAAATGATTTTTTCCAGTTTTCTTAATATTTCATGGAATTTCTCACCTAAAGTGGATTAATCACAACTATTTTGTCTCTTTACTGTATTAAGTTGAAATTATTTTAGTTAAGGGACAATCTGTCTTTTTTATTAGTTTATTGTGAAATAAAATGCTGAGGTACTTAAAGCTATTGCTAGGTAATGCATATTTGCAACAGCAGTACATATATTTGGAGGGGTTTTCCCTATGAGCAGTAATGCAGTGATTTAATTCATTTAATCATTGTGCTCCAAAACAGTGTGGGTGTTTATACCACAAATTTTTGTGCTTTTAGTTCATAGGAGCTTTACCACTTTATTAAAAGGAACTAACTATACTTCATTTCTTACCAAAATAGTCTGCTTCCTTATTTTTTTTGTAACAAAGAGATTTTTGTCATTTTGAATCATTTTGAATAACTCTTAACATATAGGTTAATTTTGGTTGATAGAAAGAAATTGAAAGAAAAGTCAGTGAAATACAGGATCTGCAAGAAACAATAACAAGGCTTAAATCAGTAAGTAAAAATATTTTCAGTTCTTGTTTGTACCCTTTTTATCATGCTGTCATCCACATAATTGTTTCATTTATTATAAAAAAAATCAATTTAACAATTAGCAAGAAAACTTCTTTAGTACCCTGAACCTTTGATGTAAAAATTACTAATGAATAAATGAAAGAGCTAGAGAAGCTACATCATAATGTTGCAAAAATAAACTGAAAGAAATCTCTGTTGATAGTAATGTTGACTATGTCCTTATTGTACATTTCCTTATTTTTGCTGTCTGAAGTCATAATTTCCTGGTCACATAATCATTTTTACCATAAATGAGTTATAACATCCTTGAGGATTTTCATTGTTTTGAAAATGCTTTGTCTCTTAATTGGGGTGTGAAAAATTATCCTATACTTGGCTCACTCAGAAACAAAGCATAGGGCCCAGATGGAAAACATCACTATTATCAATTCTTTGATGACCAAAGTTTTCTAGCATAGATGGCAATTTGTATATTAGCTGAGTACAGTGTTTTGTTTTAGTCTATGTAGGGAACTTGCAAATACAAAAATACATAATTTTCAGGACACCAGATTATAGGAAAGGTGTGCCAAATAGCATTTGATTGGCTTCAGAGTTGCATTGACTGAGATGCTGTATTGTAATTCACTTTAACACCAACACTGTTACCAGATGCACTTGAAATTATTTCTTGCTTTAGTCGTTAATTTTTTTTCCACGTTTGTATCCCACTATCCTACTGGTTGGTTTGCTTTTCTTGTTACTGCTTGCAAACCACGTGAAAAGTAATGCTTACTGAGACTTAATAAAATAAATACAATGATGGCCTGCAACAAATATTAAAGCATAAAGCATCCAGGTCAACCAGAAGTAAACAGTGTTGTATATTAAAAGTTTATCAAAATGGTTTTTTTCCCTCAAATGTCTCTTGGCACTTCTAATTTTTATAATAACACTTGTTACTTCAGGAGTTGTGCTCATGTCATAAGGAGAATGAGAGGCTGAATGAAGAACTCTTTGGGAAAAAAGATGAAAAAGGGCGTCTTGAGCTGTTGTTAAACCAGCTTCAACAAGAGAAGGAAAGACTGACAGGAAAAACAGAGAATTTAGAAAGAAAAGGTAAGTCATCAAATGTAGATTCTTGGAAACTACCTTTCTGTAATTTTTGAAATAGAATACCTACCTAGTTAACATACAGTTAATAGTACTAAAAGACCTTTTAGAGATATATACATTAAAAGAAGACCATAGGTTTCCAGTCATACTTGAAGTGAAAACTCTTGTCATAGAAAGATGTTTTCATTCTGTATGTGAGAACTGAAAGTTGAGCTTTTTAGTGTGATCCCACAGGACATCCTTATTCTAATTCTGTGGCAGTTTCATACAAGGTAATTTCCAAAACTCTTCAGACTCCATTTCTTGAGAGATTTATCCATCTAGGTTTTTTGAAAACCTCCAGGGATGAAGATTCCACACTATCTCTAATGTTCTTCAGTTGTCAGAGTAAAATATTTGTCCCTGTATTACGATTGTTTGTAATTGCTTGTAGCAATTAATTGCCACTGTTCCTTATTTACCTACTATGTACCTGTGAAGAAACTGGCTCCACATTGTCTGTAAGTCCCTCGTGGCACTGTCAGTCTGCCCTTGGCTCTCCAGCACTTCTCCAGGCTGAATAACCCAGTTCCCTCAGCTATTCCCAATAGAGCAAGCATTCTGCTGCCTGACCAGCTTGCAGGGCTTGCCTTGGATTTAATTTATCTACATCTTCCTTGTTGTAGAAGGGGCAAACCCTAAAACAGTATTTTAAGTGCAGTCTCATGGGTGCTAAATAAAGGGGAATAATCACATCCCTCTGTTGATAGAGCTCAAGGTACTGTGAGGCCTCTGATAGTTTTATGCTACTCACTTGTGTTTAGCCTTCTTTAGCCTTTAGAACTCTTACATCCTGTTCAGCAGGATTGCTGTCTATATGGTTGGTGCTGGTTAATTCATCCTAAATGCCAGTATCTTTGAGGAAATTCATGACTTCCCTATTGAGTTGCTTTTCTTTCTTCTTTATTATTTTTTCCCTCCAGAACGAGAACTCGTCCTAGAAATTGAAAGAATGAGATTGGACTTTGGTATTGCCCTAGGAGACAAATCTCCATCTCGTCTGGATGCATTTGTAAAGACCTTAGAAGATGACAGAGACTACTATAAGCGAGAATTAGACTATCTTCAGAAAATAGTTAAACTGAGGCCTAGCCCAAGCCGCAGGACTGCAGAGAAGGTAAAGTTCTTGCTGTCAAGATAAGTGAAAAAAATACTGTAGAAACAATTAAGAAGCCATCAAATATATTTTCAAATTCAGTGGCATTAAATGACTGTAGTAGTTTTCTAAATTACATTCTTGATGTAAAAAATAAACTGAGAGAAACTCCAACAAACTTGACTTTTTCTTTCCTTGTCACATTGACAAGGAAAGAAAATGACATTACTGTGATTTTGCAGTAACACTGATTACTTATTGACCAGTTTATTGAAATAAATAGAATTAGAGGATAATCAGAAAAAAAGCTGAAATCTTATGGCTAGCTCCTTTGCTTTTTCTTTTTAACAGCTGTTTCTTGATGTTTAGATTACACCACCAGTGCCAGGCTTTTCTTGTGATTAAAATTATTTTGAATATATTTTTTATGTATTGCTAATAGGAAGAGTTCTTCTCTGGTATTAATTTTTCAAATGTTTTAATTAGCAAATTTTAACATAAATTTATTGATTACTTTTCAGAGCGAAGAGCTTAAATCAATCACCAGAGAAAGAGATGAGCTGCGGTCTGTGTTAGACAGATTTGAAAAACACATGATAGAAATTCAGTCCAATGTCAAATTATTGACTGCAGAGAGAGACAGATTAAAAGTTCTTTATGAGCAGGTAAGAAGAAATTGTTTATAGTTAACATTGAAGTAACCAATTAACACTTCTTGTACTGTTGGTTATTTAAAATGAAAAACCTAGTAGAACGCAACCAAGGCTAATAAAATGCATACCTATTTTTATTACTTGTTAATAAATTATGTATTCTGGTTAGTTTATTAACTTGAAAGCTATTAAAAGTTATTGTACTCTTATGTTTAAATTATAAACATAAGGCAAAATCAGTAGAATGCATGAGAAGGTTGTGTAAAGATACAGCAAGTGAGCAAGAAAGGAGTAGTTAACTGATAAGAGAACAGTGATGTTAGGTTATACTTGAGACAGTAAAAGAAAATAAGGATTATTATTTTGACAGTGTAAGTTGTCGTGCCACTGAGTGATTTAGGGAATAAATTTTAGTTACCTAGGGAAAAATAAGACTATTCTGTAATAACAGCATTTTGTTAATGTGTACACTGTATTGCAGTCCATGTATGCTAACAAACTATAATCCTTTAAAGTCTCAGAGTGAATTGAACAGGATGAGAAGAGAAGCAAAACACAGTTTTGTTTCTCAAAGTCATATAGAAGAAGAAAGAGACATTGCACTGACTGACTCTAGAATGCTAAGGGCAGAAAAGGAAAGTCTTGGAGAAAGATTAAAGGTGAGTTTTTATAGCTTCATTGCTTACATTGAGGTGACATATAGGGAAGGGTTATACAATAATGCTGGGTTTGTGTTTGGCTGTCTGTCAGCTCCCCTTTTCAATAACTTTGGATTTCAAACTCACTTGAGAGCTCAATGAATTTATATTATTATAAAATATCTATTGTTGTTATTGTTACTGTTGTTACAAATTACCAAGTTTTCCTGTAAACACAGTCCCAGGCAGGGGTAGAGGAACATGCTTTAAAGTATTTGAGGCAAATATGTCATCACCTTGTGTGGGAGACCTAGATATGGAGGCCCAGCCGCTTCTTGCATATGCACCACTTTGAAGATGTTTGGGTGTCATTGCAGTGGAAGAAATCATGCACTTCACTCCCAAGAGAGAAGCAACAATGTATTTTATTCACTTAAGACAGTGAGTTTCAAAAATTCAATGGTAGATGCAATGGTGGTTTGACAAGATTTGATGATAAGGTACATTTGAGTATTTGTGCACAGAGGCCAAGGTCAGACAAAACTGTCAGGGAGACCTTCCCGTTGAGTCATGAGGTTCAGAAGGGTCTTCTTGCCTTCCAGACTCCTCAGAGGAATGTGGCTGGATCCATACTTGGTGGTTTCTGTCTCAAGGATTATAACAATCAATCCTTTATATCACTAAGCTAACATTTCAACGTTTCAGTGCTCTTGTTCCCAACTCATTAGCTGACTATGAGATGCAGTAAGGATTCTCTCTGCCTTAACAAATATCCTTCAAAAGCCTCCCAGCTCAAAGGGAATGGTGTGCAGCCTGCTGCCATGCAGGAGAGCTCAATGGGCTGTGGGCCATGCTCTGTTCTCTAAGATGATTGACTTCTGTTTGCATACCTGCAGTATGGCCTGTTTAAATCAGTAGCCACATGCTCAATTATCCCTCAGCTGCTGCCAGACAAGACTTACAGCCCTTAGCTATGTGCTGTTAGCTCTCATCCCACAGTGCTCCTTAAGCTGGATGCAGCTATCAGGAGGGCCACTAGTGCTTAACCAAAAAAAAAAGAGGGGGGTAGGGTGGAGACACTGTCACAGTCACATATGGTTCTTATCCTACAAATTGGGGATTATATGGGCTTTTTCATTTTTGCTGATCTTGAGTTACTGTTGCATTTTTTAACAGAGTATATTTTAAATGGCATATAACTGAGCCATGAAACATAAATTCAATGCAAGTTTCAGTATTTTTGACCTTTAAAAAATGATTATTATTGCAATGATTTTCCTGTTACTGTGATCTTGACAGGCAGCCCAGCAGTGTGGTAGAATCACCAACCCTGCAAATGTTCAAAAAGCATGTGGATATGGCACATAGGGATGTGATTTAGTGCTGAATGTGGCAGTGCTGGATTAATACTTGGACTTAATATCTTAGAGGTCTTTTCCAGCTTAAATAATTCTATGGTTCTATGACCATGTGATGTCTGCTATTAATGTGCATTAATGGTTATAGTCAAGAGCCTGTGATTTCAGGGGATTTGTTTCCCTGCCTGCTGTATTGGTCATTAATACAGTGTTTTAAAACTTTTTGAAAATCATTTTAAGGGACTTGTCCGAGGACAACATATGTCACTAGTGATTGTATGATGAATGCTTCCACAGTTTGATTTTACTACCACAAAAATAAGGACCTGTTGTGCATCTAAATGCAGTGGCAGTAAATCTGACCTCTTTGCTTAAAGCATGTGCATGCAGTAGTAGAGATGTGTTTCCAGCTCCATCCTTTTTCTAATAGATGACTACCAATGTTTTATATGTGTGCCACTTGGAAATACCTTTACAAACACACTAATCTAAAGCATTTCTAGGAATTGTGAGAGTTTGTTTCACTGCAGTTAAGCAAAGAAGTCAGGGAACAAATAAGTAATCTTTAAAGGCTTCTTCATAGATATAGGGAAAGGCCAGTTAGCTTTGTAGCGTGCCTTACATGTTGTAATTAAGAATGTTTGAATAAATTTATTTAAAATGTCTTAGGGTACTAAGTTATACATGCATGCAACCTCATGTGGCTCAGTAAACTCTACAACAACTCACAAATATTAATTTGGTTGGGACCAAATATAAATATACTTTTAAAAAAATCTAGACCAAGAATCAAACCTAAAATCAGTGATGTTATATTAAACTACAGTAATGTATTTTCAGCTAATGTTCTGTAGTTCTACAGAGAGAGCTTTGCATTTGGTCATTCATCTAAGAATATAAAGCAATATTTTCTGAAACATAAAGCTTAAATTTCTCTGATTAAATCTAAAAATGTCTGTCTTGTTACATGTAATTTTATATTTCTCAGATGCATCAAGAAGCAGCATACCATGAAAAATCAAAGCTGCAGCATGATATTTCAGAATTGGAGAATAATATTCAAGGAGTAAGTGCTTTATTAGGAAGTAAGCTTTTATTATTTCTCAAATAGGATAGACTGTTCCAGAAATTAATTTTAATATCTATTTTCAACCTAAATTTTTTTAAAAGCCAAGTTTTGTGCAATAATAACCTTTGGTTATTTATTTTAAATTGCAGCTTCAGATTGAAAAGTGTGAACTAAGGACTACAGTCTCTATCCTGAAAGAAAGAATAAACTATTTGGAAAATGAATTAAATCTGAAGTCAAATAAACTTGCCCAGACTTCTGATGATTCTTCTCAATTTAAAGCTGAGATTTGTTCACTTCAGTAAGTCTGATACAAAATGTGGGGATCTTTTACAGATGCTAGAATAATTCTGTTTATTCTGTGACTGTATAGCAGAGTTGAGTTCCTGAGAAAGACTATAATAAATATTTTAAAAATTACTCGGTACAGCTTGTATGTTGAAAAAAGTAGGTGTAAGTAAGGAAAGTGCTGTGGTAGCTTTTTACAGCAAGCTTGTCTTGGACTTATTTGATGACCAAATATATTGATAATTTTTATGGCTCATTCTAGAGTTGTTTCCTCCAATAACCATATTTTCTGTTTATGAATGTAGTAGAACTAAAGGTCTCTAAAAGGATTCCCAAACTGTTAACTGTTTCTTAAAAAGAAGACAGATGCCTTTGCAAACTGCAGCACTAGGACCTACAGTTTTGAGAACTGGTGTCTTATGATCCATAGACACAGTCTGTGGGGGTTTGACCAGCTTGCTTGGAACTGGAGGATTCAAGTATCCTCATGTATTTATAAGGCCTATTTAAACTTTCAGTATCATTGTGCTTTTTTAAACTTGCTTTAGTAAAGAGCTCCCATTAGGTGTCTAAATGTCATAGAACAAGACAAAGCCTTAGAGAAAGTGAAAACCATATTGAACAGTATTTGAAAACAGAGGTGGAAATGAGAGCCATTGATGTAAAAGATCATTACAGGATGGGTAGTGCTGTAGATGACATGTTTTGGATATTTTACGAGGGAAACCAGGGTCTGTGGGGTATCCCCTGTTCCCCATCTGAGCTGTACCACACAGCACCTGGGGGATTACTCAGAAGAACTGAAGCTGAGCAGCCTTGCAGCTCATCTAAGGCTCCCAGTTGACAAAGAGGACAATAATAAATATTAAAAAGTCTTATTAGGTTCCTATAATTTCAGTGTAAAGCAGTGATATTGCAAAAAGAAGACAATGAGGAGTAGGGCTACATTTATTTTAGCATTTGATTTTATTTTGTGCATGGTGGAAATGCTGTGTTTGCCCCTTTGTCCTTTTTTTTCTCTCTCAGATTTCACTTCAAAGTGGATGAAAGCAATCTTTATAGAGACATTCTGTACTCTGCATTAGTGAGGTTTTTTATGAGGTTTTTTACTTCTCTAGCTTTTGTGGGATCCCACTTGACAGGGATTTTTCCTTTACCTGTTTTGTAAATAATCCATTTCGTTACTTTGGAATTTTTGTGGTTATTTTTTTTTTCCAAGAAAAACAACTGTGCAGGTAGATGATTTCAAATATCTTTCAGGCTCTTTATTTTTTAAAAGTAGGATCAGAACTGTAGCTGTCAATTTGGTTGTTTCTTAAAATGTGATGGAGCTGATAATCACTGCTATGAGCTCCATATCAAAAATCTTATGAAGCAAGAGTCAAAAGGTACAAGTAGCATTATGAAGAGTAACAGAAATAACAGAAGGTAAATGTTTCTGGCTAAGGGGTTGCTCCACCAAGGTTCCATTACTCCATTTTGCATTGATGTTAAGGTTGACTTGAAGCAGATGTCCAAGTGGTGTTGGCCTCAGCAATCCTTAAGTTCTCCCTCTCCTCAAGAGAGAAGATGGTTAGTATGGCACAACCCCTTGCTGCTGGTTGGTGACACAGCCCTGTCAGGAGGTTATGCTGGAACTGTTCCTGCACTTGAAGCAGCTTAAGATCAGAAGTTGAAGACCCAGAATAAGTTCCAAGCTTCTTTCAACTGTATACTCATTTTTCAGGCTCTTAAATGACCAACAGCAGAAGTCTGTTGAAGATTTACAGCACAGATTGTCCCTCAAGAAGGATGAACTACTGGCAGCTCAAGATGAAATTATAAAGCTGAAAGAGATAATAGGTAATCTATAACTATTTTTGTGCTTATTTCCTGTTTTTAAAATAGAAAGCACTTACTCTTTTGTTTTTAGATAGGTTAAACCAGAGGAGCACTTCACAGGAAGAAGCAGTCAGTGTGCTGAGAAGTACCATTAGTGTTTTGGACAAAGAAAAGGACAGTCTTCAAGAAACCGTAGATGAAAAAACAGAAAGAATTGCATGCTTAGATGACAACTTAGCTAACAGGGTATGTCCAGTAAAAGTACTACTTTGCATTCCACCTGGGGATTTTTGAAGCAGTTATGTTTTAGGGAGATATTTTGCCTTGATGACAAAGTCCTTGGACCCAGTGCAGTCATTTGCCAACTTAATAGAACTTTAATTATGAATGTTACTGTATTCCCTAAATACTCCAAGAAAATAAAGAAGCATTTGTTTGCATTTTGCGTATGGAGGTATTTATTGAGATATGAAGTACTAGCCTGAGATGACAAAATCTATAGCTGACTTCCATCTGTTTCAATGACAAGACAATCCTTTCTCAGTAAATAAAAGAAACTTGAAAATTACTTATTGGTGAAGAACTAAAATAAAGGTTTACATTAAAAGTTATTTAATGAAGTGTCCTCTTATGTTGCAGCATAATAATACCTAATACAACTTTTAATTTTTTTTTCATAGGAAAAAACAATCGCTCATTTACGTTTAACTCTCTCTGAGCTGGAGTCCTCAACAGAGTAAGTAAAGAGTAGGATGCCTTCTTTGGAGGTTTTGTTTTAGGTAGTAGTTTCAAAGGGAAGGTAGATGGTTGTTTTAGTTATTTTGATGAAATTAAGTTAATTCCATTTGAGTCAAGTAGAGGAGTGTACTGTGTTGATAAAGATGTACTCAACTTTGGAAGGCACTTCCTCTGCAATTATATTGCAGGCTGCTAAGAAACTGTTACAATGCTCAAGAATTGCTTATCTGTATAAATTTCCCTAAACTGGTAAAGTTTCCTAACTCTTGGTCAAGAAGTAGTTTTCTAGCACTCCACTACATATTAGATTGACCTGGGTAAGATTCAGAGCTGAATTCGTAATGATTAGCAATCTAATTCTTCTAGCTTAAGATACCTGGACAGTCTTAGTTAAAATGTATTTATGTAGTTTTTAGCTGGGCTTCCTGTGATGTTTCATTCTTTCCTCTTTTTAAGCATGACTTTTTAAACTATAGCATCTTAAAAGCAAAAATTTAAACACCAATATTTAAATATTTGAAGACCAGTGTAACTGAGTATTTGCTACATTGATGTATGAACTATATGTGACCAAAAAAAAAAAGATGCAAAAGTTCACTTAAGTTTACGGATGTTTATATTTCTAATTTTTTGTTTAGTCTTTTCATTGCTCTTGATAATTGTCCTTCAAGTGTAAATTATTTGTTTTCTTCCTTTATGGCTTATAAAATATGCAATTACCATAATCACTACCAAACACAGATAAGCATAGGTATCTGTAATTGCTCTTTGTCTAATAAGATACATCTTACCAAATACATCTTCAAAACTAAAGATTAAATCCATCTTATTTCTGCATATTGACATCTTCCATACTTAGTTTACGTTCTATTTAGACTCAGTTTGTCATCATTTAGAGAGCAAGGATTTTATCTGATTATTTTCAGCAGTGTGTGCTATAGTACAAGAAGGGACAGCTTTAATAATGTTTTCACTTGATAGCCAGATGCAGGACAAGCTGAGCAACAGAGACCGTGAGATAGCCAGCTTGCACCGCCAGCTCGATACATCCCAGCTAGAGCTTGCGGAAATGGGAAGAGTGAAGGAAATGGCTCTGAAGGAAAACAGGCGACTGCAAGATGACCTGGCTACAATGGCCAGAGAAAACCAGGTGTGAAGACAATATGTGATACTGATGTATTAAATCATTTATTGCTTGCTTGCATCAAAGCTGCTACATCCTCAATTTTGATTGAGGTGTTTAATTATTGGTATTTCTTGAGCCCTGGGATGTTGAAAATCACTGGGCAGAAATTGTAAAAGCAATACTTTAGATATCTGAGTGTAGTCAATGTAGTGAGGGAGAAATGGGCAAGCTTTCAGTTTGGTAACCCTTCCTCAGATTAAAAAATATATCTAAATAAAATAAATCTACAACTTTATTGTTTATAATATAATGAAATTATATTAATTGGTTACATCACTTGGCAATCGGTATTTAATTGGTAAAGATTGGGTTTTATTATAGAGAGAGAGAAAGAAATTCCAAAAGCAGACATCAGATTATCAGGTGAAAGTGAGAGGGAGAGGAAGGGGATTGGTAGCAGATCTGGATTTGTTCTGGTGCAGTGATTCATTAAATTCATCCATCTGGTTTCCAGGAAGCATTGGATTTATTGAGTGAGTTATGCCATATTTTAGATTAGGGTGTTTTGGAGATCAGGGTGTTGGAGGAATAATGAGTTGGTTTTGTGCAGCAGCTTGTTATTGCTGACCAAAAGCCTCCCAACTCCAAATGCATCACATGGACAACATATAACCAAAACGTTCAGTGTTTTATAGGGTAAGTAACATCTTTTATTGGGCTGAGCATTAGAAAGTCTATGTAGAGGGTATGTGAGAGTTATCTTAAGAGTGAACCTGGAATTTTGTTGGAACTCGTTACGTACAATTTGTATAGCAAATACAACTATTGCAGCTCCTTGTGAGATTCAAACACCTTTTAAAATTTTCATCATGAGATACAAATGGTTGTTTCAATTCACTGTAAGTGCCAACACTAAAAACAATCAGGACATTGTTAATGAAACCATTTATTTCAGTCCCCCTCAGTCACCCCAGCTGAGTCTGATGCCACAAAGTATAATATAGCAGCATGTTTCAAGGAAGTGATAGAGGACCTGGAACAGTTCTTGCAAAGCCTACAGTGCAATATATAAGTATGGGGATGTATTATTGAAATTAGACCTACTCTTTACAGGTGCCTAATAAGATGAAATATTGAATATTATCATAATATGATGATGAAAGTTTTCCCAGTGTTTGGGAAGGCTAATACAGAGACAGGCAGACTGATTTTAGCATATGTTAAATAAGCCATACAGTAAAAAGGCTACTGAATAGTAATATACCACAAAAAGAAGGGGAAGAAATAAGGCAGCATCCTTTATTTCCCTACATTTAATCACAGAGACAGAAAAAGATACTTGCAGTTTTGGCTCTCTGGGCTAGAGGACTCAGAAGGAGAAGAGAGCTGAAGCTGAGAGGGACAGAATTAGTAGTTCAAATATATCAAATAAATTCCATGGTGCATTTTTGATGTTTAAATATGATCTTAGTAGTGCATTTAGTTATGTTGTCTTGCAATTCTACTTTAAAATAAATGTTATTTTGTTAGAAAGTTGGCTTTCTATTGATCTAAAACTTTACTCAGGCATACTTAAAGCTATAAAAATCTTAAAGCTATAAAAATTCCAGCTCCCAAACATCAGTATGTCAAATTTTCCAAAGATTAGTAGGATGTGTCAACAGGGAAGCTGCATGTTTTTTGAACTGGTGGGATTGTCATTGTTTATTGTGATTATTCTTGCCTGGAAACTCTTTGGTGTATCTAAGGTATCGGGATATTTCTGAACCCTACAAATCCCAAAGAGCTCTGTAAGTAGAATAGAAAAGAAATCTAGGGCATATGCAATTACTTTGATTTAATCTGATAGAGTGTTATATAGTAATTAATTTACTGCAAAGCACAATTTTGCCTTTTTGCAATCTCTCCAGGCTATCAGTACCGAGCTTGAAGATGCAATACGTGAAAAAGAAGAAATGAAAACCCGGGTTCATAGTTACATAACTGAAGTCTCCAGATTTGAGAACTTGATAGCTTCAAAGGTAAAAATATAATCTGTAGACAGTTGTTACTGCATTCAGTAAAACAAAGTAAGAATTGCATGGTTGGGTGCTGTTCTCTCTGCCTGTCCCATTTCCTTCTTTTGTTTTTCCTTATTTTCTCTGCAGTGTTTAAAGCTACTAGTGGGGGATTCATATAACACAATGTTAGATCTGAAGCACTGATTAATTCTAGCACATCACAATTTCATGGATCATGTTTCAGTTGGCCATAATGCTGGAGATAGACAAACATGTCATGTTTGAATGTTATTTTGCTTTTTGGGTTTTGACCAGGCAATCAGTAAAATAACAGGTACTGTTTCATGTTTCTAGGCAGCAAGCAATTTATACAATGATTTTAATTTTTTTGCCCTTTTTGAAAAGAAAAAAAAAATTATCTGTTCTGCATAAAATTGTAAAAATAGTACTGTTAAAATAGTGCTCTGGTTAAATGTCCTTAATCCTGATACTTGGATTCAAAAGCACGATATATGAGTTAAAACATAAGATCATTTAAAACAAATAGGACAACATGAACTGGCAGATTTATTATGTGACTTTGAATTGGGAAGAATTAAGTTTCAATCTGACTTCAGCTTGCATGTGTAGATGAATACATGTAAATTCAACCACTTTTTACAAGTAGAAACTGAAGCATGGATAAAAAGTTAAGGTAATTAGTAGGTTAGCTTAGAACTATCAATCTAAAATACTTGAAGTTTATTTTTGAAGAATTTTAGAATATATCATGTGTTCCAACTACTTCAGCTACAGACGGGGCTGCATCTTTGGCAAATGATAATCCAGTTATTCAAGTTGGGTATCAGGAAGCTATAGAATACACAGCCAGCAACCAATCCAGAGATTTTTCTAGTATTATGTCTGGGTAATGCCTGTGGAGACAAGGATTTACTTTTCTGCACAGTGTTCACTTGCTAAGTCTCAAGTTTCTATTTCCTAATGTTCCACCAGATCCTATCTGCACTTCCCAACTTCTGCAGGATACACAGAAAGAATTTCAGAAACAGTTGCCTTTCTTATTAGATAAATCTGATTTATACTACCAATGTCCATATCCCACTGCACCTTAGGTGAGCAGGGAATGGAGGTAAATAAGAAAAATTTATCCCTGCCTTATAATCCACACTTGGCCAAAGTAAAATTCACAAGCAACATTTTTTCTATCACTGCACAAATGGTAAGCACCAAAGCTTGCATTTTTGTACCTTTGTGATAGACTCCTAAGGTGTATATGCTCTAGTAGATTACCAGTGTTTCAGGCACTGCTGTAATACAAATATTTTAAAGAGTAAAGTAAATAACAGAGCTGAAAATTTAATTTCTTGGAAAGGGCAGCACGCAGTATATCTCAGTAATGTGACCCTTGACACTGCAGAGAGAGCCAAAATAACCCCTCTCCTGGGAGCCTTAAAACTCATTAGCAACTCCTAAGTGTAATTCCATTTTCCAAATTCCAAAATTTAATGTCATATGTGTATTTATTTGCTATTTGGACTTTGAAAAGGGATGATGAATTTTAATAGTTGCCAGATAGTGGGATTGAGAAAATGAAGAAAGTTCTGCTTTCTGGGGAACAAAAAAGAATAGATATTGTAAGGAATAGGCATGAAATGAGGTCAGACAACTTGAGGGTGTGTTGATCATTGCAGAGTGATTTACTGTTTCATTAGGAAAAAGAAAACCAAGAATTGTTAGAGAAGTTCCGGATGCTCCATAGCCAAGCTGAAGGCTGGGAAATGAAGGCTCACCAAGCTGAAGGAGAAAGCAGCTCCGTGCGACTGGAACTCCTTTCGGTTGATACAGATCGGAGACATCTTCGAGAGAGAGTGGAGTTTCTGGAAAAAGAGATTCAAGGGGTAATGACTTGTGCAGTGAAATTCCACCTAGGACAGTGGATACATCCGAATGCTTTTTAATAAAGTCTATGTGTGATTTTTAACAGCTTAATGGAAAATGATTTCTGTATGTGAGTGTTTCAAATATGACCGCTGGAGTTTTTGAAACAGAAACTGATTAGTTACTGTTAGTTTAGACGTGCTTTGCTTTGCTTCACCCCTCCTTGCCCAAAATTAAAATCATGGCATGTATTTTCATAGTTTTAGATCACTTCTGTTGGGTTATCACTGTTACTATGACATTGTAAGAAACTTTTCTTTAGTTGCTTCAGAACATTTGCATATAGCTTTATGAGTATCTTGCAAGCTTGGTTCTTATGTTTCTCTGAAACTTTGAACTAAGTATTTGAAGCATTGGTGGCTGGAGTCAAGGTCAAAATCTGGTAGACATCCAGATTCAGAATCAAAATTCCATAATACTGAATCCTAGACTAATATCATGGAACATAATGAGATTTATATTTTAGAAGCAATAGGAGAAGTTCTAAAGAAGTTCTAGAACATAATTGTGGTGGATTTACTACATTTTGTTCCATACTCATAATTAGCCAGAAAGAGTTAGAGATTATATTGTAAGGTGAGTTAAAAAATAGGTTGTATGTTTGGGGTTTAAGCTTTTTAATTCTTGTTCCACCCTTTTATAGTACTCGTATAATTAGTCAAGTTGGTGATTAAAAATTGCAGAGATGGTTTATTAGTTGCCTTTAGCTATGTTTTAGGGAGAGGAAAGGAATGTTAAGTTAATTTTACAGGGAAAATTAACTTTGATGGGAAAATAAAGTGTTAAAAAACCCAGGTTATTCAACAGGAAACTCTTAAATTTAACACTGAAAATGTATCCATATTTGGTTTTGTTTAGCATATTGTTGCACATCAAGTATATGAATCTCAGATCTCCTCCATAACCAAAAATATGTCCAGATTGGAAGAGGATCTTAAACGTGAAAATCAGGATAAGGCATCTGTGTTGGCAGACCTCACTTCTGTGAGAGAACTCTGTGTGAAACTTGAGGCTAGCAAAGAACTTTTAGCTCGACAGCTGACATCCAAAAGCATGGATTATGAAAGGGTAAGCAGCAAAGGCAAATTTCATTTGCTGTAACAAAGTAACTTCCTTTGCTTTTAATAGGTTTTGGAGAAAATAATTGCTTCTTAGAGCAAGGTAAGTTAATTTACATCATTAGTTTTGTGTTTTTATATAAATTATAAATTCTGCCACACACAGATCTGTAGCTATGGGTTTTGTATAAAAAGAGGGAATTTCTTTGATTCATTATCACTGCAAAATGTTGCAGGTGTAGTTTTAAGCTGTACCACAGACAGATTATATATATATATATTTCTTTTTGATTTTTTAATATACTCAAACTTTATAAAAAGCAAATAGTGCACTTCTTATTTAAATAGTAAAGACCCTACCCTAATGGCTTCTTTTCAATTAAGAAATTTAGATATAGCTGGAATTCATTGAATATTTTGAAATAATTTTAAAAGTTCTAAATATTCATATTTTCTGAACGTTTTTCTTTACAGCTGATTTTGTCTTCATTTAGTGGCTTGGTCAGCCTTTCTGTGACTGTAATATTCAAGACCTTGCGAACAGTAAAATTTGTTTATATTCACAGAACTGAAGAGGAAAACAAGTATTCCTACATTTTCAGCAAAAGCCAAGAGGCTAATTGTGAGCTGACTTAGTCAAATAGAATGAAGTATAGTAAATACTATTTTTGCACTTGTGCAAAATTCTACTGTTAAAAGCCAGTTCATGTTCGAGGTACTCAATAATGCAGCTCCCAGTAAAACATTTGATAGATGTACAGCTTGAATAGTTTTAAATTAAGTACAGTTTAAAAGAATTGTAGGCTTTGCATTATTTTGTGCATTCAGTTTCCTATTCTTTTTTATGAAACTTCAAATCATTTCAGTTTTTGTAACAACTTTTCACAAAATAAAATTCTCTGTCTTTGTAAATGAGTGTATTAATAACATACAAAATTTGTGCCTTAGGTTCTAGGAGAATTAGAAGATACAAAATCAGAAGGAGAGTTGCTGAAAAAGCAGCTATCCAGTGAGAGACTTACAGTTCAGAATCTTGAAACGTTATTGGCTACTAGTAGAGACAAAGAATTTCAGAATCAATTAACATCCCAAGACAAAGATACCGAAATTCAGTTACTGAAAGACAAGCTGACCCTGGCTGAGAGCAAACTGTAAGTTTTAATAAATGTGTGTGTGTTATGTGGTTTGCAAAAGAACTATTTCTATGTGACAATACTTATTCACAAAATCTGGGTGTTTAGTTTGGCTGAGCAAATTTTTGCAGGAATGTCTTTTGGCCTTTTATGGCATCATTTACTTAAAGTTTCTTTACAGGTCTTTCATATTGCTTTGAATTAATCAGCACTTTGGTAGACATCAGTTTAGCGCAAGCAGTAAACTCAAACAGGAGTTCCAAAGGAAACATCCTCTACACAAAATTTCAACATGTGTTTACTGCTCACAAAAAACCCCAAGTATATTGAATTCATGGTCAATGTGAATTGCTTATCTACTGAAGATGCCTGTTGTCCTTGCTTTGATTACATAAATCATTATTACATTTTCACTTACATAATAAAGAATGAAGTCATAGTGCTTTAAAAAAAGCAAAAGTACTTTCGCTGCTGTTGATATTAACTGTTGTGGGAAAAGTCCTGTGTCACTTATTCCTTTGAAATACCAACTGAACTAAACCTGACACCTCCACTAAATGTGGCCAGCAACAACTTCTGCTGTAGATCTGCCTAAAGAAGCAATAACTGTTAGCAACACTTGTATATAAGAAAGACTGATCTGTTTGGAGCAATGAAGTTAAGAGAGGAGGTACTTTGTGTGTGTGAAATTCTCCTAAGGATACATCAGCAGGAACTAGTGGTAGCTCTGCATTAAATAGTAAGAAGGAGGAGTAGCAGCCGAGTGCAGATGGTAGTGAAGAGTTAAGTCAAAGCAGAATTTCAGATGTAGAAATCCACCCATTTAGTAAACACTAATGTAGGAAGAGAAAGGAAATGTGGAAGTTAATGGAACAGGCAATACTCCTCATGAGATGTGGCATATAGCCCACTTAAACTGTCTGGAACTTGGTGACACAGATGTGCAAGAAGTATGTTTTTGGTTGATTTATGTAGAGACTACAACTTGTGATAGCTTATGATGGTCCACCTCAAGCAGCAATGTTCTCAGTGAATCTGGAGATGATGACATTATTATTGCCCCTGTGCAAGTAATTGCTTCATGTTTTAGTATTCTAGATTTTTGTTTACTTGGGGAAAAAAATGTTAATTGCATACAACAAACATAAGCTAATAGAATGTCCTGATTACAAAGTTCAATGTGAAAGTTAAAAAATATAAATGAACAAAATCCAAAAAACAAACAAACAAAACACCAAAAACAAACAAGCAAACAAAAAGAAATTAAACGAGTTTTTAAATTAAATTGAATTTTTTTAAAGGAAATTGAATCCAGTTACTTTGTGTACAAACATGAAACTGTTTAACTAAGTACATGGTAATTTTTTTACTATTTTTTCTTTTGCACACATTGTAGGGTTCATTTGTTTTTTGTAAATGTTAATACTTGCAGTGTTAATAGGGTGAGATATTTGCAGGAAGAAGGAAAATGTTCTCTTGGAGGAAGAGTGGTGGCGTTGAATTTTTTTCCACTGCTTATCTCAAAGGTTCTGCATTTTACTAGGCAAGTGTTCAGGTGTGAGAACTAGTTGTGTATATCTTTTTTTCTACTATTTGGTTTGTGGTAGTTGTAGTCTAAGGAGCAGGAATTTTAAATACTCTCAGCTGTGACTGACGTATGTGACAATTAGGTTTGTGTCTTGCAAAATACAGAAATTCATTTGACTTGGCAGAATTTCAGCTCTAACTGACAAAAATCATGTGCCAATATTTTTGAATATTATTTAAAGTTTTAGCTTTATAGTACCTGTCCCTCTGTTTTATTTAGAAAACAGCACTGCTACAACCTCTGACTTTAGAAGGATTCTCAGAATTAAGTTTAACTTGTGAAGTTCTCCAGTGCTGAAATTATGAGTTGTGTAAGGAATAAGTAGATTTTACTTTGAGTACTGCATGGGTGATAGTACAGTAAATGAAGTCTTGGTGCTCTAGAGTGATTAAAGAATTAAATAAACAGAGAATACTAAATAGCTAAACTACTTCTTGAGAGCTATATGTATCTACTGTGAAAGAAACAGATATCCTCTGAAAATTGTGTATCATCATGTAAACTTGTATGATGATTACTGTGCATAAAGGGATTAAAAATATTTCTAAATTTTGGTGTGATTTACTTAATGCTCTTAATTTTGTTTAAATGTCATTGACACTGAATGACCTCAAAACTCACAGACTGTTTGCTTTCTTTCTTTATTTCACAATAATGTTATTGGGCCCTGAATTTTTACCTCCGTCCTGAAAGTATATGCCTGTCTTTGAAGGACATATAAACTATCATCAAGATGTCTTGTCCTTTGCATCTGTTCTCAACATACTGGATCAAGACACTCTAGGAATTTTACTGATGAATAGGGAACATGGGAAAAAATATTCTGCAGTTTTATTTGGAACAAATCTCTTGAGTAGCTTTCGTCTTCCTGGAGTCAAAGACCAGCGGGTGCCAGACAGGAAGTCTGTGACTGAGCTGGGAGTGGAACTCATTTTTCAGAACTCCAGTCAAGTGCTTTAGCAATAAACTAGAACAACTTTGCTTCTCCACAAGAGACTTTTGAACACTCCACCTCACAGTAGAAGACTGTATGGAATGACATAGCTGTCTAGGTTCTTGTTTATACGACTTATTTTACATGCAACAATTTATTTTTCTTCATTTATAATGTAATTGATGGTATTTTGCAACCAAGCATTGAATAAGCCAAGCTGATGATTTTCTGAGAAGTATATTAATCATGTTTCTGAAGATTTTCAAGGCTCCTTTTAATTTTGATTCTTGCACTTGAAACAGTTGGGGGCAAATACCAAGGGTGTAGTTAACAAGCTTTCAGACTCTGGGTTTTGCTGATCTGGTATTTGATTTAATACAATTTTTACTTAGATTTGGTTCATTTGTGTTCATGGCTAGCCAGATAGTTCCAGCCTACTTGATAAAATTTTTACTGAAGCCACTGTCTGTTAAGTTTGTAGCTTTTTGTGGGTATTTACTGCCTTTTTCTTCTTTTTTTTTTTTACACAATCTCAAATTGCAACAAAAACCAGTAAAGCAATAAACTAACTATTTAATGGTTTTGTCTGTTTTTATCAAACATGTTTGTGTTTAACTTTGTCTGAAAAAGAGCGTGATGTAGTCAGGATGTAGTGAGAGGCTTGCCAGCTTTTTGCTTCATTCTGGAACTTTAGGTTCTTCCAGAAACATTCTGTTGCGTTCATTTGGTTCTTGTGAAACAACATGTTCAGTATCTGCTTTTATCTTTCTCTAATTTCTCTAAGCTCCTAGCTGTCATTGTTGAAAGAAAACTTTGTTGCTTCTCATGATTTTTTTTAGAAGCAGCAATAATAGAGAGGTTTCCATGCTTCGAAGTAAAGTTGCACAGATGCAGACTGACACTGATGTTTTAAAAAGGAAACTGACAACAGAGCGATTTGAACGGTAAGATGCCGGTTTTTCAGTGAGTTGACTGTCCCTCCTTATTTCTTCTTTCTTACTTTTAAAACTGTCGCTTTTTTGAATAGTGAGGAATTTTTATGGAAACTCTGTTCCTCTTGTCATACAAAATTTAATATTTTAATCTTGAAAAGTGATTAAAGAAAAAATTTTATACAGTTACTGAATTTCTTCGTAAGATTTGTGAGTTTACCACTGCTTCTAAAAATAAAAAGAAATTAAAAATGCCTTCTCCTGGAAATGAAAAAAATCCCTTCTCAGGAATTAGAGTGGAGGGGCTTTATGAGAAAGGGAGACTCTGTTAGGTTCCTTGGCCGTGGTGCAGTGGCGGGTGCTGTGTGTTGCAGGGAGCGCGCGATCCAGGAGATGCGCCGGCACGGGCTGAGCACGTCCTCGCTGCGCGCCTCGCCCCCGCTCAGCTCCACGCTCAGCTCCACGCTCAGGTCCCCCGCGCACTCCCCGGAGCGCGGCGCCGCCAGGACAGCTGAGCACGCTGCAGCTGAAAAGTAAGTGATTGGAGTTAGCAAGCCTTTCCTGTTTAAGAGTCAGGTGTAAACTGGTTCTGAATAATGCCTTTGTGATTGTATGAAATTGTTGCACGCTTCAGATGTTCCTAAGTTCTGCTTTTGCTGTCTCTCCTACTATAAAATATTGATTGCGACCAATAAATGCAAAGTGCTCTCCAAAGACCATATAATATAATGGATTCTCCTTCCTCTTTTTCTTAATGGCCTTGCACCACCTGACAGCTTTCAAATATATGTTGCCTGCATATTACTACCATTTATTATATCCAGATATACTTTACCAGTTTATTATTGAATATAGTTATCTCCAAACAGTGAATGGTTCATATTAAGAGCAATGCCATGAAATTCTCCCGAGTACAGCAATGAAGGAAAGACACTCCAGAGAAGAGCCCAACTAAAATGCATTTGAACCCTAGACTAGATGAAACTATCTCCAAAACAAGTGCATAAAAATAATTAATGTATTTTTCATTATTAGTGCTTGAATCTATGAATGTCTAAGATCATGATCACTATAGTCCATAAAAAAGAAATCAAAATCGGCCTCTTACCTGTTTATTTTCACTGTCGTGTTTGTTCTTTTAGAGATCAGTTTTGGTTTAGATGATGCCAGTTATGTGTTACAGGCCGGATTATTGACTGCATATCCCACCTGTCCTATATTGAATAATAAATTGTAGTGAAAAAGGGAAGGAGAGGAAGAGATAAAGAGTGATTGTTGTAGGAAATATGTGTGGTGTGACAGGTCATGAATCTAACAGATTTTAAAGTTTATTTTTGCTGGTAAATACATATGGCTTGTTCTAAGCTTACTTTTGTTAACAAAAAGACAGGTTTCTTGAGAACTGAGCTCAGCCTGGCATGAACCCACACTGTCAGCAATTTTTTTCTTCTGTGAATTTTTGGGTAAAGCAAAAAGTGGAAACTGTAGTAAATGAGGTACTGACAGTGGGGATGAAACAGCAGATATGCCTTTGCTTTACTGGTGAGCCCCTAGGCATACCCTGTTATGTTGCAAAATGACATTTTGACTGAGGTGATGACAGATAATATATTTCTGAGGAGTGTCATCAGTAGAGAATTGTCTTTAGTCTTCCTTGCTTTACAGTGAGTCCGGAGAGCAATAAAAAGTCCAGTTGCTGTGCTTGGAGGATACCATGTAGTGTACTATTTTTATGTAATATTTGTATCCCTAGTTTTAACAATGTCACCTCTGTACCATATCTTACCAGAAAATACCCCATTTTCATGTAGTGTGTATTTTTAAAGAATGTGGTTTTTGACAACTGAATTCACATGCAGTTGTTATGTATCTTGCCTTTTAAATGTATCAATTACAGTAGAGTGATCTCAGCAGAGCTGTTACCATCTTTCATCCTTCTTGTTTATTCCTTCTTGGGAGCTTACCAGAGTGAAGTGTACTCTGTAATTACTGTTCTGCAGTGTTACAGCTGTCTCTCTCTGACCTGATTTCATCTTCTCAAGAAATTTTCTCTTCCTCCTCATCTCATTATTACTTTTGTAAATTATTTTAGCAATGGGGCAGTGGCGTAGAGTTTTAAGTAATATGCTAATAGTTGATATTTGGGAATAACAGAAGACCATCTGAGGAGGCTAAATCTAATTACTACTTTTTATCCTAATATTAATTTGTAAAATATAATAGTTACCTTTATTCTGACATCTTTTCTTTCTCCACAGAAATGTGACCATCAAGGAATAACCAGTACTTGAGTAGCTGAAGCATTACCTTGTTACAAGGACTTTTTTAATATAAATTATGAATACTTGTATTTTACCTCTGTTTACTTCAAATCACTGATTACCTTTGAAACCTCTGAGAACGGGTGAAGTAATCAACTTTGCAAAATTCTGCTTTCCCAACTGGCAGGAGTGACTGACTTTTTCTGGCTGTTTGACAGGTTTTGTATCAAACCTGGCTAAGTTTTCTTACTTTTTTGGAAACATAATAATTAAAGGAAGGAAATGAGTAATGACTTGACAATCTCTTGTTTTCATTTTTCTATTTTATTCGTTTGCTTATCTCATAAGATTGGAGAAGTTTTTTCATCTTAATGTGTGCTAACATAGAATAACATCCCCAACTGTGTTAAAAATGCTGAGCCAGTGTATGTTTTCTACTCATGATGATTTCCTATGTTTGGGTTTCTACCAAGTGTTTTCTGTTTTCAGGTTTTTCTTAATGGTATTTAAAAGTATCAATTACCTATTTTGTGAATGCGTTTTGTTTACAATACCTTTTCTTAATAAAAAATTCTTTATTACTTTTTCTATCAATCTCCCTTACTTTAACCTTTGTGTGAAATTGCATTTTAAATATCCCCATATTTAATGAAAAGTGAAGAGAAAATTTTTTAAAGATGTATTGAAATACTTTAAATATTAAAAAATTCTCAAAGTATTTTATATTCGAACTTTTGAATCATAGCTGGAGATGTTTTTCAAATTTTGGTGTTAAAAGCTCAAAGCAACCTGGAATCATTCACACAGTTAAGCTCAAGCTGTTATAGAGGTGACACAGGACTTTATGTTGTGACATACATATTAGGTAAATGAAGTGAGAACTAATCTTGAAAATATCTGGGGTATTTAGCAGAGGAGCATTTCAAACTCAGGCTTTGAATTAAGATGCAGCGAGGAACATAGATTTTTCTAATAATTACTTGCCAGCAGGGTGATATGGTGTGTATTCATAGGAATTACACAGAGCACTAGAAAAGGGAGGATGCATTGCTGCACATCCTTGCACTGGCCAAAATTTCTGCTTGCCCAACAACAATAAAAACCTGTGATTACCAGCATCTCTAAGGTGCAAATAACATATTAAATAACATGGGGAAAAAAATCTTTTATTTGCTTAGATTTTATCTAATTTGCAACAAGATTGTTCCACTTAAAGTTTACGAAGAATATTGTGTTAACTGAAAATATTGTATCATATATTATGTATTAAATTTTACTGATTAAAGGCAGCTTAGAGCACCAATTCAGAAGTGCCTGAAAATACTTGTGTCACTTGAGGTTTCTCAGCCATGTGTATTCATGGTGGGTGCATCTTACACATTTTACTTTCTAGGTCTTTCATTTGCCAGTTACACGAGTGAGGAGGATTTTGTCTCTGTTACTTACCTATTAAGAATGTTTGTAATTAAGTCAGTAATTTCCACTGATGATAATTGGTGTTAATTATTCAAGTAGATTTAGTTAGGAGGAGAAAACTCATGTCCTGCACTTGATGTCTTCAGTGGTGACTTTTAAATATCCTATTTTGTAAATAAACCCTTTTAAATTGGAATTTTTTTTTTAAAGCTACAGTTCCACTTTATTGAAAACAGTGTATTTCATCTTACTGAAAAATGCATATTTTGGCATTACAATTAATACCATAACACTTCAATTAATAGTAATTCCTACATAGATATATAAATTACAAAGAATTAGGGCCTCATTGAACACAGATGTTATAATAAAATTGGTATTATTGGGGTGACCAAAGCCTGTGCAGATTTCTAGTATTAAAACATTAATATTCAGGCTGTAGTATAGCTGTGAATTTGTCTTCTTGTTACTATTATTTTATATACATTTATATAAGCAACTAGAATAAAACAAAAGTAATTTTTAATCAACTTTGCTTTTAAATCAAGTATTTCTATTAATGAAGTAGAAAAACAAGCACAAATTTGTGGAAGATTTAAATTCATGGACTACTGCTTGTGCCATGTATGAAATGAGACTTATGTGGGCAAGATGTTAATGTGGCTCACCTGGGCTCTGCTCCCAGAGGCTTCCCTGCTGTTCTCACCTTTGGAAGATCAAAAACACCCTTGGCTCTTGTGTGTAGTCCTCAGCTGGGGTGAGTTACGGGGGGAGTGAGGGAGACATGAAATCGTGATAATACTCCACATACTCAAGTTGTCTGCAATTGGGATGGGGGGAAAAAACAGCTTTAGAGAAATAATAAAGGAGAACAGTAATCATTGCAACTGTTTTTCTGCAAAGCAATGAGAGTCTAGCATCAGAAGCAGGGGAGTCTAGAGATAATAAAAGGACAGGTGTTTTCAGTTTATTAAAACCTGAATTTCTCAACTAAACATCATAATATGGTTTTGAGAAATCCATAAAATTAATTGGTTTTGGGGGTTTTGTGTCTTACATTATGTCCCTAAAATTTAGGTAATTAACCTAAAGATAAGTAAATAATTCTAGGGTTCAGTTGGGAAGCCAAATTTGTTCTTTTTTTGTCACCCTCAATGGAGAAACACTGATATTCCTGTGTATTGATAATTAAAAAAAAAAAAAAAAGCTAAGATGAGAGATTCAGTCTTCCATTTTAAAATGTTTTATACAGAATTTGACATGTATATGGCAGCCTGACCTAGGCAAATGCTGTTACTCCTTAATGAAACCTGCAGATTTTGGGGGGGGTTAGATCATTCCTTGGGAGAGAACTTTGGACTTCTTTGTCTTTGCCAGCAGTGTAAGAAACCAGGGGTGTGTGGCTTTGGTATTTGAAATGAGCCAGAGGTGCAACTTTGTATAAAAAGATATTCCAGTTTCATTTCATCCTCTGACCCTTCATAGGCCACACAAAGATCGTAGTAGCTGCAGCAATATTAATTCCTGGACCCAAAGCCTTACCATCCATGCTGCACTATAAATGGTGTGGGGGAGAGAAAGCCTTGATGCTGTGAGAGCACTGATGAGCAACAGCTGAAAGGTGTCAGGGGCTGCACTGCTGCCACAGGGCTTTGGCCACAGAGGCAGAGAACCACCCCATCCATCTCCATCGGGCTGCAGGGTTATCCCTGCCCCAGCACAGCAGCTGGGCTGGCACAGGGGGCTCCAGCAGATCCCCTGCCCACATTTGGGCTGTCGGGGATAGAATGTAAGAAGATAAAGATAGTGCAGAAGGCAGTCTCACACCTGAGGAGTTGCAGCTGTACCAATCACCAAAGATTAGGAACAGGCCTGCCCTTAACAGGCCACAGCTGTGTCCAATAAAGATGAGTGCTACAAAAGAGTGGGTTAGCTGGGTGAAGAGAGAGATGGAGGTTGTTGGCTGTGATGAAGATGAATGAATCAGTGCTGCAAGGAGATGCACATGAGAAATCACCAAGAAGGTATGGGAGATTTGCAATGAGATAACAACATCGGGCTGCAGACATGGCTTGGCCAAGGTAACCAACTCCCAGCATACAGTGTCTTCCATCAGGCTCCCAAGACAACATGGACATGGCTGTTCTTGGGAAGTGTGGCAAAGAGCCCAAAGATGATTAAGGGTTTGGAGCATCAGTCTGAGCAAGCTGGGGCTGTTGAGCCTTGAGAAGAGAAAGCTCAAGGAGGGGAACCTGTTACACACTCCTCCATGTGTAACAGTAGGTGGGAGTAAAACATCTCCTCTTTTTTGGGAGAGGGGGAGGTACAAGACTGAGCACAAATTGAAATACAGGGAATTCAAGTGAAGCATCAGGGGTTTTTTCCCATGGAGGTGATCAAACAGTGCAACAGGCTGCCCGGAGAAGTTGTGGAGTCTCCTCCACAGAGGTATTCAAAACCCACTTGGGAACAGTCTGGACAGCTGTAGGTGACCCTGTTTTGAGCAAGGGTTTGTTGCACAAGGCAGTCTTCAAAGGGGCAACAACCCTGGGACTGCAGGAAATTTTCCTACAATTCCCCACGGTGTGATCAGGGAAGTGCTTGCCCAGCTGTGGGGAAATTGACACTATCTAAATTATGATCTTTGAGATTTTAAAAATTACAAATATAAAAATAATTGCCATTGTTTTGTCTCAGTATTAGTTGTATCTGTGTTAGAACTTGGGCGAGTTTCAGAATTTATCATGGTGGTTGCCTCTCCCACCTGTGTGTGCTGCAAGCTCAACATTATCCGAGCAGAGCTGCCCCAGCAGTGTTGTCAGTGTGTCCTTTACCATTTCAAGGTGATAACCCAGGAATTAAACTAAGTAGAATGGCATGATGGAAAATAGAGGAGGAAGGGGGAAATGAAATTATGTTAGCTTTTTCTCAGTTTAAATGCTCCTGAGCAGGGATGGCTGTATTTTCATGAATACAAACACAGAAATGAGTTTCAGCATGGTTACTCAGCTGTGAGTCAGTCAAGGTCTGCAGGAGCAGATACTGCTCTTCAGGGAGATTTTCACTGAGCTTCTAGTCCAGAGGAACCCATTGACATCTGAACGTGTCTTTATGGAAAGACATGTGTGGATTGCTGGACTATAGCTGTGTCTGCAATCTTTATCTGTACCCATTTGCTTTGCATAAATCCATAAAGATGCTGAATGGAAGGAAAGGCACTCCCGGCTTGCTGCTGGCTTTTACATGGACTCCTTGTGCCACCTAGTGGACCTGGGTCTGTTCCAGTGATCATGGCACATCCTGGAAAGGTTTGGGTTTCTTCACAGAAATTCTAGATTTTTAATATTTCTATAATAAGATATACTAAACCTAAAGAACGAGACTTACTAATAAAGCTATGCATGCCTGAAGCCCGTTCATCATTTGATGAATGAGATCTGTGATTGCATGACCTTCCAGAAATTGTTGGTTCTTAAGGAAAAAAAACCAAAACCAAATACTTATTTCCTGCTCCAGGAAAGTGAAAAGTTTCACCTTTGCCAACAAAGGTCTGATGTAATTGAGCAATTTGATCGATCTGAAGGAGCTGGCAAAAGCTGGATTCACCTCTTTCCTGGTGGATACTTTTGAAGTTTTCTCTCTCTAGCACCCAATTCTACCTCTTAAAAATGTGCAAGTGCTCTGGAGAGCAGTAAAGCCTAACATGGCAAAACCCCTGAATCTTTTAGGGGATTGCTACAAAATTCAGCTCTGGTAATCAAGGTGCTTTGTGTCTATATACTTTGGTTATAAATCCATCCATACATATGTAACACTTAATGTTAAAAGTAGCAGTCAATATACCTAACAGCAGTCTAAATAGACCTGGTGCATGAGCTTGAACTTCTTAATTATCAGTGCCCTGTAGACTGTGGCTTTAGTAGTGATGGGACTGAACAGACTGTGCCTCCCAGGGCTTGTGTGATTAGTCTTCTCTAGAAGACTGCAGTTGAAAAAGTGATTTCTAGCAATTAGTGTTTATTTGGAGTCATAGATTGGTTTTTCTCACAAATATCACTTGGATGCAGGAATTCACTGAGCAATAGCTCACCAAGGAGTGGGAGAATATCAGTTAATGCCCACCTAAACTTATATTCCTCCTTTAAAACCCCTGGTATCGGCCACAGTCAGAGACAAAAGAAAAGGGGAAGATGATAGCTCTTTGGTCCAACCCAGCATGGATCTTGCCTTTTCTTTTAAGAATATCAGAAGCACCACTTCTGACTGGATCAAAAAATTAAGGAGCAGACAAAATCTAAAGCTGCAAGGCTTTTTTCCTCTGGAGACCACCTGAATCTGGAGGGCTGGCTAACAAAGCACATCTGTATCAGTGATGGAGGATCATGAATTGTGTGACCAATGTTGGTTCCAGAAGTGGAAGAGCCTGGATGGGACTAAGAGCAGCATGTGCTTTTACCATGTTCTCCCTGAGAAGCTCGGGAAACAGGTGTGCAGCACTGGTAAAGCACAGAGTGCTGAACTGGAAGAGTGGGGCCCCAGAAGAGCTGATACAAATACTGGATATAGGGCTATAAGAAGGAGGCTGATTTCTGTGCTGGGGGACAGTTGGTTCTGGTTTTGTTCCTTGCAGTTTCTCCCATTTTTCAGTGAATTAAGGGGATAAGTATTTGCCTAGCTGCAGCACGGGCTAGGCGCTGGGTTCAGACTTTGATCTTGCTGGGACAACCAGCGGGGGTTCAGAGTGCGGTGCACCTGGAGCTGCGAAGCTCTCCTCCTCGGGCAGTGCAGCGGTGCTGGGTCCCGGTGAATGCGGACAGACCCGGCTTTACCCTTTCGGGGCCAGCAGCAGGGGCTCGCTGCGGGATGCGGGGGGGGCCGGGATGCGGGCGCGGCCGGGGCGCGGCGCTGCGGGGCGCCCGTGAGCGGCGGCGGCGTTGCTGCCATGGGGCGGCCGCGGCGGGGGCGGCATCCGACGGGCTGGGCGGCACCGCGCCCGCAGCAGCCGCCGGCGCGTCCTGCTGGCAGCGCGGAGCGGCAGCACAGGTAGGACCCCGCGCCCCACCCCTTCCCCCGCCGCGGTGCCGGGAGCGGGAGGGAGCCCCGCCGCAGCCCGAGCTCCGCCGCCTCCCGCGGGGCTCCGCATCCCGGCCTCGCCGTCCCGGGAGCGTCCGCCGTGCGGGGCTGTCCCCGCCGCTTTGTGCTGCCCGCCCTGTGCTGCATGTGCCCCTTGGCTCGGCAACGCCAGCGGCCAGCATCGCAGGGGCAGGAGGCTGCGCCGGGAGGACGGCCAGAACCCCCCCCCCCCCCGTAAGTAGCTCCCTGGCGCTGCTGGGCTGCCTTTGTTCGGTGGAAGGTGTAAGGAGGCGTGCGGGTGATTTTCGGAAGGTGTCACTTCACTGCTGCCGCGGAATTCAATGGCTGGGCTGGTTCTCTCCGATTCCTTCTGCTTCCCCTTTGTTAGCGGTTTCCCGGGGAGTCCTGTATTGTTTCAGCTTCACTGAAAAAAAGCAGGAGCTGTCAAAGAGATGACTTTGTTCCCTGCGATGCTTCTCTCGAGCAGCATCGCTTTGTTCGCGCTCCCGTGAGCCATTTGTCACACAAGTGCCGCCGGAGCAAGCGGGCTGCGCTCCGGGGCCGCGTCCCTCTGCCTTTGCCCTTCCCAACAGCTGGAGCAGGTAAGGCAGAGGTAATGGCATTCACACGGGAAATCCATCTCCTCAGTCAGAAAACGTCTGTGTCAGCGGCAGAAATGTGTGTAACGCGCATCTTTTCTATGTCACGGAGGGATTTTTAATGAATGACCGTTTGGGGGTTTTTAATTAATTTTGCTGGTGTTGCCACTAGTCAGTTACAAATCTGGCTCTCCGTAGCTGTAGGATGTAAAACCGTTGTTACGTCTCTGCTCTGTAATTTTAAGTGTAAAAATGCCCAGTTAAAACACAGTTCAAGGAGTAAATAGAGACCTAGAAACCACAACTGTGCATCCTGAAAATTTAATATGCCTGACAATAATGGCACTGAAAATGATCTGCTGCTGGGGGGATGGGACCATGGAGAAAGGGAAGAGTAATTTGCAACCACAGGCCTAATAATAGATATTCTGTCGATAATAGATATGTAGATAGTATAATTTATTATCTTCCCAAACACATTTTCTGTACATACCTTAAATGTTATTGCATTAAAAGAGCTCTTTTCTTAGACTCTGGGTTATTTAAGATAGCTGATAGCAGTAACATGTTTTAACAGATTAAAGATGATAAATTAGAGCCAGAACTGACTTTTATTTGGTATTTAGTAATGCATGCTCAGTAAATTCCCGTCACTGAAATAAATCTAATTGCACCTTGCATAGACGATTAAGTCTTGTAACTGTACCAAAACATTAATCAATAGGCGTAAATGTTATCATGAGTTTCTTTAACAAAGCCATTGATGCTGCAGTAGCCAGCAGTTTTGTGTATTACTTTCTTTGGGTGGTTTGAATCCAGGTCAGGAATTCATCAGACAAATTCAACCCTTCCTTGGCTGCTATCAGTTTATCAGGTTAGACATTGTGTTTGGGGTTGAATATTTCATTGCAGCAATTATCTTGACTTGAACATTGTGAAGTGTATTGAAATTTTATATAAAAGTGATTTGTACATTTGTTTGTCCTGCAGTTGAATAATTGCAAGAACTACTGTGGAAATATTTGTTAGTAAATATGGTACATAGCAAAGAGGTTGCTTCTGCTTGGTATTGGGTCTACTTTTCTCCAACGGGAAAATTTGTCTTAGTGCACCCTGTTCTAAAATTAAGGGCCATTTTCAAATACCCACTTGGGCAATCCTACATTTTAGAGAGAATTGCTTCACACTTACAATAAAATATTATTTTTTGTTTATATACTGTATAACAGAATTTTTAAAAAGTGCACTGGTTGGAAACACAGTTGGTCTGAAGCATGAATGGCTTGCTGGGTCCTGTGCTAAGACATCAACTTTTTTCTTTCTTTCCCACACCCCCCTCAAAGTTTGTTCCTTTGTAGGTCTTATTTTGGTCTGTTGTTTTGTGAGGTTATGCAGGTAATTTCAGAAATTCCACAAATTTCCATTTGTGAAATGGAAAGGCATTTGGTTTTTTTTTCAACATACAGTTCCTTGAAACCTTAACAAAATTTATTAACTACTAAAAATACTGTTTGGCAATCATATTTCACTTTAAATACAGATACTAAAAAGCAGCCGTTTTGGTTTCACACTTCTGATTACAGCAATAAAAATAACTTTTGCAGTTTCTTCTGCTTGGGCTCTTAGTCACTCTGAATAGTGTTTTGCCAGGTATTTCAGTCACTGAAAATAGATTAGTCTGTTACTAAATTAGTTTAGAGTTATTTCAGTATTCCTATTATAGATGTGTCAGGTAAGCTCTTTTTAAATAAGAAACACACGGCATAATAAGTGTTGAGTGAAATGTGATGATGAATTTATGAATATGAATATATTTGGTTGTTGTTTCAGAATGAAATCTAACAGAAACAGAATTTTATACAGTGTTAGCTTGAATGACTATGTTTTGACTTTTAGTCCTCACAAGCCAAGAGACAAGACTTTTTTCATATTCTGAATTATTCATATTTGAAAATTGCTGAATCTGATTGTTGAGAGGGATTTTTTTCCCCTCCCAGAAAATCAATGCAGTCTTTATTCCATAAAGGCCCAAATAAGAGAATCATGGCAAAAATGGATAAACCTACTATTGGCATGTTGGAAAAGTACAGTAAATTTTTTTGGAATCGACAGACTCAGGGTGATGTAGTTGCATAACAGCTGCCATCAGCATGATATAAATGTTGAGATGCTCTAAACACCTGCATTTTGACATGGAGCCAATGTATTTGAACAAGATATAATAAAGTTTTATAAAGTGTACTGTAAAATAGAATTAATTGGTGTTAAGTGATATGATAGAAGGCAAACTAAACTTACAGGGTTAACTTTAATTACATTACTGCTTCTACTGGAGGGGCCAAATTTTTTTTATCTGTTATTTAAATTAGTTAGTAATGAATAAAAATTGTGTTTGTTTCCATGGAGACTCCATGAGTTCTGCCTTTAAGGAACAATCAGTTGTTTTGTAGACCTTACTCTTATTTTTTCCCCATCGTTTCCCGAAGGAACTTTTACTCCTTTTGACTCTCTACATTACACAACGTCTCTCTTTATGAGCTAAAATATCTTTTGTCAGAAGAACACAGCATTTACCCTTGCTTCACATTCAGCATTTTCACGTATATTGGTGAAGCCTTACAAAGAAATAAAATTGACTTGTAACAAATATTTTTAAATTGATGCTGTTCAAGACCGGTGCATCACATGACCCAAATCACAATGATTTGGTAATTAAGTTTGGTGGGAAGAAAAATGTAGAGATCTTGCTGCATATTATCCTGGGTAAGTGGCTTACAGTGCTGTTTTGCCACACTTTGAGTGGAGCTGATTCAGATGCCAGTACAAATGTGTAAAGTACATCAATATATTTTTAAATATAGTTCAGTTTCCTCTTTATATATGTAGGCTGTGTACCAAATTATGGGAGTAAAAGTTTCATGCCTCTAACAAGGCCATTTAAGAAAATACTGTCATATGCAGATGATTTTAGTGCATTTAATTCACATCCCAACATTGCTTTGAAATGGCTTATTGTTTTGATGCTAGGACGTGTGAAAGCTTCAGTTTCTTCTCCATTGTTGCCTTGAGAAATAACAGGAGGAAAATGATGGAAATAAGTAAAAACTTTCCTCGCACTTCAGTGTTTGGGAGTGCAAACTGCTGTGCATTTTGCTGGCATGCTTGACCATCTCTTTCATTACTCAGCATGTTTTGAAAGTCAGCTGTCAGACTGGGGCAGCTTCATGAAGCAGCTCAGTCCAGTGATTTGTGGTAAGGCTTGTGTGGGAGGATGCTGCACGTTAAGGATTATGTTTACTGTTAAGTTGAAATGTGGAGGGAGTGTGATGAGAGGAATTGAAGTGAAATGAACCGTACCAAATTCTGACTTTCATGTTGCTCTTCAAAGAAAGTTGATTTTCTTCAAAGTAACATGCTGTCTTTCTCCGTGGCTTTTAAGAAAGCTGCATTTGAAACTTCAGCACAGAAAAAAAAAAAAGATACAATTATAGTGATCTGTGGAACAGTTTGGGCCAGATGAGAAAAATAGTGATAGGAAACTCTGTGAATCTGTATTATCTTTGAGTATCTGTTGGCACATATGTGAGATAGTTGGGTTGAGTGGATTCATCTGCCGACAAAACCAAAGTGCCTTCCATGTTGCAGAATCTCTTTTCTTTTGCTTATAGCTTTGGCAAATTTTAGCCATGTGCTCTGTAGCTCGTCACACATATTTGTGACTCATGCCAATTTTCATTGTAATCATTAATTAATCAATAATTAGATGAGTTATTTGGCCTTGCTAAAAAAATCCTAATACTGTTCAGAAACATGGTACTGCTCTGTTTTTTAGCTAGGCTCCAGATCCTGCTAAGTCAGTGTCCTTTTGTCTGATCTTCATTTTTACTGCCTTCATGAAAGTCTGCCCAAATTTTCTGTCCTAAGTCTACAAAATGCTAGTCTACAAATAAAGTTATAATACTAAGTCCACAAACAATTGTAGTTTTCACATACCTGTGAAAATTTTAGCAAATAAAATGAGAGATTACATGTTTATTCAACACCCAGTGCTACAGAGTATTTTTAACAGTGACCTCAGGGGTACTTGCCTATTTCTGCAGTAGCAATTGAAGTGGCACTGTGGCTATGCTGGAGACAGAATTAAAATCAAGGTTTTCCAACAGGACAAAGACATTGTAGTTTTGAACTGTATAAGGAAGGGATTGGGCAGTGATTCTTTGGAAGAGCTTTGGTTTATGGTAGATTACTCAAATTGCTGCTGCAATAAAAGCAAACATTGTATGGTGATACATAAGATAGGACAACAGCATGGAAGACAGGAGAGGTCCTCCTCAACTGTAACGCCATGTCCAGGCAGGCTACACACTTCAATAAAAAAGTGTACGAATTGGAGAGTATCCAGAGGAGACCAATGAAAATAATTAAAATATTTAGAATATATGACTTATGAATGAATGCTGAAATGTCTGGAGTTGTTTCAGCTCAAAGAATGGAGACTGTCATGGTTAACAAGACATCATAATTTTCTAATGTCACAAAGGTGTTGTGAAGCAATGTTTTACATGCCTGTGCCCAACCAGATGATATGTAGTGGGCTCAGCAATAATGAGGTTGAAGCAATAGAATGGATTACTGAGTTTGGATTTTCATGATTTTAGCATTGTAAAACACTGTTTGAGTATGAATCAGGAATGACATAAATGTAGTTGAATTCTTTCTGGAGCAGTGTGGTGGAACAGATTACTCTTTGAGCTCTCTTGTGGTCTGCTTGGTCTTGAACATCCGTGCACCCTGGTGTTGATCAGGTTGTACCTTGTTCCCTCATCAGTGCTGCATGTGGCACATTTGTCTGTGTGATGTCTCCAGAGTGAACAGGGTTCTGAGCAGAGCAGCTCAGAGCTTTGCTGTGATGTCTTCAGTCGGATCAGCTCTGGCATCCACTCCTCTCTCCTTTCACAGTGATTCCTCTGCTGGCGCTTGGGCAGGAAGTGTGAGGGAGGAAAGTACCACGGGATGCTGCAGGAGCCTGAGATCCAGCTGGCACGGGGAAGAGCAGGCTAGGGGGGCACGGGTACAGATGTCACAAGGAACCCAGCTAGCAGGACAGTACACGAACGTGGGACGTGATGGATGTGAAGAGGAGATAAGGGCTGGGGACAGGTGACTGGGACTTGAGAAAGAGCAGGATACAGAGTGAACTGGTAAGTGGGAAGTTGGGTTACTGGCAGGGACTCCAGTATAACAGAAGCCTTAACAATCGCAAACTAGGTTTGACATAGTAAGAAGACAACAAAGAGCCAAAGGAGATTAATTTAATGACTGGGAATGTTATGTTGGAGACTATGGGACAGAAGTAATTAAAAGCTGGAAGAAAATTGCAGAGTCTTTCTTCCTAAGGTTACTCTGCCTTCTAAATCTTAGCATTTGTGCTTTAGGAGACCCATCGTAAATGATTTCTTGGTCTTTTCAAGTGGAGAATGACCACATGTTACTCCAGAGATCAGTGCTGGGAATGTAGAGACTATTCTGTACCATAGTGGTCTTAGGTGGGTGAGCAAAACAAAAGATGTAAAAGAAGCATTTTTCAATTTATTTTGGTTTTCTTGTGTTTTTTTGTTTGTTGTGGGTTTTTTTTTTTTTTGAGATTGACAAGTGAAAGAAAGGAAGTCTCAGAACTTCACAGAGCTGTCAGAGTTGTAAGTTGCTAAGAGGAAGAAAAAAGTAAGCTGATTTTTTGTCCTTTCCGGATCCTGTTCCAGGCTTGGTAGATGTTTTGCAGTAGCCTACGCCGGCCCATCTGGGGGCTATGATGCTGAGCAGTGCCATACTGCTCTCAGCCCTGAAGCTTTGGCAGTCATTGCCTCATCCACTGCTCATGTTTGCAGGAAGGACAGACGCCCTCAGCTCATACAAGTGGGTTTGATGTTCTTCCCAAGCACCCTGTTCCAGCATTCCCTGCTGACAGCGCAAGGGTGGGCTGTACTGAAGAGCCCTGCTGTGTTTTTTCTGGCAAGTAGATTAATCTTTCAGCCACCCACACAGCCTGCTGAACACTGTCACGAGCTGCTGGGATCTGGTAGCCTGACACCAACACCTGATATCTGACAAACTGTGTGCTTCGGGTTATTGTGTTTCCTTGGATGGGAGGCCGGAAAAAAACAATGTAGGTGAGCTTGGGAGCACACAACTGTTAATCCACATGTGAGGGTTCCGTTTGGCCCAAGGTACATCCCCTCGTGCACCTGCCTGCTGGAACCCTTTCCAGCAGTTAAAGGACAGGTTCCCAATGCCTTAAAGTTCCCCATTCCTGGCACTCTTCAGGAGCCTTTCCTGACAGAGGCTGCACCAGTAAGAGGCAGATGGGCTGTAAGCCAGAAGGGTCACTGAAACAATTCTTTCTCAGCCCGAGTGTTTTTGTGGGACTATTCTATATTGTCAGGGTGAAAGAGAAGCTGAAGACCCCTTTGTGGCTCTGACAAGATGTCAAATGCTGTTGTTTGTCATGCAGAACTGTGACAGTGGCATTGGTTGCTAGACTGCATTTTTCCTCATTTTATCTGCACTGTGCTTATTTACAAATTGCAGCTTGTCTGGTTTGAGAAATCACCTTTGTAATGCCCTGGCCCACTCAGCAGGTTTAGCAGAAGGTAATTTGATTCACTCTGGGTGATACATGGGAGAAAGAACAAAATTCTCAGGGAATTTGACAGCAAATTTTTAGTTGCAAATTTTTGAACTTTCGGGTAGAAAAATGTACTTGGCAAATTTTAAAACAACATCCAGAAAAAGTAAGGCACTTCACAAACTTAGTAAACTTTAACTTGGTGAACTGTAACTTATCCAGACACAACAAGGCATTAAGGCATTGAGTGGTATTTTTTAGTCTGGTTTTCAGTGTATTTTGGGAAGAAACAAAGAAAGCAAGGTATATAATCACCACCTTAGGATCCAGTGGACCATGCCAGCTCAGCACATGTGTTACTGTCCTTTTTTTCTGCTCTGGTCTGCTGGGCCCTCCCCCAGGCTGTGCTTTAGTGTTTCCTGGATGTGGCTGGCATCATTTTGGGGCTCGCCACAGGTCGTGAGGTCAGGCTGCTGTTTTGGACCAGACCAGAGGCTGACTAAGGCTCAGCGGGGTTGGGATGTGGAGCAGGGCATTGTTCCACTAACACAGAACTGACTCTGTTCCCCCAGCACTTCCCATTTCCCAGTAGGTTTGAGACATTTAGTAATTTCTCCAGTTTCCTACAACCTTCACTACTGCAGTCAAAGGTTTTTTTTTTTTTTTTCTGACGAGTTTGTCTGTAAAGCCTTTGATGTGATCCCTCACAATATCTAGACTGGGAAGAGATGGATTTTTGGGGGGGGGAGGGCTAGATGAATAAGGAATGTGTTGGACCGTTTAATCCAGAGTCCTGATGGGCATCAGTGACCAGTGGTGACTCTCAGTGGTCCATATGGGAGCCAGTGCTATTTATTGTCTTTGTTAATGATGTAGACAATAGGATTGAATGTAGTCTCAGCCAATTTGCAGATGACACCAAGCTTAGTGGTGCTGTTGACACACCTGGACGGTAGGATGCTGTCCAAAGGGACCAGGACATTCCAAGGGGGCCCATGGGAATCTCACACAATTTAACACATCCTAGTACAAGGTGCTGCACCTGGGTCAGCACAACTCCTGGGTATCAACAGAGGCTGGGGATGAACAGATCCAGAGCAGCCCTGCTGAGAGGGACCAGGGGGTGCCTTGGTGGAGGAAAGGCTGGACATGACCCAGCCATGGGCACCCACAGTCCAGAAAGCCAAACATGTCCTGGCTGCATCCAAAGCAGTTGTGGTCCCCAACACAGGAAGAACATGGACCAGTTAGAGGAGGGCCACTGAGATGACCAGAGGGAGAGAACACTTCTCATACAAGGAAAGACTGAGACTATTGAGATTGTTCATCCTGGAGAACATCAGGTCCAGGAGACCAAAATTAGGTCTCCTGTCTTTGGAGGGACCTAATTTTGGCTTTACAGAATCTGAAGGAAGGCTGATGCTGTAAGAAAGATGGAGAGGGACTTCTTACAAGAGCTTATAGTGATAGGAAAATGGGAATGGCTTCTGACTGAGAGTAGGTTTAAATTAGATATTAGAAAAAAATCTTTACTGTGAGGGTGGTGAGGCACTGGGACAGGTTGCCCTGAGAAGTTGTGGATGCTCCGTCCCTGGAAGAGTTGGATGGGACTCTGAGCAACCTGGTCTAGTGGAAGGTGTCCCTGCCCATGACAGAGGGGCAGGAACTAGATGACTAGATGATCTTTAAGGTCCTTTTCTACCCAAGCCATTCTTTTAGTCTCTTACGTGTCCATGGAATGCGTGAATGTGCATATAAGGCTATATACCTTAAAGAAACTCCAGTTGTTGCTGCAGTGACTTTCCACCTCCATGTGTTTTCTGTGTACCTCTGCATCCCTTGAGCTAACCTGAGTTCACATGGTCCTAAATTCTGTATCCTCCACTTTTTATGTGCCTCAGTTAGAAGTTGTTGCTAATTTTAATAACTTCAATCAAATCCAATTAATAGAATTGCTGAACATCATAACTGACTGCAGTTAACAGTTGTATTTTAAATGTGTTAATAACTACATAGCATTAAGTAGTCTCAAAAAAGCAAGTGTAGATCTTTTAAGTTGGACACTAAATATTGCTGACCATGTTTTTGCTATAATCTCACATATTTACTTCTGTCAGGTGGGTTAAAAATATCCTCCTTGCCTCCAGTCTGCTCTGCATTGTTAACCCTTCCCTTGGAGGTCTTTTGGCCCCATGACCAGGCTGTTCCACTGGTGACTTCTGAACTCTGGGAACCTTTGACTCTCAGAGATTTACTTTCTTTTGTGTTGCTACTCATTTGTGGCATGGGCACAACTGACCACAGGTGTCTAACCCCATTTCTCCCAGGGACCAGACTCAGTTTTGCCCAGGCACACAACTAAACTGGGTATCAAATTTGTCACGTGCATTTGTTTATGCAAAACTTTATTGCCCATGGCAACAAAAGCAGTACCTGTAATGCATGGCAGAGTCCAGGTGTCCAGCAGTAAATGCACAAAAGCCCAAGCAAGGACTCTTTGTTATGTACATGCAATCAGTGCTTCACAGATGGTGCTATGGACTCTGCTGTTGGTTGTGATTGTGATTATTGTGTAGCTTTTACAAGTTTTCATTCATTACTTTTACCACATGTAAAGCACTAATGCAAGCTCCCCGCATTAGTAGCACTGCTGCCTTTTCATGTTATGTAGCTCTAGAAGGTGTTATTCTGAAGTTTGATCCTGCTTTAGTTGGAGAGTTATAATAAGTAGCATAATTTAATATTTGTTTTTTATAGAGATAAAGATATGTTCCATAAATTCTAAGTGTTCTTATACTGTGGAACTGTGACTGGATCTGCATGGCTAGAGCCTGCATATGGCATTCTGATGATACAATACTGACTGCAGCAGAAAGGTTTGTGAGGAAATGAATCATTTGGTCTGCAGAGCAGAGCATGGCTGCTGTGGCATAAATCAAGCCTTTGTTTCTGAACAAGAAGAAAAAATGTTGTCTAACTGCCCATTAAGTCAGCTTCAGTTTTTCAGTTCTCTAACCTGTTAATTCTTATATCAATAATAATAATAATTTAAGTAATGTTTTGCGTGCAATATTGTATATTTATACCACTGGGTACATTTGTGGAGTGTTTTGGTTTTTTTGGGCAGAGCATGCCAAGAAGATGTCTTATGTTCTTTATAGCCCCTGCCTGCAATTCACTTTACTCTTCCTCTAATGCATTTGCTTTATTTGGGCCGTAGAGTAATGGAATTATTAAGGTTGGAAAGGTCCTTGAGTCCAATCTTTGACTGAGCACCGTGGCCAGTTTACTGGCTTGTCACCTAGATCGTGCCACTAAGTGTCATATCCAGCTGTTTCTTGAACACTTCCAGGGACAGTGACTCCACTGCCTCCCTGGGCAGCCCATTCCAATCCTTGATGACTGTTTGGGAGAAAAAATTCTTCCTGATGTCCAACGTGGCATGGCTTGAGGCTGTGTCTTCTTGTCCTGTCAAAGGGCTTCAAAACTCAGAATGAGTTAGCCAAATAATGAATATTCTTACCTTTCTTTGAAAAGCAGTGGATGTTCTAAATACCTAAACTGAGACATTTCGGATTTTTCTGACAACAAAATGTTAAAATAAGAGTTTAAAAAAATTTTAGATAACTCTAAGTGAATATGAGGGAAACTGGACTGCATTGTTAAAAAAAATATTTCTTAAAGCAGCCCCCAAATCTCAACCTTGATTTCTAGTAAGGAGAGAAGAAAATCAATCCAAAAACTATTGAAGAATCTTATTTTTAATATTCATTTCACCTTTGCAGTGCTGTATGGTTTAGGGTAAAATATTGAGTTCATAATTTGAAGCTTTAGAATACTGTAAATTCAGCATTTTCAGACAATGAAGTTGCTTGATTCACAATGAATCAGAAGGAAAATGAGGATAATAGGAGAAACACCTTAGGAAATGCTTTGACTTGGCTTTGTTTTTTGTCATTTTGTGAATCATTTAATTCCCTTCAATTCTCTCTTCCAAATGAGCAAATAACTCCCACTCCCCAAGAAGCCTGCGCTTTTTTCTTTTTATCTTCAAAAAAGATACAAGTGCAGAAAGAATTCTGGCATTAATGGCAGTTTTGTAAAACTTGGTCCAACATTTGCGGTTGTAATTATTAGGAGATATTGAATTATAGAATAATGTGTTTATTAAAATATAACATAGTAAAGGTGTGTGCATATAAATTCACAAGTATGTTGAATGTAATGTAATACATAATAGAATTAATTTTTATCCCAAATAACAATTTAGGGAAAGCACTTAATGCATCATAATTTTATAGACCAGCATAGCCTGCCTAATCTCATTTCTGCAGTCCTTGTGTAAATATCAGCCTTACAGCAGCTGCTCAAAGAGCAAGCCCACGGCACTGCCATCCCCAAGTGCCAGTGCTGGGAGGAGGGATTCCAGCAGGGAGAAATACATGCCAGCATGGGAGCAGAAGCAGGGCATGCAAGGTTTTATACATGCTCCCTGGAGTGGGGCCAGATTTGCTGGAGGAAAGAGGCAAAAGGAGTGTGTGTTTGTGTGACACACTTCAGAGGGAGGTCTGTGGGACATGGTGGAGTCAGCTCAGCCCCTGGGGAGCATGAGTTACTCCTCTATGTCCATGTTTATTGCTGTGTCTTGAAGAGCATCAGTGGTTTCACATCTGAGAGATTTGTTCCGGTGGGGAGGGTGGCTGCTGTTTAAAGGAACAGACAGCTGTACCCTCACAAGTAAACCTACAAATGGTGGCAAGACAAGGCTGCCTGGGGAGCGGTGCAGGGAAGGGCTCTAGCTGTGTTTAATCGTTCAGGCTGTTATCTGGTGACCTTCACGTGTGCTGCTTTGTGCGTGTTTGCTCTGGGCTCTGTGGCTGGAGCTCATGCTGAATTCTGCTCTGCTCCTCGTGCCTGCGGGGACCGCAGTGCCAGCTTTGCTCTTCTCCCAATTAATTGCACTTACTCACTGTTCTCCTGTCACTTACGAGTTTCAGCTCTCTCCTGTGACTTTGAGCTCGGAAGTTTTTGCTAACCTATCAGTCTGCAAACAAAGAGAACATTTGGATACCTGTTTTATGCCCTTTCCTGAGTGCAAACGTGATTTTTTTTAAAGCCCCATTAGTTATATCTGTAGGATCTTGCATTCAAGTCAGCAGAAAAAAGGCAGCTTGGTCCTTTCTTCTAAACTATCTTACAAAGTTGCAGAAAGAACTCATTGTTATAATGAGTTATCAAATTTCAATAAGCAAGCTATAGAATGTCAATAAGTAAGCTCTAAACTTGCAATAATTTATAATATTCAAAATAAACCAAAAATGCTTAGTGGTGCTGCATGATAAGTAATGAACTACATGGATTAGAATCATGCAGTGATTACCACGATATGGATAAGAAGATAACTGATGTCAGACTTAGAAAGGTAAGAAGCTGAAGACATTAATTTCTTCAAGAAATTTTTTTTAACCTCTTAGTATATGGGCATGGGAACCAATCTTCTGTTTCAGTAAAAAAGGAGAGCAATTAAACCCTCAATAGCTGTTTCCAGGCTTTTCATTGGGTTTTAAATCAGGAAAATACGGACTGATTATGCCATGTGTTGGCACTTTGTAATCTTCTGTATCTGGTGACCACAGAAAGTGAATTCTTTTCTTCTTTTACTGTTCAAAGATTGCCCTCAAAAACATTCCAGGGATGTTTACCTTTGATATTTCTGTTAAACACTGCCAGAGATCCCCTGTGAAGCAGGAAGCAGATACAGACGGCTGCAAACAACTGCAGGTGTTTGGTAGTCAGCTCTTGACTTCTGATGAAGGTTAGAACAGGAATGAAATGAAGGTTTTTAGAACAGGAATGAAATGTCACTGATATGCTGATATGCTTATGTGGTGTATCCATAGGTTTAAGTGGCTGCATTTTGTGAATTTTTGGATTTAGTAGTAGAATGAATATCTTATGACTTTGAACTTCAGGAAGGTGTAGTGTTTTATTCTTTGTTACTTTTGCATAAATCTTCTACCAGAGCTGTTACTGGTGTGAAGTGCAGCAGCTTCCATTTGTGGATCCTAGACATGGATCACAATGGCCTCAACTTTGTCCTTTCATTTTACTCCTTGTCAAGAGCCTCATGACTGGTTAGAGATACTTTGTGCTTGGACAGAGCTCTGGCTCTGTGGTATTTTTTGTTGAGCTTTTTTAACTGTTGCCAAGATCTGGAAGGCTGCTTGATCAGTGATATTAAAATAATGCCAGAAGTAAATAAATTAACTTGCAGTTGCTTCATAGGTTTAAAAATAGGGAGGACAACCTCACTTGCACAAGGTGATGTACAAGAAAGAGGCTATAAATTTTGTGTGGTCTGTTTGGTCCTTCATCATTTCCACAGATAAAGAAGTTTGCTGGCTTGTCATTCAGTTGATAGTCATGTAATCTGGTGTGTGTGGTCAGACTGGGGAGAAAGCAGCAGGAAAGCACAAAGACTGGGCTTTAAAACAGCAGTTTGCGACTTCAGGTAATTCTTGAGGTAATCTCTCGGTCTGTGCTGCTGAATATGGATCCCCCTGATAAATTATATATTTATTTTATGGATGGGCAAAATGCAGAAGTGAACAATAAATGGTGGGACAGCTTTCTTACTTAAATGGCAACGATTCTGATATAAAAGTAAAGTGTGGGGCCCCTTTCTGTCCTTGCACAGGCCGCCCCCAGCCCTGGCACAGGCACTGCTGGCCCAGTGGGTCCCCAGCTGATGGAGAGCAGTGAAGCGCTGCGGGCTGAGGGAATGCCTCTGCTGGGATGGCTCCGCCGGTCAGCAGCTTTTATCCTCCCCATACAATGCTCTGGTGACTTTGTAAAAGATTAAAAGGAGAAGCAGCGCTGTGCTGCGCTTAGATTTGCTTTCTTGTCAGCCAAATATGTTGTCTCCATGGGGCTGACCATGGTACTTTTTCTCTTTCTGAGCTGCTGTTATTCTTATAACCTGTGCCTAATTTATTCTTTTCCCTTTTTCTGATGAGGGAATGCCTGAGATCTTGCCAATGTGCTATACATACTGCCTCATTCTTTAAGTTTTCATTCAATTTAGTTGTATTTGACATGGACTTTTCTCAAAAAATAATTGGTATTCCTGTTTTTCTTTTATCTCCTACAAGCTGCACCAATGTTTTGCATCTCCCCTGGGATTCTAATGTCAAAATATTCAAATTTTTTTACTTTTAATTTAGGAAAAGACAAGTAAATATCCCTGATTTTCCTTGCAAAATATTCCTTATTTTCTAAATATTTAAAGAACTAATGTTCATCAGCAGTCATTAATTCTGCTGTACAAACTTATTCATTAGTATTTTCTATTTTCAATGTGTACATCTGTTCTGTGCCTGGGGAAATGGGTTGGTCTAAACCCAAATTATTTTCTGATGGAGAAAACCCTGGGACTCACAGTGAAACTCAGGTTCTTCTCAGTGCTTTAGTGTGTAAATAAACACTGTGCCTCACAGCAGACTTCACAGTAAATAGCAAGGCCAATAGAAACACACATCTGTTTACAAAGGGGATATTTTCTTTGTTTTTATGCAGCATGTCTAAAGGAGGAATGCAAAACTAGTTCACGGTATGAAATGAAATGTTTTCACTGTGTAAGTTATTTGTTCTTTTGCTTCACGTGAAAACACCTTGAAAGAGAGTGAAATAAAATAGTGCCTAAGGCAAATCCAACTCCTTGATTATATCTCTACTGCCTGTGGTTTTGCTATTACTTACTGCATTAATACCCTACTAAATACATTGGCTTTTTAATATTCTAACAAACTATGGGTTGATACATGCTAGAATGATTTGACACTTCTAACTCTAGCACACTGTGATCACAGAATCATAGAATGGTTTGGATTGAAAGGGACCTTAAGGATCATCCAGTGATCATCTATATCTTATGAATATTATATCAGATAGCAGATTGGTAGGGAAGAATATTTTGCTTTAGGAAAAAGAATTTTTATCTGTAAATTCTAATGTCTGCTAGGGAGACATTAAAATACAAAAAATTCTATGTGTAGAGTATATGTAGAAAATAACACAGAATATGGAGAATAATATTTTTTCTTTACAAATTCTAATGTATGCTAAGGGACTATTGAATTAACATCTTAATATTTCACATGCTGTTACAAATGCATTCATAAACCCATTTACAATGAATTCTTTACAGATTGTTTTCATATCTGAAGGATATAAATAGCATTCTTAGGTCACATACACTATGTAGGACACAGGCTTGGCTTTAGTAGTCTTAGATAATTGTCACAATAAGGTATTGCAGACCTGTCCAGCAAAGGCACTAGTTATCATTGCTTTCTGCAAATACTTTCCTGATCACCTACATAATTACTGTGTCTTGTAAAAGGCATGGATGTGTGTATATATATAAATATATGTACACATCTGTTTAGGTGCATCTGTCGCTCAAAGCTTTTTTTTTTTTGAAATATATGAAAATCTTTTCTGACAAGGTTCATAAACAATCAAATAGACTGTACCTAATCAGATTTCATCCCCTTTTTCCTGAAAGTAACAGACGGTTTTTTTGCTCTGTGCATTTTCTTCCTACATCTGTCTGTGTTTTAATTATGAACAGTTGAATATAGCAATAGTGGCACGCCAGTTATTGTCATAATGAAAAATAAGGAACAATATAGAAATATTTCCCCCCACAATATAAACTAGGTTTTCACTGCTAGGAAAGGGAACACAATAATTAAATGTTGCGGTTTCTTGTAATTAAATGTGAACTCTAGCTGGTCTCCAAGTTGGCCGGGAGTAACTGAGGGAGCTGGGGTTGTTAATCTTGAAGGAAGGGAGGGCCAGAGGAGACCATTTTTCTCTCTACAAGTGCCTGAAAGGAGAGTGTAGCCAGGTGGGGGTCGGCCTTTTCTCCCAGGTCACTAGAAGATGATTCCAATAGGACAGAGGAAATGGTTTTGAGCTCCCTAAGGGAGGTTCAGGCTGGACATCAGGGAGAGTTTATTTTCAGAAAGGGTTCTTAAGCGTTGGAATGGGCTGCACACAGGGAAGTGATGGAGTCACCATCTGGGGAGGTGTTCAAGAAACAGCTGCATGTGGCACTCCATGCCATGGTCTGGTTGGAAAGATGGTGACCAGTCTGAGGTTGGACTTGATGATCTCAGAGGTCTCTTGTTATCTTAATCATTCTGTGGTTTCACAGCCTCAGGCTGTGGGCACTGTGCTAAGGAGAGAGCATGCACTTCTGGGTTCACAGCTGGCTGAGTTGTGCTGCTCCCACTTATGAGTGACTTATCTCAAAGGCTATGCAGACATTTTTGGGTAGCACTCTGCTAACCATCAGAAGTGTTGGATCCATTGAGAAAGTGAAGGAATTTTGACCAGGAATTCTCACTGTCCAATTAAAACACTTCTGAGTGAAGATCATTATTCTGCAGAGGAAATGCAGCAAACACAATGGGCTGTCCTGGTCTATCAGAAAAAGAGAACCTTTCTCTGCTTGTCTGATGCCTGGAAGCTGAGGCAGTGTGAGGGATGCTTTGTGTCCTGTAGCCAGGCCCTCCAATTTCTGGTCTCAATCTCTCCTCATTTGCTGGTCCTCTCTGAGTTATTGGAGTTGGCTTTGATGTTTTTATGCAGGTTCATATTCATTGCAAAATGGCACCCTTTCCCCTTGTGTGGAAAGTTTAATCCAGCTATTTTCTTTCAGGAGCACAAGGGTGTGTGTCCTTTTTGCCCCTGACCTTGTCTGGACTGAAAGCCACAGACATGTCATTGTTAATGGGGTCTGGTCACATTGTGTGCCCAATTACTGGAAGGCATGCTCCTCTTCTTGCTTACCCTTGTAAGGCAGTACTCTGCATTCTCTCAGCTGGCAGATCTCCCATTGACAAGAGCCTGGGATTGAGGTACTGGAGTAAGGAAGAGTAATTGTGGAGGTTGCTGACATTTGGCAGTGAGTAAAGAGTTTTCCAATGCTTTAGAAAATACAGAATGATATAGAACTCCAGGATGTACAGATACAGAAGGGCTGGAGTCTCCTGTGCGTGTGTGTGGGCATAAAGAACTATTTTCTAAATATTACCTTTTTCCCCCACATTATTAATATAACAAGGAAGACTATTTTGGTTTTGGTTTTTTCATCAGTGGAATAGCAGTGGGCTTCTTGGAAAAGCCAACCCTTATTGAAAAGAGGAAAAGTGAAATGGTTATCACATGAAATATGTCTGCTCTTTCAAGCAAGTGGTGCATTTTTTTTTTCTGCACCTACTAATTGCTAAATAATAATACTCACCCAGATCTATCTTCTCCTGCTTCAGAAGAAAGCTTTCAGAAAAGTGGGTGACAGTTTGATCTGAGAAGATATTTTAAAGCTCATTAAATTGAAAGGTATCATGAATATTTTTTATTTCTGTTCTCTTTTATACTTGAAGTTGTTTTGTAACTGATTTAGGTTGCATAAAATTTAAAGTACATACACTGTTTGTCCTATTTTTTCCTTTTCTTGTGGACAAATCTTATCTATGTGTACATCCAAGAAAAGCAATACAAGTGATTTAATGCCCAGTGGGGGATGGCAAAGGACTCATGACATTAAGTCAGCAGGTGAGGAATATCAGGAAGGTCATGACCAAACACTGACAAATGCAGAACCAGGTTAGAGTCAAAAAGATTTTTGTAGTTTTGGCTTTTATGCACATGTAGTTTTAGACCAAGCAGTTAACAATTGTTCTTCTGCTTGATTATTTGTGAAAATATATGCAGCAACATCTGTACTGCCTCATCTGGAAACTTGAAAATTGGATTACATTGTTGAATGCCTTTGTGCTTCTCAGCTTCTCAAAGTCATCTGTTGGTAGTGTACAGCTGGAGTTAAACTTCTCTTGGAGACATACATAAAAACAGAGAGGATCCTGGAGATGTTCTTGCATCTTAGGCTATGTATTTGTGCATGCCCATGTTTGATATGCATGATGTATTTGTTCTGGTAGTGCCCAGTCTGCCAGCGCTGCCTCTGTAGCAGTGAGGCTGGAACTGCACTGGGCCAGAGCAGCAAAGCACCAGCCCTCTCTGGTCAGTACGGGAGATAACCAGGCTCGACTCAGACAAGAATTCTGGGCTTGTAGATGAAGAGGGATCTGCTCCTTGCTAGGACTTAGAAGAAGTGATGACTTAGTTGTGACAGTTCAAGCCAGATTTTTAATTTATTGTCTAAAACAAAGAAGGAGGTCTCAGTGATATGCCTGGGAGCAAGAAATCATCTGAGCTATGCTGACCTCAAGCTGACTTTGTGTCTGTGAAGAGGAAACAAAAAAGAAATCAACTTCCTAGAAACTGTTCTCTTGTCTTGCTGAAGGATTCATGAGTTGATTAAGAAAATATAGATTAAGGCAGAGAACTTGGAGCATCAGCTTTAAGCCTTAAACTCAGAAGAGCATCAGAATTTTTTTAAAATTAATTCCTAGCCCCCTTAGCAATTTCTGTGCAGAAACTGGCATCCCCTCTTCCTATCTTCATAACAAAGTATGGCATATTTTCCTGCCAATACAGTGTCCTGGCATATGTTAAGGATTAGTGAGTCTTTGCATTTGATCTAATTGGTAATAACAGTGACTTATTTATTTTTCACTCAAAGATGTCCTGGTATTGAAATTCAAACATCTGTGCTTTAGTTTGATTTCTGAAAATCTATTCTGAAAAGATTTGGAATGGTCTCCAGGATTCAATGGATTAGCGATGCTGCCTCATATAAAGAGTTTGTTTTCACAGATCCTATGTATCCAGCATTGCTGGACTACTGAAACACTCTGTTTTTACTTTTTAATGCCTGAGACAACCATCTAATGTATGCAATAAATAAGACAAAGGTATGAAAAGAAAATGGTGCAAGGTGACAAATGAGTCACAGAGGCTCGTCGCAAATGAAGAGCTTTCAAAACTGTGGGGATAACCAGCAGACTTTGCAACCTGCATCATAAGCCATTACTGGTTTTATATGACATTTCTTGTGCTCAAGTGATTTGCTATGCACATTACAGATTAAATGTGACGCGCTACAAAATGTGGAGTGTGTGTGTAAGCCACTCTCAAGGGAAGGCTTGCTGTCAAGCAGCCCCATTTGTCCTGTGTGCTTTCCATCCACAGCAATCATTTCGAGTTGGCTCTTTGCAAACCAAGTTAACAAAATATAATGTCAGAAAACAGTTTTGTTGTTGAAAGCAGCCATTGTGCTGTGCTCGAAAACAGACTAAATCAAGCCATTCTGGGGCACGAGACTGTGCTGTATGACAAGCTAGAATGTAAATGAATGCATTCTGTCACCCCAAGGAGAGTCACAATGCCACTTGTATGGACTGCAGGCTTGGGTAGCATATCAGTACAGGCATCAAAAACGTGCCATATTAAAATGATTTTTTTGTTCTTGGTGGGCAACTAGGTTGTTCAAACCTTTTGTTTGCCTGAGCTTTCTAAAAGGTTATCAGCCTTACTCAGCAATTTACCAACATTGCCAGTTTTCTATCCAGATTAATGAGAGATGAATTTTGATGTTTTTTTTCTTTTTTTCTTAAAATGCTACATTTCAAGTGCAGACTAATAGGCTGTTTTTCCACAAAAGAACTCTTGAAAAAGAAAGCATGCTGTCTGTTTTGCAGTGAACATGGCATCTCAGAATTCAGTAGAAAATGCACAGTTATGTGACAGAGAATAGGGAATGTCCTCATGTCCACTTTGCACAATTGTCACCTTGTATGAAACAGAAGTCATTTATCATGAACCAGATATGTGTTTCTGGGCTTTTTGCTGGCTTGATTTCAGCATGGTAAATGTTTATGAAGACAAGTTTTCTTCTATCAGGGGAAATCCTTCTAATAAGTTTTTCTGTGTATTTAAAGGTGTAGGACTGAAATCTTCAGCAGATTCAGAGAACAAATAGTTAGGTTTTTCTGTGCATTTCAGATTTTCTAGTGCTTTTTTTAAACTCAGAAAGCAAAAGATGTGAAATTGTGTGGATACACTTTTGGTTAAATCAGGAGATTGTTCACTGATAGTTATTTAGATCATTAAGTTCTAAAATTTAATTTGAAAGATGTGTTTTTTCTTTTCTGCATACTGTGATGTAAAATCTAATTCTATAATTTACATTATCTATATCAAAAGGTTTGTAGTAACTGCTAAAGAGAAGTGATGTGTGAAAGTAAAGAAGGAAGTGTAGAGTTACTGGAGGAGATGAAAGAGCGAAAGACTTTGCGTGCGAATTTTTAATATCCTGTACAGTTCAGCTCAGTTCCTATATGTGAGTCTTTTTGAAAATGTCACCTTAACATGACACTACTTTCTTTTAATATGTATTTGAATCCTGTCTCGGCTGCCATTATTCAGCCCTTATGAAGTTGTTCATTCTTTATGCATTGAAACTTTTTCAGCGATTATTTTAGCCACGAGTCTCCTGCAGCACTCTCACTCAGGAGTGGAACCTTGCAGATGCAGCTGCAAGGGCTGTGTGGGAAAGAAGAGCATTTTGTTCTGGTGTTTGACTGTGGGAAACAAGGAGGTTCATCTCCAGCTTTGACTGGGGCAGAGATGCTGGAGCAGCAAAGCTTGGAGGTACCCTCCTAAAGCACTGTGATTTTTGAAAAGCAGGGTGTGCATGGCAGCGATGGCCAAGCCCAGCTGGTTTGCTCCACGGCTGCCCATGCAGATTTGCAATATAGGGTGGCAGGACATTTTCAGTTCGTGTAAGAAGGATGTTCCCTGTCCTTTTCACCGAGGTGATGAACCTCCTTGTGCTGTCTGGGTGGGGAATTTCGCTGGGCTGCCACCTCTGTGCTCTCTGACCTGCCCCAGCCCGCTGTCAAGGTCTGGATGGTGCCAGAAGTTGGAAAGGCTGCTTCTGCTGCCAGGAGCAGCCTTTCCAACTGAGCAGACGTGGGCAGGAGGAATGCTCTCTGTGTCTGAAGTACAGCTGGCACAGCTTGGTAATGGAATAAGGTCCTACTTTGCACAGAGTGCAGGATACACCACCAAATGAGGAGGTACCTGGCAATGTTTGTTTTCTTTGTAGATTGGGAAAATCTGATCTTTTTGTCAATGCTTTTTAGTCTGGATATCATGATTGAAAGCACTGCCAAGGCTCCTGTTGTCTATCTACACTAGTGCTACAACTGATGCTTCTCTTTCAGGGTATGGGGGGGTCAGCAATGGTGGATGCCTTTAGGGGGAAAACTAGTTCAAAAAAGAATATATAGTCAGATTTATAGGAATTTCATCTCCTAAAAGTTTACATTTCGTGGATTCTTATAGCAGTCTGCTAATGCATTTCCCTATTTACATTAAGAATTGCTTAGTGTTTGTTGTTTAAGGCAGCATGTATAAACAAGAAGTGTTCAGAGCACTGAAGCAGCTAATGTAAGAAAAAGAGGATATAAAACAAATAAATCTGGATAAAGTGGAAAAAAAATCAATGGGTCCCTCAATCAGTTGGGGGGGCGTCCCTTTAGCTACAAATATATACTGTCTTTTATAATAGACTTCTCTTTGCATGAAGCACTATTCACATTATGATAGCCTTTTCAAAAAAAATATGGCTTCCTGGCATGAGCATCAAGAATTGCTATGGCTGTCAGCATCTGTTCTTTTATTCTCATAATCATTTTTTCTGTCTAACATTAGAGGCCAAAAGGATTTTTAACTGTGGTGTAGCATTACATTGTAATTTTCCTACTACAATCAGTCTGGCAGTAAAATTTCTTTCAATGAGAACGTGAAGAAAGCAAGGTTGTTTGTATTAATCCAATGCAACAAACCTCTTCCTCCACAACACTGTTAGCAGAGAAAGCATTCATTTTGTAGAATGACACACAGATTTTATGTAAATAAGGGGCAGTTCCTTCAAAACAGATGTTTAACACTTAATGAAATTATTTTCATTAATCACCCAGAAAAATTATATTTCATTCTAAATAATTGCCTGATTGTGATTGACTTTTAAAATGCAGAAGTCTATGAGCAACATTTAAAAGAAAAAGCCCTCTTTGTGTGAGCTTTTCAAACAACTGCATACATCATTTGTGCTTTGTTTCTAGCACAGTCTCTGCCAGCATCTGTGTGAGCTTCACCAAGGAAGCATCACTGGGGTCTTTGGAAGCTATTCTGGCCAGCTCTGATCCTCTGCAAAGGCTTGTGGTGTCTGGTTGTGACACGCCAGGCAAGAGGCAGATTTTGCAGTTGAAGCCAGCACTGCCCTGAGCAATAAGGTCCAGGATCTGTTTTTAGTGCTTCAGTAGGATGACCAAGAGCAAGGAGGGGAAAAGCCTGCAGGGTGTAACCTGTGCTTTGGCTGAGGTGGGTGTCCAGATTGAGAGGCACTTTTCCTTCCTCCCCAGTGGTGGGAGGCTGGATCTGTTCCTCGTGAAGCAGGGGAGATGCAGAGTCTGAGATGGAAGCAAGTGGATTTGCTCTATCCCAGGTAGTGCTTTTGCTGCTGCAAGGGATCTCTGCTGGTGAAGTGATTGTTGGCAGGGGCCTCCTGCCCTCCTTTTGGTCTGGTGTGGATTACACCTGCCTCCAGCTTTGTCTCCAAATCATGGATATTTCTGGTGTCTGTCGCCAAGGCATCCTAGCAACTGTGACAAAAATAAAGGTGGGCGAGTGCAAAGCTTTTGCTAGAAAGTGGAAGAATTCAGAGAGGTTATAAAGACTTGTTCACTGCAATGCTTTCTGTCAGCTGAAATTGCTGAAATTCCAGCAAGCCACAGGCATAGAGCTGCCACTGCCTCAGCAGAGAGGAAGGGTGTTGAAATAACCACCCACAACCTGATGGGAGAGGTAAATTTATATTGTTTTATTAAGCAAACTGCATTTGCTCAGCAGAGTATTTAGTGACATCAATGGCGGTTCAAAAGACCCTAACAGTTTAAATGTTTCGTTGATTTATTATTATTGATATAATTCAAACATTTATTAGCAGAACAAGTAGATTTTCAGCCTTTCACAGAGGTTGCCTTGTGTACCTTCCTTTAGTCCCAGCTTACTCAGTGCTGTGTTAAATTGCCATAAAATGGCATTTCAGGCAAAAGAAGCATTTGATCAGTCTGCCTCTAACTGCTGCTGTTCTGCATATACTTTCTGTTTTGAACAATGGTAATCCTTTGTATTACACAATCCTCTTTTGAAAAAATAATCCTGGTGTTATATAAGTGATAAGTAATGTGTCCTTAATATATTTTTGTGGGTGGGAATATTTCATCACGAATACTTTGATCTGCATAACTATCAGTGAAAATGAGGGGGAATAACATAAAAATAAATGTCACACAATGTCATTAGGCGGCCAGTTGTTCAATCAGGCTATGAGAGTCCTTTTCCAGACCACAGGTTTCATTTAGTTTCAGATCACATTGCTAAATATTGCTGCATATTGCTGTGTCTCCCTTTCCATAAGCACCAATGTTTTCATCAGAGTTCACATCTCTGCTGTGGAAGAATTTTCAATAAAGTGTTCAGTAAGTTTAATTATTAAGACACAATATCTACACTTGGATTATGTCTATTTCCAAATCTGGAACTGTTCTTGAAGCAACATTTTGCTTTTTCTTATGCTTGCAGGATGCTAGGCTGTACTAACTCTGGATAACACCATCTGTGCATACAGAGAATTTTTGAATGCGTGATAGAACAACCTCAACAAATCCTTAAAGCAGTATTTTGGAGTTTTTTATCTTGCAAATCAAAATGTCAGAATGATGCTCTTCCAGCTTAGTAAGCCACTGGAAATTTATAAAACTTTAAAACCTGCTTAAGGTAAACAAACATGCAGCAGAGGTATTGTATCTTATTCTGTGCTAATCCTTCTTCTTGACTCTTCTTTGCCTTTAATTGTTGCACACAGAAACAGTCCCAAGTAGGAAATCCTTTATTTAAACAAATCCTGTGTTGTACTTTTGTCTTTTGGATTAGAAAAAAATTATTTCCTTTTCATTAGGGAAATCTGTCTTTGTTAGAATTATGAAGTCATTGCCATCTCATAAAAAGCCATATCTATTTTTTCACCCAGATGTGAAATGTCTTTGCTAGAGTGATGTTTCCATGCCAAAATGATAAATTTGTACAGGGTGTCATGCTATGTGATTGTATCATGCTGTTAGTTTCAATTTACAACAGCAGCTGGAAGAGCAGTCATCATTTCTGTCTACACTGTGTAGGACACAGAACAGGTCTGGAAGCTCATGGGTTAAGTGATTCAGAGATGCTCTTGGACTGGATGTGTGGGAATCCATTTATACTTTGAAATGCTTTAGAGTTGTAGTGTTGTTTCCCTTTTCTGAAAGCAGAACCTTGGAACAATAATGGTTATAAAAAGATCAGTTAACTGTCCAGAAAACTATTCAGCTTAAAGAAATTATGTTTTTGTTTTTAGAAAAGAGAGGATATGAACAAAACAACCTATTGGACCATAATGTAAAGTCCAGATTTGAAAGTTGTTTGCATGTTCATAAACAGTTAACGTTGCTTTTTCTTTTTCAAATGTCTGCCTTTGGTTAAAGAATGAGGACTGAGATGGGAGATGCAGTTTGTGCAGCTGACCAGGTTGTGCAGTGGGGCTACCCAAATGTCTTCTCTAATCTAATTATGATATGTTGTTGGGAGACAAACTGAAGGCCCTGGAGAAGCTCATCTGCAAATCCTGCTTGGTAACAGTCCTTGGATGGTGTCATAATCCTGCCTGCAGGATCCAAGTTGTGCACTTCTCTGGAAAGTCGTGCCTGGGATGCCGTTCTTCCTATGTTCCTCTCAGTTCCATTTCCATCTCAGAGCAGGAGGAACCCCCACCAGCTGCTGACCCTCACTGATAGTAGAGAGGGACAGGTCCAGGCTAACACAGCAGTTGTAACTCACCAAGTCCTTCAAAAGTCTGCAAACACAGCTCTGGGGGACAAAGATCCTTACAGCCAGCCAGTTGCCAGGGTGGACTTTGGAGATTGGAGGGATTCTGTGGATTTTATTTGGAGTTGGCGGTTCCAACACCTAATGATAGCCCAGTCTTGGAAAAGTCTGTGCTCTGGTAGTGATAAGATCTCATAGGTCTTAAGATTTCTGTAAATATGTGCTCTCACAGTCTCTTTGTGGGTCAGGTGAACAGTCTCTGGTTTTAGAAATTTGTCTGTTTGGAATGATTCATGGAAGGAAAAAGTCTTAAGATGTCAGTAACTTGAAAACACACAGGAAAAAGCAATGCTTTCCTTAGTGATGTCTCAGAGAAGGAGAAGGAAATGCTTTGTGGAACAGAATGGTCTCGTGTGGTTGCGCATACTTGGGTGTCAGGGGCCAGTAAATCCACTCTGAACTTTTCTTTAGATCTGACATTCCATGCAGATACTTCAATGAGTTTGTCTGGCTCTTTTTGCGTTTGCTTTAATAAAATTTTATTATTTTATCAATGCCTTCCCTCCCATCTACTATACATAACCTTTATTTTTAATACATAGAATAGTTTATTTATTCTAGTTTGAAAAGCTGTCACTTCTAGAAAGCATCTTCCTGTTGGAATCAGCACAAGGTCTTTACATGCTTTTTGCCATGAGAAAGCTGTCCCTGGTGGGGGGCTTCTGTCACTGAGAGAACTGAAAATATCCCACACCTTGGGATCATAACGCCAGGCTTAATGTGACTGTCTTGCTGATGGCTATCTGTCATACTTGATATGTGGAGTTCTCCTCTTTCCTGTCAGCCATTCAGCTACTGGAACACAGGCCAAAGCAATGGATCCACTCTGCATTTGCCCTTGGCTCTGGATGAGGTGAACTGTCAAATGTTCATCCTTGTTGATTTTGACCCGCAGCTGGACATTGCTGAGAGGCAGCCTACAAAATGTACCACAATATCTGCAGTTGCCCTTTCCAAATCCCTGTATTTCCAGGGCACACCGTGCTGTTCTTGTTCACAGTTTCTCAGCTGGGTGCACTGCCTCGTGTTCTGGGACACTGTGTTGGGAGCAGCATGCTGGGAGTATAGCTCCTCACAAAAAGCTATGAGGATCATCCAAACCTGTCCTATAAATTGAAACAGATTTTTCCATTCAAGTGCAAGAGGATATTCTGTGTCCAGGTCCTCCATTGCTTCTCCTATTATGGATTGACCTGGATGGATGCTGGACACTTGGTGCCCACGAAAGCTGCTCTGTAACTCCCCCTCATCATATGGACATATGGGAGAGAAAATATAAGGCTCGTGGGTCAAGGTAAGGGGAGAGAGATATTACTCACCAGTGACTGTCATGGGCAAAACAGACCTCAATTTTGTGAAAATTTGTTTAGTTTATTACCAATCAGATCTGAGAAGGATAGTGAGAAAATAAACACTAAATGTTAAACACCTTCCTCTCACCCTCCATTCTCTACCTCCCTCCCTTCAGAGGCACAGGGGGACACGGAGTGGGGGCTCAGGTCAGTTCATCACTTGCTAACTCTGCCACTCCTTTGTCTTCAGGGATAGTCCTATTCCTTTTTCACATTGCTTATCTCAAATTCCTCATGGCACACACTGGGTGCCAAAAAGGACTGTGCTGCATTGACTTTGGCTGGATGCCATGTGCCCACCAAATGGCTCCATCAGTCCCTTCCTCTGCAGGACAATGGAAAGGAGAAAGTAAGGTGGGAAAAATCTCATGGACAGTTTAATATAGCAAAGGCCATGTGTGGAAGCAAAAGAAAACAAGAGGCTTATTCCCTACTTCCCATCAACAGATGTTCAGCCTCTTCCCAGGAAGCAGGGCTTTAGTATGGGTAATGTTTCTCCAGAAGACAAACTTTTTTGTAGATAACAAATGCCTGCAGTCCCTTAGCTTTTCCACCTGAGCAGACACCATTTGGTGTGGACTGTCCCTGGAGTCAGTTTGGGTCACCTGTGCTGATCCATGGCTGGGGAGCCCAGGAGTGCCCGGTGTGCCGTGCCAGCCATGTGCTGGGAAGTCACTGCTGAGGATGGGCATAGCTGGAGAGGCACTGAGCTGACCAAACACTGGGCAGAGAACAGTCTCCTCTGGAGAATACTGCTTTTGTCAGTCTGGATAGGAAATGCTTGAACTTTCACAGCATCTTCTTCTAAGTTGCTGCTATAAATTCTCTTGTTTTAGTTAAGCTGTCAGGCAGCCCTGGGAGTTAAGTAATTAAATTGCATTTAGCTGCTAAGGTAAACTTTAGTGAGCTTAGTGTTCTTTAATGTAGCTTTTTGATTGGGGGACTTTTAGAACTGAAAGTCTGGAGTCAAAAGGCTGGGCTCTATTCTGTTTTGGGGGAAGATTTCTTATGTTGGAGGATTGCAGCCAAGACTTCTGAGCATCTTAGGGGAGGGTGTGCCTCTCCATCTGCCATGCTGTCTTTCTGTGAGGGTGACAGACCATTAAGGACCTGCTTTGCAAGGTTCCAAAATGTCTTAGTCTTTAGGGTGTTCCTGAGATCATCTCTTAAAATAAAAGCCAGCATAGGTTTTGAAGAATTCAGCAGTTAAATATTAAGTGTCAAAAAAAGACACACCTGGACATGGAAACAATTTCTGTTCAGGCTCTGTGTGAAGTGTATTAGGACAATAGCAGTTGAAGACAACAAGGTGCCAGTTCTACTGTGCCAGGTAGAATGGTTAGTGAAATTTTGACTTAGAAACAGCTATTGGTTTTGTCTTTCAGACACAAAAAATGTGGAGATTTTTTTGGTTTTTGGAAAGAAAAAGCCAGAAGAAATGTGGGAAAAAAATTACCCAGTTCAAATTCTCTGAGAGGGCAGCCATGCAGGTAACAGATTTGGCATTAGATGCATCTGGGAGATGAAAATGAAAGATGGGAGTCGGCTCTCTATTACTTGTATAGAACTGACAGAGTTTTAGTGTTTTGTTTTCAGCAGATAAAATGTATGAAACCTTGGAACAGGCAAATGGTACCAACTCAAATAGCTAAAAAAGATATTTTTACCTGTAATTTGTAGTAAACATGAGAATGTATCTGGTTTCTAGCCAATAAACATGGAATAATTATTGCATTAACGATAGAAGGTTTCTCTTTTTATGCTAGAGGTTCCTTCTCCAATTACATTTGGGTAACATAATTTAATAGGCAATAAGTTAGTATTTGCACATGAAGACATTTAAGATGTTTAAAACATTTAAGAAGCATTTATTTCATACTTTCCCCTCCATTAAAGGCTTTTCTAAGCTTTTAGGTTCTCAGTATGTTTTAATTTAAACCACTTGTGGAATCTTTCCCACATCTGCTCATCAGGATATTTTTAACAAACTATTAGAAATACACCATGTGTCCTTATAAAAGTTCTCATTGTCTGCCTGGCGAGCAGAGGTGAGGACAGTGGTGCTCCCACTAGGTGGGCAGCATCCTGTCACGTTTTTAAGAACTAGCACACTCATGTTTTCTTCTGTGAGAAAGCACAATTCTCCAAAAGCCTCGGGAACCTGTTGAGAGCCAGCCCATCTGGAGCAGACTATCTCGGGAGATACTGCCTCTTACAGCTCCCCTGGGATCATCATCCCAGCAGTTGGCACAAGAGCCCATCCTTGGGAAACACTGGCTTTTATTTTTGCCCAGAGGGTGATGGGATCAGTGCCTGCAGGGCTGGAAGCCTTGGAGCACCCCTGTGCCATGGCCCAGCCGACTGCCTGCCCCCCATCAGCCCTCTGCTGAGAGGGAGGCGGGACAGGGTGAGCAGGGAGCTTGGGATTGCCACTCAGGGACTGGATTTAAGGGCAGTCCAGGCTATGTGTGCTTGGGAATATTTAGTGCTGAAATGCTTTAAAAAGTCTGAAAATAGTTACAAGTGACTTTTGCTTGTATGTGGGACTTTTCTCACAATTCTGGAGCTGCCTTTGGAGCAGTGACTGTGCCTTTGAGCAGGTCTGCTGGTGCCTGAGTGCAAGGGATGAGTTGTGTCCCTTCTGCTGAGTTACCACTATGTGCAGGTGCTGCTGATGCAGGGTGCTGTTCTGAGCTTGCATTGCACCATGCCAGGAGTAATGAACCAGAACACAGCTCTGGTTTTTGGGTTCCCTCCCATCCTAAAAGTGTAATGGATATAGAGAGCGCCAGAATGTGCTGCAGGAGCATTCAGACCTATGTGGTACATGTGGTTTTTCCTTTCTGTACGTTTCTCCTTTTCCGGATGTTTCTTTAAGATGCCTCCATTGACTGTCAACAGATGTGTATGAAGGAGTTTGTTGCCTTTTTTCTACAAGAAATGTGACAGTTCAGTGATGCAAAGGCCTATGCAGATTACAATGTAATTGATTCTGAAGGTTGTCTGAACCTTGCCTTGTCACAATGCTTGCCCAGTTTCTCATCCTTAAATTGAACTTAAATGTTCCTTCGGTGTCAGGTTCTTACTCTACTAAGAGTTTCTGTTTCAAAACAAACTGTTCATAATTCAGAATACTCTGTCAGCACTTCTAGGAATAAATTTGGCTTTTTTTTTTAATAAGCCAGTGACAATATTTTTTCTTTTGCCTTCAAAAGCTGTAATTAGATGTTTCACTTAGTAGCCATTTATTCATGATGATTCTAGTTTATTATTTAATGTTTTTGAATGATATATATCAGCCTATGAAGGGCAAGAGAGTGATAAAAACACTGAATTATTTTTAAACAAATCCTTATTAGAAAAATAAATAATACAGATGATTCTTCATGTGGTGATGGTTCTGCATGTGGTGTTAGAACAAGGGGGAGTGGCTTTGAAGTGAAAGTAGGCTTAGAATGGACATGGGGGAGAAATTTTTTACTGTCAGGGTGGTGAGGCACTGGAACAGGTTTCCAGAGAAGTTGTGGATGCCCCATTCCTGCTCAAAGCCAGGCTGAACAAGGTTTTGGACAATTTGGTCTAGAGGAAGGTGTCCCTGCCCAGAGGGAAAAAAAAGGGTTTGAAGGTGGCAGCATTTCAAAATTGCTTAAACCCCTCCCTTTAAAATCATTCTTGACTCTTTAGGGTCTGAACCTTTTGGGTGGGAGGATAATGGGTTATTGACCTTCAATAAATTACTTTAAATAAATTATTATTCATTGTAAATTATTTCACAGATTACTATTAAAAGCGTAATACAATCCCAAATTGTTAACATTTAACATACTAGTGCTCTTCAGTTATGAAAAATAGTGACAGTAGATGGAAGAAAACCTAGAAACTGAGATTTAAGTTAAAAATATGATATGGATGGAATGCTGTGCAATACCGTAATAAGAAAAACACTAATTTAAATATGTCCTAATTTTCCTTCTACTCTGTCATTTCAGGCTAGAGTTATCAGTATCTTTCTATTAACATGACTGGACCATTACTGAAGGTGTCTCTTACTTTAAAATTCTGGGAGCATAATGTTTTTTCTGGGAAGAATCATAAAATGCCTGAGCAACTCCCCCTCTCCTCCCTCTCTCAAATTGTTTGGTCTAAATAAGATTCAGGTTCCACTAAAGATACTTTTTTAAATTTCAAATAGGGGGAGAGACATTCTTTGTATTTTGCTCTGGCAGGCAATATTTAGATATCAAAGAGAGTGAGGCACTTGAGCCTTTTTAAATTATTCAGGGCTGCCATATATTTTACATGAGAAGATTTTCTTGTATATCTTGATTAAGCATAGGAAACTGGTGTCATACAGTAGGCATTCATTTGGAGAATTCCAGTTCCTAAGAAATGAGTGTGGTGTGTGTATATATATAGGTTATAAATTAATAGCCATTTTTTTATATGATGTAATTAATTTAAGGGGGACTTGAAACCATTATTTTTCATGATTGATTACAGGCTGAATTTTCTAGTATCATAAACATCAGCTAAGGTATGTGAGCAGGACCAGGAGCTGGACTTGATGATCCCTTCCAACTCAGCATATTCTCTGATTCTGTGTGACAACTGTCTGCAGAGAAATATTATGTGTAAAACTATCAGGAAAAATATCTGTTGTCTATTTCAATTAAGAAAATTTTACAGAAGTATCTCTGTTTAACTCTGTTTCAACTTTTTTCCTCATGGAAAACAGTTTGAGTCAAACTTTGTTTTGTTGAGGGAAAATTCACTTGGTTTTCATCTTTACCAATGAAGTAAAAATTACAATAGTAATCCTAGTGCATAAAAGCCCTGGATTCAAAGATATAAAATATGATAACAGAAAACTAATATAATTAATTAATGTGTTTGTTGATGACATACAGGTGTTCCACATATGCCCTTGCTAGGCAGCAGTAGGCATATTCATTATGAGACACTTCAGTAATGCCTGCAGACTCATGACACTGTGATAAATACATTTAGAATTTTTTGACCTGTAACACGAATAGAAATATTTATTCAAAAACAAACCCCAACAAAAGTTGTAAAGAACTTTTGAACCCCAACTGTAAAGAAAGGTCAGATTACTTCTCAAGACTCAGCTTCTTTTTTTTCTCCCTTTTAATCTTTGAGAGAAATTCAGTAGCTCTTTAATGTGTAAAAACCTGATATTTATTTTTCTCTTTTCTGAAAAGCTCCCGGATCTGTTTATTTTTTACAAATTAACAATTTTATAAAGGTACACTTGTACAAATAAGCTTTTTCACACTGTGCTTCTGCAATAGGTGTGGAATCCTCTGGCTAAGAGTTTCAGCCTCTCCAATTCCCCCAGAACATGGCTGAAGCATCATTACCTGGCAGGCTTGCTAAAATCTCACTGTTATTACCACTCATCATGGGTGCACTCTAATGTCTATCTCCAGAATAAAGCAGAATAAAACAGGTGGCATCCCACTGCTATGAAAAAGAAGGGTTTCATTATGAATCATTCTCAAATCACCAAGTTAAATTTAGAGTCTTTGGATTTCATCAATGTCAGAAATTTAATCCTACTGGTAGAGTGGAAAATAGAATTGATTTGCATCTAAAAATATTCAGAGTAACCTTATTTACAAAGCGATCCAACTTGTGTAGATATACTTCTAAATGTGTGTGTGTGCCTGCTTATAGACATCTGAGCAGCTGCTACCTTATTTCTAGCATGAGCAGTAAAATAAATAACCTTTAAATAGTCTACATATTTGGGTAATGAACCATAACTGAACATGGAAATCACAGGTTACTGTCTTTGTCTATTTACTGTGATTCCTCAAAATATTTTTGTGCCAGCAGGGCTGCCTGGCTCTGTCCCATTGCTGTGAAGCATGGGATAAAGTCTCTGGAAATGGTGCCACTGCATGTGAAAACACTGCTCACTTCACCTTTTTGCTGTCTAGTTGCAGCATTTTCTCTGTAAATAAAGTAAAGCCAGAATTAAATTAAGTGAAACAACTGCAGGTATTACTCCTTAGCAGAGCATTTCTTGGGAAAATATCACTGCCTTACTCCAGAATATATAATTTTCTTTTACAAACTGTGATCCTTTGGTGCGATGTGTACATTTTAAAAGAAATATATTACCAGAAGTGTGGTACAGTGGTTGTCCAGTTCAGGAAACCTGAATTCCACACTTTGCTGACAGTCAATAAAATACTGTGTTACACCAAGGAAATAGATTTCTCAGTGTTTTGTCAATACTTTGGACTTGACAAAAACTGAGACATGTGTGTTCCTTTCCCTTTGCCTTCAGGGGAATAATCCTCCATCTCCTGCTATTCAAACACCGGCAAGAAAACATGCTGCTTTGCCAGTGTTTTAATCTGTCCACCTTGAATATTTCTTCACAAATTGATTTTATTGTTTCTGTGGAGAGGAAAAAAAAAAAATCTCACCCAACCAACACAGTTGTAGCCAGTACAAAATCTGTGCATAGTCCAGAGAAGCAAAATGTTCTCACTAGGACATGCTGGAAGAAATCCTGGCTTTATATAAATTAGTGGGCGTTGTGCCACTTACTTCAGTTGGAGCAGGCTTTTTCTCAGCATGTGCCATTTAAAGAATTCTGAAAAATTCTGACCAATTTTGGTGGACCAGATGGTTGTGTTTCAACCTCTGATGGTACAAAAGTAATTCATTTAACTTTTTGGCACAAGGGCTGCACCTTTTCAAACTCACAAATAATGTTTGGAAGTAAAACTTGAACTATTATGATAAAATGAGAAAACTGGATTAATACAGCCACATAATGATGTTAAATTGGAAATTAGCACACACTTCAGAGAACAACTATTCATAGTGACAGGTTTTCTTTCCTAGTACCATTTTATTTGCAATTGATGGGAAAATCAAATCAGAAAATTGTCTTATGGCTTAACTTCTTTAGTATTTCCAACATTCATTAAAAAAAATTAAAATACATGGATTGTGAAATGATCCCAGTTGTTTGACTGCAGTTGATTTAGAAAATAAAATTTGGTACTGAAACAACACATAAGGAATTTAGGTCAGTATTGAGGAATGCTCAGAACACATATAAACACTCTTTAAAGCATGTAACAGCTTTTAATTAGATTACCTTTTCAGCATTTATTTTTAATTTCATTGCTGCAGAAGGGCTGGTATTCTAATCTAACATAATGTGCAAGAGTTGTTGGTTTTAACTGTAATCTTCTTGTGAAAATAAGACACGTGTACAACACTTGTTTCAGATTCCTTGCCAAGTGCCAGAAATACAACCTTAGCAAATTACTACAGGGCCATTGTTGAATTGCCCTTTCCCACGGGAAAAAAAAAAGGCAGTAATTAACTTAATGCAATTTAGCTTAATTAAATTAAATATTAAAAAGTTTTATGTGGTGCTGGAGCACAGAGTGGGTTATAAAGGTGATTTCCAGATGGGCAGGGAAAGAGAGCCCCTTCCCACTTCCACAGAGATGTGCTGCTGGGGGTGCTGGGGTGTCAGAAGTCAGTTTCTCTGCAGAGACTCACTTCAGTAAAATACTTAAAAGGGAAATTGGGTGGTTTCATCAAAAAACTCCACAGGACTACATAGAAGCCTTCCTATTTAGGTTAGGTTTCACACCTTTGATGTTGTTTTGTTAAAATGGATGTAAACATGTACTTACTTTGTGCAAGGACAGACTAGTTTGAAAACAATGTAAAATGTGCCCTGTGCTCTGCTCAGTATGTGAAAATCACAAAGGAGCTGAGCTGATAGTGATGTACATCACTTAACTGGGGCATGCTTAATAAGAAAATCTGCTTAATTGGGCTGTCTTCCAGAGAAGATGTTTAGGCTAAGACCAAATGGAAATGACTGCTGCTTAAAAGGAACATTATGAACTACAACAAAAATTTCATCTAAATGAGGGTGCATTTGGCTAAGGACATTGTATAGCAATAATTAAGTGGATATTTAAATTGATATGAAATATAGGTGTCTTTTTAAAATAGAAATAGACCAATAAAGATTATGCCTTCCTGTAACTGCCCTTACAATTTGTGGGGTTATATAAAAGGCATCATAAACCAGTAATGGCCAGCAACTAAATGAATCCTAAACATTCCCTGTTTCTGTTTTGTTGTCCTGGTCTGCATTCATTTGCTTACAAGGCTACACTTACAGATGATTTTTAGACAATGACAATCATTGCATCTCTAAATGTGATGCTTTGATCCTTGTTTTTATGTCCTAGAATGCCTTAGAGCTTTCATCCAGTTCTGCTCTGGTGGAGATTTAGCAATTTGTTTCAGTAGCAACAAATGTAAAATAATACATAGATGGGTGAACAAGTATCACTGCAAGTCTTGTGTTGGGCTTCTGTTCAGATCTGACACTTTTGATTCAAATTGGATACTTGCAATCTACATAAATCTGTCTCCTGAGATGTATTTTCTAAATGCATCTTACAAATGCATCTGTCTTGGTGACAGGATCCTTTCCAGCTTCTTGGGAGGCTTGTTTTAAACTGTGCTGTATCCTCTGTGTTGAACATTGTTTGTCTTTTGTGTGTTACAATTTTCCCCAAGGCACTGATGTCTCTGAGCAGCAACCTGTATCCTTGTATCTGCACCTCTTATTTGGGAATGAAATTCTGTGGGCTTCATCCTCATTCTGGGGCACAGGATTTGGATGTCTTTCTTATTCTTAATGTTTGATTTGATTCTCATCAAAGGTAGTACAGACTTTCAAGAATTAGAGGAGGGGTTTCTATATGTGTTAGCTAGCATGAGAGATTTCCTTAGGCAGGCAAACAAAGTGTGATCTGTGCCACAGCTGACTTGGGAAACACAGCACAGGGGTTCAGTGGAAGAGAGGCTGGGCAGCAGCACTGGCGTGCTGTGCTGATATTGCCTAGAATGGGGTCCTACTCTGCCACACTGAGGAATTCCTCCTGTATCCATGATATCCTCTTAGATCTGGCTGCAGAAGTGGTGAGATTGGAGACTAGATGTCTTTCCTTGAAGAAAAGATTGATTTGTGGTATAAAATTTTAGTATGCTTTTTTGTCTTTAATATTTTCATTCAAATAACAAATCCCAGATTTTCCTGATTTATAGAAGGAAAGAATTACAAAGAAGTAGTGTTAGAACTAAATTTAGATGCTACTGCTTGTCCACATCAATCTTACAGCATGTTTTGGGTGCTTGCAGCTGTGGCCAGGGAGAACCTGCAGCTGTTTGCCACTGGCCCTATGGAAAGAACAGAACACATGGACTGGGTCTGTGCACCAAGTGAAGGGAAACAGGCTGCAGGATTTAATGCCCTTTTGCTCTTCTGCTGCTCAACAGCCAGATGAGCTGCTCCTTGCACTTGCAGGAACCTAAGGCTCTTGGAGGGAGTGGGAGGACAGGGACTGCCATGTGTGAGTGCTTCCAGGGCTGTGGCCTTTCCAAGTCCTCCCCTTTGGACCTGGCTCCTCTGGATAGCAACTGCTGTGCAGGGTCATGTATTTTCCATGGACTGCCTGCAGAACCACATTTTTACTTATATTTCAATGTGGTAAATTACCTGCATTTTACAATGGTATTTAGCCAGGGTGTCTTTCTAAAGTGTCATGGTTCAAAAGGAAGTAGGAAGTTGTGCTTGGTAAGTTAGGGCCTGAGAAAAGATGGTCTGACCTTTCATCCAGAGAAAAGGAAAATGGTGGTAACATCTACTCCTAAGCAACATCCAAAATTAAAAAAATTAAGGAAGATGAAGAGCACATGGGATGAGAGTTCAGCTTTGTCACAACAGCTGGCATCATAGTTTATGTGCTTATGTTTTAACTGATATTTCTATTTCCAATTCTTGTTTTCTAGCCATAAGAAATATTAAGACCTACTTCACTCTGGATGTGAAAAACTCTGTTTTATTTGCTCATGAGCCGTACTTTCAAGTGGTCTGGAGACAGCAATCTCCCAAAACAGAGAACAGCTGATATTCTTTCTAACTGAAGTGTAGGGACCTCAATGACATCTAAGGACTGAGCTCTGTGAAGTGAGGATGCAAAAACTGGTTTGTGCCCCTCACCAAATGTATAGAAAGAAATGTGTTAGTTAAAGGTTATTGCCTCCAGCACTAGTCAGTAAAATCAGGGTCTGGCTTCATCTGGATGATCTGAAATCTCTAAATGTTTCTGTCGAGTTTTTATTTTTTAGGCCAGTGTAGCTGTCAGAGAGTTGTGTTTTCCTGCTCCAAATGTATGTGGGTGTATGGGAATATGTAATGCAATTAATTACCCAGAGTGGATGACATTTCTTTTCTTTACAGGGTTGAAATAGAAGTCAATTATCACTTTAAAATAGCTTGCCTTTCTAGCCTTCAAACAAATAGAGAAGAATATAGAATTTGCATTACTGTACCCTGTGAAATTCTTTCTCCTGTATGCATTTGCTCTCTTTCATGTTATTACAGCAAATAACAGAGTGTTATAGGGAGTGATATACTGGCTGATATAGAGCCCCAGGAGATGGGAAAAGCCTACTTTTGCCCAGCCAGTTCTGCAGGAGGAGTTAAGAATCCTATGGCTTAGCCTAGATGGTAAGGGAAGAACAGAAAAACTGTCTGAATAAATTACTTTGAGACTCAAAATAAGTGTCAGAACAAGACTAAGCCTTAAACGTTCTACAGTGCAGCAAGTACCTGCAGAATATGAATTGTTAAGCAGTAAATGGTAAAAGAATGAAAACAGAGAGGTCAGCTGCAGAAGGGTTTCTCTTCCTGCTCACAAAAGTGTTTTGTTGCTGCATACAGAGAAGTTTTAGCTTTTTGCCACACTATAATACTGTCATCATGAGCCACTGCTTTGCCACTCTTGTAGTTTTTGCCAAGAAAATAACATGGTTTTATTCAAAGTAGTTTGGATTACTAGTGGGTTGATTTAGAGTGCTACTCAAATTCCAGCTTTGCTAAAGAATGTTTATACTTGTATTTTCTGACTGATTCATTTGTTTGTTTGTTTGTTTTCAATTTTCATATATTTTCAATACACAACTTTCATGGTGCTATGTAGAAGTAATTTGGCATTTTACCTTCCTTAGCCTTCGAGTTGCAGTCCACTCCTGTGATGGGCAATTATGACATGCATTTTTTTCATGAACTCATCTCACTCCAGTTTTGAAACTGGTTACAAATATTTTGCTGCCATATATTGTGCATTTTCCCCCACATATTCTTACAGTTTTATATCTTGGAGGGGTGTGTGTGGAGGGCAGGGAGTTTTGTGGAGTTGACTTTTTCCCCATGACCAGGAGATACATACTAGTTCTCATGCAAGCTGCCCATTATCTTAAATTAACTTTTCTCTTACAGCTTCTACCTCTCTGATGTGTTTCTAGAAGCTCTCTGCCATTCCCTGTTTGCTTTAGTTTCACCACTTTGCAGAGTCTGGGGTTTCTGTGCCGTTGTCCCACTGTGTGGTGCAGAACAGACACACACACAAAGATTTTGGCTGGCAGGGAGGTATCCTGTTCCAGAAGCCAGAGCAGCAGCTCTGTGCCTCAGCTGACAAGCCTTCCTCAAAACATATGGCCATGCTAATGTATCTCCTTGTAGGATGGGAGAGGATGCCTTCGTGTAGGAGACACAGCAGCAACATAAGGATGTGCTCTCCTAAAAGTAATTAGGCTGCTAATGTGAGGATTAGATTTGCTTCCTTTCTTGCTGTCTCACCTTTTAAATGCTTAGATGCATCATAGCTAGTAATCCTTTCCTGCAATTTAAGGATTAGTGGTGTGGCCAGGTTGGAGTTTCATAACTGACTCTGGACTGCCACTCACCTGGATGGTGTGCTCAGCAGATGTGTTGGGAAAACACGGCAGCTGAACTGCCACCAAAATCTGAAGATAAATGCTGTATGTGCTTGCTGCTCATGACAACATATGTAAGCAGAACATCTTTAGCTACCACAAGATCACTCTGTTCCCTTCCAAAGCAGTGGCTTGTGCCACTTGTGTGCTGACACCCACTCAACAAGGAATCTGTTCTCTGGCATTTGATTTTTATTTCTTTCTCTTTTAAAATATAGTGTCTGTCACTTGAGAAGGTGTCCTGTCAATGGCTGTTTCAACACAGATTAACAAATAAAACTCTCTCAACTAAAAGGCCCTGCTTAAATGAGAGCTGGTGTTTGATCCAGGGTTTTGGTTCATCCCTAATTTCTGGATCCCAGTTTTTCAATTTCCCTCCCTCTCCTTGGGGTGTTCAGCCTCTGTCCATAGTAGATGTAGCTGAAAATTTCCTGTAGTTTATTCATAGGGACAGCAGAAATGCATCAAATATGCTAACCTCATGATATTTAGAACCCTGAGATTAAATGAAAATGTATTATTCTTTTAAAGGGTTGTTCATTGTACCAGACATGGGTTCAGCTTGGTTTGCTCAGAGACTTTACAGATACCACGGGTAATGTGCAAAGTGTACTTGCTCAAGAATGCAAATGAGAATGGAATTGGATGCATGAAAATCAAATAGACCTGCATAACCAGCTCACTGCTTGAAAAATTGCACAGCTTTTTTTAATGCAGAGTTCCCTTACTGCTCTTTGCCCAGCCGTGGTACAGCAACCTCTCAGACCTCGAAAGGCTTCAGTAGCCCAGAGAAGTCTGACTTGTTTTTCTCTGCAGCACAGTAGATTGCTTTATATAGAAAAGCACAAATCTGTCACTTCAGAGTTACATGCTGTTATATGAAGACTTACTACGGAAGTATTTTTAAAAGAATTTTCGAAAGTGACAGAGCTGCAATAGAGTATTTTAAGGTGCTGTTATCAAATGCTAAATAACATGTCTCTGTGTCCAGCAGGCTGTGATGAGGCAGGTAATCAGGACAGTAATGGGCATTCCATTTTTCAAATTGTTTGTACGGGGCAAAAATTGGTAATATTGTGAAACAACAACAGTTTCATTGAAAAGTCTGAAGTGCTGACACAGGCATTAAAAAGTGCTGTGGTTCACTGGCTCATGAGCAAAGCATCTCAGTATTGCTAAACATGCCTTACATTCCTTTACTTGCTGTCATCAATGTTCTTTGGCCACAGACACCACCAGAAGCCTATTGCTCAGGGACCACTATTTGGGAACACTGTTATGTCTTAGAAAAGGAGATGTTAGTAAGTGACTCAAGATGAAGATAGGTTTGTGACTACTGACATTTGCTAGGTGTTGGAATAGGAACAGAATGATGTATAAAGAAAAAATATTACACCTAAAATGTATTCTTCTCCATACTGTCAGCAGAAAGTGGTGTGCAAGTTTTCAATTTTAATGAATCAATCAAATTAATAGTTTGCCAGTAAGCAAAAATCCTTATCATCATGCTAAGGTGTGACAATCCAGGTGTAAAATTTCTTCTGATATCTTCTGGTCAAGTAGTTAAGTTCAATATTACTAAAAAACCTTACTGTTTTTTCTTATTTTCCTTATATTCAATTTGTTTGTTTTTTGGTGTTAGCCATCAGGGTACTTAAAATTCCTCCTTTAGAGTAACAGATAATTATTTTAAATAAGCATTTATTTTCATAATATCAAACAGTATGTAGATGGTTGAAAATATTGGGTGGAACTCTTAGGAAATGCAGTTTTTGTCCCACTCTCCCTCCAAAATTAATACTGCTGTGAGACAAGGCTTTAGCTGTATGGTTTTACAGCCTAGAGAATAGATGTTATTCTTTTTTCTTAGAACTGAAAATCTTCATAGCATAGAGATAATAAAAAATTCATCACCTTAATGAAAAACATTGTTTTCTCTGTTATTCACTGAAATGGAGCCATTAACGATACCTGTTCTGGTTTTATTTGCATGATGCTCTGGTAGAATTGCAGCTTCCTGACTTGTATAAAATATTTGATTTTACCCAGGAGGACCTCCTGAGTCTTAGGTGATAGTTAATATGGCAGAAGAAAGTATAGATGCCCCTAGAAATGGTTTATTGTTGAAATGTCCAGGCTTCTTGTGCAAAATAATGTATTTATAGCATTGAAGGCATCTAAGGTGGCATTCTAGTACCCTTTTAATATTTAATGTTAAAGGGTTAAGTTTGTTGGTCTAATTCTGTCTTGATAATGGATCCTTCAGACACCAGAGGGTCAGAGGGTTATTTCTCCTCTGTACTTCTGAAGTATAAAAGAGAAATAACAGGCTGAAGGCTATACCCATGAGAAGGTCTGGCAACTTCCCTACAAGGCAGCAAAGCCTTGTAGTGGAGGCCAATATCTCTCTTGTCCTTATATCTAAGTTGTAATAAATTGGAACAATTTTTTGTGATGTTTTAGCTATTGTTTAGGTGTTCTGGTTGTTTAGCCCAGCTAATCTGAAGCAAATGTCCTCAATTTTTCTGACCTCAGGAGTTTTGGGACAGTACCTAAGTTCCTTTTATGCTTAGCTAGGTACTGGGGACCACAAGAATTTTATCCACATGCCTTGCTTTTTGTGCTGCCTTGACTGCTGTCCTGCCTTCCTGCCTCTGTCATGTCACACACCCTGATCCCCCCAGGTCCTGCCAGGTCCTGCCCTTAGCATCCAGCATCTCACACTAGCAGAGTTATGCCACAGCAATGAACTTCTCATCCAGAGGTGCCACACAGAGGTGCATAAGGTCCCTGTTCTCACAGCAGCTTTCCAGGTGATCCTGTCACCTATTAAACAGCGTTTTGCAGCAGCTGCCAACGTCACATCTCAGGGTCTGGGGAGAATTGTCGGCCACGATCTTCTTAGGAAAACCATGCAAGGAAAAGCATGCCAGTGCCTTGTAGTGTCACTAATTTTGGTTAACTCTCTGCTAGGCTCCATGGAAGCTGAAAGGAGCTGGATCCTCCCTACATCTGGCACAGCACACAAGTCAGCTTGGCCCAAAGATGTTTCTATGTCACATTTCCTGCAGTGTTATCTCAGATGTGACGGAATAAGGAAGGACTCTGTTCTTGTCCAAGCTGTGCAAGGTCACATCAGGAATGAAGACAGTAGGACAGTTTATTTCAGTTGCAGGGAGAACTGACTTTATCATAAGAAGATTTAGAGGAACCCACAAATACTCCCTTAACTGTTTACATGCTATCTTTTCCCCTTCGGTAATTCCAATTACAGAACACAGTAACTTGACAAGTATGTGACATGCAGTTTAAAACGGTTTTAAATGCACCAGCCACTTAGGGCTCTCCTTATCTGATCTAGCTCAATCCAAATCCTTTCTGGGAGCAGCACAACCCACACTGCAGTGCAGTGAGAGAGGCAGGCTGGAAGCTGCTGTGAGAGCAGATGGTTCAGTGGGCCGCAACTGATTTGTAGCTCATGGGAGCATGAAGTATTTATTGCACTCAGGAGCTATTCTTGTTTAAATACCCTTACATATTGTCTTTAAGTGCTGCTATTCCTATTTTGTTTCCAGTAAAGGAGATGAACGTGCTTGTGCTAAATCCTTCCCATTGTAAATACATTTGGAGATTTCTGCCTGAAGAGCTGTTTCCAGGTACCCCTGTCATGATGGCTAAAATTAATTCAGGGTGAGGTGACAGAAGTATCTTGCTACTGGCCTAAATAAGGAACATTGATAATATCTCCTTCCTGCCAAGATGAGCTTGTAACCTCTGGAGATGAAGGCAACAGAAACTCTTGGGAAAGGTTTTGAATGAAAAATTTAATTACTCTTTCTTAAAACTGAAAATAAGTAAAAATTAAAACACTTATGGAAACAGTTGAATGGTAGGTATTTTAGCAACAGTGTTTGGGAAAAATTCAGCTCAGAAAGCAGAGTTCATCTATTATGGGCAGATACAAAACTTTTTACCTTTAATGTCATGTTTCTTGCCCTTGACCTTCCCTTCCCCACCAGTTTTCAGGAGTCAGTTTTCAAAATGAAATAGAGATCTAAGTTGGAGTGTTTAAAAACAAACTGTGTCTGAACACTGGGTGCAAGTCTCAAACAAGTTTTATTTCCTCCTAGAAGTCTGTCTGTTTCTGTCCTGATCGGTCTGTAGTTAATTTAGCACAAACTGTCGTGACAAGAAGGCTTTGTACAACTTTCGTTGTCCTGGTTGACCTTTTCACCCAACCTGTTCTGTCCTGAGGATTAATTTGAACTGTTTCAGAAGAAGCTGGCTGCTCACTCATGGGGAATTAAATCCAGGCAACAGGGAGGGGGTTTCTCCTTTTTTTAAATGCTGGAGGAATGGAAAGTCTACTTGCTCTAGAGTCCAGATTTCAAATGTTGTAAGAGGCATGACATGATGTCATGGCTCCTTCTACTGCCTTCACAAAAGAAATAGCTAAAGCCACATTCCTTTTCCATATCTGTAGATCATAGTTTGTGAACATTCATTTAGGATTTACTAGTCCTGCATAGTAATTAGGGTACTGCTGAAGATATTCTCCCGAGGGAGCATCAACAGTTGCCTCCTCAAGCTTCTCCTAATGTGTAAGTGGATCTGTGCATGGACTACGCTGGAGCAGAGAGCTCTCAGCAGAGCTGTCTCCCAACATTGCTTTATACTCTGGTATTTAGATGTGCTTCCAGACCTTTTTCAGACTCTAGTTGATATGCAAAATATTTTAATGGTGTTTTGCTACCAAGATCATAGTTAAAATGTTGTTCTCATGTAACTGTTCAAGAATAATGATTTTTGTGTGGACAGCTCTGCAGGCAAACACTCAGAACAAGCAGATCTGAAAAATGTAATAATTCTTGCTAGAGTGGATTCTGTGAGTGAGTGATACACGAGTAGCATGCTGAATAATGAGGAAAAAACAAGTACATTTAAACCAAGTACTCTTAAAACCAGTGCTCTTGATGCTAGAGCCCTACTTTACTCAGGTCGCTAGGGATTTGTGTGATGTACCTCTGGACAGTACTGCAGAGATTTTCACTGCCTAGATATTAAGGCTCCCGTCTGTTCTTTTAAAACCCAGCTCCTGACCTGCACATTCTTGTTGTGTTCCCTTCACTGTGTCCATGAAACAGCTCATTTCTTTTCCTCACTCTTATTTTAAATAGCAGAACAAGTCCATAATTACATAAGGCTTTTTTTATTTGCTTTGTGTGTTCTATGGTTCCTGGTTTGGAGGCAAGGCAGGAAAACATTTTGAAAAGTAGAATGTTCTTGATTTCCTCTCTAGGCTCCACCCTTCTTGTCCTATGGCTTGTTGCCATCTCTGTGCTGAAGGTTGCCTACCCTTTGGATCATACTCCAGTGAAGGGGAGGCATTGAGTCTGCCAGTTTTGAGGTGAGCAGCTGGTGAGGGAAAAAGAGAATGGACTCAGTCAGTGAAGGGAAGATTGAACAATGACCATTTGTTAAAATAGGCAAAAATTTGCTTACATTATAATGACTTAGGTTTAGGAGTCACAGCTATTTGTTTGTGTGTTACTACCCTCAATCGCAGTTATTCCATTTCACTCCAGATGGCATCTATAATTTGTATTTTAGCAAAGTAAAACAATAAAAAATGTCTAACAAGACTAGTCTTAGACAAGGGAAGCCATTTGTTTGTAGCTTGCCGACATCTGAGATTTGTTCAGAGTTTAGTGGATTTACAATTCTAAATCTTACTTGCCCATAGGATCCAAATAGCTGCTTCCAAATTAAAATTCTCTGCAAAGCTACAGTAATTTGGTGAGAAAGAATCTATCACAGCCTGTTATTGTTGAATAGAGGTGATAACACCTCCTCTGCAGTTTTGCATGTTCCCTTTGTTTGTGTGGTGAAATTTCCAAAATTAAGTGGCTAATTCTGGCAAGGAGACAAAGCTTTTCTTGCACAAGGAACTTGAGCCAAAGTAATCTGGCTGCAACTGAATTCTTTGGAAATATGCAGGTTGCATTTGGAGAGTATTTGACTGCTTCCTTAATGCATTTGGTTACTGCAATCCCTTGGGACAAGTCTCCAGGGGCAAGAAAGCTTTCTAAAGCACTTCTTCAAAGTTCTGTCTCCATTAATAACTTCATGCCTGGAGAAGATATTCCATACAACCAGGAGGATGCAATTTATAAATTAAAGACACCTAAGGGAACAGTCTCTCATTCCGTTAAAAGCTACAACTGTGAACCTTGCTTATGTGAATATTTTGATTGATTTCTCTTCTATGACAATTTCTGGAAGCATTTGAGAGATTGTTTTTTAGGTTTTTTTAATCAACAAAAGGCTTAAACTAATCACTCATGCTACTAAGACATAAATATAGCTCTCACAATTTAACTACTGCAATGGACTTGCTCAACCCAGTCCCTACCAGGACTGTGTGAGTACATTAATACCTGTACATACATCTTTGCATTTCTTCCCTTTTGATACAGGTTGAGTTGTTAGTGAAAAAGCTTGTAATTTGTGTATAGACCCTGAGCATGTCAGAGAGGGATTTTTTTTGTGCTGTTATAATTAGCTAGGTCTTGCTCTCAGGGCTGCAGGGTCTAAGATAGGATTTGTCACCTGAGGATCTGCCTCATGCAGAATCACCAATTTTCTTCAAATCAGAAGTCTTGATATGATGCAGGTTCAAGATATGTTTGTGATGTTTAACCCTTGTATGCTATCAATAATCAATATATCAAAATATCAATACCCCTTTTCACAGGTATACTTAAACCATGGCAGGTGATCTCCCTGTGAGGAATTAAAAACCTTTATCGGGTACTGAAGATGAATTTAGAGCAAAGTGGTCATTTAGTGGTGATTGGCTTTGAGTGAAATAAAACACTTGACCTCTGTAGGAAGAAACTTTACTCATAAAGTCACAGAATGGATCAGGTGAGGAGCCACCACAGTGTGTCATGTGGTCCAACCCCCCTGCCTCAAGCAGGGTCATCCTAGAGCACAGAGCATAGGATTGTGTCCAGACCGTTCCCAAGTATCTCCAGTGAGGGAGACTCCACAGCCTCTCTGGACAATCTGTTCCTGTGCTTGGTCACCCTTTACTGTAAAGAAATTCTTCCTCTTCTGGTGGAACTTCCTGTGCATCAGTTTCTGCCCACTGCCTCTTGTGCTACTGCCAACACCAAGAAGAGCCTGGATCCCTCCTCTGGTACCCTCCCTGCAGACACTTACAGGCATTGATGGGTTCCCTTCTCAGTCATCTCCCTTTCAGGGTGAACAGGCCCAGCTCCCTCAGCCTTTCCTCACAAGAGAGATGTTCCAATCCCTCACTCATTTTTGTTGCCCTCCACTGGACCTGCTCCAGGAGCTCCATGTCTCTCCTGCCCTGAGGAGCCCAGAGCTGGGCACAGTGCTCCTCATGTGGCCTCACCAGGGCTGAGTAGAGGGGCAGGATCCCCTCCCTCAGCCTGCTGGCAATGTCCTTCCTAATGCCCCCAGGACACCATTGGCCTTCTCATCCCCATGGGCACACTGCTGGCTCGTGGACAGTTTGTTGTCCACCAGAACCCCCAGGTCCTTCCCTGGACAGCTGCTTTCCAGCAGGTCAATCCCAGCCTGTGGTGGTGCATGGGGTCACTCCTCCCCAGGTGCAGGACCCTGCACTTGCCTTTGCTGGATTTCCTCCCTGCCCATGTCTCCAGCCTGGCCAGGCCCTTCTGAAGGGCTGCACAGCTCTCTGGGGTATTGGCTGCTCCTCCCAGCTTGGGGTCACCACCAAACTTGCTGAGGAGGCATCTGGCCCTTCATCCAAGTCATTGATGGATAGCTTGGGGAACACCAGTAGTGACAGGCATTCAACTAGACCCTGTGTGACAGATTAGCTGGCAAGAAAGTTTTGTCTTTGTAATATAATTGAAAAATCAATTGTTTTCTTGATCAAAATGTAATTCAGTGAAGTGTCCTCTTTTGCTAGGAAATCTATTAATTTAATAGCATGAAACAGATGTCTATAGAAATGTACTAAGCTTCTGTTCCAGTTAATCTAAGAGCTATTAAATTTAAGTAAGTCTGGCACCTTCTTCCAATTCCTTGTATTCTAGGTATTTACCTATTAAAGTGCAACATAAATGCCTAAGAAGTCTAGAAGGAATATGCTGGTATTTACCTGGAAGAGATGCATCCCAGCATTTTTGATAAAATAATGTCTTCAGTCACTGTGGAATGATTTGTTGGTTATGTTCGGGTCTTGGACGACAGGAGATGGCATATTATAGCTTTTGGAGTACTCAGGAGGATGTCTGGAAGGAGGGTCACATAAGAACTGTGAAATGAGTTGCTGTAATAAATGGAGAAGTCCCAGACATCTTCAGAGTAGGGCAAATCCGGCTGCCATTGCCTGTGTCATGCTCATTTTGTGAAAAAAGAACTTTCAAGCCTTCTAGATTTCAAGCCTTCTTTTTTATAGTATGGGAAAGGTTAGTACTGTCTAGTTGGGTAGAGGGAATTGTGATAATTTTGTTTGGATTGAGCCAGCCAGGAGCACCTTTCCTGCCCATGACTATCACACTGAAGCAAACCCACTGGTTCCACTCATACCAAACCAGGGAAATATTTTCACAATTTTACAGAATATAGCAGAATTTAATGTGAAGTATTTTGACTCCAAAGGAAATCTATGCAGTAGACTGTGTTGGATGAATCCAATTCTGTAATCTTTAGTTTTGACGTGACCCAGGTTATAGAATTTGTCAGTGGGAATGTACAAAGCTTTTTATATAAACTAAGAATTTGGCTTTTTTTCCTGCTTTATTTCCTTCCTCTTTTTTTTATTTCCTTTTTCTAACAGGATTATCTGGTTTATTGTACAGCAAGCTGTGGACCAATACTTAGGCTTTTACTTCTAAGTGGTAAATGGACACACTGACTGATGGGGGAAAAAACATATTTTTGTTAATTGTGATCAAATCTATTCTTTAAACTGCCTCTGTTGCTAGTGAAGCTTAGAATTTTTCAGATTTGTTCATTTTTTGTTTCAAACAAATGAACTTTTGTACCTCTCAAGCTATCTTTTGGTAACATTTTGTGTATTTTCCAACATTCACTCCTTCTAGCATAGGGAATAATTTTTTTAATATCAAGCGCAGATGGACTTATCAAAGACTTGAAGTTGTATTTGCCTTAGGCATGCATGCTAGACTGGTTATTTAGGCTCCTTGAACCTAGACCAAAGATGGAACAAGCTGGAAATGTTCATTCCATGCTTTTATGTAAATTTTCCTTCTATTCTGAGATCCTGGCAGCAATATTCTGGGACCAAAATTTCTGGTAGTATTTTGGTACTTCTTGGAAACTGAAATAGGGCATGAAAGATCTTGTGAAAGCTTCTTAGACATTTTATTTAAAAATAGCTGTTGAAAAGAGCATTCCCAATTATAGCCAAATGATTCATCTGCTGGCAGTGGGGTATCAGCACTGGTGTTCTATCTGCTCACCTGCTTTTGTTGCCATAGCAGGTCCCCATGTTCCCTGCTGTTGGTATACACGTGCAGCCTCTGTAGCTGGCACTCAGGTCACTTTAGTTTTCCCTCCTAGCCCACTTGTTTGTACTTCCTATGAAGTTCTCTCCAATCTACCTGCTCACATCAGCTGGATTTCTTCATTCCTAGTGAGCGTCATGGTCATTCCAGCATCATTGAGAAATTATTTGTCACTGGGCAATATCTGAAATACTGAAGTGAAAGCATGCAGGAAGTAATTGAAACAGTTTTTATTTTCTGATGTCACAACATACCACTATCACAAACACTAAACCTTCTAAACACCTGGAAAAATGGTTTGTAACTGGGTCCTTTTTAGTGCTCAGTATCACTTTCATTTGTCCATACTTACCTCGCTATCAGAAGAGGGGGAGAATTAAGAGAAAAAAATACAAGGTCAGTGCACTGTAAGTCTTATGGGAGTTGGGATCTCTGGGTTTAAAAGGGCACAACTAAAAGTGAATCTACATTTGGAATAATTCCTTGGTGGTGAAGAACCTTTTGTCTGTCAATAACAAACAGTGGTGGGTTGACCTCGGGCAGCTGCCCACCCAGCTACTCTCTCCCTCCTTCTTGATAGTTCAGAGGGAGAAAATACCACTTCCCAACCCAGCCCCTTCTTCTCAGGCTCATCTCATACACAAACAGACATCAAATACACATTTCAAAAAACTCAAGTTTTTTTTTGTCTTGGTGCCTAATTACACAAAAATCATCCTGATATAACAACAAAATAAGCACTTGTTGCACAGCATGCTCTGCAGGATGTGCCCCAAGTATGCAAAGGTGGAGCCTGCAACTGAGCTGATGGTGGGCTTTTCCAGGTTCTCTGAGCTCTACCAGGAGAACCTGCTCCTCCAGAGAAGCTGTGGTCTTGGTTTGTTGTGTTGCTGGAAATGCCTGGTAGTCCACACATATCCATGGAAGTACCACAGCAGTCTTTTTTTCCATCTCCTCTCCTCTCCCTTCGGGGCATGCTACTTGAATGGGTTTTCTTCAAATTTCTGCCCATTTTCCTCCTCTCAACACCTTCTTACCAAGAGAAAGTGAGCAGATTTAAGTGTCTCTGCTAATGGCAGTTGACATAATTACCTCCTACCATCTCATTGGAAGAGGTGCCTTTTTAAGGATGTTGATGAAAAGGATGAGAAACGTAAAATTGATCCATAGGCTTGTGACAACTTCTTAATGCTGGGATAACAGTTCCAAAGACATGTTGGATGTTTCTCAAACTCAGAAAAAGATTTAATGCTTATCCAGAAGAGTATGCAAACCGTATCATTAGAGCAACAACAGCCTAGAGAATTAAAAGCATAGGAGAGCTTCCTAATCCATACATCTCTTCGCGTGGAGAGAGAAGGTTTCCAGGTAAGTGAAAACATCTGCAGGAGTGAAACCTTATTCAGTGTCCCAAAAATGCAAAAGACAAAGATAAATGCTCACTGCTGTTGTTGTTCTGTACTTTCACAGCTATCTCTCATTTACTTAATACATTTTCTGTCACACTGGAAGTGCTGATGGCCCAACCAGCCATACCTGGAAAGGGAGACCTGAACTGCTTTAAAATGTCACTGACTTGATAGGATGTGTGGTGTTCACAGCAAACTTAGTCCAGGAGATTTTCCTGATAATTTTTTATAATATGGGGATAATTTGTGATTAGAAAAAGCATCCAGTTAGAATCCTTTAAATGCTGTGGTATAAATCCTATTAATAAGTTCATATTAAAGCAAAGAACTCATTTTACAACTGGTTGCTTTTTAAAATGTCCTTTGCATCTAATGTATATTTCTTTTTATAAGAATAGCTTCTGCATAAAATGCATTTTCCAATTTGAAAATAAACAGAGTAAAGATATTCATATCTTGCTTCACTTTGCCAGGAGACAGAACAATTTAAGTGAAGGAACAGCATGACGCGGAATAATAAGCAGCACACATTCATCTTTTCTAGAACTGAAATTGTAGCCCACTACAATTACCAAAAGATAACTTTTGGAATAACTATATAAAATTCTACATGCATTTTCTTGAGATTAAAAAAGATGTAGCAGGAAGGCCTTGCATTTTGGGGAGGAGGAAGAAGCTTTTAAAATTATTTCTTATTTATTCTGTTGTTTAATTCAACAAAACCATAAATGCTAAACTGGCCTTTTTCAAATGTTTTCCAAGATATGCCCCTGAATAGGTGATGTGGGAAAAAAAGAGAAAATTTCAAGCAGAGCTGTCATTTCTTTCGAGTCAATATTTGATATTTGAATAGATACTAATTAGTTTTAACCTGTGTAAAAGGTCTCTTGCCCTATCAACTGTTTTATTTAATTCTGCTGACTAGAGCTGGGGAGCTTTTTATTTATATTTTGGTAAGATTACATTGTGAAATGCAAGTAAAAAATTCTTTGCTGTTTGAAGGTTTCTTTAATATATTGTAAAAACCCAAGGACTGGTTATGTGTATATGCTTGAGGGGGTGAATAGATGTATTTTTGCATGCATGTATGTTTTACAGTTTTTTGTTTTACTTATCACCAGTAGTAAAAGGTTTAGGAACTTTGCTGCTGATAAGGGGCAGTTCTCAGTGTCAAGTGGAGAGATATTAATGTGCTTTCTGAAAAAGTTATATATTTTATTCATGGAAGTGTCATGGAATTGAAAGAAATATTGTTCCATGGTACTTGGTGTGGGTCATTTCAAGAAGAGAGTAAACTAGCGAGTAATGGTTTAAGTAATTTTTTTACTTCCTTTGAGTCTTTTGATTTTGTCATAGTTTTACAGAACTGTTTTTTCACAAACACCCATGCAATTTTTCTTTCACTACATGCAGTGCTTTATTAAAGGAACACAACAAACATTGAAAGTCCTAAGAAAAAATATATATCCTTGTATTTCATAGAAGACTGTCAGACTTTAGTACAGCAAATTATTTCCTTTCCTTATCCCTTCCCATCTCTTGATATTTAGTACATCTCATATTTTAAATCTTTAGGATAACCAGAAACAATTAGGGAAACTATTGGTCCTCAGCACTTCATTTTCTACCTTCTCTCTTTTTATATGTGAGGGAGAAAATAGAGAAGGTTACAAGCTCTTCAGGAATGGAACTATTGATTTATCACTAAGTGATATTAATATCATCTAGACAACGTAGCTTTTTGCATATAGATGTCTTGCAGGGATAGGGGGCCAAGTGTCTGTGCAATCTCAATTTTTGATTTCCAGGTAACAGCACTACAAGAGAGGAGAGAAGCACAGACCCTTCAGTGCCTAAGCAATGATACATCAGTATGAGAGAAGCAAATGTGAACTTTATGTGACAAGAACTGAAACACCTGTCAGGATGAGATACTGGGCTGCCAGTAACCATCAACCACAGGTTCAGAGGCAAATTGTCATATTAGGGCAGACTAGCTGGAACAAGCTGGAAAAATACAATACTTCAGTTGCTTGTCTTGCTAGCTGGAAAACAAATTGTTATGTGTACAGTAATGGCAGCTTAGGCCATTTGTCAGGTGAAATCATTGCGTGCAGCTGGAACAACACTCAGCTGAGTTCTTTTGTTTTGTTAGCATGATGATGATGGCAGTGCAATGCTCCCTCCGTAATTTCTCTCTACATAGAATTAAAAGAGCAGCAGATCACTCACAGAACTGCTGGCCCCAAAGAATTGTCCAGCAGGGATTCATTTGGCTAACTTTTCTAGTCACATCATCTCTTCTGCTCTGCCAAAAAACCCTCACCTTTTCCCCCCACAAAAATCTTTCCCTTTGGATTTCTTTCCCTCAGAAATGATGTTTACAACCTCATTGGGAGATCTTGCAGTCACCATGTCCTGTCTCATTTCAGTGTTCTTTAAAAGAGTGCTGTCCTCTTGAGGACATTGAGATACCTGTAGTTACTGGAAAAATTTCAAGTAACCAAATTTTTTGTTCTAGGCACTGCAGAAGTCTCTGTCAAATGCCATACCCTTGAGCTCACAGAACTTGGATCTGGTACTTTGGATCTGTGATCCTTATTTCATGTAGCAGCAGCTTTACCCATGTGCAAGAGGCATTTTCCTTGCCTGACTTCATGCCAGCAGATGCCCTTTTTTCCTGGCTTTTGCCAGCAGCCTTTGCCTCCTGTGTCGTCCATGTGAATGGTTTGGGGAGCAGCTGCAGCCACAGGTGAAAGGTGAGGGATCTGGGCTGAAAGGACAGAGCCCCAAAACTGCTCTTGCTGGCATTGTGTGGGGCATAGGGTCTGTCCCTCGGTGGGGCTGGCAGAGCTGGGTGTTACTGAGCAGAGTTTCTGTTTGTGTTTGACCCCCATCTTCCCCAGGATGGTGCTGCATGCCACAGGTTGGACCTTGGTGGTTTGCATTAACAGCCTTGCATCATTTATCAGCTTAGATACAATTACTATTTCTGTCTTCCTAAAGCTAGCAAGATGTTTTTTTACATCTGTTAAATGCTTCACTTCAGGCAAGCCTTGGATGAAACAAAGAGATCAGGTAGGGTTCCCACTCTTAATTATTGAACTGTGACCTCATTTGTCCTCAGAAGCTTCTGCTTTTTGCCACCCATGACCTGTAGTGGTTGAGACAAACACACAAAGCCTGTCAAGAGGAATCTGCAATGACATCAGGATGGATACTCTTGTGTTTACTGCCCACTGGTGCATGGCACTGCTGACTAGAAGACTTTTTACCTATACAGAATGTTGGGTTCAAGCTTCTCTAGTTACCCAAAGATGAGGTCACTCTGTTCATTAATGATTTATGATTATATAGTGCCTTTCTTCAGAGAACCTCCAAGGCAGTGGCAAGTTTATATCTGCATGAGTGAGTGCCTGAAACAAACTGTCAGTGATTTCTCCACAGACTGAGGACCTGAAATAAAATTTCCTTTTCTCTATACTCTTGGGTACACAGTAGGGTTAGGCATCATTACTCCACGAGGCATTTGCTGCCTGTGCACTTTGTGATATGACATTCCCCAAACAGGCATTTCTTAGGCTTTTCCATTCCCTTTTTATTTTTCTTTCAAGTTCATTTGACTGAAGTTTTTTTTTTTTTTTTTTTTTTTTTTTACTTTTAAAGTAACTTTTACTATGGTACAGCAGGATCCTATTCCACAAACAATTTTACAGCCTCATTTAAGTCAGCCTGTAGCACAGAATTCAATTTGTATCAAGTAATGGGAGTGGAAACTGGTCACATAATATTGCAAATAATTTTTCTAGCCATGTCTGGAAATAGTGTGGTTATATAGTCAGGAATGACACATAACCATAGAACGGTGTTTTGAATTACACATTTAGTGGACAAAAAGTAACCGGAGGATTTTGCCATCATAAATTAATCTTGCAGTGTTTGGTGACCCGTATTATCATTTAAGGTACTGAAAAGAAAAAGGCAATGTTTTTTCCCCCTAAGCATTAGAGGTTATACTTGGCACAATAAACAGAGAAGGAAAACCATAGATTTTGCTGGTGAAATAAAGGCATGGTAATAGATGATATTTTGTCTTTCAGAGTGCATTAGGAGCATTTGTAATTGAAGATGCTTGTGGTACCTGAGAAAGAACACGATATGTTGTTTTAAAAGAATGTGATTTATTGTTTTTGTTGTTTTTAAAAATAAAAAACTATGTCTTCTTAATGCAGTGTTGCATATAAAGTGTGTGGGAAAGAAACCAAGGCACAGGGAGAGCCTGGGTTTCCATTAATTCCTCGGCAATTTACACCTAAATTCTGCCAGTCTAAGTACAACTGACACACAATAAAGTGCACTTCGATTCCCACTTGTGCAAGCTCTGGTTCTCTTTTGTTAGTATTTTGGTACTTCTTGGAAACTGAAATAGAGCATGAAAGATCTTGTGTCCCTATGGCTAGGGACAGGTTGAGGTTAGCCAAGCATGATCAGAGAGCAGGATGGGATGGTCTGACAGAGAAGCTCTCTCTAACGCCCTACAACACAGGCAAAGCTTTCATTTGGTTCAGTTCTTTTTCAGTGTCAGTGAAGGTAAAAGTGCAGCGTGCCCTGGCTGTGCTGCAGGGCTGTGGTGCATTGGCCATTGCAAAGATGCACCCACCCATTGCCATGAAGCTCTCCTGAGCCCAAGAGTTTCCCCTTTTCCATGCCTTATTAGCAGGGATATCATGCAGGTCAAACAGCCCCATTTACCCGTCTGGATGTCTCCCAGTGTCTTTGATGCAGCTTTGAGGCTGACCTGTGCTCATATAATTGACCTTCCCTGCCCCTGCCTGGGCTGGAGAGAAGAGAGGGAGCACAGAGGTGAACAGGGCACAGAAGGGGTGGTCAGTCCTGCCAAATCTGCATTTTTCATATTAAGATCTGACAGGTTTTTCTAACAAGACTATTTCTACCCTGTAGTTTGGGAGATCAAAGCTTCCTTTTTACCCAGTCTTTTGCTTGCATTTGGATTTTATCTCTATAACCTTGACTGGATAGATGAGTTTTTAATGGTGTCAACATGACCCAGGGAAATTACAATGTCAACAGCAATTGTTCTGCAGGTCTGTTAATCCAGTTTCATCCTATTTGCTTATGTTGTTGTTTGGCTAGTGATAAATAGGGTTGTACTTAAAAAAAAAAAAAAAAGGAAAGTTTTCAATTATTTGTTTCCTAATCGTGGGGATTACTTTCCTGGTTCTTTCCCTTCCATTTTCACAGAATCACGGACTGTCTGAGTTTGAGAGGCACCTCTGGAAGCCATGTGGTCCAACCTGCTCAAGCAGGCTCAGCTAGAGCTTGTTGTCCAGGACTCTGTGACTTTGGGCTTTGAATATCTCCAAAGGATGGCGATTGCACAACCTCTCTGGGCACCCTGTGTCAGTGTTTAGTTGCTCTGACAGTTAAAAAGTGTCTCCTGATGTTCAGAGGGACCTCCTGTGTTTCAGTTTCTGCCCATTGCCCCTTGTGCTGTCACTGGATATCACTGGGTAGAGCGAGGTCTTCCTTGCAGCCTTCACATCATTCTACCTTGTTGCCCTTGTGTGTATTGCTCAGACATACAGGCTTGCAGAACACAGCTGATAGTCAGCTCAGACCTTTTTCAGAGGTTTTTGGTCATTTTTTTTCCTTCTTTATTTTCTTTCCTGGGTTTGCAGCTCAGAAGAGGATTCCTTGCAATGCATGGCTGAAAATAAGGGTGTAAAGAGATTTGGGAGAATTCTCCACTCCCACCTCTGCCACTTCTACCTCTAGTGAAAACTGTGAGCAGAACATTTTTACTGCTCGTTTTTCCATCAAGCAGCTGTATGAATTAAATGACATTTTGTGATACCCTGGAGTTCTAGGACACAATACATATCAATCATAATAGGTAGGTTAAGTTACCAAAGCTCTTTTTATCCCAGAATTCATGTGCTCCTTTTTGAGGTATTATTTATTAAACATTATTTTTATATTTTCTGTTATTTGCAGTTCTTTTAATTACTAGTTCAGAATGTTTAGCTTCTTACTTATCTCTCTTGAAAACATGTGAGTTTAATTTTGCCTGAGAAGTGAGCATATATTTTGCCCACCATGTTTGGGAACTTTTGTCTACATATAGAGTAAAAACATAATTTGCTACTGTATTTGGAGGGATGGATAGGAAAGGTATATTTGGTGGTGTCCTGGTAGCCCCTTTTGACTCCTATATATGTTTTGGTTAAGAAATGTGTAACTTGCAGAAACCTAATAAAGGGCAGGCCAGATGATAACTGCTAGCTTTATTTTTTTCCTTTAATGAGTTGTGTTATTTGTAGTGAGGGGATTTATTCCCTTTAAACACTCCAAACCTCTGATTTTGGGAAGGAAGTAATAATGTAAGTAATAAACTTACTCTGCTATTCTAAAGCTCTGTGTGTATGTGTGCACATGTATGTTTGGGAATTGTGCTACTGCAGGGACTGGAGGGTCAAACCCAAGTCTGGCACCATGATAAAGTGTTAATCTGATCTAATATGATCTCTGCAGTTTATTTCCTCAGCTTTGAGCAGTTGTGGATACTAATGATGCACTATCAAAGACAGCAATCCAAAGTAATGGATTTGTTCTATGTGTAACACAGAACAAGTTCAGTATCTGGTACAGAGAAATTAAGGTTATAGTGGCCACCAAAGAAGTACGTCAGTGTTCTTTTGGTTTAGGGTTTAATTTAAAGCTAAACCTTGGTATCAAAAATATACTATAACTTGCTAGTAAAACAGCTTGTAGTACTAACTTCTTTCCTAAAAGAAGTGTTTTACTGAATTGTACTGCTTTTCCTACTTCATAGAGAGCCTCTCCTATGAGGACAGGCTGAGGGAGCTGGGGCTGTTAAGCCTGGAAAAGAGAAGGCTCCAGGGAGACTTTAGAGCACCTTCCAGTACCTAAAGGTGGCCTGCAAGAGACCTGGGGGGGACTTATTACGAGGACATGTAGTGACAGGACAAGGGGGAATGGCTTTAGGATGAAAGAGGGGAGGTTTAGGTTGGCTATTGGAAAGAAAGCCTTCACTACGAAGGAGGTGAGGCGTGGAAAGAAGCTGCCCAGAAAAGCTGTGGATGCTCCAGCCCTGGGAGTGTTCACATCCGGGTTGGATGGGGCTCTGAGCCACCTGGCCTAGTGGAAGGTGGCCCTGCCCCTGCCCATGGCATCCAGTTGGAACTCAATGATCTTAGATCCCTTCTGATCCAAACCATAAACCATATGGTTTTAGGATTCGGAGCTAACTACTCACTGTAAGCTTTTATCAGTAAGTAGTCTGGAAAACACAAACTGTATGTTTTGACTGATATTCTACATATTTTAACTGTGTACTAAATGCATTAATTTTAGGTGTTATTAAAATTAATTTGAGGATCAAAATTTTAAAATGTGCTAGCCCTGTTTCTAGTGCAGAGTGATCTACTGTGTTCTAAAGAAACCATTTAAGTCATAGAGGGTTCTTCTTATTCATGATATGAAACACTGAGTCATAATTTTCAGTATTTTAACAGGCAGGTATCTCTACACTTTTGCTTTTTTCAGGAGTTGCTGTTGGTTTTCTCGGTCTGATAATAATTTTATTCTTTAAATCACAGGCTTCCTTTGCATTAAAAAAATTGTTCTATGAGTAATATTGATTTAATTTACCTGTGATATGCTGAACATATTTCCTTTTGGACTGTTACTCAGTTATCCTGAGAAGCTGAAACATGGTTTTAGAAGAAGGGGGACTTAATAAGCAGAGAGAAAATATCTAGGGGGTCCTTTAGTGGACAAATATTTGATGGTTTGCCATGCTTAATTGTCTACTAGTCTTGTGCTGTGTGGTGAAATTGCAGCCATGTGGACTAGGTACAAGAACAGCTATTGTCTGAGATACTGAAAATAGACCACGTGATCAATTTGCCACTTGTAACTCTAGCCTTACAGTAGCTATTTTCAGGGACTTGCTTTATAATGGCTTTCTCTGTTCTAAAGTTTTGTACTATTATTATGTGTTGAGGTAAAGTATAGATTGTGAAAAGATAAAACTCACAATGGAGAGGTCTGTGTTCTCAAACAAAAGCTGAGGCTACTTTTTGCTTCCTGATTTCTACTCTGCTCAGAATTGCATAGGTCTGGCATCATTGCTTCTATCAGGTACTTATTACTGTGAGATACAGTAGTTCTCCCTAAGTATATGCAGAATGGGCATTTGCTTAGCTTTCTGTGTTGGAAATATGTATTTCTAATGCTGCATTCGAATTTATGGCTGCATTGGAAAAGGTATAGAATAGTTTCCTGAAAGAATCTTTCAGGATCCAAATATTCCATGCTGGCTTGTCTTCAGGAATTTCCTTTTCATTGAAATGTTTCCCAATCCATCTGTCTTCATATCTTCCCCTGGGAATTAAAAGAGTGTTAGTAAATAGAAGGAATACCTTTTCTGTTTGTCGATTAGTGCCAGGGCATCTCCTTGTATGCATCTTGAGCTTAGTGATTTACACTGACTGTGTTTTAAATTTCTTTTTCTTGCACCTTGAACAATGAAGGTCTGTTTTATCCCCAGGAGTTCAAAGTGCTTTGAATTCTGATTTTTGAGAACAATAAGCTAATTCAGAAGTTGTCCCATTGCTCCCATGCTTCCAGACCTCACCCAGAAGAATGAAAACTGGCTCTCCATAATGGACTGGTAGATTTGCTGGTTCCCTTGGGATGCAGGCAAGGCACCAGACCTGAAGTCTCTCAGTTACAGCAGGATCCTTATTGCAGGTGCATGAACTCCTGGTTTCTGTGATGCTATAGCCACTGCCATAAGTCACTGAGGTGCAGAAAGAGCAGGGAAACCTGTGAAATGGGCACCCTGAGAGATGTTCTCTGCTCTGCCTTAACAGCACCATGTCAGCAGGGCAGGGACACGAGAGGCTGTGTCAGGCATTTCAGGTGCAAGGAGGATTTAAAGCTGTGAACTAACAGAGATCTTTGCACTGGCAGGTGATTACTGGGGGATGCTTTCTGGTGACAAAGGAAATGTATTCCTACCTGTTTTGCCACAACCACCTTGACCTGATGCAGGCCACAAACTTTCCATGCTCAAACCATTGCGCATCCTATTGTCAATGCTGCATCTGGTGCCCAGAAAAAAGAGGGTAGTGCTGAGTCTGCATGTGAAAATTAGATTAGAGGTTGATGTGCATATATGAGATTTTCACATCTGAAGTTCCCAGTTACACAAAAGCACCAGTTTGAGTTCTTCAAATTCTGTCATGTGCATTAGGAGTACCTTTATTTATTTATTTATTTTTAGAATTGGTGTGGCAAGCTCAGGATGTTTTCATATTGCTTTTTCATCTCTTGTTCACACCTTCAAGACATTCTGAATATTATGAGTGGTGCAGAGTCAACTGAGTGCTAATTTCTCATTTCTCTGCTTAAATAGGCTGCTTTGTTCAGGCACCTTTGCTAGCAAAAGTGCAATTCTAGATAATCTGTCTTGGCAGCCTGAGAGCCTTCACCAACATTTGGTCCTTGAACTTCAGCAGTAAAAACTTAATGCTTGCAAGCAGTTTGATTTGATTACCAAGAACCAAATACACACTTACCCTTGTCTTGTCAAATGGGGCATGATTTAGCCTATGCACTAATTACATTATTACAACAAAATACTCTTATTTGTGACTGCCTAAGGATTTAAGGATGAATGAATATAGCAAATACTATTTAATAACTGATAGAGTCTATGAATAGGATAGTTGCTACAAATTCCCTGTCTGATCCTTCTAGTTATATGTAAAAAGAAGCATAGACATCCCTGAAAAGAGTAAAAAAAAAATGGAGGAAATTTTTGAACAATACAAGGTCAAAATGGCAAAATTACAGTTAAATTTTTCAAAGTAAAACTGGAAACTAGTAAACCAGAAGAAAAAAATCTGTTAAAAATCTAGCTGCTTTGTTCACTTTTGCAGGTTGTTTTTACCTGTTTATTTTTTTTTTCTGTTTTGTAGTGTATTCAAATAGATTACTTAAAGGTTTTTTGCAGTAGATATGTTTTTAATTTAAAAAAGGCATTTAGGGGTTTTTTTTGCCAGAAAAAAAAGTGAAAACTTATTTCTACACGCTCTAGTAGAGGGAAAACCAAAGATATTAGAGGCTCACATTTTAGTTTTTAGAAGTTATCATTTTTTCATTTTAAGACAGTCATATATGGCATTTTTATTTCAGCCAAACTACAGTAAAACCAGTGACATATTTTTCTTGAGATATAATTGATTTAGAACTGCACGATGTGACTGGAAGGAAAAATAAAAAAGTGCTGCCATTTCACTAGTTAGAAAGAGGAAAGAAAGACCATTTTGTATGAAAGTCTCAGAGGGAAATCCAAAGCTAATGAAAAATTTCTCAGGTTGCAATATCTTTTTTTTCTTTCTTTCTCTTTTGTTTTTTCATTTTATACTGCAGACATCTCAAACCATTTACAAGAGATGTAGCAGACAGGAATTGCTCAGCTTATAAGCACCCTTCAAAAGAGTGAAAATGCAAAACCATCACTCTTAGGTTTGCCTAGAAAAGTTGAACTAAAGTTCTTTCTTTTCCATTTATACCTAGGCAGTCTGGGAGGAGAATGTTAACCACTGGTCCCTAACAGCATATCCTGACTTCTGATCACTTGTATTAAAGAAAAACACCCATTTCAGAGAGAGTGCAAGACTGCGTGGAAGTAGAAAATATACCACCCCTCACCTTAAAAAAGGTAAGAAAGGTTTTCCTGCTGATGCTTTAACAATGGAAGTGGGGTCTTCATTTAACAATTCATTATGTTAAAGGCAGAAGTGAAAAGTTAAATAACTGAACCCTAAAATATTCATTTAACCTGCACGTTCTAAATTAGAAAAATGGATTCTTTTTGTTTTAAAAGGGAGAATGTAACGCATGTGTTCCTGAGCTTAATACTATTTGTTTTGTAGCTTTTGTGTGTATTGTGGAAAAAAAAAATAGTATGTAAACCAGAAAATATAATCTTTCATGTAAGACACAGAAGTCTTTCTTAGCCATGAAAAGTGTTACATAGCTTCCAGTGTACCATGCAACTCTCCCTTTGCCAGGACATGCACAGGGTGTTTGCAGAATGCTGCTGCTGGGAATTGGTGCTAAGGAGTAGTTCTGCCATTTGTGCTTCTGCCAGAAGAAATCTGCACGCTTTCCCTTTCTACTGGGTTTTGGATTGACTGGTTATTTATGAAATATTTCCAACTCTACTTCCTTAGATGCTTCAGTTCTAAAAAGTATTGGAAGAAGCGGAAAACAGTTAAGACATACTGTACTCTGCATGTTTCCTCTGAAAGTGGAGTGATGGCAACGGAGGATTTTTTCCATTCAGATTTTCTTTGCTCATCCCCCCCAACTTTTTATTTCTTTTTTCTGTAGAGAATGTTGAAATTCAGACAATTCCTTTCTATAGCAGCCATTCTGTAACATGGTTCCAGGAAAATGTGTTCATCACATTTGCGAACGCCCTACTCTACAGGACATACCTATAAATTTTGATTTGGAGTCCATCAAAGACAGAAATGCTGTCTTTGCTTTTGTACAAAGCAGTATGATTCTGCTGTTTGAAGCTGTTGTGGTTTTAGAGAATCTGTGCTGTCTAATCCATATCACCTGGTAAATTCAAAAGACTATTGGTTACCTAAAACCCCTGACTTGTGACTGTCTTGCCAAAATGTTTGTTCAGCTGGTGTTTTATGTGGAAAGAGAATGAATGACAAGCAGGTGTCGTTGGCAACTCTTCTGAAATGATCAGCTGAAATACGTTGGCTTGCTGCTGAGAAACAAAGGTTCTGTTTTCTTGAGATAGTTATAGTAATGTTGACATTTTTCTACTGTAAAAATGTTCTACACCTCAGCTGAGGGAACAAATGTGTTTGTGACATACCTGTTTGTGAGATGGGGTCTGTTATTGTACTACAGGCAGGGCATGTTCTTATTTCCTCAAAGCAGAAAGGTAAGAAATGTGCCACCACCAATGGAAAATGCTCTTTGAGTACAGGATGCTTCCCACCTGCTCTCTCTAACCTCATATTTCCAAGCCATTTTAATGCAAAGATTACGGATTCTGAACTACCTTCTGTTTCCTTTGGATAGACCTAATTTTTGCAAGCAATACAGCCTTTTTCAAATAGCATGTTTTATATTTTGCCCAGAAAGATACAATACCCATTGGCTTAAATGACAGATGTTCAAAGAACAGTCTGTGAGGGTGGTCAGGTACAATAGCATGTAGATTGACTAATACAATTTTCATAACTAAAATATGCAAGATGTATGTTTCTGTATAGAATTTGCATATAATATTTCTTCCAAGAGAATTAAAGCTACATTTTTTTCTGACAGTGTACTCAGTGTTCTTTCGTAACCACCCACATATCCTGTTGTTAGAATATTCTGATTTTTACTGCAGAAAAAGTACAAACCTTTTTTAGAAAGATATTTGCAGTTAGTAGAGATTTTGCTTAATCCATGAGATTCTCTGTAAATCATTTGTGAATGTAGTGTTAGTCAAGTTTTGAACGAGTTTATTGAAGTCTAATATTTTGGGTTTTTTCCTAATGCAGACAAATTTTTTCTAGTTCATTCCACCATTTCACATTTTCTAAGCTAAAAGGCTCATGGCTTCAGAGTCACATTTACTGGTGATGGTACCCAGCTTTCCCAGAGACTTCAGATTTCCTTTAAGGTATTGTCCATTAAAGCTTTTATTTTTTTCTTTTTTTTTTCACTCTGCAAAAAAGTGGAAGAACAGGAAATATTGTTCTTTTATATGCTATTAAAGTTTTTTTAAAATTTTACTTGCGTCATCCAAAGTTTTTCCCTTTTATTCTGAAATTTCTTGTTCTCCTGTTTTTTATGTTGGCCCAATTCACAGTTCTTTCTTATAACACCCGATGACTATGGATACATTTGGTTGTGTCCTTTCAGTCACTTCAGAGGAAGTAAAAATAACAAAGATTTTCTGAAATGAGTCACTGTTGAGTAATTAGCTATGTAAGGAATCTATTTCCTATTTAATGAAGAAGGGGTCCTGCCAGGAAGACAGAGACCTTGATTTAGTCAATGTTGTTGTGGCATTTGTTCATGATTAATTTTCTAGATTTTTAAACTTCTGTTGTGTTATTCTTGCAATGAGTTTTAGTGATAAGCCTCAACAGGAAAAGTCCCTTGATTTGTGAACCCTCTACATATTAATTTGAACAAATTGGTTGTCTTTTCAAATTTAAAATCACAAAACCAGCCAGGAAGCCTCTCCCTGTAAATGGACTTGGACTTTGTGCTCTTCTGCAACTCAGCCTTTGCTTGTTTTTGTGCAGAGCAGTGTCATGTCCTTGTTCCAGTCCAGTAAGGGAGTGACCCCAGACACCTGAGAAATTTACTCACTCAGTCCATGGTTTGTTCATCTGGTGCCTCTGGCCATGCAGGCCTGGGACCTGGGGTAGAGGAGCTCAGCAGGATGGCTTCATCCTTGCACTCTGTGGAAAACTCCTCTACAAAACTCACCTGTGCTCACCGTAGCCACAGCTGTCCCCTGCACCGTACGTAGAAAGGATCAATGCCTTTGTTGCCTCCATGACCTGAGAAGAACAACCAAGATGGCCTGACAGTTGCAGCAATCTGAAATGATGTTCACAGATCCATGGAAAGTATTTTATGATATGCAATTAATTAGCAAGTTAAGCATATCGCATCATCTGCAGAACATTGCAGCGGGAGTTGAAAACTGGGGTGGTTACATCCATCTGCTAATTCTTGTAGGGCAACAATTACAGTAAAAATGCTCAAGATTTTGATGATCTGAAACCTATACTGTAAATATCCAATAATTGTTTCGTATACCATTTGGGGAATCTGCTGGTTGGGTGTATTTCTCTCTGTGGCCATCACAAAGGGCATTGGAGGTTATCAGCTTCTGAGTGCAGGCACCCGGTCCTTCTCTGGATAAAAGATGTGAGATCTATGCCTGATATTTACCAAGCTGGCAACCAATAAGGTTTTGGAGGTTGAGAGATTTGGCTTTTTTAACTATTACTGACAGGAAAGTGGGAGGGCAGTAAGTAGATCTGTTATAATACGGAAGCTACACCTGACAATGTTGGGATCCTCCAGAGAGCCTGGAGAGAGTGAAGCAAAAGGCTCAAGTTCCTTCTGCAAAAATTTCCTCTGAAAGCCAATACCCTCATGCTGAAGAGCAGAGTTATAGTTGATCAACTCTTTTTGAAATAATGGTATGACAGCTCTAAATAAAACAACAACAAACAAAAGAAGTTGTCATGTGCCATTTTCCATGTTCCTTTATCTTCCCAATATATAACAGAACTGGTTACCCTTTGCATCTGCTCTGTTCCACAAGGAAGCTGCCCAATATGCAAGAACTTGTCTTGATAATTTTGCAATAGTTTTTTCTGCTTTTACTTCCTTTGGAAAAGATAGATGGTATATTTCTGTTAAAATCAGAGGAGTATTTCTATCCAGCCTCTAAATGCCTGTATGTTTTTGAATTTTTGTGCATAATACAGAATAAGAGCTTTAGGAAAATGAATATAGTATGTTCTAAGGCAGAGCTAATTCTTGTGAAGTAGTTTGATTGCAAGAGTATAGCTTGATTGTAATTAAATCTGTTTCTTTCTTTTGGTCAGCAAGTTATAATTGGAATTGAAACTATTTTTTCCTAATTAGATTGACTAGTTCTAAGCAAGATTTCCATGCTCACCATTTCCATGCTCTGGAGCAGCTTATATTTTAAAATGGGGTCCAAACTGTGAAACTTGATGATTCTTGACTTTTTTACAATGCTTTTGATAAGCCAGTATTTTCAGAAGGCCTGTTACCATGTTTGCAAAATTAAGATTAGTTTCTGTTTTGGTTGTTATTTTTGTGATCTTGCTGGCAACAATTGACTCAGGTGTAGGCTACATTGTTTTAATCTCTTCTATGCTGAATTCTGAGAGAATATTGATGAAGAGTACTGTAGGAAAAATTATGTGAGGGCAAAAGGTGATTTATGCTTCCTCTACTACTTTTAGAACTGGGTCAATTAAAGGATTCCCTAAGGTAATACTTTTTTCATTTGTGCTCCTACATTACATTTTCAAAGTTCAAATTTGCATCTTAAGAGTACTTAGGAATTCAGGTTCATAGGCTTAGGACAGGAAAAATTGACACAAATCCTGATTTGACTTTGCTAATGTGATATATGTGTTTGTGATGTTCTGCCTCAGGCATCTGACAGTGGTTAAATAATCTTAGAAAGTCAGGAAAAGACACTCACATGTTTAATTTTAATATTATTTAGTGCTTTCTTGAGCTGAAAGCTCACTATAACTATGGGTTTCAGTGGATGACTAGGATGGAGAGAAGTAAAGTTCTTCAGGAAATTCTAAAGAGAAAAGAAACCCAAGTATTTATCAGAGCTAATTATGAAATATCGTGTTAAATGCTGCTATGGCAGTGGTCTGACTATCTGGTCTGTATTCAAGGACTCAAAATTCCCTGTGACCTTCCTTCACTACATCCAAATTAATCTCTCAGCTGAAATGCAGCTCAAAGGCTTAGGCAGCTTTTAAAAAGCTTCTTGGAGATCTGTAACATTGTGAACTGAGAGTAGACAGAGGTGTCTCCAAGACAAGGTGCTTCTTCAGCTCCATCGTCTTTATCCTTAGGTCAAACGGGAGCTGAACTCTCCTGTCATTGTTGGGTAGTTCCCACTGAGATGATTGATTTTATTGATAAAGCCCAGGCTAAAACAATACCCTGTAGTGCTGGTTTGTGTCTTTTGTAATTTGTATATTGCATATATTGTTGTCTAAAATGAGACTTCTTCCCAAAACCAAAGATTGGTTCTGTAGATGAAGCAAGAGTACAAAAGATACATAACCCACAGGCAAATTTCCCTAGAAAAGCTCTTCAAGGGCTTTTAAACAGTTATTTTAATCTGACTGTGTTTTACAAAAGACAAATGTTGTAATTAGGAATGGCTGCAGTATTTTCAGATCTAAAAGATACAATGTGACATTATAATGCTCCTATGTAATATAGGTAGTAAAAGTATATTTTATTGAGCCTATTAATGTAGTTGTTTACTCTTTGGTGCAATTTAGAGTATGGGAAACATGCAACTAGATAATGTAGTCTGAAGAAAATAAGCTCTTGCAAATCCTTGTGCTTCTGCAACATTCAGGTAGCTAATACAGTGCTTATACTATAATACTGTTCAATACTATTAAGCTGTCCAATAGAGTGTTCATGTATGGCACAATTTGTTTATTGTGTTAAATAGAAATGCTATTTATAATTAAAGTGTTTATTAAATAAACATTTAACATTATTAGTTTCCATTAGTGAACAGAGGAAGGGATGCAGACAGTAAGAAGAAAAACATGTCCTGTACAATGTGACTTTCTTATTACAGAGTTCTGCAGTTCCTGGGAGTCTTGACTTACAGGTCCTTGTTATGAAGTGCAGCTATAATTTTCACATGTTCAAGACTTCTAATGTAATGTAATGACTGTTGCACACTTACAGTGCTGCTACTGCATTGTTCCCAATCAGCCTAAAATGTAAGACACTTTAGTGCATGGTGCATGATTTGAAGATAAGGGAGAATTTACCTTGTGTTTGATTTCAAAATCTCACTGGTGATATAAATGTGTTGTGCTATACTTCTTGTTTCAGTAACATTTGGAAAAAAACCCCACAAACAAACAAACAAAAAACCAAAAATCAAACTCAAACCAAAGACAACCACAAAAAAACATGGCTGCAGCTGAAAGTAATACTAACCAAAATGTTCAGTCTGAGGTACTGGGTACTGATGATTGAGGTACTGTAAAAGTAAACTGGGTTTTTAATTGTGAATTAAAGAGACAGAACACATTTTCAGTTCATTTACAGAGGAAACATCTTCCTTCCTCATAATTTACTGTAAGGGATCTGCTTATGTCTGAATCTGCTTGTGTCTAAACAATGTAGATCTGACCAGGCTGGTCTTGCAGTTCTTTCTCACTGCAAGTGGGTCACGCAGTGTCTTACATAATCTGGAGCATATCTGAACACTTGGGATAGCAAGACCCAAGTATTTGTATAGGAATTCTAAGAAATGGGGTTTTGCAGCAGGAACAGATTTAGTGTTTTCTTTCTTACTTTCCTTATCTTTTTTCTTTTCTTTTCCATTATTTCAAGCTGCAGCAATGATCAACTTAATTCTAGTATTTGAACAAGAGAGTCCTAGAAACTGTCTCTAAGAAGCAATACAGTATTCAGTTTATCTTGTCTTCCTCTTTTAAGTGTAGAACTGGTAATTTCATTGGATTTCTGAGTACCTTGTTAAGGTGAATGTACCCGCATTTCATGGATGTGTCCAGTTGTTAATTAAACTCTGTTTAGAAACTTTTCCTGATACTGAATTGAAACTTTCTCTGGCAACATTTTGTCATGGAAAACACTCAGAGACTCCTAAACAACCCTACTCATTTCATTCTTCTGTAGTCTCTCTTCAAAAATTAAAGTTTAGAACTGAAAGACAAAACTATCTTTAAGGATTCAATATGTAATCTTTTCTATTCCCAAACTTATTGGAATTCCTCTGCTAAGGCGTAAAAACAAAGCTGCAATAAGGAAATCTCCAGTGATAAAAATATAGGAAGGAATTATGGAAAACTAGATCATGAACAAAATAACTCTTTTAGATTTCAGTTCAGGAAGTTGCTTGAGGGTAAATTAAACTGAATTATTCACCTGGGGTTTTGGTGTCTTAATTTCAGAAATTGTTAATGAAAATAATACCAACTATATATTTTACTTCTGCTGAAATTATTAAATAGGCTGCCCTCATAGATACTTGGACTTTTCCAAGAGAACTGGTCCAATTACTTTAGAGTTTACAGGCCTGAAAATACATTTTGAAAGACTGACACATGAAAATGAAAAGCAATCCTCATCCTCAATAGCTTAGTTACTTGTAATTCATATTAAATGCAAAGGGAAATTCATGTAGCCTTTATGATGTTTAAATGAAGTTGTAAATGGATAAGCCTAAAATTCAGTCCATTGAGGGACTGTAAGAATATGCACGAATGAAGAGATACTGAACTTTCTTATGGAAACCTTAATGCTGAAAAGCATAAAACATTTCCTTAGAAGACTGAAATGCCTCTTAATCTGTAAAGAAACCTGACCTGTGTGAGAACTAGTTACAGAAGCTGAAGTTAACAGTGCTTTCTCTGGCTTTAAAGATTTGTATTTATATTCAATTAACTAAAAGCTAGGTGAACACTATCACCCTAGATTGTTCCACCAATGATATTTATCACATGAGTGCAACAGGAAACACCTGGGCTGTTTGCCTTCCTTAGGAGTGCATGACTGTGTTGGAAGCAGCAGGATGTTTAAATGGTAGAAATTTGGGAAAGACTTTTTGTTTATACTAAAATAGATAGTTGAGTTAATTATGAAATGGGACTGCTGATTTTTAGATGCTTCCACCAAATGCCAGTTTCTCCTTAGGTTTTTAAGCATCTTGGAAGAACTATGCCAATTTCTCCTTATGCTTTAAGGAGCTTGGAAGAAATATCCAATGGTAGCTCTTAAAAGTTAAAATACTGCTGAAAGTTTTCCTCATAAAAGTCATCATGCATCATGAACTGCCAGTTTTCCGCTAATTTCATGGCCATGACTTCAGAAGTCCCAAAACCCACTAGGCAGTGATTTTAATCTTTATTTAGGATTCACTTGTAGCTAATATTGTTTAAATTCTCTATGCCTCCTTATTTTCCTCCCCCCTCTCTTCCTTCTGTCAGCCCTTCATCCATTTGCCTTAAAGGCCCAGGGTGGATGAGTCAGTGGCTCCAATCTGTATTTGCTTAGATACCAACTCCCTTTTAGGCATAGCATTATCATGCTTTATCTCAGTAGGTAGTCATGCTTTTTGAACAATTTTGACATCTGGAACTTTCTTTTATTAGATGTAGACTGCTGCATTCCTTTCTATATCAAAAAAAAAAAAAAAAAAAGGCATGATCTCTGGGTATACTTTTTTAAAAAATCCAAGACACAACCCAGTTCTTGGCTCCACAGACCTCACCAATCCAATGAATAGACCAACTGGTTTAAGCTTGTGTGGATCCCTCACTTTCTTGTCTATTTCTTGGTTGTTCCTTCATCTGTAGCCACTGGAACAGGGGTCTCCTTGCCTTCCTGCCTCTCCCCGGTCCTCACCTGCTGTGCACAGCCAGGAAACCCTGAACACCGGCCCTGCCAGACCTTGCGGCTCTGACTTTTACCTTGTGTGACTTGACAGTTTGGAGGGATATTAAAAGTGTGTCTCTCCCTTGGCAATAGTATGTCTCTCTCCTTGTCTCTCCTAAAGAACAAACTGCAGATATTTGGAGTAAGAAAGACTGAAAAGCCAAAATACCTGATGAGAAGCAGACCTTTCATGCTGCCACCACAGCAACAGCAGAGTGCTTGAGCAGACACAAGATGTTTCTGATGCACCCTAAATGCCACTTTTGCTTGATGCTCTGGAGCTGCAACCACATGCCCAGATAAGGGGTGTCTCACTTGGAGGACATGGGGAGGGAAGGAACATTTTTCACCCTTCTTAATTCTCTCTTCATCTGTCAAGCTGGGAGAAACCTGGAAGGGGAACACATGATGGTATTGTTCAGTGTTAATTCTTTTCTAATTAGCCAGAGTATTGAAAATGCTTCTGTCTCTTTAAAATGATGTGGTATTTTTTGCTGTGGCTACTACCAAACGTGAAGTTATTTGAGTGAACAGAATGACTTCATGTGTGTTGAGGTGTGAGGTGACCTCATTATTCCTAAATCTATTCCTGTTTTGTAGCACTCCTTATTCAGCTCCACTCTTTCAGCTGCTCAAGTGTTTTTATTTCTGCTCTGGTTGCGTAACAGATTTTTTTTGAAATGTCAGAATCATGGCAACATAAGTTGGTTATGTTGAACCAACCTGGCAGAAATTTAGCTGCTTGTAGATAAGACAATAATAGAGCAATATTGAACAGGGTTTGTGGCTTAATAAGATAAGAAGCAACATTTAACAGGTTTTACTTTGATGGAACACTGTTGATTGATGCAAGACATGCTTCATTCCAACTGAGGCTTCTGGTAAAGACATTTAAACAATTATCATTTTGCCTTTGCTTGCATGAAGTCAGCACTTCAGAGAAGTATTGTGTTGAAAACTCTGACAAATGGTATTCCTTGTCTGCCTTCAGAAGGGAGTGTCATGGGGAGCGTTACGTATGCACTCTGCAGTCTATGCTTGCTCCAGGGCAGAGGTGCACACCTCCAGGGGGGTGCTGCTCCCTTCACCCCTTTATTGCTTTTGCTGAGGACTGTGCTGCTGGAACTGTCATCTGAAAATGGAGCACCTGTCCACTCTCAAGGAAACAGAAGAAGTCTTTCTCAAAGCTCGCTCAGTGGGCTCCAGGCAGCCTCGCTAGTTGTACTTAGAAGAGTTTGTTTGCCATACATTGACAGGTTTTTTAAGCTAACTTGAAAGTTTACCATTCAGACCTCCAACATTAAAAGGGCACATGAGAAATAAGATTCCAACTACGCTGCTTGAGAACTCTCTCTCACCTCCTGAGTAGTTCCTGTGGGACGTGTTTCTCTAAATAATGCATCCCACCTTTTGTACAATTAACCGCTCATTTGAAACTTCCTGGCTCCAGTGGTTTTTGCCTGCTTTCATTCTCTGCCACTCTCTCTTGATTTCTTTTACTAGCTTCAGTATTCTCTGCTGACTGCATGTAGCTTTGGAGCACTTGTGTGAGTTGGTGATCTGTTGGGTTTTTAACAAGCAGGTAAGTTTTCTGACAAAATGTGCTTCCTGAGTTAAAGATTTATGCCAAATCTGTGCTTGCATTAATAACCTCCATATCTACAATTATATATAACAAGCTTTTATAAGTCCCACTGCCTCCATTTTCCATTGCATTAAAAAAAAATCGAGATGAAATTTGAGGTAAACTAAGCTGGCAAGAGGATGCAAAAATTTCAGTTTGGCATCATGCATGGCATTGTTACCCATTCAGGGAAAACAAAGACCTTTTAAATGTCTACTGCATTAAACTTTGTAGCTATTAAAACCTATTTTCATGTAAGAAAATTGAAGGAAAATACTTTTTCTCTTTAAACTTTGCATTGTTTGATTTTGTCACTTCACCTTTTAATCCTCTTTCATTTGATGTTTTGATGTGTAACAGAAGCTTATGTTTCTATTTTCATCTCTGCTTAAACAAAGAAAGGCTGTGACACTGGGTGCAGGTAGTTTGGGTGTGACTGAGATGAAGCTGATATCAGGGAGTTATTAGGGAGAGTAGCTTCTGCCTCTTCATTACCAGATTGTCCACCACTTTTTTTCATGCTTGCTGTCTGAGTGATGCTGCTTCCCTGCTGCTGGTACAAAAGGTCCTTTGATAACCTTGTGTGACAATTAAACACTACTAATTGTCCTCAGCTAGGAGGCTGTTCTGTGGCCATTCATGCACCTCCAACTGTGATGCTAGATTAGGCAGTGCCTCTAGAAGGGGTCCCTCTCAACACCTGTGCTTTTCAGCACTGCAATATTCAACTGTTGGTCCCCAAGTTGAATCTTAGTCATGGGGTTTGGAGTGCAAAGGACCTGAATAGCCACAGAATGTGCTCAGGGCAGTGACCACATCTGAGTCCAGGAAGTGTTTGCTCAGGTACCGGTGTAGCCTTTCTAATGGTCCTGAGCCCTGTTGTAAACTCTTGTGGTCTTAATTAACCCTGGCTTGCTGGATATTTTGGAGGGAGGCTAGATCCAGTGTTGTGCTGCAAAAGGAAGGCTGGCTGAAGTGATTTATTTGCTGAAGAGAATCTTGGTCTGTCAGCTGTTGGAGTGAAGAAAGTAGGCCTTATAGATGGGTCAAAAAGCCATGTATTTTGTCAGACCAGAGCAATTTCATCTTTCTATTCTCCTTTTTTTTTTTAAGCTCTTCTTAATTAAAAATTAAATTGGGTGAAAGTCATTCTCTTGGTTTCTGAGAATGTATCATTAGTGAAATAGAATGTGTCCCTAAAGAAAGAAGTTACTGAAGTCATTATTACACATAAGTCTTGGTATATCTGCCAAAACAAGTCTGTATGATATACCTCAGAGGAGAAAGCAACAGGGGGATATTACTCTCAAGCTCTTTATTTTATCTTCTCTCATTTCCAGTTCAATCCCATTTGTTTGTGTTTAGGGGGATTATTCTGTATGTCAGTATTTGCAGTGCTTAGAAGAAAAGGGACTGTTAAGCAGCCTGGGATTCCTCAATGTCTCTCCACAAATACTGTTTTTAATTGACACAGAGGGAGATTTCAGAAATCAGATACTATTAAATGCACTGTGTACAATAGATTAATTAAAATTCCTCTCTGTTGAAGGCTTTATCTTACTTCAAGAGTCTCTGCAATTGATATGAAAGTGTTAAGGACCTCTGTTGAAACTAGATGACAACCAGAAACTTTCGTTTTACATAGAGGAAGCACAATTTCATCTACATCTTAAATTTTATAGGAAACTTTTTGGTCTAAACACTTTTGAGATATGAAGGCCTAAGCTTAGCAAAGCTTAGCAACTTGCTCCTGGCCTTTGGGTAAAACTTGTAAGACATGATTTTGAACACCAAGCAAGATCCGAAAAGGCATCACTAAAATATTAATTTCCTGTAGATGATTTTACTGCATGATAAGCTACCTGGTTCCCAGGAGATTTGAAAATCAGATCTCCCATTTCTCTGCCAAACTACAGATGTGAGAGCATGGCTTCACTGGGTATATCTTCCCTTAAGCCCTGGTTGCTAAGGTCTGTTTGTGGAAGAGTGCCACCTTTGTGGAAGGAACTACTGGGGCCATGGGAAGTTTTACCCTGAGCACAAAGTAGGATTTAGCTCAGCCAGTGTTGACTGAGAACTGCATAATGAAGCTCTTTTAGGATTTATTCAAAACTTTATTGCTTTCTAAGAGGAATTTGCATCATTGTTGCTTCTTTCATGAGAAATAATATAGACTGCTTATGCTTTCATGGTACTACAGGAGATGCTTCAGGAAATACTGGTGTCTAGCATAAATTTTTTTGGAAAATGCAGCCTCCAGATGTCATGGCAGTTATTGACATTAAACTGTTCTTGTGTAGATAAAAACATGCATAATATAATATCAGGATTTTTCTTACTTTTTAGAAACCACTACTGTTATTCATAGCACCTATAAAGTGTTGCCTAGTAGTCCCAGTTCACTATATTGCCCTTGTGGGAAAGTAATGCTATTTTTGGCTTTGTGGTTGGGGAAGACTGAGCAAAAAGCTGTTGTATAAACTAATGTACCAAATGAAAGATCAGCTGGGAAGTCTTGTCTATCAATCTGAAATCATCTTGGCTGCTGCCAGTTGATATCTCTCTTAGCATTTTCCACAGGGAAAATGCTAAATAAGAACCGAGTGCTGAAATACATGCCCAGCCTAATTTGTAAGGCTGTTCCTACAGACTTCCTATCACATTACAATATGTCCGTCAGAGTTCTCTCTAAAATCACAACAAAAATGCCCAAACAAGTCCTTCTCTTTGGTGATTTCATGGCTTCTGTTTCTTCCTCAGAGAAGACCAAGTCTGAAGTTTCTCTGACATCGTCTGAAATTGTAGGCATGATCAATTTGTTTAAGAAACCTTGTAAGTACTTGACTGCTGGAGCACACGATGTCCTGTCATTCAAAAGCTCACTGTTAAGTTTCTGTGGCTTAGTCTGGAGCATTTCCAGCGGGGAGCTGGCTGAGGGGGAAATGTGCTGTGCTTCTTGTTTTTGAGTAGGAGCTGCTGCTAATGTATGTGCTGCTTTTGTCCATTTCTATGGCAGGTAGAATAAACAGTGTACATGTGAAGCACAGTCAAATTCAAACCAGAGAGGTTATTCTGGTTAATGCTTTTGCCCTGAGGCATGACTTGGGGATTTCTGCTCCACTGTGGGAAACTTTACTCCTCCATTTGTGTTATGTCAGATGCTGTGCTTTACCATGCCTTTTGAAACGGTCCTTTTAACTGAAGAAAGTTTGGAATTTATGGATTTAAATTTTTAAGTAAATAGAAAAATACATGCTTTTTTTATGGTCATCTGGATTATTTTTCAAAGTTGTCAGAAAGTTTGCTATTTTAAAGCTTACTACTGTAGTTTTAATTTTGATGAGTTTTCCTATGTCAGTTCTCAAATATCTTTCAGTTGCTCTGATACTGACTCAACATAATTCCATTTTTATTTTTTGCATTGGATTTGCAGGGATGCTTTGACAAATTCAGAATTTATTTGAGCTAAATGTGAATGGACTGAAGCAGTGTAAAGTTTGTACTTCAGTGTAAATAGCAAGCATGCTGTCAAATAATGGTGTTGGATTCATGTAGTGATGTCCTGTTCACCTGTTTGTTTGGGGGCTTGGGGAGGGGGGATTTTGAGGACAAGGAGCCATCCAAGGTGTTTATAATAAACAAGACTTGCTTTTGCTATGACATGATGGTTAACACTGTAATATGACTAAAGCTTTAGTCTGTTTTCAGATTTCCTCATTATGTATGTATTCCAGTTCAGAAGTAAATGGTGCCTCTGTTTCCACTGGATTGCATGATGTTCTGCATGAGCTTGTGGTACTGAAAAGGCAGTAAGGGGGGAAGGATCCTCACTTGGTCACCAAGTGCCCTTCGGAGCAAGGCATGAAGCCTCCCTGCCACTGTATCACTGTCACAGTCACGTTGAATGCTCTCCCAGGGAAAGAAAGGAGAAAGAAAGGAATGATAAAAAAGCCTTTACTTGTCAACAATTTATTTAATTAGCTCCAATTACAGATTTAAATGATGGAAGTAGTAAGAAAACTTACTTTGCATGTACTGCTGAGGAATTCACGTAGGAAGAAGAGACACAAGTGTTTGAAATACCTGGCTAGCTCTCTGTTGTCATCTGTTAATAATTCACATGGCTCTTTCATTTCTATTTTGTTGAGAAAAAGAGAGTAGGCTTGACACAAAGAAGCTCTTAACTTCCTCTGTAAAGGAGTGGGAGTACAGCATGTCCATTCAGTACAAAGAAAAGAATTTACTTTTGTGGAGTTTTCAGACTTTTTTAGTTTTCTTTTTGTTTTTAGTTTTCTTCACCAGTGGACTATGGGAAGGAAACTGTTTCTCATGTGGCTTTTACACTTGTGTTAGCTATTGTTAGTTAAGCCATAACTGAGCTGCAAATTCCAGGCCCAGACTTTCACAGAATTTGGTGCCTGCTTTTATAGGGAATCATTTGCTCTACAGTTACCACCAAATAAAATGGTGCATTGCAGTCTTGCCCTCTACTGAGTTTGTGGTGGATCTCTGTAGAGCACTACCACAGAGGCTCAAAAAGCCCTGGCAGACAGTTGCAGGGGATGAGTCTGATTCAATGTCATTGTGACACTTCTCTGAAAGCTGCTGTCCTAGGAAACCTTTGCCTGTAACCACTGCCTTGTGTAATTGAAAAAGGATTAGCTAAATTACATATGTTTTCTCTGAGGGTACTTGTGTTTCATGGATGGGATTAAAAGAAGAAAGGTAGAGAATATCTACAGTTTGCCAGCATTCCAGCTGGAGTGATGACATTTCTGCATGCTTTGGTGGTCTTGTTCACAGAACTTGCTTCCCTGCTAGGGCTTTATTTTGTCTTTAAGTCTCTTTTCTATCCTAGTATGTTCAATGGTTTCTGAACTCCCTTCTGCTCTACAAACTTATCCTGGGTAAAGCACAAGTTTTGAAAATATTATGCAATTAAATTCTTGTCGGTAATATCTTACCTGAGATGTGTATTTGTTTCTGTTTCCCTAAGAAGGATACATTTTATAAAGAGGTGAGTATTTTATAAAAATTAAGTAAAGAGGTAAGAGACTTACCTGCATAAGTATTAGTAGAAATTAAAAAGGTGAGAATGTGAACACAGCTGATTTATTTATCCAAAATCTCTCTACTTAGAATAATAATGCTTTCTATAGATGGAACATGAACTTTTAATAGCTTATGGGTGGAGACAGACACTTATTGTCTCACCTGGTCTTTTGTAATGAAGGCATTCATTATTTTTGTCCTTTAATGTTTCTTTGAGAAAAGCTGGAATGTATGATCTGCCTGCCTGTCCCCATGGGTCAGGACTGAATTGCAAATTACTCCTCTGGTGCTTGTGCAGACTGGCTTCTGTTGGAAATGTGATACTCAGCTACGTGGAATTCTTGTCTGTACCAACCTTGCCATGTCTGCATTCATTTTTCCTAAATTACTAAACAACTTACACTTAATGAGTTGCAACTAATTAGTACCTCTTGCTTTGCTATACCTGTAAAATTATACTTCCAGTAAAATGCTTCATGAACTAATTAGATATCTCAACCCAGTTGACTTTTGTCCTCTTGTTTACTGGCTTCTTACTAGATAGTGAGATTAAAATCTTGTCGTCTTACTTCAAAGATGCAATCTCTTCATGTTCTTCTCCCATTACAGACTACATTTAATTCTTATTCTGGAATGCTGTTTCCCTAAATGAGGTGTCCTCTTTATCCTGTGGAGCAGAGTGCCTGTCCCATTTCACAGCATAGCCCAGAGCAGGGATGACCAGCTGCTCTGTGGCTACACTTGCCCCAGGTGATGAGGATAATAAGAGGCTGACACTGCAGAGGGTGCTTGGGGTATCCTGCAGAACAGGTACAGACAAACCTTACCAGTCTGGTGGCATGGTCCAGCAGGGCAGGGACACACAGCTGTTCTCAGTGAGGTCAGCTCCTCAGCACTTACAAGCTGTGGCATGGAGCCCATTCCAGCAGGGGAGAGCAAGGTCCTGGTTTGGCTAGGCTGCCTTGGTGGCTGTGGCCTTGCCCTTGAACACCTTGAGGGTCTTACAACCATCTTGTTTTTCCCCACTGTGGATCTTTCAACAAAAACTGTTTTCAGTAAAAGAAACAAAGCAAAGTAAGCCCCCTTCCTGCTTCAGTTAGGGCTGCATCTGGTGGAGACCAAGTAATGCTGGTGATGCCTCAGTGTGTGTTCCTCAGGACAGAGGTCTTCAGAGCTGCTACTTGGGATCCCGCTGTGCTGTAAGCACTGTGTTTCCACCACAGCTGCAAAGGGTGATGTCCTTCAGAGAGTTGGTTTCTTGGAGGCTCTGACGACTTTCCTATGGGAAGTTTTGTGGCAGACAGTTTAAGTAAACATTTGCTATTACAAGGAAGCAACACAGAATGCTGTATCTTCTGATCCTTCCTAGGACCTTGCACGCATTTGAACGGCCATGCTTTCTGCCCCCTTTCTTGGTCCCAGCTAATTTCAAATCCTTTGGCCAAGGGGCTTTTGGCCTCCCCTAAGAGTGATGTGCAGTGTATGAGGTGTCCATGCAGCAGTGGCCTGCCTTAAGTGCTGCCAGGCTGAAACACTGGGCAGCTGGCAAGGCCTGCAGCTGGCTATCATTGCATGGATGTACAGATCCCCAAGGCACCATGAGGAGGAGCAGATACAGGTAGATAGCCCATTTCAGCTTCTATCAGGGCCCCCTTGCACCTTGTTCAGAATGTTTAATTTAAGTAAAACTGGTGAAAACACTTCCCTCTGCTTTTAGACAAACTTAGTAAAAGTATTGCAGTATTTTAAAAAGCCATTGAAGTAGCTGTTTATTGCAAAGTAGCGGCGGCTGCAGCCAGGTGGGGGTGGGTCTCTTCTCCCAGGCAACCAGTGACAGGACAAGAGGACAGTCTTAAGCTGCACCAGGGGAGGTTTTAACTGGACATTAGGAAGAAGTTCTTCACAGAAGGGTTAGTTGGGCATTGAATGGGCTGTTTGGGGAGGTAATGGAGTCACTATTCCTGGAGGTGTCAAGGAAAAGACTAAATGTGGCACTTAGCGCCAAGGCCTAGTTGACAAGGTGGTGTTAGGCCATAGGCCAGACTTGATGGTCTCAAAGGTCCTCTCCAACCTAAATGATTCTCTGATTCTGCAAAATCTCACCACTCTCTTATTTTCTCTTGTTTGATTAAGTGGCTATCCAGATACTATCTGGATTGCCCTACTGTTAGTGAAGCATTAGGACACAATGTGGGTGGTGCCCTTACAGGAATCTGTTTACCAAACCCAAGTACAGATATTTTAACATTTTTTAGTCACATGTTTGACTGTGATTTCTGAACTGGTATATTAAAAGTAAGTAGCAGCTGCCCTCCTGTTAATGAATACATTTCAATATATATATAATGCTTGGTATGCATTCTTTCAAACGTTTTTTTCCAAATTCGTCAGTGATCTGCTGTATGCAAGTACAGGATAAATTTTATGTACATGTAAGTTTTTGCACTAATTTTAATTCAACATTTGTTTGAAGATCAATAAACCAGTGATTTCTCAAGTGATGCAGCAGATCCGTTGCCATTAGCTAATTTTCAGTTTACAGTCTGAAACACTTAAACTCAAACTGTGCAAGTTCATCAGCCAGAAAGCACATATGTGTAGTATTAACTGTGACCAAAGCAGAATACATTGCTTTTGTTCAGTCATGTTTTCTGGTCACACAGTATGAACATTCTGTATCCTGTAACATATATGTCATCCCTCTACCATCAGATAGAGACATACCTGGTAAGTCAAGCCAAACTAAAACTCAGAATATTTGGAGAGTGTCCTATTTTTTTCTGATGTTGTGTGTTCATTGATTTTAGGGTTTGGCTTCAAAAAATGTAAGAACAGGAAAAAGAAAAGTAGGGAATGTGCTTTCTCTTGTAATTGAGACATATCCTCTGGTGGAAAATCCTGGAGGAGATGGTATTCTGCATTGATACTACAATGTATTCCTGCCCAGCAACTAGCATTTTTCTTTCTTCCATATAACATGTAGGACTTAGTCTGAAAAAGTCAAAAAGAGGGGTTAAGGGGTGGGAGTAGCCTAAGCTTAACTTGTACACTCCTGTTGTTGACAGTGCTGTCATTTCATGTATCTAAATTAAATGGTTCTTTCCCCTGACTGTCCTGGGTGGGTGTTACTGCACATATGGCTTTTGGGCTTTAGTCTGCTCTTTAAAGGAATGATCAAGTTTAGCACAGTCATTTAGAGCATCAGGATTTTTCTGAAAATGCATTAGAAAACCTGGTATGAGGATCTGGGGATCTGGAGGGCCAACACAGAGCACTGGAGTGAATGTTCTCTTCACCTAGGACTTTTAGATGTGTTACTTTTCCTCTTCTCTAAGTCCGCAGGACAAAGCTATGGCTATGGTTGTTTCCATACTCATATTTGACAAATCTTTCAGAAACATTCATGTGAGCAAGGTTTCAAAGAGTAGAACTTGGATTTACTTTGAAATGCTTTGCATTATCTCAGTGTCAAAATATGCCACAGAGAGAGATGTGAGCGTCTCTTGAGGATATTTGGTCACATATCCACAAATTCAATGGAAACTGATTGAATTTTAAAACTTTCATGTTGTTTCTTATATTTGCACTGTTAGACTTCTTTTCAAACTTGCATCTGTTACTGTAACTCTAGGTAATGCTTTATAGAGATGGAAAAACACTGACTCAGCTACTGAGTGCTTGTAATCCAGTAGGTTAAGAATAGATAAAAAGCAAGTAAAAAGGGTTAAAACTCAGTAAGTGTTCACCTCTCTCCTCTGGCCCCAGCCTTTTCCCAAATCTGCTCTCTGATATTTTTTACAGTGAGTGCTCTTGGACTTGAGTTTTACAAGTAGAGCAGGGGTATCAGGTGGAAGAGAGTTTATGCAGGGTGTAAAGAAGTGTATGATGTCAGAGAAGCAGTTAAGGAGGGGAGACAAATCCGGTTTGGTCAACCTGGGCTTCCTCTGACTCTCCTTGTGAACTTCCCTTCACTGGACAGTCAGGACACCCAGTCCTGTACCATGCTGCTCACAGGGATCCAAAATTTGCTTCAGCAGCTAGAAAACAAGTATTCAGAGCTGCTGAAATGGACCCCAGCTTCCATCCATGCTAGACAGACAGACCCTGGCACTAGTCAGATCCAGGATAGGATTTCTGTTCCTTGGTCTTGCCACTGGACTGGAGCAGCTGGAAGGTCCCTGGTCTGCCAAAAGACACCCTGTACAAGCAACATTTCCTGGAGTGATGTTGCAGCATGAGACATAGCACTTGGCTGGTCCCTGGGGCTGTCACAGCTGCTGCAGCCCCTCAGAGAATGGCAGACACAATCTGCACTCCCAGTGTCTTTCCAAGGACCCAACTTGATGTCATATCCTGCAATCTACAATGCATTAAATTCCCTTGGCTATAGTTCTGTTTAACCATCCTCACTAGCACATGGGACCTTGTGATTTGCCTGGCCACCTGAGTCCCCTCTGTTCTTTGTTCTGGCATGTAGTAAATGGTAAATAAATTCCAATATGGGCAAGTGATGTTTCAGAGAAAGTGTTGTCTCCTTTCTCAGTGAAATTAATCGTGTTCACCTTGTGTGGCTAAATTTGATGTATTTCACCAGTATAATGAGGATAATGCTTTGTATTCTCAGCACAGTGAGATAATGTGTGATTAGAGTGATCAGTCACATCTTGGCCTGGCAAATCCTTGCCTGGAACCAAAACAGCATGAAAATGGGAAATAGTTTCTTCTCTTTGCTCTCATTACCTAAAGGCAAGATATTTTAAAAGGAAATATCTGGTTGTCTTAGTTCAGGAATAGAGAGAGATGTGCTTTTGTGCAAAGGCTATTTTGGATTTGAATAATTTTAGCTTTTTTTAAATGTTTAGGTTTATAAATGTTTGAGTATCATCTCTTTATGACTGCTTCTCTTCTCCTCTTTAATTTTGCTTCTTCATGAGTAGTTAATTTTATTCTAGCCTCATAAAATAGAAGAGAGAGGGAGATTTCATTTAGCATCACAGTAGTATAATGGAATTTTTTTCTATTTTGATATTACAGAATTTATGAAGAACCCTTTCTTGATATTTCTATTTGGAGTAGAAATCTTACTTGGTTAACATTTAAAATAGCACTGCTTCTACTTATTAGTGTTATATGTTAATATACTCTGTGTTAGCCAAATAACTATGGTGGTAAAGTACATCTGAGTGTTCTGTGAGGTGAATATTCTGTTTTGCAAATATCAGAAAAAAGCTATTCAAGACTTTTTATCTCTTAGATATTTATAGATAGGTCTAAAAGTAAATTTCATAGGTAGGTCTAAAAGTAAAATTTCACCAGACTTCTCTGTTTTCTGGTCAGTAAGTGCTTCAAGTGATGTCTCACTCCTCTAGTTTTAATTCTGGAAAGCAAAGTCAAACCAATCACCTCAATCTTATTATTCTGTATATTTTGGTACATTGATGACAAGACAAGGAATTGAGTCAATTATAAGGTCCTTTTCTAAAGCAGATCTAGTGTTTGAGAAAGTTGCCAGAACTTCTACCTGAAGATTTCCCATCCTCTTCCTATCACAAAAATGTCGTACTTGCATCTTTTGTCTGTGCTTGGCCTGGGTGGTGCAGACAACCCAGGCTGAGGGCTCTGGTGTGGATGTGGGAAAGCAGCTACATGTTCCTGGTCCTGTCTTTAATCTGCTCTTTCTGTGTAAAAGTTGTTTGAGATTTGCCTTTGTGCTTCAGCCTGTTGCCTGCTCACTGTATGGGAACAGGTGATGGATAATCAGCAGCTAGGTTAGGTGTGTGCAATGCTAGTATAATTAGTGATTAATACTGATGATCAGTTTTATCTCCATGGTCTCTTTTACTGCTCAAAATCTTGTTTCTGAAATTGCTGGTAACACTGTTGGTTAAGTGTTGGCTCAGGTGGAACTTTTTCTTTGATAGCATTGCAGTCAGTATCAAGACACCAATTTCATCCTTCAGCTGATAGTGGTCTACGTTACAAAAACCAGCAATTTCTGAAAAAACTGGAAATGGCCATCTAACCCCGGTGCTCAGAAGGGAAATCCAGTGCAAACTGGAATAAGGGAGTGCCAACAGGAGACGTGACAGTGGAGCAGGGGGATATTCTCTGTGCTGTGCCAAGGTGAGGCTGTGATGCTGGAGATGAGAGAGAGACAGGAGGAGTTCCAGGCTACACACAAGTAGCTGGCTATCCTCTCCTGCTGACATGCCCAGAAGGCAAATCTTGTCCCTCAACAACATGGAGAATGTCTCAGTGTTCTTCTGCTCTTCCTGAGAATGATAATCTGGGCCTGTGTATGCAGTGAAGGCTGCTCAGACAATGAAAATCCAGACATTCGTTAAATAGGCAATTTCCCAGACTCACAACAGATGCCTCAAATCTTAATCTGGCCACAGTTTGTGTCCATATCAGAGGATTTGTTTGTCAGAAGGAGCAAGTGAGCCTGGCAGGGTGGTTGGGAAGGGAAGCCTGCAGCAGGAAGGCACAGGGGCAGCAGTGAGGAGCCAAAGGTGCCCTTGTGCCACAGCTTTGCACAGCTCAGGGGCAGAGATGGCTCCATGTGAGAGCACGGTGCTCCCAGGCTTTGGAGTGGAACACAGAGCAGGTTCTTCAGGCCCTGTGCTGCTGGCTGAAGTTACTTCCTGTGATATTCTGGGGATATGCCAATCTGGGAAATGAGTGCCATGATTCCTTCTGTCTACATTGCCCAGCAGAATAAGGAAGTTGAGGTTTGGCTTCCTTCAGAAACAGAACTCTGTTCCCAGCTCTGTGCTTCTCTTTGCTCTGGTTTTCACCATACAAACATTGACTTTGGTCTTTGCTTTTTACCAGAGCTTGCTGGAGAATTTGTGATTGCTATGGTTTATGCAGCTCTTTTCTTAAGGTATTGTTTATTTTCTTTATTTGCTCCACAGCTGCAAACCACAACAGCATGATTTAATTTTGCGAAATCAGAGATCAGCACAAGTTGTTTTAGTTTTTTTAGACACATTCAACCTGAAGTCAGATTTAGCTTGGTTTTCAGGTTGCTCAAATAAGGGAGTCTTGTGATTCATTGCAAAAATTAGAGACAATCCTGACATTTTAGTTCTTTAAATCTGGGGAGGGAAAGTGGATTTACTGCCTTCTGTTCAGCTTTACCCTTATAAAATTTAATGAAGAACGTATTAAATTAATATGTCTGCTGAAGCAGTTAATAATTTGCTTAGAATAAGATCCCTTTTATTCCTGTGTTTTCTGTATCACTTTATAATTCTCAGAACTTTGAAAGAAAACACACAGGCATAAAGTAATTTTTGGGGTTTCCCCTTCTCCTAATCTCTCTTCCCTTCATTTAGAGCTACATGTAGAACTTTTTAAAATGTATTTTTATTTCATCATGGAACTGCCCTAACTCAAAAGTTACATTGATAGTTTCAAGAAAACCCACTAACATCTCATGACTGGGGAGTAAGTAAATTCATAAAATGAAAATTTTTGTCTCTCCATTTAATCTGACCTATTTAAAATATTCTAGCTGTTCATCTAAATTGCAAATTTAAAATTATTATATGTTTGTCATTGTGAAATGTATTATATTGAAACTGTGCAAAATGAAAAAAATCAGTCTGAGTATCTATGTCTGTACTGGTCTCAGTTTGTGTTAGGCATTAAAAGCAGAAATAATGCACCTGGTTTCGCACCACCATGACATGAAATTTGCATCCAATAATATTGCCTTTATGTGACATTGAAGAGAAAATTTTTTTATGTCATAATGACTCAGTAAATTATTAGTTTGTTGTTCCCCTTAAAAAAAAAAAAAGGAATAAATTCCAAATCCCTATCTAAAATATATTGGATGCATCTGCTTTCTTACAGCCTTGATTTATTAGCCCCTGGTGATTTATTATTTATTATACTCTCCAGCCCCCTGCCTGGGCAGTAACCCCTGCCACTCCCCAGAGCCCTTTCCAAAGGAGGACCTTTCACTTTTGCAGCAGCACCACAGTGCTGGCTCATAATTATCCTGTGATCAGCTGGAGTGGTCATATCTGTCTATCACCCATTTCTAGCTGGTCTGGGACATCTCAGCAATAGGCCCTAAAGGAATGAGTTTGTACATAATGCTTCAGCTCATTTCTATCCCAGTTATCCCAGTCCTCCAGCCGTCCAGACTTTCTGGCTTAGCAGCATCAAGCATCCTTTGAGGTCAGGACACTTCTCTGCTTTTTCTTATTGATAGAACTCAGCAGCATGCTGGTAGCCCTTCTGCCTTACCACTGAAGAGGTTTGGTCTATGAGTTTCATGCTCTCTTCATGAAAATTTCATTAAAATAACATTTTCTATGGTAGTTTCTGTGATGCTGAAATGTTCCTCCTCTCATGAGTGGAAAACTGGGGGTAGTATGGACCTAAAAATGTTGACCAGTGCAATACAGGGTTTATTTAGAGGTGGAGAGGCATGAAAAACTTCTGTAACACAATCCCTTGCAAGAATGATCTTATAAATTGTGATTTGAGTAGGATCCTGGTCTGTCAGCCTGTGCCAGCCTTGAGGAGGTATAAATGACCTCTGCAGCTGGGGAGGGGCAGTGGGAGCTGTTTGTCCAGTGCACGTGGCATTCCTTGGACTTTGGACTGCTCTGCCATGGGGCCTCAGGGAGGTGGCTTTGCCTCAGGGAGGTTTATCTTTTCACACACAGCATGGCCAGGACTTCTTTGAGTCAGGAGTGTTCCCATGTAGGAAATTAACCTGCTGAGGGAATCCCATGTTTTATCTGTTTTTTTCCTCTGAGAAGGAAATAATCCTCCAACATCTCTTTATTGCATTGACATCAAGTGTTTAAATCAGCTCTGGAAACCTCACATAAAAGCCAGCACACCAAAAGGGTGTCCCATCATTAATAACTTGAGTCAGTAAGCCTTGCACTAGTAAAACAAAGCTTTCTCCCATCTGTTATGTAATATTTTGTTGGTGAATCAGAAGCTATTGTGGTCTCTTCCTTTCTAAGAGTCTCACATGCATCACTGCACCCAGAGCTATAATAAGCAGGTTTTATCTCATCAGGGATGTTCCACAGTGCAGCCCAGCATCTTGGGAACATCTTTTGCATTTACCTAACGTTTCTCAAATGTCCTCATGGGTATGAACTCCACTACCCATTCTTACTGTCCTCAGATGTGAATTCTAACTTTTTTTACACCCTCTGGCCACTCACTGTATAGCCTGTAACTGGAGCTTTCCCCTGGAAGAAGGGAACTCCTGGGCCACAGTAGGCTTTGCTCCTGAAGTTTATACTAATTTTCTCATACTGTCTTCCCTGATGGGATCTCTGCTATGCCAGCCTACCTCACACATTCCCAAAGTGATCTACCTGCTCCAGTTCTGGTTGTGTTTTTTGGAGGGCAGTGTGTTCTCTGTCCCAAAGGTGCTGCCCAAGCGTGGCAGTGGGATGGATTAAGAAGGCAGAATTTCAGTGTTAAAACACAGGGTTGGAAAAATGAGGCTTTCTGACCTCTAGGATGACTCATTGTGATGCTTGATGAAAACAGAAGGCACAGAAATACAAGGACTGGCTGTGAAGACTTTGATTGAAAGATGGGGAAAAGAGGAGAACAGGAGCTCAGAAATGAAAGGAGAATTTTGCCATAGTGAATGAGACTGAAGTGGCTATTTATTCAGCTCTAGTTCTTCTTAATAAGAAATGTTTGTCATCCAAACATTTTGAAAATTTTATTTACTCCTCCTCTTCATTCATATTTCTTTATTGCTTCTAAAGAGCACTGTGCCAAACCTCCTGCAGTGGAGATTAAGTCCTTTTACCTTCAAGAGGTATTTCCTTGTGGTATCAAGAGAAGTGTCAAAATAGCTCTTTCCTTGCTCTGGATGATAAAGCATATTATATGCTGCTTGAACATTAATAGACTCTATTATGATGATTCATAAGTGTCTCCTGACAGCTGACTGTCTCAGCTACATATGGTTTCTGTGCAAAATACAGTCTTTGGGAGGAAGAAAAACCAAAAAATGGGCTGTTTTTTCTGGAAATGTTTTTGCTTCTGCAGATGGCAAGGGAAAATCGATGTTTCTGGAAAGTAAGATTCGTTCTTGCTGTGTTATGGATACTTTAGGTAGTATTACTAGTTTATATCAGGTAATCCAAGAATACCCCATCCTCTCTGGGACAAGGTTTGCAAGAAATAGTATCTCTTGTAAGATCACCTGATACTCTTGGAAAAACAGGCAAGTAATGGCCCACTATTTTTCCTTTGCTTTGCCTAGGTGTTTCATTAGACCATTGTGGCTGCACCAATTTGATGCCTTCAATACCTCTCAATCTTGTTTTCATTTAATGTTTCTCAGGTATTGATGTTATGTCAGGTGATATTATCTCTGTCAGCATGGGACTATTGCACACTGTCAGCTTTATGGCTATCACTAAATGTCTTACAAAGGTGGACCCATTTCTGGGAAGTTACATTATTGAATCTGAGCATCAGTCTTTTTTTTTAATGTCAGTCTTTATTCCTTGTGTTTTCTCTTAAATGTCTTAAATCTTTCCTTGGGTTCTTTTTTGTTTGTGCCTGCTTTGTATATCTGGACTATATATATAGATATATATATTTATATATATTTATATATATATATATATACCTGGACATCTATCAACCCCATGAAAGAGAGGGCAAGGGACTGAGGGCAGGTCATGAAGGCAGAAAATGTCCAGAAATCAATTTTCACTGTGAAATCAGATGTGCTACCACAGGTACAGGAGCTCACAACTATTTTTAAAATATGGAAACGTGGTTAAGCAGAGCAAAGCCTGTTCTCTTCCTCCTTGGTCCCAAACAATTTATTCCCCTTTTCTGGAGGAGTGGAAACACTTCTTCAGGGAGTGCTGAAAATTTATTAGCAAAAATGAGCATCTCTGGCATCTCATAGAAATGGATGCACTGAGATGTGGAGTGGGTGAGAAAGCTGGAAGCAAATGCCAATCCTAGTTTGTTCAGAGAAGCTCTATGCCATTAGAACAGACTGGGCAAGGGGGAGAGAAGGCAACTTTTTTGGTGGGGACCTGAAAACCAAAGAACTTTTTGCAGATGTCTGGCCAACCCAGGACTCAACAGGGCAGTGCTTATTGTAGTGACTATATCTGAGTTATTTAAAAACAGCATCAATAACCATACCATTAGCTTGAAATGGAAGTTTTTTTTTAAAAAATGATAATGGCAATTTGTACCATAGCAGACTTTTTCTGTTGTAGAGATCAATGAGAAATGTCAGTCAACTTAGCCTCTTAACAATACCTTTTAATCCCCTTTCCCAGCTTGGCTGCTGTATTGTGCCTGCAGCCCAGTTACCCACTTGTCCTCTCTGCCACACAGTTCTTAATGCTACAGCTATATGGATTTCCATTCCCTAAATTCATTATAGAAGTATCTATTCCATTAAATGATTCATGTTCTCATTAATCTAGTTTATTACACCATATTTTATAGCCATTAAATTCACTAACAAAGAACACATAATTTTGAAGACAGCTCCTGTGAAATATATCATACTATGAGAAGTGTCATAGACAGGTGCTGCATTTCATACAGCAAGTAAAAAAAAATCTGTGAAATCTTTACAAATGCCATTTCATAACTGGGGCTTGAAAAATCTTGGTCATAAAAACTTAAAATTCAAATTGACAATATGAATCCTGCTTCTGGTTTTTTTTTGCCCCTCAACATTACCTTTCTACCCACCAGCTGATGCATGTGCTGGGTCAGCTCTGCTCAGAGATGACCTGCCTCCCAGGTTTCCTCACCCACACTGCTATGAGTGCCCCCAGCACTGCAACAAATAGGAAAAGCTGCAAGGAATCAACATCCTGTTAAATATTTAGGTGTCTCTTCTTGGATTATGTGAGTCTTTCTGTTTCTCATGTTAAGTTCGCTTTGCTTGAAGACTGTTTTTCAGATATTTCCAGGGACATTGACATGTCCTGTGTCCCATCCAGTGGCATAACCTCACCCCTGCCTGTTGTCTGGAATACACTGCTCACTCCCTTTCCAATAGTTTAAATCTCTTCCCTCTATAATCAAGGTAGTTAAGTGTTTGGCCTGTGCTTGTGATGAGGATTCTGTGCACTTTTTGAAGGGGAGCACAGCCTGGGAATCCCAATGGAATTGAGCAGTTTAATTGCAAGCTATTTTATGGGGAATTGTCAGCTGGCATGTTGATAAGATTTTGCCGGCTGGAGTCCAAAGGCTGTGCTTAATTTCCTGGCAATAAAGGCCATTGCACCCACCTTCATCCTTCTTGGAGAGCACAAAGTGAGATGAGAAGCTGCTCCCCTCTCTCATCGGGAATGGAAGCACCATGTGCTGCCTGTGTGATGCCAATTCTCTCTGCTTTAACTGGCTCTGAGTTACACACTGCATGTCTTTGTGCATCTGACAAATTATATGACAGGTTACAGATTATTCTAATCTGCTCTGCTACTCTTCTGGTATCTGAGAAGGGAGCGCCTACCATATGTGCTGTGTTATCCTAGCTAGTGTATCCAGCCTTGTTTATCTGTCGCCTTCACACCTTATGTTATTCTGTGATTCAAAACTGGTTTACTGTTAACTGTTTACAGTGATTTGAGCAAGATAGACTTGTCAAACGGACAGGAAAAAAGGTTTAATTGCTTATTTCCCCTGGTCTCCTGGGGCTGGATCTGTAGGATTCCATTAAAGTGATTAAGGTAAGAAGTAAAAGGCATATGTAAGCTGACTTCTTTCCTGGCTCTCCCAGCAGTTGTCCTTGTTGCAAGTTGACACCGGTGAATGTCCCAACTTTCATCCTTTCCTATCCCACTTTCTTCTATCAGCAGTAGAGATGGACAGAAGGGATGAGCTGTGTTTGAGAATTACAGGCTCAAAAGGCTTTTGTGCAAAGAATTGTCTGCTGCATTGCTGATGTTTGGACTACTTTCTGTACTTGTTTTACTGTTACAGGAAGCATTTCACCCTGCAGTATCATCCCACATCTTCCTCCATAATATCTTGTGAAAAATTTATGTAAACCGACTTTGTTTTAGCAGTCAGGCATTCCCTCCTTAGAAGCCTGGCAGGATGGGGAGCAGCATGTGCAGCCTGTGCAGGGCAGGGTGTTCTTTGGCTTCAATGAGTCACAAAGCCTGATTTAAAGAATTCATGCTTAGTAATGTGACAGCTGTGATGATGGGTGTGCAGCAAGGAAACAGCTAAGGGACATGTTAAGTCACATGGGGAAAAGCAGATCTTGGCTGCAGATAAATGTGTTGGTTTTCACCCATTTTGATGAAATGAAAGCTGTGTTGACCTGTTACATTTGCTCAACACTAGACTCATAGTTGGTGAATCAGTACGGTAGATTTAGATTCAATGAGGCAGTTGTATCTGTTGATATCTGAAGATCTCAAAAAGAGGAGGGGACAAGAGCAATGCGGATGAATGGTAAAGTGAGAACCTTTTCTAAAATATGCTGTAGTTTCATTGATTTATGCAGTAAATTACATTAACCAGCAAAATTGGCATAATGCAGCTTCCCTTTTGAAGAAAGCTGAGGAAATCAGCGAGGTGAGAACTCTGAACAAACAGCTCTTCTACCTGGTCTTGTGTCTGGTACTGATGCTTTCTGTCCTGTATGCTCTACCATTTGATTTTTGGTGTTTTGCAGTCAGTTTCTGAAGTGCATAAAGGGTCAGAGCAGCTGTGGCCAAGAGCAATAATTTCTCTCTTTCTCTGCATGATTGCCTGCCTGTCTTTTAGGGGTTTCATATAGGAATATATTCTATTACACATAAATACATTCTACATATACCTAAAGTCAGAACTGAGCAGCAAGCAATTGGTCTGGCTGGAGATGTGAGTTGCCCTGCTTATGGAAAGCAAGGCTGGGAGACAGGTAATCTTCCATATCTTTTCTTCTACACTGGTAAAACTGCTGTTCCAGTTGTTGTTTTTCTCATCTGCTTATTGTGAGTCAGTGATTCTGGACTGGAAAGTTCTGGTGCTGGGTCTGAAGTTCATAATTCAGCTTTTTATTTTTATGCTGCTACATGGATGCCCTGATGTTTTAATGAACTCGCATAAATGCTGTGTCTTTTGACTGCTCAGGAAGAAGAATTACATTTGTGTGAACTTCTCATGGATCTGTAAAGGAAGTGCAGAATTATTATTTCTTGTGCCTTTGACATTGTACTTTCAATGTGGATTTCTTACTTCATCCATAACCAGGTACAGGTAGATGAACTGTGTGTAAGTTTGATGCCATGCTGGGTTTAACTCAGGCTCTCTGGTACTATGCTAGTACCACTGGAGGTAGCCAGGTCAAAATATGCTTGGGCACATTTTTCCCTCTAAAATCCCTGCAGATACTCCTCTGGTGACTACAAATGTGTGTTGCCCAGAGTGGCTTTACCCTGCTCAGGTATAACAGAGTGGAGTGTAAAATCCAAGGTGGAACTAAAGACTGCTATTGCACCAGAGAAGATACTCCGGGTTTCCTGGTCAAAAGTTCCTACATGCATGTACTTTGCAACCAAACCAGGGCTTTCTGCTGAGCCCCAGCCCACAGGAAGAGCAGAGCACGCTGAGGCAGTGTGCACACAGCCTGCACAGGAATGTAATTAGCTCATGAAAATATTTGCCACCAGTACAACATGGTGCTTCTCAAATTAGATTATGATAGGAGGCTGAATGCTGGGGTTAAAAAAAAACAAAAAAAAACCCCAAAGAATAATCCCAACTACCTTGTTTTAAGTAGATTTAATGCAAAATTAAGGTAAAGTCTTAGAGGAACACAGCTCTTTAACAGTTATTATGTTTTATGTATTCTCTGATTCATCCCAGCCCCGAGAAATTAACCCATTCTTGACAGCAGTTAACAAGAAATTCATGGTACTTATTTTAATAAATGGGGAGATAGCAGTTTGAAGCTGTCTTTATTTTTTTCCAGTCACTGGTGGAAGAAAAGAGGTTGGGGTTTTTTCCTGGTTAATTTTTTTTTATTTCTTGTTCCTGTCTTCATGTATGTTCTGTTGTTTTGCTGTGCTTTTATTGGTGTTGCTTTGAAAATTTCAGTGTCTCGAGGAAGAAATGCTTGGCCAAATTCTGTCCTCAGTTACTTATGGGTAAAAAAATCAGAGAAATGTATTGACTTTGCTGATATAAAGCTGGATGTTTATTGAAGTAACCCAGTACAAAACAACCGAAATTTATCCTTTTCTCTTTGTTTATTTGTAAATTGACTTGTATAACTTGTAAATAAGTAGTTATGAGGCCACATAACTAAAACACAGCTGTTTGTTTTCTATTGCTTTCAATTCAAGGCAGAGGGTCCAGCCCCTTCCAAAGGGACGTGACCAAAGCAGTGTTTGTCTATTGGTAAAATGGTCAAAACTGCGATATAAAATCTAAAACCACTGCAGCGTTGCACTCTGGCTTTGCCAAATTATCCAAACGTTTGGCGGCAGATCCTTAGGGCCAAGAGCAGAGGTTTGAACGCTGCTTTGTCAGTGTGACGCGTCCAGAGGAGGCTGCAGCCCGGCATTCCCATGGCGAGCGCCGGGCCGCTCCGGGCTGCTGCCTCTCTGCTCTTTGACCCCGCTCCGGCTCGGAGCCCGCTGCCGCCCGCCTCCCTCAGCCCCGCCGCTCTCTCTTGTCGTCTGCAGACAAGAAAAAGGCAGGCAAGTTCCAGCCTTTCAAGAAGCTCTTCGGCAAGAGGAAGAAGAGAGAGCCCGTCTCGGAGTGCGAGGAGCCCAAGCTGAAGCCCAGCCACTCCTTCGGTAGCATCTGCAACGGCGCCTTCTCCTTGGATGGCGAGCCGGGCGGCGGGCTGAGGTGAGTGAGTGCCCCACATCCTTCTAGCCCTGCACTGAGCTGGGCGGCGGGCTGAGGGGAGTGAGTGAGTGCCCTGCACTGCTGGCAGCCCGCACTGAGGTGAGTGAGTGCCCCGCACTGCTGCCAGCCCCAGGCTGAGGGGAGTGAGTGAGTGCCCTGCACTGCTGCCAGCCCGCACTGAGGTGAGTGAGTGCCCCGCACTGCTGCCAGCCCCGCACTGTGACACACCGCGTGTTCCCCCGGCTTCTGGCGGGGCTAAACCTCAGTTCTCCCTCTGCCGAGTGGCAACGATTTGTGCATTGCTTGTTCTGACGCGTGTGCTTCTCTCCTTCCTCGGAATGTGACACCTGCTCCTTCAGAGCTCAAAATCTCGCTGCTTTAAGGGGCTCTGCAAATCAGAAATCCCGGGGGGAAGCAGAGATGAATCTGAATCCAGCTCTGTGATTTAACACAGAGCAGAGGTATTAATGGCACCCCTGTTTTTCAAACTGGGAGAAGAGAAACTTGGACTGCCTGTTAGAGATACTTTATTGCATACATTTTGCTGCAAGGTGGTATCTTTGGGTTGGGACAGACATGTCCTTTTTTGCTCTATCCCAAATAACTTTTGCACTGTAATTGGGGTCAACAAACAGACAGACTTTATTTTGAACCAGTTTGAATGTAGAGTAGAAAAGGGGAGAGAGGGGAGAGAGACTCCTGAAAATCAGATCATATTCCAATGACAGTGGAGGATGACAGAAGGACAGCATGAGAATTTTCTGTGGGGATGGTGGGAGTAAGAAGTTGTACAGAGTAAACAAGTCAGCAATCTCTAACTAGGAACAGGAAAAAACCCCAAACCAAACAAACAAAACCCAAAGAGAAAACCCCTTGCCCCGATAGTAACAAAGCCCCAAAACCAGATGCACAAACTACTAGAGTCAGTAATAACTATTTCACTTTCCAACTGCTCATCTCAGAGAGGTTAGCTGACTCTTGATCAAAGCCTGCTGTTTTGGAAGAAAAAGAACTGATTGCACTGGGAAATGTATCTGGAAGTGTAACAAAAAACTCTGAAAGGGTAAAAAAATTATTCCAAATTCCTCTGCTCAAGAATGAAATGTGTATCAGAAGTGTCACCCTGAGCAGTATTTTTAATGGTGTCTGTGAAAACATGATTTAAAAAATTATTTATTTGGGTGATTTTTTAGCTCTGAGTTTTTTATTCCATTCTGTGAAATTCCTTGAGTACCAGGTTTCCTTTTGGTTTCTGTGATGTAGTTTTGTACACCTCTTTTGCTCGTCCCAATTTTTTCAGAAAATCTGTGCTGAACAAAGCCACGGTGCAACTGGAGGTGTGACTGACACTGCTGTGATGCTTTAGCTGAGTGCACAATGCCAGGCCACTGGAGGAGGTGTCAGTGCCTTTTCCCTCACAAGCAATCTAAATGGCATCATCTCACTATCAGGCATTTCCCACTTGGCATAGCTGAGAGTGCAGTGCTGCGCCCAGAAACAAACAGTGATATGGGAACTTGTCCCATTCCTCAGCAGCGACATGAAGGTGTGGCAGACCTTGTTTGAAAATGTTAAATGTTTGCATTTTTAAACCTGTTGAATTTTCTAATTCACAAAAGCATTAAAAGTTAGCTTCTGGTGGAAAATCAGACTGTACTTAAATCAGAGAGGCTTAGTAAATGTGAAGGGTCCCATGTCTCATGAAGTGGACCATTTCTTTCTGTGATTCCTCAGAGGTTTTGGCCTGCTAGAAATACTCAGTCACAGCTCTGTTTTTCCTGTCATTTTCATGGTGCAAATGTGGGTGGGATTTGATGATAATTATCAGTTTGCAGGTAGTTTTTGCCACATTACTCATTTTACAACAAACTTAAATGTTCAGTGCAGTGCATTTGATTCCTTTGGGAACCTAGTTTTGCCACTCCAGTCTGTTTTCAACGTCTTCCATCCATTATATTTTTTAGCCTTTCCTGTAATTTCAAACATTTATGAATTGAGTGCAGAGATAGGCTAACTAAAATAATACACATCATTGTTTACAAGTAATCTAACAATAAATTCATTGCCATACTTTCCCCTATTCATACAGAAACAGACTAGAGCAAATACAAATAACCAGTAGTATATGTACATAAGCAAAATCCTGAGAAGTTTTGTAAAACCATTTGCTTCTAATTCTTTAAGAATTAAGGAATTATAATAAGCGTATAGTGAAGAAAAACTTAACAAAAGTTCCAATTTTGCAGTTAAACCTCAGGGATGTTCCCATTCTTTTAATAAGCTATATTTCTTCCTCAGCCTGCACATGAATTTGTTATCTACAGATGTGTCCTGTGGACATTTAGCTTTGTTTTGGGGAGAGGAGATGGTTGTTTTGAAAATATATTAAGGGAGGAATCTGCTTCAGGAAGGTAGAGACAAGCAAATGAATGAGTGTAGGCTAAAGAAGACATCTGTATTGCTTCCAAGACCTAAGCTAGTGTTTCACCTAGTGCTGTATTGGCTTACAAGCCTGCTCACAGCTAACACCTGAATCTCTAATGGAGGCTGTGCTGACTGGCTGATGCAGATGTGCCTGGAGCAGAGCAATTTAGGTAATCTACATGTGGTGTAGATTGACTAGCTGAGTTGGAGGCACCTGAGAGATCTGCCTGTCCATCCTTCTTGCATCCTGGATTCATCAGATGCAAATAACTTGCTTGGTATCCTGATGTATGCACACTTCAACCTCTTTATTCATCTATGTTATTTTGCAATACCCAGGTGGGAGGTTTCCTGCTGCAGTTTGTCTTGCTCTGCCTGGAATTCCTTTTCCCATTTCTATATTGCCTTCTTGAGTTTACAAAGTTAAAACAGAATTCATTAACTTTCTGTCCTAACCATAAGGGCTGGGAGAGAGAAGTACTGACTACAAGGAATCTCCACAAGTTTGTGGAGCCTCACTGAAATCTCCAGAAGCTTCTGTTCTGAGGCTATGATTTGGCATGTTAAAAGACTTTATACTTGTCTTTTTTGTCACAGTTGACAAATACTCAACTTTTGAGCCAGCATTGTAAAGACAGACCTGAAAGGGTACCTGTACAGTGCCCTACTAAAGTCTGTCATTCTGGCTTGATGTGCAGAGGCAGTGGGGAATTAAATTTCTCTTACTGGGGGTACAGTAGAGTACCTCTCCTTAGGCTGAATGCAGTATTTCAAAGGACCTGGAATTAGACCTGTCAGGTGTTTAGGACTCAAGTGTGACAGCGTTGGCCTTCCAGGAAAAAATTTCTGAGCAAACTTCAGTGTCTTGACAGTGACTGCCACAAAAATGGGACCCCTTTGCTTGCAGCATTGGGCAGTTCTGTGTGAAGCACTCTAGATCAACAATAAAAAGTAATCTGTCTACCCACTTGGAGTTTCAAAGAGCTCCCCAGAAGCTTTCTCTCTGTCACATCCATTTTTCACATACTAGGTATTTTTTTTCCACTGTATTAACTGTATTTCTGCAATTGGCATTTGCCAGTCCTAATTTCCCTTCTAAGTGCCTCATTTTGAGTGCCTTCTTGACTCCAGTGCAAGTGCCTTGTTGCTGTGTTATTTGGTGTCTACCTTCTCCTGAAGACTTCATCTCATCAGAGCTCTGATTTAAGCAAGTATCTCTTCAAGCCCAAGCAGAGCAAAGCAACATAGGGACATTGTAAGAAATTTTGTTTTAGACAAAAACAAGCTTGGATTTTCCTTACTTGTGTCAGCTGACATGCAAGCCCCTGGAAAAAGGTTCCTTATTTCTGGGTTATGAGGTGTGTTGAGGATGTTCCAGAACAGAAGAGGTTATGGCTGAAGTTTTCCATTTGCATGGTTTTAAAAAGAAATTTTATTACAGGTTTTGGTGAAATTAGAATTGCTTCTCCCTTTTTGTAATTTACATTACAGCTGAGTAGCACAGAAATAGGAGCCACAAGCACCCAATGAATGGCCATTTCTGATGTGCACTCAGAGCATGTGGCCAGAGCCGAGGAGAAGTGGTTCCTGGTGTCTTGAGAGAACATAAGGCTAACATCATACTCAGTATTTCTGCTGACCTTAGCTTTTCTTGACACCTCAGCTCTTGACTTCCTCCCTTCTATTATGGGCTTGCTGAAGTCTTTGTGCTCCAGAAGCTTTCTTCTCAGGTGTGTGATCTAGAACTTTTTCCTATTAGCTCCAATTTTATCACTTAGTAGAAATTAGCAGTAAATGCCTTTAGCTTGCCTTTTGTTTTTTCGCTGCTGCTTGAGTGCTAAGCTGCCTGTAATTTGTGTATGATCATGAGAGTCCCTCAGTAGAGTGTGTTACTGGAAGTGCTGACATTTTAGACCAGGTGCTGCTTTGTTTCTCCCTTTTAACTGGTCTTTTGTCCTCAGCCCTGACTATGACCAACTTCATTTTCACCTCAGTAGTCCCAGAACTGTTTTCACTCTGGTCTTCACTTCTATCACATAGGCTGTCTTGCTGTATTCTCCTGGAAGGTTAGGCTGTCTCCCTGCCCACTTGTCCTCTCCCTTGCCTCCCTTTTGGATGTTTTTGTTGCACTCCCCCCTCCTAATAATCATGTACTTCATTTCCTTTCAGGATTCTGCATGGCAACTGTAATTTTCAGCAGCTGGTGAGGTCTAGGGCTGGGCTCTGGATAAAACAGATTTGTCACCTGTAATAAAATGTACTGTCTTATTTCCTCTTCCTTGCCTTCCTTATCAGCTAAATGCAGTTTCTATATAACACTTGTGCCTGCTAAGGCTAATGTAGACTTTTCACTTCCTTTTCTGTACATTTTGCCGTATTTCAGGGCAAATTTTGTGTAAACATATGCTGCTATTTGACAAAATAGTGTCACATGCAGTGGATTGTCAGGTCAAATGTGGAAGCTGGACTGTTTTGAGTCCTGCTCCTTTTACTAGTCTGCATATTTTTATGCTAACTGCTGAATTATTCACATCCTCAAGCTGCATTAGGATCCACTTGCAGAATTACTGTAAACCAGGGTGATGCTTCTCTTTGCACATGCTGACACTTTCTGAGATTAGACAATTAATGAATAATTACATGAAATTCATTTGTTGAGAACTGTGTAGTCCCACCCAATTACCTTCTTGTCAGGCAGCAGGAAAGGCAGAGCCACTCCCTCAGGGAAGGCAAGCAGGACACCAAGGGGATCCCAGAGCAGGAGGGGTCCATGGTCATGCTGCAGCTCCATAGCTGAGAAGGCAGGGCCAGGACCAAGCCAGGAAAATGCAAACTGAGCTCTGGATCAAAGGGTTCCGTGACCAGGCACAGTTTTGTCTGAGCTGCAGACCAACACTTCTCCAGCATGGCTCAGGCAGGGATGGATCAAAGCCTCAAGTGTGACCCTAAAGAGAGCTCCTGGACCTGTGTGTGCAGCTGGAGGCTCCAGATGAGGCTGATCAGGGAGATTAGAGCTTGTTAGTGCACTCAGGGCCTTGATACTTCCCATGGTTAATTTTATGGCCCTAATTATAATAATTTTAGTTGTATTATTAGCATGATGCATCAGATGCTTAAAGCTAGGCTTGATCTCTACTTCTAAGAAAAAGAAAATTACAGTAAGTCCATAGGTTCCAGGTCCCTTGATGACACCAGACTGGAGCTTTGCATTAAGATAATGCTGTGTGATATCTTTGAAAAGAGCAGGGCTGCTCTGAGCCTGGCTGTACAGCTTGTTGTTGGCATCAGTGGGACTCAGATGGGTCATAACAGGGAGACTGTGCCATTTTCCCAGGGTTAGTGCCCTGAAATTCAATGGTTCCTGAAGGTGATATGAATATATATTTAGAACGAATGCAGAAATTATGTCTAAGTTTACTTCATGAACAAGATTCCCTGTTGAAAAGTCTCTCTTTTGTCTGTTCAGATTGTGAGGCCCATGTTTATGGGTTTATTAATGCAATGAAGTCATGTGCTGTCTGAGCACATCTCTAACTCAGAATCATTTTGCAGCATGAACAATATTCCCCATGCAGGCATGAGTTAGAACCAAAACTCTCCTTCCAGCAGATGAAAAAGAGGACACTAAAAATATATCTCAGAATTACAATCCATTTTCCTCTATTACAGTATTAATGCATCTCTGAAATTAATAGAAAATGCAATTTGTGTTTTTCATCTCTGGCTGCCCTGGAGACATTCATGGGAGATGCAAAATGTTGATTCAGATTTCTTTCTTAAAACAAAACATCAAATAGAGGCAACCTATCACTGCACTTGTCATTTCCCTCAGGGAATATTCTGGGATGGGGTTCTCAGTTTCTTTTGAAGAGATCAATGAAGGGTCAATACCTGGCTAAACCAAATTCGTTCCTGCTTTGCATGCTTTTTAAATTTTTTATTGTTTAAAAATGGTTTTATGTTAAAAAGTTGACTTTGATCTTTAATGACTACAGAATTGGTTTCTAATGGAAATCTACAAGAGTGAAAGTCATGAGACTCTGGGTTTTTTGGACTTAGTCTCTATAAACATAAAAGAACAGAACAACTAATTCTTTCCCTTTATTTTCCAGTTTCTATTTCTAACTCTTTAATATCAGAGTGGGAGGAACATTTATGACACACTAAAGAGGCAACTGGTGGTGTGAGATTTCTGTACTCCGGTAATGCACCAGCCTGAGATTATATAAGAGCTGAGGTCTCAGTACTCCTCTCTGGAAAAGCTTCCCCTTTTTAAAGGATCACACATTTGTCTTTCAGAGAAGAAATAGCTCTGGAGAAAAATGGGGTCTAAAACCATTATAGCCACCAGTGTCAATGCAATAATGTTGCATTCTGTGCAAAAGTGGTGTCCCTGCACATGCTCTGGTGTAGTCAAGGGTGCAGACCCACAGCAGTAAATGTTGATTGGTGTCTGACTCTTTCCAACAGCTCTCCAGATACGCAGCTAGCATGGAAACTTGTGTCAGGATTTGCTCAGCTGAACCAGGAATTTCTGTGGATTTTTGAGTTCCAGTGTTTTGGGGGGATTTCATGCAAACAATGACCACTAATAAGGCACAAAAGAGGTGATAGGAACACATGGAGAGGAGGATAAAGAAAGTGTGATACCTCACCCAGTCCTGACTTGAGGTACCTAGAACTGATGGAAAATCACATCCTAAATAGGTCCATAGCAGTAGATGGCTGAGGGAGGGTCCAAAGAGGGTCTCTGTTTGTTGCATTTCATGGGACAGAAGTAAGACTTTTCCTGTAGGCTCAGGGTGGTCACATTCTACTGGGAGAGATTTGTTTCACATTTCTTCTGAGTTTCTTAGCACACAGAGGCACCTCAGCAAGAATGAGTAATGGACAAAGATAAAGAGTAAATGGAATTTAACTTTGCTTTCAGTATGAAAAAAATAGTTTTGAAAATTTGTATATTGCAATTGAAACTGGAACATGATATTTGGGTTGCAACACATCTTCAGAGAGAACATGTTCAAGGATTTGTTAAAAGTGCTTTGTATTTTGATATAGCACATCCATAATTCATGTAATTTAGTCAGGTTTCTGAAAGTGAGTCAGATGATGATTCAACTATTTTCAGCACAAACAGCCTCTGAAGTGTCATCACTGGAATTATCAACAGAAGTGCTCATAAACTGATGCCCCTGTTTTCCCACATCTCTTGGAAGTGATATGGAAGTTTGAAACTGTAACACCTTCAGCTATGGCTGTGACTGTAGCCCATATCTCTGTCAGGCTGTGAATTTGTTGAAATCCACTCCTGATATTGACATTCCTGATATTCCTTTTAACTGAAGGGAGAACAGTCTGTAAATGTGAATTGTGAGGATGTTATTGTATAAAGACTTCTGAGAAAAACTTCAGAGATGGGTAGCAGCAAGGGAAACTCAATTATTCATACTGTATTATGACTTAAAAGAAATTCAGTCTTTCCAAAAGTGGAGCATGAGCAAAGTGAAAAATGGAGTGGAAAAAGGACCTTTGTGATATAATCTGTCAAATTCGCAACTGGGAAAATGTGAAAGGATTGTGGGCTCCAAGGGAGTAAAATAAGAGCCCTTTCAGAAAGTACAAGTAGCTTGGAAATCACCTTAACTGCTATTTAAACTTGCCTGTAAAAGAAACTAGGTTACTATGATGTGTGAATATCTTTTTTCCGATGTTCTTTAGCCTACATAGATATTTAAACAAAATTCTTAAACTATTTTTACCAGTTGTTGGACATGTGGCTAGCAGAATTGCTCATTCACCCACTTCTTAAATATTCAGCATATTTGCAAAGCATTTTGAAAGGATAGAGTAGAGAGCAGTCTGGCATTAATTCTCTGTGGGGTTTCTTGTGACTGTTTCATGTTCTGACAATTTGGAGTGTGTTGTATTACAAAGTCAACAAGAAAACAAAAACTGAAACAAACCTTTCAGATACTTGTCCTCCCTTTTGTTATAAAACAAAATTGTGTGTGCCTTGTAACAAGGGAAGAGAGAGAGAGAGAGGTAGAGCAGTTGGTGTCTGGGAGAATGCTGGAGATGCTGGAAATGTTTAGCACGGTCCTAACCTGCCACTGGTACCATTGGGGGCACTTGTCAAAGACAGAGCTGGATTTTCAGTGGTGGTGTACTTATGGTTGCAGGTCACATGGAGCTGCCAAGCTGCTTCGTGTGAGCTGGTGTCCCCAAAGGAGACTTTAAATGAAATTTTGGCAACTTTTCAGGCAGGAGGAGAGACTAAAATCCCTAAAAGTGTCCTCAGGTCTGCAGCAGGGTGGGGAAGATTTTCACCCAGGCAGTCCACCAGAACTGACCTCAGCAGTTGTTCTTTTCTTCCATAGAGATTCAGGTTTTATCAGGAATTCCTACAGTCAGAGTATTCCTGCTGTTGGTCAACTGCAGTTTTGGGGTTTGAATTCCTGGCAAATTCTCTTCAGTTTCAAAGCTGCAGGTTGGCTGCTCCCAACTTCAATATTAACAATTCATTAGTAAGGTCATGAACAGCTTCCAAACAAGTCACTGAACTCTTTGGTGCCTGAATTGCAACCCTTGCCTACTAATTAGTTGTAACAAACAACACAAATATACATGAGGTGTCTGATTTTAAGTATGAGAAGCCCAACCCACTGGACAGCAGAAGGAGTGAATGGTGTTGTATGCACAGTGAGTAGCTGTGACACCAAGACTCAAGTATCTGAGCCACAGCATAGCTGGAAAAATATTTGAGAGAGGATCCTCTCTGGAGAACAATATGACCTGGACCTGCATTCTCAGCAGATCTCTCAGCTCAAAGGTAAATAGCAAACAACCAGTTCCCACTGGCCTTGCCTCCTGCACCTGCAGCAGGCTCACACACTGAACAGTGCAAGTGCAGGAGGGCTTGCCACGGGCTGGTTTGTCAGATTTTGTGTGTGTCCTTCCCACCTTGTTGAATGCAGTTCTGGAGCTTTCTGTTCAAACAAACCTACACAGTTATATGAGAAAAGCCAACTTTCACTCTGTTTCATGTCAAGCCATTCGTTTCCAGGCCTGCTAGGAATTTGTCTCTGTGTAAGGGACACTTCTCAACTTGTGCTTCACTGGTTGACTCCTGGCTGGCCCAGCAAGGCAGAGGTATTTCACTGCCATGCAATTTTCCCACAGCTCTGACTGAGTCACAGTGATTTGGTATAGAAACCTTTTTAGAAGCAGTTTAAAAATATAATTTTATGATTTCTAATAAAAGGTTTCTAAAAGAAACTTTAAAGGTGTACTACCTTTAACAGCCAGAGGCAATCGAGTTGTGGGTTTTATAAAAAAAATCTAACATAGCATATGGCATCAGTTAAATGTTCCTCTTCTTCCGTGGCTAAAAGTGTTGTGGAATATTGACCACCTCTTTCCCTGCTTGTTTGTTGGTTTGTTTCAAATTAAGAATGTTGCTCAAATATTAATCTGGATGAAAAGAGGTTTTTCAGTTAGTCTGTGATTGTATGAAAGATTAAACGATTCAGAGAACTATGTGTGTTCTCTCTCCAGAATTGGATTGATTATTTTGTGAGTGCAAAAGTATTTTATACATATATGAGAGAGAGGGAGAGGATTTGGGGGACTTTTTATCCTGTTATTTTCAGGTTACCTCCAAGAAATTCTGTTATAAAAGTCAAGAATAGTCTCTCATCTGATCACTTTCAACAGGGTTATGTAACCATATATGACACTCTCCCTTTGTAAGAAAAGATTATTGTTTGTACTTAAAATACCTCAGGGAAAAATGAGATGAAAATGTAATAAATACATTTCCAACTTATTTGTTTCCAGAGTTTGAATAGAAATATCTTGAACACTTCATGAACAATTAGAACATTTTAAAAGGCAGAAAAGTTAATATACTGATCTTAAATATGTGAAACCTGATTTTTTGTTCTTTTACTTACGTTTTTCTCTGGAAGTATAACCTGCCTTGCTTTTGCTGAAATACTTATTTATAATGTTTTTATCATATGTAGAAGGTTATGTTGGATAGATCTATATCAAAACTATATTTTTTCCCTCCAGATTGTTTTCTGAAACTATAATTGGGTTCTATAAGGTTGCCAACAGGTTATCAAAAGGAGAGATTTAGGATCTTGCAGTTGTTCTGGTTTTTGAAATTGTGGCTTTATCATGATTATAGATTATGGGCTTTTCACTTACCATGGGATATTCTAGGTGAGACAAACCATGACTTTCAAACAGATGCATTTTTCCCTCAGTGTGCCCCCAAAACTACTAGCCTTTTTTTTTTTTTTTTAATTTTAAGTTTTCTTACAATTAAATTCATTAGAATAATTTCTGGTAAATTAAACCCCTTTTTATTTCATGCCTTTGCCTGTGGACTTCAATCAGAGCCATATAACAGGTTCATTTGTGACACACCCTCCTCCTTGGCATCAGTGCTCAGTTTAGCAGCAGCACACAGGCATTTCTTGCTCTTTGTGGCTAATCAAGGACACACACCTTGGTGTAACAAGCTTCTTGGCAGTCTAGGGGTTTGGTGACAACCTTTTATTGTCAGTGTTATCATGCTCATGGCCATAGGAAGCGCTGAGTAATCAGCCAAAGGAGGCAGCTCTATGGAAGTGGCTTCCTGCACTGTAACAATTCTTTTTATGTTACAGATCTTCCTTTGCTTGGCACCTGCTGTTTTCTTTGAGCAGGAGTGGCAGTGTGTCACTCCCAAGCAGTGGCACTAAGCATGAATGCACTTTCTTAGATATGCAGTCTGGCAAGGTGTGCATCATCACCGTCTAGTCTGTATCCTGAAAGAAGCAGTTAGAATTGAGGCTTACAAGCAAAATCAGTTGAACTTCTCAACACTCCTATTAAAAACACCCAACTCTAGGTCCTTCCAAGGAGGAAGACTGTATATAAAGGAATCATGCACCTCCATTAAACTTTTGAAAACCATAAGTGTTTGGATACCCCTCCACTGAGAATGTACAAAGGTTTTATGCAGAAGGCAAGAGGTGGGGGGGAGGAATCCATACAGCAGGACAACAATGATATGAAGAGTCACTCTCATAAATGAATTGCAGCACTTACTGACTTGTTGACCGTTTTCTTTCACAGATCCTCCCATTATTCTATGGGCAGTCGAGCTTTTTCCCATGACAGTATTTTCATACCTGATGGGAGAACAGAGAGTGAACAGGCCATTCAAGCAATGTCACAGGAGAACGTTTTAGGAAAAGTCAAAATTCTTCAGGTAAGAAATTGCAAGTGGGAAAAATATTTAAAATGTGATGGAAAATGGTCTCCAGAACATGTTAAATGTGCATAAAGATGGGGTGCTTTTCCTGTAGCCTTGGGACAGTTGCTCAGCCATGTTAAGTTCTCTGGCCAAAAGCCATTGCAAGTAATTCAGATATTCTGCAGAAGTTCCAGGTTTTGGTCTTGAAAGGTACAGCAGTGATGCTGTAAACATCTGCAGAAACATCTGCACCTGTGGGACTCGTCTGAATTGAGCTCATGGTTTTGGCATGTCCTGATCTGTATGCCTCAGTCCTACAAATGTGGTAATGAGAGAAAAAAGGAAGGTTGTGTTGAGGGCAGGGAATGGCATGCAAAATAAGACTTATTTGCAAAACCAATTTAATTATATGTTTATATGTATTACATTTTTTTTCTCCTTTTTCTGACTGCACTTTCAATGGTTTTCATGGAAGGTGGATTTGTTTATCTCTCCAAAGCATAAACAACATATTTGGATATTTGCTTCTAAAGAACTTTATATGATCCACTTTCCCTTCTTTTCCAGAACTCTCTCCCATTAGTGCTTGAACTAATTTTTTGCTTTACTCCCTGTATATCTGTAAGATCCCCAGCTTTATGCTTTTCTAGACCTTGAGAGAGCTGTCCTTCAGAAACGTTTTGCACTTTATTGTTCAGGGTGCTGACATATCCTGTCAAAATGCTGATGAATTTTTAATGCTGTGCAAGTGCTGTTACCCTGAAGATGACTAGCAAAATACCATTGATTTCTCTTACTTCTGAAGTCCACCCACAATCCATCTTTCCTGGTGAGTGAGAGATCCTGAAATTGGACAGCTCTGACCTTCAGGATGGAATTGTTGCTGCCTCCTGCCCGGTGCTGTCAGCAGACAGAGCACCTGCACAGTGCTGGCCATGCTGGCTGTGGATGAGCTCTGAAGCAGAAGCCACACTAGGACATCTCCAATTCCCCTGTGCTGGCTTTTCAGCTTAAATTTCCCTGGGTCAGGTAGATTCAGTGCATTCTATTTTCCAGGCTGGAAACCATTATATTTCAAATGACTGCTGGCTCCAGGTAAAGACCTGAGGTATGTGGGCCTGCCCTACAAAGCTCACCAACTCCTTCAAGGAGCTGTGCCCTCCCTATCTGTTGGATTTGTTTTCTTGGTCTCTGTATACTAGCTTTACTCAGAATAATTTTTCATCCCAGAGGTGTTTTCTCTCATATCAAAACTCAGCTTAAATTTCTCAATGGAAATTAGTGCCTTTGCTAAACTAAGCCACTTGAGAAAAAGTATAGTTAATGCAGTGGGTAACAACCATGTTCACTGAGCAAATGCTAAATCAAGAAAATAAGAGCAAAATGTCACCCTTGAAAGTCACAAAATAAATAGCCAGTGGTACTGTCTTGCTCATGTGATCTTTGCATAAGCCTTTTTTTGGTGTGGTTAATTGCATGTATTTTAAGGGACGATATTGTTTCAGCTGTTTGATGTAAAAAATGTGCTTGCCTTTTTATTTAAAACTGAATGATGGTAGTTCATTTTTGTCATTTTAGTGTAGCTGGAACCCAGCCTGCAACATACCAGATTCATTTTTTAACTCTGATGATGGTGGTGAGAGCCACTTATTCATTCAGAAAAGGAAGGCATAAGGAGTGCAAATGACATTTTTCAGCATTTACATGTTGACACAGAACAGTCATATATTCATCTAAATGTCCATGGATTTTTTTTTTTGTAAACCCATGAAAAGCCTCCCTGCAATAGGCCCAGGGACCACTTCTTGTATCTTCAAAAATTGCTGCCCACCATGTAACTTTTCCCATTTCTCTAGCCATGACTTCTGCAACTGTTCCCTGAGTTTTAGGAAACAGTCATGCCAAAATCCCATTGCACAATTTAAATTTACCTTAGAGTTGAGTCCTAGGTCTAATGAGTTATTTTGACTATCATTCTTGTTTGAAGGTTTTATGCACTACATACCCCATCCTTTTTTTCCTGCTATTCTATGAGCCAGTGTTTGCTATATGATTTTGCAGTGACAGAAAATGTTGATGCTCTGTCTCCTGATACCAGAAGCTTCTATCAACTTTGAAACCTTTCTGCAATCTAACCCAGCAGGGAACATCTGTATTTCTTAAAGCAGTGGATTAAGAGGGGACAGTTCTCTCTTCTGAAGAGCTCTCTGCTCCTTAAGGCAATTCTGGTCAGCCTCCAGCACTACTGTGGCTTTTCCAGGCTTGTATGTCAGGGTGGAAGTGCAGCACTTCCAATTCCCATTCACCTGGCAACGTACTCTTCAGTAAGGAATTGTTGCCACAATTCCATGCCCCATTCTGACTCTAAACTTGTTGCATTCCAGATGGAGGTCAAAAGAAAATCTTCTGGAAAGCATAAATAATTTTTTTGGAAAATCCCCGCACTTACAAACCTAAGAGACAGCATGGTGAAAAGGGTTTTGAAGTCAGAATAGCAGTGCAAGCCATTTAATACTGATGGTGCTGGATCTCATGCTGGGGATCACCTAAGTGTTTCTTCCTTCTTACTTTTAATTTCTGCTGACTTCAGAGTGTTGATGAATTCACAAAAAATGTTGTGTAATGGTGCAAACTCCGTAGTAATCTGGGCAGCTGGCCAGCCCGTGCACTGGTTCAACTGCTTGTTGTGGGAATTCTCTTTCTAATTATGCATGAAAGGTAAATTAGATCTTTCTGGAATTGCTCTCATTTGGTTTTATTGATTTTCAGATTGGCAGTATTCATCTTATCATGCTTTCTGTAAATAGATTTGGTCATGTTCAAAGGTTTTGCTGTGTGCTAGAACTCAGGCTGAGAAAAGCCTGGTCTCTCATAAACCTCCAGCAGCCCTTTCGTATCCTGAAGTTATTTTGTGTTGGCTGAAGCCATTTGGTGTTGTAAAAGCAGTCTTTTCCTTGTTCTTTGGAACTGCTGAGATTTATCATTACCTAATTTTTAAGATCCAGGGTAGAAAGCCAGCCTGAACCTACTCCCAGCAAGAGGTGCTACACAGGCACTGGTACTCCTAATGTTGAACTCTTTTAGTTTCTGGGATCTGTTGCTTTACTTGTCATCCAGGGCTGTGAATGAGACACAAGGAATGTTTAAACTGTAAATCTAGCAGTGTGTCCGAAAACACCCCACAACCCAACTCTTGGAGCTTCACTTTACATCCTTCCCTTCCTGAGGTTACTGGGTGGGTTTTCTCCTCCCATCAAAGTGTCTTAAAACAATTCCCTGACATTTTGTAGCTGTGACTCTTCTTCCTACATCTGATATTTGCCAGAAATGGTCAGCAAATGAACAGAAGACAGTTTTTATTTCACACTCATAAGAACTACAGCAAGCAAAATAGAAGCTTGTTTAAAACATTGGTTTCCTGAAGCGTCTACACTGTTCTTTCCCAATTACTGTGATGATGCCATGGTGTGGCACTGCTACTGCCTTTGTTCTCCACTGCTTGCCTTCACTGAAATTATCTTGGGTCATCTGACATCTGTGTGGCTGCAGCACTCAGCTGCAAGAAATATTAAAGATTGACTGTGATATATGGCTTATGGCCTTTAGGAACTACTGGGTTACATCCTTTTTGTTTCATGTGGCCATGTAGTTTAAAAGAAACCCTCTCTGCTCTGTAAAGCTATAAAGCATCTATTTATTATACAGATATGAATTATGAGAAAACATTCTTTGTGAATCCAAACTTCTCAGTCAAATGCAAAAGGAATATTTTTAAAATTAATATTTCCCTGATTTTATAATGATTAATGACCTGTATAATTTTCTCCTTGTCAGACCTTATGACTGTACAGTTTTGGATTACATTTCTTTTAGTCATTAGCATATCTTAGCTAATACGAAGCCAGTGCTTCCCACACTGTGCATTGCACATCTGTATTCTACCAGCCTCTCCCAATGTATCTTCTGTTTCTTATTGCCCAGATCTCAACAAAGATACAAAGCTGTTTTTCAAACCTCAAAACTGTTATCTTTTACCATGATGGTCTGATTTTTTCATCATTGGGAGTGATTTTTCACTTCATGATTGCCTAGCTTTGTATTTCTTATAAGAATTATAAATTCTTATAATTGCTTTGTTGCCAGTATTTTCTAGTGCCACTGCAACCAAATTGTTTTCCTCATATTTAAAAATTCTTTTTGCTTTATAAACTGAGTTTATAATTTATTCTAAATCATTCAGGCATTTCTTGGGCAGACCCTCTTGTTCCTATGATCATAGTAATCCCTGAAAATGAGCTTCCTTTCCAATGAAAGAAAATTTTCCTTCCTTGCATTTGCTCTACTTTAGGAGAGACTGATGTGACAAATGCCACAGATGCTGAATCTTCAAGCCTCTCCACAAAATCTTCTCTTTACACATGAGCACGTGTAAGTGATCCATCACCACTGTGCACCAAAATCTTCATTCATGTCTGCATTTGTTGCAAATACACATCTCTAGAGGCCCATGTAGAGTTTGCTCCTTCACTGTTTTTCTATTTTGTACTCTCTCAAAAAGTTTCTACAAGTGTAATGCCCCTAATCACATGCTGCTCCAGCAATGGAGAGTGGAATAATTTCCTCCCTGCATCTTGTATCCAAAACATCAGTGCTAATACTTGTTATGTTCCTAATTTTCTTTATGTTTCCATGTTAATTTTATACCTGGATTATTTTCTAAAACTATACCAATATAACTTTTCACATGATGCTTTCCAGTTTATTCTCTCCTGATTTTAAAAAAGCTTATGTGGGGTATTTGATTTGTCTGGATATGCTGCAGATATGTTTGTATTAAGAAGTGGACTCACTTCCATACTTCAGCATGAATTAGGTGAACTCTCTTCTGAGCCTAGAAAAGAAATTATAAGAGAGAATATGGTAAAATGCCTTAAAATCATGAGTGGAATTGATAAAATGAATAGAGGACAATTATTCAGTCTTTCATAGCATGAGAACACATGAGCAACAGTTGAAACCAGTAATACTTCCAAATCAAAACAGATATTTCTTTAAGCAAAGTTGGACTGTATAAAAATTCCTCAGATGCCACAAATCATTGGGGCATTTACAAGTATGGGCTTAGTATAGGCTCACCCTGTTCTTATGTATTCCCAAGGCATTTGATTTTTGGATCATTCTGAGAGACTGTACAGGATCAAGTGGAATTTCAACAGTGTGCCTCTTTTTAGGACAATTAATTCAGTCATTGTTTTCCATTTATATATAACTAGAAAACTTAATTTCAATTAAACTAGAAAACTTAATTTCAATTAATTTTCGTTATATTTAGGGATTGCAAGCAGATATGAAGAGTAGATCTTTGAGCTGAAGGGGAACTATGACCAGCATTTCTTGTAAGCCTTGTTTGAATGGAATCAGCTGGAATAGTACACTCTGTTTTAATGGTTTTTAACTGAAGGGAGCAAGCAGCTCAGCAGATCCAGTTTTGGATTCAGTCCAGGCAAGAATCCCGAAGAGTGATGTAGTTTCAGGGGCCTGAATTCAACAGACAGACAAGTAGGCATGTACACAGAAGAGGAGCCAAATGGGAGTGAGAGAGGAGATGTACAGCCTGATCTGGGCTCTTTGCCAATTAATATGGAAAACTTGTTCTGTGGCATTTCCTATGCAAATGCAAAGAGTGCTTTGAAAGTCTGGGCTTTTTTTTTTTTATTAGCTGCAGGTGCCAGACAACGCAGAACAATTTTGCTTAGGAGCTTTATTCCTTAAGTTATTAATGGGAAGCTGGTGTCAGCTAAGTAGTATCACATTTTAGCAAATTATTTTGCATGAAATAGAAGTGAGCTTGTGTCATGGTCCAGTTACCAAGAAAGATTTTAAAAATTGGATGAATATAAACTTAAAATTATTTTTCTAAATTCCTAGCATTTATTCGTCTGTATTGGATGTGCAGACCTGTGCAGACCTTACTGTCACACTGAAAGCCACCCAGGTTGTGTGTGAATAGAAAAACTATCAAGAATCTTATAGAAATTTCATGAATCTTCCAGGAAAAAAAAAAAAAAAGTGGATGAGGATGAGGTAAACTTGGCTTGGATCTCATCCTAACGCTCCCCTGTGTGTGGTGCCTCCAGCCCCTGCTCCATGGTATAGGTAGTGTGTGGTAGCTGAGCTGTTTTGGGGCTGAGAAGGGTTTGTAGGTCCTGTGGAAATGTTTGTCCCCTGGCTGCAAACTGAGGGACCAGGAATTCCCACTGGAATTGATAAGGCTGGAAGTGGGAGGTGCAGGCACAGAAAGTTCATCTGTTTGCTTCTGCTCCCATTGACAGATTTCAGAGCAAGATGGTGGCTTCTGGCTGCTAAATTACAAGTCTTCTTGAACAAACCAAGACAGAGCAAGGTCCTTTGGCTGAGCCCAGTATGCATCTGTGGAGATTTTCAAAAGGCTATTTAGCCACAACTGTGCAATGGCAGAAGAACAAAATGCAATGCCTGCAACTTCTAATGACTGGCATTGCAAATAATCCTCCTTAGGCAACAATCATCCACACACTGTCATCACAGGGAATTCTTAAATACAGAGGATTTATACTTTTGTGTTCAGAAATATATGTCTAACTGAAACTTCTGAGAAATTTAAAGCAGATGCTCCGTTTCAGGGATTATGGCCTCTTCTCAGAGGTCTTCCATCTAAAATTGGTGTATTTCCATTTCTGGGTGAGACTATTTGAATGTTCTTCCAAGTAAAATTTGTGGGGGTTTCATTTTTTTTTATGGATGATGCATTTTTAGAATTTTTATGATTGACCAGGTAGAAAATGCATCAGTGTGGAATTTTTCTGAGAGGGTAATTGCATTGCATTACATTATAAGCACATTCTGAAAAAAGACCAAGAAGCAGGTTTAGCATTACTCTCTAAAAGCATTAAGAATAAATTTGCTCAGTAGTTACCATAAGCTATTTGAGATTTTGACATTTGCTCATTTGGTATTTAGTGTCAGCTTTAGAGATTAGAATGCACCAAAAGAAACTGGCCAGTGGAGAACTACTAGTGGAGCTTTTTGTTTTTTAAGATAAATCAGGATAAAATAGGCCAATAAATAAATAATACAGAGAATCACCTTCTGTTCTGAAAGGGTGAGGGTTACTAGAGTTCACTACTTTCTGCCAGAATTCCTCAGTCTTCAAACTAATTTATGCCAGTCTGAGCAAACAAATATTTAAAGCTTTGGTTTTGTTTTTTTAAAAAAAAAAACAAAACAAAACAAAAAAAAAAAAAAAAAAAAAAAAAAAAAAAAAAACCAAGAAACAGTCACGACTGTGTACAGTCCTTTAATATTGAGGATAGTATATTTCTTGGAAATACCAGGAAAATAACATTTTAAACTTTTATATACAGAAAAATACATTGTTACTGCAGAGCGCCCAAGCACCCTTGATGGCAATTAAAAAGGCCATTCTTTTTCAAGCATAGACTTTTCTCCATAAAAGTTCCACCACTGAACTCCCACCACTGAACACACACTTTTATTAAGAACTTGTCAGAAGATCAAAAGGGTAACATACCATCCCTTCATCCAAAACACACTGCAAGCAATGTTAATGTGTGCATGTTCCCACCATGAAGAGATGCACAGATCCTCAGTTTCCTAGTGGTTGCTCAGCAATGCTGATAGTTCCAGTTTTCTGCCCGGGAGAATTATTTGTCTAGGACTTTAGGAAGAAGAAAAGAGCAATCTCAACTTAGAAAATACACTATCAAATTAAGATTTTTTTTTTTCTGAAATGACTTTATCCTGATTCTAATATTTAGAAGGCCTGCAAGAGTAGAGCAGAATTAAAGGCCTCACATGATCTCATACAGAGCATTTTGCCCCTTCCAGCTCCCATGTACACAATGGAAGCATGTGCGACTTCAAGTCAGAGAGCTGCACTGCTAACACAAAAGCCTGCATGGACTTGGTGAAACCCTTGCCTTTAGACTATGCCAGTAATCCAGGTGGGAATGAAAGTTTGCCATTCAGAGCTGCCCATTATGCCAAAATGCTTTAGGACTCGAATTTCACTACTTTCTGCCAGAATTCAAATGGGCATAAATTACTGACTCACTGAGGAGACTGAGAAAAGTTATTCTAGTTTAATAACCTGACTATGAGGAGGTTTTGCATGTAATTTTTGTTTTAATGGTTCAGTACAGAAAACTCTTTCAAACAAAAACTCTATGTTTTTGGGATAGTATGGATAAACTTGATATAAGAGTCTAACCCACTGGGAACTATGGCAAGAAAGACTAATTGACCTGAATTCCTTTAGAGGATATCTTTCCTTAACAAATCCTCACGTGTGCATTGTGTTACTGATTCTATGCTGTAGGAGAAAAAAAATAATCTTTGCTTTACCTACTATCTACTCCAATCTTCCACAGCTCTCAGCAGCAAACTTCTCTTAGGGTATTGTGTAAGTACCTGACATTTCCCCTGAATAGAAGCTGCACAGTTGAATTACTTATTCATAGTATCACAAGACAAAAATGGGGGATTCCCTTTGGAGAATTTTCTGTCCTTGAAAAACAGCAAAGCAGGAAAATAACTCCGCAGTCCCTTCCTTCCTAATTGAGAATGATTCTCTGAAATATTTCCAGAAAAGAATATATTCATAAATGTTCCTTGCTCCGTTTGCTCCTTCTAGAGACCTTCTCTATTTTGCAAAAAGTTCACATTCAAAGTCTGTGTGGTACATGTCTGTGCAGTAGCCAGGGCTGTAATTCCTTTAACTCACCCTGCTAGAGGACACTTAGTACATGCTTCTTATTTTATTAATCTTATGCTTGATGTAATTCAAGAGTTACTTCCTTGTAACCCTTGACAGAAGATTGCTACAACATGGAAAATAAATGGTGGGAAAGCTTTTTTTATCCATCCATCCATCCATCTCTTGCATGTCCCCTGCCTAAACTTCTTTGTGCAACAGCAGGGAGTGGCAGGGCTCGTGAGCATGAGCAGACATGAGTTTGTATATTCTTCCTATGAGAGCAAGCATTTAAAAGAGCTGGGTTTCCCCTGCTTTGAGAATTTGCTTCTCTAAGGCAGGGCTGTGCCAAACCCTTAGCATTTAAAACTCATGATTAAACATTACAATAAGGATACCTTTTAGAAATACAAATGCATGAGATGCAGGGTTTGGGGGCTAGAAAAGAAAAAGGTTGCCTTTTGGGTTAGTTTAGTTTCTCACTATACACTTTTCTCATAAGCTTAAGCTTCACAACAATAAGGCTTCATAATTAGCTTTTATAAACAAAAGTTTTAACCTACAACATAGATTTTAAAAAAAGATGAAGTGTTTTAAAACTCACAGTAAATTTTCAAAAGTTGGCAACATTGTCAGGAACTTTGATTGATCATCCAAAATCAGAAGCCATGTAGTAAATTCCTCACTTTAATCACCTTGTGGGGAGAAAGAAAAAAGAGTGCCCACCATGTTGCAACAATGTGAGCCTCAGGATGGTTGTTTTGGTGTTTTTTTGTCTAGAGTCAGAAGTTGCCCAGAATATTTCTGTGCAGCTTTCAGGCAGAGAAGGGGCACTTGCTGGACTTGACTTGTTTTGCTTGTAATATAAATACCTATTTTGTTTGTTTTATTTTTCTTGGTTTTTCAGCAACAGTTGGCCAAAAATATAAAATTTGGGCAGCCCCCACAAATGACAATTTCTGCAAGGACGATGGGGGAAGCAAATGCCAGTACAGAAGATGATGCACTGCTCAGCAGCCCCATGGAGACTGAGGCCCAGCAGGACACTGTGATCTCAGACTGCAGTAACAAAGTAAGCCCTTCACATTGACGTGTCCATGGCACTGGAGCAGTGCTAAAGCAGCAAAGTCCACTGAGGTGTAGCAGATGTTTCCACTGAGGCGTAGCAGATGTTTCCAGTGAGGCATAGCAGAGCTCAGTGGGCTATTTTACATGGGAGGGATCTCTCAGCTGGTGCTTCTTGGCCTGGTGGGAAGCATGCTCCTGGCATCCTGAGCCAGGTCACACAGAATTACTGGTTTGAGTGTTTGCTCTGAGCTTCCAGCAGTGCAGACATTACTTCCAGCATAGCTAGAACACAGGCATTTTTTCTAATACAGAAAACATTTTAAAGTATGGACTTCCCAGCAAGGATAGTTGTTCACAGCATCAAATACCAAAAAGGAAAATAATTTCAAAATGAGAGGTGTGTGAAGCCTAAGCCTGTAAAATCCTAGGTCTTAGAGTCATATTTCTCAAGGACAGAAACCAAAGGTGAGAAAGGGGGAGAAGCATTTTGAATGCTTCCTAAAATCTAACTTCCCGTAAAATTCAAATTATTATTCATGGAGGTTTTGATGCTGTGGGCATTTAGGTGTCCAGAAGGGTCTTTTTCAGACACTGAAGAAACACGGTGAGTGAGGAAAGGTCTCTGGAAAGCCTCTAAGGCAAGACTGGTTGAGTGTGTTGCTGTAATGGCAGAAAGGAGTACAGTGACAACCTTCCTTGCCAGGGGGCTGGCTTTGTGCCTGGGAACCCTTGGGAAAGGCATCCAGCACCCAGGACATACACATGGCCTTTAGGATCCTGGGGCACCAGGGCATGAGCCTGCACTCATGTCGCTCACACTCGTGCTGGCTGTGTGAAAGGCCAAGGCAGCAAGGGCCCTGTGCAACCCATGCCTGTGTTCAGCCAAACACACTGAAGGGACATTTGTGGCTGAGCTGGCCTAAATTCTTCATTAGTCTTTAATGGACAACAGGTCCTCTGTGACCACTTCTTTCATGGTTGTGGCTCAGTCTGCCAGGGCGTCAGGCATTTGGGTAGGACCTGCACACTCACACATCTCCCTTTGTGATCTGGAAAGATAAAAATTAAACCAAATTAAGGTATATTTTTTTTTGCCTAGCAAGTACTCCCTCTGGTGCGATCAGGTAAGGTGAATCAAGAGCATCCCCTGTGCCTCAGAGCACAAAGTGTGCAGTGAGACTGTGGACAGGTTTTGACAATGCACTGTCTCTACCCTGGTGCTGGGAGAGTCTGTGTTTGAGATAAACACAGATTGTCTGCAGACAGCCTTCTTCCTGGGTCCTGCAGGAGACCCTAGCGTCACCTGGTGACTTCCAGCTCAAAGGATACAATAGCTCAAGCACTAAAACCTGCTAGAGTGTTTTTATGTAACACAAAGGGAGAAATTCAGTTCTTTCCAGCTACTCTTTATAATTTCAAGTTTTCAAAACAAAATTAACATCCCTTGCACAATTCTTTCTCCAAATACTGAAGGAGCATCTATCCCTGCTCAGAGGCAGTTTGTAGACACAAACAAAACAATTTTCCATGGATAGTGCCAGCCAGAGCACTCCGTACTTTCCTTTTGTTTCTGCACACTACTAATTACCTGTGTTATCAGAGAATTCTGGTGCATGGCAGCTTCCATGCTTTCTGCTCTTGTCTCATCTGCTGGCCTTGTAACTCCTTGGCATGTGTATCTGCATAGGTCTTGGGGGATGGGGTGGCTCCTGTCAAAAATTGGTGACCAGGACCACATAGATCTGCTCTGCTTTGTGCAGATTTCCTGTGGTGCTCTGTGACTTCTGATTTTCCCAACGAGTAAAGTGGATTGGTAGCAGGAGTTCTGGGTTTAATTTAACCTGTAGTTGTGAAGCTGAGCTTTTAGCCTTGCTATTAACAACCAGTGGTGTAATGGGATCCCAGCACACATTAGGTTGTGAAGTAATACTGTGATAGTAAACACCCCAATGTTTCTGGCTGTGATGAATGCTGCTTCAAGCCCTGTGCCTTGACAATTCCTCACCATGATGGCTTGGAGAGGGACAGTAGCTAAAGAGTCGTAGTTCTCCAGGCTTCCATGGCTCTGGGGGGCTGTTGTCTCTCTAAGGACAACAGCCTTAGAGGCTGTTGTCCTCATCAAGGACATGGAGTTGAAACTCCTTGCAGCACAGGTAATGCCTGAACAGGCTAGTATCTTTTTTTCCTTATATGTAAGTTAGGAGAAAATAAAATCATTAAGACCTGATCAAAATCCTACAAAGCTGTGCTCTTTCTTTTGTTTTGGAAACTGATTATCTTGTTAAGGAAGCCTGAGTGTTTTGCTTTTTGTAGTGCAGTGATTCAAAGAGCAGTGAAGCCAAGCTCAGAGCATGTAGGAACAAGAATTGCTTATCCATCAGTCCTGAAGGGATAGGAAAGATGGAAAAATCCTATCCTAACATACATGATTTCACAAGTCCTTTGAATCATAATTAATTGATCTTTTCCATTTTAATACTTGTTTGTGGTAATCTTTTCTAGTCCGCTGACACTCCAGATTTCTTGAGAAAAATGAATTTTCTTGGAACAGGATATGAAATGGAAGAAAAGGTAAAAAAACTTTCGTACTTGGTTTGCACTGAGATACATTCTAATTTTAGATATTAGAAGCCTGACAGTTTCTGTTTTCATACATTGTTTGACTGATCATCCAATATTTTGTGAATGCTGTGCACTTTTGGAGCTAGCAATAACTAAGACTGAGAAATCTTAAGAGCTGATTGCAGGAAACAGCAGAACCCAGTCTCTGCCAGTCTTGCAGCATTCCTCTATTTGATGTATTAATCACAGAGTCATAATTTTCATAAGTACTTCTAATACTTTGTTATGCCTGCATGTAATTCAATAAGCATATGCAAAATGTTCCCTCAGCTTTTAAGTAATTGGCTCCCTGATTAGCATATGTTTAACCTCAGAAGATTACAGAGCTGTCTTGAAAACAATGTATGTGATTTCTTTCCTTACAGAAGATGTTTTCCCCCCCTTTTTTTTCTCTGTCTTCTTTTTCCATTTGTGTTATGCCAAATGCAAGTCTTGGGATGATAGTTTGATGACTTATGGAAGAGACAGATGACAGGCTCATTCTTACATGCCTAGACATACAGTTCCACTATTTATTCACAACTAGAGTCTCACTGAATCCCTTTGCTTATATTTGCACTTTCTGAACCCAAGTATTTGAAGGGCACCAGAAATAAAGCACCCATCAAAGCCAATGTTGTCTTACTTTAGTATTTTGCTGTTTGTAGCTGTCTTGGACAATTCCACATGGCTCTGGAGGGAAGGTTTTCCACAGGCACTGTGCCAGTCAGAAATCCAATGCTGCAGTCATCTCCCATGCAGAAAGTATAGCTCTGTAGCTGTTCTATTATGAAGCTTAGATAAGTCAATCTGATTTGCTTCTGCCTAAATCTAAATTATTTAAAGATGTAGATCTTTTTTTCCCAGTAAGCAAACTTTAAAATGTCCCAGTGTTTGATGTTGCTTAAAACCTTGCCTGTGCCTTTCCCATTCCCAACAAGTTCAGAGTGGAGCTAAACTGTGAAAAAACTTCAATAGAATCATCTAAGTAATTTTTATGTGAAAACTATAAAAATATGTAGTACTGAAAATAGGAAAATATTAGAACTGCAACTTTTATGTCCAAAGTATGTAATTTGTATAATGGAAAGCCAAGGTTTCTAATTTTTTCTTCTAATAATTCTTTTGAATTCAAACCTGCAAAGATGCGTGTGTGTGTGTGTGTGTGTGTGTGTGTGTGTGTGTGTGTGTAATTTATTTATTTATGTATTTATTTATTTAGTGGACAAATAGCTTAATAATGGTTTCTTGTGTTTGTGATACAAACAGCTCACTCCAATGAAGTCAGCTCGGCCAAAAAGGCAGTTTTCCTGTTCTGGCACAATTGAAACAATCAATTTGGATTCAGTTCCTCAGGCTCTTGCTCGTCTGGACAACAGTGCAGCTAAGCACAAACTGTCAGTGAAGCCAAAAAAGCAGAGGATGTCAAGACAGCACAAGAGATTGACAAAGGTATTAAATGACTGGCCAAACAGTGAGAGGAGGGAGATTACTTTTGAAACTGGGTACAAAATAACCATAACAGGATCTATAGGCAGAGATCTGATTAACACTGTTATTTATCTGAAACTCCAGCTGGAGAGAAGATGCAAAGAAGTTTTCATATTGCCAGCTGAGACAACTACTTATTAATTCTGAAGTTCTTCCACTAGAATTTTACATTATGAGAGTTTTCTGATTCTAGTTTTTCTAGTAAAAACTTTAGGTCATAAAGGCCTGAAGATACGTGCTTCTGTTAATGCTGCTCTGATATAGGCAATCAGATAGTGCAAAATTTGGTTGGGAAAAAAATCAGATTCTCTCAATTGGGCATGGATTCTGACAGGGGTAATAGCTTTGCCTTATAAGAAGGAATAAGACTTGAGCAATGTAGCTCTTGCAACAGCTATAGAGAGAAATATAAAGTTGTAGCTTTGTGCACTTACTGCACATCTGTTTTGATTTTTATCCTAACATCTTATTCGTTCTTGTAAATGGGACAAGAGTATTCAACTACACAGGGCTCAGGAGAGGCCACTTCCCTTTTTTCTGCACCACTGTGCTTGCATGTATCACTTTTGTAATAAAGAAATTAAATTTAAACCTCTTGTTTATACAATGGTTAACTGAAGCCAAACGGTGGCTCAGCAAATGATAGCTGGACAGGACATTAGCTGAGCTGTTTTCCAAAGGGAAGCACTCTTCAGGCGCAGAACAGAGTAGTATTCCTGGGAAGCTCTGGCTGTGCTATCCATACATGTTCCCATGGTTCCTACAATAGTACTGGAGTCTCAACACAGCTAATGAGGAAGATATCCTGGCTCAGGATTTGTGAAAAGAAAGCAAATTGTGTTTCCCTGAGGAGTGTTCTTTCCTGGCTAGCTTTGCAGAGCTTTTCTCTGCAGGCAACAGCTCTGTCTCTGCAAGTATCAAATTTGAAATGAAAGAACTGGCAAAACAATGCCCCTAAGCAGGCATTAATTATTTCAGGCTTAAAGGATGGAGTTCTAAGTAGCAGAAGAATAGGCATATGAAACTCCTGCTCTGTTCCTTGGGCTTCTGCATATTTAAAATGGCAGGCCCCAATGAACACCAAATAGTGATTCAATATTTGTTGTTATACTGCTGTCACTCTTGGGATGTTTTCTTTCTTTTAAAGGCTATCATTGGAATAGGGGAGAGACATGGGATCTATGATGATGTAATCCATAACTTGGGGTGGGATATGTTGGCTCATCTAAATCACTGTTCAAATTGGGATTTTTTTGCATTTGCAACTCTTGGTTCACTGTGAAGGATAACAAGCCAACAGGCAATGTTCAGTAACTCCAAACTTGTCTCCAATTTTAGGGATCACAAAGTTTAACAATAACAGAATTTGAGCCAGAGGACCTAGAAACTCAGCTGTATGAGGACATATACCCAGGTTATAATGGACGCTTCACAGCAGACAAGCTAATCCAGGACAGAGATGAGCAGAAGCAGCTTCAGCTGGCAGAGGAAAAAAGAATTGAAGATCACTTGGGTATCATTGAAGCTGAAAGGATAAGACAGATTGTAGAAATGGAAGAACAAAGAGAAATGGAAGAAAAAAGGTGCCAAGAACTTGAGGAGATGCGAAAAGAACAGGAAAAAAGACGCTGTGAAGAAGAGAGGAGGCAATACCTCCTTGAAGAAGAGACATTGAAAATAGAAGAGCAAACATGCCATAAAGAAGAAAGAAGACTGATGAAGGCTGAAAAAAGGCAAGAGCTGGAGAATCAGATGCAGAAGGAGTTGGAGGAACAACAAAGACAAAACCTTGAGGAGAAGAGGCACTGGGAAGTGGAGGAACAACAGAGACAAGAACTGGAGGAGCAGAAGCTCAAGGAACAGGTGGAACAAGGACAAGAGCTGGAGGTGCAGAAGCTCAAGGAACAGCAGGAACAACAGAGACGAGAGTTGGAGAAGCAGAAGCTCAAGGAACAAGAAGAGCAACAGAGGCAAGAGCTGGAGGTGCAGAAACTCAAGGAACAGGAGGAACAACAGAGACGAGAGTTGGAGGAGCTGGAGCTCAAGGAACAGGAGGAGCAACAGAGACAAGAGCTGGAAGTACAAAAGGTCAAGGAACAGCAAGAGCATCAGAGACGAGAGCTGGACAGGCAGCAACACCAGCAAAGGGAGGAACAGCAGAGACTAAAGCAGGAGGAAGAGAAGAACCAGGAACAGAGAGAGCAACAGAGACGAGAGCTGGAGGAGCAGAAGCACCAGGAACAGGAAGAGCAGAGATGTCAGGAACTGGAGGAGCAGAAGCATCAGGAATGGGAAGAGCAGAAGCACAAGGATCTGGAGGAGAAACACAGACAAGAGCTGGAGGAGCAGAAGAGACTAGCACCGAAAGAATTAAAGCAACATGAGACTGAAAAAGAGAGTCAAAAGGAAGAAGAAAGAAACTGGCTGGAGGAACAAACAGAGCTCAAGAAAGAAAATAAGGAAGAAATACAGCAACAAGAACTAGAAGAGAAAGAGCTTGAAGAAGCTGAAATAAAACTAAAGCAGGAGAAAGAGCCTCAGAGCCTCAAACAAGAGAAGAAACAGGAGGAACAAAGACAGCATTTGAAGGAGAAAGAAAAGACAGAGAAGGAACAACCCCAGCAAGTGACAGACAAGAAAAAGAAACGGGAAGAGCAGAGGAAACACAAACTCACAAAACAAATGCACATGGAAAGTTCAGACTGTGTACTACAAGATGAACTGAAGCAGCAAAAGGAACAAAATGGGCATGAGCAGAAGGTAGACACAGAAGGACAAAATCTTCAGCCAAAACAAGAAAAATCCTTGGAACAGCCACAGGAAAAAGATCAGTTGTGTTCTGCTGGAGGGGCTGCTCGGCATCCAGCAGAGGAGAAGATCCAAGAAGGATCAAGTTTCCAAAAAGTCAAACAGCCAGAAAAAGGAACTAAAACAGCAGAAGAAATACTAGCCCAGAAACTGAAAAAAGAAGTTGAGGCTCAGGAGCAAAAACGCATAGGGGAAGAACTTCGGTGGCAAGAGGTAGATGAAAGACAAATGGCATCCAGACCCTTCACATTTCAAGTGTCTTCTGGAGATAAACAGATCATATTTCAGAAAGTAAATCTGAGTCCTGTTATGCCCATCAAAGGAGCAGGACTTTCTTCTCCATCTGTCAAAGACTGCAGGGTGCACACTACCAGTAAGGGCTCTCATTCCCTCCCATCATCTGTGTGTGTACCCCACACAGCTATTTTGGTTACTGGAGCACAGCTGTGTGGCACAGCAGTGAACTTGAACCAGATTAAGGACACGGCTTGCAAATCATTACTTGGCTTAACAGAAGAGAGGAAAACTGTGGATATTCCCTCTCCAGAGAAGTCCGAGAGAAAAAAACAGGATCCCAAACCCAGCAGCAGTAAAATGAAACACGCACAAGAGGCATTGAACAACCAGGCTGTACTGGCTGAGTGGGCCTCTATCCGCTCCAGGATCCTAAAGAATGCAGAAAACAATAAATATAATGAGAGAGACCGAGGAACTGCCTGCAGGCACAGTGATGACTGGACACCCCGAGGGGGACGCGGTGCTCCCCATGGCAACTTGAGGAAAACCCTCTCTGCCAATGCAAAGTTCTCAATAACACCAGCATGGCAGAAATTTTCAGATGCTTCAAAAACCAATTCAGATACTGAGAGTGTAAATGTGGCAAAAGGCAATGAAACAGTGGCTGTGGGGAGAACCACTGGCTCATCTGCTGATTCGAAGGAGGATGTGGTTTCCACTTTTAAGGATCACTTAGCTGAAAAGCTTAAAGAGAAAATGGAAACTCATAGGGAAGTGACAGACAACACTGAAGGCTGTAAATTTGCAAAAGATCTTCCATCATTTCTTGTTCCAAGTTTTCCACATTCTATGGGGAAGGAATTACCCCAGCCAGAACTTCCCAATGCTCTGGAAAATCAGCAGAGTAACAGCACAAAAAAAGCAGATAGACCATCACCAAATGGAGAAGAAAATGTTTCTCCTTTTGGGATAAAGTTACGAAGGACAAACTACTCTTTACGTTTTCATTATGATCAACAGGTAGAGCAAAAGAAAAAGAAAAGATACAGTGCAGGAGATAGTTTTGATGGTGTGCCTGACCCACTTACCTCAACAGAAGGAGAGAAAGAATCCTCTGTTTTCACTTCACAAGAAAGTACCTCTCCTGGCACTGGGAGAGCAAACATCCCTGGTAATTTAAAAGAGTCTTCAGTTACTGTGGTGGAGTTTTCAGCACCTGTGGGCACACCAGCCACCAGCCAGAGCGCTCTACCTGCTCATGAGAAACCTGCATGCAAGTCCCTGGTCCCACAGAAACCTGCTTTAGCTCCAAAGCCCACCAGCCAGACCCCACCATCATCTCCTCTCTCCAAAATGAACAGATCAAACCTATCTGAAATGCTGGGGCAAAGGGTGGCTAAAGCTGAATCAGAAGGTGGCTGGAGAAAGGAAGACAGAGCAAATGCAGCCCAACCCATACCATCCAATGACTACAAAAATGAAGAGGAAGAAGTCAAAGAAAAGAAGTCATTTTTCCCATCTCTAAGTATTCCATGGAGAGAAAAAAATGACAAAAAGCCTGAGCCATTGAAGAAAGGTATGTATTTCTTAAAGCAAATTTAGTTATTGTCTACATTTCCAAAATGAGATACTGGAGGTCCAGAGGAAGACATTTAGTCTTAAGTTATAATTTTTACCTGGCATGTTACTTGTGGAGGACTGTTACTGTGCTTAGGGTTGTCTCAATGAGTGTGAATTCCCATGCCCACAATTTAATTCAGAAGCCCATAAATTCAGTGTGACCAGTGCAAACTACTTAAGAAAATTAATTTCAAGGAGGTAACAGTAGTGTGTGTGTGTGTGTGTTTTTCCTTGGCAGAGATGTTACCTCTGCCTCTAGTGAGTCAAGTGACAGACTCTGTGGTCCGTGGATAATGGTGTCATCAGAGTAGATGGTGTAATTTTTAAAATCTACATTCTGTTGCTTCTCTTTTTAAGGAAATGTTATCTAGCTTAAAAAATATTAAGATGTAGGTCCCCTTATCGTGGGCAAATTCTTTATTTAAGCAATACAGCTAGGCATATCAGTCTGTGTTTCAGAGACAGTCTTCAGTGATGAAAACAATTACAGTAGCCATAATGTCTCCTCAGAAGAGAGTTGAAAGCCCCTGTGTGCTGAAATGGTATTTTGTACAAGAGGGAAAATTACCCTTTCAGAGTAAGGACACTCAAAAAACCAAGGCAGAAATTCAGCATTTCATTGGGAAATCCCAATTTTTTTCATTCTTGAATTTTTCAAACATCAGGACACTTCTAAAACAGTATCTGAGTGGAACTGCTGACTTTTTATTTCTTTTTTTCACACACAAAAAGAAGGATAAATTTGGACAGCTGGGTGAGTGTGTCGAATTAGGTCTTATTCCTGAGGCATAAAATCTGTTTCAGGATTTGTCGTGCAGTCTGCAAAGGTCTGTGACTGACATGGCATTCAATGGGCTTAGCTCCAGAATTTTCACAAGGTAGTTTGTAGGGGTTTTCTCAAGACAAGAGATGTGCATTACTCAATCAATTCTTGTCATGTTTTCTTTCAGAAAAGCCTGTTCTTCAGAGCAGGCACTCTGTAGATGGCTCTAAATTGTTGGAAAAAGTGGAAACTTCACAACCACTTTGGATTACATTAGCGCTGCAAAAGCAAAAGGGATTTCGTGAGCAGCAAGCTACAAGGGAAGAGAGAAGACAAGCCAGAGAGGCAAAACAAGCAGAGAAACTGGCTAAAGAAAATGTAAGCAATCTTTAGAAACCTTCCCATTAGAAAACCTGCCCATAATTATAACTGTTATAGCTAATGTTGTTATGTGAGAATATTTTTTTTATGTTTGGTAAGACTTCATAAAAGCTAAAATGACAGCAAGTAAAAAGTATTCTGAAAGTCTGGAGTTCCCTCTTGCAAAACTGAGACCTCCAGGAGAAAATGCACTAGTTTGGCAATTGTAGTGTAAACTGTGAGGGTATCAGGTGGTAGTTAATGACAATCATAAGCAGAACTACTGTGCAGGGGATGGAACAGAAAAATTGTGTGCGATGTGGTTCTTCCAGAGCTTACGTGAGATGTTAACCTTTAATGCTTAGGGAATAACAGCTGGAATATGCAATTAGAGGTGAATATTAGAAGGTCTGAATTTATTTTTATTGCAGCATGTGCTATTTGGGTAAAATACAGATGAACAAAAGAAATGAACAATCATTATGCATCCAAAGACCCAAAGCAGGCACTGAATTCAATCACCTCTTTCCTGTTCTCCAAATAGCTTTTTACTCTCCATGGCTATTAGTAAGGGGAGCTTTTCTGCTTGCAGTACCAAAGTGAAGCTGCACAAACAGTGATTTCTATATAGGTATCAAAGATGGCAAAAAGGCAGAGTGTGTGGATAGCTAAATATATTTTGCTGTTTGTTATGAGAACCTAATTTCTGATGGATGCATGCATAACCTGAGACACAGACAACTGATGGAAGAAAACAGCAGTGGGTGTGAAGCTGCCCACAGATGTACGCTATGTTTCAGTGCTGTATTTAACGGGGAGGGCTGGCTCAAACTCTTCAGTATTTTGACTGAAATGACAACATGACAAATTAAACTGTGGGGTGGGTTTTTTAGAGTCTTTAATAACTGTTGATTTTAGAAGCATCGGTGTTGTGAATCTTTGCCGGAAAGGACAGGTGATGAATGAAAGCATCAAGTGTGTCATCTCTAACTTGTACCCATTATATGACACACTCTCATTTAGCAGTTTTCCTTCTCTGTTCTAGGCTGCTGTAAGTAATCAGTCAGATAATAAAAGTAGCAGCAGCAAAACAAGCACACTGCAGAAATCTACAACTCAAGAAGGAGAGAAGAAAATTGAGACTGCTGTGTCAAGACTAGAAAGAAGGGAGCATCTAAAAAAGTCGAATACCCTTCCAACTTCTGTGACAGGTACAGTTGAGAGATTGAGATTCACACTAGGAATAAGGAACTTCAGAAATGATATTGCATGTTTTTGAGAAAGCGAATGAGAGGGTTTCCTTTCCCTCGTATACTACAGCTAGAATTACAAATGCATTCCATAGAACAACACAGCTTATTCCCATCTCATGTGTTGGCCATTATGATGGAAATACATAATTTTAACAGACTTTTACCAGTCCTCACCATGTTATTCAGGCTGCGCTGCTGTAATTCCTCAGAATTGCCCCAGTTCAAGTTCACTAAATTAGGCTGTCTCCCCAGGCCATATCCAACAGTATTTTTGGAACGTGACTAATGCACATTAGAGGGATCTGATTTACCGTAAATTGCAACTGCAGTACTGTTTTGCCTTTAGGTTGGGGGATAGCACAGACAGGGAATGATATTTAACTTGTAAAAATATATTTGTGCAGGAAATGAAGCATATTCTGTTCTCACACCTCCCAGTTTGTGAAGGAGAAATATTCACCCCCCAATATTGGAAATAAGTATTCTCATTTGAAAAATGCAAAGGATAATCAATTCAGTTGAAGGTAGTCTGTTACTTTGCATCTAGGATTTTTCCCTCCCAGTCAAATATTTGGCATGGTAGCTTGGAACCAGAACCTACTGCTTTATCTGTCACTTCATTTAAGCTGAAACTATCCTATATTCAAAAGGCAGGCAAATTAAAATAAATACTTCCCCAAAGAGCATAATAATATTTGGGGTGGCATGAGGTGATTGTTGAAATACAGACTTGCATATATTTCTCTAGTCAACAGTAGTCCTAGGGAAAAGGTCTTGGAGTAGAAAGGTGTTGAAGAAAACTTTTTAAAAGTTAGGCTAGTAAAAAGCATTTTTGAAAGTAAATACTTTTGAAAGTAAATACAGCTGCATCTATTCAGTACCACTCTACACCAAGAATGGTGAAATGCAATTATTGAAAGCAATGAGGTGACTCAATTGATTTGTTAAAGGCTAAACCAGTGCTACTCCTGCATTGCAGGCTGTCCCAAACTGAAAAACCCCTACACCTGCCTACATTCAGTTGATTCAGCAGCTGCATCTTCACACTGCAGCTGCACACCAGAGCAGATGTACCTGAGAACTTCACTTGGAACATCTTGGGTTGGCCAAATGACCTTTAAAGGTCCTTTTCAACCCAAAGCATTCTAAGATCTTACATAAATTGCCCAAAAGGTTCATGCTTTGCATCATGAACTCTCTGTCAAACTCTAAAGGGGCTCTACTGCAGCCCTACCCCAAAGACTCAGCATGGTGTTGTTATGCTGTACATGGTCAGTGCTAGCAGAAATCAAACTCCATCACAATAGATGATGCCAAATTAGATCAAAGGCCCAAACCCCAATTATCCAAGGTCATTCTGTCTGCACTAGAGTGACAGTTCAGAAGGAAATTGAGGAAGAATTGCCAATCTTGAAATACCTAAAGTGAAAGCATAGAAGTCTATTGGCCCTTGAGAAATAATGACTGGACTTCCCTGTGATTACTGACTATATTGGGAGTCAGGCAGCCTTTAGCAACTACACATACTTGTGTATACAAGTATTTGTGGGTAGTAAGACTGATTTGGGCTTCCCACAGTTAGAAGAGCATTTAAGACAGAAGACCAGCCTAGGATATGTTTAAAATGGAAGTGTTCAGAGTCCTCCTCTGAGGACGTTAAAAAGCACCCAACTTGAAGGTGTTGCATTTCAAAATTGCAGTTGTGTCACGTTCAACAGGAACTGATAAGAGTGTGGGACCTTTAAAATAGCATCAATTACCATAGTACTTAAAATAATTACCTTTTCAAAGTGTCCATTTACAGAAATTAATGCTGCTACTGTTCATTTACTTGCAGATAAAGATATATGATTAAAGATGCACTAAAAAGAAAAACAGAACTTCTTTTGGTAGCCATGCAATTTTAAAGCTTCTACACAATTTTAAAGCCTTTATACAAATTCAAAACCTCAAAATGAAATGCAACTAAAAGTAATGGGGAATCTGAACATTTAACAAAAAAAAATTGCTCTTAAAAAAGAAAATGTGCAAGGGCGGAGTGGGGGGGGGGGCGGGGAGATGAATGAGGAGTTATTTTTAGAGTTACTCTAAATGTTTCAGATAGGACTCATTTCTATTCAGGTTGCCTTCAAGGGAATTCACTGTCTCAGAATTTATTTTCCCACTTGACCTCTACAATACTTCCATGGCTCTGTGAAGTTGCTTCTTAGAAATCATTTGTTTATTAAACATATTTTCTCATGGAGACAGCTGTTTGTCTTATACTACCTTGGAAGAAAATGTGGCAAAGAACCAGTGGGGAAAGCAGGTTTCTTTTTTTCTTGGGCAGGGTTAATTGAGGCAGGAAGTTATAGGATCACCTTCTTCTCTGAAGAGGGAATCTGAATACTACTGAGTACATTTGGTTTACATGCATGCAGCTGCTACATTACCAAAGAGAAGAATATCCCTAGCTTTTATCTCCCATTGTTTGCTATGGCACAGATGTTATTAAAATAGTTTATTTAAAGAGGAAGAGTAGGAAATTGGAAATATTTCCTTTGGATGTCACAAGGACTGAAAATTTTGTCCCTATTTTTGTGAGTTAGATTACGTAGAGTCACCTCTGAAAAAGGAAAATCAGTTCCTGCTAACTTGACTATTTTGCTTATACAGTAAGATTTAACTGAAAGTGTTGGAAGTTAATATCTAGTGTTAGAATATCTTCACATAAAAGTGAAATCTCTAGAATCCTGAAACAAAGCTCAGGATTCAACTAATGTTGGTTTATTTTTTTTCCCCTCTCCCTGTCCCATAAAAAAGTGGAAATTTCAGATTCTGTTCCATCAACCCCAGTGACAAAGGAGGTGGCCAAGAGATTCTCTACGCCTGATGCTAACCCAGCGTCAACAGAGCCAGCCTGGCTTGCGTTAGCCAAGAGGAAAGCAAAAGCCTGGAGTGACTGTCCACAGATCATAAAGTAAACTGTAAAGTTACATCTCTATTGCTGACTATTAATTGCTTTCTTTTATTTATTCTGCTTTTTACATGACAAAACTGAAAATGCATGTATTGGAAGGACTGAAAACTGAACTGATTACCATTTTGCTCTAGCTCACTGTAAAGTCTACTCAAGTCATATATTCCATTGCTTTGACAAATAGCTAAAGGAGGTCATGGCAAAAATCACACAGCCAGACTCTCTCAAAAACTTAGAGAGGGCTCAGATACTGGATGTAAATTTTAGCAGGTATCATAATAAGGGCCAGAACAGAATAAGAGTTCAGATGCTTCTTAAATTATGTTGGTATTCAGTTCTGCAATTTTAGATCTCTATGTCTGAGATCTCAGAAATTTTTTCAGAACTTCATTGTTGAAATTAAGGAAAGATGCATGTTTCCTTCTCTTAAGTCATAATTTATAAACTGTATGAACTGCCAGTTCTGCCTGCTATTTTAAAGCTTTTTCCCTAAGGAAGAGCTTCAGGATACACTGTTCCACATGCAAATGATAAGTGATGGTACCATCCAAATGCTGAGGCAATTTCTTTCATCATAGGATTAACACACTACATCTATATGCCCTCACTTCTAAGAAGAAAACAATCTTACTTTAAAAGCCACAATTTTTAAACAAATGTCATTAAGCTCTCAGAAAGAAGTCAGGGATTCAGTGTTTCTTCTAGTCATTTGAGTGCATCACTGTTTGTGCTTGGCCATATTTATGCTGCATAGAGACAGTGATTGTGGATTACAACTTTAAATCAATTGACTGGAATTAAACTGTTCCTGTGCAAATGCAAATTCCTGTAGAACTCAGGAAGTTCCCACAGGAGTAGGACTGGCAGAACTGAAGTTAACTGAGAACTGAGAGGTAAGTCAGTGAGAGGTTTAGGAGTTTTAACTCTGCATTCTTCCTGATTTTACTCCACATGCAACTTCAGGCAGTTCAGGTAACTTCCTGTACTTTGACCAATATAGCCAGAACACTTCAAGAAGAAGTTTACTTACCCCATCTCAGGTATCTGGTGTGGCAGTTGAACACTTTATTACTTCACGTAACTAAAACAGAAATGTCCACCCCCTCCCTCTTACAAAAAAAGGATAAAGTCCATAAATGGAATAAAAATGTCACTATCCTCAACATCCCACAGAAATCTCTAGGCCTACATTTTAAAATGTCACCCTATTAAATAAATCAACTGAGTTTGTTTTACAAGGAAGACTTTAAAAAAATTTGAAAGTCTCCTTACAACCATAAGGCTCAAAGGAACCTTTAAGCCTACAACATCATAGAGGGAGACATTTTCATGAAAAGAAATTACATCATTATTGAATGATACGACATATGCTTCATGGAAGTGTTTTAGCCAAACTGCTGTAAACAGCATGAGAAACAGCATTTTAAACTACACAGGAAACAGAATGAAACCTGTTGTACACTCTGTTCCCAGAATCAAAAAGGAATTTCAGCAAAAATCATTGGCAAGTACAGCCTTTCCCACCCAACAGAAAATGGGCTCAGTATCATGGTTACAGTAGCACAAACACAATGGATGTGTTAGATCAAGTACATGTGCAGCAGCAAGATGGGCTTTCTTGGATGTCTTAAGCCATCAGTTTTGCTCAGTTTCATATTTAAAACCAAAATCTCTAAAGTAACCTTTACCAGGAATGTAAGTAATATGTTTTAAGCAGAAATGAGATAATGCTGCTCTAAAATGCTTGGGAAAAACACCCACCTTAATGCCTTCAATATCCGAAGAAAGAATTGGGCCTGTAATTCCTTTTGCTCTGCTAGCACCTGGAATTAGTGCATCCTAAAGTTAAATTTGTGTTTTTCCAAGTTTGTTTGCCTGCAGTATGGATATGTAATAACTAAACTGCCTGAAATCCATCTTTACAATTATTTATTGGGAGGGGGAGCCAGGTAGAAATACACAGAAGGTGAAGTAAATCAGGATTAAAGATACTGGTATTCTGAAAAGCATAGCAAAATTAGGTGCTATTGTGCATGACATAAGGATGCAATTTTCCAATACAATCCATTTATAGCACATAGAATAGAGCTTTCATTAAGGATGGTCCTAAGCTAAAGCTTCAAAGCAGAGTTTTTTTCCAACCATAAAGGTATGTAGTGTAACAATGGAAACTGTATTATGTACAGTACTTGATGGAAACATTTCTAAAGCGTACATGTGCAACAGTAACATTTCATGTTAAATTAACAAAGATTTGCACTAAATACCAATGAAGGGAAGTTTTACTTTGCTTTAGCTTTGTTGCAGCCATTTCTGATAAAGTTGGAAATCTGTAAAAATAAATCCAAAACACTACTACCCAGTTTAAAACAGCAAAAATGTTTTAAGAACCGAATAAACCACTATGTAGTATATTGTCTCAATTTTTTGTAACTTATACAAACACAAAATACCATTTCTTTTGACAAGGTTATATATGATTAACCTCTATGTTCATATAGTAATGTATAAAAACTACAAGATGTATAATTGTGGGGTATTTGTTGTGTACTTTTTTAATTTTTCAAATGTTTTAAAGTGCAATTGTTTATTATACTGTCATTTTAAATCTTATTAAACTATAACCTGGTCAAAATTATCTAATCATTGATATATGTCCTCTGTGTCTCATTTTGCTAATCATGTGGTGCAGGTTTGCCTTACAAACAGGAATTTTTACAGTGCTACAACTGTACTACATACTACACAGGATTCAAAGAGATGAGAGCAAGTAAAGTAAGAGTTCCTACTACACTTCTTTCAGAAGACTCTTAGGAAATGCTCTCAGTAAAGTGTACTTTTGCCACTGCAAGTATTTGATTTGCATTACCAAGACCACTGGTACTTTTTTCTAAGGTGTTAAAGAATACAAAACCCAATTTACACAACCTTTTATTAATAGTTCTTGTGAAAACAATGTAAACAGTATTCATTCAAATATTTTTAAAAATGTTTGACAGTTGTTAATTTGAGCAGTGCACACTTCATCTTAGAACTCATACTGTTTCTGTCATTGAAATTTAATAAATATTTATAGTGTTATTTCCACTTTAGAATACAAGAGGCAACTCCTACTGACTTCAATGGAGTTTAAGTATAGCTAGAATAATTAAGCCATGACAGGCCTATGTCCACAAAAGATGAACTATTCTGTTTGTAAAAACTGTAGTAAACAGGTCAGTCCTTCCAGGTATATGAAATTCAGGCTATGTCTCCAGAAATCAAATTAAAAGTTAGATTCAAAAAAGGACTTGTGTTAGCTTGCCTGGCACAGAAATCTTGACAGACAGACAGACAGACAGACAAACACTAGTCTGGTGCAAGGAAGAGCCAGGCACAGGCAAGGAGGGACTCAGAGAAAGCAATTCACTCCTCCCTCAGAGATAAGGCTGATATCCAAGCTGTGGAATGTGGCACCTTACACACTTTGCCCCCTCTCTGGCAAGGTTATGAGCAGCCATCCTCCCTCCATCACTGGACACTGCCTGATGCAAAATCCCACCTGATAAGCCTGCAAGGAGCATCACTTGCCTGCAGCAAAACAGGCAGAGAGGGGTGGAGAGCACCTGTGAGCTCCCAGTTTACAAATGTAAACAATAACAAGGAAGCAGCCTAACATCTTAGCTGTTACTTTTCCCTGCTGTATACAGATCCAGACAATAAACATAATCATTTCTACAGCCAACAACAAGCTTTGTTCCCCATACTACGGGCGAAGAGAAAACCTCGCCTGGAAGCTTATCTGCTCCTTCTGCTGTTCCACTCTTGGCATTCAGGATCCACACTCTGCCATCTGTAGATACTGCTGCCAGGAGAATTTTGTTATTTAAATCATCACTTTGGAAAATGAATGGTGTTCCATATACACTTGAAGTGGCTTCAAATTTCCACAGTAAATTACCCTCCATGTTACAGCAGTAGATAAAGCAGTCGTGAGAGCCAAAAAATACTTCTTGCTTAGTTAAACTTGAGAGGCATGGAGATGAAAACACTGGCCCATTAGTGGAAAATTGCCAAACCTACAGAAAGAACATAACCACCCATTATCAAAGGTTTTTTACATTATCAGTTTTACAGCAACTATAATTTTTTAATAGACTCATTGTTGATAGGAGAGCATTTCATTTCAAAAGCATACTAGATTTCAGTGAGGTCTAGTAAATCTCTGTCAAATTATAAATAAGGTTTTATACAGAGAGTAAGCAATAAAAGTCTCATAAAATAGATGTGGAAGAGGGAAGAGTTACTACCTTCAGTGAAGCCCACGTAAAAATGGGCAATTTGGGAAAAGAATATTCTTGGGCTGTTGTACAGTTAGTAATGAACATCAAGAATCCTGTTAATATGACATTCTTTGCTAGAAAGGCATATATTCCTTTTGGAATACAGATTTCCTCTGCTTCTGCTACCAATGTGCAGATCCCTCCTCAAGAGAGTATCAGGTCTGCAACACTGCTGCAAGCAGAGAGCCATGCATGGATGGACTAACATGTGGAATTGCCATAAATACTGCATCTCAGGCTAACATATGAATGGTGTCAGTTGTTTACCACCAGATACAAACTACATTTATCTCTGAGGAGCTAAAAAAATACTCTCACTTAATTAAATGTGATGGCTTACACATATTTTACCAGAATTATGATTTGGCAGTTTTTTGAGAAATGCATAAAAATTTTAAGAAACCTTTACTTCTGAATAACCATAACCTTATAGAAGAGATACCTTAAACCTGCTTGGAAAGCTCCAAATGAAATAATTTCATTTGCTGGCACTAAACTTGACAATTTACTTTGGGTATAAGGTCTGAACTAGAAGTTCTCTTCCTGCATCAGGCAACTTGAGTTTGTGATTTTGCCATGGCAAAATCCTAGGCAAACAGTTTTTCTACTTTCTCATCTCTAACAACAGGCACTTCTGTTTGGTTCCCAAAAAGGTACATGTCAATCATTAAGCCTCAGAAACCAGTCCTAATAAATCTTTTTTGTGATGGACATAAAAACCCAACAACATTTTTTTACCTTTTCTCCAGAATGAGTGTAACAATATAAGTTTCCATCCACACACCCAATACAGATGTAGTTCTCATTGCAGTGAGGAGAGGAGAAGAGTGGTTTTCCAAGGTTGCTTTTCCAAATCTTACTCCCCGTCACCTGTAAGTGGCAGCATGGAATATGTGATGCTTAACACAAGTGTAAGAAACAGCACAAAACAAGCCTTCTATCCCTGCCTGACCCAGCCCTTATGTAGTGTGGAATAAAAAGCCAAACCCCCAAACCAAAACAACAACAACAACAACACCCACACAGAACAAAAATGTGATCAAAACCTAATTTTCTTGCTCACCATAGGCAAAGTAATATGATAATTAAGAGTGTATCAGCAGTAGTTCTAATAAATGCCAGATTCAGTTTTTAATTTCATTCCCAGCTGCTCAGTATGTGGCAAGGACCAATGAAGCAGAGATACTTTGGAATCAAGTTATGTTGATACTCTAGGCCATGTTACAACTCACTATCTATGACTGTCACAATGCATTCCTACTGTATCTTGCACATTCTCCAGGAATTAGGATTATTCACAAAAATAGGAAGGCACAGACTCACTTGTGGGTGGGTTTCTCAACTACCTCTTACTGTGGATTATAGAATTAAAAAATATCTTTTCTTAAACACTCTTGCTGCAAAACCACACACTGGTTTTCTAATGGCAGACTGGTTACTGCTGAGGACAGCTGTAGTGGGCAGAAGGTAAAGGTGATTAGGATTGATGCTCTGTGTTGTGTGAGTACAGAAACAGGAACAGCTGCTTTCAGTCCCTGCTCCTTTTATCAGGCAGGACCAGCTGTAAGCCAACAATGCCTCAGAAAACCATGAAATTGCTCCACATCTATCAAGAATGCCATTTCCCCAGTGCAAAGAACAGAACTGCACACTGAGATTAAAAGGACAGTTCTTAAATATGGGGAGGGAAGCAGTAAGAGGAATTAAGGGGCTTCTGTCTGCATTCTGTTCTGATTTTTATTTATTTTTTGTATATTTATTTTTCCAATCCTCCTGTCAAAGGAGGAGGGGCAGGAAATAAATCTATGGAGTTGCTCTCACTCCCTGGTTACTGATACAGGAATGACAAGAAACTGACTGCAACTTTGACCTATGGTCAGCATGTGAATTCAACCACGTCACTTCAGTCCTCCTTATCACCAGGTGGATTTCTGAAGTGTGGGAAGTATCATGTATATCACTATAATTCCCCCCTTGTATATCATTATAAAGCCCCCGAGTCAAAAACATTTCATTATAACATATGATCATCTCCCCTTTCATTAGAATAGCAATCTTAACTTCAGAAATACATTTGGCTGAAAGACACATAAGCAAAGGTACATACAGGGTTAACAGCCAGTAATAGTCCTCCTAGTGTAGCAACATAGAGATGGTGTGGAAAAGAACTTAGACAAGGAGATGAAAACACAGCTCCACCTTCGCAGTGTAACTTCCACACACACACCTTTTGCTGTAAGTACAGGAAAAAAGAATAATAATTTTTCAATTGGAGTTAGAGATCATCATGTTTACAAAGACCTTTGAATGTCAAGCATTATCAAGTACTGTGTTTACTCAGCAAATACTAGTTAAGAAGTGAAGACAATCTACACACCATGATAGCAACACATGTGCCACTGGTTTCCCTTCCAGTAAATAAAATAAATTCAGCTACTGAAAATGCAGTACCTGCCCCTTTTATTTCCCATCTGCCTCCATCTTCTCATTTACAAGGTAAGACTGAAAACCACAGTTCTATTTCTAGCTAGACACCCTATTCTGAAACACCTATGGAGAACTTAATAACTAAGAAACTTAATATGTGGTTTCAACCAGGACTAATATGAGAACACCACTAAAACTGTTTACTGTCACATAATTCTAACCCCACTTACAGCAGGCCTAACTTTCAGAAGTGTGGTTGTGGACTCCTAAGAATACTAACACCAGTGGAACTTCTTCTGGTGCACTATAAATAGTGTCTAAATTGGATATTTATTGTTCTACAAGTAAAAGTGAGTCAGTGTTCTTACATAAATATCCAAAGCATACACATGCTGGTCATAAGATCCAACATAGACCAGTCCACTGGAAGGGTCTACAACTGCAGAGCTTTTCACAGTGTCTTCTGTGACAAAAGTCCAGTGTATTTCTCCATCACTGCTTTGAAGCGCATACACCAGGCCATCATAACAACCTATGTGGAATAAAACATGATGGGAAAAAAAAAAGAATAATGATTATTTGCATGTTAATAAAATATTCAATTTTATGATCAAGAGTGAACAGCAATCAAAATACAAACAAAAAGATGGCAACATTAGAGTTGCATTAAAAAAATCTCACTACTTGGCCATCTGTGCTAACCAGTGACGTAGATATATCAGCTAAAAAGATGACACCAAGATAAATAATGGCAACTCTGCTGACAACAGATATGACAAAACCAAAAAATTATCCAAATGTGTTCTTTACATTTCCAGAAAGAAGAGTCAAATGAGATGATTACACTCTGTGAAAAACAGTATGAGGTACCATGTACTAATTTCTAACTCTATTAATTCACCAAGACATTTAAGACTCCATTACCTTTCTATACTATTTTTCTTTCTAAAAATTCCAAAAACAAGTTTAAATGTCACACCTTAATCTACCACTAAAAAAGAAACTGTAGCCATTGATTATTCCTCATTAATAAACTGGGATATAACAGACCACAAGTGTTTATGTTAGATAAGCTCCATCACTAGTTATCACGAAACTTAAATTACTTCTTCCTTCTGTTTCTATTTTACAATAAATTAGGTCTGAGGCAGATGTGGAAGTTGATGGATGGAGGACAACCAGAGATAAGGAATGTGATTCTCTGTCATTCATCTTGTATTTAGCAGAAAAAAGAAATGGAGACTGAAGCAAAAGACATACCAACAACAATGAAATTTCCACACTTGGATATACAGGCAGACGACTCAATACGATCTCCAAGGGCCTTCTCCCATTTTATTTCTCCCAAATCTAGATCAATTGCCTGCATTGCATGGGAGTGAGAGCCAATATACACAGATGCAGATGCTCCTTCTTTAGCTGGTATTATAACCAGTGGGGATGCATCAACACATTTCCTTGTGTTTGACTTCCACCTCACGCACAATGCCAGCTCTGCCACTGATGAATGACTACATTCTGCATGGATTTGCTGCACAGAGGAATGGTCATTTTTATTTGCCTTGTTTTCAAGTGTTAAAATTCTATTCTCCAGTTCAGACCCTTGCACATGGCTTTTCATTACAGCTGGAATCTTGGAATGCAGAGAGGAGGGCTGCTCTAGTTGTTCCTCTCCTACCTGTACTGTATTTTTGGGCTGCACAGAAGACTTGGTGAAATTCACAGAGAAAAGATGATTTCCTCTGTTCAGTGCAATAAATGGAATTAATCCTGAAGCAATCTCAAGACCTCTTTCAGATGTCAGTTTAATGTATTTTCCATGGAATTCCTCTCCACTGTTCCTTCTTAATTTTCTTTTCACAACCTTGTCAGGATTCATTAATTGTTCTTCATCTGGAAACAGCATTTTAAGAATATGTCTGTAAACCTCTTCAATTGAGTGGCTGAGAATAACTTCAAGGAGTTCTGGCACAGCTTTGCCTACTAACATCTCAATTTCTTCATGAAATCGTAGTGCCTTTAGGGAGTCTCCACCACTGTACAGAAATACTGCATCTTTAGAAATTCCAGTGGAATCACATGGAAGTCCAAGGACAGACTAGAGAAAAAAGGAGGGACAGAGGTATCAGTCCATAGGTGTTATACCATGTCACACACATAAAACCTCAGGTGGCGTAGAATCCACCTGAAAACCTAGAAGTCATGCTAAAAATGAGCAACTGAGAAAATTCACTACTCTGCAAAAAATCATTGAAAAATGTTAGTGCCAACAGAGGGACTGAGAGAACAAGAACTACTAATTCTGTACTACAAAATGTCTTGCTCAATGCTAATTCTGCAGTCTAAAGAATTAAAGGGAATTGTACTATATATTGATTGGCCATTTTCAATACCATTTATCAATGACAACTTTGCAGATAAAACATAGATGTCTTTTGAAAAAATCAGTTTAGGTGTTTTATTTTAATAACAAAGCTTATAAAAACTGTTCTTTTTTACTTCTAAATTATTTAAGTAACCTACTTACCTACCTACTTTTGAAGTTATAAGCCCTTCAGTTCATGAAAGATTTTGCATTTGGCATTGTTACTACAACAAACAGCAATAACTGAGTCACCTCTCACCACACTCCCTTGTTATTAAGTCTGGATGTCAAATCCAAACCCTTTGGTTTTGGAAGCCACCTTCTACTGTCCATAATGGATCTAGGACACAACCAATCCCCTGGGTTATCACTTCATTAATGTGAAAAGGATTGGCACAGACAAATAAATACACTACATTTACTTGTTCGAGTCCTAGGCCACAGCTAATTCCACTTTCAGGTGAAACTCGTAAGTCCACCTTTGAGAAACAAAGTAATACTGCTTGGCATCATATTTCAATACCCTGAAAAACAAGTCCTTAGCACAGAAATTTAGAAACAATCCAGACAGGCAGTCCAAGAGACAGTTGTGCAACTGCGCCATCTATTTAAAAAAAGGATTCTTCAATTTATAATTATCTTGAGAAGTAAGAAACTCTACTAACACAGCAGCTAATTTTTTACAAAGTTCCCATGTCCCAGATCCTTGTTTTCTTTAGTGATTCCTTCTTTTGGCATGTGAAGCAGCATTTAAAAAGCTACTGTCACCACATTCTTTCTATGCTAATTGCTTAAACCTCATAGCCTGCAGTTTTATCTGATAGAGAAATAAAAATGACTTTTCTTGGCCACTGCAGAGGAACTATATTTAAGTATTAACTGAATAGAATAGAGCTGTACTGCTTAAATCTATAGGCAGCTAGAATGTTCTGGTTGCATTAGTCATACTTCTTAAAACTGTTTAATTCCTGACACATGTATAATGATCCACTTGCAAAGATAAAAAGGCAGCTCAAAATACTACCTTCCATAAATACTGCAATCTTTCCCACAATTCCTCTGCGTCACTCAGCTTACTGTCACGCCTTCTGGAGTTTAGATGGTTCTGGTAAATCTTGTTCAGTTCAGATATATCAACTTTGCCTTTGTAGAAAATAAAGGACGATTTTTTTCATTGCTCGTTTAGTATAAGCACTTTCAAAACTTGCTCTGCCCACATAGTTCCTATATTCTTGTATGTGTTTCCTTATTCAGACTCTACTGCATCTGCATTTTTTTACAGTTGATCAATTACATGAAAATCAGTAAGGTTTTTGAAAATTCACCCCTCCCACAGAATCCCACCTCAAGGCCTGCTTTTTCCTCAGCAGAAGTGAGGGTTCTGTTGCAGACTGCAACAGGAGCAACTGAGGTAAGAAATGTGCAGTGTTAAAACTAAATTGATTTTTTCACTACTCTTTGACTCTCAAATGAAACATCATCAAGAAAACATAATAATACATGGCCATTATTTCCTACTAGGCATTACTTATCTAATGTATATATTCTAAAAGCATGAATCAGATACTGGATTTTGGTCAATAAAAAACTTAAAACAAACGGCAAGGGTTTTTAATAGCTTCATTTACCATGTGATGTTAAAGGCAAAGCTTTAATCACTACAATCTCATCAGGAACTGCATAAGCTGGTAGATGCTTCTGGAGTTCTTTAAATGTTTCTCTCTCTTCAAAATCATCTTTGGGTAAAACAAACAGGATAAGTTTTTCCTGTTGGTACCAGGTAACTGCACAAGCTTCTACCGGGCAAAGATCTTCAGCAACCTGTAATTAAAAAACATTAGTCTTGTTTTGAAATGCATTTCATCAATAGAGTAAAAGAAGCAAAAAACAATGACAAAAACATACACCTTTAAAAACTGTATTTCTCTCACATTCCTACATAACATCCTATGAAATACCTTCTTTTGTAGCTGAAAGTTTTACTTCACATAAAAATAATCTCACAGATATATGTATTATTTGCCAAAATGCCATGAATGAGATATAATCCAGGAGTCTGACACTCAGTCTTGCAGAACAATCGCTATGCTCAGTACTTTTCAGATGTTTATACATTTTTCAATTCTCCTGGAAGAAACCATGCAATAAAACAGATTCCCAAGAACTCAGAACTCCTCCCTAAATTATGTGACTAGATTTTTTATAATACACCCACCAAATCCCTTTAGACTCCTAAAAGTCACCTGAAAACAAGCAAATACCCTTTCTGATGATAACAATGTGTTTCTTATATCTGCCTTTTAATAGTGGCTGTACTCTGTGGAGGTGAGCACTTACCTGCTGCAGATATTCAATATTAAAACGTTTGCCATGGCGTTTAATCTGATTGTCCTTCCGACCCAGGAAGAACAACTTTGCATTCTCCACTCTTACAAAATCCCCTGTTTCTCTCATTGTACCCAGGGGCACAGTTATTTCATCATCAAGAAAGCAGACTCGTTCTTCACCACCTAGACAAAAAAAGATTGTGGTCATATATATTAAATAGCTAACTGTAAATGAAAATTATAGAGAGTGTTTTATCAAATTTCTTAAACTGTACCATGAATTATAAGAAATACTGAAATATTATTATCAACATCCAAACTTCTGCAATGTGCAATTTTGGCTATGCAGTTAATTCAGTTAATACACAGAAATGACTTCAGCTGAGAACGTCAAAATGCAAGAAGGGAAAAAGAGATCAATATAATGAAGGCATAGTCTGCAGATAAAATGATAGTACTTTCCTGTTCATCATTCCAACAATCTAAAATACTATCAGAAGGTTCCCAGCCCAATCAGAACTTAAAATGCTGTATTAATCTGTATATCACAGGCAAATATCAAGCAAAATAATCAATATATTATTAAAACTCAATCAATTAATAACAGCCTCTTAGAAGAATTAGAAACATAAAATAACCTATAAATAATTGTCCCTCGCCTTCAAGAACTGCAGATCCATTGGCATCTCTGACCTCAAGTTTTGTTCCAAGGAGTGGTGATCCCAAAGGTACAGGACAATCTGTTCTAAATATATTAGAGAGAAACAGCAGAAGTCTTTCTCTTCTGAACACAAAACAACTGCCCCAGAAACCAGCATCATGTAGCTTTTTTAAAAGACTGGGATTACAGCAAAGGTAGATTCTTGGGACTTCTTTCTACAAAATTTTAATAAATTGATACCTTCTTTAAAAAGGTATCAATTGATTAAAAATTATAAACCTTATCAGTGTGCATGGTTGTCACTGATATATACCAGAAGACCCCACAGACCTACAGAAAATAAGGCCTGAAATATCCTGAGAGAACCCCAATCATTTCAGCCAACTTTTAAGTCTCCCAGATTGAAACCTCCATCAAGTCAACCAACTTAAACATGTGTAACTGCTTTCTAACTCATTTTCCCTGCTTAATTTGAGCTTTTACTCTGTTTTAATAAATACAGTTAAGAAAAGTTCAGAAGAAGATTTAGAAAACGTTCAGAAAAGACTGAAATAAAAGAAACTGCCATTTCAATGTCATGTATCTATTATAGACTTTTCTTGAACTACTGACCAACTCCTTCCTTTCCCTTCATTCTCCAGCCTCTTCAAGCAGTTGCAGGACCTCATTTATTGAATATAGAAGCTATTTCTAAGTGGGAGTATAGAATAATGTATTTTCTTCAGTAAAGCAAAACTCAAAACTTAAAGCAACTTTAAATAACTTTGGCATGGATTCCAGTTCAATTTCTATTTTAAAGTATTACATTTTTTGTTTGAACTCAGAGAAAATTGGTTTTACAAGAGAATGTAAGATCACTTCATGACAATCCACCATTTTTAGTCTTCAAGTGTTTAAGCACCAGGTTAATATATCACATCATTTGTGCAAACCATCCCTTTTTGTAGGACACATTTCACTCAAACTGCATGTATAATTATTATGGCATGGAATAATCACACATTTCAGAGAGAAAATTAAACAGTGAGATAATGGGAAGTATCCTTCATGACTCTATAAAATAACATGAAGAAAAAATGCCAAACCAGTCAGAAACTGAGTGAAATGTGACAGAGTGATAAATGATGACAAGCAAGTACCTCTTGAAGTTTAAATTACTGTGAAACCTTAGGTGAGCCACTTTGGACAAATTTCTGTCACTCACACTACTAAAATAGGGGAGTGGGGGCTGTAGTGGCTCATGAGACAATGGATTAGTCTGTTTCTACATAAACCCAAATGTAACTTCTACCAGTATAAACACTCATGAGGACTCAGTAGCCCTGGTAACAGGAGACTGAGGTTCTATTTCTGGTAATTTCCATCATTCACATGCCAAGCCATTGAGAACAGTGAATTTTCCTACCTAACATCAGCACTAAAAACCTCCTCAGGAATCTTGTAGCAAGTGGCCCAGCTTGACACTTCAGTAATACCATAGAGATTAAAAATGCTTGTTTTGTTCTCCTTGTGCTTCCAACTTTTCAAGAGACTCAGTGCAGGAAATGCTTCACCACCAAGGGCTAAGACACGAAGTGAAGTATTTGCAGACAACACTCTTGATTTAATAATGTGAGCTCCAAACCTCCTGAGAAGTGTTGGTGTTGCCTGAAGGATACATATTTAAAAAAAAAAAAAGAGAAAGACCTGTTACCTTTTATCAGTGTCTGTGTACCTTTCTGGTATACAGTTGTATTATGTACTTTAAAACATCTACATACCAACTATCACAATGGTGTTTTGTGAGAATTTGTTTCTTATAAGGCCTTTAATGAGTACTATCAGCATAAATCTATGCTCTTCTGCAAAGCTGCTTCTTTACTCAGGTGTGTTATAGGTTCTCTTTTGTGTCTCAGCTATTACCTCAAGTGTATGCACATTAGTTCTTATGTTAATTACTTGGAAACAGAAAGCAGCACAGTATTCTCTCTATGTTATTGTTTGAGCCTTTTTTCCCTTCATTCCAGAATGTTACAGCAAAAATATATGATTAATGTGCACACAGAAAATTTAAAGAACTTATATAATGCTAAAAATTCCTAGGATGTCAGATTCTGGGTTGTCCTTGATTTATGCAAATAGAACAGTTTACAAGAATGGGTTTTTCTCAAAGCTTTCACTAAAACAAGCAGGGAGAAAAGATACAAAACCCAAATCCTCCAAACCCAAAACAGTTTCCTTAAACAACTATTTCTAGAAAACTATTGGTGATGTAGAGCTCTTTCACTGAAAGGAAAAAAACAGTAAATCATTTTACCTGGCACGTTTCACTCTCATTCTTGCCTACTTTTCTAGTAAGAGAACTGGAAAATTAATGGGATTATTTCTTACCAGGTTCTTTTTTTTCTAGTAATAGATGAAGACCATCTTTTTTTTAACCAATAATTTTAACATTAGTGAATTTTTAGCAACAAAACAAGGGAAAAATGTATACTCCTTCCTCCCTTATAATTATTTTTGGATTTCTTGAGTCTGCTCAAAAAATTCAATGGGGAGAGTTAATGTCTTTCTATTTTTTAAGAAATATCATAAAATTATTCATCCATCAGTTAAACTGTAAGGAGAACATTTTTGTAAATAATTCAGCTGAGAAGCTCCTCCTTCAGATATTAGGACAGTGATCAAAAAAAACCTCACAAAAACAAAACTTTTCTTAGAAAGTCTTTTTAAAAATCTTCATTCATTAAATTCTGCCCTTCTCTATTACTGCTTAACATGCTTAACAAATATATCTTTGAAAGTCTTAAAAATTCTTGCTCATAGAGAGCAATATCTTATAATTTTTTTTTCTAAAAGCAAATGAGTTAAACTGATCATGGAACTTGTGCATCACAGGATAATCTACACTATTTATAGCAATCCTAACAAATAAAAATAAGAGCAGAGAATGGTTGCAAAAGATCTGTAACTAATGGATTTTTTCCTGCTATGGAATCTTCAGCCAACTACTCATTTATCTTAAATTTAAACCCTACAATCTCAACTATCACTGTTCTTAAAAAAAAAAAAAAAAAGGAATGGAACAGGGTCTGGAACACAAATCCTACAAAGAGCAGCTGAGGGACCTGGGGGTGTTTAGCCTGGAGAAAAGGACACTCAGGGGTGACCTTTTCACTCTCTACAACTGCCTGAAAGGAGGGTGCAGCCAGATGGGGGTTGGTCTCTTCTCCCACGTAGCAAGTGACAGGACAAGAGAAACAGGACAGGACTGCAGGTACAGGCCAGGCTTATTCAGCCATGCTGGATGCTTTGAGTAAATCTTGCAAACTTTAAAACTATTAAAATTGAAATCATATAGGAGATAATCTATTTTAAGACATAAGAGATGGATGTAGCTTCATATAAGCAGGTGACATGAAAACAGTAAGTATTGCTCTGAAATCAATTATTACCTTGCTCTCATAATTGTAAAAATGACAAACATTTTACCACCCTATTAGGACAGGTTTAGTTGTACTGTTAGCATAAAAACTAACATTAAAACTTAAAACTTGTTTATGACTAAATACTCCAATATCAAGCCCACTAAAAAGTGCTTAAAATGTCTGTAACAGTTTACTCTATTACCACATTCTTCAGAACAAAAAGTTTAATTAACAGAATAATTCATTTAATCCTTTATAAGTAAAGGTTTTTTTAAAATAATCTTCAGCTCAGTGTTTTCTATCACAAAATGTTTGAGGTTTTGATCAAATGCTAATTTTCTAGACAGCTAACAGCTGTTTGTCTTCAACAAAAAGGATAGCTATATTGCCTTTGAGCAAGAACACTCCTGTCCTATTAACAGTAGAGTCTAGGCTGACAAAAAATAGTATCCATTAGCAAAGGTGAGAAGCAAGACACTTCTCACCTTTGGAGACACACAGATTTGGCCTACCTGCAACACTGTCACGTGGTGGTGGTGAAACAGAGCAGCAGAGAGCTCCACAGGCATCATTTTAATGGTGTTTGGTACGATAAGAATAGAGGCTCCACTTGTCAGAGCCATGAACAGTTCAACCACAGACGGGTCAAATGTGAGGGGAGATGCCAGAAACAGCACATCATCCTGTGTGATCTCAAATATGGATCTAAAACAAGAAAGCAAGGAATTACAAATCTGATGCATGCAGTCAAAAAACCCTTCCCAACTAAAAGAATGAAAGCATGAAAGAAATGCATTAGCAAAGCTCAGATCTTAAAGGCTCTGAATAACAGACCTGTACTTTGAGCAAGAGCTCCTGGACAGTAACTGTTGGCTTCACTAATTATGTGTTTTATTACACACCAACAGAGTTCACAGAAAGGCATATTTTGACTAACAGATGCTCATTAAAAAAGGATAAATATGAAAAAAGAAAAAGCAAAGAAGAAGAAAGGAAAAGACAAGACAGGAAAAATATCGTATTTTCCATAATAATTTATTTAATATGAAATGAAACAGAAGGTATCTGGCTAGCCTAAAAAAGAATTATGAATTAAGAGCTACAGAACACAGTAAATATAACTGTGAACAAATGATTAATTTTATTGTCTATTTCTTTTAAACCACAAGCCAGATGGATGTAAGTACAAAACTTAGAGCAACAGCGCACTATTTGAAACACAGCCCTCAAAAATGAAGGCAAAGCACCATTTAAGTATAATACTGATAGAGAAATAAACTGTTATATGAGTCTACTTGGAAATAAAAGCAAAAAACCCACAAAGGAGGATAAGGAGGAAGAAGTGAAGCCGTGTCAGCAAAACCCCTATGTACACTCTGAAGTATTACACAAAAATCCTAAAAGCATTAAATTTGTAAAAGCATTTGAAATGAAAACCACACTTACTTACTTAAGATGCTGAATATTAGGCACTATACATTTATGAGGCACTCTGACTATTTTGGGGATCCCTGTGGTTCCTGATGTATGCAAGACATATGCCACAGTGTCTTTCTGGCCAGCATCCATGTATCCTGCTTCTGATGTTTCTACTTTGGCTTGGTCTGAGCAAACTCCTGGCTGTGAGTCACCCACAGCTTTGGAAGGTTCACATCTACTTTTCATATTGTCTACTTCTGAACTGAAATCAGTGTTGCTTGAGCTCCTTTGGAAGAGAGTTAAACCAATATGTTCTATGGTAGAGGAATTGTGGGAAAACCAGCCAGCATGGGACATCTGGAATTTCTGCAAGAGAAAATGAACAATTAAAAAAGTGGAACTCAGGAGGCACTGTTGTTATTTCATGCATGCAATGAAACAAAAACCAGCATTTCATACAAGCAATTCTGATTTTTCATACCTCTACTCTAGGAGGACACACGTCAGACAGTTATAAGCTCATGTATTTCTACAAATTAAATATGAGTGAACGCACACTTCATAAATGCAAAATAATCTGAGCAAATGGAAAATATAAAAAAAAAACCACTGCAGAAGACCAAGGAATCTGAATTGTAACTTGCCTATTCCCTTTGCAATGAGTGAGAGTATAAAATTTGGGATGAGTTAGACAAAGAGAAACCCAAGTATTAAATGCAGGAGCTTTTTTAACTACTGCAGATTTCCAACTCTTAGCATTGATATATAAAGAAACAAGTCTGGAAAAGTCTTCCAATATTAGCACCCAAAAAGGTTTCCTGAACAACAGTGTAACAGGAAAGAAGGCAATTATTTTGAAGAACAGAGAAATATTTTGTACTTTTGATTTTAAAGATGTTCCTTTCTGAATGAGAACGACAACCTTTTGCCATGAAAAAACAAAAGCACTCCATCCAAGCTTATTAAAACATAATTCAATTTGCATATCTACACGTCTAAATTGCCCTTCAATGATTCTTATAGAAGCCTGAACACTTACATTTATCTTGTCATTCTCAACAAGAACATACTGCAGGTTGCTTTTCTTCATGAAGTAAGTAGATATGGTTGGTGGTGCATCTGGATCAATAGGTGAATAGGCAGCTGGAACTTGAAGGATTCTAATAAAACACGAGTGTTTTAAAACAATTTTAAAAAATTACAAAATCCTCTTAGATTTTGCTAAAATTTCTTTTATACCTTTATAGTTGCCTGAGCTAGAGAATATAGCTATAACATGACTTTTAAAGATCTTGTTGGTAACAAAGTAGGATGAAAATCAGTGTTGCTTTTTGGTCTTTTACAGCAAGGCAAGAGACTAAAGCTGGATGAAAACATTCAATATTATTTCAGGCCAAGCAAGTCAGTGATGACAAAAGTATCACTGACATCAACAGCATCACATTTTAAAACCTTCTGATATTGACTAGAAACAAAAATACAACCTTTCCATTGACCCACATACAACACATATAAACGTATTGTAAAAAACAACAAAACCCTGCAGGCTGAAAACACTTTCCTGCGAGTGCAAAGAATGCAGCACAAGAAAATCTAAGCAGGCCTGGGATGTCTTTCCTACAAGGCAGGCGGAGGAGCTCCAAGTCCTGGCGCTCCTGGTCCCTGCCCAGCATCCTCCAATGGCGCTCCCAGAGAGCCACAAGGGCTGAACCACCCCAAAACTCCTCACATCTGCTCTGCTGTTGGGTTCTGTACTGTACATATGTCCTGTACTGTACATACAGTTTATTCATTATATTTCCTCTCTGTGCAAGAAGTTTGTCACTGCGGTAGCACCAAGGTCCCAAAGGGAGACGTGGCAAGGGCAGCATCCCGATGCTCCTACAGCCCCTGTGCCAGAAAGTGCTTCAGCCTGCCCTGCATCACACAGCTGCCAGCTACTCCCAATGACAGCTGTAAGAATCAAAGAGCCCCAGCACATCCATCCCCCTCACACAGCAAAAGAAACCTGTTATACTCAGTTCTTTGGGATACAGGACAAATCAGACAGCAAGGGACATCAGTATGCTGAGTTTGACCTCCTGCTCAGGCAGAGCCAGCTGTGACACCAGAGCAGGTTGTTCAGGTCTTTGTCCAGTCAGGTTCTGAACACCTCCTGAGATGTGCCTGCACAACATCTCAGAGCAACCTGCTGCACCGGGGCAGAAACATTTCCTGACTGGTGAGAAAGTTCCTCAGTGCTTGTGGGGGGTTTATGATCACACCGCTTTCTCATTCCCCTGAAATCCTTATCCTCCACTGTGGTACCTCTTCTGGTACCATTCTGTATTTTACATGAGGTGTGAACAACAGGAAGATACCAACACAGGCCATGCCCTAGGAAGCACAACTGCTGCTGTATTCATCAGCTGAAAAATTAGGCTAGTGATCCTGTGATTGTCTATTCCACCATAAATGCTAGGAATACAAAAGATACCTATATAAAGGACACAATTAGAATCCCTCAGCAGAAGCAAGATTTTAAAAATTCATGGATTAACATGAGTGCTGAGATCACAACCATTTCAACTTCCTAGCCATCAGTTAATCCACACCACTTTAGTTACAATGCTCATTACTTCCTTCAGTAATATTCATAATGGAACATTAAATGTATGTTCATTTACCTTAAAACATGGAATCTGCATTCAGAACATCTTTCTTTTTATAGCCAGCAAGACCATTCATTAAAAAAACCTGCACAGTCCTTTTCTCAATAGATGTTTTCTGTCAGATCACTTCCAGTTTTAAACAAGCAGAGTAAATATGCTGGTCAATTTTTTAAAATTTCTTTTTAAACTAAATTTTTAATTTAATTTTAATAAATATGTTAGATCACTTTTAATGAAGGGATACAGTTACAGACAGTTTACAGCTTTAAGGCTTGAGATTCAGAAATGTTTTATCAATGGGTTTTCAGAAGATTGTCATATTGCCATCTTTTTCCCTAAATGATGGAAGACTCCAGCACTGGGACGGCACTACTATGCTATTACTACATGTTTGTTGTTGTTAAAAATATAAACAAACTGCAAAATTTGCTTTCACAGAGATAACCCTTAAAAAACCAACACAGAAGTGCAAGCATTCAAGCCATTACCCCAAGATCCAGGAGGGCAGGTTGATTCCCGGATAGCAGTACAGGCCTATTTCGCATCCGCCCCGCGGGTCGCAGTGCCTCTGCAGGAACGCTGTCAGCTCCCCGGCCAGCCGCAGCACGGCGCCGTAGGAGCGGCGGCCCGGGGGCTGCCCGCGGCCCCCATGGAAGCGCACGGCCGCCCGCTCCCGGTGCCGCCCCGCCGCCCGCCGCACCAGCGCCGCCAGCGCCATCGCGCCCGCAGCGCCTGCAGGGGAAAAACGCCGGCCGCGGGGTTTGAAAGGTTAAAGAGTTGAACAGGAATAAAATGGTTATGAAAATAGTAATGTAATTAAGGGTAATAGTAATTTGGACAATTTGAATTAGAACAATATGAGGCAATAGAGACAAAGAGTTCCGGATGTCCGGGTACCTTTTTCTGGGCAGCACGAGCCCGAAAAAGGACACACGTTAACAGAGGATTAACCCTTAAAAATAACAACTTGTTGCATATTCATACATTTCACACATGATGCATAAATTCCATTCAAATACAGGATTCTGTCTGGTCATCGTCAACTTCTTCCTCTGAATCCTCACAGCGCCTCCGAGGCAGGAAGAAGTTCATTTCTTCTGATAAGAGGGCAATAAATTCTTTTTCTCTGAAAGATTTAGCTGTCCTGTGGCTGCTCTATCGCTGCAAGTCCTTTCTTTAAAAAAAGTATCCTACATAGCATAGCTTCTATTTTAACATTTTTTATAACCTAAAACTATACTTACCACACTACTTAAGAGAATACAGCATTACTTTCTAAAACAACACATATAATATTCATTTTAATATTTGCGAAAAGCCAATCATAAAATATGCATTTTTCACATGCAAGAACCACACACCAGACACCGCCTCACTTTAACGCTTCAGTCGAACTACAACGGTGTACTACAACTACAACTACACCGCCAGAAAGGAGAGGAAAAAATAAATTTTTAGGGGAAGACCAAAACAACAAAGAGGAAAAAACAAGAGCCATGGCAGAGAATACACAGCTCTACCACGCCTCAGACTGCAAAAGGTGCAAAGCTGGATTTTTGACTTGTACTGAGGTAACTTGTTCCTCACGGTTACAATTTCATTTTTAAAGCTGGGCATCACTGAATTGATAAATTCATTAACACAGCTTAATTAATTAGTAACTCTTTCAATGGAATTGTGAAATATGAATCCTTCCTTCACAAGCAGAAACCCCCAACACGTGAACTTTTGGGGCACTGCTCGTGCTGATGCCCGTTTCTGCCCCGCAAGCCCTCCCGCCAAGGTCGGACCAGTGACCGGACGGATGCAGGCTTTGGTCCCCGCTCTCGTCTTTCAGGTTACCCCGTTTGGACACGGACAGACACGGGGACAGACACGGACCGGCAGCTTCCGGCGCTCCTCGGGATCCCCGCCCGCGGCACTTCCCGGTGCCCTCCTGGCCCCGCCCCAGCCCAACAGCGGCGGCGCCTCCGATTGGCGGGACGAGTTAATGCCGCGCTCTCATTGGCCAGCGGCCGTGGTGCCGTTTGGGTACGCACTAGCAGCGCCTGCTCCGCCAGAGCCACGCGCTATTGCTTCCTGAGGGAAGGAGAGAGGGAGAGAGGGATAGCGAGCGCCCCAAAGCGTTCCCCGCTGTCCCCTGAAGACATGGGAAAAGTGCTGAAAACAAATGCAGATGGCTCAGGCGAAGGGCAGGGTTCTCCCCCTCACGCTCACAGTTCACTCGTCTCGGTCGCCGTGTGTCCTCCCCCTCCGGCCCGGGAGGTGGTACGGGCCTTCCTGCCGGTGGGACCGCCGTGGGCGGGCGGGCGGCGATGTCACGTCCGGGCTGCGGGGCGGGCGCTCTGCCCTGCCCGGTGCTTGGAGCGGGAGGGTCCTGTGCCGCTCCAGGAGCTGTCCCTGCAGCGATCCCTGACTGTCCTCAGGGGCGGCCCTGCAGCCAGCCCATGCCCGGCTCCCGGGCGGCGAGCGGTGAGCGGCCGGGGCTGGGCTTCCCCCCGGATGCGATTCAGGCCGGCCAGCGGGGAGTGAGGGTGATGGCAGCGAGAGCCGTGCTGGGGGAAGGGGCACCGGAACTGCCCTGGGGGCCGCGTGCTGATTTAATGACACAAAGTCATAGAACCATGGAATATTAATGATTGGAAGGGTCCTTAAAAATCCTCTACTGCCAGCACCCAGCTGCGAGCAGGGACACCTTTCACTGGACCAGGCTGCTCAATGGACCGTCCAGCGCTGAGCACTTCCCGGGATGGGGCATCCACGCCTTCCTTGGGCAGCCTGTGCCAGTGCCTCTCCACCCTCACAGGAAATGATTTGCTTTGCCTCCGAGGCGCATTCAAGGTGTCATTAAAAACCTCTACGCATGGTGCCGGTGTTGCCTCACGGAGAGAACGAGAAGACCACAGCCATTTTTAATATTTGCACGGGAGAAGTTAGACATCAGCTTTCTACTGTTTGTCACATTCTCTAAGTGATAGTTTGGCACAGTTGCACATTGGTAATAGAGCAGGAATGGTTTCACAGTAAAATATTAATGGAAATAGCGACACCTAAAGCCAGAGTTTTCTTCAGCACACTCACTGGTGTGTGTGTTGGCTGTATGTGATTGTGTCTAGTAACCTGAAGCATAAATCCAGCTGTCAGAATAGAATGACATTTAAAAGTATCTCCTCTTAAGATTTTGAAAAATACATAATAAAGATTTAGCATTGCAGTGCATCCAAAAATTATAGTGTTCACAGTAGCAGACAGAATTTCCTTTCCATAATGTGGAGAGGGGGAAAAGGCAACAGGACTAATTTTTTTTGAAATTAGAATTATGCGACCCAATGATCAAATCACATTAATTAGTGATAAAACAACTATTAGGAGACTTCAAAAATAGCATTTTGTTCAAAGCACATTAAAGAGAATTTGCACAAGTTTCATTTCCAGTCCTGTGGACTATTTCAGACATACAGACTTCTTACACTGTGCATCTAAATGTTTATCTCACATATAAAGGGCTCTTTTTTGTATTTGTATTTGATGTATTTGTAATCTAAGACCTCAGCTTAGCCCTTCTGAAAATTATTTTCTTTTGATGGTGGGAAATAAGAACAATGAAAAATGTTCACAACAGTTTTCCTGGTTTTTTCATACTATTTCCTGGTTAACCTGGAAGAGGGGGTGGTCAGTGTGCAGGCCTGTTCTGGTTTTGTCCAATTTACTGTCCAGATGGACTGTTATGGTTCTTTTAACAAACCAAACTTGCTAATTAGAAGAGATCCACATACATCCCCCAATATGCAGGTGCTGATGAAGCCCCATGCTCATCACATCTAGGTTCTCCTACAGGTTTGGCTGCAAGTAGGTTCTGATTCCACTGCACAAGTCACAGTCCTGACTTCATTTTCAAAGTAGGACTTTAGTGTTGTGATTGTCAATGAGGCACAATTGCTACAAATCCCACATAAAACTCCCTTTCGAATTTAATCAGCAATCTTGTAATTCTCAACTATATGGTAAATAATGGGAAAGGAAGAAGCTGTTAAACTTTTCTATTTATTTTTTTTTAACAGTGCCACAAACAATTATAAGGCCAAAATACACAATATTAAATAGAAAATCTAAAATTAAGTCGCTGGTATTCGGTGAGAAAGACTGAGGTATACAAACTATTTTAAAAATTGTGCGGAAATTTGCAATAGTTATGAAAAGGTGCTTTTCCATTTTCAGCTAGTGGTTCATTGTCCAAGTGATCTTCCTGTATACCAGTAACTGTAATTGTGACCAGCAGAACACATTGTCTTTAACAGCTAATGGTTCTTCAGAACACTTGAATTTTTTTAAACATTACATTTATTCTAACAGCAGTAATGTACTAAAATAAGACTATAACCAAAACAACTCATGATCTTCCTTTGATATATCGTTTTTACTGTTAAGTATGGAAAGTTTGTGGTTTTTTAGTTTACTTTGGATGTTGACGAATGAAAAGTACACTTAGAAATTGTCAGACATGCCAGAGAAAACAAGGCATAAAACAGAAAAAAGAATGGCAGTGCCAAGTATTTTTTAGTTCTTCCACACTATATTGGCAATTGATAGAAGCACAAAAGATAATGTAATTACATGACTTTAAAACAGAATTTTAAAGTTACAAAACTAGAGATCTTTTTGGCTGAGCATTTCCCTGAGTCTTCATTTTTAAAAATCATGTCAGACATCGTATGCATAGGATCTGTTACATAGGCCTCAATTAAAAAAGGCTGTATGCAGAAGTTCGAGACTTCTATTCTTAAAAAGCCAAAGCAACAACTGCTGAGAAAGCAATTTCAGTCTTCAGAATCTGGTATTTGTCCTAAGGAGAAAAGCAAACTTCAGATACTTTTGCACTAAGACTTTGATAATTTCAAGTTACATCATCACATGATTTGTGCTTTGTGAACAAGTCTAATGGGGGAGCTTTTAGGGCAAGACCAAAACAACAAACTTTGGGACTTCTACATAATTTAAAATCCTTTGGTTTTTATAGCCTTTTGTGAGAAAATAGAAGGCACAACTGTGCATCAAAACTATATGATTTTGTATTTTAATCTACTTACATTGTTTTCATCAGCACATTGGACTTTCTGTAAGTCTTTACTTAAAGATGTGTTTTAGTAACAGTAATTAGGTAACTGTCATAAGGCTTCTGTTTGACCTAAATGCAAGAAGGCTATGTAGCAAGAAGGCATCATTGAAAAAGGTACATTCAACAAGGTATGAACTGATGTCCATCCCCTAAAAGTTCACCATTCTAGCTCAACGGGATATTCTCCAGTGAGACACGCTGTGCAATGACCAAGCTTTCCAAAGGACTTGTCGGCTTTGGGATTGTTGTCTCGCCTTGCTTTGATGCTTTCTTGCACAGATGATACCAGCCCCTCCACAGAAAGATAGACAACACTGTCTGCTCCTAGAGGAAATAAAGGATCAGGAGTTAAAGCTGCAATATTGTATCAAATGCAACGCTCTTTGGAAATGCAGTCACATTATCATATAGTTTATGAAAGAGAATGACTGAAAAATTTTAAGATTGTAGTATGCCTTTCCCTTCTCAAATGCTTTATGCAGGGAGCAGACTCACTGAAATGTAGAGCAGACTCACTGAAATGTAGACATAAGGTTCTGTTGGGAACAAAAATGTGACACATAAGTGCAAACACAGAACCAAAGTCCAGAGTGTATACTAAGACTCCCTGAACTCCTTGTAGTCTCCCAGAGTTAACCTCAGTTCAGGTCTGGAAGCAGATGTGTGTGTGGCTAGTGCTTCCCAAATCTGAGCACCAAGGACTACCAAGCCTCTGGGACCAGGAGGAGGGGAAGACCATCATCTTAAAAAAATCATGCAATTCAGGCAAATTTTCTAGCAGTAGGAATGTTTGATAGCCTTTTCATACCATTAGTTTTCTATCCTTTGCACTCATGTGGTGAATACTACTTAAAAATGAGATCCTACAAACTTGAAATATTTCCCTACACCTTCACAATAATTTGGGGGAAAAGATTCCATCACACTATTAGAAATGAAAGTAAGTATTTAACACAGGAAATCGGAGTTTACAGTGGAACATAAACTGTCAATCTATCTTTTGTTCTGCTGCAAACACGACTCAAAATTTCAGGTTTTTAACATTCTTAGACTGGTTTAAAACATCATTTCTTTCAAAGTTAAATACATAATGCAGTTAAAATTATTTACGTAAATGTCAATTTGTAGATGTATTTTTATGAATATCTCATGCAAGTGAAACTACACCTGCTTTTCGTTATAGGACAGATTTTTCACTGCTTATTTTCTTCCTGGTATTTTGACTGCAGTAGCTTCTTTTTGTCAAGTTTCTCCTAAGGAGCTTTAAGTATTGGGAAGCTTTGTTGTCATACTTCATTTGCAACTTATGCTGATGCAATTACTCTAATACTTTCTATTGTTTTGACAAATACAGCTCCCTAACTATGTTAAAAAAAAGTATGTAGCTGAATTGATCCACAGACTACTCACAATGCAGAAACCCAGCTTACCAACCTTACAGTTCTTTAGTGAGTTTTGCTTGGTGCCTTGATATGTTCTGCTTTACTTTGAAATACATCATAAAATACAGTTGACAACTCTAACAAGAGGAAAAAAAAGAAAGTAGCATTTACCTATATAGTTTGCAAGATCACGAAATTCAGGTCTGTTGGCAATGAGTTCTTCTTTTGTTGGAATGTTTATTCCCATGTAACAAGGAAATCTTATAGGAGGTGAAGCTACACGGATGTGTACCTGAATAAAAATAGTTTCAAAACAGGCTGATATAAGTTGATGGTCAGGAGATAATAGCAAAGTCTCAATTCTACACAGTGATAATGAACAGAACACAGCACTGCACAGAAATCCCTGAAGGGTTAGAAGGAAGATAATGTGATAAAGTTTTTATCAGATGCCAACACAGCAGGAGAAGGTAACACAGTTTTAGAACTTTTTTTTTACAGTATTTCCTAATGTTCTTAGAAGGCTCCATCCTGATTTTACTTCTCATGATGTTCAATTCTTGATAAACAAGTTTCAGCTTTCAAAATCAAACATTATACAGGACATTTTTGCTCCAGTGACTGACTTGCACATTATTTTGCTTAAAAAAAAAAATCTTTATCAATTAAAAAAATGGTGCTCTGGCGACTTAAGATATATTTACAGTATATGGTTGTACTCTTAGCACTTCCACAAGTCACACATCAGGAAGACTTGGTTTTCTGATCTTAACTGATTTGTATTCCATTCTTTTTTTATTTGCCAGAGAGTGCTTTGTAAGTGGAGACCTGTTCCTGTCACCCCAATCACCCAAAAGTCACACTCATACAAAAGAACCTTCCTGACCCATCTACACACTAGCCATTGTTTTTTTCCACATCTGCCCTTTTAAATAAAGCAACAATGCACAGTAAAATGAAGTCAAGCCCCTGTGCTTTAACCTCCCACCACCTTCCATTTACATCTATATTTTACTGACTTAAATTTCCTTACCTCTTTGGCTCCTGATTCTCTCAGTAGTTTTATTATGGGTGAAATGGTATTGCCTCTCACAATTGAATCATCAATGATAACAACTCGTTTGCCTTTAAAATTATCAGACAGAACACCAAACTTCTTTGCAACACCAAGCTGCCGTAACCTCATATTTGGCTGGATAAACGTTCTCCCTACATATCGATTTTTACAGAGCACTTCAACGTATGGTAGTCCACACTGCAAACAGGAGACAGTTAAACAGAATTAATACAGAAGGACTTGTTATCTCAGTTACTGTTTTTTAAATGTAGAGGAGTAATGACAGAAAAAACAAGGCAGGGGACTCAACAGGAGTAGCCTACGTACTGAAGATATAGAGCTTTTTCAATATGCAACTCTAACAGCCAACATCATTGTAGTCCATTACAAAAAGAGATGTGTATAAAAATGCTTGGGGGAAAAAAAGAACAAGATAACATTTACCTTTTGAGCATAACCAAGAGCTGCTGGGGTTGCAGACTCTGGAACAGTGCTGACCAGGTCTGCTTCCACAGGTGCTTCAATAGCAAGCTGCTGCCCACATCTTTTGCGGACTGAATATACCATCTGACCTACAAATAGAAAGAAGTGTTTTTCTTGGTATGCATGATTCACACTTCCTCTCAGTCTTCTGTATGAATTTCTGTGTCAAGTTGCAGGCATAGAAGTCAGTCAGAAAAGTTCCAGAACTAATAACCACTTCCATAAAGTCATTTTTTATTTCCTGACATAATGTCACATTCTAACATTCACATTCGTATCACTACAGGGAGAACTAAAATCTAGTTTGCCCTAATTGACTAACTAACTAAGGGTCCTGTGGATGTTACAAAATCTATCTGCAGGAGGAAAGAAATAGAAATGATGCCTTCCTGTCCATAACATTCATATTCTATTTTTAGACAACTTTTTCCAACAGACAAAATTTATGCAATCCTCCTGTCTGCTTCTGTCCACTTACTGACTTTGAATCAGATGGCAAAATTCACCCTGAATTTTGTAAGGGAATAAGGGAACTCAAAAGCTTTTAAGGTCCTACAAAACTTGCAACATGGGAAAGAACTGGAAGTATTGTGATGAGATGAGGCATAGCAAAAGCTACAGCAGCAGTACCAAGGAATGTGAGAAGAAATGATACTGAAGGGTAAGGTGATTGTGAAAGAAAAGGAATTTGGGGTGAAACTGGCTTTATGAGGGTGGGGAATTGTACTGAATCAATGGATAGCATGTCCCTAGAAAGCAATGAAGAGGTTGTTTGCCAGGTATGGGAATCCTGGCTAGTATTTTGAGAGCTTCTATTGAAATAATAATAAAAGCATTACACTGGCAATGCCAAATACTTAGATAATGCACAGATTTACAAGTTAAATTACAAACATCTTCCTGAAATGACACTTATTGCAAAGAAGAATATCAAAATAAAGGTATTTTCTAAATCCCATTTCACCAGTCTATTTTTTAAAATGTTTCCCATGAACCAATAAAGTGCCTTTCTTCAGTCTCTCACTTTTAAAAGATCTTTCATCTACCTTAATCATGTTCATGGCTCTTTTCATCCCTTCCAGAGGAGTATGAAGGCAGCCTCTCTGAGGCTGTATCCACATCCAGAAACAGGAGGGTGATGTTCCATGCTCCTCCTGATGAGTTTTATCTCAAAACCTTTGTCAGCCCATTCTGTCCCAGCTGTGCTCTGTAAGCTTATATCCAGTGGTACTCCACTATGAACAAGAGTCCCTGTGCTCCAGGATAACATCTTACACTATTTAGGGAAGAGCTCTGTATGTAACATTTTTGTACCTTCAAAAATACTGTCTGGTCTTGCAAAATAAACGTATTCAAAGATGCAGAATGCTGATGGGTCTCCTTCAGACCTTCGTACAACATCCAGTGTCTGGACATCATGTCTGGATATTTTCACAATCTCCCCAGGAAGGACCTCCCGATAGTACCTTGAAAAAGAAATACAGAGAAGTTAGAAATGTCCTCAAGCTGGATAATGATTTTGAATTACAAACAAGAGTCAACTGACAAGTGAAAATGTTTTTGAACATCCTAACATGACAACTTACTTCTATCTTAGGATTTGACCTGAAGCATTTTAAGACCGACATGCTAAGACAACTGACTCTTACTAAAACTAAAGTCTGAATTAACATCCAAAAACAATACACTAAGTAAAAATACTAAACTTGGTACCAGAGAATTATGGTACTTGTCTTATGTGTGAGACATAGTGTACATAGGCTTGAGATTGAATATATTTTAATAACATAGTCCTGTATCAATACTAGAGAACTTTTCTATGAAAGCTAATAAACCTTACAGTACAAGATAAGAAATATAACCAAGAATAGAGGTGGTACCCAAAATAATCCTGCCTCACGAGCCAAATCTAGAGAAATTTCTGTCTAGAGATGACAAATAGCTACCCTCAAATGACATAAAGCTGACTAGAAATGTACCTTCTATTTCTCAAATCTGCAGAACTAAGGAATAGTTAGGTTTAAGTATGGAATAGTTTAAGTATATTATGTTAAAGTGTTTAACCTTATTAAATATTTTTCTATATTCTTTACTGAGTCCCCAGGTGGCTATTCTAACATCTAAACCTATCTCAAAATATTGAAATATTCTGGACATACAAATCCGAGGTAAGCAAATCTGTGTTTATTCACTGGTCAGATACTAGCAGTAGCAAGCAGCACTAGCTACTGAAGAAGTTTAGGCAAAATTGCTTTATTGAAAACACACAGGATTCAGCTGATTGTCCTACACAGTGATCTTTTCTTAACAGAAATTTCAAAGAAGTTTCAGAAAACAGTTAATTTTTTTCTAACAAGGAGGTCAGCTTACCAAACAGCACATGCTATAACTCAGGTTATTTCAGCCTGTGAACTACCAGTGTAACTTTTCTGTAGGTGAAGAATTATTTTGTAATGCAACTATGCTGCTGAAAATTAGGGCAAAATGAATAAATTATATGGGTAATCAGGTATAATGCAACAAGTAAGAGGCATTTGCTTTCTGATAGTAGTTGTCTTTACTGTTAATTTCTGCACACATAATTCTTTTTTTACAATCATCTGTTTGAGAAAATAAACTGGCAAAAACCAGGTTTAGCAAAAAACATCCCCCACAGCAAACTAAACCTTGGTGTCTTCATGTTGTTATAATTATGATATTTGGCAACTTGGGATTTAATGTTTAATCACTGTCTAAGGAAGAGTTTTCAGATAAAGTAAGAATTAGGCCACTTACTCTGCACCAATAGACAAAAAGCTGCAGGATTCAGAAGAAACAACCCATCCTTCTGTTTCAGTGTTATCTTTTCCTGAAGTAAAAGATTTCAGTTAGAGTCCCCAGTTTTTGTTACCATGACCCCCCAATCACATTTTTGCTGCAGTATTTGGTTTGCTATGGTTTCCAAGTGTGCAATTAAAGACTATTGTAATTTCTAACTAAAATAGCATTCCACTGTTTCCACCTTTCCATTATTTTAAAAAAATCCCAAACACATCCACAAAATAAACATCATAAACCTGTTCTAGGCAGAAGTGGAGTAACAGCATTATATTCACAGCTCATGAAGAGAAACAGTTCAGGTAACTACCTTTGTTATCCCTGCACTACTTCAAACTTTTCAAATCCTAGTTCAGTGACTTTAGATAGACATAATTACTTTTGTTGACACAAGAAAATCCTTACTTTCCCTAGGCTGAATAGGTTGATAAATGCTTTTGATTACAATGGATGCTGGATTGAATTCCAATGAGTTTTGAGAGTCACAGCTATAGGAAAGATATAATTGTGTCACATAGGGTAGGAATGTCTATATGCTTTAAAAAATCTGGGTAATTTTTCTTGTGGTTAAAATTACTCAGTTTTCTGAAGATATGGAAGAATTCACTGCTTTGCCTTTGAATTATTTTAGTTTGCAACAAGTGAAGATATTTTGTTGATATAAGTGACAAGTGGAGAAAATTGTTGATTTGCAGGCTGAATGGGAACACAAGGAATTTTTCCCATAAACTGCTTGTGTAATGGTCCAGTCACTACGTGTGACAGGGCTGCTTGGAATTCAGAGGTACATTGCAAGTAATCCAGCACTTTTTGCCCACCTTACTATAGGAGAAAAAAGGAAGAAACCAGACCTGTTTTTAGACATTATCCTGAGCAACTGGTTTTAAGTGGCCTGGCTTGAGAAGGGATTCGGACTAACAACCTTTAGAGCTCCCTTCCAACCTCAACCCGTCTGTAATTCTGTTCATCACTGCTTTCTTGTTTAAGCAATGAGAATTATTTAAATTGTATTACAGTTGGGATGCTTAACTGTGGCTATCATTAGGCTATCATTATTCCCTGTATCTGGGACTGGAAAATTTGCACACTTCCTATAGATGATTTTTTTCCTTGCCAACTTTTTTTTATTTTTCAAAACTCATTTTTGCATATTTCCACTTACACCTCAGTAAGTGTAGTTTTAATTACCTATAACAGTGATTTCAAGCATACACTATGCATATATATATATATATAGAGAGAGAGAGAGAGAGAGAGAGAGAGAGAGAGAGAGGGACAGAGTGTGTTTACCTTTCCCATTCATGTCCCCTACTGGAATAAGGCGACCAATGCAGAGCGGGCGATTCCCATACGGATCACGTACTGCATAGATTATGTCTTTGTGCATAATTAGCAATGAATACGAAGTTGGAGTTTCCTTCATTAAGTTTTTTATTCTGGAATGAGACATAGGTGAACATGACTGTGTGCCACACAAGCAGCTGCACATCACGCTGAGGTGCAATGGCTGGGGCTGAGTGTGAAGCCCAGGCTCCTCACCCTCACCTTGCCACCCAGTCGGCCGTGTCGTCGTTCTCCAGGGGAGGTGTGAAAGCCAGCAGCTGGGTGATCAGCTCGCTGTCAGAACTGGTCGACAGTCCCACACCGTGCCGCATAAGCTTTTAAGACACAAGCCAAAAGTGTTACCAGCATTAAAAAACAATCTCACATCACAGCGCTCAGGTTTGAACCTAACAACACCTTGGTGCAAAGAACAAACGTTTCACAGTGCTTCAGGTGATCACTGCATAATAATGCCAAATTTCTTCCAATAAACCAACTATATTACATGAGGTCAGACAATCTTCTGTGCTAGCACTACATTTTTCCTTCTTCATCTCATTCCTTTGCTCCACATGCAACCAAAATAATGCCACCAATATTCAGGGCATAAATTCATGTTTGGGTGATTAAATTCGCTTTATGCATGCTCTGGGAAGAGAGTTCAAATAGAGAGGAGAAAATATGAAATTGCCTATAACAGATCCAGAAAGAGATATCAAGGCAGAATCCCCTTCACAGGCTTTTTTTCCCCCAAAATGATTTATTTTGATTAGTGAGCTCTTTTATAACCCCAAAAAAACCAAAAAAAAAGTTTGGTATTAAGGAAAAGTCACAGCAACCATATTGCTCATTTCTGCCTCACACTCAGAAAGAAACAATGCCTGAGTCCCCAAAGGAGGTACTAACCTTCCTTCTGAGCTGTGCAGCATTTGTTAGCTCCCCATTGTGTGCCACAGCAATCTTCCCATGAAGAGTCTCTACAACAAAAGGCTGGCAGTTCTGAAGCTCAGAAATTCCTGAGGTGGAGTACCTCGTGTGCCCAATACCAAGGTTAGAAGGGTACAGCTTCTTCAGGCTGTCTGCACTGAAGACGTGGTTTATAAGGCCCATTCCCTTTGGGAGAAAAAAAGAAAAAAATGTTCAGTTGGTTTTATTTTCCTGGTGACTTTTTAAGTTCTTCTTCTGCTTAAAGCTGATATAGTAGTATTAATGGAATTTTAAGAAAAAGGCAAATAACCTGAAAGATATAGGAAAGAAAGAAGCTGAGTAGGTCACAGTGCTATATCACTTCCATTTAGTCCTGTTTTTAAATAAAGCAAGCTACATTTTTGTGCTGAGGATTTTCATGGAACAATCTATTCCCTGACTAAAAATAGATACTTTTAAGTCTGTGCTCATTATGTGTCTTATCCCCCGTGATTCTCTCAGCTCGAGAAAGTCCGTGTGACCTTCTCAGGCCTCCATTCTGCCTTAGATTCTGTTTATTGCTACCTATGGGTAAAGTAGTTGCCACTTCCTTCAGTCTCCTAGTGTAAGCATTACTCATCCATCTCCTTGTGCATAGTCTCTAACAGTATTTTTTTTCTTTTTAAGATCAAGAAGAGCATCGATGCTCTTCCAAATCTGCAGAGTTAACAGAGTGCAGGGTGACTTTGGTAAAAAGTTTTTGAGACATCATTGGATGCTCTGGGTAACTTCTGTGTGTCTGTCACTGTATGCACAGAAACACCTATCAGGACAACATTGGCAAGTTTGTTTTAAGGATACACTCAAGACAGGTAACAAAGCAAGATACTCTGACAAAATCAAAACAGCCCATCAAGCATGTTACTTTTTCCTCTAACTACACTGTTTCTTACCAGAAACTAACTTACATGCATCTCAGTTAAGAATACAAAACATTTATTTGCATTTTACCTTGTGCACTTTGAATGCCTGGGATGACTCGCCATCACTTGTGACAATTCCAGCGCTCTCCTGGCCCCTATGGACAAAATACAATTCACATAAAGCACTGACATGATTATGAAACACTTTAACATGCAATGGATAGATTTTTTTAATGGCATTTTAATTTGTTGTTTGTTGTTTTATTTTACAGACTTATAATTGCTGTGTTAATTGCAGGTTTCTTGCTACGCTTTATTTCAAGACAGTTACATAAGGTTTGTGCCTAAGTCCACTAAATTTAGTGGGACTCTTCCCACCAATACGTAGTGGCTCAAGCTCTTAATGGACTTCAATTTCAGTACAGGCATAAAGTAAAAGCAGATGTTTAATTGGAAAAGTCATTTTCAGAGGCATAATGGTCTAGCCGATAGTACTAGGTCCTATAATGCTACTCTATTTCTGCTTTGGATTGTCAGATGTTATTAAAAACTGATGGTGTTGCTTAGGGGAATGGATTGTCTTCTCCACTCATCACCTGTGCAGAAGCTTTTGCATTTTTGCACTTAGGCAGACAAGCTGGCATTTACACCTCTAAAAGCAACACAGACCCTCCGATGAAAGCATCTGAGTGTATAAACCTAATGTTGGGCATCTCAGCTTCTGAACTCAGGCAAAACAAGTCTGATGATCAAGTGTCACTGCAAATGGAAATACTTCTCTTAAGTACATCAGCCTTGGGCTGGCAGTTGTGCTTTGTTGAGCAGAAGAGCTGATTCAGCTGAAATACATGTGTTTTCCCTGTCCTGCTGCCTGTCTTCCCCAGCCCTTCCCCGTGCTGGGCCCCTGGATGTACCCCAGATCCCCTGATGCTGCCCTGCCCAAGGCAGGCAGAACACTGTGCACTTGCCCACAGTTGGTAATCCAGTCCTTATCCATTGAAAAGGTCTACTTTGCAGACTGCATTTTTTTTCTTTTGTGAATAAGAGTGCAGGCTGCTCCATCTCCCTTTAAAAGACTTCCTGAAATAAGGCAGTGTTGCCTACAACAAAACTGCTGCTATATGCCTGCCTGTGCCTGTAATACTCATCAGGACTTTGGTGGATGGGTGAGCTCCTGCCCACTCTCATATATAATAATGTCTGAACAGGAGAGATATTTTTCTTAAAAAGGGAAAGACAATTAATGTCCTATTTGTGCACTGGACTTAACTCACTTGAAGGCAATGGAATTAGTTATTACAAGCAACAACAGAATTGGGCACAAAAATCAATAGAATGTATGATAATCTCCAACTGACATGCTCATTATCAATTTTCTCCAGTTCATAAAATCCCCTCATTTGTTACTAATCCCAGTTGGATGTAAAGCAAAAATTTTGAAGAATGCTTGCTTACAGAAAGCAAAACAAACCAAACTTCCCACACATCTGAACAAATTTACCCGTTTAGTGACACAGTTCTCTAAAGAAAATAATCAGAGATGTGGATGTTCATAAAACCATTTACTTTAACTCGAGAAGATGTTCTATCTATAAATACGAAGACTGTTAGTAAGATTTAAGGGTTGATGCACTGCATTCAGCAACTATAATTGCAATGTTAATATTACAGGGAGTTTCCATTTTAATACTGTCATGGTCTCTTTAAATAGTAACTAAATCACTAGGAAGAGAGAAGCAGAGACCCCAAGGAAGGCCCTGGCCAAGGCGTTGGATTACATCTTTCACTTAGCACTGACAAAAGGCATGGGATCTCAGTGTCACTACCACAATGCCTGCACCACTTTACCAGCTGAGCCAGACTTGAAGTATGCCAGCTGCTATTAAAACATCAGCGATATGCAAAACCTGTCTCTACGGCCCGCATTCAGAGGCAAACAACGCATAGAGAAGTGAAGATGTGGGGCAGGACGATCCCGAACCCGACCCCTGTGGGGAAGGCTCGGTCCCGCGGCCGGGCCCCCTCGGGAGCAAGGGCTGCCCGGGGCCTCCCGGCAGAGCCCAGGCCACAAGGGGTGTGTGTGTGACGTTGCTTTGTTTTGTTTGGTTTGTTTTTTTCCAAAGGAACGAAACAGGCTCTTTTTGCTTCTTTTCTCACACCCTAGTGCCCCCACTGACTCCCGAAGATGAGTCACAGCAGTGAGCCCCGACCCGGCCCGGCCCGGCCGAGGAGCCCCCTCCCCGCCGGCGGAGCCGCTTCCCTCGCCCGGCTCCAGCGGCGAGCCTGCTTATTTGGCAGCGTCTCAAGTTACTCCCCTCAGGCAGCTTGAGCCAGTAAAACTAGATCCTTTCATCTCGGCGGAGCTTACTGACAACCAGCCGTCTGGTTTCCTAGGAAACAAAATCTTGGCTAGAAATAGTGAATCATTTCCAGGTCACTTTCAACATGGAGAGTGGAGCAGGGAAGCATTGGACTGAGGAGGAGGTTAAAGCCTTGTTAAGCGTCTGGTCAGAAAAAAATATCAGAAAGCAACTGCACGGCACTCTGAGGAATAAAGGAATATTTATCTACATTGCTAAAAGGTTGCAGGAGTTGGGAGTGTGCAGGGACTGGAAACAGTGCCGTGCAAAGTACAAAAACCTCAAGTACGAATACAGAACCGTTAAATATGCCCACAACTCTGGGGATGTCACTAAAACCATGAAGTTTTTCCATGATCTGGATGCCATATTGCGATATGAGCCTGTCACACAATTAGCAGCAGAAGAAAACGGCAGGTGTTCTGCGACTGAGACGCAGCTGAACACAAGCCCCACAACAGACAGCACGCAAGGTAAAGAAAAATATTTTTGCTTCTATTTTTCTCTCTTTGCTTAAAACCCAAAAGGAACAAAACCAAAGCCTGACTTGGCTGGCGCTGGAACAGAGGCTGCTCAGCCCCGGCAGCGCTGTTAGAAGTGACTGGATGCACGCCTCATGCAGGGGAATAAAATGTTAGCACCCACCAGTGTCGAAGTCTGTAAATACAGCGTAATTCCAGCAAAATTACACTAACTGCCTGTATTGCAGCCTCGGTGAGTACTTGCTAGTGTCCAGGCTCCTGCACGGGGTGGAAATGCTAAATTCAAATAAGCTGCTTTCCTTCTCTATGCCTTTCATTCACAGTACTTTGGAAGCAGATTTTGTAGAGCTCCAGTTCAGATGCAAACATAAAGAAAAAGAAGAGGTTGAAATTGTCAGTGTTGTAAAAATCGTTATTTGTTGTGATACAAGTGAAATTTAGATTTTTATTCTTATTTCTCATATATATATATATCAGTTTGATATTTGGGTGTGATGACTTAAGGTAAATTATTTTATAAGGAGTTTTATTAATAGTCAAGAAACACATGTGTGATAATCTCGTTAAAAACTCTAGTTTAGGAGTGAAAGTAAAAATTATCATATTTATCAGCCTGTTTTGCGGCAGACCAAGTGAATAGAGCTGGCTTTATTCTGAAGTGGGTTTTACTAAATTATTTGCATCTCTTGTTTTATTCAACCTTCTCTGCATATGCATTTAAGCTCTGCTTAACATTTCATTAGGGTCAATCTGCTGTTTGACATCACTCAAATCTCCTTGTCACATCCTAAATGTCACTGAAGCAGAAGCCTCAATGATAGTTAAAAGTACCAAAATAAGATGACTAAAAAGAGAAATTAAAAGCTTAATTTGTTCCCATGGTATGTAGCAATTTACATTAATTTTGTGAATATTTTTTAAGAAAACAAGAAACTCAACATTATTGCCAGGGGTCATTGTCAAAGGCATATAAAAGAGCTGGACATTGAGTTTGTCCTTGTACCATTCCACATCTCCCTCTACAATGCTGCTTTACAGATCCGAGGAAAAGAAATTGCCATTTTTCATTGTCATTGTTTACCTTAACAAAAAGCTTGACCTTAATTTGTCATCACTATCAAAAAGCCTCTAATCTGTCAAAGTCACTTCAAATTAAAACGGCAATTTTATAATATCGTAATGTGCTCTCTGCACTGTGAATTGCAATCAATTTTTAAATTTAAACTTGCAGAAGTGAGGCTAATAAAAGCTGATACACTTTGAAGACTACATGAAATCAGGATAGCGTCCTACATCCGAGGATCTGCCATTAGATTATCCTCTGTGTTTGGATGTAGTTTGCACCTGGTAATCCTAATTCTCATCTGCTTTAGGCCTCTAGCAAATTTAAATCAGCAAAAATTAATTTCAATTGTGAATCCCAAACTATAGTATCTATAAAAATAATTACCCCTGGGTGAGCCATGCCTTGTTTTGAAGCACCAGGACAGTCTGGTTTTAAACCTGGTATAATTAAATATCTCTCTTGATTGCACAAGCACTTCTGATACTACCTCCAGAAAAATAAAAGCAAACAAGTTTTATTGATAAACAAAAATTAAATGCAGCTAACTGTAATAATGCAACACTACTGCAAAAACTGAAATGCAAAGATTTTGGCAACAACCACAAGTGAGCCGCAACAAAAGCACACTAAGATAGAAATGTGTCCTGCAGCTATGCAGAATGCATGCATACATCCACCACAAGGGGCTGAGGGAACAGCTGTGAGATCATCAACTTTCTTATTTAAGAATGCAAGTCAAACAACTAACACTGTACTAGAGGCCCAGTCCTGTTCCACCTGCAGTCAGAGTCCGGTGCTGCCCAGCCCAGTACTTTGAAGAGCACTTGTAAGGCAGGACTGGCATCAGTGGCTCTGCAGCTGATGCTCTCCAGTCCTTCTGCAGGGACAGAGCTGCCAGTGTCACTCCCACAGAGGGAAAGGCAATTCCTGCACAAGCAAAGAGCCCCCTGCTCCTGCCCCAGCAGCAACTGCAGGCCCCCTCCTGGCTTCTCCCTTTCAAACACAGTGTGCCGCAGGAGAGCAGAGAAAAATGGTCCCTCGCTTCTTTTAAAAGAGGCAAAGACATCTTGTTTTGAGGGGGCTGGAGGAATCAAGGATGTCTAGGTTATGGCTTTGGTAGCAAGAACAAAATGCTATCAGCAAACTAAAACCTGTGACTAATAATACGTGTCCACCATTAACATCTTATTTGATTTTAAGAAATCAGCTGCTATACTGATTTGTCTTTTTAAAAAGCATGACAGGGGACAGGGAATGTTCCCAAATAATTCACTGTATATTTACCATTCTGCTTAGCCTCAGTCTCAACATTCTTATGCATGCTTAATGTAAAGATGCAAAGCATGTCTTTACATTATCTCAGCTACTGGGAGATTGCTGGGAAGGGGGAGCAACAGGAAGGAAAGAAAAGAGACTACTTTTTTTGCAGGACTGAATGGTATTTCAATAGTGTTCCCCTGATGACTTTTCATACGTGGTAGAATCAGTTTTCTTTTGAAAGTGTATTTGAAGTGTATTTGAAGAAATTGTTCCTGAAAATATTAATCAAATCTGAGAAGGGTGTCTCAGGACAAACCTGGCAACAACACATACCATTTCCTAGCTTGTTCATGAAAAGATAACACTTTATGCATAAGCACATGCAGAAATGTAAGCCGTGATGTTCATGCTGCCCTCCCAAAACACATTACAGAGGCAGAGATGTAGCTTAAATAATCATTAAGAAAGATACAAGTCAAAATGTTCATTTCTCTTCAAGTACAGTTTGTGTGTTATTGCACTAATCAACAACCAAGAAAATCTATGTGATGGTGCACTATGAAAAATGGTATCTTACATTAGAGTTCAAATGAGTGACCTTCCCATTTTGTTAATCAAGTTAAATCAAGGATTAAAAAACAAAATACATTATTTTAAAAAATATTTGCCTAGTTACTAAAGTAATTTACACTTTTTATATTTCTTTCTTTATGTTTAAATATTAAGGCACTGGTCACCTTGCTTGACCTTCACTTTACCTCAGCAAATGCAGAAAGATTATAGCTCAGCAGAAATGCATCAGCAATGACTGGCAGCGAACTCAGCTACTAAAATGCAGGAAGATCTTTCAGAAATGCTGACATAAAAGTGCCACTTATACATGGTTTTCCATATCTGCACTTTTTAACATGTCATTGACAGTATTTTATATAGTTTTTTTAAACAAGTGTGCAATAATTTTTTTGAGTAGCTTTTGTGGTATAGTAATATCTTTTTGTGGTAACTGTTCTTACTAAAAATAAAAGAAGTTTCTCTTTTAATGTAACAATGTAATTAACCTTGTGCATGCTAGTGCCTATGGCACACTCAGAAGCCTTCCAGGAGAGAATTCATTCTCCTCTCCCTGGTTTGCTTTGCTGCTCTTAAGCAGCTGAAATGCCAGTCCTGTCGCTGTGGGTATAAGCAGCATCTCCTGCCAGGGAAGGCAGGCAGGCAGCTGGGAGCAGTCAGAGACCAGGCCACTCATCTATGAGTCATAGTGAGCCTTGCTGAAAGTCAGGAGCGTTTAGGATAATGGTTTCAAACGCATTTTCCGACGTCAGGGTAGGAGGTTGCATCCTAACCACACCTCATTACTGCTCCCCGTGACGATCTACCGCAGAGCTGCGAGCTTTGATCTGGGTGCCCTGCCTGGCTGGAGCTCACAGAAGCTCAGCTCCCGCACAAGGAAGCAACATTTCAAACCTCCTGTCAACGTGGTATGTAGAAAACAGCACACAGGACAACTTACAAGTCTGTACTCTGTGAAAATCTAGCTGGTTCAGAACCTGACGCACATATGCTGCTTTTTATACTTACATAGCAATTGCTATAATGCTCCCTTTTAAACAAATGTAGAAAAGCTATGCTGGAAAAGGCTAGACTTAATCCTGTCAGCTACAAATATGCCTGCTGTCAAGTCACAATGAATATGGGTTCTCTCCCCATACTCTTAATGAATTCCATTGATTTCCAGAGCTCTTTGCAGAACATCCTGATTTTCTTCACACTCTTCTAGGAATTTAATTTTGTTACATAAATGGATTTGTGATTTTATGAATCTGTCTGCAAAGTCTGCTTTTATTTGTATGTCTCTTACTTTACATTATTATTTACCCTGAATACTGAGTCAGAAGAGCATACAAGTCACTAGAATCAAGTCAGTTTCAACCAGAATTTTTAAAAGCATTTCAAACAGGCTTCATATATAAGACATAAAATGATTTGCCTCCTATAACTCATAGGGACAGCTAAATTAATTTAAAATTTAATTTAACTACAAATTAAGTGTCGAGATTTCCAAGTTAAAGATCTTCTCATAGTGTATGGACATTTAAATTTAAACTTCTAATTTAGTCCGTACCTATTTTTCATCTAAAAACTCTTTCTTTCCCAGGTGAAATACCAGTTTCTTTAGAAGATGATGAGGATGCTCCAGGAGATCCACTACTTTTTATATCTCATGCCAGACCAGTTCAACTAGGTATAGTATGATGGTACAGAGAGATCAAAAACTAAAATCAGCATGGGTGTCAGAGCACTTCCTGATAGCCTGAAAGCACTGTCATTGTGTTTCTGATCAGTATAGCTTCAAGGCAGCCACACTCTGGCACCATCCCCGTGCCAGAGCACTCAGCAGTGTTGTGCATCACTAGACACTGACCACTGTATATGATGTAACACCTGCATGACCCCATTTGCATGCAAAACACATCCCATGCTATAGCTTAATCATGATAAACTGCAGTAACCACAATAATTTTGTTAAATGCCAGTGTAAAGTATGGCAAATGCTAGAGAGGTACCCATGTCCGCTTGTGGCTTTTCCCTAGCTCATTTTCTTAAATCATGGATACTTCAAGCAGCATGGGTGAGTGGTCTGAGCCCAGAGAGAGATGCAGAGCAATCCAGACTTGCAGTGGTCTCCAGCATAACTTCAAAATCACCTCTCCAAGCAAGGAGTGGTCAGCAATGCTTTAGTCCAACCACAGAACTCATTTAGAAAACGTCCTACTCTAGTAGTTTTGCTCAGCAAAGTTACAAAAGCAAGGGCATAAATATGGCAAGAGGAAGAGCATCCTAGGTGTGAGCCCCTTCAAGGGGAAGCTACAGGAAATGGAGAAACAAACACATTTTAGGCAGATTGAAGCAACTGATGTGCTGATACATTGCCTGGATGAACAGCAGTTGTCCTGAATTTCCTACATGCTCTTTCTATTTTTTATATACCCTCTATGCCTTAGTATACATTTCAGCCCAGTTACAACAATTTCCATTACAAAATCTGCAAGGTGCCATATTTAGGAAGAAAACAAGGCACAGGCTAAGCCTGTGGCTATAATGTTACACATTACACTCCTCCTGCCTGGCACAGAAAGAAATTAAGGAAGAGACCTTAATGTCACATGGAATTTATGCACATATAAAATACTTCATGCATATGAACAAAACATGCAGAAAGTGTCTGGATCAAATTTTACAGGAACATGTTTTTATTTCTCAGCGCTCAGCACACTGCCAAGCAGAAAAACCTTCAATTCTAAGGAAGCTGCTTTCACAAAGTCAGCAAAATAACTTCAATTGCATGGGCTCTCAAGTATGTACTAGTACTAAAATGCCCTCCCCCAGTACCTCCTCTAGTCTGTAAGATTCAGGCACTATCTCAGAAACCACTGAAAGAAAAATGTTGACCCCTTTGTATCTATAATGCCTAATATTTTAGTTTTATTTCAGCAGATTTTTCAGGTTTGAGGAAGTTTAGAAGAAGATTAAATATGGAATAAATGCATCTTTCAGATAAAAAAACCAATGTATATCCTGCTTAAACATTTTTTAAAAAACAAATTAAAATGCTTTTAAGATATTAGGAAAATTTTTGCACTGCCCACAACAACTTTGTTTCAAAGCAGTTCTTGTAGGCAGGATATTTTGAATCAAAATGTTTTTTACATGGAATGAGAAACAAACAACACACTATTTTTCACTTTGCACACAGCAGAATAAGCGAGCAATACACCAAGTCACCAGAACTCATTTGAACTAATATCCACAACCAAAAGTGAGCTCAGTTGGAAATGAACTGACTAGTGAGAAATACTGGCCTATACAAAGAGTAAAGAACCTTCATTCCTCCCAGATGCCCCCGTGCTCTATGGCTTTGGCTGGGAAGTGTAGAGAGCACCTCCTTGCACTCTTTGTCTTGTCATCTTCCCTAGGCCTTTCCTCTCTGGCCTATCTGATGTCAGCAGTTATCATCTGTGGCAGTTCCTATGGTTTGATTCACCAGTAAATCAGCATTTTATTTCACTCCCTCAGGAAGAAATGGAGAAAGCATAATTGATGTGCCACCTGAAAATTACCCTTCTCAACTACACTGCCTACGAGCTGGCTGCTGCAGAGTCCTGATTAACCCAGGACTATAAGGAAAAAAAATATATCTGTTACAACAACTTATTGACAACTAGAATGAATTATGGAGACTAGCGAAGAATGGCTTTATCTAGGACAAGTTTGTCCCCAGACAGGTTGTTATAAATGTGCTCCACTGAAGCTCTGTGCACAATCAAGGGTCTGATACTATTGCCATCACACATCTCAGTGGCTATAAAGTATCAAACCCCATCATCTGGTTTGCTCTTCCAAAAAAGGACACTGATAAAAGGACACTGCAGTATGACTGTAAAAACCTGTCAGTTACTGTGCATTTTCATGCTGCTTCATGTGATCATGCCCTGGAAAGAGTTTTGGGTTTATTTGGGGTTTTTTAGTTATTTTTTCAAAGCTTTAGAAAATGCATGAGAAAACCCTTTCCAAACTAATCTTATAACCAAAACAAAGTCTTAAAGAAAATTCATAAATAGAAACAACGAAACATTAAAAAACTAAAATATATAATATTTCAGTGTTTTAAGTTATTGCATGGGTGGCCTCATAATGTTCAAAAATAAAGTAGACTGGAGAAAATGGAAAAATATCTTAGTTATGCAGACTAAGACAACTCACACTGATTTTTACTAAAAAAACCCAAATATTTTTGATTGATCTGCCCTGAGAAAGATGCAGGTTCTGTGCCATGAGAACTGGGTTCTAGCCCACAAATGTTTTACTTAAGCAAAAGTCTCCATTCCTCTGCTTCCCACAACTCGGGTGTTTTGTTAAGAAAGAAGGATCAGATTCTTTAGATCCTTACCCAGGTTAAATCCCTCCATGTGTGTAAAAGCTAAGGTATGGCATGAATGCAGAGTGTTAAGTCTGGATGCTAGTGTCAGTGACTCGGGGCCAATTTGTTATTGTGCTCATGCAGCACATCCCATCTTCCCAACAGTTCTCTTCTCCTCTCTAATGTCTGAAGGACAAAGCAGATCATCAGATGTTCCCAAAGGTCTTACAGGTAAAAATTTAGTGTATCAGGACACAGAAGAAAGAAATGTTCCTCTTAGATTAATTAAATGTACATGTGCTATCTTAGTATCTGTCTTCAAGTGAAAGCAAAAATTATATCAGAATTAACAAAAATGCTGACAAATTAATAACCAATAGCTTGATTTTAATGTCACCTCTGCTCTGTCTTTAAACAGCATCCTTCACTCCCATTCTCTCTGTCCTTTCCCCACCCCAACCCCCCAATGCACGTAACAAATGTCTGTCTCTCCCCTCCCTCACACAATGCAGGTAATCCAGCGTCAGCAGTAGAGGCTTCCAAAGCAGCGGCTTTCATTCCCACAGTGGCAAATGAAGGAGGAAAACACTGGACTGTCAATGAAGTCAGAGCTTTGATACGCATATGGTCAGACAAAAATATCCAGCAACAACTGGAGGGGACAGTGAGAAATAAAAGAATATTTGAGCAGGTTGCTGCTAGACTGCAAAAGTTTGGAATTGACAGGGACTGGAAGCAGTGCAGGACAAAATACAAAAATCTGAAACATGAATACAAGAGTGTAAAAAGTGCCCAAGACTCAGGGAGTACAAGTAAAAGTATGAAATTTTTTAATGAACTGGATGCTATTCTGGGGCACTGCACAATGGAACCAACAAGTAAATCAGATAATTATGAAAGTGAGAGGCCTCCAGAATGGACAGAAGCAAAATCAGAAAAGGATTCCGTAGGTAAGTACTTCAACTACCCACATATCATTTAACATTTTTAGTTTTCCAGCACTAGAGAGATCTTAAAAAAAAACTCAAAAAGCACAAACAGAGAGATTAACCAATTGGCTGGTGTGGAAAAACACTAAATAGAAACGTACTATTTTGTCCAGTAGTTTTGTCTTTTGTTATAAGGTAATATTTCAGATTGAGTGATTTCTCTGTACTTTTAAAATAGAACTGAGAAGCAAAAAGAGGAAAAAAAAAAGATTAAGACATAGGATAAAATGATACAGAGAGACAATTCCAGTCAGTCATGTCAGAAGACACTGTTTCCAGTTTAGATAACAGAAATGGATCAGAGAGATAGTCAGACTATGTTACTGGAAAAATTAAGACATTGAGCAAAAGAAATCTGTAGTAACAGACATTGGTTAAAAAAATTAACATCTAAATTGTCTTTCTCTTATGGTCCCAAATAGCTCAGTTTGGTTGGGCTTTGGAGCAAGACTCCCAAACAGGTGAGACAATAGTGAAAATAGCAAAAGGAACAGCACTAAGAATGCTGGCAGAGTCTGCCTTTGGTTTTGGGTGGTTATTGACAATGGTAATGGATGATCAGTGCAGAATTAGAGTAGACTGATGAACCTACACTACCCAAAAGTTAAAACACTTTTATTGGTAGGTACAACCAGAAACATGCTTGTTGTTTAAGAACAGAATTAAACATTAAACTTTTAGTTGAGATGAGGGGATGATACTATGTTGGCCAAATGTAAGACCAGAAGTTAATAAAGTAATGGGAGAAGTCAAGAAAAATATTACACAAAGACAGTCTGGCTGAAAACTGTGAGAATGTTTTGGGGGAGGATTCACTCTTCAGTTGCCATTTCTACATGTTTTGCTAATGCATCTACTTTGCCTGCTGAAGTAAAGAGCATCCGAGGCAGGATGGACTTTTTAATTTGATACATCACAGGTGTTCTTATAAAGTAGAGAAATTCAGTGCCATAATTAATTTAGCATTATTTACACAGAAATGCCTGGAGACACAGGTGAAGAGGACTCTGTTAGTAATACGTCAGAAGACCTACAGGTTGCAGATACAAAGAAAGTTTCTGATTCAGGTAATCTGAAAAGGCTTCTATTTTATATAAATACCTAAATTTAGTAAATTAAAATTAATTCCTAAAATAAGCCCAAATTGTAATTAATGGTAGAAAATTCAGAGACCTAAAAAACTTAAAAGCAAGAGATAATGTCACAGAGATAACCATCACGTACTTGCGCACACATCTACAATGGCGTGCTAAATTTGATAAAATCAGTCCTGTAAGTAATCATTTCAGAGACTTGTGACGCAGAATGTAGAGAAGAAACAAGTTTAAGCAAGTTGAGTACAATGTCCTACTGCATTACAGTACACTTACTTAAACTATGTTATTCCTAAGGATTGGAATTTTTCAGTCTCCTGGGCATGAACTAATACAGAATCTCTTTTTCACAATACGTGATTAGGATATAATTGTGTAAATGCTCATGTCAGGGGATGAAAACTTCACTAAGGAGTCTCACTGAATATCAAGGTCATATGCTCTGCTCTTCACAAAGAAATATTATGGTTTACATCTGAAAACAAATTTCAGGGGAAGCAGAAGTTTAACATTCAGCTGGAGACACATGAAAGTCTCTCAGGCCGACAAGTTTTATTTTCCACTACAGAGCACCTCATGTTCTCTTTCAGTAGTGTGAGGCAGAACATGGTCTAAATTAAGCATTAAGGAGTAGTCTTACAGAATTTTAAATGGTCTAATGTAAACTTGTAAGATTTTAATATCAAATTAAAAATCTTCTGACAGATGATGTTACTGTAAACACTACTCCAGAGAGTCAGGCAGCTCTGCATATAACCAAAGAAACAAATATGAGAAGTAAGTAAAGAGATGATTGTAATTTAAGGTATACCAGAGATTAACATTTTTGGCTTTTTTCATTCAATAGCAATTACATTATTAAATTTAAATTTACTAACAAATAAGCGACCTTTTACCAGCTCACCACGGGCACTTGATGCATTCCATGGAGAAAAAGAGGTTGTCATGAAAAGTGCATTGCCTATAGGGACCTCATTTTCAGAGAGACAAATATGAAAGAAATAAACAGCATTTTGTGGGATCCAGTTAAGACTACTTAAAAATATATTTAATTCAATTTCTACCCATTGACAAGTACAATACTACACACACACGGACAGTAGCAAGACACTGTAATAATGCAATGATTCAGCAGTGCTCCTTAACTGTTGTCTGACAGTTTTCACCTTACTGGTGCTACGTAAAATTGTAAGTTGGACTGCACTCTTCCAAACAAGCTATTTAAAATGAATAGCCAGTAAAATCCTGAGTACAAATTTCTGTCATTTAAGATAAGTGTAGGTGTAAAGATATCTGTAGTTTACCTTGGTTACCATCTCCCTTTTCAAATACTTGTATTTTCATTTCATAGTTTGTTTCTGGGTAATTGTAAATGAAATATGATTTTGTGGGGAAAAATTAAAATAGTAAGTGGTTCAAAAGTGTCTGTGGCTCAGCATTTCCACTCTTAAGACTATTTTTCAAACTTCTGTGGGGGAATGCAAAGCCACACTCCAAGGCAAAACCAACAAAAGAGTTCAGTTTGCAAAATTCTTTCCCTCATTCCAAAACAAACAATACACACTCAAATACTTTTTTTGCAGATGGTAAAATACACCTAGTCTTTAGTTTTATTAATGGTGACATAAATAGGTATTGCATAAAACAGAGAAAAGATGCACATTTTTTATGTTACAACATCATGGAGACTCTTTGTTCATTAATTGTGGTACATGGTTTTCCTAGACAGTCCAAGTAATTTTGAAGTGAGAAACTGGTAAGTAAAGAGATTGTATGTAGCTCTGTACTCATAAATATACACACTGATAAATAGTGAAAAGGCACTGATACATTACATTGGTTGTTTGATATGAGTAATGTCTCACAATCATTGGCATTTAGGATGTCACTTTTTAAAAAAGCTTCTGCATATTCAACAGAACTTTTGTAGAAAAGTGTTTCTCAACAGGCATGGAATTATTAAATTTATAGGTATTTGTGTGCCTTGAAAAAAAAATGTGGAAAACCTCAATTTGGCATAAATGAGAACTCAGAAATTCTGTTAAACTCATATTTGGGTATCTTCCTTATCAGTTAATGTACTCTGCAGCCAGAGCTGTATATGCACTTGCCCATATACATACACATATAAATGAGTTAGCCTGGGCAGGCATTGCCTTCTGGCAGCCGTGTAAATGCACAGAAGATGCAGGAGCTGCTTCAGAGTGAACGTGCTTCTCATGATCTTACAGGTGAATCTGAGTTAGGAGCCACAGTAACACTGTCACCACTGCCAGTCTTTATAAACAGCCCATTTGGGTTTGTCATACTCTAGTAAGAAAAATACTAAGGTGGTGTTAATCAAAAGACAAATGCACCAATTTAAGAAGAGTAATTAGTTATTTGATGTGCCATGGCATTGTTTTTCTCCTCTGCCCATATGAATTTGTTACTCAAAGAGCAGCAAATGCCCACCTGAGAATGCCCATAAATGTAAATAAACTCTCCCAGCTCCTTGCACAGCCTGTCCTGGTTCCTGACGCCGCTGTCAGCACTGCCCAGCTGGGGGAGCAGAAGGACCACAACAGTCTCCAGCCCTGGGTTTTCAGCTAAAGCGTCCTGTGATAGGCTAGGGACACTGCAGGTTGCTCTCTCTTTTGGTAAAACATACCCCACATTGAATCGATCTGCAAATAAAACCTTATTTAGTCATTTTCACTATGTTTTCAATTTCGTGGAATCACTTTTAGTTGTTCCTAAAAGTAACAAATCTGTTCAGACGAGCCAATTACTTCCATCTATGCAGTCTTGTCAATCCAAACTCCATGTACATTCCACGTGCGTCAGACTTAGTATGACCACAGAGTGGATGTATAGGTTTGATTAAATTTGAAGTGCTAGGGAACAACAGTGGAGATGAAAACAGGTTTCTAAGAAATACCACTAGCCTAATGTTCTTAAAAATACCTACAAGTATTTTATGTCAAACAAATTCCTTTCCTTATCTTTATTTTCTTAGCATTTTTGATACCCCCTACACTTTACTATATGTCCCTCTCAGAACAAATTTGATGTAGTGACACTTCCAAGATACACTCCTAAGCAAGGGCTTTTTAAAAACCTGTTGTTTAAAGTTAAGATTTTAAGTTGGTACATACTCAGGCACTTAACATTGGCTTGAACACTTGCTGCTGTGTGCAAGGAATTTTAAAATGTACAGATATAAAGTCAAAAGATAATGTTTACATACATGTGCTCCAGGCTAGTGTTAGGCAGTGTTTCAGAGAAGTGCAAACCCCAAAGTTCTTGATTATTCACTGCCTTAGCCGAGGCATATTTGGGCTGCAGACATAAACTCTTAACTGAGCACCCACAGTTTTCTGCATCCACTCTCATAGGTCTGTATGACAGAGCAGCAACTTTGCAAGTTGCTGGAGTGTAAACATAAGCCACACACTAAAAATTTTCCCTAGTTTTAACATATCCCAATTCCCTTTTAAACTATTCAAGACACACATGAGAGTAAGGATTAGGAGACAAATTACTAATCTTGCCTCATGAGCCAGAAAACAAGATAATTAGTGATGCTGACAGAGTGCCAAAAGAGAACAGAGCTTGTATCAGTCTGAGTGGGTGAAAGGAAAGACTGTGACAGCATTGCTCGGGTGGCCTTGTGAGCACTGCTTAAACACAAAGTAGAGATTAAGCATATTTGCTGGCAACTGTCTATAGCTTCACTAACAATTCAGATGGAGCCACTGTGTTTTATCCATGCCAAAAACTTTTGATGGCTTGTTCTGTTTGGCTCAGTCTTACTCTTTTTGTGCCCTCTCTCCAAAACTCTGAAAGGTGCCTTGGAAAAAAAGCCAGGCTCCCTACCCACATTCTTGGCTCACAAAAAAAAAAAAAAAGGCAAAAAAAAAAAGCATGTGATGCTAGTCTCATCATAAAGAACATCTGATGCAAACAAAGCTGTATTGATCTGGGGGTAATTTTTAATAAAATGGCTCTAGATTAAACTTTATTGCTCAATGTTTAGGGGCAATATTCTTGACTGGACTGAGAACAGGCTGGGAGCCAGAAAATTGCTGTCATTGATCCATGATGTGGCCTTCACCGTGTAATCTCTGTAGAGCAGTGTCCTCACTGGGAAGCGAGGATCAGCAAGACCAGTTGCATCATCCACCTGCCCATACCTCTGTCCTAGGGCAGAGGGGTGGAATTTTCCCTTAACACCAGAGGGCCAATGGCAGAGGAGTGGAGATCTCCTCCCCATGGAGGGGAGCCCAGGGACACCTCTGTCACCCAGCTGTGTGATGTAAACCCCTGCAAGCTGCAGCAGCAGCGATGCTCTCAGGACAGGCTTTAGTACATTGTCTCCATCACGCAAGCAGCCTTACAGATCAATTGTCTAAGCACAGCACCCTGATGTGTCTGGGTCCCTTGCTCCTTTTTGGGGCTAATTCAAACACTCTTTGCATCAGTCACTTGGGAGTCTTTCAATAATTTCAGTAAATATTGCACCTTTTATGCAAGTCACTGTCTTGCCTGTTCTGCTGCAGGAACATTTATCAGTAACTAGATATCTTACACCCACCATCAGTGAACCATTCTACAAATCCAGATCCAGGTTAAAATAACTTAAGAGTTTGCACACGTAACCCATAAACTTATCTACTGCAGCTGTTATGTGATGTTCTGGACTTACTTTATAAGCAGGAACACTCTGTTCTTAAGCCTATTACAGCAGATAAATGGCAGCTTTAATGTATTAAGAGAGGAAATCTTTAACAGAAGTTATCAGCAGCATTCTGAGTAGTTGATTCTCAAGACATCACTCAAGACGTGTTTAGTTAATAAGAACTCTGTAAATTATTATTTTTTACAGAAATCCTTGAAGATGAGGGGGACTTAGCCAACTCCACCCCAGCAGCTCTGGAAGCTACACAAATAAAGAAGGAGACAATTGATATAGGTAGGTCAGGACTTTGTCAGGATAGTTTTAACAGGACATTCTACTTTACTGGCATTGCAGATTCCAAAGATTCATATGTTATTCCAGCAAATTACACTTGTTCTACCTCTAGGTTATGATAAATTATGGGTTTTGTTTGATTTCATAGTGCAGAAATGTATGAACACTTATTTCCCCTTCCCATAATTATAACAAAATCTTATTTTCCCAGACAACATGCTCCCTTTTATGATGAGTATGATTAGTCTGCAATTGATTGTGACACAACTATGGTTTCTCTTACACAGTTGCTAGAGAGGATAAAATGGAAAGGTAAATGGCTGTCTCAGAAACTCAGAACATTTTATACATTGTCTGTATTTTCAAACTACTTAATGACTGCATTTAGTATCAGATGATTTACTAGCAAGCAATTTCCATAAATATATTCTGAACTATTTTAAATATAAAACTGAAATCAGCACCTCAGCAATATGTAGAAGTCATATATTCAATGATAAGTGATCAGGAGAAGATTTGTTTAAAATGTTAAAATTTAACATTAGAACACAGTAGGGATACTAATATTCTGGAATAAATGAGCATAAGACCATAGATGATAATGAAAAAAAGACATCAGGGGAAATAAAGATAGCATTGAAATAGAGTGGCCTGACACCCTGGATCAAAATATTCGTTACAGTAATGCTGTTTGTATGCAGAAGTTAATAGAAAAACCCCCAATTTTAGTGATTGTGTGAACAGCAATTCTTTGGCCTTTGACACTGAAAGTTTCTACCATAAGAATATTTCTATTGTATGCATCAGGCATATTCCAAGCAAGAGCTCCCTTTTCAACAATTATGTTATCTGTAGTTTGGCTGTTGAGACATCCTATGTTAGACACCCTTTACAACTGTTTGCATTGGCTGATCTTGATCGTGAAAGACAACTGTAGTGACTGTGACACTGAGGACAACATCAGAGCAATGCCATCATAACAATGACACACAGGAACACAGGTGACACCGAGGATAAAGTAAATCTGTGACCCTGAAAGTTGAGACACAGCAAGGTCACATGAATGCAGAGTGAAGAATAAAATGTCATGTAGCTCAACTGATTGCCTCATACACAGAAACTCGCTATCATGTAATATCCAACTGATCACAGTGATCATGCAAGTCAGCACTACACCAGTGCCACTGCCAAAGACAGGAAGAGACCAGAGAGCCAGTATGGTTGACAGAATGAGCACAGAAATGGAAGCCATGGGGAGGTTGGTTAAGGGTTTGAAAAAAAGGAATCTCTCAGGAGCCTACGAGTAGACCTACAGCTCTGTTTTAGCCCATTTCCAATAGCTGCAAGTGTTAAGGAATATGCAAGAGTTTTCTCAAAAGTTATAGGGTGCCTGTTTATGAGAAAACCCACTTTTTTTCTAGTATCCCAAGTAAATCACATACACATGCTGATGAGAGTATGATTTCCAAGTTTTCCACAGGTACAAAATATATGCTTGCACACAGCTTGTGAAAAACAAGTGTTGGCCAAATGACTGAAGAGAAAACAAGTTATAGAGCAAATATGAATTCCAAGTACTAGTTTGTGCATATATTGGCAACTACCATTATAGAAAGCACATCAAATGAACATGCTTATTTACAAAGAATCTTTATTTCTGACAGAGCCTAAGTAAGCACTCAGCTGTTCAAAACATCAAAGAAATATTTATTTCTACTCTTTACTAAAACTGGTATTGAACATAATTAGTCTATGACATCCCCTAGCAAACAATCAGAACTAATCTTTCTCTTCCTCCCAACTCAAAATGTAAGTCCACACAGAAGTGAACTTTCAGCCTCAGAATAGTTCAAGCATGAGCAAATGAACACAGAATCAGCAAAGCAGGGTTTTGATGTTCATAGACAATTTCAATAATTTCTCAGTAGGCAACAATGAAGTTGCAAATAAAGAGACTTCAGGGCATTGGAACAACTGGTTGAAGGATCGAGAGCACAAGTAGCCTTCTCTTCTTCCAGTTGCAATGAATGATGTGGGAAAAAAACAGGAAGAACCAGCAGATCACTATCTGTCTCCAAGCTTGTTGACACTGGGAAAATACTGGAATTTTCAGTCATGGTTCCAGATACCAGACTTGTTGGCACCTATCTCAAAGGGAGGAAAAGGATCTTAACACAGAAGTTAGCAGAACTCATTGAAAGAGCTTTAAACTAAATTTGCAGGTGGGAAGAGATAACACCAGACTTTAACTAGAGAGCCTGGGGGCAACATGCCAATGTTTGATGGGTGGGAGGGGTGGTGTTCTAGAGAGGTCCTTTGATCTGCTATCTTAGTAGTCAGGGAATGGAGATCAGGAAAGACATACAGGAGTTACTGATGTGTTACAAACCACAGGAGCATCTGAGAATGGCCATATAGAAATTAGACCTTTTCATCCCCAAAAGATGGTGGGAACAAAAGCCCACCTGTGGTTGATCCACACCAGTGCAGACAGCATGGGCAACAAACAGGACAAGCTGGAAGCCATTGTGTAGCAGGAAAACTGTATCAGTTTCCATCTTGAAGACACAGAGGGATGACTTGCACAGCTGGAGTGCTGCAATGGATGGCTATAAATTGCAGAAGGGAGAGGCAAGAAAGGAGAGACTGTGGGGTACTCTGTATGTTAGAGAGTGTTTTGATCATCTAGAGCTCATGATGGTGACAAATAGGGTTGAGGACGTATGGGTAAGAATCAGGAGAAGGCAACAAGGCAGGTATCCTGGTGGGAGTCTGTGTTTGACCACCCAACCTGGGCAAAGAGGCAGCAGAAATATTTCACAAGCAGCTGGGAGAAGTCTCCCAGTCACTGGCCCCTGGGGGAGGACTTCAGCTGACCAGAAGTCTGCTGGAAATACAACACAGCAGAGGACACAGCCTAGGAAGGTTCCTGGAGTGTGTGGCTGACAACTCCTGACGCAGCTGGTGAAGGAGCCAGCTAGGGGAGGTACTCACTGGACCTGGTGTTTGTGAATAGAGGACTGGGGGTGGCTGGAGCCTCTTGGCAATAGCAATCACAAAATGGCAGTGTTTTCAGTTCTTGGTGAAGTAAGAAGGGAGCTCAGCAGAACTGTCACCTTGGACTTGAGCAGTGGTGGAGTCACTGTCCCTGGAGGGATTTAAATGACATGTAGATGTGGCACTTAGGACATGGCTTATTGGTGGACTTGGCAATGTTAACTCCATCCTAAATGATTAGTGCTTCCATCCTAAATGATTCCATGATTCTGTGATTCTTCAAGTCTATAACTAAAGGGTTAGACGGAGGGCTTAGGACACTTTAAGGTGGAAAGAGGTGTTTCCTAAAGAGGATGACAATAATAATAGCAATTTATTTGTCTAAATCCAAGTCTATTTAAAACTGTTTCTATAGATGATGATTCTATAAGCACTACCTCAGAAGACAGATCTTGTACGCCAGTAGCAAAACAGATGGTTGGGACAGGTGAGTAATAATTTTCATGCATTTATTATGAAATAAATCACATTGTATTTTCAGTACCAAAGCTGGAGCAATCACATCTCTACTGTAAACACAGCTCTACTTTTCTGATTCTGATTCCATTCTAGCTTTATTAGTAAACTTAAAAATTTGTTTCATAGATCTTTCCCTTTCATGAGCAAAATTTGTATTAATACTGTAGTTCAACTTTGCCTTCTATACATAATCTAATGAGCAGCATCTGCCTACTTCTGATTATTTTCAAGTCTGAAGATTTTTCTTCTTCTGTTGAATTCCAAGCAGCCTTTTCATTTGCACATTGCCATTTTAATTTGAAACCACACTTCTCACCAATGCTGAGATCTTTAAAGCTTCATGATTACTACTTTTCTACATGTAACACTTGGATATATGTCTTTAATTTCACAACAGTGGCACAATTATAGCAACAAAATGTTGAATTTTAGATGCCTTGGAGAAACAAGAGATTCCACTTGCTACATATGTTGCATACTTAAGGGAAAAGAATTGTGTATGGACATTAAAATTCTAAAATATAAAAAATATGAAGATATAAAAGATTAAAATATATAAAATATTAATCATTAACTGATTATCAGTTGCAATTATGCTTTCATATATGTATATTTAGCATGCATTATAGCATTTACAGTTAAGGTTTTTTTATTTATATTTTCAGACAATCACATTCCCTTGGAAGAAGCACAAAATCACTTTAAAGTTATTACAGTTAATGATACTGGAGCAGGAAAACACTGGAGTGATAATGAAGTTAGGGCTCTGATAAACATATGGTCGGATGAAAAGATACAACAAATGCTTGAAGGGGCCACAAGAAATAAAGAAATATTTGAGGAAATTGCCAGAAGATTAATGAAACGTGGCATAGACAGAGACTGGAAACAATGTCGCACAAAGTACAAGAACCTAAAATATGAATACCGTGCACTGCAGAAAGAAAATGAGCATCTTGGAAATCCCAGGAGAAAAATGAGATTTTATGATGAAGTTGACTGTATCTTAAGAAGGCAGCCTCTGGGAACCTCAGGCTGGGGATGTGAAAGCTCAAGTCTCCTATCAGGTACTAAAAACTTCAGTGATGAGATAAAGTGTTTCAAGTGAACTTTCTGACATCGCCTGTTTGAGCCATGCTGTAGGTGCAAAATGTGTGGCCAGAAATGGGGAGGGAAAATAACTGGGGAAGCTCTATCTGCATGGTCACATAGTGAACACTCAGGAAACTCAAGTGGTCTGTGGAGACATGTAGAAGTGAGAATATTAGCAAAAAGTGAAAGCACTGAAGCATTCAGTGTTATTGGAGAATCTGCTTTTGAAAGCCTAAGTGACATACAGTGAAATGGTGCTAGAACACATGGCAGGTTTTAGAGGTCATACAGCAGGCACTTAAAGTCTGATGGATAGACAGATGCAAGCTCATACTGTTTGGAACGGCAGAAATCAGTAGCAATCAAGCCAAGTTCGAGGACTCCAAAAACCCTAAAGTATATTAATTCAATACACTCTGCATTGGAGAGAGAGAAAAAATCCAGGACAGTGATTATTTGAGCACTTGTAATAATTGTATTAATTTTGCTAAAGCAGATTCAATTTTCACAACAGAGTCTGCCTCTATCTTTGTATCAAAAATCCTTTGATCTAGGAACCACACAGCTAATCTTGTGTCTGCTGTAAGGGTTCCTGTGACTGGCCAACTGCTTCAAACCTCAGGGGCACCTGCCCCTGCTCCAGGCAGATTGTTCTCTCATAGAAGAAATAACTGAAACTCTGCAACTTAGGGTTCAGTGACTTAAGGTAAAGCAGAACTAGTTGTGATTGTTCTCAATAAGTTAAATAGTTTGCAACAGCACAAATGTTAGTAGGGGACTTCAACCGTTTCTGCAGCCAAGGCCAGGTGGACGGCTTGAGCAGAAACTGCTGGAACCAGGCTCAAGCCAGCTGTCCTCAGTCAGTCATGAATCAGAGCCCTAATGTGCTATCCAAGGGCACCACCCAGTAGTGCATTAGTTGCAGCTAGAATGACAGCCATAAAGCTGTGGGATGACAGTTCTCCCCTGCCTCAGTCTTGTGCTAGATCACATTCTCAATACATGTATTTTCTTCCAAATACAGAAACTGAATATATCGCTGCTTGTTTCTACTCTCCATGAATGGGATATGTCAACACCAACAACCAACTGAGCTGATTTACATTTTAGCATGATGGAAAAGGACTGTGTAATCTGTGAATGCTGATGCAGTGGCCAGTAAAGCAATAATCTTTCAGAAAAGAAGCTTCAGTTATTAATCTGCTTGAGGCATCTGCCAAATAAATGTGTCTTGTCCTAGGGTATTTGCTTTTGTAATATAAAACCTTTTGGTGTGTGACTGACTGTGCCTTGAGAATCTCGACAAAAGGCTTAGTCACCTTGTTCTTCTCTTCTAAGTTTCAGTGGGAGATGCTACAGCAAACACAGGATCTTTGAGTACCAAGAGAAAAACATGGAATGATGGTAAGAGCCCCTGACTTTTAAAAACATCTCTACACTGATGTTGAATTGGATGACCGATTCTTATATCCAGTATTCAAATGGTTAAAAAAACATAATCCTAGCACTTAACACCAAGCTCCAAACCAACATTCTCCTCTCACCCACAACAATCAGCAAAAGAAGAGTTCTGATAAAAATGTAGGCCTAAGGAAAATTGCAATTTATTTATTTATTTCAGTCCTCATCCCTGGTATAAATGAGGTAAATATCAGGAAAAACTTACTTGATTTATAAGAATCATATGCAAAGAAAATGCAGTATTTAAAAAACAAGAGGTCTGAACTATGTTGCTTAAGGGAAAGTAGGGACAGGCAGTCATGGATGTGATTTCCTCATATTACACTACTGTGTCTGTAAACATGTCTAATGTGTTGTACACAAGAAAACAGGTTAAGACAGCTGTGTCAAAGAGTTAAGACAGCTGTGTCAATAGAGAACCATGGAGAGAGAAAAATTATGAGAAGGATAGAAATATGTGGCATGTGATCTGATATGGGGAAGGCAGCAGCTTATTTTTCTTCCTGCAAAACTGACAGGCCCTAAATAAAATCAAACAATGAGGAACAAAATCTTAGTTTTAAGGAGCTCACCACTATTTTTAATGCTAAAATGATATCTACAAAGAGATGATGAGAAATGATCTGAACATTATGTTTTTTAATTCAACCTGTTTCGTTCACCACCACAAACTGTACTAACTCTGTATTTAATCACTCTGTGTGATTGAATAGACTTTCATTTATTGCCTATTATGTAAGTACCTCTTGGAGAGGCCTGTAGCTAGGCAAAACTGAAAGTGTGAGATATAAGTGATTTTTACAGGGTCTGCTGCATTCCTACTCTCCATTATACAATGATCCCTTACACAACACTAGGCAATGCCTGCCAAAAAGCAGATCAGAAGAACAGCTTTAGGAAAATCCAGCATGTGCTAAACTTCAGTGTCAGTAGTTGAGTTGTACACTCTAACCACGTACTTTGCTTTTGTCCACAGAGGTGTCACCTGTTCCACTTAAGAAAAATGCTTCTGAAAACACCATACTCCACTTCCAAAAACTATTAACAGAGAGAGTGCACACAGTAACAGAAGGCAAAAAGTTACTGTTTGAAAGGCTTTGTAAGCAGGAAGAAATGCAAGACCTCAACAGAACACAGGTGTATACTGATCCATCAGCCATACAACAGGTTGGTTTCATGAACTTTCTATGAAATTAACATGCAAATAGATTCTGTCAGGTAGCATGAAATGAAACACTTAAGTGTAGGTTACCCAGATGAGTACATGCTTGTTTCCCTTTAATATAGTCATACACTAAAGCAAGGTGTGAGTTTCCATCATAATCCTTTACTATGAGCTTTTAGTGGTGATGTCAGTTAGCCAAATAAAAAATATGACCTCTGCCTATATATCTTGGTTCACTGACATGCCACAATGAACAGTCTTAATTGAAAGAAAGTACACAGAATTTATGCCTACTTTAACTCATCAAAGAAAACATGTACAGTTGAAATTTCATCCCCTCATTTCCAATTGCCATCTCCATGGTCTTCCTAACAAGTTAGTCCTCTGCAATTAACCTAACAGTAGAAGCCATAGGAGAACTTTTTGGTTAGGCAGGGCTGATGGGGAAAATACAACTCTTAATTCCTTAACTAGCATTTACCCTCGGTCAAGGTACAGGGCAATTTACTTGGCAGGGGGTCTGTTATGTCCAGTAACCCACAGAAAACACAGAAAAAATGCAGGGAACAATGACATGCATGACATGCTAAGAGACAAATGCCATATCATAACTGTCATTCTGCAAAATCCTACTAGCCACTACTTCATTTTGTGGTTGTGTAAGTACTTTATGGTCTGTATTACATTTGCAGGGTTTTTCTTTCAGTGTATTCCAGCAAAACAACTTTCTGGATCTCAGTCATGTTTGGGCAGAGATCTACACAGCCCGGCCAAAGCCAGGTCAGTTCTGGGCACATACAGAGGCACAACTCAAGTCAAACAGTCAAGTCCTTATTGCAGCAGCAACAGCCACCAGGTTTATTTACACACAGAGGCCTAAATTCCATCTAAGTCTCTCTTCATAAAATTTTACATAAAAATATTACTGGATATAATGCATTATTTCCTGCTCTATGCTTAATTATTGCCTAGTCAATTCTTTTATAAGAGACATTATGAAGGCAAATACTTTCCACCAAGGTGGATTTAATCTGCCATTTGAGTAGCATTTTTAAAAGAATTCTGAGAAGTCAGGAGAGAGATCCCTAGAAAATAATAGTTTTTTGATAATGTTAATTTATACATGGATACACAGTTTTGTCAGTGTATGCTTATCTACCACTTTTCTCATTTTACACTGATTTCTCAGTATAAACTTTCTTTGGTTTGCAGTACTGGCACTAAAACTGTAATTTCCAACAACACTAGTATCATCATTGGTTTAAAAATCTTTCTTCTCTCTCTCTTTACAATGGGTTGGTTCAAAGGTACATCCTTGAAGTTGCATTGTAATTCTTGCATTCAGAAGTGTTGTCTTTGGAAGGAGGACAAGGTTTGCCCCTGCTAGCACAGCAGTCAGGTATCCCTATAGAACATGCTGAGTCAGCTGAAGACCTCACCATTCCCACACTACTAAAAGCACAGGTTACTCCTTCCACATGTGAAGTGTGACCCAACTGTAATTTGCACCAGTACATTTAAAAGTTTAGTTCAATTAAATTATGATTTAAATTATTTCCAGTAACTGTACTGAAAATAACATGGGTAACTTACATGTTTTGCTCTACTTTCTCTGTTTCATGAATGCAAGGCTGAACTTGACTTGATAACTCATTCCAACAAGATTTCCCTTTCTCCATGCTACTCTGGGTAATTCAGTTCTTGCTGGATGCCCTATAAACCAGTTCATCTCCCTAACCTCAAACAAGATTAGCCCATCTAGTAAGAAAAGACCCTAAATGGTTTTTCGGTGTGAGTTGAAGTAGCTCAGCAAGTTTCCAGATGTTCCAGGACTAACTCTGAACAGCTGAAAAGTTATTTTTGTTGCAGTGTGCCTCTCCTTTTAGAAGAAACACTAACTTGAGGGAAGCACTTAGCACTGCTAGAGACTACAAACTCCACTTTAAATTCTGCATGATGCACAAAGATGTAAATCTTTCCAAATCTTGCTGTCATTCAGTACAATGACCCAAACAAACCTTTTATCTCCTTTCAGAAGATAAAATATAAAAACTTTTAATTCATTAAAATCAGCAGACCTTTTAAGAATATATATCTGTTTTTAAATGCTGATATTTAGGTGAAAACAACACAAAAGCACTGAGGCAAACAACTCACTGAATTCTTAGCAGGTCAGAGCAGAAAATTGCAGAGCACACTTGCATCTACTTGGAAATGGTTCATGTCAACACTAGGTGGTAGACATGAAGCAAGAACTGACAGAAAAAAAAGAACACAAGTGTGTTTACTTTCCAAGTAAAGGGCTTTTTCCCTCAGAAAACTTTTCAGAGAGCAGGATTTAACTGACAAACAAATGTTCAAAGAAGGTGGACTTCCCTTTGTGTGGGATTCCTCTTCTATTCTGCTTTGTGACTGCAAAGCATAGCTCGCTTGTTGTAAATGTTTTGTCAGAAAGCTGTCTTCTGCCCTGCTGTTCATTTATTGTTGCTCAAAGATGGAAAGAGATGTCAGATGCAAGATGGAGCATTTGCATCATCTGATATTTGTGCACTACTCCCATTTATACAGATAACAACTAATTTATTTGAGACAGATAAAGTGGTATCAAGACAACCTTTCTTCACTGTGGTTGTAGTTACAATTCCACATAACTTTTTGCTTAGAGACAAAATTACCAGGAATGCTGAGGTTTAGAATTATGGTTGCCTAGAGTTATGATCTGTCTCCTTTGGACAGCATCCCCAGGGTAGTGACAACGGGCTAAATAGAATGTTGCTAGGCCAAAGGATTTCTCAAAACTGTCCCTTCAGAAATAGTATTAGTTAATCTAACTCATCCTTCCAGTGTATCTTTATATTTACTTAAACTTTTGCTGTGGCTCTTCTGTCTGTGATCACAGCTTTCCATTTATTACAGTCACACAATATTTAGTCCTGACACACTTATCGACCAGTGACGTGGAACATGGGTCACCATCTAACATGTGCTAAATGGTTATGTGTAGGGAACTACCATAGGACTGCAGTGCTTTGGGAGGAGAGCCTTTCTTAGACATAGATCCTCAACAGAAAGGCCAGACCAAGTCAACATGTCCATGTAACTGATCCTGGAAATCTTAATATAAATTAGATTATGAAAACGTTCCAGCTTAAAAATCAAAACCAAGTAATGATGGCAAGAGCATCAATCCAATAAAAACCAGATTTTTGGTCTTCTCCCTCCTCAAATATCTGCATTACTGCCAGAGGGTCACTAAGATTAGTGTGAGGGCAAATCTGTCTCCTCCCCAGTTTGCAAATGGCGATACTGGGATTTTTCAGTTGTAGCAGATAAATGGAACTATTACCACTCTGACTTGCATTAAAAAGCTTCATTCTTCTCTAAAACACACTTTTTCAGTAAGATGAATGGGTCACTTTATACATCTTTTAATAGGACTGTTGGAAAGTCTTTTGCATGCCCTTTTACATTATTTGAGAAACTGCTTGGGCCAAAGGCTTTGAGAGTGAGCTTCAGGAAGCAGAAATGCTTGCACTGATGGTGGATCAACAAGCAGTATCTGCATCATTGGCTTTAAAGACTCTGCCTGCAGTCATCCTCTGTTTCTTACAGAGGATGACTGCAGGCATCTTTTTGTGTTGGCACAAGCATCCATATGGCCAAGTGTCTACCCAACTGATAGAACTGATTTAAATTAAAACTAACCTAATAAAAAGCCCCTCCAATCAACCCTGCTTTTTTATTTAATGGGAATGGTAATGTGGCAGATAGTGAAGCCAGGAGAGTTTATATGAACTCATCTACCCAGTGATAACACAGGTTGCTGCATGCAACCCTCCCTCCATGCATGAGGCTCAAATTTAAGGTATGGGCAGACAGGCCAACCAAGCAATCCTGTGAAAATTACTGGAGAGATGTATATGGATGACTTATCTACAGTCAAAGTACGTAAGAATGAACAGTCTCACCCCAGCCCTCTAGCTAGGTTAATGTAATGGGAAGTCTGTTTGCCACAATAAACAATGGCTGTCTCAGAAATGTCCTCTTGTATCTCATGTTTTGCACCACTTCCCTCCTGTTTTTTCCACTCCTTATAACATCTCATTCCAGCTGGTTACTCCACATTCAGAGATAAAAGCTTAGACTGAACTACATTTTGTGACATGTGCATTGAAGAGGCCTCAACTTGGTTAGAATGAAATCTGGCTTCACTTTCCCAAAAATGAGTGTGCAGGAACCTGAGCCCTGCAGGATGTTATGTAAGACAACCTAGCAGATGGAAGAGCTCACCACAGCAAAAAGGCCTTTCTTCTCTTTTGCAGGAGCAAACTTTGCAGAATGTAATTAAGCCAGGCTGTCATCCATCACCTGCAGAACATAATGGCCTAAAACTTGACCCAAGATAGAACTAAAAGAAGGGGTTTTACATCTACATTCTGTGTCTAAAACTACTCAGGAATGTTTTACCAGCACATAGAGCATGAATATTATCGTCAAATAGCATACAGACTCAATCACTGGCTAGGCAAATCTCGTACCCTGTATATTCCATAGGGGATTTACAAAGAAATATCACTAATTGCAAGATTTGGTATTTAGATAGTTAGGACATTTGACACTGCACTTCTTGCACCTGGGAATGAGGGATATGTTGAACTCATAAAGTGTTCTTGAGATAAAAGTTAAAGATAAATACCTTATATACCAAATTATCAGAATCATTACCTATAGTATATCTGATCTCCTCCGAAAATTCTTATTCAAATACTATTGCAATTTTAAGCTTTTTGATTGAAAGATTCACAGTGTAAGTCACAATACCAATGGCTTGCTAAATAGCCTTTAAAAAAAAACCCCTATCTTGTAGCCAAAATGTATATAAAATGTAGATTAACACTTTGATTATGCTATATTGAATGTAAGTATTTGGAAGGATGGCTAATGGGAAGCAACCAGTGACTTTACTAGATTGAGAGAGAAGTGCCTTAACTTACATTGGTGATTATCTGGATTCTGTTATAATGGACAGTAACAGGAAAGGTACCAAAAAACTAGCCAAGCCTCCACTGATAACAAGTTCCATACACAGGCCCAGCTGAGACAAGGGATATTTCCTGACTTAATGGGACTTCCACCTTCATAGAAGATAGCTTTTAAGGACTTTTTCTAAAAATGAGTACAAAGCTGGTACACTCAGGTTTCAGTACACAGTATTACTGCCAAAAATATTTTTCAAAGAATTTTGCAAAAAGTTAACAGAAATCACACTTCCTCGAAGATTGACTTTGCAAATTTGTCCTGGTCAAGGACTCAAATGACGTCTAATAGATTTGTAATTCAGAGTAACTCCTCCCTCCCTCACCACCCCCAAGAAAATTCTCTCCTTACCAACACACTCTGATTTGATTTTGGCATGCTGTCAGTGGATTTTGCAGTGACTCTGTTCCCTGGCTTACAAAATGCAGAGATTATTTAGACCATCCACTTTTAAGCCTTGTTAATGTTGATGCCAGAGTAACATGATTTGCTTGAGCAGAATTAAGTTAATGAGCATTCACTGCTAAAATTCACTACTGTAAAATGTTACCAAGGTTTCAAGTTAAATTGATATAATGTTTTAAGTGTGTTGAAGGCCTTGATTAGACTGAGAGTAAGAATATTCTGGTTTTTGTTTTAATTCACAGTTCACCATTACAAAGTTAAAGCCAATAAAACTCTCTGTTCTAACTTCTGCTGCAAAGGAGTGAGAATTAAAGCCTCAACAACTAGCAGTTGCTTTTTAATTATTGGAAAAAAATGCAACCCTAAACAACTTTTAAAGTTGTTTCTGCTAATGTCACAATAGTGAAACTACAAGTATCTTTTGTCTTTGATTATGAGTCTACTTGTGGGCTTTCAAACTTTGCTTACATGTACACATCAATTTTTAATGCAAAACAGTTTCAGTGAGTGAAGCTGCAAGCACTGCTCATGCACACCACTGAACACATGCTCCAGTATTTTGGTTGCATGATGAAGCATACAGAGTTTCAAGTTTTCAGCTGCAAACATCCACAGTGAAGAAAATCTCTTCAATGCCACAGTAATAAAAATTATCAACTTGTTCTTGGCCATTTATCAGAAACAGCCAAGTCCTTCACCTTGCTGCAACCAGCTGTATCAAAGCACAAAGAATTTATGCTGCATGTTTTTGTGGCCTCTAACAAATACTCTGGATTTTTACATATACAGGTAAGATTTCAAAGATTAGAAATTATAACATGTTCTGCTCTTTGTGGCCCAGGCATCTCAGAAATGCAGCTTGATACAATGCCATACTTTAATATTCTAAATTTTAAAATCTGAGACAAATTAAGGGCCAAATTCTGTAATTTGATTTATTGCACAGGACTAATTTGAATATAGAAGAACATGCTTATATCAAAGGGCAGCAATCATTACATAAATATCCTAACCAATTTGAAGGTGATGTCTAAGGACTGTATTTTCTAGTGGCCAGTCAAATTTATGCTAGCCACTCAGGCCAGACTTGGATAGCCCATTAATACTTACTATAATCTTCTTTCATATTTATTTCTTTTTAAAGACCTATGGTTAAGAGACATGTCTTCCTTTTTAACTTCAAAACCATGGGCCTAATGCAGTTTACTGATTCAGTTAATGCTAAACTTTAACTCTGGTTTTCAAGAGACATTCCAAAAAGTAAAAAGAAAAATAGCTGTTATCTTGTTACTTCCTGATCAGGATGGCAGCTCTTCTACCCATTGGAATAGGAAATGCAAAGACAGAAACATTAGCAAAGAGAATAGGAACATTAACATCACAGCTATTGAACAGAACTTTATTGAGTGCTTGCAAAGGTATACCTAATGGAACAGACTGTTTCACTTTTACAGGTGCAATGTTTATGCCTTTAGGAAAGCATCCCTTAAAATTTTTGACCATTACTGAGTTAGATCAGAATCAGAGGTAGTGCATATATGCCTCTAGGCGTGTAGCTTCCTGTAGAATTTGTGAATGAATGATGAATTTCAATCATGGTATAAATATTGGTGTGTACAGTTGTGTCCTCCACGGGGGATATCTGATATTAAAAAGGTCAAGCAAATTAAATATATTTGTCAAGTGCCCATCAAAGAAAAAAAAAACCAAAAAACAAACAACGCATATTGAAAAGTTGAAATAAGGTTGCAATGAAAATTGAGATAATAAAATACAAAATAATAAAAATACATCAATCCCACCTAAAATACTCCAGGTCTACCAGTGTAAATGTAAGCACAAACAAGGTAAGATTATTTCCAACCTCTTTAGAGAAAATCAATGCAAGATAAAACGAGACTATTGTTTCATTTTACACGAAAACCATGGCTTTGTTCCTGGGACTTTGGCTGTATCACTTCAAATATAAACATTTTTGGTGGACACTGGCAAAATATATATACCTGCAGTTGAAAGAGAATTATTAGCATACGAGAGTCAGTAGGAATGCAGCATTTTAACAGGAAAAGTATATGAAACTCTACTGTAATAAACAGAAAATGTCCATGTAAACGATTTCCTATTGTTGGTCCAAAACCAGAGCAACATTTGCATGTCTGTGACCTGAGAAATACAAAGAATGTATTTTATCTATTCAGTGCATGTGTACTTACCCATGCCCAGGTTACCTAGGTAGCCCACCTGCTAGACTGTCAGGAGCCTGTTTACTGAGCACACTTTTTCCAGCTGTGGAATCAAGCACAGCAAACGGGCTCAGCGTTCGTACTACCGAACGATCTTGTGCTTGCCCAGCTGTGCATGTGCTCCCACAAGGACGATATACTTTTCTGGCACCACTGAAAAAATGACTGGTATATGTCACTCCATACCATTATTATTTTGAATACCAACCAGATGGAAGCAGAACCCAAACTTCATTCTGTAGTTCTGCATCCACATGGATGACAGTGAATCAGGTCTGTTGTACATTGCCGTAGAGACGTCAGGTAGAAGTTTTACTATATCGCGATGATGAATCTAAACCACTAACGCCAGTAGGAGCCTAAAAACGCTTAAGAATTGCTCAGTTTCGGTAGCCTCGGATTGTGTGACTTACACTTTAAAGTGAGCATCTTGAGAATGACGGCCGGGCCTCCCGCTCGGGGCGGCTAGGACGGGGCGGCGGGTGCATTCTGCTGTGGGGGGCGTACCCCCTGCCGCCCGAGGCTCATCCCCGCTGCTCGGGGCTCACCCCCTGCTGCCCGAGGCTCATCCCCTCCGCCCGAGGCTCACTCCCGCTGCTCGGGGCTCAGCGCCGCCGCCGGGAGCTCACTCCCGCCGCCCGGGGCTTACCCTCGCCACCTGGGTCTCGGCCACGCCGCCCGGGGCTCAGCCACGCCGCGGGCTCCGCGCAGGGACGTGCGAACGCCCTGGCCGGTGGCGCGGGCCCGGTAGCGAGAGCGGGGGCGACTCAGGCGAGATGCAGCCGAGGTCCAAAGGCGTTCGACAGCTCTCCTTCGGCGGGACCGGCTCGGGAGGCAGGAGGAGATGGGGTGCTCCTTGCCCTTCGCCTCCGGGATGCTGCCGGGGCTCCCCGACGGGGCGGAGCGGAAGGGACCGATCGGAGCGCTGCCCTCCCCTCCCCGAGCGCTCCCGCCGCCGGAGACCCGAGGCCCTGCAGGCTGCACGTGCCGCCGCACGGCCCCGAGCAGCCGCCGCGGCCCGCTCCGACACCGAGCCGCGTCCGGGCACATCCGGCCCCCGCGCCCCTCTTACCTGTGCTGCAGCCCCACCAGCCCCAGCGTGATTACATGGGGCACGTCCAGCTCCGTGGGCCACGCGCCGGAGGCGATGCAGCCGAACACGCCGCACTCCTCCCGGATGCCCAGCTCCTCCAGCTCCATGGCGCGGGCAGCACGTGGTGGCGCGGCGGCCCCGCTCCAGCTCCCGGTCCCGCTCCCGCGCGCTGCTGCCGGCGGCGCGCTCACCCCACAACGCCGCTCCGCCCGGGGATCCCGGTGGCCCGCCGGGCGCCTCCCGCCCTCATTTACATACGGGGGGGGCGACACCGCACCCCGGCCCGCTCCGCCGCCTCGCCCGGCCCCGCCTCCCCTAGATTCCGCTCTGCCCGCCACGCCGCGGGGCGCCCCAGGCCCAGGGGATGTTTGCCCGCGGGGTGAGAGTGCGGGGGGCCCGGGCGCGGCGAGGCGCCGGCATTGGCCGGGCAGAGGGCCGGGGCTCTGTTTGCACGGGACGGGGTCGGGGGGGTGATGCTGCCGTCCGGGGTTTGCTCGGGGGGCTCGGCGGGGCCGCCCCGCGGAGTAGGGCGGCGATTGGCGGGTGCCGTCGCGGCCCGCTGCCCGGGCTGCCCGCCCCTTCCGCCGGCCCCTTCTTACCCCGGCGGCCGAGCCCTGCGGTGTGCGCTCAGGCTCTCTCCTGTGCCCTAGGTGCCCGCGCCCGCTCCCGCCGCAGCCATGGCCCCCGCAGCATCAGGTAACCGGGCGGCCGTCGGGGGTGGGTCGGTCGGTCGGAGGTTTCGCTCTCGGGGGGCCGGTGCCCGCTCAGCGGCTTGGGGTGTAGGTGCTTGAGAACCAACTTTTTCCCGGAGTGATTTTAAATTTTTAGGTTTTTTTTATTTTTCCATGGGTAGTCGCTCGTACGCGAGGGTGGGCACGGCTGCAGGAGAGGTGTTGAGGGCAGCTCCAGGCGCAGGATGCTGGGGGCGGCAGCCGCCCCGCGCCGCTCGTGTGGCGGAGCTCCGGGACTCCCCCGAAGTTTGAAGGAGCAGAAAAGCAGCGGGGCTCTCGGCCGCCGCGCTCAGGCGGCAGCTCCCGGCTGCCCGGGGCCGTGGGGGCGGCCGGGACACCGCCGGAGCGGCCCGGCCGCGGCTGGCGCGGCCCCCGTGCTGTCGGGCGGGAGCCTTGAGCGGGGCTCTGGGCCTCGGTGCTGGGGGAACGTGGCCAGATCGCCTCGTGGGTCGGGGCTCGGGGAGCTCCTCGTGGTCGGGCTGGCTCTGCGTGCGGAAGTAAACAAATCTTTGCGATGCAAAAATGACTTTTTTTTTTTCGTGTTTTGTTTTTTGTTCCTCTAGACTTGAAGCTTGGCAAAAAAGTTAATGAAGGTAAAACGAAAGAAGTGTACGAGCTGCCAGATATCCCGGGATGTGTTCTCATGCAGTCAAAAGACCAAATAACGGCGGGAAATGCAGCCAGGAAAGACCGAATGGAAGGGAAGGCTGCCATTTCCAACACAACGACGAGCTGTGTGTTTCAGCTGCTTCAGGAAGCTGGTCGGTATTTTAAAGGCAGAGTGTGTATGCTTGTATGTTTCAGACGTTATTACAAAACAGTATTGTTTTATAAAAGAGTTTAACCTGCCTTGAGGCTTTTGTGGTTTTTAGTCTCTTTTTTTTTATTAGCTTTTAATTATGCTTTTCTCTCTGGTACTTAAGAGCTGGGTGACTGACTTGTTCGTTTGGAACACGAGAGTGTCTGCAGTAATCTAGTGTTGCAGATAACTGCGATAGTTTCTCCTGGTTGTTTGGACGTGCCTCTAACCCCCTCCCCCCCTGCTTTTGTCAGGTCTTCCATATCGTACACTTCCTTACCTGTAACTCTGGGCTGGATGCATCTGCCTTGCTTTACTACATGTGCATGCATAGAACATTTATAGCTAGTGGTACTACCACACTGTGTCTAGGCATTGTGAAATCTTTGTATGTAAGCTGAAACATAAAATTAGAGTGTCTTTTCCCCCCCTCAGTTGTGTGTTATAGCAGCATAAACTTCCTGTAAGCTTTGCACATAACACTTGCAAGGACCACATTGCAAAATACATTTATCAGTCTGTATTGAGTATATCAGGAGCCTAATCTTTACTTTAAAAGATTCAAACTCCCTGATGCTAGCAGGGAGTTTTATAGAGTATGTAACTTAAGTCACTCAAGTAAGTTTAGCACCCCACTTCCAAAAATGGAGCCAGTGGTTTTGCTCTGAGAAAGAATTTTAAAGTGTCTTTGGGTAGTTGGCAAGTTGCAAAGAGGAATTCGTGCTGGTGGTGTCTGCTAACAGGATTAGAATACAGGCACTACTAAGCTTAGCTAAGATTGCTTATAACTGTGTGCTCCATGTGCTTTGAAACAGTCGCACAAAGAATGCTTCAGGCACCAGCTGAGTTACTCTGGAATTGTAGTATCTGTTACAAGGTGTGGTGATAGCTAACTGTGAAGTCCTAGCATGGTTCATATGGGGAAGAGAAAGATGGTGTCTCTAGAGTTACAGCTTTATCTCAGCCCATATTTTACACAGAAATACATACCAGAGATATAGACTGCTGTAATCCTGAGTCACAGGCTTTCTTGGGAAGCCTGTTGTGAATACACTACTAAGAAGCCTCATAGGTATTTGATTATTTTTGCAGTCGATTAAAACTTCTAATTTTCATTTAGGAGCAATTAGTAAGATGTTTTGCCCAATTCTTGAATGGTGATGGTTAGGATAACAATCAAAATACTTCATATCCTACAGATGTGTGTGCTTTTAACAAGAAGCCATTCTGTTGACCTCTCAAAAACCCATGAGTGGCTAGTACTCATAACTTCCACAGGTGCCATGGAAAAACAGGCAGAGTAAACTGCAGCTACATTTTAAAGCAACAAAAGAACTTTGAGGTTCTTCTCCAGTTTCCTTCTTTCAGTGGTGTAGATGCAGATAGTGAGAATGCCTCCTTGTAGAGGGTGTTTGCTTGTCTTGCGCAACTCTTTACCTGCTCTTTCAGAGGTGATGATTTACAAAGCTCTGTTAAAGTTTCTCTCCCTTTTAGACTAGAGCTAATGTCAGCCTAGCAAAAGCACACATCTGCACTGATGAAAAATGTCATAGTAAACCAGATGGGGCCTTGATGTGCGTTCGATTATTTAAATCTTTCTGCCATTGAAGGAAACGCTCTGAACTTTGAAGAGTCAGTGTTCATATTTTGAGACTTTTTGTTTCTTCCTTAATGGTTCTGGAAGTGGAATGGAGTAGAACTGCTTGGTTTGACTGAGTGCAGCTCCTTTGCCTTCTGTTTCTGGCAGATGCTGACTGGGCTTGGCAGTTGTCTTGCCCTGGTCAGGTATGGGATGCAGAGTCCCCAGGCAGGTGCAGAGCAGAGCTGCTTTATGGCAAAAACCAGGCTTTCTTAATCAGTTAGCCCATTGTCAGCTACATGGTTTTAAATCATAACAAACATAATTCAACCAACCACCATAACCCATGATGTGAACACATCATGGTTATATGATTTGTTTTTCTACCTCTAACTCAGCAGAGTCACATTCCCAAAGTAACAGGCCAAAGTAACAGGCCTGAGCCATGATCTTACAAGGCCTTCCTTCTGTAGGGTTTTGCCTACTTGCAGCAGTCAGGGAGAAAGGTGGGACTTTCCTCAGGAGTGAAATTGAAAAAAAGATCCATTTTGCACTTAGGGTGCTGATCTGCATGTTGGCTGTCCCTGTTTAATATGTAGTCCATCATCTTACAATTATGTAGGAAGGTTAACTTGTGGCAGCAGGTTTGAGTGCACATGATTCTCAATCTGTCTTTTGCCTAATAAATCACCAAGATCTAGTGTCCTAAATAACTTGGTTTGTGATGAAAGGGAGAACAAAGCCATTCTCTCTGCCCCATCTGCTTTTATTAAGCAAAGCTGTAAAGACTGCTGTGCTCTGTTACTCCTTTGAAAGGCTCCAATTACTGTTCAATCTATAATGAATCTTTCACCAGAGAACATGGTTGGGTACTTGGTTGCTGCTATTTTTTTTAAACAAACAAAAACATTGTGAAGGATAGATTTAATTTTTAAGGCTCTGTGAACAGAATTAGAAAAATAGGATTTCTGAGTTAAAAGTTATTTTTGTATGATAAAATTGGCAAAACTAATGACTTGTGGAAGATACTTGCCTTTTGGAAGGCTGGAGTGGGCAAAAATACCATGAAAAGATTTAGTGTGTCCTTTAAGTCAAGGGAAGGACAAGATTCAGATGTACTTAAAATTAAAGATGTTTGCGACTACTGTTCTAGCTGTGGAGTGTGCTTACTAATGGAACTAAGCTGCTGTCTTTTTATTTAGGCATCAAAACAGCTTTTGTCAGGAAACAGAGTGACACAGCGTTCATAGCAGCTCACTGTGAAATGATCCCGATTGAATGGGTGTGCAGAAGAATTGCTACTGGCTCCTTCCTCAAGAGAAACCCTGGTGTCAAAGAAGGATATAAGTTTTACCCACCAAAAATTGAGATGTTTTTCAAGGTAAGTTTCCTTTCCTGTGATGTTAATCAAACTTAAGCAGAGCTAAAATTCTGTATCATCTCCTTTAAAATGCTGACAGATAAAGCAAGTAGTGCTAGTGTCTGACCAATCCTCTTACTCTCAGTAGTTTTGCCATTCTAATGTTTTTTTGCATTCTTATCCAAAAGCTGTTTTGTCCCATGTCTATACCGTAGTGGCTTACAGTACAATCAAAGAATAACAAACCAAGCTGTACTGAAAATCACAAAAATGTAGGTATAAGGGCTTTTTAGGCATAAGCTTAATACATCAGCTGAAACAGATGTGTTGATATATTTGAAGAAATTAAACAGTGGTTGTATGGTGAGGGTAAGTAGCTAGCTAGTCCTTTAGGATTCTGAACTCCTTTGGGAATGTGTGCTTATAGATGTGTCTGGTGAACTATAATCTAAAGTGTTTGTGGTGTACCCTGTTACTCTTAAAGATGGTCAGGTGTTTTACAGCAAGTGTTTTCAATGTTACTGTCATTTTTTTAATGCTAATCATAAAAGATTAGTTTGAAGCCTGTATTTGTTACTTAGGAAAAAACGCAAAACCTATCTTTTAATGGCTGTTTTCCTCCTATAGCAAGCTTAAATTGCATCATGTATTTGTTCTGGTTTTCTTAACAGGATGATGCTAATAATGATCCACAGTGGTCTGAAGAGCAAATAATTGAAGCAAAATTCTGTTTTGCTGGACTTACAATAGGCCAGACTGAAGTGGACATTATGTCTCGTTCTACTCAAGCCATTTTTGAGATTCTGGAAAAAGCATGGCAGCCCCAAAACTGCACTCTTGTAGACCTGAAGGTAGAAGAATCTGATTTCTCATGATCCTGGTTTTGACAGGAAAAATATCTCTGTATAATTACTAAAATAGGATTCTTATTGTCTTTTTAGATTGAATTTGGTGTTAATGTGCTGACAAAAGAAATTGTTCTTGCTGATGTTATCGACAATGATTCATGGAGACTGTGGCCAGCAGGAGACAGAAGCCAGCAAAAGGACAAACAGGTGGTGCTTTAATCTTTACCTTCCAAGTTGAGCAGGGAAGAAGAATGAAGAAAGTAAAGCCTACAGTTTACCATTTGCTTTTGGAGTGGCTTTTTCTAGGTGGTCTTACCTTCTTACAGAGTAATTTGTATGTGTCAAAACCTGTTCTCATTAAATAATGTATCTGGTTTATGGTAGGAAAAAATCCTGTCTGTATATCTTCAGCTGGAATACCTAACAGCACTATTGACTGGAGCTGTCATAGTGAAGTGTGGGGTTTCCAGGAGTGATAAGGATTTCTGACTTGCACAGATGCTAAAATAGTTGATAACAGATAGGTGGGAAGAATAGAAGCTTTGGTTCCCAGGTCTGCCTCCAAGTTTCTCAGCTTATTCAGAGATTAATTACTATTATCCTCTACTAGTAGAGATCTGCTGATACTTAAGAGGGAACTGCAGTGAGGATGCTTTTGTTTATTTATTTTGGTTAACCATGAATTCAGTAATGGTGCCTCCAAAATTGTTGCTAATAGTCTGTGCCCACATGAGGCCTGCAAGCAAGTTTAAATATAGGACAAGTTCTCTTTCAAACTTAAAGCATTTATACTTCACAAATATCTCTGAATTACCAGATGACAAGTTATGAAGGAGCTGGTTTGGAAATGCTGCTGCCAGGAGTTTGTTATGGTTGTTGAGACAACATGTGAGAGACCCTGTGAGAGAAGGTGTTGTAAGCCACGGGGGAAGATTTCAAAGTGTACCTGGGAGGAACAGTATTAATTTTAAATTGGGAAGAAAAACTGCTCTGTTGTTGACTTGATCTGAATTATGTAGTAGCATGCTTGAGTGAGTTGCTCTGACAGTCTCCTAAAATAAGGTACATGATGATATCATGTAGAACCTAGGCTGGTACAGTGCTACTGCAGGCAATCATGTCATGAGAAATCCAATTTTAAAGAAGTTGTATGTTTTTCCTTAAATTTTCCCTGTGGAAAGCTTCCAAAATCTTAATATCCCTGTGGCTGAAAGTCCTTTGTGCTGTACATGGGCATAAATTGCAATATAGAAGGCTGTTTATGCCTGGAATTGCTAGAAACTGTGCAAATATTTCATTTGAGGTATAATAATAATTCTTACCAATTATGGTAGCAAAATTAGTCTTTTGTGTACCCAAACCTTATTAACTTTGTCTGCTGGTTTTGGCTGGCAGTGGCTAATATGAGGCTGTGTTTTGAATTTGTGCTGAACAGGAGGTTGATAATAAAAAGATGTTTTTGTTACTGCTGAGCAGGGCTAACACAGACCCCAAGGCCTTTTCTGCTTTTGGTACTGCCACACTGGTGAGGAAGTTGGGGATGTGTGGGAGGTTGGGAGGAGACACAGCTGGGACAGGTGACCCAGCTCACCAAAGGGATATTGCAGACCACGTCATGTCAGTATATAAAGTGTGGGGGAAGGAGGAAGTGGTTATGGGGAGATGTTTGGAGTTGATGGTGTTTGTCTTTCCAAGTCAGTTATGTGTGATGGGCCCTGCTCTCCTGGAGATGGCTGAACACCTGCCTGCCCATGGGAAGCAGGGAATGAATTCCTTCTTTTGTTTTGTGTGTGCAGCTTTTGCTTTGCCTGTTCAAATGTCTTTATTGCAACCCATGAGTTTTCTCAGTTCTACCTTTCAGATTCTCTCCCTGATCTCTGGTGGGGGAGTGAGTGAGAGGCTGTGTGGGGCTTGGCTGCTGCCGGGGGTTAAACCACAACACTTCAATGCTTTTGTTTTCCTTTTCCAGTCCTATCGGGACCTGAAAGAAGTGACTCCTGAAGCACTGCAAATGGTTAAGAGAAACTTTGAATGGGTTTCAGAAAGAGTGGAGGTATTTGTTATCAAAGTCTAGATGTGTTGTTTATAAAAACTGTGTGCCTTCAATCCTGTTGACTGCTTTTTTTTCTCCTCTCCCTCTCCACTGTTTTCTCTAGTTGCTTCTAAAAACAAAGAGCCAAGGTAGAGTTGTGGTGTTAATGGGATCTTCTTCTGACCTCAGTCACTGTGAAAAAATAAAAAAGGCATGTGCAACCTTTGGAATTCCTTGTGAATTAAGAGTGACTTCTGCTCACAAAGGGCCAGATGAAACCCTGAGGATCAAAGCAGAATATGAAGGTAAATGCCAAGAAATACTGTTTTGGATTGACACAGCATCATGTTTCAGAATGACTTGGCAACCTAAAAGATTGATGTGGGGTTTTTCCATTTTTTTGTTAAACAGAACACCAGGCTGTGTTACAGTTGTGTTTCACAGTTGCTAGTAGCATGACTGCTTTAGGTAATTTTAGAGTAATGTATTGTCCTGCTGTCCTGCCACACCTTCCATTACTCAAAGCCTAACCTCTGCTTTTATCTCAGTATCAGAAATGCTTTGCCCAAGCCCTGATCATGTTAATAGATTTACTGTAGTACCTTCTGGTGATGCCAGCGTTTCTGAAACAAGGCAGGACAACATTTTCTCTGACTGAATATTCTCATGTGTTGTATTAGGCAGATGTTGCTCCCACCATGTTTTTTCTGTTTGATGAAAACATTCTTGCTTAATACTTTAGATGCCATGAGAAAAAAATGCTTGCTTTACATTACTCTCTTTGCCAAGAAGACTTTACATCTCTTCAAAAGTGTGTCTAGCCTAGCAGAGGAGATACAGGAATTATTTATTTCTGTGGGAGTATACACATTCTATGCATACCATTCTACTTGGTGAAAATACAAATGTGGTAACCATAGTTAAAACACTTACTTTGAGCGGAATTGTTTCAGATTTAAGGAGAGGAACACTTACAGATGCCAGAGGATTAATGGCTATGTTCTTTGCAAAGCTAAGCAGCACCTCTTCCTCTGATAGAGACTTCCCCTCAGAGGCAGAGTAAGAAATGCTCATTTCAGCTGTGTCTGGTAAACATAGCTGGGATTTAAGGATGTAAGATTTCTTAGAAGATTTTTCTCTAAAAGAGGAAGTTGGACACAAAATATTAGTGTCTTGTGATGGAATTGAAAAGATGACTGCAAACACAGCTGTGAACTCAGACAAAGCTCCATGACAGCAAGTGGTAGAGAACAAGGGGGATTGCTTATCTCCAAATGTCTTCCTCCCCAGGAGATGGAATCCCAACAGTGTTTGTTGCAGTGGCTGGCAGAAGCAATGGCTTGGGGCCAGTGATGTCTGGTAACACTGCTTACCCAGTTGTCAACTGCCCTCCACTCTCAGCTGACTGGGGCACTCAGGATGTGTGGTCCTCTCTCAGACTACCCAGTGGTAAGATGATCTTCAAGTTATGCTCTTCTTCTGATCTAGCTCCATTTTTCTGTTCTTATTGTACTGTACACACAAGGGGCAAAGCATTGGAAAAGCAGCTGGATCAGCAAAGTCTGTGGAAATCTGTCACATGCAGGCTTTGACTTCTTAATGGCAAAAAGCCCAACAGCGACAGCAAAGATTACATAGAAATAATCCTTAAAAAAGTAAGCCTTGGCTTATCCTTGCTAAACTTTTTATTTTGAAATTGAAAATAATATTAATGGGAATTTAAATAATTGAATTTTGATGCATTTTCCTTATGATCAAAGATCAAATAGTATCTTTCTCAAAAATCAGTGTAGGTAAACCTCACATTTAACTACTAATTTTTACCTGTATTATTTTTAACTTAGTAACTTGAGTGGAGGCCCAGAAATCTGTTACCTCTGTATAAGAGAGTCATTTGCAGAATGGCTTCTGGTGTGAAGTGCCACAAAGCAGTCACATTAAAAGTAATGGAACATGTGACACTTCATTAGCTTTAAAACTGGTCATGTGGCTCCTGGAGGCTGAAACAAGCCTTGTCTTAAATTGTTCTTCAAAGAAAATGTTTTGTTTGACTATAAACTATGCTTTAGTAAGTGGCATTCTCTTCTCTGCAGGTCTTAGCTGTCCCACTACTCTGTCACCTGAAGGAGCTGCCCAGTTTGCTGCCCAGATATTTGGGCTAAACAACCATTTAGTGTGGGCCAAACTGCGATCAAACATGTTAAACACCTGGATCTCCCTGAAGCAGGCTGACAAAAAACTTAGAGAGTGCTCCTTGTAAGTCACTCTAACAAGTAACTGTTATTGGTTACACAATGATAACGGTGTGTGCATTTTCATTCATATTAGGATTTACCCCTGGATGAGCTCAGAAGTCCTGCATCATTTCTTGCAGAAGAAAGCATTGTTAGAGCAGAATAGGAAGTTTGTTGTGTCGTCATCCTTCCCTTGTGTATTTTTTAATATAACAGCTAAGTAGAGATGGGGAAGTAGAATTTTAGGTACTCTTAGGTTCTGTTGCTCCAGAATGGTACTGTTCTGCTTTTTAGCCTATAATGTTAACTACAGACTATGTCAAGAGAATGATTTGGTACAATCTTAATAGAATTCAACTAGTCTTCTGCTCTTCTGTAACAGTAACATTCTTATATAGTGTTAATCTATGTCTTGAACTTTATTAACTGGATTGCTGACAAAGGCCAGTGTTGATGCTGTTCTGCTTGCAATGATGGTATGCTTTCTTTAGCAATAAAATGGCAACATACACTGTATTAATAGGAAAAGAGTGTGGAAAAATGTCTTAAGAGCCTGAAATAAATACATGCCTTATTTTAAAAATGTATATACATACATGTATCTTTTAAAAAAATATGTATGTGTATATTTAGCCCATTGATATCTTTTGGAATGATGTGATGGAGTTGACACCAATTTGCTTGTTCATAACAAGCCATAAATACAAATGGCTTGAGTGACCTGTAACTTGGCTTGTTGCCTGTTTGCTCTAACTCTTGCCTAGTGCAGGCTTTGTCCTTTTAAAGACTAGGCGGATGTACTTTCAGTAGTTCTGTAGGGGCTGTGATGATGTTGGACTGTCTTCATACACTTCAATAACTATAGCTATTCTGTGTCTATATTTCCTCACTCTGTTTCCGTGGAAATTTTACTGAACAGGGGAACAAATACTAAAGCAACAAACTTCTGGGGGGGAATCTAAGCATGACTTTCTTGTCTTTGCACACACCAGTCTTCTGAGTAGGTAAGATTCTAACAAATATGCAATTACTCAAAGTATGTAACACCTATGCTTTTACAATTCTAAATAAACTATTGAATGCAAATCTGCTTCATGGAGATTTATTAAGTACACTCAAAAGTAGCTATCAGCTGTGGTTTGTAACTTCAGGACTGCAAATTAGGTAATAATCTTGTAAGAAGCTTATGCACTAAAACCTGCATAGAACACTATTAGGTGACAGCCTTCTGAAAGATGCTCTGCTCTTTGATTGTCTCAGGAGTGTTTTGTTCCTTAAGTACTCCTCTGTGATGGTGTGGTGGATCAGGCTTGCCCTGTGGTGAGGAACTGGATTAAGTGTTGCTGCTGGCCTTCTTCACAGGCACTGACCACATTTTATGTGTATCAGTGTAGAAGAGCTCTAAGCAGTGTTCCCTTGAATGCAAGGGTTTAAAACTGGTTAAAGCTTATCCTAAAGTAAAAGAACTATAACTCTTTTCCTAAGCATTAGGGCAGTTGCTTTTGTAATGAATCTCTAAATGAAGTATCAATAATAGTGAGGATTAGTGAAGAACAAAGAGGCTGAAACTCCTTTGTGCCATGATCTAGATGAGGGCATTTATAGTCTATTACTAGCAAATTTGCAAATAACATCAAGTTGGGCTGGCATGTTGATCTGGGTGTGTTTAGCCTGGAGAGGGCTCAGGAGGGGCCTCACTGCCCTCCACAGCTCCCTGAAGGGCGGCTCAGGCTCAGTGGGGAGGGGTTCGTCTCTCCTGCTGTGCCTGCCGTGAGAGGACAAGAGGAGATGGCCTAAAGCTCAGACAGGGTAGATTCAGACTAGATATTAGAATTTCTTTTCCCTGTTAGTGTTGTCGGGCATTGGACTAGGTTGCCTGGGGTGGTGGAGTCACCAACCCTGGAGGTGGTCAAAAGGTGTCTGGATCTGGTACTGGGTGATAAGGTCTAATGGTTTAGGGGTTGCAGTGATGGTGCTGGGTGCATGGTTGGACTGGGTGGATGATCTCTTAAGGTCTCTTCTAACCTAGATGATTCTATATCGTATTTGTGGAAGCAGTGACTTCCAAGTAAAGATCCTCAGGACTGTGGGATTTTTTTAGCAAGCAAGCTATTTACCAAGTTAGTACTTGCCTGCATGCTTGCCGAGGCACATCTGAAAGCAGGCCAACAGTGCTCCTGACAAGACACTGATGTTAACTTCAGCTAGCAGGAGAATTAATGGGTGAGGAGTCCATGCTCTTTTGTTGGCTTGGGTGAGTGAGTTGGATCATCTTATCTTGTAATCAGACAAGCACCAGAACCAACAATTGTGAAGGCGATTGCGGCATTTCTTCCTCCTGGAGGCCGCAGTCGGCTCACTCAGCTGCACAACAATACCCAGCCTGAGGGTGAAGTTACACAACGGGGTGAAGGTGTTATTTCCTATTGGGCCCTACCCAGACTACACTGGGTGTTGGCTCTGGGTAATCAACCTGACAAGCCTACTAACGACCTGACCACCCCAGCACCCTGCTGGGATACACAAGTACAGCCAGCCACTGGTGTCTCTTCAGCCCACAGTGCTGCGCTGTCTGCAGTCTTCCCCTCTGCATTAGCAATTAGTACTAGATGATGATTTGAGTGTTAACACCTGAAATACTGTTTGGTCTCTAGATACTTTACTCACATTACTTTAACCGGGATTCTACCAACTTCATTTGTAAAATTGTGCCAATTTACGTGAGGCATGAGCATGCTAAGTGCTTTAGTTGCCATAGAGATGGTCATTCTTCAGCTTTTGGATGGGGTGTGTTGTTTGGGGGTTTTTTTGTGCAGTCTGTATTGAACCTTCTACTTGCAAATCCTTGCTTGAGCAGTTGCCTTGCAAAGAAGCACCAGGACAGCAGCTGACATTAACAGTGTGCTGCTGTGATCAGCAGACAAAACCTGCAGAGTCTGTCACCTCTGCAAGGATTTTCTGTAGCTGCCCTAGATGTCAGCTGTTTAGTTTAGCTGAAACTTCTTCACAAAGCTTTTGCTGTGGAATGAAAATACTTCCTTATGATTTGGCATTCCAACTATTGCGTTAATGCAATAAACTGAAAATTGCTCCAGCCAGAAATTGCTCTTGTAGCACTTGTGCTTTTTTGATCCAATTTAAAAAACAATCCTAACAAATTCTTGAATAAAAAAGTGCTTTAATCTTGACAGAAATTATTGTGTTAGAGCAGTTAATGAAGTTTATTTGTATTTGGTGAATTGAGTTGAAATGCCTGTAATGAAGGTCTTTTAAGCACCTGCTGTGGAATTAGGACCCTGAATTAAATCATGTCCTAGTTAGCAGTTACCTGCTTAACAGTAAAAGTTCTTCAAAGATATCAGCAAAGAACTGTTTGGACTTAGCAGAGGGAAGTGCTGACAGCAGAACTTCTTTTACATCCTGCACTGCTTCAGGTACAGGTCAGTGTCAGCTCATGCTCAGCCTTGCTAACATAATTTCATTTCCACAAAAAAAAACATACCCAAAGAACCTCCATTTTGTAAAAGTGAGGGAAAAATCAGCCATGGGTCCCACAGGTTTTTTCTCCATCCATAGCTCAAAGGTTAAAGCATCTATCCAGAACACTGAAGTGTTTTTAACATCTGCTAACATCTGTGGGGAGCTGTAAAAGTGAATTGAAGGCCTAGGAGAGAATGTGCTCTAGACTTCTTGGGGACAGCATTAAGGCAGTCTCTGTTTTAAAGGAATTCATACCCAAAAATAAATCATGATTGTTCTTGCACTAGAGTGCACATTTGGACCTTTTCTTGCAGCCTCAGTGACTTCTTTAGCACTGCAACTTAATTGTGAAATAGTGATGAAAATTCTGAGCCATTTAAAATAAAATCAGAGGTGGCAGTTGCACTGTATTTGAATTGTGTTGCAGTTGGCATTTTCACCTGTGCATTTTCAGGTGACGTTTCCTGTTCAAAACTTCCAAAAGCTTGATTGATTGCTTTTTGGGCTGAGGCAAGAATAAAGTGTAAATGTTGGAACACTCAAGACTTGTTTCAAAGTATGTACTAGAGGAGAAAGTTATAAAAGTTTCATCGAGGGTTAATAAAAAAAAAAACAAGAAAAACAACAACAAAAACCCCAATACAAACTAGGAATTTCCTGCAGAGCTGAAATGCCTCTAGAATTGTATTGCAGTCCCAGGTCCCAGATCCCTGTTCCACTTGTGAGCTAAATGTGTGCATTCAGAGCTCCTCACTGCTGCTGTGCACTGGCTACCTGAGTGAGAGGGACCCAAAGCCACTTAATCATCTACTTGTGCACTTTTGCAGAACCATTTTAGATCTTAACAGGGCAAACCAGCCTCTTACTAATCATCCTTAGCAGGCTACACAAAATTAGTGTTCCAGTCGGGACCTCAAAGCACATCTATCCACACAAAACCTAACATGCACTCTGCATGTTAGAACAGCCACCCTGATCGTAAGCAATTTGATCTCCTTGCTCCTGGAGGAAAGGACAAAATATAACCTTACCCTCAATTCTTAGAAGGGTGCTTTAACCACCACAGGCATGCACAGATCTGTGGGAAGGGGAGATCACAACCTCCCCTTTTCCCCCCACTGTCTCAGTTTGTTTCCTTGCCTCTAAAGCTTTGGGTTTCTGCCTTGGGAGTCTCGTAGCAGGCCTCAGACAGGTCCTGTTGTCTTTCTTCTCTAAGAAATGTCAGTTGAGCTATGATGGGGAGCTTTCTGCAGGACAGGATTTACTTCCTGAAGGGTATTCCCTGAGTGCAAAGGTGATGTTAGACAGACTTGTTTTTCCCTGCGGGAGGTAAAATTCAAAACTTCTTTAAGAAGGAATGAAGATGCATTTGCACAGAAGTTGGTAAAAGAATGAACTGTAACAGCTTCTCTCTCCCTCTCTCCCCTCCTGATGACAGATGTCATCACCAGTAGGAGGATATCTTCACAGAAAAATAGTACAGCAAACAAGCTGCCAGAAGCCTAACAGATGCTTGTGAATATCAAACATTAAGTTCGAGTCTTTTTCAATGACAGAGCTTTCTACGGAAAAGAATGGGCTGTCGTTCACTTGGTGCTTCCCAGACCCCAGGATTTCATCCAGCAGGCAGCTGAAGCATCTGGTGAACAGGTCTGATATGCTGGCAGAGGAAAGAGGATGGGCTGTGGTCCCTACAAGGAACCCTCAGTCAGAATCAAGTGAGGGCTGATGATCAAGAGGGGAAAAAAAGAAGGAAGAAAACAAGAAAAAAAAGAAACATTGCCCCTCCCCTTCAGCACTGTCAGGGAGAAGCCAATAGCCCACTCTGCCCCTCCTATAGCCCTTTTATGCTGAGAAAAATGTTCTGACAGACCAGAAAGCTCTTGAGCACAAGGAACCAACACTCACTCGAATAGATAGTATAATTAAGATGCCAAGCTCCAGAGAACTTGTTTGGATTGGAAAGTGACTGTATTTGTCTTAGTTCCCTTTTCTAACACTAAACATCTACTAAACGGCCAGTTTCATAGCTAGTACAGGTTCATATTCAGTATGCTTTGAAAGTTATTTCCAAGATACGACATCCTTCCAACTTACCAAACAAAACCAAACCCCTCAACTAGAGTTGTGAAGACTTCCTTACCAACCACTTCCTCTACAACACTCAAAACATTTTGTCCTAGAGCCTCTCATATGCTCTTAGGCATTTCTGACTCAAATTTAACTACATCATGTCTACAATCAAGAGTGGATTTTTTAAAAATCCATGGTGAAATTGTGCTATTTGTCTTTGCTTGTGAAAGCAGTTGCAGTCATGAGCAGACAGGAAAGCATAACTTCACAAACAAGGGTCAATAGACTATTTTGTTTTGCTTTGGTAAAGGCCTTAGAATATCTTCAATCGTATGATTAAACATTGCACAGCTTTAGGGTTTTGGGTTTTTTGATTGTAGAAAAGTGCATAAATGAAAGGATAATGGATGGATTGCAGCACGATACCATGGATACTATCTTCCTTAAACAGGTATTTCATCTACTAAGTGGAAACCTTTCCCGTTATAAATCCAGCTGTAGATAGCCAGGTACTGAAAAAACATCACAGCCTTGGTGAGGTGCAGGACAGGCAGATGTGCTTTGGCTACTGCTCCTGACAGTGCTCAAGGCAACCAACCATTCTCTGGGAACTGTCCCTGCCCCAGTGCCAGGTGAGCAGAGCCTGGTGCTGTGGGGCTCCCTCATGCTGCTCCCCAGGACTCAGTGTGCAGGTAACTCTACCCTACCATGCTGCCTCATTTGCAATTAATGCAAGTGAGAGTCTGAAGCACAATTTGAGTATCTAGCAGATATTTACCCCACCCCACACATACTGATGCAGAGCTACAAGGAAGGGGTTAGATCACCTAAAAAACCAAAAAGATGACCAAGTTTTGTAAAGCATATAGCAATGTTTGAATCTGGCCTCATCTTTCATGGGGTTCAGAGCAAACATCTTTCTACTGATGTTCTAACATCACTCCCATCAACATATCTTACAGTCATCTTTGCACATTTTCCTTAAAGAAACTTAGGGCCAGTAAAAGGCCCACAAAGAAACCATTTGCTTGAATTAATGTGACAAATACTTGCCAATTGCCAAAATAAAAATCAGGTTAGATGGAGAAATATGAAGTTGCCATTTCATACCAAGAAACGGAAGTTTCTAAACGAAATGTTCATCAGCGCTGATCCAGGGCAGCAAGCTGTGATAAGAAATGATGTTTGGTAAAAGGCTGGAGGTAAATATTAATCATAAATTAGGAATTTTAGTGAGATCTCTGGCCATAATTAAAAAAACTGGGAAGAAGTCCTTGCCAAAATACACATCACTTCCAGGCAGGTATTTCTGAGTATGGTGACTCCACCCCATCACAGTGAGGTTTATGAGCTCTCTCATATTAATATACACACACATCCAATTCACTGTATAGCTATTTATAGATCACCAATCTTATGAGACACATCGAATTGTGTTCTCATGCTTACACAAAGAACATTTCTACACCAACCAATCAATCTTATGACTGAACAAAGGAGGCACAATCTCACAAATCAGGTGCCCCAACAGTAACTTAGGGCAGCTCTTGTTGGGTGGCCCAGGAGTGCTGCCCAGCAAAGGAGACTCCCTTAAGTCTTGAGGCTGACTCCTGAGAGGTTGACTCTTTTGTTGACTGTTGCTCATCATCAGGTAAGACTAATCATTCATGGTATTGTACCTTGCCTACATAGGAAGTGAGTTTTCCCCAAGTGTAGATCACCTGCATTCTATTCAGGCTTAATTACATTGATTTTGAACCTTACTACAACAATATGAGGTGATCAACTTTGTCCTTAGCCAGCTGTTGTTTAATTGTTTGATAGCTAAAGAATCCATGCTGTATGATGGGGAAGGGGAGGGGAAGAAAATTTAAAGAGTAACTGTAAGAAAGTACTCCCCAAATTCAAAATACAATGTACAAAGTACAGCATGGTACTCTTTCCAACCTATTTACTGAGAGGGCTTTGCAAACATTGAGTTTGTTGTTCTGCCCCACTGTAACTGCACAAAATGACACCATCTGGTATATAAAATATTCACTTAAAAATTCCAATTTGAGAAACCTCTTAAAAATCTTTAATCTCCAATCTCAATTTTCTATCATTCCCAAGAGCACCTATAATAATCACATCAGTGGAATGGTTACTGAAGATTGGTTACTTATCATTAGCCTTAATGCCACATTTGTTAAACACAGTAAATTTGCTTTTTATATTGTAGTTGTTTTTCTTCAATAAAGTTTTGCCTTACACAGTTTATACAATTCCAGAAGTAAAATTCCTTCATGTACAGGGCAGTGCAACCCAATTGACACTTGAATTTTTACTGTATTAAGAAGTCATGGGAGCTTATAAAGACACTTAAAAGCCACATCTTTCAGCAGACTAGGGAATATTCAATTTCAAACTCAAGCTCTTGGCAAGAATGAAAAAAAAAATAGCATTAGTTTATTTGGGTATTTCAGGCTTGCCTACAGGAACTTTTTAGACTGCCAAGGAAAAAAAATCCTGCCACCTGCATTCTTAAGAAGATCATGGTGATACAAAGATTACACTTCTAAGGGTATAGCATATAGAAGTGGAAAAATAGAGGATTCCCCTTCTTATGCAAATAAAGCTTTCCAAATATTCAACCAGGACTTTAGTCATACCCTAAAGAAACTGATATTGGAAGATATTACAGGCAGCCTGAAATCTGCTGGGTCACCTCCAGCCCTCAATTCCAGAAGAGAACAAGGCCAGAGTATCTGACTAGCAAGTCAGTGAAACACCTCACTGCTCTGCAAGGACAGTTCCCTACAACTTTGAAGTTTTGCAAAATGCCAGCTTCATACGTGATTTAAACAAAGTAGAAATAAAAGCAGGACACCAGGAAAAACCTGTCTGACCAATATTCAGTCTGAGACAGGTACTATAATCAGAAACAGATTATGAACATACCTGTTATGTCATGAAGTAATCACAACCTTAATGTAGGTTAAACAGCAGTTTCTGGATTTACTTAAGATCCCAGAATAGAAGCATATGGAAAAGCAAAGTGATTTAAAGTTTCTGACAAAGTTAAAAATATTACAAATTTTTAGCTTTTTATTGAAAATTAAATATATTAGCAAAAGCAAGATTTAAGAAATATTTTACAAATGATTTACATACAAGAAAGCCAGTATCAGACATATTCACAAATATGCAAACCTTTAATTACAAAAAGTACCTATTGGCAGCATGATGCTAACCTCGCCACTGCAGTGTGCTCTACTATTTATATGAATAAGGCATAGAACTCACATTTGCACCAACTCAAAAAGTTCAAATAAAACTTTAAGCTTTTGACTCCTGGATGCACAATCCCCGATAGACACACGCACGCGCACACTTGACACTTCTTCTTCTAAGCTCTACAAACTAAGTGTGTGCTCTGGAAGAACTGCCTGAAAAGCCCAGTAGAAATGTCACTGGTACTAGCATTTAGATTTCAGTTTCCTCTTTAAAATGTACAGGCCTAGGTATGTAAACCATATTCACAGTTTAAGTATTTTTAGACAGAAGTACCTATTTTTCTGCATTTGTTCCTTAAAGTTGGCTCTCAGTTCAGCATACAGTTCATGTCACCTGTTTTGTGATGCATACATTTACAAGATAACTTAGAAAAAATCTGTGCCATATTCATGGTCAAGTTAGTTAAACAAGAGTAGTAATATCCAACTGTGACATTCAATACTATATTTCAAATATTTGTGCAAACAGCAAAAAAACAGTTGTTTGAGGCAAACATTTGCAAAACCTTTATTACCTCCTCAATGTTGTAAACTTGGACTGTCAGCCTTAAGTCCTGCACTTGCACAGCTTAGAAAAGTCAATTCCTAAAATGATCAAGTCTCAAAAAGGTTCTTTTCTACATAGTGCAAATTTTAATGTAGATAACGTGAAAAACGTATCTAGCTGGATTGATTTTGTGCAATAGTCAGTGGTCTTCTCTCATAGTTGAAGAAAGTGTGCATCCAATGAACCATGGGGTTCAGGAAGCCAGGAAGGTGGAGAGAAAAAACAGCTCCATTACACTTCTCAAACCAGTGCTAGATGTACAAAGGCAGCAAAAATTCCAGCTGCTACTACAACCAGAACAGAGTAACTTTTCAGGAAGACCCAGGCGGTTAGTCACTTGGACTGGTCTCTAGAAAAATAGGTGAGGATATGCTGGATTTTTATCAGACGGTCTTTTAAAGACATCATGGAGAGAACTGACAGCTGGTATCTGGGGTCTACTGGGAGAACAGCTAGAAGCCACCAACACCAAGCAGGACCATTGGGCATTGCCTAGAAATAAAACATAAGCTGGTTACCAATAACCAATGCCATATAGTTGACTACCATAAAGATATCAAAAGACAAAGTCATCAATGACCAAGACTACTTTAAAGTTTGATACTAACTAGAGAATTCCAGATCAATGAGATTAAAAGAGTGCTGAAAGGATTTCTTCTCTTAAACTGAGAAGTCAAGCAAAGTACACTTAAACTAAGCTTTAGAAAGCAATTATTTTTAAGACAACACAGGAAGTTCATAGATTCCTGGGAAAAGATGGCTAAGTACAGGACAGTCACCCAATGACAAATCTCTCTGATAAAAATTTAATCTAACACTTGTCATACTATTCTTAAGGCTTGACTATTCTTGAAGCCTAATGTTTTCACTGTAATTACCTTTATTTGATGGACTTCTCTGTCACCTCCCAGTTCCACTCCCTTTCTCACTACCTTCTAAACAGAGCAGGACTACTTAGTTTCTTCTAAGCAGTTAAAACTGTGACTTTTTCCTGTAGTTTAATTACCAACAGCAACCATTAGATGTCAGGCCTTGAACTGGACTTAGTTCTCCTCAGTAGAGGTCCTACCACTGCAGAAACTATTACGTATATCAAATGATCTGCAAAATTGTTACTGGTAGTGGTACACCCCCAGATAACATTTCCTCACCTGCAGCCACTACCACAGAGCTGATACATTTGTGTCCTATTCTAAATCTCAGGTACACATCCATAGTATTGCTATCCTGCTAATTATTCTGGTTTTGCACACGTATTCCTCTTTCCTAGTATGCTGTTTTAAATCTGTTTTTTTAAATTGTCCTAAAAATCCCTGCTGACCTCATGCACTGGCCTCTACAACATCTACAGTCCCCTGCAGACAGGTTACTGAGGCGAGACCCCACAGAAGAGGGTGGCCAAAGCCCTGTACACTTTCAACCATCTAACAATACGGCAAAAGTCCCAAAACCCTGTCATGTTAAATCATTTCTTATCATTACAGTCCTCTAATGGTGTCCAAGTTACCTAAACCTAAGGTTTAGGTACAGGACCTCATCACTAACAAAGGGGAAAGCCCTTAAGACCTCATCCCTTGGAGGCACGGGTACACAGGTATGTACAGAGACGCTGGTATTGGCGGGGTACCTGCTCAGTGTGTGGGACTGCAACCACAGCACCTCCCTGAGGGCCCCGCAGCAGACACCACAGAGCAGTGCCAGAACAACCCTCTGCACAAGCTAGGCAAAACCCTAAACTTTTGGAATGACAACTCACCTGTGACTTCACCGGGGCCTAAACAGTTGGACACTTTAAGGCCATTACTACCAAAAGGAAATGCTACCTCTGATAGCTTTTAAGTTGGTTTGTCATGTTCAAGTTTTAAGTTACAAAAAATTAGCCTGTGGCATACCACCCAGTAAAATTGTGCCTTTGATAACTCTTAGACATGATCATAAAATTTTTGATAAGGCACACCAATAGCTAGAAAGATGAGGCTTGTCAAGTTTAGTGAAGAATTTCATTCTCCTTGTACTGTGTTTGCTGTCCCTTCTGCAAAGGATCCTGCAGAGGGATAATAAATATGGCTTTGATATTCTGAAAACAGAAAGGGGGAACTGTGATGGTGAAGAGCTGGACTGTGAGCCTCACAGACTCCTGACTTTAACCAGGTAAGCCTAGAGAGGGCACTGAGAGGAGGGATCTGGCTACAGAGCGTGTGCCAGACAATCCCTGATGAGAATGTAAGCAGGCAGCTGTTGGCCACTGAGCAGGGTGGTAAACAAACCTGAGCCAATCAGGTTCAACGTGGAGTGTTCTGAATAAGCTGGGTAAGAGCTGTGCACGCCATTAAAGCTCCCTTTGGCACATGAACTTCCATGTTGTGCTGTCTCTCCATCTCCACTGAACACAACAGGTTAATATAGTTTCATAGGAGTGTGCAGCAGATGGGTGAGGGACAAACTCCCCTAAGATCCCAATTAACATCAAACTCCGCTTTGGAAAGCAAATCTTACATATTTTTAAATGTTATTTTTCTACAGCCTCCACTCCCTCAGGATCTCACCTTCATTAATTGTTTATAATAACTATCAAGATAGATTGCTGCAGCTAGTTTCTTAAGAAACATGTGTCAAATGCTAGCAGCTGCAGCAGTTTATGGCATTAGCTCAGAAAGGAGGAACATGTTATTTGTTATTACCTCTCACAAAAGGTATCTGCCTGCACATGGCAGATTCAGTTTCTTTACTTTCACAGTGAGAAAAGAGAGAGCTTTTTCACTTTGAATTCTAACAACTTTCACATACTAACAGTTTAACTGTTACTGGAACTTAAAGTGTTTTCAGTTTACTGGTTTTATTTCCACATCAGCATATCATCCATTCCTGGAGAAACTGCTGACCAGCAACAGAATTGCTTTTTGTTGCTCATTGTAAGAAAAACAAGGTCCAAGCCTTATTGTCTTTGAAGCTGGAGAAAAAAGTTTTTCTTTAATACTTAGCATATACTTAGCATACTTTATTACTTACTTTATTTTTAGAAATAAGCATCTAATAATGAATATTAAATGGTGTCCCACCTGTATATTTTCCTCCCTGTCAGGCATTGGTCCAAAGTGCTGAAGAATTTGAGTGCGAAATTTGTTTCTTAAGTTTTGGAACCAACTGCAGGCCTGATTGTACACGAAATTGTGAAGCTCTCTCAATTTCTTTAGTTCTTCATCAGCAACCTGTAGGAGAAAAGTTATGAAAGTATGATTAGTGATATAGAAACAATTAAGGGCTTTAAGCTAAAATCAAAAACCACTCAATTTCAACTATGTTTAGATACACTTCTGGTGTTCTTCATAACCTTGACTACTATTGACTAAATGGAAAAGAAGTATTGTGATATTTTTTAAAGTTACAGCTTCAAACTATTGTTGAAACAAAAACTATGGTTTTCTTATTTGTTTTACAGTAATAAAAAAATTAAGCTAGTTTCTAATGATGCAAAAATTTGAAAGAAAGCTTTCAAGAACAAATCAAGCAAAAATCTTAATATATTAATACTAGTAAATATTTAGACATCATTCTGGATACCTTAACATCTTCCAAATATTCAATGTCTGCAGTGCAATAACCATCTTTCATCCCTCTCCGTAAAACTCTAAATCTTTTTCCACCAATTGTATCAACAACAGACCGTCCATCAGGCAGAAAATGAACGTTCCTAATTTGCAGCATGCAACCATAATCTGCAAAACTAAAGAGAGACCTTGTCAGTAATGCAATTACACACTTGTGAAAAGATGCTTTTTGTAATTAAAATGACAAAAGAGATGGAAGCTTAGAATCATGTTGTAAACCTACCCATTTTGAGAATCACTTATGCACATCCCAAACTGTTTCGTTCCAGTTTCCATACTCCTGCGAATCATGAGTCGGTATCTTGGCTCAAATACATGTAGGGGACAAGGCACAGTAGGATATGCCATAGTGCAAACAAACATTGGAACATTCTTGGTCAAGCTTCAAGAGAACATAAAAAGAAATATACACCTTCAAAATCTGAACATAGAGCTATGCCAAGACAATACATTTTTTCCAGTATGTCTGCTATGTTTGAGGTCATAAAGTATTCTTTTCAAAGTCAAAATATGTTGTAGAAACTTTCGTGAATGATAAACCCACATGCCAGTAACAGTGGCTGAATACCTGTGTACTGATTTGCATACATTCTGGACAGTAAGACTCAGTGTTATCTAGGTATTGAGTACCTAGTCAGTGAATGGAGGGCTCTGTTTTGGGCTGGAGGTGTCAGCTACTTTTTCATTTTTGCTTTAGTGTGAGCTATAAAAGCAATTAAGCCCTCAAAGACACAGTTTTCCTGTAAGTAAAAAGATGTACTAGTAACTGCATGGTAGCTAGGTCACTATTTAGATTATTTTATAGGAGGGACTCCAGATCACAAGATGCAACCCAGTGTATAATTTGCTCCTTGCAATATGCCTCAGGCAGCGAAACTGAAAAACAAAGTATTTTTAAATCCTATTTTATCAAGTATGTATAGTTGATAGTAAGTACAATCAAGTTATCATTAAAACATTACTGGGTATTTAATTTTAATGTCTTTCAGAATATAAAATGTAAATCTACTGGATGGATTCTGTTAAGTAATTTGCATGAGCTGTTGTGTTAAATAGCTTTCCAGCATTCACATCTACAGTACATGATGCTGTATGTATATTTGAAGAACTCACTGTGAGGTAAACATGTTTATGTTAACTAAAAATTAACTATGTTTATGTTAACTAAAAATCTTGAACATTTCTTTAATTACATCTATCTGTGTAAGATTAATATCTATCATGAATTGCTTTGCAAGAAATTCAAGTCTCTGAGACTCTGCAGTCAATTGAAAACAATTTCACTAACAGCAGCAAAGCTGAAACCAAAGCTCCCTGACAGCGCAGGCTGAAAGAGGAATGGAAGGGGAAACACGTTTCACAGAATCATAGAACAGCCTAAGTTGGAAGGGACCTTAGAGATCACCTACTTCCAACCCCTCTGCCGTGGGCAGGGACACCTTCCACTACATCAGGATACTCAGAGCTTCGTCCAACCTGGCCTGACCAACCTAGTGACCTTCTATGATGGAGTTACAAGGGAAGGGCTACAGATGTCATTTTATCTGTAATTCTGTAAAAAGTTTCCCCCTCAATGTCCTCTCCAAACTGCAGAGAGATGAATTTGATGGGTGGGCTGTTAAATGATAATTAGAGTTGGAGGTTGCACCCAGAGGGTAGAGGCCAATGGGTCAGAGTCCCAGTGACCAGCAGTGTCCCTCAGGGGTCCATATTGGCACCAGCACTGTTTAATGTCTTCATCAATGACATAGACGAAGGGACCCACTGCACCCTCAGCAAATTTGCTCATGACTCCAAGCTGAGTGCTGTGGTTGACACAACTGAACTATGGGATGATATCCAGAGGGACCTGGACAAGCTTCATACTCCTTGAGCCCATAATATACCACAATTAAAGACTATACAAATAATAAAACATTTCTATAAAAAGGATTTCCATACTAATTTCTCAAGTTTTTCAAGACAAGAAGCTTACTTGGAGTGTTCTGCAGTTTCTTCAGCATGAATTCTTTTTCTCTCAAATAATTCATCAGATAAGTATTTCATTATTAATTCTTCCAGCAGTTCTGTGATACTGTATTTTCTGCTTGCAAGGTACTGTAAACAATTTAAAAAAAAAATCTTTTCATGTATCTTAACAAAAGGCTTGAGAAAATGCAGCTTTTTTAATAAAAATATCATCTATGAAATGTGACAAAACTCATGAAAACTTACAGCTCTCAAGTTTTTATACTTCATTAATTAAAACCTAACTATACTCTAATATTTGAAAATTAGATTCTCTGTGTAAGTTCTTAGTGTCTGACAATTTAAATGTCTAACTCAGTTTGTATCTCTATGCTTACCACAGACAGAATTGATTTCCGAGGATATACAGCAATACCAATAAGAAAAGTGCAGAGAAATCACAGAGAAGTTTAACTGAATAGATATCAAAGTTTACAAATATGTAGGATTGAATTACACCACTTAAGCAAACAGTCACAGAGACATAAAAACTTTAAGACCCTGAGATCCTTTTCCATTCTAGCAGTAATCCACAGCCCAAGCAAATCTAAGTTGTTGGGTTCAAGTGAAACAGCCTTTAAAATTATACAGTATTTATATTTGTGAGCTTTACTGAGAAACAATACCTCTTTCAAGCTCTCCTTACAGAGTGGACACTGTGGAGCATGATCTAAACACCGTTCCAAACAACCTTTGCAAAAAGTATGTCCACAAGGGGTTGTTACTGGCTCAAAGAATAGCCTGAAACAAAATTACCACAAGTTAGATGTCACGGCCAGTGTGCATTTTTCTAAAATTGTCAATGATTAATCTCTTGTATTTTTAAGACTAGTTATACTCTAACAAAGTAAAGAAACAATTAGTCCCAAGTCTCCTTATTCTACGTTTTCCTCTATACTGCAGTTTGTTTCCATTTACTGCAACACTCACTGTTTTGTTTTCTGATGAAGTTGGACACATTCCAGAACTCTAGGTAACTAAATCTTTAGCCCAATATACAAAGATTTTGGTCTCCCTACATAGAGATTCAGAATACACAAAATTATGTGATTCTTGGAGAAACTGGGTTGTTTTAACAGCAGTATTACATATTAACAGCATAGCTATGAATAGTTTAGTATACACCATATGTTTTATGGTATTTATTCTGAAAATCAAGATTATTCAGTAAGAGTTTTCAAACACATCAGCTACATTTAAGTGGACTAACATTCTGAAGCATCTACATCTCCCAGACAAATACAAGGTTCACAATACAAGGCTATGCTTCTAAACATTAACCTTCCCAAAATAAGTTTTATTGACTGAAGAACCCCTAACATTTAACCACAAAAGATCCTGTCCTTTGATGGTGACCAGCTAACACTGCCAAGTTTAACTAAAAGGGCAGCTTGATTAAAATAGTCCTACAGTATATAGCATTGTAGCAAGTGACATTTAAATACAATTTAAGTGCAGGGATAGCGAAAAGCTGCCAATTATTGACTGATATCAGAACTCATAACAATTTACAAGTACCTCAGTTTGTACATGTAACAGATATGCAGCCAAGCATCTGTAACTAATATTGAATCAGGGACAAAATCTTACCTCATACATAGAGAGCACTCAAAATCTGATACATCAATCAAATCTCCTGGGATTGCTCCAAAAGCCAGTGTCATGTCCCTTTTTGTACTTTCTAAGGAAAAAGAGGACAAGATGCTTCAAACAAAGGCATGAGGCAGTAAGTACTTTAAATTTCACAGTAAGTGCAGTAAGTGACTGTTTACCTCCTTGCTTTTTGTGTTTGTTTCTTCCATCTTCACATACAACTGTATCCTGTTCTGAAAAGGAAAGCTTTCTTTTTAACAAAGCACCTTTTCCTTGGCCAGAGAGAAGGGGTTCAGAAGACACTCTCTTTAAGCCATCTTCCTTGGCAAGGTCTTTTGTTGAGTTAAGAGCATGGGCAGACTGTGCACGATTTAAGCCTCCACTCACAGGCTCCAGTACATCTGATCCTCCTAAACTCTGTAACAATAAGATGAACCAAACTATATTCTAAGAGTGACACTAATCTAAGTATGTGAGACGTGATTGTGCAAAGATATATAAGCAAAACTGGTATTCACAGTTAGTGGGTACCTATTAGTTAACTAGAAAAATTTCTAAGTCAACACAGTATTCAAATTTGCTTAGCATTAACAATTCAAAAATCTTCACCCACTTCAAACAAAACAAAAATTGTATTTCATCTGCTTAAAAAATATAGAAAAATTGTATTTCTCTTTTTTGAAGTCCCCAATATCAAACTTCAGTACCTTCTAATACTGTATTTATTACTCATTCTAGTGAAGTAGAATGAGGAGTTGTAACACTACAAATGAAAATAAATTACTTCTAAACCCTGCTTCTTTTCCTCCAATTTAGCCAATTACACAAAAATAGTATTTACACTGGAAAGTGTGACAAATCAGGGTATCAGTACATCTGATGTATATAGATCAGTCAAAGACAGAAATTACTGTAGAGGTTTTGTTACCTGTGAAGGACAAAGCTGTAAGTTGCAGTAAGATGCAGTCACCTCAGAACCAAGTATAAAAGGTTTATTTCTGATATGGGCTGAATTCCAAGCAGATTCCTTCAGACTCTCACCTAACTTCTCTGGTGACAAAACATCACACAATATCTAGAAAAACCAGCTCAATGTTAATAACAATGAAAAAGAATCCAGACATACCTTTGTTATAAATTTACGTATCAAAAACTAAGAAGGTAATCTGCATGAAGTTTTTCTCACGAACAGATCTTTATTCAAGCAGTAACTGGCAGAGTTGAAAACAAACAGAAACCTACACAGCTACATTGCTAGAAAAGAAATTTATCTAGAAATCTTTTCTACTACAAGTCAAACATAATTAGACATTATCAATTCATTATTATGCAGCTTTTCAATATAAATTTTTATTATCACAGAAAAAACTCTTGTGCTCCAGACACAGAGGGTTTCGACTTGGAAAATGTCATTTGTTGCCTGCTTTCCAGTTTTCTACATATTCACTTAGTAACTTCCAATGCATATGTACTTTTCAAGATGTATGTAAAACGTGTACATTGGGACTAAGTCTTGGATGTAGTATGATTTAAGAAATATCTTAAAAGGAATCTGCCTGAACATTTCCTGTATGTAATGAAGATATTAGATGCACAAAGTCTATCATAATGAGAGTTTCATAAAGGAGTCAAATCAGAGATGAGAATCCAGTATCATAAATAAAATTACCTTTTCTACTTTTAGCTTGGCTGGAAGAAAGTCCTCATCAAGGGCTAAGCACTGTAGAAATAGTTGTAAGGCATCTCCTACAAAGCCAGAGTCTTGAAGAACTTTTCCTTTCTGAAAGTAGACCTGAGAAACAGATACCGCAAAGACATTTGTAGAGAACAGGGAGAACTGCAATATTGATCTTACAGGCATTGCAACAATGTTAGAATTAGAACCTGTCATGACAGAAAGAATGCAGCTGTAACAGAATTGAACTGTGCACAGTGTGTGATCCATATCCCTTGCCTAACTCACATCCATTACAGTGTTTGAAAAGAGTCATGGGATAGGATGGTGTGAGTCTTCTTCCAGTTAACTTGTTTTGTCTTACATAAAGGGTTAAAAACCTCACTAGTGCTGAATTTCTAACCCTTAATTTCCATCTTCTGTGAGCCTTTGGAGAGGAAGAAGAAGGACAGGAGATGCAAATTATTACATAACCTCACACAACAGCTTACAGAATGTTTTTTGCCCTCTCTTTCATTAAAAGCCTGATGGTTCCACCTTTCAGAACGGTGAATGTAAATAAAACAATCCACACAACTGTTCACCTCTTACATACATCTCAACCTATATTCTTAAAACAAAACAATGCACTCAGAATTAATTGCTTTTTCCAACTATATTTTATGCTTGAACACTAGGCACCAGCTAGGGGAAAAAGAAAAAATCTGTGTATTGTTTTCCTTGAAAGAAAAAAACAGGGAGGAAAGACTACCGGATTTTGTGGAGCCTACTCAAATGTAGATGACATTGGAACTAAGAACTTATCTCAGCTTTTAAAAGTTGCACTGACAGTAATAGAAAAAGTTAGATAAAACCAACAGGTATAAAAAAAAGTTAAGACAATATATCTATTTGTATATAGGAATTTGGATAATGGACCAGAAACTAAACTTAAAAACAAACGAACAAACCAAACAAAAACCCCTCAACAAAACAAAACAATCAAAAACTACTCTACCAAAGCCCAGAACGCAGCTTCTACAGGATGACTGACAGTATGAACAATAACATCTGTTCAACAAGACTGTCAGATGAGGACACATATCCTCTTTGATTGAGTTGGGCACTTTGCTTTTAGATGAATTCTGAAGAAGGGAAGTTTGCTAGTCCTCCTCTTACAGACAGTTTATTTTCCTACAGAGGTTAAGGATTGTTACAGAGGTTAAGGAATCCACCCATCTAACCAAGCTCACTTAAGTGAAGTGACGCTTCTTTCCAAACATACAGAAAAAAGTAGACAGTACTGTCACCACTGAGAAGTGAAAAGCAGGAGGCTGCATGAATTTGCAGTAGCCAAGGAATTGCTGAACACAGGAGAAGACAACACAGCTGCAGTTACCTCCCCTTGTGGGACAAGATCATGCTGCTGTTTAGACAGTGCAACAACATGCATTCTGAAGACCACAGACTCCACAGCTGCCCGTATCACTTGCAAAGCTCAGTTCCCACTGAGTTTATTTAGGCTTTGTGAAGATAAACTTTTCAAGCTAAAACAGCAAAGTGTCCCTCTGTTAACAAAAATTAACAACTAAACAAAACAAGCCCCAAAGCCCAGCTGTTACAGGTTACATCACCATGAACTATTCCAACTCAGTGTATTAGCCAACCAGCCCTAACCTGCCCTACTCATCAGGAGCCTGTCCCATACAAGTTAACTATTTTAAAGATGACGTTTAGCATTTTGCATGTCTTAAGAGACAACATTTAAAGCAGCTGGCTTAGGTTTTTAAATCAATGCAATTACAATCTGGAAGTTAATAATTTTACAAACACAACATTGAAAAACGATGAGTTTATACCAGCTTACCTCTGGCCAATTTGGCATTTTGGAAATAACAAAATTTAGATCTTCTATGGCTGTTTTATATTCTTGGAGGCCAACATATGACTCAGCTCTGTAAATTCTTAGCATCAAGTCACTGGAATCTGCAGACAGAAATTAGGTAAAATCTTTTAAAAATCAGAATTTTGTAATTTTTAATTAAATTTGCTTTCATAGTGATATGTCATAATTACAATTTCTTGTACAATACTTCCAAAATTAGTGGAGTACCTTCTCCCTCACTCCCTAGTGTTTGGCTAATAAAAGTGGCAGTAATTCCCAGTTCATGTCTTGTAAGCTAAGGAAGAAATTTTGGATCTTGACGAATCTTGCAGCATCAAGAAAATTTATTTTCAAATATTGAACAGAGAGGCTCACAAAGCACTGCTCAGTACTGCTGGGACAACAAAAATTGAGGACTAAGTAAACTTTATCTTCACAATATATCCAATCAAAACCACAGAAACCTGGGAATTCACCACACTTGTATTAAAAGCTTAAGTATTACAAAGTTTGCTTTCAAATACCCAAGTTTTTCTGCAGACAGCAATTTGTTTTTATAGTGCCTGACCCCTTCTGACTATGGCTGGAGATGACACTTTCACAGTGGCATCTGTCTGGGAGGTACCAGAACCAGGCCTTATCACTATGTGATAAAACAGCCAATTCCAGAAAGCCTTTAGCACCAGCTGGCAGCCCTGTTGAAAGCAGCTGTAGTAGTTGAACTTCTAGAGTGGGAAAAAAGCAGAATGTGTCAAGTAAGGACAAGTTCCCATGTCCAGTTTATAGATTTTGCACTTTCAGTACAGCAACCTCTAAATGGGAAGGACAACAATCTCCTTGCCACTAATACTACGGTTTTGTAACACAACTAATTGCAGTTGCTGCTTGGAAAAAAGGCCAGAACACTGTTTTGATCTTAATAGTTTTTTAAAATAGACTTGGTTTTCATTGAATGAGATAAACTAGTCAAAGGTTGGTCTACTGGAAACAACACTAAAATAAAATAGTTCATTTAGTTTGTTTCAAAAAAGGCTTTCTTGGAGGCTATCATTTCAATTTAATATTCTTAGTTTGTTCTAGATGCCCAGTGTAAGTTCTCATAAATTTCCAACATTAGCCTGTTGTACAGTTAGAAGGCATCCCGGCCAACGTTCCCATAGACTGCAACACACTGCTTTGTATTTAGATTCACAATGCTACATGTGAAAAGATCTTAAGGTAAAAGTAAGGGTTAAGAAAATCAGAGAAGAATTCATTTAGCTGAAACTAGAGTGTCTTCCTGATTAGTCTTTCTTTTGAGCTGATCCTTCTCCCTCAAACATGAATACTGCTAAATGTGGTTTGTTTCATTTTCTCATTTGACATAATAAAATGGTTGTTTTAACCGAAGTCTGGGAAACTCTCTTTGTCTGAGTAAAGCACTAATTCTGTGAGCAGAACAACTCTGATTTCCTGTGGCTGCGCTTTGTGACTGCTATAGCCTAGCAAGGTGAGAGCTCAGATTAAACTCTTCAGACAGCTTTTCGTGTTGTATTTGACTCTTCGGTGTCCAACAGAGCTGGTAGCAAATCACACTCCTTTGTTCAGAGGCAACAGTAAGTGCAGGTCTTTGTTCTCCGATAAGCTGCCTATTTGCACGCACAGAATCAGAGGAAGCTCATCTGTTTCAGACTTTCAAGTGCAGAACATGACCTGAAGAACTCCGAGCCTTTTTTCCTAGAGGGAAAATGAGGGCTAGTTCAAAGATAAAAATGTGAGTTCAAGTCTACAGCGGGTGAGCACTTTACCCACTTTTTTTTTCCAAGAGAAAAGCATGATTCTAACTGAACCCAACTCTGCTGCTGAACATACGAACAGTCATTGAATGATCAATAGATACGACAAACTGGCTCTGAATGTTCATTCAGAAGAACAAAGGTAGATGATTACTAGTAGTGTTCCTCAAGGCTTAGTATTGGGGCCAGTCCTTTAAATATCTTCATCCACGATCTAGACAAGGGGATCAAGTGTACCAAAAGTTCACAAATGACACAGATGGGAGGGAGTGCTGACCTGCTGGAGGCAGGGTAGCATACCTCCAAAGCCATTGGTATGAGGTTCAGCAAGGCCAAGTGCCACGTCCTGCACTCTGGTCACAACAAACCCCTGCTGTGCTACAGGCTGGGGTAAAAGTGGCTGGAAAGCTGCTCAGTGGCAAAAGCCCTGGGAATGCTGTTTGACAGCAGCTGAATATGAACCAGTGTGTGCTCAGGTAGCCAAGAAAGCCAAAGACATCCTGGCCTGTATAAGGATTAGTGAGAGCAGCAGGACCAGGACAGTGATTGTTCCCCTGTGCTCAGCACTGGTGAGGACATGCCTTGAATCCTGTGTCCAGTTCTGGGCTCCTCACTACAAGAAGGACATGGAGGTGCTGGAGTGAGTCCAGGGAAAGGCAGTGGAGCTGGTGAAGGTTCTGGAGCACAAGCTGATGAAAAAAGGTTGAGTTTAGCCTGGAGAAAAGCAGGCTCAGGTGGGACCCTATCACTCTTTACAATTACCTGAAAAGAGGCTGTAGACAGTTGTGGGGGGTTGGCTTTCTTTTCTCCCAAGTCACAAGCAACATAATGAGAGGAAATAGTGTCAAGGGAGGTTTAGTATGGGTACAGGGAATGGTTTTTCACTGAAAGGGCTGTGGAGCATGGGAACCGACTGCCCACGGCAGTGATGGAGACACCATCCCTGGTGGGACTTAAAAGATATGTAGATTTGGCACTTAGGGACATGGTCTAGTGATAGACTCAGCACTGCTGGACTAGTGGTTGGACTTAATGATCTGAGAGGTCTTTTCCAACCTAAACAATTTTCTGGTTTTATCTAAATTTATAGATCCATTTTTTTTAGCCACAATTTAATTTCTAGGCTTTGTTACAATGAAAAAACAATTTTGCTATGTTTGAGCAAGTATTTTAATGTTTTTCAACTAAAGAGAGGATGCAAACTGATTTTCAATCTTTGGCCCAAAGACAGCAGAAACATAACTAGTTCTTGAACTTCTCTTGATATTTCAGTGACCAAATATATTGTAAATACAGAAATCACTCACTTCTAGCACCCCAAAGACAAATTATTTTAACAAAAAAATGCACCAAGTATTTGCAGCATAGAGCTGTACCAAGTGTTATTATTACATTAATAGGAAACTATACAAAGGTGTACACAAAAGAACACATTCAATATGCATTCTTGATTTTTATATTACTTCCAAAGCATCTGCTCTTACTGTAAGTATAAGCATACTAATAAATGGACCACCTCTGATCTGATTCTGCATGCTTTTTATATGGTTCTTAATATGCCAAATTCTTCAAAACAGAAGACATGCACATCAAAAACACTGTGCAGAAATACTTTCGGACACAGTATTTTTTAACATGGTACTGCAGGGCCACCCTAATAATCAGAGCTGGAACACACAGCTCTCAAGAAAGAGCCAAAAGAACTGGGCTTATTTAGCAGAAAGTAATTCCTGAAAGCATTGGGAGAGCACAACAGCTTTTCAGAATCCAAAAGTGGGTTACCTAGAAGACTCTACTGAAGTACACAGTAAAAAAACAAAAGAGACAATGGTTATAAACCAAAACAATGGCAGCTCAGACTTAATATAAGGAAAAGATTTTCCACTATGAGGATAATTAACCTTTGAGCAGGTCACCCAGAGAGGCTGTGGAATTGTCAGCCTGTAGATTTTCATGATCCAGCTGTACAAAACCTTAAGCAAACTGCTCTGATCACAGTATTTGTTCTGCTTAAACAGGAGACTGATTGCTCAACAGATCTCCTGATGTCCACTCCAGAAGGAATAAGTGAGATTCAGACCAAATTCAACCCTTTCGTGGTGTGTTTCAGGACACTTGATTAAGGCCAAGCTGTGCTTGTATTTTAATTCAAGACATCTCCTTTAACTAAGCTACTTCATTTCAACTCCTGCAAGGAACATACTAACTATATGAATGCTACCATTCCTTACAGTTTTTTAAAGTCACTTTTGCACAATAGCAAATATGACTCTTTCCAATGTTTCAGAAACAGAAGAGAGTTATGAAAATATGCCATTTGAGCACAGGTTTAGCATCAATGACTTATTTAGGACATCAGACTTATGTTTATCACAACTTTTTAACTATGTGCATTAAAAAGAAACAGATGAAGCAGCAGTAAAGAAGCGCTGAAACAGAACATGAATGACTTTAAACCTTAATACATTTCTTATGCTACATATTTTCCATCTCTAAGGGTTCTCAAAATTCATGGTCTGAAGGAAGATGGAAAGTATAGCAGCAGCTATTAATTTATCTATTGGCCTGGAATAATCTTCAAGTTGTAGTTGTGAATCCACAGTTCTAAATTCACATTTAATGTACGTCTGCACTCTGACTCCCAAATTTTTTCAGTATCTTTTCCAGAATATTGATAATTCTCAGGACTGGAGACACAGGAAAGAACTGTACAATGGACCTTAAACTGAGCTTCTAGCATTTAATTCTAGCACATATACTGAATTTGAATAATAAAATTTTGAATAAGCATCACAACTGGTAAGTATACTCAAATTTTAAACCCATTTTGAAGCCAAAATGGAAGATGCAGATTCACATAAAGAATAATCAAAATTCTTTCCCCATAAATAGTTAAATAATATTCCTAAATCCATAAAAGAAAGATTAACAAAAATGATTAACAAAAACTGTGCAATTATTTTACTCTTTTATTCTTTTAAAGCAGGCTTAAAACATGAAACAGGAGCCCTGTAAACATATGCGATCCGTACTGGATTCAGTTTTACCCTGAAAACTACTGAGATTTCTTTGTAACCTGTAGGAGTCAAAACTGTACTTCAGGAAGAAGTCTGCATCTTACAGTTTCAAGATTTAAAATCCATCCTGCATCCTACACTTTGGAAATACCCTGGCAAATAAAGTAGAATTGATAGTCAAAACTGAACCCCTTAAAATTAGGTTGCCAGAACGCATATAGAATAGATCTTCGACTTAATCCCACCTACATTGAGAACAGTTTATTCTGGAACTAGACCTAATGTATCTCCCCAGAACAGATTGGAAGGATTAGACTTATGCAAGCTTTTGGTTGTTTTTCCTCCACTACAGACAACTGTAAAAACGTAATACACTTCGTTTGTAAAAATATTAATTTCTGAATTACTGAACAGAAAAAAAAATCCTGGTATAATTCATAACAGAACCTCCCATGTCACCAGGTGTTAAAATCCATAGTCAAATTAAAACAAAGGAATCTCTCGCTGGATCCAGGTAGGTGTATCAATCACACAAATATGACTCTCTCTACAAGGAGTAAACTTTGAGTGTATCTGAAGAGTCCATGGAACCAGCCAGACACATATATTGCGAGGGACACAGGACAGCCCAAAAGGTAGCGTGCCCCTACCTCCCCTCTTTGGACCCTCTTCAACACTATATAAAACTCCAACCACACCCACCCATGATGTCACTGCCATTACACAACCTGTCCCCCTCCGTGCCTGTCTGCTTATGCAACTCGGCCCGGCCTGCTGGGAATTGTCTTGGTGACACTTAAGACTGAAAATAGGTCTCTCTCTCAGGAAACAAGGTTAAATACACCAGCGGAATTTCTCTTTGCCCGCGCGCAGCGATTACCCAACACGAAACGAAGCAGAGCCCACAGCCTCTGTAAACAAGTCCAGCAGGAGCGTGCGGGGGGAGACACGAGGGAGCCGGTGCGGGACGCTCCGCACGCCTCCGGAGTCAGCACAAGCAGGTGTACCCCACTACCGGCCTGGGCGCTCTACCAAGCGCCGGGCAGCCGCACTCCCCTCCCCTCCGCTCTCCCAGTGGAGAGCTTCCTCGAATCCCTTCAAACTCGGGAAAACTTCGGACGCTCTACACCGGCCCGTGTCGGTCGCTGACGGTCCCGCACTCGGGGATAAGGGCACATCCACCGACGCCCCCGCACCCGCAGCCCCACCAGCCTGCCGCCCCGGGCTGCCAGCCCGTCCCGATCCCGCCGGGACACGGGCGGCAGCGGCGGAGCCCGCGCGGCTCAGGCGGGCGGCCCGGGCTCAGGAAGGGAGCGCTCCCCACCGCCTTACCTGCTCGCAGAGCCTGGTTGACGGCGCCCAGCGCCTCTCGGAAGCGGCCCTGGGTCAGCAGCTCCTCCAGCCGAGTCCCGGCCCTCGCCCTCTCGCACTCGCCCGGGAACCACTTCTCCGCTAGCCGGTTGAGGACGACGCTGGTGCGCAGCGGGGCCGCGGCCGTGCTGGTGCCCCCCGCAGGCAGCAGCCAGTCCCGGCAGCGGCGGCAGCGGGCCCGCAGCTCCCTGCGGAGGCAGCGGCGGCAATAGGTGTGCCCGCACGGGACGGTCACCGGCTCGCCCAGGAACCTCCCGCAGCCGCAGCAGCGCAGCGGCCCCTCGGCCCCGCGCTCCCGGCCCCGGCCCGGCCCCTGCCGCAGGCGGTAGTTCAGCACCAGGCAGTCCACGAGGGTCCCGAGGCGCTGGGCTCCCCCGAAGGGGCCGAGGCACAGCGACGCCAGGGACGCGCCCACCGCTTCCTTCAGGCGGCTCGCGGGCACCAGTCGCGCCAGCAGCAGCTCCCGCTCTTCGTCCGCCCCCTCGCCGGGGCCCCCGCTGCCGCCCGGCTCCGGCGGCAGCTCCGAGCCCACGGTGGCGGCGGGAGAGGACGCTGCCATCGGCTGCGCGGCTGCGGCGAAGGGGGTGTGGCGCTCCCGCTCCGGACGCCGGGATGGGCTCCGGGCCGGGCGCGGGCGGGAGGCGGGGGGAGGTTACAAAACACCGCTCCACGCGCGCGCCGCCAACGGCGCGGGGTCACGTGGGGGGACGGGGCGGGCCCGTCCGGGAACGCCCGAGCCCAGGGGCGGTGGCGCCCCGGAACCCCCGCGGCCCGCCCGGCACCGGGGAGGGGGGAGCGCCCCGGCCGGGCCGCGGGTGGCTGGCGGGGCGAGAGGGACAGCCCTACGGCTTCACTCCTAGGAGCGGCTGCCGTGGTGAGGGTCGGGCGTTAGCAGGGCTGAGGGGGAGGCAGGGATAGAGGGACGGAGCCGCCGGGGCGGGGAGAGGGCTTGCAGCGGGGGGTCTGTAGCTGCCGTGGTCCCGGAGCCATCACCGGCGGGTGCTCGCCGCCCTCTCCGCGGCTGCCACTCGCACTCGTCTTGGGCCGCTCGGGCTGGCCCCTCTCCCTTCTTTGTTAGTCTTTTAGTGGAGGACACGATAAGATAAAAGTTACAAGGTGAAGGAAAAGCTCTTTGTCCTTAGGGTTTGTTCCCCCCTGTGTCGCCGTGCGTTGCCCGCGCTCGCAGGACGGGCCGGACGCGCCCGCTGCTCCCCGCGGTGTGCCACAGCCGCGGCTCTGCGGAAACACCTGAGCTGCTTCGCCTAAAGTACCCACAGCGGGGAAATGCTCCGGCTGCCCAGGTGTATGCCAGCCTCCAATGAAAGCTTGAAGACTATTGCATAAGTGTTATGTATTTATAATTATTACAGTGCCTTTTTTTAACGTTAGATGGCTGTCATAAATCCAGACGTTTCAGATAAATATAGCAGTACCTTTAAAACCTTCCAGGCAAAGCTTGCACATCAGGAAAATTAATATATGGCCTTACAATGGGAGCAAACTATATTTATCTTCAGCCGTATTCCGTGTATGGCAGGCTGGAAGATGATGCTAAAGGTTGTTAAGAGAGCTGTAGGCAAAGATGGCATGATTGGAAATAACCAGACACATCTGCATTTCCATCCAGGTGTTTTATCTGACCTCAACTATTCTAAGCTTCATCCAGTGGTTTTCAAGTTCCTAAAGTCAAAGAAAAAAGATGTTATAGTAATTGAAGCATGAGGGGACCATGGTCTCTTACAGTAATAAATTAAAAAATTGAGTGAGTTAGGAAGTTACTGTCTAAGGATCAAAGTAAAATAGATAGCTGCAGTGTGAACTTGAGTTGTGGTGGGAAGTTGTGAATTGCTTTGCATTATTATGAATGGTTTTAATGGATTACGGATTCTGGTGTCGATGTGTCAAGCGTGAGTTGTCCCTCACAAAATATTTGACTTGGCCAATTTGGACAAAAGTAAAACTCTGAAAGAAGTACTGTTAAACAGTAGTTTATTTTGCATTTCAGATTAGATTACTCATGGAAATACAAAAAAAAAAAAAAAAATAGGACAAACCCCAAGGGCTTGTGGGATTGGAATTGGGATAGTAAGGCTGTCCTCTGATGGAACAATTTAAAACAGCGTAAATGAAAACATGTTTCCACTACTGCCACTTCCAATGATTCCTATAAAAGTTCATACATTAGTGATTCAAGCAATGATGAATGCAATCAATGCAATCAGCTATTTTACATAATTTCCAGTGTAAAGGCAGAAAATACTCATGTATTTACTGGCATTAGCATCTTGGAGCAGAAGAATTGAGGTTTTTCCTATCATCTTTCTCTTCAAAACTGAAACAGTGAAACAAGGGATTTGAAGTAGGATGGGTGAATAGATGGGTTGGGAGCCTGATATTTTTTATTGCTCTCACCTGTTGTAGAAATATCTGGTATCTGGGAGATTATTTACAAGGAAGCTAGAGAATATATTCACCTCCTCCTTAGTCCCTGGGCATTACTTTTTATCCCTGCTGGAAATGATGCTGGGCCCAGTTAGACTGTGATATTGCCCAGTGTTGGCAGTCTTATATTTTTGAACTACAGTTGATTCTTTGAGCTTTGGTTTTGGTGTATTATTCCACCTTTGGCATATTTAACTAAGCAAGAAAAGAACCCTCAAATTTCAAGTTTTTCACTGTGTTACCATCAGGATGTGATAGTTATGTACGAGAGGAAGAAAAGACATTTTCCAGATTAGATAACACGCAGCTCCACCACCACTCCATTAAAATAGCACACTCAAAAATCCTTCCCCCCCCTCCCCAACTTGTAGGGTCAGATAAATGATATTTTAAAAAACAAAGCCTTGCCATGGCACAGCTCATGTGGGCCATTCTAAGAAAGACTTCAGGGACTGTCCTTTCCCTTCCTGCTGTAGAGCAGCATTGTACTGCTGGTGTTGGGAGTTGGTGGTTCTGATTCAGAAAGGTGCCTGCAAAGCACTGTGCCTTCAGTACAGTGGGGTAGAAGTAATTCCTTTCTTATGCTTTTTAAGGTATTTTGGTTGGGTGTTTTTCCAAGCAATTCCTGTATGAATAATGCGTGCAACCCAATTAGACATGAGATGACAATAAAACAGTGGTTTAAGTTGTATTTGACCCTACTTTAGGTAAATTAGGCACAATGATTCTGATTGAAGATCTTCAGAAATCAACAGCAGTATAAACAAAGTAAAGCAAGACCAACCCAGATTGGGGAACAGGAAATGGACCCAAAAGTGAATACCTACGTGCTGGAAATCTGGAGCCAAGCCCCATTTTTACAGGCTCTAAGCAAATACCCCACAAAAAAGTAGTTAACCCAAAGGATGTGGTTGTATTCTAAAAGAAATAATGGCTTTCTGGCTGTTTCTCCTCTTTTTCTTTGAAGCTAGATGCTAGTTACCCAGCTATTGTAATTTTTTGTAAAGATATGAGTAGCAAAGGCAAAATAAATAATTGGGGAAAGATTAGATTGGGCAAATAAGAGTCATACTTAAGAAAACCTTAATATTTGTGAAAACTATTTGTTCTTCCAAGAAACACTTAAGTATCATTTCTTCTAGGGGAAAAAAAACCCAACAAAAAAGGAAATATCAAGCAATATTGAAAATTCTTGAATGGCTTTTGAAGACCTTACCTGATAATGTTTGAGTTCCTTCAGCCTTGGTTAAGAAATAATGTTCAGAGCTAACTATGATTTGTTTTGTTTTCGGTTTTCATTGTTGTTAAGTAGAATTTTGTGGCTCTAGTGAGATAGTTCTGGCAGAGAGATTTTTAAATGGAAAAATCCTCAGCATCAGTGCAGTAAAACAGACACTAATCCTTGTTTGTGCAACGCAATGGTGGGCAAAAGTTGGTTTTGAATTTATTTTTTTTTCAAGTTAGGAGTGGTCAAAAAGCTGCATTTGCAGCTTGACCTCAAAAGTTAAGTTATGGTGAGCTGAAGAGGGCTGGACTGTCAGGAGTACTGTGGCCAGGAGGACCAGGGCAGGGATTGTCCCCCTGTACCTGGCACTGCTGCCACACCTCGAGTGCTGTGTCCAGTTTTGAGCCCCTTCCTACAAGAAGGACATTGAGGTGCCTGCACAAGACCAGAGTAGGACAATAGAGCTGGTGAAGGTCTGGAACATAAGTCCTACAAGTAGCTGAGGGTACTAGAGTTTGTCCCAGAGAGTAGTCCTTCCAAAAAGAAAAGAATTTTAAATGAACAAGATTTATTTTAGATTCTTTCTTTTGGCAAAGGCAAGAATTCTAGCATTTTTATGAAATGTGTTAAATGCAGTGACTTCTGCTGCACAAAACCAGGTTTTAGCTGTCTAAATAAACTGCTAATTAACAAACAGTCAAATGCTTGTTGGGATTTCCCTTCAGTTCAGCATGAAATCTGAATTCTGCTTCATAGCCTTATGTATGGCAATTGCCAGTGGATAAAGGAAAAGACTGTGGATGTGGTCTGCCTAGACTTTAGTTAAGCCTTTTACACTGTTTCCCACAGGCTTCTCCTGGAGAAACTGCCTGCTCATGTCTTGGACAGGTGCACCGTGTTCCTGGCTGAAAAGCTTTCTGCATGCCAGGCCAGAGAGTGGAGGTGAACCGAGTGACATCCACCTGGCAGCCAGTCCCCAGTGGGGCTCCCCAGGGCTCAGTAGTGGGACAGGTTTGGTTTCATATTTTGATCAATGCTCTGGGGGTAGGGGTCAGTCTCTTCTCCAAGAAACAAGCAATACAATGAGAAAATGGTCTCAAGTTGCCTGAAGGGAGGTATAAATTGGCTATAGGGAAAACTTTCCTTACTGAAAGGGTGGTCAAGCATTGGAACAGGCTGCCCCAAGCAGTGGTGGACTCACCATCTATGGAGGGGTCTAAACCACATTAGATGAGCCAGTTAGGAATACGGTTTAGTGGTAGCCTTAGCAGTGCTGGGTTAACAGCTGGACTTGTTCTCAAAAGTCTTTTCCAACCTAAATGATTCTGTAGTCCTACGTCTTCATTTTTGGTTGAATTACAGTTTTGGAGGTGTCTGCCCACTTTGTCAAGAGAGCCCTGAGGAGCTCACTCCTGCTGGGTGATTTTGCATATGGGGCAGTGCCACCCAGAACCCAGGAGATGCTGGTCCCCCTTCCTCTTTCCCAGTTACCAGAATGCTAGCTTGTCTGTGGTGCTGACAAGTCTCTTCTCACCTCCAAAAACAACTGTTTTATGTCTTAACCAGAGACTTCTTGTCTTCAGTAGATCCAATGACACTTCTGAGATTTGTCTGTATGAGATTTCTTTCACTTTCATGATGATGATGATGGCAGCAATACTTGTCTTAAAAATACAAATGACAAAGGTTAGAGTGTATAAAAGGAAAGAAAGTTTAGAGCAGATTTTAACTAAAGAGATAAAGTCTCATCTAGGGGAGGCTGAGCTGACTAAGTTTCCAAATGTGACAGAACTGACAGCCATGACCGTCAGATGATCTGGGAAGAAAATCTGGGACACTGGCTGAAGATCAGCAAGCACAGTATTGCTTACAAGAACAAAGAAAAAGGTGTTCACCAAGTATACACAATGAAGCTACCTCAATAGTACATTGGGGATGTAGAACACATTTTTGAGTGAAAAACTAATGAGAGACATGAAGCTAACATAAATACCATAACACATAACCCTTGAATTTACTTAACATAGACTAAAGTCAACCTAACTAGGTCTGCTTTTGTTCTTGTAATGGAAATTATATTCTGCAGTCAGTGCTCAGGCTCTCATCTCTTAGGACTCGAGTAAAGCAGATGATATAATGAGCCACGTGGAAAATTTTGACTAAAACAGAGTAAGGTGGAATTGCTAAATAGTTGGCAGGTCCGAAAGATCCTGTTAAAAGCCTATGGAAATGGACCATGAGATAGGAAGAGCTTCCTGTCTGGAACACACTTCAAATGCATTTTCTGAGGATCAGCTTTAGTACTAATTTTAGTTGATATTTTCATCAGTGACCCTGGCACAAAAAGACAGGAAATTGATCTTTTGGTTTGGCAGCAAGTAAGAAAGTGATGTCAATAAACTGAGGAGAAAAATGTCAGACAGAAAGAAACCAACCTGCGTGACTACTGGGATAGTAGGAATGGAAGAATTGTAGTCATGCAAGTGTCAAACCATGTACATCTATTAAGTAAAAATATTGCTAGATCCTGAGAGTTTATTAATGGGAAGTGATAGAAGATGAGAAAGAACAGGAAGTTATAAAAAAAAAAAAACTGATATAAACCTAGACTTTTTTTTTTCCTGTTGAGGTAAGAAATTACTCATTGTGCTGTACGTGACTCTTGTGAGCAGAGTCACACAATAGACAGTTCTGGTCAGGTTATTTGTAAAAAAAGAGGAAGTATAACTAGCTGAAAGAAGAAAAGGATAATTTGGAACAGATTTACCATGCAACAATAATTGAAGAAATGCTTGCTTCCCCCACTGTCTTGCCAAAATGAGGATGGAGAGGAGACATGATTGCCCTATGTAAGTGATTTATGAGAACAAATAGCAAGTGGCACATAAGAAAAATCAGGAATTAAATTACTCAAAGAAATTCAGGTTAGGAGAATACTTCTTAGAATCTGAAGTGACATTATGGGATGGTTTCTGAGAAACAGTGGGAGGATTTACAGGCTGTCAAACAGTGCTTCTAATGCCAGGACAGGGATTACGTGGCATGCTAAACTGTTATAGCAAGGGACTGGGTTCAGTCTGAAGAAAAGAAAACAGTTAATCAGTAGGAAACAAGTTAGTAAACAGAAGAATAATTGACAAATTGCTATCTAAACTTTTCAACTATCAAGTCCACCCCTTAGTCTCAGTCATTGTTACACAGTGAATGTTTCAGAGTCTCTCTTCTCAGCAGGACAATGAAGGAATGGTTGCAAACTCATAAGGACCACAATTGAAATATCCTCCAGGTCCCTGGAAAAGATACAAACTCACTTAGGGAAGAAGACTTTGGAGAAGTGTGAGGGAAGGAGAGGGAACAACTTCTTCCTTTGAAAGGCAGCAGGAATAAGGCATCCTAACCCTGTGCTCAGGTTAGGATACCCAGCACACTGGCAGGACCGACAGAGAAAGCAGCTGCTGTCAGTGCAGCAAAATATCCATACCCACCTCGTGGAGCCATAGAGAGGCGTGTTAGCCACTACTTCCATGGTTGCCAAAATTGGGTGGGGAGAGAAAGCAGCAAAATCCAAGTTTAGCCACCTTGAGCTTTCTCTAGTAGCACTCCAGAGGAAGTGCTCATGGCTGCTGCCCTGCCTCTGCAAACCATGCATGGCACTGGGAACTTCCCAGGGATTGTGACTATTTAAACCATTACCTTTTACTGTTCTGCCATTCTCACTGCTTTAGCTGAATTGGGCATGTCCCTCTTCAGGTGGATCCAGTGAAGGACAGAACAGGCCATGCTTTTATACCTTTGGTGATTGCTCTATGTGGGAAAAGACCAGTTGAGCTGAGGTTGAATCCTCTTATGGGAAATGAGCTTATTACTACTGATAAAAAGTTTTGTTAAATACCATTTAATTATTTTTTTAAAATCCATACACAAGAAACTGGCAAAACTCCAGTATAAACAGCCCTGTGAAAATGGCCATGTCAAAACCTTTCTGAGACATTTGACATCTCTCTAATAACATTTTTTGTAATTGTTTCAGAAGGAAAGTGTGCAACATAACAACCTGCAAACAGTTTATACATAGTCATGCCTTCCATGTGTTGACTACTGGGGAACAGTTTCATAGTGCTTCACATTATAAATTGTTGCTTATTTACCATGCCAGTTGGTGGCCAAGGTAGCTTATGTGAAATGGATTTGCTGTTTCTATTACTGTTAGTTGAAATTTTCCAGTGAAACGTTTTCTCAAATTAAAAGAAAAAGAAAAATTACCCATCCATCAGCAAGGCAATGCTTTGTAGAAGAGTATTTATTCAGATAATTTGACAAAACATGGGTAAGTTTTTATGAGAAGCATTTTCCAAATATGCATGAAGACAGCACTGGTGGTTTCTCTATATTTCCAGAATAGCTGTACCATGGGACTAGTCCCCACATGCCTCTGATCTGGTAAAATCCCTCTTGTGGAACGGAGGAAACTGATTTTGGGAAATCCATTTCTTGTCAAAGGTCAGCTCCTGGCTCCATAGCAAAAGCCTTCTGCCATGTGTCTGTAGCTGCAGTTAAAAAACTTCCAAATTCCTACTGAATCAGCAACCAGGACCTTGCAGTTCTGGCTTCCAAGCCTCCTCACATAAAAACATGATATGCAAAATTAGTAATGATATGTATATATTAGAGAAAATCAAGTTTTTCTTGAGAATCTACTGTAATTTCCAACTTCTAAAAGCAGATCTGTTTAGAAAAACTTTTTTACTTTTTCATCCATGAATAAAAATATTTTGCCTCAGCTTTATGGTATTTATTTTTTCCTAAAGTAGCTAAAAGTCATTAAAATTGATGCTTGATGTTTGAGTCACTTCAGCCCTGGCTAAGAAATAATGCTCAAAACCAACTTGGTTTTGTTTTGTTTCAGTTTGTTCTGTGTTGCTTAGTAGACTTTTGGGGCTTTAGTGAGATAGTTCCAGCAGAGAGATTTTTTAATGGAAAAATGCCCAGCATCACTGCAGTTAAACAAACACTAACCCTTGTTTGTGCAACACAGTGGTAGACAGAAGTTGGCTTTGAATAATTTTTAGTTATGAGTGGCCACAAAGCTGCATTTGCAGCTTGGTCTCAAAAGCTAATTTGAGCTGAACAAAGCTAGACTGCTACCACTATCTCTAGCATTACTGTGCAACACTGCAGTGAGAATTTTCCAAGGGATCTTAATTCCCTTTGAGAAAATTTGAGCTATCAATTCTCAGTACTTTTGAAAGAAACCAGCCCAATAGTGTGTCATTTAGTTACACGGTAATTATGTATGCATTAGTATGAGACAAAATGACCAAACATTGGATAAATAGTTAACTACATGTTTAAAAGATAAAGATCTCATTAAAAATAAAAAGGGAGGCAAAACATAATAGGATCTAAAATACTTAGGTAAAGACAGAGAGAGAGTTTATCAGCTTGATCCAATAAGGGACTTAAATACCTAAGGCAAGGTTTATGGAGAATTCAGGTTCCTAAGTCAAAAAATGAGATCAACAGCTCATGTAGCTGCTGCCTAACCCAGGAGTGCCTAAAATGACCAGGCTCTTCCTTGATTGTAATTATATCTTTAGAGTGTCTCAGATTTTACTTTTGTGCACAGTCAGTGTGCAGCAGCTAGAGCAGTTCAGGCACTTATTTCACATTCAGCCATTTGCAGTCCTTGGCTGAAAAGTACAAGGATGCTCTTCTGTCAGTGTACACAGGCCACACCAGGCACAGAGTCACATTCTGAAATTTGTTCTAATTGCTTACTTTTAACGTGAAAGATGGGAGAGGTGGAATAACCTTTCATTTAACAATCTCTCTGTTAGATTATTGATACAAGGATAATTCTTGCACATCATTTCTGTTCCTACAGACGGCAGAATTCTTTGCTTCATTGTGGCATGACTTCTAACAGGAACAGGACAGGATCATCTTTGTTTTCAGTAGCCCTGTCTCTTGCTGGGTAGGATCACTTTTCTGCCCTGTGTTGATTTGCATCTTTTGTGTTTAATGGAGAAACACAGACAATGGGTTGCTGTATAGGAGGCGCTTGTTTTCTCATTTCCTTCTGTTACCCTGGCTGTGATTTAACAGAACACTACAAGCCCTGCTCCTCATTCCTTTTTCTTTTTTTTTAACAGAATGGTAATTGGATCCTACAGTTAGGAGGACTCTAAGCTGTGAATTTTAAGCATGCTGTGTTATCTGTGTTTTGGCCTGACTTAAGTTTCTAAGGAATTGCAATAATGCTGCTGCATTTCTGGGGTTTGGTAAGTCTGGTAATTACACTTTGAAACTGTGGAACTGACTATCCTGAAAACACTAATAAGTGGAGTCTCTCATTTCCCTGTTTTCCTGTTCATCATTTTTTTTCTTTTCCCGTATGTGATAATATGTGGTTGTAGATTCTAAAGTGTAGCTGAATGCTTCTACATGTGCAAGGCAACAAACTTAAAAATGTGATCAAGAAGGTCTTATTTTAAATTATTCCAGCTTTAAAAAGTAACTTAACTCCAGATATGACATGAATCATATTTGTCTTTTCGTCAGGAAGAGAAACCTTGGACTGATCAGACTCTTTCCTTCAGCCATTGTTGCTTGGTAGGAAAGGTGCATATAATCTACAGATTTATAAAATAGCTAAATATTCACTGGAAAATGTGCTCCTATCAATATAAATTATAATTGTTCAAAGAGCAATGCACTTACAGTGTGAAGTACTAAATTTAAAGAAATAAAGTGCAGGAGCTCTTAGTGCAGAACTGTAACTGAATAATGAACAGAGACTGAAATAATAGCACAGGAAATACTGAAAAGGCTTCAATTAAAGTAGGCTTTTTTTTTTTAAATTAAACTTGCTCGTTAAGGAAGTGTCAAAAAGCAAATAAGTCAGCCTTTTTTAATGTTTATCAGTATGTTTTCCTTCAGCTGACAGTTGTTGGCTAATGTTGAATATCTCACAAATTTTTTCTGAGTTTTTATGTATTCACTCTACAGAAAAAGTACAGGCTGATTGTTTAAAAAATAATGTATAGCAAAAGAAAAGGTAATGATTTTGGACATGTGTTCTATATTCTAACTTGGTATTTAAAGGACAATTTATGTTGGTATCTGTTTATATATTCTCTAACATTTTCTAATATATTCCCTGATAAAATATATATATTCTCTAATATAAAGCTGAATGTTTTGCATCTCTTTATAATCATCCTCTGAGATAAATAATATTGAGATTCATTTGGTGTTGAATACAGTTTCCAAATGAGAGCCATCTCTTTGAATTTTTAATAATTATTGCTCTTCATTCTTATACAAGTAAAAAAGGGGGAAATTACAGTTATTGTATCATATTTGCATTAAGGTATGCCTGTATTGTAAAATCAAATCTTCAACCAAAGTAGAAGGAAGGAAAAAAGCTTATTATGCTTGATACCTAGCCTCTTGGAAAAGAACCTTTCATTTCTGGGTGGTCAATAATAAATGCACAATTAAATTCAGAGTTTCAGTCAATTAAAGTACATTTTAAGAAATGCATATAGAAATCAGAAAATACTTGGCAGCCTACTTACAGTGGTAACTGGAGGAAAAAGCCCTTCATTTGTTATTACTGTATTGGACTGCTGCTAGTATGAGATAAATTGCTGAGTCTAAATAAATCTAGATAATGATATAATAGTTAGCAATCTTTTAAAATTCTGAAGGAGTTGTTAACTTTACAAAATTTGTGTTTACTTATTCTTCTTAGGTTAGCTCTTTAGGATCAGAGGAGCAATTGCTCCTTGTGTTGTAAATATTTCTCATTCATAGAGTTCCATAGAGTTTTTTCGTGTATATCCACTTTTTCCTTGTCTGGTTGGTGTCCTTCCTTCAGAGGTTTTAGACCACTGGGCAAATATTTTGTACCAAAGAGAAAAGGAATTACATTATTTTTCTTCAAAACTCTGTGACTAAAGCTCTCTACTAAATATAATGTTATGTAAAGAACATGAGCTGAAGAAAAAGCAGTTACTTTTATCACAGTGGCAGAAGACATCTAATGAAATCACCTTATTGGCAATAGTTTACCTTTTAGCAGCAAAATGGATGTTACTGCTTATTCTGACTATTCAATATTCTTTTTCTACTTTGGCTTGTACCTACTACTGTAACCCATGTCCTGTTTGCTTCTTGAGCATCAGCAGCATCACCCAGCAGCATATTGTGTGCTGTAGGCTGAGATATCACAGCCACATCTTTTCAGATCTTCTCTTTCACGTCTTCTCTTCTCTCCTACAAAGGTGCTACAGGAAATGTACACCTTTATTTTACTCCTGCCAGAGACACCAGATAAGAGGGTTCCATTGGGATACCATTACTCTCCATTAGACCAATGTTTTTCAATGGAGCACAGGATCATACAGGAGAGAAGTGAGCACTCAGATTCTTCATTTCAGCATGATTGTGTAAAGAACACTATGTTTCAGTCTTTCTCCCACCTATATGTTGCTTTCACCATGTTTATAGAAGAAAATAATTGAGTATCTGGTCTTTGGCTGTTGTCCACAAAGACTCTATCTAGAGACAAAATAAGACTTCATTTAATTTTTTTTCCATTCCTGAAAATGCAGTGCAATATTTTTTAAAATTCAAATGTATATTGAACATAATTTGTCCATGCAGTTCTAACAAGTTTCAGCCATACTGAGTCTAGGCTGACCACAGTTATTCACAGGAGGTTCTGTGGTAAGTAGCCCATCCCAAAAGGATTCTGTGTGATGTGTTCTGTCCTTGTCATACTGTATATAACCATTACATTTTAGGGATCTTTTTTAGTGATTTGCATCCCTCAATTTCTGATTGCCCAGGAAAGGTTTCACAAGAGCTGAAAGACTGTGATAAGCCCATGCATATGAGAGTATTTTTTAAATCAGATATTTTATTTATCTTCATATTTCTACCTCTAGTAAAAAAAAACCAACATTTTTTTTTCCAGTGAACAGCTTATCCTGCTGTTTTACATGGGTTTGCTGATGTGCTGGATCTGTTTTACATTTGTGTTTGGCTCTGCTGGTATTGGTAGATCACCTGAGAGCCCTGCCTTACTCCCAGTTCGTGCTTGCCCTTCACTGGAGAGCTGCAAACCTGACAAGCTGTTGCCATCATTTTTCTTTGTGACATTCTGTAGAGCCTTCTTTTTAGAAAGTGCTTGGTTTGTGTCCTGGGGCTCTCAGCTATGGAGATTTGATGTATGGCTCACTCTTTCAAGTTTCATGGTTCCTGTAATATTTAATCCTCCTGCTGGTACTGATTTAAAACCTCAATTCCTGGCCATAAAATTAAGCCAAAAGTTAACTATGTAGACTAGATATTAGACTAGATATTTCTATTAATTGTAGAAATAGAAGCTGCAACATGTTTCTCTTTGTTGTTTTTAAACATTGGAATGGACTGCTGAGGGAGGCAGTGAAATCACTGTCTGTGGAAGTGTTCAGCAAATGACTGCATGGGGCACTAAGTGCCATGATATAGTTGACAAGGTGGTGATCAGTCAAAGAGGTTGGACTTGATGAGCTCAGAGATCTTTTCTAACTTACATGATTCTGTGATTCATTAAAAAAATATTTTCAGAGGTTTTTTTTCTTGGTACCTGGATCACCTTAATAAAAATGGTTTGCGGAAAACTGATATTCACAGGACTAATTCCTGGGGGTAACAGTCTCAGTATTTTTTACTTCTGCAACACCATTAACAAAATTAATAGTTAGGTCAGTAATTGATTTCAGGCTTAAAAGCAGGTTACAATTATTGTAGGGCTGAGTCATGTCTTAGACATAGTAGCTAAGTAAACTGTTCTGGTAAAGTAAACAGTAATACATCAGAACGAAGGTTTCTGAATAAGCTACTTGCTGATAAATTACAGCATAGCAGAGCTTGTCTGTCAAGAATGAGAAGCAAAGAAGGTGTCAGCCTATAGTCTTTTTTTACCCAGAAGCCTTTCTCATTGTAAAAAATACATTTCTTACAATACATTGTAAGAAAAATACCAGGTATTTGTAGAGGGAAGTTTAATAAGTAATTATTGGGAAGGAAGAAGCGAAACTGAAGGTATATTTTACAAAGACATCCTACATGTATATTTACATAATGGGACTGAGTATATTTATACTAATGGAACTGAGATGTCCCTCTTTTCCTTGAAATCACCTCTTTGCCAGTGGTGTAAAGTTGGCAAGTCATGGATGTTGCTGCTTTCCTACTTTCTGGCGTCACTTAAAGAAACATATAGGTTGTGTTCAGATTGTACCATAGCTCAGATATCCCTGTGTCCACAGCCTTTTTGGGAGCACAGTGTTAACTGTAAGCAACCTCTGATCCTTCCTTTCCTGGCCCAGATAGAAGCATATGAATGATAATATGCATCAGTAAATTTGAAACAAGTCTTCAGTCTTGGTACTGCTTCATTTTGCAATGATGACCTCCTTTCTGTAGATCTCAATAGAAAGATGTAATGCCTGTATCAGTTCTTACTGCAAATAACAGTTTCTCCATGGAATGACTATATTAAGAAATCTCACTTTGAAATGACAATTTTACGGTGATTTACATAAGAAATAACAATGCCTATAGTTAGATTGATTGTTGTTTTGAAGTAAGGACGTTGTTGTCTTAGAAGTTTGAGTTACTTGATTTTTTTAAAATTTTAGTTTTCAGAATACTGGATTATACCTTCTCTTCCACTATTGCTTCTACTGCATATCTTATTCCTACAATTCTCATATTATTATTCTGTTAAAATAAAATATATACATGAAAATATATGTTTGTACCCGTGAACAAAATATTTACATATTAAATCTCTAAATATATTTTTTTAAATTGCATTTCCATTAGCTTCTTTAAGCATTATCTGGGGAAAAAAGTTTTAAATTAAGAGAGTAATAAGTGCTTTAAATCTTAAAAAAAAAAAAATACTACTTTTACTCCTGTTTGGACTTCTGTTGTAAAAGTGGTGCAGTGTGCTTTTCTGCATTCCAGAAATTTCCTGCGAGTCAACAGCTTGATTGATTGATTGATTCATAATTTGTATTGTGTACCAGAAGGGTTGTTCAATTAAAAACTGCTTGCTGCACTTTTAGATCAGGGGGAGGACGTGCAGGTGGAGTCACTGGTGCCAAGTGGGAGCTGCTGGTTGGCTTTGCCCTGCAGCCAAGGGCCTGAGCTGCCCAACGCAGGCTTGAAGGCTGGACATGCAGCCCGGGGCTGAGGGAGCTGCTCTGCTTCCCTGCTCTGGAGGTCACTGCTCCTTGGTGTACAGCAGTCTTCTGGGCAGGATCACCACTGCATATTTGAGGTTATAGAAAGGGAAAGGATCTTCTGAACTTTTATAAAGTGCGTGAGCTTCCCTCCAGAGCAGCCAGTGTTAGTGCCATCAGTATTGCCTGTGCTCGACTGTATTCCTGCTTTCAGTGCTTTGAGAAGAGCACATCTCCACTGCTATTTCTCCTGCAGTGGAGATTGCATCTTGCAGTTCCGCTGCTTGGCTCCTGGAATCAGGATCAGGCCTTAGCAAAAAAAGTCTGTGAAGATGCTCAAGGGCAATTAAAAATTGTGAAGCAAAATCATGATGATTATTAAAAATTCCACTGTTATCATGGAAGGTGTTAGTACTGAATGAGATTAAGAAGTTCTTTTTCTAAGGCAGCCTTGAATTTCTGTTTTTCTTTCATTGCAGAGAGAACAAAAGGTAATTTTTAAATTTTTGCCCACTCAGTCAAGATGCAGACAAACAAATACACACCTTAGATTATTAAACAATTGCTTTTATTTCTTTAGGAACAACAGACATAATGTGCTTTATTTCATGTAAATTCAACTCTCAGTGTTTTCTGTTTCAGGATGGTACCATCTGGGAATTTTAGAAGGGTTTGCTTTGCCTGTTGTGCTTTACAAGCTCAAATCTCTGGCCAAAACATGTTTCTCTTGATGAAGAAGAAGATTCACATATCTCCAGGCAGATGTTTTCCTGCAGGCTTGGCCCTTAGAAGAAAGGAATTTTAAATTCCTGCTTGACTTGGTAAATGTGCTGAGTGGGAGATATATTTATTCAGTGTTTAATAAACTAGTTGGGAACAATGTTTCAGATGAGATAGAGAAAAAAAATTGTAGTTTGAAATGATATTTAGTTTTCCCACTAGAAAATTGGCAGTTAACAACTACATTATTTGTCAAAAAATCTTTCAAGCAAGAAACTAAAGTCAACTCTATTTGCACAAAACTAATGGTCTAACATTGTAAACAATTTTTAATAATTTCTGTCATGCGTAATACATCCCAGAAGCAACATACATTTGAATGCAAAACAAATGTACTTTTAGGAAAGTGAAAATAAACAAAAATAGAGATTTCTGCCAACCTTTCAAGTAATTATTTAGTATGAAAATTTTGGCCATAAAGCTTTAAGACTTGCATTTTGCATTGAAGTTTTCAGTGGAACAGTACAGTTATTGAAGACAGCAAAAAGAGTAAAGAATTTTTTAGTAACAGGGAGCAACAGATTATTTTTTGAGCTGTTTTCATTCCATTATGCATAACTGTTTCAGTTAGGTAAGAATTTTACTAAATAACTGCACCTTTTTATTTACTTTATTTTGCTTTGTCATTAGATTGTGAATTTCATCAGTCAGGACAGTTCCCATTCTTGATCTGCATTATTCCATGGGAGGCATCTAAGTTCTGGGCCACCAAAGCTTCGATCATATTAGAGATGGTGGATGTTTCAGGTGTTGGGCAGGAATGTGGACTCATGCTCACTCAGAAAAGTACTCCTGCCCTTGTGCATGCTTTTAGGCAACTGACTCCTGGCCTGACCTACTCTGGCTCTCAAGGAATGGAATACACTCAGTGCTGGTAGCTCTGTGAGCAGCTGCAGGGCCAGCTCCAGACTGAGCTCTGGTGCTGAGACCCCCCAACAAGAGGCCATGAACTGGAACCAACCTTTGCACAGCCAAGGGCACAGGGAGCTGTGGTGCCAGCCAGGGCACTGGACACTCAGAGACACGGCAGGACCTCAGGACCTCCAGATCTTCCTGCGAGGGTATAAAACCCCAGGTTTTTCTTTGTTTAGATCCCCTTCTTGGCAACACTGAATAACGCAGTAACACTTGAGCTGTTATTCTGTTGTTGCACCATGATTAAAATGTTTGGGGGATCCAGACGTCTGAGTTCCCTGCTATGGGAAACCTGGAGTTGAGCCAAGAGGGAAACCTGGTGTGACTGTGTGAGAGTGGCATGTGTGGCTGCAAAGGGACCTCAGTGCCAGCTTGGGTGGCGTGAGAATAACTGGCAGAGTGGCTTTGAATGGTCAGACAGGAAAGTTTCCTTAACACATCCTTTGGTGGCCTCCAGTTGTGTTGGGTCAGAGCAGAACAGGTCAGGGTGCAATAAAGTCCATGTGCACGGTTTTGTGCCTTTTGCTCTTGTCTTAATGAGTGTATCTGCATGAGTGTTAGGGCAGTAAATGCCTGGCATAGCCACAAACTGCCAGTTCATTTTGTGCTAGAAAAAATTTCACAGAGGTCTGTCCTTAGATGTAGACAAGGGAAGCAGATTCCAGTGGTTGCTTGGAGCAGTCACTTTCTGTTCTATCTGTGCCAGAGCTGCAACACAGTGTGCAGCCTGTGGTACCTACTTCTTTTTGCTGCTTTGCTGATGTTGAGGGAGGAAGGTGTTGGAAATCACAGAACGGCTTTCTAGCCATTGATTTCATGCTCTCCTCCTTTTCCTCCTACTTTATGTATCATGCAGCCACAGAAGTAATACTTGTTCTCTGAGAATTTTCTCTGACTTTCTAGGCGCAGCTTATTTCATCACCCACCCTCTACCCCTTTTGTATGACAAGCCCTTTCTGGTTTCTGGAACCTCAGACAGTATAGAAGTGTTGTGAGAGATGTTTTTAGGGCAAAAAGCACTTGCAGGAGTAATAGTAGGAAGTGCTTGGTGTAGGAGTATGGTGGGAATTTAAATTTGCTTTGACAAACTAGTTGTTGACAGTGAATGATGTTTTAAATGACCTTTTGTACGCAGAAGTGGAGTTGTGCTGGTGGTTTTGCAACGGTGGACATTTCCAAATATTCCACCAATTAATGTACAAATTCAAGGTGACACCACTGCCAAGGATTAACAGAACAAGAGGCAATAAGCACAAACTGAAATAAAAAATAGGAATAATATTTTTGACTATGGTGGTGGTCAAGTTCTGGAACAGGTTGCCCAGAGAGCTTGTGGAGTCTTCATCCTTGGAAATACTAAAAACCTGAGTAGATTAAGCCTGAAGAACTTGCTCTAGTTCGGTCTCCTTTGATCAGAAGGTGGACCAAAGACCCTCAGCTGTAAAATCTCAACCTCTCTGTTATTCTGTTGTAAGAAAAGCATGCAATAATAGTTTTAAAATTAAGGTAATTCCCTGAAGTATTGTTCTGACTTGCTGCATTTTGTGCTTCACACACTTCAAATATATTCTGTTGTCACTTTAGAACCTTTAATTATTACACAGGATGTAAGTGTAAATTACATATGCAAAAAAACCAGACACCAAAATCATTGTTAATGGATAGCTCCAGTTTTATAGTCACTAGTCAGAAACATCTTAAACAATAAAGACACAGATCTTTCTTTCTTTGAAGTCTGCAGTTGAAACTTCCATTGGCTTAATGGGACAAGAAACTTCAATAATCACATTTTATATCTAACAGAAAATATACACTAAAGCAAAATGAATAGGTTAGTTATATATTTAAACAGTCTGTAAAAACAAAACCTCTGGTAATAGGAAGTTCAGGCTTCATCTGCCTCCAACCATCAAGCAGCTATCTCTGGTTTGCTCTTTGCACAGTGCACTAACTGCTGGGTGCCTGCTGTGTGTGTGTTGCTTGCTGTCCCCATGCTCTGGCTGCTTGGCAGAAGAGAAGAGCTGGGAAGTTGCATTGTTCTGTACTAAGGCTTTTAAATGTGTAGAAGCAGCTTGGGGGTGCACAGTTGAGGAATGGGCCCTTGTATGTGACAAGACACACTGTACTTTGCTGTACAAAGAAATCTCTTGATTTCTCATGTTTGAAAGTGGAAAATATTATTGTCCTATTTGATAAATGAAAATGTTTGTCTGCAAAGCAAGCATATAAGGAATAGAATAAACATATTTTCTCACTAAAGGGATAGTTTCAGGAAAAGAGGATTAAAATTCTTGGAAAATCAGTGAGGCAGCTACAAGTGTCAGGTGATTATATGGCCTTATGTAAGTACAGTGGTTGGTGTCTAGCCAAGTATTTCTAAAACTTATAGGGTAACTTCTGTTCACATTTAGGCAAGCATAAATCTGAAAGCACTTCAAAACTCAGCAGTGTTTACTCCTTTGTTAGAGCTTCTTTTAAAAAAGAAAATAAAAACAGGTGTGGTTAAAGCAGGGACTTCAAATAACTGAATTTTATTCCTGCCTTTCTTGTAGATCCCCTGTACTGTAATGGGCAAGCCATTTTTTAGCTTTATTTCTGTCATAACCATAGCAAATGTATTGATGTATATGACATTGAAAAAATATAGTCTGTGTTGGTGGGTGTGGCTGGTAGGTGTATTATCTAGTTGTTGTATGACAGTGTATTAAAATAATTTTGTTACTGTTTTTGTTTCATGAAAAAAAGTCCTAATTGAAACTAACTGGAAGAAAAAAGTGGAGTTTTTTAAAAGAAATTTTACTCCCATTTAGTCTAGTAATGCAGGTCATAATAACCTGCTTCTTAGGGTAACCTATCTTAAATGGGTCATTTATTTGTATGGTTGGTAGGATTTTTTAACATGTAATAATCTTTCAAAGTCTCTTTTTTTCCTCAAGATAGCATTCAGAATGCAAACTGTTTCCCATAATCTTATTTTGCTTGCACATACACTTTTTTTATATCATTATTAGTTTTTGTGCAGTTTATATCATATCAGTTTTCCACTTCAGGTTTGATTTATCTTTAGACTTGTTGAGAGATATAATACCATTGAATGATTCTCTCAGATGCAGGCAAATCTTCAGGCATTTAGGAGAAAATGAAGACTTTACACTGGCATTGCTTGAAGGGCTGAAGATGACTGGCTAAATCTAGTGAGTACTAATTAGGTAGAATTTGTCAATCTGTCAGTCAGTCTTACAGATTTTCTTGATCACATACTGAACATACACAAAGCAAGAGAGTAGATACAGTGAATTCAAGAAATGTCTTCAGAATTATGCTTCTTTTGAAAGAGATTTATGAACTGATGTTCCAGCAGACGCATAAAATGTTTCCATATGACAACAGGATGAAAGATGTCAGAGACATCTCAGAAAGGGAAGTTAGAATAGAAAAGAATGCATTTAGAAATTTATTAGCTTCTACTGAAAGTGTGAATTTGGACATCAGAGAGCTCCTGTAATGCCTGCCAGGCTGTGTTCTCTGTCCCCACAGGGCTTTTAGCGCTAGAGTTGCCCACCAGGCAGCATCAGATGAATCATCGTGAAAACCAAACAAGACAACTTTACTTGAGAGAGAGAGAATATAGAATATGAACAATCCAACTGCCATCTGTATGTTTTCCTGATGAATGGCATTAGCACATCTTTTTGTGCCAAATGAGTAAACTGTTTTCACCACACAAATACTGTGTATTCCAGCACATATTACATGCAAACTACCAGCACAAATTTCAGGGTGATGTTTGCAATGTGAATTCACACTGCCAGTTGGAATCCTATCCAACAAGTTCTGGTTAGAAAAGTAATGCCAAAAGAAGTGTGGATTTGTGATGAGTGTTAGGTCATGAAAACTCCGCAGCTTTCCAGGGGCTTATAAAATGCAACCGAGTCCATTGCTGTCACATTACTTACTAATGTACTTACAAGCAGCTGACTCAGTTACAGAGAGAGGTACAAGCTGAAAACGTATATGAAAGAAAAGCATCATGGCAAATTAGTGACTTGTATTCAGGAGCATTTCAGCGAGCTAGAAGAGAATAAAAAGTCAAACTAAGATGTTGTAGTATTCTCTAGTGTTTCACAGGAACCTTCCAGCACATCTAACTTGGTTTCAGATAGGAAAGTAATATTTTTGGTTCACTGTCTGTTTAAATAATATGAATATGTATTCTATGCTTGTAGAAAGAACTCTTTTTAATCATTACCTAACCTTTAAAAAACAAACACTTTTTTTCCCAATTGAAATAGTTATCATAGCTAAACTATCACTTAAAAAAGGTTTTCATATTAAGAAAACCTAGAGGTCTAAATTCTCAAAAAGCATTTGCTGGCTTAAATGTAGAGACTCTTAAGATCATAAGTTTTGGCTCATTGAGTGGTGTTTCTTTGTGCAGTCTCTCTTGCATACAATAAAGCCTACTCACAGATTTCCCAAAGCCTCTGTGCAAATCCACAATTTCTGGCAGCTCATGTTTATTCAACGATAATGTGCTTTCAGTGGAATAATGTCAGTGGTGGACCAATGGCTGCCTGAGCAAAGCTCTGTGGAAAGAGAAAAGTAATAAAAAAGCTTCAACTTTTCATATTGATTAGAGAAAACTAATTTACAGCAACAGAATAGAAATACAATCAGAATTCACATTGTAAGATGAGTATATAAGGGCAACAGTGTGACATGTTTGACAGTTGTCCTTCCTGGTTGTGGTGCTATTTGGTATTTCTCATACAGCACTGTTTAGTACTGAATGTTTTCCTGGAGGACATCAAATGGTGTTAGCACTGTTAAGGGCAACATTGAAGAATGCTGCCATTACAGAGCAATAACAGTAAGATTTACCATGAAGAATATTTCCATTACACAGCTTTGAGGAGTAGTGCAAAAGAACTTTCAGGAGTTATGCTTGTGACAATGACCTCAATCCTTGAAGATCCATCTAGGATTGGATTATACTTGTAAACAGTAGACATTGCAAACTGTTGACAAGTTAAACCTCTTTTTATTTTTCCTTTAAGATGTGTACTTATCTTAAATTCTGTATGTACCTTTGACCTCAAGATATATTTACTAAATAATTTATGACGCACTTCAGGTTCCCCCCCCCCCCCCCCCTTTGTGACTGAACAAACAGCTGGATGTCAGCAGCATGACTTGTTATGACAAGAAGTAAAGCACAATGCCTGGCTGATAATGCAGTGCAGAGATTGGAGAGAACAAAAATGCACCTTTGCATGAGATTATTGACATTGAGATGGACATCTCTACAAGGAGCTCATTAGACTTACTGAAGTTTTTGGGACAAGAATCTCAGTCTCACCTTAAGAGTTGTGGTTTCTGAAATATTCTTTTAGTAGAAATATCTGACCGTGATAGAGTAGAGGAACAGAGATTACCTAGTGAACCACTTATGTCACTTCCTGCTGCACCTTGCATTTATATGCCAGCTCCTGAAGCTGGCTATGCGATCAACTTTTTAACTGGGAAGAATAAATAAAAAAACAAGAAGATTACAAGATATACATTTAAAGTCTAGAAAAAGTTTTGGGAACTTGAAACTAAATCAAATTTGTAATAGTTCTCCTTTATAATGAATAAAGGTAACATGAAGAATTTTTTAGTATCTCAGACTCATATGCAGTGATTTGGATCTTGAAGGGGAGAGACTTTTTTTAAGCATTTCCTGATAGTATTTGCCAAACTCTGTTAAATGATTTACTGAGTGGTTTCAGGGCTCAGTTATTGTACAATTCTTCAGTGTTAATATATCACTCTCATCTGGAATGGAATTACTAAGGAAATTATTTCTCTTGATATTTTCTTGGAAACAGTAATAATTTTTTGTGTCTCACAACATTTGAATTCCATGATGGTTATTTAAAAGTGTTTAGTTTTTTAAAAAATCTTAAATAATTTCCACATCATTTCTTTGTTTGTCTTTCACAAGAATCTCTAATATTACCAGTAGCAGCTCTGTTTCTCTGTCATTCCTTGCCACATTAATTACCTCATTAGCCCTCCTTTGCCAAAGGGGAGTCACATTTTTCTTTCAAATTGTGCAATTTTTAAAAATAAGTAAAATAAACTGGGATCCATTTGTTCAAATCTTTATTCATCCTTTCAGACCAGAACAAATAATGGTGTACCCTAAACTTGTCTTTTTTTCCCCCAGCTGTGTCAAGTGGTCTTGTAGAAGATAATATTTGTCCCACCAAGCTTGCCTTGCTTCCCTGTTGAGTGATCTGCATTCGCCAAGGATCTGAATGGCTGAAGGAGGAATGTGTCTGGAGACCCAGGGGTTCTGTAACACATGGTTCCAGTTCTTTGTTAAACCTGGGAGATGAGCAGGAGCTCACATCCAGGAGCTCTGTGCTGCACAGTCATGCAAGGCAGAATGGGTCTTTGGGCCCTGCAGTTCCCCTCTCTGCCTTTCACGGCTGTGCTCTGCTGTAGCTCAGCTTTTGAGCTGGAAACATCCCAGGATGAGAGTTGCAATTGTGTTCCTTGAGAAACTGTCCCTTAGCAGAAGTCCAAACACGTGAGAAATTTTTTCCTATTCTTTTGACTAAGAATTTCCTACTTTAATTTTTATTGAATACTTCTATTTTTTTTCTGCCTATAACTCTAAATATTATATCTGCAAACATGTCTGACCCTGATTGTTGCTGCTTAGCCAATTGCTTTGTGACAGCATATTCAATGTCCAAAAAAGCCAGAGGAAAAAACATATTACATTAGTTACACTGGTTTTGCAAGTCATTTTTTGAAATAACTTTTGGTGAAAAAAAATTGAAACAGAATCTTTCCATAAGGTATAAAATGCAGTCATAAGAATTCATATTTTTAGTTTGTTGTAGCTTCTCCAAAATGTCTACTGTGTTGTTGACTCAGAATAGCTTTCAAAGTAAGAGAATTGGATCTCAGCCATGATACTCACAAAATAAAAATAAAATAAAATAAAACAGAAAATAAAATAAAACCAATTTGTTGATCCTCTATGTTCTGACAACCTGGATTACCTTCACAATAACCTTTGTAATCTTTGATTTAAAAGTGCTATATATAAGAAAGTCTGCTTTTTAACAAGGCTTAGTTTACTTGTGGCAGAAATTTAGAACATGTCTGACTGCTTTTCAGACCAGAATAGTGAATTGTATTGCAGCACTGAGAATGTTGATACATAAAAGGAAAGCAAGGCCAAGCAAATACATAAATAAGAAATCTTGAAATACAGGTTTATTAAGTTATGATACATGGCAGCTTTGTTAATTCATCAGGAAAGAATGTTCAGATTTTTTTAACTTAATGAGCACATGAGTCTGTTTATCACATGCCTCTATAAATAAGTGTCTTTGCAGATGTTTTCTCTTTATTGAAAATCCTTTTTCTCTCCTTGAGGCATGCTACACTATTAAATTAAACTATGAATTTCCTTGCTTATTACAGAAGACAGAACAGTATGGCAGGCATAGTACTGGCATAGCTTCTAAATATCAATTTTAGGAATTATTTACAGATTAGTAGCATAGCACCTATATATTTTATCTGGCAAAACTTTTTAATACAAATCCTAAGAACTGTCTGCACATTATTGTAGCATTTCATTGATACTATGTCAGGTTAACCAAAAATGATCAGCTAATTTCATTGAGAGTGATATCTCTGTGATAAATATAATGAATTTTACTGTCTGCTAAATGGTCTGGATCACTTAGGATAATTTTATTATCCTAATTAATTATTAATAATTTGTCTGTGCTATTCATATGTCCTGTATCTGCAGCCACATTTCTTTCACAGTGAGGTTCAAACTTACAGTTATTCTCTAGTGTCAAATGTCACGTTGTCAGTGTTACCTCAACAAAACCAACTGTTAATGACTGGACAGTTTCTTCAACAGACAGCATAAACATAATCACAAAACTATTTCTGAACAGGTTTTATAAAACTCTAGAGAGGAAAGGATGGAAGAAAAATAAGGATTTGCTGTGTAGTTTAGGAATATTGAATTAGAAAATACTGTGATATACTCCTGATTATTTACATTTCAACCTGAGATAATTCACTATTCATGTCTCTTACGGTAAAGTCCTGAAGTAATTTAGAAATGTAACAATTAGTAAGGAATAATAATAGCTTTTATTTGCATATCCTGTTTAAATGTGGTACCTGCTGACTTCTTAGCAGTGAAATTTTGCCCCCCCACCTCCCCTTTTTTCAACTTGAAATGTTCAAGTCTGGGTCTACTGACTAGGCTCATATTTAGAGAGGTAAATATTACAAAACTAGAGCGTCTTTGTCTTCCAGTCAAGGTTGGCCTATACTGATACCTGCAAATTAAGAAGTTATCACATTATTTATCTTGCTTGGGCATAAGAAACATTCAGCGCAGTTTGCACGCACCATAAATTACTTCAAGCTCTTCCTAAGGAGAATTTTCTTGGTATAGTTTCTGCCGTGCATGCTTCCCTCATTAGAAGAATAGCTTAAAGAAATAGAGTATGAAACTACAAGAGATGACAAAGAGCTGTAAAATTAGCTTTGTGCTTTGTGATAGTGCGTGTGAAATCCTTCCTTGTGTGATACAAAGTGGACATGATGTAAAAACCACATTGTGGCCAGAACGGTAACAGAAGTCCTGACAGGGCACTGTTCTAGCACTCCATTGTATAGCAGCCAAGGATGTAGAACTCCCTTACAAAGAAATAAGCCAAGGTAGTGCTGTCATCATGTGACATTCAGTTCCAGTAGTTTGTCTTAGTTTGAATCAGTCACCAGGAGAGGAAGGGGAAGGAATGTTGGGCATGTGTATAGTTGTGATAAGTTATTAGTGTTCATGCAACGCTAACATCATCAGACTCTGAAGGAATGGAATGCAGTGTGTCTGCAGTGAGGACATGTTTATGTTGGATTATCCTGTGCTAATGCAGAGTGTGATTTTCACCATTTTACTCCTGCCACTATCGTATCTCTTGTAGACAAGGCGTGTTACAGCCTTACTGCAGTGGGCTGTGGCTTTTCAGATGTGGAGATGGTTTGCTTTGTGTATCTATAGTAACCAACTGCTGGCATTTTCACTAAGTGCTGTGCACAGGCTGAGGGTGTGTGACTGTTATTATTATCTGCTTTATAACTTATCCCAGAAGGCAATGTAGTATGTGAAAGCTAAATTATCTTGAAATAAAGCAGTTCATGATCTGAAGTGCTTCAGCTCTGGCAGCAAAGATGCTGTTTATTAAGATGAAGTTTAATTGACCCTGCCAAAAATAACCTTTAGTATGTATAGAGAGAACTTTGGGTGTTATAATTTACCTTTCTTGATCCCAGAACAGGTAAAGTACAGTGGCTGTGTGGGCTGTAATGCTCTCAGCTCCTATCACTTCCCTGTATGGCAGACATACCTTTCAGTTAGTGATACAGCAATCAGCAGGTGAACTTATGTTTTATCCAAAACATCGCTTATAATTAAATGTCTCATCTTCTCAGTGGTGCCTCATTCTGCTGAGCTGTTTTTACTCAAGTAATAAACATTCCTTTGCACATTTCAAATAGCAGCAAGTGTAGTGGCAGTTACATATGGTGAAGGATTACTCAATGACAGCATCTTATCTTACCTATGTGTGAAAGGCAAGAGGTTTTATGATTGTGAAATCACCCACTGAGCAAACTTTCTTAATGATGTCTAAAGAAATTAGTTTGAAACAAAGCTAAGGGTAAAGAAATAACCAGAAACCAAAATCATCACATCATTTTTCCAAATAGAATACTTTAAAACTTGTCAAGCTGCCACTGCTTGGCTTGTGCCACTAGCACTCAGCCAAGTGTGCTTAAGAGCTGTTGATTGCCTCCTCATATGTTTTTTTACTACCATCTCCTTTGGGTTGTGGTGGTAAAACAGGAATGGATTTGGGAATGAAAATCAAGGGGGGATTACAGTCACAGAATCATAGAATGGTTTGAGCTGGAAGGGACCTTAGATATTATCTATTTCCAACCTCCCTGCCATAAGCAGGGACACTCCACACTAGACCAGATTGCTCAAAACCACATCCAGTCTGGTCTTGAACACTTTGATGGGACATCCACAACTTCTCTGGGAAAACTAATGGTGATATTGTGATATCGAATTAGTGATGCTGTGATATATTGTGGTATTAGTGAATTAGTGAAATTGCAATCAATATTACTTTGTTGATGTCTTTGCATGTTTTCCAGTGAAATTAATTATGAAGCAATTCTGTCTCTCACTCGATGTTTCTTGTCACCCTCTCTCTGTCACCATTTTACAACAGGTATTTTGCCACTATAGCCTATTTCTTAGTAGGTAATGTTTTACAGAGCATGGAGTAGCATGCTACAGAACTTCGTGCATATACTGTTTCTTCTAGGATGGTTGTGTATGTAGAGAACTATTGTAACCTAAAAGTACTTTATTACCTTAAAAGCAGACAAAATAAGAAGTCCTGCTGTGTATTGTGAATCTGAAGTCAGGTGGAATTCATCTTACATCACTTTGTAAATTATGTGGTTTTAAATCTGTGGTTAGCAGCTTGTTCTGATATTGGCATTCCATAAAGAAGTTAAATGAGTTTTTAAGAACAGGGCAGTATGTTCTCTGCCATGTCAAAAGTGAAAAGTGCAGCTTCAGATACTGGAAGTTCCTGCCAGATGACATAGTTTGTATTAAATCATCCAACCCTTATGTTGATACTTTACTGTGCTGTTCTGCCTTGTGCAGAGATGGTTAAAAAAGATTTGTCCTTGCAAGAGAAGGTAAGTAGGCTAAGCACACTCATTCTGCTTTATTGCTGTAACATCAAGGCACTATAAAATCTGCAAACAAAGCAAATGGAAGAGGAATCTACAGCTTTCCTAATTAATTTACATAATCTTTAGCTTTTCAGCTCAATTTTTATGCACAAAGATAGTACCTCATCATTTGCTGTACAATCTCTTACCTTTCCCATGCACATCATTTTAGAATTTTTGAAGCATCAGGATTCCTTCACATCTTTAAATATTTTAATTATGAAATCACTCTTGATTGATTGAAATTAACCTCCTCCTAAACATCCACAAGTAATGATGGTTGTTGGCTAATTTTTATACCATTGGTGATAAAACAGCAGATGATGAGTGATCTAACAAGTATTTCAACATTCTGGCAGCAATTATTTGTTTGATTAAATTATACATGATAATATAGGATATTCACAGCTGCTATGCTGTGAAGCCTGCCTGTATGAGTAAGTCTCAGTTTATATTCCCTTATTGGGTGCAAAATTCCTTATATTCAGTGAACTATTGGGTAAGAATTGCATAACATACAACAGCTGGCCTTTTTTAAAATTCATACTCTAGATTATGCAGAGATAACATTTTGGAGTTAAAATATCAAGCATTTTCCTGGATGTTTTCAATCTTGCTAGAACCCACAGTATCAAACCTATAGTTCTCAAAGGCATGGAAGAGAAGTTGGGTATGAGTTTTAAAACCTGCTGCCTTGCTGACAAGGCATTAAGTATAAAGAAACGTGGTAACACCAATCAGCAAACCATCAGCTTCTGGCTCCTCCCAAGTTTCAGCTGACTTCCTACCAGACCTGTGAAGCAAGCTGTAAGAATTATCTTCCTCTAGGCACTAGGCAGCAGTTTCCAAGTCTGCTTGCTCCACAGTGCCTGCAGAAACTTGGTGGAAACAGCAGATTTTATCTTGCCTGGGGATTATAGTCTGCTGCCTGAAAAGATGGTGTTGACAGTGTGTTCCCTCTTAAAAATGCAGTAGTACAGTATACAACTTACATAATCAGCACTCAGTTATAGAACTCTTCAAAGCACATCCTTACCAATCTCCTTTGAATATCAGCAGGGACAATAACCCTGAAGTTTATCTGAACACATCTGAGGAACAAATTCTGCTTTTAGGATATCCTTGACTGTTCAGCTTCACTTATTCATTCATATTTCTATGTCAGATAGGAAGATTGGAATCCTCTGGACTAATCCCCATGCTCAAGCAGCATCAGCTAGAAACAGTTTTCCACAACTATGGCTGTCAAATTTTTAATTCCTCCACAAATGGAGATTCCAGAGCCTCTCTGGGCAGCCTATGCCAGTGTTTAGCCACACTCACCAGTAAAGAAATGTTGTCTTATGTTCACAAGGACTTGCATGTGTTTTTATTGTGCCCATTGCCACTTGACCTATTGCTGGGCACTGCTGGAAGATCTGTCTCACTCATTTTTTCCTTGCATTAAGTATTTATTGAATGATAGAATAATTTGGCTTGGAAGGGACCTTTAAAGGTCATCTAGCCCAACTCCCCCTGAGATAAGTATGGGTGAAGCTCTGAGCTATACACTTCCCCAGTCCATTACACCCATTGATGTGCCTGAGCTTTCTCTTCTCCAGGCTGCAGAGTGTCAGTCTCTCCTCATACAACAGATGCTCCAGTCCCTTTATCACCTCTGTGCCAGGCTCACTCCATTCAGTCCATGTCTATCTTGTACTGGGCAGTCCAGTCCTGGTTGAGCAGTGCTCCAAACTATGGTCACACAAATGCTGAATGGAAGGGGATGATCACTTCATGTTACCCAGGATGATGCTGGTCTTCTTTTCTATGAAAGTGCACTGCTGGTTTGTGATCAGCTTGTTCTCCACCAGGACTCCAGTGGCCTTCTTTGCAGAGCTTCCTTCCAGCAGGTTGGTCCCTGGTGTACATGGTGCCTGTTTATTCTTCTCCACAGTTCTCTTCAAGACTTTGCATTTCCCCTTATTAAAATTCACGAGGTTCCTTTTGAGCCAACTCTCCAGCTTGTCAAGGTCCCATAAGGTACCACAACTATGTGATGTTTCAGCTGCTCCTCCCGGTTTTGCATCATGTGTGAACTTGCTGAGGTGCACTCTGTCACATCATTTCAGGTCATTAGTGAAGCTGTTAAACAGTATTAACCCTAGTAATGATCCCTGCATTACACCACTTGTGACTTGCCTCCGACTGCACTTTGTGCTGCTGATCACCACCCACCAGGCCTGGCCATCCCGTTAATTTTCAAGCTGTGTAGTTATCTAGCCTTTAATTTGTCAGCTTTTCTTTGAGGATGTTGTAGGGTCTGCCTTAACTCAAGTTGAGGTGAACAGCTTTAGCTGCTCTGTCCCTCATCCAACAGGCTGCTCACCCTGTAGAAGGTTATCAGATGGTTAAAGCATGATTTCCCTTCTGCAAGCATATACTGATTGCTCCCAATCTCCTTTATTCTCTTCGTGCATTTGGAAATGGTTTCCAGAATGATTTTTTCCATAATTTTTCCATGGTGTAAATTGCTGCTATGTTGTTTGCCTGTGGTTGCAGAGCCCAGGTAATAGATTTGATAGGAAAGCTGTTCTATTCATTTTACTTTAGAGACACTTAAATGATGAAATCTCTAGATCCTGGATTTTCTAAAATGTCTCTCTGTTATCCTATGGAGGTCAAATTGAAATTTGTCTTGAGGCCAGTGAATGGGAGGAGGCATGGAAAAGAAGCATGTAAAAATCCTCTAGGGCATTGCAGGCAGTGAGGCTTCAGGGACTAAGAGGAGTGTTTGGGATGCGTGTACAAAATAATGTGTTTGCAATGAATTCAAAAACACATATTTTTCCTGTTTTCATAGTCTACTCCTATTAAAGCAATGCTACATTGCAATTGACTTGATTAAAAAGAAGTCTAATATTCCCAGTTAATGCCTGTATTTATTTTAGAAGTGAAACCCTGAAGAGTGACACAAAGTCAGCGGCCTTGTAAAGATTTGGGAGTATTGCTTAAAACTTTGTCCCTCAAGATTATTTAGCTCCATTTTGGCTTTTCAAGACTGTGGATAACCCAGCAGGAATGTGTGAGGCCAACTCCCTTGTTCCATTCGGTTGGATATCACCTTACCAGAAGTGGATCTGTAGGACATACTGGTGGGTTTGTGTGGGCAAGTGAAGTATTACCTGCCAAACTCACCATGGCAGAGAGGGAGAGAAACTGGAAATCTGTCAGAAGATGCCTCAAAACAATGCATATTCTGATAGCTAATTTTCATTTGCTTGCTAATCAAGGAGCACAAAGTCTTTCCTGCTACTCAGACATTTGGGTTTTTTTTTTTAGTCTTTCTCTAGAACATAAATATTTCTTCTCTTTTTAGGTGTGGGTGAATCAGACAAGAATCTAGGTGCAAAGGCAATCAGACAGAATGAAATTATGAGGCTTTATAAATAATCCTGTTTTGAATGTACTAAATATACTCAGAGAAGTTGTGTGATTGGATATGGTGTATGTAACATCAAAGGTCTAAGAGAAAAATTGAAGACAACTGTCAGAAGCTTTTTGCTCTTGTGATTGAAGGCTAGAAAAAATGAGTTTCATATCAGCATCACATTGTCAACAGTGTTGAATGCCTGATTACTGAGGTAATTAAAAAAATTATCGTGAAAATTAGCTGTGCTGGCCAGATAGAGAGAATAAAATTTTAATTATTACTATGGCTTGTGAAAATGATAAAAAGAATTCATTTCACTTGCTCTTGTGACAGCAAAACCATCAAACCTCCAAATTCTTTCTTACTGTTCTTAGCCTTTAGGTCCCTCCTTGAAGTTTAGAATTGGCCCATGTACTTTCAGAACAGGTTCTAAATTTTTTTCCTCCTATTCTGATTGTTACCTTTCTCCTGCTTTCTTTTGCAGTAGTTTACAATTTAATTCAGTATTCCATCTGCTCTTCCTATCGTACTAAAATAATATATTTCATGTTTTTATGAACAATTTGATTCCATCTCTTGCAAAGTGACTGCAGGCACAGAAGTGGGGAGTTTATCACCATAATGAGGTATTTGATACAATAAACAGCTGGGAGATGAAAGCTCATCTGTTAAGAAAATGTTTCATCTCATGTTGTGAGACATTTTGAATATGGAACAGTAGCTGTTCCTTATATGAAAGTCAGTGCCTACCAGTAGGTGCCTAAAACATGTGCAAGGCAGGTTCAGCTCCTTTTTCTCCTTGTGCTCAGAGCTGCCCTGTTTCAAAGAATGCTGTTTAGGAATGCTGCTGGATGCTCTCACACTAGGAGATTATAATACAAAGTTTATACTGTAAAGAATCAGCTGAAATTCTGCAGTTTCACTGGAGAATTATTTTTTAATAAGTTCTCAGCTGGCATAATGTGTAAGCATTGTTTTATGTTTCTAAAAGGCTATGTACCTTTGATTCAATACCATCCTGAATCTTAGAATTTGCTGTTGTGACTACTACCATGCTTACAAATCCCTAATTTAAATTACCTCTTAAGAAACTGAGTGTATTGTTTTGGGTCGCTAATTTCTGTTTTCACTCTAGCAGAAAGGGAGAGAGGAAGAGAAGAGGGAGTCATTGTTTTGTGATGACAGGACAGAAGGTGTTTCTTTAATTCTTCCTCTGCAGACCTAAGGGGAGTTTTGGAAATATGCTCCTTTTAAGAGTTATCTCTGCTGATTCTCTCCTTGTAACAGTGCTTAGCATTTTGAATGTTCAGCATTTAGGTAAAGAATAGTATATATGGATCTCTTGGGATAGCATGTTCTAGCTGTAGAACATCCAGATTTGTAATTTCAAACTTTAATGGATAGAGTTGGCAGTTTTATTATCTGTTTTGTCTTCGTAATTTTATTTTCCTGTGGAAAGATTCTGATCTCATGGTTCTACAATCAATTTTGCTTTGGCATCTAGTTTGTGTTTTCCCAAGAGCATAGTTAGTTCTTGCTGATCACTCCTCGTGGCTGAAAGAAAATTCAATGTTCATTTTAAGACGTTTTCCTGAAAAGTAGCTTCTGTGGGATGCTTACATAAGCAGACTGCAGTGTACCCTGTTTTTTGAAGGCATTTCTGGTACAGTGGACAAAACCATTACCTATCACTGTTTGTAATACTGTTGGGGTTGGGGTTTTTTGTTCTTTTATTTCTTTTCTTTATTACATGTTACAGTGTCCTTTCTGGATCCTTTTGTTTGTACTGGTTTAGGCAGATATTGATTCTAGACATTCTGCAATATTTTTCCTCTTTCACGTGAGCATCCTCTGAAGATTTTTTAATGAAGAGACTTTGAGAACCATGGTCCTAGCTATCCATAATGTATTAGATTATCTGGGATTTTTCTAATAATTGCTTGTGTCTTAGCCCCATATGCTATATTATTTCTTTTAATACTTTTTTTCATATCCCATATTCATAGTGCCGGATTAGACTGTACAGGCCTGTTTTAAAATTATGTGCACCTTAATTTTGATGCATGAAATTGTGCATTCTCAAAAATCACACTTTGGTATGGCATAGAACTTATATTTTACTGAATAATTTTGTGTAAGCAGGTGTAAGGCTTCTGGTGTAGATGTCCTGTCATTCACAGCCCCATTAAATACATCAGGAGATTCCTTTGTCTTTTGTTGGTCTAAGCTAGATGTAATCTCTAGGATCACATATGCTTATTCAGCATGATAATCTGTTGAAGGAGAGGTTAGCTAACATGTGGCCATTTCATTGTTGCTGCCTTTGCCAAATTGGTGTCACTCTTTAAGGAATTGGACTGATGCCTATTGCTGAGTCTGGCCTTTACAATATGTCTGTGTTCACTGCTTGTTTTGTCCTGGACTCACTGCTGTGCTCTTTGTTTGATCTTTCTGTGCTTCTAGGCCTGTTGTGCTTCTATTGCTGTTTAAATTCTAGGGCTCCTCTAGCTAAATTAGAGCTTTAGTTTGCCTGATTTTTCTCCCATTTCCTTTAGCTTGAAGGTCTTGTGTATCTTAGATCCTTATCTAATCTGATTTCTAACAAACAAAGATCAAAAGTTCAAGATTAGTGGCTCAGTTAGAATGAACACAGGAACTATTTCCCCACTTTAATGCTCTGTGATGTTCACCCTGGACAATGCATTCTTCACAATTAATGTATTCAATTTTTCTTTAGGAGTCTGATCAGTAAAAAACTTGGATTAAAAACATATATGACAGAAAGGAAGAAGGGCAAATGCAGAGCCCTGCTGCTGTATTTTTTGTCTTGCTTAAAGCATGAGTACACAATTTATGTACAACTCCTAAGGAAGCAGGACCTTGCAAAGTGAAAGTGAAGATGATGGAAAATATATGTATTCCATTGATATTATACCCATGTTCAGAGGCTGCTTCCTCTCCTCTCCCCTCTTAATCTACCTTTGAATCTGTCAATCTGCCATGTCCACTTCTATTGCTTTTTGTCAAGGGAGCTGTGCCTTTGGCATTGACACATTTAGGTTTTATCCCATAGATTTCAGAAGAACGTGCCCACTAAGTGCAGTTTGCCTTAGCGTTTGATTGTTTCTTTGTAAACCTTTCCATTTAAATGTAGAGAGGCATAATTTGTCCAGCTGCTCAACCTTGCCATCAGGGACATGTTCCAGGGATAAGCAGGATTTAGCAGAGGTTAAGGGGGTACGTCTGTACAAGAGCTACTCGTTAATATATTAGTGACGTAGCACAGAAGGATTCACTTCGGGCAGGAGCTAAGTGTGGGCTTGGTACATCAGCTGATGTCAGACAGTAAGCTCCATTCTGAACTAGATTGCTTGATCTTTTGAGGCTCATTGATTTCTAGAACAATATTTATTGCTTTTTGAAATGTTCAGGTAAATACGAAATCTGATAAAGATTTAATGGAAGAAGTCCTGTATTCATAGCAATTTTTCTGATTTCAAGCAAAGTGCAGTGGGACTGCAATGTTAGCTTTTAGTACCTTGACAGTTTCTTCAGAAATATGCTTTCTTTGGCATAAGCTCTTACTCATAACCTGTGCCAGTTACATCTTGTGTATTAACTGCAAACACGGGATGTGATATAATGAAACCCAGAGCATATCAGAATTAAATTTGGCATTGCTACAGGAAAGAGCCAGTTAATGTCCTTGTGTAATGCTTATGTAATAGATTAGATTCTCTGCCTGACTGTTCTAGTTGTCTGTGGTGCTATATAAAAAGCTTGCCAGCTTGCTAGTACTCAATTAGCTCATTCACCAGGAGTAAACTAGTTTTCTAGCTTATAGGAGCAAAGCGCTTCCAATCCTCTAATTGGTTTATGCATATAATCTTTTCCACACACCAAGTGCAAAAGTTGACTTGCTAATAGAATTGGAGAATAAAGTGAGAGAGGGGCAAAAAGTACAGAAAGATCTATAAACTCGATCTGTATGGAGCACTGTTTATTAATAGCACCATTTGTTACTCCTTCAGTTCTTTCTGGTTACTTGAGACAACAGATAAATCTTAATAGACAAGAAAAGGGATCATAGTTACCTAATGCATAAAAAATGTTTGGCTTTCAAGATAAATTGTTGCTGTCAACCTCATAAACTTAATTTGGTTTATATATATTATTTTAACTTTCTATGTATTTTTAGTGTTTTTAGAGGATACAAGTAGGCTTTAGTTGTTACCTATTATAAGTTTTTAATAGGAAGTTGTACATTTTATGAAACAAAACTGGTAAAAGAGATTGGAAAGCTTGTTTGGAGATACCATGTCAATGTTAGTTCAGGGTCTTTGAAAAATTATGCCTTATAGCTTATTTTATGGCATAGAAGATAGGATTTCAGGGCTTTTAACTGAAAGTTATAATAATCACATGATAGTATATTTAGTGGACTTTCAAATAATTTCTTCAAAACTTTGACTATGAACATTGTCAGGACAGAACCAAGTCAGTGTAGGGCTTTTGTTATTGTCTATTCCTCCCAGGGCAGAGTGTCTGATGAAAGATATCATCCTGAGATGGGACACGTACCTTCCAGGCTTCAGCTGCTTCTCCAGCCTTTCTTACTGATCTTTGTGGCATCAAAGAATTCAGAAATACTTCTAAGAGTTAACCAGCACTATGGTGAGGCTTTGCTTTAAACTTTGCTATTTCAACCTCTTGTCTGACTTCTCATCCATACAGAGTCTTACCATGAATAAGATGTGGGAAATTCTTGCTTCAAAGCATCAAACTTTCAATGCTAAGGAAGACTTGAACGTTTTGTAAAGCTATTGATAACATCTACTTCACGTTCTGCTTTATTTAATGTAAGCTCTTCTTAAAACTGTGTCATTTTCTTTCGAGATGCTGAGATGTTTTATAGATATTTTTTATCCAAATGTACACCTTCTGGCTTGCTCAGCTCATAGCTAATGCATGTTTAGAAATCTCTATGTATGAACATAGCTAATAATACATTTTTTAGTTAAAGAATTATTCTAAGAATATTCTAAATATTAACTGAAAGCTTAATTCTCCTACTAGAGTTTAAGCTGATCCTTGCTACATGCAGAAGAGAAAGTAATTTTCCTGAAGACTTTTGAGCCTTTAATAATAATTCAAATTTGAAAAATCACATCAAGTTGCAATTGAAAAGCTTTAAATAGGAAATCAGGGCCATGGTTTCACTTCACCTATGGTTTTAGTTCCTTTTAAACTTCAAGAGAATAGCTCATAAAATAGATTGTATTATTTAAAAAATGGCCTGATGAAAGAAAATATGCATGTTCCTGTTGCAGCATGACCAGGTACACTGTATTCTGCCAGAAGCTTTGCTCTGTGCCAGAGAACCTCCTCTGTTCATTCTACAATATCTTCCACACAGGCAATTTATGTAACTGATTTCCAAGATACCCAGTGTAACTCTCTGAAGGAGCTGCACCTTCTGGGCATTCTCAGGCTGGATACCTGGTTCTGACTATTACTTGATAAGAATAAAATGTCTTATGGTGTGCCTTCTCCTCTGAGCCTCTTTGAGCCCTCATAGTCCTTGAAACATTTCTCAAAGAAGCTGGGTGTGTTGATTCTCCCTGGGTCTGAGAGAGAAAAGAATGACACCTTGGAGAAGAGAGGGCTCCTGGGAGACCTCAGTGCAGCCTTCTGCTACTTAAAGGGGACTTAATAATAAGAGGGAGAGTGACTTTTTATATGGACACAGTGACAGGGCAAGGGAGAATAGTTTTAAACTACAAGGTAAGATATTTAGATTAGATGTTAGGAAAAAATTCTTTATGTTGAGGGGGGTGAGGCACTGAAGCAGGTTGCCCAGAGAAGGTGGGGATGCCCCATCCCTGGAGGTGTTCAGGGCCAGGCTGGACTGGTGTCTGAACAACCTGATTTAGTGGATGGCATCCCTGCCCATGGGCAGGGGTTGGGATTAGATGATCTTTAAGATCCTTTCCAACTCAAACCCTTCTATGATCCTTGAAGAGTCTCCTGGTATTGACCTGGTCAAAAAAATAAAATCTCTGAGAGCTTCCATTCTATCTCAAAATGCAGGACACTTTATTTTCCACAGAAAGAAAATGGGGATAACCAAAACAGTCCTCCCTTGACTGTGCTTTCTTGCCGTTGCTCACCCCCTGTCCCATGGCTGAGGGTGGATGTGTTCCCCAGATGGGAGCAACCAGGCCGGTGTGTGTGAGCACAGCCCAGCAGAGAAAGTGCCTGGGTAGCCAGGGAGCAGCACTGTGGTGTCTGGGCATGGTGGCAGGGCAGGTCTGCTCAGGCACCCAGGGTAAAACGCTGCCCAGTAATCACCAGGCAAGTCCATGGAGATGAGGCAGGGCTGAGAGCAGGCCAGAGAGGCAGCCTGGTGTCAGGGTCTGTCCCTGGGGCTGGTGGCCAGGCACAGGCACAGCCCACAGCTCGTGTGGGAGACAGGCAGTTGTGGCTCAGCTTAAAGCTTGTGTGAGAAAGGGGAATCAGCACCAGTGGAGCATCCTCACAGCACCACCAGGAGGGCTCTGCCCAGGGTCACCAGAACCCCTGCAGAGGGATATAAATGTGCCTCTAGTAGAACATTTCTAGTGATGGATGCCCTTCTGTGCAGTGTCCAGACCTCATTGCTGTCTAGCAGTTTCCAGCACTCGCTCCATGCCCAGTTCCTAAGCCTGCTAAAGGTTCAGGTTGCTTTCTGGGTGTGACTGTGAGAATGTGTGTGTCTGTGGCAGAATGTGTGTGTCTGTGGCAGAATGCTTGGGAGAGAAATAAACTCTTGGTGACTAGGAGTTCAGTTCTGCTGATAGACATGGGAGAAGTTATTTGAGAGACAGATTTAGTTCTCTGTAGACTGTTAGTCCAGTGCTGTCTTTAGAATCTGAAGGTTAACATATTAGCATCACTGCTTGCTAGCACTGGCCCACCATTATGCAGTCATTTATATGCAATAGTATTGAAAGGTTAAATGCTCTCCTGCAGTGCAAAAGTGAAACATGACTCTTGCTTTAAGGTCACACATTGCTTTATCTGATACTACTGGACAATATATTACAAACAAGATGGATCCCAAACCATCCATCTTTTGTGATGCTTGTCATAGGGAAGAGGTCAAGTGGATTTTATGAGCCCGTATTATGCCAAACATTGTGAAGACCACTCAAGACTGACAGAAAGATTTTTGGACTGCCAAAGCTCTTTGGAAAGTTCCACATCCTCTCATAATGTCATAGTTATGATCATCTGTTTATCATAGTTTAGCAGATACTCTTTCAAGAATGGAGGGTGTAGTTATAACAAGAAAATTTGTTAAAATGCATTGAATTATATTAAGTGTTCCACTTAAATAATTAAAAATCATCAGCAAAAAATAAAAATAAGTGTGCAAGTTCATGATGTAGAGACTTCTGTGATGCTGTCTTGTTGCACAGGAAAGGATAACGACCTTTCTGCTTTTTGATTGCCATACCTCTATCATTTACAGACATTTGTTTGGGTGGGAGTCAAAATAAAGGGACTTGGCCCTCCTTTATTTAATGCCTGTGCCCTGAAGAAAGGGATTGGCATCCATGAAATTTTTCAGAGACTCTGAGAAGGAAAGGCGTTTATAAAGAGAAGACAGAAGTGCTAATTGTGGGAATAAGAATATTTCTTGTTAATGACAGAGGTTTGCTTGAGGCTTTTTGTTGACTCTTAAGCAAGGTCCTACACATCACAAATACAAAGCAATAGAAATTTAAGTAATCTTAGATCTTAGGAAAAGGTGCTCTTCCTCTTAATAGTACATATTTTAAAACTATTTTCTTTGAAGAAAGGTTTCCAGCAGCTGTAACAAGCTGTCATCAAATGAGGCAGAGAAATGCAATAAATCTTTGCTTGATACTCAGTCGTTGAAATTGTGCCCCGCTAAAAAGGAAGCTTAATAATTAATTATTTACCTCTACTCTTGCACTTCCTCTTTATCCTCCTTTCTCTGTCTTATGGTGTGCAAATGCTAGGAAATATGGCCCAAAATGACTGGATGAAAATGGGAAATGAGCAGTGGCCCAGTCTCATGTGGGTTTCAAAATCTAGTCTCCACTTGCTATAGGGCTTGTCATTATTAGATTTGTGGCAAGAGAGGTAGGAAAGGTCAAGGTGAAGATGTTCCGTGTATCCTGAAATATCACATAATTATACAGCTGTGTCCTTTTTTCCCACATTCTTGATAGCTTGTTCTTGAGAAGATAATGCATCTGCCAGTACCAGCATATACAGGGATTTGTGGATTAACATTTCTGAAGTTATGTTTTTATCCTTAGAAGCCAGAACTATAAGAACTAGAAATTAGTATTAAAAAATACTTTTTACAAGTTCTCTGCTTTGCTGAGGAAAAAAAAAAGGCTGCACTTCACCCAAACTGGAGTAATTTTTACTCATTTTAATTACAATTAATTCAAAATTCAGTGATATTTTTTGAATATATTGTCACATGTTTCAGGCATTTGTGGAGGAATAGTGAAATATTGGTCACCAACATCTCTGGCTTGCTTAAGATCAAAGTATTTGGACCAGCAGTGTCCATTTCATTTCCTTTTCATTTTTGTTTCTTTGTGTATCAAAAACTTGAGGGTGAAAGATGTGATTGACTTTCAGCCAAGTCCTTTTCATCACACCTACATTTAGAGGAACTCATTACTATCAGTCATGAATTTCTGATTCTTTTTCCCCTCCTCTTTCAGTTGTTAGTGTTTTTATCCATTTCCTATCTGTTTAATATTTTTGGTCCTGTAAGTCCCTGTGCAGACTTTGTGTACTGCAGCTAAAGGATCAAATCAAGTGGATTGCATTTCTGATGTAGATAGTTGAATTGTTTCCAGTTTAACACATATTTATGGTTTATCTTAGTTAACAAGAAATCTGTAGAATTACCAGCAGATTATAACTATGGCAACAGGAACAGAGAAGATGGAACAATTTCTTTTCAGGGTGTAATAGGCAAATGAATCTCAGGCTTTGTTTCCACTGCTGATACTCTGTTCACAAGTCAGAACCATTAATGTGTGATATCAGAAACATTTGGCAGCCTCATGTCTATGAAATAAATACAATGTGAAATCATAGCATGATTAACAGTGGATGTTTAACAAGCTTGTGATTTGGAGAAATTGTCTATAAAAGATTTGGTGAAATTTGTGAACTTGAAGAGAATGTGTCCTTGTTGTGTATGTGGTTGAAAAACAATGGAAACAAATAATTTAATCAGTGCCAGATTAAGCTGTTACAACATGAAAGTAATTATACTTTTCATAGTAATTAACAATTAAATGTTTACAAATTCAAAATTATTTTAATGATAATTATAACAATGTGTATGCACTTTCCACTGCATAAAATACAAAGGTCCATCTTCAAAAATTAAAAAAACTAGTTTCTCATTGAATTGCTCTAGTTTCTCATTGAATTGCTCTAGTGAACCTGATGAAACTTTAGGCCCTTTATTTCTTTTCAAAGTGAAAAGCTGTGTCAGTAATTATTGTCATTATTAATCAAGGCTTCAGTTTCCTCTCTTAGAGAGGTTTTTTCTCCACTGAAATGTTCTGTACAACCTGTGTCTCTCTCTCATTGCATGCCCTCCATCTCTGCATAGGTTCTCTTGGAAGTCTGTGGGTGAGTTCTTCAGCAGCAATTCCAGGTTCAGTGAGTTGGCATGGAGGAGAAAGGACTTAAAGCTCTGTCTGCTGGTCATGAGCACTTGAAATCCTCTGGTGCTTCTTCACAGTTTTGGTTGCACTCTCGAACAAAATACTTCTTCCATTCACTTTTCTGTGGCTGTTATTTTTCTTTCCTTATCACTGAGAAAGCACAAGTCTCACTCTAGTGCCTGACAGCTCTTCTGTAGCCACTGCCCATGGCATTCTGTGTTTCCAGCTTATTGTGATTATTTAGCAAAGTCATAAGAGTCAGGCCAGAGTCCAAGTCAGCCTGAATGCATCCTCCCACTGGAGGAGAGAAAGCTCAGTGCCTCAAGATGAGAGACTCCTCTGTCTCGTAGCTGCTGCCTCTGATTGCTGTCTATGCAATCAGCCCTTGCCAGCTCAACAGCAAGAGCACGAGCCTGAGCTCTACCTGGGGCTTGGGGAAAAGGAGGAGGAGGACAATTGAGGGTTTTCATTCATAGCTGGTGCTGCAGTGGGATGGCTCCTTCTCTCTAGGAACTTCTGCCAGCCAGGTAGCATTGCCACTAGGGCTGAGCAAAACAGCTTTACTGCAGGCAGCAGAGAAAGGCTGACCACCTCTACAACCAGGAAGCGTTTGATTCATCTGCTGAGCAGCAGCAAGGGTCAACAATATGATTATTGTAGTGAGTCATCCTCACTCTGCTTAAGATGATCATGGAAAGAAACCCTGTGGGAAACGAACCCTTTTGAAGAGAAAAAATAATCTCTTTTTAGCTACTGATCTTTTGTTCAGATTGTTCATGGTGTTGGAGGATAAGCTGGCCATCAGTGAGCACCAAGCAGTTGGACAAAAGGACAGTGTAACTCCAACGGCTTGTTAGAGTAGAGATGAAGGAGGCAAGGAGAGGCTGAAGCTCATTTAACATCTCTACACAACTGGTAGCTGAGAAGAAGGTGGGGGAAGCAGATCTCCCACAGGAAATCCCACTGTTGCCAGCAGTAGCTTTCCTTATGCCACAAATCTCTAGGCTTTTTGCAACCCTTGATGAGAGGATTTGTGGGGAGAAAGTGAACCCCAGCATGGCCTCCTGGTGAACAGGACATAAAGTGCAGTCAGGTGGATGGGTGAGTATTTCTTCACTTGCCTCCAAACACAATGTGTCCAAAGGATAGCCAAACAAGGTGAGCCTCTCTTTCTTCTCAGGCTGTTCCTCCAGATGATGAGTGCCATAAGGCCCAGGAGCATTCTGTCCACATTTTTATCCTTGTTACATGTTGTGTCTCACTGCATTCACCTAGGTCTCGAATTCCCGCCCTGCCTTCTAACAATATATCTAGTCTTTATGTTCTGCTGTGTCCCACCATGTTTCACCACTGGAATTAAGGACCTTCCCCATGTTTAAAGTCAAAAGCGTGGATCCTGTGTGTAGTAGAGGACTGTGGCATTTGTACTTGTGGGTGAGCCCCATTTCTGTTTTGAGAGCTCCTTTTTGGAGTACCTGGAGCCTCTTCTGACTGGGAAGGTTTGGTTAAGAATTAGGGGAGTGAGTCAAAACAGTGTTTGATAGGAGGATCAATAGCTGAGACAGAGGAGGAATAAATGTACCCAAGTGTGGGTGAGGAAGCTTGGTGTTTGGGCTTTTTTTGTTTTGCCAGGCTTGTTGGTAGGGGTCTTGTCTGTGACTCCAGCATACGTTCAAATAAATAAGTACAACTAAATTTTTATATAATCACACAATTATTTAGTTTGTTGCTATTAATCTGAAGTGCATGTATAAGGAAATAGCTTTAATCGTGTATCAAAAATTAATCAGTTTTAGATTCAGAAGTTCAGGTGTTTATAAGAAGGGCCAAGACAGGTTTACAGTGCAAAAGAAGTTTCTGGTAAAGTAGTTTAATTTGATAGTGATTAAGGGGTTACAAATATGTAGAAATGTGTACCGGTGACACACATTTCCTGTTTCAAAATTAGTTGAAGTTAAAAGTAAATATATATGTATATAGGTACTTAGTGGAATTTGAACAACAAAATGCATAATTTGTGAGTTTTATGTATCTGTACTGAAAGGAGATAGGCTATGTATTTAATTAGTAGCCTTAAATTAAGAAATAATAGCTAATGAATCTGCTGAATCTCCTGACAAACCTGTATGTGGCTCCAGCTTCCCTCTCAGCTGGAGCCTGCCCTCCCACCACATCTCTTGTGGAGAAGCCCTGGCTTCTGTATTTTGTTTGCAGAATGAGAAGTTAGCTAAAAGCATTTTTGTGGAGCTGTGTTCCTTGTTTCAGAAGATGTTGCCATGTAATTGAAAAGGTGTTCTTTTCAGTGGTACCCAAAGTACTGGCACTTTATGGTTGTGCCTGACCATTTCAAAGCTAGTTTTCTCAGTCAAAGAAAAAAATAATGAAAACTTTCAGTTAATCCACCTGTACATTCATGCATATTATGCATTTCCCGCTGGACCCGAAAACAAAAGCAAACAAAAGCGAATGGAAGGAGGGAGATTGAAGCGAGCCTTGCTGTGCGTTGAAGATGCCGATCAGTGATAAGCAGCAGGAGCGCCTCTGCTGGGTCGCTGCTGCCACCCGCTGGCGCTGGGCTGGGGCTGCCCACGGTCCTGCTCCGGGCTGGAGAGAAAGCCAGATAATTGAGATCCAAGTGATGTTTTCCGGAATTGTGCAGGAAATAGGTATAATTTGTGTGAACAACAATGAGACTCGTTAACATCGACGATCTTGTCTGACAACTGCCACATTAATACAGATCTGATAAGTTTTTTGATTCATATTTTCTGTTTAGTTTTATAATGATTTTGTTCCTTTTGTTGTTCTCATGACTGTAATTGTGAGGATAGTATTATTAGGGCTAGTGATACTTCATTCACAAAAAGCTCCTTACTGGAAACTGTCCCTTTTAGTAATGTCTAAATATAAAATCACACTTCTCTGTATAACAAGACTCCCGGTGAGTACCTGTTTAGACAATAACAAGAAGTCCACTCCAGAGCAAAACAATACCAGTGAGACCTGAGAGGGTTATCTCAGCTGCAACAGAGACCTCCCCCCTTCAATTTACCCAGATGGCTCAATCTCTCTAAACTCCAGAGCAAACACATAAGATTGAAAGGATGTTTTGAAGGTCAACATGTTTTGAACCTTTCCGGTGAAAGTATTGCAAAATCACTATTGAGCATTCTGTCAGGATCTCCCATTATTTGTAGATTGAGTTTGATTTTGCTGGGCACTGGCCTCATTGCAGCACCATCTCACCTATGAAAATTTTAGGCCTTAATTGCCCTTTAAAATGTTTTTCAGGACATCTGTGATTTAATACAAAGATGCACATCTGTTTAACCTCAGCATATGTGTGAGCTTTGTGACTCTACTGCTTATTATCAAACCCATTTTAAGGTACTGCTTTTTTAAGGAAAGCTTTGCTGGGCTAGGACAGAGATTACACAAATGTGAGTTGTTAGATACCATAATGATTAACTGCCAGATTTTGATTAGCAACCTTAGGCTATCTTCTTTATTGCATTAAGTGTTTTAGCCTTCTCACATTTCTTGGTCTCAGTGCCTGTCTCAAATCTCGCAGTTGTATTGTCTATGCCAGACATGGCTTATGTTACAAGCACCCAGAACTCCATTACTCTCTTGTAACACAAGTTGTTATATATATATATATAACACATATATATATATTCTTGAAGGAGTTTACTGTAAGACTGAGGTTACTCTTCTTTATTGCTGTTTTTGGTAGCTAACTAAAGCAAAGGTGAAGGATATTGGATAAATAATTTAATTCCTCATTTAATGGGAGTATCATTTTCTATTTCTGCTGATATTTTCTATTTCTCTCTGGCATCCTTTTCAGTGTGACATAGACAGAAGGAGTTAAAATTTTTCTTAGCAGGAGTAGGAGAGTTCAAGGTGGAATTGGGATGGGAGTTGATTTGTTACTCTCCAAAAGAAATGTATCAGATTCTTGATGTGGTAGCCTGTTAGATCTGAGGATAAAAGATTTGATCTTTCACACCCATACTGAGTGCTACTGACAGCTGTGAGATTTCTTACACAGTTTTCACATGGTGCATGTAACAGTGGCTGGGGTTGGAAGGCAGACATTGCTAAGGAGCGTGTTTTGAATCAATAAATTTTGGAGAAATGTAATCCTTTTGTTGTTGTTGAAAAAGCCGTGGAAGAAGCTCCTCAGGAGGAAGCAAGAAGATGTGCACAAGTGATGGAGCGCAGGCGGGCAGTGCGTGCCGCAGGGTGCTGCTGTGTAGAGCGGAGATGCAGAGTGCGGAGATGCAGAGATGCAGAGTGCAGGGTGCAGAGATGCAGAGTGCAGAGATGCAGAGTGCAGAGATGCAGCGGTGCGGAGTGCAGAGATGCAGAGTGCAGAGTGCGGAGATGCAGAGTGCAGAGATGCAGCGGTGCGGAGTGCAGAGATGCAGAGTGCAGAGTGCGGAGATGCAGAGATGCAGAGTGCAGGGTGCAGAGATGCAGAGTGCAGAGATGCAGCGGTGCGGAGTGCAGAGATGCAGAGTGCAGAGTGCGGAGATGCAGAGATGCAGAGTGCAGGGTGCAGAGATGCAGAGTGCAGAGATGCAGCGGTGCGGAGTGCAGAGATGCAGAGTGCAGAGATGCAGCGGTGCGGAGTGCAGAGATGCAGAGTGCAGGGTGCAGAGATGCAGAGTGCAGAGATGCAGCGGTGCGGAGTGCAGAGATGCAGAGTGCAGAGATGCAGCGGTGCGGAGTGCAGAGATGCAGAGTGCAGAGTGCGGAGATGCAGAGTGCAGAGATGCAGAGGTGCAGAGTGCAGAGATGCAGAGTGCAGAGATGCAGAGTGAAGAGATGCAGAGGTACATAGTGCAGAGATGCAGAGTGCAGAGATGCAGAGATGCAGAGATGCCTTTCCCCCACCGGGCGGTGCCAAGGGGTGAGCAGCAGAACCAGGAGTGCCTGCACTGCCCTGTCCTGAGCTGGGAGCCTCGAACAAGCTTCACGAGAGCAGAGGCATCATCTCCCTCAGACAAAAGAGCAGTTCAGTCCATTGCTGTCTTTCAATATCTTGTTAATACTGACAGTGTCAGTATGGGCAGTAAGTCAGTAATTCTAGACTCACAAGAGTTACTTTTTATTTAACTTATTTTACTTTTATCTTTTGATAGCTTTGTCACTTTATAATCCTGGTTTTTCTGGTTTTGTTTTCTCTTCTTCCTTTCAGTGACTGATCTTTGTTGTTTGTTTGCTTGCTTTGTGTTTGTCAGTCTGAGGCTGTAGCTTTACAAATTATTTTTCTAGTAGCTGATCCAGGTACAGACCCTGCCCCCCCTCTCAGCTGTGCACTGTCACCTTGATTCTTTATTCTGCTATAATGAGCTTTACTGATTGCTCTGTCTGCTAAAGTTTTGTAATAAAGCTTTCCCTTTTATATTTGGGATTTTACCCTATGTATGTGCCTTATGCTGCTCTTCTGTTTTTAAATTTATGATAATATCACGGGTCTGTTTAAGAGAGTAGTGATACAAATACTAGTATAGAACAGAACTGAGATAATGGTAACTTCAGCAGCTGGCTGGTTAATTATGTAATAACTAGAGGCAAAAGCACATTTCTGTTCCTTGCATATGACCCTATGTATTTCCTCTATATTCCTTACATGGGAAAATTTTTTGGTTTTTAACAATATGATGTTCTAGTTCAAGGCTAAATTTTGGCAAAGGAACCTTGCAGTTCTTCACAGGAATTTGCTCCCCGTCAGAAACATTTGTTCACTTTCAGAAGCTGCCATCCCCCTGGGACACTCTGTGGTGTTGGTCATGTCTTGTAAGCCTGGTGGGATACCTTGTGGGGTAAATATTTGAATTACTTCTGTGCCTGCAGACCGGAGAGAGCCTTGCTAAGCACATTGAATTGCTCATGCACTTATGCTGTTTTTCAGGAATGGTGAGATAACATCAGGACTTCCACAGGCTGAAATTCTGTGTTAGCAATCAAAAGGTAGAAATACTGTAAATGCTTTATGAGTTTAATAATAATCTGAAAATAATTCCACTTGGTCTTTTGGCAGTTGAGTTGCCTTGGGATCCAGCCAGTATTTCAGAGCTTCAATGTCTGAAATAATTCAGTGCTCCTGGTCATTTTTAGGATGTAAAAATTACTGTGGGTGGCTCATCTTTATGTGCCTATTCAAAGGATATGCAATGTCCTGATCATTTTCCTTCAGAATCATAAAAACAAGAAACATCAATAGCAACTTTTTAGCATTGATTAAAATTAATGTGAGTGGTCATGAGGTCTTTCAGTAAAGAAGGTTTTCCTTGCTAGTTTAGGACCACTACAAAAACATTCCCAGGACAGTCTGTCTTTCTGCAAACACATTTCATATTAAAGATGAGATTTTATTAGCTATTATGTTGATTTGTTTACTCACTATTTGTGTTGTCCTCAAACTAATTTGGCAGTGAGTAGCTCTTTATCTTGAAGGTTATTTGAAATTACATGTTGGATCAGGGCACAGTGAGTTTAACCTAATCAACAAATTGAATATATCCAACATATCCATCCATTCAGAATATTTCCTGAATATTCTATTCAGGAAATAGAATGTGATAAAGCAAAAACATTTGTTTGTTGTAGCTTGTATTGGTCTTCCACTAAAATAGAGTCTAGACTCTTTTGTGACAGGAATACTGATGTTATTGGTACATGATTATTTCCTGTTTCAATTAAAATAAATTTCTGATAATAACAGGAGCCATCCCTTTTGTTGCTGAACACATTGCCTGATACACCTCATTATTGATTTCCATGAAGTTTTTTTCTAAGGTATTTATACAAAGGCCTATTAATGCTAGCATTGTTGGGAATAAATATACAATTATATTCATGTAGTCCTTTCAGAAAGCTGTACCAGGGGAAACCATAAGAGAAAAAAACCTTTTGGATTTCATTTACTTTCGCCTGGTTAGGCACTTGGCTGCTCACAGCCAAGTGAATATTCATTTATAGTGAATGAATGTGCTGTGGCTGTGAATAATGGCTGTGTTGTAGTTGGAACAGAGTCGTATACTTTTTCCAGTTCTGGTATTGCAAATATAGTTTCAGTTCAAATGTCTGCATTATCCTTCTATTTTTTGCACGCTTATATAGAACTGAACCAGCTGAGGAGTGTATATATATATATATATATAATTTGGACATAACTAGAAAAAACAAAAAAACAGAGTTGCTCTTCATATTCTATTTGAAATTAAACACAAAAGAAGATTTTGTATTTTTTAATGTGTAGCTTTACTGTGTGAAGTTGTTTTACAGAATATGCTGAAAATTGTAATCAGCAAATAATTTGTTAAAGATGATGCAGAACTGCTTTTGCACTAATGAAATGTTGAAGGTCATCTCTTAGAGCACTCTTATAGTCCATTTAAGTATAGGTTCTAGTTCATAAAACTATGCTGTGAGACATAATTCCTGTATTTTAGTCCAGTATGCAAAAGCAAGAAAATAAAAGGCTTATGCATGAAGCAGTATCAGCTGTTATCATATTTTGAAGCAAAATTCAGGTCTATGCAAGTTATCTCTGTCAGAAAAAGCATGAAATAATGTATCTTAAAGGTGATTCCCCAGTTTATTGACAAATAATTAAAAATACCCCTAAGAACCAAAACACAATTATTTCTTTAATCACAAGAAGATAAATTAATTTCTTAGGATTTCAAGAATTCCAGTCAAAACTTAAAATAAATAAAAGTAGTTTCATGTGGTAATCCTATGAGATAATTGTATTACAGGATGATTGGTGGGAAATTCCTTTCAAAACTTCTTGCACTTGTGTACAATTGCTTACCCTCTCAAATTGTGTTTTTGAAGCCAGGTTATATAACAAAACCAGTGTATATAACAAAAATGCAGCTACACATGAGCAGCTGGGGGCAGCAGAAACAAAGCAGGATTGCTTTTAGCTTGAAATTAGTGTCTTAATGCTTTTATAGCTGCATTTTCATGTTACCTTTTTAGAATTTTGTTCGTGTTTTTCTACCTTCCTCTCATTGAAACAATATCCAGGAAAAAACCTCATTATTTTAATGATGTCTAACACAACCTACCTGTATTTTATCTATACAAGGCTCACTTCTGTCTTAGTGTTAGAATTGCCATTGTCCTTTATAAACAATGCCCTATTTTCTAGCAGGGACTGCAGCCTTCTAGTAGCTATTGTTCACTCTTGATATTCCAGAACAGAGCATTGCTCATTTCAACTGTACCATAAAATCAAACTCTTTGTATCAGGGGAGAAAAACTTGGGTTTGAATAGAAAACATGACAGGTGAGTGAAGGTTAATATCTCAGGAAGAAACCTCATGGCCTTCCAAGTTTTGTTGTTAATGGTGATTTCCATGAGACAGGACTGTCTACATCTATGTAGAATATACTCTGGATAGGCACTGAATGCATCTGGTCCCTCTGGGATGGAAATTTCAAGTTGTGCTGAAAATGTCTGCAGTCAGGTAAGGGTTGTCTCAGGGCTGCTAGTGACCTTTCTGTAAGATATTAACAGGATTATGTAGTGGAGCATGGAGCATGCTTATGTGAGTTTATTGGGTTTGGATGCAAGGTTTGGTAGTGGGGGGCCTGCAGGGGTGGCTTCTGTGAGGAGCTGCCAGAAGCTTCCCACGAGTCTGACAGAGGCAGTGACTGCAGGCTCCAGGCTGGCCCCACTGCTGGCCAGGGCTGAGCCCATCAGCGACAGTGGTAGCGCCTCTGGAATAACACTTTCAAGGGAGGGTGGAAAACACCTGTGTGACAGCACCTGGAGAAAAAAGGAGTCAGAATATGTGAAGAAACAGCCCTGCAGACACCAGGGTCTCTGCCCCAGGCACTGGAGCAGAGATTCCCCTGCAGCCTGTGGGAAGGACACATGTTGGAGAAGTGAAGTCCCAGAGCGCTGTCTGCAGTGGGAGGGATCCCACACTGGAGCAGAGGAAGAATGTGGGGAATCCTGCCCCCCAAGGAAAAGGAGTGGCAGAGACCATGTGTGATGAACTGGCCATGGCCCCCATTCCCCATCTCCTTGTGCTCCTGGGAGGTGGAGGTATAGAATTCAGGAGTGAAATTGAGTCAAGGAAGAAGGGAGGAGTAGGGGAGAAGATATTTTAAGACTTGGTTTTCCCTCTCATTATCCTGCTCTGATTTGATTGGTTATAAATTAAACTAATTTTCCCAAGTTCATTCTGTTTTGCATGTCAAAACAATTGCTGAGTGTTCTCTCTCTGCCCTTGACACACAAGCTTGTTGTCATAGCAGAGACACAGCAGCTTTGGTGGGCACCTGGTAGCCAGACAGGGGCCACCCACCACAGCCAAGGGTGTTCTAAACATGTTTGGGAGTATTCCTCTGCTGAGAGTGGATCTATTGTAATGGTGTTGGGGACTGCATAAGGAGGAAGGAGCCAGCCCTAGTGATACATTGTTCATAGGAAATTTAGGTTGAAGTTATCAGAGAAAATTACCTCTGGCCTTCACCTAAGCTTTGTTTTGTTGAGGAGTACTCAGTACTGATAGCTCTGTGAGCAGCTGCAGAGCTAGCTCTGAATTCAGCTCTGGTGGTGAGAGCCCCAGAGAAGAGGCCATGAACTGGAACCAACCTTTGCACAGCCAAGGGCACGGGGACCTGTGGTGCCAGCCAGGGCACTGGACACTCAGAGACACAGCAGGAGCTCAGGACTCAGCTGGAAGACCCCAGACTTCCCTGCACTTTGACTGCCAGGGTATAAAACCCAGGGGTTCCTTTGCTCAGGGTCCCTTCCCAGAGGCAGCAGTTCCAGCTGTTATTCTGTTGTTACACCATGATTAAATTACTGAAAGGATCCAGAGGTCTGAGATTCTGCTATGGAAACCTGGTCTGACTCTGTGAGTGTGGGGTGTGTGGCTGTGAAGTGGCCTCTGCCCAAGTGAGGCTGCCAGAGTGGCTCAGGGATGGTCAGACAGTCCTCAGACAGTTTTAGGGGAACTAGTAATTTTATTCCAAGTGAGAGCACAAGCAGAACTCAAATGTGTGCAGTATGAATCTTGGGAATCTTGGGAAGAACTGAGAAGAGCAGTATGAATCTTGGGAAGAGTTGAGAGCTTGCCTCATTTGAAAACATAAATTAGGTCTGGGTACACCTCTGCCTCTGATTATCCATTATGCATGTATTTCACCTGTGAGAAATATCTCTAGTCTTTTCTCTATCTGTGAGTGCAAGGACTGATTAATGAAGAGCATTTGATAAAGTAACAAATGCTTTTATGAAGACAGGGATATTCAGAGCGAAATGTGTCTAGGGAATATTCAGAAAGATCAAAAGCTTGTTTTCTTCATTATGCTACTGGAGAGTGAAAGAAAAACAATACATTTTGCATCAAAGTACCACACTGTCTCATTGCAGCACAAATAAAAACCAATCTAGTTTATAGCAAAGTTACTGAACTGCTGGCCTGTGAACTGTATGAACTGAAGGATGAAGTTTCTCAAGTCTGTAAAATTTTCATACAGTTATGCTGAGCATCTACTTCCTCAAATTACTGCTGAGCCTGTCCATCTCCAGGAAATGATAAATTTGATTTCTGGGAGTCCCAAAACCCATTGATAGGATAAATAATGCTGTGTGTTGACAACATCCAATAACATATATATACCATGTATATATACCATGTACCTATAATAGAATAAGATAAAAATAATAATTATAAGAATGAAAAAAACCCCCAGTTTTAACACAGCATTTTAAATTGTATTTTGAAGGAAATATTGAGAGTACTTGCATTTATTCTGAATTGAAATGAGGTTAGATTTTGAAATGCCTTTGTTTCCTGTGAAGTGGAAATTTGAAGTGCTGATCAGTTCTATTTCTAGAGGAACTTTGTAACTGATTAGATGTCAGACTAATTGCTAGTTTTTGTTTTCAAAAATCCAGAGAAGGAAGCTGTCACTTTGAGTTCCCAAAATTATTTTCTGTATGTGTGTTGCAGTTTGTACAGCTTTGTAGTCAATCTAATCATCACTCAATCATCTGTATGCATTTGGAAATTTCTCTTCGTTAATTACCTTTTTCCCCAGTAGTCAATAACGGATATACCAAACACTGCTTTCATCATTGCTCATCCATCTACCATCCATACAGGAGAAACTGTAGGAAAACAGGTTCTTAAAGAGCTCAGAATCCTGTATTAGGCTGTAGTTATTTTGCATGTCTATGTACTGTACAAGAGTAAACATGATTAACTCCTTGAACTTAGGAGTTTTTCCATCCTAAATGACTCTGTGATTGTATGAGTAACTGAAAATTAGTCTGCTAAAGTCTTTTGTTCTGACCTATTTACCTGATTAGCCTGCACACAATTTTCAAGATTGGCCTTTCAGCTTCAGCTTAGATAATTACATTGACAAAGATTGTTAAAGCTGCTACTGTGCAGTTTCCTTATTATAGACAATGTCAGGATGAGTTAGCAGATTCATGTTTACCTGCATTCAAATTCTGATTAAATTAAATGTAAATCTCAAAACTTCCAACTATTATTTCAAGTTATCATCTATCTTTGCCTATACTCTGAGAAAATAACACAGCTGAGTCTAGTGAAGTACAGGCATGTCTTGTGGGCATTTTTACATTATTGGATCAGCACATCTCCACTGATCTTTTTATTGCTGTTACACTGAAAGAGCAACAAGAGCCCCCAAAGAGACTCTGAGTGAAATATAGCCAATGGGATTTTACTTTGAAAATACTTGCACAGTATTTAATGAAAGAATGCCAGTGTACTGAGGATTCATTAACTATTGTATGTTGCCAACAGAGGAATCATAGCTTTTCCTTTCCTCCAGGCCACAAAGACCAGCCCTATGTCTTTATCTGACAAAACAATTATGTGTTCAGGCTGTGAAATAACCTATGGTAAAGTGTTTTATTCAACAAAGACATCCTAGTGAAAAATCTACTAGTTTTTTGACCTGAAGTTCCACACTGTGGAACTTTTTCCTTTGAAATCTTTTAAAGAATCATTAAGAACATGTCACTTAACAATTTGGAAGTGCATCAAATGCATCTGTTTTTCATACAGAGTAAACTCTTGCCAAGAAAATTTAATAAAGTGATTTGCTGATGTAGAAGACTGTTGATAATGCAGTCAGCATACCTAGCCAGCATACAACACTGACAGCTAGTTCTTCTAGATAAGCGGAGGATTTTAGATATAAATGTCTAAGAAAACCCAGTACCTAGGAGATCATCACTTGGCAGTAAATAATAAATGGATTCCCATGGTATCTTACATGGCATCTTAAAAGATTTTCTGTTTGCATTCTCATAATTCCAGGTTTTCATCTGAAATGGCAAAACAGTGTTATAGAAGTTTCCCATCAAGTAGAATTCTGTGGCAAATGCCTTATCATCAGATTTTCATTCATAAGAACCAAAGGCTTTTTCTGAAAAAGGATGGTTTTGCTGAGTTGTTTTCTTGACTTGTTTAATTTTAAGTTGCTTTACAATATTGCTTTTTGAACAATGTTTTTGTTTTAATTATAATTAGAAATGGTGCAGACTCAGAAGATCTGATAAAATTTTCAGTTTAAAATTTTGACTGAACTAATCCAATTGCCTATCTGGGACACTTGGAAAAAGAGGAAAAGAGAGAGGGATTTCTAAACTTTTCTCCCCTTCCAGATTTTTCATCCCGTCATAGTTTGAAATTTCATTTTTGCATCAAAAATACCTTCACGACTGGCTTGAGGTTTTCAAATTATCTGACATCTCTATCTATGGAGCTTTCTGGCCACCAAAACTCTGAAGGAAATCACTGTGTTTTTTCTGTTGTGGTCATTATTCTTGCACCTGTATAGGGGTGAGCTGATTGAGGAATGGCCAATGTGAATTTTTGCACGGAACCTTCTTGTGCTGGTCCAATGGAATCATAGCAGCTGGCACATGTAAGATCCATGAACAATGAAGAAGCATGAGTTTAGATCTACTGGACTTTCACAACTGATGTAAGGTCCAGATCTTTAGATGACACTAAAGAACAGCTATGATGACTTACTTGGAATTGTATCAGCACCTTATGTAGATCTCAGAGGATAATGGTATTTAAAATCCCTGATAAACAGCTTTTTTTCTGCTCTGAAGGCATTTTAGTAAGGAAGCTGGATCAAAACTGAGATCAGGATTTCAAGTAATACTGGAGTATATCATTATACTTACCTGGGTGGAATTGGAAATCAAGATCAAGAAATTGTATAACTTTGCATGCATTGTGACTGCAAAATACAAATATGGAAACACACAAGAATATGGGAGTTTTCATGTATTTGTTTTTCTACCATATGGCTGTGGTAGGCACCTATGCCACAATAAGCACAAATGTTGATTTAATATTTTACCTCTTGTGCAGAGATGTATAAAGCACAGACTAGAAGTCAAGTGTTTTGAATTAGACTTAGCTGATTTAATAGCAAATGAATGTGCTGTGTGTCCAGATTTCACTAACATGTAATAATCTGTGTAGTCATAATGAGTATTTTCATAGAGCTATTTGTTTTGAAAATCTTTTGCAATCCATCTGTTTTCTTAATAACTTGACTCTGGTCTTTCAGGTAATTTGATTCATTTTTATGACCTCTCCTTTTTTTTTCCTTTTTTATTTTTGGAGTTGGTGCTCTCTCAAGTGAGTTTTGATATTATTACTAGAAATTCTATCCATTGAGGTACATTTAAGTTTTATTGTGTAAATTATCTATATAATCATGAGCTGATTTAGATTGTAATTTTTTTCATGCTAGGACAGCTGGCCACCAAGTAGAAATGTTTTCTAAGGCAGGAAGATGTGAAAGATACCCAAAAGGAAGAGAAATGGCCTTTGAGAAAAATCCCTGAGAGAAGCTGCTAAGCCTCTGCTTTGGTAGTCTTTGTTCTCTTTTGTGGGACTCTAAGTACAGTGGATTTATATGTATATGCATAGTGAAATTGTGTCAGATTAATTGTTACAAAAGCCTTGTTTTAGCATTTTAAAGTTGTAATCCTCTCCTGTTTTATGTTGGATGGCAATTTGCTGAAATGCCTAGAATTTGGGAAGGCTAGTGGCTTAGGCACTAACTTGGTTATATCCAGACTGTTAAAACCTTTCTTTCCAGTGATGAAATAACCTTGATAGATTTAAATAACCTTGAAAAGAGTTTGCTAAATTGGCAACTGTAATTGTTCATCAAGTAGTTGGATTGCTGTGGAAGCACACTCTGCAAGCTTTCAGAGGAGGCTGCTTTCATTGACATATTTTCTCACTCCTTCAATTGCTGGGATATTGTGAGCACAGTGAGGTGAGTACTTGTTTGAGCAGCTGCTGCCAATAATGTGCCTGCCTGAAGGCTGTGCTAGCTGCTGGAAATTCTGTAATCATATTACCACAGTATGTGCCTCTCTTTGGAGGCGAGGAAGCTGTAAAGCCTTCAACGTTGGATCAGCTAGTATTCTATTTGCTCTTGCAAATAGACTTTGGCCAGTCTGAATTTGTTGTTTAAAAAGCAAAACCTGGCATGGTATTTTCACCACATCCTTTCAGGTCTGAAATAGGCTCAGAAATGGGTCTCAGTGATGTAGTCATTTTCTGTACAAGAGAAATTCAGAGTTGCCTGTTACCTCGCTCACACTGGGAGTGACTAATCCATTACAAGGTGTTTAAAGCTGGCTCCTGCCAGATCGCTCTTGTGAAACTATAATACATTAACTGACCAAGACCTTTTGCCTAACACTCTTCCTGGGAGACAGACTGTGCAAAGTCCTCTGGAGCAGGGTTTGAATCCTTTCCAGCCTGAGGAGGACTGGTCTCATTTACCCTCTTTCAGAGTTCTTCTTCAGTCCTCTGAAGGACAGTGTAGAAGTAAATTAAAGTAACTTCTCAGCTACAGCTGCTTTCCTTTCTAAGGACTGGAAAACCTAGAAAGAAAAATAATTTCTAGTCTGATAACAGTTATTTTGTATTTGTCTGCAAATTTTTCATTTTCCTAATGGCAATTACATAAAACTTAATTGACTTGTTCAGTGGAAAAAACAAACAATGTGGAGAAACCACACAGTGGATTCATATTCTCCCTTTTCTTACAGAAGTAGCATCAGTTTGTGTGACAGCAACCAGTTAGTCCAGGTACAATGTTATGCTAAAATGCTTCTTTTAAAGTCGCTGGGTGTCTGCTCTGCTGTGTTCTGCACTCATACCCTGGCAGGAATGCTAGAAAGCAAAGGCCTGTGAGGTTGACTGCAAACTGTGCTGCATTTAGAGTAAGAAAAAGAATTGCTGTTTCAGATTTCTTGGTTGCATGGTCCTGTTGTTTCACAGGCTTGTGAGAGGAGACAAAATGGCTGAACTGCTCACATCCAGTGCAAATTAATTTGTAGTTGTGCCAGTAGGCTCCAGCTGAAACTGAGCTGTGCTGTTGTAAGGCTTGTATTAGCTCACCTCTGCCTTCAAATGGTCCCAACATTCAGATAAGAAAATCTAACAGCGATAGAAGGAAGTAGACTTAGTGAAGTGAAATTACTATAACTTTTCTTACTTTATGGATCAAGATTCTCCCATTGAATTAAAACTCTTCTTTCAGGACAGCAGCTATGTCTGTTCTTTTTTTTTTGCTCTCAGTCATATATTCCTTAGGTAATTTGGACTAAGCAAATTCAGGGGATGAAGTTTTTAGGTGTCTTTGGGAAAAGTGTCATTAGAGAGGCCTGATTATGCAAAACAGAAAAGAAGATTTTTCCACTTTGCAAATGCCAATTAGCTTTTTCAGTGGCTTAGTGTAGGAGTTCAGCATGATTTCCATATTTTGAAAATAAGAATTGCTGAGAGATTAAAACAACATGGATTGCAAAAAAACAGGTATCATATTCCAAAAATCAGTTTTGAGTTCACAGTTTTGAGATAACAGCAAGAAATGGTGTTATGTGAGTGTTTCATTGAAGAAAATAGAATTGCAAAATCAAGCATCTTTTTTCTCACTTGTAAAACTTGCCCATTTTCAGGTGGTTTTTTTTGGTTTGTTTTTTTTTTTTTTTTTTTTTTTTTTTTTTTTTGTGATTTAAATATTTTTCTTCAGGAGCTGTCAAATGCATTTAAACTCATCACCAGTGCAATGCATTTCACTTAATTTCATGTCCACTGCATCTCAAGTGAAATCCACCTACCAATTATTACCATTCACTTGCAAAAACTGCTGCATTCATAATTTGTGTTTCCCAAAATGTAGCCGGTGAGAAAAAGTGTGAAATGCTGCTGTGCTGAATTGAAACATGAAATGAACTCAGAATTTTTGGCTTAGACTGAATTTAAATATAACTCAGCATTGATTGAAAATCTCAGTGTCCTAGATTTGCACTTTTAGATTTCAATTTATACTAGGCATGAGTGAGTGTTGTTAGCTGCATGAATAATGCATTATTTTCCTCAGCTCAGCTCATTCCCTTCCCATACTTATTCATATATGCTGTTTAAATGAACCTAAATGCCTGTATTGGTAGGTGCTCACTGGTGTTCCTGCAAGCTGCAGGGTAGAGCAGTTTCCTCAGGCTTAAAACAGTTACAGAACCACTTACCCAGAGACCACCTTTTCAGACCATCATTTGTACTTAGTTGTCATCTGCGTTCAGTGACAGAAGCCCCCTTTCATACTTCTGTGTCATTATCTTGAATAAAATTCTTGTAGATTTATAGGTATTTTTGAAATATATTTCTGGTGTCAGAATACTGATTAGTGGAAAGGAGAAGTAGCTTTTATGACAGAACCCAAATGCACCCAGGGATTGGGGCCTGAGGATGTATTTTTCCCTTAGACACAGGATACCATAATCAATCCACACCTTTTCAGAGCTCAAGGAGTCTGTGAACAAGGGGTTGCATAAACAGAAGGTGGAAGTAGGGCTGAATTGGTCAGGTTTCACTGCTACAGGAGCTGCACAGTTCTGTTCATGTCAGTTCACAAAAATGAATTTTGTCAGAAAATAAAGACTAATATTACCTAATTTTAGATGAATTGAAACTAATTTTGTCACTTTGTTGGCAATTTGTGTTTTATCATTCTACAGTTTAAATGTCACTAACTTAGTTTTTATATTATGTCAGTTATTCAGACTTGTATGGATCCATAGTTTATTACTGCCTCTATGCAGATAATGAGTATATTTCCTTTATGTAGTAGGTTTTAGTAACAATTGTTAAGCACATTATTATTGCACTCAAAGCACAATAATAAATAAATAATAAATAAAAAATTTAATCTGCAAAGGAAGCTTTTAAAGATGTTAGTGATAGGTATATGCCACACAGCCATCAGCTTTTGTATGGATTTTTCCTCAGTTTTTTACCATGAGTAATATATTTTCTTCATCCCAGTGTTTGTGGTGTTTGTTGTACATTAGGTACTGAGAAATGCAAATAACATGCATGCAGTCACAATATAGTCTGCAACAGAAATGGAACTTAATTTGTGCTTCTTGAATCCATATTATTGCCTGGATGCTACAGTACTGCCCATCTTCTTTATTCTACAATTGTGTCTTTGGAAATTATCTCTAAATGAGGACTTACTAGCTATTTGAGTTATTCAAATGAAAAAGATGAAAAGAATCTGCTTGTTATCAAATCTCATCCTCAATTCCCTCTTTCTGTAACTGGTAGTCCACTAAGACTGTTTAAAAAAGAAAAAACAAAGAAAAGAGATAAAAAGAGATTATTTGTGGTGCTGGGTAGAATTTAATCTTCTGTATTATGGAAAATGTAACAGTATGTGTTACAGAAACATTACAAAATTTTGCTACTGTGAAGTGAGATAAACCTAGAATGTTTTAAAATGTAACCCAGAATGAAAATGTGAATAATTTCTTTAATTTTTGAAGTAGAATTTCTTTGAAATTATACAAGTCACTTTTGCTGGTATGGGACAATTTTTCCCAAGAAAAAATCCTGGTTGTTTTATATTAACATTCCATTTCCTGAGACCCATGTAAAATTCTTAAATCAGATCTAGAAACAAGCAGCTATTCCATATTTATGAAATAGCAAGACTCCATGAAATAGTAAGGCCATGAGAGCTTGGAGGTGTGAGCTGTTGGCAACTGTTACTGTCTATCAGTTTAATAAGACTTTCTCAGAAACGAGCAGAGTCTTTTCCAGTGCAGAATATAGAGTTTCTGTCACCCCAGTACAAATAGAAATACCAGTCATTTTCAGAGAAAATTGTATTTCACATGAAAAATGAAATAACAAAATGGTCATTAAGGCTCATGTAAAATCCAGTGAAATGACCCAAGGAATGATGGATCCACAAGATAGAATCCCATTAAAATTTTCACATTTTTCATGTCTTAGCTCTCTTGTATCAGTCAGATACACGATAGATCTTAAAACACATTTCTGCTTCTTGTCCTATTTCTTTTCAGAGATGATCCAAAAGGGTCAGGGTATTGGGTTTGCACGGCCAGGTTTTGGTGGCAGGGCAGGGCTACAGGGGTGGCTTTTGTGAGAAGCTGCTGGAAGCTTCCCCATGTGTGGCAGAGCCAATGCCAGTGGGCTCCAGGATGGATCCCCCACTGGCCAAGGCTGAGCCCACCAGTGATGGCAGTGATGGCCCTGGGATAACATATTTAAGAAGAGAAAAATATTATTGTGGCCAGAGGAGAGAGGAGTGAGAATATGTGAGATAAGTCCTGCAGACACCAAGATCACTGAAGAAGGAGGTGAAGGATCTGCTCCAGATGTCAGAGCTGTGATTCCCCTGCAGCCTGTGCTGAAGGCCGTGGTGAAGCAGCTGTGCCCCTGCAGCTCATGGAGAGACACAGCGTGCAGAGATTCACCCACAGCCCGTGGAGGAGCCCCACACCTTCCTGAAGTGTTGTACCCTGTGAGAAGGGACCATGCTGGAGCAGTTTGTGAAAGCCAGGGGAAGGGCTCACACTGGAGAAGTTCATGGAGGACTGCCCCCCCTGAGGAAGGACCCCACACAGGAGCAGGGGGAGGAATCCTCTGAGGAGGAGGAAGCAGTGGCAGAAACATGTGATGAACTGACCATCACCCCATTCCCCATCTCCCTGTGCAGCTGAGAGGGAGGAGGTAGAGAATTGGGAGTGAAGAGTTGTTTTTTTCCCCCAGCTTTTGTTTTACCTTTCATTGTGCATCTCTGATTTTGATGGGTAATAAATTCACGTAATTTCCCCAAGTGGAGGGTTTCTGATCCATAGTGGTAACTGATGAGTGATCTCTCCCTCTCCTTATGTCAAGGCACAAGCCTTTGATTACATTTTCTCTCCCCCGTCCAGCTGAGGATGGAATAGACAGAGCAGGTTTGGTGGGCACCTGGCATCCAGCCAGGGTCAAAGCACCACAGGCAGTTAGACCAGTGTGGCAGCATTCTGCATGACTGGGATCCCTGCACTTTGCAAATAGCTCACCTGAACTCTGTGCCTTTCAGCATCTGGATTACAAAAGAGCTATTGGGTGACAATTACTTCTAATCGCTCTTAGCAAAGGTTGGATTCAAAGCAAATGGTTTTAGAGAAGTGTGCTGCCTACATAAATTCTGCTTTTTGTTAGTCTCATTAGCAGTCCCAGACATTTAATGATTCCTTTGCTTCTTCCTCTGCGCATGTCCTTCCTTTTCATCAGCACTGGCACACACTGCACACGGTGTGGGGAAATGCAGATGTCTGAGATAACTGGCAGTGTAATAAATGGAATTAACTGTCTGGTATCGTGATTTGGACAATCTGGGACCTCCTTAAGTTTGCACTAATGGAAAGAAAAAAGTATATGGAGCTAGCTGGCATTTGTGGATTAATTAATTAATTTATTAGCATAATACAATTAAGACCCCGATTCAGCAAAGTATTTTTTTCAGCAAGACATGTCTTACCTTTTGCCATTGTCAAAAAATAGTCAGTACAGGTTCATTGCATTTTTATGTATATAAACATCTTCCCAGAGGGCTCTTTATTTTTCATGAAAATATCTTAAAGAAAGTAATTTTCTGCTGTCATGCTTTAGACAGAATAGCATTATGCCAAAGCAAAAATGAGATTAAACTGTTTATATTTTTCAACAAAATTGAAGGAAACCAAATGAACCAGTATTACATAGGACAAGAAACAAGTTTGGTTTTCAGATGTTTCTGCTTTAATGAATGATGGCAGCTAAAGGAGCAGATATTAATATTTTGCCACCTTTTAACATACCAGCAATGATTTGTAAACATTGCATTATACCTTTCCTGTTTCAACCCTCATTGAGCATTTCTCATTTTTCAGCTTATACATTCTTCAGAACAGGATATGTTTGCTCAGTGTCTAGAACAAAAGGGCTCTTGATCTTAATTGGGGCCTTTGGCTTCTCTGGTAATCTAAGCTATTAGGGAACAATAGCCTGCAAGACTGTTAGCAGTATCAGCAAGGACATTTCAAAGGCCATCAATGCCAGCTAATGTTCATGTATCACATGAGAGGCTGCTATTACTATGGAGTTTAAAATGGCAGTAGGAAGATATTATTAAGCTTATAAAATTCACTTCGCTTTTGTGGGCTAGGATTTTAATAGCATCAAATTACTAGTTTGCAGTCTGGATCTTCTGATCATATATTGGATAGTAACTTGGCAGAAATGTGTGGGTGTCTAATGTCACTTTTGTTTATCCTTTCCATCACCAGTGACCTGCAAACTCCAAGCATAGAATCCTTTAGGGGATTCACATCATTCCTGATCTATGGAATCACTCTCTGCTCTTTAAGGTTTAGGAACTGTCATTCAGGCAAAGGCAAAATGTTGTTCTTCCTGCAAAAGGAGCAGACAAATGTAGGGTTGTTAGAGTTTCATCCCAGGTGCTCTGTTTCTTCTTTAGTTACAGGAAATATCTAAAATCATAGCCACTGTGATGGGAAATTCAATTTAGGATGGACAATCAGTGGACATAGAGATTAGACAAAGGAAGCAAATATAAATTAATTCAAAGGTAATGATAACAATAAGGAGTAATGGTGAAATGTTTGCCTATAAATAACAGTTAATCAAATACTGTTGTATATGCATATGGCATTTTGTGTCCTTGCTGTCACAAGCTGTTGATTCTGTAGCTGTGTCCCTTGTGTAAGTTCTTGTCTACATGAAAATGCTCTCAGTATTGTTTAAAAGTCTCCAGCTGGGCTACACCAAGCACATTGTTAGCTCAGGTTAAGGCATGCTCACGTTATCTAAAAATTTGCAAATCTTCCAACAGCCTTCTTTATCATTTTTCCAGGTAGGTAATTTTTCATGTTGTTGATTTACCTCACTTAATGTCCCCATAGAGTGGACACAGTGAGGTTACAGTTGTGCTGGGACTTGAACTGAAGAACCTGTTGCCAGGCTTGGGAGATCCTGGAACTCAGATGCTCTATGATGGACACATCATCCCTACTCCAATCAGGGTAATCACATAGGACTGAATTTCTTCATAGTTAGTGGGCTTATTTTATCTGCTTTTTTTAGTGATCTTGGGGTTTTTTTACCTCTTTCTATGCTATCTTTGATCCTTAGAAGAGTTTTCCTCCTTTCTTCCTTTCCAAGTTTTACTCTTTACTCATATCTCTGCTCTTAAGTCCCCTTTGAAGTACCACCTGCCCAGGAATCATACCTTGTTGGGAGAATTCATTTTGAGCTCCCTGTTTTGCTCTCAATAATTTGTGACTGTGCCCTCTGTCATCATAACTGCTTTTCTGTGGTAACTGTGGCTCGTTCAAGCTAGAGCAGTAGTAGCAGACAGGAAGAAACTTCCAGATTTAGCCCTGTTCAGAGACTGCAAGCTAATATGATGAAGGCTGAATTTATGGCTAGGAACCTATTTTCTATTTTTAAAGGGCACTGTCTTGTGCAATGTAGCTCATCTGGGTACTTGATATACTCAACTTACTTAATGAGGAATGTTCTGTGAAGAATGATACCATATATCTTGTCCTTGTCTTGTTTAATGTGTCACCCAGAGGCATATTCAGAAGTAATGTAAATTTGATGAGGAGGAATTGTCTCCTTTTTTCTCCCCAGTGTTCCAGATAAAACAGCTGGAAGCATAGGGATGTTATTACTAATAAAGGAATTGAAGAAGAATATTTTCTTCATGATAAGCTAGCATAAAAGAAATGAAATATTATTTAGCTAGAGGTTTATGCAAAACTCATAACTGCAGTATCTGAATATCTGTTTAACAATGAAGGCTGTCTTGAAAATGGACAGTGCTCTTATAATGATTTACAAGGTAGCAAATGATTTGTTTCTTGCTAAAATCAGTACCCAGAAATACAAGCTTGCACATAGCACATCAGGCTAGCTTGGATGTTGTATTCACAGGTTGAGTTCCTGTTGGGGCAATACTAACCCTGAGAGGAAATAACTGAAAGTGTTAACTCAGAGAACAAGTCATTAAAAATGCCGTTGCATGAGGTAGTTTCTTGTTGTGTACTCCAAGGTAGTCTGCATGGAAGAGTTACCACAGAATGGTGAACTAGGCTATGAAAGTTGGCTTCCCAAGCAGGTTTACCTTTATGACACCCTAAAATGTTTTCTGCCTTTTATCTCTACTCTGAAATTCATCCAGCTTCCTCAATTTTTCTTCTTTAAATCAAATCAAAAGAGAAGATAATTAATTATACAAATAGCTATGAGCATTAGAAGTATATCCTCAGCTATAATTCATAAGAATCTGACATGATTTTCAAAAATGTCTCAGTATGTCACAAAGGCTTACTCAATATTGTTTTACAAACAAGGCATTTATATTCTCACAAATAAGTATCATCCTTTCAAGTTCATGTTTCAGATACCACATTAATAAAATAAATTATAAAAGAAATTAATTTTATGCATATTAGGGACATTGTAACTTGCCTTCTTTTACATGAAGTCCTGTCAGTTGTGAAGCCTGAATAGCAGGAAAGTGAAATGAATTCTGTCCAACTATCAGAGCTCATTAAGCAATTAGATTAAAAAAAAAACAGTATTCTTCCAGGTTCAGCTTTTGTTTTCTTGAGTAAAGAGAAGGAAAACAGAAAAAAATGTTGAGAGCACTGATTTATATATAAAGTATATGAGTAAAAGTCCATCTTTGCTGTGATTATGTAATGGGTTTACATGAGATATTGTCAAACATTCAGTGGAAATTTTTAAACTGGAACCCTGACATTAGTCATATATTTTTTAAACTCTGAAATAGAGAGCCAGTAACTGCCGGGTGAATACAGGATTCCAGCTTACACAGTATGGTCCAAGTGCAATGACAGCAAAACTTGGTGCTAGAATCTCCTGAACATTTACTTTTCTCAGTTGGGTGTTGAATGGAGCAATTACTTTGTGAAACTTGCCTAGATGAGGAAAAAAATGCCAAATTTCCTAACCTGATAGTTCCCATGATTGGAATTTTCTTGTCAAGAATACTCCTTTAGCACCTCTTGTTCTGGCTTACAGAAGTAATTTGTTTCTCTTGTCTGTATTCTTAGAAAAAAAAAAATTATGGTGTTCCCTTACTCTGGGACTGATATTGGATGCTATTGTATATAGAGCAAGTCTAATGAGTTGTTTTGAGGCAGTGTAACAAGAAGCAAGGTCAGAAGGCTGCTGGATTTCATCATTGAATAGCACAGTCAATTTTTAAGGCACAAAATGACATTGCTGTTCAAGATAAAGAGGATTCTTACAGGAGAGAAATAAAGAAAAGAAAAATACTAAGCTTTTGGATGTCTATAATAAATGAACTGGAGTTCCTAGAGGCTGCTTTTTTTTTTATCAGCAGAGTTCACACCAACTGCCAATATGTCTGAGGAATGATTTTCTATTATGCACACCAAATCTGTGAACCAGAGGTGTTCTTTAAATATTTATACAGAAATTGTATAAATATTACATTGTTTACAAGGCCATTTCCTCTAAATCTCTGTTCAGTCTTTAGGATTATGCCCTGCAAGATGTTTGGAAAATGCTAAGAGCAAGTAAAATTTCTTAGTGAGAGAAATTCTTTCTTGGGGGAGATCTGTCCTGCTTTAAGAGAAGACCTAATGCCCTCCTTTAGGTCAGCACAATATAGAAAAAAAAAAGAAAGAGGTAGATGCTTTGGAAATGCAGGAGTAGTTCATTAAAGTTTCTCAAGATAAAGATAGGCAATGTATTTTCACAGAATTAAATTAGAGAGGTAATATTATTTGTCTTGGAAGACAAATGAACCACTGTGGATGAGGTAATTGAGAGGTGAGTTGGCAATAGTCATATGCCTGCTGAAAAGTAAATAAATAATGTATAAACATGCAATTTAAAAAATCCCTCCTGACTTGGGGCTATTGCTCTTGAAAAGCAAATAGAATAAGTGTCCTGGGAAGAGCAGCAGTAAAGAACAGGCTGGTGAGCAGCCAGCTGATGAATACATGTAATGTTTGTGGTGTTTGCGATGAAAGACAAACTATCTTTTGAGCATTAATCCTAGAGCAGCTGTTACCTTGACAACTGCAGGTAAGGGATGGTTGTAGTGTTCATCTCTCCAGATTCACTTTGAACTACTAATAAAATATTAGAAGAGCTTGTCTTTTTAAAGGCTTCATGTGGCTTTCCAGAGATTTGCATTGATCTGTTCCTGAAGGGCAGTTTTGCATACAGAATTGAATTTGGGGAACACGACACATAGGAAAGACAAGCAGTTATTTAAGAGGTCATCTAACTTAGTGGCTGCCTTAGAGGGAAGACTGTTATGGAGATGAAGCACATTCTGTCTCTGTGCCATCTTTTGCAGGTCCTCAGGCTGTGTCTGAGTGCAGGCTCACCTTGTGTTGTGCCACTGGAACACAGGCACGGCTGCTGAGCTCCTGCCTGGCTGGGCCCAGAGGTATCTCCCTGTGAGTGAGCACATTCTGTCCTGCCTGCTGCTCAGGTGTTACCCTGCATCCCCCTACTGCATGGTGGCAATGCTCCCTGGCATGCTGGCTGGGGCCCTGGGGGAGGAGGGCAGCCTCAGGTGGCAGCATAGCAGAAAATACCTCTTGCAGCATAGTCATGTGAGCAATGCATCCAGAAGTAAGTAATATTTTGAACTGTACTCAGCAGTGGCTCTCTCAGTAATTTTTTATGGACTATTCTAGGTCAGCATGGTGTGGTTGGTGAGCCCTCACAAGGGATAGGAAAAGGCCATTTTGGCATCTCACACTACCCTAACAGCTGACTGCTTCCTCCTGCTCATAGTCCCACAGTTAGAATACAAGCCTGTGCATGTTTCTGACCCTGCCTCTGTGGATGTGCAGCCTCACTCATATCTGAATAATGTCTTTGTGTAATATGGAGAGTGTCTTACTTGGAATTTGGGTGATCCTCATAGGATGTACTACCCAAGTAGCAAGTGACATGTCTGTACCTCGATTGTTCTTGACAACTCTTGTTAAAGGAAATGTAATATTAAAGCTTCAAATTTTCTATGTGCAAACTGATCCTTGAAAATGATCCTTGAAGCTGTTATTAGTGCTCAAAATTGGATTCCCAAGAATTTCATCAAGGTTAGCATGACTACAATTTCCTGCTTACATTGCAAACTAATATTTTTGGATATGCTAAAGTTTATAGTCACTATGTAGACCCCCTAAAAAGAATTTTTCTTTCAAAGGTCCTCAGGATGTGCATGTGTTTTGTCCATTCATTTGTTTACTGAAAAGGAAAAGGAAGTTCAGCAATAGAGATTGGATTTTCATAGTGAACTTGTGAAAAATTATACAAAATATCCTTCTGTGCCTTTTAATAGATTTTCCTCTATGGAAAATACTTGTTAAGTCATGTACTTAGTTCTGTCATACTCTGATATGTATTTTGATGTTTACCTTCTCTTGCACTGAGGCGTTGTGTTTTCAGCTGATGTACACCCAGTTACTTAGCAATAGAACTTAATGTCTTCTATATTAATAGGATTGTTGGAAAGTGTGAACGGTCCTTTGACAGAGCTATTAAGTCAGCCCTGGAAGCTACAGCTATTTTTATACATGAGAGATAAACAGAGAGGAGTTTAATATTGATACTGAAAATTTATTCTGATCTGTAGCACCTTGTGATCTATGGCATAGCCTTTGGGTATGAGCTCAACAAGCTGGTCTCAGAAAACTGGGTAACTGCTTGCTCAGTTCAGGCTTTTGTCCATATATTACCTTCTTACAGTTTTGTGCATTTTGTGCATGTGTGTAAGCGTACCAATGTTTTAAGTTTTTGTTGCAGAAAAAAATTTTCAATTCCCCTCTTTCTGACAGCAGAAGAACAGCATATTCAAGATGCAGGACTGAGATTATTAAAAAGCTGCAAGTCTTATTCTTGGCAATGAAATTAAATTATAAGGAAACGCTACTGACATATTTATCAGTTTGATTTGTTCTTAAGACTTTATAGAGCATCAGAAAGGCTTCAACAGCATTTGCCTATTTAATAGTGCAGCTGTTTCTGGTTCAGAGAACACAACACAGTTATCAAAAATGGCCAACGAAAAATCGAGACATGTTCCAAAACATTGCCAAGAGAATCAATGGGGATGCCCTTTCTGCCCTTCTCCTTGTCCCCTGGGATCATCTGCCTGCCATCACCATCAGTTTTATCTGGCCTTCTAGGTCTCCTGGACATTGAATGTGCTTTGTTACCGATGTATTGGAGGTTCTGGTCAGTAGGGTGATGACACCGTTTATGGGTACTGAATAGAGAAAACTTGGTCATACATTGAATGGAGTTTGAAGGAAGTGGGATCACAGCAAGGCTCATCCTACCTTGTAGCAGGTGTTGGCAAGATTAGTGCAGTTAGGAGTATATACAATTAGATACATTATATCATTTGACTCAGAGCCAGAGAAAGAGATCTTCCTCTGTGTTACAATACAGTAGAAACTGTGTAACATTTTTAGCAATTTCCTTTGCAAGAAGAAAAAAAAAAATTGAAGAAGTAGTTACAGTATATCCACTGGCCTTCGTTCAAGATGGAAATAAAGAAAATTAGTATCACGTCCTTTGCTGGGTCACTGCAGAACGCTTTTTGGCATTCTAACAAGAGCACTTTGGTTGCCAGGAGACAATAAGTTAATTTTGGAAGGTAATGCCCTCCAAGCAAGTAATGCCAACATTCTAGATCAGAGTAAAATCTAATGCTCTGTAGCCAGAAGATTGCCTTTTAAAAGGATTTACCTCTCTACCTTACTGATAATAAACAAACTGTTGCTGCATTGTCTGTTGCTGGCAGAACAGAATCCTGAGCAGTGAAATCTTAGGGTGCTGTTAGGTAATCAACATAAAAATAATGCTGCAGCAGGCTCATCTAGGTTAAGCCATCTGCTAACTATGCTGGTACATGTGTCAAATGACAGACTGCCAAAACTCCTTTTCACGATCTTAAAATACAAGGGAGACCAATGAAATGTTACAGGGACAAATTCAAAACAAGTCCACAATTAATGTGTGGCTTTAATTTCTCCATATGGGGCATGGCAGCCAAAGGGTTTTGGGACACTAAACATTTACTGATGCTGTTAAAGTCTATACACAAAACCACTCTGACACCTCAGAGTGGAAATAGCAGCAGAGCAACGTAAGAGACACAAGAAGCTGAATCTCTGATGGTGGTGCCAACTGTAGCAGTACAGAAGCATTTCTCTTCAGTCTAGCTGCAAAACTAAATCTTCATCTATTCAGGCTCAAGGTTGTCAGAGTTATGGAGAACTCATGGAAAATGAATATTTGAGAGAAATCACTCATGAAATCGTTTGAGCTTTTCTGGGTGGAGATGGGATTCATAATTGTAGGGATTGGTCTGAACTGAAAATCTGATTTGGGAGAATGGGTAAATAGGCAAATGGATTGCAATGGTCAGTACATAGTGAGCTCTGACACTGAACAGTTCTGACATAGTTCAGGAGAGTTTTGCAATCAGTGACTCATGCAGTACCTGAGAAAGTTCAAGTAAGTTAAGTCAATAAAATCTGACTGCTAAAATGATTGTAAACTGACAGTGGAATTACAGTATTTGCAGAGAAAAAATAGTGAGGCCTCAGAGAAGAGTTGCAACAGTTATTTGAACATTAGAGAAAATGTCTTATAATGGCATAATTAAAGATTATAAGATAACTGAGAGGTGACTTGATTATGGTACAAAAGTTCCAGGAAAATATCATCAGGTAGTAATGCTCTCTTTCAGTCTAAAAAAATTACACCACAAACCCCAGCATTTGGGAATAAAAACCAAACAAACCTGTAATCAGATGTAGAATCAGATCTTTATCAGTGTGGGTGATTAACTTGCAATGAAGGGGGTGCTTTATGAAGTATGATATTTAGTGTAACACACATAACAGGGCTTGGTAGAGAAGTAATAGAGCTTGTTAGAGATGTAGATAAAATGGCTTAGCCTGTGGTGTCCAGAGGGGTGTGATCAGATTACTTGTGGTCTCTGAACACTGCAACATAAAATATTTTAAAGGTGTTTGGGCTTCAGTTGAAAACTTATAATGGTCCACACATCCAGAAAGATTGAAAGCTATATGACAGAATGCTGAAATAAAGAAGGCCACCAAATTCATAGTGAGATAATATCTTCTATTAAAAACAGGAAAGTACAGTTGTATCTATATTTAGTGTATAGTCTAAAATACCTATTTTAACTTCAAAGTCTTGAAGTGTGAATCTAGTAATTACATTTTCATTCTTAAGATTGTTGAAATTTTCTCAAATAATGTGGCAATTTTCAACATTAATTACAATGTAGTTTTTTAATCTTCTGTTCTAAGGTACATCTTGTGTTTTAGACACATTTAAATAAATAAGAAAACATTAAATTTCTATTTGTAATAGACTTGGGAGTTTTCAACTTCTGATTTTTGAACTAGTGTAATCATGGTGGATATTCCTACATAAAAAAGAATAAATTTATGGTTCTTGTTATTACAATGCCTTATTCCAGATAAGGTTTTTAGCCTAGAAATTACCAGTTCCAGACAAAGATTGCCACAGCAGCTAAATTGACAGCTTTGATAGAAGGGATGGAGTTTGATAGATAGCAGTGAGGTGATGCAGTGATGCTCCTTGCTCTGCTGGATGAAACAGGCCATAGGACTGTCCTGAATGACCTCCTGTATGAACTGGGGGGTGGATGTGAGATCTAGTTATGAAGGTGGAATACAGCCTGCAGGAAAGGCAATGTGAGGACTCTCCAGCATTTCTTTGTGGTGTGTGCATAACTGGTTTTGGGCCCAGACAGATGAATTATTTTACCTCTGTTGCTGTGTCAGATGTTTCAGGGCCTGCTCACAAGCATTGCTTGGATGCTGTTTTGGTTATGAATGTTTTGGTTACGTGCTGTGTGACCATTTATACAAGAGCTGGAAGCCCACAAGGTTTTTAGGATGAATGAAGAGTCTAATACCCTTTACATTTCCTATCAAACTAAAACCAGTTTCCTTAATTTCAACTGTGGAGTCTCCCCACTGTGAAACCTAGGGACAAATCAGTATTGAATACACAAGCGCCTATTGTCCTTGTTCTACCTGAAGAGAGAAAACCTAGGAGAGCTGACAGAAATGGCTAAGCTTACATGAAACTCTCATATTAGAGCAGCAGTGGATGGTGGGCTTCAGAGCAGCTTGCAAAGGATTTTGTTTTGAAATTGAGCTTGTCCTTGTTTGGATGGAGGCTTTTAACTTGAGAAAGGGAAATCACATGGTAAGTGGTGCTACAAAATGTGCTCTTTCTGAAACAGTCCAATCCCAGGTTGCCAGTGCAGTCTCTTGGCTGGCTCAGCTATCATCAACTCTCACACTTGAATGAAAGCCCAGGACCTGTAGTACTGTAACAAAATACTCATGATGTTCTGGTCTTAAATGGGTGTTAACTAAACCTCCTCCACTCCATTTTTCACCTCCTTCCTTTCCACATTGTGTCTTCATTATTTTTCCAAATGTTACAGTTCTTATGGGCCATATGGTTTATGTTTGTAGGTGTAATACCAAAGATTATTTTCCCTGAGTTTTTTAGTACATTTTAGAACATTTTCATAATACTAAATAAACCTAATAGGGCATAATTCCATCTTCCCTTTGAAGTCACTTTCAAGCATCTAAATGTTGGATTTATTTGGCCTTCCCTTCCCTATTGGGTGTGATATCATAGCTCATTTTTAGCTCCTTCCCTCTTTCTCATTCACTTCCTAGAGACTACTGTAGAACCAAAATAAAAAATTTGAACATTCAGAACTGCTATTATTTATTTTGGTTTAATATTCAAAATAATAAATACATATTTATAAGCAGATTAATGAGACCAAACTCACTTCCAGTCCAAGTGTTCTCTAGTTATTATTGGAGATTATGTTTCTGGTCTCTCATTATACTGGAGAGGAATTATGTGCCATGTCCTCTATGTTGGGCTAAAATCTGTTGCCTTTAAAATTGTAAGAAGTTTATATTTTACTTCAATAGACGGAGGATATAATTCATTAATTACTGAAAATGAAATATTTAAAAGGAAGATTTTCCCTAGGAATGTAGCACCCACCAAAATACTGCCATGGAAATTAGGTGGAAGAACAAGCCCAGAATATAAAAGAAGTTGTGGGTGCTGGTAGCTATAAGAGGAAAATTCTCTCCTCCACTCGAATGATAATTTGCAAAAAAGAGAAGAAATTGGTCTTTTCCTGTAAAGGTGTAAAATGCTAATGGAAATCAGAAAATCTATAGAAACTTGAATATTTGAAGGAAGTTTATTTGTAATACCTGAGTTATGTACTGTGGAGTATGAGAGTAGTTTTGCAATGGGAATGGTAATTTTTGATAAGATGAAGTTGCCACTAGAACAGTAACAAATCCTTATAGAAGGGATAATTTCATTATGATCTGCTAAATTTCACTCCTTTGACTCATCTGGATTTAAATTTCCACTTGACATTATTTTGTTCAAGTATTATCCAATATATTTAAATTAATAAAGAGCTACTTGGATCTTGGCCTTTCAGAAGAAAATAGCTACAATGCTGTTAAACAGTGAATCAAGGTTTCATCAGCTAGAATGAAATAATATTAATTATCATTGCTTATTTTTTACATCTGCCTAACATAAAAATTGCTTATTAAACAAGAGGATGGTAGATAATATATAATGACCTGTTATTATATTAGGATGGCTATTGTTTTAGGTAGCAATAAAAGTAATGAATAACTTTTTAAATCATATTAATTTATTTAAAGAGATCTCTCCTGCTGATCTTCAATCTTGTACTAATCATTGTGTATCCAAACAAAAGAATGTATTCTTTTCACAGCGCAAGTAGAGAATTTAAGAGACAAATCAGCTTGTTTTTACCTTCCACAGAAGGCTGTTTATTTTGCCTCATGCAGGGCTGGACATGTGCACTGAAGATGCTGTTTGTGTTTGCCAGATAATGCTAAGCTTCCAAGCAGGGAAAATTTACAGTTCTTATTTGAATTTGATACAATATCCAGTGCTGTTATTCAAGACACATTTAGAAATATTGCTGACCCCACTGGAAGACTTGTACAACCTGAGAGTACTTTGATCCAAATGTAAGCTGATACAGAGGAGTTTTGTAAGCCTGACAAGTGCAGGGTGTAGGGAAATTCCTGATCCCCAAATTCCAGCCTGATCATGGAACCATTAGTTTAACGATAGCCAAGGAACTACAATAGCAATGAGATATTATTTATTAGCAATAGAGCTAATAAATCCCTTGATTGATATTAGAATTTTCTGCTAATGGTTGCAGCATTTGGAAATACTTTTTCCATTAAATTTCTCTGATGTCTCCTTGGAAGTCTATTGAAAATGAACTCATTCTTTAAGCTTTAAGAAAAAAATTGTACTTTACTCTGGGTTCTATTTGATTTTTGTATTTAGGGATATCACCAGAATTTTAATGTATAAAAAATAAAAACAGAGAAGCCATGAGGGTTTCAAGGAGTTATGATAACTATTGAAGATCCTTATAGACCTTAAAAAAAAGTGACTAAGTTTGGTAGAGGAACTGAAGACAATGTGCTGCCAGCTGCAGTATATCAAAACTAGTGAGCAGTGGATAGATCTTTAGAAAATTCTTTTTTTTTTGAGCATGGGACTCTGGGCAGCGGGTCAGAAACAGCAGCACTTATTTGTCTACAGCACAAAACGTATTTGTCAATTGTACATTGTATTATTAGGTATTATGACAAAGGCAAATGCCTGTCAGTCACACACACATATATCTGTCCCACTGCTCTCAGTGCAGTTCCCTCAGGTTTACAGTGGGATGGGTAGGGCACAGGTGCTGTGTAAGCAGGATTAACTCACAGGAGTATCAGACTTTAGGCCTTATTTCTTCTCATTACTTGGGTGCCTGAGGGAGCCATGTTGGTATAATGAGAGCAAAGACTCTAAATAATTTTAATGTGCTTAAGTATCTCCATTCCAGAAGAATCTATTTGGTTTTATTATGGATGGAGTATGCAGTTTAGTTGATAATAGCAGCACTGAGCCTTGAAATTAAGCAACACAGTTAAAGAAGAGCTGTGTGGCAAAATGTGTTTCATGTCTGTAATTACAGACTTCAAAAACCCTCTCTTCCCTTGAAATCTCTTATAGATTGCCATCTAAAGGGAAATTTCTAAAACTGAGTTGAATACTAGATATTTTCAAAACTCATGTGGGAGAATCACAGTAATGTAAGAAACATTAACTCTAAGATTGTTGTAGTTATAATTCTTTTGCAAGAATCACCTTTTTCCCCAGGAAGGTAGCAGTGATCATGATGCATCCTCTAGAAAGATATCCAAATGTTTCTCAGTGCACATCACCTGCAGCTCAAGGTCTAATTACTCATTTTCACTATCTTCTTGTAATTGCATTTCTGTTTTGCAGAAGGCTGAAGATGAGTCATGGAGGAATTGTCTTCCACTCATGTTAGCATCCATTCACACAGCTGCTTAAAAGGATTTTATCATGCTTATTGACTAGGGTGCCTCAAAACCTTGGATTTTGCAAAATGTACCCATATGAAAATCTCCATGCACATAAGCAGCTTCACTTGAATGGTGGCTGTCATTCAGCAGTTACAGAGCTAGGTTCATGACTCTGAAACTTATTAGTCCTATAAAGTTGATAGTTATTTCTCTGGTGTTGGTAGCTATGACTTCAGGGTGGTTGAAGAGGAGCGAAGCATAAATCTAGGCTTTCAAAGCTTAATTCTACAGCTGCTTAATTCTTTCAAATACAAAAACCAGCAAAATATTTCCTGATATGTTTTGATGTTGGAATATCATATTTTCCTATGGTCATTACATGTGGCCTCATGCCCCGACTGTAGGACTGCAGTACATTAATCAGGAGTGTAGTGTGACATCTTAGAGAAGCAGTAGGAAGGAATCTGCTGCCTCCTGCCCACTCCTTCAGTGAAGGTGTTCTGAAGCCCAATACAACATTTAATTTCTATTTATGTATTCCCTCACTTTGACTGGGAAGTTGCTCTTAGATCTGTGGGAGGAAACAGACATTTTGTGACATACACATATTTGAGAAAAGCCATGAGACTCTATTATTTCTGTATAGTGAGCAGAGACACAACCAGAAATGGGACTCAAATCCTGCAGTGTAGCCTCAGGCCAGTTCTTTTCAGGGATGTATATGTCAGAAACATGTGGCAATAGGTAGTTGAGATGACAATAGGGAGTTGAGATGAAATGCTGTGTTGCAGTTGTCTCTGTTATTCACTGCTAGCTTGGCTTGCAGTGTGTCTGTGCAGGCACTCTGGTTGAGATGGCAGTCGTGGGAGTACAGCTGCTCTCTCTGAGGGACAGCTCATCTGGAGTAGACAGATGCTCTGTGCTGGAGCAGAGCCTGGACAGTGAGCCCAGCTGGATGTTAGCTGGCTTCTTGCTGGTCAGACACCTTCTCAAAGTCAGGCATACTGGGAGGTGCAGCCCAGGGACACAGATGTCTGAATAAGCCCAGCCAGGCTTCAGCTTGGAGTATTAGCTGGGGTTCAGGGCTGGCCCTTGTGGACCTCCCAGCAGAGCATCCACTAGTGACAAACCTGGAGCTCAGAGAGGGACAAGAACAAAGTTTCCTTGAGGGAAAGGAGACGATTTTTCGTTTTTTAGCTTAACAGTGATGTGTTAATGCTTGTAACAGGCTTGAGGCAACACTGTGGCCCCAGTCAGTGTTCTGGGAAACAAAAACCTACGATCTCCAGGTGACTCTGTGACATATCTGGACTTGGGTGATACTCATGCATATCTGTCTCTATGTCCTGAACTCCTGAAGCCATCCTGGCAGCCCCCTATGTGACTAAAAAGTAAAAGATTCTTAAGAAGACAAGAATTCTACAGCAAATGAGGGAGAGGGTTTTCTGGTTATATTGGTTGTGGATGAGGATGGAAGGTAGAGGTTTATTTGTGAATAAAATATTTTAGAATAAATATGTTTGTTCTTTTTAAGCACAGTATGTTGTCTGAGAAAGCCAAGTTGGCTTCTGTGTAGAGGTTGTGTGGGAGCCCTTTTCCTTTACCCACTGATACTTAATGGCATTAGATAGCCTTCAGACACAATTGTCAGTGATTTGCCTGTGTATTCTGGAGAAAGTACCAGATGAGCAGTGAGGCTCTGTGGTGTGTAGCTATGACATATTTGCCTTGCTGCTTGAGCACTGCCAAAGTTTTTTTCAGGACTTTCAATAAATCCCTAGGGTATGTTATAAAAAGCTTCTATATGAACCCATTAGTAATTCCCAGACAATGTCCAATGAGGGAGAACCCTAGGATTTTTTAATAAAAAATATGGCACAGAGGACTGGATGAAATATTGTAAAAAACATTTGGAATATTATCAAGAACTTTATGATACAGACCACTTGATGATACAGACTACTGACATCTTTCTTTTTTTCCTATGAAAAAACGTTTCCTATTTTCATGTAATAATTGAATATAATATGTAAATTTGGTCCTTTAGTGTGTGTTTAGAAGTGGCTGTGTAGTCTCCATCACTAGCAGGACTCCAGCAGGACCTTATCTCCCATAAACAAAAACATTTAGCTCATACCTGAGGTATGCTTTAGAAATTGAGGCATATTTCCCTATTAAGTTCATTTTTTTCCCATGAGTTAGCTACAGCTTCCTCATTATTTCCTGTTTCTATAACCTGTTTTACCTCTTTACTCTGTCTCTGTTCCAGAGGGGTTTTTGAGTATAACCTGTTGAGACCCTTTCCTCAGATTCAGAAACAGGTGCTCACAAATTAGTAATCGTCACAATTCTTACTGAGAAGTTTTTGGGCATCAGAAAAAGGCTGTCCCACTCATTGTTGACATGCAAACCATAGCATATTGCAATTAAAAGCTTCCTCGCTGTGGAAAAGCAAAACTTCTGTGGAAAATGCCATGTGTGCAGCAGGTAGGCTAACAAGGAAAATTAGGCATATTAGGAATTTTGCCTGCTTTAGTTGAGACTGGGCAAAGAAAATTTTGGATTGAATAGCAGATGATGTGTAAGATATGATTTCTTCTGTTGTTTAAGGAAAAATAAATCCCAATAGCCCATCAGTTCCAGACTAGTCTCAGAAAAAGGACTTTCATGTGTTCTGCAGTGAATTACATTTTTATGTTCAAATCGATTGAACATTAAGAAGGAAAAAACCCATATGTCAGAAATGTCAGTTTCTATTTAAGAAAGCTTCATCACAGTTGTTACAATTCTATTACTCCCCTGCATGCCAAATCAATCATAAGAGCTTGAAAAAAACAATCAAACAGGCATTCTTAAAAGATTGTTCTTGTTTGAATTAGCCTCCAAGATCTTTCAAATGGCAAAGCCCACATTAGGATTTTTCTAAGTTTCTGTTCATGAGGCTCTCTTGTGTTAGATTTAAGTAGGCTACATACAATAGCTTTTTATTTTTTGTAAAGTACTATGGAGCCAGTCAGAACCAGACAATATAATTAGTGTTTCTTATTCCCTGGACTGTCCTAGTAAGGCTGTTACTAACTTTGATAACATCATGGAGAGTGACTCAGATACACTTTCAGATAATTCTCCATTGAAATTGGATGCATAATTTCTATTATAAAAAAGGCAGATAATTAATGGCTCTGATTTTATTTAAAATATTTAAGCCTTGTTAACCCTTTCAGGTAACTTTACAGAAATAATAAAATGAAACTGAAGTGTAGAACTCTAATTGCTGGATATCAATTATAAAATGATTAACTTTTCACTAAGATGCTAATGTGAGCTTTAAGAAGCAGCTTAAGTAGGAGGCAAGATAGGAAATTTGTCCAATACTCTGGCAGAGAAGTGTGAAGACAGAAGGCAGTGTCCTTTACAAAGGGATTTTGGCTAGGAATGCAGATGGGTTTCTTCTTTGAGACAGATACAGTGCTCATCATTGAAATGCTCTCTCAGACATTTGTCTGTCTCATGGCACTAACAGTTTGGTGTCTGCCAAAGCTCATCATGTGATGAAATTTAACCCATAAGGAAATTTAACCCATATTCCTGGAAGATAGCACATGGCTCTTGTCCTCAGCTGGCTTCTGGAAAATGTGAATAATGGAGTTTGTGGTTTTAGGAAAAAAAAATCTACCTTTTCCTAGGAATTAGATTTCCAAATCTGAAGTATTTGTCTCTTTGTCTACCGAGAATTTTGTGGAAAAGCCTAATGCTATTATTTCAAAAATTTAGCCTTATATTCAGGGATTCAATAAAGTTGTCTTTCAGTGCTCTTGTCTGACACTGAACTTATGCCTAGGTCTAGAGTCTCCCTGAGATTCAGTGCAAAGTTTCTTAGACTAGGATTTAAGTGAGTTAGCTCAAATACTGAATGTGGGCTACCAATGAGATGGGTCTCCTTGATAAGTAAATTAAGCCCTCTCTATTGCAATTCTGCTCAAGATGGTGAACAGAAGGTTAGATACCTATGTCAGAGCCATTAGGGACTTAACAACATAGCAACAGGCAGACAAGGCTTAAACAAAAGACTTGGGTCCCAAGAGTAATGGCCATTTCTGAAAATGTAACCTCACATGTTTGTGGTAGAAAGTGAAATTGAAAAAAGCAGCCTGAGGCTGTAGAACAAGAGGCTGTCCCCACAAAACCACCAAAGGGAGGGAAAGCTATTATGAGAACTATTGTCTCAGATCTTAAAAATAGGGATTTTTATTTGCAGCTACAACAGGTTGCTCCTCTGTTCAAAAATTTTTCTGAAAGATGAGAAAACTCACAATCTATTGTTTCTTTCTGTCACTGATGCTTCATGCTTAGTGAACGTAGCTCTCTACAGTGAAATCACTCAAATATCTGTAGATTGCTTTATAAGGGGTCATCATTCTGACTAAACTCTTTTGAACACTAATGACCAAAGAATGTTGTATTTCAACATGTTTCTGTTCTTCTTTTCTTTTCTAGAACCACAGAATCACTAAGGTTGGAAAAGACCTCCATGACTGGGTCCAGCCATTAACCCAGCACTACTCTGTTTACGGTTAAACCATATCCCTAGGTGTCACATCCACACATCTTGTGGCCATTTCCAGGGCTGGTGATTCCATCAGTTCCCTGGGCAGCCTGTTTGAATGCTTGACCACTCTTTCAGAGAGGAAATTTTTCCTAATATTCAATCTTAACCTCTGCTGGAGCAACTTGAGGCCTTGTCTTTTCAGTTGTTACCAGGGACAAGATACCAGCTCTGATCTTGCTACAACTTCTCAAGTGTCCTGCACACCCACAGCCCCCTCCGCCACTCACCATAAGATTTGTGTTCCAGAGCCTTCCCCAGCTCCATTGCGCTTCTCTGGATTTGCTCCAGCCCCTCAATGTCCTTTTTGCAGTGAGGGGCCCAGAACTGGACACAGGATTTGAGGTGCAGCCTCAGCAGTGCTGAGCACAGGGGGACAATCCCTGCCCTGGCCCTGCTGGCCACACCAATGCTGACACAGGCCAGGGTGCCATTGGCCTGCTTGGCCACCTGGGCACATCTGGCTCATGTTCAGCCCCTGTCACCAGCACCCCCAGGTCCTTTTCTGCTGGGCAGCTTTCAGCCAGTCAAGATGATCTGCTTTATTGCCTTCCCTGGTACCAAGGTCAGGCTGATGGGCCTCTAGTTCCCTGGCTCCTCCTGAACCATCTTGTAGATGGGTGTCCCATTTGCTAAATTCCAGAAAATGGGGCCTCTCAGTTGGCCAGAGCTGCTGGTTAATTATGGAAGGTGGCCCGATGAGCATTTCCACCAGCTCCCTCAGCAAAACTTTGGGTGGATCCCGTCTGTCCCCATGAGCTTGTGTGGGTCTAAGTGGTGTAGCAGGTTGTTGACCCATGATCCCTTTGGATTATGGATTATGGGGATTTTATTGTGCTTCCTCTCCCTGTTTCTAGCTCTGGGGGCTGGGTACCCCAAGGGCACCTGGTTCTACTGAAGCAAAGAGGACATTATGTGCATCAGCCATTTTCCCATCCTTTGTCACTATGTTTCCCTCTGCATCCAGTAAAGGCTGAAGAGTCTCCTTAGCCCTCTTTGTGTTTTTGATCCATAGAAACATTTTTGGTTGTGTTTTTTTGGCAGCAGAAAAAGTTCTAGCTTTGTCCCTTCTATTTTTTCCCCTTCATAACATCACAACATCCTTGAAATCCTTCCAAGTTGCCTGCCCCTTCTTCCAAAAGTGATACAAATGAATATTCCAACAAAAGAATAGACCAAATCTGCCACATCAACTATAATGCAAAGTCACTTCTTTAGGTCAGGCAGAAGTATCCTTCTTATAGCCAAAGAAAACAACTTCCTCTGCCTAGCCTTTTTGGATGTTTTCTTTTTTGAGATTGCCCTTTCTAATGAGTGTATATGTACCACTTCCCCTTCCTTTGCTGGTTAGCCTATGGAAATGTTTCTTGTAGAGCAGAGCCAGCTCTCCAGGATCTATAAAGAGGCATATTTTAAAAAGGCATAGGTTAGCTGATCAAAGTTCTGAAAGGATTTTTGTTGATCTGAGGGACAAATTGGTTGGAGATGGCCAAGAATGCCTTCATGTGTTACTGTAAATGATTTATGAACCCCGGGTTTTCATAGCATGTTAAAAATTCATATGAACATTAGATTTAAAATTTAATTATCTGAACTAGCTGAGCCCTTCTTCAGGCTTGTAATTGGGCAGATATATAGCATTATACACAGCAGGGGAGACTTGAGACTTGTGTCCAGATCATCAGATGAATTATGTAGCCTACTGTCATTGATGAAGTCTAAATTTGGTACTTGAATAACTTGGTATCTCCCTTTAATCATACAAATACAGAATATGTCAATAATATATGTTTACTCTTAGGCCGATTTTGCTAAATTTCTTTAGACATTTTTGGATTAGTAGACAGTAATAACTTATTTAACTAGGAAGCACTACTAAATGTGAGTAGTGATGGTAAAATCTGACCCTGCATCTGCTCTTTGCAGGAAAAAATAGAAAACAGTTACCTTGCACTTAATTTTCTTCTTTATTCAAATCACATTTGAATAAAGAAGAAAATCATCTCCTTTGAGGAAACAAGGGCAATCAGTGAAGCAGCACATCCCTGGCATGCACTGACCAACCTTTTTGTCAGCAGGAATCAGCCTGCTAGATGTAGCTTCCTTTATGACAACCTCATATAGGCTACAGTGTTGATTAGAAGGGCCTCACTGTAGGTGAGAATCTTGTCCCTGTCTCTCCTTATCTTTCTATGTCCTAGTGACAACCTTGGACTAGGAATGTGCAGTGTGCTCTCTGGAGATCAGGGATCTCCTATCATGATAATGGTCACTAAGAGTGGAGAATGTTACGTAAAGAACATGCCTGCTGCTGACTAACAAGTGGTTTGTGTTTCAGACCAACAATTTTTCTCTGATTGAGGCAAAGTCTTTCAAAACTTGCTACCTCTCCTCCTCAGAGGAGGATACAGATAACCATTTCTGAAATACATATATTTTTTTCCTTTAGAGCCATGAAAATTCTCAGTAGTAAAAATAATAATAATAAACCTGTGGGGCTTGAGGTATAACACAGAAATAGATTTCCTTTTTTCTGTGCACAGTAGTTTCAGAAATACCTGCTGCCTGAACTGGGACCAGCCAGCCAGTCCTTATTGAGAAAGGCCTGTGCAGAACAGAATGTAAAGCTTGCGTCAACCTTGAGAGATCTGTGAGAGATCTTAACAGCTGTGTGTCCTGAATGCACACCAGCATGAGCTCTGAAAGGTTTGTTTATATGATCTTCCTCCATCAGAGCATGAAATCTTCCTCCATCACCCTTCTCAAGACTCCTGAATAAGGTCATCAATACTCATGGAAAGGTTTCAGAGTCTTGAGGATATGTTTAAAAGGTGTGACACAACCTAGCTTTCTGCCATAATGCAGAATTCAGCTCCTGCATCCTGGGGTGATGGGCCTTCTGGTCTGAGGTGTTCACCAAACTGATCTCCAGGCTCAGATCAGAGGTTGAAATGCGAGAGCTGAGCTAAAGAGACAAGGCAGAATCATGGGATTACTGACTGATCTGGACCTCCTATACTACTCATATGCTTGAAGAGTGATTCAGATGCTTAGATGATGAGCATGGGTTGAGAGTCTGTGTAGAACAGAAAAACACAGTTAAATGAGCAAGTGAGACACATGTACAAAGCAAAAACATTTCATTTATAAAAATACCAAACAGAAACTAGGGAAAATGTCATGTCTCTAGGAGAAGAGCACTGAAAATTTCTGATAAATGTTTGTTTCTATTATTAAAATATGATCTACAAATAGATATAATATAAACCAAACTGTGGAGTAATACGAGTAAGACAAGAACTACTAATGCTGCAAAATAGTATTCAACTCCAACAAATGATATGTTTCCAAAAATATTTTATGTTCATGTCTATTAAGTACCAAAGAAAGCCAGTCACATTTCTAGTTGGTCTGATTGTAAGTATTTATCAAAGCAGCACAAGAATCTCAAGGGGCACTTCACATTATTAGCAAGTGCAAATTTGGGAACAGAGTGTGGTCTTGTGATTCTTACTGTGAATCAATCAACCAAAAAGAACACTTTTTTTTTAAAGACTCATAAATCTTAACATCCCTATATTTTGCCATCTGATCTACTTTCTGAACTCCAGTCTAAATGCATCTCATATTAAACTAAGGAATATCTAGATATTCACTCAAATGAAGACAGTAAGGTTCAGTGCAGTGGTCTAAGTCTAGATTTCAGTGCCATTTGTGATGACTCAAGGAATCCTGCCGGGCTTCCACACTTCTGCCGAAAAGCACAGGTTTTGTACAGTTCCTACATAGTATTTTTTGGTCTTGTGGGGATATTTCAGATGCACGGTCCCCTCTCTGTGGCCATCTAAACTGAGATGTCTTCATCTGTGAGGAAGTACTTGTAACTTGGGTTATATAACTAAACACACTTCCAAACAGGTGACTCAGCAGCATCCATTTGTCTGATTTAGTGGGAATTGTGTATGTTGTCTAAGTGCAGATATGTGGTTAGCAAGCTCTAAAATCTTTGCTGTGGATGCAGAACTAGAACATAGCTATGTGACAGGTGTGATTGGCAGTGGCTAAACTGCTAGAAGCCAAACAGCTTGCTGTGTAACCATATCCAGAGAAGGTAAAGAAGTTCCCTGATCTCTGTCCCTCTGAATGCAATAACATTCAGCATTCTGGCCCTTAACAGACATTTCCCTTCAGGCTGTCGTTGCAATTCCTGTCAAAATACAGAGATGCCAACCTAAAGTCAACTCATTGAACCTAAAGTCAAGCTCAAGAACATTTTACACAGCTATTTGAAGATTTTGGGAGTACTGCATTTCAACCACATCTTTTTACTCCTTATGCCAGGTGCTTTTCCTGCCACTGGTCATTCTCTTGAGGCCTAAATGCTCCAAGTAAGATCAATAGAGGAATATGTTCATTTCTCCCTGCTGGCAACAACAGTATGCTTCCAAAGGAGAAATCTGAATGTTCTTGGAAAGTAAGCTCTATGGGTAAGTCAAAAATAACTAATCATTTCAAAGTCTGCTAAAGTTCTGTCTTGTGTTTGGGTGTTCTTACTGGTATTAGGATCCTTCAGAGGCACAAGAAAAGTGAACCTACAGCTTTAGTGAACTAAAGAAGGTATATTTTCAAGATGAGAAGTGAAATTCAGAAAGACAGTTTATTATAAAAAGTGAAAAAAAGCTTTGTCAACAATTAAGTAAAAGCCTCTGTAAAAGACCTAGCTGGAAATTACAGGCAGCTCCCTTCAAAATGGAAATAGTTCCATAATAAAGCACCAGGATAGCAACTCAGTACTTAGTGCCCCTGTGAGTGCAGTGAATCCCCTGCTCAGCATGGGTCTTCTTGGGAAGTGAAGCTGAGGGAGCTAATGCCTGGAACAAGGATGAGAAATTTCCAAGTGAGGTAGTGTTCTTTTGTGCCTGGAACTGCAATGGACTGCACCAGCAGTTCAGCAGCCTTGTCAGGATTTTTCTCCTTTCTGTAGAAGGAAAAGGAAAGTTATTAAAAAGTTTTAGATATGGAAAGAGAGTAAGATTCCCAGGACCTAACAATTGACTTAATTCCTATCCAGAGCATAGCCTAGGGGTGCTTTCACAACACCTGCACACCTGCAATTCTGTGGCCTCGGGAGGGATTTAGGAGATTAGATTTAGGAGAGTAGACTGTGGGCAGTACATGATGTGCAGCCCCACAAAGCCAAATTGTGAAGACTTGCTGATCTTTTGATCAGATATCTATCACAGCACTGGCTGGAGACCCTCTTTTATGAACTTATTATCTGAAGTTAGACATAAAGGCCTTTGAGAAAGATCTTTGAGGTGTGGTCTCCAGAATGCCACATCATTGTTCTTCAGCACTCACTTCCACTTCCACTTGCTTTCTGAATGTGAGTTTCCTCTTGCTCATGGGAGGGTGCAGAAAGAAAGATTCTGGAATGAAGTGGTTGAGGTAGAAGTTGTAGGTGAGATTATGATAAACATGGATAGAGATTTGCTCATCCCATCCCCCTGTGTGGACACCCATAACTATAATAGGAGTTCTTCCCAGATCCTACTGGAAGAACTCCTACTTATTATTGAGTTAATTGTTATGGGGTTAAGAAAAAGGCACATTTTTTGCTAAGTCTGTTCTTCTGGACTGAGAGGACTCTGCAACTCTTCATCACATGTTCTTTGCTTGGTTTTATTTTTAGTAATGTTCTCTTCATTTTTTGGATTTTGGTTTTTTTTTCCAAATATCTTTTCATGAAACTAAATTAAACTGAAAGAGAAGGGAGAGCAAATCAGTTTGCAATGAGGCATAAGACACTTCACTTTGTTACTGCAGCGTAAAAATGGGCTAAGGCAAAGGTCTTGGAATATAATAGATCTATGAGCCATCTCTAAGTGCTTCCAAAAGAATTCCTTTCCATCAATCTATTTTTAAATACAAAAGAATAGAAGAAACATTTTCAGCATTTTGCTGGATTGAGTATGCAAGAGGAATACCATGGGAATAAGTTTAGAAACACTGAGAGCTCAAATTCAGACTCTTTGATGTTAACAGCTTTTCTTGCCAAGACAGAATATCTTTCTCTACTTAGGATAGAAATTCTCAGTGTTACACATCTGCATCTGAAGTGAGAATTTTCCTAGTTCTGATGCAGGTTAGACAAGAAGGTCTTACTGGAGCACATCACCTGTGTTTTCTGCTTCTTAGTGATCAGAAGAATTAAATTAGCCTAATCTCCCTGCCACCTCCTCTTCCCCCTGTGAAATGGGCTGGTGGACAAGAAACCAGAGCTCTGTGCTTTGGGTCAAGATGAGCACTTTGGGCTATTTGGTCCTGAGTTATAGCATTGGGTCTGGAAGGGAAGAATAGGAGCCTCAGGCACTATGGAGAAAAGACTCTACAGCCCCAGATAAACAATTTCTACTTGGAGCTTAGGGTGCCAGAGAGCTGACATATTCCCAGTAGCTCAGGTACCTTGTTCAGCAAAAGAATATTTAAAGTCCTATTCTAAGCTCATCTTCCAGCTGAAGAAATGAAAAGATAAGAAAGATGCACATGGTCCTGCTGTGATGGATCTTGGTCTGCTGTCACTATGAGGAGACTGTGGGCATGGAATCCTTCCATACTGCCCATGTGGCACTGCCTCTTGATGGTGTGTGACCCATTCCATGGGGGGAATGATGGGATGCTCACTTACTGCATTTCTTTCTGTCTGGTACAATAGAGAGTGGCTTTAGCAACATTTGAAAACATTTTTGATCGTTCTGTTTTTACAGTGTTTGTGTTTCTTGTTCAGTACACCAAAATCACATGAGAACTGAATCGCATTCACCCCTTTCCAAACTGTGTGTGACAATCTGCCCAGTATGAGAAATTAATAGCAGTTGTATCTTTCAAGCTCAGTAACTCAGGCATCAGAAGAGCCAACTTTTTTTAAATTCTAACTAGATTTGTAATGCACCTGGTAAATGTCTGCCTTTTCATAAACACAATTTCCCTTCTGCTGGAATAAGCATTAAAAATACTAATGCAGGTCAAGTAGTTTATTGTTGGTATGAGCAACACCATAAATAACCCATACTGAATGTAAAATGAATAATGAGTAGCAGTCATTGTGTGATTTAAGATTCTTTAAACAAAAGACAAGGCAGTAAGAAAATCAAAGAAAAAAGCTCCTGAAAAGACAAAGGAAAGCAATGTTACAGCTGAGTTCCTTTTTTCACTTTTGCTGCGACACTGATGGGAGAGCAACTGTGGAGGTCAGTGGGGCCCCAGATGAAGGCTTGGAAAAGCTCTAAAATGTGTTGAGAACAAAGAAGCCCTGAATCTCTGCAAGAACACTTTTGAGCTTAAAGAGCTGAATCTGAAGGAAGAGTACTGCCTCCAGTTTCCCACATCTCCTGGGACAGCTGGTCAAAAACCTGGTAAGACCCTGTTGAGAGAGTGCACTGAGTCACATTTGGCACCACACACAAATCCTTTCTCTGAACAATGTGCACCACACTGTTCTAGTCTGTTTTAAGCTGTTTCTAAATTGAATAACTAAAGCAGTCTGGGACAGGGTCAGTGTCTAGAAAGCTAAGGTGAACTCTGGCTTATCCATGGACTTCATTTGTTTTTGGACAAGTAATTTGATCTTCTGTGACACAATGGTTGTTATTAACTTAATAGAGGAAACAAAGTCTATGATTTCTGAAGAGAAGTAGAAGCATTAGGAGCCTGTAGCTTCCTTGACCCAGGAATGGACAGGGATCTCTCTTGTGCAAGTACACTATTCACTTTCTGTTTTCCTTCTTTTACCTTGACTTATCTCTAAAGCTGAATTTCAGGTCATGCTGGAGACAGTCAGTGAATCAAATTTTTATCATATGCTTCAATTGAGATCAAAATGTTAAAACACTATAGAAAAGTAATCTTTATTTTTAGCCACAGAGAGGAAATGCATATACTTGAAAAGTCTGTCCTTGTGAAATGTCTGCAGCACTTTTGCAGAGGCAAGAAATGCAAGTACTAAGTGTTTTGTCCTGAAAAGACGCTTCCATTGAATAATAATTAGTCCTTGTAAGGTAAATAAACCCAACCCTCCTTCTCTGCATGCCAAATAAGGTCTTCATGACTTCAGGATGCTGGGATGCAGCTCAGGGTCCAACAATATGCCACCTTAACCTCTATAGTTTGTGCCTGTCAGCAATCCTGAAACACTTTTGTTCCTCTATCTCCAGCTTACCTAAGTACAAAATTATGTCATATTTTCCTGTTTTGCATTGTCATTTTATTAGCAAATACTTTGTCCTTTTGCTACCACAAAAACCCCAGTGACTTCCTGCTGCTGAAAACTGACATTACAAAACAAGAAAGAGGAAGGTTTATATCAAAATGAAACCCAACAAAGTAATTGTATCAGAACAAGGTGTTCCCAATCTGATTTATAAAGACAGCAGTCTGTGTTCATATTTCTTCCAAAATTTTGACTTAAATAAGCTAAAATGCAGTAAGTTGTATGAAGTACACCTTACCAATGTACAGATTTTAGCCACCCCTACTGTCACTTGGCAGCATTTTCAGATGATCAGTTTGGTCCATCTGTAGGTCTGGGATTTGAAGTTCTACCTGCTGGAGAATGGTCTGTGGATCTACTTGGGCAAGATAGGATGTAGTGAAAAGGACAGTACTGGAACACTAAGGAACCCTGCATTTTTATGTGGATTTCTATCATTGCATTTCATAATAATTATTTTTCAACTAATTTTTCTGCAATACCCCTACAATTGTATCACACTTTAGTCTCTGATAGTGAAACAAGAAAGAAATTTCCCTCTTTCGTGGTCAGTTCTGCTTGCTTTACCTCTTGCAACAACTGTATGGACATCACAAAGAAATAACAAAGACTCTTTCTAGTGAGGTGATCATGAGTTGTCCTGTAAAGCTTGGTTGTACTTAAGTATTAAATAATAGTGCTTAGCACTTGGGCAACTTAATGCCTTATAATCTTCAAAGCACTTTACAAATCTTAACCAGTTAATCCCCACAGCAGCTCTGCATGGTAGGCTGTGAAGGTCACACATTAAAAATCTCCCATGATACATGCTTGACTGCATAGTAAGCCTATGGGAAAAAATATCTGCACACTTCTGTTCCTGAAGTCATGAGTGTTTAATTTTACTGGACTGTAATGGCTTATTTTCAGTATGTAAGTACTGGCTTACTTTCAGTAAATTTGTTTTGCTTTCTTTTCCCATGCAAAGTAAATCCATTGTACCCTGCAGCATGTCTCAGCACACAATATTATCAAAATTTTGAGGATATTTTTTTATTTTTAAAACTCCTGGAAGCAAATGAGAAGCAGAGGATATGAATTTTATTTAAGAAATCAAGTTTCTATTGCCAGTGATTGAAAAGACCATGTATGGGAAAGGGTCAGAAAGTCCCTAAAGACTGAAGCACTCAGGACAGTAACTACCATTTTTAGCAGCTTCTTTTGAAAATTTGACTTCTGTGAAATTGAGATTGCCAGGCAAACAAAATATGCTTATACTCAATTTCATTGGGAAACTTAAGCCTTTAGAGACCCTATTTCATTTGAGAAATAGCATGGTTTTTCTAGCTTGAATTTTCTTTGGATTTTCATGTTCCAGAAAAAAAATCAAATAGTTGGTGCTAAAGAATATTTTTTCAGATCTAAAACGTCCCATGAAGTGGAGCTACTGGTTTTAGTTTGCTGTAGCACTGTCACAAACACCACTGCTTCCATCTGTTGTTAGTTCTGGTGGAAAACTTTTTCAAACAACATTAGAGTTTGACACTAACATTATAATTCTATGTGAAGACCAAATTCACCAACCAAGGTTGTAAGTCATTAGCTCATGGCTACCTCTTAAGCATCTGCATAGAAAATAAGCTTCTCAAAGGTGTTTATTCTTTGTACTACTTATTGTAGAGAGGAAACAAAGTCTTTGACTGACAAGGACTTCTTCCAATGGAAGCAGACATAAAGTAGAGTTTTTGTCACAAGTTTAAAAAAAACCATGAGTTTTCCAGAATGTCTACTGAGACACTGCAGCCTTATTTACAATTACAGCATGATCCTTCCCCTCCAAGGCACCAGGCAACTTAATGCCTCCTTTTGCTTTCAAATACAACTGTCTCTTTGTAAAGCTTGTAATTTGAGAGCTGAGCCTTTGTAATAAGGAAGCTCTATGAAATCATAAAGACTGACCTTGATTCCTTATTTTTCTACTGGTTCAACCTGGAAACTTTTATTTCCTTGAGTTTCCTTCTCTTTTTCCCCTTGCTTTGCTTTTATTCATTTTATTCCTTTTATTCCTTTTTTCCCCTGACCTTTGGAGTAAATCACAAACAATCTTTGAAGGAATAATTAGCATTTGCTGTAACTCTACAGTAAAAACCTTTACCTGAATGGCTTCAAAAGGTTATCTAAGGGTAAAGGTTTCAGACAGGCCAGGGAGAGGACAATATTCAGATGAAAGATGATAGGGATGAGCACAAAAGAGATGCTAGAAAGTAAAGGAATAAATGAATGGGAATGCAAGAGGCAACATAATTAGCCAGTCGTACATGCTTGCCACTACATAATTTCAGATGTTCCAAATGGAGCCTGGTATTCTGCAGACAAATTCATAATTAAGTACAGGGTTGCAATGCACAGGCACAAGAGATCTGAATTAAGGTTTCATGGACAGCCTTCTGGCTTTCCCAGTGTTTGGTCACTTAATTTAATGACCTAAATCCTTTTTAATATAGAAAAAAATGATTTTAATGAGCTCTTTTAATCGTTTAGGGAGGAGGGATTGGTACAGACTACAGTTTACTATGTAATTGTAGATGCATAGTACTCCAAAGGAAAAGGTATTCTTTTCTCATTCTGCCTAAATTTGTATGATGAGACCATGATGAGACCCTAATAAATGTGGGGAGTGGGTTAACCTTAATAAAACCTTAATAAAAATAAGGGTTTAGGTTTTTTCCCCCTAAAGTGTATTAAGCTACATGACTAACATCTATTCTAAATGCATCAGAAGCAGGAAGTCTGGAGAGACTCTGTAAGACTGATACGCAATTGTAGTTTTAGGAACATCCAGGAAAGCTTAGATGGTAAGGGAAAAGGCTGTGTGAATTCCCCACAGTTTTATGAGTCTACATCAGAATCTTTTTCTTAGAAGGTTGAATTTAGGCAGTTCTTTCAAATGGAAGAGCTTTTAAAATAAGTAAATATTTATGTCAACAAATAACATGAGGTGGTATTCACACGTGAGTAATTTTACCTGAAGGAAGAATGAGGCATATATGGCATCATCTTCCAGAAAAGGTATCTGAAAGAGTCTGGGAATGGCAGACCCGGATTTGTCTGCACCAGTTTAGCTGACTCTACGTTACAGAATTAAATTAGCAGAATGTACATGAAGTATGGCATAATAGGGACAAGTCAGCACAATGCTTGCAAAGGGCATTCATGTCTTACATATTAGTCAAAGCTCTTTGATGGTGTTAAGGTGTTTAGTTATTATCTAGCTGTTTAATTCCTTCCTAATGGAGATCAAGAGTCTCATCATTACTCCATTACTTTGGTACATTTAATAGAACATTAGGTTTATGTGTCTCCAGTATGCTTATTCTCATCTTGTTCTTATATTCGTCCCCTGAATCTTTTCATTCAGGTAGGATTATCAAAGTAAAGGGAATGCATGTTCTTGAGTAATTTTGTCAGTCCTGAAAATCCCATCAATACGCAGTCTTGTTCCTCATAATCCTGTCTTCAGGTACATTAAAACTGATTTGAGCAAAAGATTACATGTAACGGGAAGTGGTTCATTACATTCAGTACTTTGTGCAATGTTGTGCTGAGTTGTCTGCCTGTCATACAGGCTGGAATTGTTTCATTGCATTCTTCTTCATCTGTAATCTCTTATACATAATTTATAAGTTCTTGGGACGTGAGTATCTCTTTAGCTCGTGTTTATAGTGCTAATTGTAGTGGGGTCCTGGTAAATGGCTGGGTTTTTTTCGTACTTGTGCAATAAACACCTGTAAGTATACGAAGTATAGAAACAATCTGCCATTTTTAGACTGCTTTAATAGGAATGAGTGCGGGAGTAGGGGAAAGAAATTATTCACTCTCAAGAGCCACGGGATGGGAAGACTTGCAGACAGGACCTAGTCACAAAGGTTAGCTTTGCGCTTAACCTTTAAATGAGCAAGGGCTAATCTTCCTTGGCCGCTTTTGCCATCAGCAGCCAGCACGGCTCCCATCAACCTCGGCTTAGAGGAGCTCGGGGACCCTGCTGCTCCCCCCAGCATTCCCCACTGCCTTGACGGAGCATCCCCCGCCACCATCATCCCCATCAGCACCACCCTCCTGGCAGCAGCCGCCCAAGGGACGAGACGAGACCGCCAGGAGAAGAGTTAACAGGGCATTGATAGCCCGGCCCCTTTTCTGTCTCACCCCGCCTCCTCCCGCTTGCGGGGAGCTGAGGGATCCGGACGCGCCGGGCGGGGGTGGCCCCGGCGGAGAGGTGCGGGGAGGGCTCCCCTCCGCGCCGCTCCGCCGGGGGCCCCGCGGCTCGGCCCGGCCCGGCCCGGCCCGGCTCGGCTCGGTTCGGCTCGGCCCGCACGGCCGAGCGCCGCCGCCGCCGCGGGGATGGAGCCGGAGCCGGAGCCGCGCCGCGGGAGCAGGTGAGCACGGCGGGCAGCGCGGAGCCGGGGCTGCGGGGGGCAGCCCGCTCCGCCCCGGGGCAAGGGAAAACCCAGCGGTGGGGAGGGCGCAAAAACCCCACCCCGACCTCACACCAGCAGCCAAAGAGGGGGAAAAAAAAAAGCGTCGCGGTACATTTGTGCAGATTGAGATGATCATCTTAAAAACGCTGCCCGCAGAGCCGGGAGTCGCCCCTCTGGCGCTGAGCCAGCCCGAGAGGGAAGGATTTGGGGATTTAAGTAATTTTTTACACACACGTGCGGTGTCCCCGCTCCCCCCGTGTCACATTTGGATTGAACGAGCCGCGGGTTGCAGCGCTGGGAACCAGCGTGGATGCGGGAACCAGCGTGGATGCTGGAGCTGAATTTGGTGTAGCACTTGGGGAGGGGAGTTTTTACCAAATGGGGGGAATTTACCACGGCAATAGCAAGTTTCTCCGTGGTCGCCTGCTTAGTTAAAAATTAAGTACGCGCTGTGTGTTGTCAGACAGTCCTAAGCAATGTCCTAAGCCGTAACAGTTCATGACTATTTTCTTCTTTTCCTAGAGGATTCTAAATACTGAGCTACTGCCTCCACATAGAGCTCTCAGCATTGCAGAGTGTTCGCTGCTTAATGAATGTTTGTAAAGGGATTTTCATTCCCGCTGAGCATCAGTGGGAGCAGCCAGAGCTCAGGGAGTCAGTTCGCTCGTGCCTTTTCCTTTGCAAAGAATTTCTGGCAGAATTCAGCAGCCCTGCTGTGTTGACTTAGTGCACAGGATAACATTCCTTGCTGATATAGTTGCTCTGGTGAAGCGTGCTTCTGGAGTTTATGGTTCTGTGCATGAAACTTGAGAAAGAGATAAGAAAATCATTCAGCAGCCTCTCCACGAGCAACAGAACTGGTCCTTTCAGGACTTTCTCCTGCCCCTTGATGGACCCCAGAGGGTTGGCTTTGTTTTAGTAATTTGTTTTCAGTCTAGTCCATAAATACATTTATTTCAGGAATATTTGCTATTTATAGACCATGTCTTTGAACAGAGTTTGAAATCAGCCCTACATCAAGGGACGAACATTTCCCATGCAAACTCAGATTTGCAGATATTTTGCTGTCCGTTCTGGATGGATGAATCGGAATATGGTACAGTAGAAACAGTGCAAGGCTTGGTCTTGAAAAATATAATTTGCAAATTCCTGCTTTTAGTTATTATCGATAGGCTACCTGAGGTCAGTAAGGTGATTCATAAGCATAAAGTTAAGCAGATGTCTGCTTGTTTGCAGTACCAGGATCTACATGGGCCAATTCACAGGTCATAAAAGCAACAGAATACTCCTGTTTGACAGAAAACCATGGCTTGAGGGCCACATGTCTCATATTTATGAAGATTAAAGAGATTGGAAAACTATTTCAGACCTCTATATGCTTATGAAATAATTTTTAAATAAAAATGAAGAGTAAAAACACTGGTGCTTAAAAAATTTTGTATTTACCCTCATAGATGGACGTAGGAGTATCAACTGAATGATTGGGAGAAAAAGAGTCTAACTGTTGAAAAATAAGATAAATACTTGTGTCATAGCCAGGCTTTATGTAACTGACTTAAACCCATGTGACACAGAATCCTGGCTGATTTCTTTTCCGTCAGAAAAGTTTAAGCAGAACGCAGTTGGACAGAAGGCACTGTATAACTTGTTTTGTATTTTGCTGTTGAAAAGCATTCAATTTTGAAGAAAGCTTTACATTCATATCAACATGTAGTAATTTCAGAGAAGTTAATTACTTACAGCCCAAGTTTCTTCTCAGCTAATGTTTCTTTAGATTCTCCATTTAAATACTGATGTTTGTAGTATCAACTTTTTTCCCGTATCATACAATAATTTCCCGATTTTAAGAAAAGAATAAATTCCACCTAAAAAGGCCACAGGATTAAAATATTTTCCAAATAGAGAACTTCAGCAGTGTTTATGTGAAATTTCAGCTCCCCCAGGGAGCCTTTCCCTTCCATGCTGATGAAGAAAAATTACATTTTTCAAAGCCTTTCTTGTCTTTAAAATAGAGGGCTTGGAAATAACAAGTTATGTAAAAAGGTGTCACTCATACTATAATGCATTTAAAATGAAATAATCTTTGAGTGAAGGTCTGGTGATTTATGAAAACAAGGGATCTTTTCTAGGGATGTTGACTACAGCACCACTAGGCCTTCACGCTGCTCAGCCTACTCCAGTCACCACTGGAAGAAGATGTCAGTGTCAGACACTTCACAGAGGTTGCACCTCAACCTTTCAGTAACAACATAATGCAGTTTTTCTGTGCCTGGGTCTAAATCTGAACCATGATAGGATTACTGGTGTGTCTTCACGAGCCTTTGTCAGCTGCATAAACACCCAGTTACTATTAGAGAGTACTTAAGACTCTTTGGAGCACTAGCCTCAAAGACATATGAGACACCTTTTCTTTTTTGAGAAATAAATATAAGTACATGCTTCCTATAACTAAAACTTACAAAAAAAAAAAATAGAAGTGTATCAGTCAGAGTTTTTAGTTTTGTAGGATAAAAAAAAGTCATACTGTCTTTGATTTCATTCAAGTGGTCATCTACTGAGATAACTTAGTGCCTAGTACTGTCTACCACAAGATCTGTTCTTTTAAAACTGTATTTGGCAAATATGCTGAATACTGAATACATTTGTATATGAATATTTTAAGATAGGAAATTATATGTTCACTTGTGATAAACATTATAATCAAGAGTAGTTTATAAAATGTATCAAGAGAAACCACTTAGTAGTTCTGTAATTACTGTAATTGATTCTACAACATTTTATATCTTGAGATCAAAGGTAGCCATTGCCTGCCTCCATTTTAGATCCTACTTGATAATTTGCTACTTATCTTTTTGTCTCTGAGATTTCAGCAGAAGATTTCAAGGTTTTCAAGTAGTTTAATGTCTTAAGTCAGTTTGTAAATAATTTTAAATGGGGAAGTTTTGTGTATTACAGCAAGTATCATGTAAGCACCAACAGTGATGAGCTCTATGACTGAAAAAAAAAGGAGAATTATACTGCAAAAATTAAAGCTAATCCAACTGAAAACAGTACTCTAAACGCAAACCCAGAGTGTGAGGAAACAGAAGAAATTTTAAAAACTGTAATTCAAGAACTGTAGAATGACATTCAGGAATAAAATATTCCTGTGACTATCTCTTGGCCTAAAGAATCAAGACATATGGAGAGGAGGCTTAGAAAGACAACAGTGCTTGTAAAAGACCACCTTGACTGATTCGTCAGGGGAGATGGAAAGTGCTAAATATTTAATGCATGCTTAACTGCTGGAAAATGAGGAGGCATGATAATTGTATACAAATGTTTGAGACATGCAGTGACCAAGGAGAAAAAATAGCTGCATTTAAAGCTTATGGGTAGATTGGCATGGTCAGGGGCTTTGAGATAGTGATGCAGGGTACAGAGTATTTCCTGACAGGTGCTTAACTGACGTAAGTTTTTAAAAACCCGTTGGTAGAGGCTCCATGTCCTACCCAATCCATAGTCATTTCCAATGCTTTTCTGTTCTTCTTTTGTTTAAAGTGTCCTATCCACATCTTCCTTGTTGTAGCTTAAGCTGTTGTCTTTTTTCTACCTTTCAGTTTTGGCAAAACAGGTATTTCACTTTGCAACAGTCATTCTTGTTATGAGATGATCCTCTCTCATTCTGGGCCATCCCTTGGAAACAAATTTCTTTCCCCAGGATTTATGTGATTCCTGATCTCCTAGATATATACTGTATCTCATAGTTGTTCTCTCCTATTTTATTCTTGCTTGAAGTTGAATGTAATGCTTAACCTGATATGCCAGCAGTGCTGAATGTAGGAGAAGGAAAATTTTATGTAACTTGCCCTATTTCTGTGCGCTGATCCCATTTTTTTTTTCTTTTCTTATTTTTTTGGCAACAGTATATTGCTAAAATCATCATAACAACATAGCATGTATGGTGTTAAATCTGTGAAATGTTATATGGCCCAGATCCACTTCTGCAGAGCTGCTGCCAGTCATCCCATCCTGCTTCCTTCAGTCTTTGTGCAGTTGGTTATTCTTATCAAAACTGCTTTGCTTTTGTCTGCTTTGAACTGTTTAAACATTTGAATTCTCATACCATTATCCAGTTCATTTGGACCCTGATGATTTGGTCTGTCTGCAAGTATCATACAAAGAAATTATTGAGGAGTGTCCAAAGCATATTTCTGGACAGGTTTGCTCAGGGTATCCTTCCAGCATGATAGTGAATTTTGATAACTACCCTCTAAATATCCTCTTCAAAATGGTATCAACTGTACCATTCTACTGCAATTTCCAAAATCTTAAACGACTGTCCCTAATTTTTTTACTAGAATATGATGAGACCAGGGGTCGTACATGTTGCCCTCAGTTTCTCAAATCTAATTTCTTGTGGCTCTGAGACTGTCTGACCTGAGACCAGTGCAATCAGCTCCCTACGCACTGTTTATTAGGCTTGTTTAGAAAAACCCTGAAATTAAAAGCCCCAACCTATTCTCTCCCTAAGTTCTTATCCCTTTGTCACCTATGCATTGACACCTGATGGCAATTAATATGAATAGTGAAGAAGAAAAACCTGAACACTTTGCTCTTCTCAGCGCTACTTATTTTTAGACTTTCCTTCCTGCTTAGTAGGCCAAATTTTTCCTAGTCCCCACTTCTCCTCTGAAGCCTGTGCAGAGTGTTTCTGAGCAGGATCTGAAGACCCACATCAGTGCACATGCTGCATCACGGGTTTGTGACTGTGTGGGACTTCAGTAGGAAGGGACTCAGTGCTGGGAGGTGATTTGTGAGTTTTGATGTGACAGTAAGGATGAACAGACACGTAAAGGGACTGTGAAGCTTCTGCGTGAGTATGCTCCTCCTCCCAGGGTTTCTTAATGGCCAAGGGTCCATGTTTGTGCATTTTCATTTAGCAGAATGTTACCTATCTACAGAATGCAGTTTATGTACTTAGTGAAAACAAATCTGTTTACAGTGCAACGTTTCATGTACATAGACTATGACCCTAAATGCAAAACAGCAGGGGGGAATATTAAATGATTAACTGATCCAAGAATGTGCAGTGCATAGTACTAGGTTTTGTCCAAACTGGAAAACAAAGCTAACAAAATGAATGTGACAGTGAATGGCTGTCATTTTGAGTTACTAGAGCTTGAACTATAAGCTTATTTTGTCCAAGGTCTTGTAAGAGCAGTGTCAGTCCTTTTAATGTTTTGCTGGGACAAAGTTCTATGTATTTTAGAAAGGAAAAATACAGTGATGGTGACTTCATTTCAACCAAAGAAATTACTTTAAAATGTTCATTTCACAGTTAGTGTTTCAGCTAACAGTGGTTCTTGTCAAACAAGTCCCAGCTCTTTATTTTTTGTTTCTGAATTTTCCAAGCTTCACTGGAGGAAGGGTTTTGAATCAGGATTTCAGCTCAAAAAGGTTTTAGCAATGCTGCATGGAGCTCCCCTTGCTCTGATTTCAAGCTCTGCATTTTCATGGGATTATAATGGTTCATGCATGGTTGAAATTAATTACTGGAGCTGTTAGCCTTATGTAAGCAAATCATCCTCTATTGTATCCTCTTGCTAAACTTTCATTGCAGCTAGTTTAACTGTTCATGACAGTATTCCTATTAGTTTGTTTCATTACCATTTGTTTACTAATATAGCTGCTTTGCTTAAAATGGAAGCCACTTGGCATGTTGGTATAGATCACTTTGTTGTCTGCATTATTGAAACGAGAAATCACCATCAATCAGAAGCTGCTGCTATTGAATTTATAATTCAATCCAAGGGTGAGCAAAGTTCTGATAAAGAAGTCTTAGGTTTGTTTTTCAGAAGGGCTGCAATGATGTTTTACTGTTGGAGATTAATTGGATTTTTGTCTTTGCATGGGAAAAATACTGTGGTTTATAGTCCACTAGGGCTGTACACTTCAATTTCCATAGCTATCTGTATTTGAATGAAAAGACTGATAAGTCTTGGAAGTAAACTGGAAACTTTTCTCACTGAACAGGTGATTCTCCCTATTCTAGGGCTGAAGGAAGAAATACAAATTGAACTGCCCCACCTTTTACTTAGGTGTTATTAAAAGCTACATTTGCTTGTGTTCTTGCTGGAGAGCAGGGTACTGAGCATGTGGACCTAGCCCTTGTGGTTTATCCTGTTCCATTTAAGCAATTAATTAGGTTATTGCGTGTGTAATTAAGATTTATGTTGCTGTGGCCACAAAGAGAGACACAACTGTGCTGAATTTCCTAGGTCTTTGAAGCAGTTCTTCTAACCCAAAATGATATTGAGAATTCCCATCAGCACATAAAAATGAGTGTGTCTAAGAGGGGCCCTCATTAATAGGCTGAAATCTTGCCCTGAATGGAGTGAATCCATGCTGCTCATCAAAGGGTTAGAGAAAATGGGCAGTTGCAAGACAGAAGACAAGGCCTGTGGTGCAAATTAATCAAGAGCAATTGATTTCAAGACAAATCAGAGCAATGCAGGAAAATGACAGCGTGGTTCCAGGAGGCCATTGACAAAAGCTTTGTGATGTTTACTGGGTACTGTGCTTGGCCTGGGTAGAAAGGCAAGGAGGAGCTGCACAAGAGCCAGGTCAGGACTTCACAGTATTGCTGTGCTGTATCAAGTTAAATAGTCCTGCTGACATAGCACATGCTAAAGGAGATGGGGGAAGTTGTAATAAATGAAAAGAACATGGAAGATGAAAAATTGTAGGTGACTGGGAGGAGGTAACTTGAGGTAGGTGAGGAAGTCTGCAAGTGATTCAGAACTGCAGGTAATTGTGAAGAGCTTTTGGTAGACTGTGGTAGAGGCAATCTTTTTCCTCCTGTCCTTCAGTTTCAGGATGCCCCAGTGAATCTGGGAGCCAGCAAATATTTTGTCCAATTGAGGATGAAGTATTTAATACCATTAGTCAACACTGTAAATTAAATGCTTTCAAAACCAACAACAAAAATTCAAACGCACACGCCCTCCCCAAAAAAACCCAAAACCCCACACATTATTTTTAAAAAGTGTTGGAAATGGGGGTTATTAATTTTGGTTGTTTTCATTTCAAGGTCACTTGCTGAAACGTATTTCCTACTTCAACAGCAATAAAAAATATCCAAGGACCATGACTTTTATTAAAGCAGTATCCTTGAAAAATTAATTATCTAAAAGGTTGCAGAATGTTAATGGAATGGGAAGAAATTAGATTACCTTAGAGCCAGAGAACTCTTAGTGAGATATACGGCTATGAAAATATAGATCGTGTTTGTACAATTCCTTTTACCTTCTTGGAAGGCATAATATTTTAGGGGTTCTTTTGGTTTGTTTGATTGGTTTTGGGTTTTTCTTTAACAAAGAGGGAAAAGAGCAGTGTAGGAAAAAGTCAGTGGACTGTAACCTATTTACATCCAAACAATTTGTTAATCTACCACAGTTATCTGTGATGGACTGGTGATCCATTTCCCTGCAAATTCAACAGAATTAAAATACAGTTTTCATCTAGTTTCTTCATTTAATAGACCAGCTGCAACCAGGGCCTGTTGTAGTCTCATGAACAAATCACCAGGAGGATGCCCAGGAAGCACTGAAGGGGAAGAGAATCCTGCTCTTCAGTTTTTATCCAAGCTGCTTGTTTGCAGTTGGTGGGTGTTTGTTGAGCTGCATTCACATCTCGGGGACTTGGCAGGACTTGCTGCAGAGTGACTGAACAGCTCAGAGCAACTGAACAGCTCAGTGCCAATTTACTGCACACTCCCATCTCTGCTCCAAGCCTCTGCATGAGCCCTTTAGCAGGGGCCTAAGTACAAGAGAAGAAGGATTGAGCATGGGAAAAGTCTCCATAATTACCACCTTCTGCTTCTCCTCACTGGTCTTGTCAGACAGCTTCTGGGAAGTTTAAATGAGAACTGGAGCAGATGCTGAAGCAGTGGGATTTCTGGGCAGATTTTCATTACCTACTTTGCAAAACAGACTTTCCAATTGTCTAGGAAGTTAAATCCAGAAGTTGGATGAAATGAACGTTTTCTACAATTCATGTCCAACAGAGGCACTGACTATTACTTTCAAAGCAAAGAAGTTGTTATGGTTGTTTTTGTTTAGAAAGAGAAATAGGGGCATTGAGTTTGGCTGATAAAGTCACATGGGTCTAAGTTTCTGTGGTTTTTTTGCTGACAGTTTACTTGTGTGAAAATGGTACAGCTGCAGGTCTGGGCAGACTCCTCAGGTTCCTTGTGTTTTGTAAACATTGAAATGAAGAGGGTAATTGCTGGGACATTTCCTGCCGTGCTGCAAAGTAAAACCTGATAGTATTATGGATCTTGACTGGAAAGTCAAATTGGCAAGTTTGATTTCATCATGTGCCTGAATTGTTTGCCAAATATAAACAATCAGCAGGAGTGGAAATTGTTACAAAATAGTGGATGAAATAAATTGTCTTTTAGTATACTACCATTATTCTATTATAGCCAAATTATTTTCTTGACAATGTTTATTAAGAATATCTAAAAATAATAACTTCTAATGGTGTGTTGTGAGACATGGAAGTCTCCAGCATGTCCTGTGTAGCTGAAGACTCAGTACCAGTTCCAGTGAACAAGAAAGTTAAAAGAAGAACTTAATGGTCTTGGATTCAATAGGAAACGAAGCCATATCTCAGTCTGCATTGGAATTCAATGTAGACATTTTAGGAAAACAGAGAAAAAAAGACAGCGTTTGGAATTCAGCATGAATGGTTGGAAACATTCTGCCTTTTCAGTTCTTTTCAAAAACTGCAGAGGTTGAACGAGGAGCTTCAAGTGGAAAGATAAAAGAAAGCACTTGGATACACTGAACCACATAGTAACTGAACACGAAATATAAATTAGAGCAAGGAGCTGGTCTGGCAACAAAATAAAAGAAATTATTGTTAGTCTTTGGAATTACTACTTATAAATAGAGGACTCCTAGGCACTTGAACAACGAAACAGAATATGTTTTGAGACAGAGAAAAAAGACAGCTGGCGACATGAAACACCTGATTTATTTTATTTAAGGGTAAAATGAAAACAAAGGATTGGACTTTTGACTCTGAGAAATACTTACTTGAAATTACTGCATCTAACCCTTTCCATGTGGCAACATAACTTGAAATGGATTCTTAGAAAAGTTTGATTGAGTAACTTCTGGCACATGTAATATAATTTCAATTATTTCATAATTTCTATGTTGCTTCTTTTGTTCAGTCTGTTACAGCTTTTCACTCTTTAATGAAACTGAAAATGTGCCTAGTAGCAATATACTATACTGTTTCTGAATTTAATTTTTTATATATATGTACATATAGTAAAAGGTGAGCTAATGCAGGATAAAAGAAAATTGTGGGTTGTAGAAAAAAGAAAAGGATTGTGAAAATATTGAATATAAATCTTTTGAAGAGAGGTACTAATAGATACTACAGTCAGAATAGACTGTGAAAAGTGTTAACAATTTGTCCCCACCTCTGACACAGTACCAGTGAAATGGATCAAGCCTTACATACTATTCTGTAAACATTCACACACACTTGTAGTATGTTGTTGTTTTTTTTTTTTTTCAGTCACTGGGATTAACTACCATTTTTAAATTAAAAAGATTGTATTTGTAGGACAGGTTGTGTCTGTAGAACAGCTGCAGTGCCAGCTCACATTATTTATTACACATATATTTTCAAAAATGTTTTTTTCTCATAGATACAATAATTTCTCATATATTCTCATCTTTTCTCTGATACTAATATATTTCAAGACTAAAAGTGACAGGAAGAAGAAATTTTTATTATGGTTCCTAAATGTATAATATTTGAAAATCAAGGAAAGTAAATTAAAGTCTTTCCGTCTGACCTTTTCAAATGCAGTCAAAGGAGTCACTTTTATAATTTTATCTTGATAATACATTGCTTAGTCTGTTTGATGTTTGGAATCTGGCTTTAATCTCCGTGGAATTGTTGGACAACTGAATAAGTTTTGTTTTAATAATGGGAAGAAATATTTCCCATATAAACAGGCAGCTTAAATTAGTTTGAAGAATGCCTTAACACTTTGGAATGTAACCTCATCAGCCTTCATCAGATACTCAAACCTCACCTGGTTGGTCCTTGGATGAGAGGATACATTAGGAAGATGTAAGATTCTGTATGAAGAGATTCAGTGTCTGCATCCACTTGGTATCTACATGAGCTCAGGGGTAATACTTAAAGTTTAAGAAGATACCATTTCTTGGATCACTAAACTAAAATACTGTGCTAAGACATGAAGATAGTGGAGTGGAAGTAGGGAAATTGAGGTTTTGTTGCTGAAAAATTTTAGCAAGCTAATCACTTCTAGAGGGATGATAAACCACAAATCACTTATGCATGATTTAGGGGCTTAGGTTTCAGGGACCAGGCTGTATTTCAAGTAACACATTAGTAGTTTGCCTGTTCACATTAGCAACAACAGGAAGGTTGGTTCTTAAAATCCTGTTCACAACTGGTTGGACTGATGATTGTAAAGGTCTTTCCAAGCTAAATGATTCTATGATTCTATATCTATTCTGCACTTTCACTGAATACAGGCTCTCTTTTGCACCAGATAAGCTTTTACTATATCGGGGAACTTGGCAATGTGCCTATTATTGCATAGACATCTGCAGTTACATAATGCTTCACAGGGGAGATGATACATTCACATTTTTTCTCAACTTTCATGAAATAAAATCAGATCCTTTGACATATACATACATAATACGATTATATATTCAAACATAATATGATTATATATTGTATAAATATGACTGATAGATGGATGTAGTTTATGAATATAGGCGTACAAGGTCCTGAATTATGCATGCCTATATAAAGTCTATAAAATATAAAGTCTATACTGCAACAGTTTGTGAAACTTCATTATGTTTTCAGGATGGAACATGAGGCTACCCGGCTAGAAAAGCAGCATGTGCACAGTGTGTATGAAAATACAGCTGCCTACTTCAGTGATCTGCAGACCAAAGCATGGCCTCGTGTTCGGAACTTCCTGCTGGAACAGAAGCCTGGCAGTCTCGTTGTTGATATAGGTAAGCCATTCTTTGAGGTGGCATAAAGGATTGTTTATAAGCTTTGTTAATCATATGTAACCTTCAGATCAGCTGGTTTTTTAAGTTGTTTAAATCTGTTTTGAAATTGTTTTTAAGTCCCAATGCTAGATGCCATATACTGCTTCTTTTAATTCTTTGGCAGTGTATCATGTAGACAGTAAATAAATGTTTTCCCTTATTTTTGTTGAGCTAAATCTTAATCTATCAATTTCCCCACCAGCTTAATGACCTTTCATTCCCCTGGAGTCCTTTTGAAAAAATTATGTTAATAGCCCAATTATTTAATATTTCAGTTTCTTTAGATCACTTGGTTTATGTAATACTAGTCTGCAATTTATTTGTTTTCATTTGTTCTAAAACTCTTCCTAGCAAGGCTTTTTATTAAGAGAAATCTTCTTATATGACTGCTGTTAAAAATATATTAAAAAAAAATAAATCTGAGAATCTTCCTGTGATCCTAAATATGGACACCATATTTAGGTGTTTTCCTGTTATGGCATTGTCTTCCCTGCATTCCCTAGTATTTATACCTGGATTTTCTGTTGTTCCTGCAGACTTTCCAGGGGGCTTCCAGATGCTGGCACGTTTCCTTTGCTTCATTATGACTTCAGTCCTACACAGCACGTTGCAAAACAAATGCACTTTGTACCATTGTGTTTTCCATACTGTTTAAACTAATAAAATACTTTTACACAGCAAAGTTTAACAAATGTGCACAATAAATTATGCATCTGCTTTATCCTATAAGAGAAAAACATTGTTTGAATATGCTGTAGGCCGTAATCAGGAGATAATATGGAGTTCTCCTGCTGCTGTTGAGCATTACACCAAAATACTTGATAAATGTTATTTTGAGCATGTAGCTATTTTTATATGTCTGCACCATTGTCATTAATCTCAGGAAATATCCAATGGCCTACACTCACTCAACTGAGAGCTAGATTGAATCTTGTCAGCCAAAATCATTGCCACCTCAATAGAAGTCATTTGCATCTTAGCTGAAGTTTTTTGAGGCTCTAAGAGCAGTGATTGCTGAAAGCTTAAGGTCACCCTGTTGCACCCTGGAGAGAAGATGAGACTTCATCAAAATCAATCCTTACAGTTGCCAATAAGAATTCTCCCATTAAGGCACACAAGGGATCTTGTGTCTCTTATTAAACCTCTTTTATGAGGCCAAAAGTAAACACAATACTCAGATTCCTGTAGATCTTATTAAACCTCATAAAAGAGGTTTAAGTAGGAGTTGCGCTAAAGTGGCACTAAAATTTTCAAAATGAGATCTTTAATTGGTAATTTTCAGTTTAATACTGCCTTTTATTAAAATATAACTTTGTCTATTTGCCTTACTATTTTTAATTGATCAAAACACATGAAAATAGCTTGGCCATTGTTAGCTTCAAGGAATTCACCTGCCTGAAGACTCATTTAAAAGTGAATCTCTGACAAATGTAGATATTTAGAATAATGGGATTGTTGACACTATTTACATTTATTCCAAAGAGGACCTTATACTTCCAAAGACTCACAGCAATTACAAAGCACTTCACAAAAACCATGTGTTAAGCAACAGAGTTTTCCAAATTAATGATGGTTGAATAAATGTTCTTCAGCAAACACAATAATGAATAATAATTTATAAAAATCTTTAAAATTTGTAGTTTTCTAACACGTAGAGCTTCATGTATTATTGCATATATTCCTTGAACTGCATTAGCAATATTAGTATTTTCCATTTTTCTCAAGTGTTATCTCAAAGAATAGTGCTTGCTTTTAGCTGAGAAATATGCTCTTTTCCACCACTGAAGTGCTGTTCTGTTCTGCAATAGTTCCTGTGCTGTCTCTCTAGATAATGGTGCACATTAACATCACCAAGAGCAGCAGTGCTGCAAGAAGCAGTGATGTTTCTAAAGATAACTCCAGGCCTTTAAATTGAATTACCAGTACTGAGCTGATTCTCTTTGCCAAGCTGCTCCCCCTTTGCTTGGCTGTCAACATTCAGAAATTATTGCTCACTAGTGACCCAGAGCTGCAGTGAAAGGCTCCCAGTGTAATTTTGAAAAGTGCTTGTTATGCATAAGGCATTGAGGGATCCTCTGAAAGATTTAAATTCACTCCAGCACAGTCCTTGAGAAGACAGACTTCTAGGTAGAAGACATTCTGGAACAGTTAATTACATTTACATGGGTTATAATGCGTTGGCACAAAGCCAAAAAGAGGATGTGCCTGCAATATGGAAAGAACTTCTATGATTTATGGTTATTTTTGAGGCTGTATCTAAAGTAAAAATTTTCCACTCTGACTTGTGTCAGTGGCCTTTATGGTTTAGGACTTCTTGGAGAGAAATGGGATGCACTGGAGAAGTACTGCCTGGGTTTAAGCAAAGGAAAGAGATCTGTTGCAGACCACTGAAAAGACATAACACACTGGCTTCAGGAAATCCCCCGAACAGAAATATGCTGGAAGCTGGAATGACATTGGGAAAAGGGCCTTCGTGCTTATCCTTTTCTTACCCTCTCCTGGGTGCCCATTTATGCTCATTGTTGGTAACAGGACACCAGGCTATATAAAGACTCAGTATGAAGCAGCATGGTTGGGGTTTTATTCTCAAAGATGTACAATACAGAGGACCATTCTTTCCTCCTCCCACCTGCACTTGTCCTTGTTCCCCACAGAAATACAGAAAACCTGCTATTATACAGGGCTGTGTAATGAGTATTTTTGTCAGTGATGATGGTACTGTTACAGTCCTAGTAGTGTGAACATACAATTTCAACAGTCCACATGAGCTCTGCAGCAGTTAGGCTAGTCAGCACAAACCCTCTTTTTGTTTTCCAGGAAAATTTAGGATTAGGAAAAGCTTGCATATTATTTTCACTGATTTGGGAGGGAGAACAAATGCTTGCAATATATATTTTAACCAAGTATCCTTTTCTTTAGGTTGTGGAACTGGAAAGTATCTCAGTGTCAACAGTCAAGTGTATAATCTGGGCTGTGATTACTGTGAAGGACTGGTAGAAATTGCAAGGAAGAAAGGTGATGAAGTTCTGGTGTGTGACAACCTTAACCTTCCCTTTAGGGATCAGTGCTTCAATGCAGTCATTTCAATTGGAGGTAAGACAACATACCTACATTCTGGCCCCAGCAAATGAGAATTTCTGAGCATTCTTTCCATGTGGCTTCATTTCAGTTAATTGTTTTGAAGCAGTTCCTTAGAATTACAGGATATATAACTTAAATTAATTTAGTCAACATGAAACAACAAAACTCCCATTACTCAAGAGGCACTGTTGACCAAGGAAATCTGCATATCCCTTGTTTGTTTATATGTGGTAGAGAAAAGATTTCCTTCCAGCACGCATTGTAAACAAGTGAAAACTAATCTAAACATGGCTGCTCAAAGCTTAAACAGATTAGATGCTCAAGACAAACTCTTGGTTTCTCCATAACATCTGTTTTGAACACCAAATGCATTGAAATGAAAACTTCATAGCAGAGCTCGGTATTCATATAAAGTATTATGTATTATGAATTCAGATTTCTCTTAGTCAGAAGCACTCAGATTCATACAAGCACTTCTTGAATAAAATGACCAGAGCATCTCTGCATCTTAACTTTTCTGATCTCTCTTTTTGAAAATGCTACTTGTAATTTGAGAAGTATAATTTGCAAAGCGTAGATAAAAAAAGAATACCCAGTTACAGTTTAGGTTTTTAGCTCTAGTCTTGATTGAGCTTCTTTCAGGGTTTTTTAATTCATCAGCAAAGTGCAAAGCATGATAATTATTATTGATAGCAATCAACAAACTACTTGAAATGGGATAGAAATTTATTTTAAAATGTATCTTTCACATAGACAAGTGGAAGGAAAGGGTGACTAACAGAAGGAGTAACCATATTACTTTGTTTCATGTTGGCTAAATAGCCAGTGAGCCCTACTCACATTTTGGGTCTTGTAGCACCATTCAGTGCTTATCAGATCAGCAGACTCAGAAGGATAGCATACCTATCTAGTGTTTATATCAATTATAAGCCTGACAAGTTTGAAAGTTCACATGCTATTTCAGTACATTTAGCAATAATGGATTTTAATCTCTCTTGAATAGAAACATGGTATGCCTGTGTCCATCTAATTCTAAATAAAGTGGTTTTCATCCTATTACAGAGAAAAACAAGTATTTATGTACTCTTCTTAGATTTGTTGATATAATCATGTTTATAGGATTGATTTTTCTGCAGAACCACCAGAGTGATTCTAACTAGAAGGAATATTTAACCCATTAAAGAATTTGCACAGATTCTGTTGCTTGATTGTTATTTCTTTCTGGTAAATTAAGCTTGTATGTGTATGCTGTCTCTGTCAGTTTTGATAAAATTTTGCAGGAGGTTCTGTGGTGATATATGGCCTAACTCCAGTATAAGAAAATATCAGTTCCCTTCTCCCTATCCTGTACCAAAAAAAAAAAAAGATTTTCTAGAATTTTTTTTTCAATTTTGAAAAAAGATGCCTTGGAGTCAGGAGTACAAAACAAACACTGGAAACAAGCACTGACTACGTAGATGGGAAACTCTTCTCAGAGTTGTCTATTTTGTATTCTCAGCAGTTTGTGAGAGCCTTGTCAATGTGAACTGCCAAGAAAGCTTTTTTTGGCTTGTGATAATAAAGCTACATTTTTTATCCCCTTGGTAATTTAATCATTGTTTTGAATAATTGGATGGGCTGGTTGGATGCACTTTTCATAACTGCAGTGTTGAACTAACACTGTTTCTACGCCTACAATTGGCTACTGTCTAGCAGCAAAATATAATCAAATTTTTCTGAATTTATAGAGAAATGTCTTCAGGTAAGAACATACTCTATTACCTGCTGTTCCATGAGTAAATTGAATGTTTTTCATGTAGAAGTGGCTAGCTTGAAACAAACCATGGAATCAGTCCCCTTTACATCACTGAATCAAATCTAGTACTGATGATATATAGAGCAACATGACCAATGTGTCCAAGCTCAGTACAAATTAATGCCTCTGAGAGTTTAGAGAGAAAATAGTTCTCTTAGCTATTCTCTGACTGTTTAAATTGGCTCATTCATACTCCAGGTAAATAGGAAGATAGAAATAATGTAGAAATCTTGAAATGTAGTATAATTTCACATTGGAGTGAAATTTGAAAATGTGGAAATTGTCCTGGAAAGAAAATCAAAATATTGTGATCAAAATTTTTATTTTAAATTTGACTTTATTTTCTCTACTATAACATAATGTAAAAAAAAATTATAAAATGCTGAGCCATGCGATGTAGACATTATTTTTTACAAAAATTAAATTTAATTTGACAAAAATTAAAGCAATGGTGAATATTGGTCTAAATTTTCTCACTAGATCTTTTGCAAGTGTGCTGATATAAAAGTTCAATTATCTTTTTACTGATATTACATTTTGCTGCGTTTGTTACATGGTGAAAAGATTTTCTATTTTCAGTAAGATAAGCTTGAAAATTGTGCCAAAAACTAAAGTCAGCTTGATATTATCTAACTCACCTAAAGGCTAGGCATTTAAGGGAAAGCTTGCCATGTTATGGGTTATGCAGAGAAACAGAAACCTTCAGCTTATATGCCTGACTTTTCTTGAATCCCTGTTTTGGGAGGAGATTGATTTCCTTCTTCCAGATTTTCTTATTTTTATCTATTGAGCATAATCATCAAAGAGAGCATTCTGAGATGAACCTCCTTTGTGGTACCTATAAATTCAGCACTGTTACTGACTTGCAGCAAGTGATAATTTGGAATGAGGCAACTGAGATGACTGAACATGTAGAACAGGTCGAAGATGGAAATGCTTTGTCATTACTAATATTCAGTACATAATACCTTTCTTTTTCCACAGTGATACATCATTTCTCAACTAAACAAAGGAGAATCAAAGCAATAAAGGAAATGGCAAGGATATTGACACCTGGAGGCCAAATAATGATTTATGTTTGGGCTATGGAACAAAAGAATCGTCGCTTTGAGAAACAAGATGTATTTGTCCCATGGAACAAGGCCTTTTGCTCTCGCCATTTTTCAGAATCAAATCAAGCTGGAGATAAGGGTGACTTTGTCCATAGTGCAAAAGGCCAAGACATACACCCTGCACAGCTTGTCATCTCTGAGTGCAGCTACCAAAACAATCTGCAGCCAGAAACGGATTCAAAACATCCCCGCAATATGGACCATTGCTTACCCAGAGCCTGCTGCATGAAAATTTCTGAGGAAGAAAACAGATTTTACAGTGCTCTAGGAAGATCTTTCCGCTCATGGTTTTTCTCCAGATCCCTTGATGAATCAGCCCTGAGAAAGCAAAGTGACAAAATGAAGCACCTGAAACATGAAGCAGTGTGGGCCAACAGTGCAGTACCCATTCAGCATTCACGGCACTGCAGCTTGGATTTAGGTCACCATGGGGCTCTGTTAAATGAACAGAGCTTAGATGATGATGATGATGTGTTTGTGGAAAGCCTGTCTCTCAAAAAGCCACAGTGGTCACCAGCCACACATGCCCTGAAGGATTTAAGTTTAAATGGAGGACACCAGAGTGTAGCTCAGAGCAAGGGGGACGAAGCTTCGTTTATAAATGGCCCAGTGGAAGACAAGGACTGCATCTGTGATTGTAATAAAGATGGTGCGGGTAAGTCTGATGCCAGCAAGTTTTTCAAAAGAACTTCAACAACTGACTCCACTGACTCAGCTTTGGATTCAGCAGTGTCTGTTGGGGACCAGACTGATGCCATGTTGGATACAAAGGCCTTCATGCGTTATTACCATGTTTTTCGGGAAGGAGAGCTGAGTTCTCTGGTAGAAGAGAATGTGCCTGAGCTTCAGATACTTTCTTCCTGCTATGACCATGGAAACTGGTGCATTATTGCAGAGAGAAGAGGAACATAGCTATAAAGAGAACAAAGCAGAATCCAGTGACTGAGGATTTTAAGCTCTTCCTTGTGTTACTGTGGTTGTGCAGTGTGACATGGAATTTGAATCTTGTAGTTGTGTGCCATTCATTTTTGAGTTATTATCTCTTAACTATTTAACTAGCTAATGCAAGATCTGTATATAGGAATGTAAGTGGTAGACAATATTTATGTTTTGTTAAACTTTTATGAAGTTAAAACTGTAGAGTTTTATATTGCTGTTAGCAAATAATTGTGTTTTAAAATATACTTTTCTATTGAGAAATAAACCTTTTTATAAAACAAGGATCGGGACATCTTTTATGAGAAATATCCTCTTAGTAGAAAGTCTAGTCTTTGTTCTTCAGATGCCAGAGGTTTGTCACATTGCTCCCTATTCTTGAAGCCCTATAAATGAGACATAGACACTTTGTCTAAAATTGTACTTGACTGTACACTGGTAGAGTGCATGCTGCAGAACTGGGAGCAAGCACGGTCCCAGTGCTCCTTAGCTGGGAGTAGAGTTATGAATGGGCAAAAAACTGTGCACCAGACAAGCTCTGCATATTCTGTCATTTGATGTTTGTATTTGGGAGCAAATGACAGCACAGATTGAGAACAGTATTTTTTACTTTTGTTTTAAAAATAATTTAATTTGTTTCTCAGGTGCAGGTGAAGTTTTATGTGTTAGCTCTCACAAATACTTTATCTTAATTTCTTTTGCCGTAGTTTTTCATTGGCTATGTGTGTATAAAAGTCAGAGGAATTTGTGAGAGTATGAGTATTATGTAAAGTTCTAAAAAATCAAATCCTTGAAATACATACATCTTTTTGATAAGCTTGGGAAGCTAAGATTAAATTAATAAAAATGCTGTGCATATCTGGTCAGCTGTTGTATTTACTTTTCTTATTCACAGACATGAGGATATATATTAACGTGTGTTAAATAATGTAGACAGGAAAAGGATAAGCCCAGTTTGCACATAAATTACAAATTCTTGTCTTGTGAAGTTTAAATGAACCTTTTGATACCTAGGTGATAACAGATGGTTTACACAACTTTCCTGTTCCCTCCAAGACATACCATCACTATCCATCTGTCGTAGGTTGTATCAGTTTATAGTGCTGGGGATAAAAAGCACCTTTGGCTTCAGAAGATCAGTGGTGGAACTGCCAACTGAGGCAGGGCTAGAAGAGGCTGATTACCTCATTAGCACAGAGTTACTCCATGCCTGGGCTTGATTCATAGTCAGTGCTTGCAGTGCAGGGCACATCTTCAGCTGGTGTGATTTCATGACCTTTAGTGGAGCTGCACAGATTTCCCCCTTCCCCAAAAACCCCAAAATCCCAAACCCCTTTTGTCGCAGCAGTTTTAAAGAGCTATATAATTAAGATGTCTGCCCTATTATTGAGCAAGTACCTTTGAATGCAAGGCAATAGGAGTGAAATGCCAAGCTTTTCCAGTCTATGCTGCATGAGCAGGTGGATTTGGGATTGTTCAGTTCAATACTCAGCACCATCAGAAAACCTTGATGGTGCTGAGTATTTTTTGATGTAGCTTCCCAGCTGTTAATTGCCACATGGTAATGTATTATAGATTTATCTACTGGAGCAACGTCCTCAAGTGATCATTCTTATCTTCCTGATAGCTTGAGATCCTTACACTGTATCCTTCCTGGGTCTGTACCACTTGCACTCCCCACAGGCCTTTGAAAATCAAAGGGTGGCTAAAGAACCATACATTTGAGGCTTCTGCAATACCATTCCACTCTAATCTAAATGTTACTTTCAATACAGCCTGGGGCTGTGGCTTTCAGTTGCTGTGTATGAGCCATGCTTCAGAAAATGGCCCATATTCCCTGCCTCACTGGGTCCAGCTGCTCCTGCCTGAGGAGGCTGCATCTGCTGCATCCTCAGGCTCCAGATTCAGACACTCAGTGCCAAAGTTCCCATATTGCAGAGCCAGCATGGACTGTGCTGAGCTCCACACCTCATTTGCAATGTGGTTGTGTCAGACAGGGCAGGCCTGCCTCTTTTGTTGGGAATTTCTGGATAAGCTTGAGAATTTAGAAGAGAAGTCAATTGCTTCCAGATAAAGTATGCCAGTGGTTATTCAGCACTCCTGGAATTTGGGCTGCATTTCAGAAAGCAGTAGATTATTATCATGCTATATCCAATTCTGAAACTTCATCCCTAAATGCCAGCATGCAGAAACTTTATTAAACACATATAAAAATTTATTGGGTATTATTACTATTATTATTATTAAGATTTTAATTGACAGCTGAATTTAATTATTTGGGAGAAAGAACATCACAAGATCATTTTGTTATGAATGTCTACAGTCTGACTGTGGCATGTTCAGTGTGTAGTTAAGTAGACTGATGAAATTTGGGATAAACTGAGAAAGGAAAGGTGTCCATTTTCTTAGAATATAGACTTGTCATCCTTGAAAGAGACTGAATCTGTGTCAGGCTTCAGTTAATATTTCTTGCTCTATCTGTTTGAATAACAGTTGTCCTCTCAAAGCTGCTGAAGTATTTTGAACTGCTTTTGTGTTTGTAGACTTCCATGCATTGTTTGGTTTGAGGTTCTTGCCCAGGGATGCTTTTCACAAATCCTTATTTCTGTGTTGAATTTTCTCATATTTTGAGTTGATGCTGGTTTTGGATTGTATTCTTATAAATTCCTGGGAGAAGGAGAGGGGAGGTTTGGTAAGTAGCTATTTGTTTTTCTTCCCCAAATATTCAGGTGTCTTCTGAGGATGTGTCATCACCATGTAACATAATTTTTATGGAATGGGGTCAGTCAGCTGAGGTTGTGAATGTGAAGTCTGCACAGCAAACCTTTATCCTTGCAGGCAGTCTCCCATCTACTAATGGGGCCTGCCTGGATCAGTAACAGCTTCATCATCTCATAAACCAGATTACCTCACTCAGAGCATGGTGGAGGTCTCTCTTGAGTGCTTTCTGTTTTGAGGAGACACACCTTAAGCAAAAGGTAATTTCCAGCAGAATCTATGTGATCCTAGAATTTAATAGCTTACAGACAAAGTTAATGTGCTCAGAGAAGTGGACATACCACTAAAAATTACAGCAAATGAATGAAAAAGTAAATAAAACCCAGCTGTACTTGAATGCCTAAACTTTTGGCAATGTCAAGACTGAAAGATCTGACTTGTCTGATAACTAGGCAATAATCTTGTCTCAATTCTGCTGATAAAAAACTTGCTTCTGGCTTTAGTGGGCTTGGATTGCTCCTAAGGTGCTTGTGTAGCACTAAGTGGCACGATGACGAGAAAGATGCCCTGATTTCTTACAAAATTAATTCAGGTGAAACTTCCACCTGAAGTTGAATCAGTTTTGCCCATTGCCTCTCATCGTATTGCTTGGCACACAACTGCAGTAAAAAATACATTGAACAGACTGACTTTTCCAGGACTAATGCAGCTGTAATCATTGATAAATGTTTTTATTAGAAATGAACATGTGTAATTTTTTTGGTACTAACAGTGACTAACTTTCTTCCAATCTTGTCCTGTAGGAATTTTAAAACCACAGTCGAGGAGTGAAAGCTAAAAACATTCTAGCAGATTTTCTGGTACTTATTTTTATACGGGTTACTTATGGGCACAGTTCAAAATGCTAAGTGAAGAGTTGTGTGTGTTCCACCAGCAAAATGTTGCTGGTGAACCCTTGGGTAGGTTCTGAGTAGAAATAACATCTGTGATCCTGCATCCTCTCTGCTGTGTCCTGTCTCCATCAGACTGCATCCATAGCACTGTTGGGCTGTATTGGTATGGACAGTGTGTTCAGTCTGCTGCACTACCCATTTTCTTGCTCAGCACTTTTACAGGATTTGGGACCTCTTCAGTATTTGAGGAAAATCGAGTGTGTCAGTGTTAAATATATATAAGTGCTTCTCTCTTGTGTGAGTTCAGCATTTCTTACTCTCACAGTATATGAATTGTGGCATTTAGCCATGATTTTATCTTCCAGTCTGCTGGTGAAAACCATGCTGAGGTACTGCTCTGGAGTCAATTCTGTGTCCATACATGGAACCTATTCACTAGTATTCAGCAGAAATAAATCCTACTTGGGTGAAATATAATTTTCTACGAAATCTGTGTGTCTTCACATTAGCTAATAAATATATTAGCCTCTGAAAATCTGTGTCTTGGAAAGCTCTTAATGAATGCCAAATTTGAGAAGACTGTTAGTGCTGTTTTCTCATTCAGTTAGACCACATGGACACAGTGCAGAACAGGAATGCACAGTGGTTTGCTGTGGAGCAGGGAATCTCTGCCTTTGAACCATTTAAGCTATCTCTACATCTTCCTAGAGTTTGGGGTGCTTGAGGGCAGCAGATGCCTCTGTTGTTCTTTTGTCAGCTCAGCACCTGCACCTGCTTCTTCTCCCAGTGCTCAACAGAGATAAGTTATCTTAAAAAGAATACAAATTGACCTATGTTTTAAAAAGAAGCAACCAATTCCCCACCAAAACCACCACTACTAAAAAAAAACACTAATAAAAAAATAGAGGCGATTCAGCAATTATGATCATATCTAAGCAGAAATAAAAATGTGAAAGAAGCAAAAAGAAAAGAAAGAAACTGTGTGTGGCACTCCTAGCTTTGAAAAGATTTCTGGATATAAATTCTGCATCCCCTTTCTCCTGGTTGGCAAGGTGCTGTGCTCTGCTTTGATGAGGGGTTTATGGATGGAACAGTGGACACAGGAACAGTGAGATGGTATTAGGTTGCCCTCTTCAGTTGTGACAAAGTAGGTTGACTTCTGCAAAATTTTCAGGTTTTTGCTGCTTTTTGTACAGCATCTCAAATTCTTTTTTCAGAAGGAAGAAAGTATTTCTTGTGAGAGCTTCATTTTGAAAATAGATAAAATATATAGCTGAAGAAACCTCCTCTTACACATGTGATAACAAAGAAGTCTCTGTGTGTACACAATCAGATTGAAAGCTGATGCTCCTCTTGCACAGGATAAAAAGAAGTCATTTGTGAGAGGCATTTTGGTGAGGCAGCATCATGTCCTTCTCCATGTCTCTCTTCTGCATCTTTGCAGAAGACTCTATGCTACATGTCAGAATTACTGGGAATAAATTGACCCTTCACACCTCTGCTTCCTTACCACAGAACTGACAGGATAGTCAGGTTTGTGAGCAAAGCGTTTCTTGTGAAAGGAGGAATTGGCTATTTGGGCAGAAAAAATGCTGTAGTGCAGAGAAAGGACAGATACTCCAGACAAGAGTAAACCTTTCTATTTAAAAAAGGGAAAGTGGAATGTTTTGTGGTCACTGGCCAAAGCTGTGTTCCAGTATGTCCAAGAGAATGGAAGAGATGAGACAAGGAAAAATTAAATAGAGAGCAAGTTGCACACATTTCCAGGCTGGTTTAAATTTGTGTTTTATTCCATGATGTAGCCTGATGAAGGTCATTGCCTGTACTGAGCACAAGCAGCAGCTATCAACATCAATAACCATCAAGAGTGCTCACTGCTTCTTGGCTCTGACCCTCTCCACTTTGCAAAGACTGGTGTTCTAACATTGACCACTGGACCATTAAAAATATCTGTCTAACCTCTGAGTCACAGGTTTAAATAACTAGCAGATACAAATATATCTCTATCTCCATAATTATATATTGCATATATAATTATTTTTTAATGCAACCTTTTATTTTTCCCCCCATATATAAAAGATGCTTTAGTTACATTATAATACAATGGTAAGTAGCCCTTGGTGCAATTTCAGACAGGGAAGCAAACAATTTGGCAGTGAGGAAGAAAGGACTAAGCCATGAGTACAACTGAGCTGCCAGCCAGAGCATGTTTGGGTGGAGGTAGTAGGAAAGAAAGGGAAGGTGCTAGGAGAATCACATTAAAGAGAATGACAAAAAGTTTCTCAAGCTTGTGAAATCTGACCTCATTCAGGCAAAAAATTACCTCAAAATCTGATCCAAAGTATTCCATTGACTTTCCTGGTTTTTGTATTGGTTCTCAGAAATGCCTGTTTACCCTGGGATTTTCCTATCTGTGGTTCGGAGGAGAAACAAAGGTCCCTGGGAGGTTTAATTTATGTTTAAATATAAAGTAGAGCAGTCACTTTAATAATGGAACAAATGTTTGTGCACAGTTTCACATGAGTGTTTCCATAGTCCCCACAAGAGTGAGCCACAGGCACACCCAACTCTTTTTCCTGCCTCTACCTGAGATTCATAAGGAAATAAACGTAAAAAAAAAATAAATCTGTGCATGAAGGGCAGACTGGGGTGACATGTTCTCACCTGCTCCTTGACCTGGGTATTCAAAGCCCCAAAACTTTGCATGTTTATTTTTATTTGCCATGAAAAATACCTAAGGCTTGTCTGGAGGGACCACATTCTGAAGTGAAAGGAGACTTTTAAAACTTACCTGTGAAAAACCAGTGATTCTGTACCTGAATTTGCTCTGAGTTACAGCCATTGATTTTGCTAGTGTTTGGTTCAACCTCCTAAATGGGAACTTTGCCACACAGAGTGCATGCTGCTGTATGCACCCCAAAGTGTCCTCAGGTGCAGCTTTGCCTTGCAGTTCTCATAAAGACCTTACAGGAGATGTAAGTGATGTAGTGCTGTGCAAAGCAGCCTTCAGACCGTGAACTGAATTTGTAATTTACATGTCTATGAAATAAACAAACCATTAGTGTGTCTGTGAGCAGGTTAACCACAGGAGCCCTTCAATCTGAGCTGGATTGTGTCTCTTTGGTAACATATTAGGCTCTGAAGTATTGAGAGTAGAGAAGCCTAAAGGAGAACTCACTGGAGACAGAGTATCAAAAAACCCATGCTCAAGTGGATAAATGCAAGAAACAGATTTAATACAGCAACTACATAAACAGTTTCAACATTCTTAAATTGAACTTTGAAATAAACAAGAAGTTGTGCAGCGACAGCCATTTGGTGATAATAAAAATGGAGATTTCAGGAATGGTGACATGAAAATGGAACACTAGCAATGAAACTGAAGTAAGGAAAAATTGTATTTTCATGTACATGGGTCAAAAGAGTTGTTCCCTATATGTAACTGGCAATAAGATGCCAATGTGAAATCATGGAATGAAAGGAGAATCAAGAAATGGGAGAGATGAGTGCGCATTCCCAAAATTCTACAGTTATCTCACTTTACATCCCTGTGGAAATGTCACTCTTGAGTGACACTTCCAGTCTCTTCCTCACCTGCTGAGGAGGACTTTGAATGACAGTGATGTTCATATACCGTTGTGGTCCATATCTTAGCTGCATCTTTGTCAGGGGATATTTGGCAGGGTGGCTTCTCTGAGATGTCAATTCACTGAGGGACATCTTGGTTATATGGAGCTGACAGTGTGAAAATCATCACTGCAGCCTCTAATACATACAGACTCTTGCTCTTTCTTAAATACAAGGGCAGTAACATAATTAAGGAGATACCAGGGCATGATCTGGGGCTGCTTTTCATCTGGTTTGATCCCTGCAGTTTGTGTGTGCCAAAGCTGGATTGTTCCTGTATTGGTTGGTTGTGTGCAGAGAATAATGTGAAATGACATTTTCTGCCAAGGCTGAGAACATTGCTGTCAGTGTCATAGTGGTCTCCTGCATTTGTGTGCCTGCTTACCCTCAGAATGTGCAAATGTTTGAACAAATAAGTCAGAAGGATTCAGAAACGGAAGAAGGAAAGAGATAATAGGTAGGAATATTCATAACAGTGCTGGAGAATATCACAGTTAACAATGAAATGTTAAATGAAGAAGTTAAAAAAAAATTCCTAAATGAAAGGAAGAAAAAATGTAAACATGAAACATAAGGCAGTGTTTTTCTCATGCAAACCAGCCAAGAGTCTATTCAAAGGACCATAGGAAGTTTCTCAACATATTTTTTAATTGAGAAATATAAAAATTTAAAAGTAAGACCTGATCACCATATGGTTGGACTGCAGAAGCTTTTATGGGATCATTAGTGTGGGATTTATGTAAGAAAATTAACTTTTGGGTAACAGTGCCTTAAACAGTCAATTTATAAATAACTTCTCAGGACCTAGATGTATATTAAGGTCACTTCAGATTAAGTTGTATAATTATTATCAAACCTAAAAATCAGATCTGTGCGATTTGGGTATGAATGGCTCTTCTGGGAGTACCAAATTTTATTCTAATCTACTTAATATACAGCTTCTTATTAAAAGAAACCCAGACATGTCAGATTATCTTTCAGGACCCACATGCCACTCATTTGAGGTAGAGGAGCAAAGCAGATCCATGGAATATGGATCTGGCTGTTTAGATAACATACTTTGGAAAAGTACAGAGAGAGGCACTGGGAGAACAGAAGTACTGTCCTAAGGAAGTGAATGCAAAAGCCTCTTGCAAGCAGGAAACTATATTTAGAGATTTTTTTCTTAAAAAAAGAAAACTCTCTCTGTTTAATTCTTCACCAGCTGGACCTTGTGATTTCTCTGGCAAAGCAGAGCATTGCACCAATCCCATCCACCAGTCACAGCAGGGGTGGGACAGTGCCTGCCTCGGTCTGGGGAGCTCTGCAGCCGGCTCAGATGGGTTTGGCATTTCTCTGGCATTGCAAAATCACTTCACAGATGCTGAACATTAGGTGACCACTGAGACAAGAGTCTAAAGCATCTATGAATCCTAATGAGAAAGCAAAATTATCTTCATATTTTTGTTGTTAGTCAGATTAATGATAAAATACAGTGAACTTTTCTAAGGGCATTAGAAATAAAAATGTACTTTTCGCTTTCTAAATGTTTACACATAAATTATTAATAAGGGAATCAATGATTCTGTTTTGGTAGAAACAACAACTCCAAAACACTGTTTGTTTTGAGAATAAATTTATGTTTATTTATTAGTACTTTATGGGCTTCCAGAGCTATGTGTTATTGATATTCTCAGTGTTAGGAAGGGATATACTTGGCCAGGTTCTTTCATTAACCAAAGAACGTGAATATATTTAAAATAAATCCCTGTTGATTGTCCTGTCTGTGCTTCTTTTGAATATTTGAATACACTAATGAAATGGAGATAAAATACAGGTGACCCAGTAATAATATTGTTTTCTACAGCAGTGGTAATATGTACAAAGCAAATTGAATACTATCTGAAATGTTTCACTCAACTAAATAAGATGAAGAAAATCTTCAGTTTTCCACTAGGTGTCAGTCAATCTATTTCTTTGGTTAAATAGGCTCTGCAGAAGAAATTTGAGAGCAAAAAGCTGATGCTAAGCTGCCATGAAAATAGTTACATTTTTTGTGAATTCCAAACAGAGGTATTTTGAAAGAATGAGGCCAAATGGATGACTTTTTAATTTTAATTGTGCATCTATTTTTTTTGTTTGCTTTACATTTTCCATTTAAGAGCAGTCAAGAAAGCTCCCACAAACTCCAACCCTGATACTGCTCCAGGGAAACAGAGGAGAAGGAAGGAAGAGAAGGAACAGTCTGGCCTTCACTATGGAGACTCTGCTTGGTTATTTCATGTTGGTCCTGAGCCAGCAGCAGCAGGATTTAAACCTTTCAAGGGGAGGGTGCCCAAGACAGCAGAATCCAAAACCTTTCAAGAAGCTCCAAAGCATCAAGCATTTGAACTGCCATTGCACTAAAAGGAAATGGCACCTTTCCCAGTGCAAGGCATGATGAGGCCCTTGGGAAAAGTCTTGAGAGTGCAGAAACATCTGTGCAGGAAAAGAGAAGGCAAGGTAGACACTGAGAGAAGTGTGCCCATATGGATTTGAAAAGGGAAAGCAGACCTAGCCCTGCTAATGGTGGCCTTGGCCCCACGTTGCTGGTCCTAATGGCAATTGAAGGTTACCAAATTCTTCTTTTGCCAGGCCTGGCCAGACCAGAGCTGCTGTGGGAAGGCAGCACCCAAAGAACCTCCAAGAAAGGAAAGGTCAGAAAAGTGATGGTGCAGAGCAGGACATTTGCCAGGAGGGCAGAGAGAGCCAGATGCTGCTACTGAAAGAAGAAAGGCAAGAGTTTTCAATCCAGCTTCATAAAAACAAAGAGCCCATCTGTTGTGTGTGCCTGTGTCCCAGCTACAGCTTTCAGTGCTTCACACACACACCTGCTCTGAGGAGGCTGGCAGGATACCTTTGGAAACAGTGATCTGAGGGGCCAATACAAATGTCTGAGGTATCTGTTAAAAGAGAGCAGCAGTTTTCTGACACCAATTCAATTTGTATCCCTTGTCCACCAGGGAAAGAGTTAAAGACTAATTGTGCTCATGTAAGATGAAGCCCTCTCTGGAGGAATTGGTAAGCAATGTCCACAGGGACAGCAGGGGAGCAGGGCTGTCTCTCCAGTCTGCCCAGAGAGCCAGCTGGTTTTGCTTTGGGTCTGTGGCTGCTGGGTTGTGTGATCTGGGAGTTCAGAAACTCCCAGTATGGAATTCTATTGTCCATCCTGCATTTTCTACACCGACACCAGTGTGCTGCCATCTGTGTGATATTTGGCAAGTTACTGCTCTCGTGTGCTGGACTGCTTCATTTCACTGCAGTGCAGTTATCCCATTCACCCAGCCACTAAGCCATTAATGCCATGGGAATGTTACTGAAATAATCTGGTAGAGGAATTATGATGTATTTTAACACAGCTACACCCCAAAATCTAACAACTAGTTTATTGTGTTTATTTTCACATTGCTCTTCTTTGCAGCTTGAGTATTAGTTATGGTACAACAGAGAGAGAACTGAATCTTTTTGTGGGTCTGTGCAATTTTACAAGACACACAGACCGGCAGATTCAACAGCAGCTACAAAAATCCTTCAGGCTTCCTGGTTTGCTCTTCTTCCCTCTGGAATACCCAGAGCTGTATCTTACTTTACATAACAAAAGATGGAGTGAATCCTCTGTGCCTGAGGTGGTTAGAAGGAAACCAGCACCAGTCCATGTACCTCCTGCCAGTGTTGGAGCTGGCAGAGCAGCCAGAAGCAGCATGGCCTGGGAGCCAGGAGGTTCCTGGGTCACCACCTGGAAGGAGCAGCAGCAAGGCTTTGCAGGATGAGTTGGGAGCCAGCTGTCCAGTGTCTCTGTGCTGTCCTTCAGCAACCCTCTTCAGGCAGCCTCATTCAGCTCAGCTCCCCTTCTTGGGGGATGAAAATAAAATCAGCTCATATCTTCACAGTGTGCTTTCAAGCTCCAACACCAGCAGCAGCATAGTGTAACTTCAGGGACTTGAAAAAGAATGTTTAAATTTTCTCATATTGCCTGTGGTATTGAAGTAAAGGGTAACTTTCTGCATTGGATCAGACATGGAAAGACTTTTTCTAGAAACACATGACTTGGAAGGTGTGTATCAGTGTTTGCCAAGAAACATATTCAAGTACTCTTATTAATAGCAGACCTATGCTAACAATTTTTAAAGTCATATATCCAATATAGGCTATGCTTTGGAGGTCACTGGAATTGCCTTCTTCCATCCTTCCACTAAACTGTGAGACTCTGAATAGCTTGGCTGCAAGCCAAAAGGAGGTACTTTTTCCTGGCATGGTAAATTTGGGAGTTTTAGGACCTGAATGTCACCCATGTCTTGGGGAAGGCACTTCCAGATGAGCCTCATGCTGTAGCTTAGCTGTAGCTTAGCCTCACCTTTCCCTCCACCCCCCAGATATTCAACTGAGTTGTTTAGCTCTTGCACACTTCTAATTTCACTCTCATACTTTTCTTCCTTTATTCTGATGTGTTTCAAATCAAGCTCATACAAATGTTCCAGCCAAAAGGTTCTTAGAACTCATGTATGCAGGGGTGTTGGTTTGTGACAGTGCAGGGCTGGGGGAAGGAGCCAGTGGTCTCAGGATGAGCCAGGAGTGCCCATGGGAGATTTCACAATTGCCTATCCATGTGTCTTGGCCTATAACAAACCTACAAGAACCAAAACACAACAACATGAGCTGATTCTGTTAAAATTGCATATCTACTCAAGAGTGATGTCTTTGGTGCTGGAATCAGTGCTGCTATTACACTGCGTTCTCTTCCTGCTATTCACAAACATCCATGATTTCTAGCTCAGCTGTGTTTTCCTCCCAGCTGGCAGAAACCTTGGCTGTGAAGTGTGGGAATAAAACTTGGGATCTGCTGCAGCCAATTTTTATTCTGCTGTCGAAATTCTCACCTCTGTGAAATCACTACAGAAAAATGTTTTTATTTATGATGCTTTATTTATTTTCTATTTCTATGACACGTACTTCAGCAATGTAAGAACCCTCCTTTGTTTTTCTGTGTGTTTCCAGCTGGTTCCCAAGAAACGAGTGTGGCTGTGGATTTGTTTGAGGTGGAGGCGTGAGGGAAGTGTTGGCTCCAGAGCCTGCCCTCAGTTAGACACGTGGGAGCTCTGGCTTTCCGTGTGTGGCTGTGCAGATACCCAAGTTAAACTGTTTCCTATGGAGGTCTTCAGGACAGTGCTTTCTCCTGCTGAGATGCTGGAATGGAAATGCTTGCTGGCTGCTTTCCCCTGAGGCTGGTGCTCTGTCCTTGTACAGCACAGCTTTCTAATAGCTGACTTCCAGTGAAACTCTGAAATGCTGAGCAGCTGAAAACCCATCATGTGCCCCTCACTGTAGGGACTATTGGCCACTGGACAGAATTGCTGATCTTTAATTACAGTGTCTGTGCAGATAATGATCAGCCTGGAGCCATAATCAGATATAAAAAGTCTCTGAAAGAAATCTGTAGGCCAAGTTCTATATTTACGTAAAGCCCCAACAATTGGGAAGGCATGCCAGCACAAGTCGTTAATGCCACCAAATTTTTGTCATTTAAATGTGGCTGTGTAGTTAGTGATGATAAGGGTTTCTGGATATGGCATTGTAGCCACACACAGAAGCTATTTCAGCCAGTTGGTGGCATTTGAGAGTGAATTTCATACTGACAGTTCTGTAGTGAAAGGAACTTACTATACTTGAGGAGACCAAGAAAGAAGCAGCTTTTCTCAGATTTTTTTTTTTTTTTGGAGCAACTGCACTGACTTGGAGACTGTAACTCCCTGAGGAAGCTATGTTCAGCTATAAATATCCCCTGAGCTAGCTCAGTGGGTTTATCTGGACTGGGGCTAATTTATAGGTACTGCATTGGACTCTCAGAGGGGACATATTTCTTATACTCTGTAGAGCAGTGATGGGTAATAATGACCAAGGGAAAGTCTGGGATACCTCTTAACAAAAAGCTTTGTCCTTCACTGTTCTGAATGTGAACCTCCCAGCAGTCCCAGAGCAAGCAGCTAGGGGACAACTGGTGTCTGGAGGCAGAGTTTGTCTGCAGGGAAAGCAGAAGATGAAACAAGAGCTGGGCTTCTTTGCCATTGTATGTGTCTGGTACTAAATAATGAATCTTTTCAGAAGTTAAATCTAAGTAAAGCTGCCCACGATAGCCACCTCCACTGCCTGTGGAGCCAGGCATCTGTCACACCTGCAGGTAGGTTTCCCACATCAGAAGGGAGCAGGGCAATGAAGAAAATTGTGGAATTGGGTTGTGTAGATATCAGTCTGAATAAAGAAAGTTCAAAATATTGCAGTGAGTGAGGTTTTGGAAGGAAACAATTTAAATGTACTTGATGTTGGCCCTTGGAGAGTGTTTGCCCAGAGGAAATCTGCTAACATGGAATGTTTTCTCCCATCTTTCTTCCCTCATTTTAAAGGCAGTAGGAGAAGAATGTTACATGCAATTGTTTAAAAAGCCTGATGAGGAGATGAGTATGGTCACTGTTGTTCTGAGGTCGCTGCATGACCTGGAGGAAATGGATAGGTGACTACCCCAAGCACAGGATGAGGCAATGTGGAAAGAGTTGCCACAATGGAGAGTGCCACCCATGGAGCAGTAGGGCTAGGCTTATTCATGTTTAACATGAAAGAAAGTTGCTGCTTTTCCACCCATCACAGATGCATCACAGGAAATAGGACAGCCAAAGAGATGAATGAAAGCCAAGTTAATTTTTACTAGGCCTAGAGATACCATGTTGAATAGTGGCTGGTTCCTCCTTGGGAAGTGTCCGTGTATGAATCTCAAACACTTGGAATGCTCTCTGTAGGCAGCAGCTCCAGAGAGAGGCTGTGCTCTCACAGTTTGGTCTCTGTCCTGATGAAAAGTGGCTGGGTGCAATACTTGCCACCAGAAGCAATGCAGAGTGAGGCAGCTGACTTCCCTGAGACACCAGCTTTAGCCACAATTTGTAATGGCTTTTTCTCCAGGCTGGCAGAAGAGTATGTTCAGCCAGTTCAATGCCAGAGTGGGTCCCAGTTCACCAGGAGCAGGTAGGTTGTGGTATAGGACACGTGAGAAGCTAAAGATTTCTTACTCTTGGACAAAAATAGTCAAGTATCTTAAAACAGATCAAAGTCTGATCAAGTTCTCCTCCTATCCCAGTCAGGGAAGCCCCTAGACAGTCTCTCCTCTTATGTAAAACACATGCAGTTTAAGGGAAAGGCTGATTGTTCAGAACTTGAGCTCCCCAAGAGGGTGGTGACAGGCCCCTTACTTTGGAGCATTGCTGAGCACGATGCAATCTAAGCACCCAGGCTGAGCTGTGCATTGGCCTGTGAGAGGTTTTGTATCAGATCAGGGCGGGTAAAGGGAGAAGGAAATGAGATACCAGGATCTGAGCCTGACCTGACTGCAGTGCCGGATCTGGAAGGATGGAGAGAATGTCACAGGCAGACAACACACGCAAGCAGTGTAGAACTGATTGTAAAAGAGAGCTTGCAGGGTTACAGAAGGTTTGCAGAACAGAAAGTGTCCATAGAGAAAAGAGGAGGACTGCAACAGCAGTGAATGATCTCAGAAGCTGGTGTTGCCGTGACTTCTCCTGCAGTGTTCAAGAATATTTTCTCTGAAGAATATTTTCTCTGTGATAGAAGAGAAAGAGAAGAAAGAATATTTTCTCTGTGATTTGGAAGCATTTGGGGGTTGTTGGTGCTTTTGTGAAGTGTGCATCTTTAAAGCACATACAATATGCTTGATTCATAATCAAGGTAGAGAAAGAAATCAGTATTTTTCAGCAGCTCCCTAGGAAATGCATCCTTACAAAGGGCATCTCCTTGGCTATTCTCTGTTTCATGGCTTGAAACAACTGCAAACTATATGTTTATATTCTTATCCCGGTTTATGATCCCCTGGAGCATGATAATGGGTACGCAACATTAATTGGATTTGTTTAAAAATATTAATCCAATTTTTTGTTTAATGGTACAAATCTGGGCACAGCTGATAACAAAACCATACAGCATTTTATCTCTTTGAGGAGCTGGCTAAATGCAGTGCCATTCATCACAGTGATAAGCAGTTCCTCAGGCACAAACGCACACGTATCGCAGTCGGTGCGTGATGCCGACCAGATACAGCTCTGTTTTCTGTCCACCCTGCGTGGCGCTATCGACAAAGAGCTGTGAGCAAGGGCAAAGCAATACTCTTGGCAAATCCTGGAAAATTTTAAACAGAATCTAGGAGTCTGATTTAGCAAGAGAGTAGACTGCAAATAAGACTGCAATCTTGCAATCAGCCCAGCGTTTTGTTTGAAAATGGATTTCTTGTCTTTCACTCAGGCTGAAGCTGATGTCTGGGCAAAAGCAGCCCCAAGGTTTGCTGTGTTGAGAAGAGCTCTGCAGAGCAGAGATCACCTGCAGCAGCGCAGGGGGTGTGGGGTGATGCAGTGTTTGTGCTGTGTCATGATCCTGCAGCAAGACTTGTCTTTGTTATCCAGTGCTGGCTTCAGATTCTGTAACCACCTTAAGGTTACTACCATGAAGGTATGTTACCAGGGAAATGTGGCAATACTTAAAAATCATACTTGTAATCTTTTAAATGACAGTATTTACTTTTTTTTTTTACCCTTGAGTTTATCTAAGCATTCTTTTAATGAGGTTTATCAGCTCTGATATGTCAAAACCTGTTCCTGCGATTAACATGTAACATTAAGGTTCAAATATTCTATTTGCATCTCTAGTTCAAAATCCTTTATACTGTAGCTCCCCATCTCAAAACGTAGTTGATAGCACATCTGTTTCATCTTTTGTCTACCAAAAGTAATTTGATTTAGAAATCCTCTGGAGTTGTGTATAGACAAGAAGATGCTCAAAGGAAGGTTTGTTCTTAGCTTGGCCTTTAGATATTTTTGTTTCAGTTTCTTGCAAAACTTGCACTTTTAATTTATGATGACTAAAGCAAAATAATCACTTTTTTTTTCCTGCTTGATGTTCTGGGGAAGTCTAACCAGGGAAGGCAAGGCACAGAGGGCATGAAGTTCATGTAGGAAAGCTGACTGAGGGACAGGCTTAAGTCATTCAAAGAGCCTGGGCTGAGTTCCTATTTATACCAAAGGTTCTTGGATTATTTATTTGTCTCTGAGGCTGGGACAAAACCTGGCAGGGCAGTGGAACGTGGTGGGTGGGTAAACCAGAGTCCTACACAATATGGAAAATGCTCATGCCCCAAATACTACTTGAGGGACTAGTTTCTGTAAGAATTAGGCAGAAGAGAAGGGCAGCAGAGTGAGCTTGTTTGTTTAGACACACAATGTTTGCCTTTATTTCTCTCTATCTTTTCTAAGGGCTGTGACGGCACTTCCTTCCTAGCTCATTTGTGTGGCTGCCTGAAAGGGATATGTCTAAATAGGGGTCAGAGCGACTTTTCTTGTTTGTTAAACAATATGGGAAGAAAACAGAGGCCATGAAGAATACCTCCCTCCCCTCTGTGCCCCAGGGAACATTCTTTATAAAATTTGGCAGCAGCTCTGTCATCGCAAACCAGCAAACAAGCACTGCATGGAGCGGCTGGCTCTGGAAACTGTTTTAGCTCTTTAACAGGCTAGGAAGAGGAGGCAAAGGAAAGAAGCTTTAAAAAAGAAAAATTGTATAAAGCCTCAGAAAAAATCTCCACATCAGTAAGACGGAATGTTTAAACAGTAAAAAGTCTGTGGTGGTTTTCAAGGAATTAAAATCAAACAGTAGGACAAGCTGGATTTTTACATGGTGCATTATGAAAAAAGAGCATAGTAAATATCATCTTATGTCCCAGATTGTGCTGCTGATCAATTTAAACAAATCTTCTCTTTGATAGTGACCATTGCAAGGCTGTTTGCACACCAGCACAAGAAACCTCCTGCAGGCTCTTGTGAAAAATACATTCAGAAATAAGTCCAAGTGCCTAGTGCAGAAATTAAAAATAACAGGAAATTTGAGACTTATATTTTTCTCAAAGTTCTGCAAAAAACTAATAGTGAATTCCAAATGTAGATTTTCAAATTAAAAAATTCCAAATTATGAAAATAATTACTTTTATAACAGAGTGGATGGTGCCAGAAAACAGCTTGTTTTGCCTTCTTTCCTCAGACCACTTGGTGAGATTTTGAATCAGTGTCTCTAGCCTCTTTTCTAGCAGTAAACTGGGGATATTATTCTATTCAAGCCTAAAACTTTAGATACTTAAAACTTCCCAGGGTCTAGTAATTGCTTAGGTTTTTATTAAATCCATGCCTTAAGTCTGTTAGTGTACTAGCCATGACTGGCCTGCTAATACTTCTGTGCTCCTCAGGAGCAGCGCCTCTGAATTCTATCACTGCTCTTGGTGCGTCGTTCATTCCCTCAACAATTTTGCCAGTAGGATGCTTGGGACAGAGCTTCCCCTCCTTCCCCGTATGTCCCATATGTCTGCTGAATTGAACCTAGCTCAGTAGCTGCTCTGCCTGATCTTGTTTACGACTAACATGGCAAGGCCAGTGCTCTACCTAGAAAGTTATGTGATAATTTTATATACAATCATTTATTCTTATCTTAGGTTGAAAGAGTGGAGACAGCGAATGTGAATATGATTTCTTTTGGACTGTGGTTCATGTGTTAGCTAGAAAATCTTGGCTCTTCTACTTGCTCAAGATGATTCTTAAAAGTCCTCAAATGCAAATTAGTTTGTTTTCAGAGGTGTCCAAAGCCAAATAAGGGAGATTGCAGACCAAGCACAGTGCAATGTTAGTGCTGCTGTGGGTACCATTACAGTTCTGGAATTCATGAGCACTTGTGACCCCTTCCAAATGTTTCTACTTTATTGAATGCTTGCCCTGCATTATGAGGAGTATGTGTTTCTTTGGTACACATCCCTTTACTTGGCACTGGTGAAGCTGCACCTCAAATCCTGTTTTCAGTTTTGGGCTTGTCACTGCAAGAAAGTCATGGAGATGCTGGAGTGTGTCCAGAGAAGGGCAACAGAGCTGGTGAAGAGTCTGGAGCACAGGCCTTCTGTGGAGTGGGGAGGGAGCTGTGGTTCTGAACCTGGACAAAAGGAGGCTCAGAAGGGACCTTTTTGCTCTCTGCAACTGCCTGAAAGGAGGCTGTAGTGTGGTGAGGGTCAGTCTTTTCTCCTAGGGAGGCTGTAGTGAGGTGAGGGTCAGTCTTTTCTCCTAGGGAAAAAGTGACAGAACGAGAGGAAATGCCCTCAAGTTGCACCAGGGGAGGGTTGGATTGGATATTAGGAAAAATCTTTTTGTGGAAAGGGTTGCCAAGCATTGGCCTCCCTGGCTGGCCGGGAAAGTGGTGGAGTCACCATCCCCAGAGTTACTTAAAAGCTGTGTAGATGGGGCACTTGGGGCACACTGTTTATTGGAGGGCTTGGCAGTGCTGAATTAATGGTTGGACTCAACCATCTTACAGATCTTTTCCACCCAAATAGATTCTGTGGTTCTATGCATACTTTGAATTGATGAGAGGCACAGGGATGCCCTTAGGGGAAGAGCATTGCCATCAGTTCTCCCCGTGGAAGACATGAATCATCCTCATCTGCTTTTCCCCTCACTGGGAGGTAGGTGCTTCACTGTTGCTGAGGATGACAGGAGGCACCACCAGAGATTTTCAGTTTCAATAATTTGTATGTACTTCTTCCAGGCTTAAATAATGGAGTAAAAGCACCTAAGTAGAGGGAGGGCAGAGACATTACCTTAATTAACCTCCCTCTCTTTCTAAGAAGGTCTAGAAGGCTTTCAAAGCTGCTTTTCTATGTATCTTAAATCAGTTTTCATTGTTAGCTGATGAATGAAATTGTTTGTAGGCAGAAAAGTTTTGCCATTTTCTTCCTTTTACTTAAGTACCAACTTTAATGTTGTTCTAGCTTTGTAGGTTATAGGTGAGGTGAGGTATCAGTGAGGTGTGATATTCAAATTCAGTTTGGATTTTTGATTGTATTATTGTATGATTTATTACTTGTTTTATGCTTTGGAAGCTCTCGTTTATAAATGATGTAGGTGACAAAGGCTTCAAGAAGAAGCAAAAAAGGCCGTGTGTTGTTCAGACATTCTGTTGAAAGAGAGAAATTAGAAGAGTACAGACTGCTAGAGATTAGATGATTGAGTTAAAACAAATATTTTAGTATCTTTGCATTCCTTTTCATAAGTTTAAATGGACTACTTAGAAAACACTTTATGTACAACTTTCCCCAGAGATTTGGGTGAAAAGGTAGCCTATTAAAAACTTCGCTAGCCATACTGTCAGTGTTTCTATGAACTTGAATTATAGCCTAGCTGAAGACGACATGCTGAACCAGATCATAACAGTGCCTTGACTAAAATTTATTTTCTTTTAGTTGTTTTTGAAAGAAAAGGCAAATACTTACCAGATGACCTGTTTGTTTTGAATAGAGCTGTCAGGCTGCTGTCACTAAGCTTGTTGGAAAGTGTTAAGTCAAAACCTTAGAAGAACCATTGCTGTCTTACGCACACCTTGCACACCATCTTAGTCTGGGCTGCTTTATGAATATAATCTTCTTCTGCTGCTAGCTGGCTTATTTTAAAAAATGACAGCTCTCTCAATCAACACTCCAGTGTTCTAATTGATGCCACCCTTTCCCGAAATTCCCTTTTCATTTTCATTTGCTAACCATCTTCCTACATCTCTTACAAATGAAGGTATCAGCTCCCTCAAATCAGAGCCATCTTGGCTATTATCACCCTGTCTACCAGCTTAAAACATGCTTATGTCATCATATCATGGAAAAAGCTGTTTAATTTCCTTCCCTGGAAAGCATACATAACTGTACCAGTCCTTTTAACACTCTACCTTTTGAATATTTTATTTCTCAATAGTAGTATTCTTTCATTCACTGAGAATTCTGTTCCTAAGGGGCTTTTCCATTTTTAGTGTTATAAAGCCTTAAGAAATGTCTGTGTGGGTTAGGAGCAACAGTGATATTCAGACCCACCACATCACCCTTTTATTACTTGAGCTAATGAAGTGACTAGCAGAACACTGGTACCTGGAAAAACATGCCCAACACGCTTGCTGTAGGTCTTTTTCTTACTGTAGTAAGGAAAATCTCCTGAGCCTACAGAAGAATGGATTTGATTCTCTCTGTGTTGGGGAAATCATGCTAATCAGTTATGGATCTTCCTGGACTTTGAGTAAAACTTAGGAAATCAAAGAGGTCTCCCAGTTGTGTGGTAACCTCCCCATGCTGATCTTCATGCTCCTGGCCCATGGTGGGAAGGCACAGCATCTTCTAATTAAAGTGAAAGTCTGCTTCAATAAAATCTAAGCAAATTGCAGTCCTAAACCTCAAATGTAATTCTTAGAGAAAGAACTATTATTAGTTCTTTTTCATTACTAGTAACTTCCAAAATAATTGAGATATTTTATTTTTGACATCAGATTTTTTTCTTGCTCAGCAAGGCAGTGTTATCTGACAGTGCTTAAAGGTCAAAACTGATAGCCTGTAAGTCCTGTAATCAGGGCAAATAATGAAGACAGCACCTTTGTTATGTCTTTGTGATGCTTTATGGAAGCTAGGAAGTACTGATTCCAGGGTTTGAGCAAGCATAGTTTTAAATTACTTATGCTCTTGCTGCTTCTCAGGGAAAGATTGTCCCACAGTCTCAAAGACTTCTTGCTGTGTGGAAAATGCCTTTTCCTTCCCTTCTGCCTCACATTTTCCATTAACAAATTTTTATCCCATCTTGTACACCCACTCAGCTGGTTTGAACTCTTCTTCTGGGTTTTTATGACCTTCTAGTGCTAATAGACATTTACTACATCCCTCTTGTCTAGTGGCCAGACTGTGTCTTGAATCTCTCTTTATAAATGTGCCCCTTCAGTGCCATAATCTCTTTTGATGGAATTTTTTTTCTTCTTTGAATTCTTTCCTATACTTCACTCCATTTTATTGTCCCTGGATTCAGCTTGCAAATTCATTTCTTGCAAGTAATCTGGACACCTCAGAATATACAGGAAAATACAGTAGGATGGTACAGAGGAGAGGAGAAATTTAGCAAGTCTCAAGATCTTAGGAGAGGTACATGGGTGCAAGCATTGCATATTAGTATCAGATCTTCACCCTAATCTCTGGTGCTATAAAGTAATTGGTTTAGAATTTGATACCTTTCCTGGCAAGAAATATAAAATAATCTGGGTTGACAGATGAGAAATATATAAAAGTAACTTTTCAGAGATGCAGTGAAGGATTGTATTGAGAAGTTATGGTATAACAGAGACGAAGGAATTGGTATTCCTTAGTGCATTGTTAAAATAGTATCATGTTTTCATTCTTTATGATTGTAGGGCACCGCTTCCAGCACTTAGCAAATTTGTGTATAACAGTTAATTTTCATATACCTTAAGGGAAAATATCCACTTTTTATAATGTAGCCCAAGCCATGGATACAGTTTTCGTACTAACTTTATCCTGGCACAGCCTACTGTGGATACCAGGTCCTGCTCTTTTCAAGGTCTTGTACCAGACTGCAGAGGTACTGCTTTGCATCATTTCAGTCTCTGTTTCCCAGACTGTCCATGTGTGTTAGTGACATATCTGGCCTTTAAGGTGAAGGCTACTGATTATTTACAGCTTCATAAATATCTAACTGTGGAGTGCGTTACTTGAGGAATGACAGTGAGATATGACTTTTTCTGTTTGAATTTGTCAGAAAGAGGTACTGAAAATCAGCATGACTGAAGCCCAGGATAGACTGGACCTGTGTTACACCAGGGATGTGATGTACACAGTTATTCATAGCAGCACCTGGACAGAATGGAACAGGGGTCCAGCTGGCCCTTCCTCTGTGGCAACTCCTGCTTAAAGCAGGAGAACGTCCCAAGAGGAGCCAGGGCTGCCCTGAGTGACAGCTGACAAAAAAACCACAGACATGGAAGATCGAATTCTGTTGTTCTGCAACAACATGGACATCTGCAAATGAAGGTGCCAAGAACACATTCAGGAAGCTGAGACCACTTAGAAGATTCAAAATTAACTCATATCGTAGAAATATTTAGGAAAATGATAATTTGGAAGTAAACTAAATGCATTTTAAACAAATGCATTTTAAACTAATGCATTTTACACAAAATGCAGTGTAAATCCTTAACTTGCTAGAGGAGTGTAATGAATTAGTGTTCTTAAAGATCCAAAAAACCCCATCATTACAGAAAAAAAAATAGCTCTAACTCTGCTTGTTCCAAGGGCCCAAAACTGTGAACAAATCTGTTTGGTATTTATTTTAAATGTTCAGTTATTTAAGTATTGACTTGGGGAAAAAATGGTTCTGTAACAGCCAAACTAATGACAGTCCTTTATCAGAAAGGTTCTCTAAAACTCTTTGGTGTGTGAGAACTAATACCGTGGCAACAAGAGGTTTGCTTTTGGCAGACTCTGAAGCAGCATCCCTCAGTGCTCCCTGAGGAATGAAGTGGGAAGTGACAGTGATCAGGACTTTGGGATGCTTAAGCAAAGAAAGAATAGGATGACTTTGGTAACTGAAAGGCAGCAGGCTTTCTCACAGCTGCTGTATCAGGCAAGCCTCACAAATCAAAACCCTCCTTCAGATGCCCAAATTATATTTCTGTTGGCTAAGACTTTAAAAACTTTTAAAAGTTGCTTGAATTAACAGCTGTCTTTGGCTTGGTTTTTCACCTTAGTCAGTTGTTTGTGTATCTTCCTGGCCTCCTCTCTGGCTTCATTTTATTGCTGTGCATGCTTTAACTTTCTCCAATTACTTTTACACTTGCATTTTTTGAAGCAAACCTATGACTCCACAACTCATCATGCCCTCATCGTCTCTTTAGAGAATAGGAAAGCAATGAATTATTTTCCAGCATTGCATACTGCTGCTTTCCACCCTGGTAAATTCAAGCATACCTTTCTACAAGACCGCAGCAAACCAGAGGTTTCTTCTCACTATTAAAAAAGTATGAAGCAATTGACTAGGGAGTGTTTCTGTCCAGCTATCTGTCATTGTGATGTCCTCTCTTCCAGAAACTTTGAAGAAAGAGAGAAAACTTTGGTACCTGCCTTTAACAATACTGTAAATGTCAGCCTGGGAGAGGGCAGGGGTGGCTCAGCTGTTGGCTGTAGTAGGTAAAGAACCAGAATTAAGAAAAACAACTCCTCCTCTTGGTATGAGAGTGGAAAGAACAATGCAAAATAAAATAAAACTCATTATGAATATCCAATTTTAAACATTTAATAGTGCACTTATTGAGTATATTCTGTACAGACATCTATAGCAAGTTAAACATTTTCCTTTCTCTCGTGTAGATCATACTCATGTAAAGCACATTTACAATAGAAAACATACTTGAGGTACAAAAACCCAAAAAGAATATCTGAGGTATAAATACAGGTATATTTTAAATAATCTTTATCATGCTTAATCTATGTTTGACAGTACACTGTGGGCAAGTATACATGTTTACAATAAAATGGTATGTACAACATACAATTTTACAAATTCAAAAGTGTTTGATGTAGAATAATATACAAGGTTTTCCTACTCATGAGGAACATTGTTACAGGAAGTACTACATTATTTGCCATTTATAAAAAAAATCTTCTTCAAAAAAGCTTAAAATAATACTGACAATGGTAAAAAAGTCTCAGTCAAGATTCCATCTTGCAACTCATTCATACCCTAGCCACAAAATACATTTATCACTTAATACTGCACCTTGAAAGCAAATCTTTACCTTTACAGTAAAACCTACAAAAGACATCTTTCCGAGGACCTCAGGACTTCCTACAGCTCATGTAAGTTGATTCTCAAGAAGGGGAGAACATCCCAAAGGATTTAAAACACAACAAAACTGAAGACAAAACTGCACCCTCCTTTCTGCCTCCAAATATAACCCTCCAAACTGCTCACATGCAGGTTCTGTTCACGTTAACATGCAGCTTTTAGGAAAACAGGCAAAGGGAGGGCGAGCAAGAGAAAGAGTTTGTGTGACTTTCTCTGGCCAAGTCACCCCAGCTGCTACTGCAGGAGTCCTGCCACCTCCTGGCACCACAACTCCAGTGTTGACTTTTTTCCTCTTGAGCCATTAGAATACAATAAAATATATAAAAGCTCATTAAAACACCTATAGATAACGCAGGTAGAAGTAAAAGTAATGGACATTTTTGTTTTTTAACAACTGATGTTATTGGCTCTCCTCACCATTGCAGACATTTCATTTCTAAGCTGCTACGTTGCTCAAAAGTGTATTTACTTAAATTGCTATAGAATTGCTCATCACTCCTAAAAGATCATCTGGATAAGGAGTGGACAGTAGCTGAAGCAAGCCTATTGTAACATCTGCTTAGGGTTTTCAACAAGTTTAGAGCTGAGCAAAAGGCAGAACTAGCACATTCGAAGGATGGCTACTCCTGGTCCACAGGGGAGTCCCATTCTAGGTTGAACTGTATCCAGCATACTAAAATCCATTCTGGTTGCCTATCAGTGTACCAGACACATTTTAAATTCAACTTCTTCTATCCTTTCAACCATCAACACACTCATTCACACTTTAATCTCTGTGCAAACCTTTCTCTGCTTATCTCAGTGAGAACACATTGAAGAGTACCAACTATTCCAGTGGATACACCAGTCCCTCAATGCACTACAAATAAAATGACATGAGTATGTACATAAAGCTAAGTATTTCACATGGGAATGATGAGCCTTCACCATATTTCATAATATATTTTGCATTTAAAGGAATTTGCTTCTCAGAAGCAACTCAAACCATCTAATAGGAATTATATACTTTTTTTTTTAGAATTTTATTTTTTGCACAGTTCTCCTATGTATTCCAGTCGAGGCCTACACTATAGACCTTACACAGACAGGAAGCAGCTTTAAAGTGTATGGTATGGCCACAGTCCTATAGTAATGCTCACAGTCAAGCTCTCACGCTGCCATCCCTCCATGACACGGCTTGCAGGTGGAACACAGGTCTGCAGCGTGCAAGTCTCAGTTTTGGGTAATGTCTATGTTGCTGAGGTGGGGGGCGCATGGCTGTTCCTCTTCAGTAGTCACCTGGATTTTACTTCCTTGCTCTCAGGACTCTGCTGACTGAAAGAGTCTCGTATCTTAACAACTTCTGATGCACACAAGTGTCCGAAAGACTTGGTGTACCAGTCTGGCATGTGGCCCCTGTTGGGTGGAGGAAAAAGGAATGATGAGGAAGGTACCAGTGACTTTGTACGCATTTTGTTAGTCACAATCAAATCTGTATCTACCTGGTTAAATGCCTGACTAGGAAATCTCCTTAGCGCACAGCGCAACCCCAGTAGTATATAGATTTGCTCACGAACAAGTTTGCCACAGTAAGGAAAAGCTATGGAAAGTTTTGTGACAACCTGGTTCTCTTTACTAGCTTAGTATTAAAATTAACATGTCCTTGCATCCAATATGACTGTTAGAGGAAAGGGTGGGGTTGCATACCAATAGCGGTAGTGGAACACATACTGGAGGCTTCTAACGCAACAAACTAATGTTGCCAGATGGGCACTGAAGTCAGCTTTCTGACACCTCAGAGACCTGTGTGCTTGCTTTTGGAAAGGGTGTACTACTGGCCAAGCTAACATCTGTTGAACCGCCCAAGTTTTCCACTGACCACACTGGAACTATGCAAGAGAATTTACCACCGCCAAAGGACAAAATGGAATCTCCTACCTTAAATCAATTCTGCACATGTAGGTAAGTTTGGATTTTCCTGACCCGCAGGGCTCAATCAGATACCTCGACAGGAGCACATTGACTCTAACACCTGCCACAGGAGCCCGGTCGTGGTCCACTGAGGTTGCTAGAAGCACACAGGCCCCTTTGGGGAAGTTTGTCCTCCATGTCCTAAGAAAAAAAGAAGAAAACCAAAAATCTTTTATTTGACAAACAGTAACTCAAGCATCTAATAAGAATTCAAATTAGGCACAAATAGATGTTTACCAATATAGCTGATATGATAAAGAAATAAGCAAGGTTTCCATATGTGTAGGATATAAACATCATTGCATATAAATGTCTTACCTTAAGACTACGAAGTCCCTGGCTGGCTGAGGTGCCATGCTGTTCTGGACATACTGGTATATATCAGTCTGGCTATCCAAAGGCTCGATTACTTTGGACTCTATAAGATCTTCATCCCAAAGATGCTGCTCTTTAAGTAAACGATTTAAAACATCCTCTGGTGTAGCTGAGATTTCAATGGTAGTTTTCCATAATCGGAGTGGAGGACCTTCACACACCTGGGGAAAAGTAGCAGAGTCCTTAATTTTACTCTTCCTTACACTTTATTTTTCAAGTTTATTTTTTAAGAATCTTATTGAAACACTTCTCCATCTGGTAGTTCTTTGTACAAGATCAGAGATGAGAAATTTCTCTCTTACTGTCTGCATAGTGACTCAGCTTGTTAAGGCTTTGCATGTGTGAGTGAAGGTGTGTAAATACAATAGTGAACATTCCTGGGCTGGATAAACAAGAACACAAATCAGTGTATGTAAACTACTGCTGAAAGACATGGTGCTTCTATATGGTGTGCAACTGCATTACAAGATCAAGACCTTTTTTCTAGTATCTATCTACAAAGTAAAGGTGTGTACTGAACATTCTGTAATATCCTGTGTCACAAGTGAGCTAAAACCCAGAGCTGTGGTGTGAGTGGCAGGGTGTGTACCTTCTTGTACGCCAGCTCTGCTTGCTCTGACGTGGAGCAGCTGACCCAGCCTTTAAACTTCTCCTTCATCTCCTTGAGCAAGTCATCCACGCAGTCCTGGAGGTAGCAGTGGTAGTCAGAGGGCTCCATGTTGCTGCTGCTGCCCCGGAGCTCCTCCAGGGTGAGGGGACGCAGGTCCTGCTCCGTGTACGAGTTCCGACCCCTGCTCATTTCCTCCGGTATCTGAGGGGTGACAAGGGTGAAATCATCCTCTTGCAGCTCTCTCCCCAGATCACTGTGTTAGTCTAGCAGCTCAGTAGCCACAGGGACGTGTGTGTGCTAGTTTTGTAAGTGATGGGATGTGTTTGTGTCAGGTTAAGCACTCAATATGAAGAAATGCCAAAATTAAGTTTTTGACTTTGATTTAACTCAAATTAGTCTCTCTTTTATGGAGTGTCTTATTCTATTCTGTGGAGTATCCCCTTTACTACACAACTAGATTAATTCCCACAGCACAGTTTAATCTGCAAACTGAAGGAAGAAGGGAACACTGTCAGCTGCAAGAAAAGAGACAGGCGTATCTTCAGCTGAGGGCTCTGAAAAGATTTGATGACAGTGAGGAAAACCAGGACTCCACTTGTCTGGTTCTCCATCACAGGCCCTAGAGGGAGCATGCTTTAGTTTCTACAGATCCTTCAACCTATGGTTTGACAGTGTTACATTCCAGGATGCTTTTGTGGCCTGTCTTGCTAACTCTCGGGAATTTAAGTACAAAATGAGCACTGAAATTCCTGGAAATAGCTGCTTGCTTTGTAATTAGAGCTGAGGTCCACAGACCCTCATGGCTGCACAGTAAAAATTTGAAAATGTATTCCAAATGCAGCTTGGATGCAGCAAAAATGTGCCAAACCCCACAACTGCCTCCTGACTTGAGAGCACCAGTGCCAACAAAACAACTCTCTTCCCTTCTGGCACCACTTGTAATTCATGTATGCACAGAGATCAGGAAGCAAAGGTTTTTAAAAAGCTTTTTATCATGTGTTAAACATCATTAAAATAAAGAGCAATTCCTAGCTTTTCATTATACAGCATATCTAAGACGTCTTAATCAATATTCTAGCCATCAATTTTGTAAACAGGTGTTTTACCTGAAAGAGTTTCTTGCATTCAGCAATCATATGAGCTAGCCCTTGGGTTGCAGCCAGATTTTCATTTAGGTCCTTTTGATCGGGTTTGCCCAGGCTTGGTTTCCTTTGCATCACTCTTCACAGGGGAAAAGAGCACACACATACACAAATCCAGTTATTTGTTGCAGAGCAAGAGACGTGTTTGGGAAGAAAACAGTATGATTCCCACAAAAGCTGGTGATTTAGAGCAGTGCTGCCTGGTACCAAACATTGGCATGGCATTGCCAACTTCTCTTGCTACTCTTTCTAAGCCTTTTCTTTGGAAACCCCTCCCCCCACCCACATTTTTTCCCTTCTTATGAGCTTGTTTATAATTTAACAAATCTCCAACAAAAGGTAAGCTCCCATAACTGTTCTACAGCCGGTGCTCTCTGAGGTGATCACAGCTGGCAGGATCAATCCCAGACTATGACTGCTGCCCATCGCTGCCCGCTGTGCTGTGGGACCAGCAGCAGAGAGCCCTGCTCCCAAAAACGTACCTTGGGGAAGAATTCTCTCTTTTGAGAGTGTTCAAGTGGAAGAGGGAAGGTGCTAAGCAGACAGCCAGATTTGTTGGTGTCATCTGGTTTTCCTTCACTGCAGCCGTGACATCACTCAGGAAATAGAGAAGAATCTGGAGGACCTCCCTGTTCTCGTCAGGTAAAAGCATAATGGCAGCCTTGATAGCCTGGAGACGCTGATCCTTTGGCACATCTGCATAATATTAGCAATTCTCTCATCAGCCCATTGATTTTCCACACACACAGCATGAATACATCCCAAAGCAAACTCCAGCTTCAAATATTTGACTCGAGTTTGAAGTGATTTCCTTCAGGATGCATACCATTTGTAGGAAACATGAAAGAATGTTTTTTAACCCACTGGTTTAACTACCCTCAGCTATTTCCTGCCTCACAAGAAATGCAAGCAAGAAGCTGTGCCTAGGCCAGAGTTAATTTTAGATTTAGCTTCAGCAACTACATGCTCCTGCAGATGCACTAAAAGGACAGAAGCCTGGATTCAGGCAGGGAATGAGCAAACATAGTCGAGCCAATTTAGAAGTTCTTTTGCTTGCAAAGAAATTTAAAACATGAATGCATTTTAGAATAGGCAAATTAAATAAATTAGCTAGCAAACCTTTTCAACAGTGATGTCATAAAACATCCAGAAAGTGCTTTACTGAACAGAGAGGGTTACTTTATTGAGCAGATCATTCAAAGTCATGCGGTGGAAAAAGCAAGTCCACGCTGTGAAGCCCCATACCATTAAACAGCTCCTTGGTTACCAACAACAAACAGCCATTGGAAAGATCTGATGTCTCTTTATATAAAGCTTTCTCCTCCAAACTTGAAAGGGAAAATGAAATAACCCAGACCAGATCTGCTTCTTATAAAGGGATTTCCAATAAGCCACCTCTGAAGACAACATCAGAGTCTGAGTCCTGGAGCATTTATATCATCATTAGCAGCCTACCACCCTCACTGCATCTCTCATAATACACATGATGCCTACCCAGATACTTAATTGGTATTTGCTTTGGGCTTCAGCAACTTTTTAAGGCTAGCAGTGAGTTTAGAAAGCAGTTTTAAGCAAAAATCCACTGTTTTCCATGCTCTCCTCTCAATCAGCTCAAAGCGCATTTAAGCCACGTGCATTCCAGTGTGCAGCCTGGTGCATAGCACCAAAGCAAAGGGAAATTTTTCCCTTTGCAGGGAAGCAAAATTTACAGCAGTTTTAAGGCTCATTGCTTTACACAGAGATAATACTTCCCGACCACCTCTGGGAATTCCTCAGACCTACCACCTGCAAAAGGAAAGGAATAGAAACTCTGCAATGCTCTGTCAAACTTTTTTTGGCTCTAAACCCACAGAGCTGCTGTTTAATATGCATGGAAGTGGAGAGTCTGATTAATTTTCTCCATAAACATGTTTGGGAATCCAAACACACACAAAAAAATACTTGCACTGAAAAAATGGTCGGTATGATATTTTAAAACATCATCTCCACCTAAGGAGCTCTGACAGAAATTACTGTAACCTTTTGGTATTTATTTCTTTTCACAAGCATTGATAAACTCCATTTGTTATGTGATTTACTCTGAAAACTTTATGATACTTATCTGCAAAGTAGCTACAAGTCAATAACAGAAAAGCTTACCACTTAGAGATTGTTTTCAAACAGCTGAGGGGAAGGATAGCAGAAAATGAACCATAAGAAAGTAAAAATTTTTGGTAGCTTTGCCTCAAAAGCCCCAAACTCTGCTCATATAGTGTTTGTTCTGCACATTTACTCAGCCACATTAGATGTGGCTTATTTTCAAACCATAACATCAAGCATGCTCAAAGAAGAGAAGAAAATTTAGAGCAGGTGATGAAGGATTTATATTTGTTCCTGAACTAGAGAGAAAGGTGAAATTAAAAGAACTTATAGTATAAATTTTTATAAAACTAGAATACAAAAAATCCATTCCTTAGAGGCGGCCTGAACTGTAACAGTTACTGGAGAAGGGCAAAGACTGAATAAGAAACACGTGTAGTGCCCAGGATAGCAGAGTTACAAAGTTCCACCCTTGCTACACAAATGACCACTTGTTGTCTGCTGCAGAATCTCACCACTTACACTGGTATATCTGTAAGAAGGTCTCGGAGAGTTTGTTGGTCATGAGAGGCTCAGGGAGATCACGGAAGAATTGCTTTAACATGTCTGCGACATCATAGGCAGACTGGCCTTCGTAGTTGACACTGTCTGCAGAACTCTCATTCATCTGACGCAAAGCCTGAATTCTTGACTTCACTCCAGATTTCCTAAACAGTCCAACCTAAACACACATATAAAAGCAAATACATTTATAAGGAATCTAGAAAAGCTGGAATGTAAGCATGCTCTTTAGCTTCATACACATGGGCTCTAATTTTGTGGAAATCTTTCCATGCATTAATTATCTATTTTGTCCTGTTTTGAGTCCAGTTTTTTCGGTCTGATGCATGAACAATAAAAACGAATGGAAAGCTGGGCTTTGGGTGGGGCATGCGCATGGAACAAGAGAATAACAAACCCACCTGATCCAGGCAGTGGTTGCGGAGGTACCGCATGGCCTGCTGGATGCTCTGGGGCAGAGGCTGCCCCGTGCGCTGCACGTTCACTTGCAGGGGTACGCCAAACACATTTCGGTCTTTATAATCTGGCACCTTTATTCTCTTCATAAACTTTGGTACTGCCCTATTTAAGCAAAGGGAATGACACGTTAAATTAAACCTCTGTTGATTATTTATCTTCTGTATTTCCAGTAATTTGGGAGGGAAGTGAAAACAAGTGAAACACTTTTAGTAACACGAACAATAGTGACAGTACAAATTAGTTAATCCAGTCAGGGCTGGAAAGGGTGAGGGGAAAGAAAACAAGAGTTTCTCTAAGAGAAAGGCTTGACATTTGGGGCAGAATGCTGCCTCTAAGTATTAATGTGGTGCTACTCCATCAATATTAGGAGGACGAAAGCTACAGGGTAAAACTGCAGGGGCCAGATTGAATTGCAAAAGAGTCAAAATAAATCTTGCGGTCAGTGACCCCTTATAACACTGCTTCTTTAGGTTTCAGGAAAGATGGGCATTTGAACAATGAGCTTTTGTATGTCAACTACTTGTTCTGCAAAGTCCTCAAACTGGGTCCACCACCCACCAGTGTGCAGAACAGCAGGAAACTGATGTAATACATTTGAGTTTGTCAGCTAAAAACTTCAGCTCTATAAACAACCCCTTTGAGGGACCCCCCTCCTTGTCAGCCAGTGACTTTTGTTACCCCCACCTCCCACTCCAGTTTCATTGAGAGGCCTTTCCATCTGCTTATGACTCCAAGGAAAAAGTTACTAAACACAAAGGAATGATTTACCCCAGTGTCCCCCAGAGTATTGGTTTTATAAAGGGGAAAAAAAGGCACTAAAATGTGAAAATATTGAGGTCATTTTCCTAAACAGGGAGGAAAGCTAATGTCCACTGTAACAACTAATAGGACACAATAGCACTGAAAACAGAGAGACATTTAATATTTCAACCTACAGTACAGCTATAAAAACAGTGCATTGGATTTACAGCTGACTAATCTGTTACGCAGTAAAACAGCCCAATTTGTATTGCCATATAAGTTAAGCTTAGGGCATTATTGATACTTGTATGAATAATACTTGCTTTGTCAAAAAACATGCCAATGGAATGTGAAAAAACACATTGCGATCTCCACTGAGAATCTGAAGCATGCAGGGATAACTGGTCAATACTTATTTCTGTCTTTCAGAACAAACAACTTCTGTATTTAGAAAGACTGACATAATAACAGCCTTTGAACAGGAGGTACTTTGATGCTGAAGCTAAATACTCTCTATGACTCCTGGGGAAGGGAGGAGGCTGGCCTGTGGTAGGGACAAGAAAAATTTTATTTGCGTCCCTTGCATCCTGAAGGTTACACAGGCTGTAGATATAATAATAAAAGAGCTTTCTATTTCATTCTTCTGACAAAAAAATATTCAACTGGGTTACAAACACCTGGCCACACCAGAAATTGCTGCCTACAAAAAACTCCATGGTTCTCCTAACCTTTCTTCTTCTCTCCATCTCTTTTGCTAATTGATTTATAGTGCCTTAAAAAGGGAAAACAAAATTTTGGCTATTACCACTAGATACTAGAATTAAGAGAAATTTACGCTATTTAATTACATAATTATGTAAAGGAAATAATGCAAATATTTAAGAATAACTGAAGAAATGTGAGTCTATTAAGATTGGTTGCAATTTGTGCCACTGCTTGCTAACTGCCTTAATAAACAAGTGGTCCTTCTTTTGCTATAGATACTGAACATCTTCCTCTTCTGAAAGCTGGTCTGTATTTCATTTCTTTGGTTCTCTCCCATGCCCCCATAAACACATCTCTGAAGCCTAATACAATTACACTTACGTAGAAGGTTAGTGATTTTAGCCCCATCTTAGGAAACCATAAATCACAGTCAGCACAGGCTGGAGGAAGAAGTGCAAATATGGAAAAAGAGGGATTGGACGGACGCATTACATCTTTCCAAACGTTGCCTGGGACAGGCACAACTGTCATGCTGGCACAGTCGGGCTCTCTATACACAGCACTGTGCCCTTACCAGCTGAAACCATGCTTGTTGGAAGGAGTGTACTTCTCCAGGAGAGCTGTCAGCTTCAGGAGAGAGTACTTCTGCAGCAGGTTCATCTGTGCCACGGACTGGCAGTTGATCTGCAGCGACGCCGAGCTGAGGCTGGGCCGGTGGGAACTCTGGAAGCTGTGCCACCTTAGCTTGTGCCTGTGGAGAAGATGGGAGACAGGGAAAGGGCAGGTTACTGAAATGCCTCTGCAAGACACGTGCAGGAATTATTGCAAATGCACTGCTGAGATCCCTGCCCTTGGCGGCTGCATTCTTCTGAGATTTCACAGGCGTCAGCCAGCGGCGTCTCTGCCTCACCTGGCGTGAGGCAGCACGGGCAGGTGATTCACATGGGAATCTGCACTCTGAGCTGACCCACAGCTCAGTGCTGGCTACACAACCTTGCCCTAGCAGATATCCTCCAAGGGCTCCAATGCCCTTCTCGCAAAGTCCTTTCAGAATTGGGGCAGCAGGAATCAAAAACCTCCATTAAGAAAAGATTGCATGTATTTTTAAGACATATCAAATAGGAACTCTGTGCTTCTATAAGTCCCATTAAGTTTATACAAACAGCTGTACATGACTAAATTATTTGCATTACTTTTAAAAGAAAACTGGAAACAAAGCTAGAAAGAATTAAAATCCTTGCTCTTCTCACAATACAAAATACAGTCATGGTAAAACTCCCAGCAGAATCTGGAGGCCACTGGAACTCCCCCAGTCTCCCACTGTGCTACAGTGATCAAGAGAAAGTAATCAAGCCCCATTTTCCCCCACAGATTTAGTACCCTAGTATGCTATTACAAACAGCCTGCTACTGAAAAATGCAATTTTTTGAAACAGTCTAAAAGTCAAGGCTTTTACTACACACTGACACAAACCAGAACATACTAACTCTTGGTTCTCCTAGCCAGCTTAAAAAGTCTTTAATCCTACTTGATGGCCCTCCCCTCTCATGCACCATTTCAGTTTGAAGAATTATTGTGCCCCAAAACTGTGCTAACATTGTTTTTTCAATGACAACTCAGGCTGAACCTACAAACATACAGCTATGAGTTGCAGGAATCACAAAGTCTTGCCCAAACATTTCTCTTGCCCATAATGGTTTTGGGAAACAATGGAACAGCACATGTGTGCTTGAACAGCCACAGCTTCTACTACACCTTAAGTTAGTGTGGTGCTTGGGCTGGAGGGGACAACCCCAGGCCACCCCAAGTCCTAATGCTTGTGATCTCACCTGCTGGAACGTGTCAGCGATGCACCAACCCCAGAGTCTCTCCTGTCCTGGATCCCTGTGGGCTCTTCCGTTTCATTCAGTGAATTCCCTGTACTGTCAAGGTCACTTGGTGTTCTTCGATCATTATCTACATCGAGGTGGATCTGCTTTGGAGAGGAAGGACATGGGGAGATGGAGTCGAGTGCCGAGTCAGAATCCCCTTCATCTGAGAACTTCTCTGACCACTGGTTCACTATTCTCTGCATCCCTTTGACATGGTATAGGATGTCGTCTAGTTCTGGGAATATATCTTCATTTTCGAGGTCGGCCAGGTCGCTTGTGCTGGAATACAGGATTGAACCTGGCACATTGTCGTAAATACTCAGGCGGCTGCTCATTGAGCTGGAGGAGTTGCGCCTTTTCCCCATGCCCAGCTCTTTGGAGCTGTCACCACTGTTCTCCCTCTGGAGGGTGAGGTGGCCGTGTCCATGGAAACTCCCTGTCCTCCAGTTCACAGAGGTGCTGTTTTCTGTAGGGGAGAAGTTGCCATTGGAGAGCGCTTTGGGAAAAGTGCCAGGCTTATGATCCTCAGGGATAAAAAACACGGTGTCTTCTGCAAAACTGCCCCGGTTCTTGAAGTTCTGCTCCATCACATCGCTGAATGTTGACTGATTGAAGGGGTCAAAGCCTTCCAGGTACATGCCCACCCTTTTATTGTAGGCACTGAGGCTGCGTGTTCGTGTGACAGGACTGGGCGTGCTGACAGCGCTGCTCGTCTCAGACTGACTACTGCTGCTGCTGGTCTGGGTGGAATTGGAGACGCTCCTCTTTCGTACCATAGGGAAGTTGATGTGATTGCCGTTGAGGGTGGAAATCTCCACGCAGTTAAGTTGTTTCAGTTTATCTTCATCCATGCCCTCCTGCAGGATTGGCCCGCTAATAATCAGGCCAAGCTTTGAAGGAGCTTTGCTCTTGCCATGGTGAGAACTCTTGATTTTAAGACTCTCCATTCTCTTCAGCAGGCTCTTTGTTTTGGACTTGGCATTCTTCTCGTTGGCTTTTGTGTTGAAGCTGAAGCTATTCAGCTCCCTGGGTGAGGGCAGGCTGCTGAATGAGTCATCGTTGGCTACAAAATTGCTGGATGAACAGACGCTCACCACCGAGTTTGTCCTGGTGGTAGACGCCTCGCTCTGCAGGGTTGGCTGGTGGCTGCTGGTGCTGCTGATGCTCAGAATAGAAGCCACCTCCTGGCGTTCGCTGAGGTCTGTGAGCACGCTCTCCCGGCTTGCCGCGTTCGTCAGGTGAGGGGCTTCTGGGGACGGGATATCCAAGTCTGGCTTTGGAGGGAAGACGTCAAACTCTTCAAGCCGCGACCACCTCTTGCTGTCCCTCTGAAAAGTCCACTTGCCACTTATTGCACAAGGTTCATCTTCATCTGAATCTTCACTCTGCAAAGAAGAACCATGAAAGTATTGTTTGCAAACTACTCAAACAGCAAAGGTGGTTGCATTTAAATACAATGTCCACTAAACTGCTTTAAGCATGACCTTGTTCTCACTGAATTTAAAGTGAAAACAGTCCTTTACTTCAGGGAGAGGAAGATTAGGCCATAAAGCCTGTCATGGCAAAAGATAACATGGTACAGGCAATATATTTTAACTGTTTTTAAATGCAAAAGCTATACTGTTCATAAAAAGAAACAAACAATACAATCTACTTTAAATTGTTCTATTTAAAAAAACCCTAGTATCCACAGACTTAATTAATTGGTCACAGCAGATAGCCCTCACATCAATGGAAATTCCTGGCATGCATAACATTTTAAACTGGAGTCAGTCAGGGGTTGGGGTCCCTCTGGACTCTCTCCAAAGCTACACTTTGTTGATAGTGGCTATATGTTTATACTCCTCTTTGCAATTACGAGATGTTTCTCATACATTCTGAATTTTAGTGGCTTAATTCCTTACCCATTTGGGAACTCTGAACAGCCTCCTCACTGTGACTAATGAGACAGCAAATGAAGCTCCTGCACTGCTAGAGTGTGATGGCTCCAGGCTCTTACCTGGTCCACTCTTCCTCCCACAGGCTAGCAGCTAACATTTTAAGAATGTTCTGTGAATTCTCTACTTCAGTCTAGCTTCAGGCAAACTTTAACACTCGTAGATAGTGAGCAGCAAGAGCTCACTGACAGTGTAGCACGTAAGTAAATTGTAAATAACATGTTTGATGTATGAGTAATGCTTAGAGTACAATTACACATACATCAATTACGCCTACAATCTTTTCATCTAAATACTGAAAGGGAATGATCCTGACCTATTTGGTCTTCCAAATATATGGAAAGTTTCACGTTGGAGGAATAAAACCAATGAAGATATTTTAATATGACACCATGAAACCACAAAATAATCTTTGGTGTTTAGAGTAAAAAACGCTAATTGCAACCCAGCTCTATGAATTTCACTTCATTTATTTAACTCGCTTTTATTTAAAAACAAACACATATGCATGCCTCAAAATGTAACTATTTGTGTGCCAGGACTACAAACATTCATTCTTTGAAAAACAAGTAAATTATTCATATTTCAAGTAATTTATGTATGCATACGTCAGATCCTGATTATCTCCTGCTTTTACTTTTTTCTTTTTATAGGACATTTCATCAGCTCAGGAAAATAAGCGGAATACTGTATTTATTTCTTATGACCAAATACACATGAGACACAGAGCAATCATCAATTTCTTTGCCTCCCAACTACTGCAAACTACTTTTGTCCACGACTCAAATGAAAACCTAAGAATTCTGGCTTACTTATTAAAGTTTTCACCAGGAAAAAAGTAATCTGAAACTGCCAGTGGATAATAACGATGGTTTGGGGGTGAATGAGATTGATTGGAAGAAAAAAAGCAGTAATTTTAATTTGCAAAGAAGTCAGTGGAAAGAAAGCAACATATTTCTGTCAGCAGAATTCTCCCCTAGTGTCAAAAAGCTTTAAAAGCTAAGTATTGATTTTATTGACATCAATAACGAAAGGGAATAGGCCCCAAGGCTATCTGCCAGAACCTGGGTGGTGAATGAAATTTAGGAAGGACTGAAACAAAAGCTAAAATCCAGACTCTGGAAGATCTGGGGTTTGGACCTGAAGTCAGGTCTGGTCTGACCTCTAATATCAACACTGATCATTCCACTGTTAACAAGGTCCAGGAAAAAGGATGAGAAATCTTCTGGCGGTCATAAATGGCAATCCAGCTGTCTACCCCTACTTTTAAGGAGTTCCTACATATGCTGCCCCAGAGTGTTATCTTCTGGAGCTTGGATGCTCTTTCCAACATACCTCAAACAGATAGGGAAAGAGGGGATTAATTCCTGGTAAACAACCTCAGAGCATTTGTATGCATTCTTGTTAGGGGTAGGGCAGCATTGTATTGCCTTAACTCAGCCATCTTTATCTGCAGTTGTCATATCCCAGGGGACGGTATCAATTACTGATCCCTCCTAGGACACACACATAGTTTTAAGACAGCCATTGAGTGGTGCCTTATTAGCAAGTTGGTACTACCTTACTGAAATTACAGTGGATGCTCTCTTACTTCTCACCCTGCTCCACAGGAATCCTGAAGATTCAGGAAACACTTAATTCCTGCCGAGCTCCCTGGAAACATGCAAACTTTCTGAAAAGGTAGCTGTTGTGTTCTGAAAATATACTGGAAAGGAATCAATGTGCCTAATCCTTTCCTTTGCAGGCCAAACACAGTCCAACTGATCCTGTATACATCATAATAAAATAATACAACTCCAAGGTGATGGCAGAGAACCAAAACTGAAGATGATGTCCAAGATGATGGTGTAACATTAAGGTCAGGTCACTGTGGCCATCAAGCCTACTCTATAAAATCCTGCCTGAGTGCAGGCAATAGGCGTCAACACCAACAACCTCACTGGCAGAGAAGTCCAGTGCCTTTCACACTGGAAGCAGCATCCCAGGGCAAAGTTTGCTAGACAACCTTTACCCACTGCCAAGCTTTGCATTTTTCACTCAGTGAGAGCACAAAAAAAGATGTAAGCAAAATTTTTACTTTTTGCTGTGTCTTTGCCAGGTGTAATCCTAAACCAAATCTAAACAATCTGCTAGATGTTTTTTTTCTTAGTTTTATTAACACATAATGCTGTAATAGAAGAATTAAATGAACTTACCCTTTTCCTGTGGGGACTGATTTCTAGCTTCATCACTGCACATTTGTTTAACGTATTTAAGCGCCTGCAAAGAGCAAAGGAAACCATATTAAGAGAATGCTCCAGTGTTTTGACATAGGCTATTCCAGTTCAAAGCTTTTGTGAAGGCTGTCCCCAAACTGCTCTGCATACAAATAGCCACAAGCAGAGTTTCAATTAGAGCCCTAATTTACTTAACTATTAACCCATTACATTTGGCTGTACTCTAACTTCAGAGGGAGAGAAGGGCGACTATTTGTCACAATTACCTGAACCCAAGTAAAGAGAAGTTAATGGAAACTTGGACTAAATTGAGAAGTACATCACATCCTACAAATTGTAATCATTACATTTGTTCTAAATAGCAGACATCTAAACCCTGAAACATTCAACCTTGACAGACTAAAATTAACAGAAAAGTTGTCCAGTTTGACACTGTAAACATGAGACTACATTAAAAAAAGCATGCTGCTAAAAAACTGTACTTTATAAGCTGAAACTTCCCAGATGAAAACTTATTTTTCACTTACTAGATGCCTATTTTGCTTTTGAACAATGGTTATTTTCAATACAGTCCTGGGACAAGACCACTTGTCAGCTTAAAAAAAAACTCAACCCAACACAGACCCAATTTCTGCTTCCTAAATTGAAAGTTTCTTTCATATATAAAAATATTTTTTGAAAGGACTAAAATTTAAATGGAAATAAGTTGTGTAGCAGCAATAGCTAACCAGCCTCTCTGTAAAATGTGACAGCAGTCTGATACATATCTTGAAGTACTGTATGAATACATATGAGCATTCCTCTATTCCTCAGTGAGCTAATCTGGTCATCTGGTAGGTATCCCTAAAACAACAAAAAAATTATCTTTCTTCTCCTCTCTTCCCCAGTCACTCAGAGTGCAGGACTGAGCACAAGCAATTTAAGCACAGCAAAAGCTGGCGCTATTTGTGACACAGCTCCAAGGCAGGTTAGGCTCAGCTAAGTGCAGTCTGCCATGGTCTCCTGCCCTTCTCCACCTTCCCTAGAACTGTTCCAAGGACATGGTCCAACTAAAATCTGTGCTGGTAAAGTGTGGTTAGAGAACTGCCAGTGCTATGGCAAGGCAAAAGGAAGAAACAGGCTGGGCACAATGCAGAAGGCAGAAAAGCTGAAGCAGCAGCTTCATGGAAATGATAGTTCAGTCCTGTGTCAATACTTCTGCTCATGAGGCTGTACTGTGGGTTGGATGAGGACACTAACTGAGCTGAAAACCAATCTTTCAATATTTCTTGGAGTTGAATTTCCCCTGGGTCAGTACCCTGAGCTGCATGAAGAGCAGTGTGTGCAGGGAGGAGGCACAGGAGTAGGGTGCCCCTTTTATTAAACTGGACCACAGCCCAAATTCAACAGAAGCAAAGCTGAGCTTTAAAAAGCCTAATTCATTCCAAGGGAAGTTGTGTAACTTTCACATACAAATTCATTTGAGCGAAGAGCAAAGAAGAGCCTGTATCTGCAGTTCTGAAAAACTAAAAAAGAAAAGAAATGCTGACATGCCCTAGTGCTTCAAATTAATTTTCTTAGATTCATGAAACTTGTACTTGAATGTAGAAAATGTGTGCACAGGGAGAATTACTAGTTTCTTCTCTTTTCCCTTGCCTTTTATGCACAGGATTGGCTGCAGATGGTATTTACACAGGGCTTGATCCTGAAGTCATCAAAGAAAATGGGAAAGCTGCTACTGATGCTTTCGCTGCAGGTCATGAAGCAAAAAAGAAAAGGCATTTGATCTATAATTAGACCCAGCCACAACACAGCAGAGTAGAAGAGAAACAGGAAGAATTGCCATGGGTCAAATAGCAGGGCAGTGGCAGGTTAGAAAAGTTATCCAGATCTCTCCATTTTATCCAGATTTCATCTTTGCTCTGAATTTGGAAGGCAAAAGGCTCAGTCCTGCAGGCTGCAGCTGGTGGGTACATGCACAAGCCCAGTGATTTCAGAGGAATTGTATTTATGGTGCGGGTGAAGGGTGAATGTCCCATCTACATGCTAGACACAAAACTGTTTGGTTTTTTTCAAGAGGCCACACAAGAATCAGAAAGCTGCCTCCCTCTCCGCTATAAACACATTCTCCTCTCAAAGTCCTGGACCTCAAGACCAGGAAATATTAAACTGGTTTCAGTTCTATGTTGTGTAATAATTTACAAATTTCACAGTGTTGCAACCTTTGACTTATGCAGAGAGAAGTTACCACTGAATCCCTGGATCAGGCTTTATCTAGCTCCAGCCTGTCTGACCACTAATAAAGACAATCTCTGATTTCACAAAGATTACATCCCCAGACTTCTCTCCTACTCAACTAAAACCCCTGAAATAGGTGGGAAAGGGTAGAGCAAAGACCTTTATTTTCACAGAGGGTATTTAAAAAAAAATTCCTGGCACATACCTCACAAAAATTAGTACAAAGGCAAGATAAAGTAACCTCCAAGGAGTGAGGTTAAATTCAATAGCAGTGAGGCAAATAAAGTCTCTGTTACATATTTGACATGGATGCATCTCAAATCCAGTTTCCTTTTTAAACTTTAAATGTTCTGCAGCAATTGCATCAGGCCTGAAACTTCCATTACATACATCACACATCCTGCTTCAACTTCTGCTCAAATTCAGGAATGCCAAGGTCCTTGAACTACACACCACTGAAAATACAGTACAATATGCAAAATTGCCTTCCAAACACATTAGTGTGTCTTAAAATCTAAGCTTGGTTTGTGAGGATGAGATTTACCTGTACAACTGTCATTAACCTTCACATACATTTGCAATACCTTTTAAGCCTATAAGCATATTTCCATTTTCTACAGATCTTCTCATCAAATTGATGCTAGTTAATAAACCACAGTTTCCTCTTCTGGGTCTGGACCTTCTCCTTTGTTTACTCCACTCCCAGGTATAAGTTCACTAATCATTTCCTTACTGACAGTCAGCAGACCTGCCTCATTCTTTAGGTCCATCTTACTCTGCCCAAACCTGTCCCAGTGACACCTTCCTGAAGAGCAGATGGGAGGGATGGGGCAGGATTGCTGCAGACAGCAGTCACAGCCACTTCACTGCCTGGCTGGCCCAGTCTCCATTCCAGCTATGCCTCCTACCCTGGCCACTCTCTAGATGACTGTCTGGATGACAAGATAATATTCTTTCCCACCATTTAGAGAAATGTCTTTGAGTCAGCCCTATCTACATATCTTCACATCCAGATGTTATCTTACTCCCATGGAGCATTCTATCTCCAAGACATCACTCTTCCTCACTCTCCATGGACTCCTACCTCAGTTCTCATTCTCTTTCACCCCAGCTGTGCAAATCCATTTCTCCTGAGGGTGACCAAGGCAGCAGGACCTGCCTCTCTGTCCTAGACCCCAAGTCAGTCCATATCAGCCCTGAGTGGCCATTAGACAGCCTGAAACTGCTACACCCAAAACATGAGGCACTGGAGCTTCTCTCAGAGATGAGCAAATGATGCATTTTTATTAGTCTTCTCAGAAATGCCAAACTAGTTTAGCCTGAACTTCTCTAAAGAGAGGCAGCCTGAACAGGACACTCACTATGAAAAACTGTAGTGTGAACAGCTAACTTCTAAATTAAAATGTGGGTTTATGACGTGAAGTCTTTTTTAAACTAGGTACTAGTCAGTTCTATGTTCGGTATAACACCAGATAATTAATTATATTCTCATTAACAGAAGCTCTCACCCCATGCACCCAAATAAAGTAGTAGCAATGAAGAATACTGGATTTATGCGTTTTAAATTATGATTTTGAATTTGAAGAACTGTGTCTTCTACCTTTAAAGTTTAAAATATTTTCTTAATGGACTTAAATTTGTAATTCCACTGATAAAGTCCAGCTCCATTATACATGTAATAAACTGTCATACAATGGCCTTCTTGTCTCAGTGGACGGCCTCTACTTTGGCTCCTGGGCTTTGTCTCATGTTCTTCTGCAAAGGAGGTCAGCTCTCCACAGACCAAATGATACAAACACTGAATGCATTATAACCAATTTTGTGGATGAGTCCTGATGATAAAAGATTTAAGAAACCTCTTGCATATACAGTGAAACAGACTCCTAGCCATGCATAAGGAGATTTAAAAGGATTTCTATCATGGCTTGCTATGTATTTTGTACTTAGCAACAACCTCTAGGATAAGCATGTTTCAGTACTTAGTTTCATCAGCACATGATGCATCCAGTTATCCACTAGAGATAAATTCCCAGTCATTAATCTACATAACGTTTTATGAAACAAAGGCCAGCACTGGCTTGCACGGTCACTAAAGAAAGCATCCAAGAAAATTAAAATACAGTCATCACTCTTACATTTTTAACCATACATTTAATGGTAAGATCACTAAATGACATTTCTTAACCATCTCTTACTAAGTGCCATATACTATCTCTGTAGTTCAAGTCTCAACCCACTTTTCACTTGAAAATATTCCTTAAAAAACATAATGGGGTGGGTTAAAGTTAACTTATTTTTCCTGCTCACATTAATAAGATTATTAAATAATAATTAACAATGCTGTTCATTTGTAAGCTATCATTTAAAGTGCTTCAAATCTAAAGAAGAAATCCCTGCCACTGTCATTTCTACAGTGTTTTTAAAACAATTGTTTCACATACAGTTATCAAAACAAAGTAATTAGAACTTCTGGGAGACAATGGCTATTACACAGAAAAGCAGAATCTCAACACAGACCTCTTACTATTTTGTTACCATCCATTGTGTACAATGATCACTTAGCTCTGTGCTGAAAGTGCAAATAACTCCCAAAGTATTCTGATTTTCAGTCAAGAAACAGCGATAGACTTACAGTTGTGAAACTGCTCAAAGCCTTTACTGAGTAAACCCCTTTACTGTTTACACACTGACTGTGGCATGAGTCAAAATAAACCCAGACTGCAGGCAGAAAGGCAGCATTCCAAACTGTGTGCTTCTCCACAGTTTTTAATGAGCTTTGCAAAATTAAACACAGAGGTGGGGAAAAAAAAATTGAAAGGTGGAAATGTTGTGATAATGAACTGCTTTTGGCTAACACACACGGTAAAAGGCCAAATTCAGACATCCGAGATGGTTAATTAAATTACTTCAATTTTATTTTGAGGTGGGATCTGAATGATTCTGGATATACTTCAGTGTCAGTTTTAAAGTTATTTTGTAAAAGATAATTCTGACATACAAGCCACAGGCTTCAGAATGATACAGTTCAACCTTTAAAATCTTTGTCTCATAGAGATACGGAGTGCGTGTTGCTATTTTCATCACTGAGAAACAACCCACTACATTTTTTCCCTTGTATAATTAATTAATCCCAGGCTAAAAAGTATTCTTGGAGGAGAGCACCAAAAGCAAAATATGCTGGCCTGACTGTGTTTTGTTCTCCTGGCGAGGTAAGACCATGCTTCTAGGAATCAGCATTTATTTGCATTGCTGTGCTTTCTGTTCAATGACTTCACAAGTTCCAGAGCACACAAATAAGTAGACCAACACATCATATTTAAATATCGATGGAATAGGTGTTCCACATTTGAGGAAGGCACATCTTGTATGAATTTAACGTTAATGAGCTTTTCCCCTTCCTAATGACTGGACAACAAATCTGTTTTCCTAGTTTGAAAATCCTGTAAATATTTCTGAAGAACTTTAAATTCCAGTCCCTCTCTTTCCCTTCCAAGTATGGCAGTGATGGCATGAGAACACTATAAACTTAAAGCTGTTCTTAAAAGGGTTTTGTAATTCATTAGAATTACTGACATTTAGAGTTGCACACACCATGCATGCAGTATCCAAAAGCATTCATTTTGCAGCTTTTGGAAAGCTGCCATACTGAAGGACAGAGCCATAAACCTGCACTTATTTCTAGGCAAGAGGAGACACGAGAAGTTGAAGCTTTTTCTTGTTTGCCATTTAAGATTGTGGACTCGCACTAGAGGAGGTGACTGATGTATGGATTAATGTTAGATGATGTCAGATGGGGCCATTGCGACTGCTTCTAAGACCAAACTGGTAATGCTGAGGCTGTAGTTCTGTAAAAAACACCCTGCCACACACCAGCAAGTCTTGCTCCCTCTTTTTCTCTACCTATCCCTTCTCCTTCTGCTGCTGGCTGTGGGGTCCTGCCCCATTTTTCACACCTTCTGTGAACTTCATTATGTTTTTTTACTGATTTTATTTACTAACCCAGAAAAGGACTATCTAGACCCTTTCTGTGGGGTGAGCCAGTTGAACTGGTTTGTGGAAAGAGCCCATGAAGAACAAAGATGAATTAATGTGAGCATGTGGCCGAGGGCAGAGCTGTCTTTGGAGTAGTGATAAACTAAGAGATTCCCTTACATTATCCCTTTCAGCCATAGCCAGGTTACAGGGCAATGCACTGAGGCCAGCATGAGGGTTTGTATATAGAGCTCTTTGTTTATACACACAGCATTTTGTTTGTATGCACAGCTGTCCACCAAGGTAAGAAAGGAGAGTGATGGAGTGCAAAGCATTACTTTGCTGATACTGCTTCCCAAGCCCAGTTCCTGTGTGGGAATTGGTGCTGCAGTTGTACGTGCTGATGGCTACAGCCAGCACAGCTCTGCTTTCACATGCCCGACTTGGGAATTAGGAAAGAGCAAAGAAAGGGGAGTAATAAAAAAATATGCCTGTGAAATCCCTTTCACAAAGATTCCTGCCACCCTCCTCCAACTTTCTTTTAAATAAGATCCCCAAACATTACTTAAACCAATAAGGTATTTTAATGAAAACCACATACTTTTGTGTGCTTTTTTTGGTTGTGCTTTTCCCAGGTGCTTTCTATTACACAGGAAGGGTTTTGTTTCAGAATGCAGTGTGATTTTTATTCACCTACCTGCATAACGCCTCAATAGCATCTCTGTCCAGAAAGTCATGCTCTCTCTTGACTAGAGCAATGTCAATTGGAAAAAGGAGATCTGCAGGAAGAGAAACAGATCAAAAACCAAAGTGAGGCTTACTCCCAGTGACCTGTTATTTCAAACAACTGCTCAGCTGCCTGCAGCTGAGCTCATCAATAAGCCAGTGATTGGTGCTTAGGCAAACACATGCTATCACCTCTAATGCCAGAGGTGCTTCCTTTTCATCTACAAATTTTTGTCACGCAGCCTTGATAACTGAGAGTTTATACACAGAATGGAGGAAAAATTATTAAAGCAGAGATGAAACAATGGGAGATGGAAAAAGGCAAATGCAAGCTTCCTTATCAGATATCAGAAGTATACACTAATTCAGGATAGATTTATTTAAAATAAATATGCAATCTCCATCAAAATACTAACATCTCACACGAAGAAAAAAGGCCAGTAAATGCCAAAACTCTGAGAAAGAACGATAAAAAAAAAGCCTTGAATCTCCTTAGCCGTTAATCAAGCTATTTAAGTTTGACACTGTTTCATTAATGAGATATGGCTCAAAATGAAAGCAAGCCAAGCTGCCTGGACACCACACCGCCTCCTTTCCTTAGGAGATTATTTAGGTAAACAACTGGGAGAGTGAGGGGGAGGAAACAATGTTGGCAGAGAGCTGAAAATTTACTACAGCTCTGAAGCAGCAAACACATATATATCATTTACTGTACTCCACAGATTCCTGACTGTCATACAGGTCCTGATCTGGCATTCCTTGCACAGCTAAAACTCCCACCCAAAGCTGCTGGTTCTTCAGGGTGTGCACAGAAATACAAGGGCAATCTATGAGCAGACTGCTGCAGTTGCACACAATTTCCCTGATCCAAGTAATTGTCTGTGAATTTTTAAATTTCTATAGAATAGGAAGAATGAACTGAAATAACAGATATTAATTTCCAGAAAGGTATTTTCTAACAGAAAATGAACTCTATGAATTTTATGAAATTAATTCATTTTCTATAGCAACAGAAATGAATTTTATGTCCTTATTTTCATAGCATCATACAATGGTTTGTGTTGGAACAACCTTAAAGTCTACCACTTCCAAGGCCCCTGCTATGGAGAGGGACACCTTCCACTAGACCAGGTTTCTCTAAGACCCACCCAACCTTGCTTTGAACACTTTCAGGGACAGGCTATCCACAGCTTCCACAACTGTCTCAGAAATACAAATTATAACATATTCTGCAAAATGCTAGAAATTCTGTATTTTCTACAGAAAACTGCAGTTTTAGCAAAGCAAATGGCAAAGGTTCACTGATCAATCTCCCATTTTAAATGTACACTGCGTTGGAACACTCCATATAGGAAACTTCTCAGAACTCTTGTACTGTACCCAATTAGTATAGTACAAAGCCTCCTTCACAGGCCTCCCCTTCACTGTTTTAAGTAGAAAATGCAAGTAAAGAGAGGGAGCACATTCAGCTTGTGTTTTTCAGCAGTGCTGATGTAAGTTTTTCCACTGGCAAAGTCATATCTGAAAATGTCCACAAGAGAACGTGTGAGAACTTAAGTGAGAGAGGTGACTTGAAAGAAGCTGATAGTCTGCATAAGACCCTTTTTTTTTAATGCTTAATCTATGCTATTGCTGGCTTTGTTGTTGCTGCTGCCAGGGGGGCTTGCAAAGGACAATGGTATATTGTTTTTCAGTAAGGACAGCTGTCCTTTCAATGGGTATGACTGGCCCTGCTCTCACTCCTTGTCTCTCACCTCTGCGGTCCTTTTGATGTTAGGCAGGACATGATGTCACAACAGAAACTTCATGTAGGTTTAGAATCTCTAGGTAGGGCAATGGTCCTACACAGGTAGGACATGTTTTCTGAATGCAAGTAATTTATTAGGGGATGTATGTCTCAGCATTATAAGAAACCCACAAGGCCACCTATTCAGCTGTGAGAGTTTTGTCTCAGTTGTAACAAAAACTGGAAGTACAGTTCCAGCTCCATATACCAAGAAAATCTTGGCTTCTCCATTAGCATAGAAAAAAAAAGAAGCAAAGAAAAAAAGAAAAAATAAAAGGAAATTTAATTTCTGAACAGGCAAAGAAAAGTTTTGCCAAGTGCAGCTTTTGAAAGTGCTATTATCATCTCATATTGCAAATGCAGCTGCAAATCAAAGCTAAACAAGATCATTTTTCAAGAAGGTCAGCTCAGCATTTGCTGTAATTTTCAGCAGTTATTCACTGTAATAATGAACTTTCTATGCTCGTTCTTACAAGCAGCAGCTGGAGTTTGCTTCGTAGAAATGAAGAGGCAATAACGAGTGCATAATAATTTCACTGTAGTGAAAGTAATTTAAAGTAGTGTGGGGGAAAATTCTGAACAATAATATAGATATATAAAGAAGCATGTCATACTTTTAAAACAAACTTCTATATGCTACTCTGCATCAGAGTGTAAGAACTGTATGCCAAACCTGCAGGTTTCTAGTAGGCTGGAGAGGCACTGAAGAAAACAATTCTCATTGAGCAAAACCTTGTAAGAACTGTATGCCAAACCTGCAGGTTTCTAGTAGGCTGGAGAGGCACTGAAGAAAACAATTCTCATTGAGCAAAACCTTGTAAAAGCGGAGACACAAAATGAATGTATCCCAGAGAAGGACAAGTGACTGCAGGAGGCAGCCACTCCTCTGAGGAGCATCTGCACAACCACAGCTTGCATGTTCTTTTTCCCTTCATAGTAAACCTACGCCTAACTTCAACTCAAACCATTCTGACTAAACACACAGGACTTAGGAAACATGAGGCAAATAGACATATCCATGCATATGCAGAATTTCCTACTACTGTTCCATTAGGAGAGCTGGCCAGTGGAGCTGCACACAGCTTTTGTATTTCTCCAAGACTGGGCTTGTAGCAGTGGCTGACTGTTCCTCTCTGTTTTAACCAGAGGGAAGATACCACTGTGGTAACCTTTACATTTGTTCTATGATGATGTTTGGAAGATTCAGACTAAAACAGAAACCTGAAACAAATTCAAAACTCCTGCATTCTTCAGAGTCTCGTTGGGTTTGGTACATCTATGTGTGTTGTGGGTGGCAGAGAGCAGCCCAGTCCCTAAAAGTCACCTCATGTACTGGAACTTCAGTGGTGCCCCTGAATCTCATTCATTGGTGAATATTCCATCTTATTGTCCAAAAGTTGCTGGGGGAGGATTGAGTTCAGGTGCCTACCTTCATAAAGCTGTGCATACTGTGGGAAGCCAGCAGCCCGCAGCCAGTCACAAGCTTCCTTGGCCTCAATTTCTGAAAGAGGACAGAAACAAATTCCCCTCTGGTTAGTGATCTGCAGAGAAAAAACCTCCTCTCCACCACTTCTACTATCCCCACTGCAAAATAAGCACAAAGGTTTCCAGAAACTTTGAACTCAGACCCACGTTTGCTTATCCTAGTTTGCTTTTCTTCTATTGAACATATCTTAGATTCTGGAAAGTCACTAACGCTCAGCTGCTATTTATCAACAGCTCATCATTTCAGTGGTAAGAGAAACAGGCACTAATGAAAACTGCAGCAGTTATGGATTATCCTGTACAGTATTTACAGTATTTGTTAACACTAGAAAAAACAATCTGCAATCAACATGAGCAGTGCTTGTTCGGCAAATCTTTTGGTCCTCTTGGCACAACTCCTTTGTCTTGACAGAAATTTCTTGCAGAGCTCGCATTACTGTGCACTTTAACACCTTGTAGATAGTCCTGACAGACTCAAGTCCAAGAACAACTGACACACTGTACTGCAGCTTATTCAAGCACATACTTACTACCCAACAAGAACCTAGTTTCATTGGAAGTCTACGAAGTATTTATGAGTTACTTGGTGTATTACAGGAAGGTTTCCCTCACACTGCCCAAAACAGCATGCCACAGAATGAAATTATTCACACACATATATGTTACACAGAAAGAAAGGAGTATTACTCTGTGAATAAATCACATACAAATTCATCTGCTACTTAATACATGTAGAGATAAAGAATATGTTATCCTATTAGCTCAAACTAGGAAAATATAAAAGGTACCTAGGGTATTCTCCAAGTGTTGAAGAAATGGACTGGGCTAATTATGTTCTTCAAAAAATTCAATAAAGTGCTACTGGGAATTTAGCTCCCTGCTTAGAACTGATCAAATGAACAATGAGAAATCAGAAAGTATTACAGTTTGTCTGGCTTTCATTATACTCACTGTTCCTGATGGACCAGGAAACAAAAGCTTCATTATGCACAAGTCAGTACACAATTTTGCCACCTACTTGGAGAGGATACTATGGCTACCTGCTGCAGAAACCATGCACAAAGGGGCTTGCTCAGAATTGCTCCAAATACAGGTTACTGAATACAGGGCATTGAAAAGCCAAACACAGTGTAAGTAAAATATCACAAAATTTTGTCACGCTAAGAAATATTCCCAGTGAGATATAGGTACACAAATTGGATGAAATGGCAGACACATATTAGCATCTCCAAAACGATGGCAACCCCCCTCTCATTTTCCAAACTGCTACAATTGTGTTAAAATATTTGTGCTTTGCAAGACTACTTTGCTAAGACACATCCAAACCAAGGGGTTAAGGTGAGCCAAAACACAACATTCCAGATAAATAAACATCTAAAAATCCACTCCTGTTGAAGTCAGGACAAGCAGGCATTTGTGCAACTTGTGTTTGCTTCACCTTTGGGTTATGGCACCACATGAGAACAAGCACGTACAGACATATTGACTTAGCTACTGATTAAGGAAAGGCATTCTTCAATTCCAATTGCAAACTATTACAAAGTTTTGCTTAAAGTAGTATTTCAACTTCAGTATGCTAAGGAAATATGTGGGAAATTCAATAAAGAAAAAATATTTGAAACTTGTATGGCTACAGCAAGAACAAACAAGACGACAGATTAATACTTCACAAGCAATTAAAGTAGCAAAGCAAAAAACTGCAACAAATTTTTAAGACTACTTAAAATAAAACAGTATCTTATAGGTTGCATTCTGCAGAAGCACTTGGATTGAATGAGAATTTTGCTAGATTTAAAACCAGGAAAGAAATTATCCTAGATAACAAGCATTTGGCAAAAAATGCAGGGAGATGCTTGCAGCGCAATTGAAAAAAGTGTGAGATTCCTTACTACTACAGGCACTCTTCAATGTGTTTAAATATTTGTTCACAGTTCCTTTACTGAGCACCCCAGGTGTATGGCCTGTAAATTATTTCTAGAACTAGAAAATTATGAATATGCATTCACTGGACTTTTTTCACCATTCTCTACAGAGGTTTTGTGTATCTTTTCTACAAATGTGCCAGGGATGTTAAAGTTACATTTTATGGGCACCCAGCTGTCATGTGCCTTTGGGACTTTCACAGCATATTTGCTTTCAAAACACCTTTGAGAATACCCCAAGGAGTTTAGGCAATGAAACAGCTGATTTTTTCCTATCTGTCCACAAGAATTGCAGAGAACAACAAACCACAAGTGCAGCTGTCCATCGATTAGGCTGTGTAAATGCCTAGGGTTGGGTACAAGACAGTGCTAAGTGTTTAAAAGCCACATTTGCCCCATTTTCATAGGGCAAGTTGCAAGTCCTGGAAGGGCAAAAGGTTGCAAGTCCTGTTGCAAGCCCTTGAAAGGGTGAAGGGTTTGGAGTACTCTCCTGAACAAGGGGCCAGGGAGTGCCCTGAGGCCAGGGCTCTCTCCATCTCATCTCCACCCACACACAGCTTGGTCAAGAGAGGGACATGATGGGTACTGGTGACAGAGTGGAGGTGGGACCTAAAAGAGTGGCTCCTTTTGTTCAACTCAGGTAGGCCAAACTCAGGATTCCTCCTAGACTGCACTCCTATGTGGTGTGACCAGACAAAGGGAAAGGTAATTTTTTAACCCAGCTTTCCTATCTCAATCTTGTTGGCTACTGATGAGCCAGAGTATGAACAAAACTGTGTATGTGTGTAAAATTCAGGCGGACCAAAATATAGACAGAGGGAGAATCCAGCCCAAGGTACACTGAATAAGCTGCACAGAAAGCAGAGTACACTGAACAAGCTTCCTCACAATAAGAGATACAAATTTAAACAGCTGAGAGCTTCTCTAGGTAAAAAGTTCATTACTGCAGCTTAACTGGAATCTGTGTTTGAGAATAAAACACACTGGTTAAACCTGAGGTTCTGGCCAAATCATTTAAACTACCCGAGAGGAAGAAGCTCATTCCCACAGTTTCCAAATTCCAGCTTCCAGCTCAGCAGCATTAGCCCTGGGACTCTTGGTTTGCTAGCTGCCAGTTTCATATCCAAGTCTACATGAGAATATTTACGTGCAAGTCCTTGTCATCCTGATCAATGGCAATCAAGATAATAAGAGACAAAAGAAAGAACAGGTCTTCCAAAATCAGACTTTCCAACTACTTCTAAAAACATTTAGAAGGGACAGAGCATTGAATAGCCTTTGTTCAGTATCCCAGGGGACACAGGTTACAGATAATTATCTGAGCTAGGAACTCACTGCATTTGCTTGGCTGGGGCCAGGTAATAGCCACAGGGAGGAGAGGAAACTTGCAGAGGAACTCTACACTGCTTTCCAACCTATTTTAGGAAAGTCCTACTTCAGCCACAATTTGCAAAGCAATTTCTGATGAAGACCTGGCAGCTGAACTGATAAGCTGCTGCAGGCAAAGGACTGGTCCCACTGCCTCCTTCCCACTCCATCCCTGCAGTGCCACTTCCTTTCTGAATCAAACATCCTTGCCAGTTAAAACCTTTACAATAAACTACCACCCAGCATACATTCCAAGCAAGAAATGTATGTGCAGCTTTTCAGACGTGCATCCTGTGCCCTCCCCCAGCAGCAGGAGGTTCTTGTACGAAAAACCGCTGGCAAGGAAGAAATTGTGCTATTATTTCTAAATGTCCTGATACAAAAAAAAAAAATTTAAAAAAACCCCAAAAAACCTCTTAGAAAGTAAAACAAAACAAATTTAAAAAACCCCACCCAAATCCCCCAAAACCCCCAAAACTACAATGAAGTCTTTATTCTTGGTGTCGTGTAAGCAAAGAACAGGCAAATGTGTTACAGAGGAAACAGGAAATTTTTATTGGAACCAGCTTTATTTGTTAGTCTGTTTTACAAAGCAGTCCTCCATGCTCAAATCAAGGATAGCAGTTCCTTTTGTGTATGGTTAGGAGCCATTAGTCCTTATTTACCCACTTCCAGAGGGATTAGGAGAACTCAATTCTTCCCCAGAGTAGTAAATGAAAATGGAAAATGGAAAAGTCTAACTTCCCTTTTTGTTAAACTTTGGTTAATCTTGGTTCCTGGCCTGGTAAATTTGCAAGTTTAGACCTTCAGAGTAAAAATATCTCAATTAACACCTTGTTTGAAACTGCTGTTGCAGAAGGGAGAACTGTAAGATGTCTATAGTCTTTTGTTTAATGATACCTTCTCTCCCATAGAAAAGAAAATCCACACAGTGATACTGCAATAACATTCTTTCAGAAAAAAAAAAATCATCATAGCAGTCCAGTTAAGACAGCAACAACATTTACTTTCATTCTTCTTTTTCACTTCCATGAAATAACATGCAATTTAAACACTAGCTCTTTCAGGGTCTTCAGGACAAGGCGCAAAGCAGATGTATCTTTGTACAGTCATGCATTGACTCAATTTTCACCTAAGTGCTAAACATCTTATGAACAGTTTTTCCAAGCAGATGGTTTCCTCTTGCCTCAACTCAGCCACCTTTACAATCATATTAGCACCTCCACACATCAGTTCTACCCATCTCACCTTTTGGCTCTGTTAAGAGAGCAGCTCGTAAAAATCTGTAGTGAGACTGGTAAAATCAGCACTGTCAAAATCAAGTCTAAGAAAAAAATGGGCTTCACTTCTGAAGGTTCACTTCAACGTCCTACGTAACAACTGGGTTTTTTTGAGCTTCTTAATTGCATCTTGGTCTTAATTTTAAAGTAAGTTTTTCTAGTTGAAATTCACTATTTGACTTTTTTTTCAGAAGAGGAAAAAAAAACTTGTAGAAATTGAATATAAAATTATCTTCCTGAATTAGCTTGCTGGAGAGGCTCTCACATACAGTGCAGAGAATGATTCCAGACTTTCATGAAAGCTGGAGATGAACACACTATCTCCTTACTTCAATGTCTAAAACTCCATAATCTATCTTCATATTTGCTGAGGCACAGAGGAGCACATGGAGCACAGAAAGCACAAAGGATTCTTCCCCATCCATGACTGATGGTCCAGTTTAATGGCTGCAAATGGCTGGCACATTCTTTTTCTGTCTATATCAGAAATTACCTCTCCCTACCTGTCACGTCCCTCTGAAACTTCTGGTGCTTTGCAAAATTTTTGTTCAACTCAAAAGCACTGTCCTAAGCTACTAAGAAACTTGAGATCATTCAGGATCATTTTTTTTAAGACCAGCTGTGGTATATGTGAGAAATACTCTTCTTTGGATAGACTTCCACTGCCCAAGTACAAGCAATCATTTTTCCTCGTGCTTGAATTGCATCCCTGACATGTGAATTGTGGTCCCAACATTAGACCTGATCAGACTACCCAACCACTCAGTCTATAGATACATGAACACAGATGTGAAATCTGAGACAAACCGGGGAAATAACTGCACTGTGGCAGCTGTCTACAAATGAGCAGTGCAGGCATTGAAAATGATAAATCAGCTCTGTGTAATGTCATATGCCTGCAGCCCTTTAAAGTTGGGACAGTATGACTGACTTCCTAAGAGTAAGCCTGTTATGTGTCCAGGGCCACAGATGGCTTTCACTTTGAAGATATGCGACTGTTGTTGGAAAATAATTAAATTCCTTCTCATAAGCCTGTTTTTTCTCAAACTTATATCGTTTAATATTCCTTAGGCAGTATCATTAACTTAGCACTCCACACCTTTCAAGAAATCAGCACATAGCAAGGACTAAAGAAAGCAAAAATATAATTAGTGAAGAATGGCATTTTATAAGGATAATGCACTCAAGCACAAACTTGGGAAGTTTGTCAATAAATGTTCAACCAGTAAAAACGACAGCATTCTGAAAATCCCATTAAAAGCTCTTGCCAAATTTCTAACACACTTGGAATTTCTTCTACTTCTAGGAGAACCATCTAATCATATACAACTGTTCTAGAATACCAGTCGGACACATTCAGTCCATGAAGGATGCACTTCTAGAAGAACCAGTGAGATCAAGCGAACATAAAGCACAGCTTTTGAACTCATTATGAGCTTGCTGGTTTTGAAGAGAAAGCTAACCACCTTCCCAAGAGAGTAACTTTTCTCCTTTCACCTTTAAAGCACAAGTTGCATTTTACATTTGCAGCTGCCTTTTTTTATGTGCTCCTCTATTTCACTGTGCTTCAATTTACCTTCTACAGTCAAACGATACACGCTGTGACCTCCACTTACTGCTGCCTGCCTCAGCAATCAATTTGAGCCAGTATGGATGCATGTGCAATTTTAAGAAACTATCTCTTATTAAAAACTTTCAGAGGGATGGGGAGAGGGGGACTCACAAATTCTTAAGGCAAACCGTATATGACACCAAATATAAATACTGCTTCCTAGTCATAAAACCCCTAGAAACAGTGATGAATGTTGCTCAGATATTCCACAACTATATGATGACAACTAAAAAAATACTCTCTTTGTGTTGTCTCCTGCTGGCTTTGGGTTAAACATGGGACTGAGAGGCTTTTTCAAGCTACAGAACCTTGAAGCAAGACAGTAACTATGCAGTTGATGTTATGTATAAACCACAGGACACTGGGAGAAGAAACAGAGTATGTTTGGAATTTGTGTGGGAACAGATGAAGAAGTAAGGAAACAGATGTTTAAGATCATATATTGATGCTTTCTCTGAAAAAAAAAGCAGGAAGCTTGAACACCCCCTTTTTTTTTTGGTCAGCAGAACTTTTGAAAAAAGCAAATGGCTTACTTCCACTGATAGGATTTCAGTTTGTTTATTTCCTTATTGATGAAAGCTAAATAAAAATAAAAATTAAAAAAAAAAGAATGTGACTGGTTTCCAAAATATCTACAGAGGTGTATGTTGGCTGTATGTACCTTCCCTCCTTCCCAACTATATCAAATTACAGAATATAGTACTTTTAATTGCTCACTAATACTCTCGCTAGCACAGCAAGCACAATGCTACTTTTGTGGACCAAAATTTAATTATTAAACTTGAACCTCTTCATAGTCTTCAGCATATCAAAATCACTTCAGAATTTTTTCAGCTCACAACATAAAAAGAGAAACAACATTTGTTGAAAATATTTCAAACGTTTAGAGATCAAGACTACACTTGTTAAAATCAGTGGAAGCCTCCATCAATTTCAGAGGACTTAACTAGGACTTTCCCAGTGTGGATCTGTGCGTCTCTAAAATTCAACTTTTGCAGGAATAAATGGGGTCAGTTTCACTATTTTTAGCATGGGGAGAAACCCAGGTTTTCATCAAAGAAAGGACAGTGCCCTATTTCAGCAGGTCAGAGAGGCACAACCACCACCTCCAGAGCATGCCCTGGCTGGCAAGAGGCCCTTTCCTCTGCCAAGAGGACCAAGCACAACTGATTAGCTCTGAAAAGCACCAAATCAACATCATTTCGGGATCTAATAAAGGGCCACTGAAATAAAGGATATTCCCCATGTGTCTGTCAAGCCCCTTCCCTATACACTCTGTAACAGATTGCAATTACTGCTCATTTTCACACCATTAAATATGCTTCTAGCAGCCTAAGGTTAGCTGCATTACTTCCTAACTTGTGGAAGACTTTGGGAAAGCATGTTCTAGGACACAAAAGAATCATCACAACTCCTGGTTTACACTGTAAGTTAATGATTTATTCCTAAATAGAGTTTTGTTTTATTTTGTTGATGTTTTGGTTTTTTTGTTGGTTTGGTTTTTTTACATTTTGAGCATATACAGGAGAATTTGGAAATAAATTGAAAAACCAATGTGATCTGAAGATAAAACACTAACTTTGTTTAATCAGAAAACTATAGCTTGATGTGGCAGTTTTCCTGTCATATAACAACTCTATGGGTTAAAGATGGTCTTCTCCCATCTTGTTTTTAAGAAGGTTCACAGATGAAGAGGAACAAGATGTCAAATGACTTAAAAAACTCTCAAGAAATAATTGGGCACGTGGGTTATTTATCTGGCCTGCTTAACACAGGGTGGTCTTGGAGGAGGATTATTTGGGGCAGAGAAAGCAGTTAGTCAAATCCTCTGATGGAGGTCATGTTGACAGATTCCAGAGTGAGAACCAAATCCTCCTCCAAAGAGTGGGAAATAGAAGATGACTTTAACCTTCTCTTCTCTCAGAAATTACTTGGTCAGCATGACCTTTGAGAACATACTGAAGGGCAAACATTAACTGTTGCTACTCCCAAGCCCAGCCCTAAAATTGCCCCCTGTCTGCAAGCTTATGGTGTGCGAAGCTCAGCTCAAAGGCTCATTCAGCTCCAGACGGAGGCAAAGGTGAGCAGGCCCAGCATGACAGGTACTTCATCTAAAAAAGGCACAAAGTGTGGGCTACCTGTTCAGATCTAGGAAATAACAATGCTGTAAGAACTGATCTGAACTGGCTCAATGGTTTCTACAAAAGAAAATAGATTTTCTAGACAGTTACTTCTTTGAGCTTGTAACCTCAAAACTATCCATGCATGAAGGAAGAACTGTATGGAAGAATGACTGCCTTTACATCATAACCATTTACAGTTAACCTCATTGATGATCCAGTCCCAAACTATATCGTATCATCCTGTGGGGATGACACAACACTAGATACAAAATACCAGTGACAGTGAACAGCCCAGCATAAAGCTAATTGCATCACAGACAAATGCCTTCTTCCCTGATGCAGAATTAAAGATGTAAACATGGATTTTTCCAAAGCAAATATTACTATGAATGTTCTGTTTTTAGATATTAGAGACAGTTGCAGTATTGTCTGTGTTACTGCATACTTGTAAAAGATCTAATGGTCACATTTTGTATGGATGGAAGAAGAAGGAAAGTTAAAACAGACCATGAAGCTTTACACTGGAAAGTTTCTTGTGTCTTATGTGCACAGGAAATCTATTCTTACAACTCATGGAGAACAGATGGAAGGGTGGCCAGCAGAACATCCAATTCTATGGGTCCACAGGGTCAGAGAGATCATCCCCAAAATGCAAAATGCGATGGGGGAGGAGGGTGGAGGAATGTGTATTGTTGATGATCCTGAAACTTCAGTAAATTATAAGAACAGGTCTGGGAAGGTCAAACTGTGTCCAGCACTGGTTTCAGCAATGTCTTTCAAGCATCTCCTCAGGAATCTTTCTTAGTACAGACTACTGCATTTAATAGAAAGATTTAGACAACTATAAAATAAATATATTTAAACCCAGATCTATGGAACCCTGCACCCTTTAGACTTTAAAAAAATGCCCCACAATAAAGAAGTGAGCCATCCTATCATGTCTTTATAAGGAGAGACCAGATAACATTTTTTCCTGATCCTGTCTCACCTACCACAGTCCTTCCCAAGGGAAACACTAGACAATATTTGAAAGAATATTCATCCTAAGAAATAAAAATGCTTGTCATACTCAAGTAGTTCAGAATGGTCCACAGTATTTATTACCTGTAACTTTCAGATAATGAAATTCAGTGAATTACAGCTAGCTGGCTATGTCATTCTCAACTCTCTTTTGGTTCTGCCAGTTTTGCCAATGGTATATTTTACTAGCAGATCTACTGATTTCAGAGATGTGCTGAGTGGGATAGGGTAGCACTGTCAGCAAGAATGGCCAAGCAAGTGTCAAGTAAAAAGAACCAGAAAGTTCCAATCACAGCCCAGTCCTGTGCAATTCCCTCTCATGAGAATTGCTCATTATTGAAGATAGAATTTGTTTTTTTCCTTTGAAGAGAGGCAGGAAAAGTAGATGAGAAAATAAATTAAAAAAAGGAAACAACAACAACAACAACAAACTTTGTAAAAAACTTTGGAAATCAAAAAACATGCAAGACCCTGATACCCTGCACCATGGAGAATTACTGATTGCTTAGATACAAGCAAGAAATATGGCTGGAATTGCTGAAATTACCAAAATTACTGTATATATACACTTCTACATTACTGTAGAGAATATAGAATCTTGTAATTAATTCACCCTGAAACACCACAATTCAAACTGTAAACAGAACAATATGGTACGCAAAGAATATAAATTACACACGGCATCATCTCCTTATTTAGTGGAGATCAAACCAGCAAATTTTCTGTGAACTGCATATCATTTGATTGCTGTATTTCTATAACATGCACAGGAAGGAAGGGGAAACATCTGAAGTTATTTTTATTTCCCCAAGTCTTGTGGCCATACTGTATGAATGCTAGGGTGGGTCTGGCATTGTCTGAAATGTGTCAGGGTCCTTTTGCATAGCCTCATTTCCTTCTTCCTGTCGCTAGGAAGGATAGTTAAGCATGAAAAGTGCTTGTTTACTGTACAGGACCATCCTGTTAAGCACATGAGTTCTCTTCCTCTGTCTCCTTTTAACCAGCCCAGGGTGCATTGTGTTTATGCTCAAGCCAGTAGCAAAACCCCCATCAGAGGAGAATTGGAAGAGAAGCCTGAATCTCTCAAGAAGCCCAAACATAACACACTGTGGTATTCTGCCTAGAAAAAGAAAATTTATAGTGCAAACTGCATCTCTAAATATTTGCGGAACTCATAAATTCACATGCCTCAAACAAACCGCTGCCTAGAATGTAATGAATCAGAAGAACCAGGAAAGTAAAACCAAGCCACCTCATCTCCTTTTTCTAGGAATCTTAATATAAACATTCAACATCAGTGAATGAGTACAACTACAGTACCTTTTTCCAACACCCCACCAGAGGCAAAACACACTGGGCATTTGTAAGTTTCCATGAGTAGCATCAGTCTTCCTCTCTGGCCCACCAAGGGCAGCTGCAGAAGTGGCTGCGAAGACCCTGACTCAAGAATTAAAATTCCTAGACTGAATCTACACTAGTGAAAAATAAAACCAAATAAGACCACCAGATATGTTCTTGCTGTTCACTACCACTTAGAAATAATATTTTATGACATGTAGGAAGTTAAAGCCTTATGGTGTTTAAAACAATGTATTAGCATTTCCTTTTGATTAAAAAAGTATCAATTAACAACCCAAGTTATTTTAAAAGAAGATGGGATCAAGAATTCCTACAGGTCATATAGCTCCAAATGCCCTGATTTCTATGAGCTTGTAGATGACAAGAATCTTGTCAAAACAATATCTACATCTTCTCTTACATATACTGTATTCCATAATCAAAGAATCTCAGTCCTAATTATGATCCCATCAGCAAACTGAAGTAGTAACCCAAACCCATTAATCTGAGGGACATTCATCCCACTTCCTGGCCATCTCAGCCTTTTTCTTTTTGTTTTCTACTGGAGATGCAGAGCAGGATGCAGTAACAATACCTGACAGATACACTATAGTAGGCTACAGCTGTGGCATCAACAGACACACCTAATACCAACTCCATGTGCTGTCAGACAGCAATGGCCTGCTTGCCAGACAGATGCTGAATCAGTCTGGCACTGAACTGTTGACAGATTCATACTCAGAGGCTCATAAGAAATCTGCCCATTATCTTCCTTCACTACAAATAGCCTCAAAACATAACTTGACTCAGAGAATTGTTATTGAACTGCTGTCAGGAATTTCTTGATCAGGGCAGGGCAATTCAAACAGATCACACTTACTCCTGTAAAAAAAATAAAATAATTGATGGCTAAGATAAAAGTGCATTCCTCAGGCTTTCAAATCAGGTGTGTTAAGTACTATGACACATCAGGCAGAACCTTCTGACTTAGCTAAATACATTGCTTAAATGTAGTTATGTCTTCAAATTTTCCCACAGAGCATATGAGGAGAAAAAAAACTCGAAAGAAGCCTGCTGTACCAATATAAGTGCCTTGACTGGCAACAGAGCTCATTAGGTTAATGGCAACACGTCGCTCAACAACTTCACGGTTTCGGTGGAACGAAGTCATTGCTGTGGTTTGCGAAGAAAGGGAGGGTGACACGGAACGTAAAACTGACCGACTGGAAAACGGCATCGGCTTTCTGTTTTCCTCGAGAAGGGAAAAAGGAAGAGGGGGGTAGGGGTGAGCCCGTCTGGCAGGAGCTGCTGCTCCTCCACCGGGATCAAAGCCGCCGGGGGTGACATCAGGGCTGGCCACCGCCGCACGGGGGGAGCCACCGGGCTCCTGGAGGCCATCGGGCTAATTACGGAAAACTTCAAAAGGAACTCGACGGTTCCCGTCTCGCAAGGGCTCCCAAAAAAAGAAAAGCCACCCAAAACAGAGAAAGACTAAAATTGGGGGGGGGGGGGGGAAGAAAACGAAAAAAAATCCAAAAAACCAACCAAAACCAAACCACCGAAAAAGAAAGATGAAAGATGCGCCACGGTGATCTATAGGGAGCAGCCGCATCCCGAGCGGCGCTCCGCGCCCGCGGTACCCCCGCTCCTGCGCTGTTAACCCTTTCGGCCGCGCTCCCGAGCACAGCCCCGCGGGCGCTCCCCAGACACAGCAGCAACCCCGGGCTCCCGCAGCGCTCCCGTCCCACCGGGGGCCGCCGCCGCCGCCCCGACGGCGCTTCTCACCCGCGCACACGGGGCCAAGCGCCCCGCGGGACGGGGCAGCCGCCCCCTGCCAGCGCTGCCGCCCCGGGGCTGCGGGACAACACCAGCGGATCCCGTCCCTCTCTGCCCCCATGTGCTGCCCCGCGGCACTTTCCGCCAACGCCGCCCGCGATGCGCGGAGCTGCGACCCCCGGCGCAGAACCGCCACCCCCAAAGCGAGCCGGGAGGGGATCCCCGAGCTTACGTGTGAGGATCATGGTCTCCGCCGGCCGCGGTGGCTCCGCGGGGCTGCCTGCGGGGCCGGCCGGCTGCGTCCCTGCCCGCCTGCCTGCGCGCCGGCGGCGGCTCGCAAGTGACACCGGCCCGGAGCAGAGAGCGCCAGCCCGGCCCCTGCACCGCCCCCGGCCCGCCCCCAGCCCCAGCCCCAGCCCCGGCCCCGCTCCGCGCCCGCAGAGACCCCCAAGCGCGGGCACGGGGCAGCAGAGCGGATATGCCGCACACGCACCCCGGCACACGCACACGCACATGCACACGCACCCCTGAACACGCTCGCACACATGCACATGCACCCCTGCACACGCTGGCACACATGCACATGCACCCCTGCACACGCTCACGCACACACACATGCACATGCACCCCTGCACACGCTCACGCACACGCACATGCACACGCACACCAACGCGCACACCCACATACGCACCCCTCTCCCCTGTCCCTCCACCGCACGCTTGGGGAGTCCAAGGGAATGACACAAACCAAAGGTAACGCGCTCAAAACCGGCATAAAGGCTCCTGTGCCTTTTGTTCCTTTGGTTTCTAATGGCTGTCAGCTCTTGCGGTGGCCAGGTTTCTAAAAAGCAGTCAGCAAAGCTCTCAATACTTTTCCCAGGAAACACAGAGAGGAGAGTTGACTGAAAAGGCATCATGGCTCATTAGTGTTACAGACTGGAGAGGTTTGGAACGGCCTGAGCAGCCCAAGGCATGGGGGATGCTGAGCCTTGAGCCAGAAGCAAGCCATGCAGGAGGACCAGGGCATGCCAGTCCCTCCTTCTACAGACAGCATGCTGAAGAGTGCTATGAAATTTTAGAATTCTTGAGCACCATCAAAGTCTCAGTCTGAACCTGGTGGATGGAAAACAAATATTTTTCCTATGGGGACCACGGAACAGTGATGGACGAGTCTTGGAGATAGTGAAGTAAGCCTGGCTTCATAGCTCTGTGTCTGAAAGTTGCTGCCTACACTACTTATTCCCCTTTGTATTTTGCAAAGTTTTTTTTAATTCTTGTTGCTTGGTTGACATGTTCAGGACTGTAAAACAGCACAAACCAGGTACTTTTGAGCAGCTGCCAAACTATGAGCATGGAAAAAAGTATTGTGAAAATTTGAAAATATCTGGACCCTGTCAAAGACTATGATTGGTTCATTTTCTTCCAAGCCAACACCATATTTTGTATTCACTGGTGTTATTCTAATGTTCGGTTGTCATTTCTGCACGATGGATACAGATATAAAGTATGCATAGTGAGATGCTTGAACTGGCAATTTCCTGAAGAATAAACATCTCCCCCTTCTAGGAGGAGGAGGCTGCAAACTGTGGCCAGCTGGCCATTATAGTGTTGTTTCTGGAAACCCCTACACAGCTCTAGATCATTAATTTACTTTAATAGCCCAGAAGAGGATGGAAATGCACTATATCTTCAAGCTTAACTTTACATATGTTACCTGCTTAATCAATTACCTCTTCATATCTAACCTGGCTTATGCACATTTTGGCATAGCCACATTTACCTTCATTTTTGAATGTTTCTTGTAAGGTCAGGATATATGTTTATTAGATAGGTCAGGCACGTAAAATGTTAATTCCTAACTCTAGCATGGGGAAAACAGACATATGCTATGCCCCAGCTGTTGAACAGCCAAAGTAATCCCAATCTAATTGGCTTTCTGTATGCATTGTCTTTCATTTTATGCAGTTGGTAGACTAGTAAGTGTCAGAGTAGTCCTGACGAGATGAAATATATTGGTTGCATATTGTGTGTGATTTTCAGTCTGAATTCCAGGGGAAAAAAAAAAAGAAGAAATTTCTCCAATAAATATCCTCAAAAAGAAGGGGGTGGGGGTGGGAAAATGAAAAAAAATTACCAAGAACGTGTAGGTAAACATGCTGGCCCAAAGGCATTTCTGTCACAATAATAATGCTGGAACCAGGAGACCACCAAGTGTCAAGTTAATACCCTCTGTAAAAATCAGGGTTTGTTCCTGTAAACACAGACTGCCTAGGCTGCTTCCTGGACCAAGCCTTCATTTTGTATAGGAAGCTTTTGTATAGGACCCACAGGAAGCTTTTGAAGGAGGAGAGAATGGACTTCACAGAAAAAATGGGAAAGGTTGAGGCAACTCAGCATTGTGAAAGGGAACTAAAAAAATCTAAAAATGAGATGAGAGGTACAATAGTGAAGTAAAATCAAAATTGAGAGGATTGTGTGATAGCAGCAAACCAAGAATTTGAAGTCAGAGATTCGTTTGAGGATTTTGAGAGGGGTGAGTGATAAGATCAGTGAATACTTGACAAATGTGTCCCAGACACAGAAGATGGGAAACTCTCAGTAATTAAATCAAGGGTTATCATTCTCCCCTCTACCACTCTGTTAAATAGCAAATGAATGCTATTTAATGATGATGCTGACAATGAAACACTATGCTTGTGCTTTTGTTCAGCACTCCTGTTCTACTTGCAAATCTAATTAGCTTCCACAGTAAAGGAGGAATCTCCATCCTCATTCAGTCTCTGCAGCCATGTCAGAAACAGTGACTTTTGTGATGGAGCAGTCTGTCTGTTGGGATCATTGCTAAATAGATGCTGGAGGATTATCACTGACCTGGATTAGATTCTTGCTGGTAATCTAAAAGAGAAAGGCTTTGATTGTAGTTTGTTATCAACTGCTGAAGACACACAGTCACTGGGGCTTGCATTTTAACTTGGAATTCTATAGGGCTGCTTAAGCAGGCGTATTTTTGGAGCTGAAGCGAGGCACCAGTCTCATTTGCTGTAAAACGTGCTCAGAGGAACATTCCACCTGAGGCATGGGTGTTTAACAGGCTACAAACACCCTAATCACTCATCCGGCTTTAAAGAGTGTTGTGAAATCAGAAGAGCTTTGGCCTTTAATATTTTTATTTCTTTATCTCTCTGGCTATTCAAAGAGCAGGCAGCTGCCTGACAGAGACACAGGGTTTTGGAAGTAGCCTGCCTAAGAGGATTGTTTCTATGGAGTACTGTTATCCTTAATGCAATCAATGAGTTCTTGCTGGATGGTAAAGTAATTGTAAAGGGTTGCCCGACAGGCACAATTACTCAGTTTAAAAGGTGAATTCTCCTTCTGTTGTAACTGCATAAGGGAGTGATTTGCAGGAAGGCATCTAATAATAAGGACTTGATTGTCCTCTACTTTCCCTCCCAGGCCCAAATGCCTTAATGGTTAACTGTACCCCTGTCATCCTTTTTCTTCTAAATAGTGCAGTACACAGAAAAGTTCCAATTCACAATTAGTCAACTGACCTGCTGGTACAAACACAGGATTGTCAGACACATGACTGCAATTCTAAATGCTAGTATTAATATCGTCTTAGCAACAGCATGATAGATTATGGAGCACTTTCAAACTGACTTTCCAGGCCTCTGGTTCTGGGCTTGGATTCCTTCTCGACTGGGGTATATCTGTATGTAGCATTTCCACAGCCCAAAGCACTTTCATGTTCCAACCATTGTCGGTGAAATAATTATGTCTGAATTTTCTAGCACTTGACTTTGCTGAAAGTAATTACTTTAAGAAGTCTGTAATTGTTCAGGCCTCTTGACAAAGAGTGTTTGCACTATCACTTTGCAGAGATAAGTGACACTAACAGTGCCTTGCTTCCAGAGAAGGAAAGACATGGTTTCACCTCCTTGAGAGTCACAAAATGAAAGAAAGCATCTACCCAAAATGCTTTTTCACAAAATACATAGTGAATTCACCATATTGCACAGAGGTACTGCTCTACAGCTTGTAATTTATGGTTTCTCTGCTCTAGAAATCTTCCTGTAAAAATGAACACTATTAGAAATGTTATCAGCTTGTCATGTATATTAGACTCTTGTTGCTGATACCAGGCAACATTCAGTTGGGTGTTTCCCCCCTTTTTTTAACAACAAAACCCAATAAAGATAATTAACCTTGGCTTATTCTTTATGGTCCATATAAGCAGCTATTTTAAAACAAGAGGTAAGGGCTCTGTGTTTTTGCCTACTTTTGAATGCCATCAAACACTGTGAGTTCAACAGTTCAGGCTGGAAATGAAATAACCAAATTCACACTGTATTGGTTAAACTCTATTTCTAAAGGCAAAAGACAATACGAAACAAAAATATAATCAATTGACGAAGATACAATAGGATAAAATATAAATATGGAAAAATAGGAGAGAAAATTGGTATTTTCATTTCATTTTAAGCAGAAAGGATAAGCTCTTTAGCTTACATGGAATACCACTGGTTTATAGAAATTGACAGAGATGTAGGGTATCTCTCCCATATTGTGGTTAAGATGCTGTCACAGGTGAAGGTTTAGTTTTGAAGACTGCAGAATTTTTTGCAGTTAATGGGTCAGCCTTCCCTTCAATTAAAAGCTATATTTTTACCTTAGAAAGTTGATTCACCTTTGCAAAAATAACGAACTGAATTTAATGTTTAAAAAAACATTAAATCTTATCTAGAAGAAGTGCTTAGAGAAGCATAGTTAGAATTTCCAACCTGTGATGAGAGCACAGAGATGATCCAGAGTAAGTGTATGACTTGTGACACATAGAAGTCCTTCTTCCTTATATTTAGAAAAATTCAGAATAACTGTACTATTACTGATAAAGAGAGCATCCATAATTGATCACTTCTTCACAAAAAGGAATCTTAACCTGAAATTACCAGGATTAAAACCTCTGCATGTATGTGGTAAAAATGGTTGTGTAAGTGAGACCTAAAGGATATGCAAGTTAAGGGTGACTGACTGTTACACTGCATTAGAGAAAGCTGTAATGAAGCTTTTTCTTGGCTAAGGCACCATCCCTAGGTGGTAATTGCCTTGGTGGCTGTGTGGCAGCAGAGTGGCACCAGGAGTCATCTCCAAACCCTCTCCTTTCTTTGTGGGTCATTTAAAAGGAGACATCAGTGCCCAAGTCTCACCCCAATTCTCTTCCACTGTGTTTACAAATCACAGTGTGCAATCAAGTGTTAGAGGACGATGGCACAAAGGATTCTTTTACTCTAAATATATACTACAAAAAGATGAGCAACTTGATGATGGTGTAAAATGGTGGCAGGAAATAAAGCTCAACTTTGTGTTGCCTGGAAAATTACTATTTTTTTTCAGAACAATGCTCTTGTTTTCACTTTGTGTTCTTGTGACAACAGCTATGGCATTATTGAACCAACCTGCACTTCACTCTTCATTTTTAAAGCAAGTAGTTTTTACCTTCCACCTTTAAAACCACCAGTTTCCAAGGCATTTCAATGTTAAGATGCATTTCTGTAAACCTCATTCTCTGTTCACACATGACCTCCAGTCTGATGAAGAAAAAAGGTCAGCTTTTACAGAGAGACAATAGTAACCTTTCATTAAACAAGATGTAAGATATAAGTTGCCCATTAAAGTAGATGAAAACTGGAAGACTGATGCCTTGAACATGTCAAAACAGTGATCAAAAATTGGTTTATGAAGCAGCTGTGTTGTTATGTTACACATATGATGCTAGACTTTTCAGCATAAGACCTGGGACTGTGTCAGCCATGCAGCACCCAGCTGGAGTTAAAAGGAGTAAAGGGAAAGGAAATAAATGTTTTGGGGTGGTTTTTTTTTTTTTTTTTGGCTAATTGGGGGTATTTTTAATTATGTTGAATAAAAAATTATGAACAATGAAAATTTTCTTTTCAAAAGCAAATTTTTTCTTACTTCCATCTTCCATCTTGTGAGATCCAAGGCTTTTTACCTAAATGAGCTCTATATTCATTAAACTTATTTCCTCTGGAGGAAATAAGCACATGCACTCACCTGGACCAGTTGACCCATTATGTGAGAGACTGTTGCTGTTTTAGCCTTGGGGAAATCTCCAGGACTCAGGAAATAATTTTAAACCCATGACTTTGTAAAGCATGATAACTATGGCAACTGGAACACATACATTGTGATGGGTAATTTTGCATCAGCATTCATCAGGGGAGGTACTAGCTTGGTACTACAGCATGGAGAGTAGCTATTGTTAACATCATGTGAAGCTACAGAGACAGGGAAGAAGGAAAACACATTTGTAAGCCCAGTGGTCAAAGTGAGGTCCGGTGTAAGTCGTAATAGATTCATAATCCTTGGTCCTGTTCTTGACAGCACAGTAGACTGAGACTCAAAATACCTATCTGGAGTCTTGTTTTAAATTATCAGACAGCCTTGGTCTATCTACTCCCCTTCCCATATTTCATTTTTCCTTAGATAAATTAGAAAAAATAGTACATGCCTTTTTTGCAAAGTGTTTGAGAAATACTGTGAAAAGTACTGTGTGAATTTATTTTATTTATGTCTAATAAAAGTCCTCTTGCAGATTGCTAATTTGGCTGCTTCTTTTGTTGTTCATGTCCATGCTCTTGCTTATTGTAACTGAAACCTGGCTTATAGCAGCAATTACCTTGCCTTTTACTGGGAAATGTGTACATGCAGACAGTTATTTAAGAGCACCTTAAGTAACTTGCTAGAGTGTCAACACCCATAATGATGTCTGTGGAAAGACAAGAGAAGTGGAGGGGGGAAGCTAGCTGTCGTGCCAGCAAGAACAAACTGAGTTGGAGAAGATTTATTAGGTGCATATTGCTCAGATAAATGTGATCCTGACTTGAATGAGAGCCAGCAATAGCAAGGGGAGGGATCAGGCAGAAAGAAGTGGCTGTTTAGACTTCGTCAACAGATTCAAGACCTGACGAGGATTAGGAGGAGTAACAGAATTGTTGGGGGTGCTCATTCATCACCTTAACATTTAGGTTATGAATTCTAAATGGATGGTCAGTTTAGCTGAAAAATGCTTCCTCCTCCTCCTTGCTACATTTCTCTTTAGGCCAGTAGGTTTGAGAGTGAAAGTATTGCATGATGTTATTTGTGAACATGATACAATGCATAGAAGTGACTGACACGTTAATAGGAGCTTTCGTGTTTTAAAAACAGTCTCATATTCTGTTACATGACCACAAGAAAAAGAAACATGGAAAGTGGTTAGTATGCTTTCATATTTCAACACTGTCACATTATGAAGAGCTACCTTTTTTACTCTCCTTTTTTTGAGGATTTACTTTTGTCTTCATATCAATTTACAAAGACATACGGTAAATTAGTTAATTCTTGAGAGAGGTAAATCTCTTATATCTAATCTTAGCCCAGAGCAGTTTTTGAATACCTACTTTCTGAATTAAACAAACCCAAACTCCTATTTCTTATGACTGGGAATATATGAAAAAGCATTATTTTTGTTAAAGTAAAAAAAAAAAATCAGGATCCTGTCATATTCTGAAATGTCCTTTTTATTTTTTTGCATTCAACTTCAAAATGTAAATACAGATAGCAGTGATTGGAGAATGCTTTAACCTATATCTCTTTGCCCAGTACACCTGATAAACTGAGATTACCATACTGTTATATTAAATTTTACAACAGTTCTGTCACTAGATCAACAAAGTAATCCCTATACTTGTTTTCTATAATTTTAAAGCAAACATGCTATGAAAAAGATTCTTTCCTGTGGTTGCTGGTCTTTTTTAAAGCCTGTGGTTGCTCAGTAATTTGCAAGAACTATGCATTTACTGGAATTACTGTTAGACATGAGAAATTGATAACAGGCAAAGTTTCTCTTATTCCTTTCTATATCAAATGTTTCACATTTCTGTATGACACCTTTAGTATAGCAAATGCGTTCTGAAGTGCCCCTTTCATTTTCCATGACCACCAAGTGGCCAGCTGCACCAGTGATATGATTGCCTCTGTGGGCATCTGAAAAATTACATATGGGGAGCAAATATGTGATGTTTTAAAAATGTTTTTGCCATTGGATTTTCTGGGTCTTTAGTTTCCATTGATTTTACTGAAGATTCATTAATGCACATGATGGGTGGTAGAAAACAATAAGCCTGAAGTAGATATAGAACCTGATTATTTCTTCATGGAAAATTATGTTAAAATTGTGAACAGCGTTATTTAAAGGATGTGGTAACAATAGTTTGGATCATTTCTGGTCTAGTACTTGAAAATGATAAGGATCCATTTTGAGAAAAGTAATACGGGGGAAAAAATTCATTGAGCTAATCTGCTTTTTGTTTGATCACAGCTTCAGAGAGTTCAAGGCAGCCAGGGACATACCTGTGCTAGGATCAATGCTGCAAGTGATTAACAGTGATAGGACAGCCTGAACCTTTCATGCTCAAACCAGAACTTTCCCTCCTTTGAAACAAGAGCCTTTACATCACTCAGTAGAATTGTATTTCTCATGAGCAGCACAGAAATATTCTCAATTTTCTTTGCTGAGGAATCTTTATTTTTCCAACCACAGATCTCAAGATTAACCCTGCTCCTGGCCTTTGGTTTTTAGTCAGGAAGTATAAACAATGACTCAAAAGGTGTATAGGCAGAACTTTCCATCTGATTTACCCAGTATATTTTTATAATCTGTCGTGCATGTCATGTTGACCTTAATAACTTAAGATCTAAGAAACTAAGATTGCCTCTTTGCTCCTTAATGTAAACCAGTGTTACCACTAAGAAAAACCATTTTAAAAAATCCTGAAAATTTAGTTGCTAAGAGGTTAGAATGTGAAATTTCTGAGCTGATCAAGTGAACTGAAGTATTTGGGAAATGTTTGGAAATAAAAGCCACATGTGACCTGGCCTAGGGTGCAAGAATCCCACTTGACAAAAAATGATGAGCCTAATATTAGCCTGATATCCCAAAATCATATACAGTTTTGCATGTGGTTTTATATCAAAAATGAGGAGATTATATGATTGCAAATATGTGAGAAATGAGCCAAATCCCCAAACTGGTGTTCACCTTTATGTTAGACAGGTATCTGAAAGGCTCAGTAGCTTATCTCCTTTGCTATTTCTGTTGCACTTCACAAAGTTAGCTGACTTCATGATGAGATTTGAGCCATGAAGGAAACTTCCTGGCTAGCATACAGAATGAGAACAGGGGCAGTTCATCCTTAGATTTGCTTCTGAGGTGGTGAGTTACTGCCCACCAAGGTAACCTTTTAGCTAACCTGGGATTCTTGGGTGCTCCATCTGTTTAGAAAGGGCAAAGTAACTTCCTGCATTGCCTTATGATAGCACCCTTTCCCCCACTAAGCTATATAAAAAACTTTGTACCTTGAACACAAATTTCTCATCTTCATGTCTATAGCACCTATGCTGGATATTTAGCATACTGCCAGCTTCTCCACCTCTTTTTTTCCATTTCCTTTTGGAAATTCCTATCCATTTCCTTTTTTCCATTTCCTTTACATTTCTGTCTTTGTCTTCTTTTCCCTTTTATAGATAGCTTCTACTAACAGCAGTTGCAAGGGGCAGAAGTGCCTCCCTTAGATCTTTTCCTTATCTTCTATTCTTTTGGCCAACCCAGATAATGAGCGGGCAGAACATTAGGTCCAGAGCTGTTGGATAGTTATCCCCAATGAGGGAAAAGCATACAAACCAAAAGGAGGAATTGACAAATGAGTTTCTAGATTCCCTAGGAGGAAGTGAGAATCTTGGTTTCAAAATGTAAATATTGGAAGACTGAGAGACAAGATCACTGCCACACAGAGTGAATTGTGACCAAGTAAAGTGTATCTGCAATTGTAGTAACACAAATCTAGCAATTAATTTAATGCTTCCATGGAGCCAGTTAATGTCCAGTGCTCAGAACCCTTGGATATGAACAAATGTACTAAATGAAGGAGGAAGGAGAATTGCCTTCAAGTATCCTGATGAATTTCTGCTAGAATTGCTTTATATAGCAATTAGTTATGTTAGGACAAACATTATCAGAGTACACTGAGTATAACCTAAACCAATATGAGAGCTACCTAACATCTTATAGCTACTCTAGAATGTATTGCAGAGCATTACTGAAAGCCCAGACAATTGTGATGGGTTGCTCTGTTTGACATATAATAGTATTTGTCTGCTTACAAGATCTCCTTCCTTGGTTAGAAAGGACTTTGTTTATTTCAGTATGGAAAGGAATTTAAATGTCATTTTTACAAATCCATGCATGCAATTTGATTTGGTTTGAAGGGTATATAGAAATTGAAGTGCATAAATGCTTGCATGATCATGTGCTTAGTTTTTTGGTGATGGATTTCCAGGATCTTTAACACTCTATGTTCTCAGCCACACTTCACCTGAAACTCTTAAACTCATTCCATTAAGCATATCTCCTCAAGAATGAAAAGCTGATGCTTTATCCTCTGGCCACTTGTACCCACTATTTCTGATCTGACTGATAATGCCAGAAATCGAAGTACAGATTATCAGAACAGCAAGGCTTTTCATAATGGTCTCTCTGCATGAAAAGTCCATGTGTCAGCTAAGAAAATGAATTTTTAATAATACTTGGCACTGGATGAGTGGTTTGTCTCAACGGAGTGCATCAAGCACTGCTTATCTGATCTTTGTAACTCTGAAATAGAGTTCACCTATTTGAATGATCTTTTTCTTAGCCATCTTTATATCAAGAAGCTTATTCAGGATATGATATCCTCAATTTCAACACATGGATTTATTTTTTTAATAAGGAAATAAAAACACAGTAGGGATATTTACATCGGTGTGCTCAATAACATTTCTCTGCTGCACAGGGAACAAAATTTTCTGTGCCTGTTTAAAATTTTGGATAAATTTATGCTAACTTTTTAAGCCAGGCAAATATTATGAAGTTTATGCATGAGTTTAATATATCTTTTGAAGATACTATTGATGACGATGATGTCCTTTTCATTCTGTACTTAATTACTAAGTATCATTTTGAGTACATGGTACTGTGCAAACTTCATGTGATGCCACAGAATGCAGCTCTGCAATTTGCAGTGTTGGCAAATAAAGGCTCTTAGTTTTCTTTGTAGCAGTTTACCATAGACTGTTGTCCTGGGTTTGCTTTAATTGAATTTTTGGTGAGGAGGAAAAAGGGCCAGTGGTCAACCTGCTACAACTGTGTATGCATATACTGTAAAGAAATAAATATGCTCTTTAAGACTAATTTAGAGACAAATGCCTCTTCTTTGCTATAGATTCGAAATAATAATCTGAAAAAATAAATATATACATTAAAAAAGCAAAGTAGTTATTCTTGGTTCATACAGCAGCAGCTTTAAAAAACAAGCATTCCTTCATAGACTAAAGATGAATCAAAGTTCTCTGATTCCTGTAAAAAAGTATGTATCTACAGTCAGAGTTTGTTCTGGATCAATTCCAGTGCATTGTGACAATGGGAACTAGAAAGGAAAACTCAAAAGGGTATTTTTAATCACTTTTACCTCTATTAACAATGTGATGCTATTTCCATTGTTCCTGTTATAAAAATAAGTAGCTGACATGTTCCCCAGAATTGATTATTGTGTTTTAATCAACAGAACAGCCATCAAGATATTTCAACCTATCAGGAAAGGGAGTGGAAAGGAGCTGACGGAGAAACCTCAAAGGAAGGACAAGACACTGTGTCTTTTGTCCTTTGTTCCAAGATAGAAATAAACTGTCTCCACTTCTGATAAGCTTTTCTTTTGATCTTTGTTTGCAATAATTAGGGTTAGACACTAAGTTATTTTATGAACCATTTCAGGTTTAGCCCCCTCTTCGTTAATATGAATATGAGCTATTTGACCTAAGCAAACAACCCCATTTAATAAGTTTTTATTATTTGCTTTAATTTATGGAGATTTTGCCTAATATGCAAGGGAACTAGATAGTGATAGATTTGGGGAAGATGAAAAGTATTTTTTTCTTCAGATTTAATTTTATGTCATATTTTATAAATGTGAGAACATAAAATACATAAAAAGACATAAAGATCTGTTTTCTGTCTGTCTCTATTGTATAAATACATATATAGTTATATACATATATAATTTCTAAAAATTTAGGAATGTTCATCACACTGTGTTTCCCTCTAGTTTAGATGTTTTGGAAAATCTGCAATTTGCATTAAGGGTATAGATTAGTGCTCTCATTTATAGATATCAGTAAATATGTCAGGCTGTGGAGAGATGCAGCCTTTTACTCTAATTCACGCTGAAAGGCAAATTGGATCCAGGCACCAAAGGAAATACTGGGAAATAAGAATTTAGGATTCAGCTAGACTAAGTTAGAAGCATAATTGAATTGTTATCTGCTTGTGGTGCAAACATAACATGAAATTCAGGAGTTAGTTTAAGAAAAAAATGTGGTTTTCTTTGTTGCAAAGCTAGACTTTGTTCTAGGCAAAAAAACCCCCCAACAATCCAAAACCAAAGCAACACAAACTAACAAACAAAACCAATGTACTCCAAACCCATCAAACCAAAAACCATCTCCATAGAAAACTAAAACAAATTAATAAGAATGCTTAAATACTTTGTAAATCTAGGCAGTTTTCACATAAATACCAGAATTCAGGATACTACAGAGTAAAACAAACATAATAGTCAAAGAATGTAGGCATCATAATTTCAGAAAACAGTCCAGAATTAAAGTGTGTATATATTTTTACGTCACTGATCATAGATTTAAAGATCATTGTAACAACCTGAACCACAGGTCTTGCTTAGGTTTCCTGCTTCAAGTTTAATCTCCGGCATTTTAAACTGTCTCCCTTAGGAGTGCCCCTTGATTTTAAATGACAACTTCAAGGTTTAAAACATGACAAATTCACTCAGAATTTATAATGTGTGTCTTAATACAAATTTTTATCCCCTTAGAATCTAGTTTTTCACCAGTGTTCTTTTGTATTGTCCTTGAGATCATAATCAAGCTGTGGGATTGCAATGAGAACTAAATGATGCAAAGCTGTAACATCCCTCCTAATGTCAAGGGCAAAAAATATTATGTGTGCTTTGCTGAGACACATCATTGCATTAGCATACAGTTTCATGTCTGCAGATGTAAAAAATGCTATAATTTTCATTAGCTTCCTGAAACATGTAATATAGTCATTTACTGTAAAATACAGAATGCTCTTTAAGGGATATAAATTGCTGAATCTCTGTCTCTCCAGTGGAATAGTCTACTCTTATCAGCTGAGTAAGTGATACAGTCTAAACAAAGGGTAATAATGTTCAACTGGAATTCCAGGAAAGGAAGCTTAATGCGAACTTCCTGATTTAATCTTACAAAAATAGAAAGGTTGATAGGATAAATGAATCACTCAGAGGAGCAGATTTTGCTTCATTTAATTAAAACAGACCATAAAAATGTCAAAGTACTCCTTTGCAACATTAACTGCAAAACTCATATACAAAGCTATTTAGAGTATCATTTTCATGCATGAGACTGAGAAAAAACTCTTCAGAGAAACCACTCAATTTTCTCAAAATTTCTTCTCATTTCCCAGCCTGGAAAACATGGTGACAGATACATGGACATTTCTCATACAATTTCCTGTATCTTCTGCTTTTGGTGGGTCAGGAAAAGTCCTAGAAATAAATTTGGAACTTCTGCTTTTGGGAGATAATCAGCAAGTCAGAGATGCATGAATATTGAAGAAAAACAAAACAACTATTTTAAGCCTCAAGAAGAGGTTTTGTTAGGTCCAGTTTGTGTTCACTTTAACTTCCTGACAATGTTAGCCACTCATCCATGGATTGAACTCACAAAGAAAGGGGAATGAACAGTTTTTTGAACAAGATACCAGGTAAGTTGCTGGGAAACGAGCAAGAGAGATGGTCCTGTATTTCAGGTGGAATAGAAATGACAATGTACTAGGCCCTCTCAATCTTTAAATTGTGCAAATTTGTAACCTGTCAACACCTTTATATACAGCCAATATGAAAAATCTAAAATGTAAGTCAGCCAAATGACAAACTGTGATTAAAACTGTCTTCTTGCCCTCTACAAAAACAGCAGGAAAATGTGTAAAAAATATGTGTGTACTGCTATAACCCCCTCAACAAAAACAAGCAGGATATCCACAATACTGCCAGAGACCATCCATATCAGAGGAACGTGCATCCCATTTCCTGAGTCTTGCATGTGTTCAACACACCATCAATCCTTGCCTTAGGTGGAAAGTTTTTTCTTAACATTTGGGCATGAAAATCTCATCTTCTTAGAAATAGCTTTTTTTTGCCCAATAATTTTCCATTTCTAAACTCTTCCAGGATTGATTTCTGCTTAATGGCAAGCTGGTGGATGGGAATCTTTTTGTGCTCTTAGAGAGAACCTTGCCAGAGCTGGCTTTTTTTTTCCTGATTAAGGTTTGATCCCATATTGGTTTCTTTTTTGTTTATTTGATGTTACCAGTTTTTATTGCCTCCCACTTTGTTACTGGCTTCTATTTGGTTTTTGTGGCTGTGTTTTTTCCTTACAAGTATTTAAAGATGCCCAGAATGGGATATCAGAGAGACTCTTCACCTGAGAGGGCTGCTGTGTGCATTTAGGGCTGAGTGCTGCCGGGAGGAAACAAGAAGAGCCAGACCTGGTGAAGCATCACATCTGTGCGTGTGAAAGATCTTCAGAAACATGCTAAGGGTAGATATGGATGACTGATAGCATCTACAGCTGGAAGGGGTACAGCTCCAAGTTAATTCTATTTTGTTAGATGACACTGATGTCTATTTTACTCATTCCTGAGCCCTCAGAAAATCCAAGGACAGGATTAACCAAGTCGGATACAACTTCGATTTTTGTTTTCTGTGCCAAGATGTGAAGAATGTGAGGAATGACTTCTACATATGTAGAAAATCACATGGGAAGAGGAAGTAGGAAGAGGTAAAAGAGTAACACAAAAATCCTAAACTACGTGGACTCCCTTGCCTAGTGATTGACTCCACAGTGAAAATTAGGGATTATCTCCCACTGGAGATTTAAAATGGGAAAATCCCGAACAATGCTAGAAATCAGGTTAGTGTTATATGAAGGTAGAAAAGAGATATCAAGAAAAAGCAAGCTCATGCTGACCAAAAAACAATGCAATCTCCTCACTCCCATTGGGCTTGAGGTATCTGGGTGTTTCAGCCAGCTGTGACTGATGAGGCGCCCATCTGTGATGAGCTAAGGATGGGATGAGAGCCTTGGAGTCAAAATGGAATTGCCTACTTTTGACCAAAATGTACTTTATGGGCGGGTGTGCTTTGACTGCCAACTATCTGTTTTCTTTTGGCACTAGAAATAACAATCTTGGATAACCTCCCTTTGGAGGTTTAGTTCCAGTTACAGATATTGCAGAAGATTCTGCCATTTCATAGAAAAAAAATATGAAAATTAGAAGGAACATGCTCATCTTTTGCCAGACTTGCAAGATATATTTTCCCCTACATATTTAGTGGTTTGGGTAATTATTTTCTTAATTAGGAGACTTGTCAAAACACATTATGGTGACTGATTTCACGTCACCACTGTTTTTCCTAGCAGTTCCAGAAAAACATTAATTTATAATTACTGACAGTAATTTCTTAGAGATCATTAGCAGCCTAAATGCTATTGCCTCCCTAAGTATTTTACAGCTTCCCTGGGGAAAAGAAAATAAAAAAAAAAATTTTTTTTTTGTTTACAGTTAAAATTTTACTTCAGGAAAGGGAGTTGTTCTGTGTTTGATTGTATATTAGGAACTTAAAGGCGCAAGATGATGAAAACATGCTTCTCTGTCTGTGCTATTCCTGCATGATGGTACCTACAGAACTAAATGAAAAAAGCACACATTTGCACTACTGTGCAACTTTCAACAGAGGTTTGCAAAGCATGCTGCAGACAATGTTTTAATGTCATAGTAATTTTAATGCAGGAGTTCTCACTCTACAGTTAGAGAGACTGAAGCACACAAGAAGATATGGGCATTTTCCACAGCTACATTGTGAACTGGCTGAGAAAATTGTGAACAAAGCCTTTCCTTTTGCCCTTTTCTGCAGTCTATCCTCAGGTACCACTCACAGCATCCCCCACACTCCAGGACTGGCTTGTGCCTCACTTTTGCAGCTTTGTAGCAAGAAAGGAAGTGCTGCTTGTTCCAGTACTAGACTCAAAATTGCTTGAAGTTTTTGTGCTCAGTCTGCTTCTGACACTTCCACTGCACATTGTTTCTAATGCAAGACAGTGTCATGAGGGTACCATTAAATATAATGGTTTTATACATTATGCCATGAAAAATTCAAGTTCTGTGTTGTTTTATAGAAGGAGAAAATACAGAATGATTTTGATGTATGGACTAGTATTTGGTGCAAGGTATGTATTCAAGTATGCATCTCACCTGGTTTTATCTTACCTTATAAATAACATTTATAGTTTCTTATCTAGGGATAACCTTAATGTTTATGCTGTGATATTTGCAATTCTTGATGCAAAGCAGAATCTTGCCAGTGTAGCTATTCTGTACCAGTTTACCAAAGTAATTTTAAGTATCCAGGGATATCTATTTCTTGGTCATTTTAAAACCACAGTTATCTGCAGCTTCCATTCTCTGCTAACAGATGTTTGGTCACTAGTGTTCAATATTATGCAATAAGACAGTGAGTCCCCAGAACTCCCTGTTAGGAACACAAAGTACTCTAAGATAGATCACTTTCATATTTTCTGGCATTCAGCAATGGCTAAATCTCCAAAAGGTTTGTACGTCCATTTAGCTTAAACTTAATATCCATAACTCAGATTCCTAGAGCTAAGTTTTCTCAAACTCAAAACCAGACTGCTTATATATTGAGCTGCATCTCTTTTAAAGAGCTATATGCAGACTCTGGTGCCAAGGACTGGTTCTGAAATAAAATAAGGATTGTCTGAGGTGTTCCAATTTGCCTTGATTATAATATTTCTCAGGAAGACAACTGAACAGAAAGAACTTCATTTGAGGCAAGGCTGAAGAAGACTTTAAAGTGTTGGAAATCTTCCTGTTATACACTACTCTCCCATGTCAACTGGGAAGAGCACAGGCTGCAGAAGTAGATTTTTTAGTAACAACTTCAGTGATATCAATTATTTGGAAAACATGGATTGCTCCATTTTGCAAGAGTAGGACAGCAAAATATTTTTGTACATTTTCACTGATTTTATCCCTTTTGCACACACAGTATATTATATTATCTTGAATGATTAAGCATAGATAAATCAGTTCTTCATTATAGACCTTTGAATGTGTAATTGACATCTTGACACTTCCACAAAAAAATAAAAGCCTTGCTGAGGCAGTTACATTTGAAATGCTGTGCAGCACATATTTTTTTTCTTCTAATGAAAGATAATTGAACATAATTAAATTACAATTTCTTCATGGTTTTGCAATGATAATATTTAAAGTCTGTGTCATTCCCTTTTTGCAGCTGTTATTTTGTTCAAGGAGTCAGTGTATTACTTGATTTTTCTGTAAGATTTCCAAGATTTCCACTTTTACTTCGTTTAATGTTACAGTATTTGGTTGGGCTGTTCTTATGTGAATAAGTGAGTGAAGACTTGCAAAAGGCATTGCAAAAATTTTTTTGAAAGTGCAAAATAATTGGTTTTTCTCAGGGCTGAGCTTGTACAAAAAACCATCAAGCACCCTGTGGTAACAGATGAAATTAGCTGTTTGATGCAGTACCAAAACAGAATAAAAATAATACTGCAGAAACTCTGTGGGGTGCAAGAAGGGGTAACAAAATAATGGAAACAGCAGAAAAAATTTTAGATGACAGCTTAAAGGACATGAGGAAGCACACTGAAAGCATTTCCTGTAGGACAAACAGAGGAAAAGGCTTTCACAATTCATTTCACAATTCACAGCCTGTGGAGACTCTGTGTGAGGGTCATCCATGGCAGCAGGCGCACGCATGGCATGCGCAACATCTTCTGGGGATGGACACATGCACTGAGTAGACATAGGAATGAATAATTACTTTGAATTGTGCAGGGAAACACAGGTTCTGCATCTTTTGCTCTCATGATCTACCATGGACTTAAGAATCTGGCTTTTGATTTGCTCCAGACTCAAGCAGCCCCCTCCAGGCACTGCTTCCCAGCCATGTTTGCTGTCATGCTTGTATAGAGTCTTCTCACAGCCTAATTGCTAGAAAAATCTTCTCTGTTTCTGGAGCTCTCTGCTGTCAGAAGGGAAGTGGCTTATTCATACTCTGCTCTGTTTTCCAAGGAAACTTTGTTGACAGCCTGCAATTCCCCCAGAGCCCTTGCGGGAGCCTGAAATTTTGCCCAGGGTCCTCTCACCACAGAACTGGCCGAGAGCTCTGGGCGCCACTTCAGCCGAAGGCTTGTGTAGAAAGGAGGGAGGGATATTGCACAGCAGACTGATTTACTGATCCTGGACCTTGGATTTGTACCTCCAGCCTTCACTGTCTACCCTCCCAAGACTTGGATAGCAAGAGGAATGCCTTTCTCCCTTGCTGTGTATGTGCTCAGGGTTACAGCAAAGCCACGCGATTTCCATGAAGTCATCTCATGGCACCTAGCTAAATGTTTTTTAAAATACTGCCTGCTGCATGGGGAGAGAAGAAAATGAAGAGTCTCTGTTAGGGCTGGGATGCATGAAAATTGATGCAAATATGTCTGTTCTCCAACTGGATGTAACAGGATAGGACACATGCATAAAAGAGTAGGAAAAAGCAGAGTAAATAAAATACATGCAGGTATTATTCTGCTATTCAGAGCAACATGCTGGGTTCAACCTCTGAATTGTCTATTGCATATCCAAAACAATTTAGATTAAAAGTGAGATTTTTAGGTAAAGGACACTTTATTAAAGCCTTGCCAACAGATGTAAAAGATTAAACAGGCCAAGAGATGGCCACAGGTTAGAAACTGAATGGTAATAGGTTAGGGAAAGAGAAGAGATCTCTTTTTTTGTTCCTGACATCACAGGGATGTGAGCTTCTGAGGGCTACAGTAAAGTGCACATGGGCTTACTAATAACTGTAATAATCCTAAAAAGGTCCAGAAGTACGGAACAATTCAAACTCCTTATTATGTCCCACTGGCTTGGGAGAGGATCTAACTTACGTTGTTTGTCACATCTCATAAACAGTGAACTCAATACACTTGCTAATATGAAAGCTTGGTCTTAACATTACTCTGTGGCTTGTGCTCAGTTTTGGTGTTTTTGTTAAACAGAAATGTTTAACAAGAACAGATGAAATAACAAAAAAATTATTTCTCTGGAATAATGATCCTGGAAAAGCAACAAGGAGACTGTTTAAATATAAATGTCAGATGAGAATGGCTTCAGCATGTATCCTTTTTCCTTTGCTCTCTTCTCTTATCTTATGAAAGAGACAGCTGGAAAAAGTGAACAGAAAATGACCTATTGAAGAGTTGTGCCAGTCCATTCCTTGCTGATATATCAGTTAAGTGCTTTAGAGGAAGCAGAATCTGATTCTCCCACATTTCCAGAAAACCCGGGAACTCACTCCTTTTAAACACTGGCAAAAATAAGTAGGCTATGAGTATATTCTCTAACAAGCTTTAGTCATGAATGCATATAATTTAGAGAAGCTGAAAATGTTGTATTTGCAACCACATATGCAAGATGTCAATATACCCTCTGGAAAATCTGCTGCAGCTGGCTGATAGCCTTACAATATTATTAAATGTGGGGTTATTATTTCACCATGTTTAGATCACTTTTGGAAACAACATAAGGAGGGAGAAGTATTGGCCCTGCTGTACTAGACAATGAGTTTTCCATATGTTGGAAATAGCATCAAGAAAATAAACTGCCCAGCAAAAAAAAACAACTTGGTATCAATGAGAAGGAGTACTCAATACATCAGCAATGATCCCATTCACCAGATATTCTCAGGCTCTGCCTGTAACCATGCTGTCTGATCTCAAAAAAGGAGAGGGATGTTGTTTGTCTTTAAAAAAAAAAAAAGTAAAAATAGTTAAGCCATCCGTCAACTAAAACCAAGACAAGTGTTCTGTTCTCACTGTTGAAATGGGATATTATTATTCTCATGGGGATTAATAAGCCCAGCTAGAGGAGTCTGGCCCTTCAGGAGGTCAATAGAGGAATGTTTATGATTAATGTTTTGGTCCATGGTCTATCTCTATGCTAAGTTATTAAAGCTACGTTGTCTTTTACCATCCCCTTTTAACACAACGTTAACTTTCTGCTAGCATTGATGTTGCAGACTGCCCTTGGCTCCATGGAGTAAAATAGTACTTTGTGGAAAAGATTTTGCTGTACAAATAAGCAGATTTAACATCCCAGTTTTCCCCAGCTCTCAGATGTCAGCATTGCCTGTAATTAGCTGTGAGCTGGAATGTAGGTTGCCATGCAGTGACCACACCAGGCATCTTCTCTCATGTCTTGATTTCCCATTTCAAATATCCCTGTTGAGTTTGGAAAATGAATTGTGTAAGCAAAAGAAAGCAAAGGAGAGGAGACTCAGAGCAAGCATAGAAGGTGGGCCTAATGTAGAATCAGCCTACTAAACATTTTTTGTTTGTTGTTTTAATTTACTAGTCTTCACAAAAAATATAAAACATTGTTGGAAAGCACTGCTTGAGCAAGTAGATACCTTGAATAAAATAATAATGTATATTCAGCAGTTAAAAATATATTTCAAAGGGCAGTTTCCACTATGCAATTCAAAACTCTCAAAATTAATAGCTGGGGACAAAAGTGATGTATTTCCAGGTGCTTTTATTTTTTATAATCAGATTAAGGGTGAAAGGTGAATGCTTGCAAATTCTGCACAAGGTCTTGTTTCTTCACCTGAAGATCTGTGAAGGCTGTGTAAATCTGCCCAGAAAACCTAGTCCTAATCTGTTGCTATCGTGAGGCTGCTAGAACAAATTCTCCTGTTTGAAGTAAATTTAGTTTTCTGACTGCCATCATTCTCCTGACTTTCATTGAAGTGCTCCATATTTTTAATGAAACTAGAGAGCAGACCCAGGATGTGGTCAGCTGTGATTGTCAGTGAAGGTGAGAGAGCTGTTGATTATTTGCCCAATTTTATTCTGCCACGTACTAACAGACTCTGCAAGTGCATGCTTTTGTTGCCTACGCACAAATGTGAACAACATTGTAATATAGGGTTTTGTTACTTCATTACCTGGTTTTTTTTCCAAATATGTAGAAAGAAACACCATGAACTTGAGCTAGTCCAGAGAATGGCTCTCTGGTTTCCACCATACTTCTCTGTGCAACTGGATGTTTTGTTGAACTCTTGAGGCTTTAATTGTGATGATGCTGGATATCCCAAACATTAGCACCTTGAGTAGGTACAACTGCTGCTTTTAGAAATTATTAAGGCAGTGACAGTAATAGCAGTTGTATTTAATCACGTGGGAGCTAGCTGTAGGGAAAGCTTTCTGTAAAGACATTTTTTTCTTGATTCCTGTTTGCTTTGAGGTACTTCTATAAGGCCTATGGGTTCTTCCAAACATTGCAAGGAAGGAGGGAAGGGGACAAGAGGCAGATATTATCTCTGAACTCTTTTTTTCAGCATACAAATATGCTCCTCAGATTGTTAAAAAGGCATGTTTTTATTAAACAAAAATAACTTGTAAAATAAAATCCTTACTATCTCTGTGTCCTGTATCACACATTATTTGGGCAAGAAAAGGTAAGCAGGGAACTGCCAGCAAGGTGAGAAATGTGGTGATGTTGACAATTCACCAGGTAAGAGAGGCCATGTTAAATACCAAAGTGAGCATGGACAGCCTCCAATAGAAATGGCAACAATGTTCAAAATGTGTTGGAAAAGACATGTGTTTTTCAAAACTAGCTAAGAGTCACAGGCCAAGCATTCAGCAGCTTTCTCAGGAAGAATGGCCATCTGAGGGGCTTCTGCTTTTGCAATAAACCTCCCAATACACAAGAGCTGTTAGCAGTGGAGTGACTAAACTTGGGATGTAAATCATTCTCCAGCTTTCATACAGAGAATTGCTAATCTCTCTGGAATATCATGTTAAAGCCATATTTTGCATTTCCATGAAGATTGCGCTGTCTGACAGCACATGGTTTGTCCCAAAGCAGAGATGGAGCTGGGTTAGCCCTGTTTTAAGGGGCTGGAATGAAGCCAGCATTTCTTCTCAGCTTCTCAGAGAATGAGTCAACACACCTGCTCTAAAAATCTGGATGCAGTCAGCAGCCAACGATGTAATCTTTGGCACAGTCACCAGAACTCCATCTGAATTATGTTCTTTAATTCAGGTTTTAACGCTTTTAATACAAGATACTATTGGAATTTTTCAGGACCTCAAGATTTTTTTCCCCAAAATATATTAAATAAGAAAGTAAAACCGCTGCTTTCTTTAGCTAAAATTTTAATGTTTCTTGTGAAAACTATAATAAATGTTACTTTTACAAATACAAATAAACTCTGCGTTTTTGGCAAAAACCAGTCTTTTAATCTTTTTTTAATTGGCTGTGTTTTTTCAGTGATAGTAGGACTACGTTCTGCAAAAGAAGCATTTCTATGAGTAATTCCATAAAGCTAGGGAATTAACTCATGTGAATAATGGCTTGCAGAGCTCGACCCATGGTTTTGGATATTTCTTGAATATACATATAGCAGAAAGAGAATTTTAATTGAGGAGTATATTTTAACTCCACAACAAAAAAGAATCAAATAACTTTGATTATCTGACCTTAAAGTATTATCTGCCAGTTTCTACAGAATGGAAATGGTGCAAATTGTGGTACAATAACACAAGTTAGCATACAGGTAACATAAATCCCACTGAAAACCCTGTTGTGAGGCTGTGAAGCATGGGTAGCATTATGTGTGTGGTGCAAATAAGCATAGCCCATTCCACAGCTCAGATCTAGCTATAACCAGCAGATAGCTTCATTTTCAGGGTGGTTTGAAAATGCTGAGCTACCTGTTGCTCCACAGCCAGCCATGAATAGAAGCAGCAACTAAAATTTTGTTTACTGGCATGTGGTTGACAATAAAGTTTTGCACTTTGTCCTGGTTCAGGAGGGGGTACTGCCAAATGAGCTCTGCCCAAGGTATGGAGGAAACCTCTCAAGCAAGCTCTGTGTCTTCCCACTGTTGTATCCTCCCATTTAATTGGTCACAATGGGGACGAGAGCAGTATGCTCTCCATGCTCTCCATGTTTCAAAGCCAGTGGAAGATCTTGAGCTCTTCATGTATGTTACCTATTATCTAACGTTGCAAAACAGAATTAATTAAAAAGCAGAGCAGTTAATAACACAAGTAGAGAAGAGTCCCCTACTTATTCAAAATAATTCAATGCTACTGTTTTGCAAATAAAAATGCAGCTTTAGTTTATATTTTTTTAGAAAAACAAACAGCAGCTTCTTCAGAGTTTCCTTAGATGCAATATAGGCCATGTTACTTCCTAAGAAATATTTCAACCAAAGTGGTTGATACCTAATTCTCTGAGATTACTACCCATCTGGCATGTTAGTGTACAAAATGTAGAAACTTCGCCATGTGAAAGACCTGAAATATATTATCAGTTAGAATAATGGAATTGTGTGGGTTGGAAGGGACCTTAAAGATCATCTAGTCTCAAATCCTCTGCCATGGGCAAGGATACCTTTCACTAAACCAGGCTGCTCAAAGCCCAATACAGCCTGGCCTTAAACTCTTCTCTGGGCAACCTGTTCCACAGCCTGACCACTCTCCTAGTGAGGAAGACTTGAGGTCGATCTACTAAGAGAAATATTGAGTCCTGCTTGGAACAAGACTAATCTCTTAATGTTTGTAAAAAACCCACCAAGATGGGCTATCATTTCCTCTGGGGGATGCAACAAGGAGTAGGAGGATTATGTAAAGAGAGGAGCTGTGTTGTCTGAGAGTATGACTCAAATATTGTACTCCTAAATACAGAAAATAATGGCTATGCATATTGCATGTAAGCTCTGAGATTAATATCCAGTTGGAGAAATGGGTACAAATGGATAGATGGATGAAGGACCAATGTTCTCCCATAAGCCACATTTCCTCAGAAAATTGTGTGGAAAATGTATACCCTTAAAACCTCCACTGGCAACCAAAGCCTTCTGCCCAAATAATGTTGATTAAAGCTTACTGCTATTATTACTATCACCTATTAGATAATTCATGTTTATTTCTGTATCTGTACAGACTAACTAGCTACATTTAAGTATATTTTGTAAAAGTAGAATGCAGAAAAAACTTGAAAATATTTAATGATTGCTATTATTGATGGAAAGGGGTGTTATTTGGTATTCAAATCTATATAATTGAGACAAGCCCTTTAAAAATTTCTTCTCAGATTTTTAAGCCACATAATAAACTAGTAAATAAATTGAACATAAAACTCAACCACCTGTCTTTATTTAATATGTATCAGCAGCTGGCTGGGGCTTTTGTCATGACTGTGGGAATGAGTTAACATGTTTAAGACAAGTGTATCCATGGCTGACTTGCAGTTCAAGTTGTCCTCCACATAGCTCAAGAGGCACATCAACAAAATGAATGCTAGGAAACAGCACTAGAAAATGCATTCCTCTCAAGCTGCTGGAGCAGGGAGTCCTCAGGTCAAGGGTTCTATGAGAAATGTGGGTCGACTTAATGGTGATTCCAAGCAAATCGTTCCACAAGACACCTGTGTGTTCATCACTGAACAGAAAATTAAGTTTTTCTGTGAGAAAGAAAGCCTCAAATACAGTACTTTTTTTGGTTCACAAAGAACTGTATCATCATGGTTCAATAGGAGTTAAAACAGAAAGAAAAGAATGTTAAATAAAATAAACTGAGGTTGTTTAGAAATTTAAAGCTTTCCTCCACACTTTTGAAGCTCTACCATCTACTTGGGTATCAAATCCTGTACTTAATTGTTTCTCAATTAGTCATTTTAGTACTTGTTGTTTTGGCTGGGATTCAAGATGATTTTTGCAACTAGGAATAGCATGGAGATGTCAGGTATTGTGCACTGTCATCAGCTCCTCGTGCTGGCTGTGAGATTGATGTAATGAGTGAGGGTTATGGGAGATTATGGATGATTAGAAGCAGGAAAATGCACTCTTAAAATGGGGCAAACTGGAATGCAGAAAAATGGACTCTGCTGCCAAGAGGCTTACGGAAGTGTCAATGGGACTATGAAAAAGAACTGAAATAACCAAAAATATTCAATGTGTCATTAATTTGTGGTGTGGTTATTGCCTATGAAGATGCACTGAGTGTGGTGTCAAATTTCTGCTTTATTTTGCTGTCAATAGATTTTTCTTCTTTCAAAGAAAAAAGATATTTCCCTCCTTTTCTCAGCCTGCATTTTCTGGTTTTTTTGGTTCTGGCACTTTAAGATTTTACTAACAATTGAACATACTAAATAGGAACTGACCTTTTGCTAGAAAAATGCTCACAACAACGAATCAGTGAGCTGTAGATATTTTTTGTGTAAAGCAGCAGTCCTACAGTCCTTACTAGGTTGTGCCCCAGTGCTGGGACTCTCACTCCTTCACCCAGTTGTACAATTCCTGCATACTCCCTCCAGTTTATTCTTTACCAAGGTAACTGCCCTTTTCAGTCCTGAGAATTTCATTCTTCCTGTCCTTACTTGACTTGGCAGCAAATCTAGGCTGAGGATCTTGAAAAGCAACACTGGGATCAAGGAGAGTTTTGTGTGGTTCAGACTGCTGGGTTGGGGTGCTGGCTCCTTCTCCCAGGACACGGACCCAAATACTCAACATCAACAGCTCATGGGGTTAGTCAATATATCAGCAAGGGAAGCACATGCACAGCGTATTTAGCATTCAGACTTTAAGCAGTACATGATATCAAGATGTCAAATTCTGCAGTTTTGACTCATTTTGTAGTATAATGAGTACTACATATAAGTAGCATACTTATATGTATGTATAGTATATACTAGTATTTAAACTCTTTTTTAAATGTATAATTGTAATGAAGAAGTTCCTAGAGAAACTAACATGATGCAGGGCTCATTGCTGAATGACTGGTCTATTAATTAGATATCTTTAGATAAAAAGCTGTTCTGTGCTCAACAGATTAAACTGAGCCCTTGAGATATTTGAAGTTTGTTTTGTCACTATCAGATAAACACAACAGAACATGCTAGCCTGCAGAGGTTCATGACTAAACTGTTTGCAAGGTTAAAAAGAAAGGGAGAGGAAAAGCCTTGTTAATCTTCTCCATCCCTAATTTTTTTAAAAAAGTAAATATTTTTGTAAAAACATTTCAAAGGCTTCCACTTTCAGCTATGTGGCAGGCTGAGATTAGGGAAAACCCAAGCACCTCCTAAGGTTAAACACACTATTTGTCTCTGTCTTTCAAACTACATCTGAGTATATTTTGAAGATAAGTTTAGATAGGTTAAAGCTCAAACTCCTTTCCTTTGACTTTTTACCCAGAAATATATAGCCAGAGGTGGAGTAAGTTCAGAGCAATATTTTCCTCTCATTAAAGATACTCTGCTCAGTCCCTAGAACTAATAAAAAAAAGGATTACTCAAAAGTATAATGATTTGAAGTTCTTACTACATTACAGATAGAGTATTTTATGAGTAAAATAAAATTTCAGGCAGATGGAATTTTAGACAATTGGAAAGCTTTTAAAGGGCTATTAGATATGCTTTGTTTACCACATTCAGTCATTCATATTATTAACTTATTTATTAGTCCCACAAAAGATTGGAATAGTTTTTGATAGATAATATTCCCACTGTAATTTCTTTCTGAGGTAGAGAAACTCCTATGATTATTTATATAAATTAATTAATTCGCATTATATTGTAGAAATTAAGCTTTGATTTTGAACATGAAATTGGATTGGATGGGGGCAAATTCACTTCTAAAAAGACCAAAGAAACTGTTTGCACTTCACTGTGTCTTGTGCTTGGATGGTCCCGCTGATGGTGGCAATGGAATTAAATTTCATTTCCATTAATTAAAGTTATCTATTGTGCAGAAAAATTCCTTAACTCCACATAGCAAAAATAGTATTTACAAGTGCTACAGAGAAATCTCTCCAGCCAACACAAGACAAATACCCTGCAATTCCTTTCTCAGGCTCAGGCTTAGGCTCAGGCTCAGGCTCAGGCTCAGGCTCAGGCTCAATAATATATTAATATATTCAAAATAATTTTATATTTTACTTATATTTATTTATATTTTGAAATTTTAGCTTGGGAATAAACTGTGTAAACATTTCTGTCTGTCTTGAATAGTAGGCACAGATCTTAGCTGCTGTGAAGTGGCAAAGTGCCAGCATCATAAAAGAAAACACATTTATTTATAATGACTTTCTGAGCCAGGAAATCTCTTTGATTTCCTTCAGTGACAAGAGACACTTAAGTACAGGTGAGGGTAGACAGACAGGCAGATAGAAAAATATTCCTTATAGCAGTACTGAGAGGTTTGCTGGGGATAAGAGGACCCCAGCAAGGTATTCTTCAGCGTTGAGTCACAGGGCTGATGCCCAGATGCCTCCTCTTGCTGTGGGCCCCCAGAGCCACCCAGACAGGGACATAGCCTGTGTGGTTACCCCAAAACCACATCAAAGTAGGGTTTACACCACAAAACAGAAAACAACAAAAGCTACAGAAACCCTGTTTCCCTGTGGTGAGAAGGGTAGAATTATTTAATCCAGCCTCCCAGCTAGAGGAAGCCCAGCAGCAGCAGAGGCAGCAGGAGCAGCAGCACAGCAGCAGCAGCAGCACAGCAGCAGCAGCAGCAGCAGCACTCCCTTCCTTGTGCAACATCCCATTCATGGACCTCAGGAGATGATCTGGCCATATAACCTTGGAATGTGGGTAGCAGATGCTGGGGAGCCCAGTGCCCTACAGATGGCTCACATGTGGTTTTCTCCTCCCCACCCCAGTTCTCTATTGTGGCTGTCTTGCCACTGCATTGTCTCAGCAAATTGAATGGGTGGGGGTTTAAAAGAAGAAACAATGAAGGAAATCTGGCACTCTACAGGTGCAAACCCTCCAGCAAGGGCAAGATTTTAGGGGATTACTACAGAAATCGTATCAGTTAGTTCAGACAGAGTATACCCTGCCACTGAGACCATTTTCTGCAAGGCTTGTTGACTGGCCCTGCAAGCAATACAAGGCTTGAGAAAGCAATTCCTCCCCTTGAGTATTTATCCTGTAAAATGTTCCCACTGACAGTATCTTAGCCTGGAGTTTTCTTGAGAAGAAAGCATTTGCTTTTACTCGCTTCTGACTAACACAGCTGTGCCTTACTGCCAATATTTGTGTAAATCTTCATTTTCATTCCTTTTTGCTTTGTACTCATAGATGGAAATGACAGATAGGTTTGGAGGAGCAGCGGATCCCCACTATAGGAGGAAGCAGTGTCCATGGCCTGGTTTTAGGAAAGCTGACCTTAAGAATAGCTCTTGTCTGAAGTTTTTGGCAAAATGTTATATTCAGTTTCCTACAGATACCGTATGTGGTTTGTAACTCATAGGGTACAGTGAGTTTTATCCTGCCATAGTGTGGTCAGGAAAGATGCCTGTTCCTTTCATCCAAAAGTTTAAAATTAAAAGCTATTTGTCAACAATGTGACAGCTGTGTTTCTTTCTGAATGGAAAATAAAAGTTGAGTCTGCATTTTTTTCAGGTTTCATATAAATCTATATGAACCCCCTGGGAGGGAAAATAATCCAGTGTGTGTGTCAGCATTCCACAGCAGGGTTTTAACAAAAATCACATGTTACACATTCAAAAACTAAAGCACAGAAACGCTGCACTTGAAAACAAAACCCCTGCATATCTGAATAACCCAGCCTCAACACTATTAATCTGAATAGCTGCCCTGTGCATGATAGGCAATAAAGGACTAATTCACTCAAACAAAGCACAAAAAAAAAAACCCCAACCAAACCCCAACCAAAAAAACAAGCTTCTACAAAACTATGCTTAACAAACTCAAATTTCATCAGTTCTTTCATTTCATCAACCAGATTCTTCCATAACTTTTCCTATCTTGCTTTCTTAAGGTCTGACTGTAGAGAGCCTTTTCTATAGTGCAATCTTAATGCTCAACAGAATGAATTGTTAAGGAAAATGGAAAATAAAAACCAAAATTAGCTATTGTAATTGGGCTATGGAGAATTTTAGCCTAGTCATTATTTGATTCAGATTCATACTTTCCAGACCATGTATTTATGTGATATGCTGTCATATTACATGAGTAAGAAATCATACTGTTGGTTCATGATCCTAAGAAAATTTCCTTTTGCAAAGATAAGACTATGTGTTATTGTGATGCAGACAGTTAAAACCACAGTTATGAGATTTTTTTTTATCAGTTGTGAAATTTACTGAGAGCTTTGGTATTTGAATTTCTGCATTTGCTGACAGGAGAGGAAAAACAGAGGCAGTGGCTGTACAAATTTGCTCAAAATGCCCTGCAAGTTTGTTCAAAATGCCCTGCAAATAGTCTTTTACCCTGTTTTGATGTGCTTTGGCAGTAATTCAATTTACTGATCCATACTCTTCAGCCAACTAGTGCCAGTTCTAGCAGTAGGTGGATGTTGCAATGTGCACACTGAAGTGTTAGGATGGGTAATGACAGCATGGATGTTAAGAAAGACAAAATTCACTGTTATGATCTAAATATAATTAATTCCGTATTCCAGTTTTTTATTACCGTGCATTTACTTGTAAAACACAAAAAGTTGTAAAATGGTGAAAACACTTATTCTCTGCCCTCTTCAGGATATGAAGTACAAATCTGTTCATACACTGAATGGTCTGGCAAAACAAGTGACCCACATACTAGGATCTGGCATGTTTATCCCTTGCAACAGCAAATTTCCAGTTAGTCAAAAGCTCTTGGTTTCAATTTCATGGCTTTTAGGAGACAGTTTATAGTTTGTGAGTTTGCTGGTCTAATGCTGTATAAAAGTATCAGAAGCCTAATTAAAAAGATGCAATTTTGTAAGGAGATGGTTAAATTCTGAAAGCTTTACTCATTGCTTAGCTTCAATTAATTAAGAGCAAGTTCTGACTGAATAAAATCTGTGTAAGGACTTTCAGATTTAGGTTCTGAGTTCTTTCCCACAATTTTCTCTGAATATTTTTTATTCATGTTTGGATACTTAGTGAACATCTGTGTTTGGAGGTTTGTTTTGATTTGGTCAAGAGAAGAAGATTTTTTAAAGTGTGCTTAAACATAAGTAATTTTAAATAGCTTCCTGCTCAGTTAAAATACTCTTCTATTGCTTCTGTACGTGACTTGGCCCAGGGCAACTTATTATTCTCCCTGCATCACAGAAGTGTGTAGCACATATTTTATGGTTGCTTAGAACTGGAAAAAAAGGCAAAGGCTGGGGAAGGAAAGACAAAAACATCTTTTGGTGACTTGGCCCTGGAGGGTTTGTCCAGAGGATGAAGACAACTTGGAAGGCCTTTGAAGGGTTCCACACACTTATGTTCATATGGTTAAACCCTGTGGTGGTTAATCATTTAGCAGAATTAGAGCCACACTTGAACCGTGAATAAAAGTATGCCACTCAAAGCAACAGGGGCTTTGTTAGGAGCTAAATTTGGGACGAGACTTTCTTTAAACACATTTTGAAAAGGGTGAGTAGATGATCAAGCTTAGCTCAGAACTAGATATTACATTTGGCTGTTTTCAAGCTGCAAATTGAACCTAGAATTTGTTACTTGCCACTTGCCTGATACCCATTTTCAAAGGAAAAATTGTCAGCCTTAACATAAAGTAGGAAAGTCAAGTCAGTCCCACATGGAATTTCATTGGTTAGTGAATGGTATTAATATTATCATGCCAGATATTGATTTAATCCATACTTCAGCACACTGTTGTGGGCACTGGGGGCCAGAGGAAGGACATACTCCTTACACATAGTCCCAAACAGCCAAATTAAATACAGTATCTGCAGCTACTACAAATTCCCTGTAAACCCAGGTCATAAGTCATAGGCCCTCTGATGTTACTGATTTAAGCAAAAGAATATCTAGCTGTGTTTCAGTCCTCCACATCTCAGGAGAGATATTTGATCAATTTTTTATGGAGGTGCATAGTAGGAGTTCAGCTGAGCAGTGCTCACCTGCACCCCTGTGCATTAAAGGCAATGTGATGTGGCTGTGTCAGGTTGCTCACTCTGTCACCTGACAGGACTGGGACCCACAGCTTTCAGACCACACCAGCCAGCTTGGGGACTGCATGGCTCATGAGGATAAAACTTGCAGCTTGTTGGCTCTGGAAACTTGACACCCATTTGTGCCCTCCTGGGAAGGTGAGGAGTTCACAGTTGGGAATCAGGTGGGAAGTGGTGCAGAGGTGTGAGCTGTGCTGCCCTGAGCTGCTATAACCACACAGTGCAGTGCAAGAAGTCATACATGTGTCCTAATTGTCTTAGATAAATACCATAACTGCTGGGCTGCTGATGAAAAGCACTTGGGATTAATGTCACCATTGCCTTCTTTTCTGTTTCGTTCTTGTGATGCCTCATATGAAGCTTTTACAAGCATGGTTAGAAATGCCTATGGTACACACAAGTCATTTTCTGATTCAAAGTGAAGGAAGTATTTCTGTTTTAGCATAAACCAGACATTTCTCCCCAAACTGTTATTTTGTTTTATTCAAAATCCATCCTCCTGCTGCTTTTCTTTGATGGTTAAAAACCATTGTGGGAAACCGTGAAAAACATGGTGGGCAATGATTTTAGGCAAGGCATGAGAAGAGTGGTGTGGGGAGTAAGGCTTCACAATGGCCTATGCCACTGTTTAGAAAGAGTTAGCAGTTATTTGGGGTTAGAACAAAATACTTCAACAGATACAGGATGAATTCCCCCTTGTTGTCATTCCCCTACTTGGAAGGAATTTAGTTGAGAAATTTGGATTGTAATATCTTTTCTACTCCTCTTAGTCAGAGCTTCATTTCTAGCCAGAGCATGCAGCTGAAATCAATTTATACTCCTGATTGTTAGCTAGTAACCAGTGAACAAAACCAAATGCTGACATTTGATTTTAGCTAATCTTTTCAGGTGCTCAGACCTCAGTGTAGCAGCACATATTGAAACAGGATATTTGTTTAACTAAACTTCTTCTATTAAAGGAAAATAAAAAGGAGTTTAAACCTTGACTATTGACTTCTCTTGGGAATATGTTGAACTAAATGGGCAAAAGCTGAAGTTAGTCTTCTAATAAAAAAATTGATTCTGTTTTTAGGCAGCTAAAAGAGTCTTAAAGAATAAAGAGACACTGCAAGCTAAACTCAACCAATTCCTCTTTTCCTGAAATATGCAGTGCAGCTCTGTGGTTTGGTTGTATCTTCTAGCCAAAAATATATTGTTCCAGTACCTATCCATAGGGCAACAGGGTTATGAATACATATTTGACAGACATGCAAAACCAGACATTGTCATTAATGAGTCTTTTATACTTCAGCTTCTGCAATAAATCCTATTTCTTAGTTTAATTATTTGCTTCACTGAGCTTTAAAGGATATATTCACTTTGAATGAGGTTCTAAGTCATCCTTTTTATAGTAATTTTCTTATTTCATGCCTGACTATTATTTCCTAGCCACACAGTGAAGTATGGCTATGAAGTAATTTCTTCACAGAGAGCAGAAGACATGAGGAAAAATTCTATCCTAACTTCAAAGTATTCAACCATGGGTTTGAAGGCTACAAACCTGGCCAGAAATTTTTTTTTCCTACCAAACTTGGAGTTGACTACACTTGCCTAAGATCTCTTCAGAGCAGTGAAACAAAGCAGCCATTCATGCCCAGAAAGCCTTTTGTCCCAGGAAGAGACAGACAACCCATACAGACAAATGGTGGAGGCACAATTTCAGCTTGCATGACAGCAGTAGAACAGCCAAAGTTTAGCAGAAAAACAGAAGCCTGCAGAAGGAAAATGGTTTGCACCAGTCTTAACAGTAATTAGTGGAAGTCCCTTGCTGCTCCCTTTGTGACAGGTCAGATGATTTCTCCCGGTACCTCTGTGCCCACCAAACACATCCAGGGAGCCAGCAGTTGCACAGAAATTGCGTTTGGCCACAAAAAGTCAAATCAGTGTTGCCAGGAACACAAACACAAGCACACAATATTGTCTTTGGACCTTTTTTCCTCTGGTGTGGGGTATGGCTTACAGCTTTCTCAGATAGGACTTACTACCATTTGCACTGACCCAATCATTTATGAGCTGAATCTGTCCCAGAGAAAATGCCTGTGAGCACATTCAGCCGCAGGAGATGGGGAGAATAAATGGTTTCAGAGGGAGCCTCTGTGGTCTCGGTGGAGGGGCTGATAAACAAATCCTGTTCCATTCAGCAGCCTGGTGTACAGACATTGTGCATGCCTTGGGCTACGGGATGCATTGTTAATAATCACTTCAAAGCCCTCCATCGGCATTTAAAGTTGCTCTCTGTTTGCAGCAGTTTCTTTGGTCTTTTGGACACTTTTGAAGTGCTGGCCAGTGGCATGCCAGTGCTGCCAGCAATACAAACTGCACTATTGTTGCGTGGCGCTGCCGCCTTGTCTCAAATACTCCAGGCCTCCTGTCTTGGCATATCGAGTGTGTTTGTGCATGTTTATTAAAATTGAAGAGCCTTGTACTGTTTGGTGCACACTGGAGGAACTTTGGTAATATTTTCTCTAATGCAAGGAAATGTGCTTGTGCAGCACAGAACTGATTAATGACCACTTTTTGGAGTGGGGATTGAAATGACGAATATCTTATTTTCTATCCACTTTTATTACCCTTTTTGCCTGGCAAATTATCTTAAAAATGGCTTATGAATAATCTCAAAAGAAAAGGAATGATTTGGGTTCTTTATTTGATTTAGAACATTATAAAAAAAGTCGTACCAAAAACCTCCCAACCCTAGGCTCATGCAGCCGGGGCTCATGACAGGTCACATGCATTGTATTACATCACAAAACCCATTTCAAAGATATTTGCAACAGGACTACAACATCTACTTTAAATAATGAAGCTGTAAGGCAGGGTAACTGTGGATCTTCTTGTAGCATAGATTTTATTTTGTGTAATGGTTGTTTTAAGTAATGCATATATATGGATAACATGAAGAATGAAGAGGATGACATAGGATACAGGAGATCCTGACTCCTGGTAACAAATGTTGATGCTGATCTTTGGGTAGTGGTGAGGCCAGGGGTGGGAAGGATTATTTAGCTAGCACTTCTGACAAATGTTGTAACATTTCATCAGCGGTGTGCATGTCCTGGACATTTTTTTTACTTCTGTAAAAGTGTTTATGGTTTCAAAGTAATTTAAAGCTGATATAAAAGAGGGCTAGAATTAAAATGTTGCCTCCTCCCTTTGCTTTCCATCCCCACCTATGCACCCCTATTTCAGCCTTTGTTCTACTACAAAAGATCACGAAACCACACAAAGACTTGGATCAGGAATTACCATGGCTAAAAACTAACACTAATCTGACAGCAAACAAACAAAGAAAAATCAACCCCACATCCAATAACCTTTATTTTGAGCAAACTCTGTTTCCTACATCAGCTCAGCACCTGACAACACTAATATTTACAGCACTGCAATGTTTGATCAACCTTTGATTGATTGTATTACTGAATTTCATCCACAACACTATCTGCTAGTACTTCACAAGCACATCATCAGGGCTGGGATGTGTGAGAGGGCAGCTGCTGACTGACATGCAAGTGACTGCAAGGAAGGTGTGTCAGGAGTGTCAGCAAGACCAGAGGGACACTGAGTGATGAAACACAGAAACAAGGCAAGGTGATAGCTGATTGTTATGTAAGCCTAACAGAGAGCTTTAGATTGGGGTGAAAATATCACAGAGGAAAGTGTAGAAAGTGTCTTTTGGGTTTTTTTCTGTCCTGCTTGTGCAGCATTCTAACAGTAGAAGATATTTCAAAACAGGTTAAACTTTCAGTAGCCTTACGGTGGAGGACATAAAAAAGGTTCCTTGGAACAAAGATATCTAGAAAGCCATTTGTTCTTAGTATAAGTGTTTGTGAGGGGGAAAAAAAAATCATATCTTGTAAATGCCATGGTGATACAGGGAGGATTAGATGTGCTCAAGAGTGTGGTGGGGACCTGCTTGATGCAGTTACATTCAAGGAGTGCACTGTCAGTTATTTCTTCTAATATTAGATTAAATTTATCTCAGCCTAAGACACAAACTCCAATACAAAGACAGCCAAACACACAACCAGGACAAGATCAGGCTCAGCTTCCATTCCACAAAATGCATGAAAACTGATAGAAAATCAAATTTTCTTAACACTAATTTCAGAAAAAACATACACTAATAAGCTCTTGTATCTGCCATAGGACAGTGCAGTTGTCTGTGAGAAAGAAAGCCAAAACCCAGTTATTAGTCAGGGATCTTAAATCAGTTCCCCTGACTGTGTAGCGAAACCTTCTAGAAAATGCAGACCAAAATCATGCCCTAACTCCTAGATTCCACTAACTTGTATCTTCTTAAAGCATGTGGTCCACGGCCACAGAAATCTCAGTCACACCAGAAACTGGTTATTCTGCAGACCTAAGAGGAAACTCTGTATTGCATCCACAAGGAACTCTTCAGACCTGTTGTTTGTTTAACAACTGGGATAACTGTGATACAGGCTTGAACTTGGTTCTTATTCTCCTAATCGAAACTGGAAAACATTATACAGCCTCAACATTTGACTCTTTGCTGAAATATTAAGATGACAATGGAATAGGCTGTTTGCTTTTATGCTGTCCTTTCTCACTCCATTACCCTTGCTCTGAATAATGTTCTTGTTTGTATCTTGAATTTGGTTTGTATTTCTCTAATATTCTTATATGTGAGAGAAGAAGTCCAGGTTATAAATTCTGCATACCTGCTTTTGAGTAAAGGAATATTTTCCTTCATCTTATGAGTAATATTTTATCCTTACCCTTCTGTACTTAATTTCAGGATGATTATCAAATATAATTTCTCTTTACCTACCTTTTTCATGCTGCACCCTATGAGTTTCAAGCTATATCTAAGCTGGTTTTTTTGTATTATTGACTTTTAATTTCAGAGATGAACATCATTTGGGGTCATAAATAGTTCTGTAAAACTTCTTGTTCTTTTTCAGCCGAAGTTGCATAGATGTGCAAACTTAGAACATAATTTTGCCCCTCTCTTAAATTGTAGGTCAGTGGAAATATGATCAGTTATTTCAGTGAGTCTTTGAGCCATATCTTACATATGATATTAAAGCTGGGATGTCATTACATAACTCTTGGTGGAGGGTTTCTGAAGACATTGCAAGTTTTACCAGTAAAAATTGCAACTGTTTGAAGACATACAATTCTGTTGAAATCAAGAACCTGAAGAGCTAATGAATCATTTACATTCAGGAATGCACTAAACATAAAACACAACATACTAAATTGAAGTTTAGTGTATATGAATCAGAACTCCAGTTCTAGATACCTACATAGACTGATACTTTGAGTCTCCATTCTGTTCTTTCAGACCTATTAGTAAGTCACCATATAGAAATAATTTTATTTTTCCCATAAAAATCTAAAGTACTGAAAATTATGTAATACACTTGATGGTTTCAATATCAAATGATGATATTGAATATTTACTAAATCTTTGATCCTTGTTATGTAGGCTATGGAAATTGTTTAATGTTTCTAATAATTTCAGGCTATTTCAGACTACACCTGCTCTTTATTATATAGTAAAACAGAAAATTGAAAGATTTCCTATTAAATGTTGAGACCATCTAGAGAAACCATCCCTGCTAAGTAGATACTCTTTATGTGGTGTGATCAACACAATTTTTGATTGTCTCTTTTTTAGTTTAAATTTCTATGATCTGATTAGCTACTGCTTTTGGAGAGGCCTCAGTTGGTGAGACCTCTGAATTATTTGAGACATGAAAACTAATTTATGATTGTGAAGTCATACCTTCAAAAGAGACCAAAGAAAAGAATACTATCCAGAAATTAAGTCCACTAAAACATAATTCTTACACAAATACACTTTTATAGAGGAGAGATAAAGAAGATAGAAGACTTTTTGACTTAGAAGATATGAAGCTAAGTAAATCAGTTTTGCTCCCTGTAGTTTGGCTTTTGTGCCTTTTTCTTGTGTTCAGAAAAAAATCCATGAATGGGTTATTACAATTTGAAGTGCATGAAATATTTTTTCTTGTTAAGGAGTGTGACAATTTTTGCAAAGGAGGAACAAATGGTGCAGATTTATCTGCTTAGCAGTCTGAAGAGCATCTGAGAATGCCTTGAGTGCCAGTGCATTTTAGAAATATACTTTTGGTGCAGTCTGAGGGATGGTGGCCCTGTGTTTTGATGGGGAATGTTGGTAGTATGATGGCAAATGATGTGGTCTAGGTTAGCACTGTACTTGGAATTTTTTTGGTTTGCTTTCCGCATTCCCTTGCTTCCTTCCTCAGTGAAGTTATTTCCTTCCAAGCTGTTTAAATTGGTATAGAGCAGCCAGAGCACAGCCTGGCCGGGTTATCAGCAGGCCTCACAACTGGAACGAGTGTCTCTAGATTTCCTTATCCACCTCCCCAGCAGTTACTGTCATCAAAGCAATTGGATGGGACACAGATGAATAGCTGCTCTTAGAATAGAAATCTGCAGCAAGGTCAGTGGTGTTCAAAACAATCTGACCAGCAGCAGGAAATTCCCTCCAAGATTTCTAAATCTTGTTTACAAAAGATGTCGTTCTGCAGGATACAGCCTACCCAATGCTGTGCTGGGAATGTCCCGTGATGTAGCACATTTTCAGAAAGCAGATAGGATGAAATCCTGGCAAAACTCCCACTTCCTTCAATGCAACAGGGTTTAAAATTAAATGTTTCATTAGAGAAAGACTGGAAATTTTTGGCATCTAAAATCAGTGCTGCCAGGCAATATCTAGACTGGCACATTTGTGGAAGTAGATGACATATGGGGATTCCCTTGCTGAGAATGGGTTTCAGCTAAACCACACTGATAGATATAAAAATCATGAACTAGACTACTTTGGAATAATATTTTTTGGAGAAGACTGAAGACCGGGAGTCTGTTTTCTTAAGATCCTAAGAAAAAAGAAAATCTCTAAGAGAGAACAGAGAGTTGTGTCCTGACTACCACTACTGGAACACAAGCTACTTTCCAGAAATACCCTAGTGTTACACAAAAAGTCTTCATGTTTTCTTTCTCATGTGTTACTACATTGCTATCCAAGACAGATTGCTAATCTGTCATGGGGATTAGCCTAAATTGGGTAAGAAACAATTACATAAAATTCCTCATTGAAACAATGTCTTGCTATTTGTTAGTCTGCTATAAGGATAACTATCCATTAGCACCATCACTTAGGTATAAATAAGAATGGTCAGTTCTGAAATAAGAAAGTGGATTAAAGAAATTTTATGGATTTGAATTAATACATTATATAGCTGAAAATAAATGCTCTTTACTGGATAATTCAGATTGTTAAATGTAAACTTTCAACACATCAATCATTAGTTTACTGACTTTTAGGTTCTTGTCTAATTTTGCTGATGACCTAAAATTGCTGCTTATGAGCAGTTTGATACATGTAGGCCATGCTCAAATTTTTTGTAGGGTAAGCTTTGTGCTTGTAAGACACTACCTTCAGTGCTTTTCACTTTTTAAACACCTCCTAAGGCACAGGAGCAGGCAATTCCCAAATTTCTCAAGTCAAACAGACAAGGCAGAAAGCCAGCTTGGCTCAATAAGGATGTTCTCTTGGAAATAAGAAAAAGAAAGGTGTACACCCAGCAAAAACAGGGTCAGCTGACATGGGAAGAATAAGAGATGCTGCTTGCTACCGTAGGGAGAAAATTCATGTGGCCAAAGCTCAGCTGGAGTTGAAGCTAGTCAGAAGTGTGGATGACAATAAAAACAGTTTTTTTCAAATGTATTAATGGCAAAATTCAGGTGGAAATAACATCGGTTTGTTACAGGATGAGGATGGCCACTTCATAAACAGGCTCCAGGAAAGGCAGAGGTATTTAATGCATTTTTTGCCTCTGTCTTCAACAAACATCTTTCCATGGTGGACCAACGGGGTCTCAGTGCCCTGAGCTGGAGACCATTGCTGCAAGAATGATCAAATCCCAGACCCTGGACTTGTGCAGGATTTGCTTGGATCCAGCTGGATCCCCAGAAATCTGTGGGGTCTTACGGAATTCATCTGAGAATCCTCAATGAGTTAACTGATGTTGTCCCAGAACCTCTCTTCATGATTTTTGAGTAGTCTTGGGAGACCAAAGAGGTCTTAGTGGACTGGAAACTGGCAAACATCATCCCAATTTTAAAGAAGAGCTTGAAGAAGGACCCTGAAAACTACAGACCTGTCAGTCTCACCTCAGTGCCTGGCAAAGTCATGGAAAAGATTATTCTGGGAAGTATTGAAAAACCCCTGGAGTACAACACAGTCATTGGTCACAGTCTGTACAGCTCCATGAGGTGAAAGTCCTGCTTGTTGAACCTTCTCCAACAGGTTAACCCACTTAGATGATGTAGAAAAGAAAGATGTAACCTTTCTGGATTTCAGTAAGGCTTTTGATACTGTCTCTCTCTTCTGGACAAAATATCTGGCACTTAGCTAAATAAACACATCATGCGATGGATGAACGACTGGCTCAAGGTTGTCAGGCACAAAGAGTTTTAGTGAATGGTGTGATAATCAGGCTGGCATCTGGTCACTAGTGGGGTTCAGCAGAGCTCCATCCTCAGCTCTGTGCTCTTCCACATCTTCATAAATGATTTGGACACAAAACTTAAAGGAATTCTAAGAATATTATGTAGTTGGGCAGTTGTGGGAACAGCTATTGACTCCCTTGAGGGCAGAGAGGCCCTGCAGAGAGATCTTGACAAATCAGAGAAATGGGCAATCACCAACCATATGAAGTTTAACAGGGGCAAGTACTGGATTCTGCAGCCGGGGCATACCTGGACCGAATATAGACTGAAGGATGAGATGCTGGAGAGCAGAGCTGCAGAAAGGGGCCTGGCAGTCCTGGACAATGGCAAATTAAATATGAACCAGCAGTGTCCTGGCAGCCAGGAGGGTGAACCTGTCCTGGAGTGCATCAGGCTCAGCATCACCAGCCAGGCAAGGGAGGGGATTGTCCTGCTCTGCTCTGAGCTGGGGCAGCCTCACCTCGAGTGCTGGGGGCAGTTTTGCATGCCACAACATAAAAAAGGCATTAAGCTCTCAGACAGTGTAAAAGGGGGGGCATAAGGAAGGTGATAGTCCTTGAGAGGAAGCTGCATGAGGAGCAGCTGAGGGAACTTGGTCTGTTCGGCCTGGAGAAGAGGAGACTGAGGGGAGACTTCACTGAAGTCTGAAACTTCCTCTTGAGGAGAAATGGAGGGGCAGGTACTGATCACTCACGAACAGTGACAGGACTCAAGGAAACAGCATGAAAAAATTCTGGGAGATTTAGGGTAGATACCAAGAAAAAGTTCTTCAACCAGAGGGTGTTTGGCACTAGAAGAAGCTCCCCAGAGAAGTGATCACAATACCAAGACTGGCAGAGTTCAAGAAGTGTTTGGAAAACACTTTCAGGCACATGGTGTGATTCTTGGAACGTCCTGTGCAGGGCCAGGAGCTGGACTCAATGATCCTGATAAGTCCCTTCCAACTCAACATATTCTATGATTCTGCTCTAAATTCTCCAGATTCACACAGCCCAGACCCTGCTGGACTCACTATCAGACAAGCATGCAAAATGATGTGCAGTTAGAAAATTTAGGGTTGCATGCTTGTTATCTTCCATACTTGGTTCTTAGTGTAAAGAATAAATCTTGTAAAAGCTCAGTTTTCCATTAGGATAATCTTTGGCTGTAATTTCCATCTTTGGGGAGGATAATTCAGCTTTATATAAATATATTTGCTCTGCTATCTAAAGTTGGTAAGAATCAAACCACTGTATAGTTTTAAACAAATACCAAGTGATCTGTGAACAAAGGAAATAAATAAAGTAGACAAATAAAAAGGAAATAAATAAAGGAAAGAAAATAAACAAGCACACAAAAAGCGTTCTTCATACATCCATTTTCCTTGAACCCTTTTATAATCTATTTTCTTTTATAAACCTATAAATTTATCTTTATGCTATTTCTAATTTTTACCCAGGGTATATTAAATGTAACATTTGCTATTGATCTAAAGCCCTGATTAACTTGCCTTGTTGACTTCATAAGTGACTTGGAGAACCTAACCTTCATAAATAAGAATGAATAAGGATATCACTCAAAAAAGGATAGGGTGGAGAGCACTTTGAGGAGTGATATGAACAAGAGGAAACGAGCAGACCTATTTAAAGTCACTGCTTGTCTCCTTTTGCTGAAGAAATATGTTAGGTTACAAATAGAAACTCTAGAATTAAAATTATCTGTTTTCCTTCCTGAGTAGAGAGAAGGGTTTCTTGACATATTTTACATGAGATTTGATGTTTTATTTTTTTTCCCAAGTTGTTCAGATCATTCCTGCATTCTAACAGATAAACTGGAGGGTTTGTTTTTTGTTTTTTCTTTTTCTTTCTTTTTTTTTTTTTTTGTGAGTAATGCAATCACCCTGATCATGACTGAGTCCTCCTGGACTGGAGGCTGGGCTAACACAGGGGTTTGCAGTGTTCTTTATCTTATAAATACTGTTTCATCTATCTGCCAAAGCAGGAGGAAAGAGTCAACTGCATTCCAATGGGCACTGGGTCACACCAACATCAGGCACTAAGCACTGCCTTTAATCAGACATTTGTGGTACCACGCAAAAATATGTGGCATTTTTTGTTTTCTTTGATCAACTTCCTCAGCTCTGCATGCCAGATGGAAGGAGAGGGAGCAACTTCAAGGACTCCCATTACTGTCCTCTCAGAGAAAATTTTGTCAAGGATATTACTCGATTAGCCTTTTCCTCACTTTTTTTTTGTCCCTGTTCATTATAATTACAGTTCATCATAATCAGATTAGGGTTTTACAATTTCAGTGGGCTTCTAGGCACATATATATACATGACCACTTTCAGAACTGAAACATTTGTTCACAAAGTAGTTTCTAGTAGTTTCCAATTACTGGTCTAATACGATGGGGTAGTCTAGGCTTATGGGATATAGGTGCTATTCAATAAGCATGACCTACTGCAAAATGTTTTGTAGAAAAATACACAAAAGACAGTAAGGATGGTGTTGGGTAGGCAGTGTTTTAATTTGATTGTGTTAAGGGTTTTCCTATTTGATAAAAAGTCGAAAACATTTCTTAGAGATTGCTGTTAAAAAAAATATAATTTGATACTTAGTATTTAGTATTTCAAAAGGTTCTCTCCTATTAAAAAGAAAAAGGAAACCAATTTCATTTTTATCTACTAATACTCAGCTCTTCAAATTTGGTCCCACTTAAATATGTTCTTAAAAATTGATAATTTTATTTTGTTTTTTCTTAAACTATACAGAAGTTATTCTTAATGATTTTTATCTCTTTTTCAAAAGCAAGAGCACACCTACTGATAGAATAGCAGATCCAGTCCTGGGCTTGTTTGTAGCTGGATATAGATGCAAAAAGTATCAGCATTTGGTGTTATTTTGAAGGAAACTTGACTCCAGCAAAGTGATGTCTAATCTTTTTATTTACATGAGCCAGATGAGGGGCATCACATCTCTTCTAACTCTGCAGCTAAACTTAGACACAGCTTATATCAATCAGACCCATAACTTCATGTTAAAACACTTAAGTATTTATAGAAAAAGATGGGCTGAAAACTGAAGTCAGCATATATTAGAAAAACAGTAATAGCAAAAAGCTTTGTTGTTGTCAACCAGAAAGCTTAACCACACATTTGATCTAACAAAAACAGATGTGCAGGCACTACTGAAGGAAGTGGGGCACCTTTGATCTGCTGGCTTCTGCTGCTCACTTACAAAGGACAGTTGATTCCATTAATGAGGCTTTTCTGGTTTATTGGGTTCACTGATTTTATGCACCCAGAGTAGAAGGGAAATTGCACTACTCTCTAAGAAACCACTTTGATATCTTGTAAATACAGAGCCATAAAGCACTGGTGTCACTTACTGCCTTAAGTGAGATACCTTTGGAAACAGCTGCTATGATTTCTTGATGACATTTTAAGGGTGTGAATGGTGAGGATAGAGGTAATTCCATGTCAGATGAGCTGATCTTTACTTATCTGTAAGGAATGAGCTCAGGTGGGAGAAGAAAGAAATCTTTCTTCAGAATGAGTCAGAATTACTAATAATCATTTATGAGGAAAACTAAAGTGAATGTAATTTCTGGCATACTGGGAAATGCCTACTCAGAACAGATGGCTGAATAAACTAATGATTCCTTATTTGCATAAGTCAAGGGGGTCCCATTTACTCCTATTAATTACACTTATCAGTAGAGTATATTGCATGTAGTTAGCTCACTTAGTCACAGGATTTAATGAGACCTATAAGACCACACACAGTGTCTCAAACTCATGACAGTCCTGACGTGCATACAAAATATTTTTTGAAGAGAGTCTGCCAATTTTAAAGTTCAGATTTTTAAAGACACTTGCAGAGCCTCAAAGGCCATTCTCTCAGGAGTGCTCTTTCATGTAGCAGCTGCTAGGAAACTGAAGAGTCATGCCAAAGACAGATAAAATAAGATTCATCCATGTTGCTATTTGTTTAGTTTACTAGCTGTTGCTGAAATAGATCGGTTATTTAGATTCTTGGTTTTATTGCTGTTTCACAAGGTTTTACAGAAAGTAGGAAGTTAAATAGTGAGCTCCTTTCATTTTCCTCCAATGAATGTCAATGCTGGATGATTTCCATTTGTGTCTTGTGTTATGCATGTCATTTTGAGCTTTGCTCTTGAATTTCTCCTTTCACTCTTAATTAACAAAACTGTCTAATAGGTATGTCTCAGCAGAGTTTTTTTGTTTTAATTTTTTACCTATACTGACATTCCAATTTACTACAAATTATTGAACACTACAGTAATATTTAAAATGTGCTTTAAGTAAAATTAAGGTACAAGTGGCAAACTGATTCTCCTGGAAATCTATATTTTTGCTACAAAGTGGAATTTGATTTTGACTATAAAATTTGATTTTGAACTCCACTGTCTTTTTTTTTTATGCAAAGCTATTTCTATCTTAAGGTTCTCATACACAGTGAAGTGTGGATGCATTCATTTGCATGCAAGAAATTCAGTGGTAAACCCATCAGCTCACCCTGAGTTTGTGGGGAAAAAAGCACAAAACCCACCTTCATGCGTGCCTGCTTGTAGACCAAGAGACCAGAATTTCATTAGTCTGTCCCCAGAGCGGGAAGAATAGGGCAAGACTGAGGCATAGTCTCTACCAGCTGAGCATGTCTGTGACTGGCTGTAGAGATTCAGCAGTTTTATTTTCTTCTTAAAAGGAATTACTCTGCCTAAAAAGCTGCAGTTCAGCCACTGCTACACTGCTTATCCTCACCTTGAGCAGAGAAGAATGGTTTCTAAAGCTGCATGGAGTTTCACTGCTATTTCTATCAGCCTGTTGAGTTTAAAGGGACTTCAAAGAAGCAGGGTATTAAGCACTGCTACAAGGGCTCAAGTGTGAGTGAGAATAAAGTTTGAATCCTTTTACCACTGAGCACACGAAAATGCCTCTGAATTAATTTGTGTAACAGACAGTAACCAAAGGACAGAGCAATAGATTGAGCATTACAAAATTTCCTCTGCCCTCATGTGAGAAGATGAGCTCTCTGGAGCTGTACTCATATCCTGCACACCTACACTGGGAGCAGACTGAGCCAGGGGAATTTTTATGGAGTGATGTCACTACACATGCATGGTGCAGGGAAAGCATTAAGAAAGCAGGTCCTGCTGAACAGCATGGAATTTGCAAGGAACACTCTTTTGGAAAGGGTGGGCTTACATTAACTTTAAAATGTCAAAACTGCTGAATATGCAGGTTTTTCTCTTTACCTTTCCTTGGACAATTGCATTGCAGAGTTGGAAGTGTTATTTCTGTGTACAGATGTGGAGTACTGGAATGGCAGCAGAACTACACATGGGGCTCCCAACATGAAGGGACTTTCTGTATTGGTTCTGGACAAGAGAAAAGGAAGACTTGCTCATGTGTTTTGGGTTTCTTCTGGTGTTAGTATCACTTTGCTATTGAGTATTTGTGGTAACTCCATTTAAATTAACAATGCTCTCTTTCAAAAGAAAACCAGTTCAGCGGCATTATGATGCATAGCATGCTTCAGATTGAGTCTGTGGGAAAAGGAAAAATATTTTGGAGTAGGACTTCCCTGAAATATTCAACAAAACATATTAGATCATATGATGTTACCAACCTCAGTTAAGCTGTAAATTGTATTAAAAATCCCTTAACGGTGAAGAAAATTCAAATATGATTGATATTGGTGTCTTGCTAATGAAAAGGCAAAGTTTATTTCCTGCCTATCCCAGTTCACCAGTTCCAAGTACTAATTATTCTGTACCCATAAAATAAGTACTTTTACGTAATGTATTGGTTTTTAATAGAATGATTTCATCTAGTAAACAAGTTAAACATCAGGGGAGGGGGAAAGTGTGATTTTTTTACTTCATTATAAATTAGTTCTGGTATACTGATTTATTTGTGTTAGTCATAAGCACAAGAAGTGTTTTTAGGATGATGACACAAATTCCTCAGAGGCTAGTTTTTGGACAGGTTGCAGATGTTTCACGAGAATTTTTTTGAAAAGTATTAGGCAAATGAGAGAGCAAGTCTCAGTCAGGCAGATAAGATTCAGTCTCTACAGGGATTTTATTTCCATTTCCTTTTTTTTTTTAATGAGTTACCAATCTTCTGTTCTAGCTTTCCTCAAAAAGCTATGCTGGGGCACCTTTCTGCTAGAAGCACCATGTTTTTGCCACGTTCCAGGAGCAGTCAGATGTCTGATGGCAATTAAGAACCTGAAGTCAAATCCAGTTTTATGGGCTTACTTGCTTTTTGCTTCAAGACCAAGTGCTTGTTTTGGTCTTGCCTTTAATTTCATTATATGCCAGCTTTCATACAAATAGGAAGAAAAAGAGAACACATCCATGTAGAGACTTTAGTTATGTTGCTAAATGTACAGGAGAAGGAGTTTCCACTCTTCAGCTCTCATGATGATTTAGAAAGATGCAAATAATTGAGACAAAAGATAAAAAGCCCACACTTGCTGGCTATAATGATGCAGTCTGCTTTTCAAGAACAACTATAAATTAATGAAAATTAACAACTATAAAGTAATATAAATTATAAGTATAAATTAATTTTGGTCCCATGGAACTATTCCTGGGGTTTATAAACTCCTCTTATACGTCTGAGTAATATATTATTATTATTATTTCTCATGCTTTGTGGTAAGCATTAATGGTAAAACAGGCAGGTGTGTAATCTAACCTTATCTACTTTAGAATACAGGAAAATAATAATGGAAGGTCTGGTGTACTCTTGTGTGTAGCTAAACATCTGTTTAGCTGCTCCTCATTTTCACTCATGTCCTTTGAAATTAATGAGTTATGACCAGCAAAATAAATAACAAAAATATATATAAGATGTACAGAACAGTATATTTTAGTAATATTTTAAATATGATAAAATTTTTGTAATAAAGGTAAATGCATGCATTTCTAGCACTAAGAAACTATAATCACCCGTGGGGGTTTTTTTTTGCTATGCCTTTTGTGGTACTGTACTTAAAATTTTAACTGAACTGTCTTTGAAACATAAGAAAAATCATAGTTTCTAATGTTTTTAATGAAATATTTTCTTTAAATACTCTTACTTATTAAAGATAAATTTGCCTGATGGTCTAATTCTGATCTCTTTCTTGCAACACATTAGACAGAATCTAAGCTTTCTGCCATTTAGAAAAAAAGCCAGGTTTGTTGTGAACCCTCTGTCCTAAAGCAAAATTTCATCTTCAGCACTGTCACTCTATGGAGAGATGTATAAGTTAGAGTGTGCCCAACACCTGTTCCAGGCATTGCATGAACATATGGTGGTGTCTATCCTTGTCACAAACAATCTTTTACTTCATAGTGTGAACTGGCCCCTGGCAGAAAACTGAAATGGTGGGAATTAAATGGCTTGATGCTCTGAAGACAAAGGAAGAACCAGAGTAAATGATCTTAAAGTGGGCAGAGAAGAGTTAAATCCCTGTGAGGATTTCCCCAGGTGGTAAATACTGAAACCTCATGTTTGAAATTACATCTTGCTGTGGTAGCTCTGAAGAAATGGAACCAGATGTGCTCATCATTACCCATCAGGCCACCATGGCAAGCTAATTTTGCCAAATAGCCCAAATATACACAAAGCTGTAATGACCTTTAATTCCTAACAGCTTCAGTAGATCTTATTAAAAGCAGTGGTGGGCTCTCAGGGATCAGAAACTACTGGTTTCAGCTTTCAAACAGGATGCTAACCCCAATGACATTACACTATAAGATGTCTTATGAGCAAAAGAACTATTACAAATAGTACTAATTAAAGCATGGAAGAAGAAGATGAACTCATGAAAGGAGTAAGAGAAGTTTCTTAGCAATCAATTTTGCTTTCTGCAGTTTGAGTAAAAAAAATAAAGAAAGGAGATTGTCATTATTTCTGTTCTTAAACACAAAGACCTGATGGATGATAGAACATTATAGAAATTCAGATAGTGGGATAGTGGGAAAGGAATTAGGTTTTATAGTCATCCATAAATGTTGCAATGGCAATAAAGTGTAAGGGTATATGTTACAAGCATTTCTACTTAGGTTTGCTAAATCATTTCTACTTCTCATTATAGTTGGAAAGATTGAGAAACGTGGACCATCTTTTTATTGGTCTTTGAAATCTCATCAAAATACCTATCTTCAATACACGGATATTCTGTTGGACTACATTCTCTCCTCAGTGAAGTTATTGTTGCTTTCACATCAGCAAAATTCCTTACTCCTCATAAGTAAAAAACTACTTAAATTTTCTGTAATGAGAAAGTATTCCAATTTGAGATCATCTAATTTTACTGCTTCACATACCATAACCTATTACAAGATACTTAAGAAATTTCCCAAATTAAATTCATTAGCAATATCTGCATATATATCTAATATTTGATCAACAAATTGAGAGGTTTCATCTCTAACCTAATATCTCATTTTTCCATTGTTTTAACTGCATATTCAGTTGAAGAACAAAATCTCCAGAGGATTATAACACAGATATACACCAGCCAGCCTCAGTAAGGTTAGCACACCATGGAACATAACTGTGCATATACCTCACTGCACTACCACATTTCTAGAGGGGTACAGAAGGAGGTTTCTTTTGAAATTATACAAAGTGAACGTATGTAATATCTTACTACGTCAGGTTGCAGGCCAAACCCTGAAAGTCTATAGATGACAACATATGCCCAGAAGAAATGGAACAGATTTTATCAAGTACTTTCAAAGGACAGACCCAAACTGAAAAGTGGCTTCAAGTTATATTAAAAAGCTTCCATGGCTGGGAAATGAGCCAAGGAATCTGTGTTTCTACAATACTTGTGCTGATGCCAGTGATAAATATTTGTGAAGTAATTTTCTTTCCTGCTTGAAGTATCTGAGTGCTTGTTTGAGGGTCTTAACAGACTACAGATAATTTCATCTTCCAGTGAACAAAAGATTCAAAATCAAATTATAGAGGTTACTACTAGAGTATGAAAATTGAGAAAATGATACCTGAACTTAAAAATTAAAATGAACCACATAGAATTTTCAAATGTGCAAATTACTGCGTGGGATTTTATGAGATTTATAAGGTAGAAGGTTAGAACTGCAGGTCATAGTATTCTTTTTGGCTCAGAAAAGGAACTGTGGCTTTCCCATATGATCTGAGACACAAAAATGATGAATTGGCAGTCAACTAGTAAACAGCTCTCCGGGAATTCTGGATTGACCCCAACATTAGATTTAAAGCCAAGGAACAGTCTTATTAGAGAACTTTATTAGAAAAATTTAGAGAAATTCTGACTGTGAGATTCTTTTTGCTTATGAATTCTTCCTCTCTCATTCACTTTATTGTGGAAATCCAGAAGATTAATCTACATAGCAAGAAACATATATATATATATATATGTATGTGTGTGTGTGTGTGTGTGTGTGTGTGTATGTATGCATGCACTGTATGTAAAAATATCTAATTGAAAAATCATATGGAAACATAATCTTCCTTTTCTTTGTTGATGCAACTGTGAACAAAACCACTCTAATTCTGGCTGAAAGATTGAATGTCTGGATTTTATCAATACTGTAATTCTCATTAGGTTCTCAGGATAAAATGTGTGGTGCACAGAGGAATATGGTCAGCACTTCTGTATTTGAAGTTGGAGTTGTGGATATGTACATTCAGCAAATTCTTGCAGCAGAAAAACAAACAAATTCATCAACGTAAATGTCTGATTGCAATCCTGTTTGTCTTGGTTCTGCACAACAAGACATTTTTAGGCAGCACCTTCTTGTGTTAGGAAAAAGACAAGAGGTTTTCTTCTTCAGGTCCATTACATGAAATTAATTCACTGTGCCATCAATTAAAAGCAGAAGGGAACAAAATCAGTGTTCTCCTTGACTTCAGCAACTGCCCCCAAAATTCTTATCCAAGGTTTCTTAGCTTTTTGAATCCTACCAAACTTTCAGTTTAATCTGAACTACCTTATAGCAAGATCACTCAAATTTATATCTCCCCCAAGCTATTAAGCACTCTTAACAAACTAATTGAGGGCAAAGTAAACCCTCACTCAATCAGGTTGCTCAGTAAAGTTGTTTTCATCTGCATTGAAAAACATTATGCTTTTTGTCTCTGTGTGGGGTTGAAAAAACCAGGGATATTTGATTAACTACTGATCAGAGGTAACATCATGGCAGATGAATACCACGTACTTGAAGGTTTAACTTACCACCTTCAAATTAATGTGTTTGGGATGAGGAGAAGTAGGCATGGAAAGAGCTAGTGTATCAAGGTAAGCACAACACACGAAGCAGCTGTGTACCTTACTGAGGGGGAAATCAAGATGTCTTGACAAGCAGCAGATTTGGAGAGAAAATAGAGGATTGAGGTCAGGCTTCTTTTGCACCAGCCTTCTGGGAACATTTCACAGTCATGTCTCTGTGCTGAGCTCTGAATACTGACTGCAAAGATGGACAAATGATATTTCAAAGCATGAGATGTCATATAAAAGTCTTGGGTGGAAGTGAACTGCTTACTTGGCCTTTTGAAATCATACTTGCTTTTATGCATTTCACAGATAGTGACCTGGAAGACTATCAGATTAATGAGCAAAGTAAAAGCAAAAAAGACATTGTACATTCAATAATGTATGAACTATACATGAGACAACACAAATTTCTGTTTTCCTGAGTGCTATGGATAAGCATCAGCTTAAAGCCCTTGATATTTTCTGCTGGCAGTGACAGGCAGTGACAGCAGTTACCCACCAAGCTCTCCTTGCCCATGGCTCATCAGGGCAGGCCAGTTGTTCCTTCAGCTCACATGGCAGATACTTTGCTACTGCAGGATGGCGGCCAAAACAGAACTTCATCATCAAGGAGCTCTTGCAGAAACTTTGAAAGAATGCTGTACTTTAACTGAATACTGATAGAGACTAAGAGCCTTTTGGAGCATCAACAAAAATATCATCTAAAGGTGAACAGCCTTGTATTGGTTCTGTCTTATCTCTCTCTGCCAAATGAAATTGTATTGGTACACACGAGAGACCTCAAAATGTGAAAGAAGAAGAGAAAAGCAGAATGCAGACTTCCTTTTTCCTTATGCCTTTCCAGCAATCAGTTTCTATTAGTTCAGGTCCCTCAGAAATATGTGCCAAACTCTCATCCCTACTTGTGAGAAACTGCAAAACATAAACCACTCTAATTTCTAATACAGTATAATCCAAAAGCTACAGCAATGGATAGGCTCTATTCTATTTTCACATAAGAAAACATGAGAAATTAAAGATGCATTTGAAGTCAAATCACAAGAGACATGGGTGTGAAGTAGGATGAAGTAAAAAAAAATCTTACATCTTTGCACATCTGGTCAAAACTTTATAATATATTGCTTTGAAAATAGCTTCTCAGATCTTATTACCTACTTTTGCTATTGTATCTTTTTCTGCTGCCCAACTAACTGACTGACTAGCTAGCTGTTACAAATTTATTTTGTTCTTTTATCTTGGTATGTTTAATCTACCACTTGGAAGTAGAATCTGCCTAAACATTTCTCTCCTATTATTTTTATTAGCTGCCTCTGTATAAGATTAACACAGATACATGCACCCTTAGACAAACACATCCATAACTCAAAAAATAAACTATACTGCTAATTGACCTTCTAAGAGTTTGGAAATACTGGTATCACTGAGCAAACTCCATACAGGGAGACACTTCCTGCACTGGAATAATTTGTCCCATTTTCCCATATTCCTGCAAGTTGGTGAACAGGGCAGTGCAGGAGGAAGCTCAGTGGATTGATAAGGTGTCTCTGCCTGTTCTGGTATGAGTGGCTGCTGCCTTTTTTTTGGCGTACATAATACATACTTCTATGGATTCTGCTGTTACTCTCTCCTACTGAGCACTGTCAGTGGTTGTTTAACAGATTATAATATCTTCAGAACAAGATTTTCTTGATCTCAATTTCTTTCACAGTGTTGCAACATTTATTAATAAGGATATTGATCAGTCAGGCAATCAATGTGCTGTGATGTTTCTCTCTATTTCAATTCCCTCAAAAAAATTAAGCGCATGGCTACATAAAATGCAAATGCAAGTTTAGTCAGTTTTTGAAAATTCACTTCAACCTCTTAATAGGATGCCTACTGAACAGAAAGCTGTTTTGCCAGCACTAGCTCTATTTTCAGTGATAAAAAGCTGAAGGAACTAGTCTTTGGAAATGGTTTAAATTCTTATAAAAGATATATGTAGAGGATAATAATTTTTATAATTAGAAAATATAAGGCATTTGTTTCCACAGAGATACTATACAGCTTCTTGGATATGTTTGGTTTTTTTCTGTTTTTTTTTGGTTTGGTTTTTTCTTTTTTTACACTGCTTTTTGCCAAAGAATTATTCAGTGAGTTCCTAAAGTGTAGCCTACAATATAAGTAGGCTCCCTCCTGTGTCTGCTCCAATAGTGGCATTCCCTCAGAGTAATAAATATTGTCTATATGGCAATTAGGTTTAAGCATGATTGTAAATGCAAAGTTCACAAGGTTGCCATTAATATTATCTTACATCCTCATTTCCTGTTGTCTTCATAGCTTAACATGTTTACTTTTAAAATAGAACATAATTAGCAAATCATATAGCTCATTTTTACTGAAAATAGCAGCTTGGTGAAATGCTTCTTATCATCTGGGGTTGATCTTCCCACAGACTGCATATCCTGGAACAGAGTATTGTAATAAGAGAAATCGGTTCTTTTGGATCTGGGCCAAAAAGTAATTTAATTTCTCTGGCTGCCCCCCTCCTTTCCAGCTCTTCTCCCCATCTCCCCAGTAACACTCACATATGTGAGTTGGAGTTAAGAAGTTGCAGTTGGTAAACAAAACAAAGACAAAAACTGCTAAGAAGTTAATGAAAACATCAGTAAGTCATAGCATCTGGATCTCATCATCCACCTCTGACGTAAGGAAGATCTCCAGATGTTAGCAGAACTGCAGCAGTTGAAATATTCTGTGAGCAAGACTCCTTCCAAACAATCAGATCCAAAGCAGTTCAGCACTTTCAGCAGTTTTTAGGAATGTCTCAAATATATAGTGGTCTTTTAGATGTGCAAAAGGCCTGCCCAGTGCTGAAAGAACTCACAGTCTGGGGAGCTGGGTCTGGGGATTGTGAGCCTCTGCCTTTGGTAAGTGCTCATGAATGTTCAAAGGGCAGGAGAAGATGAGGCCTCCTGGTTGTCTGTCATTAGCACAGACTTCTAGCAGCGACACAATGCTGCTTATCTCGTGCTATCCAGTGTTTAAGACCAGAGTTTAACAATTTCCACCATGATGAATTACAAAACTGGGCCTGGAGAGAGCAGACCATAATTTTCATCTTTCTCACTCATTTTTAATCCCCTTTTGACAACGTGTACCACATATAAGCCTGCATGCTGAAAAATATAAATGATGAGGCTGGTTTCCTAGCAGGTGGTTGCCAGGTGTATTGCATCTTTCCTTCCACTCCTGTCAGAGCTGCCTGATGGAGCAGTGACATTTTTCACATTTGGGTGCTCATTCTCCACGTGCAGAGTTACACAATTGCTCAGTTCCTCTTGGACACGATTTGTGGATGGCTCTGGGTGTGCTCCCTTTCTCCTTGACCCATGCTAACAAAGAATCAGTTTGGAGTCCCCACAAAAACCGTGAAGTTATTTCTAAAAATTCCTAATTGCTGAAGTGTCTGGGGACTGGATTTTCTGCACATCCCTAAAATCTGAGGCAGGACAGCACACTGGCTTGCTGTCTGATTGCTGCAGTCCTAGAATTGGCTACAATGACTGCAGAAAAAACCAGAAAAATGACAGAAAAAAACAGAATACTGAAAAAAGGGTGTATTTACATAATCCTCTCCAGCTGTTGTAGTTTGAATGCATGAGGATTTTGTAGCAACCACTTTTACATATGCTTAGTATACTGTGTTCTTCTTATTGTAAACTTTGACTAAACAGTGCCACTGTTGTTGCCTGATTACAGAAATGATGGTGGAGCTTCATGAGATAAATGTTTAAAATTTCACTAATGGAGGAAAATGGGAAAGTCTTATAAAAAACTGTCCAATTGTCCAGTCTCCAACAGTGCAATTTAGCTCAGTTGTGTGAAAATATCTATTACAAATATACAAGGTGACAGAGTATGCACACATTCTCCTCTCTTTGAGAGCTTCAACCTCTTTTGGCATTAGACTTCAAATTAGAAGAATAAGAGACTTGGAAGTAAGACATTCCAGTAGCTGAAAATAACAGCTTCACATTACAGGAACCTTCAACATTTTTTGGCACTTCTCTACATTTTCATATAGAGAATAAGAAACTGAGAAACAGAACATGGAATAAGAACCCAATGATGCATTTAATTCCCAGGACCATTTTGAGTGAGGATTTTGACTGAAGGACATTGCCTTTAATGAATTACAGTCATTCCATGATAAAAACACCGATGCTAAAAAAGGCATACAATACAATACTCTAGATATCTTATTGGAATTTAGTGTGGCAATATTTTCAAAAAATTAGACAAGTGTGTGCTATTTATGAAATGTATTACTTCTAGTTGCATTTGATATCTGAATTTGAAATATGTGAAGAATAATAAACTACAAGAAATGAAACTGATGTTTTCTCAAAAAACATGCTTACAATGAAAGCTTTTTTAGTAATTATGTTGATAGCAGCAAAGCTTATGAGCACTCTCAAAGGGAGGAAACTGTGTATGGTAATGATATTTAACCATTCAACCAAAATAAATTATTCAAATGTTTTGCACTGGGTGTGCTACCCTTTTTTATTGTAGACACTGCTCCTTCAGTTATCAGACAATTGTTATTTACTGTTTTCCTATTTATTTTCCATAAATTATGCTCTATTTACAAATATGCATAAAATCAATAGTTGATTATGCTCTACATCACGGTAGGTGGCTAGGTTGAGTACTTATATAATAGCCTGAGTAAAGTACCAAACCTGTAGGAGATTTTCTCCAGACTGGGGGTCAGTAATTTCCTAAAAATGCTGATAGAGACAAACAGTGATATATCTGAAGCTATATTTCAAGTGGTTTTGGGTTCTGCAAAGTATCCGTTTTCTAAGACCTTATTTCACCTACACACACTGTAAATCTTTCTCCAGTCTCAGAACAAAGCAAACACCTCAAGAAGTAATTTCTCTTCTGCATGAGCATAAATTCTGAGGACAGTTGAAATGTAGTGCAAAATTCTTCACTTAACATGGGGCTTAAAAAAATTTCAAAGGATAAAAATTCCTTTCTTTCCTTCCTTTACTTGCTATAGACAGCTACAGACATGCTTTCAAGTATAAGCAATATCTGAGAAATGTTTAAGAATTATTAGATATATATACTCACAGACTTCACAATTTGTACATGAGTATGTTTTAAGGCATCAGAGGTAAGAGGAAAGTGTAAGAGAAAACAGCAATTATAAATCCACTGGAAATACAGGGATGTTGATAATGGAGAACAAATTAGGCATCAACAAGAAGAGAGAGTATGCAGCAGATGCACACAATGTTCCTTGACAAGTCCAACAAATTGATAATGGCCAGTAGAAAGAAAAAATTAAATAGTGGTATAATTTTAGCTAATCATGATAAATTAAAGAATAAAAGGTCTACCCACATGGCCTTGCAGAAATTTTTTCACTAAGAGACTCAAAAATAACCCAGCCTGTACTAAAACCATGAAAACTAGATGAAAGTTGATTGATAATCTTCTAAAAGTAATCTAAATGGAAATTAATTGTTTGATGGGATTACTTTTACACCAACCCCAGAGTTCCCTCTTTGGCTATATCTTTAGCAATAGCTTACAAGGACATACAGAATCTTTCTGGATGACTCAAGTACTAGCAAAGTAAGCATAATGAGAATTGGTCTGTAACAGATCTTGGAAATTGAGTAATTTTGATTTCTTTGGCAATGAACAGAAAACAAAACCAATAAAAACAATGGCAGCAAAAGCCCATTTAAGTAGGCTAGAAGGTATAAATTAAATACATTCCTGGGGTAAATACAATATTGAGAAATTTTAGTGAACTTTAAATTAGAAAAAAGAGACAATTGAACATAAGACATGGTAAGTAGGTAAATAAACAATATAATTTCAACTAGAATAGCTGAAAGTTTATTTTTAAAATACCAAATAACAAAATTTTTACCCCAGGCTTTCAATGGCTAAGCTTCTGCAGCAAAACTATCAGTAATTCACCAACCTCAGACTACCTACACATTCTTTTTTTTGTCTATAATACCAGAATTTCATAAGGCAATGTAACTTTTGCACCATAAAAAAAAAGCCCCTTAATTTAAAGTAGTCAGTTGTATTCATGCATTCCAAAATATGCCGGTGAAAATGTAAAAGCCAGGATCTTTAGTGATGTTGTATGGTGCACATAATGGCTCTTAGTGCAATGCAGATAAATGTTACATTGGGGGTTGTAAATTCAGAGAACAGCGAAGGCACTAGGAGAAATCTGTCTAAAATGTTTTGAGGGTGTGTGCCTCTGAGAGCTGAGAATGATGCTTCCTGTTCTCTGAAAGCCCATTCTGTGCTGCTGCCCTTGTGCATGAAATCCTGGTCTCTTTGGGAGGTCTGTCCACTGAAGAAGCCAGAATGTTCTTTCCTTCCCAGCTGAGGATGTGGTCTGACATTAGTAAGGGGAATTAACTGGGAACTCCAATTCTATTTCTTGTGAATGCAGTAACAGGAAAAGTTACCATTTTTATATTGTCTATTTAGAGGCTCTGTCAACTTAAGTCTTTTTCTCTCCTTAGTCCTTATTTTTTGCTGTTCACTCTATTATCTGTTACCCCAAACTTTTTCTCACTTCTAGTGGGCATTTTAGATGTCCCAGAAATTGAAAATATTTAATGATTTACCTAGTGAATAATTTTCTACATTTTAAGATCTCCAGATATGACTACATACATGTGTCTAGATGTTCTTTTTCTCTGTAAATCAAGAAGGGGGAAAAAATGCAGAGTGGAAAACCATGATCTGTGCTGCTATGATGTCACTGCAATGAGCTGCAGCTCATTGCTCCTCAGGATAGGTATTTTATAACTATATACCATATTCATATGCTATACCAAATTTATACAACAGTAACAATGTACCATAATATGGTGCAATAATATACCATATTTATATGAGTGTGCTCCACCCCAGCAGGCTGAATCCCAGGCTGCTCTGCCATGTGATGAGACAGCACAGGCAGTAACTCAGGCCTGGTGCTGGGGTTTGAAAGCAGCATCAGGATGCTGCTCTACAGTGCCCAGTATGAGAGAGCACACAGAGGTGACCTTAGAAGGCAGTCTGCATTCATTTGCATTCCTTTACTACACCCACTCAAAATCAAAGTGTTTTTAGCTACAGTCAATTAATTCCATGCAGTTTTAACAGCATCTCAAACATTTCGGACACCTTTTGCACAGGACTGTTGCTGACAATGTTTTGTGTCAGTAAGACTATATGATCATAGAATCCTAGAATGATAGAGTGGTTTAGGTTAGAAGGGATCGCAAAGATCATCTAGTTCCAGCCCCCTGCCATGGGCAGGGACACCTCCCATTAGACCAGGGTGGTCAAAACCACATCCAGCCCTGTCTCAAACACCTCCAGGGACAGGGAGCAACCTGTGCCAATGCCTCATTACCCTTATAGTACAGAATTTCTTCCTAACATCTAGTTTAAACCTACTGTCTTTCAGTTTAAGTCCATTACCCCTTGTCCTTTCCCTACATGCCCTTGTGAAAAGTTCCTGTCCAGCTTTCTTGTAAGCCCCTTTTAAATACCGGAAGTCTTCTCTTCTCCAGCCATTATTATCTAATGGAAAAAACGTTTTCTATGATATATTTTCTACTTAGGAAGTAGATAGTACTCCCTGTTTGATGATTATATCAAATTACATTTCATGAAGTGCTATTTCTGTGTGCAGGCTAGAAGGATTTTTTGAAGGCAAAACATTTACTTTGTCTTGAATATGTCATGAAGAATGCATATTTCAGATTTTCTTCTTTCTTTTGCAAAGAATGTGTTTTTTTAAAGGCGTGTCCTGATAACACAAATTGCTGATCTAAGAGGATTTCTTCTTTCAGTGTCATGACCCTTCTTGATCATTTTCAGGTAGTCAGCAGTTTAAACTGCTGATATCCCAGAGAACAAACAGAACAGCAACACAACTTGCTGTTTTGTTTCTCTCCCTGAATCTCTGTTAATCATGAAGTATCTTCTGGAATACACCCTGATATCTACTCTAACTACCTACTTCTTATTGAGAGTTTAGCCTGATTTTTAGGTTTTCTGACAGACATCAGCCCAAATATACTAGTGGACTGACAAGTCTATATCACCAGCACAGCCTGGAAAATGAAACTGTCACAGTTTTTAAGGGTCCTCTAACATCTAAGCCTTGTATTGATAAAAACTGTGATGGCTCATAACCAGCTGCCAAGTAGAATAAAAACATGCCGACCCTTATCAGTGCAGCTAAAGGGGCTAAAGGGTTCACGTTCACTCCCCGTTTCTAGGAATGTGACAGAGTCTCCAGAAATATAATTAGCAGTTGTTTAGCCTACAAATATTTGATAATCATATGCAAGGTTAAATATATACATTTATCAAGTTCTCTTTGTATCCTGATAAAATCTGCATACTTTCATATGTAGGTCACATTCTGAAGGTATAAATTACATATCATTAAATGCTTTCCTATGTCAGCTGATGAGAGGGAAACAATTTTATAGAAGACAGTTGGTAGCAGTTGTTGTATGTGGACACAGGCCAGAGGTGCTTGGACTCTGTTGATGCAAATGCCATTCTGAACGTAATGATAAATTAAAAAGCTCACTTCAAAGCATTCACATAAACATCTCCAGCAGGTAGAATGGCAAAGAATCTCAGGATAAACAAGTGTCCAGCTGACCAGGCAGCATGCAGATTAAACAAAGGCTGACTTGGCCCCACTGGCTTCCCTTTTATAGATTTGTGTAATATGCATGCCCTTTCTCTCAGAATTTCTTTCCTCTCAGTGCTTCTTCCAGTGGAGTTTCAGCACTGCCCTGAACATCAGGACCTGTGTTGTGACTGCTGCAACGTGTCTTGCAGTAGTTAAGGCTACCAAAGAATCCCAGTTTTATAACACACTTTTGAGAGATGAAGTGGACTGTCTGCCCAGTTCTGTTTGCTGTGAAGTGAGGTTAATGTCCAGTGCTTTTATGACACTGCCATATTTATGACCACCTACAGAGCACTAAAGTAAATATGATGCCCCCATCTCCTGTGACCATGAGCTTTTACTGTATAACAGTGTAAAGTTGAATTCCTCTGCCTAGGAAACTCACTCTCCTTTGCCATCTATGGGAATAGGCAAAGAATTAATCCAGTCCCTTATACACGTGGGCAAAGCAAGGTTTTTATGAGTAGATCTAATTCAGAGCAGATTTTGCCCACGTGTTTCTTTATAGGCAATGGCCACTCACTGCCTGATTACCCAATGTAATCAGTTTTGGAATCAGTACTCAACCAAATGTCTGTTATGCACTTAGCTACTCTTATTTCTGCAAAACGTAAACTCAGGAGAGTGATGTAAAAGTTCAGTTTACATTAGTAAGCCATAAAGTCTGCCTCTTGGTCATCTCATCCGATCTTATCATTATTCACATTTCTCCTCTCTCCTTCCTTCCCCCTGGAACAAACCACCCCCACTGTAAGTATACAAACAAACCAAAACAATCCCTCTGGCAGACACACCCATTGTGTATTTCTGCTGCCTTTTTTGAAACTTCTAAATGCTGCAAAATAAAAGTAACAACCTCAGCAGGGTGAATGAGAAGCATTTATCTAATAGACAATAATAGAAGAGAAAAGTAAAGTGAGTTAAATTATCTTCTTCTCCAGCCCTCTATCATGTTCTGTCCCCAGTTTTTGAATATTTGCAAGTCAAAATAAAAATGTGGACTGAAACTCTATAGATGGCTGGTAATTTATATCTCAGAAGCCTAGCTCTGGCATACCTGATACTCACTTGGAGCTCACAGCACTGAAATCCTTGCCAGAGGAAATACCAGTAATTGCTCAGTGCACAGCCCAGATATTCCAACTGACACACTCCTTGGCTACAAAACGCTCCGTAACGCAACTCACTGAAGCACATCACAGCAGTGAAGCACAAGGTCTGACCTAACAGCAAAATAAAATGCTTCAGCACACTTTAGTCTGAGGAATTTGTGCCATAATACTGAACCAAAATTCACTGCTGTTCTTCTTTTAACCGAAGTTTGTCTCATCTAGTTAGAGGAGCACACACAGTTCCACCCTAGGCACAGCACAGATGTAACATGACACACAAACAAAAGGCTGGAGAAATACTCAGAGGCTACAGCGACACAAATGCAAGTGATACCTCTAATTACTGCCATAGATTTTGATCGCTTATGAATTTTAAAATATCTTTATGTAATGTCCTTCTCACCTGCCAGTCGTCTGTCTCTCGTGTTTTTCCAGATAACATCCAAGGCTCTAGCAGTGGAGTCCCTGATATGATCACTAAATGATCTCCTCAGAGGGGCTTTCACCGGGTGATGCATAATGCAGATCGATCACACATCCAGGTCAAACGGCTGCAGCTTAGCCCCAGGAAAAAGGGCATTCTCTGCTGAGGATCTGTTTGGATTCCTCTTTGCCAGGCAGGCAGGTTGTTACTTTATATAATTTGTCATCAGCCTTATGGAGCTTTCCCTTGAAGAGTCAGGCATTGCAGTTCTCACTGCGGATGCAGGAAAGCTCAGACTGCAGCCAGCCTACTGGAAAGCTGCCAAAATCTTACATCTGGAACAGTTTACAAATGAGCTAACGATACAGTCATTTAGATTTGGGGCTTTATTTGTGGATATCTATAGGATTCTAGCTTCCTGTTTAATCAAATAACTTACCAGGCACATACTTGCATGCTCATTTATTAGGATAATATTTCCCTGCTTAGCTGATATTTCAGGTAATCTTTCATGTTTGGACATGAAAAAGGTAAGAAATAGAAGAGAGATAAAGTAATTTTAAATATCTAGAGATCAGGTATTTTATTTTGTCACCATATATTTTTTGCATTTTACTCTAGTTAAGGCAGAGAATAGAGCCTGATTCTGAGTTCCCTATATTTAGTACTTCATGACAATACACTAATGAAAGGAAATAAAAAAAATGAGAGGAAGAGGGGAGATAATAAAAAAGGAGAGGGAACTAAGCCCCCACACTTTGCTGAGTGGAAAGTTCCCATATGAAAAATATTTACCAATGTAACTGAGATTAATAGTCACAGTAAATGAAGCCATTTGACCTTGCTTATTTTTACCTTTTTAATTGATTACTGTGTCCTGTGGCTTCCCTGAGGGAGAAAGGGAGGAAAAAAGGAGTGCCTGAGACTCTCTTTCCCTTTTTAATACTATGTGGTAATGTGTGAAGAGATGAGAGATACCAGTTTAAAAACCTAATGCCCTCTATTATATGGGAAAACAAAACCTGTCAAATAAAGTTGTCTACATTCATTCTACAGGTAGTCCTTAACTTTTTTTTGCAGCAACTACAGTAATTAATATTAGATACCATTATTTTCTTTAGAAGTATTATCATTAGAATTGATTGATTAACTTGTTGCAAGATTGGCATAGAGAGACCAAATTACAGAACTGAGAGTTTTAACCCTTAACAAAGGGATTTTCATTCCCTTTGAATTTCTTCCTAAAACAAAAGTTTTTCTTTTCATGACATAATTTATTTCACACTTTCTTATTTGTTGTTATTTTTTTCTGTTGTCTTCTCAGTTCCCTTCATTTTCACTAGTCATCATTTCCTTTAAGAGAAATAGTTATCTCATTCTAACAATGAAATGAAATTTATGAGATTTGCAATAGTGTAGCTGAGGGAATAACTGGCTCATCATCTATTTAATGCAGATCATAATTTCTTCCCATCTAGGCCTTAGTCTTTTATCTTTATAGAGCATCTGCAAACACTAATGTCCTGTGTCTTTGAACAAAACAGCAGTGAGTGATCTCTATAGTTTGCTGTTGCTTTCCTCATTATCCCCTTCCTTCTTTCTGAGACCGGATGGAGAAAGAAGCAGCCAACTCTCCAGAGAAATTCAATATGATAACACACTCTTGCATGGTTGTGGTTCTTTTGTTGGTTTTTTTTCCCCTTTTTTTTTTTTTTTTTTTTTTTTGGTGTGTGTGTGTTTTGTTTTTTTCTTAATTATTATTCTTACAAAAATTCCTGGTAGAGCAAGTGCAATGCTTGCACAGGCAAATCCTGACAGAGGCTTACATAGGCAAATGGTGACACAATGACCAGAGCACAAAGTATCTGTTTTGAAACACGTACACTCTGTTCAGATGAGATTTGCTGTTGTTGCTTTTAATGAACAGCTCAGAAGAGCATTATTCATTTTTAAATGAAGATGCAGTATGCAATAACTTAATCAGGAGCTGAATTTCTCTATTTTAGAAGGCAACAAGGGTGAAGACAGACTCAACATGGTTTTAACTACCACTGGCCATGTCTACATTACCAGTAACATAGCCCAGAAAGAATGGATTTATACAGCAAAATAAATGGTGCCAAAGTTTTGACACATCTCAAGGTAGAGTTGCTTTGAACTATGTCTACCTGCATCTTGTGACCTGAATGAATCCTCGGGGTTTCATGAGTGAGTTGGAGACCACTGGCTCACTATCAGGGTGCATCTTTTGGCTTGGTTTCATTTGAAACCCATCCAATTCACATGCTCCAAGACTGCTTAGAGATATGAACCAAAGAGTGGTGTTGGGGGAGCCTTTTGAAAATCATGTGCCTAGTCTAGGCTCCACTGTCAATAAAAACATGCAGACCATTATTCATTTTAGAAGCTAAAACAACTTTAAAGAATTTAAAAATAAAATCAGCAACATACATATATTTCTAATTAGGGTTTGATTCTTTGAGAGTTGCTGCGAGTTATATTACACACGTTGACATAAATATATTTAAAATATTTAAAACAGTTCTTACAATCTGCCCAACAAAATGGTCTGGAAAATGGCAAAGGAGGAATAAACTGCAACAAAGCAGAGAAATACCGCTAAAAGTGTTTGTTTGTGTGATGCTACAACACAAATAAACAGATAATCTAAGTAAGATTGTGTAAAGAATTAAATGTCAGAAAATTTTTAATGGATCATGTGCAGGTAAATAATTAGATATAGATAGGCTAGAAATATGGATAGAAAATTAAGGACATTAATTTTAGAAAAGAGTAGACAGACATATAAATGGAGAATACAGTTAAAAGCAAATACATATGATCAGCAAAGGAAATCTGAGATTCATGATATCCAATACAGTCAAAAAATTGAGGTAAGAATTTGCCATTCAATAAGAAAGCACATGATTTTAAAGGATTTTAAAAATCATGTTAAAGGATGGTATCAGGGCAGAGCTGTGCTGCAATATCTATTCTTGCATCATTTAAAAAACACCCCTTGAAGAAAAATACGCTCAGTTTTTCTCTGCACCTCTCAATACCCACATGATGCTGAAAAAGCATCCATGAGCCAGTCAGCTGATGGCAGCAGGACCACTCCTTGACAGTGACAAGGAGTTCTGTGCTGGAAAACACCCATGTGTTCAGGGAAAAGCTGCTGAGCTGCCACCACCACTGTGCCATTATTCAATACTCTTGTTGAGAGCCCTACTCTGAACCTCAGGCAAGCTCCCCCCACGTTCCCAATTGCTACTGCCCAAACAATGTCTGCTTATGCGGAGATATTTTCCATTTCAGCTCAGGCTTGTTCCTGCTCCCCTTGAGGGTGTAGCTGTTTTCACAGAGACATCTACCTGAATCACAGGCCTGCAGTTACTTGCGGATTGTTTGTGTGGAAGAACTTCCTCAATTTCTCTGGTAAACTCGTGCTTACAGTCTGAACTGGGAGAGGGGGCCACTGGTACCAAGTACAGATAGTACAGACCTCACCAGGAGAATCTTTGATGTTGATCAACATGAGTGTACTAGATTAATTTGTTCTTAAACCAAACAGCTAAACTGGAGCACTGCGAATGACATTAAGGGCAAAAGGTTTTAATGTTGAGATTTACGGGTTGGCAAGGAATGTATTTTTAAAGAAAATGGAAAATGTTTTGCTGCTCTATTTGACAATGTACTGGAAAATCTCCTGGAAACAAATACCCTTTCTGTAACTGGGAAAATGCACCCTTCCATGTCTTACATCTACAATTCAATTAGCCGGATACAGATGTTACAGCAAAATGCATGCAAAAATAAGCAAAATCCTAAACCACCAACCAGAGTCTAGATAAAATTTATAATGCAACTCTATCTTTTGGCTTCACTGTGTCTGGAAACTTAAGAATGACCACAATCAGACACAGGTTTTTGTATTTGGATAATTTTGTATTTGAATAATTTTGGCGTTGACCACAGTCCATAGTGCAGGCAATACTCCAGCTATCTTCCAGAATATTTTCATTTTATTCAGTGTTTTCTGTTTAATGGCTGAGATGAAAAAAATACACAAAAGAGTAAATTCTTAAAAAAGGGATGGGTCAGCAAAGATGTGCGCTGAATCAAAAATAATATGAGGGGAATCTGAAGCAGAGGGCTCTGTTGCTGACACGAGGGAGTTGCAGCAGCTGGTGTTAGGGGGGTGAGGTGATAGTACGCCTCAGGAGAGGGACAGCTGCCCACTTCATGCATGAGGAGCAGCATGCATGCCCAGAAGAGTCTTTGTGTGATTCCAGAAGCAAATATTTAGAGGGACCAGACCCCACCCTCCCTGCCCTGCCAGCCCTCCCAGCAGCTCAGACCAGCTCCACCCCTGACCCTCCCAGGGCAGTGTCCTTCCTGTCCCCCAGGCCTGGCCTGCCTTGCCACTGCCACCACTGGCTTCTCACGCTTCTTGTTTTGGAAATATTTTTAGAAACCTCTTGCCAGCATAAGCAAAGCTGTGCCTCTCCAATCTTCCTTTCAAGGCTGAGTCTACTTGTAAAGTGCTGCTTGTCGTTCTTGAACACATAATTCCCAAACCAGCCAAGGGCAGGAGGCAGAGGCTAATTCCCTATAACCTTACCCTTGCTCAGCACTTCCAGCTGAAAGACTTATGCTTGCCAAACCTATCTGTCCTTTGTCCTTTACTGGTTCCATCCATTCTCTGGTCTGCAAACATAGTACCAAAGACCAGACAAAATGCATTGGGTACTAGGATGGACAGGAATGGTGATATTGTTTTTAGTTCTGGTAACTGAGTCCAGAAATAAACTAACAATTGCACAAGCCTCATGCTCTTCAAGCTTGCTCTAAAATGCAATGACTTCCCCTCTGACTCTTCATCAATGTGCAAATTCTTATGTATATCTCTGGCTCTTCTGCATGATTCTGGCCCCTTCAGTCTGGAAGGATGTATGGATCCAAAATAGGCACAACCAGTCAGAGATACATATTTTTTAAACATGATGCCAGTTTGAGCTTTGCTGTGGCTTGTCTACAGACTGAAACAAATAGTGTGGCAGATCGAGAGCTCCTTTGCTGAGTGGTTTGCAGGTTCATGCCTGATCTGATGCATGAAAACATCTTTCCCTTTGTTAGAGAAACAAAGAATTCCATAATTCTCCAAAAGTATCAGAAAACAAAAGAATTATTCAGAATCAGAATTTTTGATCTAATTAAAAAAGGCTGCTGGGCACATGACATGTGTCATTTTTTCATGTCTCAGGAGATGTCTCTAAATCCTGTCTAGGAAACCAGGCTGGGAAAGAAGCACTTTGAATTTTGAATTTTACTTGTGCTGCTTTCCAAAAGAAAATCTGGTTCTGCAATATTTGCAGTATCTGAGAAATCTGATATGTAGCAGGTTGAGAAGCAGCCACCAATCAGAGTGAACTGGAAAGATTTAGAATTTAGAAAGATTTTATGGAAAGACATGGAAATAAAATGTATTATGTTAGAACATAAACATTTCAGTAGAAACTTGACAAATCTCAACAAAGTTATTCATATGACAAAGCCACATTTTGATTCACTTGGATTTGTTTGTTTTTTTTTTTTTTTTTTTTTTAATATCTGTTTTTCAGTTAGGTAAATGAAAAGTATCCAGAAGTTTCATTTAGCACATAGGTGTCCTTTTGCGCAAATATCTGGGCAATTTATCAGTCCATGGACTGAACCCTGTGTGTCCCACCATATTCAGAAAAGTGCCCCTTTGACTCCTGTCAACACCCTGGTGTTACCTTTGAACAGCCTAGGGGCTAAATGGGTGCAGTCTGGAGAAGAGATAGTAGACCATGAGAGGGTAGATCAACACAGAAAGTCTCCTGAGTGCCCTCCATGATGTCAAGGTGCACTCTCAGGCATCTCTGCATTCCCCTTCCCTGTGGCAGGAGAGGGATGGAGAAGCCCCAAGGACAATCACTTTCTCTCCACGTGACCGCAATTGCCTCTGTGCACACTGCTTTTGCAAGATGAACATGCTTTGTAACCTCATGCCATGGTCCAGATCTGCATTTTTGAACAACAAGGGTGTATAATTTTAAGAAAGAAAATGCTCAAAATCCACTCACCCCAGCAGCAGTACGTGATGGAAACTACAGCTGTTGTTGTTTTCATGAACTTTTTGATGTCTTAACCTTGAAGCTTTCTTCTGGTGGAACACTGAGAAGCTCATGTCAAAATATCTACCTTAATTAGCTTTTGTTGTGAGTCAAATACATACTAATGGGTTTATAAAAACTGAGTAGTGTAGCCTTCTAATATACATCCATGAGTCTCAAATTAAATGTGATCTCAAATAAATATTAACAATCTCCATGGTGTGATTATGGCCCTGCTTTGTAAACAGCCCCACTGCTTAATTAGAGCTCTGTGCACTTCAAAGTGCAAGCTTATCTGGCTGTTTCTGAGCTGCTGTCTCACTATCGCTGTGTGCTCCAAGAATAATAAATAAACCAACACAGGAACGCAGAAAGCATTCCTAATCACACCCATAAATACAAAATAATAATTAACTGAATAACATGAAAGAAAGATGCGCTTCCAGTTTCATTTTCACATCATTCCATTTTAACCTGTTTTTAATGTAACTGATTATAAACTATTCTTATGTTATTAGAAAAAAACCAAAAAACCCACAAGTTCTGCCCCTGCAGCCAAATCTTTTCTGAAGGACTGCATATTGAAGAAAAAAAAAAAGAGACATTAGTTCTTGTGCCATAGTTTAAAATTCAAATGAGAAAGGAAGTGTTAAAGCTTAATTCTGTTTAGCCATATGTGAGGCACCTGCTTAGAGAAGTTTATGGGAGTAATAATCTGTGGGAGTGTCCAAACACTTCCAAATATCTAAACTTGAGCAACAGAACTGTCTTGGTTATAAAATAGTTGATGGCAATGAGCAGTGAACTGAGATTAGTTTTTAGCATTGGCCGTGTGTTAGGCTTCACCACAGCAGAAGATTATTAAACAGCATTGTTTTCCCCTTCCTTCAGTGACCTGACAGGCAAAATGCCCATACATAGCTTGTTGTTAGCTGAGTAATATATTACAGCTTCACTGGTCCCATCACTGGAATTAGAGCAGGATGAATGCAATTTCATAGAATAAAAGGCATGGCAGAAGGTACTTCTTTCTTTTCAGTGGAAATGCAAATTAGGCTGTATGTGAAATTGCAGTAGTAGAAAAGTGCAGATTCCACAAAAAAAAAAAAAAAAAAATCCCCAAACTCCAAAGCAAAACAAACAAACAGCCCAAAACTTAAAAAAAAAAAAAACAAACCCAACTCACTATTGTTACTCCCTATTTAAAATCTTCTCTACCATCTTCTTTCATTATTGGAAATTTTCATTCCTTCTCTTCTGTTTTTTCTCTTTTCCACTCTCTCTGCCCCTCCTGGTCATACTAAGATGGTGTTTACTTGGTCATACTGAGACGGTAAGTTCCTTCAATTACAAATCCTCCTCTTCAGACATCTCTCGTACAAAATGGCACAATAAGATATCAAAGAACTAAAGCCTATGAGCCTGTCTGCAGTGACCAGCATGAACAGTGACAGAGCAGATTTGGTTCAATGAGTTCTATAGAATCTAATGGTGGCAGACTGGTGCCTGTGCACAGAGCAGGGAGCAGAAGGGAAGAGTGAGGAGTGTTATGTGAGCTGGACTCATGGAAGTCAGAGGGTGAGCAGAGAGATAATTCAGAGTACAGAGATCATTCTGAACAGAGAGATCAAAGAGCGGCAAGAAATTTTAAATCAAAGAGAAAGTCTCAGTGCTTGCGGGGAAAGATGGAAAATGCTTATTCCTGAGAAGATTTAGTGAGATTTAGGGGTCTCATGTAAGTCATCTTCAATTATCTCTGCCCTGTGTAATGTGTGTTTTATTAAGTGATGCAAAGAGGCAGAGCTGTCTTCCTGCCTTCTCTTCCCAGCTGCTGCCACTGCAGCACTGTGAAATACAATCTCTGCAGAAGGTTTGTTACTGTGAAGACAAGTAGGATGTAATACCCATCCCTGACTTGCTGGTTTGTGACCTCATTGGTAGAGAAAACAGTAGAAAAACCAGAATTTTCATAGGGAGCAATGACATAGAAAGTATTCAGAAAGGATCTGAATCTAAACTTTCAAATAGGTATTGGACAAAACGTTAAATAAATTTCAAGATTTCGCTAGTTAAGGCACTGCTGTACAGTTTGTTAATGGTAACTTCTCCTTGTGTCATTTTTTGTGCAAATGTTCATTTATGTAGTTAAATTGGGGATCTATTTTTAAAGGTGCTTAACTTCCTTTGACTCTGGGTGTTTCTGTTTGAGGTATCCACCATGCTTTAACTCTGTCCTGGAGTTGTTTGTGGCATGCCTTCTTTGAGGTGCTTTATCTTGTGTATTCATATTAAAGCCAATGTTTTTGGGAAATGAATGAGAGGATATGTTATTTTCCTGACATTGAGAAATTCTAAATACTTGATAGTAATTTGGTACGGCAATTTGCTTTTTTGTAGACAAATTCAATTTTCACCTTTCTAGAAGTTCATTTGTTGCAGCCATTGGCAAGCCTCTGAGAAATAATATTTCACAGCAATTCTGCAACCCTGGATGTTAGTGACCAACAGCTCAGAAGATATTTTCTCTCCAGAAGATATTTTTTTCTCCTCAGCTGGGAAGTATTTGCAAACACAGCTGCAGGCTGCTGCCAGCCCTGCAACATGAATGAGAGAACCTGTATCTCCCAGGCTTTTACTGGCTCCACCTTCACTTCACAGAAGGCTGGAAAAGGGTTGGTCCCTCATGAAATGTTAATACAGAATGAGAAAGTGTTGCTAGGGTCAAGAGGGAGATGGGTACACATTGCTTGGTGGAGAGACAAGAACACAGGAAAAGAGACAAGGGGAGGAGAGTATCTGTCATCCACTGCAGTTTTATTTGCCTGCTTCCATTTGGGAGTTAAAATTAAGCCACTACATAGCTAGTGAGAACTTATCTTTGAGTTCTGCTCTGATGGAATTAAATAAACATAATTTCAATAGATTTGCTTCTCTGCATTGAATGATTTTTTTTCAGAACATTAGCTGCAATCAGATTACTTTTTCTAAAAAAAAAAAATTCAGAAAGCAAATCCATGATTTTTCCAAGTGTTTAATGCAATTTTGTAGGATGTCTTTCTTCTGGGGTTTCTTATTTGAACTGAAATCTTGCTAACGACAAGTTCTGATGCCTAGCCTTTAAAAGATAAAGAATTTTGCTTTACCTTTTCTAAGTTTAATATATCACAGATGCAAGTTGAAGCTTTATGGGGACTATGTGAAATATAATTATCTGGAAGATTAAAGTAATCATCATCTTAACTGAAACATACATTCTCTTTTCCATAAGTCTTGTGAATACTGAATGTACACAGCTTACCGTAAAAACTTACAAAGGAAATCTAAAACTAACTAAAGTTATTATTAGATGTTAATGTTTCATATTTACTCTATGAAGTTAGCAACACTATTAAATGAGGTTTTAATAAGACACTCTGGTTTGCTATTCTGGGAATTGGATTTCTCCATATCTCTACTTAATTTATTTCACAGCTAATCATCAAAAATTGCTTCTGCATGAAATTTGCTGTTCTTGCTGTCATCTCTTTTCAGCCATGACGTATCTGCCCTCTGGAGTCCCACTGCAGCACATGGAAAATCTTCACTTTGAGTTCAGGTTATGACACTTGTATTTGAAGGCTGGCTGTGGAAAAATAGTGAGCTTGGACTAGATGATTGGGGAAAAGGAGGTTGACAGGATACAGCAGTATTTAGTCTGTCTTTTATGTCCTGAGACTAGTTACTGGCTAGCAAGTTCCCCTGACTTATTTTAGTAAGTAATTTTATTGGTATATGTTTAGCAAACTGTATACTTCACAGTCTCAAAAGCAAGGTGAAATGTGAACCTTGTGTTTGTAGGGCTGGCAGCCCAATTTGTATTTTGCTATATCTGACCTAATATTTTTCCATTGTCAAGTAATTTTGAAAGTATACATATATGGTGGCATCCCCATATGATGAAAATTATCTGCTCTGCTCTTCTTCAGTCTGAACATACTTTTGTCATTTCTTGTTAAAAAGATACCCAGTTGATGAAGTAGGTTACATAGGAGAGCCCAAAATTCTATTTACCTTCTGTAAACTTAAAGTTTTTAGAGATGTCATTACAGTAGTTAGTTTATGCAGTTCTTAAATAAAATAAGAAATATGAGTCTTATACTCAGGTTCGATGAAAGATATTAATGGCTCTGAAAGAATCCAAATTAGGTCTTGAAAAAATGTAGTTAAAATAGCAGCTGCAACACATACATGGAAAAACTACTTACAGATCTTGATGTGCACTAGAATCAAGTAAGTACAAGTGTTTCTTTAAGTGCTTCATAGCAGAAGGGGGCAGGGAAGCAATGAAAGACCTGGTGAAATATAGAAGTTACTTCATCTTAATGAGTAGATGATGTAGAAATTCCTTGGAAAAATGTGGTATTTAGAAGAAGGGAATAAAACACTCCCAAAGAAGTTGAGGAAGAAAACAGATAAGAAAACGAGGCTTACACCTGAGATTGATCGGTTAAACTAATATTTTAAAGGCATATTTATTAAAAGTAAGGTATTGCAGTAATGGGGAAAGTATTATGCCAAATATTTGACTGAGAAGTGTGGTAAATATATGTAATTTCTTCTTTATTATTTCTGAATTTTTCATCATAATTTTTTATGCATCTATACTATAAAAAATAACTATTATTTACTTTCTCAGTACTTCCATAAGACATACTCTGACACAAATGAGTTGCTTCTCAAATGCAGCATGTAGTTTTAGTCTCTCAAGTACCACAAAGACATAAACAAGTTTTGAAGGAATTCAGATAACAGCAACAAAAATTATTAAGGGGCTAGAGAATTTGATTTACAAGAAAAGACGAAAACCTCTTCTGCTCAGCAAAATGACAGCTAATAATGCAAGGGAAGAGCAATGATAAGAGCCAACAAGTATTTAAAGCATGAGAGCATCAAGGAAAGTGTGGATGTGTTTTAAAGTGGTACAAGGTTTCAAAACATTGACTTGGTACTGGGGAGAGTGTTGTGTTTGTGTATGTTTTTCCTCCAAACTAAGGCTAATTAATCTGTGGAGCTTATGTACAGACAAAAACAAAAAAAAAAAACCCAAAAAAACAAACAAAAAAACTCATGTATGGACAAAGGAAAAAATCCTGTGGAAATGTAAAACAGAATGACACATCTATCAGCTGTGGTGCAAGTCTTCAATGTAGTATATATTTCAACACAGGAGCCAGAAAGATAAAAATTGAAAAATAAGATTAAATATGACATATGAGCAGAATATAATGTTAGGGGAAGTATATATCAGTACCACAGAACATACCTTCTTTAGAAAGAACATCTTCTGAAAATAGGTTTGCTTTGCTCAGAAAGTTTTGTAGTTCCCTGATAACTGCTACTCCTTCCCTGTGAAAAAGGACCTGCTCTTCATACATAAAATCTGTCATATCAAAACTTTATTCAAGTTTAATTACAGCATCATTGGTTTTTTTTTCATGGTTTAAATCAGCTCAGCCCTGTTTGTTGATATGGCAACTTTCTGAAGGCATAAAAATAAGTGTGACCTTAAGAGACATTTGAAAGATATCCAGGAGATTTTTTTTAATGCCATTGGTGTTCTGTAGCACTTTATGCGTAAGAACCAATATAAGGAGAAACATTAAAATTCCTCAGAAGATACAACGAAATGATGGTATGTTTAGATGCAAAAACTTAGATGTTGCTAAATTTTTTCAATCCGAACTTAGTACTCTTTATCAAGTACTAAAAAAATTGCTTATGGAGGCATGAAATATTTCTTTACATTCAATGAAAACTTCCACAACAAGTTACAGAAGAAAATATGCTCTTGTACAACAAGCAAGTATACCCTTCTACTCTTGATCTACTTTTCTTAAATGACTGATTATAGACTGTTTGAAATTTGAAGGGAGCAGCTGTCAGTGTACTGATAAAAATTTTGAGCTTGGATAACTGCCTGTAAAAGTCAGGAATAAAACAAATATACTTGAAAAGGTCGAGGCTTAAATCTAAACTGTGTGTCAAAATGCATAAGGAAAACCAAAGGGACAACTAAAACCCAGGTTTTAATGTAAGTCCTTCAATACTAAACTTTGAAAAACTCTGTCCCTATCAAGTCATGATAGCTCTGAATGTCAATTAATAGGACTAGATTCAGTTACTAATTAACCTAATTTCAACCTAATTAACCTGGTTATTTGATGCTGAAAACCTTCTCCTCTATGTAAGAACTGTAAAATTTCAGCATCTGGGCAACCAAATCACTAGAAAATAAACTCTAACACCTAGGATTAATATTGTATCATTTCAAGAAAGTTTTTAAATACATCCTTGACAGATATTGAAATTTATTTTAGATCAAAGATAAATTAGATTTTAGATTTTGGCCTTCAAAGTTTAAACACCTTTTATTAGTCTTCATCTAGAGGAATGATGCCATTTTTAAAGCTTACCATTGGAATAAGAAGACTTCAAAAAAAGTGTTTTCACTCTAATTGCAACTAAATACCTTCATATGTACATTGTCCATCTGTGCTCATGCAGTTTGTACAATGTTTTCAGTAAAGTACTACTGATCATCAACCAAAACAAGGTGTCATAGTTACCTATGATGTATTAAACATATATAGCTCATCAAAATCCACTGCATATTTTCATCCTCAGAAGATATGGTTTTTCTCTCTAAGAGGCAATACACAGTTAATGTAAATATATCCAAAAGAAGTCTTCTCTATTTGACCAAGGAGGTTTAGATTGTATCAATTTTTTTAAACATTGTAATTTCTTCTATAAATGCCTTGCTCACTTGTCAGATCTAACTTCATGCTAGTTGCAAAACTTCATAATCTGTGAAAGTTAGATGTTTCTGTACCCTTTTATGGAAAAATGGACTACATCACATTGTTGTGCATGGTTTTTAAAGACATGAATGAATCTGTGGAACTCAAAAAAGGTCATGAAAACCTTTGCAATTACTATATTTATTTTATCAATGACAGCCCCATGAAAGAGCTCTGAAAAAAATAAGAGGAGACCATGTCTTAACTCCTAACATCTACCAAGCAAGGAAACTCAAAAAAGGCCAGGTAAGTGTGGGGCTGAAGCTTGAAACAAAGAAATGAACTATGCATTAACAGCAAGCACATGCTGACCTTAGGTCCACTCTGCTCCTCCTTGCCTGAGAACCAATGTGCTGGATTCCTGTTGGGCAAAAAATGCTGACTTATTCTGAAATTCAATGTCTAGTGTTACTGTAAACACACACTGCTTTTACAGTTCCCAGCAGAGCACTCTCTGCACCAAGGTTACATGATCTTTATGTGCCTGAAAGGTAATAAAAGATGTTAATGGTGGGGGTTCTCTGAGGAATGATAGCCCTTAGCAAGAAGAGGAAGGATAAGAGCGTGGTAATATATCAACAGTCTATGTAAAGACAGTGTGATTGTGAATGTGTGATATAACTTTGGAAATGCTAAAGGATTGACAGAAAAATCAGTTCAGCTGGAGCAGATTAGGGGACCAATGCCATGGGCACATTAGAAGTTGGAGAGTCACAGAGGGCAGTGGAACAGAGGCGAGTCACATGTACCAAGAGTCCAGATGAGGATGTCTGTGCAGCTCATAGAGGCCAGCACAGCAAACACGAGGGTAGAAGGGCAGATGTTTAGTCTGCAAAAGACAGTCTGTAACAGTCTCAAATATCTGAAGGGACTCCAAAGTTTCTGTTAAGTAACAGAGGCTGCTGTAGTATCATCTGAATGGCGGTGTAGACACATAGTCCTAATTCTTGGTCAGTTAGAATTGCATATTTTAGTATTTAAGTACATTTTCTACACCAAATTCTCTAAGTCTTGTGCAGCCTCTTTAGGGCACCCATTTCCCACGACACTAGCAGCAGAAGGCTGCTACAAGAAATATTTAATTCTTCAAAGTCTTTTTGCCTGTGTCTCTTATTGCACCAAACTGTCCTCTCATATGGTACTGGGGCAAATGTTTGCACAGCTTGCTGAAAGTCAGCTCATTAAAACAACATAGGGTAAAAAATAGACCTAATATGAATCATTTCAATGATCCAGTTTACAGCAAATGGTTGAATTCCTGAACTTAGAAGGCAGTGAAATAAAGTTGGGGATGCAACACTGTGACTCACCTTCAAAACAAAGCTCTCTTTCAGGCAGTTACAACTTTCAATCTATTTGTGCTGAGGTGAATCACAGTCTGGCCCACTGAATACATGAAGAGGGATATATATATTTTGCAAACATAGCAGATTCATGCATAATGAAACCCTGGAATTATTGCTTGAACTGAAAGCCAGACTATAAATTCCATTTAAAAACTGACAGCATGCAGTTGAACACAAATCCACATTGAGATATGTAGCTAAACAATTAGGACAACTTTTAGGGATGCCTATCTCAACATTTCAGGTAGATAGAGTTCCTCGTGGTGACTGAACACTACAGCTAATTGCTGTAACACCAAGAGATGAAAAATGAAGTATAGACACCACAAGAATGTGGAGAAAAGTATTCAACTCCTCTTGAGGAGCTGCATGATCTCCAGCTGGTGAGCTATTCCATATGAAATATGAGAAAATTAAGTGTGCTCACCTGGTTGCATGTTGAATGAACACTCTAAAAGAACCATGAAAAAATGCATCCAGGAAAGGTAGATGAGGGACACAGGACATCCACTTTATGAGAATCAGTAGACTATTGGCTGCTATATATGCTAACAGAGGAATGTGCTTGTGAGCCTTTGTAGGTGCTGCTGAATGAGGAAGTTTCATTCCAGGCTCTGGTTCAGACTCTAAGTATGCTTTCTGGTCAGCTCTTGCTGGGTGGACAGTTTATGACAAATAGCCCCAGGGGAACTAGATTTCTTTCCTAGCTCTGAAGAAAAGGCTTGAAGGAATGGAAACTTATCAAAGAGAAACTATGAATGAAATGAATTGTTGAATAGGTGTCAAGAAAACTTTAGCAGTAGATGGTAGAGACAAACTTAGTTTGACAGTTTATCATAGACTGAGTCATTGCTTTCTGATGATTGTGCTAGTGAATATGAAAATGCTCTGAAAAATGAGCTGGAAAAACTCCCCTATTCAAGTGACACAACATGACCTACAGTAAGATCCTAAGCTATTCAAGATGACTGGAGTTAAGCCAGAAGTATATATCACAAAAGTAAGGAAAGTGATTCAAGAAAAAGAATGCTGGGTTTGTTATTTTTGTTTCTTCTAGCAGAAAATAATATTATTTAAAAATACTGGACATGCTATGAAAAACTGGTTGGTTCAGGTAAAAACTTTAGCTAGCCTAGAAGAATTAACTGTCCCTTAGAATGAAGATGTGAGCTCACAGTCAGAGGTCTGGCAAGCTTGTTGGGGTCAGCTTTGGAACTGGAGGCTGGAAACAGCGCAGACCTTCCTTGGGAAAATCCATCAGGAGATGTTTGGGGCAAGACAGTGAAGGCAGAATGGCTTGGAGAGGAGCACAGAGTTGAAGGGCCTGTGAACAGGAGTCCAGCTCAATCTGGATTGTGGGAATTGGGAACAAAGCCCCTGTTTTTTATGAAATGCACTTGGGTGTTAAATCTAAAAAGTCCCAAAATGTCCAGAATAAATTAGAAGGGTGCATAGGAAATGTAATCAAGTCTCAATAAAAGTGAATCAGTGACCTACAAAGTTCAGCACATTCCTTCATGAATTAATACTGCTCTCAAAATGAAGCACTGCAGTCTAAGCTACAGAGTAGTGTCTATCCTTTCACATCTAATCCTGAAAGGACCCACACTACTAGGAAAGAAGAAATATTGCATTGCATTTTCAAAATCAGGTAAAGATAATTGGATATTACATAAATGATGCTAGTTTAATCATAATGGTATACCCTTTTTCAAATGTAACTGAAGAGCAGAAATATGCCTCTTAGATTTTCTTACCATAATCTACTTGGATGCTCTTCAGAAATAAACCTTAATATAAATTTTGGCAGCTTTTAAATGTCAGTTTTGTCTTAAGTGCTCCTCTGAAGTTATTTTATCCCTCAGTGACAGTTATAGAGGGTCAGCTGATGGTTTCTGTGTTAACATAGGGATATTTCTAATGTCTGGGAATATGAATTAACTTTTTCTTGATCAAAGTAACTTGCTCCAAAATTTTTACTCTTTAGAGCATAAACCAGAGAACACAGCACACTTTCCTTGTTTCTTTAGGGACTGTTCTATGAATGGATGAATGTCTAATTGCTGCAAGCTCAGGAAAGTAATATGCTTTTTGAGTTCACTTGACAGTCACTTGACTGAATCAGTGAAATCTTCTGCTTATTATCAGTGAGATCTGCCGTTCAAAGGTCCATTAGAAATAAAAGCAAATTCCATCCTGACTCCTGCTGTGTGAGGCCATTGGTAAGGCAATGCTTCCTTAATGTTGATAGGGTCAGGATGTTAAAAGTGGGGTGGTTTTCTACTGATTTAATGTGGAGCCCTGTACCTGAACTTCTGTATTTCCCATCACACACATGAAAGGCTTTCTCAAGTTTCATCAATTTGTTGTTAGGTTGCTGATAGAGTGAGCATTCATGCAGATAACAATTTGCATGCAAGGTATAATTATGGCTACAGTGACTTCCACTTACCCCTTCCAATAACTCAGCATGGTTTGGGAGTGATAGATGAGTATCCAGGGCTGAGCACAGCTCAGCATGACTCTGCCCAGTGCACAGGTTTGTGCGCAGGAGGGGGAGTGTTGGAGCAGCAAGCTCGGGTACAAAAAGCTGCTCTACAGGGAGCATAATCTGAGACAGCTGGTGGTGCCTACCAGCCACAGTCAGCCACACCTTTCTTTACAGTTATGCCAGGGATTACCTTGCCCTGCCATTTAGGCGAGCAGCTGAAAATTATTTGTGCCCCACTTTCCAGGTACTTGTAACAGAGCAGCAGTGTAGCTAATTTTCACTGGTTTTTCTTTTTTTTTTTTTTCCTCCTGAACTAGTAACTGTTGCATAACAGGTAAACATTTAAAAGGCAAAAGTGCAGTTATCAGATCCAATTATCTGTAAACAACAAAACCAACAAATTAATTTCTCAAATCTCCTTTGCAGCAGAAGTTCAAACATAAAATCTTGAAGGCAGTTTTTCAGAAGGAGGGAAAGTGGGGAGCAGAGGTAGGTGAAAGCAGTGGTTCAAGTTCTTATGCTAGAATCTCACTGAGCTGTATTTTCCATGAATTAGAAGAGGCTAAAGACCTTTCCACTGAGAGGAGGATTTGCTCCTAAATTTTTATTTGAATCCTCTTAGAAAGGACTAAACCTGGGGAAGTCTGGGGTAGACAAAGGATGTCAGAATGAATTAATCTCTTTGAGCTTTTTGACCAAGACCACTCAATGACAGTTAGTGTGAATCTCCTACCACTACTGGTTTCACACACTCCCTGGATCTTATCTTCCAAGCGTTCACAGGGTCTTTTCTAGAAAACTACTGGATGATATGGGCCAAAACTCAAGCAGGAAAAATAATTAAAGAACTGGGACAACTCTGTGCCGGTACTTGAGTCCTTCTCTTGTTTAATTTGTTTTTTCAGATGCTGCTGTGTGACTGTTTTCTTGAAACAGGTGCCCTTTAAACCTTAGTGACTGGATATGTGCACTTCAAATTATTCTGATATTTAGCCCATACCTTCTTCTAACAATGAAAAAAAACTTTGTGACTCAGCCCACAGCTCCTTTAAGAGAGAAAAAAATCCCGGTTTTGGAAGTACTTTGGTTGTGCTGCTTGGTTTTGGTCATAATTATATTTCTAAATCTATCTCCTGGATTTCTAAGTAGAGAGGCAAAGAGTACTCACAAGCAATTGTGTAGCACTATACAGGAAAGAGCCAGAAGGGAATACAGGAGGCAATTATTTTCTGGTTGCCTGCTCTGTGTGCATTTGGCTGGTACTTAATTCAGATTTTCAGCAGCGCTGCTTGTGATTGGTTCATGACAAATAGAGGATTTTGGTGCTGGAGTGTGTCTAAACTTACTTCTGTTTGTTCAAACCAGCTAGAAGTTTACAATTAAAAAAACATGCCTCTCTGTTATCTTTGACAATTACAATTTTTGATCTCACTTCAATCTATTAAAATAACTGTCCATACTGCAGCATGCTACAAAGATATGTTGTCTTTTTTTTTTTTTTTTCAGTTGCTTTAGTTTTGAGGATTGATTTTGCTTTGTTTAGGGAAACAGGTAAGGAAGCTTAAATAACATATCTCAGGAAATGAAATGGTCACTATATCTTTAAGGGAATTGGAATGCTCTTCCATTGGAATTGGAATGCTCCTAAGGGAGAGGTTTAAGTTAGAGTCATGGGAACTGGTGAACAAAGCACCAAAAAGCATGAAACCCCAACACAGATGAAGCAAAGATTTTCCAGATGTGGAATTTTTTCTATGGATCAGTAGAGTTAGCTTAACTTACTTAGGCTATAATGATTATTTTGAGAAAAAAGAACCAAAACATGGCTCATTTCTTATCTCTCAGTCTTTTAATAGAAATAAATGCAATTTACTTTGCTGAAGATTTTTATCTAGATTTGCTTTATGAAAAGACGTCTGTTTCTTATTCATCTTAGTTTGTCTAATGTGGTGTACATTGCCTCTCTGGAAATGCCTTTGAAATGTGTAGCAAAAGTTAATATATATAGCAGCTTCTTAGATTGGATACTTTATTGGTTAGTTTTCCAAAGTCCATTTCCTCATTAAAGACAAAATGATGCCAAGTTTTGATGACAACTGTAATATATATGTCTTTACAGTTTTTAGTATGCTCTTTGGTTATGTTTGTGTTTTTATATTCTTACGACATGCACTCATATTTTTCTCTTTGCTATTTACTAAGCTGAAGAATTGCATTGACTTACTTTATTCTGATCATTGGTTGGTTTTCTGCAAATTTTAAGATCCGTCTAGCTTTTGATAGAAAGTGTCCTAACATGTAGATGACTTTTGCTGTTGCTGCAAAATAGTTATAAGTTATACAAAATTTATATATAAATATAAGTTATATAGTATTCTTAATTTGATGATGGATAATCAATACTGTTTCCTGGGGGAAAACCATGCCTCTTACAAAACAAAGAAATACCCATGCAATAAAAGTGTATTCAATGTACATATTAGGACTGAATATTCAGTATACTTTTATTTACAAAATACCAGTTTCGACTCATTAAAATCAAACTCAATACTTAGAGAATGTATTGCATTACTAATTTGGCATTCTAGGTGAGTTTTGGTTTGGTATATAGAGGGTTATGATTTGGGTACGTCCTGCAAAAGTCATTGGCAAGAACTTTTAATAATTTTATTGAAGAAAGGGTTATATTAATTAATTTCTCTGTTATTAGTTTGTTTAGTCTTTTTTTAAAGCTGTGTACAACTTTAGCATCTGCAATCTACTGAGGTGAGAAGGTCCACAGCTCAGTTCTAGATTGTCTCCCCCTGTTTGTTTGAATCTGCCACCTCTGTTTGATGTCCTCTCATTCTTTTACAGGAAGAGACAAGCAATTGCACATAAATTCAAATGTTTATTGACACAGAGTGGTAAAACATGGACATGTATTGTACTGGGAGACAAAAAAAAGATGAGGTGCAAAAACTAACTGTTGAAAGGAACAGCAGGTATTAAATCTGTGACTGAAAAAAGCCAGTCCTACTTCCAAGCTCGGATAAGAAAATCCTACTGTAACTAGCTTGCCAGGAATAGTGTCTTCTGCATCATCCATTGTTACTGTCTGATCCTGCAACAGCTCATTGAATGGCTGCTAAAAGACAGTATTTTCCTACAAATACTAGGCTAGATCCATGGTTCAAAACACAGGGCCAGACTGAAGTCCTAAGGGCATTCTGTACAAAAAGGACTAGTCTGAGATCTTCTGAAAGGGGGACAGAAAGAAATTTCAAGAAAACTATATAGCTTTAATTTTCCTGTCACAAATTCACTGACAATGATGAATTTATAGCTGATAAAATTGATTAACCTGATACTCATGCTAAAGTTGTACCAGACCAGGTACATGGGTTACAAATGTGGAGCAGACATTTGCTGAAAGCGCACATGTGCTGACACAAAAAATGTTATCCCACTCAGACTTAGTGTGAGATATACCACCAAAACAAAGCCTTGGCATTCTCTGAGCATTCTGTAGTTTCATCCCTGTTTTGAGAGCCTCCCATGGTAACTACATGAGAAATATATTTCTGGTGTATTGATGGATTGTTCTGTAAACAGTATTCTGTGTTAACCAATTGATAGATGAATTCTTGACTAAAATCTCAGTTTTTCTTTTCCTTTGTGCAATATGAAAACATGATCCAGGAAAACTGTAAATTAGACACCTGCCTAGAAGATGTTATGCCTCATTTAATTCTTTTCCTTGCCTTTTAACAGATACTTCAACTGCTCTTTAACATCAAGCCTGTATTTTGATATATGTTAAAATCCATGGTTACTTTCCTCTTTGCCTTTCAATTCTGCTCATAAGCAGCTACTAAGATACGATATACCTGGCTAACACTCTGAAACTGGTTGCCAAATATTTCCTTTCTTTTGGGCCAATATACAGCAGCAGCTGCATCTCAAACCAGAATTGGCTGGGATTTAAATGAATGACCTAACAATTGATTTAAAGAGAATATTCACATGTAGAAACTTTCAGAGAAATAATTTTAGACTGGGATTTAGCAAATTTCTACTTCCAAGATTAGTCCAAATTCATGTGACTAGAATGATCATCTGCAGGAATAACTCCTTGTAGATTTATAGTTTAGAAACCATTTGGCAATTTTCTCTATCAATAAACATTTTTTTAATAATTCTTGATTTGTAATACTTATAAGTTAAGCAACCATTGCAAGTAGTTATCTGATTATTTCCTAAAAAGTCATGAAGGAAATTCACTAACAGTCAAAATTAACACAGAGGTAGACTGACAGAGGTAATAAAGCATGAGGCAAGTGACTGACTTTGCATATAAGAATTGTACACTGGTGCATTTTAAAGACCGTGGGCATCTATCATATATTAGAGAACCAGCATTTGATTCAATTGCCATTTCCTGATAAGTGCAAAAGCAATCTAATTTTACAAGAGTGTTTGGAGAGATTTGAGAAAATGGTTAAACTTGATGACTAGATATCACAAGCTATTTAAAATCTTCAGGATGATGAAAAACAATTTTTGTCAGTGTAGTTGGTATCTTTCAGTTTATAGATAATAAAAGGTCTAGCTGCTCAGGCTGAACACCCTAAGGGCAGAAGCCACAATTCTCTCAAACATGACTTGCTATAGCAGAAGACATTCAGAGCACAGGTTGACATTTCCATCAAGGAAAAAAGAAACCCCAGTCTGAGGCGCCTGTGACACTGCAGTTACATCCAGACCTATCATTGTCCTGCCAAGGATGGTTCTGCATCAGGAAGTCATTTTGCCTCCAGGTGTGCCTTGTCCAAAGTGTGCTTTTGGGTGTCTGTCACCTGAGTTTTCAGCATGTCCTTAGAGAAATATAAATAATCATGTCACAGAATCATAGAGAAATAATCATGCCTTCTCATCAGACATCAAAGGCCTCTCTCTTTTCCCTAAGAATTTTTGAATAGTGATTTTTTTATTCTAGTAAATGTAAGTACCTCAAGTGTATAAGGAACAAAAAACAAGCTCATGTTCCAGTGGTTTGGAACTGAAACCATTTCTTACCCTTATTTTTTATCAAACAAAAAAAGAGGTTATCTTGTAACATTTGATTTTAAGTATTATAAGCTCTTCATATTAAACATGGTTTAAAATAGTTCAACTTTTATTTTTTTGTTCATCTTCAACAACTCTGAAACAGTTCAGCAGTTCAAGTCCTACTTTCAAATATGAACACAGGAGCATAATATATTCCAGATGTTTTGAATGTTGTCTAGGAATCCAAAGAAGCAAAGAAGAGCATCTTACATTTTTTCAGAAATGACTAGGTATCATTATTTTGTGCCACTGCCCAGAAGTAACCTTGACAAGAAATTGATGCAAAATTAGCAGCTTGTTTTTCATATTCAGGTACCTAAATAACTATTAAAATTTAGTCAAAAGTTAATTTAAAAATTTGGCTGTTGGCATCTCAGCTTTTCAGAAACTGCCTCTATTTCTGGACACTGAAAAAGAAAGACCATCACCTGATTTCCAAATCAACAGTCGCATAATTACTTTAGAAACCACGACTTAATGACTGCATGTCAGTATTAATTAGGACCAAGTGAATTAGTTTATAGTTCATTTGAATCAACACATGTCTTTGCCATGAACTCAGTCTGAAGAAAATTAGCCTAGAAATAACTTGATTAATTTGTTATCAGCATTCTCTGTTACACTTTTTACAGCCAAAAAAGGGAAGAAAGAACAACTTGATCATGTTTGATTTAAAAACTATTTTTGGTCAGGGACTACCTCTTTTAGAATGCTTCTGATGTCCAAGTCAAAAAGAGACTACAACGTGGCCTGGGTAATATAAATGCTACCAAGGCACTGTACCTGATACATAAGTTTGTACTGAGAAGCCACTTGATTAAAATTAATTATATGACACTAGCCAGAATATACTGAGTACCAGTTTACAATCTGTTTGATGGTGTTCTAAAATCTGAACATATAATTACTTATAATGTAACACAAAATTGAATTTGCTGCAAGTAACAAATTTGTGGGTCTCCTGCTCTATTTTCTGTTTTGATAACAAAGAACACATAGCCTACAGAGGTTGCACAGGCTCTCTTCTTGGAAATTTTCAAAACTGGACTGGTCTAAGACTTGAGCAATCTAGTCTGAACTCAGGGCTGGCCTGCTTGAACACACAGTTGGAGAAAGAATGTCCAAAGAGAGTTATTCTTTGTTTAACTGTGCTTCACTAATAGGTGATGAAATCTGTTCTTACAATATATAAATCTGTGATTAAATATTATTAATATCAAATATCTTTAAAATAATGCTAATTCTTGGAGTTTTTTATAGTCACATAATTTCTGTGATAAAAACTTCTTGTATTAAATAGGGAAGCGCATGTTGCCTTAGAAACACATTGGATTGAAAGGTTTAGCATGATGGCTGGGAGCAGTAATCATTCAGCTGGTATTATATAAAGTTTTATTCCTATCAGGGAACTATCTTGATTTGAATAAGGTAATTTTGTTACTTAAGAAAATACATTGAACTGGCAGAGAGATCAAGATTTGATTGCTCACCACAGGAATATAAGACACTTGGGTGCAACCTGTCTCCTCTAAAATGAAAAAGGACATATGAATATTTATCAAAAAAAATTTAAAGTTATTTCCACAATTAATGAAATCATCAAAGAGCCTAGAAAGCTATTATAACTAAAAATACCCTTAAGAATATGATAAAATACATGTATGTATAATACAATGTAAAAATAATGGCCTAGCCTTGTTACTAGCCTGAACTAATTCAGTTAAGCTTCTTTTTCTAAGCATTTAAACATGTAAGTAAATGAGATTATATTAAAGATATGAAAAAACTAATCTCCTTTGAAGATAGCAACAGCATATTTTGACTTAAGAAGCTCTTCCAAAAAATGTAAATGCAGGTCCATACTAATGGCCCATACTTTCTCCACAATGTAGGTGGGAAAAGAAAATAGAAGCTTACTAAGGAATTTGATGCACAACAGGTTCTGCTAGTTCCCAGATACTGCAGATGTGCTTAATCACTATAAATTTTTTTAGTGGAAATAGTTTTAGCCTTCCATAAAACACCTGTTTTCCTGTCTAGGCTGGTACCTGAACTTTTGTGTCTTTCTCCAATGGTACACAGCCTTCTTACCAGTGGCTCCCTTAGAGCACATTCACACTACCTGGCCCTAACCTGCAGTCTTTAAGGCTAGCAAAAGTGAGAGGCAATCATGAGGAGTTTTAGGCATCATCCTGCTTCTAGTGCATTTAGCATGGTTTAAAGGGGACTTTCATATAAAAGCTGCAGTCCTAGGACCTCCTGGTTCCTCCAAAACATAAAGAAAATTGCAACAGCACCTTTGGCTTCACACAGTGCTATGTGGATTTTAAAGTTTGTATGTTTATGTCCACATGCCAGTGAATATGGTATGACTTTTAAAAGTGAAGTAATTTATTCAGAAGAACAACTACACTAGTGTGTAGTTAATAAACCACTAAAAATTAAATACCAAAAATCCCAACATCAGCTGTTTTACTGCATTTAGAAAAAAAAATAAAGAAAACCAAAGAAACAAAAATCATTAGGAATCTTAGCCCAAAAGGTCAGCTTTCAGTATCTCTTGGCATCATCATTTTTTTCTAGTAATAAAATGAATAGAAATGGAATAAAACTATATCTATTAACATCTATTAGTGTTTGGCAGCTATCCATGCATTTTCTAGCAGGGCTTCTAGAACTGTTTTTCAGTATGACAAATTGAAGTGCTCCCCTGACATTGTTATTTAGAAAACAAACACCAAATTTTATAACTGTTGCAACATTGACAATAAAAAAGGATTACCTAACTAGAAGCTAGTACTTCATACTAAGTCTCACAAAAACCCTAGTAAGACTGTTCTTCTAAAAGCAGATAAAACAATTGCTAAATGGAACAATTAATAATTCATTTTGCCTAGTTTATTTTACAATACTGGCTAGAGTTATTGTAAGGCAGCCAGAAAACTAGTAACTGTGCCAATTACCTTGTATTTCTCTCCAGTTTATTTGGAAATTGATATCTTGTAGCCAAATTCAATTTTGTAATGTTTGCTCTGGGTTCAAAACAGTTTATTATATGCATGAGCTCTTAATGACTTTATGAAAACAGAGCATCTAGTGAACACTGCTCAGAGAAAGATTTGCTTTCTCTGGATCTAGAATAAGTTTGTAAAATCTAGTGAAGATTTCCTTTTTTCTCTCTTTTGATTAGAGCTGCAGTTAAATGAAATGGAATGAAAAGACCTCTACCTAATGAGCCAAGCATTTGGTCTTTTATGTGCCTGGTTACATGATAGTGAACCCGTCGTACTGGATTTTCCAGGTCCTCCTGCTGTGAGTTCTCACAGACAGCCGACCCACCTTGTCATCACTCCATCACCTCCTGCTCTGCAGCTCATCTCACCACGGGGCTGTGCACCAAGTGTCCTCTGCTGCCTGACACTGACAGTAAGAGCCTGGGAGAGGAAAAACCCTCTCATTAAGGCTTCTTTAAGCACCTCTGTATTATCTTCCTTCTGAATCAAAAGACAACCAGGAAAATTAACGCCAAAGGAGAATAGAACCTGTACTTCATTGAATTGTGTCTTTGCCAGAAATCTAGAATAGATGCAAGAAAAAATAAAAAAGGAAGAATTGTTCACTGCTAGGCCCATATTTTAATACTGACACTGGGGGGATTTCAAGGACTGTATGCTGGCAAGAGATCCACTGATGCTGCTATTTTTTACTGTGCTTCATGTTTTATTCTCTTCTTGTCTTGCTGATCATCAAAACACAGTGCGAAATGGGCTATCAAATCTGTTGCACTACATATCATGGTCTGACACTTTTATTTGTGCTGAAGTAGATGTCTCTAACTTGATAGTTAGAGAATACTGAGGTTTACCCAAAAAGGCTGTGCACTTTTCCCACAGTATATTTTTAAAGCACAAGAGAATATTTTGATAGAGTCATGAAAACTCAAAAGCATGTTGAATTCCTATTCTCACTTAAAAGAACTTATTTATTATAATGCTGAACATTATGGACCAATGGTGTTAATATTTACTTAAAATTTGTTTAGGGCTAGACTAAACCTTCTGCCCTGCTTATTGATAGCACATAGTTCCATCACCTCAAGAGAAATAAGCTGTGCTAGCCTGTGACCAGATGCCTCTCCCACTGGCTCTGTTGTATCAATGTTTATAAGCCACAGAGTTCACTATTCTCTACAAATATTTGAGGATAAATTGGGAAACCATGAAGCAGGTACACAAAGAAACTTAGGCAATAATTGTAATATTGGCTTAAAGTCATTTCACCTTTGTTTTGGGAACACTACTCTAGAAACAGAAGTTAGCCCTGAGTTGGGAAGCTCACAGTGGATTCATTGTACTGAATATTGGTATGTGTGTCAGAGCTGTCTCGAGACTGCAGTTAGAGGAGAGTTAACTGGTACCATTCATGAAGTCTCATATGTGAATCACATCAGTAAAACAGATGCTGATATACAGCCATGTGAACCAAAGGTTCAGATGATGATTATTTTTAGACTATAAATGGAGTCAACGCTACAAACTCTGACACATTATTGACAGGTGTGCTAAATTCTCCATCCTTCAAATATCTTCACAGTTTTTGTACAGAATTGGAGAACATAAATCACAACAGTCAGCAAGGTGAGCAAAGGCATGCAAATATGTAATTTACTCAAAAGAAAAACAGATGAATCTGAAAAAATAGTGTTTTGAATTTGGTTTCTGGCTTGTATTCTTAATGTAGGTGCCAACATTACTTGTCCTGAGTCATCTCTTGGCTTGAACCACCATTTTCTCTGACTGTGCATACTGCTTGATCTTAACTTCTACCTCAAAATATTATTTTGAAAGATTTATTTTTTCAACATTGCCAGAAATGTCAGCAATATTGAGACTTCTTAAAAATGCATTACTCAGAACTAGCTGATGCCACAGTACATCATTTGCAATGCCCCAATTCACACAAGTGGCAGCAATTGGGCTGGTGTTTAGGCATGACCAATGTTCTGCTCAATATACTGATCATTTATAGATTTTTGCCAAAGGCACTTTGCAATTGCATGTTTTACGGCGCTTTCCACTATTAAAAAAAAAAAATTGTTATGCAACTCTTGAGCTATTAATTGACAAAAGCAACAATGTTGTCAGATGTTTGGCTTTGCTCCAAATCTAAAAATGGTATGTGAGTGTTTTGGTTTTTTTGATAAGTACTCCATCTTATGGAGTTTGCGTTTGATGTCAAATTTACTGCTTGTTGGAAAATATATAAAATTGGAAAAAATATTTCATTTCAAGGATTAAAAAATGCTATAAACATGATCAGTAATGTGTGAACTTCTAAGCTGCTTAAGCAGCTTAGTCCATTTAAGGATCTAAATGTTTGGTTGCCTATAGGAAAAATATTTGAAATATCAAGATGTCTGGAGTCTACAGAATAAAAAGTCTTGTTAAAACAGGGGTTTATTTCTGTATATATAAAATTTCTAAACCAGAAACATTGTAATAACAACCTTTCTACTTTCTTGTATTTCTTATTCCAGTCCCAGATGGAATCAAATATTAGTAAGTAGAAAAGAGGGACTTACAAGAGAATATTAGTTCAAATTCTCAAAATGAGAAAAGATGTTTCACTAGAAATTTTGAATGCATTTCTATCCAATTGTAATACAATGCCATCCAGTCTCTTTACCTGCAAAGTTATAAGCTCTGCCAGCAATACAATAAACAACTTCTTTTTGTTCTGTAATATATTGTGATACATTTTGGTTTGCTTGTGATAATATAAACTAGAAAACTTTCAATTGTTGGTATTTCCAAATAAATATCAAAATTAACATTTCTTTTGTTCTCTTACAGCAGACAAGAAAATACATTCTATTATTTTGAGGGCTTTCACACCTTAGGTATGTCTTTGTCATTCATGACTATAGGTAATGTTATTCTGGTGTATTGAAAGCAGCAATGATCAAACACTGGCAAATTACCTTGCAAAACATGGGATCTGACTGCCTGAATCAAGATCAAATTGCACTTAATTAAAATAACACTTCCTGCCCCCAGAATCAAGTGATTAGGCCTGATCTTAATAATCATCTCCCTCATGAATTCTCACTATTGCAAAATAACCCATCATCATCTCAGGATCTTCTGAGCTGTAGAGTTAAATTAAAGCCAAAACTGATTAAAAGGCAACCATATATTCATTCTCAGTTTAGCTGGTGCTCATATGCATGGAAATGTCAGCAAACTGACATCATATGGCATGAACTTCCACTTAATGTTTGTAAGATTAAATATAATACTGTACACAGAAAAACATAGCACAGGAGTCTGACCAGAAAGAAAGAAAGGAGAGAGAGCCTTATATGCATATGTACAGCTTATAAAGTCTATGTAATAAATACATTCATTTTATATTATTACCAACACTTACATCATAGGTAGTTTTGACACCAAAAGATGAAGCATAGATCTTTGAGTTTTATTTGAAAATAACTACAAATGGTATGGCCAGTTATATATAACTATAATCAGTTTGTATGTTTTGACATAATTTACAACCTCAGAAAAAGCAACACCAAATAATGCTGCCTATGAAATCTATAAAGAAAAATCTTTTTAACATGGGTCAGAGTTTGGGAATTATTTCTGAACATCAACAGCTAAAGTAACAACATTTTGAGCAGACAGCTCCACAGCTTTTACAGTACTGACTGTTACTGTGGACTTTCTCTGAAACATTTTTTAACCTATTCCTCTCCCCTAATAAGCAAAAGAAAAGAAACAATCTGAACCAGGGTAATGCAAGAAAACATCAACAATAAAAATCAGACATAAATCTGAATGGCATGTGGCATTTGGATATTTTGAGGTATTTTTCAAGCTATATTCAAAGTACAGTAGCAAATTATCAATTAAATTAAAAGACAAGCAACCAACAGTGACTCTCAAGAGCAATAGTACTGAGTTACCTAGTGTTTATCACAAGAATTTGACAATGTCTAGCAGGCAATCAGTAATAGATTTCACACAGCAGCACCAAAGCACATAGTGTTCAGAGGGCACATATAACAGAAAAGAACAGAACAACAATTTTTCAATATTCTAGAAGTACTTAGCCAAAACAAATGTTATTATCTCCAGTGAAATACTCCAGGTAACTGAAATTTATTGCCATATATAAAGATAGACAGTAAAGCTTACACGAAATCAAAAGTCAAATTCAACTGACTCGAGAAGACCCATCTGCATCCGTGTTGGTTAATTGAGACATCTAATAAACTGTAATACATGTTAACAGCAAATAACAAGTTACTAACTACAGGAACACTGACGTGTAAGGAGGAGCTGCAATTCAACTTTGTAGGACAGTTTCAAACATCCTCATAAATATGACACAGAAAACTGGACTGCATTTTAGAAAGAGAAATTACGCTAGTCAGGAAACAACAGATAGCCTTTACATAGACACTGGTCAAATCTGCAATACCATATGTTTGAAAGCCCCCAGCTGAAGCCTGTCTTTTATCACTTAGTTAAGTAATAGGGTATTCCAAAAACAAATACAACAAGGAAATGAGAAAATGAGTAAATATTTACTCACCAGCCTTCTCCTTCTCTGAAATAACTGGCATAGCCTGGAAAAAAAAAAAAAAACCACTATTAAAAAATATTAGGGAGTACTTAGGGGATACCATATTAGGGAAACATTAAGAAATCTTGAGGTAAATTTTGTGAGTGTCTAGAAGATCTGGAAAAAACTGCAGTCTCACCGTTAAGCACTCTGGAGAGAAACATACAGCTCCCATTTGAGTGTCTTACAATCAATTGAAAAAGTAATTACCAGTAGAAAGGACTAGTTGAGAAGGGAGGAGATGGAGTTAACAAGACATTATGATTACATTTTGAAATAATCATCCTAAGAACACACAATCACAAAATTCCACTGGGAAATTACTTCATAATTTTGAGAGAGGAAGACAAAATCCTCTCTCAAATGTGGCTGAAGATTAGACAAAAATGCCAAATTTCTCTTCTGTAGGCTCAAATATATGCTGTTCTATAATATAGCAATTTCTTACTTTTTTGTGTAAATTTTCATAGACAACTAATAGAATTTTTTTTCATTTTGGCTGTAATTGTTTCTGGACTTGGAAAATTCTATAAGACTTCTTTTTTTTTTGTAATGGATGCAAATTTTGTTTCATATTATAATTTTCTTTCAGTCTAATATAGAAGAACTTTCTGAGTGTATTTTCCCTAAAAAAATGAGATTATAGATTGAATGAACAGTAAAGTGAAAATTATATCTCAAAAGAAAGAATTTTAAAATGTGCATATAGGATAGAGGTAAGAAAGGTTGGATGAGAAATTGGATTGGGTATACAATGTATGCAGATCTGCATACTGAGTTACTGAGTTAAGGTATCAATTTTACCTCCTTATGTTATCCTAGCCTTTACTCAGCAGATTTTCCTGCTGCAGATTCAAAGAAAAAGAAAAAGTGTAGACATGGACAGAAATAATGCAAACAACTTCAGACTTGCTATAAAATTTCTCAAAACAGACTTTGCAATTTTAATTTAATTTGATTTGTCCTGCTATATACAATAGTGTTTCATGGAACTTTCTGGATCAAATTTCAACAGAATTTCTACTAGAATATGTCCTAGATGCTATACATTAATATATGCCTTTTGTGATTTTTTCTGTTTCACCTCTATTCTCTCTAGCTAAATGTGCATTGGTTGATTTTGACATTCAAAAATATTACACAACCAGACTAATATTATTCAAACCAAAAGTAGCCTTTTCCTGGAAAAGCATTTTCCTTGCATTTTACAAACATATATTTGTTCAGAAGAAGAATGAGTAATGCAACAAAGTCTGAGGAAACACAGACTGAGGAAAATTAACATGCCAAAGAAACAATAAAATCACAGAGTGAATCAAGGTCTTAATTTCAAGAAAGAAAAAGTGTATAGTATATGAATTTTTATAAAAGATTCATATAACTTTGAAAATGAGTATTTATTTTTCTTCTCTTTTCCACACTTAAGTGGTTTCACTGGCTAAGATAAGTAAGAAAATCTGAGATTCATTATTCACCTTAGTCCAAGAAGGAAATTTGTAAAGACAGAACTTTGTAAAGAGAAGAAGGTGAGAAAGAAGCAAGCAAACAGGAAAAAAACCCCTCAGTGGCACAAGAAAGAAAGAGAGAACATTAGAGTGAATCAAATGGGAGGGTCAGGACAAAAGGAGGAAAGATAGGAACAGGTTAACATCACAGTTTAGTGTTGAGTTTTGTTAGCTACAAGAGGTATGATGGCTTCCTCTAAGAAAAGTTTAGAGAACACTGAGGTGGCTGAAGATGCGGCAACCAAGAGTGTCTGCACTGAAATCATAGGCTGTGTCATAGAAAAGAGATAACAATATGATGGGGACAACCTCTGGAAGCTCTAAATGCAAAGCCAAGAGGAACAGCTCAGGGGAAGAAGTTTCAGGACTCCATGGGGATATGATAATGACAAAGAGAGAAGATAATTTTCTGCTGACTTTATGGTAGACTTGAATGGTCTTTGGTCATGTTTATAACTGCACTGTGAGTCCCTGGCAGGGCCTTTAGCCTGAATGAACTGTTGCTAAAATGCTGTCATTGTCATTCACATCAATGTGTAGATTTTTCATATTGGCATATCAGATTTAGATATTGTTAATAATGCCATTGGTCACATCAATTTATTTCCTGGAAATATACAGTATTTATAATTGATGATCATTAAAACCTGTTGATGTACAATGGAATATACATTTTAGTGAATTTGTTAAATGGAAGTCTTAGAGGTTGCTAGGGTTTAATTGTAGGAAATACATAAAATCATCAAGCCTCAGGACAGATGTGGAAGTCACAAAATTTCTACTTCTGTTTAGTAAGATGAAGAAACACTTTAAGTTCCAGAAAATTGAAAGGCAGAGTGAGGTAGATTGCTTTCAAATACCTGTTTTCTAGACTGCAGTGCTTCTCAATTGAGATGTAAAATGAGCTAAAAGTTTCATCAGGACATTCTTTTGCTGCTCAAAAGCTGAAAGAAAGAAGCCTAAATGGACATAGCATCTCTTGAAAATTTAAAGTAAACCATGAGTAAATCTTGTTGAACAAGATCTCAGACAGTCCTTCTATTGTTTAGTTTTTTGTTAATACAGCTACACATGCTGCTTACATGCTGCCCAGTGGGAAAACATGATTGTTACTTATGAGAAATGCTCTCATCTTCAGTACAGTTTTGAATTCACTGGAGACCTTCCAATGAGTTCCATATGTTCCAAATGAATTGCATTCCCAGGAAGTGATTTAACATTTCTGGCAATAGAGCAATTAAACCGGATTTTCCTGCTTGACCAGATGGGTTCACTGTAACTTCACATTATTTCTCACTCTCCTCACAGAACTGAAGAACTGGACCAACAGTTTCTGTATGATCAGATCACATGTGTTTTAGAAAAAAACAGACACGTACCCTTCAAAGATTTAAATAAACATCTCCCAATCTCAGGCTCTTTTCTATGTTTCTAGTAGTATGTGTTCTTAGCAGCACTAAGAAAGAAAAGCAAACAAAAAAGGAGAGAAAAAGAGGAAAAAACTAGACCACTGCTGAAATATATTCAGCTTTTTCTTGCAAATTAGAGGATGGGATTTTTAAATTACGAAAATCTTACTTGGAATATTATGGGAAATTTCTGTGTGCATCCTTGCTATATTGCAACTGTGTCACTGAAAATGTACTATGTGTGCAAATGTGACTGTATAGTGTATGTAAAATGCTATAGAATTATGGAATTAGAGAATTATCAAATTGTTTGCGTGGCTAGCAGGGACATTTAGAGGTTACCCCTCTACAATGAGCAGGGACATCTTGAACTAGCTCAGGTTGCTCAGAGCACAGTCCAATCTGACCTTGAATGTTTCCAGGCATCTACCACCTCTCTGGGCAACCTGCTCCAGCATTTCACCATCCTCATTCTAAAAATATTCTTCCTCATACCTAATTTAAATCCACCCTCTTTTCAATACTGTTGTCTGCTAAAAATTGTGCCCACATTCCTATAAGCCTTATCTTTCTTTCCTTATCTTTCCTAATCTTTCTTATAAGCCCCCTTTAGGTAGTTAAGGCCACAATGAGGCCTTCTCCACGCTGACCAATCTCAGCCTTTCCTCAGCCTGTCCTCACAGGAGAGTACTCCAGCCCTCTCACCATCACCATGGCCTGGTCTGGGCTCCAGCAGGTCCATGTGCTTCCTGTGCTGGGGACCACAGGGCTGGACACAGCGCTCCAGGTGGGGTCTCACCAGAGCAGAGGGGCGGAATCCCCTCCCTCCCCTGCTGCCCACGAGGCTCTGGATGCAGCCAGGACACCTTTGGCTCTCTGGGCTGGGAGTGCCCATGGCTGGGTCATGTCCAGCCTCTCACCCACCAGCATCCCCAAGCCCTTCTTGGCAGGACTGCTCTTGATATGTCCATTCCCCAGACAGAGAATTCTATTTCAGTGAGCAAGATGTAGTTTGTAGCTGAAAACTGATGTCAAAAATGTTCGGACAGAAAAAAAAAAAAAAAAAGCATTATTCAGTTTATCATTAAACAGAGTATGTTCTGGATTAATAGAATTTTAATTTTATTTTATTCAGAAGGTATGTGCCAATTTTTAAAATTTGGATAAGTAGCAATTAAAAATTAACTGGGATGTTTTACAAAAGGAAAAAAATCCATGATCATCAGATGGTTTGGAATTGGGAAATACTGCAGTCCATATGCAGAATTTTTCTCAGTAATATATCCCCATTACACAAAACACTGAATAAGTATCTCTACTGGTAGATTCTGATATTTTGAAACTAAAGCCTTTCATGCTAATGAATCAGATTAAGAGAGTAAGCATGTAGAAAACCCTTTCAAAAATTGTAATTAATTTAAAGTGCCATAATATTTTAGTATTTGCATTGAACAGAAATAGTAGCAATACTATAGGAAAAAACCCAGCAATGATTAGTTTATCATTCAGACTTACTTACAAAACATTTTATTAAACTGTCAGTTTTTGAAGCTAAGTTTTTTTTCCATCTGGATGAGGAAAGGAAAAATAAAACCATCAACTTTCAGGATAGAATAGCTTTAGAAGAGGAATTTAGCAAGTTCTTTCTTTGTGGTCTTTAATTTTTCTGAAAAGTAGAGCGGAAGGCAATTAAAGTCCACCCAGCAACAAAGCTGCATCAATTATCTCATTTTTAAAAAGAAATTAATGTCACATTCACATATGTCTAGCTAAGGTTATGGCAACACTATGAATTCAATTCTAGAGGAAGTGCAAAGCTGTATGCTTGCCTGCATGTGTTATCCTCCTGTCTCCCTATACTTCATCTTCTGACTAGATATTTCTTTTTGCTTGAGCTTCTTTATGCCACTCAGGTCATGCACAGAGACCTCTTCTAATTAGTGCTGGATGGTTGGCAGCTCTCCTTCCATGAGGTAATTGCCAAGAGCCTTCATTTGGGGTGGTCTGATAATTTCCTCTGTCTTTGTCATTCAGCTGGCAGAGTGTGACTTGCTGGATTGGAAGCACAGAACAAAGATGCAGGATAACTGCCTTGTGCTCTGTCTGGTGTTATCATGGACTTCCCATGGATCAGGATGAGCTCCCAATGCTCTGAAATCTGCCAGGGCCAGGATGAGCTCCCAATGCTCTGAAATCTGCCAGGGCCACATGAAGCTGGTTCCTATGACAGATAAGACAAAAGCCTGTCTGCAGCTTGTGCAGACCATTAAGTAGAGTTTGGCCATAATAAAGAATTAATTTCTTTCTTTATAGGGATACTAAAGACTTCACAGCAACATCTGGGGATTCCTGAATAGCCCACGAGTTACTGTCACATTTTGTGAGAAACAATTTTTTTTTTCAAATTAGCAATTGCTAGACCTCAACTTTATATGTAAGGACACAACTTGAAATAAAAGCAAAGGTTAAACTTCACAGGAGTTAATGAAATAAGGAATTTGATTTCCACTTAAACTGCCCTCTACTTTCTGGGATGGACAGACAATACCTGAAAATGGAGTCAGCTAAATTTTAACTCAATGTTAAGGAACGTTTATATAGCTTTTGGTAATAACAAAAATCCGTGCTTCCTTCCATTCCCTCAAATATAGGTATCTCTTCCCTAAAAAAACCCATTACTTGAATGTTAACACCAAAGCTGAGATGTGACGCACTATGTCTAGAACTGGAGCAGCCCCAAGAGTGCTCATGCTTTTCATCAATCACCAGCTGTTCTATTAAGATTCATTTACACAGAGAGCTTTTTCCCAAGCTCACAAGTAACTTCTTGGCTAATATTTATCTTATAAAACCTTTTACAATAACAAACATATCAATAAACCCTGCAACACTGGCAAAACTGAACCAGAAGGCATGCAGCTCTATGAGACAACAGTAAAAGATATTTAGAGTCTCATGTTTCACATTAGCTTCAACATCATGTAATGTCTACAAATGTGATTTTGTCTTAAAGCCCTGGAGTCTGTGGAATGCTTCTATGTGGCTGACAGAAATCCCACGTGATTACAGTTTTTACTCATCCCCTTATGTATAATACTTACAACATTAGAACATGTTTCATATAAATAAAAAATTCATAGTATCATGTGATGATAGAAGCTAAAATCTGTTACATGATGAGTCCAAGTCACAAATCAACTGTGGACACCTATTTGCAGAATAAAATGGAATTTAAAATCCTGCAAATCCTGTCTTTCCTTAGCCTCCTCAAAGAAAACAAAGGAGTCTTTTGCCCTTCATCCTGACAAAAGCAAGTCACTCTTAATAATTTTGAAGGGTGTAGATATGAAAATGAGGAAGCTCACCTCATGGCTGCAAGTTCCAGAATCTATAACACCAATGCTGCATCTTCATGAGCTAACTGAAAAAAGCTTAGCTGTAGAAATGATCAGCTATGTAAGTGAGCAATCTGATTCTAATAATCTTTCTGACACCCAGCCCAAATTCAGTGGTTGATTGCTATCTACATTTTTGTATTCCACTAATGTTTTTCTCCTGGATTCAGATATCACTGAGGTTAGTGGCCATAACTCTGCAATAGTTTCTGGAACATCATGTATGAAGGAGACCTCACTGTGTTCAACTTCAAGTTCTGCAAAAGAAAATCAGTTGTAGAGCATTGCAGCAGCTGACACCTACTGGGAGAGCAGCATCTATTGAGACTTACTGAGATTCATCCTGTGTGAGTTTGAGCTCTTGAATCTCTGCAGATAATCCCAGCTGCAGAGCCTCTTCCCATTTTTAGCTACAGCAGTCTACTACAACTGTTTGGAGTTCTCTAACTAAATAAATAGAAAAAGCAAATCCCAAGAAGGTAGTTTTAAAAACATGGTATGTATGTTTTGGAATGAATCTTGATGCTTACAGTCTCATGGGTGTTCAGTCACTGTGATATTACTTTTGTTAGACCAGCTGGGAAAGGATCTAAAGCAGATCCTTCAGGAGGCTCTTGATCTTGAGCTTTATTTCAGGCCTAAAAGAATACATTACTGCAAAAGTTACATTTCCTCTATGATGATGAAACCTTCACTTTCTGCAGAGCCTCACAGTTCTTTGCTCAGAAAGCTGCACAGTCACAAAAATGTGATGCTAATCATGGGATGATAGGCACAGGAGAGGAGGAGCATACCTGACAGAAACAGTGATGGGTTTGGGAGCATCGAGAAAGTGTTTGATTGAGGAAAAAAGTACATCTAACTTTGCAAGGTAGCAGGGCTGAGCATAAGAGAGTAAGTTATCACTAATCCCGATAAATGTGATAATAATCATATTTCTTTTCGGTTTACTAAAAGATAGAGAAATGTAGATTAACATAAACCACCCTATTTTCTTTTATAATGAGAAGAAAAATTACAAGAACTAGAAACACACAAGATGGAAATGGTTTTACCTCAGGCAGGAGGTGGAGGCAAAAAGGAGGGGAATAAAAATTAAAACATGTTACCTGGACCTTATTTACTTATTTGTACATATTCTTGGAATCTCAGCTTGTTCATGCTTCAACATGCACATGTAACAAGCATGAGCTTAAAAAATAACCAAACACCAATACTGTGACCTTACTAAGTCAGTATATTTCTAGGTCATTCAAGAGAAAAAGAGATGAAATGAAACGAGTTCTTTAGCCCTTTGCATATCATTTGTCTGTTAATATTTAAATATTTGTCAAGGTTTTGGGGAACAAAGTCAGTAAATCAAATCCACAGTTTTTGGGTGAAAAGTAGAAATCTATGAAAACAGCCCAATGACAGAAAAAAAGAAACAAAATCATGTAACAAGTAAACATGAAAACTATATTTTTCTGAAAAGAAATGGGAGCTTTGACTCCAAAGAGAGCCTGTGGAAAGGATGCAAAGTAGCTTTTAAAAATCCATTTATATAAATGAAACCTCTAAAAAATACCCCAAGCCCTTGAAAATCCTCTTTGGAAAACAAAAGATTCATCAGCACAGCTGTTGTATGCTAAAAACCTAATCCCTTTTCCTTTCTTTGAGGAAAAAAAAATCTAATTATTTCTATTTTAATATCTAAACTCTGGTCAAACTGAATATCAAATTTCCTCTGCTCAAAGCCCCCAATACCTGGTTCTTCTGATACAGTTAACAGATCAGATAAGTATATGTTTCATCTGCCATATAATTTCCTCAGCTGGAAGTACTACTGTGAGATGACTACTCCAGGTCTGTGATGAGATCAATCCTACTACGTCTTCAGGGACTTCTAACACCTTCTTTAACTGAGTAATGCCTGAACTAACCTCTCCTGGTACATACCTACACAGAAAGACACCAGCACAGACAGCACACACCCTACATGTCTTCCATCTCTGCAGTAATTCCATTTTATTCTCAGGTACCATCTGCCAAACTGTGATCTCTGCTGCCATAAAAGTGCAGAAAACAAGAGAAATACATCTGGAAAGTTTTGCTCATGCTGCTGACATACTGTAAAAAGCTGGGAGGAAGGAGGAGCTTTGCAACTGACTGCAGGGGATTCTGGGTTCCATTCAACACCTTAATAATCAGCTATATGTGCTGCAGGTTAAAGTTAGGATGAGCTTACTGCATGGGTAAGATGGCAGAGTAGTTATTCCTTTTCTTAGAGCAAGAATACTGGCAACAGTCATGGTCTGCCCCTAACACATCAATAGTCTGACAATCTTTTTTGCCACTTAAAAATCTTACAAACATCTAGTTTTTCTCATCTTTAAAATGTGAACAACAATACTTTAAGATTAAAAGTGTGTGAGTGCCTGAAAAACAATTCTGTAAATATTCTGATTGTCATGATAGACTTTTCTATGTCTCATGCATTAAAGTGTAGTATTTTGCAAGATTTACAAATACGAAAGTTAATTAATCTTACTTTTGAACATATACACCTTTTTCTTACAATAACTAAGCTTTTCTCTTCTAAATGATCTAGCATGCTTCGTATTTCTGTAGCTTGTATTCTGATACCAAAATGTTTTCCAATAGGAAGTTCCATATTTTTGTTCAGCTGTTTATGACTTTGATTTTTAGAATCAGTAAGAGTTAGAGTAGACACAGTTTCGTATATCACTGTGATGTATAAAAATGATATTGCAATTTTTATTTACCAGGTTTAATAATATTGTATTTAAAGAATGGCCAAGTAGAACTGGTGAAGTATATGCTTTATCTGAAAAATCCTTATTTTATAAACTCTTTTATGAGGTACTCAAAAGTTGGAGATGATTCAATACTGCTATTCATTTATCTAACGTAAATTTCAAACATTTTTTTCTATACATGATATAAAAATATAATATATAGAAATAGAAATATCAGATATAGATACTAATTCATGGGAAAAAAGAAATTTTTAACTGATACAGAGCACAATACAGAACTGTAATAAGTGAAGCCTCAAGATGGGGCAACCTGGCTCATAATCTTCCTGTCTGTGTTGTGGCTGTTTCCTTTTTAAAGACACAGTTCTGTGTAGGCATGTATAGTAATAAAAATCTACTCTTAAAAGGCAGGATTGCTATCAAAACTTTTACTAATTTCTACATTTACTATGAAGAGAGCCCTTTTAAACTCCTTTCTTTTCCAGAAGTTCTAAAATTGTTCTTCTTTCAGGATTGCTTTATTTATTTTGTTCTGAATTTTATTTTTGGTTTCTGAGCAAAGAAGTATCTCATCAATGTCTGTGTTCCCACGCTATTCCCATGAAAATCTCACTCAGGCGTGCAGACAGATGCACTGCAGATCCTGAGAGTAGTAAGAGGGTCCAATTCTGTGAAGTGCTGAGCATTTCCTGTGTTTCCCCAGGATCATGCCTTGCTAGTACAGTTTCCTCCTGAATTTTTCCAACTTTCCCAAACTTTGTGTGGCTTATTACAAAAATATAGTTCACAGTTTCTAAGCTTTCAAAACTTTCCAGAGGGAAACAGCACACATGAGTCCAAGTATACTTTTGCCTTTCATACCAATACCAGTTCCCTGAGGAGAGTTTGAATTATTCTGTATTTTAGTTAAGAGGGACTATTACAAGTATGAAGCATTTTCTGCCAATACACTCTTGACTGAATCTTATGTTCACACTCAACTCTTCTAGAACCAATTTTTCACAAGCATTTAAAAATCCTGACCATTACAATAGTCCAAAAAACTCTAAAAGTCTGCAAATCCCATTTCATCACACAAAAAGGTATTTTTTAAGAAGCAGATAGTCTGATGACTGCTGGAGTAGATTTATGACAAAATAGTTGTATTTCTTATGAGGAAGATTTTGTGGGAAGATTTATATGAGTAAAATAAATATAAAATTTTGTTTCTACCCATCTTAATCCTTATTTTTACATGTAAATTTAAGTTACAGGCTGGCTGCAGGAAGTGTAGATATCTCTTTTAAAAAACCCAATTTCTTTCTTGTGTCTTGGCAGCAAAGTGAGCAGAAACGTGGCTTAGTGAAAATAAACTGTCCAAACTACAAACAAAACAACAACACTGTACCAATTCTTGTATGAGTGCCTGTTTTTCTTTGGAAAGAATGGGAGAATGCAATATCCTTGGCCACTCATGTACTTTGGACCTTCAAACTAAGTGTTTGGGACCTGAACTCAGTTCAGGAAGGAATGGGCGGTGCATGCAGCAAGTTGCAAAACTTGCTGTGTCTCTCAAAATAGTAGTATAAAATGAAAGTTTATTTATATTTGCCTGTTTTCAAAGTAATTTGGTGATAGCTGTGATAAGCTAACCCACAGATAAATTAGATCAAGATTTTTCAGTCTGCCTTTTTAATGCCTATTTGTCCAATGTTTTGTGCTTCTAGTCTAGTCAAAATTTGCACCACTCTCATCACTTTTCATAGTCCAATCTTACTCCCTAACCTCACAATCTCAACATGTTTCAGAAAAGAGAGGAACATCCAGATGTGAGGACTCAACAGGCTAGGGATTATTTAGAGAAACTGAATATATTCTAACCTGTGAGACTAAAGGAAATCTACCCAGGCATGCTGAAAGAGATGGCTGACAGGATCGCAAGGAAACCTACATCAGTGGAAAACCATGACAGCTCTGGGGTGTTCCTGGTAAAGACTTACACCTCTATTCAAAGGAAGCAATGACTCTAAGCTTGTAAGCTCATCTTAGACCAGGGTAAGAACACAAAGTAGACCTTGGAAACCATTACCAAAGACATGAGTCGCAGGAAGGCAATTGGGAGCAAACAACAATTTACTGAGAACAAATCATCCTTGACCAACCTGATTTTCATCCTTGACCAACCTGATTTATCTTTCAAGATGTAATCACAGGCTAGGTAGACAAGAAGAGAGAAGATAATATACCTTAACTTTCATAAGATTTTCTACAGTCTCTCCCAAAGCAGCCCCATTTGAAAGCCAGAAGTATGAGCTGGAAGAACAGACAGTGAAATGGGTTGAAAGCAGTTTGGACTAACATAATTCAAAATTGCCAAGCCATTAAAACTGACATCTTTAGCTAAGGTATCTAGTTCAAAACCAGCTTGTCTCTTAGAGTTTTTAGAATGTGGCAGAACAAATTTGTTCTGAGTTCCTAATAAAATCTGGATGCTCCTTATAGATGCAGGACAAAATGGCTGAGAAGATAATGCCAAACATCACTGAACACAGAAGAGCAGTTCTGCACTCTGCCTGAGGAAAAGATAAAATTCTATGAAAACTGGAATCAGTGATATTTCAGGGAGTTCCCTAAAATGCAAATGATTGGGAACCTTTGGAAGCTGATGAGTCTCCTGCTATGTGCACTGAGTCCTACAAAGTGTAAGAATTTCTTGTGAAGACTTCAAAGAAATGCACAAATTCAAGCCTGAAATCTAGGCAGGAAAAAGAGGGTGGCTCAAAGTATAACCTTATAGTTGCTGCAGATGTGGCAGATTCTCTTGAAGTATTTTTCACAGATATCAAGAAAACAAATAATGGTAGCAGAAGGAGATGATGATGCCATAAGCAGTAATAAGAAATTTCCATGGATTTCCAAGTGATCTGATCAATTTATGTTTCTGAGAATGTGACAGTATTTACAAGTGTATACATACCTTCAAACCTACATTTGAACAGGACTAAATAATACAAACTTTCATCTTAGTAAACACCACACAAAATACCATATATTTTAACACTTGCTCTCCTGATTGGTATGAGTGTTATGAAACCTAAATATTCCCAACAGAGCAGTCCTGAAAGCCTGGCACTAGAAGCATCTAGTTCTGGGTGTTCTAGTTCACTAGAAGCATAACTTGTTCCTATATATATATAGAAACAACCCTGGCATGCAAACAAATATATTGCAGCAAGTTTCCTGATATTTCTTTTTGTCCTATACTGAAAATTCCATAGTTATGTTATTAGGAAGTTGAGACTAATTGAAATATGTCACAAAAGATAGGTTTAGTATTTCATTACTAGAGGGGCTCTTCAGAACAACCTCTACAACTATTCTGTTCTCTCATATAAAGCTTTAGAAAAGCTGCTGCAGCTACAGATTTCTGGCTTGTATTAAAAATAAAAATGTTCCGAAAGCAGTTAGATACTGTTCAGACCATCACTGATTAAAAAGTACTGAAAGTGCTGAAAATTATTACTTCCTGTTATTACTATTTCTTTTTCAAGTTAACATACTCATGTATTGTAAAATTTAAAGGATTTCAACAATGTAGTTTGCTCTCTTCTCTTCTCTTCTCTCCTCTCCTCTCCTCTCCTCTCCTCTCCTCTCCTCTCCTCTCCTCTCCTCTCCCAGGGCAAAAGTATTTGGCAGTAAATTAATTTATTAAATTAGTTTAAATAAGCCAGAAAGAAAAAAAGAAAGAAAATTTTGTGTGGGACATTATGATGAAGGGAAAGAAAAATAAATCAGTATTTCAGCTGGTTGTATCCAGTGAGTGTCTTGTAGATTTGTTAGTAAAGTTGCATGCTAAACAGAAGAGAGTCTTCATACTATCCCTGGGCTTCTCTGGTCTGTACCTTATTTCTATTTGTTATGAAGGCTCCAGACAAAATTATAGCCTGTCTTTTGTCCTTTGGAAACCCTTGACTAGCCAGGGATAATCATTCTGTTCCAATGCCTAGAAGTGATGAAATAAAGTGTGAGTTTTTATTTTAGTTCTTATTTTCCTGAAAAACTAAAGCAAGGAAGTTGCCCACATACTGACTCATGAACAAACCTCAATCTTTTCACAACCTAAGAAAGAAATTACTGTGGATGGGAACTCTTGGAACAAGAGAGACTTCTGAAATCATGACGCATCTTTCCAAAGACATGGAAAGATGGATCCAATCTTGCTCCCTAGGAAGTAACTTAATTTGTTTTAAAGACTTGAGAGGATTCCAATCTGCAACTTTCCCTTGTATATGGTGTAACAATTAACTGTTCTTTTGCCATTAATGAAATGCAAGGTTGAACTTTCAATTGCATTCTGTAGCAAATGACTCAATCTTCTTACGCCTTTGCTGGCAAGACTTAAAAGCCAGTCACTCTTAGATATCCTTTCCACATTCCTACACACAGTTATCAAACCACTTGCTCTACTTTGGGCTGATTCCCAAGTGCTTGCCAGGAATGAAAGATAGGATAAAATATAAAAGCATTTACTTCTGAAGTGAGAAAATTAATCTCAATTCCATCTGTGAGTATTTATTTAATTTGAATTACTAGTGGGTAAATGAACTTTTCCAGGAATTATCACTGATCATGATCCCATGTAAAACCCTGATCTACCACCATAATTTTGTTAATTAAACTTAAGAGAAATCAGTGGGAAGCCTTCCTTGACTTTGGCAAGCACTGAATCCTTTCCTAGATCACTGAAGACTACCTTCCCATATCTTTTCTGACTTCAAATGCTAAAGATGTGGATGTTTCCTTGGTCCATTCAATCTCATTTTCATCAGCTGTTTTATTTGCCCTGTCAGTTTTACAACCTGCTACTGAAATAAAGTTTGAGAACCAATTTTGGTGCCTGGGAACCAATTGAATGTACCCCATCAAAGAAGGGTCATGATATGCCTGTGTCATGTTGTACCTCATGTGAGAAGGAAGTAAACTGTTGAGCCACCTCATGCTCAGAAAGACTTCTGTCACTCAAGTCAAAAATCCAACAAGACAAAGTACATTTCCTACTGCCAGCTATAGAAAGGAATCATAAAACAATTAATTAGTCTTTGTAGTTCTTAGTTAGAGGAACCAGGTTAAAAAAAAGTCTTGAACCTATTTTTAAAATGCCTAGTAGCATTATACAGCTTCTGATACCAAAACTACCTGAAGGGGGGCCGTAGCAAGGTGAGGATCTGCCTCTTCTCCCAAATAACTAGCAATGAAATAGTCTCAGGTTGCACAAAGGGAGGTTTAGATTGAAGAAAAAGAAAAAAAATCCACACTGAAAGTGTGGTCAGGCATTTGAACAGGATGCTCAGAGAAGTGGTGGAGCTACCACTCCTGTAGGTGTTCAAAAAACATGTAGTAGATGTAGTGTTTGGGGACATGGTTCAGTGGGGGAACTTGCAATGTTAGATTCCTGGTTGAATCTTAGATGATCAGCCTTAATGATTCTATTATTCTACTTGAAAGTAATTTTTTCAGAGAAATTTAAGGTCTCATTACATGGAATTATTTTTTATGTGTTATACAACACATGTGTTGCATATGTGTTTGCTGTTAACTACTTACCTCTTATGTATAAATGAAATTACCCACATCTTTTAAAATAACTTCAAAATAACAAAATAAAATAGGCAGTGAGGCAGGAATCCTACAATTAAATGTCTCTCTCATTTGGGTTAATTCCTCCTGCAGGTGAGGAACACAGCTCTCTAGCACAGTGGGATCAGTATGGTTTTAATGAGCAGCTGATGGGGCCAAGACCTGGGAGAGTGACAGGCAGAACTGGTAAATTTTCCTCAGGTACTGCCTTTTAGTGGAAGGACAGCTGCACTATTTGGGAAAATCTTATTTAGCTGAGAGGCAGTCAGTTCCAGAGTATGGAGAAACTGACAGAGCAGATGTGTTTGTTGAAGAGGTGGAAATGAAGGGCTGGGTAAACACCAGAGCTCCCAGTGCTGGATGTTATAGCTGACCTGCACCAATGCTTGCAAGAGTGGGAGCTTCATACATGCACATGCACAATCCATGGGACAAAAACACAGTAACAGTGTAATGACCACTTAGATTGCAGCTATTAGAATTCAGTGAAAACAGTAAGGAGAGATTTAATAGCTCATACAGCTTCTGTGGGAACTTTAGATAACCACACAGACCTCAGCAGGAATTAAGAAAGAATTTCCCATGCATTTTATGGAAGTTGTATATTCCATGTGGATTCACACAGGAAGGTGACTTACCAGCGGGAAGAACTGAGTCAATTTCTCATTTTGAAAGGTTATATTGATAGTGGTTTTGGGATATAATTTGCTAATAGATCACCAGACAGCAAAAAAATAGAATTTTGTGTTATTTTTCCAAGTAAATCTTAAAGACAATCTGCTAGAAGATGACAATGATGTGTGGAAGAAGATAAAGATATAATTTATTCACATAGATTAATGAAAAAATCCACTCTTTAATTGCTGGAAAGGGAATCTAAAAAATCCCTTCAAACTAAGAAAAATTATGTGCAGACCTTTTTTTAATATAAATTCCTCAATCCATCATGTATCCATAAAAAGTCTTGCATTTAAACTTTTTACCTAATTCTTGATATACACTTTCCCATCATAGCCACATAGCACATGTTTCTCAAATGATGCTTTTTACATATGTTTATGCCATTTCCATAACATTAAATATAAATTATTCATTGTATCTGCTGTCTAAAATGGTTTTGATTTTCATTTGTAGAGATAGTCAACACCCACCAATTTCAGATGAAAATTATCAATCATCTCCTTCATAGTTCACCTGACATAGTGCAAATCCATACCTTCATTGCTGTGGTTTTATTCCCTGCTTCTGATCTGAACTCTGTCAAAACCCGTGACCATGTTTATTTGTTTCTTTCTCACAGTATGCCTTCTTTCCTGGATCGAAAACATGCCCGCAGATGCATTGTTCACTGGCTTATTTTGTCAAATACAGTCAGTCATTACATCCAGCAATTATTTCCCCAAAGACTTATAAGTGTCCCTTCCCGTGTCAAATGTGGCCTCTAGCCCACTGTTGTTTGAAGACAAGATAATGAGAGAGCATTTTTTAAAATGTTTTACTCATTAACAATTCTGGGGTTTTTTTTTGTCTCTCTCTTAGTGTGAGCTGCCTTACCTTGGTCTTTAGACTGAAACCTTCTTGAAATAGGACTGTTACTGAAATCAAACACCATACTTGCAGCAATTGAAAAAATAAGAATAATGGTGATATTGGTAGCCTGCTGTATTTTTGCTTTAGTTCTCATTGAGATCAGACATGATTACACTTAACAAATGTATTTTAAGTAGTGACAACATTATTTGTATTACTGAAGCACTCAAAAGCCACAGACTGGGACCACAACCTCATTGTGCAAGATCCTGTACAAACAGGGCAGAAGAATTACCCATACACCAGAAGGAATGTAACCAGCATAAAGCAACAGTCCTCATTCACACCGACATGGGAGTACAAGGAAAATGATCATTTGTGTCACATAAATAACATTCTAATTATTCTGGGAACACTGGGATCTTGACTGATCTCAAACATTTTCGGATAACCCAGCAAAAGAGTCCAGTCCTGAAAGCACTTGGAACAGTCAATGAGAAAGCTTTGCTGATGTATGTGGGCATGACCCTCACAAAGAACAGTGTGAAGGATTCCAGCCTCCTGTGTTTTGACTTTTCTCACAGTTGTGAATCTTACCCTATGAGTATTTTTCTGAAGCATCTGGGCTCTCATAATCCTGAACATTACAAAATATCAGATTTTTAAAATCTAAAAATATTTTGGCGTTTTTTCTTCATTAACTGTTTAGTCTTTTAATTTTTAGTGAAACATGAACTGCTGTCATCCTTCTCATTTCCCCATTTCCACTTTCCTTCTAAAGAGGATCATCATTTCCAAAATATTCAGCCCCTTCAACTCACTGCTGCTCCAGGGGTACATATGTCCTTTCTCTTTTTCTGCTTTGGTATATAAAATAATGATGACAATCACTGAAAATTCCAGAGCTTTTGAAGAACTTTTTAAGGCAATTTATGTTCTTCATGGACTATACTGAAATGCCTTTATCTTGCAGGAATGAGATATTTTCTAAAGTTCTATCACTGTCATAAAGATTACATTTGTAGAAAAATTGTCAACTGTCCAAATATATAGTACAGCCAATAAAAATATGCATTAAAGATTTTACTATATCACGAATGGCATCATTGCTACATTTACTCATTAGTAGCTACTGCTAGGTATCTTGTTACAGACCACAAGACCAAATCATGTTTTTTGTTAGTGAATGCTTGCATGCTGGATTTGTTGCAATATAAGTGTGAAATGCCAGTTGTTTCTCTACAGTCTTTCACAGGATTATGCAGCAATGTAACATACTCATTGTAGTGCAGTTATTGAAGGTAATACTTACAGTCAAAGGAGACTTAACAGGAAAAGGGCCTTTCTCAACAATGTTATCACTGTGACTTAACAAAAAATGATTTAAAACTCAAACTGTGTTCGTATGTGCTTACACCAATATCAATCAATGAAAAAACACAGTACCTAAAGCACACAAGGTATGTTAACTGGAAGGAATCTTTTGCCGGTGTTGTGATTAACCCCACCCACACCATTTCCAAGAGATTAAGGAAGTTTAGAATTGGAAGACACGCGTGTTACGGAAGGATGGTAACGCAAAAAAGCATTCTTGCAGGCAGGCAGGCAGGGCTGAAGGGCTGCCGAGGAATTCGTGCATCCCATCTCCCATCCCGGCTTTCGCTGTGCAGGAGCAGCGGGAGATCTGAGAGGGCTCACGTCCTGCAGGGCCCTGCAGCAGCACCGCTGATGACCCCCGCTGATTAAGGGTCAGCAAACTTTAGCCTGAAGCAACTGTTCTATGAACTTTGGCACATTCTGGGTTGGCTCCTGCTGGCTTGTTGCCTTTGGCCCTTATCTTGCAGTTTAGCAAGGATTGTGAAATTCTGAATGAGCTTACAAGACATATCGGTTCTGTCTCAGTGACTCAAGGTCCTGCTCTTCAAAAGTTCTTGGTCTTCAAAATTCCTTAGGCAAATAATCTCATCTATCAGCTCAACATTTTCCAATAAGTGTGTCAAAGGACCCATCAGAAAAAAAAAAAAAGGAAAAAAATAACTAAAAAAGAAGAAAATTCTGCATAACTATATAAAAATGAGATATAAATACAATGTGAGACTGGGAAAAATTATCAGAGATTCTCTGTGGTAGCACTTTGGAAAAACTACCTGCATTCTATGTATGCACAAAATTCAGCCCGTGACTAAAAAAACTATGTTTTGAATTCAGTACTGTGTGTTATGTTCAGATGGATGAAGGGAACAAATACTTCAGAAAAGTGCAAATACCTTTGGGACATGAAAAGAAAAGAGCAAAGAGCAACATACTTTTTGGAAGTTTGATTCCTAAAAATTTGCTTACAGAAAAGAAATTTTTGGCATAAAGTTAACTAGACATCTGAAAATTTTGTTGTGCTTTCAAGGCAGAACTTAGGCTCTTGGAAGAAATTATAAATTCTTCCTTATTAGAAGTGCAAGGAAGAGAACATATAAATCCCCAAATTCCTTTATTTCTTGGCAATATTTTCACAATTTGGCAATCACAGGTCTTCCTGAAGTGCAGAATGGCTTCTAGCTAGATACGTTTGAATTAGGGAAAAAAAGAAGTCTACCTTTTCCTCATATAGAATCCAAATGCTCCGATTTTTTTCTCAGTAATTTCTGTATTCCAAGACATTATCTACAGGGTGTGTTAAACTACGTGAGAAACCTGCTAAGGAGTTTTTTTCCTTTCCTAAGAATAGAGGTTTTAAAAAACCCTGAAAACCCTAACTATGTTGAAACATCACTCAGTGCTGGCAACAGAAAAACTAGATCTTTCTTGAATTGCTTTTGTATTGGCAAAGCTGCAAAAGTAGAATTAGACAAATTGCATGTGACTGTGTAACAAATCTCTGCAATGAGCCAACACAGTTCTGTTTTCATGGTTTGAAAGCTGGATATGAAATTGGCTCTGTCACTTTCTGTCATGTTTTTTTCTCTCTGCCTTAAAACTATCACCCTGTGGATTCTCCAATCTGATACTGAATTGTTGAATTTAATAGCGGAAAGTCCAGAATTTTAAATATTAAATATTTTAAATTTAAAATTTTGCTATATGAAAGTTCAATCAGTCTTCCAAGGACACCTATCTCAGTCAATCTTTTGAGGTGTTTTGAAACTCATCACATTTCAAGGGAACAGTATATTTAATCCCACATAATCTTGCATTTACACATTGATACTAGTAAACTGTGTTCACATTCTGGGGCTATAGCACTGCAGTTAAAATATGCTGGACTAAGAGTGATGGCTTTGTAAAGAAAGTGCATTCTGCAGGATCACACACTACTGAGTGATTAATGCAATCATCTACTCCACTCCCTTCAATGAAATTAAACCCTACTTCAATTTCACATTGCAGTACTCAGACTCAATGGCCTGTAATTCCTTACTAGATGTCTCCCATGGGCAGTTTTTTGTCACCTATCAAACTACTGTGGAAGAATAAGCTTCCCAGTCCAGTGCCATTCACATACAGGCAACATTGTCTTCTCAGAGTGGGAATCCAAAACCTTCATAACTTTGGGAGGTCAAAGGATCTCATATCTTTCCATCTCAAGCAGTACCTTGCTTGACTTTCTGTATTCTTCATGGCAATACTTTGCTATTATTTTCTATGTAATATGTGGAGTATTATTTAAAATACAGTAATCATATTTCACCATTTATTGGGTGGTAGGATAGAGGGAGTATCAAGTACCATTACAGGTTGCCTGGATTTTACTTCTGTTTTAAAACAGGGATAGTACAAAAGTGTTGTAAAGACAGTTTTGTTAGAGAAGGCAAATAGAACAAACTTTCAGAGCACAAACTATGTATTTTACAAAAAAACCCCCACCTTTGCTAATCTCTGTGTAACATAGAAAGGTTCTTCAGTTAGTCTGAAGAAAGTAAAACAGTGGCAACACACTGGAATGTACAGTTTCTATTTATAGAAAGCCCCACTAACTAGAAGCCCATGCCATTCAATTAACAATTTACAACACCTTCATTGTACAGTGCACTGCAGAAAGTGGAAGGTTGTTTCATTTCTGTATTTCCAGACGTGTGTCATTTCCAACCCCATATTTAATAGTGTGTAACTGCCTGAAGGGGAGAGATCAGAATGTGTGGCATGTTTCACTGAAAGGAATTTTGTGCATTAAAAAACCCCAAACCACACTCTTTCAACTATTAAACAGAGAGCTAACCAAATTCCTTGCTTCCACCCTGGCTTTGAAGTCAAAAAAAAAAAAAGAAAAAAGAAAAAAAAAGAAAAAAGGAAAGACAAGAAAAGGAAAAGGGAAAGCAAGCAAGCAAGAAGTGAGAAATGGAAGAGAGAGTGAGAGAGAGAGAGGAAGAAGGAGAGCTCAGGAGGAAGAAAATTCCTTATAAGAGAGGTATATGTAAAGGGCAAAAAGAAAAGGTTTTCCATGATGTCACTCACAGCATGTCTGTGTCTGGAAAAGTACTTGAAAACGCAGACATGGATTTATTCCATTTCAGTAATGCAAACTATTCATGCCACGTTTTCAAACCATGTTCCAGAAGTAAAGAATACAGGGTACAAGGCATAAAATAAGATAATTATTTATTCACCAATAAACTGATTTGACCAAGCTAAGCTGACACTTTAGGAATTGTCATTTCCTCTTTACTTTTCAGAAACCATTTTTTTTCCCCCAGTTTCCTCCTGGTTTACAGTCTGTTCCCTCCCCCCACCCTGCTTCTTGCTTTTTTCTTCTCTCATCTATCACTCCCTTAAAGAAGCTGATGCAAAGTTTTTTCCTTCTTTCTTTATGTGAGTGCTTCTACTTTCCTGTGCTCTCCATCTACTGGCAGAAAGATTAAACTGTTGTCACTGTTTTTCTTACTCAAATTCTATCTTCATTCCCTCGTTCTGTGCTCCTTTATTTGTCTTGGACTCAAGCCTGAAATTCTTTCTTAGATAAAACACAGGAAATTCTCACAAAAGACATATTTACATATTACATTGTTTCTTTCCCCTCTAATACAGCTTTCCTTTCTTGAGGTTTTGCATATTCTCTCTTCAACTAAATACACATTATTCCCCTCCCCCTCTCCTCTCCCCCCAAATCACACTTAAAATAACCACAACTGCAAGCAGAGACGTGAATTTACGGAGTCTGAATTCAATACCAGCAAGACTGACAGTGTAAACAATTATTAGTGGTGTCCTTGTCCCCCAGGGGCACTGGTCCTCAGTCCATGGCTGGGAAAACATCAAATACCCATCTTTGCACTAAGTGCCAATATTCTACCCTGTTCAATTCACAGGTAGACTGGTTGTCCAGCTGTATGTTAGAGGAGAAGAAATTCAGATGCTTATAGAAATAAGCAAGATTGTGGCTGCTCATTCCACAACCGTTCCAGTGATCTTATTGGGAGTGATCTGGTGAAAGACAGCCATGGAATATGCAGGAGGCAAACTGTACTTTGGAGTAGGGCTGGTACAATTCGGTGAAAGTAACTCTACTGACTTTAGGCAAGATGCAGAGCCAGAGTAAAAGTCAGAAAGGTGGAAAATGTGAAGAAAATAAAAGGAATACTGGAAAAAATGAAAAAAAAAAAAAGAAGAAAGAGAATAAAGGATGAAGGAAGAAGAAAGAAAGAAAGAAGAAAGAAGAAATCAAAAAAGGAAAAAGAAAAAAAAACAAAAAGAAGAAACAGGAAAAAATACACTTTAATAATTCAGGAGCATAGTTAAAGTAAATAATAATTTTAAAATAATTCTGATCTTTCCTGTTTTTATATATACAACTATGCCAAAAGGGATTTAAATTTCATAATACCTCAATATAGGCCAAAATCCCATCAAGCACCAAACTTTTGGATATGAATAATAGAGGATTACTTAAAAAGATTTTTACAGTAACACTACTTTATAATAAATAGAACAATTCCTAGTTGCGGAATGTCATGACAACTTTTTTAATATTAGTTTAAATGGTCACTAATAGTTAACACTTTGGAGTTAACTATTAGTGACTACAGTTAACACACCAGATACTCAAAGCAGTAGGTTTCTCAGTTATTTTTTGGCAGCTCAGATATGATTGCCTGTTGTCATTGTGTATCTCACCTGCTTTACATGGCAGTACTTGCATGGGACAGCCGGGTGGTTTGAACTCCTTCCTCAAATCACATAAAGGAGGAAACAGAAGCAACTGCACCACTGAACCTAAATCTTACAAATTAGCTCCTGAAATGACACTATTTTTTCCCATCTTCAAAACATTCGATTTTTCTGTTCTGAATTGCTGAGTGATAAGGTAAAGGCTCTCAGTCACAAGATGGTCTTAAATCCATGCTGTTTAGTTTGACTACTTCTCTGCCAGTGATCTAAGTGCTTGGAGGTGTGATAAGTACTCTCAGAGTCTGATAGAGATACAATGGATTTCTTCATAGAGCAACCCAAAATTAAAACTAAAGGCGTCTCCTTGGCAAATTATGAGGTAACAAACAATTCAGCATCCAACAACAGTTTGTCCCAGCTGAAAGTCCTGTCCAATATTCTTGGGGTGTATAAAGTTGCAGCCATCACCTATTGGTCTGTTGGCAAAAGGTTCATGTTTTTTTTTCATGGCTTTAAAGCCCTTTATCCCCAGTTCTCACTAAATTTGTAACCTAGCTTCCGCAACAAGTCTCCAAGTTCTCTTGCTTTCCATCCCTTCATACTGTCCAGCAAGGGGACCTACTGACCCTTTCTGAAAGCCTCCTCCAGGTGATTTTGAAGGTATCTTGAGTTATCACTGAATAGGATGGAAACAGTCACAAATGTATGCATACTTCCTTTTCTGTGGTGTTTATGAAAGACTTTCACACAGAACAGTTTTTTTCCTTATTTCGCAACGGATCTTCAATGCTGTTTCAAGGAATTACATCATTAAAATCCTTATGCTAGTCTGCCTGTGGTATGCTTAATCCCCCATCACATCCTCCAATTGTTTCCTTTCAAAGAGGTAGAATTCTAAAAAAAGTGAGTTGTAGAGATGTAATAACTGATGCAATATATCTCAGTACAATTTTAACAGGAAATTTCAGATTCTTTCTTTTCAACAGTTTCCTAGAAATGTTTGGCATTTATTACTTGCTGTGAAAGGCTCTATCAGGCATGAAAGAGAGAAGGCATGTGTCACTAGGAGAACTTATGTTGAGATAAAACTCAGTGCAAGAGAAACAGCTTCCAGGTAAGAGAAATAGCCCAGTAAGGGCTTCCAGGTACAGCTGTCAGTGGTTCAGAGCATGTCTGTGGCTGTGTTATATCCATGTAGGCTACTTTCCACTCATTAGACCTCCAGTAGACTAGAGGATGTGAAAAAAACCATGGAAATCCCAATGACAAACTGATAACTGATGATAATGTGCACCATCTGTTGTTTTGATGAGTTATAAACTTTTTCTCAGAAAAATTCCTAAGCATGTTTTGAGATCAATTTACTTTTAAATTCCAAAATATCAGTGATGTTCACAGAATTAATCCTTGAAGAAGATTGTCCCTTGTTTTTAAGAAATAGTGATTACTTGCTGTGTACCTCACCTTTCCAATCCCCATTTCCTGAGGTGATCATTTTTACAAGTGTTGGCTGATACTAAAAATAATACAATTCCATACAGATGTATACACCTCTGCATTGTAGCAATTTAAACAACAACAACAAATTATTAATAAAACTTTTCTGTGCTTAGTGGATTTTGGTTTTCTTCAGACAAATAAATTTTGAATGCCACTGACATTAAGAAGCAATTTATATAAGTTGCAGCAATTTTGCACTCACAGCCTTCTAATTGAAAATGATTTAAGAATTTTGCCCATCTTTCCACATACATGCAATAAGAATGCCCTACTCCATCTCAGAACTGAAAGTCTTCAATGCAGAAATGCACTATATAGATTACATACTGACAGGGAAATTTTACGAAGTTTTTTTTTTTTTTTTAAAATAATGATATAAACGCCATGTATGCTTTTCTTGGCAGGTGCTGAAAAGAGTTAAAATTTCATACTGACATACAGTTAAAAACATTTAAGCAACTTCAGGGAAAAAAGGGAAACTTGGTAGGGATTCAACTCAATCCATATGGAGGAGTACAGAAGACAGACTTGAACTAAACTTATCAGGCATTAAAATTGGACAACAAATGGGAACATTTCATGCAGTGGCATTCAGAATGTATTGTCATGGAAAGTAAAGCCCAGCAAACTCAAAAAATTTAGGCTTGACCAGCTTCATATGAGAGTTGTTTAACAAAAAAAAATGCTGATATCCTGACATTCTATCTTGTACAAGAGGAGAAGGTTTATGATGAATTTTCAAGTGCAAATGTTTTGTTTTCCTTCTTCTCAGGTGTATATCTAATGAAGGAGGCTAAATCCCTGTCCTCAACAATGCTGGTCTGCAAAATCAGAATGTGTGTGATAAAACAAAGTACTCAACATAATGTTAAAGCAGGCCCATCTAAAATTTGCTATTCATTGTGCTTTGAAAGTTCTTTAGGCTCTTTGTCTTAAACCAAGAGAACATCAATGTCCACCCACTGTTACCATCACCCTAACATTTAAGCTAACCCTTTAACCTAATGTTTCTAAATAGCTTTTGGAAGAAGTCATTTGCTCAAAATTTTCATCTGTAATGTTCCATTAAATGAGACAGTTTAGACATATCCACAAACCACTGGAAGGAGACAAGACTGCCAGGAGACTTATCTATGTGTCATCATGAGAAGCATCTATTTGCTGGAAAGAGGTGCAAATAACTAAACAGGTTATTTTATCCATGTGTAGTAGATAAAAAACCCTTTTTCCCCACTTGCAAATTGATGTCTGTGTACTTCTTTAGTTTTCCAATATAAACATTGCTTTGGGAACAACTTTTAAGTCAATAAGCAACTTAGAAATTTTCACTTTCAGTTTTTTCTTCAGTCAAAGCATTTTGTTATCAAAGTTGCAATATGTAATTTCTACATATAAACTAAAAATAGATTATGGAAATTAATTTTGATCAATAAACCTTTTAACTGTGGCATAATGCCCTAATTCTGCAAAAACATATCTGCCTATGCCCAAGCGCTTGATGTCCCCTGTGCAGTGCCCCTCATCTAAAAGAGCAAAACACCAGGTGGCAGCAGACAGTGAAAAAATGTACTTTACATTTCTAGCAGCACAATTAGTGATGTTACAGCTGAAGAAGTCATAAACTTTTTCTTCAGTTTATAAAAAATGATTATCAAAACCAACCAGATGGAGACAGTGTTGAAGATAGTGTCAGCAACTCTACAAAAGCCAGAAAACATGAGAAAAAAACCCAGCATATAAGCATAGCTGCTATAAACAAGTTCCAAGAAGAGACAGAAATGTAAATGTACAACTTGACATCTTGGCAAGCCTCAGAAGTCCTCTTTCTTAGCACTTCAGAAGCTGTGTATTTATTTAGATTACAAATATTTTGTTGGGGTTGAACTTGGAACCGAGAGCAGATAGCCTAATATGTGTATTTCCTGGGCTATGCAGTACCTGTATAAAATTACAAACCTTTCATTGCTTTGTGAATTTACACTGATCACTCAGGATTCAATATTGAGGTTGAGAGAAACCTCAGTATTGAATCCTGCGTGATCAGTGAGAGAAAAAGGGGGAGAGAGAGAGAGTGAGACTGTCCCTGAACAAAGCAAAGTGACCCCTGTCAAAGATGTCATAACTGGATTCAGTGATGTTGCTTCAAATTGTAGGATAACCCCCAACCACATCCCCCCCCACCAAAAAAGCTCACCTTTACGATTTACAGTGCTTAAAAGACTCCACAGAACAAAAAGCTCTGTCATTTCATTTGAGATAAAATAAGTACACTTAGGATTATCATAGGAAGAGATACTTAAAACAGAATAGAGATTCCTTTGGGGAACAATACCAAGTCAAAGAAAATTTTTGAGAAGTTCATACAACAAATACAGTATAATCCTGCTGTTTTCTTATACAGGATTGGAAAATGTAACTTCATGGATTTTTACCTTTTCTATGCTAAAATAACAAGTTGTTAGCATTCAAATGAAATTGTGATTGTGTGAAAACTTAATTCCATAACTCCCTTACCTTGGTTTGCCTAAAACACTTTCTTTTAAACATAGATATGAAAGACAATACTAAATTAATCAACTTGATCAGGCATTGAGAAGAGTTTTCTCATCTTGTATTCATAAAATATTCAAGTTTTAAAGAAAGAGTATTTGAATTAATGTTGCACAGTAAGGATCTTTCTCCCTGATGCTTACCAGATTAACTTTCAGTTAATTCCATTTGCCTGAATGAGTAAAACAAGAATTCAAGGAATGCTATAATGGCAGAAAATTTAGAAAAGTTATAGAGGACTTTGATAAATAAGAAAATATAGCATAAAAGTATCATTCAGAGACCAAAATCTACCACTTTTCAAATTGTATGACCCACTGCTAAAGGTTTGTCAGCACAAATGCACTGACATATTCTGTATGTTTGCATACCTCATAGTTCACTGAATTTACGATATAGCCTAATGCAGTAGGAAATGTAAACATTTCAAGTCCTTGGAATAATTTGATAATTCTCTGTCATTAATATTTAAATTTAAATCAAGGTTTCCTTGTACTTACAATAAATTTATCTTTTTTCATAATTAAAAATAAGTGCAGTTAAGTAGCAAGAAACTTGAACTCTTTCTTAATCTACAAATCTCAAAATTATTTTTCACAAAATGAGTTCGCTTTCTTTAAAAGGCTCAATTTTTAAAAAACATGATTATGGTAAATTATTTTAGTGTATATAAAATTAAAAATTTGCAAATCTGTCATCTGGATAATACAAGTTTTGTCCCAGTCCAGAAACAAGATTTGTGAAAGTGGACTCCTGAGCTCAGCCAAGGCTTCAGGGATACCAGCAGCTATGCCTGAAGCCCATTCCAGTGCTCAGCCAGACTAGGTAATTTTATACTTGCAGGCATAACTGATGTCTTAAATCATTTTGAGAACTGAATGCATCTTAAATGAGTCATTATAGCTAATCTGAAGAACAATCTGTTCCTAGGTACCAGCTATTCTGGTGATAATAGATGCCTGATTACCTTTGTACAGTGTGATTAAGGTTAACTTGGACACTGTTGAAGCAGGAGGGATAAAACTGCCAAGACAAGGAGTAGAAAATAATAATGGCTGGTTTTTTTCCACCTGAACAGAAAATAAACATGCTTTGCAGAGCAGATGGTCAAGGACAAGATTTTGGCCACAACTTTTAGGTCTTAGTTGCTGTTGTCCTTTGGCCAATTTTTTGTACAGAGAAAGTAAAAAAAAAAAGGACAATGGTTATTGATTCAAGTTTTCTTTAACTGATTAGCTTTTAACTGGGCATTGGAGAAGGATATGGTAACTTGCTTTTAGTCATTAAAACACATTCTAAGTACTGTAGTCCCATGTTGTTTCTATAATAATAAAACCACATTTAAAAATAAATAATTTCTGGTATTTATTGTTCAGAATATTTTAATTGTCCTAATGTATAGCATTGGTTTGTGGAAGGCAATGGCATGTAGAATATTTACATTCCTTTTTCTCCAAATCCAGACAAGACACTCTTTTCCCAGTTTTTCTCATGGCCACTGGGGCAAAAGACTGTTAATTTCTTATTTTTTTAGCCTGATTTCAACTCTCATGTGATTAGTGCTAGCCAAGTGCATATCCTCAATGTTAATATACAAAAATCTTTGTTCGTTTTGGAGACTGATTAATAAACCCCCAGAACATAAAGATGTGCTAATTATTGCAGCATGAATTTTTTTTTACTCTGTAAATGTAAGTAACACAAGGATGCCAAAACCATTTCTTACTTTCCCATCCTAAATTATGTAGGAAATTTATCTATTCAGTCACATGAATCCTTAGTTTTGCAAGGATTGTCCATATAAGCACCTTTCCAAACATGTACAATTTGTGGTTCAAAGGCCCTGTTGGTCACTTGCTGCTATTTCACCCTGACCATGAGATATAACAGTGGCATCCTAAATTTAGGATGTGTGCTTCTCATGAGCCCAAAATACCAAGTACATCTGCATATCAAAGGCCTTCATGCTGCACCCTGCAGACTCCTAGAGAAGCCTTTCCACAATGCTCTGTGGAGAATCCTGTTTTTCCTTGTGTTGCCTGTGTTCAGTAAGGATTTCTCTGTGTGTGTGAGCATGCAGTGGGTGCTTACACATATGGGTATGTACTGTACACAGGCATTTACACTGACAAGAATGGGTTTGACTATCCAAAGTGAACCTTCACAAAATGTTAAACAACTTGTGCATGAAAATATATACACATAGCCTCAGTTTTATTTAAAATAATATTTATTACTAATTGACATAGAATATTCTAATTGACATTGTATTTTAAATGCAATTCTTGTTTAACATTTTATAAAATCTTCTCGTGAAAATTTAAAATATCCTGCTTTCTATAAATGTAGGAATGAATAATTTCCACTAGGGCTATCAAACCAAATTATGCTCATGGATATCCCAACACATTTTCACACTGTTTGAAATAGTTTGGTTTAAATCCATATAAAGCTGAATGAATATGAATGGACATGGTTTGTCTGTACACAAAATTACTGTATCCCATGTAGTTTATATCTTTTACAAGTTCTTTATCAGGAACTAGATCCACATTCATGTCCCCCCTGCCCTGCCTTGGTATTCCCACTACTCAGGTCTGCATATGATGTGGTGTTTAACTTTACAGTCTGACTTTGATGCAGTCAACAGTTTGTTATAGTTTGTTTAAAAATACCACAAATCATTCCATAATATAACTAATCACCCTTGCACTCCTGTTTACATACTATTAATAAACACAACAAAAGAAGTTGTCCTTGGAGTCTAAGCATCTGGAACCCTCAGAGATTGGCAGCTACAAACTCCAAAAAGGGAGCAAAATCTTTGAAACAGCCCATTCCTATTAAAAAGTAGCTCACTGAGTTTCAAGTGCAGAATAATTTTATTCCTATAGCTAGTCTGACAAAATAATCCCCAAATAAAATCCAAATCAAAACTAGAAAAACAAAATGAAAACAAAAATTCCCCAAACCCCAAAAGTTCCCTTTATAGACAGAACACGACATTATGGATTTTCAGAGGAGATCACTACGTGGATTGCTACAGGGTAGGAGGAGTTGCAGACTGCAAAACTTTAGAAGACAGATGTGTTTGGAAAAAATTTAACTTCACTCATAAAAAAATTATAAAATTATATAATAAAATAACAATAGCATATATGCTCAGCATGATATATTAATCAGAGAAAAAGTCAGAAAAATACTTGCTGAAGCTGAATTAACACATAATATCTAACTCCCAGGAAGTGATCCACACTTCTGCAAAGCCAGGTGTCAAGAGTTCCCCATATACTAGCAGTACCTTAAAAAGTTAAAAAGTTTCTGGGTGCTTTTCAGGGTCTGGTAAAATGGAATATCACCTTCCAGAATAACATATGTACTTATTTGAGAATTTGCTGCTATGTATGCAGTGACAGAGTGCAGAGCTCTCTATTTGCTATAGTTATGCACTGATGATAAATTACAAGTGAATTTATTTTTGTACAAGTGAACAATCCCAAATGTAAATGTTTATTAGAACTTCTGTTAGCCATAATCTAAAGCATTAGTTAACTTGCTATTATTGTAGCACAAGTGGCAGGTGGCTTCTATTTTACTTTTTATAGACTTGCTCTAAACATATATTTATGCTAGCTACATTTTCATTTTAATATTTTATCCTAGATTTTCTGCTGGTCTGGTAACCAGAAACATTTCAATAAGTGAACAGATGGAGTAGGAGTTATGCTAAGACTTTTCAGCATAGGCAAAACTTAGAAGTCTAGATTTCTGTGCTTCTTGAGGCATGGAAACAGCAAGTTCAAGAGGGAACAGATAATATACCAGGAGTTCCTAGGACATCGAGCATTTCTGCACACGTTGATGGCTGAAACATTATGAAGAAGAATTCTTCAAAAGATAGAAAACAGCAAAAGAAAGAACCATGCTTCTAATAGTTTTGTGTATCTATGAATGAATAGAGAAGGAGATTCCTTGCCATATCTGAACTCTCAGGCCAGCCTTCCTCACCACCTAGAATGCACTGGGACTAGCAGAAAAGTGCCTGCTGGTTCAGAGGTTCCCCTTTCTCCTAAGGAAGCATCTGGAACCACTCACCAAATTTCGCCTTAGAATGGCATTCTCAGATCAGTAGGGTAGTAGATACCTTCAAGAGGACCAGGATGACTGGGCTTGAACAACTAAATCAGCCACAATTTTTCTCTGGCAGAACCTTTCATGAGATTTAGGAAATGTTCTGAGTGATACCACTTCAAGAAAAGCTTACCTTCCTAAACAGCATTGCTGCCTTAAATTATTTTCTCATGTAAAAACACGGCTAATTTTAATCATCAGCTGTTAATAGTGTATTTTTAAATGTGAAACTTCTAGTATTGTTTGCCACTAAAATGTCCCTTTGAGACCACTTTCATTTTTTTCCTAAGTGTCACACACATTCTGTTGTACAATCCAAGTAATGAACAGTATAATATTTTTTAACTTCACTTCCAATCTGGAATAATGAGAGAAGTTAAAAAAAAAAAATATAACCTTTGTACTCACCCCAGCCTTAGGTTTAGCTCCAGAGCTGGCTACTGAAGAGGGAGATGCTAGGTCAGGAGCATGGATATTAGAAGACAAGTTAGTCTGTGACTGGTTTACTGAAGCAACATCCGCTCCACTTTCAGAACCAGATTCAACGTCCTGTAGAAAAATTTTGCAAGTCTCTTTAGTAAATGTGAAATAAAATCATATTTCTGCTAAATAATGAAAATATTTAGGCAAACTCACTTAAATACATATGCTTGCTCTATTTTTCAATGTGGTGATTTGCATTAGTTGCTGTTCTGAAATTTTAAATCACTACTAACATCAAAGCTAAATGGTAGAATGCAAGGTAAGAAAAATCAGTTAAGGGATGCGGAAGTTTGGCATTTTTCTCTGATATTCAGTATTTCCTGTGTGCTCCCACCTTCTGTCTCTGCAGCACTGCAGGCTAGTGAACATCTGTAAGCCATTAGGCAGATGAAATGACTTCACCCTCCAGCAGTTTATACAATTCAGAGGTACAGCTCCTCAGTTTTCCTGAATCACCAGACACTTATCAGCCAAATACCATTTCTGGTTAAAATGCCCTTACTTTTAATGACACTGATTACATTCCTCTTTCTGAGAATAAAAAGAAGATATAGAGTATATTTTATTGTTCAGGAAGTAAAAATTTAGCACATGCTTGATTTACTGCGTAGGGTGGGGGCGAGGGATTATACTGTTTGCAGATAAATTGTGACACTGGCTTCGTGTAGAACCAGCCATATACTGTCAGGATTATTAGATGAGGTGCAGCCTGCATGAATACAGCTACACAGGATGCAAAAAAATATCCTGAACCCTTAATCCCAGAAAACTCCTTGCAGACAAAGCCTCAGTTTCCTTATGCCAGGTTCCTAGAATAGGTGAAATATGGGACAGAGTCATCTCAGGGGTTCTGCTCCTCATCTGAAAAGATACAGCATCCTTTGATTTGTTAGTTCCAGGTAAGTCTCTGGTCTGCCAAGCCAAAGCTGCCATTTAGACAGATGCCTATATGCCATGTATATGGGAGTGTGGTGTTCTGAAAAGCATTAGAAATTAGGGACAAAGCTGGACTCTTGGTAGGACCATGTATTTGAGTCAGATATTTCCTGCCAGTGAGTCATCTGCAATGTGAAGCACTGGGAAATTCAGCAGAGCCATGGAGCAGCCTCTGGAGCAGTCAGTTTAGCTACAGCTGCTCCCAAAACTTTCTAGTTAGCAGAACTATGCTGCCACAGTGCAGAACCATGTTCTCTGCTGCATCACCCAGGTTTTTGCATCATATTCAAATAATTTCTTACTATAAAATAAATATGAGCCTGAGCTCAATACCAATATATCTTGAAAAACAGATCTTTTGATCTTCTGGTCCACAACAAACAAAGGTTCAAAAATTCCTAGGAAATCACTGTCCTAGAATAGATAGCATATATTCCATGTTTGATGCAAGCTGTCTTTCTGCAGAGTTGCTTTGCAGCATGGGAACAAGCACCACCTCTGATTGTCAGGCAGGGTTACTCATACACATTGCCTCTGCTCCCTTTATTGTTGTGAGAAATTAGTTAAAGTGCTGGCATGGATTGGTGAGATATAGAGAACAGATGCCAACACTGTATTTCAGGTTTCCTGCATCATCAGTGTGTTTAAGGAGATACTGTGAAAACACTGATATTCAGTGGGAAAATGTTTAACCATGGAAAGTGAAATTATGTTATTTCTTCTAAAAATGACACATTATACAGTTTTCAGCTGATCAAACCCAGTGATATACAGCTTTTCTCACCTTCAGACCACTTAGCAATAATGAAGCCTTGCTTTCCAAGGTAAAACTTGCTATTTAAAAGAAAATATCACTAACCAAAAAAAATGATACAAATGCTAGCCTAGAGATCTTGGGGCAGTGTTTCTCAGGTTTCTTGAACTGAAAAACAGCTGCAGCACATGTGGGTGAAATTAACAAGAAGCCTGCACAAGAGTACCTTGGATCAGCCATTTCATGTTCTTCAGAGTTACACATGTAAACATTTTACAGAAAAAAAGATAATGCATCCGTCATGTTTGTGAGCTGTCCCATCCCCTCTTGAATTATTCTCAGCAAAGAATGATCCTTTTAAGTGAATGAAAAAAACCCCTACATTAAATAATTCAAGTTCTGCCCAGAATATTACTTTGAATGACTAAGGGCTTTTTTCCTTCCCCTAACAGAAAAACAAGACCTGTAGCTCAGACTTACTTTCAGTTCTATGTAATGTCAAATGACACATACTCATGTTCTGAGACTGGTGTGACCCTGAGCCTGTGCTGACTCTCCATTTACAGTAGGTGATAATTATAGAGCCAGACATTTTCTGAATCTTGTTGATCTTCTTTTGTTTTACCTGGGAGTTCTGAAGCTCTAATTTATGAGAGGATGTCAAAAGGAAATAATGGATGGCAATATTATTGCCTTCAAAACATGTACATACACACACCAAAAAAAAAAAAAAATACAAGTCAAATTCTTCACAAAAAGAGCTTTAGTTCTAAACTAAGGAGCTGAAAAATGTGGACTGAAAGAAAAAGGTGAAGCAAAAAAAGATTCTATTTTAGAATAATAATAAAAAAAACTTGATTACAGGTATATGCCTTCGTTTGTATGTCGGGGTGCTGGATGGGGAAGAGCCTGCACTGAGAGCATTTTCAATATCCTGGTCAAGCTGGTCCAGTTTCATAATTAACAGCACCATTGAATCCAGTCGTGAACGATCCCGATCTTCTGCTATTTCCTGTGGAACAGAAATCGCAACTGTTAAATGTGAAATGGTACTAGTTGGAAAGAACAGCCTTAAATTATGAAAGCTCTGTTTCTTTATTTACCAGGAAAGCACACTAAATAATGAGCAGAAATAATTTTTTTTAAAAAATAATGCTTTTTAAAACCATCTTACTGAGTATTGATGGAATGTACTTCTGAAAAAATATTTTATGTTAATTTTTAATATACATACATTATAGCAATTAAACTTTTTAACAGCACAATTGTTTGGAATAAATGCATCATTACGTGGATACATATACTTTCAAAACAGCTATGGATTCTAAACACTCCTTAAAATATTCACCCCAAATTAATTAACTTGATTGTACAAGTACAAAGGATGATTAATCTGCGATGGAAACAGGAAAAAAATTCCAAGAGGCCATTTTCCAGTTGAGGATAACTCCAACTTCTTGGAGTTACCCAACTTCCAACTTTTCTGTGTGGAACTCACTGGTGTAACTATGTTCTTCTGATTTGTAGCAGAGATTTCTGTCTTGGTTGGAAAGTCTTGATACACACGAGGCACATCAGGGTGGTAGTGAACACAGCATCAGACATCCTCTCACTGGAAAGAGAGCTGGATGGGGTGTATTCACATCACAGCTCCAAATACTTAGTTTCCCTAGGAAATTTCCCTTTGCTCTGTAGAAAAAGGAGGCAGAGCAGATCCTCAAAAGTGCAACTCAAAGCAAGATCTTCAACTTGACGGACTAAATAATGCTCTGAAGGAGTTCCTCCCTTTCCCTTTTATATAAAGACTTAACACAAAAGTTAGATAACTAGCCTGCTTCAGAATTCAGGAATGTTAAATCCCTTACTAGTTCCTGTATGGATTTTCATAATTTAAATTTAGAAAATATGAAGCTTCATTAACTTGAGATAGTATTTTTTAAATCCTTCTCAAGAAATGGACGCCAAGATGTTACAATTTAATCATTGTGCCCAAGAAGTAGGCAATATAAGTGTCCAAATTAGCCTTTTATTTTATAGTCACTAAACTGTTTTTCTCTTGGTAAAATTCAATTACCAAGATTTCTTTAGATTGCTTCAAAGGCATTGCAAAACATGCATTAGATTATTCGTACTAGAATTAAAGTATATGTATAGATCAAATAGTCATATAAGCCACAGTCTACATGATCTTTAGGTGAAGACAGATGTGATGGTTACAAAACCAAATCTTAGAAAAGTAGAAATATAAATCTGTCACTCCATAGCAGAGCTATAAACAATGTACAATGCAAAGGGTTTCTAAAAACCCTGCTGAGGTTGCAGGATCCTCTGATGACTTTGAACCGAGTTAAGAGTGATGGTGAGAGAATATCATGTCAAAATACCTCAGAAATCACCAAAATGGGCTAAGTTTCACTTTCTTCCAAACTGAAAATGCAATGTCCCAAATGATTAATTGCTACTGCATGGATCTTCATTTCAACTGATGTTAAATTGATACCTGAGATCTACAAATGTCAGAACAGTTATTTCATCTAATCTGCATGCGTACAGAAAGTCCAGTGGAGCAGCTGAGTGTCTGCTAACAGAGTAGACATGATTTCCTTTGTGACAAGGGCAATGTTCTCCATGGTGAGCAGGACTGTTGCCAGTTCATGCATCCAGAGGATGCCAGTGCTGTTACTAAACTATCTTCCTACACAGTCCCCTCACTGTGCTTTTATTTCTATTGGTTTTGCTTGGAAATACACCACTGTAAAGGCTTATCAACCTAATATTGACCCTGGACTTAAAATCAGAAATTCACTGCCACACCACAACAAAGGAAGTGGCGGTGGCTGGGTGGGGGTTTTAAGTTTGTTGGCTTTGTGGTTGGTTTTGGTTTTGTTTTTTTTCTCAGGCTAGAGAGATATGAGGTATTTCACTCAAAGACAAAAAAAAATTCTAGAATTTTCTCCTAGCAAATTGTTTGATTCATCCTACCAAAATAGTATAAACTTCTTTGCCTGCAGCAAATTGAGAGTGCTGGAGAAGAATCTGCTGAAATGAAGCGGTGGCAAAATATTGCTCAAAGCCTGATACTCAGGCTTGACATAACGTGCTGGCCTTGCAGGGAAACACTGCTTTCAGAAAACAATAATATTATCATTATGGAATTTAGTTATTCTGTTTAGAAATTCTAACTTTGTGGTTCTGACTGATGTTCACATCAACATAAGAAATTTAACATTTTTACTATACTTTCTGTTTTACAACTTACTAAACACCTCTTTTGCTGGGGCACTATCAATTTGTTTATATGCAAGTCTAAGCATCACACAAAACAATTAACACATGAAATAAAAAAGGCTAATCCTGAGTTAGAAATTCATCACAACACATAGAACAAACATTATTATAAGATTAATTTATGTTTAGACAGTTTTAGCCTTGATATTCTCCAATGAATTTCCAAGAGCTTTATAACCTTCCTACCTTTTTTGTATCTCCCTTTTGTGTATATTCTGGGATTTTATTACTGATGTATGATACGATCAATTGCCAGCAGGGTATTAGCAATTAATTTGGTTTTTTTTGAAAACACAGTATTTCCTTTGCTTCCAGTTTTTTCACATTATTTTCCACTGGTAGCTATGTACCTTCCAAATTAGAATGCAAAAAATATAAATTACATTTATAGAATTATACAGAAATTCTACCTTTACCATTATGAAGTCAAAACTTGGCCATTTGAAGATGTCTGATCAAAGAAAGCCCTTACAAACTTAATTTCTGCCTTAAGACATTTGCATAGGGCAATTCAGGCATGCAGGAAAAATATAAACAGTAGGTCAAACTCGATATGTTATTTGTCTGGAGATTTTATTTTTAACATGCCTCCACTCAAGAAGGAAATCATTTAGGTCATGAACTGGAAAAAACAATATTTCTTTTAATCTGTATCCTCACTGGTGTGATAAAGAAGCTAATTAAATTTGAATATATCCATATGTTTAGAACAGAAAACATTGTAACTCTTCCTAGAATGAAGGATGCTTGAATTATTTGAATTATTGCCTGAATTATAAACCCCAAATATTTTTACAAGGAGGAGAACAGTCTACAAGTCCTGTTGCTATCATCAGTAAACAATGTTGATAGAATGAAAATATTTTTGAGAACATGCCTGCAAATGAGATTTAGCCAGTCTTTTTAGCTTTTGTGAATTTGGATCTCATATCATTATTGACAAGAATAACACTACATTTTCCCACTATGTACTCCCATGTCTTCAAGTGCTTGTGTGTCTTTTTACTACCAAGTTGCAAAGTATGAGAAGACCTGGGAATTTTTGAATATAATATTCTCTACACATGTTATAATTGTTATTTTGAACACTTGATGAATGAAAACCCCTGTATGAAGCCAGCATTAATCAGAGTATTTCTGGAAAGAAGTTACCCCCTCCTTTTTATTTATGGTTTCAAGAATTTCATACCCATACTAGCAATACATTACAATTACTTTAACCAACTCAAACAGAAGAAACCAATTAAAGGGTATGACCCTAAATTTGGATTTAATATATCCATTCTGTTTTATCCAGGCATGGGAAAATGGAGCTGGATGTATTTCACTTCCTTGATGTCTTAAACCCTGTATTTCTCCAAGTGTGTTGCCTTTCCCCTCTGGCCACAGTTTTACTTCACACACACACACAGTCCCCACTGCAGTCTCTTTTCCCACATACCTCTTTTGCCTGACTGGAGCTGAAGCAAGGGGCACCTTTTGAAAAGGGTGCAGACTGTTAAGTGCAAAACCTATTTTAATTTTCGTAGCAAAAATTTTGTACAGAGAAAAATTGGTACTCAAAAACTAAGTTTGTGTTGTCTCATATTACCTTCAGGGGGATTGAGTCACTCCCTTCCTCCCTGGAGGTTCTCCCTTTGAAAGCATCTGCTTATTCCCAGACTGAGCAGACCCTCCCCGTGCCAGCGCAGTCCTCTGTGGTTAAGGAGGGGAGAGAACATCCCACTCTAAACATTCTCCTTCTAGGGCCATCAGGGCACCACCTCCTTCCTGACACTCCTCATAACTGCTTTGAAAAGGAAAACTTGGATTTTAGAGTAGAGGAAAGATTTTCACACAATTGACAAGGGGATCTGGAGTACCCACAAAAGAAAGAGATCATTTATGCAAAGAGCTGGCTGAGTTTTGCCTGGTATTCTTGATCTGCAGCCAGCTGGACTGAGTTAAAATCTTATATTAATGCTATATATTTCAGATGGCATTAAATTACTCATTCTTGTCTTTTCTTGCTAGAAAAATCCTTTTTGAAAAAAGAAAATTTTATTATATATCATTAATTTAATACTATAAAGGTTTTCATGGGAAGAAACAATTGAAGAATCCAAAATTAGCAGTTTTGAATTTAGTCTGATTTTTTACTAGCAGATATGCAAATAAGTTGTAATTTTCATCCTTCTACATTGTGAACTGTAGAGTTCACAAACTTTGAACAATACCTAAGAATTTTATCTTTCTCTAAATTTTATGTTGTAGTGTACCATATATCTGCCCATGACAGGGGATTTGGAACTAGAGGATCTTAAAGATCCCCTCCAACACAAGCCACTCAATGATTCTATGATTAGAGTCCTATTCATTACAGAGGGATTGCAGGCAGAGAACATTAAAACCCATGGTAAAGCATTCTGCTCCTTTTTAACATGAGATAAAAGCCTAGACACCAGAAAAATCACAGGAAGATTACTATTATAAATAATATTTGAACTAATAGATAGAACAGGCTGAAAATGGAACTAACAGCATAGGCCTGCACCTGTGTACACACCACAGGTGAGGAGACATGCTAGTATATTCCTGCAGCTCTTCATCTACACATTCACACTTGCTATTGAGAGAATAGCTTTTCTTATTTAAAAGCTTATATTCTCATTTTCCTTACAAGAACTTTAGATCACTGATCAGTTTTTCCAAATATAAAGTGTTCAACAGCACTAGTATACATGTACTTTTTCACTTCTGATAAACACACAAATAAGTGTTTGTAAAAGTGAAGTCTTCAGAGGAAGTTGATTTCTATGTAAGGTCCTAATTTTGATTTTCACTACTGTATCCTCAGAAAAAAGTAAAAAACACAGCCATATTAGAAAACCAATCTCATATTAATGTGTCTCAACAAAACCAATGCCTTTTCTACGTCTAGGCAAAAAATATGTCTCCTTCTGTAGAGCAGAGTGCTTGCAGGGATAGTGCTGCACTCTTGGAAAAAGAATAAAATGTGTTGAAAAATGACAGAGATCAAAAAATCCAAATATACTCAACTGGTAAGTTATAGGAACAAGGAAATTTCAGCACTAGAAGTGAGGTGCAGCATCTCAATTTGTCTAACTTTTTCTAAGGTCTTTCAAACTCATGTGCTCTTCACAGATACTGTCTCCTGAACTTCAGATACTGTCTCCTGAACTTAACCTGATTTCCATTGAAAAAACTTGACATCTTTCACATACAAAGCCAATTTAATCCAAACAAAAGCTTTTCTTTGTAGTAATTTCCTTCCTACAGCTGGTTTTTTTGCTAGACACATACTCAACCCATAGACTATTTACTAATTTTAGGGGGTTTTTAGCATTCTAGTTTTCCATGTTTCATGTCAGCTGAGTAAACTGTCTAGCAGAGATGTTGTTTTAATAATGAAATTTAGCAACTTGCTATTGATGAAATGGAAAATCACTCAAAAACCTTGGTGCAAAACAATCTGAGGAATCATTGCTGCACAGCTGTGTTAACTCAGCAGGGATGGCGTAGCAGTCACTCCTGAAGTGGCTGTTCTTGAAACAGAGCAGCTCTGTGTTAAACTAATTCCATCAGGATCACTTTCTAGCTAATGCTCTGTTAGCACAGGTAGCTATTAATGGGAAACATGCACTTCTCAGACTGCCATTCCTACACTAGAATTATACCAATTTCCCTGTAATATTAATGTAAATAAGTGGTGGCACTAGTTCCAGTAACTAAGAGAAGCAAAAACAAACGCAAAATTAACCAACTCAAAATGGTAAATCTTGTCCAATGTAGAAGATAATTATCTTATACTTTCACTATAATTTCATAAAGTATAAATGATGTATGAAATCCTGCTATCTTTGGAGTTACACTTGATTACAGTAGCCAGTCTGATGACATCCAGCTCCCAGCAGGCAACCCTGACTTAGCATCATACCAGGATTATGACAACAAAAATTTGCCAAAGTCAAATTACATAGAGACACAGAGCACAATATGAATGTAATTTCTGTTCACTGGGTGGAAAGAAGTATCAGTAAACATAATGTAATTAATCATGCTCTTTCCAGCATAAACAAATTCAGTTACTTTTGAGCTTTGTTCGTCTTGATATTTTCTAAATTGGCATTGTAATTATTCTAAAATCACCTTTTATGACTATAATTTAATGATTATGACTTACAAACTAAGCAAAAAATCATATCTTTACCTTTATTGAACCCTATTTCTGTTTGCTGTGAGTGGAAAGACTCCTTTGTGGAGAATATTTTAAAAGTAATCTGAACACTAATTATTAGACTGGAGAAATACTGTAATTAAATAGAAATGTGATGTGAATGTGAGTGATAGATAACTGATGGTACGGTACATATTTTTATTATTGAAAAAGTACCTCAGATCTAGAAATTTTGCGCAAAAATCAGCAAGAAAATACTTCAGTGATCTTGTTTCTTTTCTATTATACTATAAATCAAAGACTGAAACAAGGAAAAATAGAGACCATTCTATTAATCAGCAATTAAATCAGCATCAGTGACATGAAACTTAGCTTTGATACATGTTTGTTGGCATGTGTTACACATACACCAATAAGTTAATGGTACTTACAGTTTATGTGTCTTTATAATTTAGTGCATTTCAAACATGGAAGTGAGGAATTGTTTTCAAATGGACAGCAAACCAAATAGTTTCTGTTTTGCACTGCACTGAACACAGCACAAAAGGAGCAGAGGAAGAAGAACAAATACAAAGCCTAGTTTGTCCTCCAGTTTACCAGTGAAAACATAGAATCTAGGAAAGGCTTGGTATCTATGTAAACTCTATTACTGATACTCTAACCTGAAATACCTGAAGACAGAGCAAGACTAGTACTGAGCAGCCTCTTAAAACAATTCCAGCTCTTTCCACAGTTGCAATGGACTTCGAATCAGGCCTAATACAGACATGAGAATTAAAACAAATCTCTGCACATTCGAAATAGGTAAGAAATAGTAGTTCTTGTCCTAAATGGTTTTCATGCTACCCTAGTAAATGAAGAGTTTTGAGAATACAGATTGCACTGTCAACTCTGTCTTTTTAGATAAGATGTCTTTTCATTCATATGATTGTGACATCAATAAATGAAAAAGCAACCCATTAAAATACATAACACAATGCCCTGCTAACCATACCTTAACAATCGGATTATTAAAAATACTCATACCTTAACAATAGGGTCCAATGTTATTCATGTGTGGGAGTGTGTGGGGGTGAGGTGAAGGGGAAGAATCACCACTGAGTGTTTCAAGTGCAGTTAACATATTACAGAAAATTTCCTTTATTCACTTTTCTTTGTCCTATAAAAATTTCATAAAAGATTCTTCATACAAGAGGAATGGGTTTAGCTGGTTACTTAACCAGAGAGATCAGCTGGCTTGTTATTAGGAGCTGACTGAGAATTTTTATACCTTGAATGACAAAAGGCAGGAAGATTTTGTCATAGCCTGCCACATATTGAAATCAGGCCAGTGCTTATGTAAGTTAGTTAGCTATCTAAGTAGAAACAGAAAAGTCTGCATTTATCCTTCTGGTTTTAGTAATCTTGCTCAGGTTAGCATTTTACATGAGAGATTCACCAGGTTTCTGTGCCAGACACAAACATTTTCCAATACATCTCATATCTGGAGGAGGCTATGAGAAGAAAAAAGGAATCAAGGAAAGCTGAGATATGGTGCATTCAACAAGGAATCTTTTCCTCCCTGTACCCTGAAGCATGACTAGATTATGAATACCTCTGTAAAGAGGCAAAAAATAAAAAATGGAACTGCACAGTTAGTGGTAAAAAGAATGAGGATGGGATAAGTTCTTGTATGGAAATCTAGAAGATATAGACAGGTATATACCAGCCATATTGAATCTCATGGAGCTGAAGTAATCTTGTGTCTGCAAGGACGCACAAGATCAAGGAAGAAAAAGAATCAAACCAGGTGCATAAGACCTACTTTAAATGTGCCACCAGTTAATCTGCTCTACCGCAGAAGGGACCTACTTTGTTCAGTGGGACAAGTATCAAAGCATGACATAAAAATCAAACCCCATAACACTCAGCACTCTCTCTTCTTCCAGATGAGAAGCAGAAATTATTGTCTTAGATAGTTAAAATGCCTCACCTAAATGTATTAAATTAAGAGTTAAATTAAAAATGGAGCCTAAAAAGGTGAGTCTATGTGACGAAATGGGGGGTGTTCTATATATGGCAATATGAGATTATGATCCTATTGTCAAGGTGGAAAAAATGTAAGACATAATTTGGGGTGGTTGTTTTGTTTAGTTCTTTGTTGTGCTGCAAAACTTTCCTGCACTCCTGTGTAGAGAGACAGTTGTTTCCATGCAGAGCTGTTTGGAAATCTTTCTATATATTTTGGTGCTACATCTGGTTGATTTAATCCAAAAACAATGCACTAACTGAAGATTTTTATAAATTCATGCAGGAGACTTAGGAGAATTGTTTAAAGAATTTCTTACTGTGGCAAATGTAGCAATTTATGATAAAGGTTGTTGCAAACTTGCAGAAGTTATAGCACAGTTGTGTTTTCCTTGTGCAGACATTTCATAACAAATAGAGTAGCTGAGAATTTAAACTTTTCTCTAATAACTGAATTTGTTTAGAAACAGTGAACTTCAAAATAGCACTGTTTCTTTCAGAGGCAGAATGTTTTCTGCAAGAAAACCACTGTAACAGATTCTCAGAATGCTACTTACCCTTGCATATGACTTGAATGACACAATTGGTTTAGTTAGAATCAGAGAATCATTTTGGTTGGAAAAGACTAATAAGATCATTAAGTGCAACTATCAACCCAACCCCTTCAAGTCCACCACTAAACCATGTCCCTAAGCGCCACATCTACACATCCTTTATATATCTCCAGGGATGGTGACACAAACACCTGAGTAAGCATACAGTATATTGAGGGGAAGGACAAGAATCTGAGAAAAAGACATCCTTTTTCCATAAAGTACATGTGTCGCTAGAACTAAGAGGGATGAGAAAACAACAGGAAAAATAAACCCCAAACACAGAGGAGTGAGTGAGGTCTCTTGAATCCCCTAAGCTACTTCAGGCTACTCAGCTGATTCTCTGAGATACCAAATATCAGGCAAAGGCAACATTCACATAAGCAAGATATTATTCTGCAATTTTATCAGCATATTCAGAGTTTCATACTCTTAGGTTATAAGCACTCTGGGTGTATGAGATTACAGAGCTGTAAATTATTGCTATGAGGCATTGAAAATCAATCCCCTCTCTTATTGCCAGACAAACTCTAGTGGATATTTGCTACTGTATAGTAAATCCTCTATAAAATCTTATAGTAGACAATGACTAAAAATATACCTTCACCTTACATGACATTAATAACAATTTAATATTTCAAAAATCAGAGGTGATCAGAAAAAAAGTCCTTAGCAACTTTGTACTTTGTTCTGTTATAGCTGTACTCCAAATTCAGTTTTAAAAAAATAGATATCTAAATCATTATCTGATACAAGTCATGGTTACATGGTTTCTTTAATTTTCCCCAAATTCCTGGTTCTAAAAAACTCCTGTTCTCTCATCTATTTGCCCAATCTATCACTCAGCTTTCCTTGTATCAGTACTGATTTCCAGAAAGTTCCAGAAAGCGACTGGGGATACAGCTGAACACACTCCCTGGGAAAGGTGTAGTGCCTATCAGGTCTTCTGTGCAACCCCAAAATGTCAGTACTGGACAAGGAAGACTATAAAAGGCAGGATGAAAAGCTGTACTGAATTTTATTTTTTCTTGCAAAAAGCTTGTAATTAAATGGTGAAGTGCAAAGTGATCACTTAACTGTAACCTTGTTTTTTGCTGGGGCGGTTAAGCTGATTTTACAGATATTGTAGGGTCTTGACATCTTCTCAAATATTTTTCTTCAGTATACCAAAACAAAGAACTTAGGGAGTGTGTACATTAGCGACTTGCTGAGGGTCTGAAAGAGGGGTGTATTGTCAAAAAGCAGCAGCAAACTGCTGTTCTCTGTCTCTTAATTCACCCATTTATTCTTTAGCTTTGCTGGCCTATGAAGCTGAAGAAATTCCAGAAATACTTTTTTATGGCAGAAGTTTGTAAGAGAACATGATAGCATGAGAAAAACCCTTGCTAATCTTGTATATTCAGAGGAAGAAGTTTCAGTGCTTTGTTTTCTTGGGAAAGAGCTCGGGTTTTCCCATGTGAAAATTGGATTGTCTCAGTGACAATTACCTTCTTACTAAATTACTTCTGCACAGTGAGATTTAAACTAAGGTTACTTTTGTATCACAATTCACTGCACAGTGATATTTATGAGACCTGTAATTGGCTACTGAGGAAGTGGTAGCAAAACTCTTGATCTTGAATGGGGATAACATTTTAGTTTGTGAATAAGACGTTCAGGTTTGGGTTAATGCCCAATAAACTTGAATGCTCAGAACTTGCCTCAATAAAAGGGTTTCAACAAAAAACCTTTTATGAAAAATTAGATGTTCATATCAGACTTAATTTAACTACATGAAAGGTTAGTCACAAACAAAGCCCCCCAAAACGGATTGGGATCAAACATGTTGGGAGTGGAAATGTTGATCAAGGAAATTGTTATTGCTTTTCAGCCACATTTAGAAAGAATCTAGATAGCTCAAAAAAAAAAAAAATCATTGAAAAGCACGTTTACTCTCACACTTTGAATTCTTAGCAAATAGTAATGAATGGTAATTAGAGGTTTTGAGAAAAATACAGAATCAAAGGAAGCTGAATCACCCTTTGTAAGTCACACACCATATCTTACAATTAAGATTTTTCCTGAAATAAATAAACAAGATGTTGTGGTCACGCAAGCTTTTCTAAAATTCTGCAACAATTACTGCATCATGTCTGCAGAGATGATTCTGAAGAGCAGATAATGGCCCAAATTTAGTTAAAAAATACCAAAACTCCCTTGTTTACCTCAGAGACCCCTTAATAGCATCTGTCTTCTGTATATTGTTGTCTGAAATTCATCAAAGCTAAGTGTCTGACCATGTGGTAAGTGGTTGACTGGAATTTTGGAGAAGTCTGTGGTTCAGACAAGGAATTCCGCTTTTCTTTATAATATATTCAGCTATTTCATGTATGCCTTTGAAAGATGTTTATGCACACTGGAATTATTCTAGCTATTAAATGTTACTTAAGGAGACTGATCTGTGCACAGTGCCCAGCATTGAGAGCTTGCTCAGACACACACACTGGCCTGTATATACTACAGCCTTGAGGAGCCTTTAGGGTTCACTCTCCATTCACATCAAAGGAGAGAACCCATGTAACACAGAACCAAAAGACAAAGCTAGTCTGAGAGCCTCATTCTTCTGCCACCACCTTTTTGAATTCTTGAATTCATTCTCCCCTAAAAGTGTGAGGCTTATATGTTTCTGTGATTCACTTTAAGTACTCATTTTCCTTTTTCATTTCTATCCTAAATCCTCAGGAGGCCCGAAGTTGCACAACATAATTGCTACTTCAGCAATTTTTCCATAGATCTTTAAATGAATACATTTTGTACTATAATTTTTAACATTCACTGTTTTTTTCAGCAGTAAATTCAGCTTCTCAAGACTAGTGACTATTTTAATCTGAAATCATCAACACTAACTGCTTGAAATATTACACAATAATAAATATTACACATTACACATACCCTGTTCATGAGCTAACAACAGAAAGTCACAGAATCATAAAATATACAACTGGAAGTGGTCTTGAATTGTCATGTCATTTGTCTCTCAATGACAAGGCTATCACACTTGATGTATAGCTCTCCAGCTCTACTTACAAACCACCAAAACTGCTCCAAGCAAAAGAGGGCTTATTCCAGGGTTACCTTCCTTAGTACTAAAAGCTTAATTCTAACATGGAATCACAAATCTTTCTCTAGCTTGAACTTATTGATTCCTATTTTTATCAATTTTTGTTCTGCATGGAAATGCAGAACCTAAAAAATTTATTCTCCTTGGAAATTATATTGTGTTCCCTCCATCCCCATATTCAGGTGCATTCCTTTCCCTCCACAATGCAAGTGCAGGGGCATTCTTCCATCTCTGGCTATTCTCACATCAATTCTTTAGTCCCTCTTGGACTCTCCTCCTGAAGAGCAACTTGCAAAACCCTCTGCCTTCACTGCAGGTGAAGCTGATGTAAAAAGCACATCTCTAGGAATAGAAAAGCACACTATTCTCAGGGCATTCTTCTCTCGTGACAGCAAATAAATATCAGTTGAAGCCATTTCACCTCACAGCATTAGTGAGGTCAAAACTGCTGGCAGCTGAGACATGCAGGTAGCAACAAGCAGGTGAGATGAATGATTAATTGCCAGGAATTACTCTGATATAGCCAAACTTTCTTTGGAGAGACATTCTACAGGCTGCATCCATGGAGGCTTTCAAGATCCAACTGGATAAAGTTCAGAGAAACCTGGTCTGATCTCAAATCTATTCCTGCCTCAGTAGACTCCTCCTGAGGACCCTTCCAACCACATACTAGGGTTATCTTGAATTTTTTCGTTGCTGGATGGAAATTAATTATTATCTACAGAAATTACTGGTGAAATCAAGTTGGGTAGAAAGTATTGTAACTGAATGCAGCTAAGCATTTTGCTCAGTGATTTACCTCTTTAGTGTATTCCACTTAGTGTTTATACTGCTGTTGGATAGGTATTGCTGCTTTTGCTTATGGCCTTCACACACAGGGTATACTTGCCAGTCATACCCTGGAGCCATTCCTTCCAGCAAATGAATTATACTACATGATATGACAAATAATCTTATTTGGAAGATAAGAAAAATACCTTCAAAACCAAATAGAATGGTATAGCCTTTTTAGAAGCACCCATAATTTATTGCAACTAAAGTGAAAATTCAGCACCAATAGCATTCCTTGGGGTTATCACCTTATTATTTTCTTTACCAACATAGGTCAGATATAATCAGTATTATGTGACATATACTAGGACTGTTTGATGATTTTCACTTTATCACCAGTAACCAAAACATATGACTCCAAATTGTATGCATCAGTATTAAAAAGAAAACTCACATTTTCTTACTATAAAATCTGAAAATATCTCACATGGATGTATTGAGTTGAGGAAAAGACATTAAAGGAAAATAACCATGTAAGTAATATTGATGTGACAAATTATTGTGTATCATACCTAAGCTCTTAACCTTTATCTGAAAAGCATAGGCTGTGTTAACACTGTCAATCAAGGGAGTAATGAGGAGTAACTGCAGTAAATGACAGCCTGAGCTGAAACCTGAGCCCCTACCCCCAGGGAGAAGTTAACTAGAGATGCCCTACCTGGGCTTGAGTCCAGCTGAGACCTGGCTGTGGCCACAGCCTTTTCCTTTTTCTTCTTGTCTCTGACATTTTTATCCAGGCTGCAGCAGGTAATGGCATTAGTGCTGAGCTCTGACAGCCTGGAGGAAGGAAAAGCATTGTGCCCTGCTCTGGACCCAGCTGGGAGCTGAGTTCTTGCCCCCCAGCTCAGCCTACAGCACCTCTACATGCCTGCACATCTCTCTGTTGTTTTGGTGAGCTGATGACTGACAGCTTCCTTTCACAGCTGCTGTCTCCCAGGAATAGAGCAGCAGAAGTGCCTGCAGCTCAGGAAGGCCATGCTGCTCAAACTGGGTTCAGTCGATCAGTGTCAGTGTGTCTGTCCACAGAGGAAGCAGCAGACGGGGATTAGGAGCTGAGCAATTTGAACGGGAGGTGAGGTTGGTTACAAGCTCTAGTTTTGACTAACACCCAACATATTTATATTGTAAATATGCCCACAGCACTGCAGGAGATAAACACACACACACACACACACTTCTTATACTGGCATATAAGAGATGAGAAAATAGATTCAGATGTCAATGTTACTTCCGAGTGTGACTTCACCGAGTCAAATAGGGGGTTTGAGTTCAAGAGTTACCACAAAGAGGCGATAGAATAAAAAAGATAAATGTATCTGGGCCAGGATTAAATCACATATTTTAAGTAATGTTCAACAAACTTGGATTCAATTCCAAACTCTTCTTCAAAACAGTTATTGGGATAAACACAATTTTATGAGGCCTAATAGAAAGTAACATTCAAGACAGGAAGATAAAAAACAATATCAAATACATAATTCTGGTTTTTCTGTTATTCTTCACAAGTTGCCTGACATTTTCTGTGATCAATGAAGTGTTAAATTGTTCAGATATGAATATCAAAGAGTGAGGAATATTTTAAAAATAGTGAACATTACTGGTTTGAGGAGGTATCCAATCAGGCTGTTAGCTTGAATATGTTGCAGGGGAAGTTTATTCTTCTGGATTTAGTTGTATCTGTTTGGAAAACTCAGCATGGTGTGATTGCCATATCTTAATGGTATGAAAGCCATATCAACAGTTCAACTCAAGAGAAATAAATAAATAAAAATAAATTTCTTTTTTCAAGCATTTTCAGAAATTCCAGATGGCCCAAAGTGTAATTCACTCATGCTTCAGGCCAGTAGAAAAAAAATCCTTAACATCTCCTACTGAAATGAGCCCACCTGACTAAGAAAATCCTTAATGATCCACATGGTCTGGCTGAAGGGCCAGTTGGGCTAGGAGTAACATTGATTGCAAAAGCTCCAAGACTAATAGGCAGTGAATCACAAATTGTGGCTTTCAAATTCAACCTTCCTACCCTCAAGTGAATTCCACAACAATGTTCTTCTTTTGAAGGAAGAGATCCCAAATGTAAGGAGAATTGCACAATGAACTTCCCTTTCAGTTCCTCAGTTTGAAATATAAAAGAGTTTCTGCAAAATAAATGCTTCTCATGAAGCAGATCACTATCAAAATCTCAAAATTTCAAGAGCATGGTTTTCAACATGCTGAAGGAAAATCTTTTTTCTATTTTTACTTTGCTTCCTTGTATCTTTGAGTTATATGTGCTAGGAAAAGTCTGTATTGTATCTTTGAGAGTATTACTGTCATTTGAGGTTTATTAGTAATTTCATTATTTAATTGCAGGAAGATTTAAGCAGAAAAATTGTGTTCTGAGAAGAGCTTCCAGTTTTCAAAGGCATTTACAGGACTCAGGGAAACGTGGAGACGGAGAAGGACAGGTTGGTCAGCATTGTCCACAGATGGACAATGCTGGGCTGGGTATAAAAATGGGCACTGTGGGCACAGGAGGAAAACTCTTCCCAGGTCCAACATGCAAGAGGTGTTCTGAAGTTAGTGTCTGATTTAAACCTCAGCTGATTAAAAACTGAGTGGAAAATCAGTGAGTAAAGCAGTAGAAAGGTATATGATCAGTGACCAGGGTATTTAATGAAATATTTAGGCTTTTGCAGTATTACTTATGTTTCAAACACTGCAGAAAGTTCCTGTAACTACAAAAGGATGGGACAGATTGTAGGAGATCTTAGAACTGATGGAAGTAAAGTATGTAAAAATATTTTCTCTACTGTTTATGAGCATAATGGGAAGGCCCTTACTAGGTCTTTGAAACCCAAATACATAGCTTCCAAGGATTCATAATATTATAGTTTCGGAACTTTAATGGGCTTATATGGGGTTATCATTAAATAAAAATTATGGCACTATAGAAATTTCATGCATTTAGAGACTGGTGTTAAGTAAAAGTGGTGACACTATTGTAATTCTGGGCTTAGCAGTAGTATTAAGAACTGGCTCTTAACTATTTAAGTCAAGAGTATGATACCCTAATTATCTTATAATATTAAAGTGTGAGATGATAAGAAGGATTTTTTTTTTCTTTAATTATGAAGTGAGATTTAAATGTCCAGCAGTTAACCTGGTCTGATTTTCACAAATCCTCAACTTTTTTTTGAATTGCATTTTCAGTAGTTCAACCTTCAAGTCAATAGAAAAATAATTTGCTTGCCATTCCCGCCCCCCCCCCCCCCCCCCCATTAGTGCTACTGAAATTAGTGAGACTAGTCACTGAATATGATCTGGTGAATTAAATTCAGGTTTGTGGAATCTAGGTACTGACAATGGAGATATCATGATCAGACACACAACAGCTTTTTGTAGAACTAATTCAGTGAGTGTTGGTAAACTGAATTGCCAAAGAATAATGAAGAATTACCATGGAGTAGGAAGCAGCCTGTATACATTAGAGTTTCCCATCTGCATATTCCATCTTAGGTAGATTGCAGTAAAGTAAAGTAAAATGCACTTAAAATATTAAATATTTTAAGCAAAATTTTATGTTCACATATCCTTAAATGTCAAAGTGTGGATAACATTTTGCATTTATAATTATATTTGCATGGAAATGTTTGATCATTCTGTTTTTCAGTATCTTAACATTCACAAGCACATGCCATTTTAATTATTAAGCTTTTTTTAAAGCAAGACAAAGATGACGTTTGCGCACTTTTATTCCAGCTGGATTTTTCCAGGTGACTCATAGCCTTTTGAAGCTATGTAATAGACAGCCTAGAGTATATCACTGTCTGCTTCCATGTGCAGAAAAGAAGACAGGATGCAGTAACAATAGCATGTGTCACCAAAAGATATAAAGCCACCATAGAATGGAGTACACACATTTGTTTAAAAATATGCCCTAAATGGAAGCAGTTATATATTTTTTTAGTTTTTTTTTCCCTTTACCATCAAATAATGTTTTGTTGATAATAAGCTGAAATGCCCCTCTTAATTTTAGAATTAATGCCTTACTTTTTTGTGTTAAAAACTGACTGATCTTACTATGATTTACACCTCAGAGAAATTAATATTAGAAGACTCCCAGTGCAACAGAGTGACCCTTGGTAATAAGATATTTCTTGGACAGATTGTTTTTTCAAACACATATGTACACATATCTCATACTCTGTACTTAAAAGTGCAAAAGTAACACTGTACATTTTTGTGAAAAGAATATCTACTGATATTTTGAAAATTGCTTAAGTCAGCAGAGCAATACTTTTTCTATACCTATTATTTCTACATATATCCATAAGGTAAACAATAGCCATCATCTCCAGTAAATGTGGTGAGGAATTAAAGAAATGAATACATTCTTGACTGAAGCTTTACTAACTTTAAAAATAATACTTCTTTTCTATTTGATGAAACACTAAAATTACTATCTTAATATTTCCTTTATATTCCCCTATATAAAATAACCACAGAGCTGTTATGGTTATTTACCCTTCACAAAGCTAGATATAACTAAACATTTGGTACACTTTTAAAGAACCATTTTAGATGTGAGGTTTCTTAAGATTAAAAGAAATAAGTACTGTCACCATATTTTGTGACAAAACCATAAAACATCTTTAAAGGTCAGCATAGCTTTTGCATGAAATATGTCTGCAGAGAAAAAAAAATGCTTGAGAAGGGAGAATGAGACTTTTGGAATAGTTAACTGCAGAACAGCTGGCACAGATTAGTATATGTCCTCATACAATCAAAATGTTTCTATTAGAGAACTTGAGATAACCAGCTTGAGAGTGTTTAAGTACTCTCCAGTATTTTTTTTCTCTGAATTTAATCAAGCATTATCTCATGAGGTATGACTGCATTATCCCAGAGGAATTAAAGAATTACCAACCCTACACTATTTTATATATATATATATTTAATATCAGGTTATTTGGCTTGATATTTATCTTGGTATATGCCAGCTTTTACTGACTTAACACACCATGACAAAATCAGCTCAGGGGAAGAAGGAAACACATGAAAACTCTGGCTACTGATTCACTAGTGAGGCCAAAAGAGTGAAACTAGAGTCTCAGAAACACACAGCAGAATTACATGTCTGACTCAGGCCACAGCCAGCCCTGAGACCAGCTGTAGTGAATTTCTAGGCCACCACCAGCTGCCCTCCCCAAGGAAGAGCTGCACTGAGAGCACTCTGGACTTCAAGTGCATTCAAAGCATCTGATGGTGAGTGGTGCTGGACTAGTGATTGCTCAATTTGAAGAGTAGGACATTTGTAATCTGAAAGTATTTCTTCCTGTGCAGAAAGTTAATTTTGAAATGAATGTCACTACTATCAAACATATCCTTTTGCAAAGGGGAGAAAGGAAAAAGTATAATAGTTACAGAATTTCCAGTAAAATTGGAACTGCAGTTCCATCACTGTTTTAGTTAAATCCTGCTTTCCCTGACTCATGACAATATGAGACATAAATGACAATATTGCTGTTTCACTAAGTCAGTGAGTTTATTAACAGGAGAAAAATACCATTTGGCTCTTCTTTATTTAAAATATGAGATAATAGATTTTATTATCAGGCTTAGGCAACTTGATGACTATTGAAAAAATCTATTTTTTAGAAATAGATTATGAAATAGCATTGTGAAATAGCTCCTGTTTTTCTAGCAACAAAATTAGGATGTCACCAATCTGATTTGCATCCTTCTGCTATGTTTATTACCCAGGGCAAACAGGAGAAGTCTTCTCATTCTACAATTTTATTTTTCACATGTCTAGGGCACAGTTGCTCTGCAGATGTTTATGCTTAAGAAAATAAATCTCTCTAAATGTGCAATTAAGTTGAATTTTTATATTGATACAACCTCAAAAGAGGCTGAGTATTTATATTATTCCTGAAAAGAAGAAAGGCATATAGAGAGCTGAAAGGAACTGCTCATGCAGAGAATGACAGAAAAAGGCATTGGAAAATGCAGTTTCCTCAAGTTACTGTATGAAGACCTCAGAGAGACAGAAAGCACATGCAAATAAGTAAGGGCACACCTGTAAGATATTTTACATGCAACTGCTAAATTTAATCTGATTTTAAAGCACAGGCACTGTAAAAACAGGAGACGTCCTCAATGGGAACAAACCATGAGGTTTAAAATAGAATAGAAGGAAGTGCAACAATCAGGAGTTAAATTGCAGCTCTAAAAGATGCTAAGGCTCCTGGGGAGCTTTCAGGTATGTATCTCAGATAATTGCAAAGTTCTTATTACAACATTTCTTTTCATCTTTAATACAGCTAAACTCCCATTACACATGTCAAGGGAAATTATCAACTCTTTTTTAAAGATATGAAAATGACAGGCAAGAGAACTATTTTCCCAAGGCTAAAGAAAAACTTGACCTAAGTAACAGTGCTGAGTACCCTCTGTTTTGAACCCTGTTTCTCTGATCATCCATGGAGTGGTAATATTTGAAAGTGTATTTTATGCTCTGGTCAGTGAGGTAATGACTGTGTCCACTATGATTTTCACTGCTGGCAATGTTTCATTACTGCTTTTTATGTTTCAGGCTCAGTTCTGTCAGCGCAATCAAATTGGAAAAAAAATAAAAATCAGAAGGGTCTTTTTTGTATTTATTGAATACATGTATTGTCTTGCTACATTTAACAAGAGAAGTTTGTTTTTTTCATGTTTTCCCCCGCTCCCTTTATCTCTAGAGATTTCCAAAGCAACTCTGTTTAGCTCTATGTTTATCAGATTTTTTTTTCTCCTTTTCCTCTCTGAGACAGGAAGCTGAGGGTTTTGACCTCATCTGCATCTTTCCCAGTGTCAGGAGGTGGCCTGTTCAAAAAGATTCCATGACACTGATCTCTTTCTGATTTATCAGATAGCTAGGTCAATAAATAGGTCTCTACTGTTTTTTCCACAGCTGTAAAATAACCAGTGGAGTCCTCTGAGAGCTAATTATCAAATCTTTTGAGTTTTTCTTTTAAGGAACAAGCGTTATCTTTCTGGTTAGTAAATTCCATTGCAGTGTACTTTAGGAAAGACTGCCTAATTGTAGGAGCTCTGGCTTACATGAGACAGCTTATTTAAGTAAAATGCTGAGATCAGTCTCAATAATTTTTTCTATGTCCTTTTATCAATATACATTGTCATAACCATGAAACTTTTACTTGTTGAAACTGGAGATCCATCCCTTCTTAATAAATTTTTCTCTGTCCTTCTATCAGTATATTGTTGTCATAGTCACAAAACCCTTCCACTGTTCATAAACAGATTGTAGACCAATTGTCATATCCAATTAATCCAGCAAGTGACAAGGAATAGGATTCTTCTGTATGACTTATGTTGATGGGAATGGTCAAGGCATGGTAGTAGACAATAATTGGGCACCATTTCAGATTTTTAATTTTTTTCTCCATTGCCTCCTCACCAATACACACAGTTTTTGTACTGCTGTGGCAAGTAGCCATGTTCTGTCCGGGTGAGGTGGTTCATTTGACATTAGATATACAACCCATCTGAAACATCTCCATCACTGCCTAGAAGGCATATTTTCTGACTCTCTCTTAAAGGAAATGTTGAAGGCTCCAGCAACTGCCAAGACAACTCTTAAAATATCTGGCAGAGGTAATCAAAGCACTCCTAAAAGATCATATCATTGAATCATCGAATGGTTTGGGCTGGAAGGGACCTTAAGGATCATCTAATTCCAACTCCCTTGCCATGGGCAGGGACACCTTCCACTAGAACAGGCTGCTCAAAGCCACATCCAACCCAACCTTGAACACCTCCAGGGATGAGGAGGTGTCCACAGCACCTCTAGGCAACCTCTTCCAGTACCTCATCAACCTTATATTAAAGAATTTCTTTCTAATGCCCAGTCTGAACCTACACTCTTTAAATTTAAATCCACTCCTCTTGTACTATCACTACATGTTCTTGTAAAATATCTGCCTCCATCTTCCCTGCACATCCCCTTCAAGTACTGGAAGGGGGCTACAAGGTCTCCACAGTGCCTTCTCTTCTCCAGGCTGGACAGTTCCAGCCCTCTCAGCCTGTCTTCACAGCAGGTGTTTCACACCTCTGAGAATTTTCTTGGCTTCCTCTGGACATGCTCCATGTCCTTCTTATTTTGGGAGTATTTATGTTGCATCCAGAACTGGATGTAGTACTCCAGGTGGATATCTCATGGGAGTGGAGAAGAGGAGGACAATCTCCTCCCTTGACCTGCTGGTCACACTTCTTTTGATGCAGCCCAGGGCACAGTTGGATTTCCAGCCTGTAAGTGCTCATTGCTGGCTCATGTTGAGCTTCTTACCCACCAGTGCTCCTAAGTCCTCCTCAGGGCTGGTCTAGATCCATCCCCTAAATTTGAGCTTGTGATTGCCCTGACCCAGGTTCAGGACCTAAATTTCTGGCTACAAAAGGCCAGTCAATAAGCTGAAACTTGGAAAAAAAATCTCCAGAACATGTCCAAACTATCTTTCTACTGTCTTTGTGATAGTATATGTACATTATATTATTTCAACTGACATATTCCTTTTAGAAGTTACATATTTAATATTATTCTACTGACTATCTAAAATATGCATGACAATAAAATAATTATTTTGCCTGAATGTTATGTTCTTAAAGCCTATTGAATATTGGAATTCGAGGAACTGTCAGTTCCTAATACCAGCTCTGCTTTTGACTGAGAATATGTAATTTCTCTGGTTCTATTTATTCATGCTTGTACTGATATTGTTATCAGGAACTCTTCTCCTAGACTGCTAAATTTTCCTTATATTCCCTAAGCAACAAATCAAAAAATTCAGGGTGTTTACTGAAGATTATGTGAAAAATATCATACTCTGTTTTTAACAAAAAGCTTCTAAAAAGAATATTTCTTGCAATTCTTATGCTGCCTTTTAAAACACAAATAATATCCAGATGGATATAATTTATACAGAACAGAAAAAAATAGAACAAATGACTACTTATCTTAGTTCCCTACAGAGCATGTGAAGCGATAAAATCACAACTGTTGCATATGTGCAACAACTGTTGCACATACTGCCAAAAATGATCAAAAAACCACTGCCGCATAATATGTGTGTGTACAACATGGGGACTCACAGAGAAAGGCAAAGTATTGTGCTTTGGTCATGGTAGGAAAGACAAATCTTACTATTTGTCATGGAGTAATGGGAATCACTCAAGCAGAGAATGAACAACAATGTTATCAAGTAGATGCCATAGATTCCTCTTGACACAGAGCCTCCTCATGCATTACTGAGTTAAGTCACACTCCACACTTTCTCTGCCTGCTGAAACTGTGGCCTGGTTGTAAATCCCAGTTGATGTCAAATGAGAAGGAGCAATTCATATTAGACAAATGGCCCAAATTCAAAATACCCACTAAAAACTACACTGTACTATTACAGAGTCCTACACACAACAGTTTTTCCCTTTCTGTACTGAATTAAATTTCAAATTGAATCCAAGAGCTGCATACCAATGAATGAAATGTTAGGCTTCCCCACAGTAAACAAGTAAAGATTCATCAAATACATTGTGCACAAACATTTCCTTTGCATTTTTGATTAGTACAGCCCCACACAACCCACCCTCAACTGCCTTGGGCTGATCAGAGAGTACAGAGATTTCTAGCTGCTAGCTCTTTTGTCTTGAAGCATTAGCAACAGTACCAGGGAGAAAAGCATCCCTATTTTCAGCTGTCTTAAAACTTGGTCTCTAATAATCCCACAAGCCATTTTTGGTGAAGAAGATGTTACAAGAGGGAAGAAATACGTTCATTCTGTTTTAGTCTGCTTGTACACTTTCTATTCCCCATGTACAGACAAACTTTACCTTTGATGCTCATAACTGTGTCCTTACTAAAGGCTAAAGTTAATACCAATGGCAATGGTGGGGGATATTATTTGCTTTACTGTTGGGTCCTACTACCAAGGGCCTAGAGAAAGGAACCAAAGAGTTCCTTTCTACTATAGGTGATAAGAACAAAATAAAGGTAAGTTTGTCAGAGACAAAAAAACTCCACCAAAAACACAACAAAAAACCCCACCTAAAAAAAACCCAACAAAAGCCAAACAACATAAACCCTAGTACAAAAGACAGTCTTCTTGCTACTTCTATTTCAAACACACATTAAAAGCACTTTAGTGCTTATACTGTGTAATATATATTTCTTCACTCCTCACTGAGTTTATGTTTACATTAGATTCCCTGTCTACATTCCCAATTGTACAGAGTTTTGCTTTCAGAAAAGTTTTATACTGAAGTGGAAAAGGACATTGACTTGTAAAATGCTGGGAAATGCACATCAGGAGGATGCATTCATGGAGAGCTGAACAGCTGGCCAACAGAATGAACACATTACCACAAGACTACTGGGAATTAGTGAGAGAACTAGAAAGCACAAGAGGAAAATACTTTTTACTAGTTTTTCTTTGCATTTGCTATATTTCAGACGGATAAAGCAAAACCTATAAAAACCTCAGGAGACTGCCTAGTTTATTTAGAGGCTAAATCTCTATTCTATAGCTAGAAATCTATATTCTTCTAGCAAGGAATATTTATCAAATTCACCTAAAAGGAAACTGTGATGTACTGATCTATTTTAAAAATCTGTCTTCAGAAGATTTTTTTTTGTAGTCATTATTCTCAAAGTCATAACAATTATGTATCTTGCAACCAGTTTGTTTGGTGTAGAGGACAGTTAGACATTTTCACATTTTAAGTGATGGGAATGTAAAATGCTATGACTGTGTCTTTTATTTTTTACTTGCATTCTGCAGATATGAATCTGCTACACTCCAGGGTACATTTTTTTTCCTAATATCTGAAAAATTTTCAATGAATATCAATAATTCCAAAATACATTTTTTCTTTGTGAGTCAGTGCATTAGAACTATAAAATCTGCCCTGCAGCTATCAAATCAGAGAGTGTGCACTAATCTCACCATCTGATATCACTCATCTCTCATGATTTATATCATGTCACTCAGCAAAGTCCCCTCAAAAGAATGCTCCTGGCCCAAGCTAAAGCATGACAGTGTATATGTACCTTAACCCACTAGCACAAACCTAACTAAAACCTGTTTCCCTGAGAACTGCAGCTCACATTTTAAAGTTCAGGTTGTTGAATAACATTCAGTTGAATGCTGATAATATAAGTTGTAATTTCCTCTTTTTGGGAAAGGAAGGAATATAGAATGGCTTAAAACTTAGACCCATTCATTTTCACAATTATATGATTTTGCTGGAACAACAGTATCTTCCCTTACCACATGCAGTCAAATAGAAAAGTTATACGGATATCCAAAATAGATAGAATTAGACAGAAGAAATTTAAAATACAGATTTGAATTACCAGACTAAAGGATTTGGTAAGAATGTTAGTTAAAAAAAATAAATCGCATATCATAAAATCTAGCTAGTTCAGAGACTCAGAATAATGAGAACAAAAGCATCTTTGATAGGCCTGTTTAGGATTAAGCACCTTCAGTCAAACACCCTGAACAGAGTGGCAGGTAAAAAAGGTAAAAATAGATAAGGCAGAAAAGCCCCTCAATTATAATAAGAATGATAGATAGGGATTTTTGATTTTTTTCACCAAATCAGGCCTCTGAATTGAGAGGGAACTTTTGACAACTGCCTTGAACACCAAGCTTTCTAATCACACAAATATTATTTTGGTAGATGGGATAAAAAAAGTCCATCTAAGCATCAACTAAGGATCAGCCCCCATAGTTCTTGAGGATTCTTGATGTGCATTAAAAACAAAAGCAAAATGTATCCACCAAATACATGAAAGAAAGAAAGAAAGAAACCAATGCAGAAGCAACCAACAGAAGTTAAGCTGGTGTACTCTGACATCTGTTCCTGAACTCTTTTCTCTTTTTCTGTCTCCCACTAATTGTTTGCATTGGTTTCCAGCCTGTGTATTGATATGAACACTCAGAAGCGATATTCAGATTTACAGACAGGTTGCTTCATATTTTAAAGGACTAGAATTACTTCAAGAATCAGTGGGGATATTTTTGGTGGTGGCACCTTTTAATCTTTTCTAACTTTTTTTCTCCTGCTGCAGTTGCAGAGCTGTGAAATTAAGGAAGTACATCTGTACTCAAAGTAAATAAATTTCTCAAGTGACTATTTTTTTAAAAGCCAGTACTGTAATATTAATTAATAATGGAACTATAATTTAAAAACCTAATAAATGTTCAGCCATTAGGTCTATGAGGTCATGTTCCCCAAGTGGCATGCTTTAGTAACAGCAAAGTGACATTATTAGAGGTCACAATCAGAGCTCAGTTTCACAGATGGTCTATTAAGTGAGCTAGAGTTACCCCTCTTCCAAGAGCACAAAATTTTCATAAGTTTTTACAACACTCCCTTAAAATGGAGTCTGGTGGAAACCATTGGGACGGAAAATCTGTTGCTATTTCAGTTGTGTATCTGGTAGATGGAAAATTTTTCAAGTCTACACAGATGGTAAATAAATTTCTGCTACATGAGGCAGTTCCTGGAATAAAGAAATTTTCTCAAATAACAAGTGCCAATTTTTTTTTCACCAAGACTTATTTTTAACTTTCCCAAGGACTTGTTGAGAGAGCAGGAGAAGTGTCCTTTCACCTTCAGAATCCTGGTCTAAGTCCAGAAATAGCTTCTAATGTTGTTCTCAGCGTAGATGAATTTTCTTTACACTCAAAAAGACATTTCAAAGCAAAGATCAAAGCTCCACAATTATATGTTGCTGCTGGTAAACATTCCCTCTGAACAGAGTGGCTAAAAAGTAAGAAATTTCCATTTAAACCCTAAGACAATCATCGGTGACTAACAGTGCTGACATTTAGGCTGTCATTATTATGCTTTGTGAGGCAATGCTGTTGACACAGGAGAGTCTGTCCTCCGTGAGCTAGGCGTAATGGAAAGGACTGAGAGAGAGACCAGAAACAGGGACAAAGTCACTGCTGACTCCACCCACTAAAGAAGCAGTGAAAAAACACATAATATTTAGGAGCACAAATGTTTGGCAACTGAATGAATGCTGGACAAGAGGTCTAGGAACTACTCCTATTACTACAGAACTAGCATTTGAGTGTTTGCAACCACTCTCCCCTCATACCAAAGTGGAGCAGAGTCATGGAAGCCACTCACTCATTTCACCAACAGCTTCATATTCCCTTCCTAATCTCTGCATTTGACTACTGAGCTCTGCTTGGCTGCTGCCTTGAAATCAAACCCTGTGAAATGATGACACTTGCAAGGAATAAAATACACATTGCTTTCATGTCACCAAGTAATCTTTCCCTTACATGCACATAAGCTCCAAATGGCTAAAATTCTCAATATTTCACTCAGGTTTGTACATAAAGTAGGGAAAAAACCCCAAACAGCAAAGCATTTGTGAAAAGGCAAGAATAGAGGGAAGAATTAATGTTCTTAACAGCCTGATTAGAAGACTCTGGATGAAAAAGGATTTTTTTGGTGTCTGCTAGAGAGTATGGATGAACTAGAGAAAAAAAAATTATGGACATTGTAATCTAAAGTTACTTTTACTATTCTCAGGAGAGCAAAATTCAGGAATATACATATTTCTTCTGAATCTGATTAAAGCTGGTTTCTCTATTGTCATAATTGGGTTTCCGTCTGCAAAAGCACAATCCATCAATTTAAAACTTATCTTGCAAAAGAAGCTGAAGTAAAATTTAAAACACAACATTTCTAAAAGTTTAATAAAATGTTTGTGAAATGTGATAAATCATGGGTCCTGAATAGGACATGCACAAGAATATTAATCAAGGTACTACAAGATATTAATATAGAAGAACTTCCCAAATTATCTTCGATGCTAGTAATATTGAAAAAGACCTGGGAACAGAGTGGTCCACTGGGAGTTGTTTTCATGAACTGAGAAATCTTCATGTAATTAAGAGTTGAATTCTCACTTTACAAAGAAAATCAATTGTTTTTCACATCTTTATTTTCTAGTCTTATCCCACCTCTAGGATAGTCTCTCAAGACCTGTCTTTTTAGACTATCTCTTCTCTTATTTACTCTCTGGCAATTTTGCTTCCTAAAAAAGCCAAAACAGTATAGTGTTCATTTACCACTTGATCACCTTGTCATCATCTACCAAGCAGTAGAGCATTTGTAAAGAGGTGAGTTTAACATGCTGGAACAAATTCAGTAGATGTATTGAGGTGTAATATGCACATAGAATCACTAGTCGATTTTTGTGAGATAAATAAAATTTGGCGTCTACCAGAAGAAAAATGTTTTTCAGGGAATCTGGGTGTAGGAAAGTAGTTTGATTTAGATTACCAAAGTTTGGCTTCTGGCTGTGCTTTTTCAGTGCAATAAACGTGTCAACTGTTAAAATATTTTGAAGCTAAAATTACATGCAACACAAGCCATGAGCTCTAGCACTGTTGATTTTTTTTATGCCTTCATATCAAACAGCCATGAATCACATATCAATGATTATTAGTGCATGCATCTTTTCTGTTGGGTAGATGAGATAATACATTTTCAAAATGTTCAGGATATTTAAATAGAAACCTTTGTTTAATTGGACGTGCTATATGAAAAAAAATAGAAAGGAGGCAACTTACAGAAAACTTCTGTTTAACATAAATACATATTGTGTTTGCTCTTCTAAGCCTTACATAAGGTGAGAGTGCAGAAAAGCCCCTCAAAGACAGTGTGAAACTTCAGATGTGACAGTTTTTGCTGGAGTATTGAAGGACATCTTTGTGTTGCAGTGAGTCAATTTCTCATTAGCATTGTGTGCATAAACCAAGTTCTTATGCCCATTGTTGTAAAAGCTTTAGATATCAGCTGTGACAGTTATGAAAAGCAGCGAAGTTCTGGTATATATTTGCCATACATTTACCTCAGCATACACAGATGCTCACATATGTATTGCTGCCTAGATTTTTTTCAAAGGAGGAAGAATATCCCTCTAAATTTGAATTCATAACCATTTTTGGCCATATCCACTGGAGCTTGGAATAGCTTTTGGCAGCAGAAGCAGTATTGTTTCATTTTGTATGGCTATATTCAATACACCATGCGTATTTTCCGTGGCACAAACCTCCTTGCCTTTACAAGCCTCTTATGTCACCTTTGAGAGAGAGTAGTAAAAGGGAATAAGCGTGAGCCATACATTTTAGGTGTTTTAATTGTAGGTACCATTATGGTGGGAAGCAAAAAAAAAAACAAAAACCACCAACCAAAAAAAACCCAACAAAAACCCCAACCAAAATAAAACACCAAGAAAAAAATCCCCGATACGCTTTGCAGATGGCTTCAATCTTGCTGCAGTTCAGCTCACAAGGGAGGTTCTCAGGAATTGGTTGGGTGCCTGTGGACTATCCCACCACCAAATTTCCATGGTCAAGTACTCCACTAGCAGTGGCAAAGACTACGTTGCTGTAAAGCCTCAGCTCCCAGAGCTGGCCAGGGTAGGCTGTTCTTCTCTATCTCCTTCTTTGACACAGCAACACAAAAAACCTTTTACTTTTAGCACAGGTCATGTCTGTAGTAAACAGCTGTGCTTAAAAAGCTGTTCTGCCACTGCTATGGCATCAAAGGCTCTTTAATACAGGCAGCAGTGCTCTAGTGCTGTCTTTTCTGATTACTGCTATAAGTACTGTTTTTGGAGGGAAGCTGTATCTCAGTATGCCTCTTAGATCTCTCTGTTTTCACTTGAAGGTTAATTCAAAGTGAGCATTATTCTTGTGAAAGTGTGAGAGGAACAGCTCTAGGGAGCAAATTCCTGCTCTAAAAATTTTTTTATTTAACCAACAGAAAAGTGTGTTGTGGACAGCGATGTCATGTAATCCAGGGTGTTTTGTCCAAGTGTCTTAACTCCACTTCTTATTTGTTAAAGTCTTTATGTACTATTCATTTGGTTCCCTAAAAAGTTTGATGTTAATTAAAAATCTGGTTTCATTTTAACAAGTGATCATTGGCCCATTTACCATGATCTACCACTGACTATTTATAGAGTGCATGGTAAATAATTGGCCGGTAAGCAGTTTTTAAAGATTAATTTTAAAAATAAAGCAAAAAATATTTTAGAAGTTTTCTTCCAATCAGTACTGCAAACTTGTCATAAATAGAAATCTCTGAGTACACACTGCATGAAACTAAAGCTCCCTAGACTGGTCCTTAGGAGCATGTAGATGATTTTGGTGAAGCAGTAGTGTGTGACTACAAAATGCTTATAAATACAAATACTTTCATGACCATTTTAGGTAGCTCAGCTCCAAGCATAATTTGACGTGCAGCAGTCTCTTGGTTTGCAGTCTAGACAACACTGCCTTGAAAACTTATTGCTGAACACTGTCACAAAAATGTGCCAAAGCAAAATTTGCATAAAGGTTATACTGTATTGGCCTGGCAATCATCCCATCCTGTTCTGAGCTTGTTTTAAATACTTTTCACATTGTTTGAAATACATCATACTTCAGTCCAAACATAAAGGAAGTCTGTCGGAAAGCATTCTTCAGCTTCCCAGATGGAGATATTTATGATACATATTTTTGTGAAAGTAATAGAGAAAATTTGTGGTCATGTTACCACAATAATAGGAGTGCTTTATGACCACTTTCTACTAATTATCATAGAAAATACATATAATTTTAAAAATGTAAATCCAGCTGTCTCAGTCATCTATATTTTTGAACCACATTTTCATTATTAAATGGTAAATTTAGAAAGAAAGTTTTCACTGCAGAAAAGATAAACAAATATTCATGACAGCCAAGAAGGTTTAATTTTTTTTCAAAGAAATTTTACTATTTGTTTTGCTTCACTTGCATCTCTTGCCAGATTCTTCCCAATACCTTCAAAACCATGACCATTTAATAGCAATGTGCAAATGCAGCAAATTCCTTGTGGTGAAGCAACTGTGGATTTCAGTAATAATTGCCCACTGTACTAATACTGCAGACTGTAGCTCTGAGTTGTGGGTAGGAGTTAACCTTTCAAAAAACTGTTGTGGCTTAAGATCACTCACCAATTTTTGATGGTGCTCACATTCACATTATCAATTTGGATAAACAGACCCATGCTTTTCTCTAAAACCTTTAGAAAGTTTGAGAATCTTTAAAAAACCTATATAAAGTTTGAAAATTATAAGAGATGCAGAAATGGAACCAAACCAAATCCACATTCCACACTGGATAAAATAGATCTCCACTGTTTGAAAGATCATCTTGTAAAAGAGACAATCATATTTCCAATATTTGCATTTGCCATTGTCCTTTACAAAACTAAGAAAAATAATGTCCTAGATGCCAAGACTATATTATCTATCTCTGTATATGAAAATGAAGCTACTCTGGCATAAGTGCTGGTCTGAATTGTATAGGAAATATTGTTAGAGAGCCACATGATTTGAGGGGAATTTTACTATGATATTACCTCTATAGTAACTAGCTTCTGTTGTCTCTAAAGTTACAAAGTATTATAACACCCAAGGTCAGTAAGGTGCTTAAGCACACTCTAAGAACAGAGTAGTTCCACTGACATCCATTAATTCTTCTACAATGTCCACATCTAAGCAGCTGGGAGTTGGTCTTCCATGACCATAATGAAGCACAGAAACTTTGGTCTTCTAACAACCATCCAAATAACATTCATGACTGTCCACACTTTCAAAATTTCTAATGATCATTATGGTTTTAGAGGACAGTTTTCTTCCCTGGTTATTGGATTCCTCCACTAGAATATTTGCAAGATGACTATCATTAAAAATACTCAATGGGAGAACAAACTGTGAGAAGTGGCTGCATTTCTTTATCATATTTTGCAAGGGAATAATTAAAGATAATTGACTCGGAAAAGCACCAAATTTAAAACTGTCATCTTACTCTGACTAACACGTTTGCAGACTGCATCCCAGAAAAAGGTAAATTTAATTCCCAGTTGCAAAATCAGAATACAATAAAATGCATATTTCCATTTTTAATTAACATTACCTTCACATTTCTATTGTTTTTTCTTACTTTTATCTTCTATGCTTTTTTTTCTATGTTGATCTGTCTGAGTTATCATCGTTGTGCAACCCTAACAAGCCTGCATCCTGTAGCAATAGTACAGGCTGGATCCCTATGAAACCACCTTCTATAAAATAGAAATAACAAAACCAGTGTAATAATCTTTAAAACTAAATTTAAAAAATGCAAAAAAAAAAAAAAATCATTAAATTATCACAATTCAAAAGAGACAGAATTGAGGTAAGGGGAGATTAATGGAGAGACATACTGGTGATAGGGCTGGAAACTCTGGTATACAAACAGCAATAAAATAAGAAAAATACCTACAATGTTTGATATTATTGCTCACAAGAAGATCATATTACTTCTAAGCGCTCAGATGAAAAGGATCATGCAATGAGAACAGATGGCACAGAAGGAGTTGCAAAGAAACAATTTTAGTGAAACAAGTACCTCTTACGGTTTTTTGGTGAAGTTCTCCTACTGCCTCTCCCATGTACCTTAGCATGAGCCAGCAAGAAAAGCTCCCTAAGTTTCCAGTGAAATTAGTTTTTGGTGATACAAATACAAGCTCCTGGAAGAGCCTAACTTCCTAACTTGCCCCAAAAATCACAGTCCTAGCATTGTGAAACAAAATGTAATTCTGATCCTAATGGAAGAGTCAGCCTTCACATCTCATGGACATGCATAATAATCAAGAGGCAAATATGGATGGAAAAGTCTGAATCCAAGTAAGTAATTTTCTTTGCTTTCTCACATTAGTATAATTGTTGAAATAAAGAAATAAAATTTATTGCAACAGAACAGGAAATGTAAAACCATGTTTTCAATGCTCACAGCTTTCCTATGGGGACAAGGCACTGTTCCAAAGACATGCATCATTTCAGGTAACCTTCTACCCAGGTCTCTTCTGACATTTCTGCCAGTCTCCTGTTAATCTTACTCTTTAATTAATTTTCCTCCTATTGACACTGGCAGCTGTCATTATGCTGACATTGGTTATGTCCTTAAGCATATCTTGCAAATCACACAGTATTTGATCTAGAAAACTGGGTTAAAGTAGCAGCAATTATAATGAGCATTAGGAATAGCCCTGACCCTTATATTCTCTGGCCTTGCAAAAATGACTTTGAGATTACATTTTCTATTCGAAACTGCAAAGCTTCTAAGCAGACCGCTGTGAGGAACTACATTGTCCTACAGGACAGAAATGAACAGTCACAGTTGTTCATGTAGCTATTTATGTCAAATGAACTTTAGGAATAAAATTTTAGAGGAGGGGATGGTGAAAGAACAATGAAATATACAGAACAAGCCAAGATTTTTTTGTAAGTGGAGTTTGTTAACATTTCACATTTTTTAAACTTCATGGATTTTTATTCAAACAATTTGGAGCCAGACTTTACAATGTTGCTTTTCTACTCCTTTACTGATCCATCATTTAAAAGAGCTATCTGAGCCTTATTTTAAGAATTGAATTAACAAAATCCTGATTATCACTGGCTGCAACAACACAGCTGTAATTGTGCTTGGGAAATGACTTGGGAGAACCTACTGGGCGACCATATTCCTCAACATACCTTTTTATGCTGGTGCTGAATATAGTTCTTTTTTTTGTTGAAAAAGAACTTAAACTAATTTTTCAGAGTTCTGCTACATTTGTGAATCTTCTCAATATGCCCCAGCAGGGATTTTCCTGTCTTTGTCTAAGTTTGATGAGATGAGCAGCTTGGAGAAAACATAAAATGGAGCACACACAAAAATTTGACAGATTCTGTATGAGATAATGGCCATTTTCTTACATTTACAAATCAGTGCATAATATTTAAATAGTCTCCTTTTGTGGGTGTTCTCTTAATATTTGGTGCTCTTTTAGTTTTATATCAAACTGTTTGCTAAAACCTCTGTTGCTTTTTACATATGAAAATACATGTGAACTGTTTTGATACCCCAAGCACTACAGCTTGCTCTTTACTTCCAAATGTTATTTCATGTACAATTCTGTAAAGGAACTATTTTAAAATCTAAATTTATTTAACCTAGGAAAGCATACAGAAGGGTCTAGCTGGTTTATCCACATACAGTTAATCTGTTTATGTTTCTGCTACTTGGAACCATTAATAACGATAAATTTCATGTTGTGGAGGAACTGAATTGATTATCAAATCAGGAACAACAGGAAAGCTTGATTATTTTGTTTCTTTCAATTAGACCTAATATCATTAACTTCTCACAATTGAATTCAGGTCTTTCCTATTTCCGAGCCTTAGGAAGCCTTCCTGAGAAAGCGAAGGCAAAGAGGGTGCTGTGCTTTGAACATTTGAACCCTGTTGACTTGAGGGAGCAAAGAATGCTGCAACAGCTGGATGTGTTTGCAAAAAGCATCTTCAGTGTCAGTACATCCATCATGACTAAAGCAATTTACTGCAATGGAGTTAGTGCTGGTCAAAGATGCTAAACTTTAAGCCCTTAAGCCCTCAAACCTGCATCCGTCTGCAGAGAAAGCATATCAGATCCACACTGTCTCTCACCTCAGCTCTGGTTTGAAGACAGCTGATCTAAAGATAAGAGGGAAGGTCATGCTCTATTGCCACAATTAAAAGCAGTTTAAAATATGTTAACGAGGAACAGATTTGAAAAAGAATTTAGTACCAGCAAGGTCCTAAGTTTCAACTGTCATGAAAATATCTGAAGATCAGCACCTTTCTATAATCACCCAAGGTGCTACCTAAAGATTTGGGTGCCCAAATACCTTTAGCAATTCATTTCCATGTGCCTTTTCTCATATTCTGACCTTTATGGACACATGATTTTGTGCAACTATAATTGACGTTGAGCATTAATCAGACAGTGGCGTGTTTTAGGCCTTAACTGCACTGCTTGAACTGCTGACCTTGAGAGAAAAGGTTTTATATGCCATTCCCAATCCTTTAAGTCGTCCTGTCACTGCAAAGCAAATACTTGGCTTTTATGGATGGATTCAGTTTCAAGTCTGCAGTTTTTCTAATGTTTTCTTAAAATTACAAAAGTGGCTTTCAGGGGAAGTTTGTAAACATAGTCACATTCTTTATTGCACACTATTACCAACACAGACAGGCTTTTATAAAATAGTACATGCTTAGATATAAGTGAGAAAATCCCTTATGAAGGAATGTTGCTTGTAGAAGTGTTCTGTGAACTTAGAGATAAATAATACCACAAACAATAGCAGATAATATCTCTTCGCTTTTGCCATTCATGTTACTGTGGTTGGCAAAGATTTCTTTAACCAAAATAGAATGAGGACTCCTTGAGATTTACAGACTTCATCCCCTTTTACATTACACACAATTTTGCAGTTGTTGCAGCTCAACCTTCTTTGAAGAAACTCTTTGTTTTGCTCCTTTTTATGCTCATCTCCTTCCTTAGTTTTTCTCACTATTGTCTCTGTGGAATTTTTATAATTTGTCCTTTAAAATATTTAATGGCACAAACACAAATCATACACACATTCTTAAATATTATTCTCATGACTGTACATTTAAAAGATCTCAAAACAAGATCCATGGAAATTAGCATCAAATCAGAGCTATTAAAAACTATAGCATGCTTCATCTTCCTGATGATATGAAATGTACACATCAATATCAACAGATATACTTTAAAAGAAAATTTGATGCCAAAGTAAAGCAGCTGAGAAATTATTATCACAGTCAATTAGTTCTCAACTACAATGTCAATTTGGTTAATTTTCTTTTTTTAAACTTGAACCATTTTCACTAGCATTTCTGGTGCTGGTAGTCATATTTTTGTTTCTTGTTTGTAACTCTGAGATATTCTTACAGTGAGATATTTGAACAGTTACTGCATTAACTGTGATTGCATACCAAAGGAAGACTGGCTTGGAGGGCTTCTGAAGCCTTTGGCAAAACTTGTTTAGATCTTCTCACCTTGCTAACCTAATATTACTGTACCAAAGGATCTAGACAAGGAAGCAACAGCCAGCAGCTCAGGGTGCTGTGTGGGCACAGAGTACTTCAGATATGTGAATTTGTGCTTCAGTGAAACAGCTACTGAGGCACTGCAGCTGACAGATGAAACCCACACAATTAAAAGAAACCAGATGTAGAAAAAAAAAACAGACAAAAGAAGCTGGATGATGTCAAATAAAAAAGGCAGAGAGAAGTAAACAATTACAAATTGGTTATTAGCTTGAATAAGCAGCATAACTGGGAAAGCCAGACTTTAAGATAAATTCCATAGTGCTACAATCACCACATCTCCTTCCATTTAAACCAATGGGAGTTTTATTGCCAAGGAATCTCTCTATTAAAATTTTGTAATGATACCCTTCCTTACTCGGTGAAGACAGTGAAATCCTCTGGTTGCTTTAAAATTACAAAATATTGTTTCAGAGTCAGCAATACTTGTTTTTGCAAGAATACATGCTCATGGGTCTGAGCTAAAGACCAAAGAACTACTGTAAAATATTTCCACTCTTTTTTTCTCTTTTAAAATCTTGTTGCACTTTTCCCTTGTATCATCTTTTTCAATAAGGCTTCTAAACCCCTGGACACAATAAGTTTTCCTAAGATGAATCAAATAATGATAGAAGCAGAAAAAAGAAAACAAGACACATACTCATTTATCCTTGAGCAGCATATATTAAATATATAAAATAATATATATAAAGTACCATCAAAATTCATAGGTCAGCCATTTTCAGACCTTAAAAAAAGCTCCTAAAATTTAGTTGTTGTATAGATATATACGTCCTGAAACTGTTTGAACCTGATAAATTAATTAAACAATTACTTTTTATGTCCAGTTAATTAGGTGCAGTATCACCATCATCAGAAACTGGGGGAAGATATTTGAGAAACACTCTGCAGTCTAGAAGCATCCTACCTTTCTTTTGCGCAGTTTCACTTGATTGTCTGAATGCTTGTGTGTGGTCAAATGATTCCTTATATGTAAACACTGAAGGTCTTCTGCTGAACTGACATTTGAAACGCATTTGTTTTCAGGGGCCACTTGAGGTTCTGTGAAACCACTTTTATCCAGACCATTTTCCACTGCTGGGATGCAAGAGCAAGGAGGAGATTGCATAAGGCCGTTGCTGGGCTGCACTGCTGAGCAGAGCTGTCCATCACTACTGGTGTATGATTCAGAAGAAATCCCACTCTCTACCACATTGCACTCAGACTTTCCAGGCCCGTCTTTGAAAGCATCAGATTTCCGGCGCTGTTGTGCAATTACAGCAGTATGAAGCAGCTGCTTCCCAGACATAATAACTTCTTTCACATTTGGAGAATTGATACAATTTTCCTTCTCTACATCTACTACTTCATTTAAGACTTCATAATTACAAAGCTCCAGGCTTTGGCCAATACTGCCACAAACATCATCTTCTTTCCTCTCCTCTTTAGGTTCCTCACTTATATCTCCACTGATTCCAGACGATTCAGCTGCCTTGTTACCCTCTGTTATTGGTACCATCTGTGTTAAGGAGCCTGCTCCATTTAAGGTGTGCCCTTCATCTTTGGGTTCACTTCCTACAGCAGTGATGTGGTAATTAACACTATCCAGGCTGAGTGCAGAATAGTCATCATTGTCATCAGACACATGGACTAGAGTTTCTGTGCTCGCCTCCAGAAAATGTTCCTCGTCCTCGTGGTTGTCATTTTCATCCACCTCCTTTGAAACATTTCCCAGCTGCTTTTCAGGGAAGCCAGTCACCTCTCCACTATAGCAGCACTCTGGAAACGAAGCACATTTTTCTTTCCGGTCCATGCTCAAAACCTCATCTTTTTCCATACTTGTCTGCAAGTTATCAGCTACAAGTCCGTGACGACATGCTGTATTATACTCCACAGGCTCCAAAGCCAATCCCATCCACTGGGTCACATGCTCTTCCCAGCTTTTCTTTCTGATTGCTAGAGACATGTCATAACAGTTCAGAAGCAGACTGCAATGTACCTTCCACAGAGGACCAGAGGAGAAGTCATGGCTGCTGTGCACTGCTCCTGAGGGAGCGAAGGTTTCATCATTTTAACATCTGCAAGAAATAAAAAAAGACTGTGTTATTGAATCAACTCCAAATAAAAAAAAAAAAGAAAGGGAAGGAACAGTTTAAACAAAAGTGTAAAACAAGATAAGACTGTGGGACCAGAAGGACAGGAATTTAAAAGACTGTTTTGTTTAAAGTTTTAATACTTTTCATACAAAACTTGCCGGCACTCATAATTCAGTTTAACATTTTTTTCAGATTGCTTTCCAATATCAAGTAAACAAAAATGGTATAAACAGGCACATGGACAAGAAAGTAGCTCCAGAGCCAAAATTTTTACAACAAGCTCCTCTTAACTGTGTCTCTCATAAGATAATAATTTCAATGGGTATAAATGACATTGTAACTTATAGTTGCTTTGTAACTTTATTTCTTCCTCATCCATGGATACCTGTGGAGTGCAGAATTCTGGCTGTTTACCAAAGAGGTAGAGTACAATTGAGGGTTTTTCCAAATTTACCAAATCTATAAACTATATATCTTCTGAGTATCTTTGGCCCATTCAGTAGCTCTTATTTTTATTGTTACTATTCATTCTCTTCAGGCCAAGTCGTAATTACAAGTGTTACATGAAACTGAGTAAATCAGTTCTTGTGTAGTAATAAAAAAAATAAATCATAGAATCATAGATAAGCTTGGGTTTGAAGGGGCCTTTAAAGGTCATGTAGTCCTATACAACACTTGGAAAACCACTTTAAGTTTTTGGTGTATTTTCTCATTCAAATGCACTATAAAACCTGAACCCTGTACACCTCCCTTGCTGAATTTGTTCATGATCTTCTAGTATAAGGCATGGAGAAAGCTGTTATTTGGAGCAGGGCTCTCCAGAAGGGAAGACTGTGAGCCAGTGTGGTTGGCTGTAGCCTGGCTACTCACCTGGACTGCCTGGCTCTGCCAGAGGCCACTGTCCCTGCTTGGGTTTCTATGTGGGAATTTTCACCGACTGCTGCATTAGGCATTCTGTGTGATGGCATTTGAGATAGTACATTAATCTTGTGTCATTGCATATGCATGTTAGCACAAAGAAAATATATTCATTTATGAATCATAAAATAAAATTAAGAAGTTCACTGTCAAAGAAGAAAACAAAACTTCTGTCTTGTAAGATGTTAGAAGTTCAAGGAGCAGACACTTCTCCTTTTCACTCCCTACACAAGAACTGTCAGCACTTAGCATGGACCTGGTTATTGATTTCAGCAATAAAGAAGATTAAGTAGTGAGTTTGTTCTGGGTCATTTCAGTCCACTAAGGCAAATTCTGATTTGCCCACCAGGCCACAAAGCTGCCTTGACAAATCACATGCCTGAAAGTATAAAAGTATTTATCTTGAAAGAAATGCAGAATTATGCCTGGGCAACTGAACCTCCACAAATTATGCCTTGACAAACTGACTTTCAGGATAGGCTTGTACACAGCCCTAGATCTTTAACCTTCTTTTAGGAATGGCAAGCTTCATTTCACATTCACATTTTCCACCTCTGTGGAGACTGCTTAAAAGAACATATATTCATAGAGTATATGAAATTCCATGCACAAGTCATTAGTGTGTGGGAGGCTGAGCAAAATGGAAAATAACACACAGAACCAGGCCAAAAAAATTATCTGCTTTCAGAGGCAAATTTTATTAGTAAAAAGTTAATGCAATTTTATAATTCTCTCTTCTATCCAGATCAAATATGAGATTAACCCTAAATATTAAAATATAAAGTGAAATTATTCTATAAATTTGCTGCACATTCTTATTCTGATTTCATCTCTATTTCTAAGTGCATGTAGTTCAAAATTACCAGAATGAAAAATCAATAGTGAAAATACTTTCAAGTTCTGCCGCACCTTCTCCTAATGGACACTAAAGCTCTTCAATTAAAATAATTTTACAGTCACCACAGTGTTTTGTTTTGATCTTTGAAAAGATGCATGTTTACTAGAAAGGGCTCAATGATTTCTACTGTCCTCCATGAGCAATGTTTGGAGTTGCACATGGGTACAACTCATTTGCAGATTCCCTTTCCCCCCCAACTAGAACACTACCCTCATCTACTTTAGAGAAAACTAAACATGGTTGCTGCAGCCATATAGGGACATTTCTGACAACAATTGATAAAGACAGTAGAAGTTCAGGGTACAAAACTAAAAAATGCAACTTCCTAATGACATACATGCATCCACCTACCTAATTAATGCACAGAAGGCAGGCTCTCAGAGAGTTAATGGGAGTGTGTTAATCTTGCTGCTGCTACATGGACTTACAGAAGTGGCAGAACAGATCTGTTGCTGTTTTTTTCATTTTTTGGATGCTGTGAGTTATATTTCATGGGGGATGAAAACCAAATTTTACTTTAGGAACCTTTCTGTTTTACTTGCATTATCACTATTTTTGGCTGCCTCATAGACTGCAGAAAAATTATTAAACAGAGAAATATAAAATACTTTGCTTGAAATGCAAGACAAATAATTATTGTTCTCTAACAAATGAGTGTGTGTTAGCACTTAATATGAAAATCTACAGTACATATGTCACCTCCCCAGGCAGCTTCACCAGCAGCTCCTGAAATCCCCTCATTCCCATGGTGCATGAAGGAGCTCAGAGCTTGGTGACAGCTTACTTTTCTTCTGCTCCGTCTCCACTCCTCAAAGACCATGTTAAACAATTCAGAAGTTATTTTCCTGCTCTAATTGCTTGACACTTAAGGGCTGACAAGAAAATTTCTTTTATTTCTACCTATTTGTTCAGGACAACTTATTTCCCTTCACTCACATGCAAGCACATAAGCTGTGCCTTGGAGGGTTCACTGCTCCAGACCTCTGGAAGAGATTCTCTGACAGAGAATCAAGCACACTGCCACTGTGCAGAAGAAAGAATTCCTGCCTCGATCACTGCTTTTCTGCTATTGCTACTCATTTTCATTTTTCTTGACATTCAGCATCTTTAACCATCTGAGAAATGCCCCTCTCAAGTCCATTTGTACTTTTGCCCTAGGGAGGAAGCATCCCCCTTTCTTACTTTCTATTCTTGCCATGTCACAACTAGAAACTTTTATATGTGATTTCTGCAGAATCTAAGACTGTCAGATGAACCATTATCAATCTGTTGAAATGTTTTGCAGAGTGAAAACACCTTTTCTTCTGATCAAAACATCTATCTATTGATACAGTCCACTCAGCTGTTGCTGTAATTCAGACTTATATTTTTTACTTTTCAGCAGTGCTGTTTGGTACTGCTTAGTACTATTAACTTTCTGAAGAACAAAAGTTTGAAACAAAAATACAAAGGATAAAACTTCTGGGAAAAATTTATTGATCCTAGGTTTGAATTAAGGAATATTGCCAACACTGAGCCAATAGGTAATTCTTGACCTCTAGAAACTGAAACTGAGCAGTGGGTCATCATACTGCAGCAGAAGCCCATTCAAGAACCCTCTATGATGCTTCACATTGTTTACAAAACTAGATGTTAATTTAGATGGATTTTGTAATAATTTACTGCCTATCTCACTGTAAAATATATTAATGAAAAGTAGGGCAAACATTTAGGTTAGTTTATTTTTGGAAACTTTGTGTCTAGTCTCACAGAACTTGGTGACTTTACAACTGATAAAGTAGAAAATGATGATGAGCTGATAGGCTGTCTTACAATTAGGCTGTCTAACATTTTCCTTCAATCAGAATTTCTGTGATTTTTTTTCAGACAAATTCATATTAAACTGCTTGCAGCAGGCTTTCAAAATACAGAGAGAGAATTTCTTTTTTCTCATGAAAGTCCACTCAGATTTGGCTGTGCTACAGATTTTTCAAGATATGTTTTACCTTCTCTTGCGTCCCTCCTCAAGGGAAAATGACCCTTTACAAGAACTATCCTTACACAAACCCAATACTAGGACTGACACCAGTGAAAGCTGCATCAGGAAGAAATGAGCCTTGGAGCTAGGGGGAGAATGGAAAGGGAAGGAAAGACACTTGGATGTGGAACTGTGGCTGTGCAGACATGTCAGGGCAGCTTCCCTTCTGGGGCTTAGGACAGGACAGCCAAACATCCCAGTTACAAGAATACAGGGGCAGAAAGACACAACCAGGGCTCTCTGGTCCTACATCTTGCCTCTCAGACCTCCAGGACATGGGAGGGGATTCCTGTTTTTCCCAGAGTGGCAGAAAGAGATAAGGAGAGAAACACGGGGCCATGCAGCAATAGCAGCCACCACACAAGCCCAGGCAGTGAACCCCAAGCCATTAGGAGCAAAGGACTATGGCAAAAGCAGGCCTAAGTAAGGCACTGCTGTGCAGGACACCTGGTGGCATCTCTGAATGGCCAAAGCAAGCACTGCCACTGACCCAGGTGTGACATCTCTGCTGCCTGCACCAATTCCTCCATTCTGACCATTCATTGCACCATATTCGACTGCCACCTTGCAATAAATGGAAAAGCTTTGGAAGGAAGGAAGTTGCAGAGAACACAGGACAGCTCACAAAGGCCGTGGCAGGAAAGTTTTTGAGAGGGCAACCCAGGCAGTACAGTCCTACCATCATGCCAGTGGAATTTAATTTTTGCTAATGTTTTACATGGGATGCAAATTTTTCTTAAAAAAAAAAAAAAAATAAAAAGGCAAAGCATTAGCTTATGAACAAAAACAAAGATGAAAGACTGTTTCATTACATTTTTTACATAGCAGGAGTATGTGAGCAATGGAGATCAAGCAGAAATATTTATTTTGTTATCATTATTTTATCTTCATTGGTCTGTGACCCCTGTCAGCAAACTTTGTTTAAGGAAGTCTAAGTGAACAGGGTCTGTTTCCTATAAACTCATCTCACATCTCCTGGTCTGGCTTGCATACAGCTCTTTCCGTAACTCCATACCAATCTCTGACACAGAATGTTGTTTACAAATAATTTGAGATAAAACATAAGCCTCAAGGTCTTCACTCAGCTATTTATTTTAAAGATCTCCTGCTTTTAAAATCCAATCCTTCATTTCTTATTTCCTGGACATAGACCACCTTTTGGATTTCACTGAAGTGGAGGCTTACCGTGTCTGCAGTTTCTATGTAAGCAACATTTGCAGTGCAGGGTTTTAGACCATGCTAAACCCTGCTGTCATAGAGTAGAAATATAAGGATTGTTTTTTGTGGGATATTAATCTAGTAAATACCAGATGCAGGTTTTTTGATTTCTTTAATATTTAAAATCAAATGCTAAAACCAGTTTGAATTTATAATTATCTAAAAATATTTACAACTTTATTCTAAAAATTAGAAATAGCATAGTACTCATACAAGTACGTCTTCAGAATGAAATAATAAAACAATTTAAATGTTTTCTATAACTTTAGTGGTCAGGTTTGCATGTATATGCATTTGTTGTACTTATAAATGTGAACACAGACTATTAAATATAGGTGTTGCTGATTTTTGTACAGATAAACACAAATACATCCCAATATTTTCCTTTCACAGGATACTTGTCCTTTTCTTTGATGAGATCTTACTGTTGGTTTCCAGCCATGAATCAATGGACAGAAATAGACACAAGCAGTATTAAGTACAACATACAAACATTCCTTCCAGCACACCCTACCATACAGGATTTTAAAATTGCTGCCCAGCTATAGATCAAAGAGCACACAACTGCTAGCACCTCCCTGATAAGTCTGAGGAACTGACTCCCATTGAAGCATCTGTTAGGAGAGATTCCAAGAACATGAATTGATTGGGAACCAAATATTAGAATTGCATAACAGTACTCAAATGAAATATTACTGAACTTGTAACTCTAAAAGGTGTCCAAGAAACCCTCTTTTCTCTAAGGGACAAAAGGGGTTTCACACGTAGAGAGGGTAAATCTGGGGAACTGCAAAAGGGACATTCTTCCAAGCTAATGGCAAATGCCTTTGGGGTCAGAGATGAGCTTTGCTTGAGAGAGCCACAGAGCCAAAAGGGATCCTGAGCAGGGACTGGAGCAGGGGTACGGGGAAGTACTGCCTCTCTAGGATAAGAGAATTTTTCCAATCTCCCTCTCTCTGATCATTAAAAGGAAGACAAAGCGGAGGGATTTCTGGCCCTCAAACCCCCATCTCCCTACCAGGCCTCATGAGCAGTGTCTCCACAGAGTGAGAAGGTGGCAGAGATGGGGAAGCTCTCTGCACACACAGCCTGGGGTTACTGTGAGCAATGATTGGATGAAACAAAAGCTGGCTTAAAGTCAAATAAAAAAAAGACAACTTGGTTGTGAACTACATACATGCGAACCTGACTTCCATATGCAGTTAATTGGCTAAAAAATATAATTAATAGCAAAAATATAAATTAACAAAAAACCAGAAACTAAATATGAAACCAGAAGTGAGAACATGTGACTGTTTTTTTTTTGAATATAAAGAGAGAGATTATTAATAGTTTTGTGAAGGCAGATATTAAAAACTTTGTTTTTTATATTATTCAGAACAAGAAAAGAAGTAAAATGATAACATTTTCAGTCACCAAATTGAAATTGAGAACTAGGAGATTAAACTGCTTATGAAACTCTCTGTACTAAATAAAATGGCGTCCAGTGATTAAAAAATACTTCTAATTATAAATGAATATTAAAAGTCTCTGTTATATCATCTACCAATCCAGAAAACAAACCCAAAAGTGAGTCACTGCGGCTGTTAATCTGCTATTGAATTTCAAGCTCAGTGATAATTAAAGGATATGTAGCACAATAGCCAAAGGAGAGGCTGGGCATACAGTGGCATCATAAAAAATATTTTCTAAATTCTTGTTATGCAATGAACGGAAAACTGCATGTAATGGTGGCAATTCCATCTCAAAACCAGAAACAGAATAGGAACACATACAGCAAAAACAACAGAAAGGATAAAAAAGTATGATATAGCTTTTGTCTGAAGGGCCATGAAATACATGAGGGTTTCCTATCTGGGAAAGAGAGAATTTAGAACCATATAAAAATCAACAGTGTCATGAAGAAGGAGAACATTTATTCATTGTGCCTCATACAGCAGGAATTTGCAGAAGTGCAAAGTAGAAATAGGAAGCAGAAACATTAAAATACACCAAAGAATATTTTCTTTGCTTGTCCATGTAAGTAAACAGAAGATATAATATATAATAGATATCCATCATACTGCAAAACATTTAATTTTTTTTCTGTTTTTTTTTTGTTTGTTATTTCTGATATAAGAAATACGACACAGGAAATTAATCAGGCCCCGTACCTGAAATTGTTTTTCTGACTTGATAAGGATTTCCCCATTCCTTCAGGTATTAATTTTATTATACCTTTAACAAACTATTTTATTTTCTTCCTCACAGATTCTGACATATGTCATATACGCTTATTGCAGTTTACTGTCACTGGAAAATGTCTACCACACTTAAGTTTATAAACATCCTTCCTTTGGAAGATATTTAACATGTTACAAAAACTGATATTGTCCAGCAGCATTATAAGACCTCAGTACATTAGACACCACAAAATGTAAAGTCAAGTTGGCAAGTTATTCATTCAGAGACTTCAAAAGTCTTGCTTGTTTTGTGAAAATATTATTGGCTCCTAAGATATGAGCCCAAACTTTGTCAATAAGCCTTAATGTATGGCTTTAAAACATAAAACATCATGGAGTCCTTTTATTTTCTCTTCCTCAAAAAGCAGCTGCATTACCAGTGCTCATCATCATACAATGAAGAGCTTTTACTTGTAGCCAACATGTGATTACAGTGGGTTTTAGCTTGGTTGTATTTGTATTTGGTTCATTTCCAGTGCTGAGCCTCTGATTAGCCAAAGCTCTTCCTCAAGGATGAGAAAGGGGAAATGACTGGATCCAAACTGATCCACAGTTATCCAGGCTTACTAAAAATCTATGTAGTTTGCACCCAATTTAATTATCAAATCAAAACCAATTAAACACTGCATTTAAAATATCCAGCTTTATGTTTCTGTCCTATTTTGAATAGCCAACAGTGAAATATTATTTTCTCAAGTATTTATAGCACAATGGTACCATTTTACTGTAATTTTGTTACTTGCAGGTTAGTAATAACCAGCATTAAAGTCTTTTTAGCAGTTATGAACATCCCCTTTACCACAGTATCATTGCAAAGTGAAAACAGCCATCAAATTTACACTCAAAAGTAAAAAGGTTTTAAGCAAAAAAATGGTTTTTAGCATCGACTTTTTAAGAAGAAAATTAGACCCATCTAGCAATTTGGATCTGTGAGTCTACTGGTCTTCAAAATTTAGTAGTGTGAAGGTTATTATAGATACTATCCTGATTCCATAATTTAAATTTCTTGTTTCTTTGTAAAAAAATTAATCTAAGGTGTAAAGGTTTAAAGTCTTCTTTTTCCATAGGAGGTTTAGGTGGAAAATTCATCACTCTGCCAATCCTCCCCACGAATAATTTTGGCTCTCTATGCCCAGAAAATAGAAAAGATAACATAATTTATAGATTTCTTACATCTCCTCTCACTCCCTGGTTGAATTGGAAGCATCCTGAAAAGACATTAAATGAGAAAAGGTCATCCCATGGGACATGGCAACCCCGAAAACTGTGGCTATTATTTTTGGTCCTGAATTAAGGATATATTTTTCCACAAATATGTTCCCCCTTCCCCCAAACTGAAGAAATTTCATTTTCTTGCCCACTCAAGTGAAAAATTAATAATTTAGCTACAGGAGATCTTTTTGAAAACAATATAAATTAATCAGATTGTATTCCTATTGCCTTTTAGATTTAAGGTTCTGATGTGCTGTGTTTATTTTAAAAAAGTTGCTGGTGTTCATTGCAGCCATGAGCTATGAAACATCTGTAGTTTGGTATGAGTGCCTCATAAACCATATGAGGCACTATGGACAATGACTTTTGGCAACCAGCCTCCTTACTGAATCGTAGGGGTCCTGTTTTCATTCCTAGTATAGACACTAAAAAATATTTTTGGCATTATTTTGCCTTTACTTTGTACTTAAAGAGCTGAAAATTATTTTATCCCATTGAGAAAGACAAATATTTTATCATGGAGAGTCTAGAGAGAATGACTACTGAAGAGATTGTGCTTTTTGGTGGGAATGAACCATTAGCAGACTCATTGAGAATCCCATTTTTTTGCACCTGTGAAAAAGTACTGAGAGCAAATTGAGCAAGTATGTATGGAATGTAGCTGAAGATGTGAAAAGCAAAAATTATTCAAAATGGCAGCTGTACCACTATTTCTTTGAAACTAGAGAGAGAAATAACATATAATGTACACTGAGTGCCTTGTAAATGCACTTGAGGGCCTAATTAAATCCACTTCCTCCAAGGAAGGGAAATTAAAAATTTAATTTATCCTCCAGGTTGGTGAAACTGGGAGGAAAATGTCAGCATTCAAACCTAACCCTGAAATCAATTATTTTTCGTTATATTATTCCCGTTTCGGAATTCAGGAAACCTGAGTCTGTCAAAGGACTTTTACAGAGTATGTGTTTCTCACCTCTATATCCCCTTTCTCTCTGACTTTCATAGGCATAGTGTGAATTCATCTGCTACAGTCAAAAGACATTCTCCACAGTATTTTCCAGAGTGCCTCAATTCCAAACTCATCAGCTGGTCTCCTGATTTTATAATGATATTCTTCTACTTAGCATCTGTAGCCTGCCTGGAAAGATATGCTCAGCCCTGGAAATTGCTGTTTCTGAGTACATAACTACAGGAAAAATAAAGCAGATCACTTGTGAGCTCACACGGAGATTTTCCCTTGATTTTAAAACTAATTCAGATCTATTTCCTTTACCGCCTACCAATTCTCTCAAAACATGCAAAAGCTTTTAAAAAACCTTTATATCCAGTATGGTATACCCAATTAAGCTGACAGTGACTCAATGTGTGGAAGTTGTCAGTGACATCTGCACATAGGTATTTGATGGTACTAGGCTGTAAAATTGTTTCTGTATATGGAATCCTCAAAACCCAGATTTTGCTGTGGAGGATACAACTCTTAGAAACTGTCCTTTCAGAAAAAGCTTCTCATTGTAGTCATTATTGAAAGCTACCAACTTTCTCTGATAAAACAGCCTTAACTGAAGATAAACAATTCAAGCAAAACGAAAAGGGATATCTCAATTTAGCTGCAGACAAAAAAAATGTGTAATGAATTTAACAGTACAACTTCTAGTGTGTTGAGCCTCTCAGGACTGCTAAGAATTGGATTGTTAAGTGCTGAAGACTGAAAAAGTGAATCCAAAGTAAGTTCTCCTCGCCCTTTACATATCTGTGTCATTTAAGAGAAAATTCATGAGCAGTTCAAAAAAGGTTCATATTTTGTGATAGTCTTAGCAAAGATGCTAGTAATACAATACTAAGGTTATGAAAGCTCGTTAATAAGGTGCAGCTTTAATAATGAAACACCAATTGCTTTGGCCTGGCATATTTGTCACTGGTTCCTCTTGCTCCTTCCATCTTCTCTTAGCTCCTTTAACAGAAAAACACATTGCAACAATCCTCCATTCTACTCCAGATTTTCCTCACTTCTTAGTCTAATGATGTTTATTTCAAACTCACCACTGACTCGCTTTTATCCCAAAATTGTTTATCACCAGGTGAACTTTCCACAAGTACCACAATGTTCAACTTGGAACATTTATTTGTTCTAGCATTAAAGACTATTTCTAGTGGTTTAATGCTATTGTGAAACTCTCACCAATAAGACCTATCTACCCAGAAACAGCTGATAAAGAGTGAACAAGAGGGTGGGAGAACCAATGGAAATTCAGAGGTAAGGAAATTGATTACAAAATTTCCTAAAGTTCAGAGGCATTTCATTGAAAGCTAATAGATTTTGACACAGGGTACAATGGAATAACCATCAGGAAGTACCACAAATCACTGTAAGAAAGAGAAGAGCATCGATGAAAGTGAAGGCTAGAAGTAAAAAGCACACAGTATGAGTGAAATTGGTTTTAATGATACACACAGCCTAAGCAAACTCTGTATTTGGGATGTGACTGATGTAAAATACACCAAAGATAAAACTCTGGGCATTACTAATCTCAACGTAAGTGATTTTTCTCATTAAGGGAAACAAGGAACTATGGAAATAATGGATTTGAAATTATCTACCAACAGACTGTTCTTAAATAAATAACACCTGAAAGCGTCAACAAATATCAATGGTGAAATATTAAACATAGCGAAATTCAATATCAGTAATTATTAAAATTAAATAATAACATATGAAATACATAGGATTTACATGTAAAACTTCTAGATAATTTTTGTTTGAGGTATAATTTATGCATATATACATGTATGCATTTGTATACATGTATATATACATAAGCATACAAACATATATTAAAAATACACCTGTGTATCCAGCCAGTCTTAAAGTCCTTACCAAGAATTCACAGTGATCATCTCCTTTGGATGACATATTTAAAGCCCTAGTAGACCTGAGCAACCGGCTCTAGTTGAGCCCCCTTTGAATAACATGTTGGATCAGAGACCTCCAGAGGCTCTCTCCAAACAGGAAGGAAATCAAGATCTGACACTTCTGGATATGCTATTTCAATTCCTCTGGCCCTTATGTTACTCTGGTTTTGTCTTTTTGCTTTTTATTTTGTAAAAAGAACAGAAGACCAACAACCCACCCTGCTTTGTTTTTTTCTCCAGACAAAAAAAAAAGGAAAATGGAACCAGATGAATAAAAGAAAAAAGGAGAATGCTGTAAAATATAGCTTCTTTTTGAGAAAAGAGGAAAACATTTGTAAATTCTCTTCCTCCTTCTGCTACTGCTGTCCTCAGGGAAGCTTTGTAACAAAGATACATTCCAGCAACAACATTCATGTTAAGAACAACAGAAAACTATTATATAAAATGTGGCTTAATACTTGTGACAATCAAGAAAAATAAAATTAAGTAACTTTTGAGACTTAACGAAAAAGCCAAAAGGGGAATCCTTAGATTGCTCCATCACCTAAGGAACAATTTTTGAATTGATTTTTAGCCCAGCACTTTAAAAGAACTACTCTAAGCCTTGCCTATTTAAAAACTGCATAGACAGGCTGTTGTCTTTACTTTTAATTTTCTTTTAGGAGGGATTGCTTTGTGTCACAGAGGTGTTTGTGAATTAGGCCAAAATATAAAAATTTTGTTCTGAGTATGGCATTTGACAGGAAGGTCAACAGGTACAAGTTAAAAAGAAAATTAGTTTTCAGGCACATAAATTTATGTGAAGAAAAGCTATTTGAATAATTCCCATTACATGGATGTAACCATTTGCATTGATTTTTCTCAAGGCAGCAGACATAAATTCATTACTTCCTTCAAGGGAGTAATTTGATCCAACTACTTGGGCTATTTTCTTGTTTCACATAAAGAACTTTAGGGTTCCTGAAGAAATACAGCAAGGTCAAAAAACTCTAGATGCTCATTTTCCATGTTCATTTTTGCTATATATCTATAAAATAATTTTCAGAGGTTTTTTTAACCATAAATTTTCTGTGAATCCTTCTTCTTGAACAAACGTATCTTAAAAATCCAAACAAGGTAAGCATAACAGAGAAATCAGACTAAGTAGAACCAGAAGCTGAATAGTGATTTGTCCCCAGGACTTTCATATAAATCTTCTAAATCAAAAATGGAGGCATTTATCAATGAAATATTTTCTTATCGTCTACAAGAAACTTCAGAGTTTAAGGAGAAAATACTTTCTGGGTTCTCTTCTGCTGTCCACCCTGTAGTTCAACTGCCTCAGGTGTCAAGTATTTGCATCTGCAAGTGAGGTCAGATGAGGTCATTATATGCTTTAAACCCCAGAAGTGGTGCTGCAGAAGATAACTGCTTCAGAGGGAAAATTTTCTCCTGTTTAACTGGAGCACTCACTAATACTAAATACGTGCACTTATACTTGCAGCAGCAAGCATGGGAACACAGTGCAGTAAAAGCCACTAAAGCCAAATCCTTTGAGACATCAGTGTTCCAGCAGAAATTTCACAAGGATGACAAAAAGACTCAGTCAAATTCCTCTCAACTTCCCAGTCCCACCACTTTCAGCTCACAGCTCTCCCAAACCAGAACACTGGAGAAGACTTGTCCATAAGGAAATATGAGATTGTGATATTAAAATTCACTCCAGAATGTACTCAGGAACACTTTACTGCCTATTGGTTGTTTCCTGTCCAGTTAAGGTGCATTCTCTTTACAACTCAGAGCCAATTCTGACCACCCTGAACAATTTTCTTCCTCCAAATGGCAGTAAAGTGTACAATTCTCAGTTTATAGCAGAGGAGATATTTTAGCCCATTCTGGAATATACTTATGTCTTTTCACACCACAAAGTCATTTCCTTTCACAACAATCATTTGGAAGAATACTAAAAGCAAAGTTAAAATATTATTGAAATAGATGAACAGATGACTTCTCTATAGTTACGAATCTGACCAACAACCACATGGAGCCCTAATGTGAGAAAGAGAAAGAGAGAAGGAGAGAGAGAAAGCAACAATTTTCAGGAAGACAAAGAATACTATATAGATTGACATAAAAAAATGCTTCTCATATCCAGAACAAATTAATAATCAAATCACATCTTTACATAAAATATAAATGCATTCACATATCAGTGAAAGATACTATCCTGTTTTTTCTCCCTAAACTCTTTAACAGCAGATTCTTGTTATTTTTATTAGTTACATATTTACTAGGTTAGGAAGATAAAAAGAGTAAATCCGTGCATCCTCCCAAGAATTATACTCGGCTGACATTGTACTTTACCTCTTCTAAATGCCAGCACAGCATACAGCAACTTCTGTATCTAATAATGCATTGCTAAAAATCTAATTTAGCTAAAGCCAACAAATAAACCTTGGAATTTGAGATTTAGAGTATACACCCTTAAGACTGTATTGCCACTTCTATTACAAATTTCATGTAGGACTGAGAAAAGGCTATAGACCTAGCCCAGTGAGGTATAACTGATATATCTACATAAAACACTCCTCATTATCATTACTGCTGCAGTGGAGAGAGGGGAAGGTGGGGAGAAAGAAAAAAACCATAGCCCTAAATGCCCTCCCTGTTTTTAAATGAGGTGAAAAAACCCAAATCACTCACACCTAACTTTCCTATTTAATGTACATTAAAAAATATGCAAGCAATACCATACAGCTCTATTTATAGAAGAATGCAAATAAAGTTCAGCATTTCAAGCATATTTTTAAAAGACGAAGAAAAACACACAGAAATTTTTTATGGGTCTGGCATATTTGATAAACAGAGTTGTCACAGTTTAAAACTAAATGTATATTTTTAAAGATTATAAATTTCTTTACCTCTCTTTCTAGTGCTGAGATCCTGAGCGCAGAACACTCCAGTGCTGGATACTGCTTGTTTCTTTCCTGAGGTTTTTCTTACCTTCTTTTATTTCTTTTCTTTTTTTTTCTTTTAAAAATTTTTTTTGATAGTTAAAAGTACAGAAAGATTCCAAGACAGCCTTACCTAGATGAAGAGAATCAGGAATTCAGACATGACCTCCCTAAAATCTTTGGCCATTAGAAGAAGAAAAAAGCCCAAACAACAAAAGGAAGAAGCAAACAAACAAACAAAAGAGCCCAGTCCCAGCTAGCTCCTGCTAGCATAAAAGTTCAGATTTCGCTACTGAGATCATTGCTCTATTCTGAGCAGTTTTGCTCAATGTGTGATTCTAACAAAAACACCCTCTGCAGCTGGAGGGAGCCTTAGCTAAGCACGAGCCTGTCAAGCTTTTCCCAGTGACTTCTGTCTACTAAATTCAGACTGATGTTTTGTGAAAGGGGGCCTCAACAACCAGGCCCAGATTGCCTGAAAAGTATTTCCTGCCTTTGAGAGAGAGAGGGAGAGAGACAGCGAGCCTGCCTGCCCGCGCCAGGGAGAGAGCGCAGAAATGGAGGGAAAAGAAAACGTCAAGACCGAGTGTTTCAAGGCAGTCAGCTTTATACACTGCTGGGCTATTTCTGCCAAAGGAAAAAATCTCTACTACAGCTGCATAATGTAAAAATGTATTTAAACCTCTCCCTCCTGGATTTTTCTTTTTAAAAAATACTTTATGCTTCTCTAACGCTCATGCAAAGGTAGCAGTTATCCAGAACAACACGAGAACATTTCTGAAACACCTGGTCTTTGATGTCAGGTAGTGAGAAACACGGTCTAAACTTAACACATCACAGCGACAAAAGGTCTAGTACTACTCTGTTGAACAAATATCCACAGTTAGGCAGATTCCATTTAAAGAAAAATGCTAAAATTGCATTCCTACTCAAGAGAATAAACTGGATATTAGAAAACAAATGCTGCAGTTTAAACACAGTCATGTTGAAGGCAGTGGAATATGTTGCTTTACCTCTATTGAGAATCCTCCAGGGTCACACAAATCCAGCTCTGCAAAAGCAAAAGGACAGACTCCATCTTGATCATATTATTATTTTGCTGACATAAAACACTTGTAACTACTTCGTTCCAGTTTGACAGGGTGCCTGAATCATGTCTTCAGAGTAACCCACAGCATCTACATCCTTTGCTCTATACAAATTTAGTGAATATCGTCTGTTTATCTTTTCTGCTTTCTTCTGCCTTCTCTGAACGACTTCCTCTTAGCTGTTCCAGCCTGAGAACTTGGATTACCATTTGGTTTTGATTAAAACCAGACGGACAGCTCCGTGGAAGTTTGAGGGTAAGCTAATGGAAATTACTAGTATGGCTTTAATTAGTGTATTTATTAGTAATAAATATTAGCTATTCACATAACAAATTCTACTAATAAACACGTGCAAACCCCTACCTTTGGCCACTGGTTTCATATTTAGGTGAAATAACTTACTTAGTATTTATTTAAGTCAGTATGACTCATAATAGCAATCAACATGTACAATTTTAAATTTTTTTACACTTAAGACAGAAAGTAGTGCTGTGGCTAAGTTTATTCATCTTACCAAGTGGGTCAATCATACAACACACTCTCTGATGACACCTTCAGCTGGTGTAAACTTTCTTTATTGATTATTAAAAAATAGGTGTGAGTAAATGATTTTATGGTTATCGATCAGGTTATTCATTGGGAACTTTGTCCTTTGTCTGGCTTTGAGAGGGAGCTACAGAGGTAGCACATTGCAGATGTTTTTGCACAAAAAATAATGTCTGGGCATTTGCTGACCAGAAAGTCTGCATTCAGCAGGCCTGCCACAACTGGGACAGGATATTTATTCTGAAAGGAGATAGAAGATCTTAATTACTAACTGCTGATACATGAGTTTCTACCAGCCTCCAACAACTGCTTTTAACTGTTTATATAATGCCTTCATTAGCTCAATTAAATCTTTTCAAGGGCATTTCTTAAGTCAAAGAAAAGCCAGCCCTGTAGGGCTGTCTCCAGCTCCCACTAATATGGACAAATCTGGAGCTAATTTGTCAAGCTTTAGTTCCTGAGCATGTGGAACTTTGTGCTGAAATCTGCTAAATTTGCCGAATGTGGTCTTTGTTGTCACACATGTAATTTTATATATACAGTTTTCAGCCTTAAAATTACAGTATTAGCTTTAAAAGTTAGTTGCAAAGTTATGCAGGCCCAAATGGAAGTGGGTTTGAAATTTTTCCCAGTAGCTTTCATGTACATGGATAGTGGAGGTAGACAGCCTTAAGTGGAATGACTTCCCAGCCTAACCTCTGCATCTTCAAAGGCGGAGGTCTTTGAAGCCCATAAAAGGAAACAGCACATGTGCTGGTAAACTCAGAACAGCCAGAAGCACAGCCCCAGAGGTAAATAACTTTTCAGGATTATTTTTAACTACATTTGGCTACTCTCAGTTCTGAATCCATAACTTTTACTCCACTGTGAAGTGTGATTTATACTATTTCCCTGCAAGATTTCAGTTTGGAATTTAGTGAATAAGTTACAAGCTGTGAAGGGGCACATTTTATTTGCAATTATGCAATTGCACAAATTGCACAATTTTAAAATTTATGTTTATGGGAATAAAAATAAAACAAAAAGCCTTTAGTTTCCTTGCAGTTAAAATTTACTAAAACTGTTTGGCTTTATAATACCCCCAAAAAAAGTGATGAAAATTTGAAACACACTGTTCTGAAAAAGTAAACAAATATTTCAAGACAGAATTTTAATTCTTTTTTTAAGAATTATTTTTCTTTAGCTAAACTTCACTTAATATTCCATCATAAACCTTTGGTTTTAATTAAATAAGGTGTTCTCTCTTTTATTGCAGAAGCCAGTCATAAGGAATAAGACATTGAAAAAGTTATAAGTGGGGACATATTTAAAAGGTATGAGATTATTAGAACATGATATGCTATGTGAAACAGTTTCAAAAAGAAAACTTATTTCAGTTATTCTAGGGTTTGACAAAGAGCTGGAAAAAAAGACCATTATAGACATTGTCTGTGCATTTCCTGTCTAAGAAAACTGAGGGCAGACTGCCTCCAAAATATCTTTTCCTGCTATCACATCTGCAGAAAGGAGGGGAATAACTAGAGTTTGAATACTTATTCAAAAGCTGCTTTAATGAAACCTTGAAGTGGTAGAATAGAAAGAACATGTGAAATCAGAACATTTAAGTCTGAAATCTTGATAATTCTGTTTGATCTTGAACAATAAACAGAATGGAAAAAATTAGTAGAGGAATGGAGTACTAATGAGAAACAAGGAAATTCACTAATAAGACCAAATAATAGCACTTCCATTGTGGTCAGATTGACTATACTAAAATGATAGAATTTATCTCTTTGCTATTTCCAAGTTTAAGTCAAACACAAAGGTGGTCTTTTTTCTTAGCACATCTGTAACTCAGAAAACCATATGTCTCAAAGCTAGGCTATATAAATCAGGTATTCAAAGAAATCCAATGTTAATTTAGGTAATGTTAGCTGAAGAGTTGAAATCTATTCTTGTTATGACTACATTTTATTTCTAAATAAGAAAAATGTAGAAAAAAATCACGCATATATAATATTATTTATTCACAAACATTAAACATTTTTGTCATCCTAGTGTAAGCTGAGTACACTCCATGACATATTGTGGAAAAAGAAACTAATAATATGTTATTTCCATGATCCTATATAAAGTGAACTACCAAAACAATTAAAAAACTAAGAAGAATTCAAAGTAGTCAAGCAATTTCTCTTGTAGCAGTACACAGACATTAATATAATGCAGATGTGGATATTTTCAGACACTCTTTATTTGTCTGAAGATCTAATGGTCTTTTCTAGACCTCAAACTACACATGGTGGTAGGATCTTCCATAATTTAGTTGTTGCCCAGTCAAATCCCTACATAAAGCAATGAGAATTTATCCAAATCTTGCAGTTGGTTTTTGGAAATTATTAATGCATTATAGCTATAGTTTACTGAATGCAAAATTCAAGTAACTTATGTGAAACAGTATCCTCAGGGTTTGTGGACAGACCTAATCTGTTTTTATGCTTAAAAAGCAATCCTGCTGAGAAAGTCATGTGCTAAATAAGAAAAAGAAGAAGAACACCTGAGGTCTTACTCTTGTTTGTCTTAGGAAATAGAAGATGCCATATACCTTACAGAAAAACACAAAAGCTTTCACTAACATCATTCTTTTTTCTTAAACACCACATTTAGCCTGATATATTTCCCCTAAAAACTGAAGGATAGGGAAAAAAACCCCTATTTTGTTTAAATACACCTGGAACTGCCAAAAGTACTGCAAGACAGAGACAAACAGCTCTATTTCTAAAACTATTTTCAAAACTGCCTTGTTTGCTTTTGTTTCACAGTGGAATTAGCTGATTTCATGAGGTATTCCATACTTTCACATTTCATAGGTATCAAGTATATGATTTTGTTCTTGCCAAGACATTTTATGAAGATGCTTTTGATTTGATGAAATCATTATAAAACACAAGAGGGAGCAAGTGGAGGGAAAGAGAAGCATCCATCAGGCACACAGAGACTGGTATAACAGAATGGCTGGGATCGGGCATAGGAGAAGCATGGATTTCATGTACTAGTCCTGTTCAGGGACATGACCATATTTCCTGTATCCTTGACAGATCCCAGTGCATTGAATTGCAGTATAAATGTGCTGCACAAGGAAGTCTGAAAAAAGCTCTTTACGATTTTCCAGTCGAAATAAATTTACAAGTGACCATTTCAGCAAAATGAAATAAATTTGAATATATTAAAACTATATCTATACGCACAATTCTTCCCTGCTAAGACTTTATGAACAGGATACAACTGGAACGGCTTGAAAAAATCCTCCTCCAAATCACTAGGAAAAGAAATAATATTTGTGTGCATCACAACGAGAAATAATGTTGGGTTTTTTTAATAAAACCCATTCCAAATAAAATAAACATCACTTCTAAATAGACAAGTAATTTGGAATTTGCTAATTACATTTCTGCAATTTGGAATATTGAATTCTAATTTTCAAGGACTTAATAATCTAGAAAGAAATAGTAAAATAATTTTTAAAAAAACCCTTTGTCTTGCATGTATTTATGGAATTTTTGTTCTCAGTGATGTATTAATGAAAATTACTATTAAGAGGTAAAAAGAGAGTTGAGGCCCTTTTGGTTATTATTCAAAGATTCTAACTTTTCCACTGAAGATAAACTCTCAAATCTGAGGTTGCTGCTGAGTCAGGCCCTAGAACCAAAGCACCAAAGTAATATGCCAAACGAAGATTAACATGGATTAAAAGAATGCAGTGACTTCCCAAATGAGTAGATGATAACACTCAGGCAGATTACCTATTTTTAGAAGTGTGCATTCCATTTCCTGTTTTGGGATTTTGATCATTAACATTCAGGTTTGAATAATAAAAAGAAGGATTTTGTTTATAGCATAGTAGTCTATTTGAAGTGGGTCTGTCAGGGTTGGTTACATTTTCCCTAACATGGATTGTTAGCCATTGCTTCAAACGTCACTTGTTTTCAAGTTTCAAATATTGGTAGAAATTTCTGTGTCAGTATTTAAAAAGCTTTTCTTCACTAATATTCATATGAAATCCTTTCAGGCTACTCTGTTTTAGTGGAGCGAAACATTTTAGAAACACCAAAGATAGAAGCAATCAAATGTGCAAACTTTTCTCAAACTAGGTCTCAAGTGTACCTTTTAGTGGACATGCTGGTTGATCTACACACCTTTTCTTATGCTGGCAAATTGGTGACAAAAATTGTAATTACTGAAGGCCCCATGGAAATAAAACCTCTCACAATCTACAGCTTCATGTTTCTAGACAAATAGCATTCAGCAAGACATTGTAAAGCTATTTGGTTGATAGTGTTACACCATGATATAAACTGAAGATAAAGCACAGTCTCAAGAGCTCATCAAAGAATAAGTAGTTCTAGTCTCTCTGGTATATGCTATCCAGATTTTGGCATTGCTTCTACTCTCAGTAATCAATCAGTATATCTGTCACAACTTGGCAACAAACTCAGAAAGCTGTGTATTGCTTAACTATATTTTACATTTCCTGTTGTGAAGACTGTATCTTCTATTTTGGGGATATCTTTCAAGCAATTATTAGTTTTTAAATCAAGCCCCTATGAAGACAGGTTTTCTTTTTAAAAGCACAAATTTCAAGCAAAAGTATTAAAAAGAAGATAAATTAACGGCCCTCCGTTTTCAAGTCCTGTGCAAAAGTATTGTGGTTACAAGATGAATTAAAATGGTTTAATGGATGCAGGTGGTACATTTTATTTCCATAGAATTGACAAGCACTGATAAAGCAGAATACATGCTTGCATATGGTAAATATTAAGGATGGTGCCATTAAATATTGGGTAGGAGTAGACAATATGCAGCCAGATTCTTCAACATTCTTCATCTCTTAGTGAAGACAATTCTTTCCTTAAATTTCATGCATATGAATATTCCTGGAAGGATGTTGAAGTACATTTACATGAAAAGTCACATTTTATTGCTGTTAATGTTCTTGTGATAGGACCAAAATAATTCCATTAAACTCAGGGGAGATACTTCAATTTAAAGTTGTTGTGGATCCGGTCCTGCTGTTTCAGACTTGAGCGAGCTGTTTGAATTCATCATTCCTAATTGCTTTCAGACCTGTGGAATGCCAGTCTCTCAATACCCGTGTTATGCTCAGCATAGCTTGCATGAGAATTTTCAGACCTAGAACCTTCGAATCTTTAAGGCTGGAAAAATCCTTTAATATCATCAATTTCTACCATTAATCCATCACAATTGTGTTTCCTCACTAAACCATACCCCCAAGTGCCACATCCGCGTACCTTTTGAACTGTTCCAGCAATGTTGACTCCACCACTTCCCTGAGTAGCCAGTTCCAATGGTTGACATACCTTTCAGATAAGAAATTTTCCCTAATGTTCAATCTAAACCTTCCCTGGAGGAACTTGAGACTGTTTCCTTTCTCCCTCTATTGCTATTGGTTTTGTGGTATCTCTGTATTTATATTTACTATCAATTATTTTATATTTGTCGACCTATCTAAAATATAAGAATATAAAATAATATAAAGAATAAAGAATATTTAAGAATGTACAAGCTGTTGATCCATTTCCTAACTTTCTTTGTGCGGTTGGATGCATAAGAGCATTTGATAACCCCCAGAAGCTTATCATTATTTCTCATTGTAATAACATGTAAATTTGTAGTTGGTGAAACACAGTGCTGGAGGAACACAGGGCTCTGTTTTTTCTGTTCGGATATTCACACTCTGATTAACATTTCTACAGAATCTGTAAAGATTGTGCAAACTCTGCCTTCATTCTCTCTTTTGCAAAATACCCTAAAAATTTACCCTTTCTGTATCACTTTTCATTCCATTACTAACTTGTTTCAGCTTCGGAGTCAATAAGAAAATACTTATAATGGTAATGTGTTTGTTCTTAAAACAAACCAATTAAGGCTGTTTGTCTGTTTCCTGAGAAAATACTTGAGAGAAAAACATAATTATCACTGTTTTCTTGAAGAAACCACCAGTTACTCAAAATGAATTCAGACTTGCCAAACAATAGAGAATTATTGGCTTCAGACAGATTCCTTCCTGGTATCATTTTATTTTAGTATCATTAACCTTAGCTATGCTGACTTGAAGCAGTTTGCATGATTATTAGAAGAAAGTTTGTCTTTAGACATTCCAATGGTGCAGATAGTAACCATAAAGATAAATGAGACTTTGTGGGAGAAAACTCCATAAAATAACACTTCACTAATGTTACAGATGTAAAATTAGTAAAAATTTAACAATCTTATTATGTTAAGTACTTAATATGTAACTAACATTTTACTAGTATATTTTACTGATATCCTAAAATATTATCAATACTTTAATAATATCACAGATGGTAAATGCCTCCAGGGTGCAAAGGTATCCATTTAAACTTAAATGTTTGTACAAAAAGTATATATGAGTTTGCATGTTGGTCTTTAATCTTACTGTATTTTATATAGGTTTCTAATAAATTAAGGAAGGTCCCAATTTGTGGTTCATTTTAGCTAAAGCAGCACAGTGAGAACAACCTTTCCTCCATCTGTACATAGACATATCAAGGGCTATTAAACAAAGATACAAACACTGGCTTGAGTTTCTCATCTAAACTTTTAAAGAAACTGTGGTACTGAAGACAAGAACTAGCAGGGAAATCCTCCAGGTGAGGTTGTTTTATTCTTATAATCTTTCATGACTTGCCTCTACTAGAATCTGCTCTTTGCTGCTGTAAGATGCAGAATATTGGGCCTGACCATCATTCTTATGTCATGTTTTCTAACGACTCTTTGTACAGAATATCCAAATTAATGAAAACCCATCATTTCTAACAATCTTATGCCTGTTTCTATTTCCCTCTTGCAGAGGCAGAAACAAAAGCTGAAATTTACAACATTTGTTAGCACTTCAGTGGAGTGTCTATTTTGTCTACTTCCTAACTTATTAAAAATCAAGAAAAGTTAACTTTTTTATGAGCAAAGTTTTCATTCCTAATTGATCTTTCTGAAAGTAGAATACAGTAAAGCTTGGGTCTGCTGGAACTCAGAGAAGAGATGAACTTCCTTATTTCATTAGGCAAACATGCACAATGTATAATGAACTGTGGATGAGGTTGCAGTGGCAGGAATGTGTTTGGTCACTCCAACATCTGGGCTGGTGCTGAGAAGTCTGGCTGTTGCTTTCTCCCAAGGGAGATGGCCTGACTCTGTGCAGATGCATAGTGAAGGTAACTCCTCATGCCACTTTCTGTGGGGGAAGTAAAATTGTTCATCCCCCCCAGGGAATTCATTACGCTTTCCAGGGGAAGACTCCCTGCAATCTCTGCTCCTGTATGATGGGAGAGACCTGATCCACAGAGCAGAGAGCTAGATAATGCTGAGAGAAAACCACGTGGCTTTTCTTCCTTCTCCTTCTCTTTTCCCTATTCCCAGCAAGTGTCAAAATTGCAATGGTAGTTAGAGGGATGCAGTGATGAGAATAAGGAGGGCATCAAAGTGGCAGCAAGTTTTTCAAAGCTGGTTTTCATCCAGGAATGGGATAGGATAGTATTGGGTGAGTGCAGTAACTTAATTTTGTTAGGGGATAAGGGCATGTGCTTTATAAATATGAACAAAGACATATCTGCAACACAAACACCAATTGGGCTGAGAGGTAGCAACCATATGTTATGTACCAGTGCAACCACAGTCTACACATCTCAGCTTATGCTGAGCTATATATTTCTTGCTTTTTCCTTTTTAGCACAACAAAACCCAACAAAACTTAAAACCCTTCAGCATTTAAATTAAAACCAGAGGATTTGGTGGTTTCTACATTAATCTGACCACAGAACATATAAGGAAAATAAAATACAAGTAATACCTCCATGAGATGAAATGAAATATCTGATGTGCAACTGCTGACGACTAAGTTAAATCTAACATTACTGCACACCATTTAGCTAGTTCAGTATTTCACTCTCCATGAACAGCAGCAATAATTAAGGAAGATTTCTTATGGTATTGTCACTTACACTTAGTTTCTTAATGCCTAAAAGGCTTTGAGCTCGCACAGAATACTCAGTAGCTTTCACTCTCCTTCTACTCTCCAAGACAAGTATTCCTAAACTGGCAGCAACCAGCCAAAATTTAAAGACAAGACAGATGCATGTACCTCTGAATATATCTCACTGAGAAGCTGAACTCAAAGAGAAAGGAGTTTGAAGAAAGTGCTGGGCCTAAACAACTTAGTTTTGAAAAAAAGAGAAGACTAAGCAACCAAAATGAATTAAGACTAATAGGGGAAAGAAAAGGAAAAAAGAACTCAAAGACCACAATTTTCATCCACACTTTTCTAGAATGGAAGTTTGTTTCACTCCAATAGTTTTAGTTTTTAAAGCTGTCTTATTAGTTGTTTTTAACATCTAATACCACAAAAAAAAAAAACTAGAGAGAGACATGCTTTGATTCTGTTCCTTTAAAATTTTATGTCCTGGCAAGACTTCCTCCATTTTGTTTTCAAAATTGCCTGTAAGCCAAGACTATCAGTTATTCATGGAGCCTTTCATGCAACACTTGCTGTACCAGTGTCTACATGTTCGTGTGGTTCATTTAGTCTGGTCTTGGGCTATAGTACTTATGTCTGCTTTGGTGAGTAGTGTCCAGTGAAAGTAAACCTGTAGAGGGAAACAGCTGAGGAAGTGAGATCTACATTATATGCATTTCAGAGGCTGTGTTTCTTTAACTAGTGGGGGTGCCTTGGACTGGATATATTAGATGTGCTCCATGTGATGCAGTTTACTTTCATCCACATGCTCCTAGAGCCTGCTATTAAAACATAGTAAATGGGAATGATTAGGAGATTTGCCTCAAAAATGCTTTGGATTTGTACTAACCTGTTAATGAAGATATATTAGGAATCTGGAAAAACAGTAAACGTCAGTAAGGGAGTTATGTAACAATCCTTCTCAAGGGAAGTTTTGGTTGGTTTTATTGGTTTTGTCACGGGCAGGTGGGAGCTTAGCCTTTTAGATCTTGATTAGACATTACAGTGGTTTGCTAGTATTTCTTTAAAGATTAGTATTAAAGATTTTACTGAATTAATTATAATTACTACTATGATGTTTTTTCACTAAAACTGCATTGCTGATTCCGAGTAGAAAACAAGATCACATGCAGCTTTCATCTTGAAGGGTTTCCACTTCTCTTTTTTGCAGAATAAATATTCTATTCATCCCTTGCTTATGCTTTCTTCCTCTTTCCATTTTTGATATTTTCATTGGCAGTATTTTATTCTTGCATGGTATTCTAAAATAGAGGACATTTCTCCAAATTTAGCTTAGTAAGACATTTTTTTCCCTCTCTCTCACATTCCCTGCTTTTCTTAGTCTGACTACCATGATTGTTCAAAGCTTCCCAGCTGCTAATCCTTCTAGAAGTGGCAAAACTGATAATGATAAAGACTGTTTTCACATCTTTTTTCAAGACCACATGTTTAACTTGAGCAAAACCATGATAAGCACAACAGTAGGCTTTGAGCGTGTGCAATAATTGAGTAACAATAATTTTTTCCTCAGAGAGAAGCAATCTCAAATTACAAGGGACAAAAAGAAACAAAACATACCAAAGTAAATAATAGCATTATGTGTAGTTTTTTCTCATTATAAGAGTGATAGCAAAGGAAACTTAAAAGAAATACTCCATCATTTATAAAAGCAACTCCACTTAGAGTTTATGTATGAACAAATTTTAAAGTTGCAAGGAACCTCCCCAGTGAAATAATTAGATAACTCTGGAATTTGGTTTTGGAACAAAAATTTATGCTGATAAAACAATCCAAAATGAACATCAACATACAGTGCAACTCAGCATTGATTGTAAAACCCTTTTTAAAAAATCATTGCCTGATTTACTAATTAGATTTTAATAAATGTCCAAGGAACAGGAAAACTGCATCCTGTTATAAAACTGGGTAAAAATGAAAAAAGTATATTTTTCAAGTCACTTGAGAGAAGATAGTAATGAGAAGATACCTGACAAAGAGTGGCAAACTATACACAGCAAATATTTGTGGGGAAGATCAAAGAGTAGTAACATATAAGGGAAAAAAGATACCAGCTATTTATCTTCAAAAAGAAGTGAGGTAAAAATGAAAGGAAGTTAAAAAAGGAGTATATGCTCTGTTAAGATCTGAGGACTTCAGCAGTTTTTCTCACCTAAAACTGGTCGGAATCAGACCAGAAGAGATTCAGCAGATGACATATTCAAAGTAAACACAGGAACTGTTTTATTCTGCCTCCCATGACAAACTGATATTTAAAGGTAAAATAAGATAAAAGAGATATACACAACCAAAAGAAGAATTTTGGATAACCTTATTTTGTAATCTGATAAGTCAAAGAAGAAAAATACAAAATCATCAGTGTTTAATAAGAGTCCAACTTCCATGTCCTTTATGCCATACTAGATTTGTAAGATTAGTTTACAGACTGGGGAAAGGAATGATTTAAACCAGCTTTTCTGAAAGAGAGGCAGGCTTCTGGAATGCTTCCCAGACATCACAGAAAATTTTCAAACAAAACTTCTAGGTGTTCAAAATGATAAATAAGTCAAGGATGTGTATTGAACTCGTTTCCATGGAGTTTCCATTTCAAATTGTTTCCTCTGTTTGTATGTTTAGTAACATAAACTTACAAATATATAACAAGATAAGGTATATCCAACACTTTCATATCCACTGATTTTTATAATGCTTTTTTTGTTATTTCTCTTGTCTTTAGTATATCAAAGTTTTCATTAGAAACAGACAGTATTTTTATAGCAGACATGAACACTTGTCTGTCTAACCAAGATCAATGCTTTATTGTCTTGGCTAGGCTCACAGGCATCCTATTTTCAGTGAACTCAACCTTTCTATTATGCGCCAGCTTAGATTTAAAGAAGATATTGTGGTAAATTCTCAGTTACTTGGTTTCTTCTCTGTGTTAAAGAGACATGATATTTATTTTCCTTCCATACAATTCGAGATAGTAAGTACTGACTCCATGCTGACTGCCATAATTACCAAGAAGACACTTAAAAGCAGGTGCTAGCACAAAGTTAATATACTAATCTAAGGGTTCAAAGGAGAGCACAAATGGAAACACTGAAATATGCTGCCCTGCATATCTGGGTAACCCACAAAACCCATTAGGTATGATTTCTAAAGATCAAAGAGATTTAATTTTTTTCCCCATTTTGCAGTTAGAAAGAACTAGCCTTCTCACAAAACTTCTCCTTTTGGAGAGGAGGTGTTCCTGGTACATAGTGGCCCTTATGATTTATAACAGTTGAGTAAACTGTGCATTTTATCCATCTGAAAAGGTGAAGATAAATACCTGTTCACTTTAGTCAGTACTACCTTCTTGGGGATACTTCCCACATACACATGTGTCCTGGATGAACTTCAGGGAACAAGGAAAGAAAACCCTAATACCAAAGGACTAAAAGAAAGATCTGCAAATTGTTATGGCCATGTCTGAAACAAAGTTCTGTTACTGAAGCAGAGTTTCTAATGGAGATCAACTAGAAATAGTACTTAAGAATGCATAGGAAGACAAGATTCTTCTGAAAAGGAACTGTGGTGATGCAAAACAAGTTCCTCTCCAACCAAAGTACAACTTGAAATATTTCAGCACCTCATTAACAGCCTTATAGCTAAACACCGTATATATATAATGTTTTACATTTATTTTTGTGACTAACTCAAATTTTATAATCAAAATCTCAACTCCTTCTATAATAGTAATAAATGGGGGGGGGGGTTACATTTTTAGATTAGGTAATTCAGAGAAAATTGACAAACATGTAACACCAATATTTTTGAGAAGTAAGCATCCCAAGTAACACAAATCTTAAGACTTGTGAATCTCAGGGCTTTAACTTACATTCCTCAATAAGACAGAAACCCCCATGAGTCAGAGGATCTGTCACAAAGGACTGTGATGCCTAGATAACTCTGCTCAGGAGGTGTAATTCCATTGGCATTTCTGAGGACATGACAGATATTATTAAAACATAGAAAAAGGAATATAGCTTTTTACTGTAATTTATTTATGTCACAGTTATAAATTAATATAGTAAGTGATTTACAGTGAATATAACTCAAAAGATATAAGTTTTACCAAAAAATTTTTCTCTTTTAAGCAGATCTATCCAGCTAGCAGCATGCATAACTTGGAATTTCTCCTTCCACACTTGCAGTTCAGAAATTTAACCTCATAAACAGATGGAAGCAATCATATATCGCATGGGGTTTGAGAGAACTAGAAAAATGAGCTGGTCTGCAAGATGAAAAATCTCGAGAACAACTGAGTTACAAGCTCAGTGTTCAGGTCCAGTTTCTCAGTTCATGAGATTTTGCTCACATTGCAATAAAATTTTCCCATTCCAGCATAGTTCAAATTGCAATCAGCACATTTAAAGCCTATTCATAATAGGAAACTTCAGGAAGATTTGGAGATTAATCCTGATGTACATATCTAAATGATCTCCCAATACCATCCTTTGAAATGTGATAATTTTTGGGGGCAGATCTTCAATCCTGAAAGGCTCCTTTCCCACCTTGAGCTTTCTTTCCCCCCAACACCCCCTTTTTTTTCCCCTCACCCCCCCCCCCCCCCCTTTTTTTTTCCTCCAGGTACCAGTATTTGTAATTCAGGTTTAGTCTCTACTTTGTCATAGAATAAGTTTGTTAATTAAATACTTCACAACTTGCTTCATTTACCCAGTTCAAAGAAACCCCCAAGGTCTCCTACTTGTCTGAAAGGTTGTTAAAGGATCCTGTGGGGGTTACATACTTGCTGTCCAACATTCATACCCAGGCCATGTGAATCAAGACAGACAGAGGTCTTCATTCTCCATCAGTGACTTGACTTTTGCCACCTGACTAAAAGCCAGAAGTTGAGTCAGTGCAAAAACTAAACAGACAAGGGAACACTATGGGAACAATAAGGAAGCTTCTCAAATTTTCAGGAATAATTAATGATGAGGGAGGAGGGAGAAAAGATTTGCCTTTTGTAGGCTCTCCAAAGATTTATGAAGTACTTTGTAGAGCATAGGGCACAGGGTCAATCCTCTATCAGATGAATTTGAGATTATAGTTTCTTCTAATCACTGTTTTCTACCAGTTACTTTATTCTTCAAACTTGGATGGGAGAAAGAGAGGACAAGCAAAGTCTAAACATGTCAGATCATAATCAGCAGCAAGAGATACCATACTTCACCTCACCATAATTTTCACCCATCCAGTCCAGCCATGCTTTTCAATTATGGATTTCTTTTAAGCTCCAAAATGCATATAGGTACTCAGTGTGCAACATTCACATCCTGAAGACTGGGTCATGTAAATACCCAGCAAACTCCCCAGATGCCATAGAGCATGCTGAGCTGTGTTGGATCATACCCAATAAAACACTTAGATTCCCCTGCTATGATTCATGCTATGAGTCAAGGCCTACTTTGGTGTAGTCAAGGCCTACTTTGGTGTAGCACAGCAAACTTTATTTAACTGAAGAAATTACTGTTAATGCAGAAGAAAGTATAGAAATAGGGACTGTAAAGAGGAATATGAGGTTTCCAAACAGAGGCATAAACACCATGCACTAACACATAGCCCCTACTACCTGCTATTATTGAAAGAAAAAGCCATTCTTTAGTACTCTTAATTCATAAATATCCTTCTCATAAGATTTCTTGTGCATGGAAAAATAACGTCTGATGTAGAATGATTCTGTGACATAAATCATAGATTGGCAATGAAGGTATGAATTTTTCTGGTAATCATATGCCAGTTTGTCACATGATGCAGTTGATGTGACTGGTTACCATTCGGTAGAATGAAGCTACAGATTTTTTAAAAGGTGTTTAGTCAAAAAAATACAAATTAATAATGGAAATGTAATACATATTATGAACTTTAACACAGTTTGTCTATGTCATCTCTTAAAACATACTTTCAAGACATTTGCACAAAGCCTTTAGTATTGTTCAAAATACAAGGTCAGGAATGTAATTCAGTTTAGGGAGTAAGGTACTATTAGCAGTTTGGAAGGTAAGCTGGAGAGAGCTCTGTGACAGCATAATATTCAGCATCATGTCTAGCTTCATAGTTTGTTGTAATACTGGAGTTTTTAGAGAGGTAAGAACAATAAGCCTTTTGCTTCCTACGCTATTAGCAACGATTCAGTTCTAAAAAAGTAATTTCAAAGGAAACTTTTCCTCATTAAGTTTTACAACACTGAAGATATTTTAGAGAAGTTTAATATATTTTTATGATTTAACTGAAAATTTGAGCAGGAACTGTGTTCCTGAACCATTCAGGATTTTAGAATAGTTATTAGTGGCAATATAAAAGTACATGCACTGCCAAATTAATTCCAGATTTAAGGTAAGTCCAGGTAAGTAGAAACTTACCTCCATGGCCTAGGTTTTTTATTACACAAAACCAATATGTATATAGCAAATAAGCATAATGTATGGAATAAATTTCCCTATCTCTGCCTCCTGAATTTGAGTTTATTGATTGATGAATTTCCTGGCAAAGAAAATAAGTTTTGATGAGATCAGCAGGAGTCTGTGACTGATTCTAAGAGGACACTTGGTTGGCATCAATAGATACTGCTGTATTTTAAGGGTCTTGAGAGTCTGACAAGGAAATTATTTGAGGAGAGTGAGGGTACCAGAAGAAGCAGAAGAAATGACATAAGAAGCTGTCACAAGAATGAAAGCTGTAAATGATGCAAAAGTAAAAGTAAGTGGGCTGTTGCTAGCAGTGTTTGCTCCTGAGAGGAATGCAGGAGTTTTACAGATAGCATTGCAGGCAAATAAGGTCTCTTTACCTAAATATAAGCATTTTCTATCTCTTGGATTTCCCTGTTAGGCAATGACACTTAGCTCAAGAAATAGGAACCAAAGACACAAATTTTAAGGCAACAACAACCTAATAAGAAAATAGTTTGCTCCATGTTATTTCTTCAGTGAAGCAACTACAGATACATATTAAGATTGGTACCAATTAGTACTAATTAGTACTAATTAGTTGTAGCTGTAATCCAGGTTACTGGTGTTGAATTTGCTTTTTTTTCTGAGTGTTCAAAAAAATTCAATATGAACAATATTCACATGAAACCTTTTTGCAAATAAACACAGAATGGCATGTTTTAATATTTTCTGCATTAAGTTCCTACGTTGAATGAGAAAATGTCTTAATGCATTGCCATCTTCAGAGCCATCATAAAATTAGGATGGTATTTTGTAATTTTGTCCAGTGTAAGCGAACTCTTGAGTTCCAGTGTCACCAATGATAAGATTTCAATGTTGAAACAAGGTTTCTAGGAGGCATGCACAGTTGCAAGGAAATAACCCAAAACATACAAACCAAAAAAAACCACACACAAAATCACCCCCCCATCCCTTCTCAAACACATCTATTCCAAAAAGAGCATAATGTTAAATATCCACCCTTTAACTATGCCAGTGTGGTTTTGTGGTTTAATATACTATAGTATGTGAAAGGTGAAATAGAACTATAGCAAATATTTGTCTGCATGCCCACAAAAAGTTAAATATACCTAAATATAACTGCCTCACTAAATCATTCCAAAGCCCATCATCAAAAATTACTGGAGGATGAGCTCATTCACAAGTGAACTTTTATATATATATATATATATATATCTGTATGTATGTATGTATGTATGTATATATACTTGTGTGTTGGTGTGTCTTCTCCCCCTCCCCCTTTGGACTGTGGAAGTCCAAAAAGCTCATGTACACACAACATCTGGGAAATGCCCACACTCATTATGAAGTAGCACAGACATCTGTGACTAATAGCCAGATCATTCCATTTGTTGGACTCAAGACAATAAAAACGGTGGATGAAGTTTAAAGAATTTTTTTTGAGGATTTGTGGGTGGCCAGCCAGTATGACTAAGATACAGGCATTTTCTAACTGATTCAAACAGACTTCAGTCTGACTGGTCAGAGTCCCATGTGGTCAGTATGGAAAAAGTGGAAACCAGTAAAAAAGCCTCCCATCTCATTGGATTTTAAGCGTGTTCCTGCATAGTTTATTCTTGATAACCCTTCCCCTCAAAGTCATACAGCCAAAATAGTGGAGTCAGAAACTACTTTGGTGCATTGTTGTCACAAGATTGTTAGCAAATTCAAGAAAATTCAGAGAAAAAAAGTCAAGAGTTGGAAAGGAAACTGCAAATGTCAAGAGAAGGATTGAGATATGTATGTATTTTTGCCATCTGAGAAATATATGAGTAATGTAGAGTTCTAAAAACATTATCTACAAAAATTAAGAAAGCATAAGATAAGAAGACAATTGCAAAATGATTTAACTATAATGCAGCCTCAATAAAAGGGCATTTAGGGAAAAAACAATAAATCTCTATTTCCATTAAACTGCAGGGTAAAATAATCTTCTGTTCCAATCTCTTGTAAAGTGTTTTGTAAAACTGTGTTGCATGTGTGAATCTGTTTTTTCTGCTGCCTGCAAAGAACCCCGAGATGTAGTAAAGTCAAACAGCAAAATGAGGGAAGATGTTACCTTTAAGGGTGGTGAAGCAATGGAACAGGTTGTCCAGATATGTTGTGGATATGCCATCCCTGACAGAGTTCAAAACCAGGCTGGATGGGGCATTGAGCAACCTGGTCTAGTGGAAGGCCATGGCAAGAACTTTGGAACAAGGTTGTCTCTAAGGTCCCTTCCAACCCAAACCATTCCATGATTAATAAGCCATCACTAATTTATTAAGGAGGATGAGGATTTCAAGACAGAATCCTCAACAGTGTTGTAATGATGCAGTTGGCATTTGAAGCTATCTTGAGATCAATGGTAACTTTAAACTGATGCTCCATGTACTGCTCTGCCACTACCTCCCAGAGGAAAACCAGTGTGAATTTATTTCGTTTATTTGAAATTTACATGAGGACATGAATAGTCGGATATGTGCAACCCAGATTACTCTCAGTTCAGATATCACACATACTATTATCAATTTACAGGCTTATTCTGTGCTTGAAAGTGCATGAAGAACACAGCAGATGAAATTGGTAGGTTTTACGTTTGTGCAGCCTCCAGCTATCATCCAATAGTTATTCAATTGCTGTAGAGTGGATTGATCTATGTACAAAAATAGTCTCTCCTCTTTGGAAGTCAAAACTGGGTGCCACCTGCCTCTTTACATGTTAATTTATAGCCAAGACTAGACTATGAGGGGTACCTGCTCTAAAAGCAAATATTATGCTTTGGATTATGCTGACACTGGAGTTTGCAACTTTTACTGCAGATAAATTTCCACAGAGTCTAAGAACATTCAGATTCAGCAAGCTCCTGAAATGAAACAGAACCAAAATAGACTTGAGAGAGCTGCTAAAAGGATGGGGTCATAATCGGGATATAATTTATTGTCAAATCAAAAGCATTGATTTCAACAAGAATGAGAATCTAGACATAAAAATATTCCCACAATCCACCCACATTAGGAAGGTTTTGCTGTGAGACATACTGCAGGTTGAGGTTTAAGCAGATATGACCAATTTAGGAAAAGGAAGAAAAGATGAAGACGGCTTCTGCTGACTCTGAAAAAGAAATACTGACTAAGAGCCCAGACTTCCCTGCTATGCTTGAAGCTGTACCATAGACCTCAAAGTGGACATACCTACCCACTTCCCCAGATGTGTCAGCTGGTAGCTGTTATCTTTTGATACAATATATTTTATTATAAGTGGTCTTATGCTAAGTTAATACCTTTCATTTATTTTTCCGGATTGTACTCTGAAAAGTACAACAGCAGATTCCATATGGTATAAGTGGTAAAAGAACCAGCTAGATTGTAGGATTGATACAGAATCACATTCTCCTTCTGTACTCTAAGAGGTTCTCTGCCTGAACCTAAGAACCAGTCATAAAATGCTCTTATCTGTCCTTATTTGCTTTACTGTTTTTCCTTCTACAGAAACTCTGCTGCTCTTCTAGTTTCTCAAACCGATCTGCGTCATAGTAATACATTCCTACCCCGTGGTACATCCTACCCAGCCATTTGTCTTTATCAGTAAGCAGATTGCTTCCTTGGCACTATCTTTTTGTTTCATCTACTCAAACTTGAAGCAGCAGTATCCTCTTTGGGTAGAGTGCAAGCCAATTTTATGAACTGGGGTTGTGGATTAATTCGTATAGTACATGAAAAGTGTGTCACAGAACCTTTCTAAATAGTATTTTCTCTGCGTGTTTTAATTGCAACATTTCAGCAGCAAGATATCCACAAGCAGAGAACTACAAGTCAGTCTCATGTCTATGCCTGCCAAGATCATGGATCAGATCCTCCGGGTAACTATTGTAAAGGCACACAGAAAAGAAAGACGTGATGGATGATGGCAAACATGGCTTCTCCAAAGGCAAATTGTGCCTGAAAAATTTGGTGGCCTTCTATGATGGATATAGAGGTAGTGGCTGGGGGAAGAGTGACTGACATCTACCTTTACTTGTGCAAAGCATTTTACACTGTCCCACATTACATCCTTGCCTCTAAACTAGAAAGTTACAGATTTGATGGACAGACCATGCTGTGGGAAGAGGACTGTCTGGATGGTTGCATTCAGAGTGGAGTTTGGCAGCATGATGCCCAAGGGGGAGCAGTGACAAGAGTTGTTTCTCAGGGGTAGGTGCTGGAGCTGGCACCTTTTAAGGTCTTTGTTGGTGACATTGACAACGGAATTGAGCACACCTTCAGCAAGCCTGAGCATGGCACCAAGCTATATCAACAGCATTTCTTCATGCTGCCACAACTTCTTGTATTCCTAAAGTGGGAAAAAAACCCCCCACAAGCATGTGGATAACACACCAATACACCAATGTTTCGGCAGTGGCTGGCCAGTGCTTACACAGCACTGAGGTTTTCTCCCTCCTGACTCTGTCTCCCTCAAAAAGCAGAGCTGAGGCTTACAAGAAGCTGGGAGGAGACAGCTGACTCATACTGGCCAAAGGGATATTCCATACCATATGACATCATGCTCAAAAGCAAAAAACTCAGGGAAAGAAGGGGGAAGGGGGGACGTGGTCATGGTATATGACTTCCAAAGTAGCTGTTAACTTTTTTTGAAGCCCTGTTTTACAGGAAATGGCAAAACCTCTGCTTGCTGATGGGAAGTAAGGAATAAATTCCTTATTTTTCTTTAGTGTGTTGTCCTGGAAGACTGCCTGCTGCCATACTAAACAAGGAGGACTCACAGTACTATTTATGTTGTAGAAGTTTTAATGTCTTCTTTTTCCTCTGTTAAAAGTAGCTCAGGTTTCTACAACTGGACTAGGTATTGCTAAGTAGTGTGACAGCACTACTATCTTGAAATTAAACCACATATCTACTGCACAGTCTGCACCAAATGTTTTGGCATTTTGCTGTCAAATTGAGTGATCTTTCATACACTGAGAGATGTGTGCTTCTGAACTGCTTGGGAAGATTTCACATTGCTTTGCAGTTCTGAGGTGAGCTCTGTGCATACCTTCACCAGAGAACATTTTGTTATCCTGAATTTTTGCTGCTGATCACCTCAGCAATGTGGCACAGCAGCTGACTACCCATCTGTTTATCTCATGGGCTCAGAAAAAAAGGACTCTAAAGCATAAAAAAAAAGGTTCCCAAAGGAAATAGTTTATATCATCAGTATTTTCTCCGATGGTAGATAAAGTGCCCAAAATACTGACAGAACTGATGTGAAATTCCCCAGCAGGGCTTTAGTACAGAGGGCTAATGCCAGAGGGTAGAATGCTGTCAAACATATCTTCTCAAGCAGTATATTTGCAGTCTCTAAATTCAAATTATTTCTTTACCCCATTGGAAATGGTGTGAGGGCTTTCATGGAAAAAATGACTAATGGGATGGTGAGAGGAACCTTGGAATTTTCAGAGTGACTGCAGAGGCTGTAGGCTGCAGTCATGTTCTCTTATGATGTATCCCAAAGTGCAGCAATACCAGAGACCTAGTCCTGCAACAGCAAAAGGAAACACCAGATTGCTCAGAAGATGCTGAACATTTCATTTGGAGGACATGTCATGAGGACACAATCAAAAAACATAGCAAAAAGACATAACTGTCCAATAAAAATCCTGTAGCTCATTGCTAATTAAATCACCCCCACTGTCCTGTTGCATCTGTCCAGTCCTGCCCTATGTGATGGTTTTTAGCACAGCAAAGGCACATGGCAGGAAGACCTTTCAGCACATGAGGAGTAGGCAATAGAGATCCTCAAAGCCAAGGACAAGAGGACATAAGCTCTCAACCAGTAGTTCTTGTAAGTTTTGGGAAACACATATAAAATCACTCTGGTTTAATTTGCTTCATGCTTTTTTGGGGGAATTTAGAAGGAGAGAAGTTAAAAATACAAGATGCAAAATATCTTTAAAAATATTTCCTTGGATTTTCAAGTAATTTCCAAGTTCCATCCAAACAGAAAAGCACTAATAGGGTAAGAAGTGCATACCTTATTTCAGTATACATCAAATGCTAATGATAAGTGTCTCAGCTCAGCCACAGCTTCTCTCCCAGGATGGGTACTGGTACATTCAGAACTGCAGCATGCCAGATGTTCCACAGAATGATGAAGCCCACGCATCAAAAGCACAGAAAAATTATGCAGAGAACATTGTTTAGAATGCTCTGTTGTCTCTTGCATTATTTCCTGAAGCTTATTGTACCAATCACCTGGAACATAAACCTGACTTCAGCATCTGTTCTTCTCTTCTAAGGCAGCTCCCTATTGCCTTTGACTGTTGCTTTTGTATACAATTCTTTATCAAACCTAATTGGAAACAGCATTGAAACGAACACTTGCCATCTCCCTATGCTGCTTAACCCCTCTGGATCCAGAGCATTGCTGAGCATGGCACAAGAAAATGCAATCCTTTGAGAAGCAAGGATTCTCTTCATTGCTGAACCAGATAAGACATCCTCACCACTGGGACTGCAGGGTGATCTAGATGTCCCATGAAAACAAGCTTAGAATTTCAGGGTCACAAGGCTGCCAGTTATGAACAGAGACAGAAGCATCTGCTGTATGAGTCTCACGGAGCTGACAAAAAAAAGCAAAGTTTGGTCACTTATAATCCCACATGTGCTTCACAGTCACCTACTAGTACAGACTTGGGATTTATGGTAAGAGTTATACATATACCTCAAAAATAAAATATATTCAGTCCAGGCACAGATAATCTCCTCCCATTTTAGTTCTAGTATTAGCATTAGTTATGACTGTGTTGCAGAGAAAAGAAAGTGTGTTTTTTGATGTTTTAGTTCAAAACAGATAAAAAGAAAGTAAGAGGATATATTTTATAAAAAAATAATTTTAGGCTAATACTTAGAAAATGAATGATTCACAGGATGCACTGCAGGTCACAGGGGAAGCATAAAGCCTTTCAGTTCCAGGCATCACTGATTTGCTTTAATTTGTGCTCCATTATTAGATACCTAAATATTTAAAAACTTTGAATTTGATCAACTGAAGCATAAATATGACATTAAAGCAGATGTTTCACAGGAGAAGTAGGATAAAGAATAAGGAATGTTTCTCTACAAAACATGTTTGCATCTTCATAAATGAAGTAACACAAATCTTTTAATTCCTTAACTGGTTAAATGGTGTGACTGCATAACAAGTTTATGTTTTATTTCATTTGGAGAGTACTTGACTGCCACATATATAGAAATTCAATGTTTCTAATTTTATAATTTTAAACTGATGTTTTAGGGCAATATATTACATAATCTGTAATAAATAGCTTATTTGCTGAAGAAAATAGAGGAATCAGTAAAAATCAAATTCACTGTCATATGAATACTAAGTGTGTTAAAAGTGACTCAGAGAAACCAACTGGCTTTACAAAGTCAGCATTAGATGTATTCCTAACCACAAATGTGAATAAGTGTATGACAATATCCTCCAGCAATTTAGAATTTCCCTCAACTCATGCATTACATCAGCTCCAAGATATTCTTATATGAGTTTAAAGTTTACCTAATGACCAGAAAACTTTATTCACTTTCTCTAAATCATATATTTTTCCTCAAATGTCAGATATTCTGAACTAGAATCTTTTTTTCCAGTCAAAGCAAATACAATAAAAGGAGGGCTACTGTGGGTCCAGCTTCCCACAGTACCTTCAGCTCTGATCCCTTCATTTTTGATGGAAATGTGAACTTTTACATTATATGTGATGAGGTTAAACCTTCAGTAGTGCCCCTGATCAATAGAATCACCAGCCATGTAATTTATGGAAAAACACAGGTACTGATGGGTACTACAGCTGTAACTACTGTAAACATTTAATATTCTTCTGCCTGAAATAACACAAAGAAGAGAAAAGGTGTCCAAAGGTATCCACTTTACTGCTCTAATGATTACCTTATTCTTTAAAAAATAAAACTATACAGTTCTTCTCTTTCTCTCTCTCTCTCTCTATATATATATTTATATGTGTATATAACATGCAGGCTACATATTTTTTCTCTACTTATTTATATGTAGAACCATGTCACTCACTTAAATATGAATAAGTATTTAGTCAAATTATTCTTCCACATAACAATTTTGACATGTCTACAAAGCTAGCTTGCTCTTCACTTGATATATAATGGATACCTGATGCAACAGTGGCAATCGTGCTTACTTTTAGTTGAATATTCAAATATGTAACTTTTAAAATTTAAAAATTCATGAAGGAACTCCTGAAAAATTTTACATTCCTTAAAATAGCAATGTATTTATCTTAAACTGTCGCTTAACTGACTGGCCCAGATTTCTACCCTGTTCTCAGAAGGCAATTGTCCCCCTTTCCACAGGAGAGTTGCATTATATTCCTAGGAGTGCAAGTCCTTCTTTCACTGTCTTTCATGAGTATCATTATTTGAGGTCTCAGATTAAATGTGCAACAAAACACTCTCAACATATTTTTCAGGGATTGTCTCCCTAATCCAATGCCCTTTTAAAAACTTGTAATCCCCATTGGCATTTTGCATACTCTGTTCTTTTACCCAATCCAAATATCCTTCTTGAAAATCAGACTTAGATTTATTTTTGTTATGAAAATAATTTCATTTATCAAAACTATTTAGCAAATGTCACAGACTGACTAATAGATTTGTAAAAGTTCCTTAAGATCATCGAGTTAAACCCTCAACCCTGCCAAATCCACCACCAAATCATGTCTACCTGGCTTTTAAATAAATTCTGGGCTGCAGACGCCACCAGTTCCTTGAGTAGCCTGTTTCAGTGCTTGACAGCCTTTTTCATTAAGAATTTTTTCCCAGCAATCAATCTAAACCTTCCCTAGTACAACATGAGGCCATTTCCTCTTGTCCTATTGCTTGTTAACTGGGAAAAGGGACTGGCCCACACCTTGTTACAACCTACATTCAAATAATTTTAGAGAGAGATAAAATCACTAGTGAGCCTCCTTTTCTCCAGTGTAAATGGCTTCCTAGCCATTCCTCACAGGACTTCTGTTCCAAAGCCTGCACCAGCTTCTCTGGACATGCTGCAGCACCTCAATGTATTTCTTGAAGTGAGGGGGTTAAGAACTGGACACAGGATTTGAGGTGCAGCCTCAGCAGTGCTGACTACAGGGGGACAATCCCTGCCCTGGTCCTGCTGGCCACACTATTGCTGACACAGGCCAGGGTGCCATTGGTCTGCTTGGCATATCTGGGCACATCTGGCTCATGTTCAGCCCCTGTCACCAGCACCCCCAGGTCCTTCATTGCTGGGCAGCTTTCCTGACACTCTTCTTCCAGCCTGTAATGCTGCCTGGGTTTGTTGTGACCAAAGTGCAGGACCCAGCACTTGGCTTTGTTGAACCTCATAAAATTGGCCTTGGCCCATGGATCCAGCCTGCCCAGATCCCTCTGCAGAGCCTTCCTGCCCTCCAGCAGATCAATTCCATCACCCAGTTTGGTGTCATCTGCAAACTGACTGGGTGTGCCCTTGATCATCTCACCCAGAATCCTGTCAAAGCTGTTAAACAGGGCTGGGCCCAACACCGAGCCTGCCAGAACCCCGCTGGTGACCGGCTGCCAGCTGGACCCTTCACCACCCCCTCTGGCCACGGCCATCCAGCCAGTTTTCTACCCTGCAAACAATAGTTCTTAAAGAAGCATCTGCAAGAGCACTTCTCCCAAACGGACTATGGAAAAATCTGTAGAAGCCCCTTTTCTAGTTTGTAGCTTGAGTCCTCCTCTGTTAGGAAAGATTCTCTTTGGTATACTTACAGGAGTTATTTTTCAAATTTCCAAATTTTAAATATTTTTAAAAATAAATTGTATAGAAATTTAGTCTCATTCTTAGCATTTGAAGAACCAGATAGTTGAACAGACAAGAAAAAAACCTGAATAAAGAACACGTCTCCACTATCTGTAAAGTTGCCTCATTTTAAATAACATTTTTCATATCTTCTTCAGTGTGTGAACTGTTCAGGTTAAAAACACTTTTTGGACAACAGTTTTTGCCTGTTACCTAGTTAAACTTGCTATAACACTTTTTAAACTTGATAAATAATGCATAGCAAAGCAAGATTATGGTGGGTGAATATTAATGGCAGGAATTAGAGCACAGAAACTAATCTATAGTCAGAGAACTCTAAAGCACAGAGTGCTAAGTGACATAAGTAGGCTAATTGGATGCTTCTTACAGGAACTGCTTTTCTGCAAACATTAGATTCACCTAACAGAGATTTATTTGACAACTCTTGGATAAGAAAGGAAGAAAATGCTTCTCTTTTATGTCAAAATAACAGATCTGTGACTTGACATCAAGGAAAAAAACAACCAAACAAACAATAAAAAAAGAAGAGATGCACCCAATATCTTAATGGCATATTATTTTCTTCCTCATTTATTTCAAGAACTAAAATAATTCTTTTTACTCTTCTCACAATCTTTCTCCCACTCTTGACGAAGACTCAGATTGTTAGAATAAGATAGCATTTAAGAAAATAACTATTTAGCAGTAGAGTATCTTGATCAGTGTTTGCACATGGTCTAGATGACCTAGTTTAAAATAATACAGTTGTCCTTCTACTCACAAAGTCTGGAATCAAGCTATGATTTGTGGATTTTTGTGGTCTTTTGACTTTATTTTTTAAAAATTGATAGCCATATGCCTTCCTCAGCCCGATGAACTGCAGAGGCATAGATTAGTGCTAGTCACTAGCCCAGTTTACAACTACATATCACAGTTTGTGTGTCTGTGGCCTGTGACTGGTTACCTGGGTAGAGTGACCAAATCCCACTGAGCAAGTGAGAGACAGAGGGGGAAAATAGGAGCAGCAAGAGCTGACAATCTACTTAGAGCATTTCCTAGGTAAAGGTGGAAAATGACTTCCCTATTTTGACAGCAACCTGTCCAAAGCTCACCTCCTCAGCTTGATCAAAGTCCAGAGCCAAGGGGAGCCAGTAGAATAACTTTGAGGGAAAACTTGAAAAATGACATGTCAATGTAAAGAACTGCCAGGAGTAAGCCCATACTGTGCTGTAGCTCTATCAAACAGAATCCATTAACTGTGTTTGATAGAACTCAACATGGCTGCCAACATGAAATCCAGAATATTGCAGGATAAAACAACGAAATTTTAATCTTATATACAGCTATATTCTCTCTAACATTCAAGGCTCTTCTCTTGTAAACAGCTCTTACAGAGAGAATAGAGAGTGTGTATACCATGTTTCCATTACTGGTATTTGTGAAGGCTTTCCTTTTAAAAGCTCAAATTAAAATAGGAAAGTGAGGTTCATGCACAAATTCACCTCAATTTAAATTTATGAACAAAGAATCTGTGCGGGCAAGTGTGTTAATTTATGGGAAAACTCTGGATAATAAAATTCTAGATTCCTGTCTAGCCTATACCTAGGCTTCTATTAATCTATTAGATGCCAAATGGTCTCTGAAATTCTCTAGAAAATTAGATTTGTTCTTTCTGATCAGGCTGTATACCCTTAGTACTTTACTGATATAAAGCCAAGGCACAAACTCTGAGTATCAGAGAACTGGCTGAAAAAATATTACCCTACATAACATCAATTTTGAGAAAGATATATATAATTACACTTGTGTGATTTTTGCTGTGTCAATAGCATTTTCAATTAAGTGAACATAAGGTCAAATAAAGCTAGATAATTTTCAGTAGCATTAGAGGAATCTAAACAGAATTAACACTGTAGGTGAATTACCCAGACCACTTGTAAAACTGATTGCTAAACCGCTTAGAAACCTTTTGAGAGGACTTTACTACAGGGAAGTCAAGTAAAAAAAACCATGGCAAAACTACAAATACGTTAAAAGAATTATTCCTTAGACAATTAATGGCTACATTGTTGCTCCTTATGCATCAATATAGATTGTTATACACTCTCAAGCCATCTTTTCAAAAGGACATCTTTCTTAAGTGGTTCATGAACAGAACTGCATTTCAAAGATATTTTTGCATTTCAAAAGACTCAAAAATTAGTCTAACTTTTGTGTAAATACACATCAGAATTGTCATATACATACATACATATATATATATATATAAAAAACAGAAGTTAATTCCAGAAATTTCCGTGGAGATTTATGTATCTATCCTTATATTTATACATACACACTGCATAAATGTATCCATATCTGAATTTACAGCTTTACACTTTTCTATGCTCATGTTTATATTGTAAAAACAGAGTAGAAATCTTTATATATGCTTTAAATAGCACACATTTTTTCCTACATTTGACACCTGTATTGTACATCTATATAATATACAATCATATTAAAAATTTTGGTTGCAAGTACCGCATTACCTTAAAGATTTTTGTTAAGAAAACAAGACTGAAATCTTGTAAGCTTGCCCATTCATTTAATTTTTTGGTGATATAAATCCATACAAATAGAAAACAAAACACTTCCATATGAAGCCAAGAACAACTTTTTTTTTTGTTGTAATTACAAGACCTCAAGTAGCATATACAAACTCTTAATTCATTGTTCTGTATTTTTATTACATCAATGGTTATATAATAAAAGAAATTTACTTAAAATATAAATACTTCATTGTGGTGAGTTCTAAATAATCACTATGAAGTTACCTTATGTCAGAACAAAGATTAATAGAGGGGAGAGAGGTCCCTGCTATATAGACAGTAGTTACTGAAGGAGGAATCTTGGTCAAGTGCCAATTGTTTTCTTTCTCCTGCTGCCTTCTTCCTTGTAATAGCTCTATGTGCAGTGTTCAACCACATGAACATCTCGCTTCCATTTTATTGCAAATTTCTAATCCAAAAGAGGATTCCTCAAAGTATTCTTTAGCTATATGCTATTCTTCCATGCTCTTCTACACAGCAACTAGCCTTTTGGGGTTATAGGGTGGTTTCCATTGTGGGAACAGCCATTGCCTTTCAAAGACTGCCTCTTTCAAATGCTTAGGAGGCAACTAGGCATGGGAAAAACCACCCAGACTAGTCAAATCACACTAGGTGTAGCTTGTGCACATCCACTTGCCATACGCTACTGAATGGCTACATATTTCCAGACCGATTGCTACATTAACAAGGAATTTTGTCTTTGGCATTTGCCATTGCATTATTTTCTCCCTAAAGGTAAATCAAGAGAAGAAGAGAAATAATATGGGAAAAACAAGATGGATCAAAGAGATGTTCCAAAGAGGTTTCTTTGTACTAGGTATCTTAATTTTGTATGATTCACTCCTAGGAAAGTAAAAGGCAAAGGGAAAGAATGATACCATGATTTTGTAAATATATACTGAAATCAGAATATCCAGCAAAACAAAGAGATTTTTTTTTCCAGTGGTCTGCAATAAGCATTCATAAAGCCAATTATTAGCATGAGAACTCCCCCTGTCATTCAGAGGTGCATTTATCAGACCCAGCAAATTAGCAGCTTTATTAGCTACCAGCTACTAGCCAGGTCAATATGAGCAGATATAGGGGAGTTATTTAGAAGATGCTATCAATTTATTCTATGATTACTGTTTGTCCTCAAGGGTCTTCACAACATTATCAGTAAAATCTCTATTCCTGTATATGTTTCCCTCTTTTCACCAGCTCCCAATAGAGAAAGAAGTGGAGAAAAAAAATTATCACCCCATCATGCTCCAAGCCTTGCCTCTGTGGCAATGTTATCACAGTCAGCAAGGACTTATTTCAGAAACCCAGAAAGAAGGGATTTTAAGAGCTCAAACCTGCTTCTCTAATGAAAAAGTGGTTGAGGTGCTTAGGAACATAATATTAGCAACAGTGCATTAAATAATTTTCCTCTTACCTTCTAACAACATGACTGAAGCAGCTTTTTCCTGGACTGTGGATTTAAACAAAAAACAAAAAGCCAAGAAGCAAAAAGTCTTACACATTAAAAAGCAAAAACCCAAACAAAATCCCAAACCAAAACAAAAAAACCCTGTCCCAAAAATCCCTCTCTTCTCTCCTTTCCAAACTGCACTTCACAGTGCCCTCAAGTTTTTAATTGTTATTACACAGCATTAAAAGTGCAAGAAAAGAGATTGCAGAAGGCAATTTCATAATGATGTACCTTTTGGCCAAGTTACTTTATCCTACTGTAAGACTTGTGTAGTAGGGACAGGATAGCAGTTCATTCTGCAGTGAAGAAAAGCAGTAATGCAGGTTCTTTCTTTGCCAGGCAATGAAGGATTTGTCCTTCCCTCTCTCCCCACACAATATGTTTGTGTTTATTATCTCTTCTAAATTTCTAAGATGTGGAATTTATATTCTCACCACACAATAAGACTGCACTTTGTTCAGATTGAGTTACTTTTCTTTGTATTTTTCTAACTACAAAACCATGAATTATATGTAATAACTCTTTGTGGATACAAGTTTTAGACACTTTGTTCTCCTCCATTTTCTTTCTCTTTCTATTCCTTATTCTAAAAGCCCATCCCAGGTCCAAATCATGCACCTGGATGTTTTAAGTTTTGTTTCAGAGAGAGAAAGTGAGAAACAAAGAAAAAAAAAACCAAAAAACCAAATAAAGCAAGCAGTGTAGAAAATTTTCACATATTAAATATGGATGACATTCTAATGTGAGAAGAAAAGGACAGATTATTGTTCATTGCCAAGTTTCAAAGGATGCAGACTTTATTTCACTGTGCAGTTCTGAGATCTCCAAGCTGTTTTAGTTCCCAAGCTGAAGGAATGGAGGAGACCTGTTCAGTTCATATGCATTAAGCACAGGAGAACAAATGAGATTTGAGGGGGAAAACAGAGGTCCAAATGCTGTAGTAAAAGTAAAACTTTCTCAGCAATAGCCAAAGTATGATTATAGATTAAAGCCCACTAAGGCTAGCAAACAGTCCTATTAGTGTTGAATATGTCCAAACTCTACATAAATCAAGAAAGAAAAGAACTATTTACTCAGGATAGCTTTGGTAGTATCAGGTTAGTATCAGTGGAGAACACTGTTCATATTGCTGCATTGCACAGTACTTCCCCGAAACCAAATAGTTGAAACTTAATAAGCCTCTGCTCAAGAGCCCTGGAGGTAAGATCTGCACCCTGCAATAGTGGAATCAAGTCTAAAGTTCATCCAATCCCAGAACATGCTGAAAATTCATGTGCTACAGAGATGTCCTAAAAAGAACTTGCTACTTGAGAAACAGTTTCTAGTTCACTATCAACACTTTATTCCCTGATTAAAGCTAAAGTTTAAAGCTTTAAGTGATGAAGAAAATTATATATTACATATCTATAGTATAACAAGCTTTCAGTACATGTTTAATTAACGAATGTTTTCTGGACTTAGCATAACTCACTCCCCAAACCACGGGCATCAAAAGCAGTCTGCCTGTCAGGCTGCTTGACACATGTCCATGTGCCCCTGCACAGTGAATCTCAGCATGTTTAGGTCAGAGGAGGTCCTGGGTCTGAAGGGTGAAACCAGGGCTGCCAAGCTCTTCAGTGGCAGTAGTTTTTGTGGTACATGGTTATCACTGAGACATCCTCTCCTTCTGCAACTTGGATATCTTCAGATATCTCCGTATTAAAATTATATCCCAGGGTTTGGGCATACCTTCACACCTATTACTGATCATGACATTGCCTTTGTTGTCAGTTCATCGACCACCCCTGTGGTAAAGCACAGGGTGATGCTGTTGCCTCATGACAAACTCCTATCCATCTTGTTTTAATTTTCTATTTCATTTTGTCTTTATTTAAACATGAGTTAATGATGCCATTTATGTTTCTACAGCTAAACCACATTTTTTCTGAATCTTTGTTTCCCTCCTTTTCCCAGTATTAGGTGGGGTTAAAATCAAGACATTCAGGATAGCTGCTGCTGGGTGAGTAAAGAAAGGACAAAAATTATAGAATAGGTTGGGTAGGAAAGGATGTCCAAAAGTCTCTAGTCCAACTCCCTGCAAAATGCATGGACATCATGTTACCAGAACCAATTGGCAGATACAGGCTTTCACAGAGTACAAGCAGGTGCGCAGAGTTTGTGGTCAGAAAAAAGAAGTTAGTTCTGATCATTGGGTTCCCTGAAGATGGAGTGGTTGTAAAAAGTGCAAAAGCAGCAGCTGGCTTCCCCCCCCCTCTTTTTTTTTTTAAGACCTGGATAATTATTTAAACATTATTAATATTATTTGTTGTGACATTTCTGATGTCTGAATCTTAGTAAGGAAACTTACTAGAATTTGAACAAGGACTCATAAGAATCTAGATTTCATTAAATAGTCTTTTTCATCTAGCTATCAATGAAATAATGAAAACCTTATTCAACAAAATGAAAATGTGTTATATTTCCTCATACAGTCATGTGTAGAGCAAACAGTATCTAAAACATTAAAAATATTGCATAAATTGAGGTATTTCCCAGCACTCACACAAGCTTTTAGAATCTGAGAGTAGAGGAAAATTTTCAGTGCAGGTTAAAATGATTTTTAGCCACTTATAGTTACAAGTAGGTGCTCTATATATCACATCGACAACTTAAATCTCCAAAGTATAAATGCCAAAGACCCTTACTCTGAGTAAAAGCAATTTGCTAGATAAAACCTGGGAATTTCAATTAAGGATGAATGTGCAATTACTTTAAGGAAGAATAAAACCAAGCTTTCCATTAGGAATATATGTGCAGCTGTTAAAAAAATAAAATACTGTCAATACTGCCTCTTCATTCAATTAACTCCTAACCTTGCAGACCACAGATCATTTCATTTGTCACCCCATCGATTAGGCAGCTCTACATTTTGAGAGCACTTCTAAGCCATTAGATTATTAAGTCCAGCTAATTTCTTTCCTGAGAATTACATGAATACATTTGACACATTTATTAGCTAATGAAGTTAGAAGATTTGTATCAAATCCTTTCTGTAAGTATTGAGAACTACCATTATCAAAACTCCGATTCAGAGACAAAATATGTATAGTTTTTAAAGATATAATATATAACAGCTAATATTTTGAAACTAGAATTTTCATTTCTTTGCAGCTATGAAACTACAAGAAAAAAGGAAATTATGTTAAGCAACAAAAATCCCCCAAATATCAGCTGTCAAAATCATTAATGATCTATTAAGTACAAAAGCTCTCCCTTCAGTATTTTAAAATATATTTGAACTATAGATCGTCTCCGAACAGTAAAGCAATCTTCACATCTACTGTTTGACTGACTGTGAATACACTAACCTTAAAAAGTTATTTTTATAGTCAGATTCAGACAAGTTTTGAAAAAAATACCTTTTTTCATATAAAGTAAACTGATAATGTAATATGCAAAGTAGTAATTTTATGTACAGAAAATAAATATAAATGCTTCCTTATGTTTTCATGGGGTGTGTAAAAGAAAGCATTTTCCTACCTTACTCAAAGATGCTCGCTGCTGACTGACTGGAACAATTTTACTTGCATCCTAGTAAACTCTTGAACAGTAATCCTGTTATGTGTCTACAGCAGTTTCATGGGGGTGGGACTTCTGTGTAATAATGAATTCACCAGGGAATTTTCCCTTTGAAAGAACCCTGCTGCAGACAAGGAAACCACTCTATACTTACTGTCACAAGCTTCTGGATGATTAGATTAAGACACAGGGAATAAGTACAAGTACACACATGGAGTGACTGCAGATTCAAATATTTCCTACATGCTAAAGCTTTGAGAGGATAAAAACTGCAGCATGCTTTACAAGGAAAATGCGTATATAAATATGTGTGTGTGTGTATGCATACACTTTATATGTGCAAAAAGGAGAGTCATAAAAGGTCCTTCTGAAGAAATGAATTATTTAGTCTATAGGTGTGGGGCAAAATAGCATGTCTGGGTCCATAAGTGATTCTAATCATTTAATCTGAGAAAGAGAAACTCCAAATCAAGCATGTTAATCCTTGCAAAAAAAACCCCAAAAAACTAAGAGTATCATAATCCTAAATGATAAATTACATAAAAAGCAGATACACACCCACCCTACTGGCTATCACTAATTTCCCATGTAGAATGGCAGCTCAGACATAATGAAGAAACTGTAATATGTTAACCCAATAACATAAAAAATAGCTTCCTGCAAGCTCTCCAACAAAGAACAGTGATGTTTATAGTGATTATTATTAAGATGTATGAGCAAAAAAATCTTGGAGAGTGTGTGTGGTCACTTGAAATAGTAGACAACAAATATAAGCACAAATTGATGCTTTGGATGAAAGAGATATATCTGGCAAGGTTATGGCAGTGAATATGACAAAGGGTGAAGGGTCCCAGTATTCAGCCTCATAATACTGAATATGAGTACCTCAGTGGAGCTGTAAGAATAATGATCATACAACCTGATTACTGGGCTAGGTGAGCCTATCAGCCTTTATTAAATCATCCAGCACTTCCCTTACTTCCTCATTTACCGATAAAAAGTAAAACAAAGCTGACTCATGGACTTGCAGAGCTGCTTTTCAGGAGGTCAGTCGCAGCCTATGCTGGTGTCTGGGATTGCACACCCAGATGCAGAACCCTGCCTTTGCCTTTATTGAATTTCAGAAGGTTCCTCTCTGTCCATCCCTTCAACCTGTCAAGGTCTTTCTGAAGGGCAAGCATAGCACCCTGGAGTATCAGCCACTCCTCCCAGTTTTGATGCATCAGCGAACTTGGATGAAGGAGCAAGCAACTGATGAGCAAGTAAAACAATACTAAGCCCAATATTGAACCTTTGGGGACACTACTCATGACAGGCTTCTAACTAGATCTTGTATCACTGATAGTGACTCTCTGGGATCTGCTATTCAGCCAGGTATCAAACCACTTCCTTGTCCACTCATCCAGCCCACACCTCCTGAGTTTGCCTATGAGGATGTTGTGAGAGATGGTGTCGAGGTGGACAATACTCACTGCCCTCCACTCATTCTGTCCAGGTAGCTGTTTCCTCATAAAAGTCAATCAGGTTGGCCAATCCTTCCAGTGACTCCACCTGTCTATCCCTTTTATAGCTTTCTTGTTATCTAACTCACAAGAGGTGCAAACAATCATAGTCTTCTTCTGTATAAATCCCAGCATTCATCTAGGGTGTGAAAGACAAATTCAACTCTCTTCCCTTCAAAAGCAACCTGCATTTCTCAACTCCATGCAACTGCCCTTACCAGTAAGCCATGAAGTGGTCTGTGTGCTTGCCACACCTTTTTTTGAAACTGTCCCAATGGGGAGGCCATACTCAAGAATCTGAGTTACTTAAAAGACAAACCAAAAGAATAAACATCGTCCTAGAATGTTCAAATGTGAGCATTACCTGAATAGCAGATAACAACCTTATCTAAAGTAGAATTCTGAGGATTTCATTTCCAGAGAAATGAAAAGAATTTACAGTTGCTCAACTCAAAGGGCAGAGGGTGAAGGAAGACCAGCAAGGGAAAAGAATGATAATATTTAGCTATGTCAAAAGCAAGAGATGTTTCCCATCTTTATAGAAGATAGAATAACAAGGAAGTTTAAATTGCAGGAAAAAAAGCTTTCCAATGCCTAATCCTTGGATCTACCAGTAAACAGGGAGACTCTTCTGTCTTCTTATTTCTTGGAAGGTTAAAAAAAGTATCATAAATAATCTAGGAAGAGTTAATTTTACATTGACTGATAGAGGTGATCTGAACATGTCTACACAAGTTTTTCTGTACAAGTTCAAAATATTCAGGAGTCAGAAATGAGGCATGTTGTTGTCAGAAGAGAGGCATGTTGTTGTCAGAAATATCCAAACACAAGTATGTTTTTTTAATTTGTAAAAATATTCAAAATAATTATTTTGTTAGGAATTATTTGTCAATTGAACTGTGAATGCCATCCTGCTAATAAGACACTTAGAAGTAATGTTACACTAATTGATCACTTCAATTAAATTTTAACTATATGCTTGATGCATTAATTAGAAAGCTTTTACCTTCATCCCACAAACTGTAAAAGAATACTTTCAATTTATTGAAAGTAAAGTTTTCCTTTTTTAATTTGATGTAAAAATTAGAAGCATGTAAGGCTGCATTTCATACTGACAGAACAAAACCCATGTGTCACATGTAGTAGACTTCTCCAAATGCTGTGATTCAGCTCTTTATACGAAGTAATTTGCAACCTGGTAGACCTTAGAAGTTAATTATTCTGACCTAACAGAATGACTTTGCCTAAGACCTTCTTTTATTGATCTAATATGCAGTTGAAAGTCTGTTTCAACTTCTGGCCTGTGCATTGCTTGTATTAAGTTACTTGTTTTCACTTACTTTACAGATTACTTCATGGAAATGTGACTCCAGACAGCCAAGATATTGTCTTTTAAATAAATAAATAAATTACATGCAGTGCCCTTTGCTACTGTTAGATCCCCAGACTTGCAGTTACACTTCTTCTATTTGATAGCTATATTCAGTATTGGATAAAATTCTCCTATACAGTTGTTTAATCACTTAAACTGCAATGTTTTGTAAATAGAAAGTGTCCTTTGATGAAGGAAATTTAATTCCATAAAATGTCATCTTTCTGCAAACAGTGATTGGATTTACTGATATTGTGTTGTGGAGCTGTGACCAGTGTTTAGCAATACCTGCACATTATCAAACCAATTAATTTTTTTGGGGAAAGACACAAAGCACTCTAGATATTGGAAACTGCATTTCATCTGCAAGCTGTAAAGAGAGACATTGATTGCCAGAAACAAATCTGGGCAGAACCATGGCTCAGTGGCATTCAACACCAAGAAGACATCTTCTCACATAAGTGTTTTCTATCCTTTACCCCTTCCAGTCAGAGAAGCTCAACCTGCATCTCTAGTACACAAAATCTCAGACAATTTTTCTTCCCTCTTCCATGCTAAAGTACAGATCATGTGGGCAACTGGCACTGAGCTAACATGGATTCTGTATTTCAGTAAGATATTGATAATGTGTAGTGTCTATCACTTTTTACTCTGGTAATATAAAGGTTTCTGTGTGTAGTCAGTTCTTCTGATCATTAGGAAAACAGCAGAGCTCTTGTTGCCTCTCGGGGGTATTATTCATCAGGAGCATACTTCACATTTCCTTGTAACAAGGGCTCTCAAAAGAGAACCTGGGGCAGCCCTCTGTAGAGTCACCTGGTGTATCTAACTTTAGAGTTATCTAACTCTTTAGAGATTGCAGAAGTGCACCTAAAGGCATTTTTGAGACAGTCTATTTAAAAATGCCATCCTGTACCATAACATAAATACCTTGAAAAAATATTTTTGTTGCAGAGGTCTGGCAATACAGTCTTAGTAATAACATTTGGGGAGACTAGGCCAACATATTTACCATAAACATACTTTTCCCAACTAAACAATAATTTTAGAAAGTTGTGTAACTCTAGTGAAGATAATGAAAAAAAGACAAGATGGATCAAAATGCTGAATAGAAATGAATACAAATAGACTGGGATACATCAGACAGTATTGCACTGAGAAATAGTTATAATACCTCTGTGCATATTTGCTGCATTAAGGGGTTGCAGTCCTTTGAATTATTTTTTTAACCATACTTCTCTGCTGCTGTATATGAAATAAAAGACTGCAATGGGGAAAAGTCTCATAAAGTGCTGCAGAGAAGACTAGCAAAAACTTATGCATTTTTCAGTTGACTTCATGACTGACTTGGTGTGTGGTGTTTAGTTAATGCCACCATAAGTTTCTTAGAAAGCGCAATAAAAAGACATGTTTTTCCTTCTATAGTTTTTCTGGAGATGCATCACTGCATTAATGTACTGCTTACTACATTGAACAAACTGCTTTCCAAACTTTTACTAAGAGCACAGCTCTTAAGCCCAAGTATTATGGTGTTTATGTCAATGCAACTCTTAATGCATTCTGTTGCTAGGATAAGTTTGTTTACAGTTTGTGGATGAAGTAATTTTCTTACCCTTTTTTGAGGATCCCCTGTTTTTTCATTGACTGAATAGTTACATCTAACCTTTCCTGCCCTCCATGCGTGGGCAGCGCTTCCTCTCTTTGGATCATATCTAATATTTCAACAGCAGCATCAGTTCTTACAAGAACACAGGGAATTGTGCTAGCATACTAGTTTTACTGTAAGCAAGAATAATTGTATCTCATCTCTTCTGAAAACGAGGCATTGAAATGGGAGCAACCCAATTCACTTTAATGAGATTCCTTTCTACAAGAGTTTAACTTCCTGTCTTATGACCACCTTTCCTTACACTTAATTGAAAGGTATAATATGGTTCAGCAGTTATTAAAATGCTAGCTTTTGTTAGCTTTTGTTAGCTTTTGTTAGCTAAAATTATAGCTTTTGTTCATTTAAGTATAATTTTTATTGGAAATTTCCCTTTCTTACCAAGCCAGAGGATGTTTGTTAGGTTTCAGACTGGTGCAGTAATAAGGAAAAACACTGCTATTTCTAAACTACCACAGGGCAATAATGAATCAGAAAGAATACTGAAGAGTGAAAATGTCTTTACATATTCAGAACACTCAGTTTGTCTGGTAAAGTTTCTTTTGATTGTATAACTTAGCATTTCAATATGAGAACTGCTTCACTTCTCATGGCACTGTGGAAGACAATCACTATTCTCAAAACTCTGCTAAAGTGACATCCAGGAAGCATCGTCACTACCCTATTCTGAAGAGCTGACAAATAAGGGAAAAAAGGAAAAAAACATAGGATAATTCCTAATTTCATACTAACAATTTTATTTTTATTTGTTCATTAAGATATGAACCAGAACTCAATTGAAAACTGCCAGGCTCAGATAAGAAAAAAAAATTTCTACATATTAAATTATTATGTAATCATTTTACATGAAATAGAATATTATTAGAAAGGAAAAAAATATTTCAGAATGTATATAGGTCTGGATATGAAAACATTTAGTATTGAAGACTCCAGTTCACAAAAATTTAGTTTGTACAGGTATCAGAATTTAAGCTTCTTGTTTTTCCCTCATCAGTGTTAGGCGTTAAGAATTTTTCACAGGCAAGAGAAATTGAGAGCAATAAGAATGATCTGCCATGGCCAAAAATTGAAGTCTGAGAGGTTGAAGCTGAAATGTAAAAACATCTTGTTCCTTCAGAAACACTGGAGCAAATTCCCCAAGGACACTGCAGTCTCCATCCTTGAAGCTTTGAGACTCTGCTGGACAAAAAGCACAAATTCAAGCAGTGCATTCAACCACAGTACTGATTGTGCACCACCACTGGGCAGCTGTGTAGAGTGGCAAAGCTTTCAACCACGCATCACTCTGCAAATACAGCCTGTAGTCCAAATCATCTGCGGAGGTGGAAGCTCAGTCAGGAGGGAGAAGAGAGTTCCGAAATTTTATGGAAAGATGGACAGATTGAGATTAAACTCAAGAGAGGCCATCTTCCTGAAATCAAACTCTGGTTTTTCATATACTTATAGGCAGTTTAAGTAAGGATGAAGAACTCTAATTATTGGATAAGATCATGACCCTGTGGTATTGAGGGCTCTATCACTGATTTGAACAGGTCCAGGTTTTCAGACATCATGCCCTGTTTCAGAGTTCTTGCTCTTAAAGAAACCCAAAACTCCCACCACACCCCTGAGCAGTACCCATCCACCTGCAGTCTCAAAAGAACATCCAAAAAAAACAACCAAACAAACAACTCTAACAAACAAAAAAAACCCCTGAGACACAGGTGAATTTAATAATTATCTGGTAGAATAAATCTAAACCCATGGCCTTGTGGCAGAGGTAAGAATGGACTACAGCTTTGCTGTCTTGCTTCGAAACACTGGAAAGTATTCATAACTCTTGATACTGCAGAAGCTTCTGCATTTCTCATGAAAAACTAAACAGATTATAAATACTTTCACTTTGGTATTCACAGACTGATATCAAAATATTGAAACGTTCCCTGAGTTTCCTGTTTCCCATGAATTCCATCTCAAATCTTTCTTAGTGACCTTTGAGAAGAGGAATTTTTTTGCTCTCCTGGATTCTGTGAAAATTAATGTAGCCAAAACCAGAACTAAGACCAATATTTAGAGAGCGTTCTTCCTCTTTTTTCTTTTCTTTTCTTTTCTCTTCTTTTCTTTTCTTTTCTTTTCTTTTCTTTTCTTTTCTTTTCTTTTCTTTTCTTTTCTTTTCTTTTCTTTTCTTTTCTTTTCTTTTCTTTTCTTTTCCCCTTCTCTCTCTTATTTGGGATTATCTTCCTTCTTTTGTTCACATCCTGATGCTCTTTTTTGCCTTATTTAGAAGCCTAGGTTTTACCATCATTGTATAAAGCTTTTCAGATATTTGCAAACTGTTATGACATAGTTTACTTGCTTTAAGTTGTCATCCCTCTAGCTTTTATGGTGATAAGTTTTGGGTTGAGTGCATATTTTAATATATATAATCTTAAACACATTCATTTTAGGGGCTGAGGGAACTAACTGAACTGAGCTGTAGAAGACTAACTGATTTGAAGATTTTATATTTTGTATAAATAATGCATTAAAACTAATTTTAAATAGTGAAAAAATAATTTTCTAGTATACTCTAACAATATTCCAAGTAGCAGTAAGAAAAAATATATCAAAATTCCCACAACATCCAAAAATGCAAAGACTGAAAAATGTGTAACAGATGATGGTGTGTTTTGTTGGGGGTTCTTTTAGGTTTGTTTGGAGGTTGTAATGGTTTAGCTTTTTTGCCTTTTTTTTCCCTTTCTTTTTAATACACAGAGTGGACTTTCTTTAAGAGGTGATGTGTAAACAAGCAGTCAAAAAATCATCCCAGACACTACAGAGCAAGTGAACTGGGTTCAGCTGTGCTCACTGGGCTGCAATGAGAGAACTGGCAGTGAACTAAGGCAATGAGTCATTCCCCTCCACCGGGCACTGGTGAGGAGCGGCTGAGGGAATGGAGCTTGCTGAGGCTGGAAAAGAGGTGGCTAAGGAGAAACTGGATGCACTCTATGAGGAGAGATACAGAGGAAACTGAACACTGCTCAGACAAGGTGAAGGTGACAGCAGTGAGTAACAAGAGCAATTACATTGGATATACAGAAAATTATCTAAATAATGAAAGTAGTTAAGCACCAAAGTAAGGGTCCAGAGCAGTTCAGATTTTCCATATCTGAAGACTTGCAAGACAAGTGAAAAATCCTGATCTACCTTTAAAATTAGCTTTTCTTTAAAAAGGAGCTCTAGCTGATAGCTCCAGAAGTCACTTCCACCCTAACATTTCCTACATTTCCGAGACTTCTGAACTGCTTCATAACCATATCATGTGGAATGCTAATGTAAGTGTAGAAGATAAAAAAAAGAGTCGGATTTACCACTTGATTTATCAGCAAACAATATTTGGTTTTTAGCTACAAAGTGCAACTAAATACAGTTCTGTACTACTGAACATTGCTCCTAGGTATATACCCTACATGAAGGAGGGTGTATCCATAACTTCCATCATATTTTCAAGAGCTGTCTTCTTGTTTTTTGCCAAACTGTTTTTTACTAAGCTATCCTTTGTGAAAGAAAAAGAAACCCAGAGAAAGAAAACCTAAAGAAAGCTTAGATTGCTTTCATATTCTAAGAAACCAGGCTGGGAGCTAGAAGTAGCAGGTCTGGAACTTCCTCCATCTCCCCCTTCCCTTCTCTCTTCCCTTGTTTATTATTTATTGACCTCAGAATTCAATGAGTCACAAAAGTTCACAGAGGAATTATTATCTATTTATCTTTTAAAAGCTACAGCTTCAGGTGCTCTATGGTGGACTCCATGGTAACATAACATCTTGCAACTTCAGAGCTTGCAAGACCAAGAAAATAGATGAAACAAGCAAGATGAAGAACATAAGTGGATGTTTGGAGAGGAAATATTTTTTATTTAGTGACAAGGACTATTATAAGATTTATTTATCATGTATTTGGCCTTCATATTCTAATTATAACTTACTCAGCAAGTTGTGTTGCAAATGAACATCTGGACTTTATCCATTTGGCCGTATTGTTACTTGCTCTGCTTTTTATTCCAAATTTGTTTTCACATAACTCTGTACAGCGCTTCACATTCCCAAGCGAGTTGTTCCTACCAGATAGTGTTAACATGTCCACCTCCTGCCTCGATTTTCAGTAGTTTTTCCACAACTGTTTTCAAGTGTCAGAAACAAAGTGGAAACATATAATCACACACGTGACAGGATTCTGAAGTAGAGGAGAAATATGAAGTCAATACACAGTTTTCAAATACAAAAAATGACTTTGAATACATTCTTCATCACAGGACACTGTGTTCTATCTGCTTTTGCTCAAGAAGATCTTGCAGTCTAATCAGGATATAACCTCTGTGATCCCACAGAGATCATCAAACATATTACTTTTCCTTTGAGATTTAACACCTTGCCATCTATCCGGAAAGACACTATATTTTCAAATCTTTAGAAAAGTCAACACAGGTTAGATGAATGGTAATTAATGATGTTAGTCTTAGAGTTCAGCTTCCTTGCCAGCAAGATTTAAGGCAAATATATTTTAAGATAGTTATTCTGAGTTCTTACAGCTACAGCAAAAATGAAACCCTGGAGTAGGAAAGGAGCTTCTTCAGAAGAGAAGTGCAAAAAGCCTGTTCAGCAATAATTTTTGAGAAGATACAGCTGTTGATATTTTTCCTTTTTTTTTAGTTTTAAACCTTATACCACATCCTGCCAAATATCATCACTTTCATTAGCAATTCAAGGATATAAATTAATAGTTATATTGGATATGCCAAGCAAGCATATTGGAGTGCAATTTAGTCAGGTCTTAGCAAAACAGAATATTCCAACACAAAATATTTTTATACTTCATCTTTATGTTAGTACATCCTTCATTGAAACATCTTCCTTCTCAAGCGTTAACCATGGTTGCTACACATGGTTGTTTTACTCAAAATTGTTAAATTCCAGTTGGGTAGCACTTTTTTTCCATCTTTAAATGCATACCAGTATGATATGAGAAGGTAAGTAAGTAAGTAAATAAGAATATTAAACACTTTTATCTAAAGTTATTAAACACCTTGGAAAATGACTTAAGAAAATGGGAGGAAAAAAGTCATTGATACAAGCACTGACAAAAAGAATTAAGCCCACTGGGACAGGCTACAGATATGCTGAGTTATTGAAATGCCCTCTTAAAGTGTTACACATGATTTAAGAACTAAACAAAGATGACTTTAGCCTTATGCCCAGCACTACTGTGGCTCCTTATCTGTATTTCCATAGGACAGCTTAAATCCTCCAGTCCTGTATGTGATGGAAAGCAAAAATGACACCCAACACTCTGCAATCACTGCTCCCTGTGTCAGGACACAGACACCATTTCTAAGACACTTACTGACACCTGACAAACAACAATAAATGGAACAAACATTACACAGTACCTGACACTCCAGCTGCCAGAAACTGATTCTGTCTGCTGTAAGTCTTTTATGAGTAGTATTACTATTAATCACTCAATGGTAATTTTTACAACTTCCCTTTTTAAAGCATTTACCTACAGCTATTGCAAAAAAAATCATTGCAAAAGGTATGATAGCTAAGCATCTCTCATATGCTAACATTGAGAATACTGATACTGTTCTCCTTTAGATATTCAGTAGGCAGATTTGTTGTTTGAACACCCTAACCATGTTTTGGCGGTCAACCACCACAATGTACATTTAACCAAAATCAGCATTTCTGCAAATGATAAATAACAAGTAAGCAAGCAATTGATACTGTTCTGGCAAATTCTTTAGAAAAATATATCTTTCATAAATTCTGAATCAAGCTCTCCTCAGCTTCTGCCTCACCTCTGCAACTTCTTGATTTTAGCCAAAAATGTAGAGCATCAAGTAGAAAGCAAAGCAGTATTATGATCCTTCCTTTCTAGTATCACAACTGCTAGGCAAGAAACTCCTCTTTCATATGAAAGTCAATTGATTATTTCATTGCATTAGCAGTGCTTTCAAGGGAAGACACAAGCTGCTAGTCATTCAGATGCAATCACCATCCACCTCCCTTCCCTTATGAGCTGCTTTACCTGCAGCAACCCCTAACTGAAAACAAGTTAAAATAGGAATAGTTATAACTAAAATTAAAAATATAGGGTTCATTTACCATCTTCATGAGAAACAAGAGAAATATTTCTTACCAAGTACAGTTTCATAGATTTTAGAGAGAGATCATAAAAGACAGAAGCATGAATAACTTATAAATTTATTTTTTCCATCTAACAATGCAATAGTTGTTTCTTGTTTCTCAGTTGACATCCCTTCATACTGTTGTGCCCTGCAGAACAATAGAGGCAGTTGTAGAAATGAAATGAGTCACAAAAAACATGTGACTTGGGACATGCAAAGCAGAGCTGACGATATCACTTTGTCTCAGCTGCCAAGGGTGTAACAGAATCATGTTTGTTTACTGCTTGAATCCATAACTTTGCTGTTAATCTGAACACATTTTTTCTTTTTGAAAGTAAGACATTATTTAACATGCAGCACAGCTCATAATCACATTATTAATAACTTGCATTTTGGTTAGCCCTAATGTTGTCATGATACAAGACTCTAATCATGTATTGAATCATCTCATAATATGGAGGTGACAAGTATTTCTGCTGGATCAGCAGGTAAAGACTAGTTCCTCTATGTAAAAGGAAGTTGGCTGTTATGGCAACACACCTCCATGATTGAAGATTTATTAATTTTAAACCTGCATTTCTCTCCTCCTAAAGCATTGATCGTCATGTACTTAGGTGGGTAAGATGGAAACACATTTTTTATTGCTTTTTCCCCATAGTCTTTCATTAGGACAAACTGGAAATAAAATTTATAATTTAATTGAAGTATTATTTTTGTCATCTGTTGTTGTTAACTGGCTAAATATAATCTCTCAAATATTTGCAGGCCTACTGCCTTTAAGTGTCAGACCCCATGCCTATTATACATCATCCATTACACAGTGACAGCCTGAGCCATTCCCATTCCTGTTAGGTACTGGATTAGAATATAAAAACAACAAAAGACTCAAATACACTTAAAACTACCACCATGAGAATTTTTTTTTTTCTGACCCCTAAGCTCTAAATCAAGCGCTCTAAATCAAGAAAAATAAAGAAAGCAGTTTGAGCAGAAATTAAATGTCCAAAGTGAAATTAGTCCTTTCATGCCTATGTGAAACTTCCATTACTCTCAGTGCCAAAATTAGTTTCCTGAGTTTTATAGTCTGAGACCAACAGTGCTCTCAGATGACTGCTTCTGCCAGTATTAACTGATTATTAAAATCCTAAATTTTAAAATCCTTCTGAGATTGGCTCTAAAAGTTAAAGGTGAGTGCTGTTAAATGATCTAGCAAATGTAGATATCGTTTCTTCCACAAAGAATTCCAGAACTTCATTTCTCAAAGCATGGATGGTGCTACATCAAAGTTTTTCCAGAACATCTCTGTCATTCAAGGTCCAGCTGAATTTTAAGTGATGTTTGAACACATATTCCCTTAGCTGTAGTTAAAAAGAGATAGTATTAAAAAGGTATTCTTGTGAAGTTGTACCAGAACATGGTACAGAAACGTCTGGAAATCATCTGTCATCACTGTCATCTTAACATGCTGACAAGATGAGAAATGACCATTCTTCTTGCCCTCTTGTCCTCAAGTTAAACTTCAGACTTCATAACCTTTTGTTGGCCCAAATAAGCCAGTTTGTGTAGTTATCATGAGTCTCAAGGCTTGGATTTAACCACTGAATGAAACAATTCTCTGTGACTCAGACCTGAGTGCACAACTGAATGCCTTTCAGTTCAAGTTGCACAAACAGGGGTAGTGACAAGGCAACTCTCTAAGCTCCAGTAACTACTACATACATGCCCTTTGCCACCTCCTGCTGTTAAATACAGCAGCAGGACGCTGAGCTAATGTGTCACATTTTGCAGGCTAGGTGGTTTTAAGAATATCCAGTGTGAATTACCACACCTCAGTAGTAGTACAGCCCTGGTAGTCACTTAGTAAGCTGTGTTAGTGCACTTCCGTAAGATTGTATGACCATAACCAAGCTGCCAGAAAGAACAGAGTTCTTTATGCCAGTGATTATTTAAATTTATAATTTTTATAATATCTACCAGGCATGTTTTTACAAATAAGAAATGTCTGCATGTGTTACTACAAACCTTACTCTTAGGAAATTTCACACGTAAATAAATGCCTAGAACAGCTGGTAAATTAGATACATAAATATATATAGTCTAAAAGGTCAATAAAAAGGCTTATTTCTAATGACTTGTGTTTCAGCATCACTTTCAGCAGTTACTAATACATAATTCAACTGTATTAGGAGGAAACAAATACTTCCAAGATGGCCCTGCATATTAGTATTCATGGAACTTACAGCTGAGACTCATTGAGAAGGGCCACAAAACTAATTTACCTGAAAAACAGCAATTTGGTCACTAATGCAAAAAGCTTCATAGGCAAAATAATATAATCACATTTGGCAAGTCCCACCAACTTACATCATACATTATTCTGATCTGATGGTGTATTCAACTAAGACCTGGGAAAATGAAAAATATCAGAAGAGTCAATATTTCTAGACTGACAAGGTTATAGTAATTCATGAAAAACAGAGGTAACCAGAAAAAAAAATTGTATGAGTTCCAAAGAAAAATAGTTATAAAGCTCTAGGTTATGATTCCTTAATAAAGGCTCAAGGCTTGTATAGAATTACTGGATATGAGATTGCAGTGTGAAAGATAAAAATAAAAATAAAAATAAAAATAAAAATAAAAATATCACCTGGGAGCTATTAGTCCCATCCTGTGAAGTCGTGCCCCATCCTTCTCCATCCCACCTCCCCCTCCTGTTCCCTGCACAGCTCTCCTCTCTAGAGAAGACTGGGTTAGTGAAGTAGGCCAAATCCAAGTGCATATTTGTTTATAGGGACTGTTATTTAAGAAATAGATGCTCAAATTCCTTCAGAAGTAGAAATGCTTGAGATCTGTCTTCATGTTTGTTTTAACGCTTAAGCATTTGCTCTAGTAGTACTGTGATGGAAAGTCACTTAAACTAGTCTGTGAAACCTAAGAGATGGCAAAACATGTGTAAGTCTCACCTTCTCTGGCTGGCAGGAGTCAACCAGTCATAAGCAAAAACAAAAGAAAAATTTTGACTCTCATGAAGAGAGATCTATACTTATGCTTTGGCTTGGACTGAGAGCAGAATAGCTCCATAACACAGGATGAATCAGTAACAACTCCTGACTCTTCCCATGGGGGCAGGGGAAGAGCAAAAAGGAAACCCTTTCCTACCCTCCCAAGCCCATCTCCTCTCCCCACGGTCCTTACATCTTGCAGACCACTTCAAAGTGCCTTGTGCGTTGCTGCTGGCTTGGAGGAGTTTCATGAGCTGAGCGGACGGCAGCGCTGAGCCTCGAGCAAACAGCAGAACACAGAGTGCCATCGAGTGGCAAGATTCCAGCAATACACTCCTGAAAGTCACTGCTCATGCCTTGTTCAGCAGCCCATTTTTTAAGGTCTGCAAATCTTTTAATTCTTAGCACTAACTTTTTAGTATTTAAAGCAGAATGCACAGAGTGGAAGCAGAGAAATTTATGTCTTACTTTGGCTTGAACTTTCAACATTTTATCAGAAATTATTCTTACATGAAAGAGGAAAGAAAGAAAGAAGGAAAAAAGAGAAAACTATATAACCGCAATCCACACTAAAATAGAATTAGCCAATAACTTTAAGTCGACCAGCACTAGGCAGGTTTTGAAGTAATTATAAAGCCTTCTACCATGAACACATGGTAATACTTCTGATGTTGAAGAAAAGCCTTGAGCAGAGTTAAAACAGTACATGTGAGCCCCTCTACCAAACCCTCCTTTTTTCCTAGACAGTTAAAAATAAGTTGAAGTCATGGAGATTTCAATTATTCTAATTAAGTGTCTCTCCTTTTCCGTCCTGGAAGAGTCACCTTAGAGTGACACATATCAGTATTACTAGAACTCACAAGTTTCTGAATTGTGTTTAGCTGTAAGCTGGTCATAAAAGACATGTGCACACTGGTCTGTTTTTCAAAGACTGTACTGATTGTTCAACATCTTTGTCTATAAAATGAGACATAGGTTTAGTAATTTTAGTTTGTTTGGTTGTTTTCTCCCTAAGAAAATTTAACTGCTGCTAGTCTTCTGTCAGATATACAGCCAGTGTGGCAAGAGCCATTTTTATGACTTGGAATCTCCTAGGTCATCATAATACTCAGATAATACCCAGGTGGGTAGTTAGTGACGGAAGAAAAATGGTTTATATTTTCTAGGGCTGCAGCATCATACTGTGCCCAAACACTCATAATGCAGAGGGGACTTTTATTATTTGACAACACAGGAGATGAAAGAGTATTATTCATTAAGTTCCCAGGTCCTGGGCACGATGTTTTCTGGGAAGTTCACAGCATGTGCACAGCTGGATTTTGAGTGCTGAGAAAACCATATTTGCTAGTGAGGAGTATATTCTCTCCCCTGTATCACCACACATTGTAACTGCAAACCCTAAAATTTAATTTGAAGGATATGTATACAGACCATGTTAAGGTAAGAGCAAAAAACTGGTTAAAAAAAAAGGAATACTTCACATATACCCATCTGAACAGCAAATGGAATAGAGGAGAAAACGTGAAAGTTGAAATAGGTTAATGAGAATGCAGCATTAGAAGACATGGCATGTCTTTGGCTTCATGGTAGCATGTTATTTCATTAATTGCATCATGGGATGCTATGCATTTGTCAGAATAATCCAAGAAAAACAATATAGCCTTTAAATCATGAAACAAACAAAATATTAATGTGTTCCAACCAGTAATACTCTGTGTACATATATATATATATATATATATATATATAATACATATATGAAATAAAGAGTTTTTTTTTTTAAATAGTGTTATTTATTGTTTATTTCTCTTAAGAATCAGAAAATCACTTATTACATAGTCACCTACTTCTCACATCATTACAAATTTCTATGGAAGTACTAGTTAGTACTTCCTTCCCTTGGCTTGCTGTTGAGCTAGAAGGACTCCAACAAGCATAAGTTTAATTTAATTTCCTAATTTTTCTGTACAATTAATCAGGAGATTAATTGTACAGAAAAATCAGACAGCAAAAATAATCTGACTTCATCCTGCGTCTCCAAAGTTTCTTCAGGTCAGGAAACTTTCAGAAGAAGACCTAAACCAATTTGTGAAAAACAGTCTATACTACATTTTTTCTTGTTTTGCCATCTTGTCATGCTAGGGAGCTGCCTAACCAGATACCACACACAAAAAGGAAAATAATCTTGTTAGAAGTTAGTACAGTCCCTAAGAATAAAACATGTTTTAACAACTTGATGCTAAAATGAACTTGGTGGAGGAATATTTACTGTTTCTGAACTCAAGAGTTATTTATCTTTTACAAAATAATACACTTAGTGCACAAACCCTTGGGTTTCAAATTAATGTCTGCTTGAAAACGGACACTAGATGCTTATGTAAGTAATAGCATTCTCAAAACATTGGTTAAACTTTGTGTTGCACAGTGTTTCTGATAAAATATTAAAGAAGCTAGCAATTCTAACAAGTTACAATGTAAAATGAGCCAGACATGCTCCAATGCGAGAAGTTTGAACAGCGTTTTGTATATTTACAAAATATTTAGCAAATTAGATCTTCAAAAACCAAGATGAAAATAATACTGAAGACCATTTTTAACTTTTTCTATAGAAGCCTTTTCGAATAACAAGGATAATGCTTCAGGGATAACAGTTCACAAAAGTAAACCATTTTGGTTTTTTATATGTCTTCTCAGGGGCTTTTGGGGTCTAAAGATATGTCCTAGGGTGGGCAAACCCAGGACAAGGTACAATTTATTCATTTCCCAAATACATACTGGTAAAAATGGAGCATTTTGTTATTAAGAACTCAGCATCACAATGTTTGTGCACAGGATATGACAATGACTTCACACTGACATTTTTGGTCTATCAGTTTTTGCAAGTCAGATACCAAATGCTGGTTGCTCCAGCTGTTTCCTATCTGTGTTCCAGTCTGAAGCCTTGAATATGCATGGCCAGGCTTGTGTGCACTACACATACAGTGCTCTGTTTTGTCCCCAACTCCATCCATCTTGGAACTTTTCTCACAGCAGCCTACACAGTAGGAAGCCAGCTGGAAGCAGGCAGAATTACATTTGACCTTCCAGCCCCTTACAGATTTCCCATGACTTTTTTGATATTCTCAAGCTGATTTTTTTGCTTTACACAAGCCAGCATCACTTTTGGACAACTTTCAAAAATACAGCACCAGAATATGCATCATGGGCAGTCATCGATAAAAAGCTGATAGAAACACCAATATCTCACCCTCAGGAAGAGATAACCTTTTACAGTCAGGTAGCAGCTGAAATACTTAAAAGATACTGATATCTTTATTTATTTGTTATTTCCCATATTCCTTATAACATTCAGAAGTAGTATAGAGAGGCAGAAAGGGACTAGATCTACTTCAGAACTATTTTAGAGCGGCAAAATTTAAAGCTCAAGAAAAATTCAGCCCCAAACTACAGGCGGTGAGATTCTATTTTGAGAAACACAATTAATCTTTAGTAAAGTGGTGTGCAGAATGAAGTCTATTTCACATATGGAATACCTTAAGCAATATTTAAAAAAAATTTATTCCTTTACATAAAGAGCAAAATGCTGTGCTCAAAACCTAGAAAGAGTGATCTTGCAAGTAAAATAAAATAAAAACAAACCAACAAAATCTCCAGTAAGTGGTTAGGGTTTTCTGTCTTATTAATTTTTTTACTAGGTTAAAAAATCCTAACAGACTATGGAATAAAAGAATTGTATGCCATGATCCTATTTCTAGTCTTTCAAACACTTGTCACACATTTTTTGGTGGATTGCTTCCCTCTTTTTGGGATTAGAGCTTTGCAACAAGAGTTGATTCTGTCTACTCAGATTACTCATATCCAAATAGCATGGCAGTAATTTATGTTATCAGCTGCTGCTTTTCACTTCAGGAACAGCCCTTCTCCTCTGGCTTCATCTCCTTCACAGCTGCCAAAAACTGGGTGCTGCTTTAGCCAAGTACTTACTGCTTGCTGTTGAGTTGAGTGGCAGTTTGAGAGTGTAAGTGATGGAAATTTAAATTTCTATTTATCTTCCCAATCTCATTATGTAAGATATTTACAATCACTCAAATTCTTTTCTGGTTAAAAATTTCACTAGTTTTCAGGAATAAAAGTGCGCATTCCACAATTTTTGGCAGGCAGTGGAATCAGGTGGTTGCTGCCTTACCCTTAAAGACAGGAGTCCAGCTGTAGTTTGACCTTGTCTTAGCATTGCTCAGAAATATAGAAACTAAGGGGTGCCATGAAAGGAAGCATCTACAGAGCAGAACTTCTAGTCTTATTGCTTAAAGTATAGAAAATATACTGAAACAAGCAAACTTCTGTGAAAGCACAAGATCTCAGCTTGGGTTCATTATTTCACCACCTGCACATTTAGAGTGTGAGTGTCTTAGCAGAGCTCAATATAATTCTCATAATATTAAGGAAACCAACACATGAGTTAAAATTTGAACACCTAGTGCATCTAGATTTGCAGAAAGAAACTCCCCATAAGGTGCATCTCACTAAAGCTGTGCACCAGAAAGCCAAGCACTTCCCACAGGACGTAGTTTCCCTCATTTGAAGCCAATTGAGCCATTGCAGACTTATGGACTGTGGTTTTTTTTCACACATAGAAAATCTAGAGTTTCACACTAGCTATTCAGCCTTGGATTTATAGCTTGATAACCCCATTTAACTTTCCTCAGAGTCCTCAAAAAGAATTTTATATAATTTTCCCAGTATTTAATACAGGAAAAATCCATGTTTGTATTCAAGCTCAGAGATCTTCTTTCAGGCAAAAATTCATCCTCCATGGGCCTTAGAGTTTCTCTGAACTATATCCAGGCAGCACCTCTGCTCAGAAATTCCCCTCTATAAAACCTTGTTGTTAGCACAAACACTATTGCCATTCCTACAACCTACTGTAAGACTACTCCTACTAACAACAAGGGATATAATATAAAACACTCTCAACTTTCTCAGCATTCCTATTCTCTAAGGGGACCCAGAGCTTTGCTTACTCCCAAATCATTGTATCAGTGACTACTCATGGCTGGGACCCATCTTAATCGACCTGGCATCTCTCCCTGTCCGAGGATGTCCTTAGTTATTTGTTCTGTGGTCTGGCTCATTCTTCCAAGGTTGGGAATGCATCCTCCTTTCCCAAAGCTTTATGACAAATTCTCTTATGTTGCTTTCAACGTGCATAGAGGAAAATTTTGTGCTAAGAATATATTTGCAACATTTTCACAGTCTAATTACAGAATCTTAAACCAGGAAGCTTTAAGGACCAAATATTTTTCAGAATATAAGGTGGGGGGGATCCCCAGTGTTGTAATACTAATACTAACTGTGCTAAACAAACAAATAAACAAACAAAAAACTGGTTTGTAATCTATGGATTTTTGTTCCAAAAATTCAAGCATGAATTAAAATCCCAAACATGCAAATAATAAAAAACTTTATGAAATAATACATAAATAATATATATGAAAAACATTTCAAATTATGAGAATGTTCCCAAGAATAAAGTCATATTTTTAAAAGTACTTTAAAATTACTTAGGTTAAATTTACATTAAACAGGTTATTTACATGAAACATGTTGCTGTGTTGATATTTGTTGTCTTTGCTCTGGTTAAAGGGTAACAACTTCTTTATAACCTGTTTTACACTGCCGAATTTTGTATACAGATATAAACATAAATATATAGTTACTTTGTTTTTTTCTCTTCTAAAGAATTGTACTCTTTTCTTTCATTCTGTTTTGCTTGTGTCTTTTGCTATTTTCTAGTTCTCAGCCCATGAGATCAAATATCTATTCTCATTTTCAAAAAAAGACAAACATCTGTTCAGGGTTGGTTTTCTCATTGGCAATTTAAGAAATGGTGCATCTGCATCTTTCCTGATATGAGGGAGAATGGTTATTCTATTTTGCTAATTTTTGTATATTTTATCTATTCATTGCTGAATTTCAGTATTACATAATTAATACAATAGTTAAATGAAGTTTTGGTACCAAGCCAAGCTAAATAGTTTATATTTTTTTAGCCATGGCTAATGATTTCATTAATTGGTATTTGCCTCTGTATCAAGTTTAGTATAATGGTTTATATACAATCCAAGGATTCCAGTAGAGCAAATAAAATAAAAGCCCTAGGCACCTGCCTATAGGTACAGCGAAATAATGGAAAACATTTAATCTGTTCTGTCATTCATCAACATCCATTAGCCCATATGAAATGTCACAAACAAAACTGCTACTTTTTGCGTTGACTCTTGTTTTTATCCTAACTGCAGCGTTTTTCCTCCTGCTGTGTATAGCAAAACCAGATAAAACTCCTGCTGCACCCCATCTGAGTTATATAAGACTGCAAACTCTCAATTCTCTTCAAAGATACATTCAGAGCTCTAACACTTCTCTTCACATAGGTCAATATACCTCATCTACACCATCACTATTTTTCTGAGCTCCACCATCAACTGTGTTAGCTGTCCAACTTCATGTGAAAGTGAATTTCTGCACTAGGGAGACCTTCCTTGTTCTTGCCAAGCACATTTATTAACTTCTGACATACTGTTTCAGCAAATGTAGCTTGCAATCACAGGGGTCATAAGGTCTATATTTAAACTTTGATGACATAAAATAATGAAAACTTCAATGTATTAATCTTTTCATTTTACTGGGAAAGACTATAAGATAAAAAAAATAGAACTGAGTTATTCATAGAGATATAATTAAAGTCTAGTCTGTACATTCAGGATTTTGAATTTCTACATTGTTTTAAGGAAAAATGAAGCAATCTGCTCAGTCTGGAGCTGTGTCATTTGGAACAGGTGATAGGTTTCACCTTGGGACTGGCTGTTCTTCAGGAGCCTGTGGAAATAATGCCAGTGAGTTGTTCGCAGCAGCAGTTGAGTGTCTTGTGGAAAACTTCTTTTTCTCTTCCTCCTCAGAGAATCCTAAGAGTTTTCTGGATATTTACAACAGATTTATAAATATTAACAAGTCCTATATCAATAGAAAGAAAAAGAAGACTGCAAATACATTAATATCTACAGCAATGCAAACTAAAACCACTCAAGAATTCTCTTTCTTACAAAAAAAAAAAAATTAAGAAAAATTCCTGCAATTCACTTTGCTGAAATTCTTATATATGGAGAGGAAAAAAAAGTAAAAAAATGTTGAAAGGTCTTTTTATCTCTTCTTGTTTAGCCTGGAGAAAAGAATGCTCAGGGGTGACCTTATCACTCTCTACAAGACATGAAATAGGTTAGTAGCCAGGTGAGGATTGGCTTTTTCTCTCAGGTAACAAGTGACAGGACAAGAAGAAATGGCCTCAAGCTATACCAAAGGAGTTTCAGGTTGGATATAAGGAAGAATTTCTCCACTAAAAACGTGGTCAGGCAATGGAATGGGCTGCCCAAGGGAGCAGTGGAGTCACCATGCCTAGAAGTATTCAAGAAATGCCTGGATGTGGCATTTAGGTCTGAGGTTTAGCTGGCACAGCCGTGTTTGGTCAAAAGTTGGTTGATGTTGGAGGTCTTTTGTAACTTTAATGACTTTATGATTCTATGATTTTAGATTTAATTTTTGAAAAAAACCCTGAAGAATCTGGGAATTCTCTTCTATATGAACTTGAATGCTATTGTTTCTCTCAGAAATGAATGCAGCTACATACAACCATAAAAGATAAAAATGACCACATCACAAATGTGATTGACATTTAAGTTATGATCCCTAATATATTGGCTCTATACCACTGTACTTCTGATTATGTCAAGAAATGTGGTGCACTTATCTGACTAATGTAATGGATATTACCTGTCACACTTGACTAAAAGGGAATTTCAAGGAGTTTGGTGGTATTGAGGAGTTGGAGGAAACATAAAACTAGATAGTAAAACACTAATTTTTTATTTTTTGTCTCATTCCCATTGTCTTTTGTTCTCCATAATTCTCTCTTCTTCCTGTGAGGAAAAAGAAGAGATGTAAGGTATGCAGTAAACCCTGCTGAAATGGAGTTGTTTGTGAGAGAGTATCTTTATCACTGAGCTGTTGATTAAGAATCACTCAGGAAAGACCTCTTTCAAATGGGCAGAAACCTTTTTCTGCTCAAGATAGTCCTTTCTGTTCTCTGTCCATCCCGACGAGTCTTTCCAAGAGCTCTGCCTACTCAATACCCCACTTTTGTACCAAATCCACTGGTAAAGCATAAACCTTTTTGCTGAGAATGTTTTCTCTATGTGATATGACTTGGGGTCACCTGGTAATAATCTATAATCTGATCACTTTTCCTGTTTCCTGAGAATAGTGTATTTTAACTTTGCTTGCCTTCAGCATTTAGGCTGTCATCTTTGGGAAGAGTAAACCTTTCAAGCTTGGAGAGAACAAAGGCTTGTCTACCCTGCCCAACAAATGGCACCGCCATTTTTTCATTGATTCTTTTGAAGCTGTTTATCTGTCTTTGCTGCTCATCTGTCTTGACTGCCTTTCTCTGGATGTTTGTTTTTCATTAGCTGCTGCCTTTGGCTCACATTCTGACAGCAATTCTTGTTTGTAGTGAACAGATAAACTGATGGGGAACATGACATTTATAAAAATGGGATCTATAACTACTGAATTCTTCAAACTCTCCTACAAAATTGTTTCTGTAATTCTGTAATCTCAAGGCTTCTCTTTTCATCTCTTTTACATGGCAATGCATACAAGGATGTACTTAATTTTTATGGCTCTATCAATTTATGTTTCTTCTGCAGCTTTTATTTCTCAAATTCTTCATAATTTTGCACTGCACAGAGTTGGAAATGTCTCTTTGTTTCCTGCAAGTGCCTGAGGTTTCTGCAGTACTATTTGTTATTCTACTGCCTTCACTTATTCTTTCAGGCTGTTATATTTAAGACTGATGAGGCATTCATTCTCATTCAAGAAACTTTTTAAAAGTACACTGAGTTGTATAGATAAATTAATTACTACAATTAAATGGTTGTATATGTTTAGGAATGATTGTTGACTTTCCCCCCTAAGCACATCGTCTTTAATCAAAGACTGCAGAGGTGAAAATAATCAATTACCTTCTGCCTACTTCTACTAAAAATATTCTCATTTCTCAGACGGGTTTGCTGACTGACTACAAGAGAATTTGCTGTGCACACAAAAGGTAAGCAGAGAAGAGGCACAAAATCACACTGGAAGAGGAGATCTATGATATTTTCAGATAATGTTTCCTAAAATTTAAAAGAAAAGAAATAATGTAAGAATTTCACTGATTTGAAGCTTGTTTACAATCCTAGATGGCTGTTTTAATTTTTAGCAAGCACTGTTGTGTCTTGGATGTGACTACCATCATCTCAGAAGGCATGTGTCTCTGTAGCAGGCTTTAAAGTATAACTAGAGTATGATATTATTTTAATAATAGCCTGAAAGGTAGACTATCTTAGGAGTTACTCTTGTGATACTGCTGCTAGGCTGTCAGAAACCAGTGTTGGGATTTCTGCTCTAGACTGCAATGTTGATATGCCTTTGGTATGGAAAATACTATCTGCAAAAAATATTGAAAAGAAGTGTTTCTAATATAAATTTAACACATAAATCACCTACAGAGTGAAGAACATAAATAATTAATGGAAGTTCTAATGATATCATTGGTGCTATTTTACAAATGAGTAACAATCTGGTTTTAAAAAGTTAGAAAATCTTATAGATTAGGCATTCCTTATATAAGGAATATATAAGCACAGATATATTTAACAAAAAAGAAAACAGAAATAAATCAGGATGCAAGAGAGGACACTTGCTTAAACAGTATTGCAATTGTAAAATCAATATTAAGATGAAATGTGATGATAAATTATTTCTTTTTGGACTAAAACTGCATCTATACCCTCTGAGTGCAAAACAAAGCTATAACGACTATAACGACTAAGCTGACAACCCTTATTGCTACCTTTTTTCTTTTTTTCTTTTTCTCTCTCCTAATTTTTTTTTCAATAAGAATTGCTTGGCAGCATAATAAAACAGTGTTCTGTGACATTGCACTAGGGAGATGTAGTTAATATGTGCCATCTCTGTATAGCAGATAAAAATGTATCTCAGGACACATGACAAAGGCTGCAAGGGAAGGCTGCTGGAGGGAGCTGAGGCAGTGCTTTAGCACCCTTGGAAGGGTAGTCGTGGCAACATCCTGCAAAGACTGATGACTGAAGTCAAGAATATTCACCTTGCTCCCAGGACTACCATTTCTGAAGTGAACTTTGGGAGAGAAGATGGATGGAGGAAGAGGATAAAAGTGAAAAGAAGGACAGGAAGAACTGAAACTACAAAGCAGAAAAAGTATACTTATATTTCCCTTGGCAAGATGGGGAAGACATGGGCTCTCACTAACCTGGCATATCTGCATTGTGCCGTGCAGGAATTGGTGTTTTGTTTTTGGTTTTGTTTTCTTGTCCTGCAGGACACCTTTGTTTCACAGCCCGTGCACTGACAAGAGAGCTCTCCTGCTTTCTGTCCACACCACAGCAGTGCAGTGCCAATGAGATTTCTGCCTGGTCACTGCCTGCAGTGTCAGCTGCAAGACATGCCAGTGACACTCACAACATACCTCCTCAGTTATGCATGATAGCACACTCTGTTCGTTCATGGGGTAGGACACAGAATGATGTGTTCGTCTGTTCACAAAGTATGTACTAACAGCTTGAGACTTGTTAGATTTGAACCGAACAGTAGGAGGGGCAATTAGCGTGTTCAACTAGGTTTTGCTCCAACGTGAGCTGACTAATGCTCGCTTTCCTTAATTCTGAACTGAACTGTTGCAGTTTAACAGTAATGTAAGGAATTTTGATTTTTTAAACTTTTTTTTTTAATGTCACTAAGACTAATTAGACTAACCTATTTCAACAGTTGTTGCATTTGTTTCCATAATCAGAAAACATTATATAATCATGGACTGTACTGGAGATATGAAGCTTAAACACAAAATCAATTAGCTGAAATCATTGCCTAAATTTCACTGGCACAAATACAGAGTGTCTCTTCATAGTTCTAAGAAGTTGTATCACAGTTCTTGGTAATTCAAGACATCAGAATCTTATGGAACCTTGATGCACATAAAGAAAAATAATGCTTGAGAATGTCAAATCTCATCTGTCTTTTAAGTCAATCATAATGAGATAACTTCTAAAAATAGAGAAATATCTTCTCACTCTATATGTAAGTCTAGTAAAGGAGGTATATAATAGTCACACATTAATCACTAGTTATGTTTTAACTACCAGCATTGCTTTAGAAGAATAGCTGTGTATACTAAATCTCATGCCAAGCAATTCTAAACTGAAGAGTTCCTCTAGGTAGCCAAACATATCTTTTGGACATATTGCCATGCTCAGGCAGATTGTGAGTATTGGGCTTGCATGGCAAGGTTTCGATAGCAGGGAGGCTACAGGGTTGATTTCTGGGAAAAGCTCCCCCATGTCTGACAGAGCCAGTGCCAGTGGGCTCCAAGGCAGACCCGCCGCTGGCCAAGGCTGAGCCCAATATGACAGCTGTAGTGCCTCTGGGATAATGTATTTAAGAAGGCAAGGAGAAAAATGGTCAGGAAAACCGTCTGTGCAGAAGGAGTGGGAGCAGATACTTCAGGTACCAGAGCAGAAATAGTTCTGGGAAGGATTCACATTAGAGATGTTCATGGATGACTGAGGGATCCCATTCTGGAGCAGAAGGACTGTAGGAGTCCTAGCCCTGAGGAGGAAGAAACTGTACAGACAACCTTCGATGAACTGACCACAGTCCCCATTCCCAATTCCCCTGTGCTGATGAGGGTTGATAGAGGGGCAGGAGGTAGAGAAAATAAGAAGTTGTTGTTTCTGGGAAGAAGAGTGGAAGGGAGAAAGGTGTTTTAAGATTTAGTTTTTATTTTCTTATTAAACTACTCTGATTTGGCAGGTAAGAAATCAAGTTCTCCAATTAGGGCCTTTTTGCCTGTGATGGTATTTGCTGAATGATCTCCCTGTCCCTGTCTTCATCCATAAGCTTCTCATCACTTTTTTCCTCCTCATGTCCAGCTGAGGAGTGGAGTGGCTTAATGAGTACCTGATACCCAGCCACAGTCAACCCACTACACCATAGGAAAGTAGAATTAGATGAGGCTGCTATAGAGATAGATCTTCCCCTGCAGTGACTCCAGGCTGCTGCTGCTGGGGTGAAGTTGTAACTTGGAATTCTAGTTTATATAATGGCCCTTGGAAACCAGATTTTTACTTCTCTTTAGGAGTATAAAGAACTTTTATACTTTGTGATCTGGATGACTTTTGATTAATCAACAGAAAGTTCTCAAGTTCTGCCTTTCTCTTCACTGAGCAGATAGTTAATTTCTTCATATGAGATTTATTTTAGTTTTGAGGGCTTTCTTCACATAATAAGAGCTTTCTCTATGCCCTGGGGTTAATCCAAGACTACAGTTCAAGATTTTCACCTTCCTTTTGAGGATGTTGCTATGTCATCCTGTGAAGGCTTACTCAAACAGGCTGAGTAAAACATTTAACAGCAACTAACTTCAATACACAAAGTGAACCTTTCCTGGCAGAGATAGTGGCAGTGAAGACTGGAAGCAGCCAATTCTGGGGCAGATCTGGCTGCCTGGGATAGCTGGGTTTAACATTAGCATTACCTAGCTTTGGACATAGTTTAAAATTTGTGCTCCTCTTACTGTACAGCAGAGTGGAAAAGGGATCCCATAGTATCTGGGCATTTTTGATCTCAAGTTAGCATTGCATACTGCATGGATATTTGGCAATTGGTTTTAAGCAGTAAAAAAAAAAAAAAAAAAAAATTCTTCTCAGTGATTATGGCCAGGACTCTGCAAGTGGCCAAGCATGTGACAGTTTCCCTGGTGCTCTGGATATCAATGTCCAAAAAGATGTAGGTCTTTATAATACATGGCTTAGCCGGTCTTCATTAGCTGCTGGCAGACTCTCTTGGGTGAGGTTCTTGCAGTGTCCTTATACTGCAGAGCTTTTGTAAATGTTACATTGTATTGAATAATAGATGATTTTATGTATAGTTTATTCATGCTGGTAAAAGGAAAAGAGACTTGGGCTGTTTTGCAATGCCTTAGGGGGAAGTTATTTGGTCGATTCAACATTTTTTTTTTTTCTGATGTAGGGAATAATATCCCCATGAATGACAGGTAGCCAAGAGGATGCCTTTTCCTTTCATTTAAATGTATTTCACCAAGCAGGGACATGTACTTTCTGTTTTCAAATAAGTTATGCCTAAATTCTTATGTTTAGGCACTCACAGTTACCCATTTTAATAAGTTTCAGACACAAACCCAACCTCCTCTAGCTCCTCAAAACTGCCTTAACCAAACAGAACAAGGCTAGACTCCCAGCAGGTGGCAGCCAACTCTAAAATATGTCGAAATTAGCCCACTTCAGTGTACAGATAAAAAGATCTATTGCACAGATGATTCAGAAATAAGAAAGCAGTGAGTAAAGAGGCAAATTCACATGATTGCTGTCATTCCTTTATGTTCTGAATCTTATAATGTTTACAATTGCTTCATACAAAAAATACCAGCTTCCCTTGGTTTTAGGTGACAAAATTGCACTTTCTTAACCTATGACAGTTTAATATTTTTATATTATCAGAAGAGCTGTAATATCTGATAACTATCTCCCCTGAGAAATGCTTATAAGTTCAAAATAATATTTCCCAACTTGTGATTGATCATGTAGATCAGACACAAACATTCATACTGCCTACTTTTCTAAAACCCTAAAATAATTTAAAAATACTAAAATAATTTAAAAATATAACCTTAAAAATATCTCTGAAAGCAATATGTATATAAGCACTTTTGAAAAAATTGTTCTAAGACATGTGAAAATATTCTTATACAGATACCGAATGAGCACCAGTAGCAGTTCCAGTCTAAGGGAAGATGTTTTTCACAGTAGAACCTGTAGTACAATGACTAATATCTGTTTGGCTGTTACTATAAAAAAGAATCAGTGGAATTATCCTATACTGATCGCATATACTGATGATTCAGTAAATTATTCAGTATTTTGTAAATAAAATGGTGATTCAGTTCTGCAGTAAGACAACCAATGCAAAAATATATACATTTGGGAATCCATTACCAGCCAAAAGTTCTTTTTTTGGTGGCCAAGACAAAACCACTCTGTCATCTAAGGGCTGAAATTTGCCCTCACACATGATACTGATTGCCCAGTCAAGCCTACCACTTAAAGAGTGGTGTCAAGGGATAGAGAAGAAATTCCATGCAGTTGGGCGGGAGCTTACATTCCAGCCCACTCTGGAAATAATGCTTCCTGGTCTGGTCAGAGAGTGGCTTTCAGTCTTCACTCCTTCTTGTGCTTGTCCATGCTGCATCTTCACCCTGCTAGGCAGGGTGCTGGCACTCAGGAACAAACTGAGTCAAAAGATAACTTATAATAACAGCCAGCTATGCAAGGGTATGACTCGGGTATGTTTGATGAGTATAGAGGCCATATGCTTGAGTAGGCTGATTGCAAAATTCTCATTGATTTCTTTAGGAGACTGTTTGCCCTCCAGATAGCTGGTGTTGGTTTATCAGGGTGTGAATGCCACTATTAGCTGGCAGAGCGCATTGTAGTTAGTACCTGTTGTCACTCCCTGAAGTTGTAAAGTCCATGGAGCTTCCGCAGTGCATATTCATACTCAAATCTTTACTCCCATTTTACTTCTTCAAGAACATTATTACTTAAACCAGAATTGAATAATTTTGCTTTCTTAACAACAGTTTCAAGAGTAAAACATGCTAGTTGCCAGTGTTGCAAGTGAAATTAAATCTAATTGCTAGATTTAATATAATGAATCTAATTTAACCCAGAATTAAACATGACTAAAGGAAGTTGCTGGAAGACAGTTGTGGTTCTCCAGTTTGTCTAGTGTGAATGACTTCCAGCTCTGGGCATTAGAGCCTATGGATCTTTTAAAGACAGGCTGCTCAGGTTGGGCATGTAAAATCAGAATTTTGTATTTTGAAAGAAAAGTTGCTTTAACTGTTTATCTTTTAGAACTAAATTATTTTACTTAGACTCTAAGACTTCTGGTTACTGCAGTTTTGCTGAATCTTTGTGCTTACATTATAAGCAGCGTACTAGCCTGACTTATTCAGAAGGTGCTTTCATAGATGGGGGGAGGTTTACCTGATCTCACATAGGAAAAGTGTGCCACAACAACCGCAATCTTCTTCACTCAGCTTTGCATACTACTCCCTGATTTTACATACTCTTACTTAAAATGTCACAAGGTCTTAAGGCAACACAGTAAGAGCAACACATAAAGGGGAAGGAAAAGGAATGTGAACTCTGTCCTCTCCTGATAAGACACCAGGCTTTCTTGCATGAATACTATAAGATAGCTCAAATGACTTAAAAAATCTAAAACACATACAAAAAGAGAATGAGGCTTGTGTTAGCAAATAAAGATGATTTAAATGTGCAAATTTTAATAGTACTCTTTTACTTATTTTTCAAGAATAATTTAATAATTTTTTCTAAATATTTTTTACTATCTTTTTAAATTTGATAATATTTGGCAACTCTAGAGTATAAGACAAAAGTTCCTGAGCAGATTACTATACCTGTGTAGTCACAAAAATGGAAGAATCCAGCTACACCTTTGAAACAAGCGTATTTTAAAAATTTCCTCCTGATCTTCAAGTAATTTGGGATCCTACTATTTATCAGCATTACATCTCACCTCGAAAACTGAGAAGCATCAAAATATTTTGATACTCTTCAACTAATTGAAATAATTCAAAGTCCCATGAGCTCTATTAATGAGCTTGCCTTTCAGTACCTGTGAAGCTTCACGGTGTGCAATTTTCTGTAATACAGTTGAATCATGTTTTATTTTTTCCCTTTGAGCAACAAATTAGATATTTTTCTATGATTTAGGGCACTGAAACTCTCCAAGATGTCCTTTGGAAAAAAAAAAAAAAAAGAAATCATATAAAAGGGATTGTAATTAATTTTAAAATCTGGAAAGTATTTTGACATAAAGCATCACATGACAATCAGATGTTGATTTTTCAAATAGGTTTGGGGGTGTTTTGGGGTTTTTTTGTTTGGGTTTTTGTCTATAAGGAAAGAAACAAATCCTTACTATTGTGGACACAATTTTTCAGTCACTACAGACTTTTAAAAATTATGATCGCTGTAAATAAATGAACTAATTTTTCAAATTGCTGGGAGGTCACAACCCCCAGGAAACCAACTAAGCCCTATGTGTTTGGCAAGTACCAGATTCACAGCAATGGGTATGGTCACATTTTTATATTAATCACATGAGAGATGACAACGAGTGTAAGGGAAAAGTGTCTATCTGAGACAGATGGATCTGACAGAAGTATTAGTATGACAACAACAGCATCCATCTAAAGTGCAAGAACTTCCAAAAAATTTAGTAAGTAAAGTCCAAGCAGTTGTTGAAAATACAGTTGTAAAGTAAATATTTAATTCCCTGATTTAAAAAAATTTCAGAAGCATAGTAGGTTTTTTTACTCACTTACAAAAATCTTACAAGCTGCATGTATCTAAGAAAAATGGCAAATGAGGAAGGCTGAATACTTTGCGTGTATCTGTGTTTTAAACTGTTCTTTTCTGCATTCACAAATTCTGGCCTGAAGTACAATTGGGAAAAAATTGCAAGAAAAAGGTGCTGTCATCTTATTCCCACCTTAACAATTACAAAATGTGATAGAGATATTATTTTTTTTTCATTCAGGCTCTTTTTAGTAGTTCTTTCACCTAGCAAAATACTTATATTCATATTTTATAGTAAAAATGATAAAAAAAAGCCAGTAGGGATCTCAAGAATATCCAGTCCATACTCATTCATTGGCGCATGATAAACTGTACTTACATCATTCCCACTGGCTATTTATCTACCATACTTTTTAAAGGTACCACTGAAGAGAATCTCACATCAGAGGAAGATGACTATTCCATTTGAAAAGCTTTCCCTAAAAACCTAAATAATAATTTAACATATGCTTTCCTTTAAAATAAGTTTTTCTCCCTTGACTGGTAATCACCACTTAGGAGCAAGAAAAAACAATTCTTATATTTTTTTAGAATATTAGAAGTCTTTGGAGTAATTTTTCATATTGAAAGTCATTACACCCTATGTCCTTTTGCAGGGTTCTCCTTACTTTTAAAACCAGAGTAATTTGAGAGAATTGCTCTTCCTGATACTGCCTTTTGTCTTTGCCATTTACATCATTTATTCACTTAGTCAAGATAATTTTGATTTCTTATTCTGTTCTCTGAAGAGCTCACAAGTACTCCTAGTTTAATATCAGCATTAAATTTTACAGCAGTGCTCTCCATTTTGTCATTCAGGTTGTTAACACTAATCTTATGAACATGTCATGTGGAACAGTGTCAAAAGCCTTATTGATGTCAAGACATAACAATTTCAGTGTTTCTTTTATCCACTAGGTCAGTTGCCTTGTCAAAGAAAGAAATTAGAGTGCTTTGACATGATTTGTTCTTGACAGATCCACACCATCTTTTTAACGTCTCACTATGTGTTAGATACTTACCAATGAGTTAGTTTATGATCTCATGTCTTTCAAAAATGAAAGTGGGCTGGCTGGAACAGATTTGCTCAGAACATCCTTCTCTCACCCTTTCTGGTGTGTAGAGAGAGCTGCTATATTTACCTGCCTCTTCCCTTTCTTCTTGTCCTTCTAAGAGTAAAATGTCTTATGCACAGCTAAACAGTTTTAACTTGTTTCCTTGGGATTATCAAATGAATACATCAGGCCTTCTAAACTTAAGACTCTCATTTTCCAAATATTCTCCAACCTCGTGTTTCCTTTTTTTTTTGATCCACACCTCTTGTTTTGAAACATCCTGCTTTGAAAAATCCATTATTCCTTGCACCAAATAGTTATTTCTTTATTTTATTATCAGTTCAAAAAAGGTTAAGAAATGTGGAGGAGAAGAAAAAAACACAGAAAAGAACAACAATGAATGAATGATTTAATTAATTAATAAAAATATATTTTGGGCAATAGTACGTCAGTCTTCAAATTTAGTTCATAAAGTATGTGCATGTGTTTTACTTGTGACTTCCAGTATGTGAAGTGCTCTCATGGTACCATACCTAATAAAAACCATGTTTTTATATCAGGAAACAACATGACACTGCTGTGATTTAGTTCTTCACTGGAGCAGGGGGATTATTTACCTTTTCTGAGTGACCTTTATCTATCTGCCAATTTACAGCTGTGTGGTTGTAATAATCCCCACCAGAGTTTTCCTCTGTGAAACTTGTTATCCATACTGGAATAGAGATTTAATAGTGCCTTCAGAGAACAGTTACTTAAAAACTCTCCTGTTCACTTTGTCAGGGTGGTGTATGACTTTGACATGCAATATATTCTCAGGTAGGCCACAACTACTCATTTGCTAAATCACAGATGGACAATTTGTACTTCTCATCCTTCTACATTTGTAGAATGTACTTCTCATTTTTTCTACATTTGGCATTGACAGCCAAGAGGTGTGGGTCCCATGGGCTTCTGCTCACTCAGTTCATTGTGGGGTTTTTCCCTGATTCTTCACATTCTTCATGTGCTCTCCTTGGTGGTTGTCTCTCTTACAAAGGTTAGCTGTGCAACATCATTAATAGCTTTGCAGTTTTCTGTAAAAGCACATCCAGAAAAAGCTCCAGTGCAGCAGTGTCAAACAAAAGAATTCCTTAACAATCTCAATCTCAATAGTCTAGGGTTAAATATCATAGATCTGTTCTGCAGTATCTAAAAAGGTTCAGGGAATCAGAATGATTTTGATAATGAATTAAGTACTGCCCTAACTAATTCAAGTTAAGAAACAATAAACAGATAGCATCCTACAACTCTGCTTTTGCAAACACTACAGCCATAATTTTGTCCTGAGTTATCCAAGCTCAGTTACAGAAACACAAATGCCTTGATTTTGAAGATTTGCATATTTAAAATAAAGGAAACAAAAACTGAGATAAAAATTTATTGGAAAATGAAAAGGAGGTTACACCAAAGTTTTGAGAATGGAAAACAAAGTGTAACAGAAAGGAAAATATTAAAATACTTTGTGCTGGCTTTGGCTCCGTTAGGCTTAATTTTCCTCATGATGGCTAGTATGAGGCTGTGCTTTGGATTTGTGCTGAGCACAGTGGTGTTAATATGGAGATATTTTTGTTATTGCTGAGCAGGGCTTACACAGAGCCAAGGCTTTTTCTGCCTTATGTAATGCCACACTGGTGAGGAGGCTGAGGCGGCATGGGACAGCCAGGACAGGTGACCCCAGCTGACCAAATGAAAGGGATATTCCAGGCCCTATGGCATCAGTTAATAACGCGGGGGGAAGAAGGAGGAAAGGGGCAAATGTTTGGAACAATGGACTTTGTGTTCCCAAGTCACGGTTATGTGTGATGGGGCCCTGTTTTGATGGAGATGGCTGAACACCTGGCTGCCCATGGGAAGCAGGGAATTTCTTGTTTTGCTTTGTTAGTGTGTGTGACTTTTGCTTTCCCTATTAACTTTTTTTATCTCAACCCACAAGTTTTCTGGCTTTTACCCTTCCAAATATCTCCCTGATCCTGGTGGCAAGGAAGTGAGTGAGAGGCTGCCTGGGACTTGGCTGATGACTGGGATTAAACTACAACATATACAAAAATTTAAGGCATTGCAAAAAATATAATTTAAAAGAAACAAAGTGATATAGAAGCAGCTTGAAAGGAAAGAGATACTTGTGTATTCCATCACGATGAACTTAGTGAATCGCCTGGCTGTGGTGTGAAAAAGATTAAGTTTGCATTTATAATAGGAGTGAGCACTGCAGCAAAATTTGAGAGACTGGACTGAAATAAAGAACTTTGTGAATGAGAACACTACAAAAAATGTGAGAGTGAAAAGGAAGCAAAAAAAAGGAGGAAAACTGTTGCAAATTTTTGCCCATGTGAGAAAGTAAACTTCTAGTGGTCAACATGAGAAATAGAGAGTGAAGGTCAAAAATAAGGGGAGCAATGTTGAGAATTAATAGCTGAATTTTGATATTCTGGAAATCAAAGTAGTTTGAAAATTATTTGACTTGGCATTGATGTTCAATAGCAGTTACGGTCTATTAATTAAATATTGATTTATATTTCATACTTCACAATCAATATATTAAAAATTCTCATAAATATATTTTACTGGGAAAATATAAATTTGCTTAGAATATATGAATTGTTAAGTATAATTATATACAAATAATAAATATGTCAACAAATATATGTATAAGTATGGTGAATTAGGATTTACTCTAATTTAAACATCTGTTTCCACGTATCTTTTGCATTTTCAGAAAAAAGAACCTTAGCAACATTATAATCTTATTCCAATTTCTATATCTATAATGCTTACAGTACATCTACTATCAGTGCTAAATTATTCGTTTAAAGATCATGAGAAGTTTCCTGTCTGTAGAGCAATTTAACACCTTTTAACTGTTTGCTTACAGAAACCTGGCAGTGTGCAGCTCTGGATATTCCTGTCTGTGAGGAATTTCCATGTTCATGACATCATTTATAGAGAACCCACACTCTCCACATACAACAGTTCACCCAGGCCCTTGGGTTCTATTTCCCAGTCAAGGGCAGTAACCATGGATACCTCCAGATGCTGCAACACCAGATTTGTTCATTACAACAAACAGCTGCAAATAGAAATTTTTGTCTGGATTTGATGGGAGAAAGATGCTTTGACATTTGTTCTTCTGCATCTACTGAGATGCTGAAACTCGAATTTGTGGGATGACAGTGAAGGCCCATCCAAACAGCCAGCAGTTAGTCCTGTAAATGGCTTTCAGCTCCTCAAGCTGGCCCCAGGATCCCTGAACTTTCCTGGATCCCATGCTTGCTCTTCCCACACAGACTTCACTGAAAGTGCAGCTGAACTGGGGTGCATCTGGCAGACTGAAGGGATGGGAAAGAAAGGAAAGGAGGTAAAAAGGGGTGTGATAGAGAGCAGATAACTCTTAAGACATCTGGTATGGATAGGAAAATCTACTAGAAGACATGTATGGAGCTATGATGAAGTGGAAAAGCACATTCAATAAAGTATATAAAAGTATCTACCACAGAAAAAATATCCCATGCAATTTAATTTACGCATACTAAACCAAAAACTGATTCTCAATTAACATGTGAAACTGAGATTTTTTTTCTTAGTCTTCAAGAGTTCTTTCAGTATACGCACAATGAATGAATATGAATGAGTGACTGAAGGGCAAACCTGACCTTTGCTGAACCTGTCTCCTCTACAAGTCATAAAGATAATTAAGAAGTTTGCCTCTACCTTGAAAATCACATAATATCAAAACTTTTCCAAAGAATTTCCTTGTGAATAGCCCAACATTTTTAAGTCCCCCTGTAACATCTCCAGTTTCAGAAATTATTTGGACTTCTGAAATAGAAAAAAATCTTTTAAACTATTAGTCTTCAGGCATCCATTTTCAGATTTAAGTTGGGATAGTGTGTGAGGAAATCTTAATATGGCCCAGACAGTGTATGTTCACCTCACTTAAATACTTGCTTTTCCTTTCAGATCAATAGAAACAATAAGTAACTCATTTATATGTGCTGTGCAACTTAGCAGGGCAGGCACAGGGAGGTTAAGAGACTTGATGAAATTAAAGAAACAAGTAATGGCAGAAAAACACATGACAGTAAGAGCATTACAATTTCTAGATGTAGCTCAAAACCATGTCACCAGCAGTAGCTGGATGTAAGAAGATAAAAATGAATAAAACTAGAATAAAAATGACATGCTTCCCTTCTATGCTATAGCTGCTTAATTTCTTATAAGTCATCAGGGAAGAGATCATCTCAAAAGTCTCTTTTAAAGATAATTTTTACTTTTTAGCCTGTCATAGGTAATAACACCTTAAGTTTTGGAGATCTCCAGGTCTCCCCTAAAACACTTATATTTGTGTCTTTCATATTATCTTTCAATTTAAGTGACCAAAAAGACTTTGAAATGAGATGTTACAAGCTGCTAAGAGTAACTATGCTATTTCAACCCTCATTTCTTTTAGCGTATGAATTCCATATAATCCTGATGATTTCTAGTTGGTTTTTGTGTCAATAGGTAACATAATTTGTTCTACAGCCACTGATTTTCAATAAATCTTTCAACAACACCCTCATAAAAAACCAACCAAAACAAACAAACAAACAAATAAACAAACCGCCAAACAAACAAACTAAAAACCCAAGAGGTTTCAGCATTGAAATTTTCGTAGCTTTTGCTATTCTAAGTAAATTGCCATTTTAGAGTGTAAGAGAAACTCAAACAGTCACATGGGATGTTAGAAGATAATTTAGCTCTGTTTGAGAAGGTCACTACATAGTTATCATATGAAAATGCAGATCCAGTAAAGCTGTGCTCATCTCAATGTAAAGTAAAATTCCTCAGCTTAAGCTAAGGTTCAGTGGTCCCTGGCCCCTGAGGGCAATGTAATTGAAACCCTTCCAAGAATGTACTTTTTTATTCTGGAATGAAAAAGTATTTCTTGAGAATTTCAATCAGGATGTAAATTTCAGCTCTTTTGTCAGATATTTTAAGATCATAATTTATTTTCTACTTCCTTTTCCACCTAATTTCAACTTCATATGTGTGTTTTATAACAGCATGCATTTGCCTGTACCTTACTCTATGTCTCTACTTCAGTGAACAAACTAGTCATAACACTGAGGCCTGTGGCATTCTGGTTGTCCTCTCTCTCCATCTCAAAATCAATTCTAAAAGTGCCATTTGTCTTTGGTTGAAATCCCTGGGATTGCACCTTACTGCTGACCCTGTGGATTCATCTTTGATGCTGATGTATTTCAAGCACTCTCAGAACACAGGTATTATAAATTTCCTCTCTTCAGCTTTATTTTCAATTCTTTTAAAGAACAAAACCTGGCATGTTTCTAAGGACATGTCATTTCTTTCAAAGTCATACAGAGTGTCTTGTAGCTATGTTCTGTCCATGCTGTCTTCTTTTTGATTTAGTGTCTTATTCTTCTCTTCCCACTTTTCCAGTTAGAAAAACAATAGCTCCCTTTTTGATGAGGTCATGATATGGTCATCCCTTTTTTCACGATTTGTGTCTCTTGAAAATCTTTGAGCCTAAATATTTCTGTTTAGGGAAGTCTCCCATTTTCTGCTGGACTGTGCTCACAGTCCTCTCCTGCCTTTGAGTGCTGACAGCTGTTGGCACCTCTGGGGCCTCCTGCAGGGGTGAACCTGCCTCTGATGGAGACCCCACTGCCGCAAACACCTCTGCTCTCATGACAAGAGATTGTTTGCCACACCTGGGAGAACGGTTAGGTGGTAATTCAGATAGGTGCAAGAAAAGATTGTGGGACATGCTGGGATTGAGGCTTGTATTAATGACCTGAAAATAAAGTATAAATATCAGCACTTTTTGGAGTGCAGTAAAGCTTAATGCATTAACTTTTTACTTTTTTTCTCTATCAGAATTATTTTTCTTGTATCATAACCATTTTCTAATCAGTTTTAATTGTTATCAATTTTTTATTTTCATCCATTTTTTAATCTGGTTTAAATCCTAGAACATAATTAGCTTTTCTGCGGAAGACAAGGAATCTATGCAAACCTGCTGGGAGAAAATTTACAGTCCATAATCAATAGATGTGCTTTAATATACTGCTCTTTTGTCTTTGTTTAATGCTACATTTATTAACATGGTTCTTGATTTAACTGTACATTGATTGTTTCTTTTTATTTGCAAGGTGAGGATTCTGCTTTGTATTTTTACCTTTCTATCTGCAATCACTCATGTGAAAGGACTAGACAGAATAGAGAATGATCAATATTTAAAGAGTGGTTTGACCTGCCCAAACCAAAGTTTTAGTATTAAATAAATGGCCTCTAGACCTACAGTAGGGAAAGATATGTATCATTTATATACATCAGAATTTAGAATGACTAAGGAGTGAGTTTTAGTAGGCAGCAAGATACAAAATTTAGAAGTTTTAAAGTACAGAGAAGTGTCTCTCCAATGGGGTCCATGACATAGAGGCAAATATTTACGGAGAGGAATATGTTTAAGTAATGAAGAGAGGACTGAAAGGAAACCTACTTTCAGTGTATCACATCAAGAGGAAGAAAACACCTGTTTTGTAAAGAGCAACATGAAAAAAATGCTGAAATCTGAAGCTAGAGAAATTCAGGGACTTCTTTTTAAGGAAAAGTAGAAATGTTTCTATTAGGACAATCTTCAAGAAATTTGGTTTCTCCATCTTTTCAGCTTGGCTCATCTTCTGAAAGATCATTTAAGTCAAGTACAAACAAATTCTTGGCTTTTAAAATATCTTGGGAAATTAAAAAAATCTAAGACACACAAATCCAGACTGGTTGACCTAATGACTACTTTGAGTCTTAATCTCTCTGCAACTGTGATACTAATATTGGAACTAGAATGCAGCAGAAAAGAGGGAAAACACAAACCAGCCTGCCTTCCCACTCAGCTGGCCCTGAAGCTCAATCATGGGGAAAATCCAGCTGCTTCCCTGTAGGCCCCAGGCTCCTGTAAGAATGCAGTCAGGCCATGGCCATGCAGTCATGGCACACCATGCAAGGGAAAGGATTTGGCACAGGAAAAGTTATGGGAAGTCTTCCCCACTTTTACCCTCTCAGTTACACAGCATCTGATCTCCTTCCCACATCCAGGTATTGGATGCTTGTGCACTGACATTCTGCTTGCTAGTATAACTGCTTTATTTTCCTGATGAATTTAGAACTGCTTACACTTCTACCAAGGGTTCCATGTCTAAGACCTTGTACTTCTCTGTCCTTCCTTTGCCAAGTCAGCCCTGCTTGACAAGCCAAATGAGATAAAGTAAGCTTTCCTTCCTGTCCTTCCCAGCAGATCAGTTTCTCTCCCTTTTTATTCCTTCTTGTCCTCTATGTGGGATTAAATCTCTTTTGGCACAGTTTTGTGACATTTGACACAGAACACGTGAAAACTGCAACCACCCAGATACATGTGGTTGCAGTAGGAAGAAGGAGTTTAAGTTGCCCAGGAATTATGTGGGATCCAGCACTATTACCTTTCATAATAAAACTTAAAATGTGAACTTAAACTTACCTATTAGCAAAAAAGTAACTCTCAGGAGCTACTCCATTCACAGCAGAAATTGAAAGGTGAATTAACGTAACTGTATTCTACAAAATCTAATGTAAGTTCTCCAATGCAAACTAGGGTAACAGCTTCTCATTCTTGGAGAACTTGAAGAAAAAAGAAATACTGCATCCTGAGTTCAGTTTTCTAATATGTGACACTAGGTTCTCTGATAGCACCAACTTAAAGTTTGAGTCATGATTCTTTTTTTCTATCTTGTTTAATCATGTTGAATCACTCTTGCTATTACGGAAAACCTTTCAAAATGGTTTTTATTTTTGCTATATTCTGTTTCATATAGAATGACTTTTTTTCATAACATTGCCAGAAATTTCAGAAGATTTTTAGCATGCATAAATATTGTGGTCCCCTTATTATCATTTTATACGTGAGGCTTTTTTTTCACATGACTAAGTGAATCACAATAATTTTTAATTTAAAATATACTTATTTTGTTCATATATTGGTTTGACCAAATATTTACTGTAGCATAGTTTTCAGAATTATTTTTTCGCCTGTCCACACTCTTTTTCAACTCTCTCTGCATAAGAGAATTTCAAAGAAATTCTTTGAACCTTTTTACATACCATGAAACCTATTTTCATATTGATCATTTAATCCCCAGAGCAATTTTTTTGCTGACTTTACCTGAGGTTAGTCTGAAACTCCTTGTAATCTATAATTTTTATAATGCTGCATTTCTCAATGGTTACACTTAATATCAGATTTTTTTTTTATCTTGGACTATGCTTAGCATGCTACATTTAATGGAGAATTTATCCTTCAATGAAAACCAGATTGTCTTATACATATAGTATAGCAGAATAGAAATAAAAGAATAAGAGGAAGATACCACACAATGAGATTGCACAGACCTTTATCCTCTTGTGTATTCCAAACAATTCTGTCTCTCAGCACAGATGAAACCTGTCTCATAGTGCAGGACAGCAGAAAGGATGCAAAGCCTCCACTGAATGTATGTAAAACTTCTTGGAAGGCACTCTCAGATGTAGAGCAGGATGTGTCACAGAGGTTCTGTGGAAATGCAAAAACCTGTTTTGATGTGATTTGTCATGCAACCTTGCAAGTGTGCACTCCTTGATACACAGCAATACCTAAGTGTATTTTTAAGGTTCTGTTCTGAATATTGCCATGCAGAAATTGCAATCTTTATAAAGGGGTAATAATTATACAGACTAAAGTATCTCTGCCATACAGAAAATCCACTGTAAAGAATAAATCATTAAATGGACTTAATTGCTCTATGTGCAAACATAGACTGCTTACAAATTTTTGGTTTGCAGATGGATTATGGATACTTATACTCAAGTCTTGTAATTTTCTGTGGCTGTTAAAGTGTAGTTATCTTGGTCATTAGATGAACTTTTTATTCAAGACATCTGGTTTAATTGTCAACTGATATGTCAGCTGTTTGAATAATTAACATAACTTGAAAGAAAATGGAACACTCTTAGCTGTCTTATTTGTTATCAGTGGTAATATGGCACTCCACATGAGTCTGGCTGTGAGATGAAGTACCATCAGTAATAAACCATTGGATGACAGTTCTTCAGAAAGACAGATGATCAATGTTTACTCTTGTTTCCTCTTATTAGTCTTTACAGATAGAAGAGACCTCTCAATTTTATTTTAAGATTTAAGGTTTGATTTAACATGATATGAATTAAATTTTAATTTTAATTTATTTAATTTGCATAAAATTTTTCGATATCTGTTTTAATTTTGGACTGACTAACAAGAGCTTCCACATGCAGGCAGTGTGAAGAAATGACTTCTCATGTCTTCAGAAGACTGAACTTATCATTTCCAAAATCTCACAGAGTCACCCAGCATGTCCTTGCCTTTAAATATGTAGACACCACCATTGTGTAATATAATTTTGAATCACTGTATTTTTTCTTGTAGTCGCAGCTTGTCATATCTGCTGCCAAACCTCTGTTACATTTCCTTTGGGACTCCAGCTCTGTTAGTACAATACTCACAGAAGTGGTAAAAGCTGCCCATATAACTAGGGAATATTCTGCAGATCTGCAGATTTTTTTTCATAGAACTTCTATTTTATCCCTGTCTGAACTTTTGTTTTAAATGTATGGCAGCATTTTTAATGTGATAAGACCAAAACTGTGTGCTGTATCTGTGTGGAACCTCTCAGAATAGGACTGTTCTCCCCCAAGACATCTTGCCCAGGAGTGCTTTCTACCCAGATCACCTTTTATGTCCTATCACAAGATCACACCTCCTTGTTTGAAGCTTATTTCTTGATATAATTACTTCTATAAAATGGAAATCAGAATGTTGCTTTCTGTTATGTGTCTTGTTTTTGAATAATGCACGAAAAATATCAAAAGCTGTCATTATATATATCTATATATTTGAAATGAGAAATGAAATTAGGAAGACCTTTTTGTATAGAATATGCAGTCTAGTTTGGTATTCTGTAAATAAAATTGTGGTAACTTTAACGTGTTCTTCTTATTTATATTCAAATGACTCAAATTCATGCTCTTAAGCCTTAGAGTAGTATGTCATTTAAATTTACCATGAGATATACCACTGACATTATACTGCCAAAAGTTAATACTGCATTTTACACTGTAATCTGAATACTAATAGGTAAAATGACCTCAATTAAAAATATATTCTAGACATATTTTTGATTGTAAGAAAACAGTTTTTCCATCCTCACTTGAATATTTTATTACATTTTTCTTTTTTCATTTATCCCTTTCCCATTAAAGACAAGATCTTGGTAATAGAGACATTAGGGATGCAACCAATATGGAAAAACATAAGCATATTTCAAGATGTTTTATCTAAGATCAGCATTTACCCCTATTCTGAGTTCTGCGAAATCCTATTGTAATCACCCTTTGAGTTTTTAAAAATTTATACTTCTTATGTGATACATTTTACTATGCTTTTCATTTCATCTCTACATACATCTTGCATTGGGTGTACAGGCTATTCACTTCTATGGAATATTTCTTTCTATTGCAGAACTACACCAGTACACATCACAACAAATTAGTTATATTGGGGTTGCTCATCCTGAGAGAAAAAAAGTCTCCAGAGAGCCTTAAAGCATCTCAGAGTACATAAAGGGGGAAGACAAGACAGCCAGAGAGGGACTTTTTAGAGGGACATGTAGTGATAGGACAAGAGGGAATTGCTTTAAATATAGATTAGGATTAGATCAGGTAGATTAGGGTTAGATATTGAGAATAAATTCTTCCCTGTGAGGGTGATGAGAAAGTGCTGAAGACAAGGTTGGACGTAGCCCTGGGAAATCTGATCTAGTGGATGCATCTCTGCCAGTAACAAGGGGGTTGGAATGAGATCTTTGGAGTCCATTTCCACCCAAACCATTCCATGATTCTATGAATCTGAACACTAGAAAAGCCATAGTAAAGCTGTTTTCTCTTCTTGGGGATGTCTAAAAAAATCAGAACAACTTCAACTTGAAAATGTAGTCTTCCCCAAATAAAGCTGATTGAATTATTGAGTCTTACCTAAAATCAGTTTGTAAAATGTATGTGTTCCTTGCTGGTGGCAATTAAAACTTGCAGTTAAATATTGCTTGACTGGGAGCCACAAACGTAATTTTGGGTTCTGAATACACTCAAACATTTTTAGCCCCCAGGTTTTCCACCACTGTATTTAGCAGACAGACCTGCTCTTGCTCCACGTTTCTCTCCCTCTGGCTAGGTGCCCAGCAGCTCCAAGGCACGCGTGCTGTGGTCCCAGCAGAGATTATGGTACTTACCTGAGGCATGGTGCCCTGGCATCAGAGCTGACATTCTGCTACTTACTGTAAAGTCCAAGCAGCAAGTGGGGGTCAGTCTTCAAAGACCTTGCAGATATAATGCAAGCTGCAAGGGGATCTAAGCCTCTGCAAAGGGCTTTACTCAGTCTGGAAGAAAAAGAAATTTGAAAGAGAAAAATTGTGAGGATAACAGTGCTCAGTTGAGACTGAGTACTTATTGTCTGACTTTGCTTATGCATGGATGCGTGTACATATTTTGCAATGGAACATGAATACTGAGTTTTGAAAGCAGCTCATCTTGTCCCTCTAGAATAGAAAACACTTAAATATTGTACTTGTTTTATTGTCAAGCTGTCAGGTCTGCAACCTATATTGTTGCACTTCAGTAGTCAAAATGCATCCCTGAGGGGACTATCCAACTGTACTTAAATGTTATAAATAATGATGTTTAGTAGATTTAATCAAGAATCTTTTCAAAAGCAACACTAGGACATCTGTTAAAAAGCTTTATGGGAATATCTAATGCTTTCAAGACTATTTTTGCTATCTTATGCTTTTATTATGCCCGTGCAACCCCACTGTGTTTATTTTCAATTGTTATAATTATTAAATCAAGGAAGACAGAAGTGAAACCTGGCTCACAGTACTCACACAGAAGAGACCTTAACCTTCACTCAATATGTTGACTGGCATATTCTTTTGTCGGTTATCATTGAATAACTAAAATAAATAATAGTGGATACATAGTGTTTCTTTCCCAGAAGGCTAGAAAATGCATTTTGCAATGCAGCACATTTGCCGGAATATAAAAGTTGAGTGGATGTAATGGTTATCTGTTAAAATGGTTTGCTCACTCTTTTACTTTCAAATACATAAAGTCGTTTGATTCTTACACATGTTTGTCCTTGAACAGGAAACTAATAATATATTAATTAATTATAAGAATCTGCAATAGTTAAAAAAACAATGTAACTGATTAAAAAAAATAGATGGCATGTTTGTTCTGTCCTTCCCTTTGTTAATTTGAAGATCGTTAAGTTAAACCTCTGCCTGTAAAAAAAAATACCTTGGATATTACTGCTGGTAAGGTCAGGACCCCTGGGGGTATGAATAGATGAGTGTATTGTATGACATTTATAACTGAGAATTTATAATAAAAAAATAAATGGCTCCACAGGACCTGCTATCACAGCTGTTTAGCTCAATGAATGCATAGTAGAGGCCACTAGTACCAAGCTAGCTATGCAGGTAGCCTGCAAAACTTGAAGCAATGTGGAAGTATTAGCTCCATACTTTACCCAGCTCTGATTTCCAAAGTTATTCCAGTATGGCTAATTAGATCCTCTTTTACATCCAAAATAAATGTGGTTCTCTCTGAGGCCACAGTAGTGTGGACCTCCTGGGAAGGATTATCTAGTGGGTGACCTTGTCCCTGTGTGCAGTTTTAAGGAGGGTTTTCACCATCAGAGAGATGTTATGCTTAGTCTGCATTTATGCCTTGCTTACTCAAAGGTATTGGCTAATTAGTCAAAATAAAGAGGAACATAAGGCAGTGAAGGCAAACATTTCTAAATTAGAAAACAGTATTATTATACCCACTTCCACTGCAGTTCTGATTTTTTATGTGTCTCTTGCACTGGAATAAAATGACCATGTAAATTAAACCATGTTGAAATAATACTAACTCACAATTTTTTCACAGCCCATCATAGTCTATCAAACTCTTATGCAACAACATTATAGGGTTTTCTTTTTGTTGGTGTTTGTTTGGGTTTATTTGTTTGGGTTTGAAAAAATTGTTTTTAAAGGTTTTATTGGGTGGGGAAATTCAGTTTTATCAAGAAAGTTCAGTATTTTGCAAATCAAAATTTCAGGAAAAAATGTTATTATTTTACTTCAGTTTACATACTGGTCTGTACAGCAATTTAATTAAAAGTAAGCACATGTGCCCATGACAGTAATAGTCCATTTAGTGATAAATCTTATAATGGAGCATTTTACTCAGTGAATTAAATCATGACCTAACTGATGAGATGGGGCATCATTTGAATTTAAACAATTTGTTGAACCATAGAACTATTCTTTTCTCATATTTTTCCCCATCTCATATCCTTTTAATATTTATTAGATATTTAGTATATGTTGAAATTACAGAGAGAAATTGTTACTTACAGCATATTTTCTGCTTTGGTAACATCTCCTTTACTGACACTATCAGATTATTGCATTATTTGGTTTTGAATGCTTTCTCTGTCATCTCTTATCTGTCCCTCATTCACTCTGACCTTGGATGCAGTCAAGTGGCAAAAAAAAATAAAGTGAAAAAGCTAGTGGAAGCAAAGAGACAAGGAAGAAAATAAATAAACAAAACTCTTTCCCTCCCATTTCATTTAAAAAGAATACTTCCCTGTAATTTACTGCTTTCATAAATGATCATTCCATAATTATTTACATTTCAGCACTGATCATTTAAATAATCTATAATCAAGGTCTGTTTAAATATTTAGGAAAACCATCTAAGGCTGCTAGATATCAAATGTTTATTTGTCCCTTAAAAAGAAATTCTATGTTACATGCAGGAAAAACAAATTATGTTGCAGTTTTTTTTCTACTTTAAGTTTCTTCTTGTTTTATTGAAGAAAGCGTCACTTTAGAAGACTGGAAAAAAAAAAGGAAAAGTAGAACATTCAACTTAATGATAGATATTTTGACTTCTCACATTGTATGTTACTTTTTTATGCATAAAAAAGTAATTAAGCTTATTTCCAAGACAGCTGCAACACCATGCTGGGTGAAGGAGTCAGGAAAAAGACATAAAAAACAGGGAGAAGACTCCTCAGATAATGAGATACAAAGTAAAGATACTTGGGCATCTGCTCTCTACAAAAGAGGTCTCTTAGGTGAGCAGTATCCCCACCTGGCATAAAGGAATGTTGGACAGAATGTCAGCCTGGGGCAGAAGTGAAGAAGTGAAATGGCAACTCATTCACTGGGAAAACACTGAACCTACCAGATCCAGGAATTCTTCCTTCCAAGAGAGCACCTGGAGGCTTTTCCCACCCTGGATACAGAAGCTATTGGTCATACCCCATGCTAGGAAGTAACAGCAAAAGCATATTTTTGATCTATCTGTTGGGCAATTGTCAACACCAGCCATCAGTAAATTATCCCACAAATAACCAAACCACTCATCAGAGTGGTTTGGTTATTTGTGGGATTTATGATGGTTTTCTGAAAAGCACATGGGTGCTTTAAATGCAGTATTAGTACATAATGTTTTCAGATATCGTACATATTTGAAACACAGAAGATGTACAGTTGTTTTTCGAGATAAGAAAAACAATGCAAGTACTGTAAGTTACTGTAATCATGCTGTTTTCCATTTCTCTGTGCTCTTGTAGATACCACAATGCTTCAGTAATCTCAAAAAGAAACATTACTTATCTACCTCACTGCAAAGAAATTCTGGCACCTGTGTCAGGTTATCCTGTACATAATCAATTAAGCAAGAGGTATACAGCTAGATGCTCAGGAGTAGAAAATTCTCATATATGGCAATTATTGTTACATTGAGTGCTGTATGCAAGAATTTAATTCAGCTTTGTTTGCTTTGAAAATGAAAACACAGCTTCATTTTCACTCTCCTGGTATTTAGTATTTTTTCATGTTATCACCATTCAAATCTCAAGGTAATCTGCATGTGAAACATTATATTCATGACATGCAATTACTGTGCTATAAGTAACAAAATTAATTGGCTCTCTCACTGCTGAAAGAACAAGACAACAAGACAGAACAACACTCTACAATTTCTACTAAAAAAAGAGAAAGAGAAATGGCCATCACCTCATTCTATTATTTCCAGTCAGAATAGGTGCTACATTTTAGAATCTGGTGCTTATACATACACCATGGTGTCATCTTTAGTAGAACTCAGTGTTTGAAGGTAAGTGATAAAATATTACTATTGCTACAATAACACTGGTCTAAGAAAATAATCTTTATTAACAAAAGCTTGAGAGCTTTGGACTTTAATTTGCTTTCCTTGAGAAAAACTCCAAACCCTCCAGTAGATTCAACTATGAATATGTCTGAATGCTCTTGCAGCAGTTGATACATGAAGTTTAGCTCAGCAGGGCTACTAGTGCATAAGCATGTCAAGATAGGGTGGAAAAAACCATGTATATGTATAATTATGTATAATTATGTAATACCTGACAGCCATCTGCAGAAAAACATGATTTCACACTAGAGCTATATGAAGAAAGATTAGTTATACAGTGTTGAAAATAAAATGGAGGGAGGGCCTAGACCAGTATCTTGTTAAAGGCCTGTCACTAATGCTATCCCCTGAGGTTCAATACTGGGCCCAGAATTGTTTAGCTTATTTCTCAATGACTCGGATGAAGGGGCAGATTCTTCCTCACAAGTCTGGTGATGACACCAAGTCTGGTGATGAGCAGCCAATACCCCAGAGAGCCGTGCAGCCCTTCAGAAGGGCCTGGCCAGGCTGGAGAGATGGACGGAGAACTGTCTGAAATGTAACAAAGGCAAGTGCAGGGTCTTGCACCTGGGGAAGAATAATCCCACATATTAATACTTTCCTCAGACAAGTAATACACAATGAAAAGTTACAATTCTTTCACTTCCAGCTAGCAGACCTAACCTGTACTACCCATGTTTCATTTTTATTGCTATTCCAAGTTTTATACTGTCCTGGACTTGAAAGCAGACCAACTCAAGTGCCACACTTGAAAAACATGATCTCAATTAGCACTAAACCCTCTCAGCCAATTCTTTCTAATTGTGCTGCTAGTGTATTATTAATTTGGTGTAAAATCCTGACATTGAACAAGACACTGTGTGACTTCTGTTGCTACTAGCTTTAGAATATATTTTCTCCTTGCAAAAGCATAAAACACCACTAGAGTCAATTTTTCTCCCAGTGTCAGTAAACTCCAGTTAACAGTTATATACTTTGAAATAAGTACTTTATTAAGCTTCTGCCTCAAGGAGTTGTACTAATTGCTTCATTACCGCTATAGAACCAATCACAAAGTGATTTACTCTGTTGTGTGTATATTCTGTAGTAATTGTACACCTGATGTTTGTAAAAGAGTTGTTTGGTAATACATTGAATAAAATATTACAAACAGTGTCATATATTTGTTCATGTAAGAAAGGGAAACATTTCACTATAAATGATTAAGCCTGTGCTTCCATATGCTTTTATTCTAAGTCTGAAATCTTCTTGACATGAATTACTGTGCTTCACTTTGGGATAGTAAATCTACATTGTATGTTTTTGTTTTTCCTCACACCAACCCAGGCTTTACACTTGGGGAACTAGAGCACTAGAACAAAATCACCTTCAGTATAGGATCACAAGGTACACTTACATCATGTCAACTTCTTTTTTTTGAAATTGCTTTCAGTAGAGACATAACCTTCTTTCCAACCTTCTTTGAGAACAGCATTCAAGAAGGCAATACTATAGAAGAACAAGACTTTCTAAGGCCATTTGTACATCTGGTAGAAGAAAGGAGAGATGGAAACACACAGATGCTTTTTGTAGAGGCTGCATCTGAACTTTCCCCCAGTTAATGGAAAGCTTTTGTCTCCTGTAACTCAGGAGTACAAGTGGAAACTGTTATATAGGCAGAGACTTTAGCTAATCCCTCAGCAATCCTAGTTCCATTTTCGTTTTTTCCTTTGATATTAATATATGAATTTTAATTCTCATGGACTGGCATTATCACACAATTCAGTTTCTTACTATCAAAGATGCTTGATTTCAAATAGCATACCTCTAATCGGCCCCAAGAATAAGGATGTGCTACCTACCTTCCAGACGGAGTCATTTACATCTTTAAAATTAAGACTTTCCGTCTTTCACCTATTCCACATATGATATCTACAACAAAAGGAAACTAACTCTATAAAATTTTCAGTAATAAATCATGTGAATAAAAAATCAGTATGAATAAAAAAGTCTATCATAAATTCAGAGAAAGTAAGGAGCTAATAATTAGGGAAGGTAAAATGGATAGAAATGAGCCTTATTTATTTTTTTAGAGCTTATTCATTTTTAATTACACAATTTTCCTTTTCCCTTCCAATGTGTTTGTACACCACATCATTTAGCTTGATGTATGTGTATATATATAAATAAATAAAAATTACATTCAATTTTCCATCTAGTTTGTTGCTTTGGAGTTGTTTTTTTTTTTTTTACTTTCTTTTAGATGTCGTGTTTTGAGTTTTGTTGCGGTTTTTTGGGATTTTTTTTGCCAATAAAAATTGACCAAACCTTACAGGAAGTTCAGCATTAGCTGACAAAGAAATTCTAGCAATGCCTTTTGATAACCTTCAGGAATAAAACTTTCCTATCCTCTTCTTTCCTTCCATACATAGAGGGGCCTGAATAAATATATGTATTGCAGTAAAAGATCTCTGTATTGTAAAAGTGACCCTGCCCCAATTCTAGTTATTGTAAATGGACTGCAGCTGCGATGTCCTTAATTGGGCAGCAGCTGTAGCCCGTGGTGGCAGCTGGGATAAAAGGGGGTGGGGCGGTTAGGGAGAGCCTGAGAGGAGCCCTGATGGAGAAACAACAACACTGCTGTGAAGAGCAGTAGAAGATAGGACAGCCGAGAGCTGTGGCAGCCTGAGAGCCAGGACTCTAGATATATGATAACAGCAAGTGGTGACCCCGACGTGATAGAAGATAGGAGAGCCAAGAGCTATGGCAGCCTGAGAGCTGGGACAGATATGTAGAAGAAAGAAGCAGGAGCTTTGAATCAAGGAGCTGCGACAGCAGAGAGGTGTGAGAAGTATGGCCTTTGAGGAAAGGAGCCTGAGAAGATCTAGGGATCTAGTATGTATGTATTCAAGGCAGCTGAGAGTTGTGGCAGCCTGAGAGCTGGGACAGATATGTATATTGTAACTGTGTAATTGAAAAATGTGTTAAAAGAAAAGGGAGAAATATAGGGGCCTATATATGTAAATAGATTTATTGCAGTAAAAGATCTCTGTATTGTATGAGTGACCCTGCCCTGATTCTAGTTATTGTAAATGGGCTGCAGCTGCGATGTCCTTAATTGGGCAGCAGCTGTAGCCCGTGGAGGTATCTGGGATAAAAGGGGGTGGGGCGGTCAGGGAGAGCCTGAGAGGAGCCATGACAGAGAAGCAACAACAATGCTGCTGTGAAGAGCAGTAGAAGATAGGACAGCCAAGAGCTGTGGCAGCCTGACAGCTGGGACTCTAGAAATATGATAACAACGCATACATTTTTTAACTTCTTTGAAATTTTGCTCCAATTTTCTACTTTCAGGGTATCAGTTACACATTAGAGTCTGTTAGGATTTTTTTTTTTGTACCATGCTCCTTCAAGAAACATCTTTGCACCAAAGGTTTACACCTTGATTTCCATGAAATTATTTTTTTCAGTCTGAGAATTTTGAGCTGGTACAAAGTTTCTTTTCAGCAGTGTGACTGAGATAAGTAATTAATTTAAATACAATGGAAGTTGGAGCTTCAAAAGAATTATCTGTAGTCCTTCAGCTGCTAACCTGGGAACACAAATCTCCATTGGAAAATGGAGGCAGAAATTACACACTCTTGTCCAAACTAGGTAGAGGAAAACTTCATTTGAAGTTTGCTATATTCCACATGAATACCATAACTTACTGATAATATTTACAGTCAATAGAGATTTTTTTCTGTTTTCCACAGTAGCAATGCCAAATTCTTGGTCTTTCATCTGATGTGAAAGGATAAAAATACTTAAGTCTCCTTAGCTTTCTTTAAAAGCTCTATACACTCTAATGGGCACAGTGGTTTCATTTTTCTTCTAGGAATCATTTTGTCTGCTGACACTGCAGCAATGGTGTATATTTCTACCTGACAGCTGTAGTTGGTTCCATAAATGAGTATATTTTCTAGCTACCTCTAACTTTTCAGAGGAGTTTCCATACTTCTGGAAAAAAAAAATGTTTGTGCCTGAACAGTAATTTACATTTATTGATAGGTGGCCTATTGTCATATATAACAAAAAAAGAGGCAAAACAGAAAAAATTTGGTACAGAAGAACCAAGGCTAGGTAACAATGTCAACTTACGTGACATTCAGAACTGAAATATTCATGCCTCACAAGAAGGATTATGAGAAATATTTCTACCTCACAATAGAGAGATCAACAATAAAATGGTAACCAGAACCCACAGAAATCATCAGACCTTTTTGGTTTTGCAGGTAAGCACAGACTACTATTTTTTTAGTTTCTATTTTACACTAACTGGATCATAGTAATTTTTAATTCTTTTTGAAAATGGTTTTCTTTTTTTTAAAAAAACCTTTATTTTTTGAAATCTCTATTGAGAAGAATGCATCAAGAATTTATGTAATTTTTTTTTATTGTGTGTGAAGTGTCTTCTCAAGTAGTTTTCTCCCCAGTGAATTTACTGTGGCTGGAAATTTCAGAGGGACTTGACAATTTTGCAGTAGTTTATAAAACTGCTCTCAGGAAAATATAACTATACTTCATAGCAATCAGATTGGAATTATTTTAGCTTAATTAAATTTATTTAAAATATTTTATTCCTCTGTTTTTTCAAGGTAAATTCAACAGCAAAAACTCTGTAAAAGAGTTTGACGTATTCTGGGAAAGATAAGATTCAAGGTCTGCAATCCCATTCTTCTTTGGGGCTGATAATCCCAGACATAACACAGCTCCATCAGACATGGCACATATTTACAGATCATTGAATAGTCACACAGAAAATTCTTACTAACATGATTTCAATTTCACAAATTCCTAATCAGTGAAGTTATTCCATTTCAATATTTAATCTTGAATCAGAGTATTTATTGGTTTTCAAAAAGTTTCTGCAGCGTTCACCAGACCAGTCTTCTCAACATAAAATGCTATCATGTTGATAATGCATGATTTCCCCTTCACAAATTCCCTCATCTGAGGTGATTCTGTTGATATGTACAAAGAGACAGAGGAATAGATTTATCCTCAAGAGAGAAATAAATAACTTCTCCTTTAGCTTTGTTCCCTGTCTGTAAGTATGGCAATGAATGACAGTGAATAAATAGAATGTCAGAAGCTGGCCAAAGGCTTGGCTGCTAGTGGACCTGAAATGCTGGTAAGGCTGACACATGGACAACACACATATTCAAGTGTTATTCATGGCTCTTTTGAAAATGTTAGTAAGCTTATACAGATATGAGTAGAACTGAGTCAAATTCTTATGTGGAATACCAATGTTCTTGTTGAAACTGCTTTAAAGATATTTATCTGGAGGAAATTACAGCTCTATAAGTTATAGTATATTTTTTATCGCTTTCTAATTACAATGTAGTTTAAACTGCAATACAACAATTTCCTGGGAAACACATTAATTTACTCACATTGGCACAATAAATTTTTCCTTTTACCATCCCATTTATCTTTACCAATCGATCATTGTTCAAGTATTTTTCCTGACAGCATGTACTTTAGCAAATACAATAAACTCATGGTAATAATCTGGAATTAATATTAATGATTCCAATCAATAATTTCTGAATTTCTGCAATGAATTAATTTGAAAGTGTCTTCTGTGCAGAAAAAGAGGACACAGGGGAGAGTTACTTCAATTTGCCATCACAAGATTCATAGAGCGTCTCTGGAAGATGGGATTTTGACAGTATTCAATTCAAATAGTCTGACAGACAAGAATTTTTAATATATCATATTATGCGTTTTAATATCAGTATCTTAGAATTTATTTACTGAAATAGATGCTAAACATCAGTGATGTGAAACAATATGGGGACAGGTGGTTTCCTATTAAACCAACATGCAATGAGGAGCATTTGTCACTAGGTGACATGGCTTCTCCTAGGTGTCTATATTTCCACATATTTTTATACAAGAAGATTTAAAAGATGTTAAAACAATAATTAGTCTGAATACTAATATTTTGAAATGTTACCCTCTCCCCTTTATGATCATGATGAAGGACTGAAACCCTGAAAACAGCATTAATTTAAGTTGGATGTAAGGTATCACGAAGCAAAACATAAAGTTAACAGGTTTTTGCATGCTTTGCTAAAAACAGGACTTGAAGGAAATTTCATTTTCTTTCGGGAAGGGAAAAGGAATCTTGTGATTTCAATGGGGACCAATAGAGGAATCTTTGGTGCATGTCTCTGCCCTTGATGGCATGCCATGCCCTTTGATGGCTTTGACTTTTGGAAAGATTTTTTTTCTTTTTTTTTTTCAATTTTCGGTATCCAGACGATGTCCCTCATATCTTCCCCTCCAAGGTGGTTTGTCTTCCTCCTTGACTTTTTCCCCTGCTTTTGCAACATCTGTGAGCTTAGTTTTGGCATGTTTTGGTCCTTTGCAATGCAGCTCATTTCTTCACAGCCAATTTTTTGTACGTAGGGAATGATTTTTTTTTCAATTTTTTTTTTTTTAAATATCCATGCCGTGTCCCTCATATCTTCTCCCCTAAGTTTCATCTTCCTCCTTGACTTTTTCCCCTGCTTTTGCAACATCTGTGAGCTTAGTTTTGGCATGTTTTGGTCCCTTGCAATGCAGCTCATTTCCTCACAGACTATTTTTTGGTCTTAGGGCAGGATTTTTTTGTTTCAATTTTTTTTTAAAGTATCCATGCCATGTCCCTCATATCTTCTCCTTGAAATTATTCTTCCTCCTTGAGTTTTCCCCTACTTTTGCAACGTCTGTGAGCTTAGTGTGGGCATGTTTTGGTCCTTTGCAATGCCGCTCATTTCCTCACAGCCGATTTTTTTATACTTAAGGTAAGATTTTTTTTTTTTTTTTTAAGTATCCATGACATGTCCCTCATATCTTCCCTTTCAAGGTTTGTCTTCCTCCTTGACTTTTTCTCCTGCTTTTGCAACATCTGTGGGCTGAGTTTTGGCATGTTTTGGTCCTCTAGCAATGCAGCTCATTTCCTCACAGCCTATTTTTTGAAGAAACTCAAAGTCCTGATTTTCTGGTTTTTTTGAGGTTTTCTCATTTGCATTTCATTTGATCCTATCTCCTTTCTAGAGTGTTTGTAAGCCTTTCGTTTTGGGTTTGCAAGATTTGTTTCCCCTTTTAGAAAGGAAATGGAAAGGAATCTTTTAGGAAACTGCCTAAAATCAGGAATTTGAGTGTCTTGAATAAATAGGCTGTGAGGAATTGAGCTGCATTGCAAAGAACCAAAACATGCCAAAACTAAGCTCACAGGTTTTGCTAAAGTAGGCGAATACATCTAGGAGGAAGACGAAACATGGAGGGGTAGATATGACGGACATCGTCTGGATACTTAAAAAAAAAAAAAAAAAGAAAAAAAAAATCTTTCCCTAAGTCTAAGCCATCAAAATGCAGGCAATCCATATGCCGTCATACTTGATGGAAGTATAAACTATGTGCCTACCTCATCAGAGAGCCTGACCTTTGACATTTACAAGAAAAAACTCTATTATTCTGCTAGACTTGAATAATCTTCTAATTTGCAAATTTTTTATTGGTTAAAAGTACAATTTTTAATGGTCCTATTTCGGATGAATTTTTTTTTTGAATATGACTGTATGCCACACATAGGATCAAGGCTGGGATGCGAGATAGTTAGAGTGATCTGGTCATAAATAAGAGGGAAATATAGTGTTATTCTACAGAGGTCTCGTTGCAAGAGTGTTTGTGGACACAAGTCCTAAAAGCATATATGGTGCTTTTTGACAGAAAATTAAGTGGCAGAAGATTAGAAATCAACAGGGCTTTGCAGAGTGCAGATGAAGTTTCAAAATGTGTGCAGCATATCTGTGACATATCAGAAAGATTTGTCCACTACAGATATTGCTTACAATAAATCCTCATCACTTCAAAATGTCCTGTTACTTTCTTGTCCTACTATCTTAACAGACCAACTTTTATCTGCCGTTTCATAGTTATAAACATAGTTTCTTTAACATAAGAGCATATTTTTCTTCTTTTATTTCTTTTTTCTAATGCATATTGACACAAAACACCTGTACAGACTATAGAGACCAAGTTCAGAAGTGCTAACATACATTTGACCTATTTTGAGACTTACATTCTTCTCCTTTATTTTTATTTCATGTAGATTTTTAGAATTTACTTCTAGTCTTTTCTTAGGCAGTCTAAAACCCAAGAAATTTGGTTTGTCTCACCTTTTTCTAACCTTTTTCCAGCTGGTTTATTTCTGCATTGGTAGAGCAGTGTCTAGTACACAGGATGCTAGCAGAAGCCTCAAAAATGGTAAGAGAACAAAAAAGATTATTACATATAGCTTGCAACAGGTCTGATCTACTTATCCCTATATGCCTGTTATTTGGAGAAAATTTTATTGTTTTTTTGGAGGGCTGTTTTTTTTAAAACTTTTTTTTTATAACTCCATTCAATCTTCTATTACCTTACCCATCATAGGGGGTTTGGTGACAAACCTAAACTTGCTAGCGTCTAATCCAATCCTATGTCTTAAACCGAGGTATGGGATCAAATTTTACCAAGCCCTCCAAAAAAGTACATTTTATTGCAGGAAAAAGCAGACCCAAACCAAAAATCTAACTATCTAATGGTACTTGTTTATTCAATTTTGAAGGAGGAAAAAAAAACCAAACTAACACTTGGTGGGCACGCATAAAGCTGAATTCTGTTCCTGAGCTGTGGAAATGTCTGTTCTAACATTTCAATTTCATGGTACTAAAACCAGATTTTTTTTTAAACTTGCAATACCTAGTTATTCAGAAATAAATCCAAGTATATATAGATATTAAATAATCACTTATTAGGATTATATACAATGCAAATTAAAAAAGACATAGATATTGCAAATTTTAGCTGACATGAAAAGTTCTGTGAAGTTCCTTATTCTTGTGGACTTGGTGTATCACATATTATTGTCTTCAATAATTTTGGTGATATAGATGACAGCAGTTACTTTACAGGGTCGGTAAGAGATAAATTCGAAGTGTTAATGATACTATTGGTTCACAAAAAAAAAAAAAGAATATGTCTGTTTTGATAGCAGGTCTTTCAACCTACATTTTTAATATTTTCTATTTGAAGAAAATATAATTCACTTTTATGATGAGTACCAAACAAAATTTTTTTCAGACCAATTTTATTTGCAATTTATAAGAAGAAGCAATCCAACAGCAAAGAAATAATGAAAATTAAATTATGAAGGTTTATGTTTTGAAAAAAAGAAAGGTGCCTTAGGTACTAAAATAATAAATAAAAATATACAAAGACAGAAGGACGTTGTACTCATATGGAAACTACTGCATTGTACAATGATGACCTTGTTGGTATGTAAAAAATCAGTTATACTATCAAAATGATGACTTTTTTTTTTAAACCACATCACATTTTGGAATTAAATTCAAATGTGGCAAAATAGGTCTTAAACGCATGCTTCCAGCAGGAAAAAATGCTTTGCTGGTCACTGACCTTGTCATTGCTTCAGTCTTGCCCTCTGTGATACTATTATCTAACTATTGTCTGTTAAAAGGCTTAACAGACAGATTTATCAGCTGTCAAAACCCCAAAATCCAAAACACAAAACTCCCCTCACCCAAAGCCAGTTCCCAAACTCTACTAAAACCAAACTAAAGTCGTATTCTTTGGCTTTAGTTTGGTTTTAGTAGAAAGAAAGAGACATTCTTCTTATCAAAATGGCAGCAATTAAGGATTTTGGTCAGATAATGTCGGAATTATAGGATTTAATGCTGCATCACTGTCTAAACTAGCCATGCCAACAACAAAGAAATGAAACATTATAAAACAATAAATGGCAAGGCCTAAATAAATCACATGATTTGAAAGGATGTTGTAAATTTCTAGTGCTAATGTTTTACTGTGATGGGACCCACTTACACACAAAAAAAATTTTTTAGTGTTTTTATTAAGGTCATAGGGTATGTACCTGTGTTATTTTCTTTCTTTCACAAAGGTATAAGTACAGAGATGGTATTTAAATTGAAAAGAATTATTCGATTTTCACAAGAAACAATTTTTTTCAATATTTGCTTCAATATTTACCAAACACTGAAGTACTATTAAAAAAATGTGAAAATAACATTTCTCATATTTTAGATCTGTTTCTCAGAGCCCCATAGAGCAACATTCTTCAGTTTGAAACGTCACAACTACAAATAAATCAAAACTGTTATCAGCTAGAGCATCATGCTGGTAAAAGAAATAAAACAATTTATGGAGCTATCCTTCTCACAACAAGCCTTTGTCAGACTGTCATCTATCTAACTTCAAACAGTTCTTTGTAGAATACCATTTTACTTTTCTTCTGCTGTGACTTTTCCTGTCAGTGTCCATTATGAACTTTCCATTTATAGAAACAAAAGATCAGGTTTGGGACATCTTTGATGGAGTCTTTCATGTTGGTTACCTGTGTATTGTACTGCCATTTCAACACTAAACAGTCAGGCAGAAAAATTAATGCTTTAGTAATTTATGCAGGTTTACATAAATGTTAGATGTGATGAAATATTTATAACTGCATTTTTTTTCCAGTGATCTCCAGAGAGAGTCTGTCAGAAAAATAAACTGTTTATGAACAATGCCAATAAATCAAGAATTCTTACTATTTTTCCACCTTATGCATTAGCAGAGCACAGATGTTCTTGGTTTCACAGCTTCTAACACTTGCCTTCCTCCCATCTGTCTTTATTTCAAAGTATGAATTTAGGTTCTTATATAAAATCAAATTTTTCCACTAAAATTTTCTGTTTGAAATGAAAATGTCCTTTCCATTTCCCCAAATAAAAAGCAATGGTCATGTATAAAATTTTGCTTTTCATTACAATTATACATCAGTTCCTCTAATGCCGCTTTTCCTGATGCTCATTACAAAATTTTTTTTTTTTAATAGTGCTTCCCTTCATGAAGGCACAATTCATTCTAAAATTTTTCACTGCATGTGATGTAGATCTTTATGACAAAAATCACACTGGCTTTTGTGGCATGGTCTCATCAAAGGAGTTATTCAAAGTAGCTCACAAAATGAACTCCCAGGATTTAGATTTAAGTAGAACTTCACTCTCTGAAAGCTACATGAAACTTTCTCTACTTTCAGCACTTTCTCAGTCCCTCACTGTTAAGCTGAGAAGTAACAAAGTCAAGTTTTAGCACAGGTCATCTAGTTTCATTTTCTAAGTTCAGTCCTGCTGCAAGTAGATACAACCTTGTTAAAGTTCATTAATTTCTGCTGGTATTGATAATAACCACAGTGGTGTTTGTGGTGCTGAGATCTAATTCTTTCCTTGGACTACAACTTTATTACATTATTAAGACTTTCAGACAGGATAATTGAAAATCCACTGGAAACCCCTTCATATTGTGGGGGATTTGGTGTTTGGTTTGTTTTTGTTTGTATTTTGCTGTTTGTTTGTTATTTTTGTTTTGTTTTTAGTTTGGTTTGGTTTGGGTTTTGTTGCTTGTTTGTTTGTTTTAAATTTTATGGCAATAAGCATATATGTTGTGAAGCTGTTTCTAAAATTTTAGATTAATTGTACTTCAAAATTTATGCAATCAATAGACAGTCTTCATAAGTGTAACTAACTTCTAGAGAACATAAGCACTTAGGAGAAAACCACTTCAGAATCCAGCATTATTGGATTTAATTGTTTAAAAGCAAAGTATTTTTTTACAGCCTTAGATGACTATGCAGAAAGGGGAATTATGCTATATTCAAAAATTCTTTTTTTTTAGTAAATTACACTTAAAAAAATCCTCACCCAACCAAAAAAACCCCCAAAATACAAAACCAAAACAAACCACCCAAAATACAAAACTAACCTTGCCTAATATTTAATTCAAATTTACTTTAGGCTAAACCTCTCTTTTATAAAGCTGTTTTGAACACTAATGTGCATTTTGTCATATTCCTGAAGGACCTAGAAAGGGGATACACGAGGGAAAGTTATTATCCATCTGAAATTCTAACTATGGAAGCTGGAGTTGTTTATGATTTGGAATACAACTTAGGCTGGGTGATACATCTGGGATATCCCCCAGAATTGGGGGTAACCATTTCAAGCAGAATATCAGTATATCTTGAATAACAGAACAAATATCTTACAGGGATCAAACTGTTCACTGGACCCAGGAAAACAGCAAGGATACAGAAACACTATAGGGGAAAAGGATACCAAGTGTTTATTAGCCTATTTATTTTGTTATCTATTCAAATATTATGGGTGATTTTTAATACGACTTGGCTGAATAAGGAGATAAGTGCAATAATTTTTAATCTATTTAATTAAATTACACTTGGATTATTTTATCAAATACTTTTGTCAAAATAAGGCATGATATGAAAGATGAGACTGAACTTTCAACTCACCAAGACATAGGTAATGCAGTGAAGCAGCTGTTTTGCTTGAATAGAGGAGCTGTTTCTGGGAAAGTCAATTATTAGACAGGTTTTGTCTGCTAACAGAGGTTAGTGCCTGATAGAACATGCACTTCTCAAAGACTCAAATGTCTGACAGGAGAATTGTTAAGAGTCATTTACCAAGTAAGTTGTTAATAAGGGACAATATGAAAAAAAAAAAAAGCAATTTAAACTGAAACCCTGCAGGACTCCAGGAAATGGTTTGTCTACAAATGCTAGTGTATTTTGGCAGGAGTGGAGTTTACCTCATGAGTACAACCTGAGATGAGGTATATTCAGAAGTGCTGATGAAATCAATGCTCCAAATGTCCACAATAAGTCAGATGAATATAGAGCAAGAATATAGATCTGATCTTGGGGAAAAATAGGTAAACACCTTTTCCTTTATCTCCTAAACTGGAAAATTTGTCACTGGGCTGTCTCATGCTGCTGTTGCAGAAATTGAAGGCAATACATATTTTTAACCTGACATGACCGAAGCCCAGCTTCACAGTGCCCAGCAGTAAGATTTCCCCTATCCAGAGCTAAGGAAGATCTGTGAACCTTGTTCAAGTGCCCAGGATTTCCAGCAATTTCTGCAGAAGCTATGCATTCCTGGTTTGTGAGCTTACATCACAAGGATTTGCAAAGAGAAAAAAATTGTTTTGGTGACTTGGGATAATTAGGAATATTAAAAATGAATAGGGCAGTTAGAAGTATGCCTGAACTTTTACAGTCTTGAGGGACTTTGACACACAAGACAAAACCGAAACCAAGCAAACAAAAAACTCCTCAAAACATGAGATCTTGTAAAATTTTGGGGTTTTTTCTCCTCACCAAATATTATATTATTGATGCATGACAGCAAGAGACAGTTCCCACTCTAGCATAGCAAGGAAATATAGCTAGGAATTAAAGAAGAGCAAATTCTAGCTGAACTATACTGGCAGCACTAGAGCAAGCACCATGTCTGTGTGTTTTATTGGCTTCACAAATTCTAATTTGATTTGTTGAATCCTTTACTTTTGAATTTTGATGCAAAAGTACTTATCAAACACACTTGACTAGAATTTTTTCCTTTAGAATAATTTCAATTTATGAACTAAGTTGCAGGGAGTCTGCATTTGAAAATAAATAGGTTGCAACGCTTTTCTTTAGGTATGTAAACTGTCATATCACCAATTATTGGGTAGACTTTATGTTTTGGGCAACCCTACTGAGTCATGCCAAACTCTTGTTTGCTGCCCTGCTAAGACAAATGGAGACTTATAATGACCTGCCATCTTTGTCTTTATTGAGAATGAATTCTGGGACGTAAGGAAAAATTAATCAGTGTTGGGTTACATGTAATGTGTCTTGGTGTTGGAACTGACATTTTCCAGCTTCCAGGTGAGTGCAGCATGTGAACAAGCAATCAGCAGTAGCCTTCAGATGTCAAACAATCAAGAGAGACATCATTTCAGAGTAGAATTTATAATTCCTTAAAATAATTTCCACTTTACTGTCGGGAGCCCAGTTTATGGACACTTCTTTTGAACATCTTCTATTGGAAATATTGGCAATGATAGTAAAGAATTAAGTTATAGTCTCCAGTACAATTTTGATGAATATGCTATAGGGTATAGGACTTTACATGGCTATAACCCATTTTAGAGTATTCATTCAGATACAGTTAATAATGATTAGCTGCATTCAAAATGAAGACCAGGCTGTTAACAAGAGGGCTAGATTTTCATTAAATGAGAAGGTAAAACAAGGATGCAATAATTCAAGAAGTACTAATTGAAAAATCTTCTCAAGTATTCCTCTCATTTTAAAATTGATCACATTTAAAAGTAAAAATAATGCAACAAGATCTGGTATACATGTGTATATTTTCCTACAGAACATATAACATTAAGGGAGAATTTTGTACTTTAACCTGGTCAGCAAGATATTGGTATGTTCTGCAAGAGCTATAAAAATGTCCTATAAATCATAACCAAGTCCTACAATATAACTTGAATTGCGTTACTCTGAAAATTACTAGTACTCACAGTGTAGATTTTAATGCATATTTTAGAAACAGCAATTACTTCAACAGTTTTAAAGATATGGTCTTGTTAAATTTTTTATTTGATGAAACTGCTACTGAGCTTTTAAGATCATACTACAGAGCTTATGTATCTTTATCAGGAATGAAAATCATTATGATATTGTACATAAAGATTTAATGTAATAATCTGAATTAAATAAGTAAAACATTTTATGCGCAATTCATGGAATGTCTGTTTAGCTGAGATGTTTAACGATGTTTTAGAAACTGAGCTAATTTTGACATGGGGATACTTGAAGCTTAAGAAAACTTTAACAGGTACTGAAATTTCTGAAGAAATAAGTGCACCTTCAGTGATGTCAGAACTGCTTTTGCTTTTTCCAGTGATGAATTTGCCCTAGATTGCCTCAGTGCATCTGAGGTTTGGGAAACCACAAACCATGTTTATTTTCTGCCTGTGTTGATAAATTGCTGTTTACACCTCCTACCTCCTTAATCCTGACTCATGGTTTTGCATACCTACCTCAGTTGGTTGGTGACACATTTTGAGCAAGAAAATTTCCCAACAGCCTCATTGCATAATAACAAATCAGCTTTCCAACTCAACTGCAGCTTATATTACATGAGCAATTCAACCTTGGGCTGTGCTTCAATATTGAATCTTATGAGAATATAGCAGAATGACAGGGTTTTTTTTACCTGTTGGTATTTGCAAGTCAAATATACAACATTTTTTCTTTGAAAATATGAGACTACCTTTTTCTTTTTTTACCTTTCATTGATCAGGCTGATGTCACCCCAGATTCTTCACCTTCTGCAGTTTTTAAATAAGCTGTGATTTATTAAAAAAGAGTTCCTGATATACTTTTGTAAAGTTTGTTCATACTCATTGAAAACCATATTTTAAACTATATGAAATCTTTCTTTGATTACAACCCTCAGTATTAAAATAGATTTTCTGTAGTTTTCTCTTTTTTTTTATCTTGTAAGTAGTATTAAGTCAGATTGACACCTTATTCTAGTCTCTGACCTGCAGGAAGAAAGCCTTTATTGTAGTTCTGAGAAATCTGGCATTTAATTCTTTCATTGCCTGTTTTCCACTGACAAGGTGCTAAATGCACACAAATATGCCCTGGCCAAATAAATGTAGTGTGTCTACAATGACACCAAGTCATAGAGCAGAAGGTCAGATACTATTTTGAATTTTAGTCATGAAAGGACAGGGAGGAACTATTAGCTATTCAAAAATGCATATCACCAGCATCCACAATGGTATTCTTGAGTACAAATGACATTATTATTAATGTTCTGCTCATGGAAGCTTGACAAGAAAACATAATTTAATAAAATAATCCTTCATGTAATTACTAGAGTGAACTGGTGGGTGAACACATGATAATTTCATTTACATCTATGTTTCATGCAATTCTCAAATCGCATGTCTGGAGAAAACACACTCAACAAATTTCAGAAAAAAAGTTTGAGCAGTCATGTAAAAGAAAACTATGCATTTTTGTTGGCTTTTAACTTATGAATAATATTATCTATATTTTAATTTATTTCCACAACAGAATAGAATGCAATCAAATAACCCATTGCAGTTAATTGATTTTCTTGTCAACCTTTTCCATTTACCTAAATGGAGATATATGGCACAAATGCTCTGGAACATAAGGCTCTTCTTTCTGTCTTCTACACGCATGTTAGGGTATGTGCTATAAATATAACCCTAAGCAAAACTGATAACGTGAGGTGTTCAGAGACTGCAGCTATTTATATGAGTTGCAAAAGCTACTTGGAATTGGCTGGGGTCTTGTCTGCAGCCTCAGGGTTAGCATATATCATAACCATGTGGTTTCAACTGAGCCCTGTTCTCAGCTGTGTAGCAAATGAAAAGTAGACCTCCCATGGTGAAAGTGGGGCTGGTGGCTGCTTTGTGTTCTCCAGTTAGAAATGTTCAATGGCTTTGATAGTTATTTACATAAAATTGAAGTTCTTCCACAGGAAACAACATTCATGACTGTGTGGTCTAAATTTACCTACTTCCACCTTCATCCCAATAAACTCATCTGATTCAGCATTCTGCTGAGGGGTGCTCTAACAATTTAATAGAAATCTTCCATGGACTTCTCTCACTTAAAAACCAAAAGTGATTGACTGTTATTTCATTCCTGTGTGCTCATGGGTGCAGAGGTCATGGCAACATAATGGAAACAATTTTAGGTCTTATAAATCTAATTGATTTCAGTGCACATAATCCACATTCTAGGACCAAATATTTCCAACACAAGACTTTTATACTGAGAAAATGTAATATTCTCTCTCCCATTCCTTTATATTAAACCTCGAGAGAAAGGACCTACATTTATCTTATCTTCTAGTCATTACCAGGGAAATTTTACAGCTTAGTAAAAAAGACAGGAAGTACAAAGTTCATTTTGCTTTTAGAATGGGGAAAAAAGAAACATTCTACACAATATGATGCTGTAATCAGTTCGAAGTATCAAAGTCATAAAGGGACACTTAAAGTCATAAAGGGACACTTTTGCAGATACTTTATCATGCAATGTTTACATAATAAAATTTATACATTGTAGTTCTTACTTGTGACAAAAGCCTATTTTACTGTAACTAAAATACAAACTTGTAACTCCATCAACCCTATAAAATAACTTTAATGGAGCTTAACACTGGGAATGTGACAGTCATATGAAGCAGAGATACAGAACACTATTTAAATTGACACAAATGGGGGATCACTATGTGGGACTTAACCAAAAAATGTCTTTTTCCCTGTGGTTTTCCCAGTTTCCAAAAGAAAAAATGCAGAAGGGTGGCACCCACAGACAACTGTGATAATGCTCAGTAAGCTGAGATCCTACATTACTCTTTCCAGGCTGTAACTGGTTGGTTTGATAATGATTTTCATATATTGCTGAAAGAGCATGCCATGTTTAAAAAGGATGTTTCTGGGAAATGGAAAAGAAAGTTTCGTGTTTGCTGGCTTGACTGAGACAAAGCAGGAAAAGGAGAGTTTAGGCCTTGGATTGGAGAAAGCCTCCTTTTTAAATGCTGGTCAGAGGAGGAAGAATGAACGCAAAGGGGAGGGTGACTGAGATTGCCTATGGCAAGAATAGATACCTTACCCAGCAATAGCCCTGAGGAAATTTTCCTGAGCACTCAGAAGAAGTGAAACAAATCCAGGAATGCACTGAAAACTTCAGGCAACACTGGGCAGAGGAAAAACTGGTTTACAAACTGCCTAGAATACCACTGTCTTTTAGTAGACCTGGTCTTTATTTTCTGCTTTCAGTGCTACTTGGTTTTTGTTTTGCTGCAAAGCCTAATGTGATAAACTGGCAAGGCTTTGGTGTGCTCACTTTTGAAGATGATGGTGCAGACTCTCAAAACTCTGACCAACATGAGGATTTGTTTCATAGACAACAAAGATTAGAAACAAACCAGTGTCTAATACTGAGTTAGATGGTCCTAGTGAACTCTAGAAAGAATATTAATTAAAATGTTCATCTGAACAGCACCAGTATCTTCAGTCTGGCTTTTTTAGGTGTGCCCTAAATGACTTTGTAATAAATTTCTCCTGCTTGACAGATATCAAGAAACCATCAGCTTTATAATCAGCTAATCTTCATAAAGGAGTAGTCTTGAATTTCTATTCAGTTACTGTGGCTTGAGATTAATTCTCAACTTTCAAAAAATTTAACATTTTAGGAAAGTAAGCAGCTATTGAGATTGCCATGGTTGTTCGGCCTGCCCTGGCTTTACAGTGTGTGTTTGCTTTATAATGCTACTTGAAGGGCTGAACAGAGGTCACTTTGCTTTCCTGACATTAAATAAATACGTCTGCCCATCACAACTACCTTATCTCAATCTGATTAAAGCATACTCTGGGAGGATCAAAGGCCTTCCAACAACTGTTAAAAAAAAAAAAAAAACACCAGAAAAAGATTTTTGTTTCTTAGACTAAATAAGATATTTAGAGTAACTGTTTTCAAAATAATTGGAACTGTATTTTCATTTATTTAAGCATAATTTTTGAAAACTGCTTGCATACACCAAAACAAAAGATCATACTTATTTTACTGGGGTCTGTTGAATATGTCGTGTGCATAACTTTCCATGATGTGTAAAATCAGCACAAAATTTTGATTCACTGGAGAATGGATTTGGAAGAAATATCAGTCATCTGGCAAGAGGGAATTCAAAATAATTTAAAAATCACAAAGCAACAAAGCAACAAAAAGCAAAAAAAACCCTTGAAAATCTAAATGCCCCTGCATAGATGCTTAGAGACCATCTCTATAAAAAGCAAAGCATTCATAATTCAGCAGTATTTTTTTGTTACCTTATCTACCCATTTTAATTAGAGATCAGTGAATTAATGTCATTCAGCTTCGCTTGCCTTCACCAGCATTCCAGCCACAGGGCAGTCCTAGAAATGTCTAGCTTGAGTCACTCATCAAAAAAATATCTATATATCTATAAAATTTATCCCATTGAGTATGCAGCCTTGCACTGGAGAAGTTACTGTACAAAATGCAGTTTCAAGTATAAAAATACTGCTTCTGGAAGAAAAACATCATTGTTACTGGTAAAATTAGTGCCTACCTCGCATTTCTGCAATTGGGTATATTCTAAGATTTCCTTTTTGTTTGGAGGCTTGAAGACTTATCTTTTTTTTTTCTGTGTCATGTCTATGCACCTGCAAACAACTCTTGCAGGATCTTAGAGCTTTAGTCCGGCCTTCATGTTTGTAGTCATTTTTAACCTGACACCTTGAGCTGTCAGCTGTCTTTTGAGATCCAATGGGTTCCCACAGGACCATTCACTGGAGACTAAAAAGCTGAAGCTGGATGTGACCTCTAGGCCTCATCTTCATTTTCCAGCTTGTTAGCAGACTGTTCAAGTGCAGTCCGATAACAGAGAGAAACTATTGCTATAGACCTACTTTTTGCTTTTCTCCCCCTGTGGTACCATTTCTATCTTGGTTACCTCTTATTACCATACCTCTTGGTTTTTGTATTTTTTGGGTTGTTGTTGTTTTTTTCTTTTGGTTTGGTTTTTTTGGTTTTTTTGGTTTTTTTTTGTTTTGTGGTTTTTTGGTTTTTTTTCTGTCTTGTAGAAAAATAAATTCTGCTCTAACAATACACAGGACATGAAAATTTTGCCTGTGAATACACATTTTATAAAAAATGAAATTGCCAGATCATACTTGAGAGAGAGAGAAAAAGAGAGAGAGCAAGATTTTCTGAACAGGAAAACTTTGTGCTATTCAGAGTTTTATATTGTTTGTACACCCAAATATTTTTTATTTTTCTATTCCTAGATAAGAATTGTAATTTTTTAAAGAAATACACATTAGTCGAGACAAGCCTGGGATTTTTTTTGGTCTGTGCCTAAATAAAAATGCAAATGAAGTCAAAATGCATTTTAGTTTGAGAAAGAATGTAATATAGCTATGTATTGAAGTTATTCCCCGGTGGCACATATACAGTTGAGTAGCAGAGGTTTTTTCCCCTCTCTCTGTTAAATTGAAAAGTTCTAAGAATTAGCAGTTAAAAATCCCAGCCCCTTACATGCATTGTGTAGGTAACTTTGCCCTGAGGAAATCTGTGAGACGGTTATAGCTCACATACTGCATATTGTACCATACCTTAATTTTCTTTTTCCTCTGAAGAAAAACTCAACTCTGAAGCAAGCAGTGAGACTGGTTCGAGTGTCATTGTGCTTTCAAATGCAAGAGTTGTTAGAAATCCCATTGACTTCCTTGTCTCTAAACTGGAGAGCCATGAATGTGATGGGACCACCCCTGGATAAAGAATTGGTTGGATGATCACACTCAAGCAATGTTGGTCAATGGCTCAATGTCCAAGTGGAGTTCAGTGACACGTGTCGCTCCTCAGGGGTTGGTATTGGGACCAGCAGTGTCAAATATCTGTGTTGGCAGCATGGACAGTGGACTGAGTTCTCTCTCAGCAAATTCACTGGTGACACCAAACTGAGTGGTGCAATTGATACTCTGGAGGGAAAGGATAATCAAAAATCAGAGCGATTCCCGTGGCAGGGAGAAATGACGAGGAGGACTCCATGGATTTCAGAAGGCTAATTATTTACTTTATTATGCTATATTATTCTATACTATATTACACTACATCTAAACTGAATCTGCACAAGCACTCAACTCAGCTGAACAAAATCTTGTGACTGTTGACTGACAGTCCGGACATGGGCTTGGCCCTGATAGACCAAGGAAACAAAACACCATCACTTTGGGTAAACAATCTGCATGTTGCATTCTACTTTGGCACAAACACAGGCACAGCAAATGAGATAAGAATTGTTTTTTCTTTCTCTGAGGTTCCTCACTGCAATTCCCAGAAATATCCTTGGGAAGTTGTGCCTTGCTTTTCTCTGTGAAGAGAAATGCAGCCACAAAGCATGGCATCCAGAGGGACCTCATGAGGTTCAACAGGGCTAGCTGTCTGTCAAAATACAATGGGAAAACAATTCAGTAACCTGTCATCAAGAGATATTCTTCTCAACCTTCAAGAGGGTAAACTATATTTAATTTTTTAACTGGTAAGTGAAGTTAATCAGTAGATTAAATTTGGTTCTGGACCTTGGCCGTGTTCCATGTCTGCTCATACCTGTCATCTAAATTGGCGAGAAAAATCAGCTACAATTCTTCCCCTAGCAATCCCCTCATGAGAGGTTCAACACCATAGCAAAGGTTAACTTATTTGGCGATAAAGGAAGGGGAATCTGAGCAGCAGAATAGAAATCAAATATTTAATTAATTCCCCAAGCAACATCCCACAAAAATCAGGCCTCCATAAAGCACAGATCATTATTTACAGCAACTCCACTGCTGCAAAATCCTCAAGGGAGAATGTAAACTATCCATTCTCCTTCAGGTTGTCTGGATTCTCTAATTTCTTTGCTATACACTAGCTAAAAAGTCTTAACACAATCCTTTTGCCCACCTGCGTGTCTCCAGAGGTCGCAGCTTTTCATTTGTTTGTTTGCTTTGTTGTTTTTTTTTTTTTTTTTTAATAATCCAAGAGATCCTATGATGACTGCATTGGTACTTTAAATATGTGGTTTCCTTAAAACTTAGTAAGAGGCTTATTCAGCATCGCTGTTTTTTCCAACCTTGAAAGCTTCCAGGATTCTTTCCATTTCGATAATATTCCAAGAAATTCCAAGAAGCCTTGTCTACAATGTTTGATTTTGTTTCAGACTGCATATCAGATGGCAGGTGGAAAGATGCTGGAAGCCGTGACAGCATCAGCTTTAAACATATTAAACAAACTCATAGAAGCCCCTGTTTGTGAAGAAAAACCAGCAACTAAATCAGGTTTTCATAATCACTTTCTTTCTGAATGGTTTTAATGACTTTTTCTGACCTCTGTTCTCTACCACAATCTAAAAGAATAGGAAAAGTCAAGGAAAAAAAATGAAGGACTGAAACAATAAAATCAATTTACTGAGAGGAAAGCTAAAAAGTAATTTACTTCCTTCTTTCAGGGATTTTATGGACAATATAAAAGAGATTAATTGGAATTTCAGCTTATAACTACAAGAGTGCACATTTCAAGCCAGAGCTAAACTAGTTTAAATGAATAAATATTTTTAAAGGTGTGGTAGTATGTAAAGAAAAATATCTAGGCCTATAGTCACTTTATAGCTTTAGAAATCTTTAAATAAAGAATAAATATAATTAAGGAATTGAAATTACTAACAGAAGGCACAAAGAAAATCATGATGGTGACTTTTAACCTCTACTTCCATTAATAGATTCAAGATTTCACTCTGAGAACACTGAAAACATTTGTTTTGGCTGAATTTATTTTCATCTGCATTAAAACTGACAAAGAAAATGAAGAGGAATAGAGTGAGATTATATAAACTGAAAAAAAAGGTTACAATTTAGTCACTCTCAAACCAACCCACCAAATTTCTGACAGATTTAATAGTCTTAAAGCAAGTTTGTTTGGTTTTTTCCTTTGCACATTTCAGCAAGGCTACTTTATGTAGTGGCACAAATCTCAGAGGAGATCCTTTACCTGTCTTTCCTGTCAAATTCCATTGCAGAGTCAACAGGAGCCAACGAAGTGTGCTATCTCATGCTAGACTTTTAGTTCCTGATAAACCTAGTCAGTGGAGTACCTCTGGTAATTCAAAGTGTTTTAAACAATTAAATATTTCAAAACTATAAAAAGGAGTTAAAAATGTGAAGTTAATGTGATCATGTTCAGTCATGAATTTTGCTTTAGGCAGTAAGCAAAATAATTCAATAGTAGATGTAAAAAATTGCTCAGCTGAAAGGAGGTGAGAATTTATGGGTAAGTTTAGCAAACCTTCATCAGAAAAATACCCATGCCACTCTTGATCCCATGACTCCTGGAAACTGGAGAAATTCCTCTTGTGGTTCAGTTGTGATTCTGTGAAGTTGTTTGTGCTACCATATATATTCTGGGTTTAGTAGTTTGATTGGAAATGGAGTTAAAATTCAGGCTTTCCATACTCAAAGAATACTAATGATAGTTAAAAATACACTATGTTTATTTTTTTAAATTATTACTCTTGACAGTTTGTTGTATAATGTTGCAAATGTATTTAACAACAAATTGTGGTATTTGCACTGGTACTGGTAGGTTAATTTAAAATATTTGAGAGCTATATAACAATTCTGTGGAGAACCATTTTTGTAATGATGACAATTTTTAAACTGATAGTTGAGTACTAAGCAGGCTAATCAGACATCTTAATGGAAATGTGCAGTAGCGAAATATTAGGATAAAATAATATGCTAGGCAGGGAATTTGAAGGAGTGTAGCCTTAAGATAGGCTAATCAAACACATTGCAGCACTAATAATGTTGAATTCACTTACCCATTCTCACTTCAGAAGGTCCAGTGGGTTTCAAAGGTCACAGGTTCAGCCACTTCTGTTTCACTAGGACTGAAATTTGAGATTCCAGAGACTTCTCATACTACATGTATGTACCCTAAATTATCTGGTAATCTCTCCATTTTGTCTTGAATTTTGAAGTGAAAAGATAGCCTGCAATCAATAAACATTAGACACACTATTGCATGAGAACATAGACAACACATCTAGGTGAGTAACCACATCCTATATTAAATCTTCCATTTAGTATTTACATACATATTTGCTCATATCTTGTGTTTTTCTTTTTGAAGACAGTTGTTTCATGTGTTCTCTTTTCAAAGTTCCCCATTTGTTGAGAAGCATGCCAGAAAAAAGTAAGCAAAAAATGGTTGATACATTATCATTTAAAAATAAACATTGGCAAATATTATTAACTAGAAAATCTAAAAGATCAACATATTCTTGGAGTCCTTCCAACTTATTTGCCAATAGTAGTGAGAAAAAAGAAATAGAAAGTAAAATTCTGGGTCAGGAAAACGCAATTACCTCTTATTATCTGGGAATCCAGCTGGGAAGGACTCATCTGCCTGTGGTTGTTCATTAGAGGTTTTAAACTAGCAGAATGATCACTTTAAAAATAATTTTAATAAGGGGTTCCAGCTCTTTGTAGTTTAACTGTACAGCAATTAGTGAATAGCTGTTTTTCAGCTGACTTTTTCAGTCTTTTGTTGCTGTGTGCTGCAGCATAACTGAAACTGCAGCCCCCCAAGAGTACAATTTGCAATATACAACATGGATTTAGATTAGACAGTGGAGAACACAAGTGAGCTATAATACATAAACACAGGTATTTGTATGTAATGGTGCATTTGAAGAGTATGTTTGATTAGTTTATTAACAACCACTACAAAATTTGTAGAGCTTTTCCCAAAATACCCAGTAACAGCAAGAAATACACAGTGGTAGTATTACAGCCATAGTAACTGGTAGGATTTGATGTAGAATCTATAATGGTTTTCAGACTGGGAGCTCTGCAGTGTAATAACTCTAATCCAGTGAGAAAATATGTGCTAATATGTAGTAATTCATAAAGATAAAAATTGAACCTTGTTAGAATAAATGCAGACAAGAAAAAGTTACATATCACATGAAAGGTTTTCTACGTATTAGAGCAGAGAAGTCAGATGTATGCTGCCCTAGTTAACAGCAGATTTTTACTAACCAGAACAATGAAGGATTATGCTATTATGAGGTGCTAGATGGGGGAAGAATGCAAAATAACTTTCTAATTTTGATAAAGATATCCCAGGATAAAAGATGATGTTAAAAGTGAAAAGAAGCTCTTAGCATCTTATCTAACCTGAAAAGAAATAAAGTAATAACTATCATTGAAGGTTTGGAGTTAAAAAGGACCTTTAAAGACCATCTAGTCCAATCCCAAATAAAGACACTGCATTTCCAGAACATGTATAGATGAATAGATGTTTCATAGCAGAAGCTCTGACTTACATTCATAGGAAAAACTATGCATTTTAATGCCAACAGAAAGGGTTGATCATATACACACAAAGGTGGTAAAATATTTAGAATATTTTTCCTGTTTCAAACTAAACACAGGGCATGATAAGAAGGTTCATAATCATTTGATGTTATTTTGTAAAGCAAGCATTTAAAAAAAATTCGTATCATCTGGAAGCATCGCAGTAATGCTATTCATCATGCAACATTTAAAAAAAAAGCTTCTGCATGACATACCTCTGATTGCTCCAAGGCAAGAATAAAAACAACGTGGGAAGTGGAAGTGTTTTATGCCAGGCTTTCTCCGTACAGCTGTGTAAGGATGGGCACTCTGTGTGAAAGGGTTCTGCTTTCAGTAACATCTGTTGGTTTATCTCATCTGACTCCTCCAGCCCCCCTGGTAATAATGCCACTCTTGCACTAGATTTATGGGATACTGTTGTATTAAACCTGTGCCAGTGCAGGTTAAAGCAAACAGCTGCCACAGACACGCTGCACATGTAGGTCCAAGGGAAGGGCAGCTGCAGGGACAGCAAGCAGGAGGTGCTGAGAGACAAGCACTGTGCAGAGCTGTGCCACGGGAAGGGGCAAACACATGGAGAGCTGTCACCTTGCACCAGCTCTGTTCAGAGAGCTGTGGGGAATCTTGGACAGGAAAAGGTCCATACCCCTTTTAGGGTAGGAAGGTTAACTGGCACCACTAGAGGCTTTTAAGAGAATAGACACATTTAATGGCAAGGCAGATTAGAAGAGATTTATTTGATAAAACTTGAAATAGCAAGTACATTCATTGCATGGTCAAAAGCAAAGGATGTAATTGATACCCTCAGACACTGATAGCATTGCATAATTCAGGTTATATTCCCTTCTAGTAAAAGACAAGTGGGTATAGGTGATTTATATTAAGTTCATCTGAACAGGAAACTTATAAAACCCTGGGCTTTTGAAATGTTGGTGTTCATTTGGGGGTGGGGTGGGGGAAGGGAAATTCAGAAGGTCATAAACTTGAATAACCTAAAATGACAATATTTTTAGGTTCAGCAGAGTGGAAAACTGGATATTGACATTTCATATTTTATTAGAAGCTTTGTTCATGAGAGCTACATACCCTGGATTTAAAGGAATATAGTTTTGTACACATTTATTTTAGCCTAGATTATGCTGACATGTCTTATTTAAGCTTAATATTTGAAATGTGAAAAACAATTCAGGGAAACATGCCAAAACTTACACTTTTCTGGAAAGCTGCCTATTATGATACAGTGGCGCTATTCTCGTGTTTGAATAAAAACTATCAAATCAATTTAAGCATCAAATACCAGACCTATTAGGAGACAATTCAACTGATACTGAAATATTTTATGAATTTCAGAGGGAGAAATAAGCAAATTGAATTCCACTTCTTTGTAAAGAAATAATGGAACAAAGAAACAAGCATGTTTTCCAGGTAGTTAGGGTGTTTCTGCTCTACTGGAACTGGCAAATTCAATGACATCCAAAATTAGGAAAGGAAACTTTTTTTAGCAAGGGCCACCTGTGGTGAATTGACAATCAAAGAGAGCTGTAGAACTGCATTAAATATGTGTTAGACCTAGCATGTCTGGCAGGTTGGTAGGATATCAGAGGCAAAACAGAGTAAAGAGAAAGAAAATAGCTTAAGATTAAGGAGATATACTAGCTTTCAGAGCTGAACATATTGTGGAATTTTGGAAGCAAAAGATAATTTTGTTTTGTATTTTGGGAAAATAACCTGAATGGGCAAACTATGGTTGTCACAGCAACCACTGGTATGCAAAGGATCCCACAGAAAACATTTATTGAAAATGTCTAATGAATCTGGACTTGATTACAAGGGTTGATGCAGGCTTACTTCATCAGGGGAAGAATTAAATTTGAGGGTTTTTATTGATGAAAAAGTATATTTTATTCCCCTTTAACATTTTACCATCTTAATTTTTGTCAGGCTTAGGTACGTTCATCACAACAGTGAATTTCACAGTTTTCTACATAACAAAATTTGCATGACAAGAAGAAGTATCCAGCTGGTGATGGATAAATGGCTAAGGAGATGATCCTTAAAAAACCCTATAAAAATTAAAAGTTGAAGATGGACAGAAACGTCCTGTAATTAAAATAAACTGGATTTTAATAACTGTGAATGAAAGGTGCCTTGCCGCAGATTACCATCCCCTGAAGACTACAGAAGCTCTGTCAAAAGTCAGAGAAGTCACAGGAGCAGGTTGTGCACCCTGGTAAATTCCTATTTCCTTATGGGCAGATTTTAAATTACGCTATTTTTATATTTTAAGAAAGTTTGGCACATACCTGCTGTATGATGATGATTTCCTTCTCTAGTAAGGCAACACACAGTAACAACTTCTTTTTCAGGTCTAGAAAAATTGATCTGCACTATATGTAATAACTAACTTGAGATCCTAGTACCAGAAATAACAGTCTGTGAAGAATGATCCTGCAGTACTCAGTTTTACTTGATAAAACAAAGATTATGAGGAAAACATGGTAGCATCACGAACAACCATGAGTACAATATACGGTTTGTTGATTGTGGATTGGAATTAAACTCCTGGAAAAGAAAGTTACTGTCAAATGAGCTGGGATGCATGGCTGTGTTTGAGGATGGAAGGCACTGCTAGTGAGATCATGCTTGCCAGGTCATTCAAACATCAGGAATCAGAGAAATAGAGGGAAAAGAAGGAATTTGTTAATGAAAGCTACATACCGTGTTTTTAAAAGAAATTAATTTTATACATATTTATTTTAGCCTAGATTATGCTGACATGCCTTACTTAAGTAAGAGCACTTAGTGTTCTTCCTAAGTGGATGTCATTAGTTCCACCACAGGCTGTAACAGCACCAAGGCACACTTTTTTATGTCCTGCATTAATATTAAGGTAAACATTCCTATTCAAGTTACTCATATCCTCAATCAGAATTAGGAGCTTTGACAAGCATGGTTAGTTTAGCAACCCTCAGGCACACTCCAACTCATATGTTTGTGCCGTAATCTAAGAGATCATGCCATGTCTCTCTTGTGCTTAGGTTTCGCTACTTGCTCTAACACATTCAATTTTTAAACTGATTCATCCTGTTTATATAGCGATTATAAGGATGTCTAAAAGACTCATATGGTAAATATCTGATTGTAATGATCTGCTCCAGAAATAGCACTCACTCTCCAATGATTTCAGATATTTGAGAGTGAATGTTTGAGTAAGGATGGATGTTAATTTTTCTGACTTTACTGCTGAGGTGTAGATAAAAGGAGTAAACTCAGGACTTCTGTGCTAGTGAGAAGTTGCAAACTCTTGGCAGCTGTTGGCTGAAGCACAGTGGGGATGTGCCACCCCTGAGAGTTAATTGTCTTGATGATGTGGCTGGTAGCACTCTCCCAGCTTGGCTTGCCTAGTGGCAATGCTAGCATGCTCCCTCCTGACAGCGGAGAAGGGGGTAAGCTCACAAGAACTTCCCCATAAAATGCACTGAAGTTTAGACTGAAGGGAAGCTTGCCCAAGGTGCTGGTTATATAGTGGTAGGTTAAATGTATAGCAACATGGAGTCTTCCTCACAGCTATTTTTCTACCATGGAACCAATAAAGTTACATCCTCCCATCTCAGTTTTCCCAGTGTCTATCCTCTTCTGCCAGCTCTACCTAATCTGTAATGGTTTATTTTAAAATCTAGCTGTTCTAGATAGCATTGGCACTGACATCAAAACAGCATGGCTTTCCACTTGTAGATCATATTAATAACACCTGAGTATTAAATTTTAGGGCAGAAACAATTAGCTATTTTATGCAAGTCAGATGCACTTATAGTCCTCATGAAACAAGACAGCCTGCCTCCTTAATTAGGTAAGAAGTGTTCAGACTTTGCTCAGGGTATAATCAAATGTTAAAAGTCAACCACAAACAAAGCTTATCCGCTAGAAAAGAAAATTCATTTGAAAGGAATGGCAAAGGAAGTTCTGAAAAGCAGTGTGCAGCTAGAAAGCTCAAACATATTTTCAAGAACAGAATCTGCTACAATAATAATTAAAATCAAATCCTCAAGATAGGATCCTGTAAAATGATATTGTGAGTGTGTGTTCCTTTTATTGAAATAGAAAAGGAGTGGAGAATCAAACAAAGATAAGCAAACAGAAATTATTAGAATGCTATTACTAATGACAATAACAGAAGCAATTTTTTCCATTGCAAGTTTCCAAAATGAGGGGAATTATAGATGAAAAATATGGAATTTCTCAATACTTCAAATAGTGCAATCTTTCTTTATCTGATATAGTATAGCATAATAAAACAGAATTTTCAAAATTCTTGTGGGATTTCTAGCTTAACTGGAATGTTTGCATTTTAGTAGCATAATTCATTAAGTTACTAGAACTGGCTGAGAAAAAAATTCAACTAAGTTTAGATAACTACTGTCAAATTTGCTACTTTAAGTACCTTTAAGTACATTTAAAACCTTTAGCCTATGAATAATGTCTTTTTCTATATAAAAAACATCTTCAGGTAAAATATTCTCAAATTTATAAGTCACCGCAATTAAATGTATTTTTTGTATAATAATTTTAATCATAAAAATGCTGGTTTGATGGGTCATTGTCACATAAGAAGCAGCAAATCAAAGTGCACACTTAGTATTTTATGTACATCATTTGAAGAAAGAAAAAGCTTGTGTAAAAACACGCCTAGGGAAAACTTACACTTGCATGGATTCAAATAAGGATCAGCATAATCAAACAAGATGAGGTAAAAAATGAAATGGATGTCTCATGGGTGTCTCAGCAAGGTACACTGAAGTGAAATAAAAAGTTGTTTACCCATTGTCACAGGCAAAACCCCATGATGTCCTGCATCATACAAAAGAATCATCTCCCTCTTCCCTACTCTCCACAAGCACTGATTTTGCTGTGGTCACATTCAAACTGTCTCAGTCTCTCCAAGGAGGCGAGGGGTAGTGCAGGAGGTCAGGGACCTGTGTGGATTGGTTTTTTTCTGCTTTTCCATCATCCTTCTTGCTGTATTTTATCCACTGCTCTATGATTCTTTGTGTTCTTGCCCTGCCTGAGGTCACTTGCAGTGTCCCAGGGTGTCTCTGCCTTGGCCTGTCACCTTCAGGGCTTCATTTCAGAGCAGGCCGCGCCACCAGCCTTGCTACCCAGGCCCTGGCAGGTATGCCTGATAACCTCAGCCAAAATAATCTCCTGGAAAGAGCTGATGACAAATATTTTGAGAGTGCTGTCTTTCAGCCCTTTCCCTTGTGAATAAGTACTGATCACCATAAAAAGTTATGGCACATTAGTGCAGACTAGCAATAACGCACCCCTCACAATGAAACAGAAACCAAACAGCAAGGTTGTCTCATGAAGGAGAAAAACCTGACTCTTTTTCATAAATAAATAATAAATAAATAAATAAATAAATAAATAAAGAGACTGGATTAACACACCCACAAATAGTTTAAATAATTAATATACTTTATGCCCCTTCCCTCCCAGTTCCTAAAAATATTCCTTTGATTTAAAGGAAGTTGTAACTGAAATTATTTCAGTTGAAGTGAACCAAAGCAGCAACCTACATTTTGACAAGGCTGAAATAAACAAAAAATGCAGATACTTGAATTTTGCATTCCCATGTTTATGACAACCTACCAAAAAACCCAGGTAAACCTATGCATATATATAATTTAACCTGAGAACAAGGCTGCAATTTTAGACTTCAGAAAATGCTATTCAGTCTATTCTGGCCTTGAACATTGTACTTACTCACAGGCTTATGACAAAAATGAAGAAGTTTCTTCTTTTGGAAGGTACTTTTTCTAGCATAAAACACTGTGATATCTTAATAGGAGATTTTAATATCTATTCAAAGTTCTGAATTTTCTCAATACCTCTTAATTAAAGACATGATGCTGTCAGTCTCCAGGAGGCTTTAAACAAAAATGTATCTCAAAATCTTGAATCAAGCTGAAACACAAAGATTTCTTGCACATGCCTCAGGGACCTCTGTGCTGCACACCTTAGTTCTTGGTAGGATTTGTAAAAACCTCTCCCCTGCTGTCCACAGAAGTTCCCTCTAATATAGGAAGCAGTGGAAGCTGTTGCCACAAGGCGCACAGAGGAACAAGTATTAGCTACGATAAAGGGAATGAAAAAAATCATTATCTCATAAAGTACATGGCATATTTTGTGATTCATACCACTCACTAATATGATCAATCTTGTATAGTGCAGATCCAAGAAAGCCAGGTGTATAATTGGGTTCTCAAAGCAGATTTCATTAAGCCTAATATCAATCCTTACTGAGGAAATTCACCTTCTGTTCATAGCCATATCAGGTGAATGGTAGACTGGCTAATTTTCTAGTCTTGAAAAGCTAGTCCAGCATAACTGATGAATTGACTGAATCTGTCACTGTTAGAGATAACACATGGATTGACTTTAAAAGAAAATGTTAGACAATGCAAAAGTCACCTTTCTACATAATGAGGAAGAGTTTACTGGATAAATAGATAACCGATGTCTTATAAAAACAGAACAATAAAAAGCTGTATTTTTCATTGTACACTGAAGTGCTTGGAATTTCAGTTCCATTTTCTGAAAGACACATCAGGCAAAACTGAAATAAAACTCAGTGATTGGGGTTTGTCTTGATATGTAGTCAACTATTTCACTGTTTGATCATAAATTAGTCATAATATATATGGAATTGAAAATCTCCATGGTGATGTCTATGAAGTCTCAATAATTCTGCTTGAGAAAAACAGAAAAGATTTTTTTCTACACATTTTTGTGTATCACGCAGAATAATTTACTCCCTTAGATAATAAAAATCTTTTCTACATGTTAATAAACAAATGGTTGCATACAAAGATCGAGTGCACTTCAAGAACCAACAGAGAGTAGTGCTATGCCAAGGTAGGTAAATGGTGTAATGGAAGTTGGGGTGGAGAGCAAAGGGGGAGAATAATGATTTAGAGGTCAATTCTTGGAAAGTTTTACATTGGTTTATGTAACAGCACAAAGGTCTAATTACTTGGATACAGATACTTCTTTCAGTAAAGTTCCTGTCCCTCTCCTTATAAAACTGTCAGCAGGTAAGGACTATTTGGACTGATGGCAGAGGGAAAAGAAAGAGCTCTATAAAAATTTGTTGGTTTTATGCACGTTTTGTTCCAGTAAGCTTCTCCAGCTATGTTTAAATTACAAACTATTCATAAATAACATACCAGTGGGTACAACACAGCTTCTCTAGCTGCAATGTTCAAACTCTTATATCATTTGACCTGCTGCTGTGAATAACATACTCTTTCAATAAACCAAAGAAATAAAATTTCAATAGCTTTGCCTTTTTTTCTTTTGAGAGTTCAACATTATGTAGAGAAACGAAGGTGCAAAAGGTTGGGTATTGCCAGCTGATATTATTTTCCTTGGTTTCCACTGAAAAAGAAACAATTTCCCCCTATGTTTTGAAATAAAAGAAAAGAACCAGACAATTTTTTTTCCAAGATATACTGTCAAAAGCCAAGCCCTTTGGGCGCTACACAAAACTGATTTTCAGTCTGCTTTACTGACTGTAGTGCAGTTTCTTTCCTACTTATATAGTGGTAAAACCACACCTTGTTGGAACATTCTGTAGCCCGCTGGAAGGTCAGAGCATCTGTTTCATGTGTATTTCAGTACTTCAGCATTAACAGCAGGCAAACTCAGACCGACAATAGGAAGGATCAAACATGAAAACAAAATTGGTTAAACCTGGCCCACAGAGTAAATTTATCTACCCCACCATGTGTCTTTTAAAAGAAATCTGTCAAATATAAACAACTGCATGCATCTATACCAATTTATCTTCTACTTTGTTTGTTTAACTTCTTTTTTAGCAGTTCCAACAACTAGGTTGACAATATACCCACTTGGTCTATTTCTAGACTTACCAGCCTTCCTAGGTGGATTGTCTAAGTGGCTAACCTGTCCTTACTGAACTTTTCCACAAAGGGCAGAGAAAATATCTATCTATCTATCTATCTATCTATCTATCTATCTATCCATCCATCCATCCATCCATCCATCCATCCATCCATCCATTTATCATCCATCTTTAGATGATTTTCATTGGGGCTGTTATTTGCTCCCCCCTCATTCTTAGACAAAATCTTGTAGACTGAATAACCTTATTTCTTTAAGCCTTTTGCATACCAGAAATTTAATTGTCATAATCCTATGCGAATTGCACTCCCTTGCTGAATTGTACTAATTTTTTTCATAACTCAAAATTCTATTCACTTCTACTTCTGTCCTATGCTTTTAACCCTCTCCTGCTTGATACATCTTTTATGTTCTCTTTATTTCAACAAATACTGAAAAATAATAATACCAGAGGTCCTTTTATCTTTTTTTTGAGCCATTAATTCATTGGAATCCCAGAACATTGCTGATCCTTGAACTTATCACACCAAACTTGCAGAAGAAATATTACACATCACAGTAATATGCGACAAAACTTTCAAGAAGAAATTCGGAACAGTCTGAGAAATCTGAGAAAGCAGAATTTTCTGCCCAGCAAAGGAGTTAGATCTTCTTATTTTTAGCAGAAACTGATGTTCACATTTGTGTATTACATTAATAACACATTCACTTTTTCAAAAGAGAGGAAGGAAAAGACAGCTTTTTTGTTTCAGAGTTGTTGCAGTAAAATATTATTAAGTTTGAATTCAGATTACACCAGAGGCTATGAAATATTTTGGAATATATTAGCAGAGGAATTGAAAAGATGATATGGGATAAACTACACCCTTGCATACTATTTAACATTCTAAAAAATACAGTACTTATTACAAACCATGATTTATTCTGTGGAGAGGCCATAGATTGTGTGGCAAACACAGGACTCTGATGTGCTCTCCTTTTGACACCTTCCTGAGACTCTCCATTGCCTGTTAAAAAATTTCTTTATTTTTAAATAAAATTAGAACTTCTGAAACTTGTCCCAACAGATATATCAGATTCATAATTTAAAACCCAAACCAAACCCAAACCAAACAAAAACAAAGAGGTATTTGTCTAGAGATTTCCCTCAGTGAGATCTACTTTACCCAGGCAAGCCGTTCTGTCAGGCAATTTTTTTGGTATAAAAAGACTTCATCTGTGACCTGCTACTTTGTTATGAAATACACTCCAATTCTTTTAATGAAAAACACTATCTTCCAAAATATTCTTAGCATGAAGAAGCCTTTCCTGAGGTAGGTAGCACCTGAACGTGGGAGACATTAATCTAATTTGGGTGCTTTCAAACCAGTGTCAGAAACCATCAGTAGAATGTGTGCAGAGTTTCAGATCCACTGAGGTCTGTCAACCATAGCACTGACTTGCCAGGGAGGAGGAAATAAAGTCTGAAAATAAAACTGAAACAGCAAGTTGAGAGTTAGAAGAATTAGAAAAATTGAAAACCCCACAAAAAGTCTGTGCTGGTTTTTTAATTTTTTTTTAAGAGGATGGTATAATGAAGTTCTCCAGCCAAGGCAGATCTTCAGTGGAACACTCTGTACTTTTACCTTTTTCAGCGTTTCTTCTCTTTTACATGAACCTTCTATAGTCTTAGTTATAGAATACTCCAGAAATATATATATATAAAAAAATTCCCCTCTGTTGTATTCCAGAGCTTTGACACTAACTTTGCTGAGGTTTGAAACTGAAGTAAGAATAAAGGGGAAAGTAAAGAACACCTTTTCTTACTACATAATTTTCTTTCAAAATTTCTCTGTCAGCTTCTTCTTGTATTTTAATATACAATCTGTCTTCACACAGAGGGCAATAAGCAATGCCCTATATCTAATCTCCTATAAAGTATGGTGCTCTGGCAGAGGTTCTCTCATTTAATTTCTTTTGTTTATTATGATATAGGCGTGCAACACATACTTCAAAACTGACTGCACAGAAGATTCTACAAAAATATATATGGCTTTAGAAAGACACAAAGTGCAATTAACATCTTCCTGTGACTATTCAGCTGTCCTCAAGTCCTTACCTTCCTGCAGATTAAAAGCTAGGTTAGTAGGTAAGAAAAGCTTGTAGTAGGTATAGCAGTTACTAAGAAAGTATCTTTTTCCCACTCCTCTTCTTTCTTTTTTTTTTTTTTTTTTTTGCTATGTTATGTCATCTTCCTTCAGATTTTGGGGATAGAAAACATTTTATTTGATTTGCTTAACCAGCTCACAGTACATCTATTCCACCCCAGTGGCCACACTCAATATGTGTGTTGTGTATGTGTAATATATCATGTATGTATCTGTAATTGCACGTATAGATAACGTCAGTGAGTTCAGGCAGAAATTAGCCCTAGGAAAACAAACTTGCTGAGGACAAAACAAAATCAAATGAACATTTGGTAAGGACAAAAAAATCAATTTTGAGAGAGAATAACAAGTGGTCATTGATACATTTGAGACTGGTTTTGGAAACCAACAAATTGAAGGTATGTTGCTTTGTTTTGTACACATAGAAATTCTCATAGCATTGTAGGAAAAAAATTAGATCTGCCAAATTCCATGGAATTTTTGAGCAAATATTTTGAGAGTTTTGAGAAAAGTAATTAATGGAGACTCCAACTTCAGCTAACATGGTAAGTACAACTACATTGGTATATGTCAAGATTTTAAGACTACATTTATCTCTCTTTTTTTCATAACATATATAATAAAAATATTTAAGACTCAAAAGTTCTGTTTGCTACGATGGTTGCAAATCTAAAATATTTCTACTAACAGTGTGTACTTTAAAATGTAAAGTAACATTCTTTCATTAACACATTTGTTCTCATCCAGTCTTGAGAATGACTAATATTTTAATTTTATTTAGACTGTATTGAATTCCCTAATGATATTAGAAAATATTATTCATAATAATTTTTGCTAAGTATCATCTCTGAAACAGTAATCAAAAGAGAGGCTGGGCCAATGATTAAGGTTTGAGATCAAGAAATCTCTTATCTTAGCTTTGTACATCCATCTAGAGGAATGATGAAATCTGTATAGAACTCAGTGTCTTTTATTCACAAGAAAGAAACTGGTACTCATTTACTTTTTAAAAAATAAGGTCAACAAAAAAGGTTTTTTCTAACATCAGCATACCTTATGACTGCCTGAATTAATTCTTCACTTTCAGTCCAGTGAATTCTTCACTTTCAGGAATTCACCAGGAAGATGGTGCAATCTTGTAACACTGATGGCTATATTTATGCTTTTATCAGTATTCAATAGAATAATAGCTATAATTCGAATCACTGCACTTTGATTGTGTGGAAATCAATCCCACCACCATTATGTCTACCAGCATAAATAAGACCAGTTTTCCATTATTCATAAAGGCTAGTTTTTGTTTGCATTCCTAAACAGTTTAGCTATTCAGTTTGTTGGCAGAGGGATGAGTTAGCTATGAACATCTTCAATTATTTTTTCTGTAACTTGACAAAACTGATTATTATCAAGGGAAATTAGACTTTCAAAAGCAATAAAACAAAGGAGAGATTAGCTATGTCAGAGGTCTTCTATGCAAGAAGAATAAGTTAAAGGACTTATCAATTGGTTTCTAATTGAGACTGATGGTAATAAAAAATAGAATACCATTTAATGAAAGGTATATGCATCCTTTAAATATACCTCCTGTTGGGTTTTCTTTGTTCCCATCAAATTTTTGAAGCTTTCATTGTATCCAATTGCCCCCTATGGAATGTAGCAATACCATTTTAGTGAAATAATATATATTTTTAATCCATTATGGTTCTGAAGTGAGAACACCACCATGAAGGAATGACATTTTAAATTCAGTTTCAAAAATATTAGATAAATCCAAAGTTATCAGGCTTCTTGCTCAGACTTCATGAAAAATACATTCATGAAAGTAAAATCACCATTGTTTCTTAGCAACACCTTCATGACCAGCGAAGTATTGGGAACTCTGCAAACTCTCCTCTTCACAACTAAGAATGTAGTTTGTCCATCAGTAATGAAGTAAGTTTTCCAGGATCCTAAGATGCATATACACGTGACAGCTGAATAAATTCAATATAAATCTACTAAGGAAGAATATCTTAGAGAACAGAAACTTGTACATGATCAATTAATTGGGATGCCCCTGTCTGCATCAGAATGTGTTTCAAACCAGAATTAATTGAGCCTTGGAGTTGATTGCTATGCTGAGGTGTTTTTCTTTGGTTGTTTTGGGTTTTTTCTTGTGAATTAGAGGGGAGGGGAGGGTTTATTGTTTTGTTTTTGTTTGTCTGTTTTTATGTTTTGCTTTTTTTTATTGTGGGCAGGATGGAATTTATGCATATTTTAGAAATTCCAACTACTACTCTTTATGGGAGAACAGATTAACAAAGCTATTCAAAATCACAGATTCCAGATACAATGTGGTATCCGGATCCCAATGGCAAGCTGCATGTCTTGATAATGTGGCAATATGTAGTGTGCTAGAATTGCTCATTAGGAGGAAAGGAGAGTTCTTAAAACATGAAAACGACAGGTCTAGACATTTATGCACAGGACTGTAATACTAGTTTCCTCTTAACTGCTTTAGGTCAAGAGCCTGTAATTAAGTTATTCTATTCCTACTGAGAAAATCATACAACAAAAGACCGAGCAAATTTTTAAACAAATTAAAAAGGTCAAGAAATTAATGACTGAAAAAGACATGCAACTTTAAACAGTTTTCCAGCCTGGCCAAACAGCATATACTAGATTATAGAGGATATAAAAGCATTATGTGCAGTGAAAGCAGACTCAATGGAGTTTTAATTGAGAGATTATATGTAAGTGGAGATATATAAAGCAGTCAAGGTTTATTTCTTAGAAAAGTATTTGCTGAAACTGATCAAAACTGACAGGAGTATAAAAAAATGAAGATTATATAGCAAAGTGATATGAAACTCTAGGAACAAAGCAACACAATGGTATTTTGTGATGTCAAATAATGCTTGTAATAATTGCCAAATTTCAGTGAATTAGACTAATTACACAGGAAACGTGAGTAGTTTTTGGTTAGTTGAAAAGAAAGATTTTGATTCTTTGGTTACAGAAATTAAGAAGTCTAAATTTCTTCCAAAATATTAAAGCCTTTTTAATGGGCTGTCTTACAATAATATAGGTAGAATTTCTATTGCTTCTCTATATTTATTACAAAATGAATCCAAGCTTTAGACTTATATATACTGCTTTATAAGATTATTACCAAATTTATTATTTAAAATGGTATGGAATAGTAAATCAATGACAGAGCTGGAAGGAAGACAGGAAATAGGACAGAAAATTTTCTGTCTTACAACACCAAAATACACAATGGCAAAAATAAAGGGGGGGAAATGTTTACCATTTTTCTAACCTAGAACTTTGAAACACTATTTTCCTTTAAAATGCATTTATACATGAATTGTGTGAAAAATTTGTAAAAAAATTGTAATGGCTATTATGATAAATAATCAGCTCTTACATTTATTCCACATATATGTGGTATGTATACACACACACACACATATACCTTACCTTTTCATCATTATTGTTTTGAGCACTTATATTTTTCCTCTGGAAACAAGTTATATAAATCAGATCCTGTTAATTTTTTTTTAAAAAGCACAAGAGTATTGCACTCGTTTCATAACAGAAACTTATAGCCCCAGGATGCAAGTGCAAAGCAAACTGGGAATTCTTCTAACAATCAGAGATCTGCTTTCTTGCAGAATTTCTCAAAGGAACTCAGCAAGAAGTTGTTGAAGACACACAGTTAGTACTAACCTGTTCCTGACTTTGCTTTTAACTGTCTGCAAGCAGTACAACTTGAGTTAGCTTGGGCTAAATACAGGCAATATGACCCTGCAAGCCCACGTTTGCTGTTGACAGTTTACAGATCAATTTTGTCTTTGAAGCTGGTTTTGTTCTGATTAAAGTGCATTTCCAGAGATCCTTTCCCACCTAAATGATAACCAAGCAAACCTGTGAAGCACTGGTTTAAACTAAATCCCCTGTGGCCTACTCCCCAGCCATGTGGTTCACTCATGGAATTGTTGAACTGTTTGCAAGATGCATTCTTTGAATCTGCCATGCTCTGTATCCCACAATGTCATAGAGAACAAGTTGTGATAGCGTGTGAATGGACATATTGGCCTGACAAGCAGGTCCAACACCAAACCACAGCTGAAATGCAGAGAGTAGCTTTATTTAGTTAGCATGCTATCAATTCTGGGGGATAGCGAGGCACAGTCTGGGAATTTATGATCTCTCTCTCTCCCAGCAGGAGGCTCAAGCATGTCTGTGAGAGTGTGTTATCCCTACACAGGAATTCTACTTTTCAAAACAGGCAGAGGATAAACAACACCAAGCATAATAAATGGAGTTACCCACACTGATAATCTTAGCATTCCCAGCTGCAAGGTCACTTTGAGCAGAACTATTCCCTCCTTGCCAAATCTTCTGGCTTTGACCCTTCCCTCCCAACAGATGTTATTACATGTTTTACTATTCTCAAGATTATTTGAAAGAATCATTATGATTTCCCGCATGGCAGGGGAAGTGTCTGGAAGTATCCGTGAATCTCCCAAATACTCACCCAATCTAATGCAGCTGCTTTAATGGGATCTCTCAGGAAACTTACTGCATGCAGAGGCAATAGTTCACAAAAGCTCTGGCATCCCTGTTGTGTTTCTCAGTCTTTTGATATCAAAACCCTTGCACTTCACCCCTTTCCTTATTATTCCTTAACCATTGTTCTGGTATCAAAGTCTGTTAGAGTGAGATTTAGGCATTGAAGCACATCTAATTTCCTGTACTTGTCAAGGAAGCTGTGGTCAATACAGGCAATGGTGATATAGACAGTGCAACCAATGGAGTCCAGAATTCACTAGTGGTCAATTTTCCTCAATTTCCCTAAAGGATATCCTTTAGGGAAATCCTAGCCACAGCATTCCAACCTCCATGGACTGTAGATTGCTACTGACAGTAGTGGGAACAGCCCAGATCCTGATTTGCAGACATGATAGTTCAAGTGCTGTAATTAGGGGCTGAAACCCAGACCTACTGCCTTAATATGTGAGCAGCTTATTCTGCACTTGGCAAAGCAAGGGGAGCACAGCAATGTGTGGGCAGGGAGTGAGAGGTGCTCAGCACGTCTTTGCTCCTGAGCTGAGAAGCCATGCTAGTAACACCACTCCAACTCTACCAAAGTGAGTACAGGGGGAGGGCAGGGAATGGGAGGAGATGTGAGCAGCAAGGGAAGAAAGGCAGGAGAGGGACAGAAAGCCCAACATAAGGCCCACAGTGACAGTACTGACATGCAGTATCTTCAATATCAGCCTGCACTTACATCAACTGCGTTATCACAGTATCATTTCCTGCATTTTTAAGTGGGAACACATGAGGCTTTATACTTGTCTCATATACTTTTATCAGATTTGATTATTTTGGCATCTCAGGTAGTTTTCTTAATGTGAAACAACTTTCAGTTATGTTATCTTGGCACTCTTAACACTGACAAAGTACAAAAATGCTGTCCTGTATTACTGATGCCTTCACCAGAGTGTTTCTAACTTCACCAGAATGTTTCTAATCTCACTTGGAAAATAGTCTAGATGGCAAATACATATACAGTGCTAAAACCATATTATTTGTCTATTACTTAACAATATCATAATTATCTTTAAAATCTAATTTTAACAACAAAATATTTCCAACTTTATTCCATATAAAAATACCAAGCCTTTATTTAGTAAAAGATCATTTTAATAGGCACTTGATATCACATTTGTGTATTTATTAATGTGTTTAATGTGGTACATCTCCCTCTTTTATCCACTTAAATAAAAATAACTAGCTGAATACATAATTTCTCATTGAGGTATTTACTGGGAGTAGGTAACTTTTCATAGTAATTTAAAGATTTTGGTGATAGCCCTTTAAGGGCTACTTATAATGAAAATCTTGCTATTACTACAGTATTTGTATTTCTAACACTGTGCAACTTTATATTCTAGTACACAGCAAATTAACTTAAAAAAGGGTATGTGCAGTCTGACTAAGATAAGACAGGCAGTGAAAAATGGGCTAAATATAAAAACCCATTCATTTAGGAAAAAAAAAATCCCAACAATGTAATTTGGAGTGTTCCAAGCAACCTAGTGGACCTGACTGAAAGAAGAATAAAAAATTAGGAAAGGGAAAAAATAAATCCATTTAATGCTGCTACAGGCTGAACATACTGAGTTGTTTTGGCTTGCTCTTTAGAACTCTTAAGTCTTCTATTTTGTTCTCTGAGAAAGTGTTGATAAGACCTCAAGAGCATAGGAACAATGATGGCAAGCAAGGATTTTTAGTTCAGACATTTTCTTCTGAGCCATTTGTAGGGCACAGTTTTGCCAAGTTTCCTTTCAAATCTGGGATTTACGTTCAGTTGCTTCAGTAGTAACAGAGAAGTTCTATGCAAATAAAGCATCAATTAACCTGCTACGTTGTTGCTGATTCAAAATAAAGTAAATTAAGGAAACTCTTAGATATGTGCCTGCCCTTCCTTCCCCTTCTTATCACATACTCACATAAAGTAGAATGTAATCTCACACTAGGCTAGGAAAAGATCCTGCCAGAAATACAGTAACAACTGTGTGCTGTCTGGGAGACAGACTGAGTAAATTGGCCTTCTGTGACATTATGCTCATATATAATGGTAAATTAATGTTGGCACTGCTCTTGGCTGCCTGCATTCACACCCAGAAATGTGGAATTCATTTAATTGGATGAATTTCAAGTAATACTGAAAACTTCTGCCAATAACTAAATTGAATCTTCCCAGAATTAGAAAGATACAGACCTTTCCTGCAGAGAAGTGTTGAAAGGTTTGACAGACAATTGCTGACCCAAGCTGAAATGAGTATATGTTTCAGATTGAAAGGCAGAGTTGCTCAATAGCTCAATTATATAAAATCTCTGTGTATCTCTGTTTTAGGATATGCGCCTAATTAAGGAAGTGTTTGCCTTATGATTTATACTAGCATGACTAACACCCTAGAAATTTTTCTCTCCCAAAAAGAATGTTAAATTTAGCCATGGCAGTGTCTTTCTGTTAAGAGTTACCTACTTTGCAGCTTTTTAGTTTATGTCAGTCATATTTCAAAATAATCTTAGCTGTTACAAAATGAGATACTCTGTAGTGCTAGATTAGATTGTTTATATGCTCTGGATTTTATATTTTGCACTATACTGGATGAAGACGATTTTTATTAAATGAGTAATAGATTACAGTATTTCTTAATATCACATGCTGATCATATTAATCTCATGAGGTTCAGATGATTTGTCATGTGTACCTTTAATAGTGACACTAGAAGTAGTGATATAACCTTCTTTGTCTTATTCTTCTCAGCTGACAACACATTAGTCCAATATTCTTACTGATTAACCTTGACACTTTATTTCTCTTCTTAGATTCCTCTTTAATATGTCAGATTCTGTTTGCCTGTTTCCCTAGTTGAGTGGCAAGTGAGATAAAACAAGACGAAATTCCAACAGCCAAAACAACTCTAGCAAATATGCTGCTTCAAACACCTCACCTGGCAGATTCAGTTTTCTCTTCTCTATGTGCAGAAAAGCAATGCATTATTTATAGTAATTTCCATACCACAATTATTCTTACATAAATAAAACAATATAAAAAAGCAGTGCAAAAAGACCATGTTCATCAGGTGCTTACACTTATATTACCACACAATTAAACTGATTGTTTTAATGTATTTTTTTCCTTGATATGAACAAATCAAGCTTCCGTAGATTAGGTCCAGCCATAGTAAATGCTTATGACGCATACAGCTGACATATTAGTAAAGTAAAGAAGAGATTGCTTTAGTGCTTCAAGGTCTTGTCACATAACACTTGTTTAAAATAAAGTGTTACCAAGAATGATTAACTACTGCACTCTAATTGCAAACAAGGAAAATTTTAAATGACAGTTCCTGTCCCCAAGCATTTTCACAACAATTTAAATGCATGTTATCTGAAACATACTGAATATTGACTTGCACATTAAAAAAAAGGTATTTACCCATATTTGGCAGACTACATGCAATCTCTGAAATCAGCAATACTAAGTTGGGAATAAACCTGAGTAAGTTTGCATGCTCTGTATGCTTCATAGGCAGCAGCAAACATAGGCAGAATAGAATCAAGGTATCTACTCTACATCAATGGCAACAGACTTTGTTGTTTCCCATTTGCACACATTTTTGTTGTGGCTGTTTATTTCCCATTGCAGTCCCATTTCCTGCCAGCTATTTTCACCCTAAATCCCTCCCCTAATGTGGCTCTAATTTTTTGCATCCATTTCCTGTGAAAATTTCCTCTGGCAGAAGAGCCAGATCAGCTTGCCCTATTTTTTCTCTCCTATAAAAACTAATCCTTACAGAACAGTTTTTCTTTTCTTATTACAGAAATATCTGTCCTATAGGCTTCTCAGATTCAGTACAGTGTTAGAGTTCAGGCTATGTAGGCTGGGAAATTAGGTCACTTCATGATCTTTATGGTAAGGACAAATGCCTGAGTTCTTGTAAAGGTTGCTCTCTCTTTCCTTGCTTAGCCAATATTTACCTTCAAAAGTTTAGCAGTTGAAGAGAAGTGGAAATCCAATATCCATCATCAAGTCAAAAAAGCTCTGGTGTATATTAGCTATGTATATATGTTTGGGTATTTTAGAGCTGCACAGATATACCCAAACTTTAGGAAGTATCAGCAAGTGTTAAAAAAGGCATTTGAGATAAGCACTAAATGTAGGAAAGCCCATATTATCCAGTGCACTGCCATAGAGGAAGAAAACTTGCCTTGCAAAAGCAGAGAAGAGTTGTTAAAGATAGCTCGAGAAGTTAAAGATAGCTAGTCAATGAAAAAGGACAGCATAATTTCTCCTTCAAATGGCAATCATTAACAAAATGCATGGACTTGCCACTTGTATAGCAGCAAAAACTGTAGTTGTACTGAACTGTTCCAGCACACCACCTAGAGCAGTATTAACAAAAGTCTACCAGTGTTTATGTTGAGAACAACACAAACATTTAGTTTTGTAAAACAATGAAAAATTTGTACAAATCAATGCCAGATCAACAGCCTTTTGTGCAATTCATACTCACTGTTGTACAGCTGAACCAAAGCTGCTCAGAAAGTGAGTGCACTGTGGTCAGTGGAAGGAGGCGCAAGATGCTCCCTGTTTTTACTTGTTGAACAAAATACGAAAGATGCTGACTGAATTTTAATTAACCAGAAAAACAAAAGGAAGCCTATGGGCTAGGGAAACCTTGAAGAAAATATTTTCAGGGAAGTAATTTATTTTGTAATCACAGTAATGCCTGTGGATCAGAGCCAATATTACTATATATGAGGTGATTTAGCAGCAAATGACAAGCCACACTGACTCTAACTAAGGAGTTGTTTTTCAGAACCATATTACTTGAATATCTGTAGGTATAAGGAAAGCACGCCTGACCAACTGCAGGGCCACCTTGAACCAGTTTTGACTTTCCATTTTATTCTCATGAGTTGCTGCACTATCAGAAAAGAACTGATGGTTGCATAGGAATGGAAAGGACAGAGACTAGAAAGTGTTAATGCATTTCAGATATTTTCTTCTTTAAGTCCTACAGTCATAATGCAGCACATAATGATTTCTGCCTTGAGAATTTTACTAGGAAGAAAAGGTTATAACGAATATTCCTTTGCCTATGAATTCTATACTTTCCCTGCTGTTCAGTATTTTCCCTTCAGTATAATTCTACAGGAGAGTGTGAAGTGACTGGTGATGCCTTCTGTTCCTGTCTCTCTCTTTACTGTCACACAGGAAAGAGGTTTGGCTTTCTTCCTTCTTTTGGCAAAAAGAACTTAATAAAATTTACTTGCTTTGTTTTTGTTTTGCTTTTGGTTTTTTTTTTAGATTAAAGGGTTGCAATTCCTCCAGAATAAAATAAATGTAGCCAAGAATTTTTTATCAATATATATTTCTATGTACCACATTCACTCAAAGATTATAGTCTTCAGAATAAGGTTACTCCACAAATTCATTTGGCAAACTTTTTTGAAGCCAGACAATTTAGTAACATTCAGGAACCAGGAAGAGGCATTTATTATTTAGTATTTTGTTTCAGTGGTCCTTAGCCTACCAGATGCTACATGCTCCCTTCCTTTCAATGAGCTGTGGCAGACATGCAGAAATATAAAAACTAAAGGACAGGATGCAGTATCACATTCAAATAAAATTTACCATCTGACAACAGTCTATTGTAAAAGCACCCCTGCTCTAATTGATGCCAAGGCCAGACAAATATACGCACATAGAAACAAAAAGCTGTCACATACTGGGAGCTCTTGTGTTTCTCTATAAATGCCCCAAAAAATGCAGTTGGAAGATTTATTGCTGCCTAAAATTGTGAGCCTTAATCCAGACCTAGTTTCTTCTGCAAAACCAACTGGAAATGGACAGAGCACTGGGCAGCAATACTGGGAGCCTGATCCTCTTGGCACACAATATTCACTTGTTTCAAAGGCCAAAGACTTGTTTGCATTGCCAGCCAATCTGAGCACTGGTTTATCAGGCAGCACTACCCACACATGGTAGTTTGACAGCTGAACATCTGAGGAGGAAAAGCTGGAGGAAGGCCAAGAGACCAGGCAGGGACAGAGCACAGCTGACTCTACACAGGTAGATTAATGTGTCCACAATGACAATCCCTATTAAAAATTCTGCTTCAGGTTGAAGGTGGTGGCAAGGAATCCTCAACCAACATTCTACAGGTATTTCCTACTCTATTCTTATCCAGGATTTTATGCCAAAACATGCTGCCTATACTCCTTATGGATGCTGAAAAGGATTTAAAAAAATATACCACAGAGGTGTGGATCAGCTGTTAGCAATTGTAATAGAATACGAAATATTAAGTAGAGATCAATTCTGCTGTTAAGTATTTTTTTAACTGCTTATTTTTGTGAGCATAGACAAATGCTTACAAAAGCATAGATAAATGCTTACACAACATTTCCCTTGCCAATATTAAAATAGAAAAAAATTAAGTTATGTACAGAACTTCAAGTTCTTTTAAGTCCCTCTTTTCTTCAGGAGTTTAGAAACTAATTGCATTCATCAGTTACACATGCAGTGACGAAAGGTCAAAAAGTGAAGATAATACCATATATTGTTTTCACTCTTTTATCTGTGAACATTCAAAAATGTAAGAGAAATGTTGAAAATTCTCTGATTAAACACAGATTTTGCTGCTCCAGTTTATAATCTCTGGAAATTCACTGAACTGAAGGGCATTTTAGGACATTAGAGGACACACAGTAACAGAATACTCCAGTTAAAAAAATTGTTGTTTGGCTTTCTGGTTTTTTTTTTTTTAATTTTTCCTTTTTTAAAATTATCTCCATAGTATAGACACTTTTTGTGGTTATCTAACAAATGGCCAAGATAGGTGCAAGTGACTCCATGACAAAATTTGCTTCAATCATATACAAAGGGCATGCGCATTTAATGAAAATGCGATTACTATTATATTATTAATGAAACAATATTTTAATATTTAGCAGGAAAATTCAAGATGTGTGACATTTTTATTCAATCTAAGAAACAAATTTAGACTGTGATGGATTGACCTTGTTTGAATACCAGGTGCCCACCAAAGCCATTGTGTCACCCCCCTCAGCTGGTTTGGGGAAAGAAAAGACAACCAAAGGCTCATGAGTTGAGACAAAGGCAAGAAAAGATCACTCAGCAGTCACTGTCACAGACAAAACAGAATCAATCTGGAGAAAAAATGAATTTATTACTAGTCAAAATCAGAGAAAGATAATGAGAAATAAAACCAAATCTTAGAACACCTTACCCCCACTCCTTCCCTCTTCACAGGCTGTCACTCCCACATTCTCTGTCTCCTGCTGCCCACAGGTGCAGGGGATGGGGAATGGGAGCTTTGGTCAGCTCCTCACAGATTGTCCCTGATGCTCCTTCTCCTGGTGCTCAGGGGCACAGCTCCCTCACCATGGTCTGCACCAGGGGCTGCAGGGGAATCTCTGCTCCAGCACCTGGAGCACCTCTGCCTGTCCTGCTTCCCTGACCTTGTTGTCTGCAGGGCTTTTTCTCTCCTATTCTCACCCATCTTCTCTGGCTGCTGTTGCACAGGCTTTCTTTTCCCATCTCAAGTACCTCATCCCAGAGGTGCCACCACCATCGCTGCTGGGCTCAGCCTTGGCCACTGTGGGACTCTCTGGCATTGGCTGTGTCAAACATGAGGGGAGCTTCTGGTGGCTTCTCACAGAAACCACTCCTTTAGCCCCTCTTCTACCAAACTTTGCCAGGTAAATTCACTATGAAGATTTACCCATTTCAAGCACAGCCTTTTGGGCCCTGTAGGAATAGGCAAACAAATATCCAAGAACAGCTGAAGCTATTTCTGTGTCACCTTAATCTTTTAACAGTTGATGAAACAATGGATTAATTGGAACTGCTGAACCAACCCTAACCTTTTTTATTTCCTGAAGTTTTAACAACTTTAGTTTGCAAAGGAACAGTGCAAATAAAAAAGATATGTCTCTTGTTCTAAATATTTTTTTCATTAATCCAGAGGGACCAGAAGTATTATGGTAGGCTTCTAAAGGGCTAATGTACCTGAAAAGATGAACTGTCAAATATTACTGTTTTAGGTTCACTGCACTGAGCTAAGCTGTCTAATTTGAAAAATCCTACTAAAGCAAGTCTTGCACAGAAAAATCTACTTCCCTGTGGATAGCCAACTTTCCCTAAATGTTTTAAAATTTTGCAGTGTTTTGTTCTTTTCCTCTTCCCTTTTAGTTTCTCTAGGCTGCATACAGAATTCTGTTAACAACACAATTTTTTATTGTTTTCCAGGAATAAATAACTGCTCAGCTATGCTGGGATTAGCTCTCAAGATTGTCTCTGAGGACATTTCAATCCAGAAGATCTATGGACTGGATTCAGCCATGAAAACAAGAGCATGTTTACATATGTATTAACACAACAATCAAAGACTGATCTGAATTTACCCAGAAAGAAAGGTTGCAGGGATTTTTGTTGGTCACTGATCTCTAGTAATTCTGCAAGAAATGCACTGAGACTGGACCCCTTATGTTGTGAATGCACATACTTCTATGCTATAGTCTTTGCTTAGGAACTTTGGAGTCAATATTCTTTTGCATACCTGTGGGGCCAAGATCCAGGTTCCTTTTCCCAAACCCTGGGGGAGTGCAGGCAGTGAGCCAAAAGCATTTACTCTCTTTTGTTGTAGCTTAACTGCAATCTCAGGTCCTCAGCTGTGGATGAAGAGAATGAGACAACTCAAGGGAGGTGTGTGTGGGGGTGTAAGAATGTTACCTGTCTTTTCCTTCATTCTCAGCATCTCAGCATCCAATCTCCTGACAGAGTCTTTGAAGTGCCACATCTTATATCCTGTTTGTCACAACATTTTGTATTATGCTTCTTAGACTAGCAGCAGGAAGGTAAGCTCTTCACAGGAGCTGCTCAGATGGCTTCATGCCTCTGAGTTTTCCCCATTTCTGCCTCAAAAAAACTGCTCTTCCAAATGCTGATTAGATAGTGTAGTGCCATTTTCCTCCAGGAAACAAATAACCACTGCTGGTAATAGCTCTCTAGACAAATACTCACAAATTGGATGACTAATAGTAAAGGATGCTGAACTGTTCCAACTGGATAAGGGAAAATTCTCACATGAGATCTTGTTGAGGAGCATTTCCAAAGAATCCCTTGTATCTCTGAGAAATCTTTCAATAACACTATTACTAGAACTTAAAAAAAATGCCTGCTTTAATAATTTTTTATCACCAACTAAGAAACCAATGACATTTTATTTTTTTAACACCTAATACAGGATCATTGAGCTGAAGAGAAACAAAAGAAATTACTCAGTCTAAGCCCTGGTGAGGAAATTGTTTGAAACATCACCAGCTATAGAGACTCCATAACTTGTGTAGATTACATATCAAAAAAGCTTCCATAATATCCTCATGAGTGCTGTATTGTAGCTCTCTGCTCTTTTTCTCACACTCTTGTTGATTCATTCCAAGTACTATTTTTTCTTTACAAGTAACACCCAAGTCTGAATGCAAAATGCTGAATACTTGATGCTTTGTCAGTGATGAACATATGTATAAAAATGGCCCAACCAACAAATCAGGGGCAAGAAAATACTGAAAAACAGTCTGAGCAATTTAGTTTAAAATATTTAATAAATCATTTAGTTTGAATCACCCGTGACTCAAATAATCACTATTTACACACAGTTCAGTTAATTGATTCTGAGGGTAAATGAAGTGACAACCTCATGGATAGGTTTAATATGTAATTAAAGTATTTGATAATCATGCAATAGTGTCAAATTCTGTCTTATGGAGTAATAGCATTTGATACTTCAATGTTTTTGTTTCTGTTTTGTGACACATACAGTTTAAGGACTATGCAGAATAAAAAAATCTACACATTCCAATAAAAGTAAATAAAAATGTCAGCAATTCAAAATTAATTTGCAAGATAATAGTACAGAGTTAATGTGGGAAAAGAATGACTTGGTGGGTAAGGCATTTTTTGACACTCAGACAAAATGTAATGTTAACTATGTTTAAAGTCAGGTGTTTAGATGCATTTCCTTTATTCAGACAGAAGAGTTACCTGACAAATGTTGAAAGCAGACAATTAGGTCATTTGAAGAAATATTGCTAATTTTAAATTAGCTATATTTTTGCTCTACCTTTCATTTTTTTTTAATAGAAGCTGAAGAATTATTGGATCTCCCTAATAATGGGGCATAAGCAAGTCCAGACTTTATGATTTAGGAATTCTGCAGGTGTGGCCCCAAATCCCTCAAACCAGTTTCCTATTTTGAGAAAAGATGTTCCAGTCTCACTCAGGATACTTGGCTAACCCTGCAAATAGAAATAAGTGAAAAATAGGTCATATTGTGGTGCATTATTCATTTAAGAAGGAATGGTCATAACTATAAGCAGTCATTGAGCAGCTTCCCCTCCTATTAAATGAACTGTAAAATCAGGGAAAGGAAGGTACAAGGCAACAGTTTAAAAGACAGCTTTTTAAAAAGTCTGCTATTACTGAATTACTCAAGCACTTAGTCAGTGCTGCACAAATCTGCTTTTTAGGGTTCAGGGTCTCCATATTCCTGCTGCCAACTTGGAACAGATGTGGCTAAAAAATATTCATGAGATTTGCCATCAGACTTTCATTATTCATTTGCATCCAGAACATATTAAAACTGTGATCCTCTAGCATGCAGCAGCATATTTTTTACTCAGAACCTGATATTTTCTACTTTGAAATTTTGTGTACAGTTAGAACAGGAGACAAAAAAAAACATTAAATCCTTATTATTAGAAACAAAATAACTTCATCCACAGTTTATTGGTCATAGCCCAAGAATATTTGGTAGCCATGTGCTGATAGTTTTCTCCCCTAAAATTAAATTGCTCAAAATATTGTAGATTAAAACATCAGGTTAGAAGTAATGAAGAAACTATCAAATAGCAGACAAAACCCCCAAGGCTTTCACCTCTACTTAGTCAATATAGATATCTGTGTATACTAGAGCTTTTAATTTTAAATCATGTCCTATGTGACTTGTAGCAGCTGAAAATCTGATTATTTGTGCAAATTTACATTTTCATATCTCTGTATTATCTATGTTCAAATATTTAGAAAATCAGAGTCACATCAGCTTCTTATTTTAATTACTTATTTTCTTGAATATGACTCTAGAGACAAAGTAATGGTATGGATGAAATTAGAAGTTAATGGAAAGTGCATTTTCTTCAAATACTTTAAGATTTATTATTAATATCAACAAGTAAGCACAATTTTATAATCACTTTTTTTTGCTCATCATAAACACAGAGAAATAACATAGTATCACTCACAGAATCAATCAGATAATAATAATAATAATATCACTCACAGAATTAATCAGAATAGGTCGAAACAAGTAAAAGATATCTTTGTATCATTTTTGCTGGTAGAAAAAAATTTCTCCTTTTAACCAGATCAGCCTAGTTGACTTCCATAATCTTGCCATGAGCAGAACCTGTTTTCTACCAGCTCTGTGGTCCTTTCCTTCATCTGCAACTGGCAGTGAAGGGCAAAGCTAAAACACACAGCCTTCAGTATCACTTCCAAAGTTATTTGTACCACTCTTGAAATACAAAGGTTATAGAACTTAATAAGATACCCCAGCAAATCAATTATCATTTTATCAGATTAACAGATAGCAGAAGTAATTTGAATCTTTACTCATGATATGCAAGAGAATAAGCCCAGAAAAATATCCTTGAAACCCGAGAGTAGCATGCCCAGAGATCTCATGCACTAAGCAGACACTGCACTTGGTATTTAAACTGGAGATCTTCAGCCAGGCCCTTGACACCAGCAGTTTGGGCATCAAGCCACCAGCTGTGTGGCCACCAGCTGTGCTGCCTGGCTTCCTGGGTAGCCCCAGGGAAGTTGCCGCCAATGGAGCCAGCAAAGACAGTCCATCACCCACCCCTGGCAATGAGGACTGGGATCCCAGCAGCTGGGAAACTGCCCCAACCTTCCCAACACCGAGGGAGCCAGCCAGCACAGAGCCTGAGGCAGCGGGGACACTTTACAGATCTCATCACATGGGCTGCACAGGGAGCAGAGATTCCACGCCAGTGATCCCATCAGATGGTTATCAGTACTTCTAGCAGCTGAGAAGTCAGGCATCCCAGAGCCACTCATTCAGTCTGATGATACTATCAGTGTCTGCTTTGGAAGAGAGATGGGTAGCAACTCACATCACTGATAATGAGAAGAAAATGAATCCTTTTGCAAATTGGCAAGGTCAGAAAGGAGGCCCTTGACTTACAATTATTCTTGGAATTCTGCACAGATAAAAATATACACAAAGTTTGGGCAGACTAAGGCAAGGGATATGAGACTGGAAGATAGCAATATTAAAACAGCCACAAACCTCTATGACAAAATACAATGTTGGCAAACTGCCCTGAAGGAGATTTAACAATCTAGTCTGCATCCACATCCACATGCTTGTGCCTAAACATCGTTCCCTAAAATTTCAATGCTATTTCAGGTACTGTGACCAGCTCAGCAAAGGCCCAGTGATCCATTTGCACTGGTCAGCACAGAGTGGTAACTTTCCATAGGTGGGGAATCTCTAACAGCAGAATTGGGGTGCCATATTCCTTTTTCTCCATCCCAATCTCTTTGGGGATTTTTTCTTATGTCCTAAGCTTACTTTTGAAACACTGGACTCTGGAGAAAAAAGGCTTCAGCGCCCCTCAGCATGCTCACACAAAATACTTGGCATTTTGAAGGCCCACTCTAACAGCAAGACAAATAACTGGGGACAGGAAACAGCAGGATGAGAGTGAGTGAAGATCAACAGTCCTGTAAATTATTTCCAAGAAACTTGTCACAGTGAACCAGTAGCTTAATGCCTTTCTATGAGCACAGATCTGTGACATGTAGCCATTGCTTCAGAATCTTAAACTCTTTCCTGGAGTTGCATGACAAACTCCCTCCAGCTACTCAGCAGGTATTCCCTGAGATGTAAGCTGGTCCGACAGCGGAGAATTGGTTGGTTGAGCAGTGTGAAGTGAATGCTCATGCTCTCAGCAGGGAAAAAGTTTTTGTGGATACTACTACATGCAATGGAATGTACAATGAAAATTCTGCTGAAATGGATGTTCTTTCCTTGATAAGATGGATGGGATGTTTTCGAATATCCTGCATAAAGCTAGTGCAGGCAGCACAACACTAATGGAAATTTTAAAACTCAATATTCTGCATCAAGCCAATTCATAACTTCCACAAAGAGGTGCTACTGCTCTGGGGATCTGCTCTGCTGTTTTGTTATAGTTGTCTTAGATGCAAATATAAGTAGCCCACACTAGTTCCTATTTAAAAGTGAATTGAGCATTTCTAGGCAGAACAATGATTCTTTCTGTGGTGGGTGCTTCAGTCAATAATTTCTTGTTCATTATTTCAGATACTCAAAACACACAGTTTTTCTGACTTCCAACGAAATGCTAAGTCATTTATTCTGTTCTAGGATCTCAAATCATACGCCCAAGTTCCACATCAATTTATTTTGGGCAGAGACTTTTTACAAGAGTGTGTACTGACAGGACAAGCAGGAATGGTTTCAAACTGAGTGATGGTAGGTTTAATTTTAAATTCTTTATTGTGAGGGATATGAGACACTGGCACAGATTGCCCAAAGAAATTGTGGATGCAACATCCCTGGAAGTGTTCAAGACCAAATTGGATGGCAGTGTGAAAAACCTGGTTCAGTGAAAGGTGTCCCTGTGCATGGGAGAGGGGTTGGAACTAGATGACATTCCTTCCAAGTAAGGCTATTCTATGATTCTACATAAGTCTAACATCTTTCTTTATAATACTAAAAGATGCTTCTCTAAATTCATAAACACATCACCAATGTCTTCCAGATATTTAGTCAGATACCCTTCTGCAGACAATTGTCTCTGTGAGAGCCCACAAATTCTCCTCTTTTTGTGTACGTAACAGAAAATTGTTCAAACCCAGTATTTTAGAAATTCTTTTTTTTTTTTATGACATCCATTTAATTGTGGCATTCCCTTGTGTACTTTGACTGGGTAGGTCTTTACAGCCTTGGCTTTTTATGGTTCACTACAAACAGGATCTTATTCTCAGTTATCACTAGTCCTTGTTTTTAAAAAAAACGTCCTCTATGTTACTTTCAAGATAGTGATGGGCACCTAATTAACCATGGTTTGGAGTTAAACCTGCTGAGAGATCTGGGGTTAGAGTTTGTTCTGTTTTATTTCTGGTAGCCTGCAGCAACCCTTTCTTTCTGCTTCACACAGGTACTGGTCTTGCCAACATCTGATCATTCCTGATCTTTGAAAGTATGTGCTGCACTTCTTCAGAGACTTCTCCATTCTTCACATGTAGGAGACTATTTCAAGGAAAGCTAGAACTTTTTCCCTGAATAATACCACACCTTGAGATCTTACTTTAGGTTGATAGGGCTTACTTGTAGAGGTGAAAACAGGATTTAAAACCAAATTGATTTCCAATTCTAGTGATCCCCGAGCTCCCACATGTAGAAAAGTGACCAAAGTATTCACAAGCACTGTGGGGATGGTTGCATGTGGTGTAGATATTCAAGGTAGACATATTATCGAATGCAAAAACCCCCTTCAACACCATGTTCAAAAAGCTAAATTGCCAAAGCATAGAATATGAAACTCTCTAAGTACTGCTTGCTGTCCATTTTTGTTTTGTGACAAAACAGAAATGAACACCAAGTCTCAAAGACTTCCATCTAGAAAAATGACTGCAACAGATGCCAAAGGTTGTATTGCATTCCTGTGCCTTCCCTTAAAAAATATCCAAACTATTATAATGACCTACTTGGCATATTCTGCAAGTTCACCTGGCAGTTTTCTAACTTCGTCATTCCCAGAAGAGCTGAATGCAGCCTTCTTCATATTTCAATCAATTTGGCCTAATCACAACTCCTTTTCTGAACTTTCTAATTTATTTTGGTTACCTTCAAAAATCTAATCAGTGCATAAACACAAATTTGCTAGAGCCAGTTTTCCATCTTTGCTGATCCTTAACAAGTATATCTACCACTGGTTGTGTCCAGTAGGCGTTTTCTCTGTCATTGTCCATGCACTATGAAAGGCAAATGTGGGATAATATAGACTGATTATTTTATTCCAAATGTCCCTGTTCACAGAAAATGGACATTTTGAATACACCAGACAAGCTCCCTGGTAGTTTTCAAGAGACATTTTACTGATTTTCCCCTCAATGTAACAGGGGGTTGTCAGTTTAGCTAAAATCCTCCATAAATTGAAGTTTGCTGGCTGCCACAGAAAAGCCTTTAATTTCCTTTATGTCTGCCCTTACAACTTGGCATATCTCAAGCACAGAGGAAAATATTACCCTAAGAAGTAATAATTTCAGGTAAATCTTACACCCCTTTATTATTTATACAATATTAAAGGCAAGCCTAAGGCTGCCTTTAATTAAAATAATAAAGAAATTAAAATATAATCTTCTCTTTGAAAGCATACATTCAAACAGGACATTAATTTTTATAAATATAATAGGCCAAGAATAAAGGCTGAGTACAAAGACTGCAGGTAAGCATATAAAATGGACTGTGAGTAAAAAATAACTTAGTAATGATGGTTCTACACAAGTATGCCTGTTGCCTGACCTGGTTATCTCAAAAGGAAATCATGCTGGTGACAGCATCTCCCTCTGAGAAAAGGTTTGTCTGCATGCTGTGACAGATCTGAGCCATTCTGAATTGAGTTATAAATACTTTGTGTTATTTACAGCCTGAATACATTGAGATACCTGCACTGTCTGTGAAGCAGGTGGGATGTAAAAATAAAAAAATTTAAGAAAGAGTAAAGGACAAATTCAGAATTGTTGTGTGAGAGGATTATGGCTCAGCCTCTATTATACATTTCTGTAAACCAGAAAACAGAACAACTGTAATTCTACAAAGCAGGTTTGAAAAAATACTTGTTCAAGAGACAGTTGTGCAAGAAGCATGAGTGTGGACTGTGGTTTGCAGAGGCAACAATACATACACTAATAGAGACAAAAATACACTAAGAGAGGCAAAAAGTACTTTCTCCATAGGGTATAGAAGATTTACTTCTTTGCCATAGTATAATCTTGATTCTTTCCTTTACTGTCATGTAAAGTTAAGGTATTTGCAGAATAAAATAAAAATATGCACAAGGGAGAGAGGTAGAATAATTTGCCTTCAACGCTTATTCTGTGCAAATGATTCTAAACTTGTCCCTTATGGGGACACGTCTAAAAGCTGAAGAACAAATTTGTCTCTGAACATATGAGAGCACAGCTCTGCCATCTGAAGCTTTCTCTCAGACCTCAGGAGTCAATTGCAGTGCTACCCAAATAATTCAGTAATGTAGAGCCAGGCAACCACTACGTATGTTTTATTCATATAATGCAAAGTAAAACCTTTAAGGCCAAAAAAGGGGGAAAGGAGTATTGAATCTGAACAGGATATGGAAATTAGCTTTTATAATTGTAACAGAGAATATCATTAGCTGTAAAAACCAGAGAGGTGCCAAACACAGCCAAAAGTGTAGTGCTGTTTTATCAAGAATCTAGGTACACACACATCTCCTGAGGTGAGACCTAAAGACACCTTAGAACTTGGAGAAAGGTCTTAACCATCCTGTGTGAAAACCCAGAATCTTCCGTCACCTTTCTGTTAGTGAGAGAACATCAAGTTTCCAAAATGAAATGACAGAAGGACCTTTAGAGAAGAAAGACAGGTATAAACCTAGAATTGGTGGGGAAAAAAGAAAAGTCTCCATGAACTTACACTGGACAAAAAAAGAAAGGGAAGCAATTACCAAGGACAATGTGTATCCTATTTATTGAAAATTAAACCAGATTGAAAAATTATTATTAATAGCAGTCAAGATTTAAATAAAATTTACTACACTTAAATTCAGAATGTAAAAAAGGCATACTGAATGGAAACATTAATTGAGAACTTGTGAAACTTGCTAGGTATGCTGATGGCAATGGAAACTGAAATCAGAGTGGCTTTTTCCCCAGCAGACCATAGCCTGCTGGATAAGAAACAACTTGGGCAAAATCTAGTCAGGTACCCTTCAGCAGACAATGGCTATTTCTTCAGCCTATGTACGTGGTAAATGTTAAATTGAAACTTCAATTGAAAAATCTAAATTTTTATCTCTTTATAACACTTGGTACTAAGTGTCCTGTACTAAGCTTCAGAGAACATAAAAATCAAAAATACATCCTAAAAGACTCTGAAATACCCATTCATTGCATGAAGAATGAGAATTGTAAAAAAAATATATCTGTTTACACATATTTCCATTCTCCTTGTTAAATGCCCTTACTAAACATTTAACTTTTTCCTTGAAAATTATATTTCAGAATTAGAGGAGGAGTGTGTGATAAAAACAGTGACTACTGAAGAATCTGACTGAAGTTAAGCAGCATACAATCCTTGCACAGCATGTCAGAGCTGCATCTGAAATTCCCTTGGGAGAAGTAATAACAGAAGTTGGTTACCAGTCTCTGATGACTGTGATTACTGCCTTTGGGAATGCTCAAACATTACAACAGCAGGGACATAATAAGATATGAGATAGAAGGGGAAAATCCCAAGACCTTCAGAGGCAAAGAGCTCTAAAAAGAATTTTCAGAAATTAGGTAGTGTTAGTGAAAAAATGAGAAAGGATCTTGAGGAAGACACTCATAAGAAAATAAGAAAAACACATATTTTAGATAGTTTTTTGTTTCTTTTTTTTTTCCCCTTTTGATACAAAAGATTAAGCAGGAAGCTAGATACTGGAATGAAAAATTAGACAGCTCTGGTTTTTTTCCTACAATATACATATGGAATGTATTCACAGTTAGGAAGGTAATGCTAAATGATGTCAGGAAAAGACAAATAGTAAAGTCAATGCTCATGATAAGAAGTTCTGTTTCCCCAAAGTTGAGTTATCATTGGCAAATAGATGGATAGATAAATCTTTTAACTCTACAAACATAGGAAATGCCTGAGGCAAAACTGGAATTTTCACTAAAAACTGGAGGAATCAGTAATAAAGAGTTTGTCATCAAAACTTTCATAGAAGATAATATAAACAGTATAAAAGAACACTGGTCCATTAAAAAAAAAGAGTGTTTCAGTGTTACTCATTGTTAAGCAATGCCCAGGATAGATTTGTTTCACCAAAATGTGCATATTCATGAAGAACTTGAACCCCACACATTTGGATGCAGAGCTAACTTGTATTTGCTCTGAGTATTTACACAGTATTTACACTGAGTATGGGAGAAAAGTCAAATACAGAGTCACAGTGGGCAGGATCAGTGTTCACTCTCTATTATCCACCGTGTTAGACACACCCCTGTAAAGCCTTCCAGGCAGAGCAAATGACAAACAAGGCAGGCAAACTTTGACCATGACTGGCATTGCATCCAGCATATTTTTTCAGTAGCTGAGTCTGACCTTAAAAACCAACTAGACTACCCTGTTCAGAGTTACCAGTTCAGGCTGAAAAGGCTATTAAAGCATAATAAGAGTTTCTAGCTACAGGAATTGAAGATACCCAGTCATGTCAGATATCACACACTCTTTTGTCTAAGGCCCTGAGTGACAGGTTGATTTGATTGATATGTCTTGAAGTCCCGTTACAGCTAAGAATGACAAACTGCAGCCAGCTCTGTACACAGCAGTTAACTCTATTCAGCTCTGTTAAGTTAAAACTGAAGGGTTCATTCTATGACATAATAATTAGAACATTGAATCTGAATTTTTCACGTGCTTGTCATTGTTAAGATAAAATACAATGAGATCAAAGAAAACTGTCTAAGAACAATGCAGTTCCTACTTAAGAATTTCTGTGTGCTGAGGAAACTTTTATTAAGCATGAAGAACAATCTGTAAAATTTTACTTAGGATAGAAAGATAAGAATAAGTTTAAGACAAGAAATTGACAGTTCACCTTTTTGACTACTTGGGATCTGATATATCATGGACAGATTTTTGAGATTTGGGATATTTATATGTGTGTATATGTATGCACACACTTCTGTACTCCATGTGTTGCTGCAATGCCTATGAATTGTGATGTAAGCATGTGTGCTTGGCTCATTTTTGATTATTTCAGTGCTTATTAAAATGCAGGATTTTTGAAATTTTTGAAAAGCCAACATAATTAAACTCCTCCTGAAAGAGAAAATTTTGGTTTGTCTTGTTCCATCTGAACGAGGGAATTCCCTGTAAATTACCAGCCAGTACTTCCCTGATGACAGACTCATCTTCTGCACGTAAACTTTTCTTCTGTTCAGAATTTAGGCAAAATTCATACAGATATGGGCTTTGTCAATGACTCCTCCAAGGCCTTCTTTCTAGTCTTGTTAAAAATTGACCATCTTTGTAAGAAAATGACATTTGCATAATTTTGAGAGTTTTTCATGCCTCCAGAAGAATGGATTACTGTAATCTGAAGTACTAAACATGCTTGGTTTGCATCACTAACTGCAACAGATGCAAAGGGTGTCCTTTTTAATGATATCTTGCTATAACTTATCAAACTTATTTGTGCATAAGGTGGCTTTCCCTAACTAATTCTAATAAAACATCATGTTGTAATGCAGCATCGTGTGCTCCAAATGCCAGCCTAATGTTGATGGCTTAGAGCTACATCTGTTCTACAGAGGACTTCCTGCCTTTCATGATGAACCAGAAGTAGAGATCTATGACTTAATCAGAATTCAACTTTATTAACTTAGGTTGTCTGAGAATTCACACAGTACAGGCCATAATCCTAGAACTAATCACTCTTTCATTTGAAATGCTCCCTATCAGTCTTCAGTATCTTTCTTCTAAAATCTACCACTATTTTTACGTTCTTAGTAGCTGATATTACAAGTTCCATAACAATATTTTTATTTATTTTAAGACATTGTCTCAATCTGTCTCTGGGGATCAGAAAATCAGACTCTGCACGGCATGAGCTCTATCCAGAATACCTATCAGTAGAAGCTGCCAACAATTCCCTTATCCTTATCTACCATGGTTTTCAAAATCAATTTTCCCCAAATGACTCAGGTATCAATTATGATAATTCAGTTATTTCTTAATTCAACTGTTTTGACCTCATCAGCTAAAAATGATTTGACATTTTCTTTTCCAAAAATTTTACTGCAATAATTTTACAGAAAAAAAAATGCCCGAGATTAATTGTAGTTTTTTCATCCACTCATTAACTTAATAGAAATAAATCCAAAGAGTTTTCGTGTGGTGAAGAATAATAATTTCTGAAATCTCCTTCCTGGAAACTGTAAGAGAGGTATTGAATAATTTGAGTGGTTCATCTAACTTCCCAGTCCACTATGAGAATTTTCTTTTATAACAGCTTCTATGAATGGAATGCCTTCCTTTTACAGTTAGTAAAGGTTAATATTGTAGACCTTCTCCTGTATATTTGTTTTAAAGATGGAGTTCTGCCGCAAAAAGAAGGAGAAATGAAGAAAACCTAGTTTATGAAATGCTTACATTAGTTCCAAGTGAAGCCACTGATTTGAAAAAATAAATAAAACAGAGTGGGGGGAATAGGAGAGGGGGAAAAAAAGTCAGACTAATTTTGGGTCAGTTATACATTTTCTAATCATTCTTCCAGGAAATGATTGGTGATTAAGTCTTGATAAAAAAAAATCAAGAATCTGGATGAAGACATATGATAAAAATATGAGTTTACTCTCTCACAAATCTGAAAGCTGTTAATAATTTTACTTTTTTCTCCCTGCTTTTCCCAAGCTTCCTTCAAATTTATACTCTAGAAAACATTGGATTCTACCTATCAGTTTATTTTTGTGGCTTTTTAAAAATCAGTCAATGCTTTATGTACCTTCAAGGTGCCTTTGTTTCCTTGGGTATAGGATATAATTTCAAAGTGTATTAAAAATTATAAAGTGTATAACAAAGTTAGTCTTGATGCTAAAGATAATTTTTTTTTCTTTTTTCCCCCTTTCTTTTCTCCATCCCTCTCTCTGAATAATGTAATGCAAAAGACTTGGGAAATGAGAGCCTGTCAACCACAGTCATGCTGCAAAGATCGTTGTAGGAATGAGACCTTTATATAAAAACCCACACAGGTAGCAGTAGTGCAGATTCCTAGAACTATTACCTAATTATAGTCCAATGCTAGTGCAATTACCCATCGAAATGAGAAGAGCCTCCATTATAAAGACTTCTTGCCAAGGCTGTTTTTTCCACCCACTGTAGTGTATTTTTGACATGAGGACACTAGTTCATTAAGGTCAACGATTCATTTTATATGGTCCAGTAAACAGCCAACTTAATGAAAATTTTTGGCTGATATTTCCTTGTAGCTGGCATAACAAACAGCTGACTAAAATGTTCCAATGTTCAGTGAACAATGATAACAGTGTCTATTAAGGGTGTGCAGCTATGCCAAATACAATCATATATAATCAGCTGCACCAGAAATCCCTGTCGACACATTGCAGAATATCATCAGTCAGATGATGCATCTGCTACAAGTGGCAGCTGTTGTGCTCTGGAGTGTAGACAATTAGACATGAATATACTCCTTGGGCTATCTGCAGCACTCAAGCATGGTATTAACTGACACCTGTTAAGCTGTAATCCCTACAGTTTAGACATCTATCCATGATAATTACTGAAAATACAATTTGGGATATCTAAAGACAAGAGATTTCATAAATAACAGTGAGCATGACAGCACCACTTCATGTATTTTTGGACTTTTGGAAAAGCTCTTTAAATAGTTCACAAATGGCCAGGCTTATTAAAATTATAAGCTTCTTAGCAAAGTCATAAATGCCAAGTACCAAATTTATTGACATGTAGTTTAGTATGCGCTGCAGTCTAATTTTTTATATGTAATTACTGAAGTAGTAATAAGTAATATTGCAGAAGAATTAACTATGTGAACAGGAGAATCAGAGAAAAAAATCTCTGTATGTAAGATTCTAAAGAAACTGAGCATAAATCATTGCCTTTGGCATAAATATTTGCACAGGCAGTGAGCTGAGATTTTTATTGGGTTTAGATTTTTTTTACCAGTTCTGAATTTTTCTTCATATCACTAGATTAGGTGATAATTTTGATTATCCTTCTGACTTTCTCTGGATGACATTTTTCTTGTAGTGAGGAAATAATCCAGAGGTTTATTAAATTGTTGCATATATCTACAAGAAATATGGACTGCTGCAGATGTCCTTAAAAAAAAAAAGAGTGAAAGAGTAAGAAGAGATTTTGTATGAAATCTAATTGAATAGAATAGTAAAAATATGGCTCTCAAGACACTATAAACATGTAATGCCTTATTCTAATAACAGCTAGAGATGTTAATTTGCTAACTGCAAATCTATTATCACTTGTTTTTTTTAAAGTACAGTGGGAAGCATCAGGTTAACATCACTAGAAAAAATATTTTTTCCTTTAAAGCTTGTTGTATTGCTGAAGATTTGTTTCTTAGCTTCATTTAGTTTTCTTGATTTATTTTTTTAAATTTAATCCTGAATAGTCCTTAAAGTGGATCTAAGGCATTAAAAAGAATCTGATCTTAAATCCCTTCACATTATTTTATTCTCTGATTTTGGGTAAAGCCCATAGAGCATGAGGTACAAAGTCATTTACTGATGTACCTACTGATAACTTAGCTGCTCATCCTGAGAGTAGCCTGATAAAACTTACTGAAGACTGGAGCCTACCAGCAGTTGAAGCCTTACATTCCTGTCTGTAAGACCGGAAGCTTAGCAACAGGCTAAGAGAGGGCAAAGCACTTAGAATATTCTCTGATAATGGAGAAAAATCCAACATTTGAAAATAGCTAAGTTAGGTTTTTCCATGCAGAAAACACTAAACAACATATTGTGATGATTATTCAATGTCTGGAGAGCTCTGAGCCTGAGAAGGCCCCGGCCAGAGTGCACGCACTAGTAGACAATTCCTTTCCCTCCAACAGTACTTACCACGCTGCTTCACATATCAGACTGAGGGCACGAAGTGCTAGAGGATGAAGAAAATGACAACGACCTCAGAAGTCAGCAGTAAATACAGCACAAGTAAGCAGGAACTGGGATTTGACCAGGAGCTAAAGCCAAATCTATGTGGGAAGGCTGAAGCCTTGCAGGATGATGAAGACACCAGCTGCAACAACTCCAAGCACTGATTACCAAGCAAACACCCAGCAGGCCCACCTGGAGTCTTACTTAGATAATTTTTTAAAAACCCCTTTTTCCCCTCAGCCAAAAACCTCATTTTGTCTTGCTCTATGCTCAGAGAAGGATGAGATTAATATGTGGGATGAATTTTATTGCAATAAACATTTTGAGAATATGACAATAAGCAAATTACCAAGAAGAAAATTATTATTAGTAAAGGAAGAAATATGACCAAAAGTTATTCAAAGGCTATTTCGCTGAACAATAAAATAGTCAAAAAACCTAAAAATGCTGCCTCTGTGGTATGTTTTTAATTCATATTTGGGAAATGAGAACTAAAGGTCCAAGCAATGACTGAAGAAGAGGCTTTACTTGCTTTCTAGCATAGTCTAATTCACGTGCATAGGGAAGGTTGATTACAGGTCTCTGTAATTTCACTGTTTTTCAAATTCAGGAGTGTGTATGACTCTTGTTAGAGATGTGAATAACACCAGAGGAACACACGTAACCTCCGCAGGAACACTTTCAGAATTGTAGATTTAAAATCCTCAGTCATCCTGTTAAGACTGCACTTTAATAGAAATGGAACCTTCAGTCTAGTGGCACTGAATATTAAAAGGGTTGTAGAGGAGTATTGATGCTAGGGGATAGGTGAAAGCCAACAGGCACACAAGAGCACCTGGTTCAGAATGAGGAATCCCCTGAGAGGATGTGGTTAATATTCATGTGTCTCTGAAAGGCCAGGAGGGAATAAATATAAAAGTAGGTTGGACGAACCAGACTGCTAGCCAGGCTGTCTGACTGGCATGTGCAACGTCAACAAATGCAGAATCACAGAATCACACAGAAATAATCAGGCCAGAAATAAAGACCTTTGAGTTCTTCAAGTCCAACCTATGACTCAACACCACCATGACAGCTAGACCATGGCACTAAGTGCCACACCCAGTTGTTCCTTAAAAATCTCCAAGGATGGTGACCCCACCACCTCCTTTGGCAGTTCAATGCAGTATCTAATCACTCTTTCTGCAGAGAAAATAATCCTTTCTTTGGAATCAAAGTAAAGCAAAGCTAAAATTTATTTTCTGTGCCAGAACTGCAAGCCTAATGCAGAGGATGCTGATGGTACTGAGGATATTCTCACACTCAATGTATTCTGTGTATCAGACAGAGCAGAACAGCTAAAACACTACAGAATATATGCAGAACAAAACAAGAAAATCAGGTGTTAGTTAGTGACCAGGACTGAGTGGGATTTATCTGAGAGTTCTGAAGTATTGTAAGAAGAAACTGCAGAGAAGATAGGGTCTCTTGAAGGCTGAAGGAGACATGTTTAACTTTTATGGGAGTGGATAAAGTGGTTGCAGAGCTATTATTCATTCAGTTAGGGGAAGTTCAGACTGGACATTAGGAAACATTTCTTTATGAAAAGGGTGGTCAAACACTGGAATAGATTTCCTAGAAAGGTGGTTGATACCTGAAGCCTGTCAGTGTTTCAGAGTACTCTTCAAATTTTTGGTCAGCAATGAAGTGGTCAAGAAGTTGGACTAGATGAGCTCTGTATGCCCATTCCAACTGAAACAGTGTATTCTGTTATATTCTAAATCCCACAATAAAATAACTAAAGGCAGTCAGTGAAATTACTTGAGGATGTGTTTAAATTAGATAGAAGAATGTTCTTGTGAACTTGCTGCCATAGAAAGTAACTGTCAGCAGTTTTAAAAAAGGATTACGTGGGAAAAACTCACTCACAAAAGCTTCATAATCCAATACCAAAGGTATGAGGCTGGGAATGTAACTGTGGGTACTGGGGGAATCTCTGGGGAAGGGGACTTTGTAAATTGGCCAGACACCCATGCTGTCCTTAAATGCCATCCTCTGCTGCCACTGCCAGTCTGACCTAGGCTTGGACTTGGGTTGGGCTAAGTGCATTGACAGGGTATTTTTTCCAGAGTTCACAGAAGTCCAAGGGGAATGTAACAGGAAAACTGTGCAGAGTGATATCTAAGGTGTTTTATTCAGAGGGATATTAGGATAATTTAATTTGCAATTACGACCAGATTTTTAAACTTGTCTTATAAAATGAAGCATTACTTCCATGTGTTATTCTTTTAATCTTGAGAAGGTAAGGATGTTCACCCAGAGATTTTTCCCAGTACTATTTGCTACAGATTCTTACAGAAGGAGTCCTAAGTAGTTATAAAGTTAATGGATAAGGAAAAGAGACAGCATACGCAGAATAATCATGATTGAAGAAAATGCATAACTAAACATTTTTGCTAATGATTATTCTCCACAGAATAAAGCTGACAGAGCAGTCAATTCTTATACAGCTAACAGCCAGATCTACCAATACAAAATCTGCTATTACAGAGCTGTTATTTTCATGTGGGCAAAACTAAAAACTGAAATTTTCTTCCTTTTCTCTTTTCCACTATACAATGATTATTGCAGTTGTGAAGAAAGTTTCATTCTCCTTTTGTTCCAGCTCCTCTGCGTCCTGTTGTAATAAATAGGGCAGTCATGAAGATCAGAGGATTTTTACAATTTACAAACTGATTTCTTGTTTGTTTTTTCAATCCCTCTCAAAGACTCCAGAGTTGCAGAACAACTAGCAATATACACTGACCATCTGCACCACCTTCATTTATTGACAATTGAAATTTATTTTCTGCGTCCTGTGGAATTCATGACTGATAATGTGTGTTCACACCATTCAATGCATCTGGGAAGACATTGTCAGTAAGAGAATGAGAAACTGTGCCGTGGCAGATGAAGTTTGGAATCAAGTTGCTTTCACCTTTCATGTGCAGGGTGAAGGTTTTAGCCATGTTTCACGGCTCCAAATTTAGATCATTTCTAGAGGCGTATATGTGAAATTTACCCAATGCCACTGATTCACTTTGCTGATGGATGGCATTTAACCTCAAAGACACAATACAGTATGTTCTTATAGTCAGCAGGGCTTTTAAGGACTTGCACAAAACACTTCAACATAATAGATGCTGATGTAATTCAAATCAGGAGTAAAAATAGTTATGATGCAGAGGGCCAGTGGTGCATAGAAGTCACACATAGATCTGAAAAGGAAAATAGTGATTAATGTATCTTCTCAAGAGCAGCTTTACTCAACTAAAATAAGCAAAATTGAAGCACTGTGGAATAGTCAGAATAGTCTTTAACCTTCATTATTTTACAGTAAATAACTTTTAGACTGGAAAGGTATTGCCTTACTTTGCTGGATTTATGAAGACTGATCCAGCAAAATATTTTATCATGCTTCTAACTTCAGAAATTTAAAAGTTCCATTAAATTTACTGGAATGAATTACATACTTAAAACTAAATACATATTCAGAGCTTTGGAAGAGCTTGACCTAGATGTTAAGTGTAGTGACAAAACTGTATTAAAGATAAATAAATCCAAAGGATAAGTTGATATTAATTAAATTATTGAACTAAATATATATGAATTCTCCACAAAAAAACATAGAAAAATATATCCCATTTAGACAAAAGACATGTGAGACAATGCAAAATGCCATAAAATATGAAAAGGATTAGCATATAGGTTAATATAATTTCCCAATTAATTATACTAGCAGAAAAGGTCAATAAATTGAAGGTGCACATTTCACAGAATTTTCTACTAAAGAACTTTATTTACATTTATTTAAAAATTAGTATAATTTAATTTGTGGTATCTCACAACATGATAATACATCATTTACTTCTAAAAGGGAATAATACACCATTTAGAATTGTTTTTTTGGAATGTTAATACTTTGTCACACAATAGTCTAACTGAACTGATATTTCTTAGGCAAACTGTACAGTGCCAAATTTAATAAAATGTTTGCTTGTTAGATTTGATAAAAATAGATAGGAAAATCACCTAAAACAACAGAAATTCCACTGTTCTGTGAAATGGAGATAATATGATTTAAATGTATTTTTCCCTTTCAGTTCTCAGGAACATATGGCCACTAATAAAGTTTTGTGGTTTAGGTATATAATTTAAATCTCTTAAAAGTACATTATGTACTATAGTTAAAGAAAAAGGTAAAAAACCACATTATATTAATGCCATGCAAGATTTTGGAAACTGGAGGTAAATAAACAAATAATTTTAGAAGCAGCTCCAGGAATCTGCTTAAGCCTGTGGTGACTCGCTCACAAATGTATGCTAAACGTGCATGAGAAGAGATGTTTATTATCACAGCACCATAAAATGGACTGGCATGGTGTCCTAGACTTTCCCAAAGTAATAACTGAAGTACCAAGAGTTTAAGATCAGAATTTTAGTAGGTCTACTAGAGTCCAGTAGTTTATGCTAGGAAATTTGAAGATGAGGTGGCAATAGTCATCATAGAGCATAAATGCCTTTATGAAAAATTTGCCCTGCATGTGAATTAATTCATATGTAGAGACATAAAATATTTCTTTAGATGGTAATTTAAGAGGACTCATCTGGGCTTGAAAACTGTGTAATGTGAGGTGAGTAGAGATAAATGTGCTTAAAAAAACTGAACATTCTTTGGCTGATGGATCAACCTTTCACGAAACAAGAAAACTGCTGTTTCCAAAATGCTTGTAAGTAGAACTGCTTTCGTAATTATTCTTTCATTCATATATATATATGTGTGTGTGTGTGTGTGTGTGTGTGTGTATGCATGTGTGTCTGTGTGTGTACACACATGTGTTGACTGCTGTGAAATCACAGCACAACTCTCTTTGTTTTCAGATGCTGCTTGGAAAACCAAATACAACAAAAGGAAAGAGAAATAAGGAAATAAGAAAATACCTTACAGTCCAGATTCCCTCCTCTAAAAAAACCTCAAATCAAAGAAACAAACAAAACCTCACCAACCTATAGACTATTCTCCATTTTCTAATTCTTGTTCCAGCTATTTTCCATTTACACTGCTGTAGCCTAATGTAAGCCTCAGACTTCTTCCAGAACTGTATTTTTGTACATAAAATTTTCTCTCTTCTATACAGTTTCCATAGCTTATAGCTTCTACATCTGTGCCTATCTTCACAGAGAGGCCAGAGAAGCAACAGAAATTTTCTGATGTTGTTCTTACTGTCTTGTTGCTATGAATAGTACATTTCTGGTCTTGAAAAGGACTTCTGAATCAATGCTATCCTGGAGCTTTGCTCTGCTTTCTGCACTTTGGTATGATATATTTGACAAGGTCAGAGAGGTAAAGAGAAATTTTAACATTTATTTAGGATTTTCTTCCCCTTTAAACAGTAAACCTGTTCTAATACCACTCTTTGTCTCTTTTCCCATGCCTTTATTCTCCTTCCATGCTCTTTGTATGCTCCCCTTCTCCTCCTGCCTTTTGCTCTACCATAGCAGAAATTATTATCTTGAGCAATAACCAACCCCATGCTGCAATTAATATTTCAACCTTGGTAGATGCCATCATATGTTTCTCTTCCCTTTATAACTAAAAACAGGTATTAAGGCAAGTGTAAAGATAGACCACACAACAAAAATCAAGTCAAAACCCAATGGAAAGAATTATTTTTTCTAATGAAAAGGGAAGGGAAGCAGCATGGTCTGCAGAGACTCTTTAAAAGTGAGTGGGAAGGCCAGGAGTATCAAATCTATTGCTTCCAGAAACAGGGCAACTCCTCCACTGCAAGGAAAACACTGAGCCAAAATATGAAAAGGCAGTGGCAGTAGATTTTTCCACCATTTTTTTATGATTCATTTTGGACATCTAGTAATTTTTAAATTTGGTTATGACAAATGACTGAAGACTGAACAATTATTTAGAGATTCCTTGTGGGGGAGTCAAAGTGATACTTGCAGTTAGAAGCTGGAACAATTTGCAGAGGAAAAATTACACTAATGTTAATGATGCATTTTAGAAATGCACTATAAAAAGTCATGGACTATGACAGGTTTTTTTTGGTTTTTTTTTTTTTTTTGGTACAAAGCTTTAATGAAAATTTAAAACTTAACCCAGAGACACAGAGTTTGTCATTATTTCCTATTGACTTTACTGGAGTTTGAATCCACCCTACTGTACTGGCCCATTTTCACCTCTTTCTCCCATAAACAGAGATATATATTCAGACAGAGAGTTCATTGTTACCTTCTCTTTGAGAAGCACAAAATTTATACCTAGGTTACACTGCTTTTCTCCTTCCCGATGCTGGTTTTTAAAAGAGCAAAGGAAATAAAGGACAAAGAAAATTTCAAGTATATAAAGGCACAAAAATGATTCGCAGACCTGTTGGGGTGAGTTCCAAAGGAGGGACACAAAAATTATTACAGGAATGGAACATCTCTTCTATGAGAAAAGGCTGAGGGAACTGAGGCTGTACAGCCTGGAGAAGAGAAGGCTCCTAGGGAGCCCTTAGTGCAGTACTTAAAGGTGGCCTACAAGAAAACTGGAGACAGACCTTTTACAAGGGCATGAAGTGCCAGCACAAGGGTTACTGGTTTTAAATTTAATGAGGTTAGGTTTAGATTGGTGAGGCACTGGCACAGATTTCTCAGAGAAGTTGTGGATGTCCCTGGAAACGTTCAAGGTCAGGTTGGATATGGGGCTTTGAGAAAGCTGGTTCAGTGGAAGGTGGCGGTGACCAGGGCAGCGGAGCTGAATCTAGATGCTTTTTAAGGTTCCTTTCAGCCCAAACCATTCTAGGAATCTATGATACATCTTCACCTGAGTTTCTTTCCATTTCTCTGAGGCTTAGGGAGAAGTCTTCTGACTGTTTCTACTGTTGGGACACAATTTAGATTTCCTGCCTGTGCATCACTGTCCCACACATCCCTGTGCAGACCAAGGAAACCACTCCCTCTGTCTGTCTCTCGAAGGTTATCCTGGGGAGCATGGAGCTGGAAAGCATCCTGGCTCTTTTCTTCACAACATTTAAATACTTTAGATAACCCTTTTCCCCAACATGAGTAAATGCCCTATATCTTGTTGGGTTCCATGGTAACATGGGGAATATTATTACAGATGTTTCTTTTCATGTTGTGTAGTTATTCTATTTCCATTATCATCAAGGGTTTCTTACCTTCCAGAGATCACACAAAACAACAGAAAGACTTGCCACTGCATAAGAAAACAGAACATTAATTTACCAAGAATGAATGAGAATGTCAGTCATGAACTAAAAGGAACAATATTCTGTTGTTAATAGGGGTTTTAAATAGCTATCTCTATACTATTTAATATTTTAGCTCTGTTTTTTCCTTTCAGATTCGTAAAAATAAATAAGCTCATTGGTAGAGAGAGACAAATAATGAGTGCAGTGATTCCTTTTCTATTTAAAAAAAGATGTTGGATAATTTTCCTTTTTATTTTATGGTATTTTAAATACATTAACTGAATGACAAAACATCTGAGAAATCAAAAGTTGTTAAGGAGCCTATAGTATAAAATCTTTCACTCTAGAAGTTTCATTCTAGTAAGATAGACTAAAAATAATATTTACCTATGTGTGTTTTCCTTCTTATATAACTTCTGCTGTCACAAAGCAAATAACCTTCCCCTTGACACAGTTTAAGTAAGTCACACAGGAAGCATCCTGATAAAGAGACAGCAAAATTATTTTTGTTGCCTATATTTTTGTTATTTGTGAACAAAGAAGGATGCTTAAGGGGACAACTGAAGCTCAACTGAAGAGTTAAGAGTGGGTGGGAGTTAAGAAGGAGGATTGAACTTACTAACTGTTGCAGTGTTTGAGACAAGAGAACTGAGTAAACATCCCCTAGAAAGAAAACAATTTATGTTCTGAAATATGTACTTAGAAATAAGTTGCTTTGCTAGAATGCAGATCTCTCAGTGATAAAAAAAATGACTGTATGCAAGCTCTCAAAATATCATAAAGCACAGAAAACAATACTTCTTGCCTTCAGTAATGCATCTCTTATGCTCAAGTCCTACTTTGCATTGTGCTCTGGATGATGCTGAAAGCTCAGCTTCTCCCTTGTGGGTCTCTCAAACAGTCAGGAGCCACACATGGGACTAAAAGCAACTTTTACTTCTCAGATCAAGTCATGCATTAAATGAAGCTGGTTAGCCCCAAGGCCAAATTTTTTAATATAAATTGCTGTCACTGCTTAAACATGTCAGAATTGAAGACACTTCTAGAGCTGGACACTCCTTAAAAAGGAGAAATCCACTTAAAGTTTTCCCAAAACTCAGAAAAACTTTCAAATTTCAATTTTTAGGTTTTTTTTCCTTAGTTAAGTAGGCTAGATTTTATTGTGGTTTATGGACTCTGATCAGACTGGATATACAGTATAAGATTTTACCTCAGCTCTTCTGAAACTATTCCTGTCCTGGCTTGTATTGCTGAAAGATCAAATAGTACTTTCAAATTCAAACAACATAATCTGAAGCTCAGTTCAGTGTTTCAGAGGAGACAAGGAGACATAGCTATATTTTAAATAGAGAGCTTGTATTAAATTCTAGTCCCAGTGTGGGCTGTGTTGAATCAGCACAATGCATATGGTGGATTTTTGTTTCACTTATTTTCTATTTCTCTTTTACTGGCAGTAGTTTCCCCAGGCTGGACTACTCCAACCCCGAGTAAAATGGCTCAGAATATTTTTTCTTGCTGTATCAGCTATCACGTTTTAGTCACTTGAGTCTTATCAGTCTATATTACTGACAGTTCTATACAACTGTTGCTGTGAACAGAAATTGCTGATTTTTTAGGCATTGTGAAGCTAGTTGCTGTCTGGATATTGATGAAATCATAATATGGCATCAAGGAGCTCAGTGTAAACAGACCCACTAAATGCTCACCATGGTTTTTGTCCGAGCCCTGTGCAGGGCTGTGCTGTTACCAGCACTGACACTGCCCAGGGTAAGCACAGAGAGAATTTGTCTGCATTGATGACACCACCACAAAACCTTTTACATAACTCTGTAATTCTCAAGTGGCTTGTAAACAAGTGCAGTTTAAACATGAATATGCAGTTTAAGTTTATTCTGGCAAGATACAAAGGAACTTGAGAAGTGTAATATGCTTTTATGGTAGATGATATAGCAGCGCCGTAATTTAAACTTTACTAATGCTGCTGTAGAAATAAAGCCTACACTTCTTTAAAATTGGGTTTTCTTAACATAAGTACTGCATTTAAATGCAGTGTCTGTTGTTTTCAAAAAATGTTTGAAAGAAAACTGTACTATAGTCTGTGCATGAGGAAAAAACAATTGAAAAACAAATTAAAGCTATTACCATGCTGCTAATGTAGATGGAGGTAAGGAAACACAAACTAACAAAAAAAATCTATCAAAAAACTCCAGAAAATCTAAGTTTCTCACCAGGCATTCTATATGTTCTTCTCATCCTTAGCAGGATTCCTGTTTGATTATTCTTGAAATTAGTTCTGATATGTTTCCTATTTAATGCATCAGATTTATTTATAGTTAAATGGTAGCACCAGATGGAAATGCTAGGACCAAATGAAAGAAGTACAGGAGACATTTTAAACTGAGTGTTAATTACATGCTGAAAAAGTTCTAGCTTTCCAAGAAAAAACAATTTCCAACTTCCAAAACCTTGCTATTATTTTCATTAAAAAAATCAAAGGTAAATAAAATAAAAATCTTAAAATATTCAGAGTACTGCTTTTGAATAATGTTATCTACAATTTTAAGACAGACAGTCCATTAAATAGAAAAAAGATTTGATTTACATAAAGCAAGAGAATACAAAAGCACAGCTTTTGTAATTTTGGTAATATTGCAGTTCTACAAACATATTGCATAGTATGTGTAAGAAAATAGTTCCCATCTTTTTATATATACTTCTATATACAAGAAAACCATTAACATGAAGGTTACAAAGCAAAAATGGTTAGCAGACCTTTACTGAGTAGTGTTTGGAACAATACAACACAACACAAATTTTGATCCAACTTTCATGTGCATTACAGTGAATCAGCTGATAACAAGTCCATAGTCCAAAGTTTGTGGGGTTTTAATTTGTTTTTTATTTAGCACTTATTTAGAATCTAAAAACAAAGCAAAACAAACAAATAAAACAAAATCCCCCTAAAAGATACATTATGTTAGCAACCAAATATTTCAAACATCCTTCATTAAATCCTTCTAGACATTTATGGCTCTGTCTTCCAGACTTAATAACCCTCTGCATCTAATATGCTTGAAAGTGAATTATTTTATCCAGTCAAGCTAATTTTGTAAGCAAATCAGTATAACTTCATTTCAAAGAAGCAATGTCTTGGTATGTTTTCTTAGGAACACCAAAAGACCCTCCATATGCATGAATAGTAATGTAATTGCAAAACACTGACAAAAAATTTAAACCCTGGAAAAAAGTGAAAATCTACAGCTCAAAATGCTGCACAAATCTAAACTATGTTACATTTCATGTTGTAATTACAACTTTTCATCTCTTCATTCCAACAGAATTAGTAGAAACAGCAGTGTCATAATGTTGGATATAATAGAAGTGTCTGTCTTTGGTCTTAACACTTAACCAATGAATGAACTGCAATACAAACCATACAGCTGACAGTGCTCAGAGAGGTTGGCTAATGCTTTTACTTTTCTCTTCTTTTTTCTTCTTTTTTTTTAACAAGAAAGAGACAGCATCCTATAATATGACACAAATGGTTTTTTTAACAGGAGATTAATTCATTGTATATATTAAACACATGTAGCCAATAAGTTCTTTGCAGATATTTTGTTGCTGTCATCAGGATGGCATCTTAATTTTTTACTATGGTTAATGCACTGAAATCACTTTAGGAATACTCCTTGAAATCATGTGGGCTAGAAATACTTTTTAAAATACAAACTTTTTTCTTCCTTTCTTACAGTTTTCAATGGATTTAAAGAAAGACATCAATATTATGAAATTCACCAGAATATTAAGACTTTATGAGAACTTGTTATTCCATCTCATAGGTTGTTGAAGCTCTTAAATATGCTCTAGTTCATACTGATGAGACTCCAATAAAGAATATCCTGACAGTGCAGAGCCACATGGACTTACTGGGTTGGTTTTTTTGGAGTCCTGTGTACTACCCACATACCTCTTCTGAGTTCTCTTCACACAAAGTGGCAAATTATTTCAGTCTTGCTGTTAAAATTAATCTAGTAACAAAAGGGTTTTCTTCCTCCCTGCCCATTCCCAACCAAGTTGGTGTAAAATTTATTAAGGTTGGTTCCTTCCATCCAGTGAACAAATAGCAGGTAAATAATCTCCGAAGGTGAAGAACAAATAGAAATTATTCAGTGGAAAATTCATTACAAAGTATCTGCAAGTCATCCTACAGGTTTATTTGAGGAGAAAAAAACTCCTTAGCTTACCTGTATACAATTTGTAGGAAGCCCCACTTTCAGTCACCTAATAGATTAGTCACTATATTTGTTCATCTTTTAAGAAACAGGTGTATGTAGATGTGCAGAGATAATGAATACACATAGATGTGCTCCCATACATATCTTTTTACTTTTCCTCCTGAAATTCATGACTGTCTCTCCACCATTCTATTACTTGTGTGCATAAGAAAAAGACATCCATATCCCTACAGTTATGAGTGTATTTTATGGCTACACTTTTTCATGTTCTATTGTCACCTTCTTTGTCATCTGTAACTCTTTTTGCCCCTCTTACTATCTGAAAAATCCTCATGTTCTAATATATTTCCTTGTAATATTTTCTAGTATAATTTCCTCCAAAGAAGAAAACTCTCAAATAGACAACAACTCAGCTGTTAACAGCCTTCTTTTGAAGACATAGAATAATCAATTCAAAATCTTCATTTAACTGTTAAAACCAGCAAATACAGACTTCTTGCTATGGGGTAAAATTCACACCTCTGAAGAGGGCCAATGGTAAGGCAAGCACCAGTCAAGCCACTGACACGTCTTGTGCTGGTCTTCTGCAGAGGAGCGATTTCCCCTGAAGTGAAAACAAAGTCAGTCTTATTAGGTGGTAATAAGATGCCGTGCTAGTTTGCTCATTTTCATTTTTTTTCCTCTAAAAATATATATTTTTTTAAAGTGTGTAGAAATACCCACCTTGCACCATCTCCCCTGGCTTTAGAATTACTTTGCAAAAGCTCTCATTTCATTGGTGACCTTAGATTCAGAAGCCTCTATAAATACAAGCAAGGTGATGTAATTTAAATAGTAGAATTAAAGAGCACACTTACCTCACACAATCAAGCCATCTTCCACAATAGGAAACATTTTTATATTGTTTTACTTTCCTGGGTTCTGCAAGTTTCAAGATACTCTTGTTAATCAATGCTGTGACAAATTTACCAGCAGCATACCAAAGCATTTTTTATAAGATTTCAATAAACAATCAAGCCAAATAAGTATGAACATTGAAAGAAACATTTTCTTCTTGTCAAAAAAGAAAGTCAGCAGTGAGATCTGAGTGCAAATGTGGCTGCATAATTTAAACAGAGACCTGGTAAAGGCAATTTAAAGTATCGATGTATTTTTAATACTGAATGTTGTTTAATATGTGGTTTTATATGTACTTCTATTACTTTGAAACCTCAGCAACAGATGGTAAACAAAAGAGAATAATAAATGTGAATGTCATACAAGTTGTTAGTGCACTGCTTCTCAGCACCACACATTATATTACTACCAATGTTTGCACTGTGTTCAAGTGGCAGTGGATAGACATAGTCAGAAAATGGGCAAGATGTACCTTTGAAGATTTCTCCCTTGGCTTTGTATTTGCCAATTATAAGAACCTTTTGAAGAGCAATACACTGATCAACAAACATATCATCAGAATTTCCTTCTTTACCCTGTTCTGCTTTTCCAGAAACTGTGTGTTCTACTTAAAGCAATTGCTTCACATGCAATGGCCTCGAAAATATTATATAAGGTCATTCAGATCTGACAAACAAGAGCATTTCTTTTAAACTTTTAAAGGAATATTGCTGAGCATCTCCAAAATTTACCTAGTGTACAAAACCCTAGACTTAGTAGACAAATAGTAACAACACATTTTTAAAGAAACCAAACTCAGGGAGGAATTCTGTCTCTTTTTGTATTAAAAACCATTTACTGAATTTGTTTAGTAAAGCAAGCATCACACAATGCTTTAAAATTTTAAAATTCAGGGATAAAAGTTTACTTCCAAAAAGATGAATGGAAAATTGTGCTTTCAGACAGTAAAGTTATTTATCATACAGGGGGAACCAATTCATCTCACCATCAGATTCTGGGTAAATTAATGTACTCTCTCTCTGTCTCTCTAGATATATATTTATGTGCAGTTCATATCCAGGTCCTGCAAAAATCTAAAACTATGTGCTTCACTTCAAGTAGCAAAGGCACCTGTGTTATTGTCTCTTTTGGAAAATAAGGTGATCTTATGTTCTAGGTTTCCTGATGAAGAATACATTGTTGAGTGGATCTCTCTCTCCCATCTCTGTGCTGAAAGGCAGCACAAGCCCCAGGAGAAGGCAGCGCTGAACTCCTGCTTACAGTGGAAGAAGTTGCTCTGCAGGCTGCTCGGAGCGTTGGGCTTGTCACAAGGGAAACCGAACTGAACTGTGAAGCTGAGGGATAGTAACCAAAGGCTATTCTGGTGTGAGGATAAAACGGAGTCCTTCTAGCTCCACAAGCAGATGTTGCTACTGGATTGACATGTGGAGCCTGCTCCTGCTGGGGACAGGTAGAGTTTACCATTGGGACAGGCGCAGAGCTCATAGATAGTCTGGCGAGGAGCTGAAGAGCTGGGTGAGGAGGAGGAGGAGGAGAAGGAGGAGGAGGATGAAAAGGACCCCACTGGTAGATTTCCCAGGCGGATTGTATCTGCGTCTAAAAATATCTAAAAAGAGGGAGAAAAAAAGAATACATAAATTTCTATCAGCAGTGAGACATATTTTAAAGAAGTGCTTTGAGGCAGCTGTGATTTTCTAGAAATATATTTTAAATTTTAGAAATATTTTATTAGAAGTATTATAAAGATATATTAGAAATTACTCTTTTTAGAAGTAAAAAAGCTGTAGGCATTTATTGTTTTTCATCTCTGTGTAGTCATTTCTGCATTAATAGTCATTATGACAATATATGCAATTACTTCATCGACATGTTTATTCAGGTACAAATATTATTATTCAAAAACATTTAGACAAGATTCTTGAGTAGGTTGAGTTTTCACTTGAACATTTTATGATTAACATTTATTCATTCATGGCAGCAGCATATACTTGCTCTGGCAGAATTTGTATTTTAATAAGTGTGAAGTGATACTAAAGCACATTCCCCAGTGTGCTCCTGTAAGCAGTTGAAAATATGTGCTGAACTGTGCTAAATTGTAGGGTCTTAACAATAGCTACTTCCAGAGAATAATTAAATGAGGTTACAAAGACATATGCACAAAATAAAGAGCTTTTTTGACCTAAATTAAGAGGAGCAAAGATTTCAGGTTAGTCTTATTAAGAAGGCCATCAAGATATTCCCATTTGGTTTTGAACATCGAGTATGATTAAAAAATATTGTGTTTTTTTCAATATGTCTTGGAAATAACATGAGTCAGTATGAAACTGTAGATACCAGTAACATTAATGAATCTCTGTTGAGTTCTCCAATACTTATACTTACATTTGCAGAAAATGGCATGTCTTCTACTGATTCAAACATATGTGTCCAGCTGCTCAGATTTTTTTTTTAATTTTATTTTAAATTTATTTTATTTTAATTTATGGAAAGAGTAAATAAGAGCTAAAGTAAAACCAGTCATTATCTCAGGAGCAGACTAAGAACTTCTGGAAGAAAGGTAACAAAATGACATTAAGCTCTGGAGGCGACACTTGAAGCTTAGGAAAACGTGAGCTCCTTAAACACTTGCTAATGTTTTTTATACGTTATCTAAAATCAATGAAGCCAACTTGACATCATTGTACTGCAATATTCACAGTACATGTAAAGAACCAAAAGAAATATGGAAAATATTGCTTTTTTATTCTATAGGAGACAAGCATTATTTTATGATAAAATAAGTGGTATATGGCAGCAAAGCAGTGCAGAAGCAATACTGAGGTCCTGCCATAGAGAAGTCAGGAATAGCAGGCTGGGAAAAAAATAAAGTGTCTGGATAAAATTCCATACAGGGATTGATGCATATTCATGTTCCCATCCACAGCAGAAGCACTGTAAATGACTGGAATTATTGAAGGTAATATAGTCTGAAAGTAGCCCCAAACACTACAACTCCCCATCACTGTAAGTTCTCTAGCTCCCACAGTAATCATACTGTCGTGGAAGGAAATATTCACCAAAAGGGACAGAAAGGCAGAATCTCAGAGGCAAAGGTGACATCTGCATGTCACAATGCCTGCTTTAATTCACGTTGTGACTGACAGAGGAAGTGATCACAAAACTAAAATGTAGCGAACTATTACCTTTGTTCTGTAATTCACATAACAAAGGAATGATGTATTTAGACACAGAATGTTGCCTGGAAATTCCAGTATTATAGACCTGAGACAATTAGTAGTCACAACCCATGAAGAAATAACTTTTATGTAAGAAATGTGGATGGTGTTTGCAACACTTTAATAATGTTTTGCTAGATTACAACTGAAAAAAAAAAAAAGATTACACATGTTAAAACATTCATCTCAGCTAAGAGTAAATGTGAAAGCAACTGCGGCAAATATAATATGAAAACAAAATAACAGATGGGGAAAAAAGAGTTTAACAACAAACTAGAAACTAGGAACTGGTAAAATGTGGGAAGGAAACAAAGGACACAATAATGAATGGAGTGACAAATAATTAAAAGTACTCTTTCACTTCTCATATCAAGCAAAAACAAATGGTAACAGGTCTATTATTAAAGTAGTAACAATAGAGTTATCAATAGCATTGCATAAAAATCCAGTAGCATTTAACAATGCAAGGTCTGTGTAAGTATATCTTTTGTATTAACTAATGCTTAGCATAGTTCTGTGCTTGGAGAAAGATCAAAACTTGATGTCAGAACACGACTGTGATAAAATACTTTCAATTTCAACAGTAATTCAGCAGGATATTAAACTGGAGCCAGTAATGTCACAAACTTTTAATCAGCAGTTCTTGATAACTTTTAACAAATAGAGCTAAAAAAATCTGAGGGGCCTTTTGGACTTTTAATACTGACTTTCAGTAAGCCTTGTGCCATGCTTTAACGCCAGCCAGCAGCCATGTGCCACACAGCCATTCACTCATTCACTCCCCACCAGAAAGATCAGGAAGAGGTTGGAAGGGTAGAAGCTGGAAAACTCCTGGGTTGAGATAAAGACAGTTTAACAGTGAAAGCTACGTACACAAGCAAAGCAAAATAAGGAATGAATTCACTGTTTCCCATGGGCAGGCAGGTGTTCAGCCATCTTCAGGAGAGAAGGGCCCCATCATGCATAATAGTGACTTGGGAACACAAACATCAGCACTCCAAAGGCCCTTCCCCTTATTCCTTCTTCCCCCAGAGTATGGAATGTCCCTTTAGTCAGTTGAGGTCACCTGCCCTGACTGTGTCACCTCCCAGCTTCCCATGCACCCCCAGTCTCCTCCCCAGCACGGCAGGATGAAAATCAGAAAAGTCCTTGGGTCTGTGTAAGCCCTGCTCACCAACAACAAAAACATCTCTACATGATGAACCTTGTGTTCAGCAGAAATCCAAAACACACCCTCATACCAGCTACTGTGAAGGAAATAACTGTCCCACAACACAAAACCAGAACACAAAGCACAGCCCCGTACCAGCTACTGTGAATAAACACTCTCCCAGCCAAAACCAGCACACCTTGGTATACTAGGAATATCAAAGAAGAAAAGAAAAATACTATTACTATGGAAGCTGGAGACATTAGAATATCATACATGCAATAATAAAAAGCACTTCAATATAGAAGACAAGTGTGTAAGGCAACCCATCAAAATACAGGATGAGCTCTTTATACTTTTGGCAGATTGCGTGACTGACCATTTTAACAGCTTAGCTGTAGTCATGATGGGGAAGGTTCATGAGAAATCTGTAATACAAAATTAAATGGTTTCTAAAAGACATGTCTTGATTCAAACAAAAATTAACTCAAAAAATCAGAGAGCCTATGTGTCAGAGATCTGGCTGGAGTTAAATATCTTGAAATTTATTCTATTATTTGCTGTGAGCTCAATAATTTTTCTTTTTGTTTACATCAGGACAGCTACACTTCTACAGTCTATCAGTGCAGGTGTTCTGTAGTGTACTGCTCCAAGACTTTAATCTAGAGCACTTTACTCTGGTGTGCATTACAAAGTAGCTCAGTTATTTTGCTCATTAAATGAAATGATCTTTAATAAGCATAGCTGTGCAGGCTTTTCCATGGGTATTTACAAATTTCAATCTGTGATGTACAACAGTCCAGGTTTATCTGGTATCATAATCCAGCATGGTAGCTATCCAGGCCTGTCCCAGCATGCATCCCAGAACATCTGATGAGCAATGTGGGTACTAGGATATGGTGTCTGAGAAAAATAGAACTGGCTTCTTGAGAGGGTGATATCTGCTGCAGTGAGTCCAATTTAATCCCATCCCTATAGCTACACCCTGGTGAAGCCTGTGTTGAAGAGGATTAATAAAGATGGTTTAAAGCCAGTATTAAAATCTACCTTGTACATATGCTGTCAGGGTTATAAATGAGAGACAAAATTTAGAGATGCAACATTGCTATCTATTAGTTAAGTAGGAATCCAAATATACTGCCCGAGTAACCTTAGGAATTTCAGTGTACATATTTGAGGATATATGTTTTCTGTCCTCTGATCTGCTAAAACGGAAATTCATTGGCTGAAAAGTCCTCCAACACCAGCAAAACTTAAACTACTTACTGTTTTATATCTGATGTTATCAGGTGTTTAAAGAGAAGGGAAGAAGTGGCAAGAGAAAAAATTAAACAGTATGATGTTTCTAGGGAACACTGCTGCTAGATAATATGTACATGGTCTTTCTCTAATCTGTTTTGCTGTGAGAGGTATGAGATAAGCCACTTAATACCTCACATGCATCAAGGCAATATAGGCCAGTCATAGTCTTTCTGAGAGTCTCACTCCTCAGCAGATAATGAGGCACAAATAAAACCAAAACCTTCATTCATTCCTGAAACATTGAAGGAGACTGATGGACTGATTGCAAGATGAAAAAGGCAGCTGCTACTCAGAGAAATGTTATTTCATGGAGAGCAGAATGCTAGCAGCATCATGCTCTCTAAATACTTAAGATTTAGAAATCCCAGATCCCTGCTTTGTCATGTGCATCTTAATACAGAGAAAAATATATTAGCACTATATTGTTTAAAAGTAGATTTGATTTCTGACTAAAGAATCAAACTGAATCAGCCTAGTGTATGTGATAAGAATGGAAAAATGGTACACTTTTTATATACACTTTTTGCTAAAGAAGATCTGCCATTCTCCTGCTCATCAGACTGTATTGTTACTCTGAATATTGAGAAGGAAAGGGAGAAGAGGGAAAGCCAGAAAACATAGACTATCTACAAAACAAAGAACTAAACTGAAGGAGCAAACTTTCAGTGGGAAATATGTAGGCATGAGGTAAAAATATCAAATACTTGTACAAGCCTTCAATAAAGAGATATGAACCTGTCATGTATAAAATTCTCTAATGGGTCTTAGTCAAGACAGCAAATGACAGTTTAAGCTGACACACCCAAATTGAAAATTTAGGATTTATAGACAATGAAGAATTTTCTGTATCCATGAACTCTTTGACTAAACAGGCAACTCTATAGGGCTGCAAAGGCATATTTCAGGTCTAATGTAGATAAGAAACGGCAGGAAACTGGAGGAAGTGTGAAAGAAAAGATGGAAATCTGATAGGTGGGTATTAATCAACCAGTATGAGAAGACACTATAATGATGTCTCACTAAACTTTTTTGATTCCCTTAAATATTCAATCATTCTGAATTACAGGAATGCAAGGTTTGCTCTTAGTCTTTTTGCTATTCTCAGAAGCATCCTACAAAGAAGATTATACAGATTACGTCACTAGATTCAACTATATAATTTTCATATGTTGATGTGTTTCAATATTCAAGGTTAAGATGAACTATAGCATAAATTGAAGTACTTCAGTTTGCATGGACCATTTATTCTAACACTTATCTGCTGCTTTCATTAAATCTAAATGATAGTTCTGAGAAAAGTAACAAAAAGTCATAATGAAAAATTAAAATATTAACTTGATAGCATATATACTGGAAAATTTAAGCACATGGTGGCACAATATCTGGAACCATATTGGTCATAATGATAAATAGTTTTGAGGAATGGTTAAACAGTGAAATTAATGTAATGGCTGAAATAAAACTGAATATACTAAGCATTCAGAGAAGACCAAAATATCTAGTACAAACTGTGTTTTGAAAATGTATTCTCTACAGGGCTAGGATCAGTTGACCACAAGACAAATGGGACCTTCAATGGCCTGATGTGGTGAATATTCTCTTTCTAAAGGTTATACCTGGTACGCCTGAGCACAGCCACCCTGGCAGCATTGCTCCCATTCCCATCTCCATGTTATGACTACAACCACTGACAACTGGAAGGGATTTGAAAAATAACATATCCATACATTAAAAATAACACTATACATCAGTGAAGTGTACAGTTCATTCTTGAATGGAAGAATTTATGTTTTCACTCATCAGTACCAAAGAGATGTTTGTGAGGGTAAGGTTTCATTTTAAGGACAAATTTTTAATACACAAAAGTATATATTGGTACTTCTGAGTTATAACCCCAATACAATATATGGGTGCCTACTGAAGAAAAACACACTCTAGTGTATTTATTCTTTCTGTTATAGAAATAATTTTCAGTCTTTGCAAATTCATTAAATCTTTGATAGATGTGACTTCTTTGTGGTTTATGTACACAATCCAGAGAAGAAAATGTACTTGAAATATTTGTGCTTAATTTACAGAGTACAAAAACTTAATTACCATTTAAATAATCATTAGAAGGTACATTATATTAAAAATATATAATAAATTATTCATGGTCATTTTTACCTTTCTAATAAAATTTCTTATGATGGGAATCTTGAAAATTTAGTCATGAAAAAACATATTAAATATGGGTGTTTTCAGTTAAATTGCTTTGCTTCTGTATTTTTGATTGTGAAATGGTAGAGAACAGTGGTTTTTTTTCTATAAATAAATTACACATGAATAACTTGTTTGAAAATGAAAGTGTTGTTTTAAAAATAAGATGCATTTGATTTTAAGTATCTGTCAAAATACCCTAATAGAATTTTTAAGCCTATATTTAAAAAATACAGAAAGAATTCCATTCCTTTTCACTAATCTCTTTCTTCACAGAAAACAGTAAGAAGTCAACTGCTTAATACCATGAAAAGGCTTTGAAAACAATATGCAACACATGTATTAGATAATTTTTGGTGAATAAAGAGTGACTCTGAGGTCTAGAGCCTGCCATTGCTTATTGTCTTATGAACTCAATTCATGCATACAAACATTTAACTTTTTTTGCATACATTTCATCTCAGACAAACATAACTTGGTTGAGTTGAACTCATCTATGAAATATTTTTTTCTTTGATCAACCATTCCTCCATAGTTATGGCAAGCAGCATGTACAAGAAGGTGATTCAATTTCAGTGTATCTCCTTAATTTAAAAAGTCCCATTTCTTTTTTATTTTCTCTTTCAGAACACAAAAAACATCCACAAAAATGCCACCAAATACTTTAAAATGGTATAGTTACTTCAGCTTACAAGTCAAGATTACTACAGTTTTATTAAATGTTAATAAATCTTAATTATTAATCTCTCTGTTAAATGCATCTCCTGGATTTAGAACTGGGTAGGATTATAGATCAAATGTTAGCTCTATATGCATTTGTTAGGCTCTACAAAATAATATTGTCTGTGTGTTTCATTAAATGTGCTGTGCTAAAACAGTAAATATAAACTTGGCCTCTTGTCTGCCACACTGATTTTGAGTAAACTTTGTCTGTTAAAGGATATTGCTCATTTTTAATGTGACAGCTATAAGCCTTACCATAATGAGGGATCAGCCTCATTATGCCAGACACAACAAAATATACTCTACAAATGATACTATGATAGAGTGCAACTTGACAGGGAAATACAAGGACATAAAGAGGTAAATAGGAAAAAGGTCATAGACAAGGTGATTAATTTGAATACATTTCTAAAAATGAGAAACCTCTGTACATCTTTCTCCTTTTATTGACTCAATCCTTGGCAGTCAACAGGATGCAATGAAAGTGCAAAGCAGAACTTGCACAGAAGCTCCTTGGAAAGACATATAGCAGCTGCTCAAGATTCCTAAGAGCTGAGCCTGCTCAGCAGCCTTCTGCTTCAGAGACTGCTGCAGCCAATACCCCAGAGTGCTGGGCAGCCTGCAGAGGGGCCTGGGCAGGCTGGAGTGATGACAGAGAGAAACGTTCTGAAATTCAGCAAAGTGCAGGGTCCTGCAGCTGGGGAGGAGTGACCCCATGCACCACCACAGGCTGGGATTGACCTGCTGGAAAGCAGCTGCACAGGGAAGGACCTGGGTGTTCTGGTGGACAACAAACTGTCCACGAGCCAGCAGTGTGCCCATGGGGATGAGAAGGCCAATGGTGTCCTGGGGGCATTAGGAAGGACAGTGCCAGCAGGCTGAGGGAGGGGATCCTGCCCCTCTACTCAGCCCTGGTGAGGCCACATGAGGAGCACTGTGCCCAGCTCTGGGCTCCTCCAGTGGAGGGCAACAAAGATGAGTGAGGGATTGGAACATCTCTCTTGTGAGGAAAGGCTGAGGGAGCTGGGCCTGTTCAACTTCAAGGACAGACATCTGGGAGGGGACCTCATCAATATCTATGATATCTGCACAAAGGGTCTCAGAGAATGGATCCAGGATCTTCTTTGTGGTGCCAAGCAACAGGTTAAGAGGCAATGGCAGAAACTCTCTCACAGAAAATTACACCTAAATGTGAGAAGGAACTTTACTGTGTGGGTGAATGAATACCGTAGCGGACTGCCCAGAAAAGTTGTGGATTCTCCCTCACTGGAGATACTCAGGAACTATCTGGACACAATCCCATGTGTTCCAGAATGATCCTGCTGGAGCAGGGAAGTGGAACCAGATGACCCATTGTGATCCTCTTCCAACTTGACCCATTCTGTGATTCTGGATGGTCAAAACTATTACAGTTAGTTGTTAGGCCGATGTGTGGACACCATCAAACAGACCTTTCAGTTTGCTGTCTTTACACAGTTATGTGTTTCAAGTCCAACTTGAACATTTTTATGTCTAGTAAAATAAAGTATCTACAGAATTCAAAATTGATTTGTACTTTTGCATTACACTCTTATTTGAAAAAGCTGTAGTGAACTAGCAGTCATTGTGTTAAATTTCTAGACAAGAAATGATCTTTTTCTTCGTCTGTGAACTAGTGGATTCAGCTGTAGCCTGGAGCTTCACATTTCACGTTCCTTGTAAATGACTTCTGCTTTAAACCATTGGTTATGGTTTATTTATAGAATAATACATAGTTCATAACTAAATGCCAAGTTATAATTGAATCAAAGGATTCTGCTGATGCCTTGGCTCACAAGGGTGCAGCTCAAGAGCTTTAGAAAGGGCAGCAGAATCTGAATCTAAATTACAGCCGCCAGTATTCAGTCTGGGATCACACACTATGATGCGTAATAAGGCTAAAAGGATTATTATAATACTGCAGTAAATAAAAAGAAAATGTATCAAACAGCAGAATTCAGAATGCTTGCAGAGGCATTCAGTTTGTGATATGGGAGGCTAAAGATTATACTGCATAGAAATAAAGCTAGAGGAAAAGTATTTCATAAACACATTTATGTTCTTAAAAATATTCTGAAGTTATTATTAAATAAAAGGAAATTTTCATAGTCAGTAAATGCATAATGCTCTGTAACATGGCTATAACTAGTTGATTTCAGGTGCCACATTTTCTGTCATAATAGGGCAATAACTTTGCTAGAGAAAGAAAATTTGAATTCACATATCTTTGATGAGTTTTTGAAAAAGCTTTCAAACATTAAAAAATTAAATTTCACTAACTAGAATAAAAATGGTACAAAAACCTTTGCATGTCTTTCTAGTACAAATTGTCTTATTGTGAAAATGGTTCACAGATCCAATTCACAAAGATAACACTTTATTTGTGGAGGAAACCTGACTTATAAGGCATTCAATTCTTAAGCTAAAATGATTATTTTTAATCCAGATACTTTGTCATTTTAGAATGTGTTTTCTTAAAAATGAATAATGATAAAACCTTTAAGCATTCTTTTGTACTGTCTGCTAATGTGGTTTATCTGTTGGGCTGTAAGCAGGAAAAGCAATCAATATTTTGTTGTGTAGATATTTAATCCATCAGATGTTTACCCTGGTTCCTCTTACCAGGCTGCAATTAATCCAGCAATTCCCTAACGGGGCCATAGTAACTTTGCACAACAGCTAATGCTCTGGTGCCTGTCATGTGCCTTCCTAAGTGTTTCTGCATTTTCCTCTGAACCTCTCCAGTGGAAGAGCTTCAACAGTGGATTGTCGAGGCATTGGTCAGACTGCAGAATAGAATTTCTCTGTGGATTTTCACTGCAGTTAATTTCAGATCTTATTGAAATTGCAAGCATTAAAGACTTTGAACTTTGTCAAATGTATATTTATTGAACACTTCATTGGGAAGATTGGAGAAAGGTTGGTAATTTGTTTTCTGATAATTTTCAATCTAACATCTTTGTAGGAAATCACAGATGTGCATAGTCTTATCACAGAGAAAATAATAATTTTCAATAAGAAGGTCAGAAAAGTCAGATTTTCACTAGCATTTTTTTCTACAAAACATTTAATACTGAATTGAATTCCAGTTCTGAATAAAACATAATATAGGCATTATATTTTTTCTTGGATTTCCATTGTCAAAGTACAACTGAGGTCATAGGACATTGTTTCCAAAACTACTTTTCCAACAAGATATAGTAAATACATAAGAAAAATGAGAAGTCATGCAATTAAATCGCAATGTTGATCTAGAAAAAAAAAACCTGACGGATCCATAGATAAAATATTTGCATGAAGAGGTGTATGACGCAAAACAAAGAGAATATAGAAACAAGCATTGCCTAAAGAATAATGGGAGAGTAAGGAATGGTAACAGTCTTTCTGTTGGCTTCTCTTTTTTTAACTTTAATTTTAATTCAAGTTTTACTTTTCCCCTCTGGCACTATTAAAAAGAGAAAGAACAAAGAAATACATTCTATTTGTAAAATTTATGCCTATAAATTTAGGAAACACAGTAGATTTGGCCAGGTAGGGACTTATGAAAGGGAAACAAGACAGGTTACTGGGAGCTCTAGACTCAAAAATACTCACAGAAGGGACAATGATGAGGTAGGACAATATCTGCTATTAAAAGAGGATTCGATTTTTTTACTTCTATCTCAGCAACGCTAGGAAACAGTAAGAGAGGCGGTAAGTAAAGATGAGAGACTGGGGAAAGAGCTGATTTTGGAGAAACTCAAAAATAAGGTGGGGCATGTGGTATGTAAATATTTGAGACTCTGAATTAGGAAAACATAGTGCTTTAATTATGCTGTACAGATACTTGCATCAATAAAAAAATGTTACCAAAATGTTATTTTGATGCACTATATTGGCCAAAATGTTCCTGTCTGCACTGTAATGCAGAGTGTGCATTCCAGGGAACTATCTGCCACAGATGTGAATGTTGGTTTTTTTTTGGTATTGTCTATGTTGGATAGTATGTAAAAAGTCTAGAAACATTTGGTAGAGAATACAAAACACAAACACAAAAGGCAAAAAATTTCTAAAGAGCTTCATTCACAGTGAAATATTTACATTACAAACTTCCAAAAGTGCTGTACTGTAGCAAACCCCTCTGAGAACAATTTGAAAATCTATCAATTTCTCCAAAGTGCTTAATAGAAACCTGAGAGCTCTTGATAGCCTTCAACAAGATCTTTGCTTTTTCTTTTTAATGTTATATCATTTCATGGTCTAAAGATGAAAGGACTCCCATACCAGCAATCTTTCATGCATTTCTGAAATGTATAGATTATAGTTACAACAAGTGACTCAATTTTGAATCATTTGCATGTGTTCACACAGGTTTACACATGAAGAATTTTTACCAAAGTCGTTTTATGTCAATTAATTATCAGTGATCTCTGAAACACGACACTAATGAAACAGGAGAGAATTTATGATGGAAGTACTCTGTGTCTCTTACAGAGGTAGTAAAAGATGAAGGAGTTAAACCACAGGTAGAGCAAATTTGATAAACCTCTTATTCATGGTTTAATGATGCATTAATCTAAATTAATCCAAACTTCTCTGTTTTATTTTGACAGATTAATCCAAGTTATTTTTACCAGTATCATGTAACCAACTCTGTTTCCATGGAAGATTTTTCTTTGATTCTTAATTTACAAGTAATTCTGATCTGTATCAACTAAGTTTATTTTCAGTGTGAATGAAACTTACGGATTCAAATATTTGTAAAATAGGAGAAAAGTATTAATAGCTGAACAAGCTAAACCAAAATTACTTTAACAAAGGCAAATGCAGAATACTTTTCATGTCGTTTACCTTGCTGCTGAATAAACCCTCCTCACATTGGTTGTGTTATGCTGGGCAGAGCTGTAGAACATTTCTCTGCTGGCTGAACTTACCTCCCCTTCTGTGGACTGCAAGTGCAGTTCTTTCCTACAGGTAGCCTTTAAGTCTCCTGCAGCTGCGTTGACTTGCACTCCTCTGGGTGCTTCCATCACCAAAGATCTAGTAGGAGATTCAAGTCTAAAGGACAAAAACAATCACTGAGCAAAAAATGCACTGAATTTGACCACCAAAAACTCCCCAGCCTCAAAACCCACCATGCAGGTAGATATTAACATATTTTGAAAGGTAACAAAGAAAAACCAGATTATATGTGGGATTCTATGACTGCCTTTTATGACACAGAGAAAGAAAAATGTTAAGCATTTAAGAATATACTAATATAAACTTATCTGCTTAGTGATGCTTTCTGACACTAGCACTTAATGCATCCAACTGTACTAATACTGAAATATAGGTACTTGAGAATCTGCACATTTCTGTTAATGCTTCTGTAATGAGAGTTTAATATGAAAATCTTCTTAGTGACTGATGACAAATGTTTAATAAAATAAAAAGAAAACAAAACCTTTAAATATTTTAAATTATGTGAAACTGGTTAAAATTACTTTGTCATGACAGACTCATTCATGTTTTGGGTATGTTTAGCAGCTTCATGTACGGAGGGAAGAAAAGAAAATCTGTTATGTTGCTATTATTGGGGGGGGGTATTGTATGGCTTTTCTGTACTCCAAAATACTCAATATGTTCATATAACCCCATTATAAAAGGGTTAAGACACATAACTTGGTATCTTTACTCAAAGCAATTCTTGTTCTACTGACAGTCTTTCTGCTTCTCACTCCCCTATGCTCAAGATCCTCCATCGACCTTAATGCAGGGCTATGATACTTTCCTAGCTGTGCTTTCTCACAGTAGTGCAGAGATTTCTCTTGAAAGGGAAGTACTAATGCAATGCTTTTGTAGAAAACATGCTCACATGCTGAATAGGGAAAATGACAGGATAAAAACTGTACTGAACTAGGAAACAATTCAGATTATGATTGTGTTCAGTTGTAGAATTATTGTATAGCACATAAGGGAGGGAGACAAAATTTTTAATCTGTTTATAACTTAGTAATATAATGACAGGACCCAGTTCCACTTTACCTGAACAAAGACTTTTTGTAAGATGAAATATGTTAATAACAAGAACGTCTAGAGTGAGTAGATTGAAGAAAACACTGTTTTTTCCTCCTCAGCAAAGTGGTCATAGCTATCCAAGAATATAATGAAGTATTAGATGTATAATGAATTTGGCCCAGAAAAGCCAGATAAATTTTGTCAAGCAATGGAACAAGAGAATTTAAAAGTATTTTAACTATTGCATTTTTTAAGTACAGAGAACAGCACCATATTACCATTTTAAAACCAAGGTGCCACATTTAGATGCAAAGAAAGTCGCTGAGATAGTGCCTGTGAAACATTTGTTTGTTGCATGTCACTGACTCAACAGGGAAAGGAAAAAAAAAAGAAATGGAAAAAAAAAAGAAATGGAAAAGAAAATAAAAACAAAAAAAGAGAGAAAAAAATTTATTCAGCAAACATTTAGATAGCGATATGAAAAAAAAAATTACATGGGATGCATATAGATAGGAGCAATAGAAAAATATCTATGTCTGCTACTGCTAGGGCGTTTTCTTTCCTTTTTTTTGATGCTTTGTAGGGAGAAGTTGATAGAAGGTTCTGCAGTTCTTTGTACTGGGGAAGAATCTAAATATCATGAATTATTTTATGACATACACAAGTGCTTTTCAGGTGCTGATTTGTGAACTTCTGATGGCTACAGCACGGCAGAAAAAGGACTTCCAAAATATTTTTTAAATTATGTAAATTATAAATTATAGAAATTAGGTTTCTGAAAGTACTCCATTGCCTAAATGAGGTTTTACCTTGAACTTAAAAGGAAACTGAATGGTATAAATGTTAAATGATTTTATTCTTCCATTCCATATTTTTCAGCAGCTTATCATTGTGATTTATAATCTAATTTACAGGAATATTAAGATTTATTTCTCCATGGTTTCAGATGCCATTTCATAATCATAAAGACAAAAGTGTTCTTAGCTACATTTATTGCATTGAATTCATGTGTCTTAGCCAAGCCAAAAATATTTCTGGTTTCATAACACCCAAATCCCTCAGACCTAACTAAAACTTTTCAGCAGGTGGACAATTAAAATCTGTTTAGGAACATCCATCAAGAAACTATGGCTTTCTTTGAAGAATAAACTTTTGTCAGTGTATAGCTTAGAGTTGTTTTGTCTAGTTTCATCACAGTTTTTTTATTAAGTTCATTAGCATAAATGACTTTATGTTTGTCTAAAAAGAATATATTTGGATAATTATTTTCTCAACTTGAAAAGTTGATAATTACAGCCTTCTCCACACCACGTAGAAGAAAATTTTCAGACAATAGAGATTCTTAGCGGTCTTTGGAAATCAAATAATGTGGTAGAAATGTCAAGGAGTTACTAACGATCATCAAGACAGATTTTAAACCAACACCCATCTATTAGTAAAACTGAATGCCTAAATCTGTTTTACAGTTCTTATTTACTTTTCTTATTGTTATTCTCTGTCTGATCTGCATCTGAAAAGAGACTGCAGTATGCTGCTGCAAATGCAAAAGTCTATACACGTAGATTATTTCCTCAATGTTTTGAGATAAATTAGGTTTGATAAGCAGCTTCTTTATCATAATTTTTCTTTGCCATATTTCTGATACCTTTAACATCTACTATAAACTCATTGTAACACTCCACATTGTAATGCTCATCCCTCCAAGAAAAAGTGTATTATTATAATAGCATATGGAGAATTTGCTTCCTTTCAGATTTACTGATGGCCTGTCACAGTGGCATTTACATCTGTGAGTGAATCCTATTCATAAAATTACTTTTTCTTTCCCAAACAACAAACTTATCTCATGGAGAAGGTAACTACTGCTATTATTAGACAGAAACTACAGAACTGTAGGAAACACAAAAAGGCTTTTTAAAAGAGTTTTTAAATAGTATAATTGGTCAATTTGCTATATGTGATGAAGCAAGATGATCTATACATAGCAGATAAGGGCTTTTTCTTCTTAATTATCAGTGGTTAATTTGTGAAAAATGATAAATTTCATAAGATCAAAGCCATAGGAATTTGAGCTGAAATAATGAAAGAACTATTGCTAGAAAAGGGAAACTTTTAAAATACCTTGAATATGTTCCTTTGAAGGTATTAAAATATTTCTCATCAGAAATGCAGAAACATTTTTTCTTCATTTTGTATTTTCTGTTTACAAGCTGACCTAGATTGTATTAGGCAAAAATAATTTAAAATATGAACCAAAAGAAAAGGTTTCTTTCTCGGTTTTAATCAATATTTTAGATTTATTTCTTGCATATCCCTCATACTCACATGGGATATAATTTATCTATGTTATTTTTTTTTCTGTTGGCTCATGGAAAGAATTTCTTAAAATAGAAGGAAATAGGAGATTCCCCTGTGCAGAAGCAAATAATTTATTTGCTTTGTGTCTATTTAAGCCCTATATCCAACCCATGCTACTTAGTAAAACAACTGATATAAACCTCTACCAATACCTTATTGCTTATACTATTTACAAGGTTATACATGCACCTTTTACAATATATATATAAAAGTAACTAAAAATATTTTTATACATTTACATGTATCAAAATATGCACTTCAAGATGCATATGAATCATTGCCATAATATTTATATTTCTTGAAGCCGTTGTATTCTGATGCTTTTAATAAATTATTATTATTATTATTATTATTATTATTATTATTATTATTACTATTACTATTATTATTACTATTATTATTAGTACATGGGTAGATTTGAAGGCCTCAGCATTCTTAATATTGTTTACTGATCATCATATTTTCTTTGTTAAGAAGCAAAATTCTCATACTTTCATGGGAAACTTACTTTTATATATGTTAAAACCTAATCTTGGGCATGATTTGTCTCTAGATTTTTGACAACACACACCACTCTTAAGTAACAGAGAGTTAGATAAGCGTTTCCTGAAATTAATTTTGGCCTGAACCAATAAATATTAGCCTATTTTTTATCCCAGTTTCCAATTGTGCAACTCATGGATGATAAAATTAAACAAAGAGGAAACTTTCATGACCTAAATCAAAATAGAATGGCATTCAGTACCGCATTTCGTGTTATGTCCATGCTCTGCATGTCACTGACTTTGGCATGTGTCAGCATGCCCTTATTATAGCTTCTAAAATTCTCACTAACCTACAAATTCACTGGGCTCAAAGATGAGTTCTAATTGCCCTGTACATGCCAGAGATTTAAATTCAATAGGTCTGCATTGTCATAGCAACACCTGAAACCACTGAATATTTTAATGTTATTTGGCATAGATGATAACTCAGAAAAACAATTCCCCACATACGGAAGTAAAGAATCTCTTCTGAGAGTATAAAAAAATATATATTTCTTACTGAGGAGAAATAAAAAGAAACAAAAGGTCATTGAGGAGTTTTTCAGAAGTGGTGTTAAAGGAATAGAAAGAGTTCTAGAAGAAGTATCAAGGAAAAGTGAGAAAGGCTGGAAAAAGCAAATATTTACAAAAGTTTGACTAAATAAGCAGGTGATAAGACTAAGGTTAAAGAGAACTTAATGCATGATTTTGTCCTAGCATGGATGAAGGCATAGTCAGAATAGCTAAAGACAAGAAAGCTATCCAAATCAGATGTAATATTAAGAAGAAAACAAACCAAAAACATAAGTGGCATCTCAGGTAGTAAAAAATCCTGCAGTCATAAGTCAACTAAAATGCAAACCTTTGAAATTAGTAGAAATGTAAGGTTTAGAACATGAGCTTTTATTTCTCAGAGAAATACCAAAACATGCTTGAAAGTCTAAACTTCCAGGCTGTGAGAAAAAGTTCTGGATATGAGACAATCCAAAATAGTTGCTTAAGGAAAGGTATGAGAAAAGGATTTTTCATAGTCCTCACAACTTAGAGCTAACCCATTCTACCCTAAATGTTTCCCTTTGCATTTTCTTCCTTATTTTTATTCTGGCTTGAATCCCTTTCCATACATGCCCTGCCTTTCTGCTAAACATTCTTACATGAAGTTTGTCTTTACAGAAATAGCTCCATTACCTGAGTTGTCTTTCAGAATATATTTTCTTAAAATAGAAATCCTTCTTGTCAGAAAGAGATTGAAGCAACATGCCCACAGAAAATGCTCAAGTGCTTGTCAAGATTTAGATCTGAAGATAAAGTGCTTGGGGGAGTCTGAAGAGTCTCAGTTTTGAAAACCATTAGTTTCCTGTGATTAGGAAGTAACAGTCCAGACCACTTGTAATCGTCTAATTGTATTTTCTATATTGTTTCTCTAAGGGGTCTTAAGCTGATATAAACAGATCTATTTTAGCTGAGGCAAACTGTGACATGGCTTGTTCCACATTTTGAGAAAACAGCATCTCATGGAAAATTATTCTGCTGAAAATCCTGACAGGTCTGCTTCAAACTCTGCAGATTAAGCATAGCAGATACCTTGGAACAGATTTTCCAATGGCCCATATTTGGATTATATTCAAATATTCCAAGAAAATAAAAGAAATCAGTCAATCATAAAAAATAAAATCAGAAAAGGTTTGGTGAGTTTACTTTCAGTCATTTTTTAGGACAACTGCCAAACTAGAGAGATATTTTTACTTTCTGCAATACAAAATTGAGCAGTAGATTTTGAAGAAGTCAAATAGCTTTTAAAATTATTTTGGCAATGAATTCAAACAAAAGATAAAATGTAAATTGCACGATAAGACATGTAAAATCATTCATTCTTCTCTGTGGTTTAAAGTTATCTTTGGAGTTCTCTGTATAATTATAGATATAAGCAATAGGAGCTGTTTGGTGGACTGCAGCACGAAGAGTTTCATAAGCTCATGTATTCCCTGTAACTTCTCAGCCTCCTGGTTCTTATATCCAGTCTGTATGAGCTCCAGATCCTTTCTCTGGCTCTGACATTGCGCTAAGACAAGAACCCAAACCACACTTCTGCACTCACAACCACAACATTGCTGCAAGCTCCATGCACTGCACATGCCAGAGCCTTCACCTGAACTGAAGCAAGATGTTGCAGAAGCTGAGGGTATACTGGAGCCATGTGTATTCAAATGGGTAAAGCAGGAATTACTAGTACTGTCAGCTGATCTTAGATGGGCGCCAGCTTTCAGAAGACACAGAGAAACCTAAAGGTCTTCCGCCTTGTATGAAACTGCCTAACTGCTTCAGGAACTCTCAGGGACATAAGAGGAGAGAATAGACAGACACAAAGCAAATTTAAGAAGCCTTGTTTTCTTGTGAAAGTGGTTAAACAGTATCACTGAAAATGGAGATACTCCCAGAAGGGAAAAGGAGCAGCTGGAGTGAGGAAAAAATCTCCGTGGAGAAATTTGGTATAAGGACAGAATGGGGAAACTAAAGATTGCTCAAATGGAAAAAAAATAAAAGGTAGCCCTTCTTAGTAATGTATTAATAAGCCTGTTCACTTAGAATCAAAAGAGAGATATGAAATGAAAATATTATGTATGTTACAGAAGCATTACTTAATGACATATTGTACAACTTTTATGGAATGTAAGTAGTATAAAAAATCATATTTCATCAGAAAAACTACAGCAAAATGCAGGTATGGTGGTATGGTGAAACAAGACTGTACTTAGAGTCCAAAGCATTTCAGAAATGAGTTCTGGTATCTCTAATATCTCCTGGGCATGGAGCACTGTTGCTCTATTTAAAAAGGTAGTAAAAATTTCTACCCATAGTGTCTGTGAGAATGAAAATCTTGAACAAATTGCGGGCTATTGGGCCTAGTCCTAGGCTGGACCTATGTGAAATTCAAATTAATTAAGTGGCAGCTTGGATCTTGAAGCAGTGTAAAAGCAACCACAGTTGAAACAAGCCTTGCAGGAGCCAAGGGCACAGAGGAGGGCATCTACTGAAACCTTCACCATCTCCCTCTGACACTCTGAGCACTCACTGGCCATGCCTGCTGTTAGATGTGATGCAGCTTCATGTAAACAAAGATCCTTGTCTGCCTTCACAGTAATTGCAGTGTGAAGTTGCCATGTCTTTCATTAACCCAGCACTGGGCAAAAGCTTTCTACTGCTACAAGCTTCATGTGGCTTTTCAAATGAGACTGATTGGGCAATATATTTACTCTCATAACCCTGCGCAGGCTGAGACAGCTGTGCTTGGAGCCCATCTGTGGGTTCCTGAAGGCATGAGATGGCATAATCATAAAGCAAATATAATCATAAGCCCATCAGAAAAGGACCTGGAGGTGTGGGTGACAGCAGCTGAATGTGAGCCAGCTGTGCTCATGTGGCCAGGAAAGCCAATGGCATCCTGGCCTGTGTCAGCATTGGTGAGGCCAGCAGGAGCAGGGCAGGGATTGTCCCCCTGTGCTCAGCACTGGAGAGGCCACAGTTTGAATCCCGAGTCCAGTTCTGGGCCCCTCACTACAAGAAGGACATTGAGGGGATGGAGCGAGTCCAGGGAAGGACAACGGAGCTGGGGAAGGGTCTACAGTGTAAGACAGGGGAGTGCTGAGGGAGCTGGGGTACTTCAGCCTGGAAAAAAGGAGGCTCCAGTATCCTAAATTAAGCATATGAAACTCAATGGATTTTTCTATCTCTTGTGTTATAGTAATATTTTTATCCTTCATATCTTGGTTCCTGCTAGAGCCGTTTCCCTTTCCATTGTCAAATATAATCATCATCACTGAACACTAAAGCAAATTATTCTTTCAATTTAAGAGCCATACCCAGATTCATTTGTTTCTACTCTGTCCTGTCTGCATAGCAATTAGAACCTTTCATTACTGGCTTTCTTCTCTGTTAACTTCAATATTTAAAAAAATTATATACATACACACATATATACACAAACACACACATATATATAAATGTATATAAGGCATATTTAAAAAGAGAAGAGCATGTGTTTTTAAAAGAGAAGCTTAAATGTTGGAAATTTTTAAAATTTTACTATATCCATACCTATTTTTGTATGAACATGTATGTTAAAAAAATATTTTCAAAAGCTAGTGATAAGACTAAGCAAACAATATCCATGTCAATATCCATGCCCAAAAAATGAAATAACTAACACAAACTATGAAAAAAAAAAGTAATTATTTCTATTTTGTTAAAAAAAGGTACTGAAAGTAACTAGAATCTGGCATCATTAAAACAGCATAGGAAGGGAGACGGGTTCTTTTACTCTGCTGCATCCAGTTTTTGATTAGGTTTTGTTTATTATTTGATGTTTGGCTCAAAAGAGATGACAGAGTAATGGAGATTTTGTCACTCTCAACATGCTCAGATGACTAAAAAGTTAAGGTCAAAATTTGATGTGTTTTCTGGCTCCAGGCTTTTACAAAATATAATATTCTGACCTATTAGTAAACCATCCCTTAAATGTCACTAAAGGTGTCTCTTACAAACCAGCAGACAATTCTGAATGAACCAGACCTCCTCTGCAAGACAGGAATATTTTTAATTCTTAGCAGAGGTAAAGTAGAATCCAACTATCTTGCACGGTTCCTTGCCACTTGATCAATTTTCATCTCATTATTCCCAGCATTAGCTTGCAGGATTAACTGATTGGGGTGTGGTAGGCATGACATAGAAGAGAAAATTTTTTTTTTAAATTTGAACTTGTAGTTATCTCCAGAGAACAACAAAAAATAATTCATCCCCTTATTAAGGATGTTATTGAGGGCAAAGTTATCTGCATTTAACTACTCTCGGTCTATTTTGTGCATGGATATTGCCTATTAGTGCACAGTATTTTAATGCACTATTGGCCTAAAACCAGTATTTGGGGAATATATTGGCAGTTTAGTTTTCCTAACTGTGTTCCTGTGAGAAACAGTAGCGAGAGAAACAGGAAGATTAAATTATTAAGATATAATTCATTTTCTAGATTCTAATGCATGATTCTTTTATGCTACTTATCCCAACTAATGAAAGTCATCTTTAATTAATTTTTGGGATTTGACCCAAAAGCTTTCACAAAGGATTGTATAACAGCACTGCCTGAAAGCAAAACCTTTCTAGCAATTATTTGAAAATGCAAGAAAGGAGAAAGATGTGACTCAAATGGTTGGACACATAGGAATTAATTACACTAGTACTCAACTCAAGTTTATTTTCACACAATACACTTTTAATAGTAAATATTAAGGGATCTTCTCTGTATGAAGACCTTAAAATCTGGCTATAGAGCTAAGAGTGTCTGAGGCAAGGTTCAGATATGTGGAGCTAATGTGAATCTGACTATATTTTTGTCTTCCTGCCCATGATGGATTAAACTAAAATCCCAGGAATTACTATGATCCTTGTGGGTATCAAATTCTTAGACCAAATTTTCTATTTATCCTTCATTCAGAATAATCAAGGTGGTCATTATTCCATTTTTTTAAATCCAGTAGTCAATCATTTTACATACACAAGTCTATGAGTAGCTTTCCAACATATTTCCGCTTTTATTTGGGAGAAAAGAGAAAAAAAGTCCGAGGTCTGTTAATTGGCCACAAATGTATATTCCAACATGAAAAATATGGGGTGATTTATACTTTAATTAATGATCTAATATATATTCCATTATCTTTCAGCCCTGTATACAATAATTCTCATAGTCTACTATATCTGCACCAATGCACTGCAATTTGCTGTCAAATTGCATTCAGTTGTGTCCACTGAAAAAAATGAATAATGTTTATTCAGCAAACTTTCTACACTCCCATTCCTTATTATTAAGTTTAACCAAAGACACAGAGATGCAGCACCTGGAACAATACTCTAGGTGATTTTAGGACTGCCATTATTGGACACCTTAGGTAAGTTTATTCTAAAACATTAGAAAGTAATAGGATCCAGACCAGCCCTATGAAATGTCCTAATAGTAATTGTCATAATTTTTAAATTACTAAATTGACTTGAGAGTTTTAAAAAAGAATATGACAAGAATCCAACTAATATAGAGGAGCACATGTGTACAAAAACTTGCAGAACATAATATGAACTGAATATATTAAGAATAAATCACTTACAAGTAAGTTAAAGTTACCTGACCCAACTCCAAGGGCATCTGTTTCTTCACTTTTTTGAATAAGTGGTATGGGTTAAAATAATCATTAATGAGAGGGCAGAAATCTGAATGCCAAATGCTTACTAATTTAAGTCCATCTTGGAAAAATTAACTGAAGTTACAGCGGAGTTGAAATCATTAAGCAACAATAGGAATCATGGCAATGAATAAAGACAAAAGACAGGAGGGTTGAATGACCCATGTGTGAATTTCAGAAGCAATATGAGGTGATTTTAACCTAACTTAAATTAATCCTGAAGACAGAGGACTATCTGTTTTACCATATATTTTCACTCATTATTTATGATTAGAAAGAAGTAGAGGAAGCAAAATTACTGGTCCCCTGAAAAAAAAAAAAGCTTGTTATGTTCCTTTGATTTCTGCTGAACTTCCTCTGATTAGAGATCATATCACCTTGGTGATTGTCACTAATAAATGCCTTTAAAATTATTTTCCACAAAGGACTGATGAGAGCCATGGAAGGGGACAGAGATTTTTAAGATAGAAATCCAGTGAGTGGTATCCTCTGGAAGAACCCAAAGCTATACATTACTTTAAAATGTTTGGTGTAAATGGTCAAAAACAATAATTTACTTCACACACTCCATGTGTAATGGTCAAACCTCGCCAATGATTTCTGCAATATTGATATTGGTCAGTGCCTTTGCAAATGTAAGGCTGAGAATTTAACCATTCTTTTCTGCAGCAATCAATCAGAAACACTTCTGGGCAGGTAAAGAGATAGTTATATGTTCAAAATGTTCAAAAATCACAGTAGAATTGAGTCCAAAGCCTATATTGTTTCTCACCAGTTCTGCTGGGAGTAACATGAGGAAGGACCTTTGATTTTCTGTGATTCTCATTATGAATCACATCTATATAAATCACAGATTAGTACTTAGCAGTGCACATACATGCATTTCAAAAAAAAAGCTTTCATTTTACACTTTTCCAAGTTTTCTTTTCCACAGATTCCCTAGTAAATTTTAAACTTAATCTTTTACTACCTACTTATTTCTCCACTTTGACTATATACAGAAAAATTTTACATTTAGAAATGTAGCCTCACTTGGTAATGAATTTTTAAAAAGGGTATGTGTTAGTATTAAAAAGTCCAACAACCCAGAAACATTGCTAAATGGAAAAATTTGGGACAGTTTACTTAACTTGACCTACATATTCTGTAACAGCTTATAAAAAATCATTACTGAATAATACTACACACACTGGACCTTACAAACACCTGAATATTCCAGTCTCTAGGGAAAATATATTTCTCAAGAATGCCACTATGGGAGGCAGGTCGTATATAAAAAGCACTATATTTTACATTTCATGCAAAGGGAGTTTGTGGGGGTCTTTTGACTAGTTAACAAAATGGAGTCTATAAGGGTTTTTGTATCTATGAGTCATTAAATAGGCAATATATATATTACTGTACAGATATTGTTCTTTGAGTCCAGACTTAATTTTTTTGGAGAATATTTGATTTTAAAGCAACTTTTTGAACAACACCTACTTGAGGTCTTGGGAAGGTTCTGCTCTGATATGGGGTGTCTCCACAGAGTGCCCAAACACTGCCCCTTCCGTGCCTAAAATACATAAATAAAATACAGTAAAATTACTTTGGAAAATAAAAACACATTGTAATATATGACCACAAATTGACACTATTAGGAAAAAATATCTGATAAAATCCTTTATTAATAATTTTAAATTTTTCTTCATATTTACATTTTCATTTCTATATCAAAATCTGGACCAACATCCTGTGAAGCTCTGGATTTCTGCTTTTACACATAGAAATCTGGAACACTTTTAGATCCAAATTTTTCAGAAATGGATTGGCTGAATGTTTGTCTCCATATTTTGGAGAACAATTATTTTACAGAGAATGGAAATTATATATTGGTGTGGCAAAAACGCAGTAGAGAAATATCTGCTGCATTTTACATTCTGGTTATTTTGATTACTTAAATTGAGATGCCAAGCATTTATAAGTTTTGCCTGAAGTTGCTGGCTTAATCTAGATATCTGACAGTTTCAGAGTTTCTTTCTATCAGATCTTTCTCAGTGAAAAATTTTATTCTCATGGAATGTTCTTTGTGTTGTTTTAGAAATGGACACTAAGGTATCTCCTACTGGGCATTTAAAATCCAGACAAAGAAAATGGATAGCAATTTTTAAAATCTGAATTTCTTCTCTATTGAATTTTGATTTATACTACCAGGTCCAAGTTGAATGTGGTAACTCCACAGTTTTCATTAGAGAAGCAAGAATTTTCATTGAGAAACTCCTCTTCAATTAAAAAAAAACAACTCTAGTATGAAGTTATTTCAGAAAAAGACAATTCTTTAATAAATTTTAAATGCATTTCTTGAAAGAAAATGATGGGGGAAACAAAAGACAAAAAAATAATAAGGATCTTTGTTCTTTGTTAAAATAATAGAAAACTCAAGAAATTTATATGTAGGGAACAGCACTACAAAATCAGCATTTCTCTTACCTCCCCCTTCTAAGGACTGAAGACATAAAGGTTATTTATAGCCTCACTTTACATTTAATTGATAGAAATAGCCTCTGTATGTTTTTAGGCATTTGAAATTTGCCTCCATTTTTTCACTCACTGACAACCATCATGCCTATCTTTGTTTACTGGTTTATCCAATGCCATTGTTTTGTCATCCACTTACATAAATTTTGCTTACCTTCTCTGAAGATGGTTTACTGGACATTGTGTAAGGCAAATAGCCTAGAACTAGGCAGTGAAAGTCTTTCCAACAGAGAACCTCCAGCAAAAGGGAAAGATCTCAATAAAAATGTGCAAAATGGGTAATGCATTTATCTTCTATCAAAATAAGAACAAGGAAACTGTCTGGGATAACTATGGCTCATTACTTAATATTCTTTAATTAATTGCTATATTTCAATAGCAGAAGGTTTCTAAGACTTGAATTCTGAATAGACCTAAAAGTATACCTACAATATCTCATGGTAGGTCTGCAAGAAGTGATCAGCAGAACACAGCCACCACTCTAATTGCTACAGTATTTTAAATACAATAAAGTATTTTCAATTTTTAAAATATTAAAATATTTAGCAAATTTTTTCAGAAAAAATGATGTCAAAGAAGATAGCTATTAGGTACTTTTACAGTTAACCAATGATATTTAGTTTCAAATCATTACCAGGATTTAAAAGCAGAATGAGGTTATAAATGCCAAAATGGTAACATTAGTTTTTAGTGTTAAAAGGAAAATAGCCTGAGAAAGAGGCAAAAAACCCCCAAGCTAAGCAAACTTTAACCTTGTAATAATTTTCTAAATTCCACCTTCATTAAAAGAAAACAAAATAACCAATCAACCAAAAAAAAACACCAACTCACCCCAACCCCAAAACTTTAATTGTACAGTAGTCTATTAGTATGGAGTATTGAAGAGAGGAAGAGAAGAGTAATGAATTAAAATCCTAGTTGTTTATCTCCTGGAATCTATAACCATTACAAACATTCTGGGAAAGAACACTGAAAACAATTTTATGACAACCACTGCTTTGAAGATCTCAACAAAAAAAAACCTGAACAAAATCCAATTTCTGTAACCAAGCTTTGCTGTGTGTTATTGTGCTATGGAAAGCCACAGGAGGAAAAAACCCAGAATTTCTTTTTTCCTAGTATTATTCCTAAATGTTCTCTACAGAATCTGTTTTTTAAATCTGGCAATGATTTCAGTTTCTCTTTCCTTTAAAATACCAGAATATCATATCTGTACAGCCAGGCCTTCTGCCACTCAAAATAAAGCTCATCCCCATCTGTGAGGAACCTCTCTGGGAGCTGAATATCCAAAATCAGAGTGTGTTTCCAGATCCCATTCACCATTTTCATCAGTAAAATGAAATGCTTTCAGTGCCAAGGGCCCTCTTTATTTTTGAAGGTGGCAATGGAATATGGAGATGTAAACAAATGAGCAGAATGCAGAGTTGCCGTGGTCTAACGAGAAGACCATGCCTGTAATATTTGAAAGAACATTATCAATGCAAAGATGCACAAAATTCACTCTTAATATGAGTCTGACATTAAATGAATCAGAAGTGACAAAGGTATTATCAGGCAAAGACTTATAACAAAAATTAAATGACAGCTAGTTATAACCCAATTTTAGTATCTCCTCACTTTCAGCATCATTATTTTAAAAGATGAGAAGGAATTTCTTCCCTAAGAAAATAGAAATTTGAAAGAAAGCCCAAGTTTTTCAAGCAGACTGGAAATCCAGGCTGGTAGAATTAAAGATAAACTGATATAATTAAATAAAATATAGTTAAAATTAAAACCAAACAAAATATGCTGCTTTTTCTATTTGAAAATGCAATATTAATGGGTTTCTTTTTCTTCTCATACAACTTCAAAAGCAGTATAACAGTTCCTGTAGTAAATGCTTTATTCTTAAAAAAATTACTTTCAACAGTTCAAGAATATCTCCAATTCCCTTTATTACATAGTGGAATAAAAGCAGACACTTTAAATTACTTTGGTTTTAGTAAGAAAGGTGAAAAAGATCAGCCAACCAGAATTTATTGATATTTTTCCTGCAGTTAAACAGCAGGGTCAAGAAAAAAGAAGACTATCAGCATTACTAAAAATACAGAAGAAAAACTATATTATCTTTTTTATCAATTTACTATATGCAAATCTGTAGTAATTTAATGGGAAGCTGGACCATGTAGTTCAGTATTCTTAAGAAATGCTACTATACATGTAGCTTCTAATGACATAACTAAATAAATAGAACTATAAAACCAAATTCAAAGTCCATAGCACTATTTTCTAAATGAAAGAAATATACTTTAGGTATTTGATAAGTTACAATGTTAAAATAGTTATTTATTACAGAAATAAGTGAATGTTCTAATAACTATATTCCCAGACTTACAGAATCATAGCTAAGACCTACTTTGAGAGGAGTGAAATTCTAGTGAGAGATGAATGAATACAAAAAAGGTACAAAAAGTAAAGGCTCGAACCTTAAAACCCTTTCAAGTACAGCTCAAAAGAAAGTAGTTAGGGAACTGAATTCAATGGAACATGAGTTAGCATGGATAACTATAAGAAGTGAACATTTTAGAGGAAATAAAATCACAAAGCTATGAAGTAGGTGCAAAGGATCTAAAATCAAAATTGTGAGTGTAACTGAACAAAACTACCCATCCCTCCAGCTTCTAGTTGAAGGGAATGAGTTAAGTAAAGAGTTCACCAAGAAAGAAGCATCTGTGCAGCCAAATTACTGATCAAAAAATACCAGTTGTTATAGAGGTTGCTGGAGAAAACTCAGTAAACAGCACAAGCCAGGTAAGAGGCCAAAAGTTCCATTCTGCTTTTATAGAGAAACCTTTTTATCTTTTAAAACAGAGTTACAAACACCAGACCTTTAAGAAATATTATACAGAACAAATCAAAATTGGGCTTTTGCTACAAGCAAAACCAGTCACACATTCCTGCTGAAATGGAATAGTCAGAATTCAGAAAGACCAGTATAGACTACTAATTTCTGCTCAGCTTACTGGTTTCTGAAATTCAGCCTCTGAGAAATAACCTGTGTCATTGAAAAAAATGGAAGTGCAACATTGGCATTCGGTTCTGGATTATATTTGCTTATGCATGTGCATGCTGAGGAAGTTTTTTTAATTTATTTAACCAGCGAATAACCCTTTCATACTTTCTGAGTAGTTAACTTTCATCACAAAACAGTACCTTTCAGTGGCTCTGTAATTAACTAAGATGAAAAGACTGAGCTGGGGTTTTTTTCTGTTTTGGGTTGGTTTTCTGGGGGAGCTTGTTGGAGTGTGGGTTTTTTGTTTTTTGGTTGTTTGAGTTTTTTTGTTTTGTTTTGTTTTGTTTTGTGAAAAGAATGCTGCTTAAGAGTTGATAAGGCAAGAACTAAAAACTAATGAAGTATTTTGCTGTGGAAAATGACCCACATATTACCATTATCCCACTACTTCACATCATTCATGCAAGCAAATTACCTGACAATGGAATTGTGAATCATTTTGATGTGTACAAACCACATGCCATTGCAGTATGTACATACACAGCTCAGTTTTACCGCCTTGATTTTTCACTGGGTTTTTCAGAAACATCAAGAAACATCAGTTACTGAGACTGTGCAAGTACTAGACTGGGATGTCAAATTTTCCACTGAGTTACAGAGTTTAAAGAAGAGTTTGTAAAATAGATATTATTTTTGAAGCTTGCAATTTTATTTGTTGCACATTAATTAGCTAAGTTAAAGCACTGATACATTTCACAAAGAGGGATGGACAATCACAACTTTTTTTATCATTGAAGAGACCTTAAAAACACAGACTGTGTTGTATGTGTTTTCAGTTGGAACTTTTATGTTCTAAAAATTAAATTGCAATAAAAAAAAATTTAATTATTTTATCATATGTACATAGATAAAATTTAAAAGATTTTTAATTAACCTTGAAAGCTGTTGTTCAACAATAAGACCTTGGAGGAGCTAATCACTGCCAGACTGGAAAAAAAAACCAGAACTAAGCAACTATGCAAACCAATGATCATTAAAAGATGACATAAAATGTTTGTTCCTTCTTTTGTAAAAGCCCAGTTATTATGGTTCATTTTGGGATGAGTAGGAATGCAGCTTCTGGCCCTCATGTGGGTTGTGCATTTCTTAAAGACTTCCCATTTTTTAAGTTACTTGAAGTGTAATTTAGCTAGGTACTTGTACTAAAAAGTAAGATTCAACTGGATTTGTGCTATGGAAATGTACATGACTAAAATGAAAGTAAGTGAGTTATTTTCTGAAAACATGACTGACATGATTGCTGGCATTTCAATCTTGCAGGGTCCCTCAGCAGCAAAACTGACTAATGTTAAATGATGAAGGTTTCAGATATGACACTGATGCGGCCATATATGAGGTATATTATAGGTGGGAGGTTGTAGTACAGCCTGACTTGATGCAGTTGTTTACTTATAAACTAAATCTTCAGAGGTAAGCTGTTATTAAAAAGTAAATTCTAAATGGACTGATTTAGATTTAACTCAAAGCACTTGAATATGACTAATTTGTGAGCATATTTTCTGTATGGGAGTTCTACTGAAGCAAAGATTCTTACTAAGCCTTTCATTTAAATTAGAAGAACAACTTCCCCAATAAATTAAAATTCAGCATCTTCAGTGAGATAAATTTTGATCAAAGCAAATTGCAACTCCAGGAAATACTTGCAAAATTGCAACAGTCAGTATTTATCTTCTTAAATAACATCTTCACTTATTAAATACAAACATTTGAAACATAGACTCCTAATGGTGGGCAGTTGAGACACCTCTTGTCTTGCACTGCAAATTAAACTGGATTGTGACTATTTGCCCAGTTTCTTATCCATGGAATTGTTTGAAAATTCACATCCAAAATCTATGTTTGGCCACCACTCGATTTACTTTTCTGAAAAGGTAAGTCTATTTGAATAAAATCTGGACTAAGAATAGCAGTAACATAATTCATTTAATAATTGGAAATTACTGTTCTAAATGCTCCATCTGAGATGAAAAATCCAATAAATGTAAATGAAACTGCTGAAAAGTCATATTAAATCTGAAAAGTTCCTCAAAACATGAATGCAATTGAAATATATATAGGGGGTTTAGAGAAAAGAGATTTTAAAAACATAATAATTTCTGCAATATCTTTTACTTTTTCCCCTATTAGGTATGGCAGACGGAGACACGTATGACAATAAAAATGATAAAATACAATAATTTTCTGCTTGAATTAATTCAGTCTCCTTGAAACTTTACAACAGCTAGAAATAAGAATAGACTTAAAGATTATATTGAGATTTCACAGTAAATAATTTCTAATACCAACTCACCCCCCCCTCAAAATTCATCATCTTCTCATATAAATAATAATTTGGACTTGCACTTTTCTTAAAATTGTGTCAGTTTTTTTGGGTTCATTGTAATTCATCAGACACAAAAAGTGTCCCTGTCTACATTCATAAGATAGAATTAAATGGGATTGTTTTCATATTTAATAAGTAAAGAATATTACATTTTCACTTTGTTTTAGTAGATAATCCTAGATTTTGGAACACTCAGGCTTATGCTCTAATGAATAGTTAATAAGTTTCAAAGCAGGATTGTTGTTTCTCCGATGAAAAATGAATGAATCAATGAATCAGAAGAATTTCAAACAACAGTCAATATCTTCATAACCAGGGGACTCACCTGGAATGTAAATAAATGGTACATAAACTTGGATATTCCAACTACAAAATGGGAGAATGAGAAAAATGTTTCTCACCCAGTTTCAAGAACAAATTGCAATAATTTCCCATTTTGAAGTTTTCTGGAAAATACATCTGCTCACCCTCAAAACTTAGCCAGGAATGTCCATCCCATTTCATAGAATCATATAACCATTAAGGTTGGAAAAGACCTCCAAGGTAATCAAGCCCAGGCCTTGACTGATCACCACTTTGACAATTCACCACAGCACTAATTGTCATGTCCAGTCATTCTCGAACATTTCCAGGGATGGTGACTCCATCTTTTCCCTGGGCAGCCCATTGGAATGCTTGACTGCCCTTTCAGTGCATGAATTCTTCCTGATGTCCAACCTGACCCTCCCCTGGTGGAACCTGAGAGCCTCACTAGTCCTGTCACGAGTCCCTGGAGAGAAGAGACCCACCCATCATCTTTCAAAAAGAGCTAAACAATCCCAGATCTCTCAGCTGCTCCTCACAGTCCTCACTCTCTAGACACTGCACCAGCTCCACTGCCCTTCCCTGGACATGCTCCAGCACCTTGGTGTCTTTTGGAAGTGAGGTGCCCTGAACTGGACACAGCACTCGAGGTGTGGCCTCACCAGTGCTGAGTACAGAGGACCAGCACTGCTGTGGTCCTGCTGGCCACACTAGTTTTGATACAGGCAAGGATGCATCTGCTTCAAAAAGTTCTGAAATAAAATACTTTTTGATCAGCTTTTGATAAAAGTAAAGGGTAGTTTCCCTTCAGCAATGACATTCCATAAATAAACAGTATGATTTTGAAAAGTTAAAGCTTAGAGGAATTTATCAGGAATTTGCCCATTAAGTCTAGCCACTTAGATATTTAAAGTAGGAACATAGATTACTTATATTTTATCTGTAGCCAAAATGGAGAAATTGGCATCTCTAGAGGTTATTTACTAATGATAATGGACTGAGACTAGAGCAACAATGCAGACAACCCAAGCACCTTGAAGCTTTTGCCTTCAACACCTGATCAGCAATTCAGCAATTGATCTGAATTTCATCTAAATTGGGAAAATCTTGTTTAGAAATCTCACTATAACCATGTCAGAAGTAATTTAAGTTTCTTACCCTTAGCATTTTGACTGCTTCATAGGGTACCACATTCACCTTTTAAAGGCAAGTTCCCTGTGCCATATGTAAATGTGCATTTATTTCTGTTCTCTTTGCCATTACTGTAACATACTGATGAATTGTTATGAGTATGTGAGAATTGCTGCTGCATTCATACATTTTAGTATGTTGTTTTATTTATGCTAAGGAGGCCACAAAGCAGCAGGACAATCAACCAGATTTTTTTAAATATCTGCACTATAGTATTTTTACTGTATTGGAATTAGCATGCCATTGATAAATTATAATCAGATATTTAGATAAGTGTTTTTGTGCACCCTGTAGAAGTTCATCATATGCAAGTACATAGTATGTATTTATAAAGTTTTCAAATGCTTCCAAATATTTCTGAATATGTGCAAAAATTAAAATCCGTGACGAATCCTTATGTGTATTTCCACAATGCCAAAAGAGGGATATGTGGATGTAATAAATTTTGGTGCCTATTAGACCAAAATGCAACAAAAATATTAGCAACTCAAATTATTGAAAGTCTTTTTATTTTTCAGATACTAGAAATAAAATGAAGCTATAATATTAATTCCTTACAAGGTCGTTAAATGGTTTCTATTTGATATTAGCACTAGTGATTATAACCTATTATGAGTTCCTGTTCCTGCTTTTTATTAATGTTCTGGTTTTCTCTCTAGAAGTAAATTACACAGATGAATATATTTAAACCTGGAATTAGGTAAGTTTTTATTGCAGTTTTAAATGGAAATTCTGCAGCTGTGAGTGGAAGTGTGAATGTGGAACAGTAATTTTGTCACTTAATATTCTCACCTTCAAGTCTGCATAGCTGTGAAGCTATGCTTTTAATTTAGCAACAAAATGGAAGCAGGTGTATTTCAAACCAATTAACTGCAGTGACTGCAAGCCACCAATGGCTGTGTTAGCAAACATGAGCCTATTTGTTATGTGTACTAACCACGGCAAAGACAGCCTTTTCTGCAGGAAAGGAGGAGATACTAAAGCATAGAGTAATATGGGAAAGTAGGCTGAAATATGCGTCTTTTGCCAAAGACTCAGATGCTTTTTTCAGGCAAGAATCACAAGAGATGTGCCACATACCTTGCAGATGCTGTAGGAAGAGGGTTTATGGCAGTAATTTACTGCTAGATCTACCACTCCATTTTCAAGGTGGGACTGAGCTGGTCACAGAGCAATTTATCAGTGCCAGTCTCAGCTGTTCCTTCTACATCACCAAGGAGCAGCATGCAGGACTCAGACTATGACCACAATTCAGATTACTCGGCAAATGTTGCAACAGTCCAGCTCTGCTGTGAGTCTTGTGGGCAAAACCTTCATCTTGTCTTTGCTCTTTTACTGTTTGTGAGTCAGGAGAGACTCAAAAATCACACTCTCATCACTGCTGCAATACAACTGCCATAAATTCATCTTTCACATGCCTATCATAAATTCAGACTTTTAAGATTTAAGCTCTTTCCATTGCCTTGCTATATAAGAATGCATGTCTAGCTCAAACTAACAAAGCAGGGTTTAGTGCTGCATCAAAATTCAGTGCGGTCAGCTGCCAGAGAAACCTGTTATTCACATCCTCTTCAGGATTATATACATTATATTCAGGCATTTTCAGAACAGAAAACTAAATCCTGGGCACCATGACAGTCATGCCTAGGAAACAGACTGTCATACAATTTGAAAGTCATCATGAAATTAGTTATTTTGCTTTATCATTTGTAAGTTAAAAACACAGAAAAATATATTTCCTTTCTCCAACTATCAACAAAAGCCCATACTAGTTTCAGAGACAGTTTCAGAGACAATAAGAAAATCTTTTTTATTTTGTCTTTTCTTCAGATAAACTGTAAGAGGTATTTCTCTATATTATCCACTTAACAAACTGTCATGATGCTTACCACTCCAGCCTTTCAGCTTACACTGAAGAGAACGTGACTGGGAAAACCTCTATTCTTTTATTCTCACACCTTCCAAAGGAATATACTTTTAGATTTAATCTTCCTTGTCCTTTAGACTCCCTCTGGCCTCTAGACATCACTGTAAGTAAAATATTCTGGTTTTTCCGGCACAATATTCCCTCTGCTCCTTTTCCTGTTTTACATTAAAATTCCATTTAGTATCTATATAATTTTTTGCATTAATTTTTTGTCTAAATGGAATTGTTCTGAGTTACTGTTAGATTTACTGTCAAGAGGAAAAAAAAAGAGAGTGTTTTCATTAAAACTTCAAATTCAGAAATTCTAATTGTCTTTTCCTTTCTTTGTAAATCTAAATATAAACCAGGGAGAAAAGGCCAAGAATGACAGTGACAAGTAAAAAAATTGCAACTCTAAAAAGCCTGAAAACAGTTCTGACAGCTAAAACATGAAACAAACTTGTTGATAGATACTCTTTCTGCACAATATGCTTTATCTATTTTCCCTGATCTACACTGAGAGTGTAAAAACAGATTTAAAAAGTAGTCTATCAATTGGTAATGCTGCTAGGATAAAAATACCAAAAATAATACAATTGGCTTGCTTGATATGAAAATAAATACTTTTTAAAAAACTATCTCCCTTTGATGTTTGGTGAGAAGAGACTTTCAGATGCAACTACCAAACTCACCTCATGCTTTCAACCAGAAATTGGGACAGGAATTTTTCAACTGAACCTAGCATTTGTCTACTTCCAGCATCTTGCTTTGATGAACTTGGAAGCATCTGGGGTCATAGTACAATATTCAAGTACTTTTAAAATTTTCCATGCTGCTGTTATCTAGATCTCTGATCAACACAACACACTTTGCAGACAGTGATGTAGATAAAGGACAGGAAAATACCCTTTTACATCATAAGTAGTGTAACTTGCTGTCATTTCTATCACACTTTATGAATCAAATTGCTTTAGAATGATGATACTTAAGGGAAAGTTCTCTACTTGACCTAAATGACATTTTGGCATTTGTAAAGTGATAAGGCTGCGTGTAAGGACTGGAAGGCATTTGTTTGTACATGATTGTGCATGTGTGTCTGTGAATATGTGTGCTCTAATCTACTCTCTAGCAGTGCTTTTCTAGCATACTCACAAAATAAGGTTCAAATGTTTTACAAATCTGACAGCTTCAATGAAAACTAAGGTATATGCTAAAGAAGAGTTACCATAAAACTGAATTCTAATGCTTCTTAAGTAGGAAGAGGTAGATAATCATATCCCACTGTACCCATTACTGATATTAGTATTGTCAGGATCAGCACAAGTGCTCTTCAGGTACTAAACCAGTAAAATTTATGCTATTTACATTCAGTTCAGTTTAACAATGACTGTAACATATGACATCAGGAAGCACGGACACGTAGGTTTAGTGTGGGCTACCGGCTTCACCATGATAAGTTTCTGAAAAGAGAGGATCCTTCCTCTGACTGCTTTACCTTGCTAAGCTCATTCATTCTATCCTTTCTCATAATAAAGTGTGCTTATTTATGCGGCTTTCTCACCTTCCCCTCACTGTACCAAATTTCAGTCAAAAGTGAAGTTGACAATACATCCCAAAAGCAATTAACCTACATGCAAATGCATGTAGTGATCTCTGGCTTTTTTGTCACGATACCCACATTTCATTATAACCAATGTGTTATAGCTTAAAAAAAACCCCTAAAGAATATAAATAAAACTACAATGAAGAGGACTGTATCTAATATGTTAGTAAGAACTAAGATTATAAAGAAAAAAAATTTACTGAATTTATCTTAGATGACTTGTGACTAGACATAAAAAGGAACTATTTGAGTGCTGCTAAGGCTTATTCCTCTCTGATCATTAAGTTCAAAACCAAATCAAGTTCAAAAACCAGTTAATCTTCAACAGATGATATAATTAGCTCTGAAGTAAAAAATGAAGGAAATTCCACATTCTCTATAGCCAAATTATTTCCCTGTTCCTCTATTCTTTCATTTAAAAGATTTGTGTATTTTTGGTTTATTAGTTGGCATGAGGTATTTTGGGGGGCTTTTGGGTTTTGTTTTTTTTTTTGTTGGTTGGGGGTTGTTGTTTTGTTTTGTTTGGGTGTTATTTTTGGATTTTGGCCTTTAACTGATAGATAGCATCCCTTGTTTTACAACACATTGTTTCTCAGGGCCTCAAGACTGATATGAAATTCTCTTTGAGATTTTTTTTCTTCAAGCTGCACAGCACCAACTTCGCGCTTCCTCAGAAATAATTTTTCTGGACAACTAATCATTCCCATGGCTGTTGGTTCTATCCAGTTGTTTACTGAACAATGGTACACCAAACAGGACTAAACTCTTTGAAGAGGACCTTGCCAGTGTGGAAAAGGTGAGAAGATCTTCAGGGCCTACTCCTGTTTACACATTCTAGCTTCATATTTGATTTTCTTGTTTCACATGATGCTTTTGACCTTTGATCAAAATGCTTTCTAAATCTTTTTTTTGGGGGGTACATTCAAGTATTACTTAGGATTATTTTGAGGTTTGAAAATTGACCTCTACAAGTCAACTTGATTTTATTTTGCTGTTGTCTTTCCCTATAACTTTGGAGCAGGGGATGTTTTAGTTTGAAATAATTTTAAGACTTCTTTTCAGCTTCACATTTTCTGCAACACTTCTCACATTACTTTTTCAACACTGTGTCATCCTTAAAATCTGTGTATTTTTTTTGTACAATCTTGATATTTTCTTTTTTTTTTTCCCCAATGGATGTTTGTCTCCGAAGTTAAAAGTCTTTTGAAGTTAAAAGAAACAAGAGGGCCCCAAATATTCCAAAATGTTGTCAATGTTGTCACCAGGCCCTATGCATTAGATAATTCATTTTCTTTATCAAAAGCCTAATATGTTTAATTTTTTTTTTGTTTGTTGGTCAAAATTACCACATAGGTTATTTGCCCTTTCTTCAATACCCATTAAGTACAAATAATAATTTATTTTGTATCTCAGAGTAGTTACATAGCTTTTAGATGCATCCATATTTATGCCTGGATATTGAGGTTTTTTCTTAATTCGATTTTTGTGAGATAATTTTTTCCACAGATAATTTCATGTCTTTCATAGAATATGCGTTGATTTTTACCACCTCTTACTTATAGAATTTACATTATTTAGTCTGAATTTTTAGGCATTTCTATCTATACTTCTTAAACTTCATAACGCATACATATGTACTTTCTGAGCCTTGAGCAAAGCCACATTGTAATACACAATTCAAATACAAACTCATATATATATATAGATGATATTTTTCCACAGCCAGAATAATGGCTTATTATGTTTGTGTCTTGGTGTGCTGAATTTAATGCTGTCAGACACTGTGAAATTTAAACTCATCATTAGCCACAATGAGGATAGGAATTTAAATTCACAATGTAGGCTGAAAGCTGCAGGCCATTTTTTTTTTTTGTTTAAATATTTTTTTTCTGGAGTTGCTTTTTGTGTGCAAAATTATTCCTAGCTTATAGGAGTCTGCTATGAATAAGATTTGAAATGTGTTGCAGAGGAGACATTATTGGAAGCTATGTTTTTCACAGCTTTACCTGCATACCTGCTTTATAAACTGATCTAGGGAAAACAGTGAAGTGCAAGATGTTACTGGTGGTGAGCTAACTTTTCCTCTGAGTAAGGCTTTGAATCAAACTGTGACTGCCACAGACTCAAACAGCCCTCAAACCTTCATGTGAGGCTTTCTGCTACTTTCCACCTAAATTTAGAGTCGATTCATGTAAGTTTGTAAAGGATGATGTATGTCATGACAAATGCTTCTATAATCTCACCATGCAGTTTGTGATTACTAAATAAATTAGCTTGTGCTTAAAGTTGGGATAAAAATTTGCTTAAGGTTCAATAAAAAGAAAAAATGCCACTTTGTAGGGCTTTCTAACATAATTCAGAGAAAATGAAGTGCACTTCTGACATGCATTACATGTCTTACAGTAAGAGGTACATCAGTTTATTCTTAGTGAAAAGTCAGATGCCAACAATATCTCCTGAAAAAGTAACAGTATTTCTCCTATTCTGAAAGCTTTAAAAATTGAAATCCAAATGATTTCATCTTCTAGCACCCAATGAGAATACTGCTCCAGGACAAAGCAAAAATTCTTTGGCCTGTAGTGTCACCATTATAGTGTGAGTATTTGGAACCAAATGCTCTTTTTTATTGAACTGAAATCCTACAGTGTTCCACAGTCTGACCCTTATCTCACACAATATTTTTTTCCAGATATAAATAAACCACAAGCAAGTTCTTTAGGGCAAAAAAAAAAGGAAAATAGGAATGTTGGAGCTCTTTTATGATTCACCTTTCCCTCCTGTGAGTAGTTATATCTTAAAAATAGAGATGGGTCTGGCTGCTGCAATTTAAATGTGCATTTTCAAAACTACAAAGCCTGAGGGCATGTGAGTGTCAGACTGAGCTCAGGTTTAACTCAGAATGTTGCTACAAAATCTGAACCCAATTGATACCCAGTTCCTGCATCAAAGCCTTCTGAAAGTTTAGACTGTGTTTTCCAAAGAAGCTGTTTTGGTTTGATTTAAAAGTTAGCTTACTAGGAGTGGGGCAATTTTCCAGTGAGCTTTGACCCTTCTCTAGGTCATGTGGATTTGCCTGGTGTCATGTAATTCAGATACCTCAAACTAGAAGCATTTTAAATTACATTTGTAGACTTTACACAGTCCTTCAGCAGGAAACATGGAATATGATTAGGCATATGATGCAGAAATTGGCAGTTTTTCCTAAAAGCATTAATTCTTACATTGGCCACAAATATCCAATAGTGGATATTGGTGTTAATCTTGGTGTCAACTGTTTAACCTGAAAATCAGATTCACTCGGTAAGTTTGGACCAGCCTCTGGATTGAGGATGCTCTGTACCAGAACAGGGAAAATGTTCATTCACTAACCTTGAAAAGCTGCTGGCTGCATTCTGCAAAGCAACAGCTCAGACAAGAAAAGAATCAGCTTTAAAAAATAAACCCTATTTAATAGAATTAAATGGATTACAGCCCAGAAGGAGAAGAAAGGATTAAAATCTGTCTTCTCTTGTAACTGATGTTATCATGAAAAAAAGGGAAAAAAATAAGTTGATTACTTAAGGAGAGTTATTAAAAAAGTATGGATTACAGAATGTCGGATTTTGGGCTGTTTAGATGGTCTGGAAAAGCCCGAAGATGGCCTTGGGCCGCCCGCGCTCCAAAGGACGAGAAGGGACTTCAGATCTTTTCTCAGTCTCGGTGTTTATTAAATGCTTATCTAAAAGATTTTCTCTTGGCCTGACAGAGTTCTGCTCAGCAGTCAGCCATGGGCACACACTGAGAGCCCCTGGGGCGGCCACCTATCTTTATACTTGGAGTTACGTATACAATATTTATCATTTTTCTCCAATACCCTCTACTCTTATTAACCAGTGTTCTTTTAGTAATGCCCAATCCCAGAGTGCCAACATCACCACAGAAGATGGAGGCCTAGAGGAAGAAGAAGAAGGAGAAGGGCACGCCCCAATTCCTCCATCTTACTTCTCTAGACCCCCCTGTACAGGGATCTTAAACCCTTTGTCTCACACTCCAATTAACTTATCCCTTCACCATTCACCCCAGTGAAATCCTCCTATCCTCATACTGATGTCATCTCCCATGTGGGATCAAAGTCCAGCCACCAGACATTTCTGGCAACATTCCAGGACTCCCGAGCCCCCCAGGGGTGGTCTTGGTCACCCTGCACCCCAGTCCTGAGAGGCTGAGATCCCACAACAGAAAGGTTGACTCTCTAGGTAGGAGATGATTTTCTTCTACCTTTATTGTGAAAGAGTGCTATTTATCTGTTTGGGTGGGCTTTTTTCTCTTCCTTTCTTTTGCCTGACTATATGCTGGCTTCTTCTATTTCTCAGTCTACAGAACAGGCGAGATAAGTATTTTTCACTGAAATGAATGTTGAGGAACTGACTATGTTTTCTTGCTCTGACAGAACTCTCTGCACATTTGTCTGTTTTTTTGGTTTATTCCCATTTCAGAAAAATTCCTTTTACCAAGACTTATTTCACTTTACATACATTTCTGAGACCAATTCTTCTTTTGCTTCCCCACAATTTTAAGTGCCAAAAATCAAAATCTTTATTTTGCCAATAAACTGTTACTATCCTTAGGTTAATGTATTCTTCCAACAGTCTACACAGTCACCTCCAGGCTGGTGTAAGTACACAATGCTTGGAGTTTTAGGTGGCTAGGTGCATTCTACCCTTAAATAGAATATATAAATTTATTTAAGCAATGTCCTGGATAAAAAAAAAAATTATTTGTTCATTTATTTATTCTCACCATTTGTGGACTGCCCATAAAGCTTTCATTTCATAGAGAGGTTTCAGTCAGATGTATAAATGTGATTGTAATCAGCTCTGTAGGTGTACTTCCAGAGCCATGCCCTGACAGGTTGTTTTGTCAAGTGGTTAGACTACCACAATAATATCTTTCAGTCTGAGCTCCCTTAAAGGCAAGAATAGACATTAAGTGCTAAATAAGCTCATCAGAAACCTTATTCATCACTGGAGTACATATTAATGTATTCATTACTCAGGAAACAAAGAAATCCTATATATGTGATGCATTTTTGTTACTGACAGATGACGACAAAAGATTTCAGGTTCATTCAGTGTTCAGGATACCAAGAATTTGTCATATCTGCTTAAAGGATTAAATTTTAGTACCGCATCAAATACTGTATTACTGTGGTCAGATAATAGGGCTCCATAAGCCACCTTAAAATGATTAAATGCTTCCCTTCATCTTATGCCACTTCACTCTCCAAACTCCATCTGTCCTGAACAGCAATCCACCCACTGAACATGTAAAATCCAAAACCTTCTATCCCATTCATACTGAAATTCCTATTCAGTCTCTCAATGCACTAGATATAAGTCTACTGTAATAACCACATATATCAAATAATAAGTTATTTTTCTACATTTCAGTACTTGTTATAAATATTTTATTTCTACTTCTCCAACCTAATTTGCAATTCACATATATTTCCTCGTAATTCTGTCATATTTCCTTTTTATAGCCATAAGCCGTATTTCTACTTTATCATTTCCTTTTAACTACCCTGGAAGACCTTTCCATATTTCAATTACCTGCAGACTCCCAGTCCTGCAGCATAGTCTTAAAACAAAACTGAAGTATTGATGCACTCCTCCGCATATTAATTCTGATTATTATTAGAATACTATTGGAGTATAGGTATGCTGGAACCTTCTGAAGCTTCCTTGACACATCAAGGCTCTCATCTTTCATCTAGTGAAGTCCATGACTGATCAAAAGCCAGACTGAACCCACTGTAAGCATATACTTCAGTGTAATGAAAATGATACTTGCAGCCTTTCACATACTTTTTCCTGACAGTGTTTTGGTGTAAAAGTATATTTGCCCTATATACATCCTGCTATTAATCTGAGAAAGCTACCACAGCATGTGCTCTACTGTCCTTTTCCAACTTCCATTTTTCCACATGATCGTGCTATTTGACAAGGAAGAAAGGTCTTAGAAAGTCATAATGACCTGCAAATTTTTTATGCCTCTTTTGTTTCTCCCAGCACTGCAAGCAACAATGTGCAGACCTTTGTACAACTGCAATTCCCCCAGTGAGAATTATTTCAATGTTTGAAATATGGGAAAAAAGTGCTTTTCAACCAATTAGATCAGGTCATACAATACAGATGTGGAGCTTCATGTATCTGAGAAATTTGTGTTTCCAAAAATTATGAAGTGGTTGACCTCTACAGAACTAAAATCTTGGTAAAACTATAACTAAAAAATTTCTAAGTAGCTCCTTATTTCTTTTTAGAGAAAAAGTATTACTGTTGTCATGTTAATCATCATAATATAAAAAATTCAGTTCTATCCAAGTCCTGGGCTAAAAGAGACTACACCACCCAGATATGCAGCACTAAGAACAAAAATAATCCAGAAATTAAGTAGTAGTAAACAAGAATAATTCAATTTACTTAAAGGTAAGTAATATTTTCCAAACAATTTAGGCTGGGTTATTTAGAAAAAATTATGTAGCTGATTTGCAACATCTAGAAAACATCATTGGATTTAACTGCAGAACAGCAATGGCTTCTGAATGATGACCTATCTAATTTAATTTGCAAATCTATTTTTGCTTTGCCTTTTTAAAGGATGATTAATAAACATAAAAAGCCACATGTGCAAGTATAACTTATATAGAAGCTATGTAAACCTGGAACAAAATAAATTATTCTATGATTTTTATGGGTCTCAGAAGAAGGGTCAGAGATAAAATCATGTTTAAATAAAGAACATTATAGAAAAGTGAAGGAATTACATAGATCAAAAGATCTTGTAGAGACAACATGAGAATTAAATTACTGTTTCTTCTCCTCTGAAATCATAGAGAAATGCCCTTTTAAAAAAGCAAAATGTTTGTAAAATTTGGATAGAAAAGTATGAGTTGAATGAGAAAAAAGAGAATTTCTGTTAGTGTGCATTTAGCCTTAACTAAGAAACCCATCTTGGAAGACAAAACAGAAAAAACCTCATTTACATTGTCAAAAAAAGTAGGTGCAGTTTGACTAAAACTAGGTGAATTCCAGGTTCCTTCATCCTTCTTATACAGCTGCTAACTACAAGTTTGCTTCAAGGAAAAAGAGAAAAAACCCAAACAAACTATACTAACACAGCCCTCCAGTGAAGGTTTTTATATAGGTTTATTTCACAGCATTGTCTCAGGAAAAGGTATGCTGACCTAAGGTATTTTTAATCTTTCTCAAAAGTGCTCTGGCATGATAAAGCTGCCTCATGATGTGTGCTTGCACTCTCAGGAACAAGGTTCACCAGTCCAGTTCTGTTTCAAGAGTATCTTCCAGAGGTCTTATTCCAGGTAAAAGAAAAATTAAATAAAAGCAAAGGGAAGAGAATTTTAAACGAAGATTTAAATAAGAGAAGTAAAAATCAAACAGATATTCTTGTTCTATAGCTGCAGAGAGACAGAAGAAGACCCTGTGGAGCTACAGATGCTTGGAACAGCAGGGTGAATATAAAAAAATGGAGAAAGGTTTAACCATGTGCAGAAAGAAACCCATGAGCCTGCCAGAAAATGAGCTTCTTATTACCACTTGTTTCCCCAGTTCTTTAACAAAATGTTCACTTCACCAAGCCTTTCTCTTTCCTCCCTCCAAATCCCCATGATACATCCTAAACTTGTTGGCAGGAGGCATCTCTGTGCAAAAGGAAAACAGACAGTTGCAATTCTAACTGCTCTCTCTAACAACATAAAAATTTGAATCATTTTTCTTCTTTCTTTGAGTAATAAAGCAGAAAAGAGCTTATGCAGTTAAAAGAAAAAGCAAAACTAGCAATGTAAGGAAGAATAAGAATTTAAATAAAACAGCCAATTGCCTAATTTTAAAGTGAGAGACTCTTATTATACAAATATATAACTGCAATATCTCTAAACCAAAAAGTACTGCTTCTGATTCTGATACTATATTTTTCTTATCTGGGAAATAAATTGATATCTGGATTCCTACTCTGTTTCTACTATACCTTTCTACAAATAAAAATTTTACAAAAAATAATCAGTGAGAAGCTGTCAACTTAATCTTTCAGATTGTTCTAATCAAGAATTTCTTAGACTGACTTATAATAGACTGCTTTTAAAAGCTGACCATTAACAAACATTCTTCTGAATGCAGGAAAAATAATATACAAAAAATCCTACATTGCCATGGTAGTTTACAAATGCCCATAAGTATACTTTGAAAATTAATGACCAAAATAAATAATTTATTGGACACACTCACAGTGAAGTGTTTTCAGAGAGACACTATTGATTGCTACAGAAGAAAAGAAAACAATTTCATTGTAGTACTACCCTTAAATAAACACATGTGAGAGATTTATCTCCAAATAAGTACATCTTATTTTCTCTTTTTTATATTCAACTTTTATTTTATTTCTTCTTCCATAATTCCTTTCCTATATTCACCCCAAGGCACCATGATAATAAAAAACACAAGCTTGAGAAAAATAAACTAAAGAAAAAAAATTCTGGTTGATGTTTGACATTATGATTTCCTGCCAGGTTTCATCAGTCTCATCATGCCATGTGGAGTAACACAGTCTGATTGATGTTGCTCACAGGGACTCATCACCTTTCATGTGTTTGCTGAAGAATTTAAAGGTATCACACAATCTTTGGATAAAATTAATTCTTATGGTGCCAAATATTTGATTAAAAAATAATGATCATGACATCAAAAACTTATGAATGCATTTCTCAGTGGTGGGGATCTAATTCTTAGTGCCATTTATAAGTTGTTTTATTTTTTAACATAAGAGAGACACTTTGAAATCTCCTGTGTCAATTGTACATTTAAGATTAATTCTCTCAGCATTTAGTATTATGACCAAGTTTGAGCCTTAGCAGGATTCAGCATGACTCTCTTTTTCCACGTTATGCCTGATGGGGCCCTGCTTGCCTGCAGATTGCTGAACACCTCACTGCCCATGGAGAGCACTGAATTAATTTTAATTCCTTGTTTTGCATTGCTTGTGTGTGTGACTTTCGCTTTACCTATGAACTGCCTTTATCTCAACACATTAGTTTTCTTTTCAATTTTCGCCCTTCCAGTTCTCTCCCCCACCCACACCAGTGGAGGAGTGAATGCAAGGTTAAATTGCTGGCGGTGGTGAAACTGTAACAGTAACCTTAATTTCATTATAAACTAATATACCCAAGTCAAGGCAAGGTTTTTCAGCTGAGCCTCATGAAATCTTAATTCATATGGAAGTTAGACTTGATACTTTGTATACAGAAAAAAATAAAGGCTACCATATATATAATATTTTTTAACATTTTGAAGGAGCGTTACCTAAACAAATGGTACACACACCACAAAACAATACCTAATGGTAACATATAAAGCCAAAACACAGTGGTAAGTGTGACGTGTACCACAGTTGATCCTGCAGAATTTAAATTTAAATCTGCCTTTAGAGGAATTGATATTTAGATTATGCAATATCTTCTGGTTGGTCAAACAATCTCTGATAATGAGAAGATGTTTTCTTCTCCAGTGGACTAAAATTGTGTAGAAGATCGATAGTTTAATTACTACTAAAGGTATTAAAAAATATATGTTTACATGCATTTAGAATCTGTATTATTACCTTACCTGTTACTTTCAGTCTGTCAGCTCCAATGACAATCTCATCTTCATCTGCAGAAAACAGCACTCTTCCACTGTCACTTGCCCTCACTTCAAATCTCTTACACTGAGCTTCCACAGCATCAGCCCCTGAAATTAAGGAAGGGATCATTACATCTAAGGTATTTTGTAAGAATTAATCATTGGCATAAATTGAATATCCAAAACCTATTGAATACATGATGATTTATGAAAATATTTGGCTTTCTGTAAGCCTGATAGATAACTTGCATTATAAAATACTGTTAAAATAGTTTACAGAAATAACTATGAAAACTTCTATTTCAGCATTATGTGGAAATCAACACTAATATTTAGAATGTACTTAAACACTGAGATCTTGAAATGCCAATTCAGACAGAGCTTTCTGGGGTTTGTTCAGTCTAAATTGCAGTTTCCTGCCAATGAACAAATAAAGATAATACATGACCTTATTCTATTAAGACACACAACTCAACACAGCAGAAAACAGTATTTTTCATTCAGTTCTATTGAAAAACTTAAAGAGTAAAATAACAAAAACAACCCAACAAAACAAAAAAACATGGGCTAAGATATCAAAATTTATGTCATATTTTATGAAACAATATTCCCAAATGACTCAAAGTTCAAAATCCTAAAATAATTGTGGAATTGGACAGATATATGGATTGATCTAATGGCAATGAAGACAGTTTGCAGGTACTAAGACTTTAAATTCACTATGCTTTTCAATTTACAGGTCTTATTCTTACTCTCCAGTGTTTTGTGTACTAAATTGTTTCTGAAAATTTTATTTGATTAATAAGTGAAAGCAAACATCATTTCTGAAAATGGTGTTGAAAAGCCACCAACTGCATATGGCAAAACAAGACATAAGGCAAGATACATTATTTCAGGGAATAATAATCTGAAATTTTCTCTATGATCCCTAATTAAACTTGTAATGCATCCCTGGCATAAATCTACATGAGTAAAAATTATGTGGAGGGCATTATGAATAAATAAATTTATATATGTTATCTCAGTTTAATAATCTGGTTAAAAAGTTTGTAAAAAAACCTCTTCCTGCATAATATGTATTTATTTTAATATGAAAATGCATAGTATCAAAATATGTAATAAGGAATATAAAAACTGTGATAATGAATTTTGGTCAAGGAATTGCCTTAGCAGTTCATAATTTAAAGAATCAGCTATGGGATCAAAACAATTCCTCTTACTTTTATATGTTTGTACTGTAAAAAATAATTGGCTATTTTTGATTCACGATGGAAAAAGAAAATGAAAAAATCAAAATACTTGTGATGATGCATTTTGTTGAATTTAGATATGTTTATTCTGTAAATGTGCAAAATGGTATTTTTTTCCCCACTCCCCTCCCCCACTGAAGTCTTTTAAAATGTGTTAATCAGGTTGTTGGCTTTGTTTGGAAAAAATATAAAATCTTTATAAAAAGAGGGGCAGATTTCAGATTTCAGATGCAGATGTTTGGGCATGCCCTTGTCCTGCAACCATAGTTATGGTTCAGGAAACCAAAGGATAATTACAAATAACTTAATACTAAAAAGTTTCATCTTTATTTAAGAGCTGATGAGAGCTTAGCCACCTAAAAGAAAGTGGCATTATAAGTACTGTGACATTACTAATTTACACCCATCAAAGTTGTTAGCTGTGTAAGGAAAAGAAATTAACAAAAAAATGTGTCAGAAATCAAAAAGAGAAAAGATCTGCCACATTCTTAGTCATTATATATCACTCTAAGTGACAGCCCATGTTTCAAAAACGGCTTTTAAAAACTTGAGATGTATTTAGGATAATATAGGTTTTCATTAAAAATGACTTAAATAACAATGGTCTGGAACTTTGACTAAGGACTGCATATATTTTAGATGCTATTTGTGCTGCTCCAGAATCACATAACATAAAAGTACACCTAGAATTCAGCTAGTCCAAAATACCATTACAGGAAGCAAATAAATTTTAATGCTAAAATAAATGGGTTTTTACTTCATGTTTCACTCAGGACTTAATAGTGTATTACTTGGTATTCCTTATTGCTGAAATGGTAGTTAGCGTGTTCAAGGCACTTGAGAGATTACTAAAAAAACATAATACATGTTACATTTGTCTCTTTGACATAGAACCAGGTGTGAATGTAATAAAACTGGTTTAGAAAAGTTGAACTGCCTGCAGAGTACTCAGTGCTATCAAAATGGAATTCTGTTTCGTTTCATTTTCATTTCCCAGTTGAAATAAGAGCAAGCAGTTGCATTTGCAATGTATTAAGGTATTATCTTCTTAGCTGTAAAGCAAATTGCTGTGTTCCAAAACCACTCTACCAACATACACGTTTTATAAAATGTCTGAATTTTTAATGGTGCTACTAATAAAAACAATGTCAAGTCTTAGAATATTATGCATGAACAAAGGAAGTATTTTGAAATTCTAATCTCAAACTTGTAGAGCCATCACTATTTTCAGCAATTCATACCTGCTTGAATAATGCATACTTCAGTCCAGAGAATCATGTATGAAAATCTATCTTCCAAATTCTATTTGGAAAGGTAATTTCTATCAAATACATGGCTACCAGAAAAGCTGTTTAGCTTTGCTACTTCTTACTGTATTGTTATTCTACTTCATCCTAGACATGCAATTGGCTACATAACAGCTTTAATCAGGTTCAAGACATGTCTATGAAAAACTCCTTTCTCATCTTGGGTTCAGGAAAACTATTAACTTGTAAATTCAGATGTATAATGCTCAATTAAATTATTGTGTTTCTGTGAAATTCCTTTCATTTAAATTATATAGATGAAAAATATGTGTATCATATTCATATATACATGGTATGTAATGATGGTTTATAACACATGCTTTGTGCACAGCAGTTGTATAATTGAAATTATCTTAAAACCAGCTACATTTAAAATGGTACAGAGCCTAAAATTGTACATTTTAACTGTAGTGAAGACACATTAAATGAAAATTTTGGGCAGTACGTGCTGTAAAAATACAGAAAATTATGGTTCTGTAATCCAGATAAACAGTAATAGAGACTAAATTTCAAAATAAAAACTATTTTGAATTTGAAGAGAGTTTGACTTACTAATTAAGTAATATAATAATATGAAAAATGCATGTTCTAATATTTTTCATTTTAAAGTCAATGATTACTTACAGTACTTCATTATTATTATTCAGCAATAATAATTAGAACCATTGTTTGCTGTGATAATAAATAGAAATAAGAACTCTCCAGTCTTACAAGGTTTAGATATGATTACAAACACTAGCAGTGTCTGATTTCTCAATCACCTTCCACGTCCATCTGGCACACAGCAAATTCAGACACAGAAAAAGATAAAAAATCAACAACCTTAAATTGAATATAGGGATTAGAATTCAAATGGAACTACCACAAACTGATCCTTGTAAATAGGAAAAATGATAAAGTTTCTTCTGGTTCTTCAAGAAAAATGGGTTATTTAAACATGTATTAAATGCAGAGTTTTATGCAGAGTCTGGATGACAAAGAAAGTTACTTTTATGAGAATGTGTTGATGCTTCTGAGATTGGCAATTAAATAGATAAATTATTGTTAATAAAGATTCAACACTCATCTGGGTCTAAGATCAATTTTTGACAAGTATACACCTAGATACATTTTTTTAATATTCATAGGAATTATAAATATTATGGTATTTTGGATGGCAGAGATCTTAAAAACTTTTCAGTGAATGCAAGAGCAATTGTGCAAGTGAAGGATTTGTACCAGCTGAACAGAACAGAAGCACTGAGGAGTTTGGAAAAGAAAAAGAGAATTTTCAGCTGGGAGCAAAACTTCTATACAAGCAAAGATTCTCAACAACCAGAACATATTCTGCGTTCAGTTTGCTGAGGGAAACTGAAGGGAAGGGATCATCTTCATTATATCTAAAAAGTGTGAAAAGAGAAGGTAAAAGATCCCTTAGCTCTCTCTCCATAGTTGGTTCTGTATGTAGAGATGTCAGAAAGCTACTGTTTCTTGGAGAGGTTGATCTTCAAGGTTTCCTATTCTAATTATCATCTACTCAGGCAAGGGAAGCTGGAGCAAATGCTGGGTGAGAAGAAACAAAGCACATACTTCTTACCTTTTGTGGAAGTGAACAATAACATCTGTCAACGTAAATTATTAGAATAGGAATAAGGCACACATTATTATAAGAGGAAACTCAGTAGGACCATGTCAATCAGGCGGGACACTTCCTTCACTGTGACCTACAGACCCAATACTAGCCATGAAAGATTAGTGATATTGGTCAAATGACATCTGACAGAAAAGTTCTGCTCTCCCAAGCTGGTTTTACTTCTAGGAACTTTGTGGAATCCTAGAATCATTATGGTTGTAAAAGACCTCAAAGGTAGAACATTAACCCGGCACTGTCAAGTCCACTGTTGATATGGTATATCAGTTTCACTGCAAAACACATCTGAAATATTGTCTGTCACCTCTGCAATAGATAGAATACATCCTCCCTGCAATCTGTCTTCCTGGTGGATCTTGACATTGGAAGTTATGTTCAGCTGTGTTTCAGCTATGAAAATAGGATGTGGGAGTAGCATACCAGCAGCAGCAGACAACACTCTCCATCCTGCTTCTAGATGAGGCCACAACAACTCAAGAGCAATTCTGTCCTTTTCTGTCTACTACCCCTAACATATGGTAATTTCCATGAGACTCAAAAATTACATGGCTGAACAGATCAGATACAGCTGTTCATAATTTCATCAGCTATGAGCTATACTCATGGGGGAATGAAAGCAAAATGTGATTCTCTGCTTCTTGAATGTTGTTTGAGCTTTAAGTCAACACATTTATTTTGCTTCCGTAATGGTTAAAAGGATGTGCATTGACTGTAATTTTAGCTATAATATCTTAATTGCTTATATGGCTCCTTAGATAAGAAAGCCATACAAGACACAGGAAGATATGTCAGGCACCAAAATTTATCTGTAGGACCTCACACTGTATGTTTTGCTCCTTTTATAATCCCATTAAGGCTAATTTACTCAAAACATGATCTAGATTCATGAACTGAGTCTTGCAGCAAGTAAAATGACTTTCGTATCAGACTGATTTTTCTCACAATACTAGAGATGTGTTATAAACATACAAAAATATAATAAACATATATTAATAATAAATAAATATACATGGTTTCTGTAAATGGATAAATTTTAAATTAGATTATTAAATAGAGTATCTAAAGTATAAAATAAATAGGTTAAATTTTAAATAAATATATATATTATTTTTTATTACCAGTTTTATGACATTCTCTTTCCTACATGTTTTCCTTTATTGTCCAGGAATGTTTCTTTGTGACATCAATAAATAGCCACAATATGTTAACTTCTTTTTACAGCTGCATTTATCAACTTAGCTTACATTGACAAGCATAAAAGACCAGCTCATGCAACTGTATTATTTATAAATCTAACATATTTTGTGCACTGCAAAATGTGAATGGGAGTAGAAAGCTAATCAGTTCTTCTTACTCATGATGAATGTAACCTGAATATTACTAAATCCTAAGAGCATTGTCCAAGTCTTCAGTATTATCCTTAACCCTGTAAATATTAGCTTTTTGTGATGGGATTGGTTTTCACAACATAAATTATTTACAAAACTGAACATACACCTTTTGGTAGCTGAGGCTTACTGAAGCAGTCTGGGCACTACTTTTCCATACAAAATTAGTGGAATATTTCCATTCTCTCTGTTAGCTAAGCTAGACTGTAAGGCTATAATTATGCTGTTTGGTCACTCGGTTTTATGAAAATACTGAGTTGTTTCTAAGTAGCTGCACATTCCACTGAAGAGAAATGAGAGTTAAAAATAGACAGAACAATTAATTGTGAGGTACCTGACTACTTGCTGTACTTGATGAACACCACATTCAAATCAAATAGCAAGAACACACAGAAATAGTAAGGGGAGTTATGAAATGTCCTCATTAGACAGATGAAACTCAAAGACAAAACAGGACTGTTGAATTTCTCCTTGGGAATTATAACATCTTGCAGATAATGTAAATCATTCCTTGCTAAACCTGCTACTGTTTATGATTATATATTTCCTTTAGGTCACAATTATAGCCAGACTTCGCTATTGAACGTTCTACCAATTTACCAGAAATTCCGCTGAAAATTCAGTGATGTGTAAATCTCTACATCTATACTTTATTCTTTTCTTAAAAATAAATCTGATGCTTTATTTATTTGCATCTTTTGATGCCTAAGCTCTCATCTGCAAGCTGCCTAAAATACCTGCAAGGGCCTTTATGCATCCTGCTTTATCACTATGAGGTAACTGGACTGAAAATGAAACTGGATGAAGTGAAATACATTCATGTAACCCAATGGTTCTTTACCTTTCCTCTTACTCATTTATCCTCTGACCTTTTAAAATAACTGTTATGGATCTGACTTTGTAAAGATTTAAAAAGAAAAGCATTTCACTTTTGTCTTTCTTACTGGCAATATTCTCTGTAAGCATTAGACAGTTATTCTGAGACTTTTTTCTACCTGGCAGGCATTTTGGACATTTTTTGGTGTTTTATTAATAAAAATTAAAAGCTAGCAAATATTTTTGCCCATATTCACAGAATCACAGAATCATTCAGGTTGGAAAGACCTCCAAAATCATGGAATCCAACATTTGACCTATCTCCACCTTGTCAATATATTCTTAATGTACCCTTGTTATTAAGAGATTGGCTTCGCATCTTCCTTTTTTCCCCCTGACGTGATTAAAAAGATACAAATTGTTCTTCCAGATGCTTTTGGCAGTTTCCCATAGACTTTAAATAAACTCTGTTGTGACTCAAAAGTATAATATTAGTCACAATGTAGTGAATTAGACCATTATAATGCTTCTGAATGCAAATCAAACCTTTTTGAGATAAAGAATTGAATTAATCACACTTGGAGAGAGAAGACCTAAACAAAGGACACAAGCCACCAGAGCACTCAGAAACTTTCTTGAAAAAAGAAATGTCAAAAAATCCCTGTTTCACATTTTTATAATATTAATTCAATACTGATAGTTACTATATAAGAAAGATTATAAAAGTCTAATTTTTACAAACTGACTATTTCTCCAATTATCTACTTTAGCTAGGGAGCTCAAATATCCTGAAGCTATCTATGCAAAAGGTCTTAGCATTTCATATAATCACACTTTATCTGAGAAAGATTTAATGAAAGAATGTACAAAATACTAAAAGATACACATGACTCATCCACAAAAAGGCTACCACTGGTTACTACTGAGTAGCAAAATAAGAGAAAAAAATACAGCCTGATTACCAGAAAATGATAATTTTAAACCCTTCTTCTACTTTGCAGATCAGTGAAATGCATTTGCAGATTTCTGAGCAAGTTGCATCCGCTATGATGAAGGCACAGGACAATGAGGTCTTAACCCAGCTCTCAGGATTTCTGCATTACCCATTTAGGAAATTACTTGTCTCCTTGCCCTTGACAGTGGGACAAGAGCCAGAAAGCCGTAGAAGCAGGATAAAAGCATATTTGGTCTCTTAGCTTCTGGAAGTGTCTCTTTTGATTAATGTTCTCAGTGGAGTTCATTGTTGACTTGTAACACATAAGATGCAATTCAATTCACCGATGAAGACATCTACCTCAGCCAGTAACCCTGCTGACACTGAAATTCTGCATCTTTGTGATTTGAACCACTGCCAGCTTGTCTACCTTTGAAACACCCCACTTATGGAGGCTACACTGATACCCTTGGGAAATCTGAAGTGTCCTTGAAAGAGTGTACGATCCTGTGTCTGGAAAGAAATATAACCTAGATGCAGATGGATGTGCAAATTCAGAGACAAGACCTGCAGCATAAGTGGAGTTTTTGTCTGGACTAGCTGAAAGCTTTCACATCAGAAGTATGGTAAGCCAACCAGAATCACTCAACGAGAGAAAAATATGCTAAATTAACACCTGAGTTCTTCTTCCACACCAGAAGCAAAATGGGTAGAAATCTTTAAGTGTGTGAAAACTTTGAGGTCATAACACGACCAGATGCTACGGGTAATACGTATGATAAAGGAGTAGCAAAACAACTTCTGCAACCAAAATATCTGTGCAAAATAGCACACAAGTAAAATCATTAAGTTTTGCAATAACTTCAAATGTTGCAATAACTTACTTTAAATGCAAGGTAGCCCTTAATTTTGAGTTGGAAAAAAATGTTCACTCTGTATTATTTTGATCTCTAACACATGTTAGCGATTCAGTGAATGATAACTGTTCCCAGAGACTAATTAATTTTAGATTTATGGAATGCTTTTCTTCACAGGAAGAAATCTAGTCAAGTTTAAAAATATTCAGCTAATCATTAATTCAATGCCATCTGTTCATAATTCAGTTACAACTACAATATTTATCACTCTAAGAATAGCCTAAGGAAAAAGAAGTTATTTTCAGAGATATATTTATATATTAAAGAAATTTTCAAAATCCATAATAAATATATCTTTAACAATGCTGTACATGCTTGAGATAAATTATATCAAGACAGCTCAGCACATCTACAAATGGCACGATTAAACATGTCTAGTATTGGCATAATTTGGAACTTGAAACTTAATCCTGTACTAAATGGAGGCAAAAGAAAGGCAAATAAGCAACTTCATTTATAAATAAGCACAAAAAAGCAGCAATGTTCTAGCTGTGGTTATCAATTGCTATTTTACAATGTATTTTAATGTTTCAGTGTTACATTGAAGTTCATTTTGGAACTATATTTCTTATGGGACTTGGAGCAGTGCTCCAAGTGAATGAATAGAAATTAAACTTCAATATTGATGTTTTTATAAAACAATAACAATTTCAACATAAAACTGAGATGAAATTTCTAATAGTCTAAAGATATGTGAGGGGAATTTCCATGAAACAGAAATCTTTTTATTATTTATTTTTTAATATTAGTAATCTAATTTATATGAACCAGAACTTTCTCTCTAAGAGGTTCACAATCTCACATGGACAAATAATTTTCATGGGCAAACACAAATGTTTCCAAGCCTGACTGCTCACTTGCAAGAATCTCTTTCACAAATAGAAACAGGCTAATTTCCCATAAATGCTTAAGTAATAAAACTGATAGAACTCAGACTTTTTAAGGATGATTTAGCTGAAGAAAGAATCTAAGTCTACAATCAAATTACTTCTTGCCCCTATGTTTGAAAAATCTCTTTGCTGTTATTTCAACACCTCTAACACAATCAGCAGGCTGTTGAATTTCTACCTCCAAGTGTTCTCTGAAATAAATATGAAAATAAAGAACACCAGAAAGATCTCACTGCCCTTCTCTTTCTTTTAAATTATGTCTTTGTATTTAATTAACTTAAAATAGTCTTCTCAATTTTTACCCCTATTTTGTACTTCACCTCTTAGATAAATATATTCCTGACAATATTAGTGAGCTGTCTGAACATCCGGGAAAAAAGGGGTAAAAATAAAATCTTAATGTCCTGTTAGAGACTTGTTAAAGGTCCAGATGTTGTAGGTAATTTAATAGTGCTTAGCACCCAGCAGCAGCCTTGTGAATGTCACAAGGCATGCACAGCAGCTGTTTTTGAAGTTAAATGAAGTATTAGCTTCAGATAAAGCTAAAGACAAAGAATTAGGACCATCTTTGGAAGATGTATGCTGCCTCCTTCAAACCCACTCCTATACCTCTAAAACCTACTTATTTCCTCTAAATAACCCCATTTCTTTGACTCTTGGGATGTCTCTCCTAGGAAAGACACTTCTCCTTCCCTGCTCTGAACATTTGGGCAGTAGTTAGGCTCTCTGTCCTGGCCAACAGCATGCGGGTAACAGCAGCAGGACAGATGGCAATGGATTAATGTTTAAACACTAACACTTCTGCAGCACCATGAAAACACTAATTACCTCTTCCCACTCAGACTCTACTTCTACAATTAAATCAATCAACTGCTCATAGTTCCAGGTCCTCTGATTTGTTATGGGGTCGGGTTGGGTGGGATGGGAAGAGGAAAAAATATTTGAGAATTACAACAGAATACCTTTTTCTCTCTTTCAGTGCCAATTTTCTAGAAACAGTGAAAAGGTCCAGAGTTGTATTTAAAATACAATAAAGTAAAATAAAAAGCCTGTAAAGCACCAAAGTAAACTGGACTGAAGTACCATTGCCAGATAGCTATTGATAATTAAAATCTACTTCAGTATGTGTCCAGGTTCACTACAGGTGCTCTGGGGTCAAAGTTAGCACTGATATGAAACACTAAAAGGCAGTGAGCTGAAGCTCATACCAAGCAGATTGGACATCATTCTGCACAGTCATTGCTGTACTCCTGCTCCCCTCCATAATCCCTGCCTGGAAAACACTGATTTAGTGCTCCCTTTCATCATTTTCATATCACCTCTAAAGTGACAGTGGGTATAGACCATTGTGCTTTCATGAGAAAAAGAGGCTTGTGGTGGCTTCTTTTTGAAGGCTGCCCTGCAGGAAGCCAGCACCTCATCAGTCCTTAGCATGCCAGGTGTTCCTGCCAACACCACATCAAAAATAAGGTACCGGACCTTAAAATTCCCTCCGAATTTAGATCATGGACAAACAAGGAAAGGAAATAAGCTGCATTTATTTTGTCTATGGTACAAAAAAAAAAAACTTATCAGACTATTTATAAAAGTACAAAGTGTGTTTTTCTTTTTGTCTGTCATTACAGACAGAAAAGATGCTTCTTATGTTAGATCAATACAACTTCAGATATGAACTAACATGAGCTGTACCTTGTGTCCGAGGTAGAAATAGTCTTCCTGAGCTCAGACTGAGGGAAAGAAAAAGAGAAGAAAAGTTGGATCAAGACTCAAATGACAAAAACTTTTAGAGTCTGAAGAAGGTAGAAAGAAGAAAGAAAATATACTGAATGCAGAAATAAGGGGATGGGGAAGAGGTCTTAAGACCTCAGCTCTGGAAGTACTGGAATTATTTGTTTTAAGATTCAAAGAAGATTCTGTATAACACACTACTGAGGATGATAAAACTTAAAGCAAAGAATCATATCCACTGCACAGACATTTTGGATAAGGTGTTCATTATCAATAATGCATAAGCACTCTCTCCCTTGAAACAACCATGCTTAAATTGCACAGAATTCAATTACTGTTCTACTGCTGCTTGCAGTTGTGTTTATTCATAGAGAATTTTTAATTCTTGATATCCCAACTGATGTGATATGCTCTTGTATCTCAGGAAGGAGGTATCAGGCTAAATAATGGCAATTCCTTCAAGAAATAATTACTACTTCATCCTAATAACTGACAGAGGGATATCTTATTGCTCTATTTTTACAGCATAATTTTCCTGTAGCAATTCATGTGGCAATGAGGGAAACTTAGGGTATATTTAATACCATATAGTATTTCAAATATTAAACAGCAATGAAGTGTTATGTCTGCACATAACATACAATAAGATCATCATAATGATATGAAAGATATTGTTAAAAAACTGAAAATATGCCTAATTTATCAAATGGATTCAGAAGTATGTGTAAAGCATCTCTTTCTTCCAAAGAGATCTTGGTAACCAAGCACAAACTGGAGAGAAAATAATTGATGTAGTACATTTAATATTTTTATGAATTAATTGTGTAATGGATGTGTAAAAAAGTATTACTTTTCAATCCAATTAATGCAAGGGCTTGCCACAAAGCGATATTTGCCATAGCTGAATTTCAAATGCATGCATGAAGATTAACACAGAAAAATGATGCAACTAATTTACAAGTGAAATAGAAACAAAAATTAGAAAGGAGTTATCTTTCTCTTGATGCTGAATCAGAACAAAAAAAAATGCTTTCTATTATTTGTAAATTACTTAAACAGAGAATTGCAAGAGAAATATGGATGAATTTCAAATAAATTATGATGTTAATTTTTTCAGGATAAGTTTGGCAGACCCATCAAAGTTCTGGCAAGCAGGTCAAAGTTTGGACCAGTTTTCAGAGACCTTCACATTTTCCTAATATCTCACTTTAGGATAATTAATTAATGTGAGTGGATTATCATGACAGTTTAGCCAAAGTCATTAAGAGTATATATGAGGTGAACTCCTATCACAAAACCTGTTACAGCACAGATGCTTTGTAAAAAGACTTTTCTATGACTAGACAGGCAGAAATGGAGGCAACATCATGTTGCACTGTAAATTATGAGGAGGGATGAGACTCAGATTCCAGCTGGACATTTCAACTGTTCTGAGCAACATGGCTCACTTTCTGACTGCCTCTTGGCTCATCCCACGTGCTTTGCCAGGAGGAGACATAAAGCCATATGGCCTTCCAGGCACTGCTCCATCATTCCCTCTGCAGTGACTCCTGAAGATGAAAGAAATCCTTTAATTCTGCATTATGTGCAAGGTAAACTAACCTGTATAAAAAAGAACAAGCTATCTCCCATTTACCTCCATTTAAAAGATCTTACAATGGATTTGTACCACAAACTAGCACACGAGATGCATTTTCACCTCCTGATAAATTTGTTATGTTCCTACATTTGGGAAGAATGCTTAACTGGCTAAAAAAGTTAAAGAAATATTATATTTTAAAATTAGTACACTCAGAATGTATAGGATTTTGCTGTGTAAATTATCCAAATACTCTCTGAATGACAACTACCTAATCTAAAGTAACAGGGAAAACACCAACTAATGATTGTCAACCGAAAATTCCATTTAAGGTGCAAAAAACCTGAAAATATGTAAGCAATGCAAGTAATTTAGCCCAGAAATTAGGGACTCTGTGTTCATTTTTTTCTGTATTAAAAAATTAAGAGGAAGTGAAGTAACTATAAGTTGAAAACCTTCACCACAATAACTTGATAAATGAAAAAATGTCCCAAAAGAAGATTTTAAGCTATTACATATTCATTCTGAATTTCAATGTGAAATTGTCCTCTTTGTATACAATTGCAAAAACTGGACCACTCATTCATCTAAGTGTGGTAAAATGAATTGCCTACATTGCTTATTTGCATACATTAAAGTGGTATTAGGGACCAAAACTTGTGTTTATTCAGTCTGTATTTCAGTTAAGGAATAGAAATTGAGAGAATGCTGAGAAATGGATAATTGATTTATCTGGCTTTGTTTTGCCATATCTTCTTAGCAATAATAATTATCCTGCTGTACCACAGTAGTTACAAGAGCAATTGCCTTAATATGGAAATTAGACTAGCAGTAAGTTTAATCTATTTCAGATTTTTGAAATCTTGCTGTAGTTTGGAATGACAGGTAGACAAATCTCTTTGTGAGCAGGAGAAAGCCTTTCTTTCACATACTCCTGACAAATTCTAATCCATGTTTGCCCAGCTGAAAGGCAGAAACTGATGAGGGATCATAAACCAACTCATCCCTTTCCTCCCAGCACTCTACTACAGATGATACAAGAACAATTATGCAGATAAGAGAAGAGCTGAGACCATTTTTTCCCTTTTCCAACAGTAAGGAAAGGATGTATGTGCATGATCATCGTAAAACCACTCTCTTCTTGCAATACTTAGGAGAAAAGACCTTACATTTGAGGCTACAGTATATGCAAACAAGATTCAAACCCAGAAACATTTCTTGTCTCATTAAGCATGTTATTAATGGATACTTAGTTCAAGTTCATAAAAATCTCAAACAAATGTTTGACAATAATACCAATGATTTAGAGCAACATGTATAGACATATTTGTACTTGTACGTTATTATTATTGTTAGTACCCGATAGAGCGAGATCATATTATAACATTTTGTTACTCCCACAGATGATTCTAAAAGCAAGAATACTTAAAATGTTGTATCTTGTTTCAGATCTTCATTGATATCTAATTGTTGCAAAGACAGCACCAGGATATTACAGCGACCTGATGAAGGTCTTCAGGGTGAGAGAAGTGGACGAGAATCTTGGTTCATGATCAGAGGGCTAGATTTATTGATATATGATATATAATACATTATAACTATACTAAAAGAAATAAAGAGAGAAGTTGCTGAGGCTTGCTAAGCTAAGAATAGCATAGAAAAGAATGAATAACAAAGTTCTGTGTCCAGCAGAAAGCAAGGACAAACTCTCCCGTGAGTGGTCAGCAAATCCAAACACTCACAGAAGAACAATCACAGATGCTCCTGTTACATTCCACATCAGCAGATAATTATTGTTTACATTTTTCTTCTGGGGCCCCAGCTTCCCAGAAAGAACAAATCGTAAAAGAGAGGATTTTATGACAAAATGTCTGCGACACCAGGAGTGGCCTTTAGGCAATGAGTTACTTTGGGGACCTCAGAAGTGAAGGGGTAGCAGGATGTGTTACCTGCTAAGGTATCCCTTGATATAAGCATAGGGAACTGCCATACAGCATATAGGTATGGATGATGAAGGAGGCTCTCACTCCCACAAAGTTACATACCTGCAGTTTCTAATGTCCAACAGTTTCTGCACAAGAAACCAAGCACTCTTGATGGAGCCCCACAAGTAAGCAAGCACATTTTAAAGACAAAGATCTCGGAATACACAAGACAAGTTTTGTGGTAAATGTATGGAAAGGATCTCCATGTGTGACAAGTTATTTGAGTAAATCTTTTAGCAGTGTTATCAGTCTTTAGCAGTGCTGTAATTGGAAATCATACATCTGCCTGCTATTTTCAAAAAGCAGCTGCAAGAATGTGATATAACTTTGGTATTCAAATAATTTTTTCTGAATTTGCATGGCTCTGGAGATCTCAGTGACTAGAGAGACAGGTTCAGGAGCTCTCCAAAGCTGTGACTTGTACAGGTCTGGATGTCTGTGAGAGTTATGATTCTGTCTGAGGGCTGAAAGCTTAGCAAAAATTAAATGCTTTTTTTTTTTTGTGTGTGCATTTCAGATATCCCTAGAGTTCTTTATGAATTGAAAAGGGTCAAACAGTAGCAGAAATACCTGTCAGAAGCAATTATTGCAGTAAGGAAAAAAGTAAGAAAAAATACCTCTCAAAAAAAAAAAAACCAACAAAGTTGAAATAATAATCCAACCTGAGGATGAATTTACATTAAATAAAATGTGTGTTTCAGTTTCAAATGTCACATTACATTTTTTTAGTGCTTGTGAGCCTAATATACTCCACTCAGAAGCAGGCAGAGGTATCTAAGATATGTGCAGACAGCATGGAGACAAAACACTTGTGGTTCAAAGGGAGCAACTAATGTGCATTTCTAAGATTGGTAGAAAAAAAGAATAATTTTCCATATAAACTGTGCAAACATTGATTAAACAGAGAAAAAAGATTGCGTAAAGGTAATTCTGTAGAATGCACACTACAGAAGTATAAGTAAGTAAGGGCTGAGAGGGGAGAGATCTGTCAATTTATCCAGCGAAATTCAATGGATTGTCATTTTTTCATCTTTATTCTGCACATACAATTCATGTCTGTGCTACATCTGCTCCATTGGACTTAAATGGCATGTCTAAAAACTGAAGGCTGTGGAGTCCTCTTGGAGATGCAGACACAAACTTGGCAGTTTCCAGACCATATGTCATGAATAGACTGGAGTACAAACCAACATCTCTTGCTCAGTTGGTACAGTTCCCAACAGAAAGCATTGCTACAGCTGTGACTTTCTCTCCGTACAGATTTTGGTGCCAGTATAAAAAATGCTGTACTGCAATAATGGGTGTACCCTTGGTCCTTTATGTCCTGAAGCATAACTTGAATTTATACCATTTAAACATGCAACCACTCAATCATCCAATACACTTAGTTACTTTTTTTAAAAAAATTATTTAATTTCCTTTGTCTTCACTCCTTCTAGATCAGGATGTTTCCCAAGATGTCTTAATGATGCACTTTAATGACATATTCTGTCACTTACAGAATTGAATAACCCTTTAAGAGTTTCACTGGATTTTTTTCCATCTCCCTTAATGAACATATACCATATTCCCCCCAGCCCAATAATAACACTTTTTACATTAATCCATCTTCCTATTACAGTTCTAATTATATGCTCTTAAGGCTGTCTTATTCTTACATGGCATGGTTACAAATACCACACAAAGAATTTTTAGTTGTCCTAAAATTTGGCATGAGTGGCAATGTGGATGCCAAACACAGGATGAGACCAGCCTATTTGCTGGTTTGTGGTATCACTTCAGTCCTGTGAAATGAAGATAAAATGCCAATGATATCACATGTATGAAAAGTGCATTATCATCCTTTTGAATGCACTGGCATCCCTCTTTCTTTGTAGAATGCTCCTGCCATGCATATTAATATGTAGTCTATTTTTTTACTGCTTATTATTCAACTCTTTAAAAACTGAAGAGATAATGACATTTCAAAGTTTTAACAAGATTTTTTTTCCCCAAGACATGATAATTTTCGTTTTTGTTGTTGTTTAAAACATTTTTCCTCACTGTTTATTTTTATTCCTTTCACTGGGCAGCCACACAAACAGCTGCTTCAGCACACATCACTACTGAATGGACAGAGAGCATTTCTAAAGACAGGGACTTTCTGGGGCACATTTACAACCAATAGGAAAAAAAATATTTTCTTTTGTCAGCAAACTTTGTATGGAAAATACCCCTACCATTCTTCCAGCAAATGTGGCCATGCTTTTACCCAGACAAAAGTAAAAACTTGTCTCTGTTGTGTTTTTCACAACAAAAAAAATTAGAAGGGAGTGCCTTAATAATATATTTTTACTTTTAGATTCCTGTAAATGTCTTTGATTTCTTAATAGGACAACATTCAGGGTTTACTAACTCTACTGGCAGTTATGACTGTCTTTATTAAGAAGTATTTAATAAGAGATAAGGAGTATTTTAACATGCATCCAATACTGTACCAGGGATTCACAAAAAAAAAATCAGAAAAATATTTTTATACTGATATAAGAAATAACAAAGGTCACATATGAAACAAAGAGGGAGATAGATTAAGAAGTAAGGTAAATACAATATTAAAATTTAACAAGCTTCTAGTCTCCAGGGACGGCACCAGCTGCACACCAAGAAGCTTAAGGAGTTCACCCTAATGACAGTAACATAAAAACATAGGTTTTTTTCAGAAATCCATGCTTTTAGAATATTAACCTCTAGTGTGATGCCTTTAAGTAGGTCATCCTCAATAAACTCACACACATTTTCAGTGCTGGATTTACTCAGCCAGAATAGTGTCAGTGATAAAAATATTATATCTATTTCAGCCAATGTGAATGTCTGCCATGGACAACTCACCTTTTTGCAGTTACCAGCTGAACAAGAGGTTTTAACAATAGAGTTACCAGATGATAGAGAACTGCATTTTGTAATTGCACTGGGCAAGTACAATATGGCCAGAACAGGTGTTACCTTAATTTTCCTCATCTGTACCTGCTAGCAAGTCTGGTTACCTTTGCACGCTCATTCGATGTGGATGCTCAGGGAAATCAGTGCAGATGGTGTGTCACTGTGTGCACTTGGAAAAGATTTTTACCACTAGAAGCCACTGTCTCCAGTCACTATGAAAACTTAGTATAGATTACAACCAGAGTTTAAGTTAAAATTATTTGTAGGCATAACCTCAGCACATGAGGAAAACACAATGAATAAAACACATCTTAATCCAGAAGTAAAATGAAAAAAATGAAAACAAATAAAGTCTAAGGGGTGTCTCCTTGAATTTGTTATACTAAGGTCATATGAATGTATGTTGTTATATTTTTTATCCCATTCCCAGTCAATATATATTGTATTGTACCAGAATTAGTAAATCATTTCTCAGTGATTCTTCTGGCCAATATTCTTAAAAATAAATTAATATCAGTACTCCTCTAGTTCAAAAAAAAAAAAATTATTTCATATTTATTAACACAAGAAGTATGATTCATACTAAAAACAAAGTATAACAATAAATTTCATAAAACGGGGGGAAATACATGGTAAGTGAAAAAGATAAGTAGAGGATTCTTTAATATCCATTTCATTTGGAACTGCTATATTTTATACTTCGTAAAATATCAATTTTAATGAATGGCTGGAAATATGTTACCTTTTCATTTAATGTTTGTAGTGACTAGGAAAGCATTTTGGTTTTTGGGCATTTTTTTCTGATTTTTAACATTCTGTTACTCCAACCACTTTGAATATGTGCTGGTACAAATGCCCTACACAAGTGACAGGGCCAAATCAATTGCCACTGAAGTAATGGAGGACTGACAGAAAGTGTAAGAAAATTATGGTTATTTTCCTGCTGAAAGTGTTGTTGAAACATATTTTGCTGAGGCATTTTCAGTTTGTTTTGTTACAATGGTCTCAAAAATAACCATTTTTCATTAAGCTCTTTTCATTTTAGCTATTTTGAGGCATTTCTAGTTTTTCTTCTTGAGCTAATGCTGAATAATGCTCTTATGATCCATTGTATGCAATGGTTTTTGAGCATGGTGATGTGATTCCTTTTCCTGACTTTTTAGTAATATTTTATATGTGATGATAACAAATGAAACCTAATAATAAAGCTAAATTGACAAACATAACAGTCAATAAAGAACACTCACCTACTGTCAGTTGTCCAGTTAACTGTCCCATGTGATTTCTTGCATTCACTGTTACATTTCTGTCAGACTGTAAGACCAGTGGACTATCCTGGGAAACAAGCATGAGACAATAAATGTGAGAACAAAAAATTGAGGTAAAATTAAGTTAGAACTTAGTATTAACATGCATGCTGAGAGGGAAGTTGTGTCAAGCATAACAGTCCTTTTTAATAATTTCATTACATATTTTGCAAGTCAAATTTTTATATTAAAGGATACCAAGAGTTCTAATTTAAACTTGAAATCTTTGTGCATACAATCCCTGCTTCAGAAATCAGATTTCAACTTGATTTCTTTGCATGCCCAAACACCCAAATTTGGGTTTTAATTTCCTGTTAATATTATAAAGTTCCAAATTCAAAAAACCATAATGCCAACCTGTTCCACTAGCCTTTCCCATATATGGTTAACCTATACTTTTCTAACTACCTAACTAATACTATATTGTATTATTCCATTAATCTGCACAATCTATAATATTGGTATTGCTCTTAGTAACACCTTACAAACACAGATGTAAAGATTAGAGATGAAGATAAAGAAAATTGTTACTCTCAAAGAAAACAATGAGGGCACTGGAAGGTGAGACCTTGTAGCAGAGAGCCCTGATCCACGGCCATTAGTACTTTACAGGTATACTATTAGGGATCAAACTGATACAGCAGGGAGACAAACACTTTATACTAACCACAGTCTTAACATTCCTTTCTAGAAGAACGAGGAGCCACATGCACTCCTTTAAGGGAAGTGCAGATGTGCAGGAAAGGAGCAGAGCTTCAACAGAGAGCCAAAAGAACCAGCCTAAAAAAAAGTGCAAGCTCACCAATCATGCTCTCACTGGAGTGGGGTGAGAGCATGAGAGAAGTAAAAAAATAGGATTGTGACTGCTGCTGCAGAAAGGCACTTTTCTTGCTGAAATCACCTGGTAGCACACAGCTCATTCCCTGAAGCTTGCAGAGAGACCATGGGTCCTGCAATGCTCCTGGCAGTTTGCTAGCACTCAGCATGCTTACGTATGTTTACCCAACAGCAGGAACACATCTGACAGAAACAGCTGGGGATGTGCCTTAGGTAGGAATGACTAAAGGCTAGGAAGAGATTTGGGAAATTTATTATATACTTGTTATATTCTTATATTCTTCCCTAGGCATCCATTATTGGTTATCCCTGGATTAAGCATGTAAGGTTAAAGAGACCTCATATGTGTGTCTCTTAATATATTGGTTCTTGCTGTTCTTGAAAGTTTTTTCAACAAGAAGGAAATTACATAAGGAGACATAAAGATTTATTTTTACCTGAATGATGCATAATTTCTCTAAAATTTTCTGTGCTTTACAGACCTTTCCTTTGTATCCAGAGTTTTCTTGTACAAGAAACATTCTTCCCAGTTGTTTTCACTATGATCATTAACTTTAAATGATAATCTGTTTCCTGGGAAGCCTGAAATGATTTTGAGATAATTTCAAGGAGTTCAGGTGTATTTAATCCCTCACTGGACTACGCTATGACCTCTCTAACATCCTGCCAATTACCTCTGCTTCACAGATTCTGGCAGATGAAAGAGACTGTTTGGCTTGCCCATTTTTCCAGATAAAAAGATATAATTATCAGTGAGACATTGGGTTCAATTTTACTAGTTTGAGATGAACATGTGATGCAATCAAGGGAGCTTCTGGCAACAAAAGCAGCTGTTAAGGACCTTTTTCTCACCACTTGATTTCCACTTTCCTTATGGTCTTTTGAAAATCATTAGTCCAGGCAACTGCTGCTCTGGGAAAAGCAGTTGTCCTAATAGGCATCAGCAAGGCCAAAGACTTTTAAGGAGCCCTTTTCACTTTTGTTAAGTAATTTTTTCGTTAAAAGTCTTCTCAGTTAGAATAATTTTATCCTATGCAAGGGAGGATACAGCCATGCCTATTTTTTCCAGTTCAGCAAAGGTTTGGAAACTTCTGCTCACAAAGACTGATCACAGTCTGATCTGAAGGTTTCTCTCCTCTCGACATAGAAAAACACTTAACACAAACCTCAGGCTAAAATCTGCCTCCCAGGTTCTAGTTTTGAAAAAAGAATCTTGGATAAAAAATTCCAAAATACAAGATAATGAAAAATTAGGTGAGCCAAGCCTTCTTTCTTCTTCTTTTCTTGTCTTATATAAAGGAAAAAAAAAGAGGGCTGAAGAAGTTAAGAACTTAAATCTATATTCCTCATTTTCTGATGATAGATACAGAGCAGCAATCTTAAATATTGGACCAAAGAAAATGCAGTGGCAAAACTCCTATGAATTTAGGAAGTCCAGCATTTCATCCACATTGTTTACCTGCACTTTATTTTATGCAGGAAGTGCCTAAAGACAGAAGTTGAAGGAATTCACAAACAGTCTACTCAGAGGAGCTAGACATTCAGAGAAGACTTAGCTGAAATAAGTGGAATTCTTGATCTGTAAGATGAGTATAAAGTGCAATGAATATCACTCATAGGAATACAAACATATTTAAAGCATAAAAACACTGGATAATTTTTTTCTCCCCATGACCAGTCCTGTTACTCTCTTGATGCAAACTTCAGGTTACGATTTGTGATGCCAATTCAAAAATTATACTGTAGATAACAAAACCCAACAATGTAAGAACATTCTTACAATTATATATAGCTTTAATAATGCCAATATGCTAATAACTAAAATATTACAGAAGGATACTGTCAGGGCCATGAGGGCTCTACCAGCCCTTACTGGCCCTACCAAATGTCCGTGGAAGGACCCATTTCAGTCCAGCCCCAACTGAACTGAACCCTTCTGGTTCATTTGTGCTACTTTTCTCTCCTCTATAAGCCCCAAAGCGCTACAACTTCAAGATGAAAGGTAAATCAGGTTAAAATGTTACAATAGTTACTTATTATCTGAAACAGGTTTACAGCTAGGAATCATAAAAGTAAAAACAAGCTAACTAATTTAGGGGATATTTTCAGAAAGCTTTCTGAAATTTTAATCCAGTTCTAAATACAATGAACCATTTGAGGAAAAAGGGTTTGGTTTTTAATTGTGTTTGTTTGGTTTGGGTTTTTTTTGAGTAAAAATCACAGTTCAGCAATAAATATCCACTTTTGGTTTTAGAATTAGACGAGCATATAATTGTAGGTATATGAAAGACTGATAGATTAAAATAATTTATAAAATAATTTTACCATTTTTAAATGAGCAATCATAGAAAAACTTTTTTTTAAATTTTAGACAGCTGGTTCAATTATTTTTAACAGATTTTGGAAAAATTTCATGCATTTTATACAGTATTCAAAAAGGCAATCCCAGCTAATTCGCTCAGATTTGAAGAGTCTTTCCAAAATGAACCTTTTAAATTAGAAACATTTTAAATGGAGAAATTTAATTCCAGTGAGTTTAATAAAACATTGGTTTACTTTAGGTAGGATGGTACACTGCATAATTAAATATATTCCCAAATTATGCTCAGAACACAGATAATTATGACAATACCAGCAACTCTGACACTCAGGAACAGTACTGATATGTCTACATTGTTATAGTGCAAGCAGTGGCTCTTTTATGATTTGATTTCTGTGCTTAGGCAAGTGTAACACTTCAGGTCTCTGGACTTCTACCTGGTGTCACACAGATGTAGACAGTAATGTAATAAGCAGGTAGGATGAGATCTTCCACACCATCTGCTGGCAGTTTGCAAGAAGATGTAATGCTATATATTCTTTTATTTGAGCCTACCCCCACTATGGGCAGCCAAAATAATTATGGCAGAACTTTTCTTTACAGGACACTTCTCAAAAATGCCCTGCAACACTCAGAATGACCATTGCATTACCAAGGCATCTTTACAGAAAAAAGGAAATCAGCATTAAACCTTGGTTTGCTAAGAAACTCACCATTATCAGATTTTAAGAAATACAGAGAATATGTTTCCTCACTGCTGCAGAGCACCACATTTTGTCTGTTGCTTTAGAGATCATGCTGTGGGTGCCACTGAACAAGCTGATTGTCTGCACCTGGTCAGTGACCCCAACAGAAGAATGAAACCTATATGAGTTATTTGACCACTACATAGAAACAAAATGAGAAATGAAAGAAATAGAAAGTACTGAGTGCTCTGGTCAGTGCAGCAGACCAAGGGAGTCAAAGGACAGATAAGTAGATGTGCAATAACTACAGGGGCAACTGCAGTTAAGGCAAATGACAGATGACAAATGTGAAGAATATCTTGGAGGAATTCAGTGCAAAATGTTTAGAAGAAGGGTATGAAAGACATAGTGTCAGTCAAGAAGGGTAGAACCTAGAGCAAAGAAGATGTGAGGGGATGGAAAAAACATTCTTTAGAGTTTATCCATGGTCCAGAACCAGAGCATCAGCATGTTTTAGCAACATTCCTTGCAAATGGGGAGAGATGGAAGATCTAAAAAACCACTCATTTGTAGGGCTTGGAGTCTCAGAGACAGACTTTCTATCATTAAGGTTATTACTAGCCCTAAACAAACATGAAAAAAAATGCATTAGGAAAGATATGAAAGAAAAAGACCTACAAATGAAAGCAATTGCTGAGTTATTGAGTACTTAAAAAATTGAAGGCTCCATTAAAACTGTTGGAAGTTTGTACAAGTTTGGAACTGTAAAAACACAAACTAAAGAAAACTTTTTCATCAGAATAGTCCTGTGATATTTTTTCCAAGAATATTTCCAATATTCCATTATACCAATTTTACCAATATTCAGCATTTCCAAGAATATTCTCAAAAAATTCCCAAGAATTTTCCCAAGGTGTCAGGACAGCAGAGACCCCAACACAAGTGTTTTTCAAATAGGGAGAAATTAATATAATCTATTGTCCGAGTTATTCCTGGGTAATTCTGAGCTGAAGAGTTAACATGAGTTTTGGTCCAATTTAATTAGATACTTTTTTTCTTCTTCATAGAAAATACAGATATTTTTTAAATTCCTGCTTTCCCAAAACAAAGTTTCACATGATATTTTAGTGTTCTTCCTGTCTAATTGTCCCTTCTAACATGAAAACCCCAATTTAATTGCTACTAATGACACTTAAAATCACAAATCTGATTGAAAATTTTCAGTAAGACATTTGGACTTCTGCTTTAAGGAAACATTCCAGATATCTTAAAATTTTGACCAAATGTTATTAAAAGCATGCATTTCTTCACATGAGATTTAAACACCAAGGAGGTTTGGAAAAGCACAAGCAAATAGTTTGAAACAAACAAATTAAACAACCCAGCTGATAGTTGAGGTTATTGCCAATGTTTCAAGAAACACACTTTCTAGATAATTCTTTTTCATCAAAGGATGTTCTCTTGATTCCCAGCCTTTGCTCTGTGTCCATATAATATGCTAAAGGCAATCACAGATATTGACTGACACACCAAATCAATTCCTGACACACCAAATCTCAGCTCAAACTCAGCTCAACCTACCAAAGTAACATAGATGTACCCAACAAGAATTATACACAGAGTTCCAAGAAGCCACATGAACAATGATCACAGCTATAACCTCCAGATAGACATAACCTACTTGTTTTACTTCCTTGTATAATGTACCATGACATTTTTATTATGGAGGAATCCAATCAAGCATAGAAAAACATACTTATAAAACAGAAGTAGAAATTTAAATAGCAGACAAAAGACATGGCTTTTGTGGAATTGATTTAAACATCAAATAAAATTTAAAGTGGGATTTAGGTATAAACATCTCAACTAAAAATAAAGCAGCACTACATATGTACTTGGAGGAAGCTTGTTAAATGCCCAAAGCTCACAACTTAGTCATTAAACTTGTGACACAAAAAGTAAAACTATATATCACTGAACTGCAAAGTCCCCCAAAACCTTAATGGACACAAATGTAGAAAACCGATATAAGTCCCAAAATCTGAAACAAAAACATTAAGGGTGGAATCACTGTACTTCACTCCTTTCAAACCTGCCAAAGTTCTTGTGGTGTGGGTGTATAACTTATTGAAAGGATTTTTGTCATTTAAGTTTTGCTCAATGGTCACCAACAATTCATTACTCCATTTTCAGCCTTGGAAAGCAGCCTCTCAGTTCTTGTATGTATGCAAGTATTGACCACACTATACCATCAGAGTGAAACAGGACTCTCTTTCCCATGCTGTTTTAATTTAAAATGCTACAACATGAAATATAGCAACAATTGACATCAGGAAGAGGATGAAGCTATCACATGAAAATCTATATAAATCAAAGTATATTCATGCTTTTGAAAGCTATTTCCCAACACTGCTTATTGAGTGAGAATTTCTCTAACTATTTTAGATTAAGTGGCTGAGAGAAGAAAAAGAAAAACCACCAAAATCCCCTCAATATGCTGTAGTGAGTGATCTGATAACCTGGATATTTTAAAATAATTTACAAGATTTCTTGTTTCTGAGATGCTTATGAGGAAAGTGTGTCAACACCTGTTCACTTGATCTATGTCAAGAATTATACATCATTTTTATGTGGCAATAAATGGAAAAATTGATAAAATTGAAAGAAATAGTCAAAATATAAGTTTTTTTCATTATATTTATCCATTTCTATGAAAAATCTGAAACAAAAGTTCTGAAAAATATGAACTCTTCAGCAAATCAATAGGTTCTGGGTTTCTCTTTTGTAGTGCCTTGCAGACATAGAGCAAAGGACTACAGGAAAATAATATTTCCATCAGCAGTTTTTATTTCACTAGGATTTCTTTGACAGATCTTTTCAAATTCTAAAGCTGAAGAAGAATAAACAAATTCTAAAGAAAGTTTAGGAAACAGAGAAAAATTTTAGAAATACATAAACTGTAGCAGAAATCTGGAATGAAGCTTATAGCTCAAAGCACAAAGAAAGACTTGCTGTTAAACAGAAAGTATTAGGAAGTCTTTAATGCACATTAAAATGAATATATTAAATAAAATTGTAAGGCAAAAATGGCAAGATGAGTCATTAAATCTTTAGTTAGAATGTTTTTTTAGGTGAATAATAAACCTATTATTTTATAGAATTATTCTATAGGTGGCAACTTATATGACTATATGATAGCACTAGTATTAACATCAGCTTTAAAAGAAAAAAATCAGAGAAGTTAACTGTATTTTTTGTTTCTTCACGTAGCTCTCTTAGTTTCTACAATATTATATTTTCTTTATATTTCCTGATAAGCCTTCCTTCAAGCACAATCACTCACTGCTGGATCCCAATTACCCCGGCAAAGCTTTCTGCATTGCTAGTTATCTCTACTGTTCCTGCGTTAAATAACCAGAAGCAAACACATCTCAAATGAACTTTGAAACCCTTAGCGAACAGAAGGGAAATTATTATTGTCACTTTACTGGGCCTTCCTCTGCACACACCCGCTACAATTGTTAGGTGCTTTCAGGCTGCATTATTGCACTTCATTGAGACAAGAACTATCAATTAGGTGGACAATTAGCATAATATACAACAAGGCTTTGGTCAAGGCATCAAAAGGAATGAGTAAGACTGGCAATTACAGGAATTACAGATAATTCACTGGTTTTCTAACCAGAACAGGAAGGTCAAAGAAGGTGTAACTCCCCCTAATAAAGAACGTGGAAAACTGCTAACAATGGATGAGGAGAAGGCTGAGAAGTCCTGAGGGAACTGGCTTATGTAGTTGCCAAACCATTCCCAATGATATTCAAAAAGTCAAGGCAGTCAGGTAAAGTCACAGGTGCAAAAAGGTAAATGTACCTACTTTTAAAAAGGGTAGAAATTAGGACCCTGGGAACTACTGACCTGTCAGACTCACATCTGTGCCTGGGAAGATCATGGAACAGATCCTCCTAGAAGCTGTGCTAAGGCTCATGGAAAACAGGGAGGTGATGAGATATAACCAGCACAGCTTTATCAAGGGAAAGTTCTGCTTGACCAAACTAGTGGCCTTCTCTGATGGAGTGATTACAAGGGTCAAGAGTGACAAGGGAAGGGCCACAAATGTCATTTATCTGTAAATCTGTAAAGCCTTTGACATGGTCCCTCAAAACATTTTTATTTCCAGATTGGAGAAAGATGGATTTGATAGGTAGACTGTTGAGTGGACAAGGAATTTTTTGGATGATCACATCCAAAGGCTGGTGGTGAACAGCTCCTGAGGGATATCAGTGATATGTTGCATCATTTTGGGGTCTGTATTGGGATCAACACTGTTTTAATGTCTTCATCAATGACAAAGTGGTTGAGTGCAGCCTCGGCAAATTTGCAGATGACCCCAAGCTGAGTGGTGTGGTTGACACATCTAGAGGATGGGATGCCATCCAGAGGGACCTGAACATGCTTGAAAAGGGGACCCATGGGAATCTCACACAATTTAACACACCCAAGTGCAAGGTGCTGCACCTGGGTCTGTGTGACCTCCAGGTATCAACACAGGCTGGGGATGAAAAGATCCAGAGCAGCCCTGCTGAGAGGGACTTGAGGGTGCTGTGAGAGGTTGGACATGACCCAGCCGTGGGCACTCACAGCCCAGAGAGCCAAAGGTGTCCTGGGCTGCATCCAGAGCCCCGTGGGCAGCAGGAAAGGGGGGGGATTCTGCCCCTCTACTCTGGTGAGACCCCACCTGGAAGGAACTTTGCATCCAACTCTGGGGTTCCCAACGCAGGAAGGACATGGAGCTGCTGGAGTGAGTCCAGAGAAGGGCCACCAAGATGACAAGAGGGATGAAGCACCTTTCCTATGAGGAAAGGCTAAAAAATTTGGTGTTCATCCTAGACAAGAGGTGACTTTGGGATTACCTAATTGTGGCCTTCCAGTACACAAAATGAGCCTACAAGAAAGAGAGAGAGGGATTTCTTACAGGAGTATGTAGTGATAGAATAAAGGGGAGTGGCTTCAAACTGAGTGCAATTTTAGATTACATAGTAGGAAGAAATTCTTTACTATGAGTGGTGAAGCACTGGTACAGGTTGCCCAGAGAAGTTGTGGATATTCCAGCCCTGGCAGTCGCCAAGGCCATGTAGAATGAGGCTTTGAGCAACCTGATCTAATGGAAGGTGCCACTGCCCATGGCACAGGGGTTGGAAATAGATGATCTTGTATGTGCCAGGACTGAAATCTTCAGCAATATTGCAAAGGTCTCAGCATCTGTTCTACCAGCTCCTAAGAAAGAAATTCAGTCCAAACTTGTCTGTGCAGCAATTTTTTTCACAAAAGCAACTTCTGTGGTATTATTGAGAAAATTCAATTTTGACTGTCCAGCTAGAAGAGTCAGGTAGCTTTCCACGTGGCCTGGCTGTAAAAGAACAAAAGCTAATTTTTAGCTGTTTTAATGATGGAACCATTACTTACACCTTTCCATACTCCCTGCAGACAGTCACAGTGTTCTTTTCAGGACCACCGGTACTTGCATTCCCAATGTCTCCTATCTTTTCATAAGAAAGCATTTGTCTCATGATTTCTTGTCATTTTCTCTTCTTGATCATTAAACTTCCCTAGGTGATAATGGACTACAAAACCTCTTTTCCTCCTCCTTTCTTTACTACACACCATTCCTGATTCTGTGGTTAAGGCTGCTCTGATTTTCCCTGGGGAAATGATATCTGCTGGCAACTTCTCACCTTAGGGAGGAGAGTGTGGTTTTCTCATATTGAAAGACAACCATAAAATTCTCTGTTAACAAACATAGCTGACATAAAAAGGAATGAAGATGTTTCATACCTTTGGATGGTACAGCATCCTCAAGTTTTGAATAGTATATAAACAGCTAATAAATAAATCTGAACAGTCTTTGCTTTCTGATCCTCCAGGCAGGCTCACAAGAAGATCTTAATCTGACTGCTTATTTTTTAACAAAGTATGCATTTTCTATCACTATAGGGTATGAACAATCAATAGAAAATGCTACATTATCTAGAAAACAACAAGAAGAGAGTATTTTAAGATTAAAACTACCAAATAACTCCTAATATCATGCATTCACCCTTAATCCTTACACATCAACATCTAGAATGTGACCTTGAAAAGTATTATCTCAGGTTTTGCCATTCAGTATTCTTTAACCTTGTAAAATATTTGATAAGTAGCTTTGACATTAGTATGACACAAAGCTGGCCAATATGTGAGTTCAGAATTTGTTTCATGTCTCCTCTAAAACTTTGGAACTTCTTTGGAAAGGAGATATTCATCCCCACATTTATTGTAGGACATATCTTGCTGGTTCAATAAATTGCCTTTCTGTTAGGAAATTTGCCTTGAGACTTGCCAATCACAAACTAAAACAAGTCACTGGACCTGTTCTGAAGGTCAAAATTGAGGAAATAAACCCCTTTCGAACGGATTGTGGTTCAGGGAAGGATTTGGCATATGCTCCTTCAGGGAAGCATATTATTTCCCAGTGGGAACTGCACTATTGTCAACTTTACCATTGAGATAATTGCCACCTTTTAGTAACACAGATCTTTTTCAAAGGATATAATTAACAATCTGACTTTCATTTCAACTCTGTAGCTATTCAGAATGTATTTCTGTTTCAGCAACTGGGTAATTTTTTCCACACCAAACACTTTTCACTGCAGATTTTAAAATACTGAGGAAAACTTCTCTCTGCTTACAAAGTCTACATCAAATAGAGTTTCTCAACTGCACTTTTTCACAGATAACATTTAGACTGAAAAAACATGAGAAATGCCATGGACCTGGACCACTTCTGCAACCTGCAGAATGAATCAATAGAGTCCCAAACACTGAATTCCTTTCAAATTCAAGATCACTGAGCAATATGATAAATTAAAAATGATTGTATTTCCTCAGTAACAGTGGTAAACTGCCAAAAAGATGTCATTCTGGCTTGCATTAGTGTTTGACTTATTTTTCATGCTTCTGCATACACAAAGCTGTGCACACAGCACACCAAAAAATTGAGAATGCTTTCTGCTTTTTTTTTTTCTTCATTGTTGGCACAACAGTAGTTAAAATATTTTATGTTGTACTTCAGTCAGCTAGTCAAGCTGTCCTAAATCTAAAGAGATCAAAAAGTTCCAGGTGATTGTGTATCAGAATTTTATACTAATTGTCAGTATAAACTATCATACTTAACTTTCCATTGTAATCTTATAATATTATTCTATGAATTTATAAATTTATAAATTTATTTTACTCTATAAAATATTTCCAGTATGCCTTAGTTATTTTCAGTGAACCTTGAGAGGCTAATTTGTTTTTCCTCACATTTATCCTAAAAGGCAGTGAAAACAGCTCTGGTTTGTGTTTTCAGCTCTGACTTTTGAACAAAGATAATGAACAAAATTTGAACTTGATTAGTACATCTCATAGAATGGTTCCTGTAAAGCATAAAGCCTTTGGTTTAGAACTGTCACAGTGTTTAAATATATGAAAACTATGTCAAAGTCCAGATCTACTCTAAAACTGTATATACAATATTTTTATAATAAATTTAAAAAGAAATTAACAGTGCACTCTTAAAAGAAATTCTTGAGCACCCTAACAATTTTTTTTCCTTCCATGATTTTTTCAGGTCTTCTAGGATTCTAGAGCTTTATACACACTTAAAACCACTGTGACCTTAAATATTTTACCCTTAAACTCAGTCTTGCAATTCAAATAAAATTCAGAAAGTTTGTCATAAGAATTTAGTTTATATTGAACTAAGATATTGTTCAGTCTACTAATTAACATTTTAATAAATATTAAAACTTATAAAATTCCTATTCTTAGTATTATAATGAAATCAATATGTCTTTCTATTTGATTCTAAGTGGCAACAAAAATAATTTACTAGTTTTTCATATAATCAGGTTTAATTTTGTTAACTTTTTTTTAGCACTAAAACAAGCAAACAAGACTATCAGCTGATCTATATTTTTAGAGCTATTTTTACCAAGCTTCCTCAGACAAAAACTTGCCTCTGAGTAACAGACTTTAATAGAATATTTGGTGTAGGGAAGTGGCTTAGTGACTACTTTTAACAAAGATTACTGATGCAAATGAGGATTCTTCAGAATTTTAAGGACAACATATATTTAAAGAGATAATAAAAGTGCTACAGAGATAATAATGAAGGTTGGAAAAGTCCTCAGAAGTTTAAAGATAGTTAAAAACAGATACTGAACATCTCCTTGTAGTGCTTTCAACAATGTAAGCCTGGATTTTCAGATTCTTCCAGACCAAGTAAGAATAATGAAAGAAATAGTGGTTTACCTTCTCTCAGTATACAGTTTTGTTTTTCCCTTCTTGGCTAAGAAAAAGTATCAATCCTATCACTCAAATGAACTGGCTTACCAGTTCATTCGTAAGAATGTAAACAGACAATAGCAAAAAATAGAATTTAGATTGTTTATTAAAAGAATTTAAAACCACGGCTCAACTGAGACAACTAAAATCATTGAACTGATAGAGGTAAGAGGGAAGTTCTGCAGTAGTGGATGGGGCTGACCAGCTAGGAGTAGGAAAGAGCAGAGACTTCTTATACAACTTTTGAGCATAGAGACATATTTGTCTGCCAAAGGACCTAATGTGCAACTCTGTTATAGTCTTCCAATATTTATACAATTTCTATCCAAATGATTTATGGCCAAATGAGAGAAACTACACCAGAACTTCTGCAGAATGTGACCATGCATTCGCTGTCACATTCATTAAGAATTTAAATCAGTTTCAGACAGTAAGTATTTAAAGTTGAAGAGACCAACAAGAACTTATTTGAAAAATTCCAGCTTCCCTTCAGATAAAAACATACAGTATTAATTACCCCAGTCATAATTCCTTGCTTCCATATAGGGTTGACATGTATAGTTAAGACTATAGACTCTAAAAAAGCCAATTTTTTTTAAAAATAAATTTTAAATAATGAATTGCAATGACTTTTGTGCTAAATTGCAGCACATTCTTTACAAGACAAACTGGCCCAGCCTGGGTCCTCTGGGACTCTAACGGATTTATAAATGCCCTTAACTGGTAACTCACTGTGTGACAATTCTTCTCCCAAATGGGGTATTTCTTTTGTTTTTACTTTATCCATTTTGCCATGGGGATTATATAGATGATTGGCACCCTGAGTACAGGAGATTGCCAGCCAAAAAAGTGGAAAGTCGTTTCAAGTCAAGTTTTTTAAGAAATTCTCACTCTGCTGTTAAATATTCTTCCCTGTAAAAAAATTATGAAACATCTATTTGGAAAAACAGGTTTGCCATCATTGGCAAACTTAAAAATCTTTTAAAGAGAATCCTAGCTAACTTATGCAGTATTTCAACACAGTATTTAATTTTTTTCCTTTAATCAGTCTTGCTCTTCCATTTGTCAATGTCATGGAGGTGGAGGAAGAAGGTTAAGTGCATTATTTCAAGAATACAAGAAAATATTATCTAATTAAGTGTCAATCTAAAAAAAAAGCTAATTTTAGATGCATTTGTGCTAACCTATAACCTTTATATAAGAAAATCTGTATTATTAAATTTTCTTCCTCTGAAAATGCTATATATATATATATAATATTTTAAATTTAGGAACTTTTAACTCAGTGTGGTAACTTTTCAGCAAGTAATGGAAGATATTAATGCATATATAGATGATATAATGTATGAATTAACTTGCACCAGGAGACCTTTGAATAAAATAATGAATGTACAATCATGCATGTATCTTGAAAATGGTTTTGGTTCCTCCAATAATATGGCAAGAATTCTGCATTACATACTCCAATATCAGCTTGATACCCTGAAAAAACTAGGTTTTTTTTTATTCTCTTGTTCAATAACTTCATTTCATTAAAAATCAAATTTGATCAAACACTTTTTAAATTTTTATTTCAGTCGGCAAATCTCAAACCGTCATGACTGGAGGAAAGCCCAAGGGTGAGATCCAGTTGTACAGGGACTACCCAAGGTTCAGGAGCCCCATCATGACACTTGGTAGCCAACCAGGGCAGGAGGGCCAGTGCTGTGAACAGCCAAGGGAGATTTAAGTGTCTCCAGGGTATGCAGGCAGCACAGAAAACAGGAGTTAGGCAAACAGTGGCACATCAGTGAGGGAGTGGCACAGCAGTTTGCCCTGTGCTCTTCAGTGCTCCTAAGTGTCTTGGACACAGGACTTGAGTGGATTCTAAGTAAATTTGCAGACAATACAAAACTGGGAAGATTTGTTGACTCCCTTGAGGGCAGGGAGGCCCTGCAGAGTGACCTTGACAAATTAGAGGATTGGGCAATCACCGACCATAAGAAGTTCAACAAAGAACTGCACCTGGGATGGGTACTGGGGAATGAGAGGCTGGAGAGCAGAGCTGTGAAAAGGGACCTGTTTACATTGGATATCAGAAAAAGGTTCTTTACCTACAGGGGGTTTGGGCATTGGAAAAGGCTCTCCAGGGAAGTGGTCACATCATCAAGCCTGACAGAGTTCAAGAAGTGTTTGGAAAATACTTTTGGGCCCGTGGTGTAAATCTTGGGGATGGTCCTGCGCAGGGTCAGCAGTTGGACCTGATGATTCTTGTGGGTCCCTTCCAACTCAGCATATTCTGTCATCCTGTGATTAATAGTGCTAACAATTATGAAATGCAACGCTTTCATCTATCTATAATAATAAACACCCCAAAAAGTAGAACTATACATCAAATGGGGGAAAAAATCACAACAGAATTAGTTTTACTTCCTCACACTAATATTAGCTAGTGGATTTTTTTCTAACTAATAAAATTACAAAACCCCTAATGAAACACAGTTGCATTTCCCAATTTCCTGAGCTTGAATTTCATCATTTTTTTCCTGCACAGACATCAGCAAATAGACCTCTGTCAGCCAAAGGCTGTGGATGCTAGTCATCTATCAGTTTCTTTTTTGAGACTCTAGCATAAAACAGTATTTTAACAGTGTGCTCTCTCTAGGTCAGCATTTCTGAAGTGTCAAAGATCCTGAGGGAAAAGAAGAATTTCAGTTAGGAAAAAATCTACCCTGAGTCAGCGTCTGTCTAGTTTATAGCGTGAAAAGCTCAGCCAAAATTTTTATAAGAGAATGTAAAAGACAAGGAAAAATGTAGCCATAACCTATATTATCATCCATAATTTTATGTCTCATAAGTTATACAAAAGGAATTATAGCAATAGAAGAAGACTAGTTCAAATTTATATAAAGGGAAATGGAGATTGTCAAAATCTATGATATTCTCACTGTGTCACAGGGACAGAGTTCTATACTAGCTTCATTTTAATACAAAATCAGGAAGGAGACATTCAGTTTCATGATCTTTATCTGGATATATTTTTATATACCAAATTGATAAAAAATATTGAGTATCCCTTCCAAAATCAGGAAGACTGTATTTTCAAAACAGCATTTTGCCAACAAAATAGAAACAAATTTTCAAATATAGAATTCCCAGCAGTATAAACAAAAAAGCAAATTAATAAAGCACTCTTCCATATAATTGTCTTCCATGTTGCTTTGATATGATGCTCCTTTTAAAAGCCCTAGCTAATTCCTCAACAGTCAGGGACAGAGCGACAGCTTTTAAACGTGCACTCCTTTGGGAGTACAACTCCTTTCTATGTCAGGTATACACAATAAGGCAGGTGCTCTACCTGTCAGGCCTCCTAGCCCCGACTCCCTTTCCAAGGAATCATTAAAAGCAGCCACTTCTTCCCTTGCTCAGGCAACTTGATTTCCTTCTGCGGAAGGGCAAGGAGGGACAGATGCAATTTGTCTGACTTTCATGCCAGAGTGAAGTCAAGAACAGAGAAGACAAAAACCCAAGACCTAGGGATTGAGTCCCACAACACATTTGTCCATTGGCTTTTTCTCCTGACAAGCTGAACTGCAAGCCGAACTTGTACCACGTTTCAAGGACAGGTTCTCAAATTTATTCCAGATCCCCATGGAATTTTTTCCCAATTTGACTCTAGAGAAAGCATATGATTTATACAACCTGGCACCTTTTCCACAAGGGCTTTAAAAATACCACATATGTCAAATAATCTGTCCATTTTTAGACCCTTAATCTTTCTTTCATGAGGCTAAGATACCAATTCCTATGAGGTAGACAGAAATCTTGCCAAAGAACTTCTACAGGGAAGTATTTCATGGTCTTGGAAGTCCCCTTTTACCTAGGCAAAAATTATTTATTTTCTAAGACGATTTTCTCTAGTTCATTCAGTTTTTAAAACAATGTTCAATACTCCCAGTTCAATATTAACACTTTAGAGTGTTACTTTACCCTTAATATTTCATTAAGGGTAAAGAAAGAAAAATTAATTCGTGCATACAATCAAGTTCACAGCAAGAGAGTCTGAACAGAGCAGAAAATCTCAAATGCTAGCCCTAACACAAATATATTTCCCATGTTTTTGGCTTTTTGATTTTTACACAGAAGATTGAAGTTTTTTGTTTCCCCCATGCTTTATACCTTTCAGACACAATTTTCAAGTTTTTTCACTATCTGAGGTGCTACACTCAAAATAATCCACTCCCAGCATTGTCAGGTCGTAACACAGATTTTAGTATATATTAATGCAAGAGGCTAAATCTGAAATTATTTCAAAAACAGATTTCCACATGAGAAGAGGACTGATATTTATCTGTTTGGGCAATTTACCTTCTTCTGTTCAACTGTCTTGCATGAACAGGTTCAGACTTTGCTCTAACTTTCTAAGATGCAATAAATACCACAGCCATCTTTTAAGGCTGAAATGTAATGTTCTTTTCCAAAATGTATTGCATAATACATTTACCAGTTCTCTTTTATTGTTAGAGACTCATTTGGAGTCATTCAATTGTACCATGCTACCAGTAATTCATGATATCTGCAGGCTCTTCTAAAGCCCTAAGTGAGAGGAACGATTGAATTAGGAATAAACTTTCTTCAAGTGTTGTAGGAGAATTATAAACACAATGGAAATTTTACAGAATTTAAAAGTAAAATCTAGTTCTGCACCGTGTGATTAATTTTGAGGATCCCCTCCAGAAAATGTAAGTAATCAATTTCTTAGTGTTAATGACAATGGATTACAAAAGTTTAATTTAATTTTCAATTTTAGATCGTTTGAATGACAAGTCTAATCACAAGTGGTAGACTGCTAATAGCAAAAATTGTTTTTGAAACTCTTTCACTCAGTTCTTTGACACAGATTCAATCACAATGTATTTTATTATCTCTGGAAGTGGAAGAAGAGATGCTGGCTTTGCTTTGCTGTGAGAGAATAAAGGCACACACATCAGTCAGTCACTAGTTGACTTTGTGATGTAGATGCTTTATCAACCAAAGGTTCTTTTGTGCTCAAGTATTACACAGGAATTCTAGGAGGTGTAAATAGCTAAAAACAGTTGTAGAAAGACAGGGGCTAGAGCTGACATAAGCTTCTTTATGCTGCTTCAGATACAGTGACCTTGCATGTATGCAGGGTTCACTGTGCCCTATTTCTGATTCTCTCTGCTTACTACAAAATGGCATTTCAGTATCTGTATGTGGCAATGATATAGCTGCACTGTCTATACTTTGCTGCCACCTAAAATGAGGAAATATTTTTTGATTGCAAAACTGCAATTACAAGACAGATGGTAAAATCTGAATCTTTCAAACTTTCCAAAACAAAGTAAAGCAAAACATAAAAAATAGCACTATTTTCTTTTCCACTTTGTCACAACAGGATCAAAGAACCAGAACCTTGTGCTCTCACACAGCTGGTGCGAAACTTGGTGAAATTTGTCTAGTTGAACTCTGTTCTGGATACCTGTGACTCTCCCATACACTAACTGAGTTTTGGAAAGAGACAGAATTTACAATATAGATACGCGTTCTTTGCAATTTATTGCCAGAAAACATTAAATTACCTTAAAAGTTTTCATTCAGTAGTTCAGAAAAGTGGCAGTACAATTTATAGTTTATTACTGAGAAAACCCCCATATTTGTTTTAAATAATAATAAGTAAAAATCAGCAGGGAATCACTGTTTCACAGGTCGATTTGGGACGAAGAAACCTAGATTCAGAGTTGTTCTACCACAGCCACTTAGGCAGCATGCATGCTGCCTTTAAGAGCCATTCCAGCAAGGGCACATAAATGCCTCCATCTATTCTGTCAATGTTTCAGGCTCTTTCCCATAGGCTTTACTATTCCCATAGGAGTCACAGTGCATGGGAGCCCCTTTGGAACCCTCTGAGGAAGCTCTTCCTCCATTTGTCCAGCTGTGTGTGAAATGTAATGGCCAAATATAAGGAGTCTCACTCCTGGCTTACTGAAAATTGCTTACAATTGCTGGCATTTTGCTAATTGTCAGGGCTTGCAGAAATTTCTCAGAATTATTAAAATAATTTTACTAAGAGTGATATAAAGAATTATATCTCAGACCAGTGTTCCTGAGCTGACACTGCTGCACCTGCTCTATACACCTACTTGTACATGGATTTCAAAAGGTTAAGACAAAATTGCATGGCGAAATGTATTTGTTCCGATTGCCATATTACAGTAGAAAAAATACTTTAGGTAATGTATAATTTTCAAGCATTCTTTCTTGAAACAAAACCAGCCTTTGTCACAAGGGCAGCTGTTCTTTAAAGTTACAAATTTTTGATGTGTGAAAACTTGAATTTCATCATTAGTCTGAGTTTTTTAGAGGAATAACATGAGTTTATTTGTCAAAGACAGAAAATAAAAATAATACTGAATGCTTCAAATGGCAGTGGGATTGGGAGTAGATGATATCTGTGGTCTCCTCCAACCATTAATATTCTGTGATTCTATGAGCTATGACTTATATCTGTTTTCTCTTTCAAGAAACTAATTTAATTCTGTACTGAAATGAAACAATACATATGTTCCACATCTGTAACACAGGACTGCCTAATTTGGGAGTGAAAATTAATGTTTCTATATAGTGAAATATTATCATAAACAACAGATTATGTAAAAATTTGATCTCTTTAGCAGCTGAAGAGCGCAAGCAGTTTTCTCTATGGGTGATCTGTTCAGAAATTTATTTTAAATGTTGTTTCCTGATTCTCCTGCCTCAGTTCTCTTCCCTCGAAAAAACACCATAAACCCTCTAAGATAAATAAACTGCTACTTTCTGAGCACCACTGGGTATATTGAATACACACTGCCCACGTGTCACTTAATTTTTGAATGACTGAGATTAAAAGTCATAACTGTCTGATATGACACAACTAATTCAAAGTGGTTTAATGCTCATGTATCTTGTATGTACCACAGTTTGAATGTCTCTTTGGGTTCTTTCTGAGTTATAAATATATAAACTGAAATATTACAAAATACTAATAGGAGTCCATTTCTTTTTCTTTTTTAATATGGTGTGCGACTGTTCCAGAGAGATAAAAAAACCCAAATTTGAAAAATTTTCGAAAAATTTCAGTACCTGAAAAATCTTCATTTTTCATCTGTGTTGTTCCTTTTTAAGAGGGGTTGTTAGGTTTTTTCTTGGTGCTCAAATCTCTACAGTACGACTAGCTAATTGTAGTTTTCTCCTTTTCTCCTAATTTATTATTTGCAAGATATCCTATCATGCTCAGACCTTCCCAGAATATTTCTGGCACTTATGATATCCTTGCTGAATTGAATTTACTCCACAGGGTCCTGAAACCACAAGAACAGATTGCAGCTTTTCTTACTCTTTTCCTTGAAGAACATATTGCATTAATTTAAAATTGGTTTACTCTCATCTTCTGAGCACAATAAATGGTATTGTTGTAAACCTATGAAGTTCTGTATAATCTGGAGAGGAAAATGAAATATTACATAGTGTAGTCTCTCGTCCTGTATGTCACAACAGCAGCACATCAAACCAAGAATATCCAAGAACAACAATGCACCTGTAAGTCCAAAGCTACTAAGCAGGGAAAGCAATTTCTCTCAACAGTCTGAGTTCAATGTAATTTATGAAATTATTATCTCACTGCTTTGACAAAAGACAAAAAAATTGAAATGCTATATACATGTATTTTCATGTCAGAACAATTAATTAATCTATCTTTCATTACAATCTAGATCACAGAACTTTAAGACAATAACCTCTGCAACGGTCTCTCTTCCACATCCCTCAGGCAAAGCATGTTCTTTCCCAACTAATCAAAATTAATTATATGTATCAAAATATCAATGCACTCCAAGATTTATAAAAGAACTAATTTCAAATGTAGGAAAACAAAATACAGACAGAAATGAAATACAGAAGATTTCTTCATAAAAACCAATCTTAGTCACATGAGTTGCAGCATGTAACAGTCTTGTACATCTTCAAGGATTTGTAAATAAGTGAGAACCTGAAGTGGGAAACTTTGGTGAAAGAATCCACAGGTATTGACTATCTCTACTATAAACAGATTGATGGTAAAATTCACAAATGAGAGTTTCGCATTTAACAAGATTGCTCTATTCAGAGAAAGTGCATAGGTTCTTTGTGTTTACAGTTCAAATTAATTCTTGATATAACTTCAAGTTTCAATATACTAATTGCAGGTACCATATGAGCATAATTTTCAATGTCTTTTGGAAGCGAACACACTTCCGGAAATACAGGACTGAAAGTACCAAAGTACTGCAGAGACAAAAACCAATCAATATCCTTTCCTGGCTCAGGGAAGATGCTTACAGGGAATATACTTATAAAGAGCTTTAAAAGTACATTCAGCAGATGATATTGCCTTAGCTAAGGCTATACTATATGTATTAACATTTAAAGAACTATCAAGCTAAAAGTATTACCATTATTATTAATTCATGAGGACAGGGCATACACTGATTTTTAATGCTAAGGCAGTTGCTTTCCCTGTCATTCTAGTCTCTTGAATTGCACAAAAACATTCAATCTGCTAAATGACTCAATTTTTTTCAGATTTGCCAAATTCTACAAGGATAAGATCTGGTTGTTTTCCAAAGCAACCTGAATCTCCTTTCAGAAAAACACATGGACAGATGGCCTTCTTCCCTGCTGATGTTACATTAGAAATGTGCTTGGAGGGAAATTCTGTCAACATCCTTGAGTCATATTTTTACCTTATTTAGTTTGAAATATTACATAATGTGATAAAGTTCATTAACACATATTTTATTGCTGTGGTAAAGTTCATTAATACATGTTATATTACTGTTTGGGGTAATTTTATTGATACAGAATGCTTTATGTTTTTATTTTTGCAGGGAAAAAATAGCATGCAGCAATCTCCCAAAATAGAAAACTTAGAGGATTGGTAGTTTATAGACAATTCTTAGACTATTTTCTTCAATTCAGTTCACTTAGAATAAACACTGACATCCCAAATACACAGATGGTGCTGAAAACATGCACTCTCAAAATGATTTCAGAATTGTGAATTGAAGGAGATGAGGACTAGTCAGAATGGATTTATGAATAAGAAATGTCTGACCAAACTGACATCCTTCTACAATGAAATTACTAACTCAGTGCATGGGGAAAGAGCAGTAGATGTTGTTTATCTTAAGGTTTGACACAGGTATTATTTCAGTCACACTGGCCTGCATGCCAATAAATTATGCCTTCTGCTGAGAAGAATAATAGCAAGAGACAATTTCTCAGATCCTACCTTCTCTTCTGGCTAAGAAAAAATATGCATACCTGCATGAAATATTAGATCATTTTCAAAAAACATGAAAAATTTCCAGCACTTAAAGAAATTCTAATAGTGGTCCATTCTCCACCCCACATTCTTCTAAAGGATGAGAGGAAAAGGGACTAACTCATTTAACACTTTATCTTTCAAATCAAGATCTGAAGCTACATCAGAAAGCAATATTAGTCAACTTCTACAATTTAAAAAAAGGAAAAAAAATCAAAATCTTTTTCACTGTACAGAATTTTTTCCTCAACCTTCCACTGTGCATCCACTGCCAGGCAAACCTGTCAAGTTCCAACACTCTGTTATCATTATTTCTTAGCCATCAAAACTGGTTGGGAAAGTTCTTTTCATTTCTTGCCATGCTTTAAAAGCATGAGAACCAGGTAGGACTTTCCTACTTATTCTGGAAATTAGTAGTTATGTAATTGCTTCATAAAACAAGATAAGTTTTTGAAATAGATTTTTTTTTAAATTAAAACCAGGAAAAAGCATCACCTTGGACCATAGTCCTCTTGTCTTAAGTCACCTTGACCTAGATCAGAGACTTGAATATTCAACCTTATACAACTCCATGTATGTGATGAGGATCTCTTTCTTTCACTTTTGCACACATGCAGAAATACATGCACAAGAGAATCAGAAATATTTAGGTTAATTTTTGCAGAGGATAATGATTAATTCTCATGGAGGACAGAGAAAAAACAAACCAAAACCAAACCAAACTTTTCATAGAGAGAGGAAGGAATGTCATAGGGCGCCCTGTCTCCAGAAAGTCAGGGACACTTTCAGTTCCTCTGAACATGGTACACTTTGCATACTTGTCTTTATGATCAAACTTTAGTCACTTTTCAAAAGAAAAAAGCATTTTCTGTGAAAGTGTTATAGGATGTGATGCTGCATTCCTAGTGCATTTTTGTAACAAATGTGATATTATGATGCTGTAAATGCATTTGCTGAGAGTCAGAGCTTACTTGCATTATTTTGGAAGGAAATGTTTGAGACATGAATGATGAATTAAATCTTTCCAAGTTTTCCATCTTACTTTGACAAAGCTACTGCTTACTTTCATATTTCTACTGTTAGTGGTCCTGCCCACAAAACATTTCAAAGGATGAAGATATTTGCTAGAAATAATTCACAATAAAACTGCTTATCCTTCCCAATCAGGAATAATATCATCATGAGTTTCATCTTTCAATGGGGACATTGTATTAGTAGCCTCATTAGCAAAACTGTTTAGCAAAGCAGTAAAATAATGCCAGGCTCTACTCTTTACAGCTTCTGATTAGAAAACCCATTACATCTCATGAGCAATTTATAGCTCATCAGTCTCAAAACGCAAAGGAAATAAATTATAAGGGAAGGATGAGCTTAGAATGATGCCTACAAGCCTGATCTTCAAAACAAAGTAATATTTGTAATAATAACAGAGGGCACTGAATACTAATGGATGATCTCAGTATGCTTGATATAGAATACTCCACATAAATAATAATCAGTAATAATTCTGTACTTTTTATTAGTACCCTCATTGCCTGATGTCCTTATTTGCTTATGTTGTCTAACAGCACACATCATCATTTAAATTATGCAGCTAATGACCTTCTGTGAGGTAGGGATGTGCTGTTAGCCCTGTTTTGCAGACGAGAAATTGAGGTGCAGAAACCATGTAGTCTGAAATGCTGGAGAGAGATATGGACCTTCAGAAATAAATTCTGATCCTGGCTCTGCTTCTCCTAAGCTTTGTACTCCATCATCATACAAAAGACGAATGGCATAAAGGTAATAAAACTAAATTCTAAGCATTCATGTGTTGCCTGGAAATGGTGCCTTCTGTTCTCAAAAACAGTATGAAACATGAAGGCACTGGATGGCAAGACATTATTTGTAGATATAAAAAAGGTTAATTTATTCACTGTTAGAGACCACTACCAAATTTATCCTTCTTCCTTTTGGAAAACCAAAACATATAAAAAGTGAGGCAGAATAGTTGTTCAGTTTTCCAGCTTTCTACAAAAATTATTTGGTTTATTAATAACACATTTTTTATTTTGACAACATCGCAACCAGTTTAGAATTGCATTTATTTTTGTAAAAAAACCAAAAAAAAGTTTAAAAAAAGTAAAGAAGTAAAACATTGAATCACCAAAGATTATTCCAAAATACAGAAAGAAGACTGAATAAAGCTGGAGGCCTAATAAACATGTAAGTAGGCACATATAGCAAATTCTCAAGACACTGTGATCCTAAGACATTACAGGGATTTGTAAAATAAATTTTTAAATACATTTCCTAAATGTACAGTAGATACTTGAAGATTCAAAAGTGACTTAATTAAAAAAAATTAAATCTTTTAGCAAGGAAAAGATGAAATACCAAGGTACTTGTGAAATTTCTGAAAACCCCTATGCAGATGCATGGGGAAATGTGGATTCTAATTCTATAAAGATTCCCTACTGAATAAAACTTAGTTAAAATAGTTTCTTATTTGTATGGGAAAGCCCAATAGGTTCACAAGCAAGAAGACTAGATATTCAAGGTCTAATATAATTAAGATATTTAAGAAACTAATGAACTTCTAAAGGTCAAAATTAAAAACAAAAGAGTTCCGTTCATTCTCAGGATAATGATTTCTCAGTTACATTTCTGACTTAGAACTTTCAGCCTTTAGAGATTTCTCAGTTTTACTTTCTCAGTTTTACTTTATTTGAATTGTAGGGGTCTATCCAAATTGTCTGTGAGAGAGTGCATTTTCCAGATCAAAGCTGAAGACATTAATTAAGCCTTCTGCTTAAACCCCCAGGCAGGCTGACAAAAGAGCAGGGCCCTTGGCATCATTAAGGAAGGGAAGCAAAAGAAAGGGAAAAGGTTGATTAGCAGAAGTGAGAAAGTGGTTATACATACAGCAGCGTGATCTAATTACAACAGACTTTCACAATGAAACTTGCATTAGGAAATAGCAGAAAGAAATCCAGTTTGCATGCTGCAAGACAAAGCAGCACACATACCAAAGCACAGTATTTGGAAATAAGGACAGGCATTACAGAAGTGCCCTTTTGATGAAAACTAAAATGCTAAATATTATGATAAGGATCCGAGAAGATTCTGTTTTAAAGAGCTAGACTCTCATTTGAAAAGGATTACAAGATGAAATTCTGAGGGACTATGCCCAGCAATTGGAAAGTAAGTCCTTCACCTGCAATTTGTCTTCAAGAACAAATGATAAATTGGTCTAATAAATAAAACCTGAATGAGTAATTAAAATATTAGGGGGTTTAAATTTTTAAATTATTATGAAATTACTAAAAACCAATAAAAAATCGCATAACATTGAAATAACCATCACAATGTTTATGGGCTTTTCTACAGGGAAACACTCCTAGTCTTAATATTTTTAATTACTTGATCCAAGAGTAGTTTGTTTTAAGGGATAAGTAATTCAACAACAAAATTTTGTACATGAAATGGAAATCGACCCAAATATGTAATTAAATGTGTCTCAGCAATTCACACTGAAACTCACATGGAAAATCTCAGATGGTGTGAAGCAAGTGTCTCTACATACCTCATAAAGGATTTCATTACTGTGTTTCATTACTAAACTCTTTTGCCAGGGCCGGGATGTCCTTTCAGCCTGAGGCACGTATTAGATTCTAGCATCCACAGTTATGGTTTAAATTATGTTTATTTACTCTACTTGCTTGCGTTCCAAGACTGAACTGGGTTTATTCAATGGAAGGGAATTAAGCAGGAAGGTTGTATTATGCTGGTTGCGTCTGTAACTCCTTTTACACCATGCAGCACACCCTGTAATCTCAGCTCAACTGCAGTGGACACCAGATATCTGTAGTCTGTGTGTCTGCTTAAGTGGTTCCTATATAGGGATTGAGATACCTGGTGGTTAAAGGGGTAATTAGTGCCCACCTGTTTCTCATTGCACTAAGACTGTGTCAATTACATAGTTCCTGAACTGAGAACTGGGTGGAGAGATTAAATAATAGGGATGTACATAGACACTATCTTCTGAATGCCAAACTCAATGTCAAAATGAGATTTATGCCTGTTATTCTTACAAAAATACATACATGCAACATATTTCTTTATAGAGTGCCTCACAAATACTGATTTATACTACTGGAATCACACATAAAGCATCTGTGCCATGATCATCAGATGCCTCTTCCAATATTTTGATTGGCAATTACATCCAATTGCTGAAATCCACAGATAAAAACTCAGACCAATAAAAACCTGCAAACCTTAGAAAGATACAGAATAGCCCTAAATACAGAAATCCTAACACCAATTCTATTTTTAGTTAAAAACAGTTTTTAATGCTCTTCTGACTCCAAAGAGAAATTGATAAATGCTTTAAAATGCAAAGACGAAATATGGAGTTAAGAAAAAATGTGGTCTTCAGCTGGGAGAATATAACCCTGACTTCTTGCATACACTACCAACAATGTTTCAGCTAATAAGTTCTGTGGTTTTTGTGTGACAACTTTAAAACCATCTCAAGACACTGTTTCTCATCTAATAGGAGAAAAAATTTGAGGAACTAAAAATCAAAGAATCATCAAATGGTTTCTGTCAGAAAGGACCTTAAAGATAATCTGTTTTCCAACTCCCATAGGCTGGAACACCTTCCCCTAGTCCAGGTTGCTCAAAGCCCCATCCAACCTGGCCCTTAACACTTCTAGGGGCATCTACAACTTCTCTGGCCAAGTATTAAATCAGCACCATCTATGAAAGATAGAGATCACTGCATTCTTCCATTGCCTGCTTTCAGGTAATCCTAACACCTTATCTGAGCAGTAGAAGAGTCCCATCAATTATTATGCTAAAGTATAATTTTTATCACTTTCAGAATAACAAAATTTTGTTTTCCTTATTCATGCTGAACAACCAGTGAAGCTCCTCCAAAATTAGTATATTATTCAACATGATCCACACTGTTTCAAAAAAACCCTGCACCCTAGTAGAGAATATTTTATAAGAGAAGCAGCACCAACATCTTAAAATAGCCTTGAGTAGCATCCCTGATCTAAATAGTCATAGTAATATTTTTTACTACAACATTTTTAAAATTAATTTGCTGCTTGTAGAATGTAAAGTAGTTTCTCCTGCAAAAAGCCAAACCGCTTTTTGCATTTTCTGCAGCAGTGTTTTGGCTTGGCTCGTCAGGAGAGTTAATTAACATTCTAAAATATCTGCACTTTATCAAAATATCAACACAAGTATGGAGCACTTTCCTTCTGGGATTTTGTACTACACTTAGAAAGAGAGACCAAAGATTTATAGGAAGATTCCAATCTGGTGGGTGCCAGTGGAGAAACTCAGAGGCAAAAGTAACCTTTGTCCAAACCTTGTAATTTATATGCTGATCTAGCAAGAGGGGAAAAAAATCTAGCCATTCTATATTCTTACTTCAATTTTCCCTTCTATTAAGAAACTTCTTTCATGTAAATCACCACTGGAGTGCCAAGTTTAGTATCAAACAGATTTCACTTTTACTAATCACATTTATGTTTAACTTTGTATTTTTAAAAATAATTTCATCTTCAGAGCAAAAGAAGATTCAGAGTCAACCTTCAGCCACCTACTGCAATTTCCACTTACACTTGCAAAGAGTTCAGCAAGAGTATGTAGCTGTTGTAGAATTATGCATGACAGATTGCCACTCTAAATTAACAAATTTTGTGAACTATAGTAACTTCCTTTGCAGAGCAACTGATTTAAATTCAGCAAAAGATACAAATGAGCCTCTGGCTGAAGCCCAAGAGCCAACTTTACAGTAAATCCCCAGCTGTTATTGTACAATCATAATGCTGAAGCCATAATTACCAATTCCAGTACAGGATGCTAACTTGTTCTGCTGCTTCCATTACAAGATTTCTACTTATGAGTTTTCTTTGTCCTAATCTCACCCATGAATTTCACCATCTATAGTTTGAAGATCTTGCTAGTGTTTATTTCCTACTGAGTTTCTAACAAAAAAAAAAAAAAAGAAATCTTTCCCTTACTTTGTGTCTATGAGATAGAAATAATACACTACACAGCAATGAACTGGTTTGTTGGTTTAAGGCTTTCCTTCTTTAATGTGAGGTCTTTGCATAGTCTGGAGATTTAACCTTGAAAATCCTACACACTTAGTTACTATCTTAAAATATTTTTTGAAATTTAATTCTAAGACTTTTAAAAAATATCAATTTCAGTGAATTAGCAGAGTAATTAAAACTGAGTTTTAAAACTTATCTTCATATAACTTGTTTAAGATGAGAAGTTAGGTAATTTTTTTATTTGAAATTTTAACAAACCATAACAGCTTGAGATTATAGGAAGTGACTCATCATACACTTGGTAATGAAAAGAATATAAATTGTTTGGTTTTGTGCAATTATTTCCTAAGGATGCTCTTCAAGTCAACAAGGCTTTCAACTAATGTTAGCATTACTTATCACTCTTGGATGGAGGCCAGTGTCAAAAAACTCTCCTTGTTAGAGTATAATCAATGCTTCCATTTCATTTCCTCAAATAATACATTTCCAGCTGCTTTGCAGTAACAGTATTAGCAAAGATTCAAGAATGCAATCCATAAGATGATGAAATGTGGTACTTATTTTGCATCTAAGAAGGAGAATGATTGTTCTACGTGCCTGTTTTTAAGGACAAATTGAATTAACCATATATTGAATATCTATAAGCAAAAATAAAAGTAACACATATTTCTTACACTGCCTAAAAAGGAAAAGAGAAAAATGATAAATGATATTTTTTATTCTAAAATGTTTTCATAAATTGTAATATTTCATTAAAATAAGTGCTTGTAGCACTTCTTGCCTCTCTCTACCTTCTTTACCTTATTTTAACTTAATTCTTTCCCCAGTACAGGTAATGCTGTGGCCATATTGCTTCCTAAAACTGATGGAAGTTCAGCAGCCTCCTGAGAAACTGATCTGACAGTACAAAAACCCATGAAGTTTTAGTCACTGAGGGAAGGATTTCAGAACTATATAAAAGATATGGAAGTTTCTGTCACAACACCAGATGGACAGGGAACTCCTTCAGGGAATGGTAAAAAAAAAACAAAAATCACTCTGTAAAGGCAGTTTCACAGCAGAAAATTTCATTGTTGGATACAAGTTGTTTCTGAAACTAGAGGTTATAACATGACACATTTATTATGACAAAACCAAAAAGCCTGCTTGCTATCTGAGATAAAAAGTCCAGCTCTTATGACTGACCAAGCAGGTCAATATATATGTCTTCATACGAAAAATGTTGCTTATTATGAAGCAGTATTTCTGGAATTCAAAAATTCAAACTTTATGACACAACATCTGTTTCCAAATAAATACCCCGAGAATCTGTCTTATATTCATTTAAAAAGCGTTACCTTTGAAGTTGTGATTTGATCATTACCCTCAGTACTTTTAAAATTCATCTGATGTGAAACAGGAAAAAAAAAAAAAGAGTGTTATTACTAATGAGTTTGGAATAATTAAAATTTTGAACAGTTAAAACTCCAATGCTTTCCTTATTTTTCTTGTTCTCTTTTGCTTCTAAAAATTACTTGTTTGTACACTGGTCCTCCAAGTTGCATCTCCTACGCCATCTTGCCGAGATTGCACTGTGATTGTCCAGGTCATTAATGAAGATATTAAACAACACTGTCCCCAGTACTGACCCCATGCCCACACCACTGGCCTCCAGTGGTCACAGCCCTTGGAACCCAGCAGTTTAGCCAGTTTTCAGGCCACCCCACTGCTCTTTTAGACTGTACATCATCAATCAAGAATATGTGATGGCAGACTAAAGGCAAGATTAAAAACAACAGTTGTCCTTATCCACCAAGCATGACACTTTGTTGCAGAGGACAGCTTGGGCAGGCATGATTTCCTGTTCAGAAATCCATTCTGACAACTTCCAACATCATTAGACTTATAATTTTATTACATTAATATTTGTAACTTTTAATACACTGAGTGGATGGGAAACATCTCCTTCTAACTTAAGACACTCCCATTCACAATGTTTTTTGTGAATATATATCTTTTGTCTACCAAAGGCCTAATAGTGAGGATATTACACTTGGGAGAAATACATTTAAAGCTATCTCTGCAGCCCTCAAGTCAGGGCTAAAAAACTACCAGTATTTTTGGGAGATAAAACTATGTTAATGTATTTCATTTGCGCTTAATGTCTTCTGTGGATATTTTTCTGCCACAATGACTCACATTTTTGCCTCTTGGTTTTACCTGTGCATCCATAATCCTAAGGTTTATCCAGAGGAGCAAAACTAAGGTGTTCCTCAAGATTATAAAATGTCATGCAAAGGACAAATTTTCTCCAAAAACAAATATAAGCAAATTCGTACACAAAAAGATGAAGACAGAGATTCTTCCTCTTTTCAAGTCACTTGCAAGTAATCTGCTTTTACTTTATTGTGTTGGAACAGATTTTCTATGGAAATATTAATATTTTTTTAAACATGTAGTATTTCTTTAATTACTTAGCTTGTGTAAACTGCAACTAAACTATTTCAAAGTTGTTCAGGAAATAAAAGGTCATTCATCAGTGTAAGATGCCCATAAAGTTAAAACAGCTCAATCTATCTACACTTTACCTGAGAATTAGATACAAAACATTATGAACATCACACTGAGATGTCCCATAGTTTCACTGAAATTTTTCCCAGCAGTACACAGATGTATTATATGAAGGAAGTACTTGGAAAACTGAAAATGTAATTGAGGCTTAAAACAACAAAACCCAACCCCTAGAAAAACAGTTCCAACTTCAATAACTTTCCCATATCCATCTGAAGAAAGGCTCCCAAATAAAATTCAGTTCCTTAGGCTGGTATAAAATTGAGTGGATATAGGCCTCTCATTACTTGATTCATGAACCAAAATCAACCAAAGAAAAAGGCTTGGGTAATATTAAGTCAGATTTTGGTGTAAAAAGTAGAAATCCTCCTTGACTGAGCAACCAGTCTCACCAATAATAACAGGAGTAGAGGCTGACATGAAAAAGCCAAATTCAAAAGATAAAGTTGCTCAACTGAATGATCCCCAGACAGATTCCATTGAAGTATAGCAAGTCAAGAACAAAATCATGAATCATGGAAGTTCTTATCAGCTGTCAGCAAAGACCAAGCACAGCCAACTCAATTTCAGAGTGGTAGTCCCTCCAGAGACCATCAACAAATATAGGAGTGACTTGGCCTTTAGCAAAGCTTGTGATGAAGAAAACCTTATATCTCTTTCATATCAATAAAAGTGACACTATTGGAATGACATGGTGTTGAGAGCCAAAATAACTTAAGGAGTCCTTTATGACTGTCCTAGTTCTCAAAACCAGGACAATGCCATAATAGTGACTTTATCTTTAGTGACAGGTGTGTGATCCCAAAGGGCAAGGCCTGAAGAGCAGGTATCAGAAAAATTAACTGGGAAGCATTTCAAGTTTTATCTGAGTGGATTGTGACATATAGCTACAGAAATAAGTATTGCATTTCATCCTAAAGAACTAAAGAATCAACTAAAGAACATCAACTAAAGAATCTGCAATAACAGTGGCAGACTCTTTGGGTACCTTTTTGATTTTTTTGATATTACAAAAAAATGTGCAATGACATCTCCTAAACAGAGTTTCTCTGATACTTATATACCTCAGTAGGGGTAGGACTGCATGATTCTTGAACTAGTTTTGACTGCATGGCAGAAGGGTATCTCAAAGAGCAGAAAAGAGGGTTGATATAGCAAATCTGGCCTTGAAATTTTGGGAGAACATTTCTGAGTGGAATGTGGGGGAATATGCTCCTCCTACCCAACCCCGAAATCAACAAAACCCCAATCCTGCCAGGCCCTTACAAGAGAGTATGAGCATCTTGCAAAGAAGGAAGACTTTAGAAACTCCAGCCCAGTCAGTCTCACATCAGCTCCTACAAGGTTATGTGGGAGAGGCCCCTAAAAATTATTACAATGTAGATATGAAAAAAAGTCAGTTGGGAAAAAATAAGCATGGGATAAGTAAAGGCAAGGAGCACCAACTTGTGGTCTTGCAAAAAGAGAAGCCTGTCTCAATGCACAAGAAGAGTGTATGTTCTTCCTCAGATTTATAAGGATTTTTGATGTGATCTCCAATGCTGTATCCTTATAAATCGATCAGAGAGAGAAGCTCAACAAAGACATTGTCTCAGAAAAAGAATGTAAGGTTATCACAAAGGCACCTAAAGCCCAAACATAAATCTAAATATATGCAATGATTTGGCTGAAATTAGCAAAAACTAATTCTATTTTGATGATTATATACATTCAGAGAAACAGTGATGAAAGAAATATATTTTAGATTAGCTTTTGTCAAGATTGATCCAGGTTTGGAAATAAAGATCCAGGTTTGGAAATAAAACAATGTAAAATAAAGCTCTCTAAATATTTGCAAGGATATTCAGTCACTTGAGTAAAAATCTGGAGGAAAAAATACCTGAAAGAAATCCTGCTTTGAACCCCACCTACAATTTCTTGATTAATATACAATCACATATTTTAAAACCCAAGATAAACACAAAGTTTTCAGAGTTTCTCATGTTCAGTACGTTCATATATATTCACTATTTCTTGTTTTCTTGAAATTTTCCCAAAGAATTGGAAATTCTGTGCTCTCTAAGGATATCTCTGGAAAACACACACTAATTTCAGAGAATACATTTTTAATCTTATTAATTGTGGAAAAAACCCCAAAGTAATCCCCTCTACTTTAAGGGACAATGGGTTACTTCTATTATGTAATGGAAACAATTTCACAAAGAGAAAACTAGATTTTTTTCAGCCCTTAAAAACTGCATGTGCAAATTGAAAAGATTAATAAACCCAGGAATACATTCTCAAGAAAACACCATGAACACCATATAACTTTTATTGCTATATGACAAGCTAATAAGACTGTACCTTGATTGTTTCCATTCTGAAGTGAAATAGTATGGATGCAGTAGCATGATAATAAAAACATTTAATTCAGAAGAACTGAAATACTGAAATAATTCAGGAAGTTGCATTATGTGTAAACTGATTTCATACATCTCATTAAAGATACACTATAAAGAATAAAGTTTGCATAATAACAATGCAAATGATAGAAATGTGAGAATTATAACGGGTTTCTGGATGAAACTTACTGGTTTCAGGTGAGCAATTTGATCAACAGTATACAGCTAGGCCATTCATAGCCAAAATTTAATTCTCTGTAAGATTCAATACACAGACTACACATGCCCTGGTTTTGGGGATATAAAGATGCCAATTCAAGATCAAAAAAGCCCTTATCTGCTCAGAGTCTGATGCATCATTTTAAATTCTGAAATGCAGGGAAGCCATTTGATGAAAATATAGAAGTTTCTCCTCTGTATAAACACAGAATAAGGGGTTGGAACCCATAGTTCTGCAGGCACCACTTACTGTGTATGGTGAAAAGGGCAAAGCAAGGGGAGCAAGGCCAGGAAAACAGCACACTTTGAGTAGCCTTCTCAATTACACAACTTCTACACAAGAGAAAATATTCATTTTAGTCAAGACCTGGCTTTTTCACTACTACCTTTGGAAAGAAAATTTTATACTGTCAGAAGTAATTGTCACTAGAAGTTTTCTTTTGTTTTTAAGAATTCACATACATTTGTTTTCCAGCTGACTTAAATCTGAGTATTTTAGCACTTGCTTTGAATATTCAGGGTTTCAATGAAGCAATCACGAGATAAAAGGCAGTATTTCAACCTATATACAAAGTTCAATACCATTCTCTTGATAAAGGCAGTTTAAGGTCTGCACTTACCACTGTATAAATGATCTTAATTGGGCATCCAGGTATGCAGCAGGCAAGTGGTCATCAGTAAGCATATGTGAGCTTTACTGTAGCAAATCTAGCCATTCTCACACTTAGATTGCAGCAGCACAGAGCTCAGCTCCGCCTACCTACTCAACAGACTGCTGGGTACTCTTATCAGCAGTAATTCACTATCAGAGGTGAATGCTGCCCTCTCAATGAACATTCAGATCAAGCTTACTAAAAGATAGCACCAGCAAATGTGCAAGAACTCCAGTAATGCCTCCTAGCCATAGCACAGCACACCCACTGCTGTACCTCACGCTGCCCTGAGCTGCAGTGGGAGAACAGTGAATGCCTGACCTCCTAAAGGTCCTGAGAGCTCCTGAGAGCCTCCATCGAGCTCCCTCAGAGGCCATTCCACAAACCACGTTCGGCACTGCAGAGGAAATATACCAGTCCTGCAAAGTTACTACTGAATAAGTCATTGGGGAGTCCTTCAAACAATGTCACTTTAATGGATGTGTTCTTTTATAGGGGAATGAGTGTAGGCTTAAAGAACTAACTCTCCTTCTAGAAACAAGTAATAAGTTGTTGATGCCACAGAATATTTTAACTCCTGCATACATCAAACTTTAATCATTATTACTTAAATGGAAAAGGCAGACAAAAGCATTCCTGTCTGAATTACCCAAAGTAAACACTCATAGCTGGTGAGTGAGCAGGATGGTTGCTCAGAATCTGCTGCCAGTATTGACTAGGTCACTACTGACTGTGATGATACCCCAGAAAACCGCAGAAAGCTTACTTTTAGATTTCAACAGCACTATGGCCACTTTTGTAAGTACCGAAACAGCTCATGTCACATGCAGATGCCATACAGCTGTAGAAATACTCTGCAGAGACTTAACAAAACTCTACTGCTAAGCTGGATACAGCTCCAGAGGTTTCCTTCATCATTCCCTCATGGCATTCCTTTTGCAAATAGAAGTTACTGAACTTTAGCACAACTACTGAGCAAGTTGGCATAAGACTGGAAAGTTAATCTATTTCAAAAGTTCTGCAAGATAGAATAAAGTCTGTGTTAATACCACTTTTTTTATCTAGGTGACAAGTGCCTTAAAATTAATACAGATAAGTAGACCAGGAATTCCAAAAATATTTTACTTGAATTATTTTTTTCAAGTTGATGATCAACTCTATTTTCTGCTAGCTTGAGAATATTTACTGACAATTGGTGTTTTTTCATGAGCCTCACAGGACTATTGGGACCTTATGTTAGGCATCTGGAAGATTCTGCATCACCTCCTTTACAATAACCATGCATTAAATTTGCATAAAATGTATTTTTTTCTGAGATTGTTAGCAGCTAAAATAGGACCCTACTCAAGTCTCATTACTATCACTTGAAACAAAAGTTTCCATTTTCTCTTTAAAAGAACCAATGTTCTGCAGTATGAAGCACTGGGCAAGAAAATATTCCAAATCATTACTCTCATGTAGAGGAACAGGACATGGAACAACGATACATACTGTCCACTTACAGAAAAGAAATTATAAAAATGCACACATCATGAGTAATGTTCTGCAGCCTTGAATGAAAAGTATGCTCCCTGCAAGGTTACTTAAATATTATAAAAATTTTCATTACCTAGGACAATACTGCTACTCTGTCAAGGACTGAAAGACCTTAGCTCTAGAGAACAAGGGGATGAAGAGATTACCTCAAGGATTTATTCACATAGGAGTGAACTAATTAAGAGAAATGGGAAACTGTCATGTCATTTATGAATGTACTCAAGACTTTTCTTATATACATAGAAGACAGATTTCAACAGCAAAAAAATTCCGCAAAGGAATTTAGGGTCAACATACTTGTGACTACTGTCAAATGTTGCAGTATGCACACTAAAATTCTTATCAGATCATTGACTGAAAGTCATGATAACATTCTACTCAGATCATAGGTAATCATTCCTATGGAAAAAAGATTATTTTTTCAGCATTTCAATATTTTTAAAAATTCATTGACAATGTTAATATAAACAGCATAACTGAATAAAACCAAAAGAGTCAAAATTACCTATACTAAATTTCATAGTACAAAATTTATTGCTTTTCTTTTTTTTCTCTGTAATAACCTGATATATGATAATTCCATTTAAACAACATTTAAAAGGGTTTGCTTTGAAAAATTAAATCCTAGAGACATTACGCAGTATAGCAGGATTTCCTCTATCTAATGAGCAAAATAAACCCAAACAAAAAATTTAAAAAATAATGAAAAAGAAAAAGACGTCATGATAGCTAGTGATAAAAAGAACAAAACCATTCCTTATTTCACTGCATTTTGAACTTATCACCACTCTTTCTTTCCCGGTCTTTACATCAACTGAGAGTCAAATGTTCCATTCCCATTTCTGAGGTCATTTGAAGTATAAAATATACATGCTTTGAATCTCCTTTCTTTAGGATAAAACACTTCTTTTAAGGAGCAAGCAAGGTTTCAGAAAAAAAAAAATTGACATGAAGGAAGCTTTCACTGTTAAGATATTCTCAAAGCAAACCTCTACTGATTGCCAATCTAGGAGGTGTAAGAATGAAACTTTGTAGTTTGAGACTGAAGAGATCAATTTATATTAGCTGCAAATTAAGAAATAAAGATGAAAAATACCTACCTTTCGGGAATGGATTTCTTTCACATATAGTGGAAGTAGAAATTCAGATATTCCTTCAAGTCGTATTCCTTTTTTAGTGACTCTCAAATTTCCCATTCCATCCTACAATCAATAATATATATATATTCACTTTAGGAAATAACCTTATCCAGAAAAACCTAAAAAGAAGACAGTAGTTGGCTTAACCCCTAAAAATAATGAGTGCTCTCCCACTGTCCCCAGCTCTTCTCATGATCTTGGGCAGGAGGTAGATGAGCACATTTATAGCCAGAGCTTAACCTAGGGCTGAATTATTTAACTGTGCAACCTGATGGTGACCTGCATACTTTATTTCTTGGATGAACCTAGTGCCAGGGTAAAACTGTAGATCATCATTATTCCCTGTATAGGGTGAAAATATTACAATTGCTGAATGCAATTTTATAATTGCTCAATTAAAAAACTATTTAATTTTCTCTATATATAGGTAACATTTTTTACATTTAAAGCAATTTATAGCTTGAATCCAGTGTTTTTGCTTTTCCCGGTGATTAAAATACATAGGAAAATATCATGTAGGAAGAGAGAAAATTTTTAGTGGGTGCTCATCACTACTAAAAGCATGTTACTCATTAACAACTTCAAAAATGCTAATTTTGATTGTTTGTGTTTATTTATCAGAATAGAAATAGGAAAGGCGCCATTGTAAAAGTCTGGATGAAACAAGCAAACCACAAAATTCAATGTTCAATAAAATATAAGCATAGAAAAGTGGCATAACAAGGCTTCAGCTGCACTCTTACAGGAAAAAAAAACAATGAAGCATGCTTTATACTCAAGAGACAAAATTATTTTGCACAACAATAGAAAGTCAAGATTTTTTTTTCCTGAGAATCTTGTTACTATGTTCCTGATAGCATAGTAACTCTTCACTGTAGAGCCAGTGGAATTTAACTTGATCCACTCAAGTGCAAAATAAGCACATTTAATGTAACCACTAATTACATATCTCAAAGCCATTGTTGACTCTGGTCTACTGGAACAATAAGAACTTGCACCTTTGCTCTGCTGGCCGAAGCGTGAAACAAGAAACCTCTGCCTACTGGGTAAACAGCTGGGTAACAGTCCTCGGCTGCCACAGCTGAATTGTCAAATAATGCTTCTTAAGAAAGTAATGGTGTATTTTAAAGTATTTATATCAAATAAAGTAATGTTTATACAAATATTTTCACACAGAAAACTTCAGGTATTTGTGGGCTTTCTAACAAAAAGTGGGAAAGGAAACAGTGATACCTGGTTTTGAAAAGGAAATAAATAAATTAGAGCTGGTTATTGAACGTGCAATTTGCATTAACAAAAATTAAGTCTCTATTTGATCAATCCTATAGTAACAGAATATAAAATTTTAATAGTGAAGGATAACCTGGGAAAATACAACAAGCATGCTGTCGTTTTTGTCAGTGAATAAATACTCAACAAGAATTAGGTATTTTTTTATTTATTGATTTGGATATAAATATGCTTTCTAAATGAAAAGGCAAATTCAATATTTCATTTTATCTGCTTCTGTGGAATGTTTTTAACTGACACACATAAACTATATTTACAAGAAAAATAGGGAAGAAGGGAAAAGGAGGAAGTAAAAAATAAACAAAAAATACACAAAAATGGAAATTCAAGCTTTCAGAAAACTAGAAATGTTGAAATTAAAGTTACCTAAGAAGCTTCCATCTGCTCTATCTTGCAAGTACGTTTAGGATAAAATTATATATTTATATGCGATATTTACCCTCCTGAATCTCAGCTTATTCCATACAGAATTAGCACAAACTTCAATCAGCAGCTACTCACTATTTTGCTTTGTTATTATTGTTTTTGCTCCTCATTTATTGTTATCTTTTAAAACTCTGCTGTGAAGACTGTACTGTCAGTATTCTTCTAGACTTCTGTTCATATAAGTGTTTATTACTGAAGTAATATCATTCCTCACAACCATTAATTAATTTTCAAAATACTTTCAGTAACTTTATATGGTGGTACTGTTCTTATGTTACTGACAGAGAGCTAAAGCACAAAATCAATTAATTCACTATGTTTTGATACTTATCATATTTTCTCTGTTTATTTTCAGCAGCAGGAAGTTAAATTGTAGAGCAAGATTAAACTGTCAGGGTCTCAGAAACAAAGTATTGATAGAGCCTACTGTGTCCATAAGGGCTTTCATTTTTCTGAGTGACCTTTCTAGGTACTCATTCTTTAGTCCTTCAGCAGAATCCAACAGACAGAAAGCAGACAGGCTCTGCATAGACAGAAGCACTAACTTCAGTAAAATTACGTGATTCAACACAAAAAGACAGACACTACGTTCTGGAGTCTAAGTCACAGATGGCAACCTCAATTCCTTGATAAACACAATAATCTTCCAGATAATTCCTGAGGTGTGTAATGACTGATGTGAAATAAGTCTGAATAGTAAAATACAGAATATAGTCAGACGTGTACCACTACAGGATGCTTAACGAAGATGACCCCACTAAAGAATTACTTCCCAGTATGTTTTTTTTCATCAATATCCCCTCCTTCAACTTTAAACAGAGGTTGGAATAAGAGCCTTTTCTTGTTTCATTGGGTTAAAACTGTGCTGTTAAAGAGAAAAATTTGAAGGTTTTCAAAACTAACACAACTTGGTTAAAAAGTTATTAATATTAAAAAGATTAATCAGAGAAGGTCCTTCTGCTTATTTCCCAAATAAACTCCATAAAGTTTAGGTTTTCCAGGCAAATAAAACTCAGATTATCCTTTTGGTGTGATTTGATTTTATTCAAGTGCAAAAATAGACTTGAATGAACTATGCCAGTACTTAAAACATGTGTCAGGTTTGGTACTGACTGGGATGGGGGTTCTCTTTCATCATAGTAGCTGGCATAATAGTGTGCATTTTTGGCTAAAACACACCAGTGCTTTGGCTATTGCTGAACTGTGCTTCCAGAGTGTCAAGCCTCTATCATTTTCCCCCCGCTTTGCTCCCAATGAGTAGAGTGGGGATGGCCAAGGAGTTAAGAGGGAAGGCAGCTAAGCCAACCAACCCCAAGTGGCCAAAGACATATTCCTCACCTGTAACATCATGCTCAGCAAGAAAAAGTGGTGGTAGAGCAAGAAGGGGGCTGGAGAGAACAAGGATTGTGTTTCAAAGTGGCCACTGCTTGAAGACACAGTGCTATATTTTGAGTGATTGTCTTTGCATTACTTTATGTCCTCTTTATTATTATTCGGTATTTATTATTATTCTGCATCTTATACCATGCACAACTTTCCATGTTTCTCATTTAAGAATATGAAACAAACTGTGACCCTGCCTCACTTACATTGTTTTTTCCCCTCACATACAAAGAAAAACAACCCCTTTACATCCATAAACATGTCTTCTTAGAGTACATCATGTTTCACTGATTAAAACCAGAAATTCAAATAAGAAGCTATTAAAATATGAAAACCAAGCATTTAGTTTATGCTGTTCTTTGTCTTAAAACTGCAGTAACCTAAGGAAGGGTTTTACTGACTTTGAACATTACATTAAAGGCAATGAAGTCCTAAACTATACTTACTATAAATCTGTGATAATGAGAATATAAATTTGAATCAGAACATAAAAGAGCTCTCCAGAAAAATATTCTGGGAGGCAAACAACAATACTGACATTCAGAGCTTTTTCAAGCTTTGACCTGCTTATAAACAGGCAGAGATTTATGTTCTTCGATGATCCTGTAAATGGTATATAAGAAAACCAGAGATTAATTCACACTGTCTTTAAACAGGCAGGATGATCTTTTACAAGATTAAGCTATTTCTTCACAATGTGCTGAGAATTCTACAAGGCTGCATTACTTATACAGCCTGTATAATTTCTGCCCAATAAACTATTACAGCAGCATGTTTTATGATAACTACAAATATAAAGTATATGCTATGAATATTTCTCAAGAACAATGAATACTTCTCAACAAGTCAGGAAGCTGGCTAAAACTACAGTCTGCAGTAGCCTGTCTACAATCTAAACTACTACAACTAGTCCTGAACTACACATATTGCTATCTAATGAAATAATATGGTGGTGTGCTTTCTTTCTTTTATTGTTCTCTCTCTGTTTTTCTTTCTTTCTTACTTTTATTTGTTTAAGCACTAAGACATTCTAAAAAAAAAGAAGAGGATAAAGAGTTCTACATAAATTGCTGATAAACCAGAAGTATGAAAGAACAAGCTTAGCTCTCTACACAATAAAGCCAGTCCTCTGTGACATAGATGACAACTGGAGACCTAGGACAGGATTCAATAAGCTGGCTTAGAAGATCTTTAAGCTACTAAAAGGGCAGTTTTGAAGCCAAGCTGTGGAATATATCAATTAGAAATAACATTTTGGAAATCAGAAACTATATCTTATATTTCATCCACCCAGATGAAATAACACCTCCTTGCACAAGATCAAACCCAGACCTTCAATGTTAGAAAATTCTGCAAATCCATCAATAACATTGCTATATAGGACATTAAAGACATTAGAAAGACATTAAAGTGGATAAAATATCTGCAATTCCTGTGTAAAACCACAGAATTCAAAATTCCTTGGTCTGGAGAAAAGAAGTTGGAAGGCATGATGCTCCGGGTCAGGAATGAAAACTCTCATTACATGGGGTGAGAACAGTACTCTGATAAATCCTCCAGTAATGTGTCATGCACATCATGAAGTGGGCACTGAGAAGGCAGTAAAGAACTCTGCTAACTAAAATGCAGCCTTTTTCCTTAGGATCATGAACTTATGTGCAGTAGCACAGTGAAAACTTAAAATGAAAAGTGAACTGAAGTGTTGGTTATTCTAAATTGACTAAAACATTATTAAATAGTATTTTATATTTCAAGTTTGCATGGCATTTTTTCTGACTTCCATAATAATAACAACATACACCAAATACATGTTTCAGTACTTTACAGCAGGAACAAACAAGTAGTTGGTGGGTCAGGAAATCCATTCTTATCAATAATATTCAAGGTTTTCAAAAGTTCTGATGTGATACCCTGCCTGCTTTCTGAGTATATATTTAAGCCCAAACTCTGTCTCCAAAAGCTCACATTCTGAAGAAGGAATCATCACACAAAACAGGGAGGGGGGACATTGTAATAATAAAAAAATAGGGTTTAAATAAAATGCCTACATCAGATGTCCTGTAAATTAATAAGCATTCAATGTCTGTTGCCTTGTAGGCATCATAGCACAAGCCATACATGAAATGGAATTTGGATGATGTGGCTGCACTGGTATGAAAAAGCACAGACGAAACAGCTAAGCATACAAACATGCCATGCCAAACTAAAAAAAAAGAGGGTATGATATCAGAAGAAAGGTGAATGAACCAATGCAGCAGTAGTGAATTATAGCGAAGATGGAAAAAGAATACAGAACTTGACAGGATGGCACAAAAAAGTAATGTAAAGGGACAGCAATGGGTATGATTAGGAAGATGAACTATATTAGCAGCTAGGTTGTTGATAAAATGGAAGATGCACACAAAAGATTGGAAGGAAGATGACAAAGGAAATTATTTGTATTGTATTCACACATGCAAAAACCTGGATGTAATAAACAGAGCTGGAAAATAATTCCAGTTGGAGGAAAATGGTGCTTGGATGTGATTATGGATGTACAACTGAAGGAAAAACTGTAGGCAGCAAAAGTCTTGCATAAACAAAATGGGGAGTGGTATAAGCAAGAAAACCAGAGTATTTTCCTGGATTACTAGGAAAGACAACAGCTTCGACAGCCAAAAATAAAGCTAAAATGAAGGCTTTATTGATGGAATTGATGGAAACACCTGCCTTCATCCATCTGCTGACAACAATAGATAGCATCTTCAATGCTGACAGTGTGTAGATATCAGGGTAAATATAGGGAATAAATTACTGTAGTACAGTGGAGCAATATTTAAAGAGAAAAAAACTAAGGAAAAAAATAAGATGAAAAACCAATAGAAAGAAAGAAAAATCAGACTACTATCCAAACTAACTGGAATTAAAATTTCTTGAATACATGCTACTTTAGAATGGTTATAATGTGTGGAGTATGACCTGGTTATTCAATTATAAACTACCTTTACTAATATAAAATATATACCTATCATGACAATAACATGAAACCCCTGTTTCATGTTTAAAATTTTGATTTTATTCCATCATAAGGGAAGTTATGTTATTTTTCATTCAAACATAGATGTGTCCTTTAATATCACCAGTGTGAGGCTGCTCACTATCCTCTTTGAAAGGTTATGGCAGCCAGGAGAAGTACCTAAGAACTGAAAAAATGCAAATGTCACCCCAGTCTTCAAAAAGAATAAGAAGAAGGACCCAAAGAACTAATGGCCAGTCAGCCTGATCTCAATGCCTGGAGAGGTGATGGAGTGTCTCATTCTGGAGACCATCTCCATCCATGTAGGTGACAAGAAGGTGATCAGGAGCATGGATTCACTAAGGGTAAATCATTGTTTGATGTCTCTACAAAGAAAAAATTATCTGGAGGGAAGAGGAGGCAGCAGTGCATATTGTCTACCTTGACTTCAGCAAGGCTTTTGACACTGCTCTCTCACAATATCCTTGTAGGCAAACTCAGGAAGTGTGGTCTGGATGAATGGACAGTGAGATGGATTGAGAACTGGCTGACCCCAGAGAGCCACAATCAGTGACACAGGTTCTGTTTGGAGGCCTGACACTTCTGGTGTCCCCCATTATTCAATATTGGGAGTTGTTTAAGTTATCCATCAATGACTTGGATGAAGGGCCAGATGCCTCCTCAGCAAGTTTGGTGGTGACCCCAAGCTGGGAGGAGCAGCCAATACCCCAGAGAGCTGTGCAGCCCTTCAGAAGGGCCTGGCCAGGCTGGAGAGATGGGCAGGGAGGAAATCCAGCAAAGGCAAGTGCAGGGTCCTGCACCTGGGGAGGACTGACCCCATGCACAAGGCTGGGATTGACCTGCTGGAAAGCAGCTCTGTGGAAAATGACCTCGGGGTCCTGGGGAAAACAAGCTGTGCAGGAGCCAGCAGTATTGAGTGTGGGTGTGTTTATTTTGTCCACATAAGTTGCAGTTTATATAATCCACTTCCCTGTGTTTGAGTCCTGGTTGTAATTTCAGCAAAGAATCTTGAAGATAATTTAGTCATGCTGAAAATTTAATCATACATTATTCTCTTCTTTTTTCAAGGGATTGCCTGACTTCAGAAAGAAAACTTAAAAACTGATGTAAGAGGACAATAAACAAATATGCTGTATACAGAAGCAGTCAACGTTGTTGATAAACCTGTAAAAATATTTACCTATAAGAAAAAAAATGTACAGTCCCACTGGTTTGTTGTGTACACATATGACAATTAAAATAGAGAAGAGGTTCTGACATTTTTCTAAGAGCTTCTACAAATAAGTTTTAGGACTTACCCTTATTGTGTATTCCAGTGAAATACACTGAACTAATGCAGTTGTGTCTAGGTTTTGAGAAGTAAAAATGTTATTTGGGTTGTCAGTCAAATGCATGAAATAGCTTGTGTTAATGCAATTATGTGTTTTGAGCTTTCCGTGTTTGCACTTTGCCCTGACACAACCAAAACTTCAGCCCTTGTGACACTAATCTCTAAGTGGGGCAGCAGGAAAAAAAAAGTGCTAAACAAGCATTAGTAATTATTCTGGCAGCATTTATACCTATTGAAAATTGATAAAGCATGTCTTGAATTGAGCTGTGCGTGTAGTGGAGACGTTCTGTAAAGAAAATTATTCTCTTACAATGTTGCAAAGTCAGCTCTACCTTGGCTGCTATAGATGTAAGGGTTTGCTTTTCTCTTGTTCTTTCCCTTAAAGGCAGATTCTATATCTTCTTTAGGCAAGTTACAATATTGCCTCTACTATCTTTAAAAGAATTTTCTTCATACATAGCCTGAAACTCCAGTGCTATAATGCAATTACTTTTGTTTGCCCTTCAGATACATTATTGCTTAGACTAAATAATCACAGATCATTTTCTTTGTATGTTATTTTGCATCTTAATGCTCACATTGCTCCTAGTCTGCCTTTATCGCCCATATCTCTCTAAGTGGAATAAAAAAAAAAAAGAACAAGCACAGCTTGTGAACACTTACCATGGCTAAGCAGAGAAAAATTATCTCACTTGTTGTTTTCAGCATGTCTGGTATTTCTGCAATATTATTCTGATTCTGACTGATGATATGCTACAGATCAGATGTTGTCATCAGAACAAATGAATTTAGATATTGGATTCCACAAAGTGGCTAGACAGTAGCTTCTCTTTTATGTACTTATTAGAGTACGTGCCCTGTCTATGAAAGGGGCAACTTTTTTTAACCTCCTTAGTATGTGATGACTAGTCTATTGCAATCATAGTAGAACCACATTGCTCTAATGGTTGCTCTTTTTTAGATAACCACCCAGTTCATACAAGTAATAAAAAACTTATTGGAAAAAATGAATTTGCCTTCAAAATCCTTAATACCAACATTCTTTTTCCCAAAAGACTTTTTAAATATTAAAATTCACACTGCTCCATCACAAAAGACTGAGTTCCATTTTAAGAGAAGTTCCACAAGCTTGGACTCTCACCTGCAGATCTGAGTCCTAGATTTAAAATATTCCCTGATTTAGATTTTAGCATCCAAAGTAATTTGAGTCTTAATTTCTACTTTTTTATAGTAAGGCATGTGCACCTTCCTAAATATTTTGCTATACTATGACTCTGTATCCTTTATAAAAACTTAACCTCATGAGCCATACCACGGAGGCCCTGAAGTACCCACAGCCAAGCACATCCTTCTGTAACTCCCTGGGCTGGCACTTGTATTCAGCAAAGTGTGCTTTTCTTATAACAAAACAGATATCATTAAGTAGGACCTATTACATTGCTTCCTTGATCACATTGTAGCATTAAATAGCATTAAAGAAAACAATTTTCAAAGCAGTCTAGTTTAAGGAACGTATTACTGTCAAAATGAAAAATGTTTATTTTCATGTGAGGAAAAAGTGTCATATCAAACAATTTTATGATTCAAGAAGTGTGACTATATAACATTGCAGCCTTAATATTATCCAAGTTTAGGCAGTTACTTAGTTTACAGTACCAACACTGCATGTTTTTCAAAAGAACTTCTACACATCTTTCACTAAACAAAACCTTGCTCCATTGATACACTCAATAAAATAAATGGGACAAAGAGCAAAGTAGCTTGCTGCAGAGATCCATCTTGTGCTATCAGGGAAAAGAAAATGGAAGTGTAAGAAATGCCACAAAGTTGCTTAAAAATAGCTCCTCTTTTATCTAACAGCCTGCTCAATAGAACACTCATCTCCTAAATGATAGCTTTCAGTTCCTTCTCTGCAGCGCAAAGGGAGTAAAAATACTAACCTTCAGTTTTCTAGGGAGTGTTAAAACCACAATGGAAAAAGGACCTACCTAATCTCTTTGCATATAGCTCAGCATGGCAAAAGCCATTGAGAAGTTATTGGTTATGTTGGCAAATGGGAGAAGCCTTGTAAAGGGGATAATTTCACAAGAAAACATGACAAAGAGATATACTGCATCATTTTGAAGGATGATAGTGTGTTCTTAGATATAAATTTCCTACGGTGCGTCTAAACTGATCACAAAAGCACAATGAAAGATAAGCATTTGTGAATCAACCCTTCAATGGCTTGCTGACCTTCGTAACAGGGAAACTTTAGAGACAAATTGCAGAAGGGACTTTAGAAAGAAGTTCAGTATCACAATTCACCCCCTTAAAGGCACAGCATCAGAGTCACCTTTGTCATGAGATCATTTTCAGCCTACAGCTCTGAGGGTGCAGGCTGGACACAGAGCAGTTACCTGCTGTTGTGCCTGCAAAGGAACTGTGGAGGGAAATTCTTCAGTTCAGGTTCTATGCTGAAACCAGGGAAACCTGTATCTTCCAAAGGTAGAAATCAGGAATGAAGTGTCCCTACATGTTCCTTTTAGGAAACTGGCTGAAGACCTATAAAGTGATGAAACAGAGAAGCCCATATGATACAAAAGGATATCAGTAACATTAGGCATGAGGAATTCCAATGAAAAAGTGATTGACCAGCTGGAAAGGAGTGCAGGAGTGGCAGACGTGGAGGCTGAAATGGACACCCTCCAAAGCAGCTGATTAAGGAAGCAAATGGTCCAATCCCCAACAGCAAATGTAGAACCCACCTCAGTCCTAGCAGGACTGAAGCTATAGGTCACCTTACACCAAGAATCATGAGTTAGAGTGGATTTCAGATTCACCAGCCACCTGGTTATTACCTCATACAGCTGATTTGTAATAATACTAGTCATATAACAATCGAAGGAGAGAAGGAGGTTGAAGAATTCAAATTCACATAGTACATCTTGTTGAGGAAGAATAGAAAGGGAGCATGGATGAATCCACTTGTTTTGATGTTCAGACCAAAACAGAGAAAGAACTGATAAGTGACTGCCAAGGACATGTACAAACTTAAAGAAGAAAAACAAAACAAATCCCAAACAACATTACTGGTTTGGGATTTCCCTCTAAAACCAGAAGGACCAATTAGATAATGTATCTGTGAAGAGTAAACCAGAGCACAGACCTCGGTGATAATATAGGTTAATGGCTAACATCTTTCATGAATACAGAAGGAGACAGGATGAAGAGGAAGCTCCTGAAATGCTTTCTTGAGGAGTAATACGGGTGGATAGGCACTGCTTTCCATTTGGCTCCAATTAACAGAGAATGAAGAGTGAATGGGAAGATAAGGTGGTGATGTAGTTGAGATTGGTCACAAAAGGACAAAAATTCTTGAAAATTAGATTAGAAGGGAAATATCAAAGTAAAAGCAGTGCTTTTTTAGGAAGGCAAATCCAGTGAAAGGACTCTTAGTTAAAATTTCCTGGGAGACTTGCTGAAGGTGAAAAAGAAATTAGAGTGAAGTAGCTTTTTAACAAACTAATTTACCCAAAGGAGAAGAAAGGCTCCTGATAAATACTGAAGATTTTTGGCATTTCTTAAGCATGTTTTTCTTGCTTTCTAAATTTCTTCTTTAGTTGAAAGGTCAAAAAAAATTGGTTTTCTGTTTTAATTGGTGCACCAGTGATAAAGGATTAAGATCCTGCAAGGAAAGGATGAATGCATTTATGAATAGTTGCATAACCTAGGTATTTTCAAGCCCACTGAGTGAAATGAATTTCATCTTGAGGTATAAAAAAATCAGCAAATGATAAAATATTAGCTAAAAGGTGTCTACAACAGTGACATAGCTCAGAGCAGTAGAGTGCAGCAATCCCTCATTTCCCCACTTACTCCATGTTGGCTCACACTGTGGGGCAGTTTTTCTGCATGTGAAGGGGATTCCTTTTGGATGAAATTAAATCAGAAGATCTGTTCAAAGTGCAGCAACAGTCTCTAAAAGGAACAGAAAGGTCTGAATCAATGTGTGATCTGCAGCACAAGCAAGTCCCACAGTAAGTACCAAGTGCACATGCACCAACAGAATGCTCTCAAATCTCAGAGACCTCCTGTGTCCTTCTGCTTCTTGTACCACTTAAAAGGCTAACGGTCTCAAGGTCAGTAACCACTTCACAAAAATGCCCTCAAGCTAAAGATATTTCTTTATATTATATCAAGACCTCCTATGGTTAAATATATTTTCTTTTTGCTTCAGCTGCTGTATCCCTCTTCAGCACTTTTCTAATTTGCTTGTCTTACCTGCCTGCCTTTTTTTTTTCTAAATTGATAATGATTTTCCTTTTCCATCCCTGCTTTCCCATCAGCTTCTTCAGTCTCATAGAAGATTCAATACATTGCAGTCCCAGTACCAGTTCATAGTCAAGGGGTCTCAGCTGTGTCGCTGTGTGTCCCTAAGTTCTGCATCTACTGTCAGTTATCCCTAAGACTTTGAACTTCCATCTGTCCAAATGCAAAACTGCAAATCCTCTCTCATTTATCCTGCCTCTTGCTCATACAAAGAAACAAGTGAGACATTGAAAGTCATTATTTCAGGGTGTCTACTTAATCATTTGCCTCCACCACAAGACTTAAGAGACTATCTCTTCCATTCTAGCCAATACCCAAACACAAACTTAGGAAGCAACTGGCACTAGTGTTGCATTTAAGTGAACAACTAAAATAAGACTTGCTTTGATGGCAAAGGGCATGAGAAGACCCATATCACCTCCACTAAACAGATGAGAGTATCCTCTGGCACTTGCTCAAGCAACACCAGGAAGCCTGGACAGCTGAAAGCAAGAGTCTGTAAAATATCTTTCCTTTGGCTGTCTTTGAGCAACATGTCTAATGGGATGTTTTTTCCAGGGTAATCATAAAGTAAATAAATATGCATACCTATACTCTAGCTTTTGGGTCCTTGGTACAAACTGTCTTTTCTACTGATCTATTCCTATTGCACCACAGTAGTTTTTGCTGTGTGGCTCATAATTATGCAGCCTATGAGCACAAAGTCTGTGAGAGCTCATTAAGGATGGATGAGAGCAAACTCTAAAGGTGAAAACTAGAAGACAGAATTGGCATTTATCTTTTAAAAGGCAAAAGAGTGGCAGTAAAGATCAACTTACCTTGAATCCTTTGAAAAATATCATGAACTCTACCAGAAGAGATAATCAAACAAGCTATTTGTAGGAAGCTGGAAGATGCCCATGAGAGCTATGAGATTCAAAAGCAATGAAAAACCAAAACAGGATAAGGATGACACAAGGGACAATGCAAATAAACATTAAATAATAAGGGGGGAGCGGGAAATTAGAGAGACATACAAAGGGCTAAAATTGATGCCGTGCAAACTGGTGAAGAGAAAGTAAGCACACGATAATAAAATATGATTACACTTGATTCATGCCTACTGATAATAAAACAATAAACAGTGAACTTACAATGAAGGAACTGCGAATCAAGTGGATGTCAGTAGAATATGGAAACTGGACCAGAAAGTTCTTGCAAGGCTATGCAATATCCATTTGAAATTATTTTAAATAACTTTTTTGACAGACATATCAAGAATGATGCACAGTTTAAGCTATGTTGCAGCAAAGGGTGGAGTATTTGGCTTTTGAAAACTTTTCCCTGAAATTCTCTCTATAATTCTTTTTAGATTTCCATGCAGAAACTATTACACACAGTATGTATCTTCACAAGATGTCTCATCTTTGTTGAGGAAATCCTAGTACAAAATGCATTTAAATCTCTTTTAAGCCCACTCTATAACACTACATATATCTAAGCCACAAAATTAAAGAAAAATCAAAAGTTGGTAGAATACATTAAAATTTTTACTTTATTATATTTTGTGGAATATATTTTAATCATGCTTACTGTACATACAGTATTTTGCAGAGTCCACAGACAACTGGAAATAAGAATGTTGTTTCCATACAACATCTTACAGATGTCCAAATGCAGCAGATCTGCATGTTTTTCCAAACACCATTAATATTAAAAGAAAAAAAAAACCAAAAACTCAAACCAAACAAATAAAACAAAAAAACCCAAACAATTCCCCCCCGCAAAAAAAAAACTAAAAAGAAAGAAAGAAGATTATAAGAGATGAAGAATGAAGTATATCTGAATTTTCAGTGATTGCCCTTTTAGTTATTATAGGCAACATAATTTGTTCTAATAGAGCCCTTGAATCCAAACAGAAGCATATTTAACATGTAAGTTTCAAGACTTATTGCTGACTTCAATATTCAGGAAAATGTATGTACACTTAGCTGGTTTAAGAACTACACTTGCCTTGACTTTTTCAGGATTATGATGAAATTGCTGTAGTGATCACCAATAACTGACAGCTTTATTGGATTGCAAGAAAACAAAGTACATCTTCCTAGTCTAAATAACTGACATAATCTATTTATGTGGGGTGTTTTTAGTGGAAGAAGTAGTAGAGCAATGGAACAACATAATTTCTTACTGTGCAGACAGTAAGGCAGTTTCAAGAATCCCTACATAAGTTGTTCCGTAGTGCAATTAAACATGCAGGAAATTATTCACATACTTCATTTACTTATATTCCTCAGCACTTTCAAGAGAAGGGTGAACAGGGTCCTTTTTAAGATACAGAATGGAAAACAAAAGGCAAAAGGCCCTGAAAACTGGGCAATAGACCGAGAGCAATCTGTTTATGTTCTTTTAACAGAAAACTGAAATGAAACCGCAAAAAGCACAAATCCAAATGTGAGTAGTGTACCACTGTGCACACTGCAAAACAAAGAGATCCATAAGCCACAGTCAGACCTAAGTGCAGCTGTCAAATAAGAAAGCAAGAATTAAACAGAGAAAAGGGCAACAAGCTTTCAAAGACATAATATATAATATTTGATCTGCCTGGTATGCAAACCTATAAACTTATCTCACACATACCTGAAAAAGAGGTCTAAGAAACATGGAAACTTAGAAGTGTACCTTGGATTACAGAAAATATTTTCATGCAGCATCAGTAGCGGTGCATGTATTCCTTCAGTCGATTAAAACAGCAATAGAAACACAGAATCTTTGCAACTGGACTGACTGGTGTTTGACTCATCCAGCTCATTGGGTGCTCACAGCAGCCACACCAGCTTGCTCAGGACACTGTCCGCTTTGAACTCTGCTTCCAAGGACTGGGACTCCACTGTCCCCCTGGGCAACCTCTTTCAGTGCCTGATCAACCTTACAGAAAAAACAGGTGCTTTGGGTGCACTTTACTTAAATTTGAAAGGTAAGGATTTTATCTCAAATGTTTTCATTACAAAAAGAGAAAGGGAAGAGAACATATTGTCAAGGCAAACTAACATGAAGCTCATACCGTGAAATGAGGAGGTCCCTACCACCTGCTGCAAGGGAAATCATGGGTCAGGTGAAGGCACTGAGATTTGTGCTGCCCATTTCTTGTCAAATTTCAGCAAATACATGCAATATAATTTTCAGCATCTGAGTTTTAATTCCTTAACAAAGTTTTAAAAATAATATAAATGTGACAAAGGAAAAGATCTAGTGCTTTGTATTTTTGTTGTTCTCCCTAGTGAAAATCAACCCTATGATGACAAACTGGTCAAATGCAAAGTTCATTTCAAACTCTTATAATAGAAGCCCAAGAGTTATCCTAATATTCACACAGAAATGGAGGCCATAAGGAACCTGAGATGATTCCTTCAGCAACTCAATTTTACTTAGTTATCCTTATACTGAGGCTGCCCAGAGCTTGGAAGTTTTTCTTTCAGATAGGTATTGATTTTTGATGCCATGACACAAAGCTACAGGTAAGTCATAATTTAGGTTGGTACAACCTGCATTGCATCATGCACACTTTTCTACAAATGTTCAAGAAGGTGCACTTAACAGGTCCAAAAAATGCTATATGCAGACTGAAAAGCATCCTAACTCTACATTTTTGAACTTATCTTTATAAATCCAAAGTTTGCAAGCATTCAGAGCCATGTTAGTCCCTATCTTTACAATAAACAATTTACATAATAAGGGAAAAAGTAGAAGGAAAAATGTGTTGTTAACCCTAGTTCCTGCAATCAAAGGATTCTGTCTCCAAACTTCTGGTTGTCAATGCCACAAAGAGCTGAAAGAAATCAATAATATCAAGAACTTAGACATTTTCAGAAAGGCGCCTTTTCCAGAATGTATTTTCAGATTTTAATTGCATATTTCATTGCTATTTCATAAGCATCACACTGACAAATGTGGTCACACAATGCTGAGAATCTGCACTAATATATAGCACTCTAGGAAGACAAGATTGCATTGGCTGAAGCATCCGACATTACAAACAAGTTTTCTTGAATCTAAGACTCCATAATATATTTCAAGAATGTATTTAACAATTGCATGATTAATTAAAGCTACCGCTGAATGATACTAGAAAGACGAAGAAAACCTCCAAACTAATCAGCAAAACAAATATGGACAGGTGGTAAATAAAGGACTGCAGTAAAACAAGCAACATGGCACCAGAATCCTAAATGCTCTTTTGCCTTATAATCTCTAGCATGCAGTTTTAGCACATTTCTCAAATAAATCTGTTATCTCTACAGATTCTGAGATAAAATATATTCTGAGATTAGAGCCCAAGTTTACATGCGCAATCAATTAGATTGAATCAAGAGTAATAAAACACAATTTTAATAGGTACACATTTTATGTCTTTTTTTTTTTTCTTCTGCATAAGTATATCATACCGATTTCAGTTTTAAGTAAAGAAAAATTATCAGGTCCATCTGTTTTGTTATTCCCTTTGGCACAGGCTAAACATAACACAGAGGTCTGGGATAGATTATATGTTGTTTTATTAGGTTAATTTGATCTTGTATTGACATTAGTATATGTCAAAATTAATGGCTTTTTAATGACATGCTAATGGTTAATTAGAAGTACTGAGAAGGGGTGAAGGCTTAGATTTAAAAATTATTAATATGACAAGTTTTTCAATACTACTATACATAAGACTGAGAACATGTGAAAAAAAAGAAAGAAAACTTAAACTCGTTTTCCTCTTCCTTTCATTCTGGGAATAAGACGAGAACAGTAAACTACAGAAATATTTGCTTAGATCAAGTCTGTAAGTATTCTCTTTAACTCCCTTTTTCTCAAATTATTTTCCCCAGAAAATAAAATAAAGACTGAAAAAAAGATTGAATACCACATCAGCATGATAAATTATCTACAAAAATAAAAAACACACAATCCAATTTTCTTTTTGATACAAGTTCATTACTAAATTAGAGTTGCAAGGCAGAAAAGGCACCTTACATTCCCCTGCATGGACCCAATTAAAAAACACAAAGAAAAGGAGTTATAAACAATTTTTTAAAATGGCAAAAATATTTTTAAAAGGGAAGTCCTTAAGCCATTTTCTTCAGGACTTACAAAACTTAATTTGAGTGAAAATTTATTGAGATAAAACCATTCAGGGATGAAAAAGGGTCAATATTTGTAACGATACTTAGAACAATGGAATCCAAAGGAGTTTTTCCCAGACCTCTGCCAACATCTAAAATGAGTAATATATATTTTACTTTTATACAAATGTTTAATGTTATGTAGTAGTGATATTGTTTCAGCAATTGAAATACAACATTTCTCCATTGCCCTATAATAAGCGTGATCATGTAATGGCTGATATAAAAAATCCCCAACCAAACAAAACCTCCATAAATCCTTAGAGCTTTAAAACTAGCAAAAAATGTGGATTTTGATGTGCTAATTGTTTATTTCTCACCCTTATTTACCTCATTTATCTTTATGATTTTCTGCTGCTATTCCCTGCCCCTTTAACCCTGTTGTTCCATTCCTGTAAGCCTCTTTGCATTGAGCTTAGGAAACTCATTGTCTGCTACTTGTTACTGCATGGCTGACCTGCTTTTCATTCCTCATTCTTACTTGGCAATGACTTCGGTATTGACTAAACTTTCTGGGTTCAAAAAGCTCTCAGCAGGTTGACTTTGGCTGTATTTGAGGCCTTTTGTGTGGTTTTTGGTGGGTTTTTTTGTTTATTGGTTGGTTGGTTTTTTGTTTGGCTGGCTTGTTTTCAGGCTTTTTGCGTGAAATCACCTTTATTTCTATGTGTACTACATTATGTTCCTTTCAGTAATTCAAAACCTCTACACATTCCACAGTAGCTCTTGATCAACTCTATCATAACATTTTCTTCAATATTATTGCATGTTTTCAAAATTTTGTTAAAGGTAGATTATTTTTGATTGACGTCTAACAGCAGCCTAAAATATAGACCATTCCAGAACAATTATGTAACTTACACAGCATTTCATAACAATTAACAGGAACACTGAGCTATATTCAATTTTCAAAACACTTCAGTCACTTTATGCAGACAATAACTCCAGTCTGACTAATGACATTTCTGAGTCATATATGCTTGAATAAATGGCTCAGTAAATTCAACAGTCTGCATGTAAAATGTCCCCACACTGCATAGTCAGCAAGGGATTTCTGTTTGGAAATTTATATGCATGCAGACAATGACAAACACTACTGCACATTAAAGTTTTTGACACAGCCAGCCATGTTCTTCTGTGGAATATGAGGAAATTCTTTGCAAGAACAAACCACTAGTTGGGTAAAAAAGGGAAAGAAAGAGACCAACCTGTCTGAGACCTGGTGATCAAACTAATGGAAAAAACAAATGCAAAGGCAGTGGAAGCAGGGACAGATATCCTGGGAAGAGTAGAGGAATGCTGCCTGGCTATGTAGGAATGTGGTCAGAAGGGCCAAAGTGCTGCTGGAGTTTAACTGGGCAAGGAGTGTGAAGAATAAGGGCTTCTGCAGCTATGTCAGCCAGAAAAGGCAGGTCAAAGAAGGCATGCCCCCACAACCAAGACTGACAATCCAGTAACAATGGGTGAGGAGAAAACTGACACTCCACACATTTCTTTTTGCCTCCAGTCTTCACTGGCACCTTCTCTTCCCACATTTCTCCAGTGAGTGAACAGCAGCATGGGCAATAAAGTAGGAAAGTTCCTCCCACTGTAACAGAAAATCCAGTTTCTGACCACAAAAACACAGTTGTGAACACAGTTAAGTCTGTGGGATCTGATGACATGCATCCCTGAGTCCTGGGGGAACTGGCTCATGTACTTGCCAAACCACTTTCCACGATATTCGAAAATCAGAGAGGTGGTGAGTGCCACATCCCTGGAAACATTCAAGGATATCAGGCACGATGGGTCTTTGAGCCTTGCCTAGATGAAGATGTCCCTGGTCTCTGCAGTCAAGCTGAACTAACTAACTCTTAAAGGTCCCTTCCAACTCAAACTACTCTATAATTAGCCCTACTCTTAAATTTTATTGAAGACTTGGATGAGGAGATGGAACAACCCCCCTGTGCCCCAACAAATCCATAGATGATGCTAAATGGGAAAGATAAGTGAGGAGCTGATAGTGCTGAATAGCAAAGCTGCAGAGAAGGGCAACAACAATCCAACAATTTCTACCAAGACACACAAGGGAAGAATGATGGCATGCATGTAAACAGTCTGGTAAAAAATTTCCTGAGTATCAATCCTGCTGAAATACATTCAGGGCTTACAGCACTTGACCAATTAAACATGTGACTGAAAAAAAATTATTTAATTTCTATCTCCCTCTACTTGGTGCTGATGAGGTCACATCTGGAATACATGGACAGTTCTGCATTCACCCCACCCCAGCTCAAGAGTGACTGAAAAGCAAAGTAAGTTTTGTGCAGGGCTACTAGGATGTTCAGGATCCCAGAGAATGTGACTTACAAGTTGATGTTGGGGGAGCTGGAGCAGTTTAGGTGAAGATGTAGAGATGGGGAGACGGAACACAAATTTTAACTACATGGGGAACAGTTACAAAGATGTGGAGCCTCAGTTATGACAATATAACAAAAGTACATCACCACAAATTGCACACTGCTAGTCTGAGGCTGAACATTAGGCAAATCCATTTTTCTAGGAGAGGAGGACAGTGTGTGAGCAACACTCCATACTTGGAGGTTTTCAGGACACCAGCTGAACTTGCTCTGACATTCATGGCACTTGACACGGGAGGCTGGGACAGAGGACTTCCAGAGGTTCCATCTATCAATATTCCCATGAATATTTGTATGCAAAATAACTACTTGGAAGAATCTCTACAGATTTACTGCTATAAAAGAGGTATATGCTTTTGAAAAATACTGCTTCCTGTAAGATAAAGCAATGCAGAAATGGAAAAAAAATGTGACTAAAGAAATTAAAGCTTTGCATATAAAAAAAACAAGGTTTGAAAAAGGAAATTATTTAATTTAGATCTGGTACGAAGGTGGTACACAGCAGAAAGATAAAACACAGCAAGAGGTAGAGCAGAGAAAAAGTGAGTGCCACAGAGAATTGTCATATGAAAAACAAAAGTAAATTAAAGCTTGGGAGTAAAAAAAAAGCCTTGCTATGTAACGCATTTGTCGAACTCCATGCAAAAATTCAGCGTTAAAGCTCTGTGATTCAAAATACAAGCCCAGGATTAAGTAATAGAAATTTGAAGCTGGAAAGAAAGCCATTCTGTTAGGATTTCAGTAACCAAGCATTCACTAACAGATTTTCTGAAATATTTCCTGCAATCTGCACTGGCCACTGCCAGAATGTAGGGCAAGACAGTTCAGTGGTGTCCCTGGAAAAGGCTTTGAAGGGTGGAAAGCCTCACACACACAAAAGACAGGTTCAGTGCAGCCTCTACCTTTGAAAAGGCTGACAGCACTCAAGTACCCATGTGACAAGACCCAGAAGTTTGATCTTTCCATTTTTCCATAATAATAAATCAAGTGGAGATACAATTTATTCTACTATGCCTTTTGAATTCTGGCTGGTAGAATTATGCCCTGTTAGCATAAAAACAATACATTATTGCTGTCAAGTGCCATTTATCATTTCAGATGTTAAATTCTTAGTGGTATTAATTATTTATTAGGCAAAGCCAACTCAGCTATTAAAATATAAAGTAAGGATACAAAGTCTCCTTTGATGTATATCCTTTGACATACAGAAGTGTCATAAATCTTCCAGCTGGGTATTTTTCCAGTTTAAAGCCATCAAGTTATATGAACATATCAGAAGTGCTTTGTGCTGCTCAGTTTCAGAAAGCCACCTATTCACTAGGTTATAGAACGTGCTTTGCAACAAGATCAGATAGTTGCAATTCACAGAAGGCATCTTGCATGAGCAGACTCCAAAGTCCTGAGTTTTGGAGCTCTCTTTGCAGCAGATAGGAATAGCTGCCAGCTGAGGTACAAGCTTTTGCAGGAAAGAGCACACTGTGCTTGCAAGTATACTAAACACACACACACACAAAGCATTTTCCATCAAGATGACAAAGCATCAAAGTTTTCTTCATAGATAGAGGAATGGCATTGCCTTAATTAGAAACTACTGGTTACATAAAGTATTTGATATTCTAAACCATGATGGAAGCTATAAAAAATGAGAATCAGTCTGGCTTATACATTAAGCCAGGTGTCTTTTTAAAGTTTAAATAATTCTAAAGGATGCTACCCTCTTTAAACAAGTAGAATTATAATCAGGCAAAAATTTCTTTCTAGACAATAATATTTAGCTTTAGCAGCAATTATAATCTAGAGTAACATTTTTAAAACGAGAAACTGGGGAGAGGGGAAGGCAAGTCAGGGAAGAACCCTAAATTTATGCAAAGACTGGGAAAATTATTACTTAAGTACCTTATATTTATATATAATTGATATTATTACATATCTGTACAACTTCTGTAAGTTTAGGTGACCATATTTTTTTTTTAATTAACTTTCAAATTACCTTTTATTTTCTGGTTAGAAATAACTACAGAGTCAAAAATACATAGGTTGACTCTAGATCAGGAGTGAACAAAAGTACCCAAGAATCCTAACGAAATCTAGTGGCTGCTCTGTACAATGTAACTCAGCAGTTTTTATGGAAATAAACATATCAGTAAATAGGTTGATCAAGAACTAACTTTTCCTATCAAGAATGTTATTTAAGAGACTTAGTAAGATGTAAAAAGAGTTGTGCAAGAGTTCAGTTGTACATTTAGTGCAACATGATGACTGCACATTCCCCTTATGTAACGTGTCTGATTCTTCTGTATTAGGCATTTTACATACATTATACAAAGCAGATCCCTATATTATGTCATTTAACAGATGATAAAACTGTAAGGAGTTTGAAGCTATGAGTTTGGAAGCACCAGCAGTTGAGTTTGGAAAAAATGAACTCTTTTTTACCTGAAGGCAGAGAGTGACATTTTCTCAGACTGATGCCACAGGGTGGGACGTTTTTGTGAGGGTTTTTTGTGTTGATTGGCTGGTTGTTTTTCAATCAGGCACAGTTATGAGACAATTGAGGCAATAAAAACCAATTAAAGACAATAAAGGTTTTCACAAGAAAAGATTTCGACTTAGTACTGAGAGCTCAGGGAATTTGAATTGCTACATCCTGGGGTGCAAAGTTAATTTTTCAGAGATTGCATAGGGAGTGCACTTACAGAGGTAAAGGCTTTCCTTGCCAAAAGAACACACAGAAGTGCTGCATAAAGATCTCCAATGGTATTCACCTTTTTGATGAGATGGTGACTTATCTCATAGTCTTCATTAAGTTGAGACAGTACATCTAAAGAAAAAATAACTGCTCCCCCTCATTATGAGAAATAAATTGAGCTCTTTAAGCATTTTATTTTAAAACTCATTTTCAAACCACTGCACAGGTACATAGTTGAGCATTAAATTTTTTTTTGTCTAATTATTCTTTTGGGAATAAAAAGAGAAGACACACCCCAGTATTTCCATTGGGGCATCAACCCCAAATTAATTTCAAAGTCATTGGGGGTGCAGGGGCATGAGTGAGTGGGTGCTAAAGTTCTTAATTTTTTTCATTTTAAAGGGTCTTTTGTTGATATTGGACTTTGGAGATTAGGTGTGTTTAGGGGTTTTATTAGGTTTGGGGTTTTGTTTCTTTGTCTTTAAATACATTCTATAGTAGCATGAGTCTCTTGCTATATCAGATTATCCATTATGACTTTTAATTCTTTTCTAAAGACTTTCCTTCAGGTTAACATTCCTCAACCTGTTGCAAAATCAATGATTTTTATCCCTAGCTAAATAACTTCTATTCAAGTTTTGATCTGTGTCTGGGTTTTGAGTACTGTTTGTGTGTTTTAACATAGCACTTGTATGAATGTTTAATCCACATGATATTATAATGTACTGTTGGCAATTTCATCCTCAAAAATGTTCACATATCCAATATATATGTTATGCCCTATATGCAACTAATCTCTGGCATCAACTAAAGAACATCTAATAATAAATAAAATAACACTAATAATAACAAGTAATAATACAATCACTGAGGAGATTATGAGATCCATTTATGCTCCAAGACTAACTAGACAGTTTTGAAACTGGTAAATGCATCTCTTAATATTTCATTTTATATTGAATAGGAAAGAGTAATGAAGAATTAGATCAAAACCCCTGAAGTGCATTGATCACAAGTATTTTTTCAAGCAGTATGCAATAGTGCATTTTCCAAAGTCTCTGTTATAAATGCTGCATGGTGGGCCTGAGAATAACTGCAGTAATGCTTTCCTCAAGTCTCTTTTGGGTTTGTCTTGAAAGCACCAGAACCACCACGAAGAGGAATTCTTCACTCAACCGAGTGCAGAGATCATTAGGATGACATTAACAAGACAGAAATTATCAACTTCCTAACGCATATCTGAGTACGTGCATAGCATGAGCCTCATATAAAAGAAAAGTAAAAGTCTCTATTTATATACCAAAGTACCTTTAAGGAACTAACACAGTATACTTTTATTTTTTCTTCTCAAAAGGAAAAGAAAAAAAAAGTTTTTGCCCACAGGAAGAATTTGAGCTAGAGAAAATTTTAATTAAAAATTTTTCTGCTCTCTTCCAGTGCTTTTGAGAAAGTGATATCCTGTAAAACACTAGAAGAATTATTTTTGAGCTTGAAACCAATTACATTATGTTCTGTTTGTACTGTATCATTGTAACTTGCCTGAAGCATGCAAAATGTGAACACTGATCACTTACACAAGTTTCCAACACATCCTTTTTTCTATGTATGTTATTTCAAAACAAAATGAAGGAACAAGCTCCTAAAAGTATGACATACATACATATAAAACCACATAAATTTATACACACACACACACACGCACATACACATATATATATAGATGGGAAGAGAGAGAGTTGGATGGAACCCTACCTAACAGAATAGAAATGTGATATTTTGGGATGCAACCGCTTACAAAAAAATATTCAGATATTTTAGAGGTCCTTCCAATATTTTTGGCACATTATTATCATTATAAGTACTATATTATTTTCTCACACTAGGGGCTAAAATGAAAGATCACATCATTCTTAAATATCTTGTATTTTTGCATGTGGGGGGCCTATCAGTAACATTTAGTATGAGATATCTTAGACGATAATTTTCAACATATCTCAGACCGCAATAGATAAAATTATTTCAAAGCAGCTAAGCTAAAAATGTAATCTCTGTGTGGCCCACTGATCTCCAACACTTATACCTGAGTAGCCCATACAATTTGCTACAAGTGCAGGGAAGGGGTGAACACAAGAACTCCTCTGCTCACATCATACAGGTTCTGTGCACATGCAGCACAGCAGACTCAAAGTGAACAGGACATCCAATTTCTCCCTTGAAGAAGCCAAGAGAAATGAGCTGTAGAAATTGTTTAAACACTGTTTTGGGGAAATCCCCCCAAAATTGAATATTAGGAGCAGACAATTGTAGGCAGAGTAACTGTCCATCTCACCACTTCATTCTGACATTCCTGTGAACAAAGTGGCTACTAGCAAGCCACTACAAGCTACATCAAATCCTGCTCTGATCAAATCCTAACATACCAGAGTCAAAAAGCTTTTATCAGAAAAGTGAAAACAAATATACCAATAACCCAAAACTAGAAATGTTTCCAAATAAAAACATCAAAACCAACACATTCAGCTATGAGTGTAAGAAGGCTTTCTTAAAAAACATATGTTCATCAAAAAAACCCAAAATCCTCCAAGAGTTCCAACATTGCTCTAAAAATCCAATGCATAATGATAGAATTAACATTTTAATATTCTTAAAAGAAACTTCAAGATCTCAAGAACTGCCATACTAACTCAGACCCAAGGTCTGTCCAGCAACCCCCACCCTGTCCTGACACATGTCAGCAGCATTTGATTAGAAAAGTAATAAAAACAGGACCTGGGCAGAATGATACTTGCTATAAAGGCTCTGACATGAGACCTTAACTACTGTGTTTAATGAACACTGATGAATATATCTTCTATTACTTGAGCTAAGAGTTTTCTTTCAAACCTATTTGTACATTTTCCCAGCTGCAATCTTCACAGTTCAAATGTGCACAGAACTAATTTGAAGCAATGTGTTTAATGTTTCCACTCCTAATTTTATAGTTCCTTATCTATTCTTTCATAAGAGCCATTCTTTATAGGGCATAGCTTTCCATTCTATGATCTGTTTCTCCAATATTTTATTTTCAAGATGCAATGAGAAGAGTTTTATGGTATATTTGAAGTGGAAATTTAGGGATGGATGGATGGAGTAGGATAATAGCATACTTTAGGTGTTCAGGACTTCTCTGGTAAATTCCAAATACATATTTTGGTGTCTGATTAAGCCACTGGTCTTGAGTATTCAAAAGTTCTAAAGTTCATGTGCTTTATTATAGATGTAGACAGTACACTATCTTCATCAAAATAACGAGTGGACAACAAAAGAGCATCCACTGCAGAGGAAATAATTTTGTTATTAACAAAAATAAATTCACTAAGAAAATGGAAGAAGGGTTGTGGAGGATTATTTTATGATGTAATGTTAATTTCTGCAGTTAAAACATCCAAAACCTAAGGATATATTAAGATGGATTGAGATATTTTCCAGTTCGTTCATATAGTGAAAAACATCTAAAGGTGTGAAGGTCTTAAATATCTTCCCTTTTTCTACTTATGTGGAGCTTCTGAATATTTTTTCCTTTATGTGTTGTTGAAGAGAATAGATAAGCTTGAAATTTTAAGTGCACCTATATAAAATGCTCTGACCTTAATTTTAAGAAATTAAAATCAATTTCACATCACTAACTGTGCTTACAATTACAAAACTAATTAATCCTACTCTGTTTAATTTTCTCATTAAATAATGTATTAAAAATAATTAAAAACTACAGTTTCCCTAGCAGGGGACAGACCTCTGCTGAGCACAGTTAAATTGTTTTTGCAGGCAGGGACATCCTACTTATAAAACAATTCTAAGAAAAAAGTATTTTCTATTTCTAAGTTCAACTAATAATCTTCAGAAAAATATTAGTCACTGTGACACTGAAAGGGCATATTTAAAAAAAAAGAAATAATGTGTGACTTTGACATGTATTTGTATACTCTTGAATGCCAGTAACACTTAAAACAGGTTACCACTCTTTTCTCATTATTTAAAAATAAATTACATTGTTTAGGTGATTTTTTTGTTAAGTTTATGTTGGTAGGGGAAATGATCTCAAAGAAAAAGAAAAGATCAGCTGATTCTGGGCTAATATCCTCAGCTCCTGAATGCCACAGGTAGATACAGTCAGACATAGTGACTGTTATCATCCAACACAACCTCACAAAAAAACAACTAGAGTTTTGTCCACATGACACTTAACATCTATTTTCACATTAGTTTCAGAGAAACCATAAAAAATACAGACAAATAGGAGAATAATTTGTCTGATTACTAAAATAGTTTGGATGACAGAGTGAAACAACAAACACCGAGATAATGGCACTTTCTGAGCTACAGGAGATATAGTTCTGGTAAATGATCCCAGTTTTCTTCTATGAATTTCTTGTAGCTTTTTTCAAATCTCTACCTTAAATACATGAGTTACGTTAAAAGAAAAAGAAAATTAAAATCAAAACAAACAAAACCCTAACAAATAACTAAAAACCTAACCAACCAAAAAAAAAAAAAAAAAAACCAAAAAAACCTAAAAAATCACAAGCAAACAACCAAATCCACGAAAACTCCAGACCATCAAACTAAAAACCACACAAGGTATTTAACTACACTGTCAGTTAAAATGAACCACACTGCAACCATAGTAATTTTTTGGCTTTGGAATTGTGAAATCTCTCCCAACCAAAACTCTGTAACTCTCCATAAAACATTCCTGGGCATAGGTAGTCTATTGCACTGTGACCATCAAAGCAACTAAGGATTAGAATAAACCTTGTAAAATGATAACTGATGAGGCAGGACAGTAAGGAGGTTAAAAAATGCAGAGAAAAAAATGTAAAAAAAATTAGCATCTCACTTGTGGCTTTATGAGAATATTTTCCTTTCAAACACAAACCAGAGAGTATATTTTCATCAGGCCTATGGTTTTATTTTCACTCTGCAGAGCACCCAACTATCTCAACTGTGCAGAGCTAGAAATGTGCATCCCCACCTTTTGAAAGGAGCCTATGACATCAAACTCCACATTGCACATAAACTACTACTGTATTGATTTTTGCTATTCTTACTAAAATTGTTCTATTTACCAAGAAAATATTTAATATTTATGACTTTAAAAATAAATACATACATATATATGTCTTTAAATACCCATTAAAATACTTTGAGTAATCATATCAGTATTTTGAGAGTAGAAGAGTATGTGTCTAAGCATGGACTGTTGAAAACAGATTATTTGCATAAATGCTTCAAAACTAATTTTACTTATCCCATGACTGCACTAATATAATACATTTGATTTATTACTTGTGTTACAGTTTACCAGGTAAAAATCCAGTTGTACTTAGCATTGTACAAAGAGAAGATAAAACTTGCTGCTATCTGTAACATAAACCTCATAATCTAATAAATCATAGACATTGAATAATGAATGTGACTGCAAGAAACAAGTAATGGAAAATTATGTGTGCATTAATATGAACTTGAATTTACATATACAGTAGAATTATTCATACACAGCTTAAAGTATACAAATTTGAATATGGAAATAAACAAACATAATTATGAAGCATACTTTAACAACAACCCCTGAAATTTCTGCACTATTTGGCATCAGCCAGTTGTCTTCCATGCAGAAGGCAGGCTCTGCCACAGGGTCTTGCAGGAAGAGAATCCCAGGAGAGGGGAATGCACATAGATTTTTGTTAGCAGTGCTGAAATACCTGGCAGGTATTCACGTACAACTTCATTTTAAATGTGATAATGTTCCAAGTAAAATTCAAATTAATTACCTGAAAGCTAGTTTTACTGCCACTAAAATCAAGTTACCACTATTCTTAGATTCACAGCCAGGCACAGTAACTGGAAGCAAGGTGATAAACCGAGAGCCCTTACACAAGCTGGGTGATTTACTCAGGACTACAAAAAGACTAGAACTGTATATTGGATGGATAAAGAAAGGATCCAATAGCAAAATAAGCTAGGTGGGATGTCAAGATCACAAGTGTTCAGCTACAGATTTCAGTGGATATGAAGCTTTTTGGTAGAGGCACAGAGCTTGTAGCTCCAAGTTTGAGAAATGAGATGTGCTCCAACCTAGCATTTTATGTGTGTCTTAAATGGTGTAGAATACCTGTCCTGGTTTGGGCCAGGAGAGTGTTAATTTCTTTGCAGTAGCCAGGAGAGGGTGTGGCTACAAGGACACAGAGGTTTTTCTACACCCTCCTTCAGGTAGTTGCTGAGGATGGAAAGAAAAGGACTGCTTCAGAGGAGAAGATTCCTGCAGGTTGAGAAAATGTGCTGGGGCAGGTGTCCAGTATTATTTATTTTCACGTGTTTTCCTTGTGAATCATTTCTTTTCTCATGCCCTTTATCATTGGTATTTTTTTCTTTTTTTTGTTACTGCTTGTTCTCTTAACTCATTGCTGTTTCCAGTAAATTGTTCTTAACCCATGTTTTTTGCCTGTTCTGTCTCCAGCTGGAGAAGGGGAGGGGAATGTGCCAGTAGTTTTAGAGGGAACACTAAATTCAAGAATACCATTTCTAGCTCACCACAACAACAAACTTCAGAAAACACTGGAATGGTGGGAAATGCAAAGCATTAACAGAAGCCATACAGAAACCGAGCACAGCTCAAGGGAATGCCACAGATCTTTAGATAAAGAGGGACAGATTTGAGAAGAGATGCTGATTTAGCATTTTTTCTTCTACCCTTTCTTAGAGTCAGTGGAACTGTTGCCGCATTTCGGGAGAAAGTCTTCACATACTTGGCCTGTTCTGCAAAAGCACATCTAGGTGTATGCAATTCCCACTTAATATATCAGAGATATGTGAAGGAAGAACAGAATCATTCCTACTGTTGTAATCTAGAGCTAACATGGCCTTGTTAGAGAGATACAGCTTTTCTCTGAACTATTTCTGCTCAGCATTTAAACCTCTATATACTTCTTAGAGGATCCATTATAATTTATACAAATTACTTTAGACTGCAGTTCCAGTCTCTCATATGTCTGTGCCTCCATCTATTATTCCTGCAACTTCATTATTAACTATAAACTATTTATTAACCTTCTTTAACATTTACCACCTTAAAAACTTCTGCTCACACATCCAAACCTCTCAGTGAAGTATAGTCCTCTGAAGCTTTACTTTGACTCTCTTCAGTGACTCAGCCACTTGATAATTAGCAAAGTCCCTACCAAGATTGATCACCTAGAGTCTAATTAAATACTCAGTGTGAACATTTCCTGATTAAATTCAATTGCATTATGCAAAATTAACGCCAAACCCAGACATCTATTCTCCGTTTGAGGAGTCTGGGCCAGCAGTATTCTGTTTTTTACCTTTATTTCATCTCAGTTTCAGTTTTCAATGTTTTTTATTATAAAAATATTACTATTTTTCATAAGCCTAATACATAAAATATAGAAATGCTATCCTTCTGCAGGATAAAATAACAAATAGGAAAGAATAACAGCTGAACATGAGAACACTCCCTCCTGCAAAATCAGTGAGACTTAGCAGGATCACTGGTAGATTTCCCTCTGATTCAGGGGGACACCAGACTGTCACTCTCAACTGTTTAAAGCACAGACTATTGCATAAATTGATATTCCACACAACTGAAGTAATATAAAAGAAAAAAAGCCAACACATACTGACTTTTTCTACCACTGCACAACAGTGTTGTCCATTGTGGCCATGAAGCCATAAAAAGTGTCATTAAATCCAGAATTCAATTTCTTTTTCCAGAAAGTCTAATAAAATTAAATCCCTTTTTCAGAAAGTTAGAACTTTTGAAACTTGGAGATACTGTCCCAGTGAACTGTGTCACAACAACGTCCTTGTGAAATATGCAGATTCAAAGCTTTGAAAACTAGATTACTGTAGAGATAAAAAAGACCTAAAACCACAAAGAAAAAAAAACAGGCTAGAAAGCTCACAGTTCATACAATTCATACAGAAGTATTCAGAAAAGGAGCCAGGTAGCGAGTTTTTGCAGTTCTAAACAAACAAGATTACAGAAACAGGTAATGTTTTAGTGAAATTCAATTACTTTGTGAAGATATTTCTCTTTTGTTTGTTTTTTTTTTTTTTTAGTTTCTGGATTTAGAGTCAAACATACTTATTTTAGGACCTAGCGAATAAAGCATTGCTTTTTCTAGAATCAGGCTGGCATCCTCCACCTTCACAACCTTCCTTCCAAATTTAGTTCACGCCACTCCTCCTAGGGCCACAGGATCCTCACACATCCTGAAACAATCTTCACCTCCAGCTTAATTTTGTTGACATAAAAGAGAAATTAATGTCTGAACACGGCATGGGATCTGGACATCTTTATGCTGAAAATATCTTAATTTATACTTTGGGAACACTTTTGAAAAAATAGTCTTGAAAGTTAAAAAAAAAGGCAAGAAACTAAAAACAGAAAAAAAGAATCAAACCCAAAGAAGATAACCACAAGACTCTTGTTGTACCTAAGTGATCATTATTCTACCTAAACAATGCAAGCAGGGCTGTATATTATAATGGGGAGCATTGGAAAATAATATAGCTCGCATCTCAATTGAAAGTAACAATGTTTTATAAATGCTTTATCAGCCAGAAAACTAAATTTAGAGAATAGCTGAGGAGCAGCTAAATTCATTATTGTTGCAAATGACCATTACAAAATCTTGCCAACACTATTAAATGCGTTTTCACTGTATATCTTACAGTACAGTGAAAGATGAATTTGAAAAGCCTTTTCAATTTGGCAAACAAAAAAATTTGATAATTTAATCTCTGGATAAACTAGAACAAAGAAAATTTCCTATCTGTAAATGCAACTATGCTAAAAACCTTCTTTCATGCTGACTTTGCAACACAATTATAATGTAGCAAACAGAACATTAAAAGGATAAATAGTCACATGCAATGATACTTCACCACCAACCATCAAAAAAGATGAAGTAAATTGCACGAAGAAATATCAAAGATTTAATAATCATCATAAGATTCATAACACCATGAGAAGTGGATGTCAATAGCAGCTAGGTCTGCTGGTTTTCCTGGTTACAGAGAGAGGCAGTGCAGTTTTCTAGCACTGAGTGGGGGTCACCACAATGCTCATTCAGTGCCACCAAGGCCATTGCTGGGATGATGGCTTCAGCAGGAAACGCCAGGCGCTGGAAACTGGGAGTGTGCCATCTCTGCCAGAGCAGAGCAGACAGTCCCCTTAAACCCCTGCTCAACTTCTGCTGCCCACCAGCTCCCCCTTCCCTTTTGTATACTTTTGCTATTAATACTGCTGTTATTAGCACGTCTTTAGTAAAGTGTTATTTCAACCCATAAAATCATTTATTGTCCCTCCCTTACCAAAAGGGGGCAGAGGAAAATGAGTGGCTTCCTTGTAGTTTAATTCTCCTGACCGTGGTAAAACCAACACAAATGTTAATGGTTTAAGGTTTGTATACTACCTGAACTGATTTCATTCTTTTTAACTTGGGAGTTGACTGGGTTTTCCTGTTTTATAATGTATCACATGAAATATTCTTTTCTCATTCATGAAAGTTAGCAAATACTTTATAGCCAATAAATCTGAACAAAGGGGAACTGTATACCTGCCTATGACTGCAAAACCAGTGTTTTAAGAAAATAAATTTTAAAAAACTTAATATCAAGATGGCAAATTTACCTTATTTGACTAGCAGAATATTCAGAGCAGCTCAATGAAGGTATTTTCAAGAATGCCTATCAGTGGTTTCCACACAAAAATTTGTGCTTGTCAATGAGAAACAGAACCTTTCAGCTACATTTATGCTTGCTTAGATCCCAAGAGCATTTTTAGGCCTACTTAATTAAGGCAATCCTTTACCAGAGCTCCTGGTGTTGCAGGTAATTGGCAATCACTAACAGCAGGGTTCTGATGAGGATTTACTTTGTTAAAGTAGAAAAAAAAATAAGCAAACAAAAACAAAAATAAGAAGAGAAATCTGTTTTCTTCTTTTATTTATCTAAGGCTAAGCCTACAAACAATGGTAATGAATTTCAATTTAGCTTATATTCCACTAGGTGAGCTATTTTATCAGTCAGTTACATGAAAAATTCACAGACCCAAGCCATCAAAAGGGAGTTCTCATAGCTGCAAAATGTTTAATTTTAATACTAAATGTTAAACTTAAACAGAATGTTTTTGGGTTTTTACAAATACTCATAATACAGAGACAGAAGGGGAAAAACTACAGGAGATAATTCATTTTTCCTGAAAACACGGAGATATATTAAACACTACATATGAGATAATAATTGCTACATATAATGTGGTGTGGCATAACCCTTCAAGTAACTTGCACAAAGTGGGGACCCCATCCTCACCACCTGAGCCTTCCAGGCCTCTCTACTTTGAGAAACAGCTCAAAGAGGTGAGCTACCAGCAGTGCATGAGGACTGAAGCAAGGACCAATTGGGAGAATTCATCTCACAGAAATCAGTGGGACCCAACCAGGGTGCTGAGGAAATTGGCTGATGTCCTGCAAGGCCCTCCACAATCATCTTTGAAAAGTCATGGAGATCAGAGGAAGTCCACACCAACTGGAGGAAGATAGCAGTTGCACCCACCCTCAAAAGAGGGCAAAAGGACAATCCAAGGTTGTGCACAGGTGGATAAGTATGTAAGTAAAAGTGGGCTGGATAATTAGACACTCAGGATAGTGATTGGTGCTCATTCCCTGTATGGAGACCAGTGACAAGTGGTACACCACAGGGACCTCTTGTTTTACTGTCTTTATCAATGACTTGGAGGAGTCCAAAGAGGTAGGCTGTCAGACATTTCACTGAGATATTATTAGTCAGATACAGTTGTAAATATGAACTAACTCTGAAATTTTCTGTTTATAATTTGTATGTAGAGATATATATATATATGTCTTTCTGTGTACATACTCACATAAATAGTAGTTAACCCTAGAGCAAGCTACCTAATGAAAAGCTTAATCATGTTGAATTTATTTCTGATCAAAGACCATTGGACACCCTCTACTGAGGAGCTGAAAAATGTAAGAAAGTTCTTTTATATATCGCTTACAAGAATAAACCTATAAACTGGTATAATATCACTCTTCATTGTTACACAAAGAAAAAAAAAATCACTAAAAGGTATTTATTGCAGCCTTTTTAGAGAAGTTCTCGCACATTTGTACAGGTCATGTATGAACACATTCTCCTCTTCTATTTTTGTTTCTATGAATCATACCCTCTTCTCCTTTAAGTTTTACCTATGTTAAGTGTGGGGACCATTCACTCAGTGAACATAAATGTCTTATGTGGCCTTTCTGATTGATCAATACTAATAAATCCAGTTTTGATATGAAGTGTTACCATTTCATCTGTGTATTTGGTATATATTTCTACAGTCATTAAAATGGCTTGAGCATCAAATAAGCAAAGCACAAGATGAATGATACAGAACTAAAATAATTCTGAAAATTTATCTGTTCATAGATAAAGAGGTAAAAAAAAAGAAAGATGATTGAAGTGTTTTATGGAAATAAATATCCTTGCTTCACTTGGTAAAAAAATGTATACTTTATACAAAATATGCACACTATGAGATGGGCTAAGTTCTGTATCCACCTTTAATTACAAACATAACTCTTTTAATAGCTTAGGACAATTAGGCAGATTATTGTGCTGCATCAAATAACAGTCTAAGAAGCAATAAATATTACAGTAAATGAAGTGTCTCTCTTCTGAGACAGGAATTTACTCCTGAATTCTCTACCCTTTTCCCCTGCAGTGGTGCAGAGAGACAGGAAACGGGGGTTGTGGTCAGTTCATCACATGTTGTCACTGCCACCCCTACTCACACCCTTACTACCCTCTCTTCAATGTGCATCTTTTCAGAGAAACCACCCCTATAAACCACTGTCACCTCCTCTATCCCAGTATCAAAACCTTGCCACACAAACCCAACACAGCATTAAAAATACTTTAAGATGGGAGACTTGTTTCTGAAAAAAAATTCATCTAAAAGTGAAAATTTTCTTCTGAACCATCTGTGGAACAGACAGGCACCTGTCAAGTATTAGGAGTTTAAATATTGGCTCTTTTATTTTTATATGAAATTCAAAGTGTAAAGGTCAAGAGAAAATAAAGAAGTACATTGATAAATTGAGGAGAAAGTTTAGGGAAGAGACAAAGTATTACAGGACTAGGAAAAATGTTTCCAAGCCTTATAATTTATTTTGAAAGACTCATGGAGCTCCATCTTTGAAGTTATGGACAGTCAAAGTTAAGGAACTGCAATCAAAACCCCACTCATTATGTGAAAGAAAAATTCTATAACAATCTTGATACAGTACCTAGGAACTAAATATAAAAGCACGGTACCATACATACTGTACTAGCAAATGAATGGACTTTCTTGTTAATATTACAAAGGAAGTTTGATGAATTGGCCACAGTAGATCTTTTACCAGCTATGTGATAAATTAATTCTCCTTCCTCTCTTCTTTTTCTCTTAAATTAAATTGCAGTACTGCTTAGAGAAGCTAATCACGTTAGAGTGATTATGATAGCTGCTACACAGACATAAAAAGCGACACTATTTTTGATGTTTGCAAATTAATACAACAGGAAAGAGAAATTACAATGCAATATCTCTCTATCAACTGGTTAAACAGAGATATGTGGCTGATGGCCATGTATCACAACCATATCTTTCTTAGCAACAACACCGTTCTGTGCAGGTTTATGGAAAGAGTGCTACAACATAGCCAAAATCACAGAATATTGTGAATAATTACACCTCTCTGACAGATATGTTGAAGAGTATGTGAACAAAAGAGGCATTGTTGATTAGATCTTGCTGATCAGAATGTAAATTTTATATTGTCTAAACTTATAAATTCTGATCTTTTAAAAATAGAACACAGATAAGACAGTGTAAAAGAAATGCAGTAATTCTGTCACTTATTGTGAGAGACTGTCACCTTCTCTGAAGACTTTAATAACGGAGTCATGGCATTCATAAAGAAGGGGAATACGTATAACTCTTTCCCTGTGCTCACTGCTTAAGCTGAAACACCTTGTTCTGGACACTTGTTTAATGAACATCATTTCGATAGCAATGATGCTCTGGCAAAAGTGTCTCATAGCCTTCCAGTACTTAAAGGGAGCTTATGAAAAGGAAGGAGAGTGACAATTTACACATACAGTTAGTGACAGGACAGTAGGGAACAGTTTTAAACTAAAAGAGGTGAGATTTAGATTAGATGCTAGGGAAAAAATCTTACTGTGAGGATGATGAAGCCCTGGAAAACATTTCACGGAGACATGTTGTGGATGTCCCATCCCTGGAAGTGCTCAAAGCCAGGTTGGATGGCCCCTGAACAAACAGATCCAATGAGCAGTAGCCTTGCCATTCGTGAAGGGATTGGAATTAGATTATCTTTAAGGTCCTTTCCAACCCAAGCCTTTTTATTGGTCTGTGAAATTCAGGTTCAGTTAGCATACTCTCCTCTAAGTTCAGGGCATTCTGAAAATGCATCATTGTTAATTTACAAGCAGCACCTAAACTTACAAAATACAAATTCACAATACCCATCTAATACGCATACACTATTATAGTTTGCTATTTTACAAATCACGCTTTTGTAAATCCCAGATGTTGATACTCTGATACTCTGAATTGCTAACATAGCATCCCCAAAAAGCAAAGCTAGTAGTCCTAACAGAGAAGTCTGTGTTGTCAGAAACTAGTATGACAGCTTATGGTAGTTGAATTTTTGTGAAGATGAATTTATTTTAAGCAGTACTATATAAATCCTACTGTAACTAACAAAAAGAAGTTCTTTGGAAGGGATTTTAAGTACCAGTGGCTGTGGCTACTCCTTTGAAAATTATTCCATGAACAACCAAGAATTTTAAGCAGTGTAGTTTTGTTTGGATATGCATTATTCAACTCTCAAAAAAGCCCCCAAAAGACTGCAAACATCTATTGAAAACCAAAATCAATAGTAACGTGGTACTTATGATAATCTACTCATTATCCAGAAAAATGAAGCACTAAGACTAACCTCATGACTAATTGCATTTTTGCACTGCACAATGCTTTTTGCCAAATCTCCCCTTACCACAGTTAAACTGGTCAATTGGAATGCAAATTGAATTATCAGCTTACAAAAGCTGTACAAGGAAGCACTATACAAAACAAATCAATATGGGTGAAATGAGAGAAAACAACTTCATCCCTGAGGAAGAGCCATCTTAAAGTAGAAGGTGAAGTAGTGCAGAGTCCTGGATGCTATTTTCTTACCTTTCTCTACAGCCTGAGTAAATTAGCATATTTAGATATGGTCTGTTCTCCTCAGCTTAGCCTCAATCCCGTTAAGGCCAGAGGAATGACAAGCACTTGCTGTATCAAAGGAATAGGATTTGAATGGGATCAGAGCTATCTGTGGAAGTCTACATCCTTTGTTGTGGTCATTTGGAGAACAATATCTTAAATCCTCCTACTTTCATTATTCAAAAACCATGGATCTAATTATATATAAACAGGTTTTAATGCAAGTGAATGTTTAAAAATACTAGTGGCAATAAATCACAATCTAGCACACTTTTACATAACTGTAATTATATTCTCAGTTTCGGAACCCGTGAAGCATTCATTTTTTTTTTTAGTATCAATGTATGCAAGCCATATGTATTAGTTTTCAATGCAGTTAGAAAATTTCCACTGCTCTACAGTAAACCTTTTTTTAAAGTAAAGTGAAACTTTACTTTAACAGTAAAACTTTTTTTAAAACAAATACTGGAGCCAGTGAAAAACAGAGAATAAATGTACTGTGAAGTCAAACACTGCTATGAATTATATTTGTATTGCTTCTGTCATGTGCAATTACATAAACTTACATTAAGCAAACATTTGGATAAGACCAAGGTTATCTGACATATTTATTAACAGAAAATGTTTACAGGTTTTCAGAGAGCAATTATAAAAACAAAAAAACTAATTTTAAAACCAATCACAGATAAAATATGTGAGATTTTGTCAGAAAAACAAAGCCGTAAAAGTTGATATCACTTTGCATGTATTATAAACAATGATACTTATGCTTGGCTATTTTCTATGAGTTATTATAGAGTAGATTCTAAAATATCTATTGCAACCAAACAGTTCTTTCTGTTAAATGGAGGCATAAGAAATCCTACTCTGTGAAATGGAGGCATAAGAAATCCTACTCTGAAGCTGAATTTGGTATTTGGCTTGGGAGTTCTACAGCTGGCATCTGAATACCTTGATTGATCAAACTCCTTTGGGGATTTTTAATTGTCAGGAAAAAAAATCATAAGTAAAACTGCCATTCTATTAAGATTAATAGGAATTCTTTAATCTCACTCTATAATTTTAGAATTTCATCTGCAAACACAAGGGTGGATTATTTTTTAACTTGATAATAAGATATCACATTTGTTTTAATAAATAAAGAAGTTTGAATTTCCTGCATACAGGACATCTCTTTTGCCCATGACAATTTTCCTTCAAGCGTGGGCAAATGCAGTGTCTCAATGAAATGAAAGTCTTCAGAGGTGGAAAATACAGACCTCCATTCCTTTTTGCATAGGCTTGCACATACTTCTGCAAATTCTATGACCCACCTGTATCCCATCTATTCTCACCCTGCACTTGTATCTAAATAGCATTTATTGCATGATTTAGAGATTGAAATGGCGCATACAGACAACTGTAAACATCCTTTGCTTGAATTGCTAGAATGGATGTTCTTAGCATATTCAAAACCAATATCCAATAAAAAATAACCCAAGTGCAAGGACCAACTAATATTGTTTTTCCATTATTTTTAACACTGTCAAATACACAAAAATAGATTCTGTGTTTGTTCCCTATAATAAGAAAAAAGGAGTGACAGATCAAGTTTTCACTCTGATATGAAAAGGCGACTAACAGCTTCCTCTTCTCAACACAGAAAAAACATCCTTGTTTTCATCTAGATCAAGTGCCTGATAGAGCAGGACAAAGTTGATAGGTGTTCTTCATTCTAAATTCACACATCTCAAATTTTACTGCAGAACACTCATACTTTACAGCCCTTATATAGCTCAATCCTCATTTTCTGAACATCTTGAAGGCCTGCACAACCCTTGCAAGTAACTCCAAGAGTGAATTTAAATTTATGGTTTTAGTTCAGGTGTGAAGCTGCTGAAGATTATTTCCAGATCATTCCCACTTATGCTGCTTAATTCTCTAAACATGTGAAAAACAGAGTATTTTCTAATGAACTGGATGATCTCTAAATCACTAAAGGCTATTCAGTCCATGAAATATACAATTCAGGACAATAAAAGCATGCTTCCTATTTTACCACTCTCACCCCAAAACTTCCAGCTTTCTGAAGCAGATCAGAAAGATGAATCACTTTTCACTAACAAGAAAATGCATCCTAAAAAGAGCCCTTCTCACAAGTATTTTGATATCTAATATCTATCTTGTGATATAAAACAGGGAAAGAAGCCAAGTAGGTTGAACAGAAAACAAGAAAGCAGCCACATACCCAGATGCTGCAGACAAGCAGAGTTTTTTAGTTCACCATCTGGAGTCTACTGCTGCCAAGCACATCTTGTGAGTAGTCAATGGTACTGAGTCCATTGCTGAGGCACATTACCTAAGATGGCACAGGATTACACAAAGATACTTCTCTAGTACCAGCAAGAAAAACTAACTGAATTTACATGTGTCAATCCAGTCTGAAGAAAACAGTCAGAAAAGAGCTTTCCATATGCAAAATTGCAGCTTTAAAGTATAGACAAAGCTTTAAAAAAATGAAATTATAATACTTGAGAGAACAATGGAATATTTTTGTCAGCATTGTTTTGTATGTTTTTCCTCTGGAATATTTTGTTTTCTTTTCAAGTATGTTCCATGTACATTATCAACACACAGCTTTGATGCAAATATTTTAAACTATAAAAGCATACAAATAAAACAACAGAGGAAAATTATACCATAGTGTCTATATTCTATTCTCTTTCATTGTTGCAATTCTAGTTTACATGAGCATTAATCTGTATGAATTGAGTTAATCATCAAAAGCAATTAAAACACTACATAATTAATGCAGTCACCAGGTTGTTCCATTAGTTGTAATTCTACTAAGCTCAAGATCATATTCATAAAAATCTTGGACTTCTCAAGCATAATCAGTATGAAAATAATTTAGATGTGACTATCAGAGGACTGTAAAAGGCTGCTTTGTAAACCTGAAGACATTATCTGCAGAGACACGTGCACGCAGTAGGATTCTGTTTCAATTCTATTATATTTTCTTACATTGTATACTTTTTTAGTTGCTGACTTAAAACAGCATTATACAACTAGAAGAGATACCCCTACTCATAAGGGTCAGTTCCTTGACCTTCACTAAGCAGTAACATTCCCTCAGAAAGGTCTCTGATTTTATCATCCTCTCAATTGCAGGCACTGGCTTTCTCCAAGAACATCCAGAGGAGTGTAGCATCATGAATATTCACACACATGCTGTGGTAATATTCATAGAAAGGCATCGTGGAAAATCACATCTACAAAGAGTTGAGTTGGCAAGTAAGTAAGTAAATAAAAAAATATTGTTCTTGGCAGTAGAAACTGCTAATATTTTTCTAAATTGCAAATGACAAGATCCTTGTCATAAAGGGCAGTATGTGTTGATTCCTTCAAAGGGCAGACAGACTTCGATTTAGACAAGAATTGATTGCTAGATTCTGTGAAGAATCAAGACTACTTCTCCAATATAATCTGGACTGCAATGCACAGGTTATGGGATGTAATACGAACATCCCATTTTTACATGGTTGCTCCATGTTCTGCTGGTCCTGCACACTTCCTGATTGCATCCCCAAGTCTTGTCAGGTATTATCAGTGGGTGAATGCCAAGCCTCCACTCACCCTCTTTCCCAGTTCCTGTCTGATCTTGTGAAAGAAACAGACACAGATAATTTTGTGAGTGCCCAGCTCAAATTCCTTTAATACCTCTCATTTATGGTGATCTGTAGTAAAGCTCTTGCCAAACAAAAAAGTCTTTCCAACACTGCAGGTTTGTGCATTGGTGTGATACGGCTAATGTATTTAAATTGTTATTTTCTGTAGTGGATTTTGATGTTTGATGGCAGCTAAATATGCACATTAAACAAAATTTACCACTCCAGCATACACACTGAAACAGTGATGTAAAATAACTACATCTCTTTTACCAAAAGTTGTTTGGATTTCAAATTGCTTTTAGTTTTCTAGACTATAGAATTAATTGCAACACCTTTTACTCCCAAAATGGCAATGTTCTCCTTAACTTTTCATTTTCAGAGATGATTCCTTCTTCAGAACAAGTTCTGAAAATTAAGGTGGTGGCAATGGTAGGTGGGAAATTTGCCACTTACAGAGTCAAAGCATATTTTCTGCATATTATATATACAAGTCTGCATCAGACCAACACAATCACATCTATTTTCAACAGCTTGTATCACAAATAAAATTTACGGTATTTTCATATGTTGTGTCACAATGCGCTGGTTTTATCTATCAGATACCATAGTTTCTTCTCCTTTTGATACTGCCTGTAATCTTTTAATTCTATATAACATCATTTTGAGTGCCACTGTACTCACTATAATTTCTGGATTTCACCAGTAAATTCAAACCCATTTATTATCACTGAAGAAAAATATGTTCTGAATATAAGGCACCAGAAAGTCACTATTTAAATCTTAATTTGATATATTAGTATTAATGCTATTTAGTCACTTCAACCTGTGCTGAGCTCTCTCCACAGCTGGATAACATCAGTGCAGCAGAAAAAGCATGGAGAGCAGCACTGAGCTTAAACTTCTGATTGTTGAGCAAGATTTTGTATTTTTCTTGCTCTGTATGGTCTGATTTGAGGATATAGTGAAGAATTCTTCTAGCACTGTCATAGTTAGCTTTCTTGGTCTTCATTTTTATATAGGGAAGAAAAGGAAGGTAAGGCTAAACAGAATGAAGATGACTTTTGTAGCTGACTGAAGCAAGACTAAAGGATTTTAGTTTCCATGCTCCTATGTATCCACTTAGAAAGGAAGAAAGGCATTGCTCTAAAATAAAGTTTTTCAGTTCTGGATTGAATACAACGAATCTAGCTCTAGATTTCATTAATTACTCTGCAATCTTTTCCAAAACACCATTAACTATGTGCAGCAAATCTGAGAAAACATAATGCCTTCATGTTGTAAACTTAAAATAAGTTGTACAATTTCTGTTTCAAATCTCTCAAATTTTGTCATAACCCACATTCTTCTACCTGCTGGTACTGCTGTCCCTCAGGGCTCACTTCTGGCTGGTTTGTCTAATACCTGGCCCTGGAAGGGGGGCTCTATACACTCTAGGAGTCTCCTGGATTCCTTGCAGCCTGCTGTACTGCTTTCCCAGCAGACATCCAGGTGGCTGAAACCCCCACCAGGATGAGAGATTTTGAGTGCAATGCTTCCTGTGTCTGAAGCAAGAACCTCAAAGAACCTCATGGAGTCAGGCACCCAGAGAAGACTCCAGCTGAGAAGTGTCCTTTGTTGGTCCAGGCCTTCATTTTCCCACAGGCCCTTAACCTGTTCACAGCTGTTACTCAGAGGCAGCTCCTCACAGTCTATCCATTCCTTAACACAATTCCAAAACAGCAATAGCTCTGCCTCTCCTCCCAGCCTATCCTTCTGAAAAGCTTGTAGCCCTCACTGGCAGGGTTCTGGTTCTGTAACTCATCCCACCAAGTTTCTGTGAGGTCCCAGATTTTTAACTGCATCATGTTTTCCAGCTCCTCCTGTTTGGTACCCACACTGCCTGCATTGGTGTAAATTCATCAATGGCTACATAAAAGGAAAGCAACTACATATAATTAAAATCAGTCGATTACACCGTGAGCAGAAAATTGCCAGAAATGGGGGGAAAAAGCAAAAAAAACCCACAACAAACACAAGCAATGAAATCTCTTACTACTGTAGCAGACTATCTTTTGAGGATGTTTTTCTTTAAATCTTTCCCTGCCTAGCCATTACCTAAACTAATTTCAAATTTTTTCAAATAATTTTCCTTGAAAGATGTCATATTTAAAGACAATAGCCAGCACTTAATGAAATCAGATTTTTATTCACTTATTTAGAAATCTGACTGCAGAGTCTAAAGAAAATGTTAATGACAAAAGAACGATTTTCTGTTCATCCTTCAAGTGTTATCTTATCCTTGCAATTTATAGACAAGGTTAAATATATATCTTTCTTCATAAGATTTATATGATTCTATGGCATCTATGGCATCATATGATAAGAAATATAAAAATAGGCATAAGTAACCTCAGCATGCAGCACATTTCTAATTCACAATATTAAAATGACCAAATATAAAAGACTGCACCAAATTAATTTTTATTTTCAGCTGTATATGTAATAAACTACCAAGAAGCAGGCTGTATAAATATTCTACATGAGAATAAAACTGGATTATGTACAAGTTTTGTGAAACAGACTAAAAAGAAACCTAAGCTTTATGAACTTTACCTATTCAACATAGAGAACACAGAGATCAACAAGCAGCAACCAAATTTGTTACAGACTCAGGTGAAATATAGGTCAATTTTATTCAAATAGTTTTTTCAGGCATTGAGTACAAACTATTAAGCAACACCATCGGATGTCACAACATAATCAGGAATTTCTGCACACTGCTTGACACGGCAGCATTGCTGGTGTCTGAGACACACAGATCCCTGCTCCCCATCCTAGCACCTGGAAACTCTACGAGGATGGTTCAGCAATCCCAGATGCTTTCTCTCTGAAGCTTTAATGAGCAATTTCAGTTGGCCAACTTAAGACCCCTTGATTCCATCCAGAAATTTGGAATTTAGAAATTCATGCCAGAATTGTTGCAAGAAATTCAAGCAAGAAATTATCAGAATTAATGCATTTCTTGAAAAACATTTCATACGCACACAAAAAAATAAAAAAAATCTTGATGAAACCTAGAAGATAGAGAAACTTAGTATTCTGGAAAAGACTCATTCAGAATTTTTCAACCAGTTGAATAACACCAGTCCTACCTTGAAATGCTGTAGAGAATTTCTGCTTAAGGCAACAGTAGAATGTATATTCTCCTTATGAATACTGAATAGTCAGCATTTAAAGAGAATTTCTAAGTAACTGATATATTTGCATGATACTAATGTCTAAGCCTATTTTGCAGTGATATAGAAAACATTCCTCCTACATGAATCTTTAGTTCCATCTAAGTGTGCATACAGACTGAAAAATTTATATTTTTTCCATTCATTTCTATTAAATGCCATAGGAAATAGTTTTTGCCATAATTTGTATATGATGTCATCTTGCTGGATTTTTTTAGAAAATTTCTAATATTATATGATATGGGTACCAAATATTTTCTCTTATATTTTATAACCATTTAATAGCCACATGAATCTGTAGGGTGATACTGCAAATTGTTTGCTGTATTCAAAAAACAGGTAAAAAACATAAGGCTCATGTACTCAAGACTGAGTATTTTTTGTGTTCATTTGTTCTCCTCTGATCTGACCACAAGAGCTTTTATTCTACCTAAAATCCAAACCAGATCTTTTTCTGCAATTTTTTTAATATTCCTCTTACTGTTTGATGTAGTAATTGCATCAGCCACTAATATAGTCTCCTATATAAAAACACACACACACAACATTATTTCTTTCATGATTTTAACAAGAGTGACTTATCCAGGATTAATGAGGTAAATTGCACTGGCATTAAAAAGACCTTTTTTTACTGCAGTTACACTAATGATCTAAACTGCAGAGCTGAAAAAATCCAGACCATCTGTTTCCTGCTAAAGCAAATTTACTATCAACACTTGTATCGCACCATCTCTACTAAATTCTTTGATTACCAATCTGGATAACAATAACTTACATCACCACAGGAAAAACACTTTTATAATCCATTTATATCCCCACTTTACCTATTTGTACTCATGTCATCTGAGTAACTATCATAAAACCTCTATAACAAATGGATTAAATGCAAATTTGGCTTCTAGTGGTGAATCACACTTTCTATATGCTGGTCAGGGTGACTAGCACTTACTGCTGGATTTACTTTTCATTCAAATAACACTGCAGTTTGAGTTTCATTTTTGGGATTAGAGACAGACAAACCTACATGGAAAATTTTTACTGAGTCATGTTTTTGTAACAATGCTGACTAGAAATGTGAAATGCAATTTGATTTTCCAATTCTAATTGGAAAAGAAATCTATGTTCTCACTCTCTTGTGATGGGCAGGGACATCTTCCACTATAACAGGTTGTTCAAAGCCCCATCCAGCCTGGTCTTTAAGGTCCCTTCCAACTCAAACTGTTCTCAGATTCTACTATGAATATATTATAAATATATTGTGTTAAACTAATTTGTAACCAACACTATTTAATATTCCAACCACAGAATAAAGAGGCAATTTAGCAAATCACACTTGATTAAAGCAATTGTTTCTAAAATCAAATGAACAGTTCTGTAGATGGAAGTGAAAGTAGGTGATGTAACTTATCTTGATTTTAACACAGCTTTTAGAGCTTGGTAGCCAAAAAAGTACATATGAACTGGATTCGTGAACTGTAAAATTAGTGGAAAATTGGCCAAATTATCATTAGCATCAGTACATTTAATGGGAAACTCAAGAGAAGCATCACTGATAAGCAATCTTATGCAACTAAGCAGCATATCTGCAGGGCATTAAAATCAATCAATCAATCCCAAACTTTTTGTCTAGTAGCCATTATACTGAGAATCTGAAAATCTAATCTGCTGCTATTTTTCACATATACAGAATGATGTGTCAGTAATAAACTGGTCTGAACACTGTAAGGAGATTCTGCACTTGCTCTTCCATTAGATCTAGATTGTGCTAATGTACTTTTAGAGTTGTGCAGGAAGACTACTAATTTGGACAATATAATCAAGCCTTCTATGTTAGCAGTTTAAATCTGCATAAATAAGTGTCTGAAGTCTATATATAGTAGTGGCATATGTATATAAAATAGTGACATATACTTCTGAAAGGAAAATACAAATGAAAATTGTCATTGACCAAAAAAAACCCCTTTTTTAAATGTACAGCATATAAAAACAATACTTGGATTGTAGAAGGATAATAGTGGCCACCTTGCCTAGTTGGATTTTACATCCTGCTAGAGTTTGATTAATGTTCTTGAGCACTCTGTGAATACTCACAAAAATTAATCAGTATATCATCAAGGATGTTGACAGAGGACGTCTGCAAAGAGCTCAGAGAGAGGTTCATAAACTTGAAAAATTTCAGTGGTCTGCAAATGACAGCAAACACTTCCTAGTTTTTAAACGTAATCCTTTCATAAAAGGGTTTAAATGAAAGCAGAGAAAGGGTCAGCCACAGTAAAGAAAAATAATTGTACCAAATACACATCATAATCACTTAGCAAATAACACTTAATATTTTTGAATCACTTACTGTCCAGGCACTGCATAGCACTCTAATTGGAAATTCTTCCCATTTAAATAAGATGCCAATTTTTAGGGACTTTAGGTGTACAGGTTGCAATGCACCAAGATAAATATTTTTCATATTCATAAGTGGATATGAACATGGTCTGTCAAGCTGTGAAAAAGCACTGATAATGGCAGATATTTCTGTTTCAAAAAGAACGATCACACAGCATTGCCAAAGAAAGGGTGGCACTACTTCTCTGTGAGACACTTAATGTTTTACTGTGCCTGGTGCATTACTATTTATGACAGTTTAATTGGAAGCAATTCTCTAACATTACTGGGTAATTGCTGCATAAATTGCATATGCTGAAAAACTTACAGCAAAATCAGTAAAAAAAAGAAACTCTCAAATCTAAGGGCATCTTCTTTCCTTATATTAAGTTATTAAAAAATTTTAGGATCAAATAATTTCATCCTTTTAACTGTTTACTGAAACAAAGTTGACATTTGACATAATAGAATTTCTATTAAAACATTTAGGTTGAAGTCCCCTCTTTAACCTAATCCCTTGATCTTCCAACATCACTTAAATTTAGAACTTAGTTATAGTACTGAATTCTAATATTATAAAAGCAGAAAATTTTGATGGAAGATATTGAAGTAAATTACAGATATCACAGGAAGTTTTAGGATCTGTTCATTTATTCAGTGTAGATTTTTGTAGAGCTTACAGAAAGCATAAGAGCACAGTTCCATAAGTCTACATTGGAGCCCTCAAATAAATACATCCTATTACAACCATGTATAAAAACATCCCACTATTCTGTTAATCAATATTATAAATGTCTGTGGGGAAAAATTTCCTTTGCCACAGGGAAATGCAATGTTTAATCAAAATAAATGATGCAAATGAATTTCAGCCAGAAATAAATTTCAGCCAATGCTATAGCACTGAATTATTTTTACCTTCTGAAGAAATTTCCTGATAGTGTAGTGTCTCTATCAATTACTGACTGAAAAATGCATATTCCATTACTTTGCACAGAAAACATTTCTTATACTGCTGAACTTGTACAGGCTTTTAAATACCATAATGATCTTTTATCCAAAATTACAGATCCCACTTCAGAGATTCCATTTCAGGATAGTGTCAAAGCACACTAAAAAGCAACACCAATGAAGAGACAGAGATCCACTCCTTTTGCTCCCTCTGCACTCTCAGAATCCACTGCTGTTCATAGGGATACAGAGCAGCCCTAATCTCTTCATAAAGGGTTAATCTCAAGTGCATCAAGTGATAAAGCAGAATGAAAAGGCTTCCTCATTCTAAATCCCATGAAAGTAACTACTGTTCCTTCTGAAGCAGACCTGGTATCCCAAAATAGTTTTCAGAGTTGCAAATTGTTCTAACTTCACAAAATACCCTGGAAGAAACCCCCAAAACTACAGTGTAGTAAGACGGCAGCTTTGAAACCTTACTTCTAGCAGAGAACAGTAAGCTATTGTTTTTTTCCTCTTTGCTGTAAGGCTTCTATTAAGTTTGCAATATCTTGAAACAACTTTGAAAATATACATCCAGTAAAGAAAGACATAAATTGCCCACCATAGTGACTGCAATTGCCCCTGACTGTAATCAATGAGAATTTTTAGTGTGATAGCCATGGACAAACCCTGTCATCTATCCACAATTCTGTATTTTTCACTTGAATCAGGGAGCACAGAGCACATATCAAGGTCTCTGTCAGACTCTACCAAATAAAATGGCAGAGAGTGGAAGAGGAATGCATGAGAACTGGGAGACACTTGTAGTAGCAGCCAGCCTGGGCAACAGGGGCTGCATGCAGCATTGATTGACACTGGCTCAAGATGTAGTCTCACAAAGTGAAATTTGCAGCAGCAGTTGCTGTTCTACTTCTATTTTTTTTCTCTCAGACCTCTACCATTGGGAAAATTAACTGAGAAAATTTAAAAAATTTAAAAATTAAAAAATTTTAAAAAAATTAAATTATACACATACAAAAAATGAAAATATTCAAATTTCCTGATATTTCCATACTCTTCCCGACTCTGCTCCCAAATGCCCAAATGCAAAAAAACCAAAACAAATTAAAACAACACCCAGCAAACAATAAAATAAGGAATAAAGTATTAACAACAGAACACAGCTAGTCTGCTGTGTTGAAAGAACGGGAATGTGTAGGAGAAAGAAGAGATTATTGGAAAAGGGCTGCTTCATAAAGATTTCGTGTCCTGGCACCGGGGTACATTGCAGAAGCTACATGGCTCTTTTTAATAGAATAAAGAGAACAGAGATTTACAAATGCCAAAGAAGTTATGACTCCACCAGTGCCAGACTGCAGTCCTGAGAGAAGAGAGACCTGCTAAAACAGCCCATGGCAGCAGAAAGGCATTCCTGACACTGTCCCAGCCTAACTGCAGGTGCTATCCAGATAACATGATGAGCACAATGGACTCATTACAGTGGTCAAGAAAGTATGAGAGAAGAGTTGAAGTGGTGGATTTTTCTTTTACAGGACTGTGTTCATATATCCAAGCAAACACTTCAGGAGTAAATAATCGTGGTTAGTATAGCTTCTTCAACTATATGCCACTCCAAACACCTTTAAGTGTGGATACGCCTTTCCAGCAAACAGAAAAAGTATTTTAACTTTGCCTGTAGTTGGTTACTGTGAAAGAAAAGCTGGGATGAGTTTGAAGATATATTTGGGGTGCCTACAGCTATTAAGATATATTTTGAGTGCCTACAGCTATTAGCAGCTCATGAACTGAGCCACAGCCACTACCAGAATGGACTATATATCAACAACTCACACAGCAGCAAGTAAAAATTGCAAGCAATGCTACATCAGAATATCTCATTGAAAAAAAAAAATAAAAATCAGAGATAATTTCCAATATGAGGATGCACTATAGTAAGTTTCTCTGTTGATGAAACAAAATAATGACAAATTCTCAGAAAGAAAATTTTGAAATTGAATTATATGTTCCATTGATGTAATCCCAAGAAGTACACCCCAATCACTCAAATACATTTTTTGTCATTATTCAGGTAGCTGCAGAATTTTCAAGTGATAAAGTTTTCAAAAGAAAAAAATAGTTTTTAAGATTACTACAAAATATATTAGAAATGTGCTGACTTCTAATTTTGAAAGATATCTTCAGAAGTACTGGAATGCATGATCAAACACTATAAAGCTGCTGTATTACCTCCTTTGAATTTTGTCTCCTACATCCCATAATTGAAGTTTCAGTGCCAGACTCCTGGTTAGTTCTTAAAAATGGTGCAAAGTTTATTTGTGTTTCAGTGGGAAACAAGAAAAGTTTATAAAATTGCAAAATATTTTCCTCCAGTTTTCTTAACTTACCGAAATTCCTTTATTTCTCTAGATATTTTCAGTATTTCAAAGGAAGTTTCATGCTGTATTTCACATGTATTTTCCTGCTTGTAATCACTTCAGTACACTGGTTCTATGACTACACAGAAAACAGTTTCCATAGCAGCAGAGATCTGCCCATGACTTGAAGTTTCTAGTCAATAATGTAATTTAATGGATTTTTATTCTTGCATTCCTTGCTGACCCCTTACAAATGCTCTTCTAGTCTTCTAACAACCTCAACTTTCCATTCTTTTACTGTAAACTCATTACTATTTTTTTTTTCTTTAAAGTTAATGCCTGCTCAATGAAGTTGCAGAGTCTTGGTTCTGAGGCATACAAAAGAACATGTGAAGTTACTGTACAGTGTGAGAAACAATGCAGACAAATTGAAAAATATAAAATGAACAATTAATTTTATTGAATTACTTTTCATATAATAAGTCTGGGAATTAAACAACTTTCATTTATGTGATGCAACATATGGCTAAGTTTTTTCATCTAGTGAGACAGAGTAGCAATGGCACAGGGGTACTTCTGTGACCGACATGATGTGAAATCCAAATAAAAAGCATAAAACTACTCTTATAAAATTCATGCTGCTTTTTACAAATTCGATTTTTCCTGGATGTTATTGTAAATAATCCCCAGAGCACAACTGCTTTTGTAACCTGGCAAGAATCAGGTCCACAACAAGACAACACACAACAATTGTCTCATTTTCAACGTCCTCAAATCCCAGACGTAATCATTTGGGCAAGAAATAAAATTGAAAAAAACCACCCATCCTGTGTAACATGCTTAATATGCATCAATTTCCTCATAACTAGAAAGGATTTTTCATCACCATGTTCATGCATTCCCATAAAGTATTAATGAAGTACACAGTCAAAAGTGCCAAACTACTTCCATTAATAAGAAGATGTTCTCCCTATCATGCTGGAAATTTCACAAGAAAAAAGCAATAGTCCTTTCTTGAGGATGCATACAGTTCTTATTTCAATCATTGTGAAGGCTATTGAAATAAATATTGCAAATTTTGAGAAAGTAGTTTTTTACCTTTTCTAGCAAATACTCAATGTATAGCCAAAACAGTAATACTACATCACAATTTTAAAAATAATTATCATAAACCAGATCATCAGGCATGAAGTTAGCCATCTATGATAAAAAATTAATACCAAACAGCAGTTAGCTTTTTGTGGCATTTCATTATATTTACTGCCTTGGATTGAATACAAAATAGTAACATTATTGTTGTTCTGTGTGAATCCTTTTTATTACCTAATTAGCTTTTCTATTTAAAAATCTGTTTGTGTAAACAAATAAACCTCTCAAACAATTAATGTTTGTCACCACATCCAGGTTTTTAACCTTCCTGGGACAGTGAGGCTGACTGAATCCTTTGCAAAAGGTAACAGCCATTTCCTACATGCTGATGTTCCCAGTCCAGAATGAATTTTTGTTTCCACTCATGTCCGGCATTCATGTAGCTTGTTTCAAGAAAATCAATCATGAAATCTCTATCAGATATATTCAGATTGCATCAATCTAATATTATATTTATCTTTATTTTGATTAAATTTTACTCCTATTGAAAACACATTCAGAAGACATGTTTATGGACTCAGATGGGATGTACTTTCAGCTGATTATTTCTCAAAGGATCAAAAAGACTCCTATCGCTTAGTCTGAGCAGCTCAGTTTGTACATGTTTGTTACACATCATACATGTGAAATTACATCTGAAGCTGTGATACTCCACACTCTAGTGTAATTCACCTGCATTTTCTCATAATATCCCATAATTCTCAACCGAAGTGACACTGAAATTATCTACTGACTATTCTGTAGCAAAAGTGCCTGAAAGAAACTAGCTGGAGACAATGTCTCTGTTAACAGCTAGAATCTAAACAATGGGTTTGGTTAAATAACAGTATTTAAATGTTAAAAATCAGCATGTAGATTCTTGGAACAGGGAGAACAGTTATTTAAGTTTTAAATGAAAATTGGAACTTTATTTGGATGTATTATCATTTTTCCTATAAGATTAAAAAATATACTATATCAAGTAATAAATATAATTCTAGCTAATAGTTTAGTTCTACACATCCTTTCCTAAACTGTGAATTACAAGTTGCTTTGTTGAAATCAATTTTCAGTGTGAGAACAACTTTCAATAATAGTTTCTACCCTTCAAATGAAGAGAATAAAAATAGATCAGTAATAAATTATACCAGATTATATAACACATCTTTAACAGCTGCAAAATTCTACAACAAATACCATTTCAGGCACTCTCTGCTGAGCCTTACATTTTATTTCACCCACGATCATCAGATATTTGCTGAAAGGCAAAACACACACCTGATTTGATCTGTCACCCTCATGGCCACTGTGCCTGTTCACTGAAATTTCAGAGATCTTTTGACCTCATACAGAATGTCAAGGGTCAGTTTGCACAAGCAGCATGAAATCAGATGTGCCATATTGTTCAGCAGATGTTCCTTACTTCACACCAGTGTTTCCCTGGAAAACACAGGGCTGTCAGCATCAATAATGCAATGCTAATCCATCGACTTTTACCTGTATTTTGTCTCACCAGTTATACTCCTTAGAGCTTATTTAGCTGTCTATATGCAGCTAATGTGTCTCAGATCAAGAATCAGAAAGTGCCAACATAATTTGCATTGAAGAGATGCTTTTTCCCCTTTGTCTCTCCTTCCTTCCTTTTCTTCCTTGCCCTACTCTCATTTTCAAGACTTGGCCTGTATTGCTCTGCCTTAGTATGAGCCTGAAACCACTTCATCCTAAAGACCTTTCTCTCCTGGTACTGTAATTTTTACAGTATCATTATAGAGTTTAGAGACAGTTTTATTGTAAGTAATAAATATTTCTTAAAAGAATTCCAGTATCCAGCAATTGTGTTTATTTAATGTCACTAGCACATCACAAAAGATCATAACCGTTAGAGGCCAAAAGCATTTCTAAATTAATATAAAATTTATAGCCCTCCATTAATTGAAAAAAGTAATAAAGAGACAACTAATGAGTACCAAGTAGATATTTCAAACACTTTCAGCATACTTAAATATTTCAAGATACACTTAAACCTATAAATAATATATAAATGAATGTGCTATGTACTTCATGCCTTTCTGCTAACACATACATGCTGCATCTGTAGGGGACTGTTAAAACTCACACCTGCATAAATAACACCTTGCTGGTATTGCTAAAGATGCTAGAATTTATCTTCCACTGATGTGAAAGGTAATCATAATTTTTAAGGGTAAATTTATAGTTCCTCTAGCATAGATTTTCAGAGAATATAAACCAAGTTCCTATTTCCTTGAGAGGTAATAAAATATATTCAGGATAGTTCCACATGAATAAATGCCAGAACCACTCTAAGAACCTAGTTTTAGGTATATTTCAGAGTATATCTCTGACCTTGTAAAATTTGCATAGTTGTACATTAGACACTAAAAAAAATAAAACAAGTAGTATAATTTTTGGTTTTGTCTTGATTTTCATGTCTTTTTTTTTATCGCTTCCTCTATCCACAATTTTTCTTTACTCTCATTTCCTTTTCTTCCCTTTCCAAAGCTATATACTAAAAAAGCTGGTTTCCATAATTAAGTTGCTTACTATCAGAAAAACTTTTCTTAATAAAATGTTTATTTAAAAACAGTCTATTATGAGTGAGAATGACAAAATCCAGGAAATTAAAAAAAAAAAAAGATACTTGTGCCAGTACGCCAGGTGGGGTTTCACAAGATTGGAGTAGAGGGGAAGAATCACCTCCCTCAGACTGCTGGCCTCACTCCTTTTCATGCAGCTCAAGACACAGCTGGCTCTCTGAGCTGCACCCTGATGGGTCATGTCAAGCTTCTCATCCACCAGAATCCCCACATCCTTCTCAGGACTGCTCTCATTCAAGTTGGTTTTCTAACAACTTCCATTTCAAAGTAATAATCATTAACATTCTCAGCAGGGCAGCTGCAAAGAGTGCTAAAAATCAAACCCTGATTTTCAGTCCTTGTTCAATGATTTATTCAGAGGACTAGAATACTTCTTTGTAATATATATCTGCTAGTGCTGTCACCATTTTAATTTTAGTGATCTAAAAATTATGTATTGTTTTTCATTTTTAAAACTTATTGCTGCCTGTGTCTAATACATCTGTTAGCTAAGAAACCTCTTTTATATGAAACATAAATGGCTTTTTTTCTTTATTTCGATTTTTCCATCTCATTATTCTTTTTTAATTTCATAATTTTACCATTTTTGATTATTCTTTTCTTCTGCCTCCTATTTCTTTTTCCCTTGCCTATACATCCTTTCCTGTACACCTTTAAGCTTTCACTTTGCAGCATGAGAAAATTAAAATACATACAACCAATTATGAAGTATAGTTATATGAACAATTCCACTCACATAGAATTGAGGTAGTTAAAGCATTTTATTTCTTGGAGTTTCTGTCCTCACGCTCATCACTGCAGTGAGACTACGGTAAAGTAACATGCAAGTAATATCAGTTCTATTCAGATAACCACATGTGGTGATTTGATAACCACAAGTGACAGTGATGAAGACAATGGGTTGGGGAAAATTAGGAACAGAGTTAGCACTTGGTCCAGAGGAGGGGCACCAAGCTGATCAGAGGGAAGGAACACCTCTCCTAAGAGCAAAAGCTGAGGGAATTGGGATTGCTCAGCCTGGAAAAGGGAAGACTTCAGGATGACCTAAGTGCATCCTTCCAGTATCTGAAGGGAACTTGTAGGAAAGATGGAGAGAAATTATTTACAAAAGTGTGTTGTAAAAGAAGAAAGGGAAATGGGCTCAAATTGAAGGAGACTAGATTTAGATTAGACATTAGGGAAAAACTCTTTGCTGTGAGGCACTGGAACAGGCTGCCCAGAGAAACTGCAAATGCCTCATCCCTGTTCAAGGCCAGGTTGGATGGGGCTTTGAGCACCTGATCTAACTGAATGTGCCCCTGCCCATGGCAGTGGGATTGGAACTAGATGATCGAGGTCCCCTTCCAACCCAAACCATCCTATGATTCTATGATGATTCGATGATTCATTTATAAAAGTGAAAAAAGGAAACATAGTTTTATATTATATCTTTAACTGAAAAATCATTACGTTTTTGCAGACTTGTGTACTTTATACACTTAAGAAGCCTGCTTTTATACTGGCATACAGATTCGTTTTGCTTCCCCAGGAGATTTAATGAAAAACAGGAGAATTTTTGAGCACTCAGTATAAAGACAATTTTTGTCAAATAATAAAAAAATACTTACTGAAAATACGCAAGGCTTTTCTGCTTTCACTTTACACTAAATTTAAGTTGGAAAGGTTGCTTTGCCTCTTACACTGAATGTGTTTAGTTTCTAGGTAATTTTGGAAAATTATCACCTCAGATATCAGTAATACTGCCACCATGCCTCTATCCTGCTGTGTGTTGATCAGAGATTATGGCATTTTTCATTTCCTTCATCTGTTAGTCAAATAAAAACTACCATTCTATTAAAAATAATTGGAGCTGCACTTTTCTTAAAATATTTTTAGTTTCAAAACTAAATATGGAAAATATTCTACCAGTTTTTGATGATACTCCACTTCAAAGAGATTAATCATCCACAATCACATGGGCAAAGTTAACTAAAACACTCATTATATGATTTTTCTGTAGCTAGATCCTACAGTATCTTAAAATCTGAACATGTGCACAAGCTTCTGGAAATCCTTGCTTGTAGATTGACTTTATCAAGGTTAGAGGGCAAGCAACAGATGAATATTAAAATGCAGCCAGCATAAGAAAGGCTGTCAATGATTCGCATGGGTAGTCTTACACACGCGTGTTTCATACACACACATGGGAACACAAGGCATACACCAGAATGGAACAGACCCATAATCAGCTCTAGCAAGACAGAGATAGCTTATACATGCTTCTGCTTCTCTAAATTGTTGTCATAAACAGCAATTAAAAAGTAAAAAAATAGTAAATCTAAATTATCTCAGCTACCCATATAGTGGCTTGTAGATTTTGCAGAGGGACAGAGAGACAGATCTGAGAATAAGCACAGAAAGTAATCTAGGTATATGGATTATACAGATTCTTTTTTTAGTAATTTGAAGTCAGTTTCATCCATTCTAGTAAACTGAAAAAAATATTTATAAAATAACATCTATAACATTTTGTTTGACAAATTTATATAAGTGTAACAGCGTGTTGCCTACAGCATAACCTGCAGCCAAGGACAAAAACTGAAGCAACTGATTAATGTTTTCTATTCAAGACATTCTGATGGGTTTTTTTCAGAATTTATACAACCAATATAAACATAGTTATATTTGTAAATGCGAAGGAAAAAAACTCTTTGAAATTCTAACTTGGAAAATATCCTAAATATATTCATAAATTGTTATTCCAATAGCTTGAACAGTTCTTTTTTCCATCTCTTCAGATTGTCTTAAACTGTTTGCAAAATTATATGAAAGCAGACATAGCTTCAAAATAGTTTAGTTAACTAACTTTCATGACAGAGAGCAATAACTCGCAGAGCCAAATCCAGAATTTAGTTTGACAAGAAATCAGTTTAGTTTTGTTTTGTGGTGCTACAACACTGCTACTCGGCCTATCCCTTTATTTTTTCATCTATTTTTGGGAAGAAGTAAAGATTTCAAATAACCTCTAATTTCCTGGGATTAGGACTAAACCACTTAGTTCTATTGACTTAATGTGATCCTTAATTTCCTGAAATGACTGCACACTGTGATGCATTGAAATACACAATACAAACCACTGGTTTATCAATATAATGTATAAACTGAGTATCATGTTCTCAGCCCTGCTTTCAAAAAATCATAAGAATGGCCATTCTGGGTGAGATCAAAAGTTAACCCTAATGTCTCATTTCCAATAACATCAGACACACAAATATTAAAATAGGATATTCAGATTCAGGATTTTTTTGGTACATTTTTCTGCCAGGCTTTTTTAATATCCACATCATGAGGTCCTCCCCAAGTTCTCCACAGAGTAACTACAGATGATGCTGTCAGAGTAATGCTTTTCCACAACTTTTAACAACTCCTCTCCATCCAAGTGGCTACCCAGCACAGAATGGTCCTTCTGTGGCCTGAACAGCTGTTTCTCCTGTGTAGCTCATGTTCAGCTGGCTTCCCTACTATTTCCTGACTGTCTTATTTTCCTGGACTCACCCTGGAATTAGTACTTCTAATCATCAGTAAATAAAAAGGAAGGAGAGACTTGTATGGCTCACATACGCCTCTGATGTACAATTCCTGATCTTCACTGTCCTGCCCAGTCTCAGAAATTCTTTGCATACTTTACTGCTCAACCTTCACGAGACTCAACACTTCTAGCACCATGCTTTGAGGTTTTAGAGCTTGCATGAGCATTCTGCTCTTCAACACACTTGTATGTATGATACACAACAAATACTGTGCTCAATAAGGAAATATTTCACACAGAATGGATGTAAGATGGAGGGCATCTTACAACACCAACAAGCATAAAGCTGTGCAGGATGGTATTTTTCAAATAACATACATGCCATCAAGGTTGACTTCCAACTACTTTTGAAAACCCAGCCATTAACTCCTAACCTGACACTTGAATCTTTTAGATTGTGTGTATGAAAGTAACACCAAGTGTTAAAGCATACAAAAAAACCCATACAGAAGTGTGAAAAAAGTGTATAGAAATACTTCTAATCAGATTTAATAGAGTGCACTACTAGGAAGAGAGAGGTTTTAATAACCAGTAAACTAAAAGCTATCAAGTAAGATTGCAGAAATGTTCTCTGTAATACAGAAAGATTATTTTATGTAAAAAAATTATTTAGGAATATCTTTTTGTGTGTGTGAAAATTCACACACTGTAAGCTTACTGAATATTCAGTATAACTCTACTAATAAAATTCAGTTAACTAGCAAAGAGTAATGTGAAATATTTATATGACTGGACTGCTTAGGTGGACTCCTCAGATCTTCTGTCAACGAATAGCAGTAGTCTGCAGAATATTTTTGTTGAGCCTATACCTTTGAGAACCTGTGATTATACTGTACCCTATTATAAAATCTATACTTATTTTCATTTTCATTAAGGCAGTGGTTTAAGTATGTTCAGAATTTTCAAAAATGGGTAAGAATTATCTGGTGTTTTATTGTACTTTACATATGACTAAAGTTTCACCTGAACCTTAGGGTATCTGAAGTAATTTTATTCACACACACCATGAATCCAAAATCCATTAATGTATCCCTTCAGACTATGAAAACTATTTTTTCTATTTGTGCAGTAATAAATGCCCTTATCTGTCACTGAATTTTATTTTCTTGAAAGTAAATGTGTTAACCTTCAGCAAGCTCCAGGTTACAGCTTTATTAAACCTTAAAACAGAAGTATAAGAGTCCTTTGACAGTTCGACGAAACCTCAGATAACAATCCATAACAGGATATTTATTTTTCCACAGTTCACATTAAGAACTGCAGACCATAACACTCCTGCTTAATATAAAAAGTGACATGACAGTTTAGAGCAAGCATATTCCCCTGTTGCAGACATCTTTTTGTGAAAATCCTTTCTTAGGATTTTTCCTGCTGAAGCTGAGAAGTTTCAGCAACAAAATGTAAACAATGATTATCTGCTTCTGTGGAATGCAACAGGTCCTTCTGTGATGGACCATGGTCCATCTTGGATGTTTATAATTAATGGCCAATCAAGGGCCAAGCTATCTCAGACAGAGTCCGAGAGAACTGCCTTTGGTTATCATTCTTTTCTATTCTATTAGCTAGCTTCTGAGAGGAAACCTTTCCTTCTATTTCTTTTTAGTATAGTTATAATGTAATATATATATCATAAAATAATAAATCAAGCCTTCTGAACATGGAGTCAAAATTCTCATCTCCTGCCTCATCGAAGAACTCTTGTGAGCACCGTCACATTCCCCCAAAGTTTTATACCTGCCAGAGACTTTGTGTTGCCATATTCTTTGCCCCTTTTTTTCCTGTCCAACAGGTCCTCCTTAGCTACCACAAAAGAGTGTGACCTTTTTTCAATTACAACAAAAGGATTTCCACAGTAGCATCCCGTAGATAGGATTTAATTTAAATAATTTTGCAAATAATTAAGTTTGAAAGTAAGAGCAAGATAACATAGAACTAAGCTTAAAAATCAACCCTCTTTCTCTATGGTTCACATTTTAATTAGTGAATCAGCAAAAAAAATTGTAAAAACCATCAGGAAATTCAAATGTAAATAATTTACATCCCTCTTGAGAAAAAATAAGTTTGGATGTTTATATACAGATAAGCCTATATCAATCAGTCTGACAAACAAACCCACAGGCAAATTGTTGGCATAATACATTTTTATTCTCAACTGACTACTGTAAAAAATGAACACATTTCTAATAGTGATTATCACGTTTTGGTAAATAAATAACAGCGTTAGAATATGTGACAAAAACTATTTAAAATGTGTCTTTCATGTTGTTTGTTCAGCCAATAAAACAAATATAGATATTTGTCTCCTCTGTTACTTCTATGTAGCATGACCAGAACCCGAAAGATGACTGATAAGAATTGTATATTCCTGAACACAATGAAGGAAATGAGAAAGCTTCACCTCTAAAAGATGGAAGAGTGATTTGAAGATGATCAAGTCTATATTTTTAAATTTCTATCTTTACATATGCTTTCATCTACCTTTACTATTAAAGTATCATCTCAACTGAGAAGAATATGATAGCAATTTCATTTTATAAAAAGAATTGCTTATTTTTTGACTTGTGCCATCCCAGTATATGAGAGGAAAGATGTGTTAAAATTTGAACCAAAGTTAATAGATATTAATAACTATTGTATTTTTATCATACTTATTCCAATTTTAGATTTTTATTGATGCGGACAGAAATCTATTACCCTCTTGCACATCCTTGCTGTTATAAAACTGAGCCTTGAAAATAATAAGAAAAATAAACACAGTAATTATAAATTTCTTTTTGGGAAAACATTTCTTGATGTTGGTCTACTGTATAAGTAGATGTCAATGAAGTGAGAGGAAAGTAAGATCTATAACTAAAAACAATTTATAGGTAGTGATTTTACATCACAAAAATGCTGATTTATTTATTAGAGACACTTAAATATGTATCTGGGGTTTTCGGGGGTTTTGTTTTGTAAGATGCCTTAAGCTCAAAACTTTTAAGATTTCACACAAGGCTGTCCACAACTTGTGCTTTACTGAGCGTCACAGTAAAATAACGCAGTTCTCACATTATTGATGGACACTGGTGTCACAGACAGGGTATGCACCATGCTGACTGAAAAACAAATCATTGGACAAGCTCTGATGCTCTAGACTTTTCCAGAAAAGACAGCCAAATTTAGATTATGATTAAGAGGTTTAGGATTGTGTATCAACATTGACTTATATTTTGTGGTATTTCCATTACTTCTACATTGTCTTTGGCAATACCATTTATAATCTGCTTTTACTGGATTTCTTGATTTTCATTCCTTGATTGTACCTAGCAGTAGTAAAATATGTTTTCCAGGCAAGGAAATGATACCTGCATCAGTGTTGTATCTTTTGGGTAAAAGTCTTGAAAATTTTTCTCCTCGTTGCTGCAGGACAAAAAAAAACCCTTATTCACATTTTTTATTAAAACATGTCCTTTCTTCTGCATCAGTGAAACATTTAATTCATCATTTAATCCTGTCTGGGATTCCAACCACACATTTAATATCCTGACTTATAAGAAAGAAGAGGAAATACTCTGCCATGTAAGACATATATCACTACATATTCTATCTTATCTTCCTGTTTCTTTTTTATTGTAATTCCTAAATGTGCTAGGTCTAATTTAGGCTAGATTTACATAAGTACATTCTGCTCTTGTACTTAATACATGGACTTGTATTTATTTCAGGGTGGACGATTTGTACAAATAAAAGCAGGATTCCAAGCAAAGAATGTAATTTTTTTATTGCACTCTTTACTCAGATAAGTCATCCCAATAATAGAAAGGAAGTAAGAATCACACATTTCATAATTTATACAGACTGTTGGTACTTTTAAGTAACTAAAGTTTGTTCAAGTGGTTTGATATCTCTCTAATCACTGCTAAATAAACATATAAAATATTGCTACTTGGCCTGAACTATAAAATTAACTCTGATTTAGTTGCTCCACTTCAGACAAACAAGCTGATGCATTAGACTTCTTTTCTTTTTATGGCTTGCTATTGATTATTTTCATGAAACCTGGTATACAAAATTAATTTGTTCCACCTTTTCCTCCCTCATTAAAAATAACTGCAAACCAAAAACATTCTTCAAATATCTGCTATTCGAGCTATGCACTTGGACAAATATAAGTGTCAGAACTCTCTAACTTGATAAACGTTTAAGAATTCAAAATTATATTTATATAATAGTCTCTTGAAAATATAATTTTCTATAAACACTAATGTCATGCTAGAATACACTCAGAAAGGAAAAAAAAAAAAAGCCTTTAATGGAAATTAAGTTAATTTGATTTTCATGAAAGCAAATATTTGAAAAAAATTCTGAGATACTTGTTCCAGCCTATTTACACAGTGAATGATTAAGAATAAGCTGTCTAGTAAATATTGCTCACTCAGCTTGAACACATGATTGTTTCAGAGAAGGTAAACCTTGGCAAACTGCATAGATACATCTATATACACATATCTATATATGTATGTACACATTTTTGGCTAACCTATTACATGAATTTAAACTATTTTTGCTGGCACATTTTTACAAGACTTTCTGAGGTGCAGTGTATTCACTTCTTTTTTCTATTGGAAACTCTACTAGTACTTTGCCATTAAATCTGAATGACCAAACAAATATAAAAATGAGAAAAGAATTTTATCACATTCCTTCTTCATGAGAGATCATTTGTTAAAAACAAACTCCAAAATGTACAGACATATCTCAGAAATAAAATAAATAATTTAAGACCTGCATTCAGCCACACAGAATCAATAAAGTAACCTGCACATTAAACAAGGGAGTCAATGTTTGCTGAGAAGTGTTATTAAATTGGATTGCTTTAAACTATACCTTCCTACTTTTTACTGAAAGATATCTTTCTATGAGAAGTCCAGTACTATAAAATACCTAACAAAATATGTTTAACAGTGGCTTGACTGTTCATGCAAGCTGTTGTCTCATGTACCACAAATATGACATTAGATTAGTCACCTTTCCACTGTGACACAACAGATTTATATTAATTACTGTACAGTTAAGTAAGCCTACCCCAAGCTTGCACTGACACTGATTTTTTTTCTTCCCCATACGGACTAGAAAAGAGGTATACAACACAGGAGGTACACATACAAGATAAGATAAAAAGGTGATTTAGAGGAATGGTACTAGAAATATTTTAAATGAGTTTTCATTGTGCTCAGGACAGCAAATATATGAAATGCTCAAAAGAGAGTAAGAACAAATCAGTTCATTCTTGCCTATGGCACTGAAAATGAAAGGGGACACGAGTTGTACAAAATACCCTCCAGCTCTCTCAAGCTGTGCTTTCCCATGAATGTTAAAAAGTGGGATAAAAAAGTCCAAGTAGAATTAACTCACAGCAAGATTAATTTGCTGACATTCTATGGGTAAGTTGTTGAATTATTCACAGAGCTGACAGGTTCATTCAAGAAGCTGACATTTTTGATTTCCAGTGCACCATAAGGATATGAGAAAATAGTCACCTATATAAATAAGAATTTGTGCATAGTTGTATACATGTCCATGTGCAGACATCTGGTTTCTAATACTCATTTTAGCTGAAGATTTTCTAAGTATTATTTCAAATCATTTAAAAGTCAAAATTTCAAAAGAATTCAAAATCGGTGCAGAAAACATTCCTGAGGAATACCCAGCCATTTCATTGGACTCTTCAATAAAATTTGTTACAAGATTGATATGTAGTGTTTGAGATTAAGAAATAGTATGAGAGATGTCAGGTATCTATTAAAACGAAATGCCAGAAATCATAAGGACTAATAAGCTATGCATAAGACACTTATCTGGAACATGATCTACATTAGAGACAATTTGAGCCTTGGTCTGTCATATCTTGACTTCGTCTCATAATCACTAAAAGTTAATAATATTGCCTCCTCTGGACGGGAACTTTGTCAGTCCAGACTGACAAAGCAAAAAAAAAAAAAAAAAAACAACCAAAACGAAACAAAAAAAACACAAAAAAAACCCCCAAAAAACAAAACAAAACAAAAAAACAAGCAAAAAGAAAACAAGAGTTTTCTCTCATTCATTCCAAAACAGAACATCATGTTCTTGAAAGAAAACGAACTGATGGATCCTAGAGAAAAAATTTTCCACCTAGTTAATAAAATAAACATGTTTTAAAAATTGGATAATTTTCAGTTTTTAAAAAAATTTTTGACAATAAATTATTGTCATTGAAGTAAATTTAACCTGCAGATGTGACAGAATATATTTATTAAATATACATCAACTGCTTCTATTCATATTTATTTAAAACCTAATAACAAACTGCTGCCTTTGTCAAATGAAAGAGGTTTTCTGTTTCTCAGATGACAAAATTATTTTTGAGGTAAGTAGAATTACAAAACTTCATAACTTTGAAATGCCAACCTGCTACAAATTGGACATGTTTCGAAGATTGTCTAAGAAATGTAAAAGACCCTTGCCTAGTCCTACTTGAAATTGTATTAATTATTATGTGAAAGTGCTATCTTCATCACATAGTTCAGCAGAACTAACTGAACTGGTAACCAATTACTGTTTTGACCAGCAAACAAAGACTTATGAGTAGCCTAAGAACATTAGAAACGTAACTACTCATATCACTGTCATGCTTGTTGAGAAATGGATAATTTCTATTACAGTACAGTTTCACAAATAGATTTTTTTTTCCTCAGTATGCCGAGACAGTTTGGTCGACATCTAGATAAAAGCATTGAACAGAACTGATTTGGTTCTGTACTGCTAAAAACTTAGGCATCAAATTATAACTTTAATGTAGAAATTGTACTTTTAAAAAAATCATGAGGGTTTTCTCCATATTGGATATTAAGATCAGAAGCATGTGTGTGTCCCAACACAGAGACTTAAATATTAGGAAGATTTCCACATTCTTGCATATTAACCAAAACCCAGGAAAATAGTGTTTACTGAAAGTTTCCAAATATAAAATTGAAACTTGTAAAGGAATATAGGGATAATCTGTTATGATACAAACAGGGGGAGGCAGAATTAATGTTTGTAAATTTCTGCCTTAATACATATTCTGTCACATAAGAAATAAATCATGTTTACTTGGCTTTTAAACATGGCATTAGGAGTTAAACATGGAATAGGTGGAATTCAGGAGTTAAACACGGAATAGGTGGAATTCAGGCAAACATTCCCCCTGCAAACCTGCTGTCCATACAATGTGGATCCAGAGCTAGGCAGCCAGCAAAGAGAGTATGCTCAGCTGGGGCATGAAGCACAAGCATTCCAGCCAGGAAACTCAAACTGCTCTTTACACTCTGCTTATGTCTGAAGACAAAGCATTCATCAAAGTTCCTGGAGAAATAAACTGTCTCTACCCAGATAACTTGTCTGGCCCCTGATCTTAAAAGTAATTCCCATGGTAGTACTGGCAAGAAGAGTTTAACATGGATCAATACAGACAACATTGTGTCACAACAGCAGTCAAAACTGACTGCAACACTGCAGCTACAGCAAGAGAAAACATCTGAAGTAGGTGGCTGCATTCTTACAGAGGGTCATAGAATGTCTTTTCATATATGGATTCCTTGGGGTAATCAGAAAATGAAGACACACAAAACCAGATGTAAAACCAAATCCACTAAAATAACTTGGTACCATCAATGCCAATTGTGGCTGCTACAGGACACAAAAAGGGATCGAAGAGCTACATGAGCATTTTCTCTAACAGTACCATTTTTTTAAGCTTTAGTAAACTCCAGACATCAATATCATGTAATAAGCAAAGGTAAAACACGATATTAAATGTGTCAATATCAATGCCAATTGTGCACATATGAGAAAATGTATCAAAGAGGTGTTATTAAATGCTTCCTCCACCAAGAGCTGAACCTACACTTCTGTGTTGATTGCTCCATGTTATTTCACAATGTCACATCCCAACAATAAGAGGGGAATGCTTTGAATTCCCCTTTTTAAAGCTAACTTGAAATACATGCAGAAAACTTTCAGTCATGTATTGCTACACTGGTATTTGGTTAGTAACAAAAATATATAGTAAGTCTCTTTTAAAAAGTAATTAAACAGATTGACAGAGTGTCAATATGCCTTATTCATTAACAGCTATATGAAGAATAAATTATATAAAACTATGATTCTGTTGAGGTTAAAAAACTTAAAGAGGATGCAAAATAAAAAATGTGTTGGAGAATAATGATAAAGTGATTAGGTCTTTAAAAAAAATCAGCTAATTACTTTTGCTGTAGTCCATGTAAATATGGGTTGACAAGAATGCAGACACAGCAAAAAAATATTTCTTTCTTCACAAGCCTTTAAAATTCATATATATTACATATATGAAATAACCAGAATGTTCTAAACACAAAACCATTAATATTTTACCCCTTAGCTCTGGTACCACCAAGTCATAACTTGAGTGTCCATCCTTCCTGAAATCCCTAGTATAGTAACTGTACAGACAGGTAAAGTGTGACTAACAGCTCTGAGCTTCATTAAACTCATACAGCATAGACTAAGTGAGAGGTAATTACATCCTGATGGAAAGTGAAAGACAGACAATTCCATGGGGGAGCCTGTGAACCATGCCAAGGTTAGTGCAAGGAAAGGAAACCATAAGCGTTCCATGAAACCCAAGTCCCCTTAGGCTATTATTTTATATAGTAAAAAAATTTACAGATTTTATTTCCTGGCTTGATTTTTCCAAGATATTTTGCACATCTCCTTTGAAAATCAGACCTTAAAGATTATCCAGTTTAACCATCTCCCCAGTACCACCACGACCACCCCTGAACCATACAGATGCCCTTTGAACACTTCCAGAGATAACTTCACACCTTGCCTGGGCAACTTATTTCAATGTCTAACTACTTTTTCATTGAAAAAGAAATTAATATGTAATCTGAACATCCCCTGGCACAGCTTAAGGCCACTTCTTCTCATTTGTTCATTTGAGACATGGCAGAAGAAAACAACCCCCATCTCACTACATCCTCCTTTCACGCAGCTGTAGAGAGTGATGAGGTCTCCCCCTCAGCCTTTTCTTCTCCAGGCTAAACACCCCCTGCTCCCTCAGCCATTCCTCATAAGATATGTTTTCTAGACCATTTGCCACTTCTGTTGCCTGTCTACAGACATGGACCTCAATGTCCTTTTAGAAGTGAGGGGCCCAAAAGTGAACACAGTACTTGAGGTGTGACCTCACCAGTGCCAAGTGCAGGGGCATAACCATGTCCCAAGTCCTGCTGGCCACACTGCTCTTGATACAGACCAAGATGCCATTGGCCTCCTTGGCCACATCTTTCTAAAAAGATAATTTAACAGTGAGGTAACAAAGTTCAACTAGATATTAGAGGACACTAAGATTAAGCTACCAGTGGGAAAACATCTTTCAAAAATTATTACTACATCTGTGACTCCTCCCGCTAATACTCCTGCTACACAGATATTAATTACTTTTTGTTTTGCTCATCTGATACATATTATATATCGGGGAAATTATTTGTAACTTTCAAGGTAATTTCAATTATTTGTTACCTTTCAAGTTTATTTACCTTAGACACCGGAAGAAGAGATTGTATCCCTGAACATTTCTCTATTTTTCCGAGTCACATTACATAATCTGATAAAAGGAGACTTGCACACCTTGCTGGTACTATATTTTTATATGATTGCAAAGAAACTTTTTTTTTTACTATTATTACTTATTTGATAAGCTATTCAACATTTATCCATAAGAAAAATTCATATAAGTTGCCTATCTTACTTTGAGATGAATGCTTTACACAAGACCCTTTTTTACATTCTGAGTATAAAAAGAACATGGGATGACTGCTCAGATTTAGAATGTGACTCTTAAGTGCAAGGTCAGTATATTCAAGAAAACTTTTCCAGCTGGAACCTTGACCACAGCAAGGTTTTTATTATGCCAAATTGTCAGTGGCTGTAGCTTTACAGTTAAAAATAGAAAAGGCAACAGCTAATACAAATTAACAGTGTTGCAATCATCAGACAGCGATGACAAACCATGACCTGGCTTTTCATGACCCCTTGAAATGCTGCAATTACTATTGTCTTCATAGAAAGCTCAACACTGATTTATGCTAAAACAGGAAGTATTATTTTAAAACAATGTCAAAATGTCAAAGCAGTCCAATTTCAGCAATTACTTTTATCATAAATATATTCCTCTTTTGAGCAAACACTCGAGGTTTCTAGCTGCACTTCTGATTTCCTATCACTTTCCAGTTATACAAATACAATTTCTTCATTTATATCTATCTGTACATACATACATGTACATGGAAGAAATATCTTTGTATTTCAACATCATTGCCTTTTTATATACACAAACTTGAGGTTTATAAACGAAATTATTTTACTGTCAAAAACCTACACCTAAGAATGTGACTCTTTCAGAGTTCATACAAATTTCTCACTCTTGCTCAAAAGTGCATGTGAGGACATGAGTGTGAAGATGTTGCTCAACTTTTAACATGACACTTCTAGCAGAGATACCAATGTGAATAACATCTACTCAAAGTAGAAGACTACCTACTATTCCATGAGTCTGCAGAAGTAAATTAAATCTTCAGCACATAATTTAAAAAATGTATTTTATATGATCAAGGAGAAAGTGTTTTATTATAAGTGCTGCAAGGATCTGTTTGTTTTCTACACTAGAATCCTGCACTGATTTAGTAATTCACCATAAACTTTTAACTTTCCAACAAACTTTGACATGAAGGAAAGCAAAATATGTCAGAATTTATCTTTTTGTTTTATTTTAAAAACTGCTGATCAAATTTGAAAAGATTTAAACTTGATAGCGTTAAAACAGCTTGTAGTGTGGATGGTCAAAAAATCCCTAGATATGGAAACAGTACTTTCCAATATTCTATTGGAATGCAATCTTCTGCACAGAGAAAAATTCTGTGCTTTTTAAAAGCTATATTTTAAAATTGCTTAAAGAGTTATGCCTAAATATTTTTCCAGTACAAATGAATAATTATTCAAATAGGCAAAAGCATATATGGGTATCCTATTTTAAAAGCACATTGTGCTGAAAAAAAGAAAAAAACAGAGCAAAAAAAAAAGCCCCCTCTGAAAAAAGGCAACCTTCCAAAAGATTATCACAAACTTTTCTGTCCGTGAATATTAAAATCATACAGTTGTCAAAATATTAATTCAACATGTTCACCCACTAGCGGAAACTTAGAAGAATAAATGTATTTGCACAATACGTCTCACCAGACAACAGTTTCAGATAATCTAATGTATTACAGATCGTCAACAGATATAGAACGATTTTAGACACAGTTTTTATGCTGGTTTTGCTGGCTGATCTTCTATTTCTGATAAAATAATGAAGAAATGTGCTGTGACATAGGAATTGAAATTATATAACTAAATACATCAAAATATACATTATGAAGGTAAAAATCCAGAGAGGAACACTGCACTAGTCCTAGCAGAAACACTTTTATTTTAAACTGTGTGGAAGTTCTGACTTTTCTGTACAAAAAGTCACTACTCTGCTGCCAGCTAGCGCACACTCCTACCACAGTTTCCATTGAATGCAGATGTTCTTTCAAGTGTACATCTGAAATACTTTGCTGATATTAAAGATTCTAGCCAGAGATTGACTCATTAAAGTATGAGACTTTTAGACTCGCCTACCCCCCTACCAACACCACAACAGCTACTCTAAGTTCTGGGAGAAACACAGTCCAAATTTCCAGTAAACTTTAAAAAAAATACAAAGAACAAAAGATAAGAAAAACCATACACTGACATGACTAACCCAGTTTCCTCCTAAGAGAGATACTATACATAATAAATACAGTAAACTGCTCTTGCTTGTTATTTGTGATGACGAGAAATCGAAAGATGCTTGGGGCAGTCATCATGACACTTGATCTGGGCAAACAAAAAAGTCTAAGATCCAGATATAATTTCAGAAAATGTGTTTTTAACCAAAAGCATCAGAAAGAGAGGGCACCAGTCCACTCACTGTGGAATATATATAAAAAGCTTGACTATCTGAACCAGCATTCAAATAAGTACATACGTTTTTTCCTCCAAAATTATTAGATTTTTATATAACATGGTAAAGGAAAAAGAACAAAAAGCCTAGAAGCTAGTACTTGAAGAAATGAGGTACATAAAGTTACTGTAATACTTACCACTGTGAAATTCATAACCTTCAAAATCCATATTGTCATTGCTAAATTAACAATCATGGTAACCAACAGCAGAAGGACAAAGAAGTATAAGCACCTCTTTCGCCATCCATAAATCCCTACTGGGTAAAACTGAGGATGTTCAGTCCTTGGAAGGCTGTTCTGTTGTGTTGCTAATATATACTGCTCTCGTGTCATCTGTAAAAGAAAGATGTAAGCATAAGTAGGGAAATGAGACGTCTGTTTTTCACACGTTATATTACATTACAATTATCTCAGAATGTATAGAAAATCAGTTCATATGGGCACAGAAGAGACACATTCATCCAGCATTAACCACATCAATGTTATTTGTACTAGGCATCTAGCATGAATTTGGTGGATTTTATGACTTTAATGTAAACCTTTGGTTTCTGTTTCAAATTGGATTTGCATTTCAAATTTATCAGCAAGAAACTTAAAATATATAAAGTAATCTATACGTGTATTTTACACTTTAATTCTGAATAATGTTTTATTGTCCTTTATAAGATCATTCAGCAAAATTTGGGTCTGGAGAAAGAGTCCTGTACCTTTTCTTTTGTACTGGTTTTGGCTGAGATAATGCCAATTTTCTTCATATAACTTGAAGCCAGTACACTCTTGTACAAGCAGAAGAAAAATCTCACCTTTCTAAAATACATCTTTCATAAATGAAGTTTTCAGTCTTTTATTATACTTAGCAAATTAAATCAACAATTGATGCAATTATACATGCCTCCTTTTTTTACAAAAACAAACCCTCCTCAAAACTACATTTTGCCCTTCAAGAGATGGATACAGTTATAATCTGTTGAATTCCTGAACTAGTTTAAATTCTTCTCACACACTAACAAGCAGTAACTATTTGCAAACTGCTTAAAGAACTTTCAATTATTACTTCCTTAAAAAAAAGGTATTTGTGCCATTTAATAAAAACTGTTTAATGTTTTTTCCTTCACAACTGTCTTTTGCAGATATTTATATTCATTTTCAGCTGTCACATTGCCTTTAGACTGGAAGGTATTAAATTTTCTCTTTGACTTAAAAATTAAATTAAAGCATTCTCATTCTGTATATGTAAGAATTCTTTCTCTAATATGCCCATTGGAAATGTTGTTTTGATAGGCTTTGTGCTCAGGAGGAATAAGACAATACAAAACAAAATGAAAAATTCCAAAACAAACACACACAAAACTCAACAAACTTATAAACCAGATAAAAATCAATTTTGAGCTTAAAAGCTGCCTTTCTTTTGACTAAAAAAAAGTAAAAATACACAAAAATGAGTCAGTTGATCCAATGAGAAATAAAAACCAGATTACATTCATTTGAAGGATCAAAGAAATGTTGATTTTATAAGATTTTTAAAATGTGAAGCTCAAAAAAATTCATGTAATTATCGGTGTTGCTGGATATTTATCCAAATCAACACTCTTTAGGTTTTACCATTCTTCTAGTGAATGAGATATTAATGGAATAAATTAACTCACAGTGAATAATTACAGCCATAAGTCATAGAACACACTATATATAACATCACTGAAATAATTCAAGACAGAAATAAAGAATTTAATAAGCAGGTTTTAAGTAACTTCGCAAACAGGCATTTTGTCATTTTTATTTTTTTCAATCATGATTTCTCTTTGCTGTCAATTTCAATTAAATGCAATGTTTCACAGTTTATTTATGTAGTGAATTTTACAAACAAAATTTCTCTCAAAGACATTTCTCAATCCTCCCAAAGTCAAGTATGGCCAGGTTTTAAGAACTTGCATCATCTTCTTATCATATGCTGGCAGTTTTCATCCTAATTGTGTTAAAATGCCTTATAAATCTAGAACCTGTGTACACAAATCGGCTTATCAACTTTCTCCTTATAATGAGTTTCTACACATTATTTAGCCAGTCATTGTAACAAAAATGTGATGTATAATTAAATTTTGAGATTTAAATGGGTTAATTTTACACCATTTCCATTTTCTTGATTTAAATTTATATATTACCTATGAAAAAATTACGTTTGTAAGAAATAGCCGAAAAGCCAACTTTCAGACCATGAAAATGTCAGAAGTAGCACTGGTCCTAAAACTATGAATATAGCCCCATGGAACAGACCCTTTGCAACACAATCATTAAATACAATGACATTTTATTCCATCACCACAGCCAGGCATCCCTCAGTTCCCCCTGTATACTGTTCCACTCTGTGAGCCTTGGTGAAGCCAGAGGAGAAATCCCCACCACAGCCTGTGGAAGATCCCATGCTGGAATAGTCTGAGGGGCCAGAGTTTGTGAGCCCATGGAGAGCCCATGCTGAAGCAGGAGCCCCTCTGGACCTTGAACCCTTGGAAGGGGGCCCCTACCTTCTGTTGGAACTGTCACCTGGAACATAACACTACTCCTAGACATTCTCTGTACATTATTCCCTCAATTCATAGAAAGAATGAAAACATAAAAGTACTTTAAAATATAAATTCACAGTATGAAAGCATCTAGACTCAATATTCATTTGGGTTGATAATGAATTGGATGAGCTGTAGAGATTCAGATACAGAAGAATGATAGCCAGCAAGGAAGATTCATCATACCATCATTTAAAGGGAAAAAAAATATCAAAAAAGCAATCTGGTCATGACTAGCCATAGCTCAAAACATCATAGAGATTATTTACCTGAACCAGCTGTCTCTCCCTACTCACTCTGAAAGGAACACAACCTCTTGGCCAACAGGTAATGCTTTGGAGAACTCTCTTTTTGTGTGACACTACAGCAGGCCATTCATTTTGCTTCCCCTCACACAATATGTTGCACCAAGCTTAGAGCAGAAAATAATGTTACTGGTTTCTTTATGAAACTTTTACTTTTCTTTATGAAACTATTACTTTTGCTGAAAGCTTACCCTACATACATCACACAGAGCAGGAAGTGCTATAAAATTCATAGCATTTCTTGTGTAGCAAATACACAAATGTTACATCCCAGCCTTGGCTTTAAAATCAAGACTTGGGATGAAATCAAGAAACTCATTATAAAAACAAATATGAAGATGGCAGTAAGTGGGTTGTATCTTTTGAAAAAGCCTGATCCATAAACCAATGAATTTTCTTAGAAAGCATTTAAAATGCCAAGCACCTTTGCATGAAGCTCTTGCTGTCTCTTCTAGTTTGTGCTGAAGCAGAAGAATTGTTCCTTCTCTTTTACAAGAGTTTGGTAATCTAGAATACTTCCAAAATTAACAGGAAAATATTGTATTATCTTCATTTGGCTGAGATTATATCAAGACTGGGATTAACAAGGTAGTAGAGATGCATTCCTAGAGAATTAAATATTGGAGAGAGAGAGAAATTTCCTCTGAAATTTTTATACAGGCTACACCTGACACCTGCTAATTCTTCTCCTTTTGGCATTAGCCATTCAAGCTTTTCAAAGGCAGCCAAAACTGTGTCAGCAACTGACCCTACTACAAAAAATCACTGGGGCACAAATCATTTGCCAGTTAAAAGCCTCATCAATATATTGTACATTTCATGCAAAACAGCCTAAATCCTTATTGACCTCATGGGTAATTTTGTATTTGTTGAATTTTACGTATCTTTCTCTTTAGTATAATTGCGATGATTACTAAAATTGCTTTGGCAGCTCAAAAGCATTTGGAGAGTGTGGTTCTTCTGAGCCTTGTGCTAGGATATGTCATGGAATCACAGAATGGAGTTCAAAGAGATGATCTGGTCCAACCCCAAGGATGGAGACTAAACAAACTGTGCCTCACAATAAAATAAAAAAATATTTATCATAGACTACTTTTGTCATGTAGGTGTCAAATAAGAGGGATTTCAAGATTCTGATCTGAGGGTTTGATGCCTTTTTCTATTCTGTTGTGGATTTTTCTTCTTGTAACTTTTAGATTTGAAGGTAAAATTGCACATAACACTCCAAAACTGCGTTTTCTAATGAAGACATCTGGAAATGCCTTTGCACCCTTGAAAATTTAAAGTAAAAAACACAACCAAATAATTTCACTACCAAGCTGTACATAAAGTCAGTTGATTACATAATTTATGTGATTTGAAGTTTAATAATTTAGAAGAAACTGCTTTTTTTCTTGGCCACAAAGTACAGCTGTGTCATTGTTGTCAATGAGGCTTAAGTCAGTATGTTTTTACTGACAATTTGCTGGGTTTTATGTTGACAATTAGAATTTAATTTTTCCTAACTCAATACAGTTAGATTACTACAGAGACTTCATTATAGCCACAGGCAGGACAGCAGCTGAGGTACAAAATTTTCTCCCTGTGATGCCTGTGCTTACTAAACACTTACTGAAACAGTTGTCTATAAAAGGACAATAAATGTTTGCATCTTGGAAATTTTCTCTCCAATAAAATTATCACTCCACAAAAATTAATATCAGCCACCCGATACAAACTATTACCATTATTACTTAGTGTGAGCATTTATGGCTGCTCTGTTCAACGTGTTTAATTGTAATGTTCTCTTCACAATGAAGTTCACAGCATGTTAAAAGAATAAATAATCATGTAATGAATAGGATAATACTTTTTACCACTGTTCTGTGACTTGAAATATTTCTAAATAATAATAATGTGCTATAATGAATTTTTAAGGAATCTGGATTCAAATCCAGCTCAGGCTTGATTTTTTTCAAAAAATATGCCTTTCTAAGCTACATTTTCAGAACCAAACCTAATTTCAGTACATTTTTAGTGTATTTTTAAAAGAAGTTTTTGCTTTAAGAACTAAATCATTATTTCAGTTTATTTAGCTTTATAGTCATCTAACTTTGCATGTGATGTTTGAGAATAACTTTTTGAGGAGTTCCATCTAGCTACACTGACTATTAAGGATAACCTTAATCAAACTAGGTGGGATCACTGAAGTCTAGTAACAGCAACACAAGACTCCATATAGCTGAGTTGTCTTAGAGAAAAGCAGATGCCTAAGGAGACAGACTGCTGAAAGAGACTGCAGCATTCTGCCCTACCACCTGTGATAGGTCTCTGGAACTTATCTCAAATACTCCTTCTGCTAGACAAAGAGATGAATTTTGTCTTACTGAATAAATTCTAAGAGACTAATAAAATAGCAACAAAGTCAGGAAAACTACAGCAAACCACTGGATGCCAGTTTAAAAACCCACCATTTTTCTCTTAAACCTGGTGGGCTCTCATCCCTGTTGCTCTACATATCACACTAAGGCACAGAACATTCACAAGTGCTAGGACCAGAACCTTACATCTGCTCAGCTCCTTCTCTTAAGGCTAGTGAGAAGATAAGATGAATAATGTCTTTGCTAAGGATATTTAACGAGGAGAAAACTTGGCAATCACATCAATGGAAGATGACAGGACCAACACTTCTGTAGCTTCACAAAAACTGGAGCTAATTTTCCTCTGTGAATTACACATTTTGTTACATCAGTTTCAGTAGATGGTGGCAAAAGCGTAATCTTCAAGGGTCAGGAAAGATGTTTTAAGAGTTGCAGATTCACCAAACTCAGCTGGACTGCAAGTAGAGGTGGAATGAACACTTTATGAGGAAATACCTTCGTTAAATAGTTAATTTCTACCTGTAGTTTGGAGACTGAATTTCTTGCAGGGTAATCATGTAGTCCACAGTGAAAGAAGAGGAAAGATACAAAATATGAATGAAAAACTGAATTTCTAGAAAGATGGAAAAAAAGCTTTTAAATACACTTCCTTTTCCTCTTATTTTCATATATGTGTAGCACAACTCCATTGTATGGCTAGAAAACCAATACTTGTAGATCTAAATCCACATACTTGTCTCTTCCAGCCTAAAATACATAACTCTGTAAATTCATATGAAAAATAACATGGACCAGATATCAGAGTACAGAAAAGCAGCATTGAGTAAGTGCTATGATATGAAGAACAGGACTATTTCTTAAAAAGAGACTGATTACATTTTGGGTTTTACTTTTATTTGTTGAGCTTCTTCAGTAACGTACACACGCACAGCTACACTGATTTTATCAGTTTTACCTTAATGTGAATTTAATGTCGTCATGTTCAATATTAATAGATTCTCCATCTCATCAGGATATTTTTTAATCAATAGTAATCACAATCATATAGATAAGTAATCATAATTATATTGATATGCAAACTAAAGGTGTTATTGGTGTTATGGTAACAAGCATGAATCAAATCTTACTACCATCCAAAGCTCTAAAAGTATAAGCTACATTTTACCTGTCTGCCTGATAAGAGTACAGGCAGAAAAGAGCTGAATTCATCTTAATAAAAGACGACGGAATCCACCATGAGAATTAGATTTAAAAATACATATAGGTGTGTAAATATAAATAGATGATCTAAATATAAATAGACAGATATACATACAGTAATCTCTAATTTTCTAGCACCTACCTACCAATATGGGTTCCTGCTTCAGTCTAAAAGAGTAACATTTTTAAAATTTAACATTTATTTTATAACATAATAAAGTTTTTTGAAAATTTAACAAGAGAGGTGTTTTACCAGGTATTTAAAATATTAACATTCTGGTCATGATTTTTTTACCAAGATAACACAAAAACCTCAATTCTTCAAATACTCTCAGAATAGAGATTTAAGTCATTAATCTATAAGTTTACCCTTTATTTCAGATGATACCATAAAGCTATGGAGAACACCTAGGTAGTTTGTGCAGAAATGAGGAATGTAAGTTTATGTTTTAAATTTCATATAATATATAGGACTAAGACTCTAATTTGTTTCCCTTTTTGTCTTCAGCATTTCCTTCCTTTAATTAGCGTATTCATCTTCCTTGTTACTAATGGATGCAACCCTGATGAGCAGTTTTGTAATTTGTAAATGTGGTTTCACTGTGATGCTTTGTTTGTGTGCCTGACTCTTTATAAACCATCTTCATGGCATCCTAATACTGTAACAAAAGACTACTCATCCATCCAGCACTCACATGACCAATGACATCTCACAAAAAAAAAAAAATCCAATACCAAGAGATGCTGAAGATGAAGTGCAACTTGTAAAACATTCCAGAGACAGGAACCTTCAGAACTGTCTTTATCAGTGATCTAAAAGCAGCATTAAAAGCATATCAGCTGAAAAATAATTTTTCTTATTACATGAAAATTGAAATTATTTCTTACTGCACATTTAAAACTATATTTCAATAACTAAACAATTTAGTTCTGTGCTTGAAAGTGCAAAAAAATTTTGACTTTCTTTTCAGATGTTAATTGATCTTTTGGAAAGAAACATAACCATTCTGGTTGCAAGCTCCCAAATCACTTAAGATCCCTAGATGAAAAAGAAGTTAATAATATTTTCCAAACCTATTTGAAATGTTAAAGATGTAGTATTAATTACAAAATGTTAAAAAGGTAGTATTAATTACAAAAAGAAAATCTTAAAATGTTAAAGATGTAGTATTAATTACAAAAAGCAGATCTAAACTCCTAAATCACCCTGGCAACATTTTTCATCAAAAATGGAATCACACACTTTATTACTAGAATAATTTCCACATTTTCACTTTCTTCATTTTACTTCTGTTTGCATTTGCTTCTTCCTGAAAACGCATGCAGAAGAACATTCATTGACCAATAGTCATCTTGCTTAGATTTAGCAAAAAAATCCAAATTAAGCTTCCTTCCTGAGAAGGAAGCTCAATTACACAAGAGTTGTTTCCTTATTTAAAAGGGGTTTCAAGTACTTACAAATAATGAAGACATTTAACATGTAATGATTCAATCATAGATTTCTTCCATATTCACTAGCTGTTGGCAGCACTGAGAATGTTTTTTTACTTTTTCTTTTCTTTGAGCAATTAATAGGATGCTACCACATCATGGGTTAAACAACATGAGTGAACTCAACTTCCAGGTGAAAAATATCCAATCCTTTCAGGTACTGTGGGAAAACTAGAGAGATACAGGTGGTCATCTAGATCTCATTTTTACAGCATTCAACTACCTTCAGCTCTTCACTGGAAGAAACTGGGCTAAATCCTTTGATGTTCTCATGCAGGCAGAGGTTTTTCCTGACTTTCCTCAAATGATTAACGAAAATGAAATGAGACTCACCCTACAGAATATGTGCTCTCCCTGCTGTGAAAAGAAAAAAGAATCAATATAGCTTGATGAAGAGACGACTGATTGGAATGGAACAAATGAAGCCTTCCTTTCATACTAACAAGAGATTGAAGGAGGAAGGAGCCACTGTCAATGCAATTTTATCTTCTAGGATACATGTAAGCACAGTTGGAAGAACGGAAGAAAAAAATAACTGCTCCTCACTGGAACTCTACTGAGCCAGCTTTATCAATAGACAGCATGCAGCTGCCTGTCCCTGAAGAAGCCATGGTCAGCAAAATGGAAAACTGACAAATATCAAACACTTGATTTGTTGGAGACTCTTACTCAAAAGTCATTACTCACTCTAATTCTTGGGAACAAGATATTCAAGGGAGATCAAGTACAGAAAAGAGAGACAGAAAAATGATCTGGAAGAAAAAACAGACTGGAAAACAAGATGCTAGTGTGAAGACAGCTATAAAAATACAGAAAAATTAGCAGATGTCCTCCAGAAGTCCATTTTAACCTACAAGTGATTCAGTGATTCAGATTTTATAACTAGTTTGATATCTGTGGATAAGGGGGAAAGCATAAAAAATGAGCCATGAGAAAGACTGGCATGATTCAATCAGTATGATTGTAAAAAAAAAAAGTGAAAAGAAAATAAGAAAAACACCAAAAAACCCCAAAACAAACAAACAAAAAAAAACCTCAGTAAAAGGGACATAGCTGTGGCTCAAGAAATAACAATTTTTCCAGTAAACAAAGAACTGGGAAAGTAGCCAAACATTCGCTCTTCAAATTGGCAAAAGTAAGCTAATTCTCTGGGTATTTTGGGAAGGCAGCTACCACATCAGCAGAAAACACCTTTGCATATCCTAGAAACTATCTGTGACTGTCAAAAAGCAAGAAGCAACTCTTACTGAGAACAATCCAGGAAATTAATGAAATTTCCAGGGTCAGCAAAACTCCTCAGCAACACAAAAACAACAAAGAGGGGAAAATATTGTTTTTTCAATAGTTTGCTTTTACCACCATACCACAGTTTTCTTATAAACAAATAAGAGCCTCCAGAGTTTCCTTTAGATAAAAATTCCATGTTTGTTATTCTTCAGTGCTAATTTGGCTCCTGTAGGCTCACCAGAAATTAAACCATTCCCATCCGCTCTCACCAGAACCTCAACATGAATGGATGATCAACTTTGAGAGACAAGATGCAGGAAGTATGGTGGAACCAGAATGTTCCATTTGACCAACTATCCACTCACTTTTGGATCAATGAATCAAACCTGATCAGAAATGCTCACACTAGATCCCGTCTAAAGTTAGAGTTCGTAAAAATCCAAATCAGTGTACTGAAATTTACCCTTAATATTTCTTCTAAGGAATCTTTTCTACAAAAAGTCTGTAGATTTCCTATTTCTGATCAACCAACCTACTGAGCGATGACAATAGAGCCTGAAAATGTTTTCTAACACTTATAGAAAATTCCTCATGCGTCAATGCATTTTTCTTCAGCAACACTAATTTTTGGTGGACATATCCTACATCTTGGTACATTTTTATTTCTTTATACAAACTTCTGGTGACGCAGCTTTTGCAGACTTTCAGCTTTTAGGTATCAATGGACTTAGGACCTTTAATTAAGATTCTAGAGCCATTCCATGCTGAACTCTATCTCCGTGGAAAGCTAATTCCTCACTAGCTTCAGCCTATTAATGAGGTATAGCTATAAAGCTATATAGACATTCCTTTAGAGAAAATGACCTCATAATTGCCTAAGACTACCCATTCCTTATTAATCTCACCCTGATCTGCTAAAGCAACAGGGAACCTGGCATTCTTAGCTTTCAAAGCTTTCAATTCCTTGCAACCTAATTACTGCATTGAAAATACTAAATGCATAAAATTGTTTTCTTGAATTATTTTCCTTAGTCATCTGAAATAGAGGAAATACAGATCAAGCACAGGAAATACACATATTGGGAATTGGCTATCATATAAACTGAGCTTTTGATGACCACCAGTGGAGCAGGCCTATGAAAATAAGTAGCAACAACTAAATGCTTAATGATTTAGGGGGCATTGTTTAGTAGAAGTTGGTCAACAAATCAGGATCCTTTCACAAGATATTTATTAACAGAGGAAAATGAGGTTAAATGTAAAATCTTCACATATCTGTTTCAGCTCTGTCTCAAAGAATAATTACTTTATAATGAAATGTAAAATGAAAAATAAAAACTTTGTTTCAGAAAATATTTGTACTAGTGCACCTAAACATTTTGCAAAACACATTTTCAGTGGATTAGCTATCATATCACATAATGATATTTTTCTGAACTGATTAATGTATTATCTGACTGAATGCAGTAATTATGAGCCTCTTTTTGTTCAATATTTTTATTAAAACTTCAGAGAATTGCTATACAGCATCATTTATTCACAAAACCACCACTGAAGATTAGGAAATGGTACTCACAGAATTTAAAAATTCCTGGTATTATGAATACTAAAATAATCATACAGCAATTTTTATTTCAAAATGTGCAAGCTGATTCTCAGAAAGAAACCAAGAATAAAAAGTCTGTTCTCAAGTGGTAAAAATATTTTAGGAATCTTCAAGGGAACAAGGAAACATGAGGCTGGTGATGGACAGGAGAAAAAAAAAGGTAAGTACATCCAAGTGTCTAGCTCAGACAGGAATAGGGACCATTTCCAGAATTCCTGGTCAGAAGCATCATAGTGCAAAGGAGGGCAGCAACACTATTTCTACACCTCACGGAAGACAGAACTTCAAACACTGCATTTCTAGTACTTCACAGAGAATAATAAAAAAGAAGAAAAACTACTGGGTAGACAAAAAAATAGTCATCTCTGGCTTTTTTTAAATGAGTATTAAGACTCAACCACTAATGCCCACATATTCTAGCTAGTGATTCCAAGCAACTGCCCTACTCTCTCTTTAAATTCCCTAGAAGGACTTCACCTTAAATGCTCCTCACTAGAAACTGCTTCTGGAGTAGCAAGGCATTGCACAGCTACTTGCTGGGCTGTCTGACGAAGCATGATCCTCATCAAACCTTCCCAATGTTCGCACAGCTTGCTTTGAGGTCTGTCAAAGTAGTGCAGACTTCTTCCCCTCTGAAGCCTCAACCCCTGTAACCAGGCACAAGCTCAGGAGCAAACTGCGCCCACGTCCACATTTGTACACTAAGTACACATTCATCAGCATCAGTACCTTCCTTTTGTTTTCACTGGGTCATCTTGGGAAAACACAAGAAAGCATTTACAATAAGCACTACAAACATGCACAGTACAAAGAGAAATGGTAGACCAAAAGTAGTGTTTTTCCCTGATGCCTACAATGTCATTCATTGTAAGAAAGGCAATACAGTACTGAAAGAGTGAAAAATTATGTGTACAGCTGGGATGGAAATGGCCACCACATCTTCAGGATCCTATGACTGAGTAAGAGATTTTGTTTATTTATTCAAAAAACTAGGAAAAAAAGTGGCAATCGTACCCTTTTTGGACTTACAAGTCCTAAAATGCAATTAATGTGTCTACATGATCTAAAGATCTTTTTTATTTTTTCCCTTCAAGGATAGAATTACTTCTTTGTTTTAGAACAGTAGACATGGCTTTTGTAGTTATTAAACACTTCAACCCAAAATTTTAGTGATGTTATGATCTTCTAAATTAAGTAAAATCTATGCATGCTATGTTATGCTAGAATCATTTTGATATATCTAGATTGAAATCAAGCATTTATAATGGATGAATCAATCTAGCAGAAAAAAAATATCAGAGTAACCACTATAATTCATAATAAGTTTCCCTTCGAGAGCTTAGATTGATCTTCTTGTTTATGTGAAAAACATCTCATTTTATCATACAGGCTTTTAAATTTCAGGCAGACCAAAAAAATGGAAACTGCTGTAATCCCCCGAGCCCCTTGTACAGAAAGATATTTCACCTAGTGAATACAAAAATCTTTCAGCTGGCTCTGTATTCTTTACTGGTTTTTGCTGGAGAGGAGCTAAATTTCTCAATAGTAGGTTGCATGGGCAAATGTTTCAGATTTGTGACCAAACCAGTGTTGATAATAGAGGCATGTTTTTTTCATTGCTCAGCAGCACTTGCACAAAGCCAATGCCTTTTTTTTGCTTTTCATCCCACCTCACTAGCAAGGAGACTGGGGGTGCAAAAGGCGCTGGGAGGGGGGACAGCCAGGGCAGTGACTCCAGCTGCCCCAAGGGATATTCACACCATGTGGCATCATGCTCACTACATAATGCAGGGAGAAGAAGGAGGAAGAAGAGAGATGTTCAGAGTGATGGAAATTGTCTTCCCAAGTTACCATTACACAGGGCTCTGATCTTGTGGAGATGACTGAACACCTGCCTGTCCATGGGAAGGCAGTGAATGAATTCCTTGCTTTGCTTTGTTCGTTCCTGCAGCTTTTGCTTTACCTATCAAACTGTTTTTATTTGAACCAACATATTTTTTCTTCTATTACCCTTCTGATTCTCACCCCCTTCCTTCCTTCAGTGGGTGGAAGACTGAGCAAGAGGCTGTGTAGAGTTTGGCTGCTGGCTGGGGTTAAACCATGACAGAGGTGAAGTCTCTGCATTATACTTAGTGTAGGAGAATGGGAAGTACTGCAATTTAAGATTAAATACATTTAATGATGAGTAGCAGTTTTCTTGAGCAAGACCAACTTCTCTGAATTAATATGGATAAAAATTTAAAAAAAAGTTTATAAATTTTGTGCTTAAAGGAGACATTTATTGCATCCTTTAATTTTGAATATCTTGGATTATAAAGCACCTATTGCCAAAAGAAAATTAAATACAATTCTACTTTACCTTATTAGGAACTACTACTGAAATACTATTTCTGAAGCACTGACAAAATTGGTTAGGAAGTAACTTCTATCTCTGCTTTGTGTTTTATGCATCCAGCCCATAAAGAGTGAGTCATTCTTGCCTTAAAAGTCAAGTTTCTGGGACATCATCTCATGAGATCCACAGAAAATGTTTTCAAGGCAATCTGGCATATATACAGCTAAAACTGGGGCCTCTGTCCTAGAAAGGGAATGAATTTAATATTGCTGTTTAAATTTCTAGGTCAGGTCTATCAGCATACTGGGCATTAGACTCCTTGGAAACTCAGTTCTGTGTAAAGATAAAGACAAAATTTTCATCTGAGAATTTCTCTTTTTGGAGTGTGAATTTTTTCTACTCTTTTCATAATAAGGCATATTCTTGCAGATGTAAAAATTATTATCTACAAAAATATATTTAGAGTTGCTTTATATTTGTTGGTAAAGATTTCCTGCTGCAACATTAGTCACTATGCTTTTTGTTTGAATAATTTATCCCATTACTTTTACAAGACTGGTAATAGAACCTTGCAATAGAAAAGAGCTGAAAGGTATTAAAGGCATCTACAGCTTATGATGATTTGGAATAAACAGAAGAATCAAGTCCCTCACCAGACCATTATTACATTTGAACAAATATCTTTATGTCCTGTCCTTTTTCTAGAAGTTATTTCGAGACCAAGTGGAAAAAAGTGTAGATGCCACTAGGTATTGAGGATATATCCTAAAACATGCACACAAACTCAGCTAACAGTGAAAGCACCAGGGCACTGTGAAGTCCTAGCGAAAGGCATATTTCACTTATTCAAGTTGCAAGTTCAGCAATATGTAGAATAACAACTAAGAGAATGAAATTTCATGATCAGACATCACTGTGGATACAACCCTTGTATGGCATTTATGTGGTCCCTGCCAATCCAAACAGAGAAAGAAAAAAATTAATGTTTCTGAGTAGAAAAGAGAGAAACCACCTTTGGTTTCTGCCAAACTGCCTAATTCTACCTATAGCACCACACATCGGAAAATCCTCAACAAAGCATTTTCTACACTCCACAATTTAAAATACACTTCAGCTGTATTTCAGCTATTGTGCATCAAACGAGTTACATATGCTGAACAAAAAGAGAAAAGAGGAAAAAAACCCCATTTAATAGCAGCATACCAAGGAACTTAATTTTCAACAAATAAACACTATACCTAAGGAAACACTATAACTAAGAAAAGAAGCAAGCTCTTTCTATGCAAGAGCACCAAATTATGAAGGAATGCCTGAATTTGAAATCAATATAGAAGAGTGTTCTGAGATCATTCCCTTCAGTCAATACTGTACTTATAACACACTGACAATTGTTTTTTGACCTGTTTGTGTGCTTTTGGTGTTCCTGCTTTTTTTCCCGTGTGTAACTGCATTTCAGTAAAATATACTTTTATCCACCTGCCTGTATAAACATGCAGAAAGCAGAAATATGGTATATATTCAGAAGCCTCTAATAGCAGTATTTTACTACAAAATATAGCTTTTTTGAGTTTATGATTCAGGAGGACAATGACATGAATAGAAGTACTCACAAGGGAGCTGTTAAAACTGTTATCACAGTTTTAATAAGTATAAAAGTCAGTTTTCATATGTGATCAGCTGGTTTAAACAAAAAATGCATTCAAATAAAAATTTCTGAAGTTAATTAGCTCAAAAGATGTGTATTTTTCTCTTATGCAAATTCCAAATTGACATAAGTATCTCAAAAGCATGACTACAGTAGTGTAATTATGGACAAATCACCACCTTACACTTTTCAAAAACTGCTCCTTGTAGGCATTTTTTCTGAGCTTAGAGCTAATGAGTTGTTGCCATTTGAAAAGAAGACAAATTATCAGTATTTCATACAATAATTATTATAACACCTTAAAATATCACCCAAGTGCTGCAAGAAGTAATTAGCTTTGTATTTTAATATATATGACCTTAAAATAAAATTTTTGAAGTTTCTAAGTGCATCACCTGAAAGTATAGCCTACACTGATAAAAGCTGCAATTCTCTACACTGTTGAAGATTGTTGTAACAACTACCAGATAAAACTAAAAGTTTCCTGCTGATCCAGGAATAATTAGAAATAATTTGGTTGGACAAGCCCAGAATCAGGCTCAATACATATTTCTAGCAGGAGAACAGAAATATTCTTAAGGTCCTAAACACATCACGCCCACTCCAATTCCTCCTTATGTAATTGTTCTGATCACTTATCATCTGGACAAGAATTTCCACTTATTTTCAGAAAAACAAGACACAATGAAAACCAGGAGGCAAGGAGAAGAATGGGAGAGAACAATGTGCCCAAAATTAGTTAATTGGTTGTCACATTTGATTTAGGATCTATCTAACCCTAATAAGGTCTGCCAGCCATGAATACAGTCTAAAATGGTCTGGAAATGAAAATCTCATCTCCATCTGCAGCCTTATTTTAGAGACATCAGCATTCCTGTTTTGCATGAAAACTTCCAAATGTAATGACCAGGCCTCTCCAAAGCGCGTGCACAAGCTTTAATAAATCCCATTTATTCAAAACAAACAACAAAAAGGCGTTTCAGGAAGGAGTTAATTATTGGGTTTTTTTTATCATATAGGAATGTACTCACCAGAGAACACATTTACCTCCTCAAACAGAGCTAAAACCTGATAAAATCTCTACTAAGACAAAACTGATTCCATTATTACTTGATCTGTTTCCAAAATGCACATTATGTCAGAATTATCCTGAATATAAAGAAATTCATTTAAAAAAAACAAACCACAGTAGCATTCTGATAATTTTCACTTTAAATTATCTACTCTTCGATATGAAAAGATACACGACCAATCCATTGTAGAAAAACTGCATATAAACTTGAATACACGTGGACAAGTTTTTAAAAGCAATTCACTAAACCAACTTTTGTTGATGCAGTGTTCTAGTCTACAGAGATTTTGATAACGCCTTTCTGAAAAGGAAACAAGAGTGCTTTATACTGGCTGAAATAGGTGAAAGGGGGAGGAGGGGAGAGGACAAAAAAAGGGAATTTTACACTAATTGTATTAGTGCTGTTGCACTAATAACCTCTGCTCCTTATTTCAAAGGAGAAATCTGTTGACAACTTTTTCTTCTTTGAGAAAACCCTTCAACAGCAGCACAATCATCCCTGTGAAGCTCAGTGAAATACACTGTCACATCTTTTGAAAGTCATTTTGGAATATCTGGAACAGCTTTCCTTCATTAAACTACTTCTTTAAAGAATTTAGCATCTGCAGTTCAACTCTGTAAGATTCAAAGCAGGAAGTTTGTTTACTTGTAAATTAAACAGCATTGTGAATTAATTTTCTTAAATAAATGTGCAAATAGGAACCTAGTACCTGAAGCACTAAAGAATGGAGAGCTGCTTTTAGCCATACGGATTGCTGGGGTTTTTTGGATTTTTGTTTATTTTTGGTTGGGTTTGTTTATTTGTTTTGGTTTTAAATAATAACTTGGAAACCTAATAAACCTGATTAAGAAATAGGTGCTTCTTTTCAACTGAAACATTATCCAGAATGAGATTGTTTTTCATGTCTGATTAATGAACTTCAGAATTTCAAGCAGTACTTTCATGAAGAGCACTATTCATTTTACTGTTACACATTACAAATGTTTCTTCTTCCCATCTAAGTCTCTGCAAGAAAATTTCAAAGAGAGACTTGAAAACCAGTGCATTTCGTGCTAGCCATATTACTAATTCTTTACTTTAATTATTGTGTTGCTTTGTATCTGACAGCCTAATTACCTGCCATTAGTTATGACAAACTCTTTTAATTTATGCTGTATTTTCATTCTGCTAATACTTCAGACAGATGCACAAAATTTTATGATGCTATGCACCTGGTGCTGCATAAAGGAAAATGAAGAATTTTTTTTTCTTCCACCTTGTCCTTTACACAACATGTAGTTCCAAAGAAAAATATGAAAGGGTATTGAAAAGCATTTTACCCCACACTGTTCTTACATATGACCACAGTTTAAAAAATTACCATCACAGTCACATGAAACTGTAGTCAGAAATGGGAGTGTCTAGCTAGTTATGACACAGAGCAACATATAAAATGCTTAAAGAGGGACATATTAGTCCTCCTTGCAAAATCACACACTTTCCATAAACAGAACCACAGATCTTGTGCAGGGTATCCCTTTAAGCATTAGGCTCACATCACAAGTTTTAAAATATCTGATAAAACTGCATCTATTCAAAGAGCTCCTGAAAGCTGTCAAAGACTAAAATCCTCCTTATTAAAACAACTAATAATTTTTCCGTTATCAATTTCAGCATTGTCACTGTCTAATTACAAACACTGATCTTAAAAAGCTTTGCAACTTTAATGCCATGAAGAATTACAATGAATTAACCAACAAAATGAAAAAATCTCATTATTTGCATTTTTTTCCCTTGATTAAACAACTACTTTAAGGAAAAAAAGTTTATAATTTAACATCTGCAGTTCAATTTTCACTTAAGACCACTGAAGTGGCTTGGCACTTTCTATTAACAAATCAGTCATTTTCTTCTTTGCAAATAACCAATACTCATTGAAATTCACTAGATGAATTAGAAACACAACACACAAAAAAAAAAAGGAATTAAACAGGCTAACACACAAACCTGTTACTTATGAAAAAAGGCAGGAAGCTATATGTAGACTGACACATTTAGCCAAAAGGAAAGTACATAAAACAGCTCTATTTACAACTTCAAAATGTCACATATGACAAAAAAAATTTCATGAGAAGTAGTTCAATATGAAGTTAATGAGTACTGGAGCACCACTCAAAATAACTTATTTCATCAACCTAAATTGTCCATATGACAAATGTGAGTTTAACGGTGCCAAAAAGATTAATAAGACAGGAGCACAATTGGCTACAGGAGTATTCTTGGCTTATCATAAAACAGTGGATAGAAAATCCAAGTCTAGCATATTCATATTTTTGCAGAATCACACAAATTTTATCCTAACACAACCAATATGGAATTATTTTCAAATTAACAATGCTTAATTAATGGTCTGGAAGATAATAAAGCATATATAGTCTTAACACAGAGGAAAAAAAAGGCTCTATCAGAGATTCAAAGGTTACACTCTCATGAAAGTCTTCACAATTCAATTTATACTATTTTCCAGCTCATATATTTTATATATTTAAGACTTGGTCTTGCATCTATCTATTGTTAGCCCTTTTCATTTAACTTTTCTATCTTTTATAATGTTATGTCCTCAGTTTTAGCTGATTTTTCTCAATTAATTTTCTGTGTGAAAGCATCTAAGGATGCAATTGGCATTTTGAATACAACAAAAACAAACAAAACAAACCCAGCACACCACCAATCAGTAATTGGTCACACTCTTAGCAACCAAACAGAAAAAAAATAATAGGGGAAATAGTCTGTTGCCTATCACCTCTGCTCCAAAAAGAGATGTTTAACAGTGTCAATGCAGATAATTAGATCATAGGTAAGTTAGGTGCTAGTAAATCACTTGGCCTGTGTAGCATTCACCCAAGATACCAAATAAAACTGCAGAACTGCTGGCAAAGATCTGCAATGTCTCTGCAAAAAACTGGAGGCAGCAGGACAGCCTCAGGTCTTCAGTGCAGCATCCATCTGCAAGGAGGACTAACTTCTCTCCAAAGAGATTCGAGGAACTATGGGCCACTGATCCCGACTTCCATTCCTGGCAATCCCTAAGACTCTGTAATTCAATGTGATGTCAGTGGGAAGGCTGACAAACATGGTCTGTTGGAAAGAGTCAGCACAACTTCTGCAGGGGGGACTCAGCCAAATCAAACGAGCGTGATGATCTTCAGAGCTGATGATTGCAAGGCAATGTATCTGTAGAAATCAATCCAAGCCATGCCCACATAACCATGAACTCAGATTTAGCAGCAAAATGAAGGAAAGGAATCTAAGGGTCATTAGGAATGTTTCCGTGAAATTATCAGCCCAATGAATAATAACAGCCATAATAAACCAATAAAATTATGGGAATGATTTAGGAAGGACATTGAAAACGTAGTGTCAACACTTCAGAAAACCTTCATTAATGTTTCTCTCCAGCCTGTTGTTTGCCTAAGATTTTGCATGAATTTAAAACAACGGCTGTTCTAAAGAAATAATGAGATATATCCACACTAGGTTATTTAGGCTGACTACAGAAATGGAATTATAAATTCAAAAATCCACATTCATCACAGCAGTAAAAAAAAGTCAGCTCTAAAACACTTAGCTATTCTGAAGAATACCTCTACTGCTTCCTTTAAAGTAACTTTCTTCTTGTTATTAATATCACTCAGTTTTACATTAAAGAAAGAAAAAAAAGGGGGAAATTGTCCAATTTTTGGTAATGGATATTTTAACTAATACAAAATTGCAAGTATTACAGTGTCAGATATCTTCAGGGGAAAATAACTGTGACTTGATTTAATATGCCCAAAGAAATAATTTCCTTTAGTAAAAAGATGAAGTCAAATATCTTAACTGCTATCTAATTTTCTGAAATATCTAAGTCATTTAAGGAAAGTACTATTGTGATAAGTGAGATGAGTGCCGATATTCTGGGGAGAAAGAGATAAAAATCAGTGCCTATGGAATAAGACTGTTGAATATAGTAGATTAGTATAGCTGATTAGTTATTACCAGATTAAAATAGTTAAAAAGCAACTCCTACTAACAATCAATATAAGAATAACTAACATTCTTTATTTTGTGCTACAGTCATCCTATTATTTTATTTTACACAGATTTCTAGAGGTAAATACTAATGTAAAAAATTGATGATGAGGAGACAAACTTGCAAAGGAAAAAGGTATAAGATAGATAGATACAAACTTAAATATCACAATAATACTGAAATATTTTATAGGAAGACTTTTTTAGTTAATACCCAAATTTAAGCCCCTCTATCTTCAACTAAAAATTGCTCACATCATTTAATATAACCTCAACCTGACACTTTAGTTTTATCATATTTCAGCATACCAGTTCTCTAACAGTCCAATACTCTTTAAAGAACCCAATAGTATCTAAAAAACCAGACTCCTGCAAAGATTTGCAAAGTCTTAAATTGCATTTGTTTTCTGTACTTTCATTTCAATGCATGTGTAGAGAATCATTGCTCAAATCAGCAGAACTAGTTAAATTCTAAAATTTACAATTAATATATTATATCTCTTTGTTTTGTGTTTTCCAAATAGTCTTAATACACATCAGAGTAGGAGGTCCTTCTCATTCTATAGGTAACAATTTATTTCCATTTCTCCGTCAGACAATAGTTATTGCTGCATGAAATATGGAGATCCAAGTCAGCTAAGAACTACCAAGAAATTCTCCCTTATCCATGCATTCAGAGAATTCTTCAAAAATTCTAGTGGACTGTATCCATAGAGCTCCTTTTACAAATACTAGAATTTTCCCTGATCTATTTTTTTCATTATGCCACTAATCCTATGCTTTTTTCTAATTTCTCCTAATGCGTTCAGCGTTCTAAAGGAAGTGATTTAAAATCTATTACTCTAATAGTCAGAAATTCCTGTAAGCAGATTCCCAGAACTTTGCTGTTTCTTACCTCACATCTTCCTGAGGGTTAGAACTCCATATCAATTGTCAACTTATTGCAGGAGTTCCATACTGTTGTCTCCTTATCACAAAAACTTCGTATCTTCTTGATGTTTTCTCATGGGCATCTCCTCCAAGCACTGTCTCTTTCTTATTCACAAAGCAGCCAACTGACTCCAGCTCCCTTCTCAAGCAGCCACCCCACTCTTTTATAGCTCTATTCTCCTCATTGGTTACAGCTGTGCTCTGTTAAAGTCAGGCCTGCTCCTAATCTTTGATAATTGGCCCAGCTGCAACTCCTTAGGGGTAAGATTACTGTCTAATCTATCTTTATTTCCCTATACTCTATCCCCCTACATATACCCATTTAAAAGTTCTGCATAACATCTGTCCCCTTCTCATCCTCAATGCGAAGACAGCTCCAAGGAAGAGGTTTTATGTGATGCTTTCTACCTTCTCTATCCATTGCTAAGAGTTCTTAAGTAAAGAGTAAGTTTTTTGTTACAGCTGATTTTGTCTCCTGTCAACAGATTTTCTAGGACAATGTGATTAAAGGCAGATTGACAGAGAAGATGGATGCAAAAATATCGCTGCATCTTTCTTGCACAGTGTTATCTTTCAGAGGCTTTGCCTTCTTGAATGTACATTGCTCCTACAGGGTCTGAAAAATGTTCTACTCCTGATACAATCTAAAAAACTAAAAGGATTTATCATCAGCTTTCATAATTTCTCTTTCTAAAATATGTATCATCACCACCAGTTCCCCTACACTTAAATTTCCTATATCCTCTGTACTTTGGTATTACAATTCTCTCCACTCTTCCTCCTGCTAAACTTCTATCAGTTCAGTCATTATCCTCAGAAAAAGACAGTATTCCTCTTCCCTCTTTGATTTTGTCAATTCAACTGAAACAGTTTTGTCTCTCACTTTTTTCTCTGTCACCAGCATGATTGGGACTTTCACTCTTCTGGCTGCTCCTTGTCATTTCAAAGTTTAATTTTGTCAATGCCTATCAAGAAGAAAGAGAACTTGTATATGGTTTCATGTCTAAAACATTATCCTCAGCCTCTTGTTGTTTCATATGTATTATTTCCTACTGAATTTGTTAAACCTTATAAATAACCATGTAAATTAATCTGAATGTAATTTAATTCCATTTACTTCAGAAATCTCTTTCCTTTGGCTTTTGATGATGATTATCATCACTGCAGGAGTTCCTGCAGCTTCAGAAGTTACATTAATGTTTATTGTATGTGAACTTCTTAGTCCTGCACTTTCCTACCTGGCACACACTAAGGCTTTGCCATTCCATCCAGCATTATGAATATTTTCAGACAACCACCACCAGTCTGTCTGCATCTGCCCACTATATTCCCATCCTCTAGAACTGCTCCTCACCTTCTCTTGAGTCCAGACAATTCATGGCCCTTTGATCCTCCACATAATTTTGTGACAGGTTACCATTTGAAGAACCTTATGAAGCCTGACACATTACAACGTGTAAGCAGTTTCATCCCATTCTATATGTCACAATATTTGTCTGAACCATTTAGCAAAGTCAAAATATACAAATTAAATTCCAAGTATTACAGTTTAGATTCCCAATAACGGTAATATTTAAACCCAATACAATATGTATAATGTATTTCTAAATTCAACATTTACTAAAATAGCACCATAAAATATGACAAATGAAAGACCTTAAAAGAATGCATATGTATGTTCAAGAAGTTAGTAAAGTCTCCCTGGAATCAACATGATTTTGGAACATTCCAGATTTCAGAAATAACTTTTTGGACTCTACTTTCCAGCAATGTCTTTGTACTATCCATTTATTATTACCACTAAGACCTTCAGAGCATTCTTCTTGCATCCTCTTATATTCCGGAAAATACAATGCAGAACTCAAGCTATATGTAGAATCCTACCCCAATAAAACTCCACTTCTGAAATAATGCATCTATATGAAGATACTTGTAGTTAAATAGCAATATATCTCCCAGTTTCAACAAAATTTTTCACAATGGTCTGAAATTAAATGTCCTGCGTAGCAAAAATTAAACTTCTATAGGATTTAACTGATGCATAGGCTGATCTTGGGCTTCTCTCTTGCATCAGCAGACATGATAACTTGTATCAGCTTTTTTTCTTTTAATCTTTACTTTCCCCTCCTTCTAGGATAGAATGCAGAGAGGTATCAAATAAATTCTCTTTTACATTGTATTTAATATATTTCAGGTGTGTTTGCTTTGTAGGCAAAGAGGAAGTTCAAAGTAAAGATTATTTTTCTCTTAACTCAGAATACATTCAGTCCTTCAAATCACAAAATTCTCAAATTTTAAAAATTATGTTTGAAGTAGGTTCTTCCGTGTCAATTTTACCTCAATGCACATTATATCTGGAATTAGTAGCCTTTCAAAATTCAAAATGAAGTGGGGAAAAAAAAAAAAACCCATGATGTTATGTAACATTTTGTTATGTGAAGGCTGCTGAAATGGTAATAATTACAATAAAAATCAAATAGTACAGGAAGAAGAAGCCAACAATTCAACAATTTATAGCAAATTCAAGAAATCTCTGTGCTTTTAGCTTCCCTGTATTTTATAACTTGTTTAGCCAAATGAAAATAAAATATGCTAAGTAATACATAAATTTCTGAATTTTTCAAAACAGCACAACCACTTTATGGAGATTCTAAGTCATGAATGAGTCTTGGCTGACTAATGGAGAACAAAGGATTCAGCTTTGTCAATAACAATTTCCTGAGGTGTGTCCAAGTAGTTATAAAAGCATAAGTGGTTATAACAAATAAAAAATAGTTAACATATGCAGTATGGAAATATTTTGACTTAAATAATTTGATGACCATTTTACTTCAGTCGTTTTAATAGCAATATTTAATATAATATTCTAACTTTATTCCAATTAGATGGTGAAAGTTGCAAAGATACTAAAAAAAGAAGAAAAAAAAAGTGGAACAGCAGTTTAACAATTCCAAAGTTATTAAAACATTTTAAGGCTCCTCAAATACCTGATGAAGAATTGAACATGAAACTGGGAAAAGGGTGCTGGCAAATTTCAGGAATGTGTTGGCTATAAAGCAGTGGCAAGTAATTTATCCACAACCATGAAATAAAGCCCTACTCTGACAGTGAATTTGGGAGAAATTTGAGAGAGATTAATCAGCACTCTGGGACACATTAATGAACCACATACTCAGTTTTGATCTTAAAGTTGTACTCCTTAGTATTACTTTTATCCTTGAACTGCAAGAGAAACATCAATGAAAGAGGATGAATTCTGGGGTCTGGGTTATATTGAAATATCAAGATAGTTCAGGCTACTTAAAGGAATTACCAAAAAAACTCCATCCAACCAAACATACCAACAAAAACCCCCTGCAAATCGAACAGAGACCATACCCCCAAAAATCCACTCTAACACAGCAAAACATACACAAACTTCTAGGCTTTTTAAATTAGAAAATATGTTCACTTGTATATCTGGAGCTGGTAACTAGAAGATGATTTTACCATACTGTAATGTACATAAATAAAGATTTGACATAAAAACTTTGCAGCAGAGAAATGGGATTTCTTCAATCTTCTCAAGAACCAACTACAACAGCTAAAATTTATTAATTTTTACATTTCTCCACCATAAGCCTTTCAAAAGAAAAGTTAACTTTAAGTAAACAGCATCCCTTATAGAAACGGCTGTGACTTTTACTTTGCATATATGAAAAAAATTCCCTAAAACCAACCTGCATATGCATATTTACAAAGACAGTAAAGTTCTAATGATAAGATTATGCATAATAGAAAGCCCTGTGGGAAATGTGGGGTCTTTTTTCCAGTGGTTTCTCTGTGTAGGTTTTATTTTTTTAATGTCATTCACAGATCCTTTTAATTTGGTTTTGGTCTTTGAGCCAAAGAGATTTTAAAAAGGACATTATTCCTCTTCCTTTTCATAAAAAGCATGCACTTCTGCTGAAAGGAGAAATTTGTGAATCCTAAATTAAAAGAGGCAAACAAACTGTTTAAGCTACCTTCAACTACCCACAGCTTTGACAGGCAGCACACCAAATATCCTGTAATGATATCCTTCTACTGTAAAATAATTACATATTTTATTTCTTATATTCTACCCCTTTAACCTAGAAACTTTTTCTTTTTCTCACTAACTATTCCAGTTTCCTATCTTTACTTTTACCATGTAAAACACACAATTGCTAGAAGAAACATTTTCTGTCTTAATCTTTTTTCATTGCAAAGGCTGACTAAAGTCACTCATTTGCCAGTCTCCAAATTAGTAAATCTCCAACTAGAAGTGAATGAAGCAGAGATAGAATTACATCCATTGATAGTTCCCAAATTTATTTCTCTGACTGAGCATTTTTTCTCAATTCAGTAAAGAACTATCATATTTACAACCTTTTCCACACATATTTCTTTATCCTATACATCAACAAGATAATGAGCAGAATATATCAATGCTGTGTTTGCCTTCCTCTAAGTAGCAGCAGGAGAATAAGCATGTTGCTGATGATTAATCCTGCAGCAAAAGCATGGAAAAATCTCAATATTTGGTGTGAATTTGCCCATGCTGTTTTTCAAATCTGAAGGCAGAAGAAATATTTTACAGCTAGTTTTTTTATTTCCAACCCTGTTGGAGTTTCATGTCTTGGAATTTATGAGAATAAATGATAATGACAATCAAAACTGAAACTGAAAAATGATCAGCATTTGGGCAGTGAAGAATGTTTATTTCTTCACTGGAGATGCAAGATGGATGCAAGAACTAGCAGCACAGGCAACTCCTTTTTTCAACCACAAGACTCAATTTCCTTGTCCAGATCTACATGGAAGCATGAATTTCACTATTGGATTGTACTGATGGGCCTATTTATCAATACCTACCAGCTCTTCATTATTGGGGAACACATGTGTGCCTCTGAGCATTGTTTGGTAAACCATAATTTGACTTTTAGACTTAGAAAGTCAAAAATTCTCTCTCACTCAGAAAATGAAAGCTCAGCCAAGGTGGGGAGTGATGGACGATGTTCTTTCACCTAACTCCCAGCTCCTTCCCTGGTTGGGAAAGGACGTTCACTGCTACTCTACAATCTTCTAAACACATGTTATTCAATGTTTATCCTCCTGTCATAATATTTTTTTTCAGGGCTTTTAATTCCTTGGGTTTTTTCCCACTGGATTTTAAAAATACACTTCTTACTGCCTGCTAGCATTACTGAAGCTCAGACACATTTTTAGGGTGATGGAAGAGACTATAAATTAGCCTACTGTTTCTCTACTATTTACTCATTGAGTCACTCTCACAGCACCAAGCACTTTGCCAGCAAGAGTGGCACTAGGCTGTAAAATTAACATGAGACAAAAAAATAAAAAGCTGCTCCAAGAGCTAGAGAGAGACAAGGAAAAGCAGACCATCTGGGAAGAGTCATAGCTTAGATATTCAACTGGACTCTAGCAGAATGAGAATAAAAAATATTCAGCCATTAAAAATTAATAAAACATTTAATAAAAACATAATATTAAAAAATCAGGAGAAACAGATAATAGCTGTTTCTCAAGTATCATATTCCTGTATAATAGGATCCCCTACAAGAATAATATTGGCAGTAATATTTCAGTTCTACAACCCCGATCCACTGCACATTACATAGAGTCTCTTAAGACTACTGATACTTCTGTTCAATCTCATTAACCACAAATATCTACAGAAAAGAAGTTATACAAATCCAGTTTCATTTGTTTTAAACACAATTGTGGAGATAGATTTGCAATTCTAAGCACAAAAAGATTACTAAATAATTCTTCTGCAGTGGTGCTCATTTGCATAATTAAAAGCTGGCAACTCTTCATTCAGTGTTCATTTCCTTTACCTACTTGCAATATTCAGTTTTCTCAGTGTACATAATTAAAAGGCAAATTTACTACTTCTAAATAAATAATACTAATCACCAACTATCTAATTGAAAATACATAAATTACTACTGAATTTTCTGTTGCTTTGTATTGCAGAGTTAGCTGTGTTCCCATCTACGCAGAAACAACAAGCAGAGTTCAAAGTTCTAAGAGGTAAAGGTTAAATATTTTCCATGACACAAATGCAAAGTTGTTCTGCTCCTCATTTATGTTAATCAGCCAGTGTAAATGTATGCACAATATGTACAATATACCAGATATGTACATGTGGTACATTGATATGAATATGTATATTGGGTACAATATACCCAATATGTACAATATAGCAGAAACAGACCACTGCATGATGAGCAAGGCCTCACAGTATTTCTCCTAGGGGTAAAAAAAGCCAATTCCACCAATAGAGAAGAAGCACTACAGATTTACACACACACCCCAATTGTAGTCACATCTAGCTCAGCACTGCAATTCAGTCATCCCAGTGAGTTCTCAGACAGGAGGCCTATATGTTGAAAGCTTTCTCTATTACAGTAGCAAAAGATAAGTACTTTGACATGGTAAATCAGCTCTAAGGTGGGATTTTTAGCACTCTGGAAGTGTCCCTCAATGTCCAGCAACAAAAGCATGAACCTTCCAAAGAAATTAAGCTTCTCTTAGATCATCATTCTGCAACAAATGCATAAGTACAAATACAATTGTACTAATGAAGTTGAATACTGGAGCAAACCAAAACAGCAAGCAAAAGACATAAGTATCCCTGATATACCTCAAAATATGTCTATTAAAAGAGATTTTTCTCAGTTCTGAAGGAAAATACAAATAAAATTTGTACTAAAATGACACTTTACATACAAATATACTGTATGCACAAAATACTATAAAAACAAAATGTATAGAAACAATATAGAGAATATAAGAATAAATAAGAATCACTGATATGTGGTTTTGAGTTTGAATTCATATTTACCATCTGCTTTTCTCTTCAATCTTATCTGAAATGCTTACATTTCCATAATTTACAAGTTTTTTATAGAAGGATAAAATAATTTAATACAAACCCATAAAAGAGGAGTGCTTTCTCATTACTATTCCACATCTTTGCAGCTGACATCAATGCAGGCTACGAGACTCAGTGAGACACCAGAACAGGTTCCCATATGCTCTTGGATATTTTCTTGATTTTTTTCCTAAACCTATATAGATCTATTTATTTTCACACTTTTTTAGAAATCTCTAAGGAACCATCCTTATTCTCCAAGACTTAATCAAATGGTATTTCTTTGCAATGATCTTTGTAGTGGGCATCTTCCTACCATTTCCCTTCCAATACCATTTTGAGTATTCCTCCTTCTGTAAGCTTCATTTTCTTCACTACATGCAAATTTTCAATCACTGCTTTAAGTTTCCAAGCTTACCTAAATACATGGTAAGTTGTCCTATTTTAAGTGATGTGACCTTATTAGTTTCTTAACATTGGCAGCATGATTAAAATCAAGAAGCCTTGCCAAGCTCTTCTAGCAAGTGTGTACCTGGTGGAAACTAATATTCCTTTACCATGTCAACAATTCTATTTTCCAAAACCAGGTGAAAGCTGACAGAAAAGCAGCCCTGTAATTTACCAACAAAAATTTGGCAACTGTTGCAGCTTAAAGGGATTAAAAAAACAAAAGAAAAAACCCCCAGTTCTAGATAAGGCATTTTACTTCACTCAAAAGCATCTTTAAGTGCATAAGCAAATGAATCACTTAAAAATCGAGGTTTATCCAAAAGACTTCCTATCAACTTCTGCAAGATTATCTTTAGACACCTGAAGAGAATCTGAAGTGATGAGGTTTTCTTGAAACAGTGATGAATACCTGGTTTCTAGACTTTGAGCAATGAGAACAGAATTACATCATCACAATCGTAAAAAGCAGGGGTGAGCTGCAGTTTTATACTCTGCTGATAAGGTATGGAGTCCTCCCGTCTCATCTTTGTAAAGCTGAAAAATAATGTCTGAACAAAAGAAAACTAACTAGAAAACTAAATCAAAAATGCATACCTTTCATTATAAGTTAGACATATGTGTTCATCAAATAAATGAATGAGAATCATAAAATGAAATATGATTCATAGAAGTCAGATAATGTTATAATATCTAAGGTTTCCATAACCTTTCCTAAAGCTATTTTGTGCTTCTTCCCTTGGGTAAATTATGTCATTGCCCAGAACTCAATTCAGAATATAATTTCAAACTATTGTAACTATTTTATCATTTTCCTAATTAGACAAAGATGGAGGAAAGGTGGAACTGATAAGGGAAACAAACTGCAATCTGCTTTCTAGATGCAAGCAATCGTGGCCTATATCTCTTGCTTAAGCACAAGTGGAGAAAGATTTTCTAGTCCAAGAAATTAACATCTATATATCTATTTGACATTATAGAGAACATCACACAGATACTCAATTGAAAAACCTTGATCACATAAGCTAAAATCTTTACAAACATAACTTAAAAAAAAACTGTAGCCATCTTGTCTGAAAGGACACTGGAAGCATAAAATCATTAATTATGATATAGATGAGACAAAGTATTTAAGAAATATCAGCATGACATAAATATTCACAGGGTAAAAGAATATTAATCTCAGAAGTTTTGCAAATTTATTGCAAATTATTGACATTTCACTGATAAGTGAAACAAAGTTTTTAATGGGCATTGATACTAATAAGGGAACAGTAATCAAAAAGATTGTAAGAAACTTCAAAACATCAATACAGATTTGGAGTAATTCTGATAATTCAGATCTGAAAGATTGGTTGTTCTGAAACAATGCAGGGGAAAAGCCTAAAGATTTTAGGGAAAAAAAAGAGTAAATGATACAAGCAGATTGCATTGACATTAATGTGGGACTAATTGTGGGAAAGCAGCTGTCACAGTAATCATGAAATCATTAAAGTGTAATACAACATAAACACATAATTTGTTACAACAAACAGCTGATATTTTATTCTGATGGAATTTAATTCATAATATAAACAATTAAAATAAATATATCTAGGCTACTGCACAGCTACTTATTTAGCACTCCCACAGAAACTTAGAAATGTAGCTTTTATGACTGTCCCACATCATGCTCAGTGCCCAGCAGTGATCAACCCCAGATCTCACATCACCCACACCTTGGTTCCAGCCAGAGGTTCTTCCTCTCCTCTCGCTGTGGGCACACAGGAGGTGAACCCTGGCTTTGATTTCCAAGGTCCCTGGGAAAACTATTTGCCTTACAGCACCTGACTGCAGGGTAAATGTGTCACACAAGCCATAGTAATTAAAAGTCAGTATATTCCAGCAGTAGATCAATTGATTTCCAAGCTAGTACTAATCATATTTACATCACCTGTACTTAGCACAATTTTCCATTCTGCTTTTCATGTTCATTTGCTGAAGAATGAGCAACCAGTTGGCTGAATCTACACTCTGATGAACAAAACTCCAGTCAGACATTTACAGTGTCAACCAACCCCAGAAATAAACTGAGAACCATAGAAACAAATTACTGACCAATTGTTATAATTTCTCTAGCTTGTCAATAAGACATTTCTGTGAGTAATGCAGAGGCAACATGAAGTATCCCATTTCTGTATAAGAATTATTCTCTTTCTCTCCCATGTTTTGATGATAAAATTCTCTATTCAAAGTATTCTAAGAGTCACATTGATCTGCTTTTAATTATACATAGATTTCCACCAAGAAAACTGAAGTACTAAAGTAGCATTCAGCAACTTAATTTTGTCTGTTTTATTCAGTCTATGATTAGCATATACTTCTTCATTAAATGAGGCTCTTGTAAAATCCAGAGAGAAAAAAGGAAAAAAACTGTTATAAACTCTCGTGCATATTAGGAAATCCAAGTGTCAGATACTAACTTTTGGGCTGGACTAACAAAACATTGAGTTGCACAAAGTTAAGTAATATGAAAATTTCTCTAACATTAAAATTTTGAAGAAAAAATGAATATAAATTCAAGGACAGATATAGGTTTCATGACTGATTAAACTGAAAGGAAAGCCTAAAATTCACAAAATTGTATTAAAATTGGTTATTTATCATTATTTTTTAGTTAGTGAGGAAACTATGAAGCATAACTAAGATTAAGACTAGGGATTTGCATCTACATAAAACATTCAATAGCCTTCATTAATCATACCCATGGATATTAGTGTTTGCATAGTTTTCCTAACAAAAATATTTTAACACTTAAAAAAAGTAATAACATAGGCTATCTCTGAAACTTTATTAATGAAAAAACAAAGTTACAAAACTCTAATGAAGACTCTGCCATTTTATTGACCACAAATGCCCTTGCTTCACTTTTTCCTTACCTACCACCCCAAAAGGTAGGATTTTTGATTACAGAATCCAGTGCCAGATATTACTTCAAGTCACCCTAGAATGAGCCAACACAGAAAATTATAACTCAAATCCTGGATTAATTTTTTCTGTGCTCAAGTGAGTTCTATCAGAGTTAAGTTCAGAAGTGGAAGTAAATAATAAATCATGAGAATGAAGCTTTTAATGGTAAATCATAAAAGCAGAACTAATCAGTAATAACTTTCAGTACCCTAAGCAATTTCAAAACTGTTGTACAGGGTATAATTTTATAATTGGTGTACAGGCCTTATCAGATTTCAAGCAGAGGGATTTTTACAGTTATTTTGATATTAAGTTCTGAAAACACCCTGTGGTGTTTTGATAACAAATGTGATGTTCTATATGGTCTGGTCTGCATTGCTTAACATACTCAGCTACAATCACAAAATTCCTGCTATCATTTTATAGAAGAATTGATTTTGAATAGTCTACTCTAAAACACATCCATGTAAGTATTAAAAAAAAAAAAAAAAAAAAAAGAGGAGTCTCCTACTGAGTAGGTTAAAAATTTTTAAAGGATGTTAAAATTCTCGATGTGACTTAAGCCAAAAGAAGGTGGTCTCAAACATGAAATTACATGAAAATATAAAATGAATTAAACATGCCTAAGCTATAGAAAAATAGGCAGTGGTATATTTGAGAAGTTAGTTTCGTAACTACCCCTAATTTTTGAATGAATAATGCCACGTATTTCAACAGGTAATTAACACATAAAACTTCTAATGAAAATTTCTATAATACACGTAATGTATTTACTAGCCTGACTGATCGGAAAATTTAAATCCTTGCTTCCAAGTATTTTTATTTTAAATAATGTGTTTTTACTGCATTATTCACTTATAAAACAAGGGAAGATTTTAGTAGATGACAGTATCATGTTGTAGCTTAATATTAGCTAAAGAGAAATCATTCACAGATATTAACATCATGATCTTTTTACACATATTTCTTGAAATAGCTAGTATTTCCCTTTCCAAATAGCTAGTATTTCCCTTTCCATGTGCTCTTTAAGAAACTGGTAAACGTATGAACCACAGTAAGAAAAATATCTTCCTGGAACTCAGCTAAAATTCTGCTCCAAAATCTACAAGGAAGAAAAAGATACAAACCAATGAAAAAATCTTTATTTTAATCTTTTGCATAAAGTTTTTTCCTGTTTTCATGCAATTTTTTGGACATCCTCACAGATAGAAGGATCACACAACAAATACAATTTTTTATGCTTTTTTACAGATTTTGTCTATATTTTTCCTTTTTACTACCTGTAAAATCACAATCATAAGACTTTTCTGAAAAGCCTGGACAGTGTGGTCAAATGATGGGATGACAGTTGCAGATTCTGAGGGTTTTTTTTAACGACACATATCTAAGGATTTCTTTTATTTGCTGAAAACAAAAGCAAAGAACAAACAAACCAAAAAGCTGCATGCTGGTATGTTTAATTATTGGTATTGTTTGTCTCTAACATCTAACTCTTCCATATAATTTGATTTTTTTCTTCTATTACTAGCACTTAATTTATAAAATAATTTTATTGTATAAGTGACAAAAAAACCCCAAACCCAAAAAACCCCCTTTTGATTATATTCAAGACTTTTATAAGTTACATGACATAAATAAATTGGTTTTGGGGACATACTCCTGGTCAGAAAATTTTGCTCACAAAATTTTCAAAGGCCTTTTCAAGACAACCTAGTTACAAAATGATAGCAAAAAAAAAATTAAACTTTAGCATCAAAAATTTCTGAATTCCAATTCCTGAAAAAGTAAAAATAAAAATGTTTGACAATATTTCTTTGAGACTCCAGGTTACCAAGGTAAAAAACCAAAAAGACATGTTTCAGAGACATCAAAAATTTTAGAAAAATAATCCTTGTCAGTGTAGTTAGGTGCATATTATAAATTCAGGAACAGTAACAGTAAGGTATCATCACGTACCACTGGCTTTATTGGAGCTTTAAAACCTGTGACTGTTTAAATGAAAAGGCTATCAGAAGCTACCAGACTGGTACTAATGAGCAAAAGGGTAATAAGGTAAGGTTAAATAAATGAGCTGGAGGATATAAAACATATTTGCACTTTTCTTCCCTTTTTTTCAATTTTCCTTTCAGAAAATTTTATTGGTTATCTTCCTGTTCATAACTTCAGCGCTGCTCATGCAAAGGTTTGCACAGATGGAGAGCTGGGTCTTTATTATAACAGGACTAACAATTTGCAAAAATATTCTTTTTTCTATCTGTCGTTATATCACCGCACTATTTCAAAAACATAGCACTTGAAGGACTTGAAAAAAAGTAATTTCTCTTCAAATTCTGAAAATCTCACTCTGTCTGCTGCTGGATGAAATACTAATGCATGCTCATTACTTAAGGATCTTCTAGAAATTTTAGCTCATTGTGCAAAATTTATTACTTTTAATATTATTAAGAAGTATTCCAGCTAAATTGCAATAACAAACAACATCTAGTTGCAAATTACTTTAAGTGATCAGGCATATCTTTATCCAATTAAAAATACATGTAGATATACAAAGCTACTTGTTTGTTTTCCAGATGGACTTGCAGTCCAGGTATCTGGAATTAAATGAGGTTCTAGAGGTTAGTTGAATAATTTTAAACTTCATGTCAGTCTTTCAATTTTTCCATTCAGAAAATATTTACCTCCTTAAAAACAAACAAGCAAAAAAAGCTAGAAAATTTTCTTATAGCCGGTAAAGTAAAACCTGCAGTATTATTTACAGAATCAAGTATGTTTTCACCCAGATGAAAGATACTATTACAGATATCCAATAGAAGTTGGAATACAAAATTGGACAAATGTATGACAATTTAAAACTATATAAACTGTAGAAACTTTTATCCTGAATGAAAAGCATCTAAACAGAGATTTAAAAAAAAAATGTATATGGTAGTCTGTAAAGATCAAACTGACTAATCAAAGATTTCCTGAGATTTTACAGTATTTTCATACATGTCCTAAGGAACCTACTGTTTGATGATATCTTAGGAATAAAGAAGATACATAGAACATTGCCATCCACCAACTGACTTGCAGTCTGCCTACAAAAAGAGTCAAAAATCAAACTGCATTCAGTGAGACAATTTATTGGGGATGGAAGTAAATATGACAAATAAAGCAGATAAGTGAAAAGCTGATTTTCCTTTATTTCCTTATAAAGTCTCATTCTGTAAGAGAATGTGGGTTTGTCACCATAATTACCATAATGCCAATAAGGGGAGGGGGGTAAAAAATATCAGACCCCCCTCTTCCCCCACTCCAAACCAAGATTATCAGGTCCTCTCATTAACAGTTTGGTATTTGTTATCTTTGTGGATAATATTGATCCTAACCACAAAATTTAAAGTTTATATGATTTTCATAATGAGTGACTAAAACCTTAAGGTACATATTAAATAACACTTCCAGTTTTTACAGATCTAGAAAAATGCACTAAGGCTCAAGTCATGTTTCTCCAACATCTGTCTCCATCATTTCAATAAAGCAATAAACATTGCTTATGACACTTCAATTCTATCTTAAATTTATTAGTCTAGTTTCAGTTTCTAGCTTTATTATTTCACAATATTTACTAATTCCAATAATTTATTTCACTCAGTGCCTTGTTTAAAAAGGAAAGCATTTTTATTCATATTTTGGACATAGACACTTTGCTTCACAAGATCTCTGGGTCTTGTGTTGCCAAACATCTGTTAGTGTTCTTTGCAAGAACAAACTACTTCTAGTCCCATTTCATGGTAGAAAAGTGGTATCCATTATTGTCTTGACTACAACTGTCTGGAATTTCACTTACAGCAGTGACAAACAAAAGCTGTATATTTTAAAGAACTTGCAAACTGACAACAGCAAAAAAGATACCATGTACTGGGAAGCATAAGGAATTCAATTATTTCATGCATTTTGGAAAAAATGAAAAAAAGCAAACTTTTAAAACAAGAATTATCATAGGAATGAACCAAAACAGAATTGTGTATGCTAGAAAATATTTTTCTCTAAAAATTAATAACCAAACCAAAACAGTCACAAACAGAATTTGAGGCACCCAAACTGGTAGTACTCGGATGTGAAGGCAGAAGACAAGTATACAGGCTGATGACTAGATGAAGCTAAACAGTATTTCTTTTTGAATGCATTTACTGCACAATTAAACGAGACAGTAAAAAAGGGTGGTGGGTAGAGAAGTCTGTAGAATGACAAAAAATTAATTATTTATTGTGAAGAAAAAGATAGCAGCCTGTTTCCACACAGTAGAAAGGACAAAACTCATCTGAAATCATGACTGTTAATGAGGCTGTTAAAACAATAAAACACAACATGAAATTTTTTTCAAAGTTTTGAGGGGGAGTAGAGATGGGAGAAAAATTATTAAGTGTAGAAGAATTTAGAAATGTTTACTCTGCAGGACAGAGATACCTGGTTCTTTAGCTTCATTAAGGTTGTTCCATATTGCTCTCCACACTACTTAAACAAGATTCCTACACTTTTAAAAAGAAACTTTGATTCACACAGATCTATTACTGGGGAAAACAGCTCTCTCAAAACTTCACCTGAGCAAGACATAAACATCCTATGAAATGCTGCAGCAACTTATTATTCAGCCAAGCAGATTTTTTCCAAAAAGGTTTAAGAAACCTTCGTCGTTCCTTTACTAATGCACATTAATCTGAGCAATTAAAATTTGGTCATGCAAAGAACTTCATTGCCTCTAAGTTACTTCAAATCAATTCTCTTTCTTTCTCTGAATAAGAATTCTAGGCTTCAGATGCCAGGTAATCATATATGCATTACAAGACTAGAAGAAGGCAATTTTCAGTGAGGAAAAATGAAAATGAGTGTATAAAAAATATAAAACATGACACACAAGTTGCTGTCAAGACAAGTTAGAAAAGAGAACAGTTCTAATGACTTCTCAACTTTTAGTCATAGGTGTCTCAGATAACATTTGCACTCAACCCGTATGTAACTCTTTTTTGATAGAAATGGCTTCTAAGTATATAGCAAAGACTGAAAGTGCTTTCACAGTTCATTCATTTGTGCAAGTGTGATAATTTAAGAATTACAAGAATTTTCAAAATATGCTCCATTTAGGTTGCTTCCTAACTGATGGGATTTTTTATCCATGTCCACTTAGAGCTGAGGTTGGCTGATACCTGCAAGCCATTTCCAAATTTACAAGTGTACTTATAAAATCTAATGCTTTTAGTTTCCAGTAAGCTGCATGTTACATTCAAAGCTGCAGCACGAACAAAGAAAAAGCAATAATGTAATGTCAATATATTATTTGAGTCATATCTTTTGAGATCCAATATTAATTAATCATATCTCATGGCCATCCTAATTTAGATTTCCAATGTTCTTTCTCTGATCTTCCATGACAAGTTTCTTATGAATACAGAAGTTACTAATTAAAATAAGTAAGAAAATTCATATCTCTCAAAGACAATGAGTAGGTTCTCACTCTGAATTTCATACATTAGAGTGGTCATTTTATTGAAATTGTGCTTATACTTTCAGAGTGCCACTTGGTTTGTAAATTGCCTTGAATTGGTCCAATCTATGCATTACCTCTTCAAAGTTTCCTAATCCTCCAATGCCTTAATTAAGCTTCATATTAAACTATAGTGATTTACACTAGTGATTTTTCTACAAAAAAAGACACTTATGAATTTGTAAAGATTTATGACATTGGGATGAATGCCAAAACAGGATATGCCAAAATGAGAAGACACACAGATTGTGTTAATGCACTTTACTGCTCTTCAGGAAGACACAAAGAAGGATTGGCTAAAAAAGCCATAACAGTAGATACAATGCAGTACTTCAAAAGGTGTATCAGCAGTTACTTTTTATTAAAGAAAAAATAATACATTAAAAAATGTTGGAAGATAACTGACAAAGGCATTGAGACAAGTCACATTACACAGGGCAATGCATCAGAAGTTATTAGATAAAAAAAGCATTTTTGAAATGTGTGTTTTTTCTGAAGCTTATCTGACTAGTCTAATTTCCCTTCTCTAGAAATTCTTTAGTCTATCCTAAGCAGGGGTGATCTTAACTTAGACTGACAAGTACATCTTTACTTTCCCTCTAGCACTTATGGTCTAAGATGAAGCTCATATTTCAATTAGTTTTAAGAACTCACTTTTCATCGCAGTAGCACTCAACTATCATTGCCTAGTCATGCTAGAATGCTCCCTCTACCCACAGGAAAATATGAAGAAAAAAATTAAAAATATTTAGAAAGATATAAATCTGCAAAGGGTCACAAATTTAAGACAGCACTACAAGCGTAGGTGTGCATGAATGTATTCACTCAGAAAACAAACCCATATAAGAACTGCAGTAGTATTCCCTTTTTCCTGTAACCAATCCCTTTGTAAACTTTCTGGTCATTTTTGAATCCCTTCCTTTCTTTACCCTTCCAATTTATAATTCCATTAATCTTTTCAAAAGCTGTTAAATTTATTGCTGATTTTCCCTGAAGAAGGACTGGCTAATGATTGACACAATTTTTAGTGCAGAAATTTCTCTGAATATTTGTGTAACTCAATTATATTATTATAAAGTAATGCCTTTACTTGATTTTTTTAAAAACTCAAATATAAATATATATATATAAAAAATATATATATATAGAAAAAAGAATAGGATTTAATTTCTTCATTCTTAGGGAAAAAAATGTTGACAGTTTTGATTCACAGACTTTAGACACCAAAACCACAATACATGATTTTCAAGAGTTTGACTGAAACTACACATAGTATATTTTTCATTTTTTGAATTAAGTCAGTAATTAAACTCAAAATTTCAACTAGAGACTCTGAAACAAAACAGTCAAAACAAAAAATGGCTCAGCTTTTCTGTAGGAAAAACAATGAATTTAGACTATAAAGCTAATTTCTAATTAGAAGCAGGGTATTCCAAAATTGCTAGTTTTCCTGGACAATATGAATTTGTAGTTGGCATATTTTTCATTACTTAGTATATACTTCTATCACACGTTTTAAATGATGTTTCCACTCCTTAACTAAGATTTTATACAGATTCCAAATCAGTATTTCTCCAAATAGCCTGCATACTGCAAGCTATTGGAGAATGTTCACTCACTTCACCAGTTATTAAGCATAATAATTATGATAGTGAAGCTGACTGTACAAGTGTAGAATTGCCTGCTATTGTAGAACAGTGAAAACCAAAATGTAAATTGGAAAAAAACAGGCTTTGTAATTTACTAAAAAGATTATTATTTTTATCTTTACCTGTCATGCAGCAGCATGTTGGATCAATGCTAATCAAAGGTGGAGACAGACCAATTTTAGAAGATAATTTGGAAAACAATCAATGAAAAAAAAAGTTATTTGATAATGTAGCTACTAATTAATAATTCCAGAGACCATAGTTTTACAGAAATCAGTCCCAAATGAGCCACTGTTTCCATTTCACTGCAGCCAGAATCTCCCATAGGAAATATTTCCCCAAGGAGCCATGCTCAAAAGCTTTCTGTGCTATCATTTCATAAAATATGGTATTTCACAGTCTACTGGTAACTACCTTAATCTACAGGTAAGTCACAGTACCAAACATCATTAAAATGTATTTTTCCTTCTATCTTATTTGTAGGAAAGGGAAGACCTTAGACCTGGACTACCTCAAATTTGGTTCCTTAGCTCTTTTTCAGCAGTCATGAGCAGACATACTATAGACCTCTGTTGCAACAACCACACTCAGCTCTCCCCTTATGATACACCTAAACATAATTCCCTTCATGTTCCGCTGTCTCCTCCAAGATTACAGCTCAATTTTCTTTGCCATCTCCAAACGCCAATTGCTGTATAAATCCTATTTAAAATTGGCTTACAATAATTTTATTGTCAATTTACAATTTGAGACTGAAGGAAAAGTAAACACACAGATGACTAAACAACCACAATTTTCACTAGAATTCACATAAAAGCAGAAAAACCAAAGATATAATTTTGAAAGAAGACAGAAAAACGAAAAAGAGCATGTAAAAGCCTTTCCTTTTACTTATGTTGCCTTTTTTTTAACCCAACCCCAGCACAGAGATACAAAATCTTCACAGAAGAGATTTTGTCTTTTGATAAGTTAAAGCTGATACCATCAGTTTTGGATAGCCATTTCTTCACTTGTACCATGTTAATAGGTTTTAATCTCAAAAAACATGTGTCTCATCATTACACTGTGACTAGGCCAGACATAGATAAATCTAAAATAGCTCTAAGCATTCTCTCTGTGATACCAAATAGCACAAATCAAAACAAACTCTGCATATAATCTAGTTCTGCTTCTTGAGTAAGTCTGTATTTTGAAATACCATAATTAGGCTTCTGTTTTGCACAAGCTGCCTAAAGGAAGCCTTATGCACACATTGTAGCAGTGCGCTGTAATACAATCAGCTTTTCTCCTTACTTCCATCTCTAAACACGAACCATAAACTAAGCTCACCTCATGGATCTCTCCTATTTCTGTTTTTTCCACACAGAGATGGGCTGCATGTCTTCAGAATGGGTTATTTTGTAGAGAAAACAGATCTTTTTTTCTTTTTTTTGTGGTATATCAATATAAAAAGGAAAAAGACCTCCAACTTAAATTCTAATTGAATGAAATCTGCCTTTTATTCAAGAGAAAGTATTATTACATCCATTCACAGTAATGTAAGATAAAAAAAAATGCTGTCAGATGAACGTGTTTTTAAGCCATCTACCAGTGTATCAGTTAGGAAAAGGATGCCATCATAAAACACTAGATCTGTTAAATTTTATAGGCCACCTCTTCAGACATCAGCCATCAATGTGGTATCACTGAAGTCACAACTGAAGATTCATTTTACTCATTTTAGTGCAGGTAAGGAGCACTAACCAATTCCATCCACAAGTGAAAGCATGATTATAACTTGATCTTATGTCACAGTCAAATCTTTTATATTTCAAGAGTGTTCAATATGTATTTTTAGATTACTGCAGAGACTCAGCCAGGACACAGGTAATCTATTTACTCCCCATTAATAAACAAAAACTATTTTGCATATATTAACAACATTAACTTTTTAGATTCTTTCCTGCCTTAAATATTAGTCTTTTGGGCTCATCAAGATGTGCAACATCATAATAGTATCTGGCAAAACCTGACACCTACCTCCTTTGTGTTCTCAAATAATGAATGCCCCTGATGTGTACATAGATGTAGATCAGCTTCTCAACAGACAACAAGAAAGTACTGTGGAATTTTTACTCCACAGTTTAATGTGGATTTTTACTCCACAGTAAAAAAAAAGTTGAAAAAACTAGTGAAAAGATCCAATATTGTATTTAATTCCTTTTTTTGTGCCAAATGTACTAGGAAGTACCAGCATTTAATTAATATATAAAATATTAATCTCACTAGCAATGCAGCAGCAACATTCTCTAAGATAAAGGATAAATTTGATAAATGTCTTTGCCTGGCTTGTGGCAACCAGAAAGAGACACCAAAAACCCAAACAAAACAGACAAACAAAACCCCCCAAAGCATTTCTTCTGAAAATGTGTTTATATACATTGTGATTAAAAATAAGGCTGTATTCTCCAGTGACAGTCCATCAGAATTGTGTAGAACCTGGGTTTGCTAATTAAATTTTCCTATTCCTGAAGCAATCTCAAAGGTAAGCCTAAAATATTGATTGCCTTCTAAGTTTGATTCATATTTGGGCTGTCATTACTGAAGTCCTGTTACATTTCAGAGCCCTTCCTTTTGATTTGTGACTTTCAAAAAGAAAAGGTTAAACGCTACTCACATCTGATCGACTTTGTATATCTACCACATACACTTTTTACTAACTGTCTCTGAGTAATCAAATAAACTCTTTTAATGGGTATTTTAATTAGAAGATAATTAAATAGCAAAGCTGGGTACTTCCAAAGACACACAAAAAGATTGCTTTATCAATAATAAAAGGATTCTCAGCTCATTGAAGGAACTGGGAATACCAATTTAGGGCAAAAAGAATACTGCTTAATAACACACTGCATAGCACTGCTCTCAACACAAGAAATGTAAATTTATGTTATTCACACCTTAAATAATGAGGATGCAAAAAAAAGCCTGCTTGGATTTACAGGGTAAAATGCACATATCACCAGTGTACCTCTTTGGAAATGTGATTTATTTTTCATCACTGCTTTTATTTGCTTGTACTCATTATGATAATCAGGATAGTTGCTAATTTTTGAATTTAAAGATAATTCATTCCCTATATCCCCAGACATACATACATGTATATATAGATACACACACACATACATACATATATAATTTTATATATATATATATAAATAAAATTACCACTTTTAAATTCAGGGCTTATATGCTAAATACCAGAAACATGCTTCTACAATAACCTGGACCTATAATCTAAAATGAAGAAGCAAGTACCTGTATTCCATAGCCCATATTCATTCTGCAAATTTTAAAAGGGCATTTTAAAAGGACACATGCCTAAAGTCTAATAAACAATTAACTTCCATTTATATATTAGAAGAAAAGAAATCTGAATTTCTTTGGGGTAACTGCATGTGTTTTTTCCTTGTAGTGTGTATTAAACAGGACTAATAAAAATTTCTATGCAAATGACACACAAAATATTCACTATACAACAGCAATGTCGTCTGAAGTCAAATGTACACTGAAAATTCAGACACATGTATGGATAAAGCAATATTGTTTAGATATTTTAGATCATTGTAAATAAGAAATTATCCATTTACAATGTTTAAAGTAACAAAATTTAATCTGGAGAAACCTAGAAACAGCATCTGACAGGAAAGGTAAGGAGTACTAGAAACATTTATTTTGACCTCACTAAATAATTGAGACACACTGACTTACATCTGGAGCTTGATACCCCATGACTGAATCAGCAGCAATAATGTCTGCTCTTGTGTTAGACTTTCCTGCCCCTGACCATAATAACTGTGTGCGTCCTCATTAATCTATGTACAACTACATATTCCCAAGACTGAGCACCCTTTGGCTTTTTTTATGGATCCCTACACAGTTTAAATTTTATCCTTTGCTTCTTTGCCTTTCAACTTAACATTAGGGAAAATAATGTGGCTTATCAAAATATTTAGGCTCAACTTTGGTCTGGGAAAACTAAAATTTGTTTTAAAAATTCCAAGAATTACTTGAACACTGTTACCTCTTCTACCGTCACAGCACTCAGAAAGTTTAGTCCAAAGACAAGGGTAGGCTGAAGTAAATGCAAGACAAACAGGCTGAAATAGTTTCTCTGTTCAAGCATACAGCATGAATTAAAAGAGAAACTTGGGCAAATGTGCTCCCATATAAGCATTTCTATGTTTTTATTCAGATAGCATATCCACAGTCAATAAACTCGCCTTTTGAAAAACAGGTTCTCTGCTTTTCATTTGTCACTTTATTTGACAGTTATTTTGTGGCTATTCTTTTCATTTGGCTTTCTTGCTGCTCTGAATCGATCTAGAATGAAATACATTGCAGTAGGCTTTGATGAAAACCAAACCTATGTTTTTTATATTTTAATCAGAAAAGGTTGAGTCTCAGCTGTTGGTTATATGACATTCAAAATTATCTTCCATCATACTTTGGGCCAAATTTCATCTAAAGGAGGAAACACTCCAGATCTCAACTGTACTTGTAACTGATCAGAACAGAGGATGAAATTTGACCTTTAGAGTTTCCTTCCAAGCACATTAATGGCCCACAGTTTCATTACAAACACTAAAAAAAAAGGCAATTTGCCATGAAAGCCACTGCAGAAAGAAGTGCTGACAGCTTTCTTAGCATATTCCATTCTCTTTTTGCAGGTGCAGGAAATCTGTTTCATAAATAGAAGTCTCTCCAAAGTATAATTAAAAACTTCAACAAAACCCCAAACAAAGGAACCTAAACCAAAGACCTATAAATAAAATCTTCCAATGTCTCTTATAACCATTATGATATCTGATAAATGTTGTGAATGGTTATATATGAACACTACATGCCTCTATTTCAGAGATGGGCACTTTACATAGATCAAGGCAGCAAGACAATTACCTTAATTTTTTTTACATACAGTTTTAGTTGCATATACTCTTCTAAAGGAAATAAGAATTTTTACTACCTTATCTGCCACCCCAGTAGTTTTATGCCATGCCTGTATCCTACTAAAAGAATTCACTCTTATAGATAAGAAAGTGGGCTAAACAAGCAGCTGCCCTTCCACCTGCACTGCCAGCAAACTGCAGCAAATCAGTGCTCCTGATGTCTGGATTGTGCTCCTTATGTCTGGAGTAGAGTTAATTTTCTTCATACTCACTGATGTGGGGGCTGCATCTCAGATTTGTGCTGTTGATAACACAGAGATGTTTCCATTATTACTGAGCAGCTCTTAGAGTCGAGGCCTTTTCTGCTTGCCTAATGTCAAGTCTGAATTTCCCCTGATACTAATCAGAAAGTTAAGATTCTCTCAGATTATGTCAAAATCCCACTTATTTAATTAAATAAAAATCTCAATTGAGAGACTATTTGAAACTGACTGTGAGGAAACAAATGTCACAATCTACTTTACAATATAGCTCTTAAATAATGAATTTGCTACTGAAGTCACAGAATCATGGAATGATTTGTTTTATAAGGGATCTTAAAAATCATCTAGTTCCAACCCCTCTCAACAGACAAGGCCTCCTTTTACTGAGCAGAATGCCCACAGACCAGGATAACCAACCCACCTGGTATTGAACACTTCCAGGGATGTGGCATCCCCAGTCTTCTCTGGGCAGCCTGTTCCAGTGACTCACCGTCCTCACAGAAGAACTTTTTCCTACTACCTAATCTAAAAAAAAAGCTTCTCTCAGTTGAAAGCCATTCCTCATTGTCCTATTACAACATACCCTCACAAAAAGTTCTTCAAGACGACAAAGCCTTGTCACCTCTAAGCACTGGAAGGCTGCTTTAAAGTCTCCCTGGAACCTTCTCCAGGCTGAACAACCCCAACTCTTGCATCTTAAACAATAAAGCACTAAAGAAGTCAGAATGGCCACACACACGATAGGTTACAGGAAATTTGCTAACTGGTCAAATTAAAAACATTATGAAACCTAACTGAAAAAAAAACCCCTCAAACCAAACACCATCATCATAGCTATCTTTCCTTTGTCTACATCACAGATGGAAATCTATGCTGCTGACTTATTTGATCTGAAATTTGGAGTAAACGGCATTACGAATCCTAGATGACTAGAACTTAAAATCATCCTTTCCTTGTATTCTATCAGCCCCAAAATGCACTGGGTCCTGGAGAGGCAATCTGGCAGAAAATATCCCAATTTTATGCCTTTATCACCATAAGTCCCCATTTCCAGCTCTCTGAACTCCACTCACGTGCTGTATAATTGTGAGGACTACCTAAACTCCATTAAGGCATGGAATCAAATTCTGCAAACTATCTTTCTGGTCACTGTAACTTTAGTTTAATAGATAGAAAAAGTTTGTTCTAAAAGTGATCTCGGTCATACTACAGTTCAGGTTAATTATGTCTAAAACAGAATAATGCTTGGTTCATAATCTTTCACAAAGACTCATGTGACAGACCAATTGTATACCAAGATCAACGCGTTTTTCATAAAGGATGAAACTGCAACTATGTGAAAATGCTGACCATGTGGGAAAGGAGGTCTTTCAAGGGTTAGCTGCTCCATGGTAATCACTAATACATCCCTAAGAAGTTGTAGATTAGCTAGACTCACTCATTATTGGACACAAGCACTCATGTTACTGCAGGTGTTTTAACTAGTCACTTAGCCATAGTTGAGCTCACACTAGAGAATTGTTTTGAACAAAAAAATGTAACTCAACAGAGCAACAATCAGAGTTGTATTCAGCAGTTCACATTATGGAATAGCATCAATGAAGAACACGGTTTCACCTATTGATATTTTCTTCAACAGAAAAAAAGAAAAAGAAAATGCCTCTGATGTTAAAAACTGGCATTGATAATGCTGGGAGCTTTCAGACACATGCCAACACAGACAAAAATCAATCTAAGATGTAGGAAAGTGCTCTTACTTCATGAAAATGATGCTCTGCTTCTCTGCTATTGAAAACAACACAAAGAGGAATGACAGTAGAAGCAGAAAATATGAAGAGAGTATGTCTGTCACCCCAAAAGAACATCTACAACTAGTCAGAAATACAAAAAGTTGGAAAAGCACAGAAGTGTCAATTTCTTTACTCTTAGATCTCATATCAGTGAAAACAGACCACAGAGGAAACAACATTACAAGTGATAAACATGACACCCGAACTAGTGGAAGCGCTAACATCTGACAAAGAAAAAAACAACACACCAACCAACACCAATTCTACACCACCCAAAGAGGAGATGCTCTTAAGACTTCTACTCATACAGGGCATTTATTACATACAAGAGAAGAGTTGATCTTTTACTACCTTTTCTTTTCCCCCAGAATCCCTGCAATGGCACCTGAAATTTCTTCATGTTATCTGCCTCTCTTTGCCTGGTATAGCCCTACAGAACAGACATAGTGGGCCAATAAACTTACCTGCTCTCTTAGGCACAGAGATATTACTATGGAATGTGCCCAGAAATGTGCCATTAGAGGACACATTCAGAGTACTACAAGGTACCACAGATCAGTCCTCCCTGACATTCTTACAGTATGCACCAGAGCACAGTGCAATGGACACAAAAGCCTTTATTTATTAGCAGAACTATTTAAAGAGCACATAGGATGGCTACATCTTATGCTGGTAGGTCTCCAAACACCTGTATTATGGGCAAATGCCTGACACTGAAATGCTTTTATTTAGTTTTTAAAAACAAAATATGCTTTGCTCCTGATAAGAAACATATTCTTATCTGATAAAAAATATTAAAGTGTTGCCCCACCTACCTTAAACATGGTACCTTGATAGCCTGCTGGAAGAGCCCATGTTCTGTCCTGGAACTGTTTTTTAAATCACTCCTCAAGAGTTAAGAACCTTGTCCTGTGATATGCAAAATCAAAACAAGACTGAAATCTTTATTCTAGGAGATCTATGGCTAAAGTGTTTATCCAAGATAGGTGTGGTTCCTTCAATTCTAAAGCAGGATCCAAAACTTCCAATTAATTTTCCTGCGATCAAACCACAGCTGGCCTTTCTTCTCATTAGCAATTAAAAAATCACACACATGGACAATAATACAGACAAACTCAACAGCTTTAGCAGCAGGAAACACATACACCATTATCAGCTGAAGAAAGTGGAGAAGGAAAGGGAATTGCAGAAATCCTGAAAGCATGTAATTTCTTTTGTTTATGGTGTGTAATCTTTAAAATTAGAGTGAAGAGCACATTCTTTGACCTGAAAAGCTTGAAGCACATTTTTACAGATGACAAGACACCTCTTGGCTTTCTGGCTACTCATTTCTAACAGCAAAAGACCCTCACTAATTTATACAAATAAATGCATGGCAACACATGGTTACCAAAAAAATGAGAAGATTAAAACTAAAAGGAACTAAGCATTTATTATAAAGCTCACGAAATTCAAGTATATAGTTTTAACCTTTCTGTTTTGGGAAAAACTACTATCAAAGGTGCCAAGGAAACATCTAATTTTCTGCAATGAAAGAGTACTAAAACTAGGTAACTCTCTGCTTTCTTACTTTCAGATAGTATGAAGCAAAAATTGTAGAAAGAGAAGTCAGTCTGATAACTGCTGAATATTGCAGCCATTTTTAAAGTACCTGGCTCCTGCTATATTTGACATGTAAAAAAAATAAATTTGTTCTATTGCTATCCTGATAAAGGACAATTTCCATATTGCTTTTTAAAGCAGTGTAAAGTGAACTTAATTAACTAACACACTTTCCTATTTCATTAGCTGAAAATGCCATTGTCTGTTCAGAGAAAGACTGGCAGACTTCTATAGAATCTGACCATAGTTATTTAGATGCAATTCCTGTCTTCCTTTTCTCACCTGCACAACTGTATTATATTTAATAAAATAGGTCTTAAATTTGAATGCACAGCATGAATTACAGTCGTAGTTCTCACCATCGATTCAATCTTTGCTGAAAAGGAGCCCTATTGTAATTTTAGCTGCATTATCAGGCAGTTTAACTCCAAATTTACCAGTTTGAATTTCCCATGTCTTCAAACAATTTCCTTTAAATACTGGGTGCCAACTTTCCATACCCTAAGTAAATAAAGCATCCTCCTGAGTGTGAAACATGGAGCATCCTTCATCCCTTTTCTTTTTTGTTTCTTATAAATCTTGGCCATATTTTCATCTTTCTTTGGAATATTTTTGAGGAGTTTTTAATCTTTATTTTTGTAAAAAGAAAGTAGAAACAGAGCTGTGCTCTTAGGAATACTGGCCAGAGACTTTACAAAAAAAAAACTGTTAGAATTGCAGGTCATTGGAACAAAAGGAAACATGAATATGGTCCTCATAGAATTAATATTTTGTAGGCAGATCCTCTTGCTTTTGGCTAAGTGCAGCCAAGAAAGTCTTGCTACACCTAAAATTCTGAACAGATTTGTACTGGTTTTGAACTTAGTTGTGAAGAGATTTTTCAAGGAGGGGCTGTGCAGTAAACTGCAGATACGTTTTTATTCTATTTTTCTTGCAAAGCATTTCTTAGACTCACTCATGTGGCAAGTATATAGAATTAGTAAGACCAATAATTCTAGTAATTTCTTAAAAAAATTAAAGCAAAAAAGCCCCACACAACTTAAATGTAGTTTTCTTCAACACAGTTGCAACTAAAGACCACATGAAAATAGCTCTCCTTTTAAGTGTGGAAAGGTTGTAAGGCCTTTTAAGTAGTACATTCAAAACTCTCAAGAAAGATATCTTTCACTGCATGAAAAGTCACTACAACTGCTTTCTTTTTTTGGTGGGGTTGTGGGGGAGTGTGGTGAGCAGAAGGTATTAGACAAATATGACTCAAATCCTTCATGTGACAGAGAACTGTTAGACCAATAGGCCTACTAACCTTTCTCTAGCAAAATAATGTTGTGGGGAAAAGTGTTCTCTCAATTTTTACCAGAAAAGTGATATTGATGGGTGTGGCTGTTGCAGCAGTAGTAAGAATAACTTTTGCATGTTCCAAGTTCAACATCTTCATTGACTTTACTAAATTGACAATGAATAAAACTTTGTAGAGTCATATCCCAGAAATACCACCAGCATGGCTTTGCTAAACACAGACAGCTGGGACTGGTATATCAGCTCATTTCCTGAGGGGAAATAGCACACATACAGCTCTAAAACACACTAAAACAACAAACTCATAAGTGGAAAAGTCAAGTTAAGATTTCAACTAATGATTTTAGAAAGTCTCAGTCACTGATATCTCTGGTATTCTTTACAGGCCCTCAGTTGCTTATTTTTACTAAAAAGTAATTAAGTAAGTACAATAGAATGCATTTTAGCCTATTAAGTTATTTTCATGGGAATTTAGACAAATTAGTTATAATTAGATCTAATGAAATCTCTAAGAGTCCTGGGTTTAGGTTCAGAAATTATTCTATTATCTGTGACTACTACAGTGTCAGAGTGCATTCAAAATGTACTTCACATGTGAGCTCTCAAATTAACATAAAGATCTAAAAGAAACTTCAATATTTACTTTCTGTTACCATCCATTGCTTTTATATATTATTAAAATGTGTAACAAAAAGATGAAAACAAAAAATATTGAGACAAAAGGATTAATTGTTGCAGAAAAAAGAGAGGATTATAGGCTCAAGAAAGTATCATTTAAGTTGAATTCATAGAGAGACTGGAAAATTAAGTCAACAGATCTTTTTGCAGTAATTCTAAGTGATTCAGTATAATATTATATACAAGAAATATGGAAATAAATTAAAAGCCTTGCTTGCAGTAAGAAAACAATCAGGTGACAACCAGCATTTTTGACAAAGTGTACACCTCCAAAAAGACAGAAAAACAAGGCAAGGAAATGAAGTTCAAGTTTAGAATAAAAACTCCATCTGATATCAAAAGCACAAGCCACCAAGAGTCACTTAAAAGAGCCTGGAGCTCCTAGAACAGTAACAGATCTCTTAATGACTGCAGTTACTATTTACTGCAGGAGCAACAAAACAGAAGCACATAAAGTCTTCTTGCACACTAGAATAAAGGGGAGACAATAATAAAATTTTATCCTTTTTTAGCTTCCTGTTCATTTTCTAGTTTCACAGCTCTTACTCTCCTTACCCTCAAGTCCTTACAATCCATAATTCTTTTGCCTCTCAGATGTTCCAAAAACAGCACATGTAGTGCTGTCTGAGACTCTACAGTCTCTTCCTGGAATTCATCTCTTTATGGACAACAGTCCATAAAGTCCAACAGCCATTATTGATGGCTTATTAATCATTCACCCAGAGAGAATTTAAAAACAGATTTCAGTTTGTGAGAAATTTCACTGTTATTATATCTCTTTTCTGAGGAGGTATCAGTCATTTCTCAATCCAACCACTTTCTCACCACTAATCATTATCCCTACTGCTACTCAGGACCATTTGTGTTTTACCTCAGCTGAGAATGGCCACTGAGTGATTAGCACAGTCAATACTTGGTAAATTGTTATAAGCCTAAATTCACTTTTTTCCTCCTTGGAAAGACTACTAGCTTTCTGGTACTCTTTTACACATTACTAAACCTACTTTCCTATTAGCATCCTCGTCAGAAGTCTCTCCCCTATGAGAGAGCCTCTTGCACTGTAAAGGCTATTTAAATATATCCAACATGTCACTGCTTTGTTACATTAACAATAGGCAAGTTCCTCAACTTTGTGACAGAAGATTTCAGACCACTGAACACATTGAGGAAGATCAGCACACCCGTGCTGAGTATCTTGAAAAATATTTTGCTTAGCAGAAATTTCAATTCATTATTCTTTGCAGTCAGAGGTTGTCAACAGATTTTATCCACCCCATCGTGTTCCTCATATATATGATATTTTAGCCCAAAAAAGGACCATTTTAATTTTCCAGAAATATTACATAATTTTTTAGGTGTAAAATATAACACTTAAATATTTCTGGAAAATTGAAGAGGTTTGAAGAGGGTTTTGGTCCAGGGGGGCACAGCGGCTGCTTATCCCCATATTTACCATCCACTGGTGGATCACAAATAACAGGCAATTGCAAAGAGATGTTTACCTTTAACACTTTAAAGGACCTGGTTTTCATGGACTAGAGGAAAAGCTCAAGCAGACTACATTTAAAAAGAATGACAGAGACTATAACATTGATAAAGAAGAATTATCTTTTTGTAGTTTCAAGAAAAAGAAAGATATTAATTAAAGGATAGGAGATCAAAGTCAGCCGATGCAAGAAATTTTATTATTGGTTTTTTAATATGCAGTGAAAAAAATTCTACACCGCAGCTGTGTAAGTTTTCTGTAGAATCACCACTGTTTCCTTATCAGAGTCCCTCTTGTATTTACATAAATTATTTCAGAATTGGTTCAGCAGTCAACATATGATTAAGAAAAGTAGCAGGAGGAAAAAACAATCAAGAAGTGCTCACAAGCAAAACAAAACCCACAAAACTCCAAGAGTTCAGAAACATTACGATAATCTTTTTTCTTCACTTAACTTGTTTTATTTTCTTACTTAGTGGTTCCATCTGCCTAAGTGATGCTTGCTCAAAATTCCCACTGGTCCTTTTTTAATGCAGCATTTTTAAAGAGTATACAAAGTCTAATCCGTAATTATCAACCCTCTCAGGATACCAGTCACTACTAAAAAAAAATGCCTAATTAAATTATCCTAAAATGAATTGTGATTTTGATGTAAATATAGCAAGCAAACATGAAAAAAAGCATACAATGGAAAAGGAGAAATAAACAGCATCTTGCCAAACCTCCAGAAGCACTGAGATTTCTTCAGCTGAAGTCTATATTTTGCTTCCTTAATGATTTAATCAGAAAATTAGATTGCTAAATTGTAACACAGTCTTTTCAAAGCAATAGAACAGACTAAGTTAGCCTATGGAAACCTAAAAGAGCAAATAAAGCCCTTGGGCAAACTGACAAAAAAAGAACGGTAACATGCAAACCCCAGCAATTTGGTCACCTGCTATTTATGTTCAGAGATTCCTAAAACCAGCTGATATTTTAACCAACCTGACAGCCCAACAAAATTCCACAATCATCCTTTGACCACCATTTAAAAAACCCTCAAAAAAAAAAAAAAAAGGAAAAAAAAATGGACAATTAAACCCAAACAGAATCTAAGGGTACTTAGTCTCTGTTAATCAATTACCAATGGATCATCTAATTAATGTAGCTTCAAAGTCTCTCTCAAAAGGAAAGAGAGCCAGTCTAAAGGAAAGCTTATCTTCCCAGCATTTGCTAGCATCCTTCCTTTAGAAGAAGAAAATTTACAGAAGGAAAAAATCTTCACATTTTTGACCTTACATTACTCCCCTTTTCCTTGATATTTTTTGCCTCTATAAATTTAAAGGCAGACATTTTATTTTACAATGCCTATGAAAAGGAGTTCCTGCATAACTGCCATTCATCAGTGACAGAAAAGTGTACAATATGTCAAACCAGAGACGCAGCTACTCTAGAGAGCATGGACTAGATACATGTTTTTTATTCTGTCTAATGATGCAGCTCATCTTCAGAGTAACACTATAGTTTAACAGTCTGTAGAAAGCGCTAAGGATTTCATAGTCCCAAAAGGAAATATTTCAAAGCAGCAGTTAAGTCATTGCTTTCATACACAGAGATGGGACATTACACCTGGTAGTTAAAGGAAACATGGTAATTCTTAAGTGCTGAAGTTCCAAGAAGAAAATAATTTCTTTTGTTAATTCTGCAGTTGCGTATTTGGTTTCAACTACAAGAATGAAAAAAGGCACCAACAACTCCCTCTCTGAATATTATGGCAGTTCACTCAAAGTCTTGCTGAACATTTTGAACCCAAAATCAGTCTAACCATGTCAGAAAGACTAGTTTAGTTTCAAGCACTCAAATATAATTAAACTCACCTTTTTTATTTGCAAAACACCAATAAAAGGCTCTGTACAGTAATAATGAAGTTTTCCCAGCTATCAATAAGTTTACATGACCATTAATAAACTCACAACCTTTAAAATATTCCAGGTAGCTAAAATGAAAAATTGAAAAATGTAACTTAAATCAGTGCTTGCACATCATCCCTGCACAATGAAAACCATCACTGTCCAGTGAAAAAACAGTAAGATTGATACCAAATCTTCCACCTTACACTATGAGCAGCTGAGCTTTGTTTATCAGCTGGGGTTGCTTGGTCTGGAGAAAAGGGGAATCAGGAGGGACTTGATCCCTCTCTACAGCTACCTAAAAGGAGGTTGGAGTGAGAGGGTGTCAGTCTCTTCTCCCAGGCAACAAGCAGCAGGATGAAAGTAAACAAACTCAAGTTCTTCCAGGGGACATTTAGGTTAGATATTAGGAAAAAGAAAATTGGAAAGGATTTAAAAGCATTGGGCCAGACTGCCCTGGAAAGTGGTAGAGTCACCATTCCTGGTAGTGCTAAGATAACGTGGATATAGCACTTGAGGATGAGTTTTAGTGACAAATATGATGGTGGTGCTAGGTTGGCAGCTGGACTTGATGATCTTACAGGTCTTTTCAAACCTTAATGCTTCTCTAATTATAATACACTAAACATTCCTGTAAAGGAAATACTGTCTAGATTATTATTGTTTGGATGAAAATAATGACCATTGTGCCTCTGAATTATAATATTAATTAAAGTCATTAAATGGTCAGGTTTGAAATTGTATTTGTTAAAATAATTCTAATTCACTCAGTCATTTGTAGACTAAAAATAGTTTATCTTTGTAGCGTACCCACAAAATTAGGTACTACAGTCTTGCACAATTGCACTTTGGATAATAGTATCTACAAAGGTGTTCCTAAATGTTTTGAACTTATTATTTTGCACAAATTAAAGGTATAATCCATCTAACAAACAGTACAAAAATATTCTTTGATGTTAGCAGAAAAAAATGTTTAAATGCTTTCAAAACCACCAAATATGAAAATATTTGCTAGGAGTAAGCTTTTCTTAAAACAAAAGACCTAATATATGGCTTGTGTAATGAGTATCTTTATTTTAAAACTGAGATTATTTGCAGATATATTTATTAGTATATGAATTTAAAGTGAAAACTGTATTAAAAAAAAAAAAAGTTAAAATCTACCAGTTCATGTAAACATTTAGACAGCTTCCACAACTAACAGAACGCTTTGCTTTCCAAAATGTTAAAGCTACATATGACTAGTTGGCATTTCAGAAGCATACCTAAGACAAAACCTATTCCCACAGGAACACTATATTTTATTAATTAAAATAACTGTAACATTTCTAAAACTCTTTGTCTTGAAACTGAGGCTTGTGAAAGACATTAAGGAATTCAGACCAGAGTATTAAAATAGGGTAGTTCATCTCATTAAATTCCATAAATTTTACTTAAAAGGTGTTTGTTCATATTGGCACTTTTCCAAGCAATCCACTGGGCCTCAGGGCAATGCAATTGGCCTCAGTAATTCTGTAATTAGTGCTAAACAAATATGTTAATCCAAATAATTTCTAAATAAAACACAAAGTTATTTGTGTAATTACAAGAATAAGCAAATACAGACAGAAACAATCTAGAAATACAGCAAAAAAGTTGTATGGTAAATGGAAACCAATTACTGTAGAGGATTATTTTCATTACATGTTTCCTATTATTAACAGAACTGTACCTGTATGAAAATGAATCAGAGAAACTTAAAAACAGTATATTCACAGACTGATAAAAAAAGATCCTTAAAAGTAATATTCAGAAATAATCCATTATTGCTTAAAAAAAGTTGCAGCTTCAAAGATTTATGTGCACAAAATTAGACATAATTTTACTTAAAATATAATTTTAAAAAAATCATTTGACAGCCTCACTCGGCTACAGTTAGTTACTAGACTTCAATGGTTTTGACATGTAGAATATTAGTTGAAAAGTAACAGTCTTGCCTTTGGAGACAGGTAGTGCTTTAAGCTAAACAGACGTCTTGTCTGGCTCTCTCTCCACTAATGTAGGACATCTTTTCCCTGAAGGCATTTTTGCATTTCATTTATCATTCTAACTGGAAAATTTCAAAGTTAAAGCTTTATATTTATGCAAAGTGTATGGAGATCTAGGTACAGATATTGCTTTCAATTACTTAGAAATATATCTGGAGTAGTTCCTAGTGATTTCCAAGACCTAGGGAGCCTGAGCCAAACACAAATGAAACCACTGCAGTTTCTCATTGACCTAATATCCTACAAATAATGGATTATAAACATTTCTTAATCTGAAAACAACATCTGACTTGAAATGTCACAATCTATAGTACTGACTCTATTTTACATACATTAAAGTAGACTTAAAGTTTCTTGTCTATTTTAAACACTGACATAGAACACTAGTGTTTCTTTAGCTTCAAAGGAGTCTCTGGGATAACAATAATAAAAACAATAATTAATCACGGTTAAAATATACTTCAGTACCTGTAATTCCATAAATGAAAGAAAAATGCTTATGGCAGAACTTTTATTTTACCAGCAGGAAAATAACTGGAATATACAGGGGACATAAAGTGGCTAGTATCAACATGTGAGACAAACACTCCTGTTTCCATTATGCAAAATCAAATTTAATCATTCCTTTTTAAATTTATAAATCAAACTCGTTTATCTATATTCATTTTGTGCCTTCATATCAAAATGGAACTGAAAATCTGAAAAGCAGAATGGAAATCTTTAAATTACCTTTTCCCAATAAAATTGTTTCTCAATTTTAAAGACATTTTTACTGAATATTTCTAATGGTCACTGAGAAGACACAGATTCTTGGCACTTTCTCAATATTAGTTCTGTAGAGAGAACAAATTTTGATATGGGTGGGCAGGACTCACACAGCCCAAATTCAAGGAAATATCCTAGAATTTACCTCTTTCTGATAGCTCCATAAGAAATCATCAATTTAAGAAAAAAATTATGCCAAAAAAAAACCCCCTAAGAATTTTATAATTTTTGCAACTTCAGAACAAGCAGTACTTTCTAGGTTTCATGCAGCTAGTGATCACTGGAATTTCACATAATACAGAACACAACTAAAAACAGAAAACTATAAACAATCACAAGGAAAAAAAAGAATAGGAAGATCTTGAGCTGTGATTTCTATCATTAGGCCCAAAAAGTAAGGGGCTTGCTTTTGTTGGCCACTAAAGCAAAAAAAAAAAAAAAAAAAAAAAAATTAGAAATCAATGTAGCTAGAGAGTCAAAGAAACACTGAATATGAATGACAGTCAGTAACTGTGAAACCAACTAACAGACTCTGGATCAGATACATTGTTAAGAAAATAGGTATTATTTAGGTATTATATTGAGAAAATAGGCACATTGATATTAGACTTTCAATTACATAAAAACTGCCTAGATGGGATATTAAAGATTTTTTTGCCTGACCTGTATTCATTCCTGTTCCAAATGCATGTTACCTGAAAATACAAAATAATGAGAAAAAATTTGTTAATTATAATATTTAGCTAGGTAGAACCTCTACAGATTTCCTTTAAAAAACCTAAACATGGCCAATAAAGGTGGTAGAATAAAAAGGGTGAGAAGAACTGCTGAGACTTTTAACTTATTTCTGTCATAGTGAAAAATTTACATTTCAATTAATTCATACCAGTGCTGTAACCTATTCACAGCTTTTAAAACCATTGAGACTTTTTCCTTTTACATTTTGTATTGAAATACCTTGATTAACTCCGAATTCCACAATTACTTTACATAAAAGTCTTCACATTAGTACTGCATAAATAAAAGGCTAGCAAAATCAGTATGATAGCATCAATGACAGAATATGTGCTTTTTATTTATACTTCAAAGGAGAGATTTTAATAAATTAAATGCATGTCAGAATTTTTAAAAATCTCTGCATCAACATGACTGTATTTCTCCTTCTCTTTCCTCCTTTCTGCCTCCAAATGCATGCTTCTATCTATTTCCTTTCTACAAACAAATTCTTTTTATTATAATGTTAATGCATTACATCAGAGTTGATAGCATATGCATGGAGGAGAAAGATAAGTGATGTATCTTGGTACCTTTTCCTGAGAAATTACATTAGCCTCCTGGGATACAGGATAGGATGAAGCTGCAGATTCAAAGATCATTACATTGCTTATAACCCTTTGTATTTATCCCCAGTGCTGCTAAAACTTTACAGAAAATCAAATTTCTCTGAAGCTGCATTAATGTCCAGCCACCCCTTTTTGTATGCCAGACTTCATTCCACCTGGCAGGTAATGCACAAAAGGATCTAGTATCAATCACAGGGAATTATAAAAAAGCTAAAGGTTTGGCATATTTGGCAAAGAACTCCACCAGTGCTCTACTTCTAATTTACAATGGCATCTTTGCTCTTCTATTCCATTTGGTTTATATTAAACAGAAAGATGAAGTGATGAGGAATGCAGTCAAGGCTGTACTTTATCTTTCATCATTTTCTTACCACATGGGAGGTATTTTATGACTAATACAGCTAACTTTTTTCACCTCAGAAACAGTCACTTTACAGAACATGTACAGGGCATGCCTAAAAAAGGAAAAATAAATCCAAGGACCAGCTAATATTCCAGTCAAAACAAAGCAGAAAATAGAACCTCTCTCCATTCACACACCACTTTAAAACTGAAACAAAACCCCACAGCAGCTGTGCAGTGAATGAAAATAGTCTTCTCATTGATCTATTCCAGCGACTGACTGCTATGTCAATATTAAGCTTAAGATTTCAATTATAAACCTAAAAAACGTACATATTTGTATTCTATAAAAGTAACAATAACAGTCCATGTCCTTCAGGATGGTTTCCATTTTTTCACTAACTCAGAAACAACAATAAATGTCATAAGAACTGTAGTCTTTATCGCCATATCTTTCTTTTGATGATAGCAAACAAATGCAGATCTTAAGGTTCTCTTCTGAACAGAATAATACTCAAGTTGTGTTTCATACCCTGTGCCAAAAATAGGGGTTCCAGCTTTCAATCTAAATGAGAGGCTTTTATCATTACCAGGTGTCTTCAATAGAAAGAATACTGCAAAGTACAACAACAACCAAAAAATTCATAGAATGGTTTGGGCTGGAAGACCACCTTTAATGATCACCTAGTCCACCAGGTCCTGCCACAAACTGGGGTGTTCTCCACTGAACCAGGTTGATCAAAGTCCCATTCACTTTGAATTTTGAAGACTTTCAGAGATTGGACACCCACAATTTCTCTGGACAATCTGTTCCAGTGCCTCAACACTATTCCCGTAAAAAATGTCTTCCTTAACTTCAATCTAAATCAACCCTCTCATACTTCAAGACCATTGTCCCGGCTCTTACCACTACAGGGTCTCCATCCTCATTACAAGAACCCTTCAGTACTGAGAAATTGAAATTACATCTTTCTGCAGAGTTCTCTTCTCCAGCATGAAGAACTCCAATTCTATTAATCTTTCCTCATAGGAGAGGTGCTCATTCTATCCCTCAGAACTGCTAATTATTTTTGACCTGAATTTTATCCATTTTAAGCTGGCTATCTTTTATCTCTTACTCACATGATGATAATGATGAACCAATCTTGTTATAAGGATGTGGTTTTCTCCGTAAGAACACTTTCATCAGAGTCTTAGCTTCTCCTATTAATGCTTGATATCTTCTTTCTTTGAGCAAGAGATATCTTTAACCAATGAGACTTGACTTATTGCATGAACATGTATGTGTAAGCTACTCTAAGCTAACCTTACAGTAAAATAAAGGCATTCAAGTTATTAAAAAGGAAGTAGAGTTTATCTACAGAAGGTATGTGAAGCAGGTCATCTGAAGCATGTATATACAGCACTTAGGGACACAATTAATGGTGAACAGCTGGAGCGTAAGAACCTTAGGTGTCATTTCTATCCTAAAGGATTCTGTGATTCTAAAACTCCCTGTTTCCCTTGGCTGAATTCAAGCAAATGTCGAGCTCCTGAGCTTTCAGATATTCACAGAGCTAAGTCAAGGGACTACAGATATAAAATACAAGACAGGAAAATCTGAATAGTTATAAGGAAAAAAAACGACATGAGAATGGTCAAATAGTGGAGAAATAAGGAATTATTTTTAAGTTCTAATCCTTAAAACATTTGAAATTTGATGTGGGCTAGACCTACAGAGTCAGATCTAACTGGAATTGCTATAAGTAACGGGTTGGATAATAGGACCTTCCTCCCAATCTAAGGCTATGATTCAATTTGCAATGCAAATTATAGAAAAGCTAGTACAAGCATTAGCTGGCAACATTTCTCACAGGCCTGAATATACATCAAAGCAAAACTTCAAAACAAAGATCAAGGAATATTAAGGGGTTCTGTGACTGTTTCTTTCCAAGTGTCAGGTTATTTTCTTTCAAGTCAAATGAGTAATCTTTGACTGATATGTGTATGTCATGTCACCTATATCAAGCACTGAAAAAGCTCAAGTCTCTTCATTAGCCTACTTTTAAAACTGAATTTTGCAACTTAGTATGTAAAATAAACACACATAAAACCACATACTGAAAACAGATAAATTCAATTTCTTGGAAGAATTGGTTACTTAAGTTACTACAGAGTCAGTTTAAAACCCTTTCTGCGCTGCAGCAAGTATTGAATTTTTTGCTTCTATACTTTCTTTTACTTCTGCATTTCAGCAGAATAAACAAACCAAAGTACTCAAATCAATGTACAAGTAAAACTTTTGGAATATCCAACAATAATACTGCTATCTTTCGACAAACAAAACAGGGGAATTTGAATTAGACCAAGGGATCTAACGTACAGAATGCTCAGAGCTTCTACCTGGAACTAAAGCCAAGGTAGCTGTGCTTGAACATACTGAAATTACATACTCATAACTGCTTGTAAATATTCACTGTTCCATATTTAGGCATATTTATCTTTAGATGGGACTTTAGACTTAAATTCCCACCACTCATAGTTTGTCATGTATTATGAGAATAAGGATGGAAATGGAAATTTCATCTTTCACGATACCATAAAAATAAATTTAGGATTGTGAAACATTTGGGAACCACAAAGATAATTTTTATTAAAGAAAGGTAAGGCAACATAGGAATTCTATATTTAGAGCACAACACAATACTTAAAAATTAATGATAAATCAGTCATGTACAGAGTAATAAAAATAAAATAGCACTTACTCTCTGAACTTGCATATCCTATAAAGTGAGAATTTAAAAAAAAAGTTTACCAAGTCCCCATATAAATACTACATACATACAGAATAATATATTAAGCACAAGGAAGAAAGATGCAACATAAGATTATATACAGCTAGAATTATTTCTGATATTTCCTAATTCAGAAAAACTAAATTATATTATTTTGTTATCAGGGTGATTGAAAGGTTTATTATACTATTTTAATTCACTAATACCATTTACCTAGAAAAATATCTTCCATAATATGACATTTCATCACCACCTATTTTGCTTAACTTTTAGCACTGATTCTCTACTACCTGGGATTATTTCTATTGTGAGAAACCCAAAACAATTGCTATGCAGGAAGTAGACAGAACTTATATTAATATTGCTTCTCATCTTCTTACAATTGCTGACTAATATTATCTGTATGCTTTTCAATCCTCACAGTCGGAATTAATACTAATTCAAAAACTGGCACAGACTTTATTCACAAATATTTAAGATCAAAGCCTTCAATTCTCAGAAATGAAAAATTCAGTAATCCTCTGCAATACCTTCTACAAACCTGCAAACAGAGGACAGCATCCTTTACTTTTGCCTATATACTTTTCTTATAACTCATTTGAGGAATAATCTAGAGGTGGGTCAACTGAGCATTTAGATATAGATTTAAATTTTGATGTTTTCAATAGATGACTTCCCTTTCTAAATCAACTTGTTAAAACTTTTAGATTAACCAAAATATATATATATATTCTATAATATCACTGTCGATTTTACAAAAAAATTTACTTTGACTCTAATCTCTTTTAAATTCTAAACTATTTTTTAAAAATTATTACCATAACATGCACTAGAATATAAACTATTTATAAAAAAAAAAAAATCAATAATGCTTCAAAATACTATGCTTCTAAAATAAATATTTATGATAGATAGTTATAACTTAAAAAGAATTATCTATTATGGACTGTTTCATTCATAAAAAATATAATTCTTCTAAAGCAGATTATGACACTGTCATACTTTTTTTTTTAAAAAAAACCCTCTAGAAATGCTAAGATGTTGAACAATAGAAGGCTGCAAGCCTCAAAATATCTCTGCCATAGGTACAGAAAAGTAATAAAATATACAGGAAATATCTGCCACATAGGTAAGAAGCAGAAAAGGAAGAAAAGACACTTTTTGAAACTGTTTTAATCAAATCTGCAGAAATACTGCATTATCACAACTGTGACTATGGCACTAGTGGATAGTGTTAAAATATATTAGAATTAAGGTTATTTGATTGTCTTAATTACAACTTCATCTAAATATATTCAAATGTCTCATTTAATCATAAAAATTTTCCTTAATAGTCAGCTTGACATCTCTCTAAAACCTCTTTATCCTATATTACTAATTCTATATCAACTATATCAACTATATCAGCTTTCCTTTTTATACATTTAACATTTTGACTATATACAAACCCACAAATATTCACTCACAAATGTAAGCTTCAGATTAATGGTACAATTACCCCAACAGCAAAGTTTATTTCATGTAACTCCAGTTATTTTCAGAGGTTTTCTTTTTCAAATTTCAATTAATTTTTTTAAGTTCTAGCCAAAAGAATTGTTTTTTAAATGTGACAATATACTCAACCACTCAAATCTTGGCTCCAAAAGGCTGGGGTCAAGCATGTAGTAGGAAGGGGGGAAAGAAGGTGGGGAAATATGGGAAATAAAGACCTTGACAGGAAAATAAATGGCCTATACAGGTACCGGCAGTTGCAAACTGCAAACAAGTGGCAGGTAATACCAGTAAGGACTGGGGAAAATTCCCTTGCAGTTCATACTGAGCATAAATAAATACAGCTTAAGATATCTCTTTATCCAACATATTAAATAAGACCCAAAGTGCCATGAGAGGCTGGCCAGAAAGGACTGCTTCTGCACTGACATTTCAGGGATTGTCAAAAAACAAAAGTTCATGTATGATAATTAGTTATGTGTACAATGACACAGCAAGCTATCTGAACACTCATACATGTTCCCACTGTAGGAATATTAGACAGGGAGTATATAGGTAAAACATTTGTCCAAAGAATACATTTAGATGTTGCAAACGTTTTTTGAGAATCAAACATATGTACAAACATATGTCTTGCCTTCATTATTAAGGTTTCAAAAAGACAGGTTTTTGCCCAGAGATGCATAAGAAATAAAAATTACAAGGCATGATAAACATTTTAGAATCTTGCCTTATTGAATTTATAGGTCCTCTCCTTAGTGGTGAGCTTTCCTTTAAAAGATCTAAAGCCTTTACTAAGTTGACTAAATTATTCCTAAAGGATCATTTGTTTTACCAAAAGCACGCAGAACTCAATAAAAACAAAAACAATTAGTTAATTTATAAACCACTGAATGAAATCTGCTACTTATGTGAATCTTGCAGAAAAATATTTAGTATGCATTGCCTGAAGAAAGAGGAGACCACAGAGCTTCAAAATTAAAGGAAAATCTTGTAAAAGAAATAATGAAATAGCTGGATTCCAATTTCCACAGATGATAAAGCAGGTACAATTTTCTATTATTGACAACTTATCTTAACATCAAATACAAAATCCTTAAAATAGATTCTACTGTTAAGCAAATAGTTTAGACTATATTCTTACAATTCCTATTTAATAACATAAAAAGACCCATTTTTATCTATTTTATCTACTGAAGCACAGCAATCTTTCTTAAAGTCACACATGTGAAACAGGTTCCATTTGGACTTATATAATGGGAAGACATGATTGCAGTTTCTGAGTAAATCAATTTAGAAAAATGGACACAAACACCTGTGATTTTTCTTTTTTTTTTTCTTTTTGAAAACTGCTTTTACTTAATTTAGAAGATTTCCTGGTAACGAAATATTTGCAAAATTATATTTTCAAGTCAACCAAACAAAATTGTGATGAAGTAGTTGAGGAAGATAAATCTCAGCAATTCTTTACTGTTTTATTACTATATATATTGAAAAGAAGAAGATGTAGATTCAGTTAATTTTCAGCCCTGCTCAAATCTTCTGACTCCATGTTCATACATGTGATTTACAGAGGAATGCTGGAATAATCCACTGATATCTGTAGAATATTCTTTAGGATTGACACAAGGTCATAGGCCATGTTCAAACAACAATTTCCATGTTTTGTTAAACTGGAAGTCTCATTTCCAAATACAATTTTTTGCAAATTATGTCGTCTTAATGATTTATCATTCCTTCTATTCAATTATTGTGCACCATTTGAACTGAACTATAATAGAGCCTACAAGATTCTGCCCTGTGCAATGAATCCTTTCAGATTTTACCTACTGTCCTAGCAAAGCCCATCGGGAACATCCCAGCACTCCTCAAAAGAAACTCACTGGGAGCAGCTCTCGTGCACTGCAATCAGAGAAGTTACAGCTTTTGACACTGTTGTTTCTGATCTAGCAAAGTGCATGGAAGTCAGAATGGCAGCCTTAAAAGCAATAAATTGCAATTATCTGAATCAATGTGACTGCTTTCACAGAACATCCCTGTGTGATGGTCTCTAACCTGCTCCTCACAGGAGCTGAAAGCCATAAAATGAACAATAGGGCACTGCAGGTTGTGAAAGAGGTTTGAGTAGAATACTGTGGTGTTTGGATAGACAGGCAGGGTGCCTCAGCCTGATGCAAATCCATGAAACATGCCTTCATAGGAAGCAAGCAGAAGATATTTTTCAAATGCAATTTATAAAAAGAGGTAAGATAGCCTCTGAAAAATAATGTTAATCTAGCCTACTTAGCAGAAAAGTAATTAAAATTACATAATATGCTACCTTATAAATTATGTGTAGTTTTTTTTTCTTCCATTCTTATTCAGATGAATCCCACTACTCATTCAACACAGTGCATTTCAGAGCAAGCAGTTCAGTTCTCAGTTTTAAGAACTTGTGTGGGAGCATTCACAGCTTACTGGTTAGGTTTCACAACAGAAAATCACAAACAGTGCTAAACGTCTACAAATCGTTCTTTGGACAGCCTGGCATTTTACGGGGGAAAGCAAAAGGGCTCTTTCTCAACTGGTGCTGGTCACAGTGAATAGTTCATCAGGGAGAAGTGCTGATTAAACAAAAAAGTAATTTTTAAAGCATAAATTCTGCAAAAAAATCCATCTAAAATTTTCAGTCCTCTGAAGGAGTAGGAGAATACATCTCTCAATTAAACTAAGGATGTACTAAGTCTTTCAAAGTCAGATTTTTAATGAACTTTACTTTCTTCATACTTAAATGACTGTACATGGGAAGACAATACATTACTTTCATAATATTGCTTCTTTAGGTCTTTCCTCCCATGATGTTCTGTCTATATCTTGGCTCCTAAATTCCTGCCAGAATACCTTTAATCCCCTCACGTCTACAATAAGCCAGATCCAGGAAGAAAACCAAAAAATGTAAACAAAACCAAACCAACCAAACAAAAAACCTGACAAACTCTACAGTTTGGAGGTGAGAGTTCTTACACTGTCCTTCTACGTTCATTAAATCCACACTTTGAATACACACAGGTTTCCATTACACTGAAACATACACACATCCAGGGATTCTGAGCAGAGGTCCCCCTCTTGCTTTTCCACATTACAATCTTTCTACCTGTCTATGAAAGCACAGGAGAGGTATGGAAAAGGGAAAAATAATATGATACAGATACTATGACATATAAAATGCCATTTAGTTATTTAATACTACAATGAATTTTTATTTTGTGACCTATTAACAGGCCAAAACATTCAAAAGTAGGAAAACACCCTTCTGAAAAATAATGCTGAGATCATTCAGCCACTTCACATGTATAAAATACACAATCTTTTATTGACTAGTGTAAGTCAAGTCAAAATGGTTTTGGTACTTTGTTATCATAGACACACTTTTAAACCATTTAAGAAAAACAGAACTTGAAAATTTTTGTGACAGGTAGAATTCCAAGTACATTTCTAATCATAGTAGATATGTTTCTTTCAATCTAGGAAAAAACCTTGCACATAGGTACAATACACTGTTTTCTTGTAAGTGCCTACTCAATTCATTATTTGCTAATGAAAAATTCTTCCCCTAACTCCCTCTCCTTTGACACATGAATAGAACACTTTATTCTTAATTGAAAACTGCAGTCAGAAAAGAAATCAAACTGACTTGTTTAATAACAAGAGTTTCTGCTAAAGAATCACTATAAACTAAATTGAAGTGTATTTTTCTTAAATATGAAATCTGCTACTGTTATTCTATGTGAGCTGTTCCTCAAATGGGCTTAAGAAGCAGAAATAAAAGTCAGTTTAAACATATTTCCTACAGATTGCTGGACATATAAACATGTCCAGCATATGCTGGACATATAAACATCAGATCTAAGGCATACATTTGAGATCTAATATTGTTACAACTATTATTTCCCTCATTAAATCATGAATACAAGCCTGAGAGAAAAAAATACTAAAAAGGGTTCTTTATTCTCTAGAAGTGTATTTTCACAGAGGGGAAACTAACAGCAACTATCTTAATAAATTAACTTGTATTGAATGCAAGGTTCTTCATATGAGCATCATGAAAAAAAAAACCAACCCTTTACTTCCCTACAAAAATAAAAATTATAGTCCATGTTTACTTCACATTTCATAAAACAAGCTGAAACAGAGACATTACAATTTGCCATATTTAGGAAGAGAAAATATCTTGGGATGAGCTAAATATCTAAAATATTATGCAACAATAATCTGTCATAATACACTATAAGTTTACAGTACTTCCTACCATCATAGCACCTAAACCCAAACCAAAATATTTCAGCACCATATTTTATTACATTAAGTTTTTGACTAAATTCTACATTAACCCAAGAAATTACCCTGAAATAGTATAAAGAAAAATATTTCCCTAAAGATAAATATCTCTTCTTCCTGTGCAAACATTCTTATGTAAAAAACTTTGTCATATAACTGTTTTGATGTTATGTTTGACTTGGCACACCCCAGTAGAAAGCTTCACACTCTTCACTGCCCAGCACTCCAAGCATATCTTGAAGAAACTCTGGACCCCTGAACTCTGGTTATTCAGCTAATAAAAAATATTTATTTTCAACTGTGAGACTGACTAAATTTAACACTGATATAATCTATAGTAAAACTTAACATTCAATATAAAAGAATTAAATCACTACATCTTGTCATACAGATGTCATTGTCAGCAAAATCCATGACCTCTTAATATGAAAACACCTTCAAGATTTGGTTTCAGGCTTCATCCAAAAGCCAGAGCAGTGCAATAAGAACTGATTTGGCAATCAATTCACCTTCTTCACTGAAAGGAGACAAAACCAGGAGAACATTACATGGCATTATACAGTAAATAATTAATGAAAGAATGTGATAGAGGATGGATAGGTATCTGAAAGAGATGCATAGCATTTCAACATCCTTTCTTCTAGACATTAGCAGCAATAAAGGGCTCTCCTTTAGAAAGGAGGGTGAGGGGGGAAAAACACATTATCTTTTATGGTTATTCTTCCAGCTAGAGTAGCATCTTCTATTGACCATCTTTCAAACATTTGATCATTTTAAAAACCCTAAACCACATGCAAAAATTCTATGTAAGATAGACTTCACAAAGTGATAAACGTTATACATCCAGCATACACTGGAAAACATTACAATTCCAATGCAAAATTAGCAAAGAAAATACTCTTCAAGAGTTGATAGAGTAAGTTATGAATAATGCTTCTTGACTAGAGAAAGCTTGCATTTCATAAATTTTTAAAATAATCTTTATATAAGCAAATAAGACCACCAAAGAACCTACCATGATTGCTCATTTACACTCCATTGTAGGAGACCTAACTTGTGGATTAAAGATGAAATAAGAAGCTGTTGTTGAAGCCCAAATTGTAGCAATTATAAAAGCGTGTGAAAGACACTGACAATACAGGGGCACTGTGATCTTCTACAGCTCTTAGTAAGCGATCAAGCGTGGTCATAACCTGAAATTTGAGGAGGAGTGACCCAGCAGCCAGAGATCAAAAGACTTTTACAAGCTCAAGGTTCACACTTGCAATTAGTACCCAAAAGAACAACTTTCAAACAATTCATCCTAATGAGGAATTTGTCTGGAAAATCTTTCATCTTTTTCTACAGTATTTTTGCTTTTCTGAATATTTCTACAACATCTGACATACAGGTTCTTAAGGGAATGTTTAGGTTTTCTCTGCTAAAGTACACAATACCAAGAAAATGCCAGCTGGAGCAATGAAGAACAGCTCATCCCACTTCCTTATGCCTACACATTACTTTTTAAACATTTCTGATTTTTTCCATATTTTTAGGTTATTGACCATTTTTCTATAATGGTTTGTGCCATTACATCTAATTACATAATCAGTGTGAATTCAAGTAGCCACTAAATGAGAATATTTAACTACCTGTGATTAACTGAGTCGCAAAGCACGACAGAACTCTAGATGAGAAACCGGCTCAGCAATGCATTTTGTTAAGCAAACTTTCCTGTCTGACCATCCAGGAGCCACTCCAGGAGTGATACTCCCAACATCTGAAACTTTAACTGCTGAGATTGAAGATCCTCCACAGCAGGGCAGCTCCAGGGAAGCAAGGGAGGCTCCACTTGGCTCCCTACATACCCCTCCACTCAGTCTCAGACATTTTCCTTAACAGCTGGGAGCACAGCTGACAAGTGCCTTTTATTTTCTGAAAGTAGGAAGTCTGAAAATAAGACAGTAGTGAAGTAGTAATGCAATAGTGAAGATGTAGAAAGGAAATGGATTTCCGCAACACAAGAAAGTCAGGGAGATGTAAAAACCAGGAGACACGAACATCTTTCTCTCTACTATCTGTATAGACTACTGTGAAATAAAATACCTAAAAAGATTTAAAATAAAACAAAACCAAAACAAATAAACAAACAAAACAAAACAACAACAAACCCCACCAAAATCCAAAGAAAACCCTCTCTAAAATCCTAAAGATATTGAATGAGGAACAAGTACCTCCCCATGCATGAGGCATATTCCATCTTAAGCTTTTTGCTTTTCCATATCATCTTTTCCTCCCCATCCTTCCAAAACCAGCTTCCTGTCATTCTTTCCAGCTTGCCATGCTCAGTCACAGTTGGAGAATAAAAAAAAAAAAAAAAACAAACAACAAACAAGAAATCCCTTACAAAGATTTTTGTTTTAATAGAAGCATGAATGTAACTTCTATGCCCTCCCTAGAGCTCTTCCACATAAAGACACAGTAGAGAAGCTGTATTTTTCACCCCTGAAAATATAATGCTAAGAGCTGAGGAACATTATTCTTTATATATGTTATTCACCATGGGTTTTGAATCTCAAGAGAAATTTGAGTGCAGCAATACCTGAAGACTCAGACATTTCTGATGAGTGAACTCATTACTTATTTCTGAGCATTAAGTCATCATGCTTCATTTCATTATGTACTGCCCTTCTACAAGACAAAAATAAATCCGTGGAAGATCAGATTTCTTATACATATTATTGCCCTTGCTTATCATGACATGAGCTTCTCTTTGACTGAAGATTATCTCAGTCAAGCTCAGATGTAAGCTTGAATGACTAAGTAGCACATGCAGTACCATTGATGGGTTTTTCCCCCACCTTACAAAACAAACCTTTTCTGATAATTAGACTAGCCTACCTTGTTTGAAAAGCTTTCAAAACAATGACACAACTTGCTACTTTCCTTGCTAGACTCAAAGTCAATCATATTTTTCTGTTTTCAAACTTCTACCTATATTTAAATGTTCTTCTGCTTACACGGTTTACAACTCCATTCAATCAATTTCCTGGCTCTCAGTTTTGTGAATGTCAAAAATCAGCCATCAAATTGCCATATTTTTCAGTCCTAAATAAAGGCAAATTCATAATATTAATCTTGAGAAAGACAGTAGTTGTTCCTAATGGTTTTGTGTAATCCATTCCTCTCCAGACGAACCAAAGAGTGACTTTTCCTTATATAGCAGCACATAAGTGTAGTTATGTGCACAGTTACCTACACTTCAACAACTCTGAAAGAAAAAAAAAACCAGTGATTTTGAGATATATAATACAGTTTCCCCACATTTAAATTAATACTGAGTAGTTTTGCTTCAGTAACATGATATAGTCATCAAATCATAGAATCATTTAGGTTGGAAAACGATCCAGTGTTTCAAACTATTCATAACAAGATTATACATTGTCAGCCTGAATTTGAAGAAAGAATTGACATATAAAAACACAGGTTCTGGGAATAAAGGAATGGCTTGTATTATAGGGAATATTATAGAGAATCTAGTTCCTTCATTTAAGTACAAATAGATTATACCTAAATTTAGCTACCTTGTACCAACTAATTTGTTACTAATATATTCTGTCCAGTTCAACAAAAAGTTCTTGACATCATTTTTCTGGTTATTGTTACCATATGTGGGGACGAAATTGTTAAAACTGGAAGACTGGGGAGGATAAAGATTTGTTTTTAGAATTGTTTTCACTCAAGATGATCTTGCAGCTGGGGGAGTGCTAAGAATATTCAGTCTGGGAAAATTCACTGTCTCTGTCTATCTTGAGAAGTCAGAATGCTGTAAAAGACCCAAAAAGTGTTGTTCACAGGCCTAGTAAGGGGCAAGGCAGATAAGAAGCTTGGAGATCATAAAACACAGCCTTGTGAAGAACTGTCCCTGTGCCAGACATCTCTGACATGTGAGCCAGGGAACAGCCTGAGCGCTTTTTGCCCCTGCTAAGATGACATAAGCTTGGCAGTGCATGTGTCCCTGTTTTGCCAGCAAAATAATGGAATAAACCTTTTCTTCACACTTCAGCTGTGGATCGTGGCCATCTTGGTGTTACCTGTATGTATACAGTTCACACAATCCATCCCAGTCAAAATCAAAAATGTATGAGCCCAGAATTTAATAAAACATTAAAGGATAAGATTCTGAAAGATGATCACAGTACAATAATACAGTTCTGTCACTTAATACTTCTCATATTACCAACAATGAAGTGCACTCAAATGTGAATTTATTTACCTTTCTAATTCTCTAAACAAAGCTATGAAAGTAAATCTGCTGATGAAAAGGAATTTCAAATCTTCATAAATCAACCAGGGAAGAAGAAAAATAGTCTGATTCAGAGCATATTTCTTGATTTTATCCAAATTGTACACAAATTACAGGTTTTATACCTCTATCATGATTTATGTTTTGGCATATTTTATTAATTAAATTATACCACACTTAATATCACATCTGATATCATTACTTTTGTTTCATTTTTTTAGACTCAAGCTATTGATAACCTACCAAATGAAATTAAACACTCTGCCATTTGCCCTCAACTTGCCATTAAACAGTTTCAGTCTTTTTATGTATAAATTCATATATAAAAACATTAACATATTCAGAGAGATAAAGATTCAAGATTATCTGAACCTGAAATGCCTAGATTTTGGCACTTGTTGAAAACTGCTGGCTTTACTTGATGAAATTAAGTAAATTTTTTTTCCGTAATTTCATGAAAGCAATAGCAAGAGGCATTTATAGCTACATGTATTAATGAAATAATTCATAAACATTGAAATACACTTAGAAAAATCAAACCAAACAAACCTAATGCAATAACATACACATTGTGTTATGCTTATGTGAGTTCTGATTAAGATATTGGCATTATCTTATGACCTATTTTATTCAATATATGTTAGGACAAAGATTCTGCCTTATGCACAGTGTAAGTTTTTAATTAATAAAAAGGCAAATGTACCTGTCAAACTACAAACTATTAATAGAGCCACGAGATTGATAAAAAAGACTATATATAATTTTAACATGATTTTGAGAAGGTAGTAGAGAAGGGTATGCAGCTATAAACATAAAAAATACAGATATATTTGTGTGTAAGTATTTCAGCACACACAAATGTGCATGTCATTGCAACCTAGAGATGCGTACATCAGCAATCAAACACATACCCAGATTTCTTGGATTTTCACAATAAACATTCAGCTTTGCAAGTTAGTAGAAAACTGATAAAACATGAACAGTTGAGTTGACTCAGTTGTTATTGACTGATAAAAACAAAGCTTTAAAAGTTTTTGAGGAATATTAGGCATAAACATTTACCTTTCTGGTAGAACTATGAAAAGAGGAAAAAAAAAAAAAAAAACCCCAGATTTTGCTTTCAATCCAGGTGTACATTCATGTGTAACAATATAGCACATAGCCTTGGCAGCAAAGGAAAGTACAAAGCAAAAAATATCACTCATGAAGGCTCACAAGTCAAGATTAAAGCTTCTTTCATGAGGCAGAGAACATTGCTCCAGATAAAGCTCATTACAAGATGCACACGTTCTTTAAGATCTGTGACAAAAGATGTCTGGGCAAAATGTTGCTAAGTTGCTATTATTTCTTTTGTCTCCGTTATTCACAGTTACTCAACTTTTGGATATTTTTCAATTGTGACAATGACAACTTGTAATATTATTAAGTTACTAAAATATTCACTCCAATATTAATAGCTTATAAGAAACAAAAAAATCCCTTAAAACTCACAGTGGATATAAATTACAATTTTTTCATGAACTAAATTCTAATCAAGTATATAAATACATCAAGTATGTAAATACAAACATTTATTCATGCATAAATACATAATATAAAATTTTGTAGCATAGAGAGAATTAAAGCTAAAGCAGAGACTACAGTCTAGTGTCATGAGATCCTAAATTTAAGAACTGAATGTACAAAACAGGTTGCGGGGCTGCAATTCACCAACACAATTTTTCTGGACTCCCTTTCATTTTTTTTAATCATCAATAATTGTTCGCAATTTCTTATTAATATCAGCTAGGGATTAAGTCTTTGGCAAAGGCTGTTGCAAGTGACTCAAGATGACGAGGGATACTGCATTTCATAAATGAAATACTGTGCATTATGTCTTAGTAAGGAAAGGATATGCTCCAGTGAACAAGTCCTCAGTCTTAGATGCAAGAAATTCAAAGAGTGATTACAGTCTTTCAAAACATACATGTGTAACATAAGGTTTATAGCATGAGAAACATTGTTAACAGAAATAGTAGTACAAAAGACATCATGGTTATATGGCCTTCAGCTGGCTAATCAGCTAAAAAATGGTTGCTATCATGTTTTGAATTGCGTGACACTCTATCTTGTTACTACTACCAATTGCTAAAATAAGTGACATACCTTCATTTACTGGCTACACCCGCCCAAAAACTTCTGCAAGCAAAAATCAAAATTCTTGGATTAGAGGAGGTATGGTGAAGATGAATAAAACAAACCCAAGGAATTGATAAAGCTGGTGAGGATGGAGAGAGAAGTGGTAGATAAAAGAAGAAAAGACAGGTATTGTAACTGATTACAGATAAATGTAAAGAAACCCAAAATTCTTACTTCCACAAGAATTTTCAATTTTTCAAGTATAATAATGACTATGAAATATGCGATACAAAATAAAACTGATTTATTTATTATTATTGTCTCATTTAAATTATATATTAAATGTCAGCTATAAGAGCAACATCATTATGCTATTTTCACATTCACAACTACTTTCAATATAATCATACACATTTATGCATTAAAAATAGTGCCATGCTTAACATGTAATTCATTAATCTATTCTTTGAACTTGCAACTGCAGGTGTTTTGTGGTGGGTTTTTTAAATCTTCTTCTCCTTAATAGTTCTATTTGATACTGGTATATAAAGACTGGATAGTAAAATGGTGTCATTTCCAGAATGTCAGCTCTTGATATTAAGATCCATATTTAAATTTCCTGCACAAAACTTATTCCTGAGGCTTATGCAGAAATGTACATACCCTCCCACTCACTGCAAATTCAAAGTGATATTTAATGTATCTGTTCAATCAAAATCATAGTTTTATGCTGCTTTTTATGTTTCCTCAATCCTGGTGATTAGCAGCCATTTCCACTGCTACATGTAAGTCTGAGCAACTGAGGATAAACACCAGAAGGATAAACACCTGCTTTAACATAAAACTGAGTGAGCTGTCTCCTAACCACACTTGTGGAGACCACAGGTGTACAAAACACAGAGGGTGTGCCAGCCATGCTATTCCCAAAGCAAGCTAACAATGTTCAAAACCAAATGTTAGCAGCTATTCAAAATTTATTTAATCATATAATTTTATTATATCTATGAGAAATAATTTCTAATAATCTTAAGAAGCATAAAAAAATCTGGCAAAACACTGCCTTGATACAGCTTGGTTGTTATATATAAACAACAAGAATTCAGCTCCCTGGTGACAGTATTGTTTGTTTTACAACCTTCATAAATCAATTTCTCACAAAAATCTGAACTGCTAGTTAAAAAACAGCTTGTGGATTTAAGTATTTCTGAATTTATCCATTGCCTCTATAAAAACGTTAAGTAAGAATACACCAAGGGACTTCAGCTTTTCCTAAATACATGCAATGCTTTTTAGACAAAAGGAATTCGATTTTTCTTCTAATGACATTTAATGATTTTTTTTTGTCAATCCATGGCAAATTGGTGTCTGTTTCTGTACATGTTGGGCATTGCCTGACTACAGACATGCTGAGTACAGATTCTCCTGGCACAGCAGAGGAGCACCTTGCAGCACAAATCAATGCTTTCCCCACCGCTCTACTCCCAGAGCACTCCGAGCATTCGGGTTTCAGGGGAGCTTCAGAACTCAAACACTTTCATTGCTAGGACATGGTGCTGGCAGCAGGGGCAGACAAGCATCATGACAGGACTTGAAATTTACTTTTCTACCTAAAAGCGCTCCAAGCCAAACTTGCTGGTTACCAAACTGCGGCATAGTTTGGACTCCTGGCCTAGAGAACACATTTCACTCACAGGGGCTGCAGTGGCACAACCTGGAGCTCTGAGATTAGGCACCTTCTAGCTTCCCATACAGAGTTGCAACAGAATACAGAAATGAAATCTTTAAGATGTAGGGAAATTCAGCTATTAGTGGCCATTCTCATCAGAAATGTAGCAATTTCCTATTAACATACAGCACTGATGATCCTCAAACAACTCAGGACAAACACTGTTGACATCTTATTTCAAAAGTCCCATACCTTCTCAGTGATTTCTCAGGGACATCTCCTCACAGCACTGATTCCTTCTTCTTCACAGCACAACCAACAAACTCCAACTCTCCTGTAGCACTCATCTTATTGGACACAGCTGTGGCCTATTTAGGGCAGGCTTGTTCCTAATCTTTGGTGATTGGTACAGCTGCAACTTCTCAGGTGTGAGACTATTTTCTTACATTCTATCCCTCTCCATTTCTTTTTAACATACAGCACTGATGACCCTCAAACTCAGGACAAACCCCAGTTCTTAATAAGAGTCATCACGTTGGTTGTAATTCACTACAGGACAGTAGTTCAACAGCAGGATATTTACATATATTGCTCACTCTGGTTTTGAGGTCCGACTTCACTATCCTTGTGATGCTGCAGTGGTAAATCAGAATGAACTGTTCTGAACTACCAGAAAATTAGCTCTCTAGGATATTTTCTATCAAAATTAGGCAATAATGAATGCAAAGACACGGGCTGTATGTCAGAAATGCAAATGGTCTGGCTAAATCAGTTCTACCAATGGTGTTAAAATGCATAACACAGCTTTGTACTCATGACTTCTTGAGAAAACAGGAAAAAAAAAAAAATAATGCAATTTCCGTCTGGAAAAGAAAATGTTGTGGTATACTTTGTGCTACAAAAGAGTGAAGTCGGCAATCAATAGAAAAAGAAAGCTGTTCTAGATGGGCAGATGGTTGTTCTACACAGCTCCTGGATTTGGAGGAATAGTTTTGTCACTGCATTTAAAGTGGGAGAGGAGGAAGAGCGAGAGAGAAATTTTATGTTTGCTGGCCAGCTAGGACACAAAAAAATAGGAAGATGACTAATAAAAATCTGAGTCCTATATATATGAAAACAAAATGACAAAAATTTGTTTTAGTCATAGAAAAATCAACATCTGGAATTTTTCACTAAAAGAATTACACTTTAAAGCAGTCTATATCCTTAAGTATGTCATGCCGTTATACCTCCTTCAAATAATCATATTAAAAGAAATTAGGGGCCAGAAACCTTTGTAATAATTACAAGAGTGAGTGGCATATGAAATCCACAGATCAAAATGTTTAAATGTTAAAACAACCACAGCGTACCTTCTCCTCATACATCAAAATAAACATCATGATCTTGTGGCCAACCAGTAGGTGCCAGCTAATCACCTGCTTTATGGTCATTTTCTCTTCCCCAAACACGAAGGAAAAACCCACCTGATGCTGGACCTGGCCACCTCAAGTTCATCTTTCTTCTCCCTAAAGCAGTCTTTATAAATAGACTTTCATCAAAGCAAGGACCCATGTCATTCATTTGACTGAAGCCTCCCACTGATGTTCAGCCACTGAAATGAGAAGCTGTAAAGCCTTAGCTAAAAATATTGATGGGTTATGTCACTCTTTCCTTCAGTGAATGAAAAAACAACTTTCCTGCTTCTGGCCTGCAGTCAGGGTTTCTTCCTCCCCACTTTGCTGAAGCTGGGCAAAACCAGCTGTGACCACACGTTAACAGATATGTTACAGGAGAGTGTCATGGTAATGCAAAATCTAGCTCTCATCCCATCCTATGGTAAGCTGTTCCCTGAAGAACTGTTTTAAGAAATTATGAAATCACCTAAATTGAAACCACACACAAAAGTAAATTCCTCTATACTTCTCTAAGTCTGCCCTTATAAAATAGCGATAGGAACCCACACTCTCCTTTCCTTGTTGCTATTACTTCTCTTTCAGAATCTGTTCTTGTCTCCATTTTATTTCTATATACCTTACAGAAAGAGCAAACATGTATTTGAAAGCAAAATACCTGTAACTATGGATGTCACCCATGACAGCAAGTAAAATATACCCTTTCTGACTGTAACTTACATTCACCTGCTCCTGTGGTGATGATGCCACTCAGTAGTGGTGCCATCAAATATTTCTAGTCAGTCTCCATCCTTTAAACAAAGAGACTATACTCTTTCAGATTAGTTTAATTGTTTGTTGCCATTTTTTAAAAATAACTGTGGACCTGGCCTTAAAAAATGGTTTCACTTAGAATTTTTGAAGCAGCAAGCACAACCAGCATTCTCAGAAACCTCTTTTTCCATTGTAAGCTACTCTCCACCAAGTAAGCTAGGAAAATACAGTAACTATACAAATCACTATTCATCAGTAGTGCAGGATATTTTTAGTACTGTAACATCCACAGATGTTTATACTGACCATATAAAATGTGGAAGTCAATATCCACCATTATTACAAAACTTTCACACAGAAGTTTTACAGTTTATTTTTAAAATTATGCAGCGCATTTAAAGCATTGTACTGGCACCTGACATCATAGGAACAGAAATACAATACAGATTACTGCTGTAAACCTGAAGAAATAAACCATACAAACTCATTTGAGTTAACTACATCTCAAAGGGGGAATATTTATCCCCCCCAGTCTCTATGAATGTTTTTTTTTTTCTTTCTTAACTATTCCACACAAGCATAAAAAGGGGTTCAATCACCACTATGCAGCAACTTGGTAAGAGAACACTACTTGTCAGTAAAGGTGGTTCAGTGGGGCAGCCCCTAGAACAGCTACCCCAGGGAGCACTGAACTCTGCAAAATGCTTCTGTTCTGAAAGGAACAGAAGTCAGGGACATCAGGGCAATGGGACCTTACTTCCTGCAAATTGAATGGAAATTGTGCTGTCTCTCACTGTTATTAAAGTAAATAAAATAGGTATACATTTTTATAAAGCACCTAAACCTTGCCACTACCGAGCCCTGGTCTCAGCTGCTGCCCAGCTTCCAGGGATGCCTTGCCTGCTGCCTGCAGAGGGCTGTGCAGCCTTAGTGCCCCTTTCCACCTATGCAGCAGCAGCTCCACCAGTGCCAGCAGGCAGGGCAGGAAGCAGAGCAGCAGAAAAAAAGCTGAGGAGTATGAACAAGCCTGGAAAACAGGAGCCTGGTGTGCCCTGGCAGCCACGTACACAGCCAGTCACCAGGGCATGCCAACTCACCAGCTGTGGGAAGTACAGCTCCCCCTTCACCTCCCTCTCTGAGCATCCTGCCACAGAAACCTTCTGTCCCTGGGTGGGAGGGAGAGCAGGCACAGCAGCAGGGAGGGTTTTAGAGGGGCTGATGAGGTGGGAGGGTGAGCTGCATTGGCTGCACCTGGGCCATGAAAGACCATAGCTGCCTGTCTTAGTGGAACCTCCAAGAGCCAGAGAGGGAGCAGGTTCCCAGGAGTGGACAGCAGGCTGGCTTGCCCCCTGTGGGAAGAGGCATGGGCAGGCTGGCTGGCTGGCTCTTTCGGGAAATGGACTACAGGCCTGTTCTCATGAAACATGAGGGGACTGGAGGAATTTTGAGGTAAGTGACACTGGTGAGTGTCTGAGTTGACTGAGTAGAAACTCGCAGCGAAGGACTCGCCCCTGCAAGGACACAAGGAGCAAGGGAAAATGAGTTTGCAAACTTGTTTATTTTTATTCCATCTTACCCAGCAGATCTGAGGTTTTCCTATTTTACAGGTCATCTAGGTCTAATAAAAGTCAGATTTAAAAATTATAAAGCCTTGGAGTTTTGGAAAGGAGTAGGGCTTGGCTATTGTGTCTGTGAGATGATCACAAGCCCTACTTCCTGCATCAGTTTACTTAGCAAAATGGGTTTGGGCAGAAAATCAATAAAGCAGCAACAACTTTCAAAATTACTCAGTCTGATCTGAAAAAGCATGGACTCCCAGAAGGGACAAGCCCCAAAACAATGTGCAATGTATTGTTCTAGGGAAACAAAACAAGCATAGAAAAAAGAAAATCAATATTCCTTCAGCCATAAGCAATTTTGTAGTATCAAATATGTGCAAATATTTGTGGCAAATGCTACTGTCTTCATAGCAGATTGGTCAGTTCAAAGTGTTTGGAGCTGGTGAACTAGAAAGTTCACTGTCTATTTCTCTATTTAGTTCACTGTCTCACTTTACAGATACTACTCAGCATGAATACAAATGGATTATGAGCCTTTTTCTACTGAGTCCTGTGCTGCATAATGCTCCCCAGGTTCTGAGAATGGGTTCCCCCCTTGGAACTGAAATGGGAAGAAATTTAGAGAGACTATATTTCTGACTGCTGAACTCCCTCAACACGTCTGCAGCTTTGGAAGACTCAAAGGAAAATTTTTTATGCAGTCACAGGGCTGGTTACAGGAAAAGGCAAGATGTGCTATAGTCTCCTTGCTCATCCCTGTGAATGTACAAAGACAGGAGGACAAGTTTACAAATTTTCCCCATTGCTCCCATTCTGCAAGGCAGCTCTTTTGCTGGTGGTGGTGAGAGATATCATGCATCATGTAGCTGCAGCAGTGTAAAGTCAGGTATGTGTCCCAATGAGACATGCCATAATCCTGCCACACTGCCATCCTTCACACATTTGGATGTCCTGCATCCTTTCATGAAGGTGCAGAGAAATCATTGTGATCTGCACTTTAGAACCATAGACTAACCAATGGACTCTCTATGCAAGCCCTCAAATTGTCTACAATGGTTAGGGTAAAACTGAGATGTAATTTAAGTTAACACCAGGCCTCTTCATATCAGTTCCTACTTTAAAAATAATCAGTAATATAACATGGAGATTACATGAGACATTTTAACTACCTTATTTGTTAAGCTTTTTGTGGGAAACAGTTTGATTCAACAGCATTAACATTCTCAACAACTGTGTGTCACAAATCTCCTGACTTGTTTAATATAGAAACAATTTTCTTTTTGTGGAGAGAGATGAAGGCAAAACAAAATGTCAGAAAAAGACACTGCAGGCAAAGGCACCTTGCACGTAATTCCCTTTTTAAGGAGAGGATGAAACAAAAAACAAGGAAACCACACCATTAGTCATGCCATCAAATACTACAAGGCCTTCAGACTGCCCCATGAGTCAGATGCTTGACTAGGGGGGATGCACTGGTGCTGCTTGCAGAAGGCTGACATGCTCTCCTCTAGCAGTCTTGGCTCTTAATGGCTTTCTTCCTCAAGCTACATTAAAGAGCAGGTAAGTTTTTTGGAAGCTTAGATGGTGTCTGTATGCAAATGCCAAATACCCAGAGGAGAGAAGCCTTTGGAGAAAGGTCCCAGAGTACTCATTATCATAGAAATCTCAACATTTTGTTCCAGTCCCACTAATTCTGATTGTATCCTTTTATCATGCCTGAAAGGAGAAGGTGATCAGAGAACACTATCAGAGAGGCTAGAAAATATGTTCAGAAGCTATAGATCCATTAACAAAGACTCATTTTTAAAGGGATTACAGAAAAAACAATAAAGAAAATAAAGATTATTTAAGTAAAATGATACTTCATGGATAACATTACTTTTATAATGAAAAAGGCAGCAAATCCACTATGTTTTCTAGATAGGAAAAAAAAGCAAATCGACAGCAGGGAAGCCTCACAAGAGAGCTACAGCCTACAGAATTGCCAGCATCATTTAAGGCTGGGAAGAGTTGAGAGATACATGTCAAAGTAAAATTGTATTTTCCTTCAGGGATGGGATACAGAAAGAAAACTCTTCTGAGTGAAAGGAAGACTGCCTTGAAATGGAAGAAAAAATAATTAAAAGGGAAAACTTTTTACCTCATCAACTCATTAAAAGTACTGGGGGCTGGGACAGCAGAGTAGGTTGATTATTTTTGTGTTCCTTTGTGGGGGGCTTGTTTGTCTTTAACAAACTTCAGAAGTATTTGGAAGCAATGCTAAAATAAAGGTTTACAGGGGAGATAATTGAACTATTTCAGTACTGACCCATGAAATTTCTAGAACTGTTTTAGAACATGGGAAATAAAATATGGTCAGAAATATAAATTGTGATGAAAATTTTGTTTTCAGTCTTGGTTTTTGTCAGAGGAGGGCACTGGAAGCAGGAAGAAGTACACACAAAATTTTATTATTTTCATAGAGGTGCAATAGTTGCTTTCCTGGGTATGTCTCTCAGCTTGTTTAGAAGAAGCAGACAAAAGAAAGATTCAGATTCTTAGTTCAGGAATATTTTATTTTGTAAGCACCCACCTATTCCTCTCTGTTGTTATCTTATTGCACAAGTTCCATACCTTCTCAGTGATTTCTCATAGCCAGCTCCTCACCCAGCTAACCCACTCTTTTGTGGCACTCAGCTTCTTATTGGACACAGCTGTGGCCTGTTAAGGGCAGGCCTGTTCCTAATCTTTGGTGATTGGTACAGCTGCAACTCCTCAGGGGTGAGACTGCCTTCTGCACTATTCTCTTTACATTCTATCCCTCCTCCTTTCTTACTAATACTCTAAGCTCCTGAGCCTTAGGCTCCTCATATGAATGTTGCTGTGTCCTACAACTTGGTTGTTTTGTTCTATTCTGCAGCAGCTTTTTATCTTTGCAGGTTCAAACACAGAGAAAGAGCATTAAAATGTGCCACTTCCATTAGAAACTTATACTCTTATCTATATCTAAGTGAGTTTGTTGAATTTTGGTTTCTTGCATTTCAGCCATAATACATTTCAGTAGCTCTCAGAGCTCTTAGCTCCTGCTTACCTTAAAAACTATTGCAAACAGAGTTATTTAGAGGTGAAAGACTTGGGTACTAGACAGTATAATTGATCTGAGTGCAAATAATTATATCTTGGTAATCAGTTTCAATGATGGTTTCCAAGAGTTCCTATCAAAACTAGAATGGAATTAAACAGTTCTGTGACGAATTGCAACACAGTTTAATCAATTAAACTTTTTTAGAGTACGTGGGGGTTTTGTTTGGTGGGCTCTAGATAACAGGAACAAATATTAACATGAAATAAGAGCTTGATATTGTTCCTTTCTCCTTACATCCGATTAAAATAAGTCTTAGTGGACTCCAGCCAAGCTTTTGAAAGCACTTTGCTTTGGCACTGATGATTTGTACTGGGTTTGGCAAAAAAGTTATTTTGTTCTCACATTCAATAGACATATTCAGTTTCCTTTCTCTTCCAAGGAAATGTTGATGCCAGATGCTTAGATGTGGCTAAGTGTTTCCATTTCCAAAAATGCATAGCTGAATTTTGTACAGAATTTCCATTTTATCCTAAAAAATCCACTGAAATATTTTATTTAATGTTAGAATTAATCCTGTGATCTGTTAAGTATAGTGGGCATTGAGGGCATTAGGTTTTCTTCCCAGTTTGCTGATACAGCCAGTGTACTGCCTATATTTCTTTATTTTAGCATTAGTGTATTTCCTTATCTTTAATACCTTGTAAGTAATCTGTAGTCAGCAGGGAGAAATGGCCTTAGTGTTAAAAAGAGTGTCCTTCTAGCTACCTTTTAGTCAGTATCTTACACTCTTAAATAGATATTCTTTTCAAATTTTGGTGAAACAGTGATGAAACTTGGAAAATAGATAACAGTCATGAGTTTGGTTTTTGTTTTTCTATTTGATCTATTACCACTGGTTAAGATCTAAATTTCTATACTCCAATAATCAGCATTTTTTGCTGATTATGGGGGAGATACACATGCTCCTAATACTTGAAAAGTATAATCTTCAATTCTGCAGTAGAGAATATTTTTTCAACCTAAGACACAATCTGTTGAGCAGTATTAAACTGAAACATCAGAATAGCATGAACTCAAGGTAAAGTTTGGTTTTCTTAAATATTCAATAGAGTCATTCTATGTTCCCTTGCATCTGTAACTAACATATATGCAGAGAACTGGAAATTCAACATCAGTATTTAAAACAATACAGCTATTAAACAATAATTATTGAAAAAAAAAAAAACAGTGCTTTTTAAATCCCAGAGTTAAAGTCTTCAAACAGACATGACAGTAGTAGACTAATGACCATGGAAAGTAGTGCAGCCAGCATTATGATTGTTTTCATGGCTGAAAAAACATAGTATTTAACAGTTGATGCCTACGCCATGAAATAGATATAACAAGTTCTAAAAGACTGGTTGAAGGGAATGAAGGAGATCCTTCCTTGGATTCTCATTTCCTTTCTAAACTTCTATTCTTGGTTTTAAGCTCTGTTCAAGTACAATTCAGCTGAATACAAACGGGCTAAGACATCAAATGAGTGCGTAATTTGAAAGCACAATCACTTCCAGTCAGAGGTACAACTGATTCACACAAGCACTTGTGTTCCAGAAGGTGATGCACCACTTTTTACATATTTTTCATATGTAGCCCATAGTTTGTCACATCACTACTCTTAAGTTATTACTGTTGGAACTAGCTAGGAAGAAGATTATCAATATGAAGCATTCTCCAGGCCCATATATACCTATCAGAATAGTAGTAACATCAGTCTCTGTAGCATCCTGTCTCAGACAATATAGGAAATGTTCGGTTTTTTCAAAATTTTTGTTTGGACTGACTAAAAATGAAATTCTGCTTAAGCATCCTGTATTAAAGTCCTCATTTCACAGAAACTGATGGACTTACATTTTCATAAAACTCTAATCTCTAAACTATGAAATTAAATTACTTGAAAATATATTTGATCAATTATTTGTGAATAGCTGGTCTGAATAAAATAAGAATAGAGTTCCCTTCCTTGTCCTAACAGCTGAACTTACAATAGTGTTTTGGTTTAAGAGAAGGAAAACAAAACCCCTCAGAATGCAATTCTCAGGAAGAGATAAAAGTTGCACACCATAAAAAAAATTGACTTCACGTTGTCCTTATAATAATGCTTAAAATATTAAAAACCCACTAATTTTTAGCAGATGATGTTTCACTATTTCAGCTGTTTCGGTTTTTTTTTTTTTTTCCATAGAAGTCCCACCTGGAACATTCATGCATTTTATTTTAATTTGAGACTAGGTTTATATTTTAATCTTAAAACAGTCTTGGGTGTATGTACCCCTGTTGTAGCTAATGAAGAACCATACAGAGTGGACACAAAACCATCAGAAGGTTAGTTTAATATCAGCAGGTCAGACGAAAAAGAAAGGACAACAACCATGCAACCCTCCCCACAGTTTTATCTGGTCAGAGTCATGCACAAAACACCAACTATCTCCAGCACAAGTCATCAGAGCCTGAGCTTTGAAGTTTGGGGCCCATTCACGTCATCATCTTCTGCACCAGCCAGACAGTTTAGTTCTACAGCCAGACCACAATTTCCACTACTCCTGGGCAGAATCTCAACTGCACTGAAGTCAAGCTTGCTGTGCATGTAGTGACAGATGGTCACTGAATACATTCTGAAGATTTCTAAAATCTGTAAGGCACTCTGTCTCAGAGAATCCGTTCTTGGCGCTGGAAAATGCATAGAACCAGTAATATATGACATACACAAGTAGTTTGAAGTCCTACAAATGGCCAATTGGGCTATTATTCAACATAGAGCATAATAGAAAACTCTACTTTGAAAAGTACACTTTAATAATGTGAATAAGAAACTCTAACAAACAATGAAAGACAAGTTACTTAAACTGAAGCATAAGAACATAAATAAGTCAGCCACTTTTCCCCCAAAGCACTGTGATCAGAACTCATCTTCCCCTTTCTTTGTTCAGAAATTAAATATGTACATTGATTCTCTCTAAATGAGACAAGAGGAGTCTATATTCTGTAAACAACAGGAAGAGTGCAGCAGTAAATTCTGTAGTTACAAAGGATGATACTGAAGATTTCTGCTATCAAAAATATCCCACTAGTAAAAATTAAATTATCTTGGATACCAAGGCTATGCTGAAACAAATATGACAAATACAAGACCAATGGGGTGAATCTGACACACGCATGCAGGCTAACTCTAATTTCTTGGCTCAGATCATTGTGGCAACAGACAGTAATTTTAGAATGGGCTGTAAAATCTAAAGTAGTTCTCAGTAGACAGAGCTCTTTCATTAAGATTGCATTAGACTGGTGGAACCTGAGCTAGGTAAAGTCAAGCCTGCAAAAGTACAGCAACGTACCCACATTCTTCAGAATAAAATTACAAAGACATAAAAGTATCCCTCCATCTCAAGACCAGGTTACTCATGCAAACATGCATTGGTAATGTCCTGAGAGCAAATGTATTCCCAAACAAGGATTAAACAGAGATTTCTATTAATCACAATATATACTTTGTGTAAAATATTTCAAGTTCTTGATTTAGGAGGAGAAATTAGATAGGAAAATGTGTCAGCTTGAGTCACAGTGGAACAAACCTTACCAGGACAAAGTATAATAAATGCAGCTTCAGAAGTTTGAGATTACTCAGTTTTAATAAGAAGTTTTTTGAAGACTAAAAGACTGAGGTTACACAGCTTTCTTGGGTGAAGCCAATGTTAATGAAAACCAAAGGGAAGTTATAAGGAGTAGTTCCCAGGCATTTTGTTCTTCTAGTATTTAGAATTTGCAAACATTGTATGAATAATTTTGTAGGTCAGTATTTTCTTTTTACTTCTCTTCTATGAAAGCAACACACGTATGCACCTTTCTAGATACATATAAAGGACTTTCAAGTAATAAAGTGTGTTTGGAAAATTCTTTTGTGTCTTTTCTATTTCTGTACTCTTTAAAATTTCTCTTAAATGTCTTTTAAACTTTTGTATGAGCAAGCGGAAGGTATTTGTCACAGGCATAGGTGTATCAAAGTCATATGCTTATATTAGTGAAAAGGGGATTTAAAACATCATTCTAACCAATTAAAATATTTTTAATCAAATATTAACATACATTTTTAGTCTCTTGATAGCCATATAAGCTAAATTCTTCATGCACATTGACCAAAACTTTGAATAGGTATTTTCACAAAATATTTCTCACCTTTGCCACATTACGTTAATGACTGTTTATGATACTTTTTTACGGCATTCTAAGACTTTGTAAGACCCACTGAAATCCACAACATCATAGCATGTAATAATTACAAAAGTATTCAAAAATCAAACATACTGATAGTTCTTTTAATCCTGTTTTGTCCAGTTAATGACTCTGAAATCAGGTTTTTGTCATATATTTCCACATACATCTTCATGCTAAACAAGTTTTAGCTTACATGCAAGCACATTGAAGTTAGTACTGTAGACCTAGTCAAATATGCAAGATGATTTCTACAACATTATTATCATACCTACAGAAATCTAGTATAAATTATGGATTGATATTGTAGAAAAAGTGAACATAAGCACAAATCAATATTAGCAAGCAAAAATTGATGCAATGCAATGCAGAAATAATAGATTCTTTGCTTGCATTGTGTTTTAAAGAAAACCCAAATGGTTATGGTATTTTGAGTTAAACTAAACACCTTCTAAATATAAATTCATACCATGTATTGTCATGGACAACTCTTCCAAAACTCTTACATGAAAAGAAATTGAATATTTAAGAATTCAGCTACTTGCTACACTTAGAGTTAGTGTGTGAGAGTAGCTTACCACTCTTAAATAAACATAGCATAGGTGCATAATCAAACAGAGTACATGCATATTTAGGGCTACATTTTATTTTATTCGGATTTTCTCTTTCACTGTAGTTATTTGAAAAAAATTCTCTTCCTGGTTGGTGTATTGCTGCACATATTCTGTATTTCCTGCAAGAAATACCAGCCAGGAATTACTGATTAAGAACTTCTCTCCACTTTTTCCTGAAGCTTGCTACTGCTTGTGTTTAGAACAAACAAGTATATTTCTTAGCTTGGTTTCCTAAGAAAGCGATATGCCAGGACCTTTCTCTAGCTGCTCTTTGGCTGTTTTCAAGAAAAAAGAAAATCCTAAAATTTTTAAAGTCATTGTCCATATCCAACCAAATTTGACATTGGTAAGAAACTTTAGACTCAATGAATTTTCATTTATTTAATTAGGACAGCAGTAAGACAGATTCAAATGACCCTGTTATTGCTCCCACTGAAGGAAAATCTAAAGGAGAGACAACAGTTACTGGACATCACATCATTCTCGCAGAGAAGAACCAATATGTTAAAAACAATGGGACCTTAACATTTCATTTTTCTGTTTGTTTATTCAGAGGGAGCTCTGTTTTCTCCAGAACGTCTGTGCTTCACAGTATTGAGACATGCAGCTTCATCAAGTAAAACAGCTAATTGTTTGAACATATTTACAGTGTTACTGATGAACTGAACTTGCTTCCTTTATAAAGTACACTGTTTCACTGCTGCTTGACAGCAGAGTGACACACCTACATCACAAAACAAAGTGACTCAATGGATTAGGCAGGCCGAGTATTGTGAGAGATATTTAATTAAGACTACTTTTTTGAGCTGTTGTTGGCTGATGATCCAAACAATAGGCCTATGGCTGAGAGAGGCCATACAATTTCATCATTTCCTAAATGTATTTTTTGACAGTCTTACTGCCCTCAGATACTCTTGAAGAACAGAGTATTTTCATGCAGTAAAATCACAATGATCTTTAGGATCTAATTACAGTCTGAAGCAAACATGGTACACATTTTTATTCCATCGAGATTATAGTACTGCTCATCCAAAGCCCTGTGTTCATTCTTAGTGTTTCAAAGCATCCACATAATTCTTTATTTCTGGAAGAGAAATTAAATAGATTTCAGCTCTATAAAAGCTTAATTTGTTCACATTTAAGAAGAAACTACATTACAGTATTCCCCACTGAGCACATCTTTGCTTTTAATTGCAAAAGTGATTAGAGGTATAACTTCAAGAAAATAATTTTCTGTCATAGGGTAAAGCACAAGCAATGCCAGCTGTCACAGAGGCTGGCATTTTATCCCTCACCTGCATTATCAATACTCTGCTCCAGGATTCTTCTGAAGAGAGCTTATGATAAATGATACAGATGATATGGGAAGGCAGTTTGCAGCGTCGTGTCCACAGGAAAGTAACAGCATTCTCTTCTAGATGTCAAACATTAGCACTTCATGAGGACCAAGGTCTTCAAGATGTAAAAGGCTAGTACACTTGCTCTTTCTGACCAGGCAGTGCTGTGGCTGCTTAATATTTACTCAAAGCCACAATCACCTTCTGATCTGAGGAGCAGGTGACTTGGCAACTCTCTTCCATCCTGATTGCTATGCAGAGACAGTCATGAAAAGGTAGAGGATAAAAGATTAAGCAGATTCTAGTAACCCAGACAGTTTACCTTGCCCTTTTGAGAATTGGTCCAATGCATCATCATCTATCATAAATGGATTATAATATGACAGTGCTGGATCTTTAAGGTTATCTCTGCTCCAGTGCTAAATAAGAAAGATAAATCTGCAGAAACACTTAGAGTAATTGTAGTCAGTGGTAAAGGACTGGTTTCCTTTCCTAATAGGCATCCAAGCCTCAAAGTCCAATAGCTCAAATTAATCTTGTGCTTCAGAGTATGAAACATCTGTCCTGAGCTACTAAGAGCAGACCTACAAATAGATATTGTGCAAATGTCTGTTTCAAACATTTAGGCACTACCTTCTGCTGAAATAAAGTTAACAAACAAAAAATCACATTTTGGTCAGGCATCTCAGTGTATGTTTAAAAATTAATAACGTGCAGTCTTACCTTTGCATATTTCTATTAAAACAACTTCTTTATTTTCCAACAGCCAGTATATTGTAAAATACAAGACTAAACCAAACTATAAAGTTAGGATGTTTCTAATAGCTTTACATTAAATAGCAAAGAATGTCAGCTTTGTTTCTGTTCTAAGACACAAGATACTGGCTTATATACTCTTAAAAACATAGATATCATTAGAGAGCAACTACCATACTCTGTATAGTATCTGCTATAAAAATATTGACAGAAATACTGAATAAATTTAGCTGCTTATACTGAATAAATTTAGCTGTTGGTTGGTTTTTTTTTTCATGAGTCTACATTGTAAAATCATATTCCAGATTGATATAATCAAACTAAAGAATAATTACCTTCTTTTGAGATTTATTAAATACTATTTTCATCAGTACACATTTCTCTTCCTCTAGGGTGGTGAAATATGATCAAAAATACTAAAAGGAAATGCATGGTTGAGATTGCAGAGGCAGCTCAGGACCTTTTCTCAGCTTTTTGAGATCATAATATCTATATTTATTTATATCTATATATATACATAGATGTACCTAGTAATAAAACACTGAATAAGAAATTAATGAGATAAAGAGGCTGTCCAAATTAACAGAGTCCTTGATATACATAACAAGGAGGCCAATTTCTCAGGGGTAGTAGCAATTTGAAATGCAGAAATATGTGCAATCACACTGAATGTATAACAGCAATATATCCCTTCATAGCAATTTAAAGTGCTGAAAAATTACCAAGTGTGGAAATAATTATGGTAAGAGAGTATTTGTGGGGAAAAAATCCCTTGAAATAACAGCAAGCCATCAAAACAAAGTAAGATGCAGAAAAGCTTAAAAAATAAACTAGCAATTCAAACTTTATAATTCTGCTTTTTAAAAACAGGACTTTTTAATGTTTTGGGGTATTTTAACTTTTCCTCAAAATCTAGCTTTTTTCAGGTTGAATTATGAAGTTTAATTGAATGCAAACCTTTGCTATATTACCCTCAATGTAACAATTCAAACAAGTAAGATTCAGTTTATGATATCACACTGTCTTCACTGAGGCTAGGCAATGGAGATTGGCAGAGATGACATCTATCAAAAAGAAATTCACCACTAATTACTATATTTCTAAATAAATTATCTACGCCATCAAAAAAATATATAAATCTGAGGGAAGTATTTTAATACCACCATTCCTTTGCTATTGCAATTAGAGAAAATTTTCTCAGGGCAAAATGTTAATTTACTGAGCATTTATTTGTCCAAATACAAGCTGATAATGAATACAGAACTGGACACTAAAAGAATTTACACCATGATCTCTTTTGTAGCATATAAATTACATTTCTGCTGAGTTATACAGTGTTAAAATTTGAATGGCAGTAGCATGCCGCTATTTCCAAAAGTACACTGATACTGACACAAATGACATTGAAGTGCATAAAAGTTAGCTGCTGAAGCTAAATTCAAATTTAAACTTTTTTTTTTTTCCACTGTTATTGAATAGCAAAATACATGCCTCTGAGGGAAGGCCTCCCAGTAGGTACATCCTGTACCTGCCATTTGGGAACAACTACTGCTGTTTCTGGAATTCATTCCACCCAGCTTATGCACCTGACTTAAAAGTTAGACACCTATGATAAAATGAATTAATCATCTAACTGTGTATTAAGTCCATCACAACCAACTTTTACTTTTGAAGATACAGGGTGAATGAAGAAGTGACTACTCCCTTTTGCTTTGAAACCAGGTGGTTAAATTATTCAGTAACTGGGAGACCAGTGCCTTGCTTTTCAGAAGAAACTCCAGTACACTTTTTCTTCATCTCAAACAACCCTAGTCATGGGGATGAAAGCTGAGTTTAAGAAAAGATTTTGCAGAGTGAATCATAGAGAACAATAAATACTGTAGAGAACGAATTAAATGGGAAATGGCAGAATACTTTTGAAACAAGTAAAGACATTAACATAAACAGAGGAACCTTGAATTAGATACTAGACACTGCATTTGGCAAAGCACCATAAATTATATTCAAGCTAGCTATATCAGCTAAAAACTTGTCCTTTAGATAAACTTTGCTCATTATAATGTGAAAAACACACCTTAAATCTTTTGCTACCCACCTTCAATTAAAGGTCTCTATTCACTGAACATGCAGATTAAATTTAAGATGCATTGTACCTTTAAGTGAGTGAGTGAGCAAAAGATTGTTCAATAACTATTAAGCAGGCATATATTTAGAAATTAGATAAGCCTGTACTGATGTATCTTGAAAGTATAAATATGCTGCTTGGCTGTAACTAGGTGTGTTAGCTTTGTGCATTTACCTCCTAACATCCATCTCTGCAGAGATGTGAAATAATAAACAAATATCTCAGCATTTTCTGTCACTCAGCCTCTTGGATACCAGAGAGAACCCATTTTTGTGACAATATGCCTGTAGGCTACTTTGAGGGAAAAGGAAAGCTATCCTGTCACTAAACAAGAAAGAAATGTGATTGCAATCTAGTTGTTAGCCCACTGTTTTAGGGAGCAGGGGAACCAGGCTCTGGTTTTTCTCCCTGCTCTCTGGAATATCCCCTCTCCCTAATCCCCCTCTGACTCTTTGAAAGCTGCAGGTCATGAAAAGGTTAGAAACACTAATTGTTTCATTATTGATAAATCCATGTCAGGGGAAAAGGAGAAAAGGACTTAAACAGAGATATGAAAGACCTTCAAATTTCTGTGCTTGGTTGTAGAACATAGTCATGCCATTGTCTGATGTACATGCCATTGTTTGATGTATTTAAGAAAATTGCTGTGGAGAAGAACTTGGTAAAAATGAGCACAATATGACTAAGCTTTCTGAACAGTAATTGGTAGGCTTAGTGTGAAAGCTCTAAGCTTCAGCTGAAGTATGGAACCTGGCCATTCAAACTTTCAAGGTAATTTTCTTTATTTACTGGCACCAGTTTTCTGTGGAATTTTTAATCAGTTGCTATAGAAATGCCTACATGAATAGCTCTGCAGCCCAGCTGTGGAGACAGTCTCAAAGCAGTATCCCTGTTGCCATATGTTATTGTTTAACTGAATGCCAAGATTTACTCGGTCCTGTAAGTTCAGAAGCCACCTCACGAAATATATTTTGCCTTATAACAGAAAGGTTTCATAGAAGTATTTTTCACATTCTAGTATAAGTAATGGACAAAAATTTAATTAAATAATTGGCAAAACCAAGTGTGCCTGTTCATATTCCTAATCTTCTGTCCCCAGTATATTTCACTGTTTAGAATTTATTTCTCCAAAGGACAGATCAATAATGAAATTATGATTGGATGTACTGAGCAAGAAAGGAAACACTCCACAAGAATGTAATTCAGGGAAAGAGATTAAATGAATCCTGATGGAACAGATCTGGAGCACTACAGCATAGGTAGCATGGTATGAGAGAAAATATTAATATATAGAAGTGGCTTTAGAACAACCTCATACATCAGAACTGCAATAATCTCTCTTAAAACCAAACCAAATCCAAAACCCCATAACTAAAAGCACCCCTTTTCAATGGAAAGTTGAAGATCACAAAGAAAGCACAAGCTATGCCCACATCAGTTCTAACAGAGTGAACACTCAAGCTCATATTAAGCCATTTAAGGTATTTAACAAGCTCACCACTGCACTGTGGTTTGTTAATGAGCTAAGAATTGCCAAAGTTTTATCCTGAATTTTTACCAATATATGACTATTTTTAAGTAATTCCTTGATGAAAATGTGGCTTTTACCCAACCACAACAAAATAACAGATGAGAATAATAGCACTTGGAAGTTTCATTAGTGCAGGTTCTCTAGACTAAGCTGCTTTTGCATTGAAAAGTTGGAATTCCCACAATTAAGTGGAATAAAACCAAAAGTACACAAACACAAAGGAAATGTCATATTTTACCTTATCCAGAACAATATCACATGATACTAATATTTTAAAAAGTAATTAAAAAACTCCTGCCTTTACAAGAGTCAATATACAGGCATAACAGAAGTTGAGAATTTGAGAAGTAAATTATGGAAACATCAGCAAGTTTGCCTACTGAGGATAGATAATTTCATACAAGTGGTATCAGGTACCACTTGTATGAAATTATCTATCCTCAGTATCTATATGATCCTCTGTAGTATCTATATGAATATGTGTGTATATTTATAGTACATTTTATATATGATGTTTTTGAACAGTAGATTTGACTAAAAAAAAACACTGTAATTTTATACGTGCAAAGATGGGATATCCTTTAATGATAATTTTTTTATATATTAAACTTATGAATAAATGTAATATATGAAAAAACTCAAAAAACAAACGTAGATTCTTTCAAATTTGGATATTCGGATTATTCTGGCTCTCTACATGGCAATTTATAAGGATTTTCTCATTGCATGTCCTTGTTGCAGAAGGGTATAAAACTGATGGCACATGACTTTTGTACGACAAAAATGAAGGACAAGACATTATCATTTTCAAGGCATGAACAATTTATTATTCCATATTCTTCTGTAGCATATATTTCAGAGTCTGATTCTCTTGAACTGAAGGTATTGAGGAAAACTGAAGAGCTTAATTTCAAAGGTTCTTGAAAATCCATGGCAATTTTTAAGACAGACTTTGCCGAAACTTTTATTTCATAATCCAGTGGTTTTGTTATTAGACTCAAAACTGTGCACATGGAAACAAGCATATAAATGCATGATGATATTATCCCTCAGCAATTACCCCTCTTTCCTGTTACTGTTGCTCAGTTATTTCTTACCCAATTCTGACCATATCTCTGGCTCCACACTGTTTGGGGTTTTTCCTGTATTTTCTTACTTCATCTGTTTATATCAATGGACCCAAGAAAAATTGTGATTTTTTTTCCCCCATGGTCATATTTTGTGGCTCCTAAATCTTAAGAAATATTTTTTGTGCTCCAGAAAAAATTTATTCTTAAGAGATTTCTGTGAACAGTAGAATATCTGCTCAGAAGTTCATTGTAAAAGACAGTTTTACAGCAGTATCTAAAATTACCATTTCCTTTTATTAGTTTGGTTGTAGACACACAAAATTGAAACTAAATATTTTGTTGAAACTTGTCAATTAATCAGTGCAGATCTTTCCTTTGCTATTTCACCACAGTCTCCTTGGGGAGCTGGAAATGTACAGAAGCACAATGTCTGTGTACTGCACATGCAGGAAAAATATTATGTTCTGCATCATACAGTCAGAATTAATTAGCTTCCTCGATTCTTAAAATATTTATGCGACCTCTGGGTTGTCTTTGCTGGCTAGCCCGGTAAGCTCTAAGGGAATAATGTCTGTCAAATGGTAGGATTCCTGGCTACCTCAGCTACTGAGGTCACATTTTGTAAAACTAGGCAGAAACAAACTAAAGCATTGAGATTTACTGAAATTTTGAAATAAAATAATTTCTGTGAATCTCGTGATAGATGAGATTTCCTATTTATATGTACTGCCATACAGAGATGCTTTAAACTGAAAGAGATCTCTGGGAAGAAAACACACTGTTCATTTTATATTTCATGTTTCTCTAGTCTTCCTGTGAACCTGCAGATGAAATGAAGATTTCTCCTTGCTTCCTCCCACATGTAATATAGTAGCAAATATTTCCTCTTATTTCAGAGGTAGAATTAAATATAACACAATTTGAAAAAAAAATGGTGACCGAAAGCATAGGAAGTTTCATATTCTTAAAAGAAGTGATGTGAACAACCTAGACAAATCAAAACATGCTGTGGTAAGCTTCTGCTTGCTCCTTTAGGTGAATAGTACAAAGGAATCAAGAGATCAAATCTGTCTAGGTTTCCTTCAAAGAAATTAAAACCAAAAGTAAACAGAGAAGGAAAAGAGGAGAAACAAATGGAAAGAAGCTCCTCTAGGATGTGGCTGTCTAATCTGTAATGCCCATTCTACCTACTTAAAAGAATCTGCGTGGCTCTTCACAGACCCAGCAACATCTCATTTATGAAAACTGGCTTTTTACTAAAAGAAAATCAAACAAAATTGTCAAAATATACTTTTTTCACCTAAAATACTCTTGCCAAAGCAGAATCCTACATAAGAAATCACTACATGAGTTGGACACTGTAGGGGGATAGAACATAAGTAAATAAAGGTAGTACAGAAAGTAATGTTACCCCCTAAAGAGTTGCAGCTGAGCCAATCATTAAGGGTTAGGAGCCGGCCTGATGTTAACAGGCCACACCTGTAGTCAATAAGGAGAGTGTTATAAAAGAGTGGGTTGGTTGGTTGGGGGAACTGGAGTCAGTTGGCTGCTGTGAGGACAAGGAAGAGTCAATGCCTGGAGGAGCTGCCTACAGGGACATCAAGGAGGTACGAAACTCTAGCAAATGGAACCCTTGCAATGTAATGGCAATAGGACTCTTGCACTATAATGACAACAGGACACTAAATGAAAATCAAAATATCCTGTGATTTGTTTGGGGATAATGTTTTTTAAGTAGAAAAGCAATGAATAATGCAGTAGTTGACTTTCATTTCAAGTTCAAATATTATATTTTAAAAAAATACACAACAATTTCAGAGCTTTGGCATTATCACAATACTACCACACTTTCTAAACATTTTCTACATAGAAAATCTTTATATGTTGAATCTCCTGTATGAACACATAGCTAGAAAGATATTATAGAGAGTTAGCAAGACAATATTTTTGCAGCTGGCATGCTGATTAGATTTACAACTCTCTCAACTGTTTCTTCAGAAACACATAAGGTTTTAAAAATTCTTACAACAATACTTGACAGGAGAGAAGTTATGTACTTGAATGAGAAATTCCAAATATGATTTAATTACTTAAGCCAAGGGAAATTATCTGATGCACACACCTCATGAACTCTCTACCTATTGAACGTACAAAGACACATCATGCGTTTTTCAGTCATGCTGGATGGCTCTCAAACATCATACTACCTTGTATCTACCAATATAAAGAAGAAATCAGTATTTGAAGATATTTAACTGAGCTGAAATGCCAAATCTCTTAGATATAGACTGTGTGACCCCCTGAAGCCAGATGCAGTTTAATTAAGTTTTTCTATTACACGCACCACAGATATATGGAACAACACTAAAACGTTACAGTGCTGCAGGCAAAGGAAAGCATGTGGCTTTGCCACTCAAGATTAAAGCAAAGGATAAATTAGATTGGTAACACTTCATCTTCATATATTTTATCCCAAACAGGCATGGGTTTACCTTGCATAAGTAATTATCAAATTAAAGAAAAAGTTTGTGCAGAAACACTGATCAGGAGTTTTTCAGCGATTCTGTCTAGATTTGCTCTTGTGTTTCTGTATCCCTTTTCTTTATGCTAAGAGCCCCCAAAATCATTAAGATGGTATGCATAGGTGAACTGGCCATCTGATGCTCATACATCCTTTCCATTAGTAAATTTTTCAGTAGATCACATGCATTAGAAGGTTAGATAAATCACATTCTTGGAACAAGAGGAAAAACATTTGAATATATTTAGATTTCATTTAAATAAGTTACTTTTATCTCTTTCATTTTTTTTTTTCCAGTCTGGTATTTTTCATACTCTCTTCAATATTACCAAATAAACAATCACATACTTTAGTACATACAGACTTAAAATGGTCCTGTGTGATGATATAATATAAGGATTATTAGAGTCTTTTTTGAATGCATACAATGTGTCTGTGGGAAGGTGGCTGCAGGTAAAATTAGAAAATTGGGAAATTATACTCGCATTCTAACAGAAGTTGTAATAGTATGCAAATGATAGGGTGAAGTACAGCTGCTACTTCCTGAATGGAATGCAGTTGACATGCACAAAATCTATTCCGTGATGATTCCCCATATACATTCCCCACAGCCTGCAATCTTAATCACACACTGAGGGATGAAACAGAAAATGGAGCAGAGCAGAAACACCACAGCCAGGCTCTGCTGTAATCCTTGCAGGGCTGGGACCGTGATGGTTCCATGTGTCTGATAGAGCACACAGCAGCTGTCAGCCCAGGGCATGTCTTGCTGCTGAGCCAGCAACTGTGGGGATGTTGGCCTCTTCAGAGGAACTCAGTTCATTATTATCTAAATGTAATACTAATTCACACCTCCATCTCCCCATGGTAGGATCACCTCTCATCAAGTATGCACTCTATATTTTATAGACTGTATCTTTTAAGAGCAAAGCAAGAGAATTGTATACCAATCAGCTACAAAAGTGTATATGGCAAGAGTCACTCCAGCCTCACCTAATGAAATAGTATAAAAGTGTGTTTAAGACTGAGGAGAAGTTGGGAAAGACTCCACAGTACCTTCTGGGATCAGCTGACTGGCTAAACCTGTCCTCTCTTCTCTAAGGACATCTATTGGGTAAGAACATTCCTCCATGAGCACTAAATGATTTACTCAAGCTGGCTTCCATTGGTGATTAGAGCTTGCCTGTATCTTTGCTTTAGCAGTCAGTTACCATCATTAGCAATCTTCAAAACTTAGCCTGTCACAATTTTCTATCATTAGTAAGTTTATTAATAAATTGTGTTACACTGGAACCTCTGTGTGATGAATATGGATTTCAATGATGATTGTTAAATGTGTGATTCACAGAGGTGAAGGAGGGAATTTGGCAGTGCAACTGCCTGTGCTACACTGGATGTTGACAGGAAACACCTCCTCAACACGTTGCACAACCCGTGCTATGTGGAGTAAGTGCCTGACTAGGGAAACCCAATTGCCCAGGAATCCTGGAAGAGATTATGGACTGGCCAGAGGCAGGGATTTGGAGCCTTGCCTGAGAAGGTGACTCATGCCCAAAATGCACCACCATGTAATGAGTTATCAGAAGATGCAAGAGGCTCTGCTGTATTTACTGATGGAACCTGCTGTGGTAGGAAACCATTGGAAAGCTGCAGTGTGGAGTCCCACAGGACAAGTCATTGAGACTGCTGAAGCAGAAGGTGAGTCAAACCAACTTGCACAACTGAAAGCCAACTAGCTAGCCCTGGAGATTGCTGAAGGAGACAAGTGGCCTGCACTTTATACTGACTCCTGGATGGTAGCTGATTCCCTATAGGGGTGGCTGTGGCAGTGGAAGCAGAGCAATTGGCATCGCAGGGGTAAACTCATCTGGGCTGGTGCATTGTGGTAGAACATCTCTGCAAGGGGAGAAAACATGAACATCTTTATTCACAATGTCTCCTGGAGCAACCACTGTGCATGCTGATGCCCTGCTTCCTGGAAAGTGGCTGAATGTCACTCACTGATGGGAAGTGAGAATAAACCTATTTTTTTCTATTTGCTTGTGGAAATGCAAGCTTTTGCTTTAGTAAACTATCATTTTCCATATTATTTTCTCTCCCCTGTCTGGCTGAAAAGCGAAGCAATGGAGCGGCTTGGTGGGCGCTGGCATTCAGCCAAAGTCAATCCAACACTGTGCATTTTTGCACCCATTGTGGGCTTACTGTCTGTGACTGCAGGCTATGTTTTTTATTTTGGTTCTATATCTCTAAGGTGCTGTATTTGTGAAGACTGTAACATCCTGCATAGCTTCATATAAACCAGGGAGCAGTAGCATACTTTGGATAAGTGTGCATCGTCTGTGCATGAGGTAAATATGAAATAAATTTGGGGGTTATTATGTATTTAAAATTTTAGAGAAATAAATATTTGCAAAGGGAAACAAAGTTAGGGATATACCAGTTTGTTGAGTTGTTTTAGTTTTGTTTTTTTTAAGAGAAGTAATTTGAAAAGGAATGAAGTTTGCTTTGAGGTAGTGAAAATTTCCTAAATGAATAGAATCAAAGTTATTAGAAGAAAGGAGCCATTCATGCTCATAAAAAGGAGATGTGAGAAATTCACACTGTTCATTACATACCCATGATTTTGTTTCAAGTCTTCCTCCACTCCTCAAAAAGTTCAGATATACTTCAGTTTCAAAGGGAAATAACTGCAGGAGTTGATTCATTAAAAAAGCATTGACCACTACATTGAAGTTAATTCCTCTCATCACTTTCATTAGGCATTTTTGAAGCACATATTTAAGTATATGCTTTCATTTTCTTCAAACTAATTCCTATTCTGAAAAGAAAATACTGACTGTCAATGCTATTGCCTCAAAGGAAGAATCAGATTCTCATTTTGATTTACACAGAAAAGAAAAAAACGCCCCACAACAAAACAACAGATTTTGTCCTTCTAGTTAGCTTCACAAAGAAATGGGTAGTGATTTGTGAAGGTGCACTCACCCAGATCCTTGGCTTGCTCAGACTGGAGGACCACATGTGCATGTGAATGACTCAATTGGTAGATTTGGAGAAGGATAAAGCAGATCTGAGATACACCAGTGTTATCTATCCTTCCATGCTATTTGTGCATTTATGTATTTGTTAATGTGGTTTAGGCTGTAGACAAAATGCATAGTTTCTTAATTATTTACAGGAAGATTGTGTGCAGGAAGATTAATGATACAGCAGGATTTACCAAGTAATGTAGTCAACAGAAGAGGTAGTGTTAGGAGGAGCATATAAATTTCTTTTTAATTGTTTTCCATCACAAGGGTCTGTCCCAAAATAATTCCATTGCTTTCCAGGATCAATTGATGTCCATTGCTATTTGTACTAGTATGCTTTTTAACTTTTTCAGAGCAAGACATATATATATATGCACACAGATATATACATATATGTACACACACACACATATATATGTATATATATCTCACTAGCTAGCCATAGATAGATAGATAGATATGAAAAAGATGACAAGAGCTAATTGATAGATATAAAAAAACTAACTCAGCTTTACAGAAAATTAAATGCATGACTTCTGACAGTAGATTAAATAGAATAACCTGCCAGTTAAGTTCAGAACAGAATCACCCTGCTGGCCAGTGCAAAGATTATGTCAAACTAAAGGGAATATAGTGGAAAAGAGGTTATTAGAAAATCTCTCCATCCCACACTCACTCCCCTAAGAAGAAAAATTGTGTAAGCATTCAAAATTTATTGAAACATTTTTGAAACTTGCATATTATGCCTGACATAAAAATGAGTAGATTTTGTGCAAATTTGGTCTGGGGTTTTTTTCCTGCTTGTTATTATTTAGGTGCATACGGTGAATGTTTTAGTGTATAGTAGTTACATTGCTCTCGTTAGGAGCACAGTAAATCCACATCATGAGAAATACATTTAACTACCTGTGGCTTCCCTGTAGTAAGCCCTTGTGATAGAATGAACCATTCACACATATATGCAGCTTTGGCTTTTCAAGAAAGAGTCTACAGGACGGATGCAGATCTCCTAGATAATGTGAACAATTGAGTTTAACACTGAATGCTCTAAGGAAAAAGGATAGAAATGCATGTTTTTTAGTATGGAATAAGAGTAACTACTTCTGACTAAAGGAAAATCATGTCTTAGTAAGTCATATTTTCCCAACCAGTCTTTGTGTATAAAATCATTAGCAATTTCATTTGAACTGTATAGCTGTATTTTCAGTAAGCAGTGCCTCCATAGAAGAGACAGTAGTTCTGATCCAAATTTCTGTAATAGAAAAGGTAAGAATTGAATTCCACCTTGGATAATAGCCCTGACATTTCTTTCATTTCTCTCTGCTGTGAGAACTACATAATTTGTTCCAGTCAAAAGGGAAATTTGTTGCATGGAAATGGAAGAAATATCATTGCTCTTAAACAAGAAACCTCCGCTCAATTTCATTTGAAAGATCTTTGGGTTAGTACCAATGCCCCTGGTGACAATACAGAAGGAAATAACAGCATTTGATTGTGTTTTGGCATTAGCACAGCTGCCACCCTAGGCAGCCTACTAAACCTGCTCCAGTCTGACAGCTGCAAAGACCATGGAGAACCCAGGCCCAGGGATGTGGTACTGGCTTGTGTGGCAAGGTTTTTAGATGGGCAGGGCAGAACAGAGACTACAGGGGTGACTTCTGGGACAAGTTTCCTCTATGTCCAACTGTCAATGCCAGCAAGCTGCAAGATGGACCTGACACTGAACAAGGCCAAGCCCATCAGCAATGGTGGTAGCACTTCTGGGATAACATACTTAATAAGGGAAAAAAAAAACCAAACTTTCACAGCAGCAGCAAGTGGAGAGAGGAGAAGGACTTCCCCAGAGGAAGAAACAACACAGCAATCCCCATTCCCATCTTTCTCTTGTTCTGTATTGTCTCCCTAACCAGCTGAGGAGTGGGGTCTTACAATGGCTTTGGTGGGCACCTGGCATCCATCCAGGGTCACCTATCACAGTGAGATAATAGGGCACACAGCTACTTTCAGAGAGTACTCCATCAAAGCAGCACTTTCCTCTTTTTTCTGATCATTGTTTTGCTAATATATGGATTTTATCAGCACCCCAATAGATTATCATGGTAGACCTGAGAGGATACAACAGAAAATGTGATTTTGGAAAAAGTAAATGAGAGAGAACAAGTGTATTTCTAGCATTTCCTTTTCATACCATACATTAGTCAGGTCACTTTGCTTTCAATTGCTGTGGTAGCAGTGCAATTTTTATTTTAAATGAGTAAATCAGAAGATAGATAGAAGCAACCAGAATCCTGAAGACTAAAATCGTACCAAAGAGCACAATGAAAACCTAGGAGAGGAAGCCACTAGGAAAATTGTATCTTCATGAGGAAAACACCTTATTTTTCCTACAAACACATGTTTAGAGAACTGCTGCTAAGTCAGACAGATACAGGAAGAGGTATGTTGTCATTCTGGAGAATGGCAAATGACAACTTTGCTTCTTTGTTAACTTTCAGCTGATTAACCAAGTGGTTGTTGCATTTGTGGATAGCTGTGCAGCAGTTATCAGTGCTCTTACAGAGAGTTAGCAAGGAACAAAATAACCTGGTCAAACACAAGCTCATCTTCTTCCCTTTTTTGGGGGTGGGTTTTTAGTAACCACCCACAGGTATCAAACTAATGTATTGGCCTTTTCAAACAAGTACAAAGTCAAATTACAAATGCACACAGAATTAGATTTCCAGAGAAGTGTCAAGAATATTATTTCAACCCATATAAGAAAAAGGAACATAAAAGGACCATTCAAGCACTGCAAAATAATAATTACAAATAGAAAACAGAGAAAAGCCTGTTAGTATAATATCACAGAAAATTCTATAATATTTTTTCCTTTTCCTCTTCCCACTAAAAGGAACTCTTTCTACCATGATAAGAATATATTTCCATGAAATTGGTAAATTCCCTCCTAAGGCAAATTCACAAATATTATTTTTGCCAGACCCTGACCAGCATACATAAGTCTGTTAATATAAATTTATCTTGCAAAAAACTAAGGAGGCTGTGCTTGATAGAAAGGTATGAGTTCTGCAGATATATCAGCACATGTTCTGTTACGATATGGTTATTTGCAATAACATTCCCATCAGATTGATTCATGCCAGGAAATTGAAGATATTTTTGTCCCATCTTAAGGCACAACCACAGAGGATTTTCAAAATGTCTCTAGGTAACAATCTGAGAAGATCAGTGCTGTAGAAGAAATGCACCATAACATCTTGCTGTCGGCTTGCAACTAACTCAGAACTTCTGTGCAAACCTCTTGGTTCAATAATTACATGGAAAATAAGAAGTTGATATTTATGAGAAAAAGCAAGAGTCTCATCTTTAATTTTCACTCCATTGCTCTTTTAAACTACAAGCAGAACTAATATATTCAGCTCAGATGCTACCTCGTAGGGCATTAGGAGTCCAGGAGGATGGAACAATCGTACATTGAGTGTTCCTTTTGCACCTTGTTCCAGCTCACAGGAATCAAGAACTGACTGGGCTATGATGACAGGCACTATGGTGAGAGTCCCTGTCTGGACAGCTTGGAATGGAAGGGAAGTCTGACAAGGGATCACACTAGAGTCTTCAAATACAGAGAAACCTACTAGGAGAAACCAAACCTTGTCAATGCAGGACTGTAAAAGAAAGGGATCATGTTTGAACTTAGATTAGGCATTAGGGAAATATTTTTAAAGAAGAGATAAAGAACTAAGAGGATAGATTGCACAGGTGGATTGTGGAATCTCTATCTTTGCAGGGTTTGTCTTTGGTTGCTTTTTTGGTGTTCTGTTTCTCTAAATACAGAGTAGCTATCTCAGAAAAATACAAAGCCAGCCCTTATTTGGGCAGGTGTTCAAATACAAAATATTATTAAATTCCTTGTCTGATTTTCAAATGCTCAACTTTCGTCCCTAAATCTACATTTGCAGTTACTTTGTCAGCGTTGAATATTTGAAATACATAGTAACAACAAAAGAGCAAGTTCACAGCAAGAGCTTAGCAGTGCTCCCCTGAATTTTTAGAACTAAAAATTCTAACTAAAAAAGTACTGTAAAAAAATTTGTCACTGTTTAATGGTATTGATTACTCCTCTGAACACACACAGTATTGTGCAACTCTTTGAAATGGTGTTAATCTCTTTGGAAAAGGCCCCAGTGTGAAGCTCTGTTTCCTTCTTTCTGACAAAGCTGACAAGGAACCGAATAATTGCATTCAACTTAATACAGAGATAGAAGATAAATGTAATCTAACTTTGTTTTTGCCCATGCCTTGCAAAGGTAGGGAGGCAAAGGTTACATACTTGGTCTGTAACCAGAGATGATCTCACTTTAAAAGGGATTGTCAGATTTCCTGTCACAGAAATATCCAGGAGTGAAGTACATCATCAGAACTGCAGGCAACAGAGGATTCACAGCTCAGGAAAGACTAAGTACTATTTTTAGAAGTGCCAAGAATTTCAGAGCAGAGAACACAATTCAAACAAGAACTGAACCTCATCTGCTAGCAAGAGACATCGAATAGGAAAGCTTAAAGATTTTTTCTTGGCAAGCAGCCAGAAAATTTTCTTAAGCAATTTGTTTCTAAATTCATAGCTGAGGTATATGCATTTTTTTCTGGATTTTTAAAATACTTTTTGCAAAGATGCAAAGCAAGCAAACCAAAGTAATTTATGTAGCAATTTTTATGGGCTTCAGAATTATAATAGATGGAAATAACTTTTGTCTAGCTGTCTCTGTCAGAATCTGACAACATTGTCTTCTGCTGTATTTTTTTAACAGGGTTGTATATATTTTCCTCTAAACTGTTGTGGCTGTATTATCAGCCCTAGGAAACACCTATAATTTGTGCTGACTTTATTTGCATCAGTGGATATTTTGTACCTATGGAAATCATCCTGCTCCCAATTTAAATAAAGGATAACAAGTGAATTATCATCTCTGCAGATTCATTGATTAAATATCCCTATATAAGGCTAACTCGGTCAAAAGGAAAAGCTGTGACATTGGTAAATGTGGCATACTTTCCTCTTTGTGAGATATGGCTTCACTTCAACAGAAAATTAGATAAATTTAGAAATTTCTATTTTCTTGACAATGCCCTTTAAATCCTGCTGAGCAAAACCAGTTGCCTGCTTGAATATTTTAATGGATTTAAGATATCTCAGGCAGACAGTTCTGTTTCACAGGGAGTTTCAGACTGCATCTTTCCAAACAGAAAGCAAGACCACGCTGTGACAAGAAATAAAAAATGTTAGAGTCAGCATGCTCTTTCCTTTGGTAATTCAATTAATAATTTTTTTTTAAATCCTGTTATCATGTTGGGTAGAAGCTGCAGTAAGTGAAATTGTTTTAATACATCACTGTTTTAAATGCTATTGTTTCTTACTAAGATTCTAGGGCTTACTGTCTAGCTGTGGAGTAAACTCATACTTGCTGAAAACCATTCAGCAGATTTGCCATGGTGATGGCAATGAAAGTACTTCAGTGATGTTTAAGGCACTTTCTTTTCAAATTCTTGATTTTACCAAAATCTCTGCAAGGTGAAACCGAGCACCAATATAACATCAAAAAGGAATCTTGAACTAGACAAACAAGTGAATGCAGTGGGAAAAGAAAAAGAATATTTATAATTCTTGTGTAAAAAATCTGCACATGGATTTAGAATTTACTATGATAGGGATTTGAATATATCTTTCTGTATTGAAAGAGTAAAATTACTTTTAACTAATAGAAATTTGTTTAGAAACAGTCAAAACTCCATTCCTAACCTTTTTAAGAATGAAGTATAAAATGCAAGAGCAAATTATTTTTACAATGAAAACTTGCTCCTCTGTGGTTTCTTATTTTAATACTTTATTCATACATAGACAGCAAAAAAAATAGATAAACCTACTCTCACTTTTTGTTAGCCTCCTCATAAACTAGGACCATGGAAGAAGCTTTTATCATGGTAGTTTAACCCAATTTGCACACACAATTCTAAAGTTCATGGTCTTAAATTTCCTTATTTTTAAACTAATATTGTTTTAGCTGATATCTCTATAAACACTTGACACAGTAAATAGTGAGAAATGGAAAATAAAAGTAAGAGAAGAACTGAGTATTTTGTTGGTAAAAAAACCCACAAAACACCATCAGTCTTCACTTTAAGTAGGAACCTGTTCAATTGCTTCACATCTTCCTTTTAACTCATGGGGCAAATTTATCCGCTATGAGCTTTTCAAACACAAATGATAATGAAAATCAGTTTTAAAACTTGTGATCACCACAAAAAAAAAAAAAAAAAAAAAAAAAAAAAAAAAAAAAAGGAAAGGAAATAAAAAGGAGTAAGTGGCAGAAGAGTAGCTCTTTCCATACAGCTTTATTTTGTTGCAAAATTTATTTGAAGTGGGGGGCTAATTTATTTTTGATTGGTAGACTTTTTTTTTCTTTTTTCCTTTTTTTAAACAGAGTGTTTTACTCCTTTTCTATTTGTAAATATTTTGCAATGTGAAAGCTGTTTGGTATAATCATCAATTGTTACTGAGATAGGAACTAGAAGAAAACTTGTCCTGTGCATTCCAATTCTTAATCAAAATAGAAATGTTCAGATTCAATGGTTTGGTGGGTGGTGTTTTTTATATTTATTTATTTTGAACTCAGACTAAAAAGCAGATAAATCCAGCTTCACCATCTGTAAATCTAAACAGCAACATCCACAACAGGAGTGTCAGAAGTTATTCAATCCTGGTGGGATACCTGGGCTGCTCAGGCATTTACAATTATACAAACTAAAATACAGTGAAAACAATCTGAATTTAGGATTCACAAGTTTGCACACAGCATTTTGATTCGCTGTAAACTGTGTCAGCTGCAAGATCAAGTTTCCAGCAGGAATGAAAAGAAAACAAGAAAAGCTCTATCCTGAGCAAAAGGATATACTATAAAAAGAGTCTGTTAAGGAAAGCTAAGGAAAAAAAAATCTAGGAAAATGACATATATTGTGAGAAAAGTTGGGCTGGAGGGGGTACATGAAGTCTACATAGAAAAAGGCATTATTTTGCTGAACTAGGACAAGTTAGGAAGGAAAAATTCCTCTTGTTTAAAATTGTACTACTAGGCCTTATTTCTTCTAACCTATTAGAAATACTTTGAGCAAAGACTGAAATATTACAAAAAATACCATTTAGTTCTGACAGCATAATTGAGACTTGGAGAACCAACATCATCCTGATTAACATATTGCATGGAGGTATTTAAATCCGTACAGAAAGAGATCCAAGTTGTGTGGGGCTGAAATACAAATTTCCCTGGCTACAATTAAAAAAAAAAAATTTAAATGACTAAAAATGAAATTCATAAACTCCATAGAGAAAACTGGAGACTGAAACTGTACACATATTACACCAGCCAAGAATAGGACAGTTAAAAGTATTGTTCCTCACTAATGAGATATTTATCTCCAGGAAAGTGTTGCTACTTCTCCATTTTTGTCACTGCAGTTTTCACAGCCATTTATGAAGGAAAATAGAGAACCAGAAGTACACATACCTTTAAAATTGACAGTGTCATAGCCAAAAAAAAACCCAAAAGTATTTCTTACAATATACTAGTATCTATCTCTAGCTATAGAATCATAAAAATCCTTCTTAACCAGTTTCTGCTGTGAAGTAGTCCTAAAGCAAAAGCTTTACAAAAATGCTTGCAATAGAAGGTTTATCTATGGAGATATATTACTAAATTTTCAAGTCCTTAAAAGCTTTTTCCAGCACAATCACTGAATGAGGTATTATACTGCACTAGAAAAATGCCTGAACCAAGTACTTAGAAAGCATTTCTGAGTGAAAAACGGAAAAAATCATCCAAAAATCATTAAATGAAAACCAAATCTTGTGTGACCACGTGTACACAACTCCTCTATTCTTCTTTCTAGTCATCTTTGCTGCAGTGTCAGCCAAATATGTTCTCTATTTCTCTGCAAACAGTTCCCAATATTTCATAATTTAACTTTTTTTTCCTACCAGTGCAAATCCCATAGAAATGTATATTTATCAGATGAAATTGTAACACATACAAGTGTAAAAAAGGTTTGCATATAGGTAAATAATTTCTTGTTTAAAGTATATACATATATTACACTTTCAGTTTTATAAACAAATAAACCTCTTCCAAGACCTATACATGGCTATCATTCAACTTTTCTGCACTGTTGTGCTTGCTACAGAGAGCATACAGAAAGAAAGCAGCTATTCAATATTGCAGCACAGGTGTGAGGAGGCAAGAAACAGAACGTCATATAAACTTTCCAAAGGTCAGACTTGTGGGTGTTACAGCCCTTAGGAGAATATCTGTCTCTACCCCCAAAAGTAGCAACGCTGGTGTACAGAGCTGGGTTAGGGAGAAGGAACAGACCAGAAAGAAGACTGATGCAAGTCAGACAGTAAAAATGACCTTGTTGAAAAGTAAAAGAGAAAGGCAGCTAGAGCTGCTGAAAAAAGGATGGGAAAGACAAAAGCATGAGAGGTAAAAGTTGTAAGAAACACTGAAAGCATCCAAGACTGCATGGGCTGCCTGACTGCTACAAGCCTTCAATTCTGAGCTGCCATCATCTGGAAGGAGTGCTACAAACATGTAATAACTCATTAGCCCATATTCTAAAAACAGACTCTTTTTATAGTATTATGAAATTTCATGGTCTGAAGACCATGAAAGATTGGATTGATGCAAGATCATCTGCAGATACAGCAGTACAAGCTGGTGGCTGAGTAACTCCAACTCAAGCAAATTAGAAGAGTTTAAAGAATAAACAGTATGTCACTTAAATATGTGAGTTTCCACATTTCTGTATTATAATTTCATACAGACGTTCACCATTATTAACCAATTTTAAATTTAAATTAAAAAAAACATTCTCTGATAATTTTGGTATTTGAACCAGTAGTTATTAAGTTGATTTGCAAATCCATCTCAGCAGTTGATCTTCCTTGATTGGACTGTCAGAATGTCTATCAGATCCATTAGTTAAGAGATGTGCTGGTTTATTCCAGAGTGACAGCAGAAAAAATTAGCCAATCAAGAATGCTACCAAGAAAATCTTGCTTCTTCCAAATCATCATTCATCAGCTTGATGGGAAAAGCAAAAAGATGTATAGGCAAACTAGAACACAAGATCACTTAGAAACTGTTTGCAATGTTACTGTTTGGAGGTACTGGTTATCATCCACTTTCACGAGCTATTGACTTCCCTAATCTGACTTTCTCTGTGGTGTCATGCTTATTGTCACTAGAATCTTAATTACTCTAATTTGCTGCCTGCCTCCATGCCCCCACTGTGTCTTGTGAGTGTTTGCTGCAGAGAATCAGAGAAATACCAAGGTCTAGCCACACATTGTAGACCTATGTGACCACAATTATGATGCCACGGCAATTTTGCTATGTGCCAACACTCAATTTTGATCATTGTGATTTCATCCCTAAAAACATGCTCTATTTTGATTCACGATACTTAGCTCTGAGACTACTTAGGAAAGCTGGTTTTTATGCATCACCACAAAATCACTGACATAATGTGCTGCTGATAAGGATTAATTTAACTTTTCTATCTCAAGACAAAAGTTTGAGGCTAACCACTGCATGAGGTTTTATATTTTCTTTTTCTGTAACTCATTACCTTTATCACTAAGAGTACTGAAAATATTATTTTTTACCTTTAATGACTGACAGCTTTACCATAAATAGTGACAGCTGGTGACAGCTGAAATGAGCGATCTAGTAAAATCAGTTGCATCTGTGTCAGAAAGAGCACTTGTAACTAATATACACTATCTAGGGCAAGAGATGAAAGATGAAAAATGAAAGGAGTATATATCAGGAAAAATACAAGAAATTCTCTTTGGGAAACAAAGAAATAAAAAAAAAATGTAGTTCTTCTGTACTAGCATTCTCTCCACAGAATGACTGCTGGTTTTTTTCCCTTTCCAGTCTGAAATCAAGTCAATGACACTAGTTATAATTTTTTTAGTGCTGATATTAGCCACCTAAGATGAGGTTAACACATTTTTCTAGGAATGCTCTTCAACATTTTCTCATTCTGATCTTATATTAATATAGTGTTAAAAGCACAAGTATTCTTTTATCCAAGATTCCTCAGTGCATGAGTAGATTATCATTATTAAGACATTCATATACAAAGTTTGACTTCCGTTGGAGTGTCAAGATGTTTTTCCAGAAAAATAAAAATTATGATATATATATCACACATTGTTTTGCTTTCTAAACATACCTGGTTTTGCTAGGTTCATCTTATAAGAAGCTTTAAGTCCTAATATTTTAACTTAAATAAATAAAAAACGCACTAGTAGTACCCATCTGTTTTCTAAGACAGAAATATTTAAACACAATGCGCATATGGGTTCTCAAGATTAAGCAACAGGAATAAGTTGTTTCAGCAACAAGAATAAGTTGCTCAAGCAGCAGACAGCAAGTCCAAGCTCTCCTCAGATGTTCTTGGTGTGTCAGCCAAGCACTACACCCTGTCACTACAAAAACAGCAGAGAGAGCCTGACTGAATTGTTGACTTTAAGGAACCTTCATCACTACATACAATTCTTTCTGTATGTGCTGTATAGGCTTAGGTAACAACCACAAAAATCCACTAGATTCAGCTTACTTCAGCTGCCATAATCTAGTCACATTATGCAAAAAAACTTTAAAAAAAAAGCAAAAATCACCATAAATTAAAACACAGAAATCTCTGCCAATTTTCTTTCCACACCTGTATTTTTCCAAATCCATATGTCTTAAAATATACCCTGAGAAAAAGCAAGCCAGCTGGAGAAACTACATAAAATCCAAGAAAAACTCGACAGCTTCTTGCTTTGTTTCTTGAAATCAAGGGACATCAAAAGGAAAAGGAGGAGTCAAAGAGCAGCATTTGTGTTTCCTAAGCATGGTGCACATCCTAATACTCAGGTATAAAAAACAACAGTATCTACTATAGCCAGTGAAGAGACAAGAGACATGAAATAAAAATTAACAATAAGGTAATGGCTTCACAGAAACACACCATATTTTTCTGATTTCTAAAATATCATCTTGGAGATCAGCTGTTTTTCAGATTAGCAGAAAGCAGGAGAACTTGCTTGCTTCAGTTTCCAGCTATCATCTTAGAATTACAGCAAACGCAACAGCCAAGAAACAGCCAGCCCACAGCAGAGGGTTTTATCTTTGGGGTACAATTCTTGCTGACAGGTATGACTTCACTGAGATAACCAAGAAACAACAACTGCTTTTTGTATAAGTAGTTAACTTCCCTCACTCTGCAAGTCCCTTTACAAGTGGCCATTATCAGGTTATCAATTTCCTTCATCATCAATAGGTGATAATTAGAGTTAGGGGATCTTGGTAGTTTAGAAGCAAAGTTAAATACACAGACAAGCACCTTAAGCACCGAAAGGTGAGAGCATAAAACACCTGGTAGCTTGTGGCAGATCGCAGTCTGTTTGGATTGAAGTCTAGAACTAACCCTAAATACAATAAAATTTCCTACTAGAAGCAATTTCACTTGAAAATATCATGTATGTTACATTATAACTAGTCATATTCTTGTCTTTATAGTAAACATCTGTGATTAGAACTATTTGGATTTCAATGAGTTTTTCCTAGTAGCAAATGAGAATGGGTCTGTGTTTGAACATACAAAAGGGGGACACCCAATTTCCAAAAACTGATGAGCAATACTCCACACTTCTGGTTCTCTGGGTTCATGGTCAGGATTAAAAACAGGTAAATAGTGTGAAAGATGTAATCTATTTTTACAGTACATTCTGGTTTTATCTTTTCTTTTTTACTCTAGAGAAACAATTGTTAAGTTAAAGATTGCTATCTCAGAAAGCTAGGTTTTCTCCAGATTACTCATTTTCTTGCCAAGTACCATTTTCTCTGCTCTCCCAAAGCACAAAAACTTGATCTGGAAAGATACACTAGCTCTATTTCAGTGGAAAAGTGCACATATCCCAAGAAATTGTGTATATCCCAGATACAGAAGTCTTGAAAGATGAATCAGAGGTAAAAGCAAAATTCCAAATACTTGAGTAGAGCAGACTCTCCCTTCACTCAATCTACAAAACTACGCATGTCCAAAACTGTGTTAGTCCATTTGACTTCTCCATGTCCTGCAAGGTCTAATCACATCATTTCCTCCCAAGTAAAGGATGTTTACAGCACTCTTTATAAAAAATACATAAACATGTTGTACCGTTTAAAGAATGCATATAAATCTACTCAGTAACATCCCAGAAACACACATTTTGCTTAACGCTGCCAGTTTGATGTGACTTTCTAATATTTACATTTGTATTTACTAAACTGTTGTTTCTATCTAAAGGCTTGTTTTTCTCTGTCTCCTTTTACCAGTGAGCTTGTCACTACAGAATGAAACCAAGCTAAGGAAAAATACTTCAGTCTTCTTAATCTTTTTCCAGCTTTAATTCAAATAGAACTCTGCTTGGCTTCAATCTTTTGGGAACTTGCTAAGCTAGAGATAAGCAGATCCTCACCAGGGAACACCATTGAAATTAAAAGGCTGGTAGTCCTTCAACATATTCCCCTTTAGCAGAATAAACTAAGACTATTAGTTTTGTGTATGATCCCATGCAATGTTATCATTAAAACAGTTGTTTTCATATTTTAAAATTGTAAAGAAAATATTGTGCTTTAGAGCCTAATTGATATTTTCATCTGAAAACAAGTCAGCCAAAATTGATGGCTTATTGAGAACAAATAAATCTAAAAATTCAATTTGCAGGATATTTCAGGAGTGATTCCTATATGAAATTTAGATGAATGAACACAAGCAGACAGAACAGTGTCAGCAATCTAGTCTTCTGTAAATTCAGCAAGAGAAACTAGTTTAACCGGTCCATGCCAATTTACTCAACCTCCAGTGAACTCTACTCATTCTCTTCCTACCATGAATTTGATTAGTTAAGTTATTCAATTGCAATTACTTAATGTTTAAAAAACCAAAAGATATGCTGTACTTGAAATTCACCATGAAAAATGCAAAAAGAGACAAAATTTGTGGAGCATTTGTAAATCTTAATTATATAACTCCATAATGAATATCTTTGGCTAGAGAAATCTCTTGGAATGAAGACTGTCCCTATTTATTCTAAAGAAATATAGACTACTATATAATTTCTCAAAGGAATTCTTTTAGTCATACAGGTAACTACTATGGAGTTTTCAAAAGAGATCTTTTGTTGTCCAGTACTAAAATGTAAAACTGATAATGACTGGTTACAGTTTCACCTACTAAAAAAAAAAAAAAAAAAGGTAGCATAATATGTTTGGCATTCTTTAATGCCATCCTATTCTTAGGATTAACATCCATTACTAGAACTCGGATGTATACGACTGAGTCCTCAAAAGGTGTGTATGTACTTAGAGTAATAAATAACTAGTCAGCATTCAGTCTGTAGATTTAGACCTGAGAGAAAGTCAGTTTACAACTTATTCGGTTACAAATATTCCCAAGAAGTTTGCAGTAGATATGTGATTTCTTTTTCGAAACCAAAATATGCCTTTCACATAAAGGACAATGCTTAGATAAACTGGAGTCTGATCAATACTTCAGATGTATCTTATCATCTTATTTGAGCTATGGATATGTCCAGCATTAGGACCAAATTTGTATTTCCTTTAGTATGCCTTAATCACAGACAGAAATATGAACCAGGCTATTTCCTGAGGCTTTTCATCCCTTTTTTCTCTAACTCTCAGTCATACTGATGTTAAACACTTACAGAGGCTACAATTTTTCTAGTATCTTTTAACCTTTCTAAGAAAGATCATCACAGCTAGATCACCAAACATTCATTAACTAGTCTAGCTACATGTTCAACTCCAAAAAAGTTGGAATTTTATGCATTTTCTTTTCTTCCCAGCAGACTTTACTACTGTAATGTGGACAATTTATTACCTGTAGAAACTATGTGGCAGGAATAATAGTGGAAAGTAATCCAGGCTACTTAAAACTTCTCTTAAATCCTCCACATTCTTAAAAGGAAAATGAAGGGAAAAGTTTTGAGCAGAAGGTGGTTTTTTCTTTTTTATTTTACTCCTTTGATTCTGCAGCCAAAGCCTCACAGGCGTGGACAATTAGTTTGACCAAAACCATTCCATGACATCCCAGAAGGCAACACATGCTGTAGAAGACCTTTTTCCTTTTATCAAGGATATGACACATTCAAAAGTTCAATAACTTATTGGGGATTTGGCAGAAACCAGAAACTGCTCAAACAACTAAGCTATCAATAACAGGCACAGCAAGATTAGAGAATTTCTGAAGCCAAAGACTTTGTGTTTCTCTGGGCTCTGATTCAGCCTATAGCTAAACCATGGTTGTCACAGTTGGGCAGCAAAATGACAAGACCATCGTTAACTACAGCGTATCCTGCAAAAAGAATAAAAGTTCAGTTTGTATCAAATACTGCAAAGTAAAGTTGGCATTGTACAGGCTCAGTCATGGAGAAGAAATTTCCTATTTCAGGCCATCTCTCATAACAGCAGAACGACACAGACCCCAAAGAAACACTATAAAACTGTGAAGAGTGTCACAGAAAGAGGATTTCATAGCACCAGGACAGTTGCAACAACCAAGAGGAACTACTACATTCTGTCCCTTAAGGCAGAAGAAAATAGAGTGATAATTTGTACAGAGAAAGCTAATGTACTTCTTGCTCATAATTTGAAGCATTTAGCATGAGTAAATCGATCCAAACCTTTTCCCAGGAGTGTTCTTTTGCTGCTAATAGCTGGTAATAAAATGTGCATAGCTACATTTTAGTCCAATCAGAATTAATAATTCCAGAGAAACAGGGGAGCAACTCTTTTCATAATAGTATTGCAGACAGTGAAAACATGTCTCCCTCTCTTCCCTCTGTACTTTTCACCAGCACTGCACCTATGATTTCTATGCAAATATCTCATAACCTTTACAACTTTCAGCTGTCAAGTCCATTAATTAGTAGATCAATAAAGCCGTCACTTTAGACATGTGTCCCATATTCCTAAGTATGTTTAAAAGATTTTATTTTTCTTGAAGCCAGATGTAGACCACAACAAAGAATACTAAATTAAAAATGGTAAAAATCTGGACAAGACAAGCTCAGTAACTCTATATCAAAGTGGAAATTGAAGGAAGATAAGGGGTTTTTTTTCTCCTTAGAGAAATTTTTATTTAAAGTCCTGATTTATTTCTTACTTTTCCAAATATCATAGTGTATAGTCCCTTCATCTAATTCATACTGAAGCTAATCCCCAAGTCTCACTTCCAATCCCCCAAAGCTCCTCTCCTTTATCTGTCTTCTCAACTATTTCATGTAGGTGTGCCAGTGCATGCATACCTCACAGACAAAACACATTTCATGTAACAGAAGAAAACTGTTCTGTTTCTTATGGCCTCGTATAGTGCTTCTTACATGCCCCTTTCATAGATGCTTACATTTGTCTTTAATTAAACATTTTACATAAAAAAATTATAATACCACTGCAGTGAATAGTAACATGAAAATATTTTTTTATTTACTTTTATTAAAAAAATATATTTTTTCCAATTATTCAATTTAAGCTAACTTAGCAATTGCTGAGGCCTACAATAATTCTTAATTCTGAATTCTTTATCCTATATGGCTGCACAATTCTTAATTCATAAAGGGCTTCTAGCTAACTGCTGCAAATAAAGGCCACCTTGTTTCTATATACTGTAGTCATCTGTTTTGCCTTTTGGTACAGTTAAGGATGCTTCCTGAATAATAAGTTGTAGCTTCTCAAAGACATTTGCATTGACTCTAAAAGAGGTAACTGAGTATTAGGGATCCATCCATGCAAAAACGGAAATGCAATTTTATGCCAAATATATTTAGGTTTTTTAATATCTAAAAAATATGTGTGCCAAAGGTTATCATATTAATCTGTAAATAATAAGGAACAAATTTACTCATATGGAAGATAAAAATAAGATGTGCCTACTCCATTAAGACTATTTCTAAACCACACTTGTATATGTGCATGATTTTTGCATAGCATCTTTTTAAAGAAATGTGACAGTTTTCAGAAAGTTGGACCAATTTCACAGTAATTAATGAGATTTGGTCTAGAAAAATATTACAGTCCTTGCTTAAGTCAACAGATTTTTAAATTAAAATGCAATTTTAATATTTTTTCCCTATTATAACCAGATTTTTCAAATAATTTAGGATTGAGATTGTTTTTAAATTGGGCAGTGGCCATGTTGCAATTCTTGCATTTTAACAGCAGAAGCGCTTTCTTACAGGATTTCTTTATATCAAAGAAAACAAAACCAAAGTCAAATCAGCATTGCTATAAAGAATAAAAAATAAAGAAATAGTTGTTGTAGAAAATACGTGAGTGATTAGACTAAAACTGTGCATTGGTTTAAATATCTAAGCTATAACAGTAAAAAGATTCTTGTCTTTTATCCAGGAAGCTCTGATATCTTTTGGTACTGCTTCTGAATATATCATATATGTCTGAGAGGAGCAGTACTAGTAAGAGATCACATATTCACTAGCATTGCAAATGAGGAAAAAAGCCTGAATTATTGCTGAACTGCAAAATATTACTTTGATTTTCATTCTTTAAATATTAAATTCAGAAGTGCTGAGAACAAAAATACCTTCTTAGATGTCTTTCCTGGTTGTGTCTGGGATAGAGTTAATATTCTTATATTCTTATACTAGCTGGTGCTGTGTTTTGGATTTAGCATGAGAACAATGTTGAAAACACACTGATGTTTTAGGTACTGCTAAGTAAAAAGACATTTCAGCTCCTCAGCCTCCTCTCCCCACTGGAGAGGAGGCTGGGTGTGCACAAGCTGACCCTCACTGACCCCAGGAAAATTCCATACCCTATGTCATTGTGCTGAACAATAAAACTGGGAGGAACTGGCCAAGGGATGTGAGCCTGGTGCTTGAGGACAGGCTGGGGATTGGCCAGCAGATAGTAAGCAACTGCATTGTGCATCACTTGCTTGAAATACTCTTTACTTATTATTTATTATTTTATCTTTATTTTCTGTCCTTTTAAACTGCCTTAATCTCAGCCCACAAATTTTTACCTTTTTTTCCAAGTCTTTCACCCATCCCTCAGGGAAGTGAGTGAGTGACTGAATGGCTGTGTGCTGTTCAGTTGCCTGCAGGTTAAAGCAAAACAGTACCTAACCTGAAAAAAATATCTTTTCCCCTCTCAGATGCATTTAACATCTTTTATCTGGTTTACTATTCCTTATGGAAGTGCTTGAACCAAATTTTTTCAATAAGTTTTGCAGGGCCTCATTGAGGTTAGTATTGATAAAAGTTTCCTGTGGATCAAAACTCTCCTTGAAAATCGTCTATTCTATTACTCTGGAAGAGGTTTACTTATCACAGAGGACACTTCCTTATTAAATGGAACCCAACGAGTCATCAAGCTGATCACTTTCTAAGAGGTTTTCTCCTGTAGGTTTCCTTCAGCATCTAAATTGTAGATACCTTTAACTAAGCAGCTAACATCATTATGAATTATATATATAATAAATATCTTAATGTACTGATGCCTTCCTGACCAGAGGTCAATCAGAACCTAAACTGGGTACAGCTACTGCCATTCTTAGCATAGTTTATGTATCTTCCTAAGTTTCTTTTCAAATTCTGCCACAATTCTGTCCATACAGATTTAATCCTCTGCAACAAAGAGGCCCTGATTTCTGAATAAATCTATGGTAAAGCATATTTACAAAGGAGAAATTATAAGAAAAACTAGCCATATTCAGAGTTTCTCCTACTCTTTAAATATCAAAGATATTTTGTTTAACATATCAATCTAAAATGATTCAATGTGTTATTATTAGTTTTTATATTTCAGAAATTATTTGTGATACAGCAGGTAGTGTTTCTCATCTAGTGATTCCCTACAGGAGATTTTAGAGGAATATTTTATTCAGTTGAAAGCTTTGATAATATTTCTCCTTTGTAACTGAATGAATGGACAAATCCACACGAGGAAACATACATTTAAAATTTAATTGCACAACTATTCACAGCAGAAGTTAGCTTTCAAATCTGATTCCTAACCTTAATTCAGAAAGAATTTTAAGTACTAGAAATAAAACCTCTCAGTTTTACCAATAGAGACTCCTCATTGCTCAACTCATTACTCATCGCAGATATTTCATGAATAAATATAACTTTGAAGACAAGTGACTGTGGAGCATTTTTCAGCAGCTAGATGTAAGGTACCACACAAAGTGTCATCAGAAAACAATTCTTGTGGATGCTGAGTTTGGCTCAGTTATTTAGAACGTGGTGCTGAAAACACCAAGGTCTTTGGCTCAACCCCTGGATAGGTCCTTCACTTAAGAGTTGGACTCTTGATTGCATTACCTCCATTATCCTTCCAACTCAGAATATCCTGTGATCTGGAAATACTGCCTTTCCAAGCAAAAGAAATGTTGGTGCTGGAAGAATTCAAAACTTTAATTCTAGAATAAAGTCATGGGGGAAGTCACAGAAATTCTTCCCATGTTTTTTATATACATATTACCTGTCAGTTCAGATCTTCTGCCATGGGTATCAAAGCATGTCACTTTAGGTCTGCCAGAGTTCCTCAGGCTATGTTACCTACCTTTTATGGTGAAGACACTGTCCAAAAGCAAATTCTCATAGAAGAGCCCTGTGACTTCCATGTCTTTCATCTGTACCTCTGTTTTTTGCTTAGAATTGAAGTGTTACCATAGTGCCTGTAAGAGGAGTTCAATATACACTAACATTTTAGTTAGTTTAGCGACCATTGTGTCACACCCTGAAATTCTTTACCTTCCCCACTCCATTTTGCCCAACTAAATTGCTGGGAACTTGGGTCTGGATTAATTCAACCTCCAGCCCAGGCTCCTGGGAATGCTCTGCAGTCTGTCCTAAGCCAGTTCTTGACCTGTTTCTATGAATGCTGATGAATGATTCAACACCAGATTTTACAGTACACTGGAATCAGCACAAACTCAGTTGTCCCTTTGGAAATAAACATTACATATTTATCTCAGGCAGAAGTTTGGACCAGGTATGTTTATTGTATACAGGTTGATACAAAGCAGAAAGCATCAGAGAAGATACTTTATACTGAAAGACCTACTCTCTACTCAATACTGCAGAGAGAAAACATTGCATTACCTCTTGAGCAAAACCACAGGGGTTCAGTGGTTGGTCAGTGAAGTACCTGAGGTGACATGTGCCATTGTAAGAGCTGAATAGCCGAGTGCACAGCAGCATCAGACTGGTGGGGAAAGGAAACTGAGGCTAGGGAAGCTGGCAGGGAAAGAGATGGAGCAGAGTGTCAGAGTCCAGACAGGAGCTCAGGGGCTCCATTTTGAAGAGGGTGCTGGAGACACATTTTGAGCTCTGTGAATCAGCATCTAGAGATGAAGTGTTCACCGGAACATTTCAAGCCAGCTGTAGTAATGGGATTTTCGTGGAGTCATTAATCATCATTATCACACACCCCTGCAGCAGTGCTGTGGACCAAACCAAGACTGTGATAGTGCCCCGTGGAAAAATGGCACTTATCTCCACAAGTTTACAGTTAGAGTAGATAATTCTGATTATGGATATAGGAAACAGACACAGAATGCAGGAGCAGATTAATAAGTTCCACAGGCATTGCCAGAGACTTGTCAGGAAAGGTACAGCCTAGCATAAGGCAAGAGCAATGAAAGCTCTTGAAATCAAGATGAAGTGCCAAAGAGATGAGTGGTGAGGGAGGGATGCACAACACAGCGCTGAAAAATCCATCAAAACTGCAAACCTGAGTGCCCCTGCAAGGTTTTGATTTCAACAAAGCAAAGTGGGATGGGGGAAAAGCTTTCTCCTCTCTAAACTTCCACTTTTTAAAGCAATCTTCTGCAAGAGAAAAAACTAGGCTCTTTAAATATTTCTAACTATAACATGAATTCTGTTATTTCTCTAATGATACTTTTATATATTACAGCTATAGAAATAAAATCATTTTTACATCATATCAATGCATGTTTTACCTGGATTTATTGCAAGCATATAACACTGTCTGAGAGGAAAGGATACAATTTTCTCATGAATGCCTATCAAACATATGCAGATACTTATCTGATAGATCTGGTAAGGACTAATTATTTGAGGGGAGACTGTTTGATTAAAAGAATCAAATATTCTTCCACATACATGATAATGGAACCGAGCAAAAAGTCGTAAACTAAATAATTCTGTCTCTAAGTTATTAGTAAAAGCTAAGTAATTCATCAATTTAATTGTGGAAGAAAATTTTGAGCTGGATACTGCATTGAACTGCCAGCCACTAACTTAGAGAGGTGTTGAATCAGACCCTGGTTTGGCACAGACAGATTACATAAACAAGAAAATAAGCTCTTCATCATTACTGTGCTTGATTAGCTATTGTTGTTCACACATTTTAAGATCTTTCTCTTGTCTTTCATGCTGAGGTCAGAGTTACTAAGCCTGAGGTACAGGTAAAGGAGAACAGAACATTTTAGAAAACAGAAGGAATTACTTACAGAATTATCTTAATCATGCTGTCCTGAACAAAGAAAAAGAAACTGATTAAATCAAAAGAAACTTCTAATATAGGTCTGTGTATCTTCTATGATATTTTCAGAAATAACAAATGCAACTTGGAACATATCCTAAGGAAGATTCTAGGAATAAATCAGTGTCCACTTAGACCAACTATGATTTTTGGACTTCAGTATGCAACTAACTGTATGCAGGAAGAGCTGCAAATGAAAAAGTAGTCCCTCAACCCTTGCCTACATACTCCCCAGAAGGGAACACTTGTCTTCTACCCTCCATTCCAACTCGAGCATTACCACAAGCCTTGGATTTGGATTTTTTGCCAATTCCAGATTATCAATACAGACAGATACAAGTGAATAAGGAATGAGACTTTTCTCACTAGCTTTCCACTTGGCGTTTCAAAAAATTGCAGAGACAAACCCTTCCCAGTTCTCAGCAGTAGCTGGGCTTCAAGACTGGAGATCACAAATATCAGCTACCAAAACTAAATACTGTAATGTCACAGACCAGGACTTTAGAAGTGAGAAAACAACTTTTGCATAGGTTTCAACAGGAAAGTTTAAGGTGGATTTCAGAATATGTAATATACTGTAGCTGGCTTAATAGTAATATTTAAACTGTTAAATGCAATGTCTTACAAGGAAGAAATCTATCAGACCGCAACATTTCAGAGATTAAAAAAAAACCACACACACAAAAAGTAAATAACTGAGGATATTAGTGACAGAGGCTGTAGAAACCTAGTGGGAATGAGTATACCTTAAAAAAATGCGTAGCAACAAACTTTCTCTGTTCATCAAGTCATTCTATAATAACTTCTGTCTGTGAGGTATTTGTACCTTCTTTTTTTACATCTTCCATTGCATATTGGAATCAATCTATCACTGGGCTTGCTTCTCAGATCAGCTTTTATCTGTTTAGCATAAATAGATAATAAATAAAATTCAACTACTAAAAGCTAAGAATGAATCAGAATCTACTGACAGCATTCTACTCCTCAAGTAGAAAGGAATGTCAGGGCAGAATTAGAAATTAGAATATTTTAGCTTTAACACTGTGTGGTATGAAAATACATCATAGATCCTCATAAGCATTAATTTAAAAAATAGAACTTTTTAATGGCAGAGAAAATCAGGACATGCCTCTGTGGTTTTAAACTAGAGTTTATATTCTTCCATCACTGAATTAATTTACAGTGATTATTTCTAAAAATAGATGAGCTTTTTGCTTTTATTTAGTTTTTCCATAGGAAACAAAAAGTCAATTGACTACTATTGGCTAATCTGAGTATGGTGCCAAGACATTTTGATATTAACCTGAAAATATATTTAAATTCAGTTCCATTTCTCATATGAATAAACATTAGTTTAAAGTATCAATTAATAAATTCAAATTAAATCATCAATATATATGTATGTTATAACTGGGATGGCTTTTAAGACCAGTTTTTAAATTGAGGTGTATTCTAATATCTCACTTGGAGTTTTTAAAAGTAGTCTAGGTGCAGAGAATCAAGCTTTAACACCTTCATTCTTTAATGTAAAGTAGGGGAGAAAAATTGCCTCCCGGAGCCCCCATCCCAATAGGAAAATTTCCTATTTAGAAAACCACCCCAAAAGTGGAGTTTGCAGCACACCTGTCACCTGGGACCCCCATTTTAATTGCTACAGGTCCCCAGGAGTGCCTGGTACCTCCACTTCCAGCTTTTCCCTTTCCAGCAACTCCCCAGATGGGACAGTCACCCTCCCAGAAGAAGGAGCATCATACAATATTAAATAAAGAGACATCTTCAAATGTGTGACTTTTGTTCCTGAGTGATAAGTAGCTCACCAGAATGACATGCACTCATTAACAGCATTATCATAAATTTATAAAACTAAGCACTCCAAGAAAACTAAAATACCATGAGGCTTATTATCACCCATAATCTGTATACCACAGGAGAGTCAGGATAAAGCTTAGCTTGTCTCACATGTACAGTAATTATTTTTCTGGTCACAGAACAGATTAGAGGAGAGAGACCTGCACTACACACAGGTGAGGTGGGGAGAGAAGGGTGTTGGGGATCAGTCATGGAAAGCAGGCAATGATTCCAGTCAGTACCTGCAAAAAGGGGTGGCCACATTCTTCCTTGAACAAACCCTTCCATATGGAAGACAAGCCCTGCTTGCACCCCAGCTGATGCCACAGCCACACTGAGCTGCTTGCTCCTTCCATGTGCCACCCAGCTCCATCGCTTGTGCAATTTTCACGAATCTGGACCTGGTGTCCACTTATGATAAATTCTTTCCATTAGCCCTCAAAAAATAAATTAGAAAAAAATTAAAAAAAAAAAAAAAAAGAAAGGAGGAACACATGGAACCCCTTCCTTGGAATACCTGGTAATTATTTATTTTGGACAGAGAAATTAATGTGAAAGGATAGGAATTTCAGGATCACTATTCTCAAAAAACATTTCAATCAAGACTAAGGGAAGATGATATTAAAATTAAGACTTTTGAATTTTTGAGTAGCAGGACTAATAATAATACACAACAATAAAAAAATTTTTTTACTGATAAGTATTTGTTCTGTGGGCCATTTTTGAAGAGTGAAATATCAAAGATTGAATCAAGCTTTACATCTAAGGACATTTTCCACCTAATTATCATTGTCCTATACTGTTTGGAGATGCTCAATAGACTTTTGATTTGCTTTTCTTAGTAAAAATACTTCATGTGCTACATGAAAAACTAATAAGTCTCTTTCACCCACCTTCCTTCTGTGTAAAAAATTGAACTATTTACACAGTTCTGCCTATGACAACATACAGTGCCTGTCAATATGCACCATTTGTTGCAAGACCTACCATTATGTACCATTTCTACTCCTTAAAATTCTTTTGCAAAGTTTAATGGAAATTATTATTGAAAGACTGCTTGGCTTTATTTAAAAAATAATAAAAAAAAATTTTATTATCAGTTGCTAAAAAAAGCAAATAAAGTGAATAATTTACAATACTAGCAAATCTCCTGAAAGCTTTGACTCAAGAACTTTCAAATTACACCTTTTCTGGCAGAATCAGAAAGTTTGTATTTTGTTTCTTCTGCAATAGAGCAAAGTATACAAAGTGTCATGTTCCCCAGTGTATTCTTGGAGAAATTCAAAACATCTACCACTAAGCAAAAACATGCAAAGTGATCATTTTACAGGTTCTTACAATAATATTATTCTTTGCACAGATCCCTCTTCCAGATAAGATAGGATTTTACTAAAGCACAAAATTACTCACCTCATAATTAGGTAATACTGCAGTAATAACCAGCAATTACTGCCATCTTATCTGAACAGTTACTCATTTCAAATCATATGGAATATATATATATAAATTATGGGAGAAGAGATTGTGAAATTACAGTTTTGCTATGGATTGGATTAATCCTTCTTAGTAAAGGTATTGATGTTCGCTAATTTTTTATTATAATTTGCAAGGTCATTCAACACATCTCAAAACAGTTGCAAGATAATTACCCAGTTGAAGTAACATTTTTTTATTAATTCCTTCTGCAGCAAAATCAATACATTTACACGTTTTCAGTTACAGGGTATATGTGGAGCTGTGGGTATTTTACTCAGTAAGCTCAGTTTCACAGAATGAACAAAAACCAAACAGGAATCTATGCACTTGCAGCTAATATTAAGTAATGAGCTGGATACTTGTCTACCCACTTGAAAATCTTTCCACTACTAATTCTTTTACATTGTTTTGAAGAATAACATGATAGCTACTTGCATTGTTTAAGTAGGCACGATCATAAATATTTCTCTCAATCTACAAAAACCAAACAGTTAAAAGTTCCATGAAAGTTGTTTTAATTCCTGTTTTTCATCATTCCAAACAGCATGAAATATGAAAATGCAAGAAGATAAGCTCTGTGTTATCTTCTTTGGTATTGTAGGAAACATCATAATTTGTTTAGTTGTTATGATCCGGATTGATTCACTCAATAAGTGTTTGTCTACAAAATATGTATCCATCTTACCTTGTTTAGAAATCACTTAGAATTGGAGCAATTAGGTGGATTGTTTAGATTTGTCTTCAAGTGGAATGAAAATTAGTCATTTAGCTGATTACAATAATAGCAATCATTTGGAAACCAATTAAAGACATCAAACACCTACATTTCTATATTGTCTGAGACTTGAGAAATCTGACAGAAGAAATGCGTTCCAAAATGTAATTAAGAACTGCTTCTTTGCAAATGCAAAAAGGATAATATTGAACAAAGGGATAGGAACTAGGGAGAAAACAATAATCAAAAAGACTCAGTGAATATAAAGTTTGATGTCTTCTTCACAGAAACTACATCTAAGATTATGGTTGAAAGTGACACAGAAAAAGACTTAAACAGAAATTAAAAGATGACAGGTAATAAAACCTGTTGCATTTTCTACAAAACTCTCTAATATGTGCTCCAAAATAAGCCAAACCAATAATTTATATTTTACCTTGAAGTAGCAAGAGAATAAATCAGTAACAGAATGACACATTTTCAAAGAAAATAGATTTGTGATATTATTGTGTGTGAAACTACCTCCGATAGTTACAGAAAAGATAAAGATGTGTAATAATGAATTCATAAAGAAGCAAACACATGTGAAGAGCCTGCTATCAAATTTTTATAGTGATTTGAAAGATTATTAATTGTTTGCATCATCTTGCATGGAAGAATCACATAAGGGGAACAAATTTTTAGCTGTGCAGGGGAATAAACACTGCATTATTGCTAGAAAAAGGAAAATAGCTCTGGACAATAAACTAAAGCAGTGAGGCATCATCCAAAGATTTTACCATAGCAAAATAGCAAATGTGTAAAGCAAATAGCAGCTTTTGGTTTATCTTTAACAGGAAAATAATAATTGATGGATTACATTTGCTTATCGTAAGTGTAGAGATATTGGCTGGTGGCAGAAACTCAGTGGTTGTTATTGAGTAGGAAATCAAACTAAGTATAATGTGTATAGTGGCCAGATCCTCTCCTTGCTTATGTTTCCAATTAGAGAAATCAAGAGAATGGATTTCATTTAGGAAAATTCTAAAACTGAGAACAAAACCAACAGGTATTGAAGCTACAGAATTTGCAGAGATTCTGAGTTTATGCTTCCTGTGGCATATCCATGCATTCCTGTGGCAATCCAAGTTCTAGACTGATTTGACTTTGCAAATACAGCAAATTATCTGTGAAATTAAACAACGCTGACATTCTCAAATGAGTTTTGTATCTACCAATGACTGACTCCACCTCATAAGAGATACAGGATGTTTTGTGGTAAAGATTAGGAGGCAACATTTCATTGAAGTGACAAGAGAAAGGAGTTTGGATAGTAGGATATATTTTACGGAATAAATGAAAAGCTTCTGACAGGATAAACAGAGAGGGTTTAAGTTTCTGTCATTACTGGTTTTCCTACACAAGAGGGAGAAACATCAGGGCTGTCACTAATGCTTTCTCCCTCTCTTTGCCTTATCTAACTTATTGACTTGTGCAATCGGGGACAGGCAGCAAAGGGAGAGAATGGAGAAAACACGAACTTTATTGAGCTTAAAGACAGAAAGTCCTTCACCTGCGATAAATTAACCCACACCACACTACAGAATTGGCTAGTTCCTTCTGTCTCTGAAATAAAACAAAAAACCCAAGAAAGACTAAAACCCCCCAAACCAACCAAAATCAAACAAAAACAAAAAAATCCACAACTTGAACCTCAGTCAACAGTGGAAATGGGGTGTGGAGATGTGTGCCATTCTGTTTGCAAAATTTCTTGTCACTCCAGCACAGAAACATACAGAGTTTGCTAGGGCAGATAAACATCACCCAAAACTGCAGCAAAAATTTGCATACTAGAGACAATTCCCCGGCTTACGTTAGGAACCAAAAAGCAATTCCTGAATTCACACTTAGAATACATCTGGAACAGTCACTAGGGCTGTAAGATTGTCTGAGGGTACTCAGGTACACATTTCCTGCTAAGAAATGGCATGTCTACTGATTATACTCTGAGAAAATTATTTTAAAAATCATCTTTAATAAAAAAAAATAAAAAGGGAGAGGGCTTCTAAACTTTGGAAAGTAAATACCGCCTGAGCAAATAATTATCTCCTCTAATCTGCTCAAGCACTGCTGCTCTTGTGAGCAATAACAAGATGCAGACCAAGGTATATGATTATAATCTTCAAATATATTTACTGTTAGGTCCCCATGTGAGGATCCTCAAAACCTCAGAAAAATAAGGTCAACACACTTCATCTCCATCTAGAAAACTTCTGATCAAGAAGCCTTTATTAAGCTGATAAATGTCAAGAAAAAATAGTATTCTGTTGAGTAGCCTTGAGAAGTATTTATTAGCCTACTCACAAGATGAGAGTATATTCCCTTACTATATTCCATTCCAGATCTACTTATAGCTCTTTAATGAGTTTCTTGTCCTTAATGAGAAAATCTTTTCCATACGTCTTTGATCTTCAAGTAATTTTAGGTAAAATACATGAATGCCATTTTATGTTACTCCTCTTAGGAAAGGAAGACTGTAAGAATCTTAAACTTGAATCCATCTTCTAATAGGAATCAATCTAGTTAAAGCTTCTGCTCAAACTTTATATGAAAAAAAAATACTGTTTCTTCAACTTCTGTCAACATCATTGCCTATTTCAAAAGAAATAAATTTTTATAGATATAAAAATGTATCATTGCTTCTTAGAACAGAAAATGTATTTGAAACTTCAACATTTAAGAGAATAATGTCCAGTTTCATACTTGATTTTGAATAATTTAAACCTTATTTGCTATTTTGTTATATTTTCTGTTGCAAAGAAAACTGTCTTGTAAGTCTGTCAAGCTGCAAGATGGATTAACAATTTGTGTACGTCCCCTTTTTCTGCTTAGAACTGTAGCTTCCTTAGAAACATATTTTCCTTCTCTCAGTATGGGTAGGCATCATTTTTATACTCTGCATAGTGTGATAGTAGGGATTCCATAGAATGTTACATGCTACCAAAAGTGTCCAGTTTTGACTGTATCAAACAGTGCAGATGGTAATTTTTCAAATGCCCAGAGAAAAATTAGGTATGGCAATGGAAGTTAATTCATTTTTGTATATGGAATAAACTTAGAGAGGTACTTGAGCGAAAAAATACACACATCTAATTGTTAACAGTTCCAACATACTCCATTTCCTTACAAATGGCAAGAAAAGGCAAGCAAGATGAGCAATTACCTTTCAGGCTGGGATCTGGATTTCTCCAGCAGGGGTGCAAAGTGCACTCCTCCAGGGAGGAAAGGCAGCTTGAGCTGGGCTTCATCTTCCTCAGGAACCCTGTTCCAAGATCCTAGATGATGAAAAGCAGGTACCTGACATTTTTAACATCACCTGGTGCCTACTTCTCATATCAGAAGGGTCTAGGTACATGATATGTCACATCTGAACTCAGAACTGCAACCTAGAATTGCCAGTGGGCTGACCTGTCGCAGCTGGCAGGGATGTTCTCAAGAAGACAGAGATGACAGCTAAATACATCTTAGTATCAGAATTCATACAGAAACAAGAACTCGTGGGAATGATTTCATAAGGAAAAATAAATTGCCAATATTTCCCATGATGAATAATTTCATCTTGTCGTACTAACAACAGTCTGTAGAAACACAAACACAGTCATGCAAATGTTTTCTCCTAGAAGTCAAAGCATATTCATGAAAAGAAGAAAAATCTCTAATGATTAGAATGCTCATTAGAAACACTATCTACATCTAAACTGAGTATAGCTACAAAGCTTAAAGTTTCAAGGGAGGTTTTTCTCCCCTGCCTGGATCAACAACAAAAGACATTTCTTATTCATTTGTAGTATGCTGGTTTTAACTCTAAGTTAAGGAGTTGACAGCTTATGGGAATCTTTACTTGTTCTTCACTCCCTGCTCCATGAAATAAGAAGGTATAATTTAAAAAGAAAAAAGGTGAAGTTATATGTCTCTTTTTTTAGGTCAGTGCACTATTTTAATTTCCTTTTTTTAATGGTCATGTTATCTGACTTTTTTTTTTTTTTGGGGTGGGAGTTTGTAAAACAGCTGCAATGATCACCATTAACACTTCATCGAACACTTTCTAATAAGAAAGAATGAATACATTGCTTATTTTCCCATAGGAATAAATGGCTACAGAGTGCTTTCATTGATAGAGGATAACCAAAATTACACCACTTCCTTTTAGCAAACACAAGAATTCAAAGCCTAGTTTGTAATTTCTGCCATTTTCTGAGGCTGTTTATATAAATTTAAAGCAAATGCAAAACAAAGTACGATGAAATGTGAATTGCGTTTAACATCCAACTTTGATTATTTGTAATACTTATGCACAAGGTCTGGACAAAGACAAAGTAGATATTTAAATGCAGTAGCATCAAGATTGGACACATGCAGTAAAGTTTTAGAGAACACCTCATTTCTTTAAAAGAATTCCTGGAGTTATTATAAGATACTACTTTTCAAAGCATAGACGTGCCAGAATTTCTGAAATGTCACAGAGTTCACAACCACATACCCATGAGGGCACTCTGAGTCATACCAGCAGACTCCACACACACCCACTTCCCCCTGTCATTCTCATCTCAGACACAGGCTATCATTTCACAGTCATAAAACACAATTCTCCGTCGTTCCCTTCTACCCCCTTCCACTAGCAGCAGGGCTTTGAAGTTTTCTTCTGTCACAGCACTGCTATTCCATAATAGAATGGCACACAATTCCATAATAGAATGGTTTTAGGCAGGAAAAAATGGAGCTCATAGCAGGACAGCAATTGATTGCCCCATATTTCTTCAAGGAAACATTGCCTATAACCAACTGGCTGATTAACAAAATTGTAGCCATGAGGCAACCCAGACTGACATGTATAGAACTCATGTCACTAATTTGATTAATTTCATTTTATTTCTTGTCAAGTGCAATACTTTAAACTTTTATTTGTTACAAAGATCAAAAATTACAGTTTTGCAAGCCCTTAAATCCCACTATGTAGAAACTGTAAGCAAGTCTTTAGGCTTCTGAAAAGCTTTCTTCTTGTACAACATACTCCAGACTACTTATCAAATAAAAATCTGTTTGATTACTTCTTGTCTATTCAGAAAATTAACACATACCTTGAATTGTGAAACTGTCTTATCCAGGGATTACAAGTTAGTGGTGGACTACAGCGTGAAGAAATTCATAAAAACTCATGCCATTCAAAGTCCCTGCAAATATCTATGGAGTAGCAGCTAAAGACTCAAGAGACAGGCATACAATTACATCAAGCATACAATTACATCAAGAATGTTAGAAGTTATATCTATTAGTATGGCTCGTTGTCAGTCTGGCCTCAGACATGTTGAGGCAACGTCCTGTATTTCCAGCCCACCTTTCCCTGCTCCCTCCCCAGACTGTTCAGAACAGGAGCAAATCCTGATCACTCCACCACTCCTTGGAGCAAGAAGAGTCCACCTGGGATCAGCTTCCTTCAGCAGCTGCATGCATTGATTAACATCAACAGCCAAGCAACTTCCTCCAAGTCAACATTTACAAGTTTCTTAGAGATCTAGTTCAGTAATCTCTCATCTCTGGTCAAATATGTTTAGACAACCACTGAGAATGTGTGACTGCTCCCAGGTGCTGTCTTTGCCAAGCACTGATTACTGAAGACTAAACTTGTCTCCAAGCTGAAGATGCAGAGCTACACCAGGAAACTGTCCCGACAAGAGGTTTCAAAATTGGCCTTTCTCAAAAAAGATGTTGGAGGAAATCAAGAAAGAGAGAAGTTCAATGTATTTTTGGCTTAAATGTTTGTTGTCAGTGTTTGTGTATTTCCATGTCATTTACAAAAAGTAGTTCCTCATCACAGGCACACTGCAGCTTCAGTGCCTCACTTTAGAAAAGTTCAGCCTCATTTCAAATATCAGACCTATAAACTCAACAAAACATACAGAAAGCAACTGAGTTTGTTACCAGGCTGTAAAATGTTTATGAACTTGTCTGAAGCTCCTTAATATGATATTATTATTGTCTGGACCCTGCAGGACTCTCTGCTAGAGATACATTACAGTTTTATTCATTATATTAATAAACACCCTGACAAGCACATGGTCATTTCAGCACTTTTTTAGAAATTATTTTCTTATATGCAGATAAGCTATTTAACAAATAATTTTATTAAAGAATTTATTTTTATCAGAACTCCTGCCCATACTCAGCCTTGAGAAATAATGACTGCTGTGTAGTGGTGAAGTGATTCTCCTCTTTCCCTGTTTCCCATGTCTATACTGCCTGTTTCTATGCAGTCCTACAAGAACAAATATTAAGGAGCCACAAGAGGGAGTCTACCCAGACAGGATGAGTATGAGTGCGGCCAAGAGTGCTTTTTGGTTTTGCCACTCAGAGAACAACATATCACATGTCCTGCTTCAATGCTTGGGAAAAAAAAACCCCCAAGCTTGAGGGTTTTCACAACACCAGATATTTTGCTGCATCTTGCTTTCTTTTGCAGCTGTGACAGCACACCTACATCAGTTTACCCTGGTTGCAAATTAACCTCTACTTAGTGCCAAGAATAGTGGTGCTGAGCAGCTGTGTGTACTCCTAAGATTTCTCCAAAGCCCCTGCTATCATGTAGTAGCACACTGCTATTGTTTTCCATGTGTTATTTGGAGGGCAGCACAAAGCAGTCTTTTTGATGTTAAAATGTACTCTGTTACCCACATCAGAACACTGATTGGTAACAGACTGCAGATTTTGAACCGCAACAGAAAGACCAGTGAATATTTGGGTAACACGTCTCACATACAGATCCATTGCTAGATTAGATCAGACAAGAACAGTGAAAAATGCTAGCAGGTCAGAGTTCTCTGTCTTCCAAGGCACTGGCTAATATTAAGTGCATCTCATGTGTGAAAGTGTACTATTCTATCTATGAAGCCATGAATCTCAAGAGGATGATTTATCAGTGTTTTCAGGAAGTTGACACAGAAATATGATGTTCTTTACACTTTTTCTACTGTAAAGCTAGTGTCTGTGCTCACATTAAAGGATTCAATTACACTCATGTGTTGCTTCCCTTACAGCAAGTTCCATCAATATTTTCTCAAGTTGTTAGTTGTTCTTACTTCCAGAATGACTTCTATTTTGCTCCTATGAATAAGGTAACATAATTATACTCATCATCTGGTAATTTTGGGAGGAACAGGGCTTTGTGAGAAAAATATATTTTTTTTCTGTTGGAAAAGTATTAATAAAAAGCAAGATTAGCTAAGCAGCAATCAATGTAAAAATAAATTTCTGTAGATTTGTTGATTAAGATCCAAAGATATCCACCTGCAAGACTTCTGGATGACAATGCATGTACATTAGAAGAAGTCAAATACTAAATTTGAGCAGTTAAGAGTAACATGCTGATTACTTATGCCCTGATTAACTTGGGTTATGGAGCTCTGGTTTGGATTAGCTACATGCATCTATGAATTCAGTCATCAAAATATCACAGAATATGTTGAGTTGGAAGGGACGCATATGGATCACGGTGTCCAAAACTAGCCCTGAGCAGGACACCCCTAGAAATCACACCATATGTCTCAAAGCACTGTCCAAATGCTTCTGGAACTGTTGGGTTCCCGGACCACTTCCCTGAGGAGCCTGTTCCAGTGCACAACCACTCTCTGGGTGAAGAATCTTTTCCTGGTATCTACCCTAAACATTCCCTCACTCAGCTTCATGCCCTTTCCATGCGTCCTGCCACTGGTCACAAGACTGAAAAGATCAGTACCCGCCCCTCCTCTTCTCCTCACAAGGAAGTCATAACTACAATGAGTTCTCCCCTCAGTCTCCTCCAGTTTGAACAGACCAAGTGACCTCAGCTGCTCATCATCCAGCTTCCACTCCAAACCTCCACCATCATTGTGGCCCTCCTTGGGACAGTCTCCAATACCTTAATGTCTTTCTGATACTGTGGTGCCCAAAATTTCATGTAGCACTTGAGATGAGGCCACCCCAGTGCATAGCAGAGCAGGACAATCCCCTCCCTTGCTCTGATGGTGATGCTGTGCCTGATGCCCCCAGGACACAGCTGGCTCTCCTGGCTGCCAGGGCACTGCTGACTCATACTCAGCTTGCCCTTGATCAGGACTCCCCAGTCTCTTTCCTCAGCTCTGCTCTCCAGTCTCTTATTCCCTAATCTATACACACAACCAGGGCTGCCCTGTCCTCAGTGCAGAATGCAGCACTTGAAGATGTATGAAGATGTTGAGGAGCTCTGCAGAACCCCACCAGTAATCAGTAGGCAGCCTGATGTGGCACTGGGTGTGTACGTGGCAGGTTCCCCCAGTTTAGAGTGCCTTGAATGGCAAGTTCCCCTGCTGGACAGGAATAAGACTTCCACAGGTATGGACATACATAAACAGAATTTGCTGTTGAGCCAACAAACTGCCCTGAGATAAATGCTTCAGTATACTTGCAGTTCTACTGGTTAGACAGAAATATACCTTTGGCATTCTAGGCATATTGGGAAAAAAAGCCACTGGCTCATTTAAGTCCATATTAGCACCAGAACTTCATAGAGGCTTGAATTAATATACTGAAACACTCCCATTCTGAGCCACCAAACCATAGTCTCATAAGTATGGAAAGAATGTGAAGTGTGTTACTGAAGAATTTTTGGAGGACTTCACAGGAATATTATTTTGTTCATAGGTTAGAAGAAATGAGGCTCTTAATGATCAACTCAAAGGTCATTCGGTGTGGAATTACAGGTAAAAGAGAGTGATTTGTCTTTTATTCTGACCAGAGGAAAATATCCTGCTTCAAGAAGAGATAAAATAAGTTTCAAAAGTTCCATCAGCTGCTTAACTCTTTGTAGAATCTAAGCATATTTCTTCCATTTTCATCTCATTTAGCAACTATTTAACCACTGCTGAAAACTACTGAACAGAGTGGAAGAAAGTGTTTTATAATGAATAGTATCATTTTACAATAGTCTTTAGTACTACAGTACTTCAGTACATTATCTTTTTCTTGACCTTATTTATCTTCAATAAGAAGAATATATACAATAAAATAACAAGAAACAATTGTCCCTCATGAAATACTACATTCTAATAAAAAATGTTAATTAAGTACCATCACAATAACCAGTGAGTACCTAACAACTCAGTTATCATGTGTTTTCGCTGCATTAAAAATGTCCTTAGGTATTGAGCTCATCAAGTACAAATTGGACAAGTCCTTCCTTTCATACCCATGGTTATAAATTACTGGTGAGACATACAGGTGAACAGACTTGTCTCTGCTTTTGTGAAAGGCAAAATTCAAGACTAACTTGATCATGAAGAACAAGACAGTTACCTCCACTACATGTAGTTGGACAGAAACATCACATGGCATTTGAAGTGACAGTGAGAAGATGAGTGTGTGACACATCTGACATAGTTTGTCATACTGTGATATATAAATATAGAGTAGGGTTGGTTTGTTTTTATGATAAAGTTATCCTGGTGGTATTTTACTTAAAAATCAACAGGTTTTTATATTAATTTGCCATCAATTTGATGATTTCAACATCTGGGGGATATGAGAAAAAGTCTTGATTACCAGAAATCCTGTTTCTGATTTTTGTTTCAAAATGTTTCGACAACATAGCAGGAAGAGTGCTAAAGAAGGATTTTGAGAACACTCATGTCCCACAGAAAACAAATCAGTTAAACTTTTTCGTATGCCAAAGTTCTTTTGAAATGGTAATGGCACAAACTATTTAGTTAACATGGTGTTCCACACACTGAAATCACGTTCCTGAGTATGCATCATTACATAGTTGTTTACAGTACATGAACAGCATTTTCAGGTCCTTCCTATAGTTGCCTGGGGTAATGTGAAGGTACCAATCCAGCATAGTGAGCTCCAGTTTTTTAGTCACTTTCCAAATTATTTTGAACAAGATCACAACAGGTTCAGAAAGCACATAAATATTTTAAAATATAAAATTTGCAAAATTATATATAATTTATAAAATAATTGATTCATACAAACATAGGTGATCATAAGGCTCAAATAAATCTTTAACAAAGAAAAAAATTTTTTGAACATCCCTATTGAGTCACCTTGATAGTTTCTCCTAAAGTAACTTTTCTTCAGCTTCATTCAGAATGTAAGAAATTTCAGGTGTACTCCTAATAGAGCTATTTATCATTCAGTAGTTTGATAATTTGACATATTTTACCTCTTTTACTAAATATTCATTTGATTAATTGGCTGTTCTTTAGAATCTCTTCATATATCTTTACAGCTGACCTCTCCTGTAACAGACATTTTATAAAATAAAAAATAACGACCAGAGACAAGGAAAGATAATGTCTTGGGTTCATTATGCCTGTGCTCCAGTGGATTTACAGACAGTCATGGACATGAGTGTCACATATGTTTATTAGCAAATTTGTAGAAAAAATTTAAAGAATAGCCATTCATCACTCTAAATCCTTTCCAAGAAGAGGCACAGTGTCCAGTGAAAATCCTACTGCACAAGTTTGCTTCTTTGCATAGTAGATTTCTGATATTCATGTCCCTCTGCAGCCATTTTGTTGAGACTGTGGGAATAATAGAAAATCATATTTGTGCCTAAGTTATCCCAAGCCACCTCCATCCCTTGTTAACCCTCGGGTAATGTGCAACATGCTGGGCTTTCCTCTACTATAATGACCAAATTTTACAAAATCATGGACAGACATTCAATAAAGATTGTTCATGATAAAAAATTTGTAGTATAGGGGAGACTGAGTCCAAGTCCTTTATCTCAATCGACTAGCAAGTATTTTTTTTCCTTTTTCTTCTCACTCATGAATGCATGTTGACTGTCACCAAGATATTTAACAAAATGTGATCTAAGGTGTCTTATATGCAAAAAATTCAAAATGCCTCACATCAGAATCAAACTGAAGTTTTACAAAGCTGAAAAAAAAAATTAAGAGATGCAGAAACTTCAACTTGTCTCGATTTTCTATAGGAGGTAAAGCTCCCTCTGCACATCTTTTACTCCAAGCAGAAGTTAGTTTTTAACAGCAGAGTCTAGTCCAAGTAAGGCCAGTGATGTTTAGAAAAACCTTTGCATCTAGCTCCTGTTTTCAATTTCTATAGTTCGAGTGCCCAGAATGCACTTTCATCTTCTGACAAGCTTTCACCAGTCATGTTTCACCCGAGCCTCTCAAACATCCTTCAATTTCTTTAGGTTTTGGCTGGTTTTTTTGTTTCTTTGGATGATTTTTTATGGGGGTGATTTTTTTTTTAATGAGCTATGATTGGATTTGCATTTTGGAGCTTTCTATTCAGTGCTACACATGAAACATGTCAAAGCTTTTATTTCCACTTACCACCAAATAGATATGAAAGCAAATACACAAGCAATAAACGAGTTCCTTTTTAGTGGAAGTACACTGCAGATGGAATATAGAATTGATGAGTACACAGTATCAGCAATGAAAAATTCTATTTCATGTTTAGCACAACAAAACTGAGGAAGATCTTTCATCTAACTAGAGTTCTCACTCAGACTTGAAATGTAACTGTGTAGATATCTGTTCCTATTATGCTTTATATTTACATTCTCCCTACCCCTCCCTCTTCCTGCTGCTCTGCTTTGCTCTTTTAAATAATTATGAGTAGCACACTAATGATAATACATGAAGTCACCATTTTTTCAGTTTCCCTTCCCATCCCCTCCCAGCGTTATTTTTCTCTTTAATACAAGAGCAACTATGCGCCTAGTATTGCAATAGAAAACAGTCAGCTCAATCCTAGTAGGAGTCAAAATCAAGCTTAAATGAAAAATCTCTACTATTTCAATTGCTTGATCACAGCATTTGTCTCTTTCCACTCCAATAACCACTAGATGACAACATAAAAGAAATACTTATTTTGTACATTAATCTGTACATCAATAGCTTTCAAGTAACGGTTGTTCCCTCTGCCCACTAGCTCCTAAAGATCACATCTTAAATAAACATGACTGATCTTCCCATTCTAAGTTTCTCCTAAAGCTAATTTAGATGCTATGGTCTGCTTTTCATCAGTTTTTTGTTCATGCCTCTTCTGCAGACAATGTTGCAAGGAGCCACTCTTCCCACTACTGTTGATCTCTCTTTTACTCATCTTCTCTCACAGCAGGAGGTGTTTATTGATGAAGATGGTCAGTTCACAATCAATGTTAAAGCATCCATTCTTAAAGAACAAGCTTACTTGCATGTGGCAAGTGTACTAAGCATATCTATCTTTTATCTTTTCCCCTACTGAGTTAAGGGCATACAAAGGGAAAGTCTCTAACAATTATACCAGCCACACACACTGAACTAAGACGCTCTTTTTAATTACAAGCATGTAATAGGAGATATATATCTTGTGTTGTTGTGAGGGTCCCAAGGACGAGGTGAGAGATGAGAATTGGGCTCCAAGTTCTCAGAAGGCTGATGTATTATTATACTATATATTGTATTATATAATATTATGGGCTGTGTGGTGTGTGGTGCGTTGTGTGGTTTTATAAGAAATGATACATTAAAACTATAATAAACTATAGAGAAAGGATACAGACAGAAAGCTAGAAAAGAATGATAATAAAAACCCATGACAGACAGAGAGTCTGACACAGCTGGCTGTGATTGGCCATTAATTAAAAACAATTCACATGGAACCGATCAAAAATGCACCTGTTGGTAAGCAACCTCCAGACCACATTCCAAGCAATCAGATAATTATTGTTTACATTTCTTTTCTGAGGATTCTCAGCTTCTCAGGAGAAAAATCCTGGTGAAGGGATTTTTCAGAAAATATAATGGTGACAATATCTCTTCTCCATAGGAGATACAATTTTTAGGTTACATTCCTCACAAAGGGTGCATTATTGAGAAGATGCTATTGGAGCATCCCAGAACTATGCAGAGAGACTCCTGCCTAGAACTGAACACCTCAAGAGAATCCACCCCATGCTAAAGCATAGGATACAATGCACTTAGGAGGACCAAACATTGAAGAAGTCCATCCACCCAAGGCAAGTAGGCCTACTGGAAATGCTGTGAGATCTTTACTACTGATGGCAAGGAGGATTTAGATAAAGGTCTGACTTCTTTTAAGTATTCTGCACTCTCTAAAACATTAATGAATGCAAAAAAAGATTTATGAATTACTGTTTGAAAGCTTTACTGGTTGCCTCTGTATAGGTGTATTTAAATAGACAAAAAAAAGTATGAAAAGCAGTTCCAGTGAAAGCTAGTCATGAAAACATGTCACAGAAGAGTGGTTTCCCAATAGACTACATTGATATCCACAAGTCAAACAAGTTCAAATGCTGTAGAGAATAGAATGTTTCATACTTGCAATATTCATGAGTTCATTCACATAAATCCATCATCTTGATATTTACAAACAATCTTTGAAAACTAATTGGAAAAATTACTTGGGGGTTGTTAGTTTTTGGGGTTTTTTTAAGAAAACCACAAATTTGTCAACTGAAAAGTCTTAGACTAACAGTTTGTACACAATATGTTTCAAGTTTAGAACACTGAGTACATCATTTATCATGAACAGACCAAAAGGTTTTTGTTTACTGATTTTAAAAGCTTTTGATTCATTTTGCCATGAGGTTTTCTGTGATAGTTTTGGGGGTCAGGATTTTTATGTTGTAGGTAGAATTTGTTCAGCTAAAACCAAACTGTAAAGCCTTTTTGATGAAAAACAGGAGGGTCATACTCAAAGCTTGTCCCAGAACATTTGCTGCCTCCCACCCCAACTTCTTTCTCTTATTTATTCAAATAAAACAGCCATGTTTAGGGCACTAATTCACAGATTCTATACCTCCAGTCTCTCTTCTATAGACATCTACCAGCCCTATATAGCTGTGCAAACTTGGACAAATCAGATGATACAGCACCTTTGTGCATAATATGTTTTTTAAATAAATCAATTTTAGCTTTGTTTGTACACACAATATTCATAGTACAACACCATATAAAATCAGAGCAGGGGTAGAGAGAGGAAATGTGTGTGTGTGCATATCAGCAGTGGTGGAAACCAGTACTTTAGTTTTGTGCAATGGGATTCAAACATTCATGCTGTTCAAAAGCCAGCAAAGATGTTGCCATTTTCATTGAAAAGCAGATCTACACTTCCAGATTTGTTTTGTTGAATGCTTATTCCAGAAAGCAAGCTGTTCAACCTTTCTGTAATAGTAAGAATTTTCATTCATTCTGAACCTGAGAGACATAAATAGTCTATGCATAAAGCTTACAAAAAGCTTTTTAGAAAGGAGAACTCTCACCATAGGATGGATATTATTCAGCAGTGATTTTTCTTTCTGTAGCTCCATGTTGAGTCTCCAGGCAGCAAGCATGTAAACAACAGTTGCTATTTACATTCCACCAGGAGATGTAGAAACTGCATTTGTTATTTATAATATTTATGGAATTATAGCAAAAAGTTCAGAGTATATACAAATGTCTGCAGTAAATTGATTCTCTAGCACTTCCATTTTAAAAAAGCGGTACCTATCTTCCCTTTGTGAACATTAGTTGTCTTAAATTATAAACACCAAAAACATTTATATTACTCAATTCATAGGAGACTTATGAACACTGAGATAGAGTTCAATGTGCCCATTGATTAAATTAGAGCACTCTACTTGATGTGTACAATTCACAGTCTAAAAGAATCACAGATGAAGTATTGTGACAGAAATTAATGCAAACGATCAGTCCTTCCATTATTTGCTGTAAGCACTTTAGCTAGTTGGATATTTTTCAAGCCTTCATAATATACAGGTTTTGAGATTACTGTAAGACAATTTTGAGAAATAAAGTAGGCAAAAAGTCAAATAAATATATAGCAAGAATACTGATATTAATAGCATAACACTAGTTCATGCATAAAACAAAGGTTCCTGGTGCTTATAATGACTGAGAATTAGTGATATTTTTCAATTTCAGATGACTATTGAAATTTTTATTAAATTTTAGAGCATTAGCAGAACTTGAGCTCCCCTTTGTCGCACTTTTATGCAAAGACACAGGATGCAAATTTTTCAGCAAGAGTACCAATCAGCATAAATAATCTGTTTTACATAGACTCATTATATGGGGAGAAGAGCATAATGAAACCTTTTAGTTTGTTCAGTAAATCAAACTCAGTCATATCTCCATAAAAATATATCAGTTAAGAAACCACTTTACTGACAAAATCAGCAGTTTCATTACCTAAGCAGATAATTTAATCTGAAGTCTGCTAACAAGTCTAGAAGAATTGCCTAAATATTTGCTGCAGCGATCAGTATAGAATAATGCGAATTCAGAGATATTATCTGAAAAATCTTGAAAGTATCACATATTTTAAATCCTTAGGGTTTTTCTTCAGACTTGAGAAATGGTTCATATTATTGAACGATACTATCTGTTTAATATTTTTCTTTATCTAAATATGTCAAATTACTACATGCTAATATCCTAAGTAGTACACAGAAACCATACAAAAAGTTATATCCAGTTACTCTCAGAGTAATTCACATGCCTGTGAAAATGTTGTGGTTTAACCCACTAGGTAGATAAAAACCAAACAGCCACTTGCTCACTTCCCCCCCCATCAGGATGGGGGAGGAAATTGGAGGAAAATAATTCAAATGTATGGGTTGAGATAAAGACAGTTTAATAAGACAGAAACTGAGGAGACAATAATAATAAAGATAAAACAATGAGATTACAAAAAACAAGTGATGCACAATACAATTGCTCACTAACCCCCAGCCAATGCCCAGGCAGTTCCCAAGCAGCGGCCCCCAGCCGGCTTTCCTGCTATAGGCTGAGCATGATGCCACATGGTGTGGAATATCCATTGGGCCAGGTGGGGTCGTGGCTGTGTCCCCTCCCAACTCCTGGTGCACACCCAGCCTCCTCACAGATGGGGTGAGCACCAGCAAAGTCCATGACTTAGGGCAAGCACTGCTCAGCAACAGCCAAAAGGCCAAAATTTGGACTCAATGACCTTAATGATTTTATGATCCCAAAACTCTGTGTTATCAACATCATTCTTATCCTAAATCTAAAACACAGCACTATACAGTCTCTTAGGAAGAGTAAACTCCATCCCAACAAACACCCAGACAGAAATCCAACACAGAAATAGTAAAAAGAAGTGTGCAGGTGTACATAAACAACACTCCTACATTGTTTTATAGTCTGTACCTTTACTCTGATCTCGAAAGATTTCCTCTGCTCAGTTACACACAAAATTCCTGGTGTTACCCACTAGTGGTTACACAGCTCTAGGCAGGCCAGTCTAGCTGCTCACACAATATTTATAGTTCCAATGGCTGCTCAAAGATGAATGTTACCACAGTGCCCTTTTTGAGCAAACCTAAATGTATCTCCTGGTGCCTCAGCTTCTTATGCTTGTCCATTGAAATTTCCAAATGAAACATAATGAAGGGAAGGTGTTGTAATAAATTAAGATATCAATGAACTCAGAACACCCATGGAGTATTTTGTCAAATAGCCTATGTTAATAAATAATTATGAAAGCAAATATTAATTTTTATTCTAATTAATTTTTGTATTGAGAATTAGAATTGCTTTACTTGCACAGAATCTCAATTTAATTCAATTAAATCTACTATTAAAGTATTGAGTTATCAGGTAAAATAAATTAAATATAGAGCGTGAATTAATACTGATAAAATTTGAATAGTGCTACAGTACTTTGCCTTGTTTGTCTTTATAAGTGGCTTGTTAAAAATCAGCTATATCTCAAGGACATTCTACAGTTGATAAAGCCAGTGCAATTGAAAAATTACTACAGTTATATCCATTATCATTACATAGTTATTATACATTAGTTAAGAATTTCAGGATTGCAAATGCCTTGATATGGGTTTTCAAAAATTAATTTCATAGAATATGATGAACTGAAAGGGACCCATCAGGATCATTGAGGCCATGTCTTGGCCCTGCACAGGACACCCAAAGAATCACACCATGTGCCTGAGACTGTTGTCCAAATGCTTCTTGAGCCCTGTCAGGCTTGGTGCTGTGACCACTTCTCCAGGGAGCCTGTTCCAGTGCCCAGTCACCCTCTGGGTGGAAACCTTTTCCTTATATCCAACCTAAACCTCCCCTGACTCAGCTTTATGCCATTTCAGTGAGTCCTGTCACTGGCCAGGGTGAAGAGATTGGTACCTGGCCCTCTCACTTCATGTGAAGATGGAATGAGGCCTCCCCTCAGTCTCCTCCAGACTGAACAAATCAAACACCTTCTGTTTTTTGCCTTATTTCTATGACAACATTCCTGTTCAGCCTAGTCAGCCTTCTGCCTCTGACTTGAGACATTTGGGAATTGCCTGCTCCTATGTCTTAAGAAGGTGATGTTTAAAAATTGACCAGCAGTGATGGACCCCAGCATCTGCAAAAACATTTTCCCAGGGGACTTGACTCACTCGTGCCCTGAGCAGCCCAAAGTCTTCTCATGTTCACAGCTGAGGTTTTGCTGGCACTTTTCTTCCCATCAGTAGATTTTAAACTCAATCACTTCATGGTTGCCATCATCAAGACAGCCACCGATCTCCACTTCTCTCACACATCCTCTCTGCTGACAAGCAGCAGATCAAGGACACCTTTTCAAGTCAGCTCTCTTATGACATGCTCCACAAAGCTGTCATCCAGGGCTTTTAGGAATCCTCTGGCCCCAGTTTTACCAGCTGTGTGATGCTACCAGCTGATTACTGGCAAGTGGGAGTCCCCCATGAGGACAAGGGCAGTTGACTTGCAGGTGTCCCTTAGTTCCTCAAAGGATGATTTTTCAGTGTCATTGTCCTGGCTAGGAGGACTAGGGCACACTTGTATATGACATCTGCAGTACCTTTTTGCCCCTTGATTCTTATCCAGAGGTTCTCAACTGTGCCATTGACAACTGACTTCCATACATTCTAACTCTTTCATTGCATGCAGTGCCATTCCTCTGCCTCTTCTGCCCTTCCAAACCCTCCCAAAAAGCCTGCAACCATCCAACAGGCTACTCCAGTCACAGGATTCATCCCACCAGGTTTCACTTATGCCAGTGATGTCAGATCTCTGGGACTGGGCCAAAGCTTTGAGCTCATCTTGCTGCCTCTTTATGAAATACACTATTTTACCCAAGTTTTGAGGATAAAGACAGGCATAGTAAGCAGCACCAGGAGAAAGCTGTGACAAGGCAGCCAAGGCTGGAATACATTATATCATAAAAGGGCAACACTGATCTCATAAGAAACTACTCTGAAAACAGTTGTTTTATCCTGAAGTTACTTTAATTTTTCACCCCTATAAGGAGACTGCAGATTCTGCAGTCCAAACTGTGACGGCATTGAGGAAACACAGAAGCAGCACAGGAAGAGGAACCAGCAAATCTTGTATTGATAAATAACTACTACATAAAATAAAGATGCACATACATCATAAATCAATCCTTGCCATGGCAATAAAATGTAGAGAAGTCCTCAAAACTCAATGTTGTTGATGGATATGACTAATGGGAACTCAGAAGTACTCTGAAGTCCATGACACTAACAAGTAAAGAACTGTAGGAAACTAACACTGAATAGCTTGGGTTGGAAGGAACTCTAAAGATCAGCTTTAAAGATCAGCAATTCCTCTGCTGTTGACAGGGACACCTGTCACTCAATCAGGCTGCTCAGAGCACCATTCAACCTGGCCTTGAACACTTCTAGAGATGTGGTATCTACAACAACTTTAGGTAACATGTTCCAGTGTGTCACCACTCTCACAGTAAAGAATTTCTTAATATCTAATCTAAACCTATACAGTTGGCATACTGGGCCCTCTGTTCCCCTTAGAAGGCAATCTCCAACAACTATAATCCTACTGTTTTATTACAGCTTTGTAATCCAAAGAGTTGTTAGAATACCAAGTCATATTCTGATTGACAGATGAACTAGGTGTCACCTCAGCTGAGTGGAGACCTACAGCTGCTGGAAGAACAAGGCACATAAGTAGCATTTACTTTCCCCAGTTACTAATGGGAGCCTAACAACATGCTCCTACCAACCAAAGATATCTTGCCTGCAAGTGTAGGTCATAACTGCACTCCTACCATTCTCATGCATGCCCTTGGCACTGCCAGTACAAACCAACACCTCCACATTTATGACACCTGGACTTCCACAAATTTCCAGTACTAGAGACAGGACCTACAGAGGAGCCTGGCTAACATTAGTGTCATCAAGCAGACTATTGCAAGCAAACTTCATACCAGTTAAGACAACAAATTCAGGGTTCTCCCTGCTCCAGGAGTGGCGATTCCTTGGTGATACCCTGGCAAGAAGGGGAAGGAACATGGCGACTTTCTTTTTCATCTACTGCACAGATCAAAGGTTATAGTTTCATTATTTTAGCATCTGAGATATTTGTATATTTTATTCCTGTCACTTTTTCTTCAGAAAATCTCTGTAGAATGACCTTTTCCCCTCCCACATACCTTTTCTATCTAACCCTTACTTTTTTGAAATTTTCATCATCTATTCTGTGCTTTTCTTCATGTTTAAAATGCTATATAGTTTTTGAGTATAAGAACTCAAAAACCATGTTACTATAGTAAAAGGGTACTATGTTGGAATGATTGATTTGACCACCTTGAAAACCTTAGGAGAAAAAAAAATTTAAGACACAAGAATGAAAAAAGCATCCTAAAATATTCCATCAACAGCAAAGTGTTATTCTTGCCAGTATAAGGGTTTTCATTTTATCCCTAGAAGATTGAGAAAAACTCCGACTTGAAATTATAGGGGAAAAAAAACAGAATTACCTCCATCAAGACAAATGGGGGCCAATTCCAAACCCAATAGTTTTAACATACCAAGAAGTTTCAGGGTGGAATTTGACAGAAGGGCTCACCATACACTGTGCTAGCAGTTCTATCTGTTACAATTTCTATTACAACTACAGCTCACATGTATTCAGGGAGCACATTGACTTTTACAGTGTCCCAGTTATTTCCTAAGACACACTATCTGGCAGAAACATCTTCAGGACACACTGCAAAAATATCGAAAGCAAGGCTGTTTATGGCTCTTATGTTCCAAGGAGTGGGAAACAGAAATCATACACAATCAGTATTTTTTCCTAAATCTGCAGCATAACTCCTAAATAGCTGAATTGTTCTGCTAAAATTAGTGTTTTACAACAAGAGAACACTAAATAAGGGACAAAATGGGATGGGTCATTTAGGTGAGGGTACTATATAGTGAAACTATACCAACTTCTGGACTATTCAGTTTTGTTTTCAGAAAATTCAGATTCAGTATCAGATTTAAAAAAGAACAAAATCCATTCTACTTCAGATATTTTTAGCATTGCACTGGTCTGCATGAACCCTTAGCCTCAAAATATTACAGAACTGACCTCTGTAAAACGTGACATGTTTATTTTACTGTTAAATCATCTGTTAACATTGCTTACATTATGTTATCAGAAGATTATAGAAAGCAAGCATGCATCTTGGCCAATGTGCTACTGCTGAGAAAGTAAAGGGCACATTAAGATTCAAGAGGCATTCTACAATGCAGACATCTATACAGAGAGTACAGAAGCCAGTTGAAAGGTTTCCAGTTAAAATTACTTGCATCAATAATAGAGAACCTCTAGTCAACAACATCAGGTCTGCATTATTTTCTCAACTATTGAGATATTACTGTGATCATTTTTGTACTAAGTATATTTCAAAAGTGGTTTTTAAATTTACTTCTCTACTATTTTTGCTAGATAAACTTAAATCGGTCATTTCAGAATACAAGCCATGCCAAACAGGTGAACTACTGCAGTTGTACAACATATAGCATCAGGAGAAGGTCAAACATATACATATGGCAGCATACAACTAATTTATGTTGCTTGAAAACAGTTTTCTAGCTCCTGAGTGAAATAATGATGAGGGAGTTCATATCCTGTCTTCCACAGACTAGGCAGGGTTTTTTTTTCTTCATCCTTTCAATTAAGACTAAAGCCTATTACAAAAAAAACCACTTTTAACAAAAATTGACTTTCACTGCAGTCCTCAAGTATGAGCAGGAGAGGATCTCATTTGAACAAATGTAACAAGATGTTCTTTCAGCTGTGTTTTTTCCCCTTTCCTGAACCTACCACATACATTTTACTGCTTTTTGACAATAAAATTGCACCATAGCATACAACTGTAAACAAATTTCAGATACATGAGCCTGCTCATACAGGAATTTCTAACTGGAAGCCTTTTTTCTGCTTTGTTTCTTTCAATATTCCCCATTCACTGTTTTCCTAAAACAATGCACAAGTCTGAATGACAACATTAGATTTTTTGTTTTGGTAGATTGCTTTTAGTTTAATTCTATTGATATGTACTGCTGTGTAAAAGCTTTTGCTAGCCTATCTGTAGGTAAAAATGTGACTGCAGAGATCCATAAGCAGGGTCTTTTAGATGGAGTGGCCAAAGTGATCTTTCATTAGAGAGACAAACATATACCTCTTAGCAACTCTATAGCATTCACTTTCCACAGCTAATTTTAAGGAAATTGTCCTTGGATATCTACTGCCACTTGGGGAAATCAAAAAGAAAATTGTAGAGTGGACATGTGATGTTCAGTAAAATAAAAGAAAGGCACAGGGAAGTCTCAATTACTTAGCCTAATTTCCTTTATTTTTTTCCTAGCTTTTTTTTTTTTTTTTTCTGGCTAATACCTTATGACTAAAGTATAAGATCAAGTTTTAATGATAATAATAGATCAGTTTAAATTTGGTTCCTCTTTGGCTTGAAGTTGTATTAAAACCTGGACATATTTTATTACCCAAGTCAAAGCCTATTGAGAACTATAAGTGACCTGTTTGCTAAAGTACATTAATACCCTGAGATCCTGGGCTGGGCCAGACTGCCCAGGGTATGACACAGGTCCAGAGCAGTGATAAAAGGATTAAAACAGCCTGATATAGAACAGATATTTTTAGCTTGCAGGAAATTATTCAGCAGCAGAAACTATAGTAGAAAAGGGACATACTCAAAGGGGAAAAGGTGCTTAATTACTGAATCTGATCTACTCTACAAGCTAGTACCCATAAGACTGTGAAGAGGATTTAAGAAAGTACATGAGCCTCCTCAAGAAGCATGCTGAAACCCCTCGAACATAACCTGGCTGCGTGGGCAGGAAAACACTTCTGCCAGGTAGTTGTATTAAGTGTTATTGACACAAAACACCTGAACCATGTCCCTGACATCACACTGAGAAATAGGCTGAAATAGAGGAAAACTGCAAGGTATGAAACTCAGAACTGTAAGGAAATGAAAAGCCTCCCAAAACTGCAGAGTGTCAGTTCAGCATTCAGTAGAAAACACCCCTGTTTGCAGATGAACAAGTGCTGCACACTTCCCCGTGGTATAAAAACACAGCTATTAAGTAAATGTAATTTGACAGAGGAATCCACTGAGGCTCCCACCAGTTTGCACATACTGAGATACATCATTTGTGTTTCAAGAGGAGGCTTTTGAGCTGGTTTTGGCGTTCACATGGAGCTACAGTCATAGCAATCCTGCTCTGGACAGTACAGGCAGCATGTGAAAGGTCAGCAGTGGATTTTCAGTGAGAAGGGCAGTGAGGCTGTTATCCTGAAAGAGTACACTTAACAGTGAGGCTCTCCAGGTGCTCTGAGGAGGGTAACAATGTCAAGTAAACAATTTGTGTTTATATGTCATTATTTGGTATCCTCAGGTTTGATCAAAAGCTCCTGACACAAACAAACAAACAAACAAAAAAAAAAGTTGAAACAAATGTGCATCTTAGCAGGCCCCATAATTCAATCACTGCTGCAGAAAGGTTTCTTCAGCCAGAAAGATACACTCAAATGGCAGTATGCAATTAAAGGTGTAGATGTCAAGAAAAGGTGGCCCTCATCCTCTTTCATTTCCATATCACTTGAATGTGCAAAAGCTATTCCATAAAGAAATAAAACTCAAATATAAATTACTTGCTCTTTATTGAAAGTTTGATTGTACTTAGAAAAATGTTCTTTTATTGATTCTAGATAGATTAACTGCCTATAGATGAGTTGACTCAAGATGACTTAGAAGCCAATTACTGGTTAGAGATGGAATAGCACCTACATAGTGCATGACAGAGGTTGATGATGAGTTACATCCCTGAAAAAAGAATTCATGAGCCAGACATTCAGAAAATTTCCTGTATTAGAAGGACTTCGAGATTTTTAAAGTGCTCTTCTTTATACTTCCTAACTGCCTGCTTTTAAGAGTTACAAGATTTCATTTTTTTTTTTAACTTAACAGAAGAAAAAGCATTTTCTTATTTCCCTTGCTAATTATTTTATGATGCCATAGACTGCATCAGTCAGAACAAAGCCAGTAGTAAAAGAACATTTAATGACATGCATGACCTCTGAATGCACATGGTCCTGGAAGTAGATGGTGTGGCATAAAAGTACTTGATAAGTGAAAAAAAAAAAAAAGAAGCAGCTAGAGTAGCTGTTGCAATAGTACTTCAAATTAAAAGTGTTTGCATTTGTTTTCAGTGAATACCTTTTGGAAAAGAGACTTTACCTATTCTTTAAGTTAGTTACACAAAGCAAAAGTTTCCCCTAGTGCAAAAAAACACAAGGAAACAAATTTGAAAATGTTTTCTTCAAGTCATGTTGAATGAGTCTTTGGCTTAATCACTTTTTAAAATTATGAACTATTCAATAAGTATGGTCACTATGACAAACATCTATACTTCCTTCATTTCTAAAAGGATTCAAAGCTCGTGACCAACTAATCTCTTAGGATATGTGGGAGATCAGAGGGCATGAGAGGAAAAGGACTGGGAAAGGGAATACTTCCTTGGAAATTACCTCAGAGCTTCAGCTTGATGTAAATCCAATTATTGTTCAGTATCAAACAGCTAATTTTTTAGTAACTAATGAAAGGGAAGATATTGTGTACCACATTCAGAGAAATATTTCTCCTCATCTTCCTTGTAAGCCAACTGCATAATGAGAGGAATTATTACAAGGAAAGGAAATTAAAATAGGAACAATAAAGAGTAAAGAAAAATAAAGTTTTAAGTTAAAATATAAACCAACTTTGAATGAATGAAAATTAAATGGCTTTAATGAAATTATAAAATGTACATTTCAAAATTCAATGTAAATTTTCTTTCTGAATGAGACAGTAAAAGTAAAGTAAGGAATGAGAAGCATACAACCAGCCTAATAATTAACTGCATTCCCCATGATGCATTTGAACACATGCAGATTTATTGGGGAAGATCAATAATGAATGGATTGAGCATTAGTACTAGATACAATCTATGGATTTTCAGTATTTCTTTGATCGGAGGTGGCATTTTGTGTTTTCTGAACCTGAATGTCTAATGTCAAAGCACTGTTAAAAAGATATAAATCACCCATCTGGAAGAAGCACAGTGCTGTCAACCCCACCTATAATTGCTAAGATGACTGTCACCTTTATGAGAGTCTTCTTTACTCCTCTTTCTACACCTAAAAACCAGAAGTCTTAGAACTCATTTAATTATGACATAACTTAATTATGGCAATTAACATAAGGATACATGTGACTGTGAAGACACTGTAACCTCCAGTCTGCCAGAAACTAGTATCTGTTCCATTAACCCACTATAAATTACATCCTCAGGAAAAAAGAACAGGTTAGATCTTCATCATAAAATTCCCCTCCTCTTTCAATCACTAGTGGTATATTTTCATACATCCATTCCAGATGCATATATATAGACATAAATACAGGTATGTATATACATATTTATGGACACAGAGACACATATTTATGTATCCTGAGCAAGGGTACCTTGTCCTTTCATTTCTAGAGGGCTATAAGTTTTTGCATACTCTAACTTAGGAGTTTTAGTCTTATTGCAATATTTGCATGGTGACATTCAAGAGTGGCCCATCTAAGGAACCAATAACAAAAATATTTTGTGCACTCACTCAGAGTCAGTGCAAGCTCACCAGCATGCTCCAGTTAGCTGGCTCCTTATCTCCAAAACAGACAATGAAATTGGGCAAATGTTGTTTGGCAGATGTAATGAAACCTTGTCAACACATTTTGGTTTGGGTTTTGGTTTTTTTGTGGTTGGCTGGGTTTCTATGCGGTGAACATTTGTTGTTGCTTATGTTGTTAGGTTTTTTTTCCCCAATAACAATACCTCTTGTAGAGAGTGCTGGCCTTATTGCATTAAAAGTTTATTTTTCAAATGAGAAGTTAGATGACTGATAATGCATTCTAAGCCAAAGTGCATATGAGATTGGTATTTCTCTACCCGTTCCTAGAAGAAAAAATTAGTAATGTTTCCAATATCATATTAATAGATCCATTATCACAATTTTTAACAAAACTGCAGTTTTGAAAGCCTTTCCAAGTACTTTTTAGAGGCTACTCATAGTTTTCTTCTTAGTAACACAGTCACTCAAGTGCTTGTATGAGATTTCAGTGCATAGTTTTAGCACATGGTTATATCAGCAAATAAGGCATTTCCAAATGGGAAGTGTTGCCTGTCAGTTGGATACGCTGTTTTGTTAGCTTGAGTCCCAGGAGCCTGAGACAATGAACCATCCATTTTAATGACACTCACTGATACTCTACTGCATGCAATTATAGGACTCTTTCTGACGAGGCCCCAGGGCATCAAAGCAATCATTAGTAACTTCACAGATTTCAAAATATTACTATAAAACTGTAGTGTGTAACAGGTATAAGCACAAAGCCAGGCAGTTGCTGGGAGGAAATTCTGCCTTTCAGGTTCCAAGAACAGCTTGCACTCCACATGTACTGCTGGATGCCAGGTGGATGTTTTGATCTTAATGCACTGTCATACATAGAGGCCTTACGTGTGGTTAAAACAAAAATTACCCTGCACCACACATTTTATGCTTCACATGCATGATGCTCATCGCAGAAAGGGCTCAACTGGCTCATTACCAGTTGTATTCAACATAATAAGTCACATTTCACTCATGGCATAAGATGCTTTATCTGAGACAAAACACCAGAAAAATCACTGGCCAGACTGCATCACAGTATTTTATAGCCTAGAATATATCTAAGTAAACAAACCCAGTGGAACAAAAGCGAGTTGGCTTCATTATAACCTTCACATATATACTACTGCACAAATCGGGTCTGGAGTAGACATCCCTGCTACAGCAGTACTCCCTTCTATGTTCACTGTGTAGTACTACGCACAACAAGATTTAAGGTTATACTGACAGCTAGAACTAAGGTTTCCCTCACTGTAGACAGAGTCTAAGACAGTCACATTAATTTAAGACACTTGGTTTATACAGAGCATATGTGTTGTGCAGTATGCGTATAGAAAAAAGCACATAGGAGTTTATACTTTGATAGAAAATATTTATGAGAGAATTTTGTGCACACTCTCTCTGATTATCCTGCTATGAAGGTATTGCGCAATGAGATAATCTGTATCTTTTGTTCAAAATGTTGATTTGCCCATGATTCTAAAAAACAGTAGTTTGGTAGTATTTTTCAAGCACCTTCTTAAAATTCTTCTGATAAATTTCTTCCCTGAAGTGAATGATTTATTTGCTCAAGTGGGCAATGAAACTAATAGCTGTGGGATAAAGGACTTTATTCCCATTAGCAAAAATATCTCACTTTAATGATTGGGGGTAAAAAGGCTGCAGCTATAAGATCCCTTCATCCATAAAATAAGGAAGTAGAATAGGTGTACCTTTTTCCATTAAAATGTAAACTAATACCCCACAGTAATTACATTTAAACTTGGGAATGAGATAGCTGTGTTTTAGATAAGATTTTAAGATTAAGAATAAATTTTACAATAGCACTAATAGAACAGCAATTGAATAGCTATAATTCAACTTTACAAACCGCTCACTGACCTCCAAGGAAGACAAAATTAACTACAGCAACTATAGCCTGTGAGAAGGGAGCCTTGATTATTCAAGCACACACTGGCCATCTGATCTTAGATGCTGGCAATATGTAGTGCAATTATTTGGATAATTATAGCGTTGGTTGCTCCCATATGTTTCATTAAACAAACCTGTGGCTTGTGAACAGGCTGTAAGCAGACCTGTCAGAACTGGAGATACCTGAACTCTTAAAAGGGGTGGCAAAGCTTAATGAAAGAGAATTAATGGCAACACATAAGCCCAAATACCAGCTAAACCACAAAGGCCTCTGATAGCTTAGCCTCCAAAAGACAAAAGGTGATGACAGACCAATGCAGACAATTCAGCAAAGTGGCATCTTTTGAAATTCAGCAGTGGACAAAACTTTAGACAAAATAAAACAGTACAACATTTATGAAATAAAACAAGGTTCCTTCTTATGAAGCCTTTCTTAAGAAGGGAAGACTCAAGAACATTTAGAACCATGTCTGTTGTCTCAGAAATTGAGTTAGCTAATTAAATATATCAGATGGTAGAGCATTTAAGTAAAATTCTCAGCAGAATGAGCTGTTCATTTTATCTTCGTTCAACTGTATTTAGTATTGGGGTAATTGTTGATTTAACTGAACAGAGAAGACATTACACTTCAGTGAAAGTATATCTCACGGTTTCTTTTTTTTTTTCTAGAGGTACATTTACACATTTTGGTAAACATGTTTTATGCAGACATTGTGCATCTGGTCTAAAACATTCACCTGTCCCTTCCCTCCTACTATGGAAACAGTGTTTAAGTAAAAATAGAACCTGTGTGATTTAGTCAGTCTCTAAATTCTGGATCAGCATTATCTTGTTTTCCTGGAACAGAGTCTCTTTATCCCCCAAATAATTTTACCAAGTTTGGGTACACAGAGGTTCTTCTCTGGACTCTCTACCAACGAAATTTTATTCTGGGGTATAGTTTTCAAATTAAATTGTTTGGAATATTTGTGCAGAGAAGCCTTTATGGCATATTAGCCCACTTTCTTCAAAACACTATTCCCACAATGAAAGAAGCTTATCTGTGATTCTTTAAAAAAAAAAAAAATTAAAATCCAGAAGTGATGAAATACATTACTGAATCAGCGCCTATAGAAACATACTGACACCCTGCCAACAAGTGTAATGTACGTGTAGAAGTAATTTCTTGCAGATAATCAAAAGGCAGCTTTCAAATGGGCTGGGATTCATTTTAGAGGAGTACAAATCTTACAGAAATAAAAAAGCATGGTCTAATTTTGCTGAATGGAGTGTCAATATAAATTGAAAGAAATACAACACTTTTGCATGCTTAAACAGTTTGTTGTGGCAACCTGAAATATTTTGACATTTTTAGGTCGTGGTTCTAGAATTGCTTTATCATCAGATGAGGTACAGCTGCAAATTCAGAGGGATCTACCACTGCATCAGCCATTATGGACTCCAGCCATATGCTCATGTGCCAAATTGGTACTCAAACACTCCCTACTGGCTGAATATGACAGTTACTGCTTGATCCAAATGATGTTTAATTGTCACGTTGCAGCACATTGATCATGCAAAACTTGGTGGAGTGCTCTAACTTGTCATTGTGTTTGGCATAAAGCACTGTTACTATATTTTGTTACCATTCAAATACAGTATCAGGTGTCGTTTTTATTTTCTTCCAAGAAGCTGATGAGCCTGGGCACCAAAGCTGCCTGGGCACCAGCATGGCCTGCTGCACAGACCATCAGCATCGGCTCCTATCCCAGCATCCTATAGCACAAGTTAATCCTTTTTGCAAACCTTTGTTTTCTTTCAGATTTCAGTAAAGAGCAGCTAAGCTGTTTGCCCTTATACGAAGGTCTAATATCATCATTCAATTTATTCTGCAAAACTCATAAAGAGGTTAATTTGAACAAGTAGCTATTTTTATGACTCAAATGTCTGACAATTTTTTTTTTCCTGTGCCTAACTGGGAGGGATATATCAGGCAAGTATCAAAAAGAACTATTGCTTACGACTCCCCTGTTACTTTGCCATTACAGGCAGGTTTGCCCTGGTGCCCTGGATTTGGTCACTTTTGCTTGATTCTAAGTTTACCAATGAAACCACAAATTTTAGCAGATTTGCATCAAGCTTTCATAGGGAAATGAGCAGTTGAATAGCTCTAATACTCCATGTTACAATTACCAGCATATTACAAAATCTCATTCTTATAAAATACATGGATCTTTAAAAAATATAACAGTTCATGAACAGCTCTTTGAAAAGTGACTAGTCAAAAATCTTTTTTCCTGTTAGGAGCTTGGAATTAATAACATCATACAGGTCATAATGGTTATATCGAAACATTACATATTCTAACTGAAATATCATCCCAACCTTCCTGCACTCTAATGCATCTCTTGGTGACTTCCTTATCCCTACCATATGGCAATAAGCAGTTAAGTATTTTGTTGTCTCAAAAATGAATACTCCACAATTAAGAAAGTTGCAATCTTACACTAAGTATGGAAAAGAATCTTCCTGACAAAGACACTATTTGAATCAGTATTTAAAACTGAGTTTCCAAGGTCTCACTATTAATATTTCACATAAAGGTGTCTAAAAAGCATAAAGTCAGAAGGCCAGGAGTCAAGTACTGCTGCTAGCAGGATCCAGAAAACAGTCTCTAAATATAGCACTTAGAATTCATTCAGTGCCTCCTGTCACGTCACCAGTTCCTTATGTTGGAAATTACTATTCTAGGGAAGAATAATTGTGAAATAGTCACTTCCTTTAAAAAAAAAAAAAGCTTTTGTTTCTATTTCACACAAAAAAATCCCATGTTTTTTCTTTCAATATCACACATTTAGCTACAATTTACTAAACTCCCTGTTAAGGGTACAGGCTTACATGAATGTAAAATCAAAACTCACTTTTTTCTGTCACACATTGCTGAATGGATGGCAAGTGACTGCAGCACTTTAGGATTAGGGTGATTTCATTTTGACCATTAAGGGGCCATTTGTGCTTTGTCCTACTCTTCTTTCTTATACAGCTCCTCCTCACTCCTTTCTCCTCTTACTGCTGAGGAGTGCTGGGCCCAAATAGAGCCATGGCAGTCCTGTGGGCAAAGAAAGTGAGAGTAAAGCCCTGTCATCTGTCAGAGCAAAGTAGTTTCTTGCCTTAAATGTGCTGACACTCTCTGATCCAAGACTTAAAAATAAACATCAGCTTTTCAGCAACTCCTCCAATAAGTGCTACACTAGAGTGCAGATAGCCCTTATCAAATCAAGATAACAATGAAACACCCGTGGTCACAGTGAATTGGAGGGGATATTCATGGGTGAAGACACTTACTCTTGAGTAGTATAATAAAAATAAAATCTGATTTGACAGTTATGTCTGCTTTTCACTGAACTGCTAAAACACCCTGAAGATAAAAGACTTCCTAAACAGCTGCTTGCATCTAAAGCTACTGAAGTAAAACCTTCAACACAAAAGCTCACCTCGCACACACAGACTTCTTACTCAAAAACAACAGGAAGAAAATCCACCCAAACAGGCAGAGTTTAGAGTTTAGATTCCATTGACTGCTGCAATTCCCCTATAACACTGTCTAGCTATTGTATTTTTTTCCCTAAAGACACTGAATAAAAGCAGAAGTAAAAAGCATCAGAGAAAACTGATGCTGTTTTGTCAGCACCTAAGCTTAAAGAAAAAGGTAGTTTACCAGGCTAATGAATATTTTTGTTTTGCCCCCAACTTTCTAATACACCCTAAGGTCACAGAGTGGAGGCAAAACAAAAATGAGAGCAGTTTGTATAACAGCTGCCTGAACAATATTACAGCAGAGAACAAATGTCTCCAATCAATAGCATTGAGCAGCCACTCTAGACCACCTGGGATTCAAAGAAATCATTCCAGCAGACAAGAACTTCAAGTTAGGGATGCTACTCATCTCTTTGTGAGTTTTGCAGATTAAACCAGGTCATGCCTTTCTTTAAATACAGACATTTACATAAGGAAGCCAACAGAGAGAACTAAGCATTTTCTTCATGTTGTTCAAGGCTCTTTGATATCCTGACTTTCCCCCTAAAAATTAAGACCTATATCTAGAAGCAACGAAATGTTAACCACAAAATTATTCAGAGTGAGACAGAAAAGTCATCCTTAGAGAAAGAAAGTAACTAAACCAAGTGATAAAACACAAACCTCCTCCACTATTAGTAAAAATTGGCATTTTCTTCACCATCAAGTGCTGACACAATTATGAAAAAAATCAAAAGCAACAACCAATGCTTTATAGGGAATTTTGGCTTGCTTGAAGACCAGTAGCTGACAGCTTACCAAACAAGCCTACACACAGTAGATGCTCTAACAGAAGCTTGTGCATTTTAATATTGGCAGCAAACAACCTGATATTCCTCCCATACTAAAGCTTTACCTTCAGGCAGACTCAAACACTGCTAAAATACCAGAAGTTTCAAACACTTAGTCGTTCACAGCTCTCAGTAAAAGTCTAATGCTCATATCTTACCCAGCTGTTTAATCCTCAAAAGGCTGGAGGCAGCTGCAAGGTACAGTGAGATACTCTGAAGATCACTAGAGAGAAAGATGTAACTATCACTGCAGCTGCTTTGGGTGGGAGTCTAAAGCCGACACATTTCTCGCAACAGGGATGTAAAGAGATTTTCGGGTATTTGCAACCTCACTTGTACTGGAGAGTCCTGCATCAATAAGCATCATTCATCTGCATAATCACTACAACTCCAGTATTTCAGCTCATTCACATAGGCAGCAATTCTAAGAAAGACTCAGCTGCTGCATCTGCATAGCTCAATTGTACACGAGTTGTACAGACAGAAGGCTTAACAGTGGCTGAGTGCCACAGAGCTGCCTGGGGGAAGGGGCAACATTCACATGTAATACTGAGAAGAAAAATATCTCAAGTACAAGAAAGTCCAGGGTTGTGTTGGCAAAAAAATATTCTAATTTCAGGGACATAACTATAACATAGATTTAGGTTGGGAAAGATAACAGGTTACTTACCAGTCCTTATATCACTTAATATATTTAGACCCCATACACAAATTAAGAGCAGTTTAAATTACTTACCAGAAGTTTGTATTTCATGGTTTGTGAAACTGTGGAGCTACTTCTCATTAAAAAAAACAAAGACCAAAACAAACCAATAAACAAAAAAATCCCCAACACAGACAAAAACTCATTAAAACCTTACCTCTTTTTAACAAAGTAATTTGATCTCACCTACTAAACTAGCTCCTTGCTTTGCTCCCCACCACTCTCCCAGAACCTCTCTCCCCTAAACAGCTTTTAAATAACACACCAACTCCCTATTTCACCTTAATTTGAAACTGGTGAAATTAATTAGACTCAAGGACATTAATTAGAATCAGATACTGCAATTTCCTCCTTGGGCTTGTTTCTGTCATCACAAGAATGTAAGAGTGAAGTCATATTTGTGAAGAAAATTTGGTCTTATCAGTATCTCCTCTAATGTTTCCTCTACCCATATATAACCAAATAATAGAAAGCTTGAAAATAAAGAAATCTTGGGAAAAAATGGTCCTGCTGGATAACAAATTGGCCATGAGCCAGCAAGATGTGCTTCTGGCAAATATGGCAAACAGCCTTCTGGGCTGCTGAGCACTGCTAATAGGGCAAAGTGGGGGCCCTTGCCCTCTACTCAGCCCTGGTAAGACACATCTGGAGTGCTGGGTCTAGTGATGGGCTCCTTGATACTAGAAGTAATTGGAAATACTGGAGAAAAATCCAACAAAGAGCCACAAAGATGATTAAGGGACTGAAGCATCTCGCATATGAGGCTCAAGTTGAGGAAGCTTGGAGTGCTCAGCTTGGAGAAGAGAAGGCGCAGGAGGATCTCATCATGTATATAAAGGTAAAAAAAGATGAAGCTGGATACTTTTCAGCATTCCCCAGTGACAGGATAAGAGACGACAGGCACAAATTAAAACAGAGAAAACTAATTTTAAACATAACAAAATATTTTTTCCTGTGAAGGTGGTCAAATACCAGCACAGGTTTTCCAGGGAACTTTTGGATATTCAAGTCCTAGCTAGGCATGTGTCCTAACCTATTCTAACTGACCCTGCTTTGAGCAGGGGAAGTTCCATTAGATGATCTGATGAGGTCTTGGCCAACCTCCTATGTTTTGTGATAACTCTTTAATGTGGCATGGTAACTATGAAAAAACTCCTCTGCAAAAACATAATAAACATGAAATATTCCAAACATAACAAATCTTTATAGCTGCCAGAAAAAAAGATGTTTCTGCATACAGAGAACTGCTCTTTGAAGTATTTTTGTACCTTTTAAGGTAGAGAAGTCAAACAAGCATGATTTTAGAGGAAATGACAGAAACATGTCTATTTTCAAGCTTGTAAGGGAATATTAAATTAGCAGTCACATAATGAAATAAATCTGTTTAACTAATAATGTTCTTTGAGTGTTGCAAACCAAGTTTACTCTTTCATAAAATTCAACTCCGCAAGGATTATCCAATGTGAAAATTCATTTAAACTTGCAATACAAATATTCCTAAATATTCCTCTGAAGGGTTCTTTCAAGGAACTTCTGTGGTTAGGTTCCACTCTCTCCTATATCCTGTATTCTGTATAACACAATTGTATTAATTACAGAGGGTAAAATATCAGCTGCATGTTTAACCAGAGGAAAATGAAAGACTTCAAGAAACAATCATGTTCAATGTTACAGCTAGATAGTAAAATTATGAGATGTTACTCAAGTTATTCTGGTTTTCACTTCATGGTATCCATTAAAAGTAGGACCATCTTGGGAAGTTGTGTCTTTTCAGAAATATATAAATTACACTCCTAGTACTACTATTGCTGTTGAATATTGTAGTTTGAAAAAATAGTTTACTTCAGGAGAGAGCAATTCATAGTGGCCAAGACTCTAAGAGTCTAGTTAAGTTTTCTCATTGAAGATACATTCTGAATATTTGAAAATGGACTCTAAAAATAAGAAGAGGATGAATCTACCTAGTCATAGATCTGTCAAGCTTTCATGTGTTTCAGCAGCAGAGAATAAATTATTTATTCCTGTCTCTATTGAGGTTACTGGCAAATTTCCCATTACCTTCAATGAAGGGAGGGACTATCACTATGGGTGTCTGAGGATGAGAGTTATTCTTAACAATAAAGCAATGTGGATCACTGTGCAAAGAGACCAAAGGAGTTGCATCAAGAACACACAGCGAGACGCACTGTTGTTCATTTCTCTCTGAAACCCTGTGTTGCTCAAGGTCCCTTTTCTGTGGAAGCCAGTCTTCTTCAAAGCCTGACTGCCAGAAAGATACCTCACAGGCACACAGTCCAAGATTCAAACATTTTGAGGAGGTGTCTGATGTCTTTCTTCTTTCCTTTTTCAAAAGAAATTAGCCATATCCAAATAAATAGCATTTGCATTTGGCCTCTAATTAAACTCATGCTGCCCATAACCCTGCTGCCATGATGATGTGTACACTGCCTTCCTATAGCCACCCTCCTAAAAACATTGCTGTGCATGTTGAGATAGCAGACAGAGGCTCAACTGATTGTAATCCTGGTTTTATAGTTACTGAGGCACTGCAGTTTGTTCTTTCAGGAGGCTGTGAAGCCCATGTTCCACTAACATTTCTGATGTTTGTTTCTATCCAGGAAGATAAAATGCTTCCTTCTAGTGCTGTTAGTCCAACAGCTTCACAAAATCTAGGAGCCTGACACAATTCCAGCATCATAAACTGCTATAAGGCATTTACAACCAAAGTAGACGTGTGCTCTAGAGTTTTACACTGCTTTCCACATCAATCGTTTATGTTGAAATGCCAATGAAAGCCTGCATATACTTTCTTCTGAAAGTACCCTGGTAAATACTTACACCCATTGTTTAAAGAAGGGCATAAACACAAAATGCATTAACTGGCAACACTTCTGTCTGCTTGTTTGATTTGAGAAAATAACAAAGAGTTGTAGTCAGTGAGTTAATATCCCTGAAGTTAATTTGAGGTTATTTTTAAAATTTAAATTACTAAGGGAGAAACAATGTTCAGACTCTATTATTTGTTGCCTTTCTTTTTCCTTTTACATAGAATTCAAATATGGAGGGTCAATAAAAAAATTAAAATTACACATCATGTTCTTTCCTGTGTTGTATATCACAGCAACACCAAAATTTGCTCATGCGCTTCTTGGAAGTGTTATTGTATAAAGGTTTTACTCTTGAAAGCTTTCTCAAAGGTGTTTTGTGGGGGGAAAAAGGGACGACCCTAATCAAGAGAGAACCCTACAAGAGATCCATGATGATGTTGCAGGGTCAGCCAGGAGGTTGTACCTGCACAAGGCAGACACGACTCAAGAGAGCTTTCTGTCAGGGCAGGTCTCCAGCTGATTCCTATCAGTGGTCTGATTTCTTCATCCCCCATCCTGACCAAAAAACACTTCACCTTTTCCTCGTGGCAGCTGTTCTACAGATGTGCACCAGGCAACTGTGCTGGTGAGAATAAAGGTGGCTGCAAAAACTTCTTTGGAGCTTAAATAGGAATATTTAGGCCTGTCATCACTTAGAAAGTATCTTTGCTGAGGAAATGCTTAGTAGCAATTCAGATATTATCACAATAGAGATTAAGAGTTTCATTTGTTTCACTATGGCATTCAGTAATTAGCTTTAAAATCTTTCAAGGCCAAAATTTTCTGATTGCAATCCAATTAGTACAGTTGTTATGTTATCCTCATTACAATGGAATTTCATTACCAATATAATCAAAAGCACAAATTGTCTTACCACTTAAAGGGCAGTTACTTCCAAATTTGCCTATTCCATACAAAAAAAAAAAAAAAAGTAATAATAATTTGAGGCCTGTTGCAATTCAAATTTTTAAAATATCTTAAGATTGTGTGAAACTTACTTAATGAACAATTGGTTATTTGGTTTGTACAGATGTACTGAACAACTCTAAGAGACAATTTAATAGAAAATATTTCATTTATGTTTACTGCAGTTTATATTTGGCATGTTTGTAAACATAGTTTATACCTGGTAGAAGACCAGAATTCTAACAGGTATGCTTATTTGATTAGCATGCATTAGCCTTAAATAGATATAGTAACTTTATTTGTTAGTACAAAAACTGAACTGTGAAAAAGTTTGGTTTTTTTTTCTCTTTCCAGCTACCTACCTTATTTTGCATTTTTTTAAGTCCTGACGTTAGAAAATTCAAACTAAATTTTAAGACAATCTTTTTCATAAAGAAGTTCATGTATTTGGTTTAAATCTTTAGATTGCTATGAAAATACATCATGGTATGATTTTCTGAGTCTTAATTTCTTTCCTTTCTCCCCCTCCACGTCATTCCTCCTTTCAGCAACCTTTGTTTTGTTTATGACAGAATGAAGCTCATGCGGGCAACTCTCAGAAGATTAAAAGGCAAAAGATTTAATTCAAGCTTTCTAAACTGTTTCCTTGTTGTTGTTATTAGACTCCTTGTAACTTATGAAATTTAGCTTAATTCTGAACAATTTATCAGCATACTGAAATGTAAAAGAATATCTGCTAAATTAAAAGGCCAAATATCCCTTTATTTACTATCTGATAAAGAAATAGAAATTTAATTAATTTCACAGAGATATGAGGAATGCATTATATTCCCTTAATAGCCTGGGGGGGGCTTTAGAAAATATTTTAAACAACTGGTGACTGAAAGAATCAAGAATATGGTCATTGTATGTTGAAAATAAAGTTTGGGAAAAAAAAATTCATTAAGCAGGGCCAAAAATATTTTTAAAAGCTGAATCACTTGGTTTCCTTTTGCCCCTTAAAACTGCTCATCAGAGAAGCAGATCTTCCAAACAAAGAAAATTTCAAGATATCTAGAACCCAAAATATTTTTTTTCCCAGAGTTCTGGGGGAGTTTATATGAAACCAAGGGACTTACTGAAACAATCACAAATTTGATAAATATATTGTGTTAATAAATATTCTTTTGGGAAAAAAAAAACCCAAAAACCAATCAAACTATTTTCAGTGTTGTGCAAATGTAGTTCTGCTTGTTAGTTTCACTGAATATAAGAATTTGTATCACTAGTTACCTGCTCTCCTTCCAAGAATTCAAGTGAATGTACACCTAATGCCTTTATTAATTTAGCAACTAATTCTGAATTATTTTTGATTCCATATAATCTCTGAGCAACAAGAACACCGACCAATTTCAATAACTGTCAAAGTGAGAATTGCATTACATTTATCCTAATGTTTTCTGTTAAAAGTTCTACAAAAACAATTCACAAGAAACTGAACCATTACTGAAAACTATATTTCATTATTTTTCCTTCCTCAGCCTAGTTATTTGCTTTGAGGACAGCCTTTGAAATTAAATGAATAAATTTTATGCTCAAGAATTATTAACAATATTGCACATTATTTCTCCAAAGCCACATGGATTGGTGGAAATGATAATATGTCATAATATATGTCATTGTTTTCTTTAATTCTCTATAGAAATCAATTACCGGATAAGACAGGTTGTCACATTATTTTGTTGTTATTATTGTTGTTGTTGTTGTGAAAACAGCAACAATACTTGCAACAGAAGTAGATATACCAGTCAGTAATATCAGTATCACTGCCTTGTTATAGAATGTGCTAAAAGATGGACATGGCATCTTTGAAGAAATATAATAGCAAAAATATATTTTTTTAATTAACTCCTGTTTCATATCAATATGGCATAACAGCCAAATATGGGAGTGGTCTTTTAACATTTTGCAGCCCAGAGCATATGTCTAGAGATTTTCTTCTAAATAATGAGCTGTATGTAGCTAAGACCTGATTTTTGCTGTTAACAATTACACTGTTCTTGTTAAAAGGGGAGGAAATAAGGATGAGGCAGATGAGGGGCAGAAAGGTTTGGAATTATATTCTTCTGCTGGAATTCCTATTCTTCAGCTTGCTTGAAGAAGAATAGGAATTCCTATTCTTCTGCAAGCAAGCTTTAGGAATAGCTCCAGAGAGTGGAGCAAGAGCAATGGTGTCAGAACCTGGTTTCCCTTGATGAACATTTCCTATGTTAAACACAGTAGATATTGTTACTCTTTTCTTGTGGTTGAAGAACATATTTTCTCCATAATTTCCAAGATTTTATTCTAAATTGGCAACACCCTTTACCTGTTCCATAGATCTCTTTCTGTCACAACTAAAATAATTCAAATAATTTGAGTGCTTTTATGCATAAAATCAATGAATTTCAGTACATAATTTTTAGACATATTCTGCCATATTTTGAAACTCAATTTTTTGCTTTAATGGAATCAATTTCTTTATAAAAGAGGCTTATACTGTTAATCTGAACCTTCATAAACTTTCAACATTGTTCCTATGATTGTCTTGAAAATCTGGCACAGTAGAAAAGAAATTGGTCTCTCTCTCTCTCTTCAGTCTAGGTCTTAGAAGACAAAACTGTGACTCTTTATTAGTTTGAAATGGTGAATGGGAGAAAACATGACCTCCACATCTGTCTCATCCCTTTGTTTCTCTGCAGCGAGTGGAGACGTGCCCAGCCCAAAGATTCTGTGGCACTGCTCTGCAAACACCTACAGGCTTTCTGCAGTGACAGCCTCCTGAGGGATGGAAGGATGCTGCTACTCATCCATTTACTCCACTGTGTGGTTTCAGCACAGTCAGGGGAGTGGAAAGTTTGTTACAACTACTCAGACAAACTCTCAAACTCTGAATGGGTGTCAGTAGCAGGCAGTGGGTTGGAGCAGAAGGCACATGCAGAGGGTACATCATATATGCCCAGAGACATAAACATTCAGTGCTATCAGAATTACATGTCCCCAAAATTGAAAGAAAATATCCTCTGGTTACCAGATGTCCTCAACCCCAACAGAAAATCCACTAAGTATAAATTGCGAGATGACCAAATGTACCAAGTACTGTTTCTTTCCTTATTTATTCATTGAAACAACACTTGGATGCAAAACCCTAAAAGTGTTAAGGACCCAGTTTGAGAGCAAATCAGTGTTTTTTCCTAGGGTTTGCAGTTTCAGACATTAGTTCATCAGAATTAAATCAACTCCTTACGGCCTGATCTGATCAGAAACTTACCTACTTGAAAGGATCTGTTTTAATTTTTGAGGCCAACTTTAATTATTCACCAAGTACTCTCTGTGCAACATTTTCAAATAAGCAACAAAGCAGAAAGTACATCTAATGCTACTGAATGACATGTAGGAAAATCATAACTGTAAACTTAGGATAACAACAAAGTTGCATTTTGAAAAGAAGTCATTATAATGTACATCAAATGAAAGTTAAACATAAACTATCATATCCATACTCTTAACGGCAATATAATGCAATATAAATTAAGCTCCAAAATCTACATATATTCACATTTTTCATAGAATTTGTAGGCAATTGAAAGTAAAAGTGTTTTACCTTTTTGATTAACTCGCATTGCTTTAATCCAGATTAATTTAAGCACCTAGAACCAGATTGATTAAATAAAAAAAAAAAAGAAGCTAAGAAAGAATTTTTATCCTGTATTGTGTCGATTTCCTAATAAAACACCTTTTTATAATACATTATCCTAACACTTGAAAAAAATGCCTCAGCTATCTCTTTTGGAAATATAAGAAAATGAAATTGATAGAATTCTAGTTTAATTATTTCAGCTCACAATTGTTTGCTTCTTTCATTATTTCATTAGCTTTAATTCAAGACTTGAAAAAATGGAGGAAAGGAAGAAAAGTTACTTCTAACATCTTTCTTGATCATTTTTGCAAAAAAGCTTTTTCACATACCACTTCACATATTGTTCCATATTGTGAGATCAAGCAAAAAAATACAAGCAGGAATTTTTTTATATTCAAATACAGCAGTGAGGACTATTTCCTATAAATTATCTCAAAGTATGTTATGACAGTGCATATTGTACTTAAAGTCTTGAAAGGCAATTATACCATTCGTACTTTATGAAAAGTAATAAAATCTCACAAGATTTAAGTTCAGGTTACCTTCCTTATAAAACTGACTCTTCTGGTTTTTTTAAGAATTTATTACTTTTATTTTCCACCAAAAATATGGAATCACGAAGGCATAATATTATTTATTTTAAATAAAATTGTACAGTTACCACTAAGTAGTGTACTTAGCACTCAAGCACTAGCATGGTAGTTTTTTTATTTTTAGAAGGTATACCTTGATTTATATGTAATTCTTGTCTTTTCAATAATACTCAAGAGCTTTTATGGTTTCTACTAGCTGTACATGTTATTTCTCTTCCCACTAGAGACAATTATTTTATGCCAAGCATAGCCGACCTTTCATGGTTTTCTTTGTTTTAGTGCTTTCATCTTATAACATTATCATTGCCTTCTATCCTAATTTAAATGCAAAATCCATTTTTTGACAACATGAGTAAAAAATATTCAAGTTTTCAAATGCCAAAGTGTGTAAATAATCACTACAGAAATTTAAGGGATGTTTTTTGCTAGAGGAATGCATGCTCCTTTCATTTTCTATTCTCTTTCATCCTTGTAGCTTTTGCTTTGAAAATCCATGTTTCCAGGCAATAACAAGGGCATAAAGTTATTTTCTGCAAATTGTGCAGTTCTAGCAATCTTTGTTTCTCTTAAGCATCTCTGCCAAAACGGTTGCATAAGCATTTTCCAATTACACATCAAAATGTTAAGCTGTTGTAATGCATGCAAAGGCCAGAACGCTGGGTACTCTCGTGCTAGGTCTTCTCCAGCAGCTTCTTATTTGACCCACAGCCTTTTATCGTGGTTAGAAGAGGAGCAAGATGCCCTCTTAGTAGTAAACAAGTAGGTAAAAAACAGAAGGAAAAAAAATACCCCAAAAATGGAAGCCGAAGGGAAGCATTTTAGTTTTTAAGTAAGACTTACAGCTGCTTATAGCAAGCCAATAGTTCTCTATGTTCAGTACAGCTCTTACAGCTGCTAGAGTAAAAGTCTACATTTGCCTCTCTCCCTTTTCCCTTCAAGCAGGCTTCTCAAAATTCTCCTGAGCCTCAATACCCAAAGAAGATGAGATCTCTATGTAAATGGACTTCTAATCTTGTCGAAAATTCCCTTTCCTTCTGCAGCCTCCATTCTTCATGTCTCACAAAGACAACTTGGTATTTCAGTAATACCCATAGGATAAATTGCATAAGGCAAGAGTTGTGTTTCCTCTTCTATTTAATCAAAGAGGGGGGAAAGGTGTTTGTGGGTCAGGTTTAGCTGTGACCAAAGCAGTTCCTTCAGAGACAACTGCTGGAGCTTCCTGGAGACAATTTGTAAAAGAATCAGCAGTCACTTCAACTATGCCCCAGAAACCGTCTCACAACTTCTAATGTAGAAAGGATTTTACCTTCTACCCATTTGGTGCAGCAGGAATGCTGCAGATGGAACAACTGGTGTGTCCACTGCACAGCTGGTGAATTAGAATAATATTCCTATAACTAGGCACACTAAAACAGTACTCCAAAAGGGTAGGTGCAGATTGCATGCTAAAACATGGTATGATGTAAGTGGAATGAATGCAATGTACATCACTATGTAGACTATCCTGCTCTCCCACTGTACTTACTTAGCAAATAGAAAACTTTTGTGAGAAAAATCAGTTAAAACATTAGTTAGTTTACACAATCCTAAGCAAGTTGTGTAATCAGCTATTTTGAAACTACGGCTCTTAACCAGTAAGTTTCCTTTTCTGAAAATGAAGAAGGAAAAAGAAAAGAAGAAAAATGAATAGGTTGAGTAGTAGAAATATGTGATACTAGCGACCTTCTTTTCACCCTTATATTCTTATCTACAATTCTTCATATTTTAACCATAGCACTCTCCCACTTTTAAGCTTGCCTTTCATGTCCTTGGAGAAAATCTCATCACTCTCAGCTCACAAGAAAGTGTGCTGAAAGCAATGACAACCAGACTGATTTCCCTGCCAACTGATAAGCCTGTCAGCTTTACTAGATATTTCAGAATTTATAGCATAGATTGCATCTTCCTAAATTAAGAATTCAAAAATACATTTGTGTATTTTCATATCAGCTGATGACCTTCCATTTTGTTTACCCTCAGTAGATAGTCTGTTGCAGGCAGTACAGTCAGGGAAAGCTGCTGAATTGATGTTCTTGATTTTACATTCTACACCTCTGCTAATCTTTGCTAGGATAGAGCTAATTTTTTTCGACAGTAGCTGGTATGCAGTGATGTTTTGGTTTTGTGCTGAAAACAGTGCTGAGAATTCAGAGATATTTCTGCTATTTCTGAGCAGCACTTACACAGAGTAAAAACCTTTTCTGTTCCTCAGCCCACCCCTCCTCTGAGGGGCCTGGGGGTGCACAAGGAGTTGGGAGGGGAAACAGCCAGGACAGCTGACCCCAACTGACCCAGGGGATATTTCAGACCATATGACACCACACTGAGTATATGATGTGGGGGAAAGAAGGACCAAGGTGAGGAGGGCATTTGGAGCCGTGACATTTTTCTTCCCAAGTCACCCTTATGTGCAATGCATCCCTGCTTCCCTGGGGATGGCTGAACACCTGACTGCCCATTGGAAGGGGTAATTGAATTCTTTGTTTTCCTTTGCTTGTGCAAACACTTTTACCTTCCCTATTAGACTGTCCTTATCTTAACCTAAGAGTTTTCTTATTTTTCCCTTCTAATTCTTCCCCCCATCCCATCAGGGGGATTGAGCAAGTGGATCTGTGGTGCTCAGTTGCAGGCTGGGGTTAAACCAGGACAGCATAAATAAATTCACAATGAAGGAAAATACTTGCAGAGCAAATATTTGCAGAGTATTTCACAGCACACATACAAGATAAACAGAGCAGGCACAGAAATCAGAAAGTGACTTTCAGTCCAACAAGAAGAACAAGGTCCTAAGCCCCTACCATTTAATGAAAAACAGAAGTAGCTCATCAGTATAATTTTGCAGACATAAATTCATCAGGATCTGAGGAACAAGACAATGCCAGTCACCTGATGCATAATGCAAATGCCTGTTTCCTCACACGCAGCCAGATTAGCCATATCATCTTCCTTTTAAAAGTTGGGGTTTTTTCATTTACCTTGAACTATATTTTAATTGATACAACATTATTTTAATCTTTGGTTTGCTATGGACATATAATCATCATACATATCTAAATCCCAGTGATACAATGACATCAAGTTTAAATAAATTACTTTACTTGAAAAGTGGAATATTCTTTATAAATGCTGCATTTAATAATATTTTTCTAATTGATTAATGTTTTACATTTATTTGTATTGAGCATTAGACAAATTTAAGACCTATAAGAGAAGTAATGTTATAAGAAAATATTTCAAACTAAATGTAACAGAAGTTAAAGAAATCTAATAAAGTATTATTTGAGTTTACTTTTTCCTGTATTAGTTCTTTTCCTCTTGACATCTATGCTTTCAGTATAGTCCTTCTATCTATTCTTTAGTTACACCTTTTTCTTCCCTCAGTCTCTTTATTCCCTTTTATTTCTTCCTGCACTCTTCTGTCCTACTATTTTTAGCTTATTTGCTCCTGTGCCTTTTTCAACCATCATTTGGGCTCAGTAAGAGAGCAAAAACTATTTCACACAAGGAAAGAGCTGCATGGAAAAGAACAATGTTTTTTCTCAGTCCTCCCTAATGAATCTGTGGCTTTTTCAAGTGAAAATACTTAAAGAAATTATTTGCTGAAATGCACTAGTGTAACAGGGAAAAGTTACATTTATCTGACATTTAAGTAGTAATGTGCTTTAAAAATAACTCAGGCAGCACAATTATGGTGGCCACGCTCATTAAAGTGATATTGAATTTGTAACTTATGGCAATGTGTGGTTTATAACTGGCAGACAGAGACTACCTCTGGCTTGCTAAGGATTTTTTTATTCTTTCTTGGGCGCATATTCTTCTCAGAGTTGCAAAATCCAAAGGACATACACACGAATGCAGAAAGTTAATATATTCTTCTATATCACCACTTAGATCTATGAGTTACATATTGGGCTAACCAGTGACACAACTTTGTTGTAGAAATACTACCTACGAAAAAACAGGATTAAGTTTCAAGACATACTATATATTATCATTAATTTATTACATGCCCTCATTTTTATGTACTATACAGTTTTAAATAAAAATTATTTTCTTATAGAAAAAGTTTTTTTAGTCAAACTCCACATTAAAAGAGAGGTTCCGAATATGTTACAAGTGCAGAAACACATCACTCCAGTTTTGATAATATTAAAAAAACCAAATGAACGTCCCCTTTGTCTACTCCAAAACTCTGCTTTGAATATAACCTTTCAGCTTCATAAGAAAAAGTAATTCTGAGAAAATCAAGCAGTAAATATTCCAAAGGTTTACTTTTAATAATTGTATTGTCTTTAATACCCACCAGTTTAGAAAAATTTTGGAATCCCTTTTGCATATGTACTGCATTATCAGACAGAAAAGAGTTTCTGCCTTCAATGGAGGATAGAGTACTTGGACAAAAAACATCTCTGGACAGGAAATAAAGTCGAGAGAAGTACATTATCTTTGGCATATCCTAATTTAACAACTTGCAACTATCTTCAAGCAACATTGACAGTTAAGTTTCCAAATGTATAAACATTTATTGCTTATACAATTCGGTATCAGCACATGCTGGGAGAAATGTAATACCATGCATTATTTTAAACAGGATTATTTTCCCATACCCTAGAAAAGGGGATATGAATTTCATGCACTTTAACACAGTGAAGTAATTATCATTTTAAAGAGCTTTTAATGCAGGTATTTCAGTATTCAATAAGGTGTATGGGAGCTGTGGAATAACCTTTTACATATAAAGTTTCTCTGTGAAATTCAGAAATAATGAAAAAATCATTCCAAAGGAAATAAATGCAGGAAATATTTTCTGTACTATTTCACCAAAGAAGCTATTAGAACCTTAAGATTATTTATAAAAGAATCAACTCCTATTTTTTATCTCTGGATATTTCTGAGCTGAGTGGTGTGGTTGACACACCTGGAGAATGTGATTTCATCCAGAGGGACCTGGACAAACATGAAAAAAGGGCATATGGGAATCTCCAGATGTTTAACAAGACCAAGCACAAGGTGTTGCACCTGGGTTGGGGCAGCCCCAGCATGAACACAGGCTGGGGATGAACAGATCCAGAGCAGCCCTGCTGAGAGGGACTTGAGGGTGCTGTGAGAGGTTGGACATGACCCAGCCATGGGCACTCACAGCCCAGAGAGCCGAAGGTGTCCTGGGCTGCATCCAGAGCCCTGTGGGCAGCAGGGGAGGGAATTCTGCCCCTCTGCTCTGCTGAGGTGCCCCCAGAGTGATGCACCCAGCTCTGACGCCCCAACACACAGAAGGACATGGACCTGTTGGAGCAAGTGCAGAGCAGGCCACAAAGACAGTCAGAGGGATGGAGCACCTCTGCTATGAGGAAAGCCTGACTGATTTGGGGTTGTTCACCCTGGAGAAGGCACTTGGGAGACCTTACTGAGGCCTTTCAGTACTTAAAGGGGGCTTTTACAAAACATGGAAACAGACTTTTTAGTAAGACTTGCTGCAATAGGACATGGGGTAATGGCTTTAAACTAAAAGAAGGTAGAATCAGACTGTACGGAAGAAATTGTTTACTGTGAGGGTGGAGAGGCACAGGAGCAGGTTGCCCAGAATGGTGGTAGATGCTCAATCTATGGAAGCATTCAAGATCAGGTTGGACAGAACTCTTAGCAACTGATTTAATTCAAGATGTCCCTGCTCATTGCAGGGAGATTGGTTTGGATTGGAAGGAATCTTTAAAGGTCATCTAATCCATCCATGATTTCAATACACAAATCCAACATATTTCATAAATGAAATAAAAGAGAGAATTGCTTATAATGGCATGTTTAAATGTATAGTCCATTTCTAGACTTCTGAGAATCATTGTCAAGTCCATTTCAGTGGTAATTTAATGGAATAATTTTAATTGTGAACTATGTGGTATATTTCCGTGTATTAGGTAACTAAGCCCAGTGTATTCAAAAACACACGTTATATTCCTCTGAATAAAGAAGTCCAAGCACCTCTCTTCCCCTTGGTGGCTTAATTCACCAAGGGGTGAATAGTGGCTTAATTCACTATTTGAGGATCAATGCACACACTACCTGGTTAAGTTAAATGAGACCTCTGAATCCCAACATATTCAAGATATTGAAAATTAGTAGTCAAAAGTACTAGACAGCAAAAATAATCCTGGAAGAACTTTTATCATAGGTCTGCTTAAAACCTGAACAGACAAGGCAGTCCCCAGACATTTTTTGCTTTTGTGATCTATGGAGTAGCCAGTTACAGTACATAATATTCTCAACTCAGGAGATCTGATTGCATAAAAGAGCTTCTGAGTTCCAAAATCAGCTCATATGAGCACATATACTACGACCTAATCAGTTCAGAGAATTTGCTAAAGCATAAAACCTATTTTTTACATTACCATAAATAGTTGTTGTTCTTCTCAACACAGTTTCAGAAAATTTCAACTTCCTGTCACATTTTTTTTTCTCACAACGAAAATTTTTCTAGCTTAATTTATCTCCAAGTAATGTCTAGCTAAAACCTACGTTTCTATTTTATGTAGCTAATTCTGGAAGAATCACATGAATCATCTTGAGTACTCTCAACTGCAGGAGTATGACTATAGCCACTTATGGTTTTACCATGACTAAGATGCAATTGTAATCAGGACACAACAGTAGTGAGTGAGTACAATTCTTTGTCCAGCACATGATCTTGGTCATGCTGAAGCTGGTCCCTAACACAGAAGGCAGTTAGCACACACTTCCACATCTTTTCCTCTTTGATAGCTGTACCTCTGACAAAGATAACCACGGTAGCACTATCACTTATGCAAACATCAAAGGACCATGCAGATTTGATTTGACATACATATTTTCCCATATTTTATTGAGGCTGATCAGCTTCAATAAAACAATTAAAGAGAGCACTGTTAGTTCTGAAATAGTTGTCCAGTTTGTCAGTCTTTCCTTAGGCAATTATGGCATATAGGCATTCTTTGATGCCAATTATGGCATACTATTTCTACTTCATCTGGGTATTTCAGTGGTTCCCCTCCTCAGACCTCTCTGCAGGAGGGCTATAACTGGCATCTACATCACCAGTAACTATATTGCTTCTCTTTGACCAGAAGTCATAGCAACAGTAATTTAGAGAGCATCAAGCACACTGGTATATAACTGTATATAACTATACACTGGTGATCTAAATGTGTACAGGGAATTTCTCCTTAAGAAGTTAGGATTATGACCCTCAGGATAAAAAAAAAAAAAAAAAAAAAAAAAAAAACCCAAAACAAAAAAACAGGAAAGCAAAATTCAGACCTTCAGACCTTATACTCCTAGGAACTTGTCTATGACTTCAGTCAGAGGCAAGTATCAGTATTTGTCCCACAAAAACAAATTTTCCTCTTTAACATCTGGGAAGCATTATTCAAGTTTGATTAAAGAAAAAAAAATCAATATATTGCAGCCATATAAAAATGATAATGAGACATTTATTCTTTTGATATATATAATGTCAGCTTCTCAAAAGACTAATCTTTCACTTTCCCACAGGCACACATTGGAGGGAAGATTTTCCAGTTTTTATAGTCTATTTATAGATGGAATTTGTACTTTCATTTTTCTCTTCTGCAAAGAAAGGAGTATTATTCAAACAAAATGCAAACTATAGAGCTATCTTTCAGCAATAACAATGTAATAAGCAGAAGCTGAAAATCTGAAGTTGCTGCAATGCTGTCAGACTGGTCACTGCAAAAGCAAAGACTGTGTTGCTTTTGCTTATGTCCTTATTTAAGCCTCAATGGCAACTAAGCATCAGGCAGCCCTCACTCACCTCCCCATCAAGTGTAATGGGGATGAGAAACAGAAAAAGCCTGTAAGTAAAGAAAAGTTTAATAGTTGCAAAAAAGTAAAATATAATAATAATAGTACATAACAGTAATAGTAAAAATAAATAAAACCCAAGAAAGAAAGTGATGCACAGTACAATTGGCTAATCACTCACTGAGCAATGCCAAAGCCCATCCCTCTCTCAGGTAACTCCCCTCTTTATACACCGGGCATGATGTTGTATGTTATGGAATATCCCTTTGGCCAGTTCAGGTCACCTGTCCTTGCTGTGCTCCCCCCTCAGCTTTCTTGTGCACATCCTCAGTGGTGGAACATGAGAGCAAAAAAAAATAAAACAGTCATTGGTTTAGGGCAAATACTCCTCAGCCACAACCAAAACATCCCTGTATTATCAACATTATTCTCATAATGAATGCAAAATGCAGCACTGTGTACCAGCCACTGTGAAGAAATTAACTCTATCCCCACCAAAACCAGGACTACTATCCTTTAACTAATTCATGAATTAAAGCACCACAGTGCCTTCTTGCATAAACTGTTTATTTTCTTTATTCAGATAAGAGTTTCCAGTTTTAGTGGTAACTCAAAATCTTGAGTTAAATCTGAGCACTACTTATTAGGCAAAGACTGTTCCCAGTTGACAGAACTGTGAAAAATGCAATTATACAAAGCTGATAGATTATTTCTTTTAAGAAGTAGAAACTGTCACATTTATTCAACTTGCATGTAGAAGCCTGCACACAATTATGTCAAAATGTGAAGATATCATGAACAAAAACTGGAGAAAATATTTTCAGGTTTTTAGTGGGTCCAGATTCTGCCTAATTAAACAATATAGATTAGAAGACACTACAAAAAATAATGCATTCAAACAGAATTTATTCACTTCTCTTCTTAAAAAGGACTGTAATGAAGTTTCTCTGTTTACCTGACTGATGCTACTTTTAAGTGCTATCTTTATGGTCTCATCGCTCTCTTCCCTCAACAAAAGAGATGCTAACACAAACTGAGAAGACTAAAAAGGGAGCAGAGGGAAGATGGGATGACCCACATAAAAAAAAAAACTACTGAATTTTATAAGAGCTTAAGTCTTTGCAAAATTTCCTTTATCACTTCCACCAGGTGCAACACAAAGGAGAGAGCATGACCTTTACAAACCAAGTGACCTCATAACTGCTAAAGCTCTTTGAAACGATACAAGCTCTCTCTTATAATGAAAGTGTCCCACAGAAAGATGAAACACTTGTCTACTCACAGGACAGAGTAGGGCTTCTTTCCAGCCACAGAGTAAACTGAACTTCCAGTCTCTGGGTTTGAAAACTTGGACCTGAAAATAGGAATGAACAGTCTCACAATGTCCCAGGAGAATATGACTTATTCTGCTGCCAGGTGACTCTCTCCTAATTGATCTCAAAAATCAGCCTTTTTGCAATTAAAAGCTAAAGAAAAATCTCTTACTTATAATTTAATATTTTGGAAGATGCTGTCATGATGGAATCTATAAATTCATTCATACACGCATATATGCAGAGAGCATATATTTGAATGTAAACTAACAAGCTGACATATAAGATGGAAAATACAACATACAGGTGCATTTTTTTCTGCAATTAAAGCCATGCTAATGCCATGCTTAACTGCTAAAAGAAACATAATGCAAAACAACTTTTGATGATTCTGGATTTGCTTTAGACATCTTAATCTTAGGTTAGATTAGCAGTCTGGAGGGAGTCAGATTGCTTGTTTTGCTTTCAAAGTCAAATGAATTTGGAAAGATGTAATTAATATTTGTAGCAAAAAGCAAGACAAATCTAGTTAAAAAGTACAACTGCAGAAAGTTTAACCTGAAAACTAAAGACCTGAACGCAAATACTTATGCAGCTATTAGTGTAACGTTTTGTCTAACATACATATGAGTTCGACAGAAAACATGTTAGATGCTTAACATGTAGCTAATAGAAAGTCTTTATTGCTGTCATAGAGAAGAACCCAGAGAGCAAAAAAAATTTACAAGTTTTCTCCTTTTTATGGGTAGAAACTCGCAATGCTTGCAGAATGATTCCACTCTTACAGGTGGAGATGATCTAGAATGCTATTAAGTGGCTCAGTTTGCCCTTTAAATAGAGGTTTTAATGCGCAATGTAGATACATGCTGGCAGATCCATGCACAGGCATGTTCTTACAGTGACAGAGGCCTCATGGAAGTTTCCTGAGCTACTAGCTTAAATTTTTGATATAACTTGTCACATTGGTGAGAGCCTATGACAATGAATAAACCCAAAACATGAAGTCGCTTACTGGGTGGATATGAAGCCTTAATTTTTTTTTTTTTTAAATCTATTCATTCTTGAAAGACACAAAACACTTGGAACAACATGAGAATCCAAATGAAATTCCAGCAAACTTCCATTAACTTCGACCAAGCAAGAGTTTCACACATTCATATTGACACAGGACAGCACATAAAACCTTTGACAAAGGGTAAGCCTGCATAACCAGGTGCTTAAGACATGAAAGATACCATAAATAACATCAGAGACAAATTTGCTCAGTGTGCATTTCAGAAATTAAAGTAACATTCCATCTATTGCATCTTCTGAGGTGCCTGCTGAGCTTGGCACCAGAACTGAGGCATTAAAATCTATTTCAAAGCTGTTGCATGAGTATAGAGAGGATTCTCTGGAAACAGCAAGATATCATCACAGACTAGCACAGGAGGTGGAGCAAGCAACATTCATTCACAGACTTCAAAAATAGCCTCCAAAGAACAGACAAGTATTAGCTGTCAAACTATCTATTGGCAGTGCTCTCCAGAGCAGTCAGAATCAGTTTCCCATTTCATCCTCATGTTTTTCCTAGGCTGGGTTCAAGACCTCACAGCTCTCTCAGTGTTCACAAGATCTCCTCACAGTTCTCTCAGTGTAATTCAGCTTTTCTAAGGAAAACTGCCACCATTTCTCTATCTCATCTGTCCCTAGTTCTGTCATATTATTTTTTCTTGCCATCATACAAATTTGTCTCACAAGGCTTTTCTTTGCCCTTGACTGCCTCAGTTCCCTGAAGTTATGGGTGCATAAAAAAAAGTAAAGAAAGTAGAAGATTCATAGGGTGGATCAGACTTGAAAGTCCATGTTTTTTGCAAATTTCATAGCTAGTTTCACTTCTGTGACTCCAAAGTACGTCAGGTACCTTCTAATGTGAAATCTGTAATCTTCTCTTCACTTGGGTTTTCTATACTATAAAGCAATAATTTACCATGAAGTGCTTTTGGGGAGAGAGCACACCACCAGAAAGTTACACTGAAATGGTGTCCTATTTCATTCTTTCTGAAATGCATTTAACTATTTGGGGGGGGGGTGAGACAGTATTTCTTAGAAGCACATTAAGATGTTTAGTACTCCCAAAGTTGAAAACTGCCTGAGGAGAACACCAGTTGTGACTTTATGAACTTTTCTATGTGGGAAACAGGTCTAAGGTACTATTTTTTTAAAATAAAAACAGTAAATGTTTTTAAAAGTGGCATACAGAGAAAATGCCACTGTATTTTCACACAGAATATTTACACACACAAAAAAGTAGGTCAGCATTAGCTTATGATTCCAGCTCAATTTCATCCTTAAACATCTGTCACTGGTAACATCATTCTCCTTTTGTGTCCCTGTCAGACTGCTCCCACTTCAGTCCTATAGAAATAAAACCTACAAAAACCAACAAACAAACAACAACAACAAAAAACCACCTCTTTTCCCACTCTTCAATTTAATAATTTTCTCCTTCCTGTCTACTTCAATCTCCTTGCTCACTCTCTGGTAGCCTTCACATCTCACAGCAATACTGTTTTTCCTTTCCTACGCAAGGTCCCCAACAAAAGATAATGAAGGAAAATAAGGCCATTACAGATTAAGGTTGTTACCACTGTTATCCCTGAATGTCATGCTTAAGAACGTTCATAATAAAGAAAGAACAAGTCTCACATCTCCACCTCACTACATCATGGGAAATAGTCTGGATTGTAATTTTTATATATCATTAGATATGTGTATAATTTGAAGACTGATTTGTTCAAGCATCTGTAAGGCTTTGCATCATTTATTCTAAATAACACAATTGACTGTCCAAAATGTTTGGATTATAAGCCTAATAAGAGTGAAATAAGACTGATGCTGTATTTTTTTTTTTACTAAATATAATTTTTTCTCCTGAAAATCAACACATCTGCAGAAGTACATGAATGGACTGATTCACTTGAATGCTCTGTCCATCAAATCTTAAGACATGCAGTGGTTATACACCTGTTACATTGCTCCAAAAATAATTGTGTTTTCAAGAAGAAAATCTGAAAATTATACTAATTTTATCAAAATTGTCTTTTCCTATTTCCTACAAAGCTAGCAGTATTTCTAGTGAGCGCTTACTACCATGCTCTTTTTTTTTAAATATAACTGTGTAAATAAAAAAATCATGCATTACACATGCACTATTGATTCCCAGGAAGCCAGAAGTTTGGAAGAAATGCTTATGTCAACTTGCAACACCTGTGAAGATAAGGCCCTTTTATCCTGTGTTGCAGAAATATGATTTTAGGTTAATGATTCTTCTAACTTTCATGTAAAACGATGAACATACATTATTTGTGCATTTCAAAAGGCTAGCACATTTATTTATATTATCTTCCAGAGAATAAAAAAAAATTTCCATTTCCTATTTTGAAATTTGGGCAACTTATCAATTCAAGTTTTTGAGAACCAAGTAAAAGGAGTAAAAACGGAAAAAACAAACAAACACCATCATCTCAAAAAAAAATACCAAACAGAAAAACCAAAAAACCCACTGAAACTAGATGCAGCTATCTAAGCATTCGGCCTGTTCTTCCATTACAGATTGCTGAGGAAAGGTGACAAGAATGTTGGATGAGAGCTTAGAGTACAAACCCACATTTTTTCTCTAAATTTTGGGGATAAAACATATCACTCAGACCTCCAGAAGATTTTGAAAGAGGCTGTGTCATTGCTGCTCAGTTAATCTGCATTTCTACATATTCATCTATGTGCTCACACATACACATACACACACACCTTTATTCCACCTTTCTCCCATGCATTTAAAACAAACAACCCCACATTGCAAATCCACCGAGAAGTACTTAAAGATAACTTCAAAGTTATATGGTTACACATTCAAGAGCCAAGAGGCAAAGTAACAGCTAAACTTTTAGATTTATTGCAGTGGCTATCTCAGTACTCACACAGATACAATAGAACTTCTACCTTCCAGTACTTTAGAGTCAAAGAAATAATTAACTATTTCTAAATCTGCCTAATTTTTAAATCTTATTGCATTAAAATTAAGATAGTAACTAGAATAATAAAACTTAGATAATTAAGTTTTTCAAGAAACTCTAGATCAGTGCTATCCAAGGTACCTAAAAGAACTGCATAGGGAAAAAAGATGTTTGTTCTTTCATAAATAATAATTCTATATAATTTGACTGTGATGAATGCTGGTACTGAAGTGAGGGAGATTTAAATGCTACTCTCAGCAATTAAACTAAAAACAGTTAAATAGCTGTTCTAAAGTTACTGAAGCATAACTCAAGTAAGTAATTAGACAAGGCATAAAAATGCTACTTCAAATTCATTATATACACAGCTCACATCCAAAGAAATATGTTCTTTTGGGATCCTTTTTTTCCCAGCTCTCTTTCTTGGACAAGGATGAGCATAAGAAAAAATAATTATATTTTGCTGCTTTTTTCTGCAGTGATAAACCAGACTGTCAACTGCATATTGCACCACTTGTTCAGGAATCTGCAGGATTTGGGGTCCTAACCCTGCTTTTCCTTCCATCCCATCTGTTGTGGAAGTGAATGTAGAAGGGTTCCTGTTAATATTTTAAAAGACTGTTTTAAGGAGGCAGGTATCATTTTAATGAAGGAGATAGGGTGGTTTTTTATGGTTTAAGTTTTCTCCTGGCTCAAATGCATCTCATCTTCTTCCTGGTTTTATGTTAGTTAAAGTATCTTTCACACAATCGGGTTAGAAATTCTAAATATTTATGCCTATAAGCTCTATAGAGAAAGAGGCATGGGCTATTAAAACCAAAATGCTCTACTGACAGTTCAAGATTTTCCAGCTCTGTTATGGACTTGATCAGCAACATGGTCTTTGTTTTCCAAAGGAGTAAGAACACAGAAGATCACAGTATAAAATATACAGCAAAGCTGAAGCCATGACACAACATATTGCCATATATTCATTGCTATGACCACTACTATAAGCACATTCCAAGCATTTATCACATCCTGCAGCTATACTGACTGACCCGGTGCCTCACCAGATTGGGCACATCAAATGGACCTGAGTCAAAGGAGACTGGAAGATCTCCAAAGCCCAGGGTATGGCCTGGAAGTAATTTATTAAGCATAATTATTTGGCCTAAAGGAGATTTATTAAAATTTATTGTTTCCTCTGGGGCAACACAAAACCAAATTTCAGTACTTACTGAGGTGCTATCTTCAAATTCATTCTTTATAAAACCTCAGTGGTTTTCAGTTATTCCACAACTATTTCCTAAAGGCAAAGGGCCCTTACTGTCAACAGAAGTAACTCAGAAGAAAACCAGTGAAAACAGGAGTTAACAAAACTTTCATAAAGGTATATAAATCAAGAACATTCATAAAAATTCAATTACATTTCTTAAGCTTCAGAAGAAAAGGCAGAGCACATTTTATCTGGAGCAAAAAAGAATAAAAGATACTCAGAACTGTGAAAGAAAGGGGTAACATGCTAGATATTCACACTACTTTGATATAACAGTGTCAGACAGTCTAAGAGGAATAGGCATGTTATTTTCTGTAACTTTAAAAACCAAAACCTTCCTTGAGATACTTGGAAGAGAAGTGCTAAGATGAAAATGAACTGGTATTAAATATAATTTGGAGTTGTTATGCTGCTTTATGATTACTTTTGTTGACAATATTTTCCACCTGCCACCTCTGTAATCAAAGTTTTCTTTTATATTGTTAGAAACTTTGTGTTGTGACATTAGTCTTGCCTAGTTTTAAAAGTGGCTCCAGATAAAGCTAACTAATAAAGACAGAGAGGATTGTTTTATAACTTTGTAAATTTTATTAAACTGTGCATACATCAGCCTGAGACTGATTTGAAAGACCAAGGTACTGGGGTAAGCTTCTTTTAAATTTAAAATGTCAGCATCGAGTGATAGATTTTGAGGAAAAGCCCTTACTATGTGGCAGGCGCAGACAAGCAACTCTGTCAAGAAGCAGATGGCAGGCATACAGCTGAATCCTCTGAATATTCACCAAGATCATGACTCAAATCAAAAAGGGAAGCATGTAACAGACAAATGGAATGGAAGTAACTCTTAATGCTCAGATTTGCCTCGAGACACAAAAAAAACCCCAAAATAATGAAGTGGAGAAAACCACTACCTCTCCACAAATTGCTTCCAAATTGTGTTACTTCTGGGAAGTGTGGCAACTATGAAAAATAAAGTCTCTCTTCTTCGCTCTGTTCTTGGGACAGGTAGGATTAATCACTCAAATCTTTAAAAACTGATCAAGGAGAAAGACTAAGAAGGATTAAGAGATACTGGGAAGAACATAATTAATCCAAAGGAAATTCCTAGCTTTATTTTGAGTTTAAAAGCAAGTCAAACTAATACCATTTCAGACTGAAAGAGGGAGATATGGGGATATCCTGGTCTACATACTTTTACTATTCAAGCAGATTATCTTTCCTCCTTCATATTTCTAAACTGCATATGTCTACAAATCAGCCCTAAGAAACTCTTGAATAGAACTCAGTTTTCAGTTCTGAAGGCTGTATTTAAACAGGCACAGATAGGAAACAGAATCTTAGTCATACAACAATAATGACACAATGGCAGCGTCCATCTATTTCCCCAGAGTTACACAACTGGGAGTTGCATAGCACTTGCACGGAGCATATGCCATTGTGAATGGTTGCAGTTATAGATTAAATATTTTAGTATGATTGGGACATTTACAGGCATTTTTATCAGCTATGATAAAATGTTGTCATATCCAAGCATACAGTATTCTCCCATAGTGCTCTGGCAACTTGATTTTATTCTTACTTTGAGAGGTATTTTGGCACCTTCATCAGTACTGACTTCAAGAGTTACCTGTAATACGCATGTAGAAATCAGAGAATTTGTGATTCAACATCTGAAAATGCAGCTGTCATATTGTTCACTTTGGTGTCAATAAAAACAATTGCTGAATGCTCAAAACCATACACATACTTGATACAAAAGCAATAATGTGGTTCAGCTTTCCTGGTGTGTTTGTTTTGTCCACTGGATAATAATTCAATGTGTTTTTTCACGATCAGGACAGTTTTCTATTATTTTACATTTAACTTGTTAAGGATAGGCTTCGAAATTTTTCCTATGGAAACTTCTTTCTAAACCTAAGAACAATTTTAATTTAATCTGTCCGACAAAAAGAATTTTCTTGAGTAGCAAACTTCAGTTCAAATATAAAGTCTCTTTCTAGCAACGAAGAATATTAGATTCCAAGGAGAAGACCCCTGGACAATAGAACAGCACAAGCTCTCAGTAACAATATCCTTGGAGGTAAAACCACCTAGAGAAACACCCAAAAAATGAGACTGGTTGCCCAGAGAGGATATACAATTTGTGTCCTTGGATATATTCTAAACTCAGTGAACAAGCTGAGATGACTGGGCCAGCTTTAAGCAGGGTGTGGGAACAAGAGAGCTTCAGAGGCCCCTTGCAACCTCTAACATTCGGCACTTGCATGATTCCATTTCTGCTAACTCTGTGCAAGTAATTCTCTCCAAATCACTCTATTAAGAGAAGATAGACAAAATAATTGAAGAATTGAGAAGAGAAGCACAGGAGGAATGAACTAGTTGCTCAGAGGTAATTGCTGAATTATTATCAGAACCAGAACCACCAGATAAGAAGTCCTGACAGTAAATTGGGCTGTTTATTCAGTAGTATTTCTAGTGAGCGCTTATTACTATGCTCTTGTTAGAATTGAGTCTAAAGCCAGATTGAAAGGCAAATAATGAAATTCACAGAAGCAGAGCAAGAAGCACTGAAAGGGAATAAATATAGGGAGAGACATATGGAGTAATTAAGATTCAAAGTTTTCAGATTATAGGAAATCATGATGTGTTTTGTATTAAGAGAGACAAGCAGAGAGAACAAAGCTAGTGGAAAGAGCCTGAAGTCAAATTAAGAGAGGAAACAGTATGGTACAGGTGGAAGAAGGAAACCTACTGTGAGTGCCTGAGGTGCAAACGTGATGGAAGAATAAATTTATTGGAGATGGCAGTGTATAGTGACAGACTGCAAAAGAGATAAAACCAACAAAGACCTCCTTATGCACATCAGTTTTGCTGCTACTGTAGAACCCATTCGTTGAATCAATATGCCAAAGGGATACTAAAGAATAAATAAAATTCATTAGAGTTGAGAGGATACAGTTTGCACCAGTTAAGAAAACATTTACTTAACTGCATAGGTTAGAGTATGTTATTATAGCTGTAAAATAAAATTGATTCTCTGCATCTTGGAGTACCTGGACACTTGTTTTGTGAATGAAGCATTTTCTACATACTTTAGGGATAATGACTCAGCTGGCTACAAGAATTCTTCTAGCCATCCCATACCTCCCAGCACCCTCTAGCAGAATTAAATGCCTATCAGTTGACAGGAGAATCTGAAAAAGTTTTAGAGAATTCGGCAAGTCATTATACCAAAAAATGATAATCTATATTTTTGAGAAAATGACAATGACCTAGGTGACATGTTATGTGTGCATGTTTTGGATAACAGAAGTCAGATGTGTGTTATCAGTGCTTATGGCAGCCTCTGTCTACCCTCCTTATAATCATGAGGTATGCTTTCTCAACATATTCATTTCCACCAATAATAGCATTTAATTAGTGAAATTGTCTGTTCCTTCATCAGGCTCCCATAGCCTGAAGTAATTTTCTGTGTTCCTTAGTACTACATGTGACTTCAAATGAATCTCATGTGTTGTGTATTAGACCCTTCATTAAGTATGTTTCTGCTGTCCCAACAATCTTTAAAAATGCTCATCCAGAGTCCTCAAAAAATGCAAATATTTTATTTTGTTGTATTTAACAACAACCATTACAAGTGTGTGTGCACTGGGAAAAAGTCAGACAACATTCCAGCAGAAAAAATAGTTCTCACAAGTTGAAGAAAATATAGCTGTGGGACATATTAATTAATACCAGCTGTGTTCAGCATATACATTATAGACCAAAGACAGAATCATGCTTACTCCAGATTCAGTCAGGAGTCCACCAATGATTAATGTCTCTGAAAACATAGAGAAAAATAAATTATGCTTTGGTTAGAACCATACTTCCTGTCCAAAATATGCTAACACTTTCTATTTCTCTTGTTTTCTTCCTTGTAATGACAGAAGAACTTGAAACATTTATACCAGTTATAACTGGAGTTCTTCTATTTGATATGTAGTGGAACCATTTGATACCTTTCTGCCTACAACAAGAAAGAATGCATAACCAATATTGTGATAATCCTCTGACCATTCTTTATCATGTGTTACTGTACCTAGAGACACTAATCATGAGCAACCCTCTTGGCTTTAACACAAGAAAATTAAAAAACTAAGTGCATGATAATAGGCATCTACCTGGCACTTCTAAAGGCATTAGTTTTTTGTTTGTTTTAAAGTAGGTACAAGTCCAGACCTTTATGGGTTTTCACTGGGTTAACCCTTTATGGGTTTAACTGTAAAACATTACTAATATGCACAGATATCCTCCCCACCCCCTCACACTCCTTGATTCCTCATCCTTCCCATCTCATAGAAGAGGTACACATGATATTTCATACAGCCATTTTTTGCAATTTTAGTGTGTACTCTTCAATACACAAGTTTTAATTTGGGAATGACAAGCCTCATTTGATGTACTACATCACAGCTTTGCCCCCTTAAATGGAGTAGACACTTAAATCAGTCATATCTTCCAGGTCTCTCATTTCCTGAGAATCCATGCAGCTATTTTCTTTTCATTATTTTTCAGTCAGCAGTAAGAATATGACAGTCTAAATTTAGGATCATCTCAACCACAGGTACTGCACAGATATGTTAATAAAAAATGCCATTTTTCTTTTTTCATTCATGTCAACCTGAACAGATATACAACACAGTCTTTGGAGGGGCAGAAATTAGAGGATTACTTTTGTAATCCATTGTAGAATATTTTTGCTCAGCAGCTTCTTTGTGAATTAAGAAGGTCATCCTGCAATCATCACAGCTCATCAAATTTCACTTAATAAGAACTCAAGAGGGCACTGGTGAGAAATACAGTGTAGAGGGATAACTGAAATGAATTTGATGATACTGCTTTACAAATTGTATCTAGTACTATTCACTTAGTTTGATGTGTTGAGATCCCAGTGGAAAAACTAAACAGGGCAAGATTCACAGGGAAAATAGTTTTCTCTCAACTAACATTGATTGATACAAAAAACAAACCTTACTGTCAAAAGAATTATGTGAGATAGCTTCTCCCTTTCATTCAAACCACATCAGCTGGCCTCGCAATCTTTTCCCAAAAGCCCAGACTCACACATCAGGATAGCCGCAGCATTGCTATAGCAACTGGATGGAGAGTTGCTAAAAATGTATACAATTTAATCATTCACCAAGGCTAATTTGCAAAACAGTAGCTAATAAAAAAAAAAAACCCAAAGAGATGCCACTGCTACACATCCCTCTACATCCACTCAACAGAGAGAGCACACACACACACATTTTCGCTCGGCACTCTTCACCAACAGCAAAAAAGAGAAGATTTAGCTGATATAACTGTAAAAGACACTCATTTTTTGGAAACTAAATGTTGTCAATGCATGTTGGAATGTTTGTTTTCTACCTCTCAAGACTCGTCACGACACTCCACTAAAGTTTAACAAAGTATCTAACACAAACACATTTTTAGCACTGCAATTAGTTTTAAAAAATGTTTTTCTCAAGCCCAGGGCACCATTAAACTCTAGCCTTCGGAATGCTGCACGTGACATATGACACAATTTTACACTTCTTTACTGTAAGAAGTCAGTCCTGTTAATTCCAGGAAAACAGTGGAGGAAAATATAGTTAGAAAAGTTCAATGCCCCTTGGAAGAGGGGCTTACTGGAGGTGAGACTTTTGCACAGTAACACATTCAGTTGAGTTGTAACTTCTCATGGGAACTTTGCCAACTAAAGAAATATATATTTAACTGGAAATTACTTTTAAAATACTTTAATTTTGTGTACTAAACATTAAGATTTTTTGCAACATAAGCACTTTCAAAATATTTGTTCTGCTACCAAGTGTGCTTGTACGAGGGAAAAGTTCAGATTAGGTTTTATTCCTCTAACACCACACAAATCCCCACAAAATTATCATATTTTATGTTTCATTTTTTAGGCATAGAAGTTAAAGCATCTCAGTCTTCCTGATTTGACTCTTCAAAAGCACATTTGACAGCTCAGTTCATATACTAGAACTTAGGGGTCATGGTTTCAATGCTACATGATCAATAAACATCACCTCTGTTTATCACACTCAAACACCTATTTTGGTTTCAAAGGCATAATTATCTTAAGTTTTAAAACTTTAGCAGTCAAATTTTTTTTATCTTGTTTTCCATGCGAAACCTCAAATGCTGAATTATATTGCATCAAGGACAACATTCCATCAACTTTTTATTCTTTTTCTTTCCTCTACAAGAAATATAGAAATAGATTCTTTCTTGCCCCTAAACACCCAGTGTCGCTGTCTAAATACTTATCAAGTCTAATAGGTTGGGCTGAACTTTTAGTAGAAAATGCTTTTAATCCTTTAGGTACAAGGGTGGCTTTCTGCAGCCATCAGCTGCCGCTCTGAAAGCACTTGAAAGGTGTTGTTCTTTTTGATAGCAGCTTGTGTGATAAATATGCCCACTGATAGCAGAAACCTGCAAGCAAATCTCCCAACTGATGCCGTGCAAAACCCATAATTGCTTATTAGTACTTTGGCTCATTTCAGATAAAGAGTCTCTCCAGCCTTTCCCCCTGCAATCACAGGGTTTGTAGTGCAGAGTGGTTTGGGTTGAGCAAACAGACGGGAGAGCCACAAGTGCCCTCTTCTGGATATCCAATGCTACTCCAATTTATCCATGGACCAGCACTGAGGATCGATCCGCGACCAGATGTCTCAAACACTCTCTGCTCAAGTGTTTTGCATTCTGTATCCCTTGTCTCAATATGAAAAGATTTCTTGAATTTTAAGCTTTTTAGTGCAAGCTACACAGACTAAAGAGCATCAGCCAAATAGCTTAATAAGAAAATACCTAGCTGTGTAATTTAGGAAAGATTATTTCCCCATCATTTATGGGCAATGTCTCTGTCAATGTGTTTCTTAACTGAGTACAGAAAATGGATCTTTAATCCTATCATTTTCAAGCATCATTTAGATTAAGAATGGTCCTCCTTTTTCCTCCAAGTCTGACTTTTTCCTATTTTTTGGTCTTATAATATCAATAAGGATAATCTATATATGAAGGAAAACATTAGAATGTCAAAACACAAGCATCAGTATATCTTAAACCTAGCTATCAATCCTCAGTGAGGTAGATAAAGTCTCTCAATTCCCATCTGTGCTGGGAATTGAGGTTCACAGGTCTGAAATGCACCAAGCCACATCCAATAAATCAGTATGTGCCTAAATAGAGAGTTAATATATTTCCTATTTATTATATTTCCTGCATTTGACAATCCAGGCATACACATTCACATACATTAAAGATTAAAATGAATGCTGTGCATGACAACACAACTTACACATTCAATGATTACACAGCTACTGAAAGGAACATGGTAGACATGGGTTTGCTCTATAAACAGCAGCATGTGGAAAGTTATGAACAAAATTGAAGCAAAATTGAGAAACATTATAAGTCTGAAAGTCCACGTAAATGAACACAAATAATAGATCAATCTTTTATTTTATTCTCATCTGCTTATGTTGGTTATACCAGTTAATGTTGCTGTCTGTAGGTGATTGGAAAACATGAAGTGTCAATGATGCCAGAAAGCAAAGAAGAACTAGCCATTGTGGACGTGGTAGCAACTGTGGAAATGCCAACCTACTTCATGAGTCAACACTAAAGAGGAGACACCAAGGCATTTGTCATCTTCCTCTTGCCTGGCTCAGAGATGGCACATCTATTTGCAGATGTATGGCACCTATTGATCAGGACTTGCACACAGTAATTTTCTTGTTATCCCAACTACAGGTGTGCTTATAATAAGAAAAAAAAAAAAAGCCCTCAATTATCTATGTCTCAAAGACTTTTGACAACATATTCAATTATGCAGCCTCTTGGATCAAAGAGCTTTTTCATTTTTTAACCTCTCTAGATCTCTGAACTAACTTCATTGGCTTGTGCTGCTTTTTAGCACATCTTTATCTGAAGAAACTCATTAACATGCTGGCTATATAATTTGCTAATCACTAATGAAAATGTTAAATTAGATCAGACATAAAATTGATCTCTGTGACATCTCAGTACACACCTATTGCCCTTCACATCCCAGCCCAATACTGCTGCTTATCATTATCTTTTATTTACGTTAAGTCCTTTGGACAGTTTTCAGCCTCTGTGTTATTTGAGTCAATTTACAATAATTTTTCAATAAGACTTTGCAAATCACTGTTATTAATTTTTACTATCCCAAATACTTCATTAGATTTTACATACATTAAGCTTCCTATATCACTATTTTTTTGACTATTCAAAAAATAAATAACTAAATCATCTAGCTATTTACTAGATGATTTACAAGTTACTTTTGCCTGATATTCTTCATTCTTTCCTTATTCTATCACTCAGTAAGCTGTGAGAGCTTGCAAAAGCAGCATCTGTTTGCATATACTACCAAGACTTAAAGTTCAGACTCTTGGCAAAGTGCTGTAATTTTTAGGTTCATGCTTTCTATCAGCAATATAATTATCCCACCTCAGTGGCAGCTTCTCAGTTCTCCATAACTTTTTAAGTCATTACAGGTGGTGTGGTCACCACCCTTTTATATCCTGGGATGCTCAGAACAGCCAATCTGTGCTTTTCCTCCCAACCTTCTGGTCCTATCCCCATAATATTTTTTTATCAGTTCTGATTTGCTTCCTCACTACAACCTTTCTTAGAAAAAAAGGCAATAGCCTTTACTTATACTGGTATATACTAAGTCCTTTCATTTCTGCTTTTTTTTCCCACTGTTTTTATGCTGCATTTAATAGGAATAGTAATAAATTTCCTTGTTTTCTACAGAAAAAAAGAAATACCGGATTTATATATGCCTGCTTGAACATCTTTTTAAAATCCACTGATACCCAGCACAAATCATGTGGCACAACTCTGAATAGAAGGCTTTTATTTGGTCCATTTGTAAAACAAAGGCTACCAACATTTCTAAAAAAGTTTCTGATTAACTAGAGCTTTTTATATAAATCTTTTAAGAAATCTTAATTGAATATCTGAGGAAAGATACATTGCTCTTATTTAACTATCTAATAATTATCAAGTAGATAACCAATACTTTGATGCCAAGCTTGCATTATTTGTTATTCAGGAATTGGTCAGAGTAATTAAATTTTTGATATGTGGGAAAAGCAATTTTTGTGCAACGAAGATCATATACATCCTTAATTAAAAACTAACTATATCCAGGTCTAATTTTATTTATGAGCTTTCAGGGAAGAGTACTAACTTCCTGACACTACAGAACTGATTCATCAGATAATATGCAAGAAAATTTGTAGTAAATTTGCCTTTGAAAGGCAAAACTCAGGAAAGAATTATGTCTTTTATATATCTAGGTATCTGGCACACATGTCAAAAAACTTGTATCTTTTCATCGATTATAATTAGCATTTAGTAATTCATAAAATGCTACTAACTGTACGATTTAAAACACATCCAAACAAAAAAAAAAAAAAATCACTGATGAAATGCATTGTAACTACACAAGACAAAAAGAACAAAGATATTTTGTTTCCTGTATACAGCAAAAAACACCAAAACAAAGAAAAAAAAGCCTGAAATGACAAGATTTATTTTCAAAATAATTTTATTTGGCTAACTTTATGGTCAAGAGAAATTAATTCTTAGCTGTCTGTCTGGTGGAGAGAATTAGGACAGGTGCCCAAATGCCAGCTGCATTTCAGCTCTTCACACAGGACAGGGGACACCAAACAAGTCTGCACTCTCCTGTCCTGAGCCATACCAGGAGCTCCAGCACATGAGAATGGCAATAGACCTCTATGTATCAGAAGCAGATAACAGAGGGTGAGATCAAACTAGATGGCTTTACTTTAGATGGCTAATGACAGGTGAAAGCAGTTTAATTCCATGTATATTACTTCATATAAGCAAAGCAGAAGATGAATTCAACATTAGTTTGAAAACAAATGCAGAAATAGTGAGAATGTAATTTTCAATGTGAAGGTGTGTAGAAACTTGCATAAAGTGTTGGGTATTGTTGCATTGAAGTCTGGTTTTAGGGTGCTTTGAGGCCAGTATAGATTTAGAAATTTAGGTTGAATTTAATGATCATTTTAAACGATCAAAAAAATTCTCTTTGAATGCTTATTTTTATTAAAGAACTTTTCCTCTGGAGGGAAGCTTATAAATGAGTACAGAAGTTACCATTAGATTGTTGAAATATAAGTTTTATGTATTTAAATTTCCAAATTTCTTTTTCTGTTTTTATTAACTTCTTTTTCCCCATGTATTGCTTTCCTTATGATCACAATCTGACATACAGCTGATTTTAATTTTAAGCTGTTTATAGTATACCTCCAACTTCCATCTGTTATTTGAACTTCTTGTGATCTCTTTGGGGAAAGGAACAAGTACTCCCATCTTTACAAGCAGGGCCATGAGTATTGTGGGAGCTACCAGAATAAGTACTAATAATGACAAGAGTAATAATTTAGACAGCTTTCTCTTATCTGCTCTATCAGAATCAGTTCACCCATACAACATTAGCACTTCACTATCATCCACCAATGATCTGCCAAAATATTTAACTTAAAAACTGACAAACATGTCTTGGCTGCACACACACTGAAGTATTAAAAAACTGGAAAGCAAGCTGTATGCTGCCTATTCATATTTTATTTATACACAGACATGGAGCAGCATTATGAGCGTCATCATGAGCCTAAAAGCATTTCTCACACTCAATAAGGTTTTGGCCAGGAAAATCAGTATCACATAAAAGCAGTCACCTGTATTTGCAGATACAAGATTTCAGACAAAAGACTGCATCAAAAGACCTAAAACTTGAAGTTGAAAACAGCTAAGGAATTCTGTGAAATTGAGCATGCTAAAAGACAACAGATGAATTCAAGTTCCTGAATGCACAGAAATAATAATCTAAACCTGTATAAAAAGTCCAGAACTGAAAGTAACAACATCAGGAGCACTTTCTAGAGGCATCATTGATATTTCTCTGATGCCACCAGTTCAACATACAGCAGGACTCCAAGTGAAACAACTTTAGCACTAGTATCCCTCAGGAAAGGTATTAAAAGTAACTCAGAAGAATATCTTTTAAACCACCCCACTGCCCCCAAAACCTACCTTAAAAACATCTTATCCAGAGCAGCACATGCAACGCCACATCTCAGTTGAGTTACACTCCAAAGAACAGGGGACTCAATGAAGTTCAGACAAGGGCAATTACAAAGAAAAAAAAAGTTGCACAAGCTGCCCTACAGTGAAGGATTAAGAAAGATAAGACTCCTTAATTTGGAGACAATGACAAAAAGGAATATCACATTTACACTTAAAAATTTTCTGTATCTAGTGAATGACTGCAAAACTATTATTCACTAAATGGATAACACTAGAACTAAGAAAAAACCAAAACCCCAACCCTCACAGTACAGAGAAAGAAGTTAAAAGACAAGAAAGATCTAACTTGCCAATGTCCCTGAAAATGCAGTTCATGGACAAAAAAAACTAAAAAAAACTATGCTATTCCCCAAATAGCACTTCTCCTTATTCTCAGTTGGAGAACATTAAGCTGGACCGTCAATTGCTGTGACTCAGCTGGGCCTTCTTGTGCTGTAATCTGTTTTACCTTTTATCAAGAAATTCTATTCTTTCATTAAAAGAATGAAAATGCAATAATTAATAATGCAAACACATACTTATTGGGCAGTCTGTTAACTAAGATAATATACAGTACTTCAAAATAAAACGTCAGAATTTACTTACTACAAGGAATAAAAACCTAACAGAAAACACCCCACCTTCCAAAGCATTTTTCCCTGAATAACCTGGAAGGATTCAAGGAATGAGTGCACCCTGTTTACTGACATAACTATTCACCTACAAAAAGTCAGTCACAGCTATTCCAGACTTTTATGGGCATCATATTAAGGACTGTGAAGTAACTGAAGCTGACAATGATCTTCTTTCAAAAGACAGAAAATCTGTGCCTATACTTGTGATATCAAACTGCAGTGCTTTCTCAGAAATAAGTATTTTCAAAGGAATAACAACTGCCGACCAGTGGTTTCTCAGAAATAAGTATTTTCAACGGAATAACAACTGCCGACCTAGTGAAGAGCAATATAGAAAATTATATTCAGATAAAAATTCTGGTCTCTTATCAGGGGTAAAAAATCATAAACAATCAAATTTTGTCTAAGTCATCAATACATCCCAGTTTTTCAGGTCACAAATATGTCCTTTACTGTTTTCAGCATCCATCTCTTGCTAAGGGTATCCTCTTTTGGTTCTTCTGTTAAAACCAACCGAACAAGAAAAACAGTAACACCAAGGCTCTATTAAAGAATTAAGTATTTGATGGTAAACTTTTGACTTCTTATCTATGATGCTCAATCTCTTCAAAAGTATTTTTGCTTATAGACACTAGGTTGAATCCACTTCAGCAGCACTGGCTTTTAATTGGTGGAAATACAGAGTACAGAACCACTCACTATCTGTTTGCATCTGAAGTCATTACAAGTGGAAACCAGAAAACTCTGTTAGTACCCAATCCTGCAGATTGCTGGCTGATATTGTGTTCTCTCTGGCAGTTTTATTCACGTACTGGGATCTATACATATTCAAACTCATTAAACTATTTTAGTTCCAAGTAATAAATCTAGCGGAAGTTTCAGGTCCAGATGTCTGGTAGAAATATTCAAGCTCAAGTGTTCCTTTAGAGCTAGTGAAACAAAATTCTTGCAGTCAGACCCTTGGAAAGTCAAGAGTACACAAAGAAGGAGTGCTAAATTCAAAAAAGACAAGTGTTTTTATGTCCTCTGAGAAGAAGTCTAGGAAGCCTAAAAGGACAAAGCCCAAATGTTGTGGTTTGATATGCAATTAAAACTAAGAAATGTTCATTAAATATTCATTGATTCCTAAGTGAAGGTGGTACCCTAAATTCACTAATTCTACTTGTGTGTGCATAGGAGATTTTATTTCAATCACTCAGATATCCTGAAAAATCCTGTAGGTCATGAAATCTAATGTGTAGTAATTGCACTGTGTCACAGACATAAAACCACACATTAAATACTAATTGAAATTAGGTTGAGTCAGAACATTTCTAGAAAAACAGGTTCTGTCACTGAGCTTAACACTGAAAATCGTACTCTTTCACACCAGCACACCATACTATGGAAATTAGCTTTATTTTTGATTTAAATAAGACCCAGATAGCAGGTAATATAGAGAAAAACTTGGATTATACTATTTGATTCTGGAAGTCCTAAATTTCAAATGAAAAGTTAAAAGAACAAGCCATTTGAGAATGCTTTATTTAATGAGCAGTCCTATGCCACTGGTTAGAATTTGGCAGTTAAACCATCAGAAATCACTGAGCCAGCATATAATTAGGATGGAAATGCAGCTATGCATAATGCCCATAATTAGGCCTATGAAAGCTGAAACAAGCAAAACCATTAAATCAGTCAATGTTTAAATCAGATGGTCAGTGTACCTACTCACTGAATTGTTTGCACATGGTTTCTGAGGTCTGTAGGTGAACTGCAGGTCATAGACACTGTGCAGGCATTTTGCAGGAAACCACGCTTTGTTAGCTCCTAGTCTGATTTAAGATTTATCACCTACCATGTTCCAAGTACAGTTACAGTGCACTGCAAAGACAGCACAGCACACTGACCAGGCTAGCAGCTTTTTGAATAAAATAGAAAATAGATAGCCCAAGTTTACAAAAATACAGCCAGTTAGTGCATGTCATCTACTATGTATTAATGTTTTTAATGTCCTGAGTGTTTTTGTAGTGAATCTGCTTTTTACATCCTTAGCAATTATCCATCATATTTCCATGCTCCAGTTTCTTTTGTGTGCTTCCTTGCTTCAGTAATAATTTTTAAGTTCAGTGATCAAAAAAGCTCACCTATGCGATTGCCCTTTCACAACAAACACATGACACTATCTCCAATGCATCTGGACAATTGCATTAGAGAAGATCTGGGAATTTTTGTCTGAAGCTTTTCTACATGCAAGAAGAAATTTTTTAAACACACCAATTTGTGCCAAAAACCACTCCCGAATTCTGGTAAAGTTTTTTAAAAAAGTTATTCACAACACATTAAGGGCTTTACTTCTGCTATTTCTGCCATGGGGAAACCTGATTACTCAGACTTGTGAGATTTAACCACAAAGATTTGCAAAGGACTGTCCTATATACTGAAGTCCCAGGACTCTCAATTCTGACATTAACTGTATTTTTACCTACCTTTTCCTGACTAACAATACCTGAAAAGAAAATAGTCTTAAGTATATGGACTGAGTAACACACACTGAGAAACAACAAAACACCTAAAGCCTATCTAATTTGATATTTAAAAAAAACTTTTTTACTGTGAGGACAGCATCCACCGGTTGTATTTCCACCAAAACTTTGATATAAAATAAACATATTTCTTTTTTCAGCCCTCTTGGGAGTGAAGGGAAACACCATTTACAGCTCAGCCATAGATGATATCAGCACAGATACTGGAGTATGCAACACATTCCACAGTTCCTGTGTTGCCCTGACAAAATTAGACTAATTCCTTTGGAGGAAATACGTTTCTCTGCTTTATGCCGAAAATCAGGTGGCAGACTGTAATACTGAAATTGAAGGAGCAGGAACACAGAGTTCTTCTGACATGGTAAAAAGTACAGGAATTATGCTTGTAGCCATCCATCTGGTATTTAATCCAAGTAATCTAAGTTTATTGTTCTTTCACAGTTTTTGTACATCTACCTCTATACGTCCCTAAAAGATCTTAATACAGGACCCACTGGACATGGAGAGACAGTACTTCATTAATTTCAATGTGTTTAATGTGTTTTAATATGTTTGCCCTGCAGCAATGGTATTCAGTTAGGAAAGATTCACTCACTTAATGCCTTCCGTATTTTCTCAGCTCATAAAGAGCTGCACAGTACAGCAGGGAGCATATTGTAGAGTTATTAAATGCTATTATTAAATATGTCATATTACTGCTGAAATCTGTACAAGGCAAGAAAACAGAGAACTATCAATATTTGAACTTCAAATATTATACAATATTCCAGTAGCTACATTTTCACTTCATAATTCCAAAAGGTCTCAACAGAACCTACATATAATCACAACTGAAGGTGAATATATTACAGTAAATGTGACAAGTTTGATGATAACTGTGATGTTAGGGTTCAAAGATTTGCAGTCATGATGTGACTGCATTATGCATAGTGATGTTTTCATAATTTATTCATAATTTAAGGAATACTATGAAAAATATAGAGGCACTTTAAAAACCAGATCAATGATATGTGCATCATTCAGTAGTTGAAACTCATATTTACTGTGTGTTCTCAGTTGCTTTAGTTCATTATTTTGCTAAGGGCCAGATTCCAAAATAGTAGCAGTTTTCTTGCTGCTTATGTCATTTTACTGAAGCACTCAAAAGTTTGGGTTCTCTAAGATCTTTTATATCATCTTCTAGTAAAAATCCAGAGTTTACTGAGATTATGGATTAAGAAGCTCCCCATGGAAGCAAAAACTGAAAGACCCCAAAGGTTTATATTAATTATTAGAGAAGTCAAGGCATTGTTACTTTCCATGTAGTCAAGACTTGGTACCACAGCTGAAGACGCCGTGTCAGCCTCCTGGCCTACATGGGCAAGGAAATAATGCTGCCCAGGGATAAATGATGCACGTTGTACCACACAGCTGGAGTGTGTCACCTCCAGAGCTGTCATCCTGGGCTCTACAAGGGACAGAGCCCCCATGGACTGTGTGAATTTAACTAACACAGAATTTACACACATAGCTAGGAACAAAAGGTACAAATACAGACTAAATAGAGAAAAGAATGGACTAGTGCTCTGGCCAACAATGAAAACATGCTCAGGAAGTCAAGTCATCCATGAAATGCCAAGACAAAAAGGACTAATAAAACCTTTGACTAAACATAGAAACACATCTACATACAAACATATATATATTTTAAAAATACATCATGTTAATATATACTCTGAGATAGACCTCACAATGCATTTTTGCAGCTCATCAGAGAGATCTCAACAGCTGAGTTCCTTTCTCAAAATGGATTCTGAAGGATTAGGAAATATGTTGAAAGAAAAACACAAATAAAATTTTAGTACCTAAGAATCTATTTTACAATTAAATATTTAGAGAGCTCAAGCTGTTTCCTTAAACAGAACATATCAGGAATAGCTTGATTACTCTATGAAAGTATCTTCACAGAGGAAAAAAGTAGGTAGTAAAGAGTTCTTTAATCTAGCTGAGAAAATGAAACAGGTAGCAAAGGCTAGAAGCTAAAGTGACACATATTACAATTAGAAATTAGGCACTCATTTCTACCACAACCAATTAACAAGTACATTTGTAAGTTCTTTTCCTGTTGAAGCCTTTTGAAGAGCTCTTTTGTAATCTGAAAAGAAACAATTTTATGTGAAGTTTTAAACACACTTCCTGCTGCTTCTCTTCAGATTAAAATGTAACAACTGATTATATAAAATGAATTGCCAGCTAGGATAAAAGGGACAAGGAGGAGAAACACCCTTTTTTTCTCCCTGTGACAGAAGAACTTGGTAAAATACAAACTTACACAAGTTTCACCTCACATACTATAGCTCAAAGGAGTCCACCAGTTTATCAGCATTGCTCCCACAGAAAGAAGTTCTGCCTTAGGACTTGGGGTACTGCAGTCATAGAACTCTGAGTTCTAAATGAACATCCAGTAAGTTTTCGGACTCACTTTCAAAAACAGAAGTACAAGCTTTTAACATCTTTTATAAAAAAAATTGTGCCATTTCATGTCAGTCATTTTTAGTTCTGAATCTAACAAAAGACACCATAATGAAATGTCTCACCAGTGATTGAACAAACTGAAAAAAACAGTCGAGCTTTCAGTAACATTAGGCAGGCAATATTAACAGATTATATTCTACACTGAAAATTGTAACAAGAATAATAATTGAAGTCAATTGCCAAATCAACAGTAATGTAAAACATGCAAGTAGTCTAGCTAAAAGGTTTCTAGTCATTTTTCCAGGTATGCTTACAGGCTTAAAATAAGCTGATGAACTAAAAGCCCACAGGAGAGTAAACAATTTTGATTATTTGGCTATTTAATATATGCTAAGCATGAAAAGAAGGATACTAAGAAATTCACACTACTCTGTAGCTTCCTAATTTTATCTTATCATCGAAGAATCTAATGCAGAGCAAGCTGGTTGAATCATTTAATTTCTTGCAATTTTTTTGCTAATTGTAATGCAAATATCATTGACTACATTTTTCTTCTGGGTAAGATTATTCTACCACCAATAGTGGGGAAAACAGCCTTTTTTCATTTCTTTCCACAAGAAATATATTATGCCTATATTTCAACCGATTTAATTTTATCTCCTTTCTTCAGTCTTTTTCCTATCAATTATACATTAGATTCATATTTGACTATACAATTAAACAAAAGCTGATTTTTTTTTTTCCCCTAAGTTTGGCAAAATAAATTTCTTCAAGTGCAATGTGTAGGGTAATCTCTAGAAGCTATTTTATTTCTGGAAGTAATTTGAACTCTAAAATTTGCTGTCTTTTGACATTTATTCCAATAAATGTGAATTTTACACTTTTACAAAGTTTTGACTCCGTGGTTATTCAGGCATACATTCCACTCACTTTGAGTTACACAGCCAATGAACTGTTTGACGCTGAAGTCAAGCTGCTCACTGTTGCTCAAGTGTGCCTGCCCTGCAGCTGCCTGGTCGTGTGCAGCTTCTGCTGCTCCAGATATACCAACAAGCCAAGAGTGAATGTCAGTCAATACATCTGCCTTAGCAAAAAGATTTATATACTCTTCTATAGAGAAAAATAACTTCAAAAGTGTAGCTCTTTCAATGTGTTTTTCTCAATGACCAGTCTAGGGTCTAAAAATGGGGAGAACAGCAAAACAGAAAATAGAAAGAGCACCATTTGTGATCTTTGTCACTGTCATTTGTCTAGCGTTACTGAATTACATGAAAATATTCAAGAAGAAACAGAAAAATATGGTAAACTGTGAGAATAATTTCAAAAACTTTGTCATAGTTTCATGGTGAGAAAGGTGTGTGTTGCATGCAAGGAATTACACTTGGATTCTAAAAGTCCTTGGTGGAAAAATGCAGTAGACTCTAGAGTTTGCTTTGTTTTGATTCATCTTGTTCCAAAATCTCACCAGAAACAGCAACATTATCAAATATCCTGATTTTTAAGTTGTTTCAATAAAGGATTTACCAAAATCATATCTTGTTAGTTACTTTTGAATCTACAACTGAATAATATAGATTGAACAGAGTGAAACAAAGGCTTGTTATTGCTTTAAAAACGTTCTACTGATTAGTACTACAGAGTCAGTACTGATGCCTCAACCAAACTCAACAAATTCATTGGTTTGGAGTGTGGTGGGCCACCTGCATGCCAGGTGCCTATCAACGCTGCTTTACAACTCCCCTCCACAGCTGGACAGGGGAGAAGATACAATGAAAGAAGTATGTCAGTCTGTTTAAAAAAATGTTTCAAAAAGTCCAACAACATAAAACCAAATAAATTTCTAACAGATGATTGAGTTTTCAACCAGCTGGCAAATTACACTTAGGTAGTGAAAGGGGAAAGATTGTTTGTGATAATGGGCCTGCTGATTAGTTCCCCTATGCAGAAGGAACTGAGTAAGTAAAGCTTGATGCTATATCAGAAATATTCTCCAATCTCTTATTCTTTCTGTATGTCCGAAATGGAAGTTCAATATTTATTATCAGTTAAAGCAGTCTCCAAAGTCAAAGAAAGGTCTGTCCATGATGACATCATCTTCTTCTGTACTAGAAAAGAATATATTTGGAACACCATTGACCCAATGTGTTGCTGATAGCTAGTGTGGAATAACAACTTCATGGACAGAGTAAGATATACAAAGTTGTCATAAAGAAATGTGCTCCAGGCTCATGACTCACAGCAATGGTTCTTACAGCACCAGGCCTTCTGTCTTCCTCACTTATAATTATCCACTTTTCATCCATCTGTGGAAAACAGAGGCCATGAATGAGAAATTCAGTTTTGTGGAATATTTTTGTTCATGACGTCCATAAAAAAGGAAATGTGTTACAAAACGTTTCCTCTCCCTTTCTTTCCTTGGTACCATGCTTCCACTGTCTTAGGAAGCAAAACATTTTTGTTTTTGTTGCTAAAGACATTAAGCATGTGTGATATAACACAGAAGTCCTACTCTGCATCAGCAACCCTGTGACCCATTTTTTCATTACTCCTCTCCACCTTTTCTTCCAGAAATGTGCTTCTAAAACTCATGTTCTATATAGGCTTACTGGATAAGTGTATTTCCTCTGCCTAGAGATTTATCATAGTTGAGTAGAAGTTGTACCTGGGACAAAATATGTGAAGAGCAAGCAGGGAAGATGCTGAGATGCATGAAAGCCAGTTTTTGGACTTAGTTCTAGGACCTTCTTTCCTGCCTGAGCACATGGGGACAGAGATGGTGTGCAAAATAGGGAAAATGTGACGTGGGTTTGACTTTGAACAGCAGGCACAGAACTGGGCTGCAATTCCTGCTTCAAAGATTCTGGGATGCAGTGTAAGGAAAGAACTACAATGACCTTGGGCAAACAGAGTAAGGTAAAGAACCAGAGAGGGTTATTTAGATGCCAGTACTAGATCAGAAAGGTTGACAAATGGAAATTCCTTTCATTGGTTTCATTTCTCTAGAATTTTCCCAACAGAAAATAACAGGTAATCTAAAATGTAAGAACTATTTGAGTTAATTGTAGTAAAGTATATGAAAATTTAATTTCCCAAGGTAATTTTGCAAAGGAAATGGCAAAGGAAAGAGTTTTCTTTCTAAAGTTTAAGGAAATGGCAAAGGAAACAGTTTTCTTTCTAAAGTCTTAGGCAAAAAAGCCTAAGAAGGTTAAAAACATGGCCAATGAAGAATAAAATGTAGAAATAATGCAGTCTGAAAGAGACTAAGATTAAAAGCCTTTTCCTATGTTCAGCATTTCAATTTTATGCCACTTTTTTTGAAGGCCATTCAGCTTCATTTTATGCTTTCAATACATTTTGACTAGAAACATAAATCAGCTGACAGACACAAACTCAAGTAAGCTGAGACTTGGATTTTATAGCAATATTGATAAAAGCTAGTGGGCATTCCTGCTGGAACATTGGCATTTGGCCTGAGAGAGTACTTTGAGAGATTTTTCAGATTCTTGATGCATCTAAAGACATACTGGTGCACTGCAAGTAATAAATGCAGAAAGGGCAAGCGATGGGGAGAAGGGTTCTCTCCATGGAAACAACAAAATAATTTTTCTAACAAGATTCAAGGATGTAACTTACCGAAGACTGGTTAAGTTTCAGAGCCTGGATAAGTTTTAAGCCGAGATGCAGGGAAAGATAAAATAATAAATAATATTTTATAGATTTCTTTGGTTAGTTCCTATCATGCAGAAGGGAATGTGCAGGAAAAACGGGCAATAACTTTTTATGTCAGTTTGACTGGCAAAGCATAAGCTGAATTAGACTGTATAAAAGGTGAAGTGAAGCTATTCAAGGAGAGTCATAAGTAAAAAAAAAAAATTAATCCTAAATTTAAAAACATGTAAATAATTCAAAGCAGCAGATTTTCTTTTCTTTTTTTTTTTTTCTTTTATTTTAAGGTTACTCTTTCTTTTATGTAACTCAATGTTGGAATACCCAAATTTACTAACCACACAAAATCAAACTGGAAATATATCTCCTAAAATCTCTCTCTGTTTCTTCCTCCTAAGTCAGAATCAACTGTGACAAAACCACCCTCACAGGCTTTTGTGTAAGCCATTCAGTAAAAATATCTGGTTTTGAATACTCCACAACAGCTGTCTTCACTCTGCCCCAGGTCTTTGAAAATATGTCTTAATGTCTCTAAATCCCTTGTTCCACTGTTGGTTCATTCCTTCACATCACTGGATGGAGGAAGCAGATTATTTCCTTCCTCCTCAGGTCATGTTTTCTGGACATGATCATTCACCAAGCTTTTCTCTGCCATCTCTTCAGCTGGCCAGTGTTTTATTTGAAGTGCAATAACCAAACCAGGATACCAGGTGCTGGGTTTGGTTGGGTTTTTTTTCCTCTTACAACAATATAAATTTAACAACTGGTGTTACCTTCAATAAAACATCTCCAATTTTTTTCCACTTTTTGGCTTGCTAGGTAGTTTCTATCTTTCATTCCTCAGCTGATTATTTTTACTGAAGTGAAATAATTTCCATTTGTCCTGCTTGAACTGCATCCCGCTTTACAGACCAAAATACCAATTAACAAGATTGTTTTAGATCTTAAACATCTCCTCCAAAATACTTGCAGACATCCTCCCTCCATTTTCACTTGATATAAAAGAATAAGAACACATAAACTCAAACCATTTTAAGATTATTCTCCCTGGCTTTCCTTTGTTTAATTAGAATTCTACAAGAATTTTTCACCTCACCACACCAAGATTTTGGTTTCTATCACAGTTTTGCATTTTGGGGAGCTTAATGAAGGTGACATTGCAATTATTTTGTGTATTTTGGCAGCTAGGGTAAGGAACAACACCAAACCTTTGATCAGTAACTATTAGCTGTTCCATTAGAAAAATCCAAAATAGACAGAAACTCAGATTTGAAAGTAATAACATTTGCTTAAATTTTACAGCCAAAATAAAACCTGGTTTTTCCTAGTATCAATTAGAACATACATCTGGATTTTCAAGCAGCAAAGTTATTGTGTAGAAAGAAAAAAAATGTAAAAGAAAAAAATGTATTGAATAATAAATCAGGTATATATTGAAAGAGAAAGAGAACAAGAGCACAACAAAGTCTTGTTCTAATTGACTAATATAAACATTTACATTGTTCATAAGGATTAACAGATTAAGTTGCTTTACCATGAAAGGAAAAATTGCTGTTTATGACCTAGTGTTAGACAACAGTAAGTGGCTTAATCTGGTTTTCTCTGAGGGTAAAGCTGTATGTAGTAATGGATTTAAGAGATATATATGCATAAGTTTCTTTTATTAGTGCACAAACTGTAAAAAGTTTTGGTGCACATGTGTCTGTGTAACCTTTTACAACCAGCATTTCTATTCCAGTATTGCATGGGCTTACTTTTTTTTCCCAAGGAAAGAAAAAGTACTCTGTGCCAACTGAGAGTATGGTGAGATAATCTTCCTAAAATTGTGCTTGAATGGTGTAATGGATTCCTAATGGCAAAGTGATGATATGTGAACACCAATCAATATGAATTATTGAATATCAATATGAATCAATGTGCATTAGCAAACTCAAGCTGAGAAAAACCGAAGTGCTTAGAGGCCATAACCATACACTGGGCTCCAGATCTTCTCTCTGTATCATATTCCTTCTTTGTGAGACAGCACTCAGCAAATCAAAGGCAATGTAATTTCTGTGTTGTGTTCAACAGAAAATTTAGAAATGCTGTGTAATACTCTACATTTATTCTGTGGCATAAAAGAGAATTATTGAAGTATAACAGCTCAGAATTTTAAGATAAATAAGGAAGTTTTGTCAGCAGAGTGGAACACTGAGTTCACCTTTGAGCTTTGTCTACGTAATCCTTACATTTTATGCTGCATTTGTTGAATAAAGTGCCATGCCATGAGTTAAACACTCTGAAAGAAATAGTTTGGAACATGAATTAGTTTCAGATAGACAAAATTAAAATAAGAACTCAGGTACATGCACATCATTAAAAATTTGGTAATATTATAAAAAAAGGATATTTTTTTTTGTAGTATAGACCAATAAAGCAAAAACATGTATGGTACAACAAAAACAAATAGTAAAATTAACCGAGGAGAAATTTTTGCAAAACAAATAATATAATTCTCCAAAAGAAAGAGGTCTGAGAACATACACATGCTTGATGTTTTATTTCAATTCCCGTAAAGAAGCTTCAGCATTTGGAAATCTAAAAAAAAGAAAAGTGACCACTCAGTTATCACTGCAGCATTGCTCAGTTCTAGGGTTCAGGCTTTAGTTTTCCAAACTATTTGTCCTGAATCTCTAGTGCTACTCTGTACAGATTTACTAAGAAACTAAAAATGGACTGCATGTTTTACAGTAAAGTGATTTTCTCCTTCTTGATTTCAAGGTTTTGGAGAGCAGAGATAGGAAAGATTTAAAAGATGTGTAGTCAAAAAGCCACAAAAATTCAAAATCTATGATCAGGTTGAAGTCTGAAAAATGTAAAGCAGGTCTAATAAAATTTAGAAGAAAAAACACTTTGTTCTTTCTAGCTTAGTGTTACTGAAATATAGATAGCATCTGAAAGTTCAGAAGAGCACAAGCAGTAGCATTGGTAGGCGTAGATGCTTTAGGAAAAAACTGACCAACATCATGCATCATACATAACACAACTGAAAATCAGGACAAATTGTTACAAAGTATACAGTGGATTTCAAACACTATCTATTCTATACTGTATAGTATTCACTAGTGTATTCTGTTATTTAGAAGATTGTGTCTGTTTATGACTTTGGGACTGAAGTGGGGACCTGCAGACTCCACCTGGGTCTACTGCTTCACAGCCCAATCTGTGCAGCCTGAATCTGCAACAGCTTGACTCCACTTGTCACTGACAAGGACAAAAAATTACAATATATGTGAGCTAAAAGGCTATACTTGTAAGCTTGGTGCAACAAGAAAATAACTGGAGAGCAATTGATTCTGATTTTTAGGATTTATGTCTTTCAATTTCTTCTAAATTATTGAAAATTAGCTTTAGCCTCACAGTTAAGGATTGTTAAATTTTATAGATTATTTTCCAATCTCCAATTTCTTTTTGCTTCTCAATCTTCTATTTATTTATATTTATGAAGTACTACCTATATACCACAAAACATAAATGTCACAAAAGTAATCCTGAATGTTCCTTCAGACAAGAAATATAACATTTATGTATCTGAAGTGTAAGAATAATTGTGTAGCACGTTATGAGAAGTCATTTTTCAAGCAAAAAATATTGTCCCTTTCGCTGGAAAAACAGAAAGGGAACCTCTTCACTTGTGCCCCTGAGAATGCTGTTTTTCTTCAGATTAGTTCAATGATCCAGATAATAAATGAATAATAGAATCACTACTGTGCATGATATTTTTAATTAGGGAATATATTACAACTCCTACATTATAGTTTCAGGCAGCAAATATAATGGTCTGGATTTCTGCCTAGAATACTATTACCATTTGAAAACACTTTCTAGTAGATTCTAGAAGGACAGGAGGGTTGATTTTCCACACAGAAGATGATGCTAAGCCTCTTTGACTAGGTAATATCCTACAAATCTATTTTTTACACCTTTGTACAGTTAAAATTCTTCTGAAAAAGTTAGGAAGAAGTTGATCCTCACAACAAATGAAATCAAATTCAAGCCATGACTATCATTTGGATACTATACATATTCACCTCTCAAAGGTGCTGCAGCACATACATGCAACTCATTTTGGCATGGCTACACTACCTTCAGAAATTAAGTATATCTTTTCCACAAAACCTAGGTCAAAATAAAAAGTGAGAAAATTAATCTCTGCATGTACATACTAAAAACTCTGCAGACCATCTGAAAATGTGTTTATGGCACTCGCAAACATTGCTTCATTTTGTTAATGATTTAGTCAGAGACTTTTAGACTACTCCATTTTTCCAGATATTTAATTTCTTAAGAAACAATTGGAGTGTTCTCAATGTCACAGGTTTATTTCCCCCATTTACCTTATTTACTCACATTAAGCTGGTAACATAGATTAGACTAAAGCATAATTTATGACTGCCTTAGGCATATCATCTTAAAAGGCATTCAGTCTCCACCTATAAACATCAACAGACTGACAATTCATCTCTATCTTGGTAAATTTACTCCAGCAGCTAATCATGCTCCCTTTTACACATTTGTTTGCCTGATGGGGATGTGCACAAGCCCTGTGCACCTATTATTATTTCCTTCTCCACTGCAATGAAGTCCTTTAAAAGGCTGAAGTTGCCCTGCATTCTATCAAGTCTCATTTGTTTGTTTGTTTGTTAAATTAAACAGGCCAAGCTTATTCAGATTTGCACTAGGGGGGTATTTTTGATGACGTTACTCTTTCAAGATACTCATGCAGGCACTAGAAGCAATGTTGTTTGTTTATTTATGACCACAAGAACAGCTGCAGCAGATCAGACAAATAAGGGATCATTGTAGGAAGATACTTGGAGACAGCATATAAAGACAGGATAAGTATTTCCCTAAATATTATTATATTGGATGGATATTTCCATCTATTTCCATTTCTGGAGAAGAATACATGTCCTCTCTTTTATTCAGTTACTGCTTATGAGAGGATTTTTATGCTTAAAGGTTTTAAGAACCTTTGCTAAAGGACCTCATTAAAAGCATTTCAAATGGGCAGGAGATCTTCGAGAGCTGCCTGTGGTTGCCTTACCCAGCACTGTGCCTGCCCAGACAAACAGACCTTGAGCAGCAATCCTCCTCTGGACCACCCAGCCTTCCAGCATCTCCTGCAAATGTGGGACCTTGTGCAGCAAACAGTGTCTTCTCTCCTGCGCCAACACAGCATCACCCAACCTAGGCATGGAGCTGCTTGGGTTGGGTAAGCATTTCAAGGGAAGATAATTTCTCTTGAAATACATAGGAGGTGAAAACACTGTGATAAATTACAATGGAATAAAAGATGAATTTGCACATGGTTAGAAATACTTATGTGGGTTACTAATGATACTGCTGTCACCCAACAGTATGGCTATTACAGAGCTGCTCAGAAACTTTCATAGAATATTCCAGCACAATTATTTGAACAAGGGTGCATTACAATGCGCAAATGATCTTTTTACATGTGAATAAAGAGTTAGAGCTAGCTAGATTATCTAGTTCCAACGTGGTTAAAATATAATTATTTCACCCAGAGAAAGATTCCTATTGTGTTTCCCATAACTATGTGATGCATTCTCAATGCCCTATTGTGGCATCTGCATGCAGAGCACTTCTAAACAGTAATTATTGGTATAATTCTCACACACAGCCACTACGTGTATCACAAGCATGGGTGGATTCACTTGCTGAAGCAGAGCACTTGTTTTCCTTGCTGGAAACTGAAGGAGGAAAAGGAAACATAAAATCTCTTTTCGGTCTATTACAGACTGCAAGTGTCTCCGTGCAAAAAATGAAAGAATATTTTTGATTACATGGCTGCAAAAACTGTAACACTGCCCCTTATTTTGATAGCTAGCCTACATTTTCTTACATCCACTGTAACTATTTACAGTGGTAAAGGTGTAAAATATATGCCTGGGCTTGATCTTCCAAGTTAAAGCTGAGCTGAAGCCTAGTCTTCTGAGAAACAAAATGCTTCATGGGACTCAAGCTAAATGAAATGCAGCAACAGGGACTGCCTTTCTTTACAGATATCATAAAGGAAACTAATATGGCCTGAGATCCCACTGTCTTTTCAGCAGAGCTATTTTACAAGGTAGAAGGGAAGTGTCTCCTAGCACCGGCAGCTGAAGAAACACTGGCACTGCAGCACAGGGAGAGGTGGATCAGCAGAGCCAGGACTGCCCTCCAACAGCTCCCCTGGAGTATGGGCCAGTCTGTCCCTGGCATGCTGCAGAGCAGGAGGTGGGTGGGTAACCAAGGCCCCTGCCTCTTCAGGAAGATACTGGCTGAGAAAAGATTAAATCAAAATATGCTCACTGTGATTATTGGCTACAGCAGTTACTAAAAACTGAGGTGCCCTTGCCCATTATTTTCAAGACCTTTGAATTTTGATGGGGATTATGTTCTGAATCACATCTAAAATCAGGTTTGCTGTATTTCTTTCCAGGAGTCAATGGGTAACTATGCTATCATCCATAAATCACATCCATCCATGTGACTTAAAAGGACAAGTTATTTTCTCTCTGAGGCTGACAGTCAAAATAGATGTCCAGGAAATAATGCTTTGTTTCATTACACTTGTGATCATGAACAGATCCTTTTCTACAAGCCTATGTTGATATTTACATAATAAATCTAATCAGAGCATATTCAAAGCACAAGGTGTAACAAAGAGTGTCAAGTGAAAATGGGTTCCTACCTGCACCATGAAACACAAAAACACACATGGAGCTCATAAAAGATATTTTAATTAAAAGAAAAAAAAGGTTAAATTCCATAGATATTTTTGTCCTTGATACATCCGTTGCCAAAATTGTTGCCATTTGGTCAGAATCACAAACATCAGAAACACCCATTTAGTCATGATCCAGGACAGTGCTCCCAAAAGCACTGAGATAGCTTTACTGACATCTCAGTATCTTGCTTTCCATTGTGCCCTTAGCCACTTAAAATGCTACAGGCTATCAGCATACTGATGCTGCAAAATGCAAATATGGGAAATGGGCCCACCTCCTAATCTCTCAGGAGGCAGTCAGTGGACATTGGCCAAGCTGACATTTACATTTCCAGATCATCAACATCCCCCTATCTCCAGACAAACAGTCTTGTGAGAAAGATGTTTTAACACTAGGACAGAAAGCATAGAATGTTGAGTAGAAGGCTATTTCTCAGGATCCTGTACTTGTCCTGGAAAGTCTGTCTCTACCCAAAAACCACCAAAAAGCAGACCCATACCCTACAGAGTAATGCACCTGGGCCTACATTCCTGAAGAAGCAAACAAAAGAATTCAAGATCTCACAGGTTAGAAAGAAAAAGCTACCTCCTAATGTATGCAAACTGCATCCCTCTGCATATTTTTAGGTGTATACTGATTGACTTGTCTCAGTGCTGAAAATTAGGCTGCCTTTAGGCAGCCAAGTCTCTTTCAAGAACTACTGATGATGATATTATTAACCCTTGGTATTGAAATTTTGTTAGTAACACCTGATTTATCCCAGTAAACAGCACTACTATTTCATCCTTAGCCCTGGACTGTGAAAGTTTACAGCTTTGAGGTTTTCATTTGTTTTGTCTTTTCAGAAGGTGCCAATAGAAGCAAACTACCCATCAAACTGATATGGATACAGACTGTTGCATGAGGGATGCATTACAATTTTACCTTTATTTTAAAAAGTATGTTTTTAAAGGTAGATTTTTAAAACATTATTTATTTTAATTGGTTCTAGATTCACATAGAACAAATTGAGCAGACAAATAATTATTCCTTCTTCTGTCTTCAACTCCCTTGAAAGGTCACCAAGCTTTTTTTTTTTTCAGTAAAAAGCTGGGATTGAATCTGCCATTAAGATTTAACCGTGATGCAACTTGTATTGATATAAGGATTAGTTTTACTCAGATGCAATAATTAAAAAGACATTCATATTAATCTTAGTTCAACACTGCATTTAAGCAGGCCTTGGCTGCCCATGAGATAAAGAACTGAATCCTGTGTATTCTGGCTGTGGCAGTTCAGAAGGTCAATAAGCAGGATTTCTTTGTCATTTAGAAATACAGCATTTCCTTCTCTTTGTTCAATTCACATTGTTGTAACTACTTCTAAGCAGGTGTTTAGAACACAAACCTTACAGACACTAAAATAAGGACATGTTTGGTTCTTGAAATGTGTGGTCTGGTTGGCTTGCAGTTGACAAGGCATTTTACAGGAACACATCTGACTTTTTACAAGTTTCCAACAGCAGTAAACTTTATTCCTGCTGACAGCAGAAGCAATTGCTGTGTTCAGAATAAAACTGATTGGTTTAAAAGTTTAACTTTGTTTTCTTGTGTCATGTTTTATGCTCTAAGGTTACATTTAAATATCTTTCAGATAATCATTTTGTAAAAAACAATTACTTGTATGTTACTGGGGTAAAAATATGTGTGAGTGAGCACCAAATCATTGCAAGGTAAGGGGAAGTGGGGTTTATTTGAACTGGAAATAAGTATTTAACTTACTCATATGGAAAACAGTATTTTCATAGTTGAACTTTCACAATTTATTTTCAAGATCAGAAGAACAAAAATTAAGGGAAATATAAAATAAAAGCAAGAAATAAAACTGCCATCGTAACCATCTGCAGCAGGAACTTTGTGTATTGTGATCCAAACATCTGCCCTCATGATGGCATGAGGGGGCAAATTCTTGGGAATTGTTGATTCTTGATTATTGGGCCTCATTTTTGAATACTATCAATAGTGGCAACTCAGCATACACAAGTCTGTAAAATATCACACAGAGATTGAGCAGCTAACACTATTACAACCACTCTGCTTTGTGAGGGATGATCCAACTGAAGATGCTCCAGCTACCAGCTGCTACTGCCAGCCCCCACAACAGAGCTCAGTACCTCTGCACCACTGCTGAGTCAGCTGTATTTTATTTTTGGTTTTGTTTGAAAGTGTTTGGATCCCCCAGAATTAAAATTTATGGCACTTTATTTCTTCTAAAAAAATTGCACAATCTGTGCAACTGGCTGGCAGGTCAAACGAGGCTGAGAGAAGAGCACAGAACTGTGTTGAACTGACTTTGGTAAGACAATGGAAGGCACCTTCGTTTGGCTCACATGGTGCTATTGGCTTCTTCCAGTAGATTGGCTTCTTGATATCTCTCCTGTTTCCTTCTTCATGCTACTGGCTTTAACAGGGAGGAGTCACAAGATGCATTAAGTGCATATCAGTGCTACAGGATATTTTGGCATTGTTATCAATTATTTCAAAAATCCTTAATTTAAAACGTAAATGAGCCCATGCTCAAAGATGCCTTGTCAACTGCAAGTAAACCATAAAATGTTTTGCATACCAATTCAGTGGCAACATTCCACTGGGACAGTAATTTCATCTGCTTTCATAGGTTTTGAGATTTTTCTAGCCCAATCACCTCCTCTGCACCTGAGTAAGCAGTTTGATTTTTCTGGCACCTCAACAAATAAATTTCACTCATTTTTTTTCCACATGCTCCAAATGTTGCATATGCCACAGACACATTATTTACCAAATAGTAATATTAGCACAGAACACAAGGTTCTGCTTTGAATTAAAAATTTCAATATACAGTAATAATATGTGAACAATTAAGATATGTCCATGAGGTATCGGCAACAGTGCAGAGAGCTACACAGCCCTTTTGATTCCGTTTGTCAGCACCTCAGCACTCTGTCACTGTGCTGTCATTTGTTACTGCACCCCTCAGCCTTCCCTTTCACCTTCAAATCTTTACATTCGACTTGGCTGTCCTAAAACTGCATTGGCAAGCTCTGCATGTCTATTACAAAATAACAGCATTGTAGTGTGATGCAGCAGCTTACACCCAAAACCAAAATATATTTTACTCAATATAATCTATAACTCTTGACATATCAAGTGATAGGCTTCAGCACAGCTCCCCTAGTGCCCCCTCTCTGCTCTGCTCATCATGCTGCAATTTTCTGCCTACTAGGAACATTCATTGATTGATCAAGGCTTGCAAAATCTCAGTTCAATAGGATAGACAGGACCTCAGCAAAGGCTGTTTTATGCCTGTCAGCAGTATGATGGGAATTCTATCATGAGACACAGAGACTACTTGCAATCTCATAATTTCATTAAGCAATAGTGCAAGTGGTCTTGCTAGACTGAGTAGATGACATATTTGCATGAATAGTGAATGCCATCCACCTCATCTAAAACAATACTGAACAAAACAGGGAGCTTAACCAGAGAGAGGCCTCTTCTGAACAAGCAGATCATTTTCCAATCACATACACACTTGCACCTAGTGGATTGGGGCAGAAACGAAGAAAGGTATGAGATCAACTCTAAAAATAGTAACTCACTCTCCTGAAAACAAGATATACTTACAGAAATTACAACTGTCAGTTCCAGTATTGGGAAAGCAGCAGACTCAAAGTAACTTGTTAGTCTCTGAAGAATTATATTCTTCTGCCAGCTTTTTCAGGAAAATCTAATAAAACATTGATGAAATAGAAGAATAATTTTCTCTGCATAAAGATTAAGTGGGAACATGAGTCTATATGATGAACAGTTTTTGCATTCATCTCATGTCTGCTCAGGAACTGCAGGAACCATTGGGAAATGGCACATAGAATATTTCTAAACTGATGTGTATCTGAAATAGTAGATGTCAACTCAAGTCCTACAGGAAGTGAGAGTCAATACCAGCTTGCTGCCAGCTATTTCTGCAACAACCTATAAAGCTTGACACAGCTAGGCAGTCTTGCGCTAAGGCTAGATCCTATTGTTTCAGAAGAAATAAAAGGGAAGACAAGTATTACCAAGCTGTATCAAAATGCGTAATTTCACACAAGCCTGTGTGCTGGCACTTGTCAGAACCTTCAGAGGGAACTGAGGTTCTGACAAAGAGTATTAGAGTTTAGGAGTAAGGGTAAATGCCTTAGGAACTCCATAAACTGGAGTAACTCAGCTGAGAGATTTCTACAGAGTTATTTACCATCTGTTGGTGATGACTCAAGCCAAAAAAAAAACACAGATGGATCTTGATCCCAATTTTTGTGTGCGTTTTTTTATTTTGTTTTTGTTTGTTTTGCTCTGTGATTTTTTTGTGGTTTTTGGGGTTTTTTTGGGTTTTCGGTGTTTGGGTTTTTTTGTCTGAACTGTTCTAAACTTCTGAGAGGATTAAGATTTTGCGTCATTTCAAAAGAATAGATTTTTATAGGGAGTGTCTCCCAGTTTGTACTTATTCAGAGCTAATTCTCAAACTATTTATAGTAATAAATGATGCCATGAGTTTCAGCTTTAAGGCTAAGTAATCTTCTTGGAAAAACTTCCAGTCTGTTTGTAATGCATTCTGAAATTCTCTCTGCTATTTATTGAGGCATAGATTATTCAACTTCCTTCCTCACACATATATTATGCAGTGAATGGGATTTACAACAGCCAGCCTGCTCAGCAGGGAGACTCCTGAATTACCCAAGACAAATTGCCAAAAAAAAAAAAAAAAGCACAGACTGAATCCTTATGTATCTCCTGAAGCCTTAGAACCTTGTCAGAATTTTCTGTATGGAATGCAATTCACATCCTTAAAAGTTCTAGAGGACTGGGATGACCAATAATCACTCAGAAAACTGACTCAATCTTTTTTTCAAAATAGAAACAACCCCTCCGAGTAGAGTTACAGTCTCTTTTTATTGTTTAAGATACATGGAGTTTAAGATAATAGTAAAAAACAAAGAAAATTCCACATTAAATGGAAGACACAGGTACCTCTGTGAAAACCATTGGGGTCACTCTTGTGTGCTAAACTCAGGTTTGCAAAGAAATCACCTTTGAGCACCCTCACTGGGGACCCCAGGGGAATTCAGTATATCTGGGGGATGGATATCAATGGCACTAAAGCAGGAAAAATCATAAAATACTCCTCTTAGTCCAGATGGTAAATATGCAAGCAAATGCACTATTAGTGTGATCTGCAAAGCAGCATGACCAGGGAAAACTAAAAGTTCTTCGTGTCTGTGCGTGAAGTGGGGTCTTTGTGGATTCCTTTACAGCACAGAGTCTCTGTTGCACTGTAGGCACCTTCCCTGCAGCAGTTCCAAAGGGAAATAATGACTGTTCCTGGCAAACACGTCTTGGAACTCTCACAGTGAACCTAGTAATAACTTGACTACTTCCAAAGCTACCTACAAACAAAGCAAGTTTTTTATTCAAGCCTCAAGTGCAATTAGGAACAGATCGGAGAGGGGGCTGCCCAGCCCTGACCCCCTCCGCACAGAGCAGGCAGGCTGGACATGTGGCAGCTGAGCACCTTTCTGAGTTCAGGTATAACACCTTTTCCAACGTAAGGCTTTAAATTGAAAGTGACGTAAAACTCAGATTCTGAGGCTTAATTCAACTATTCTCTTCCCCTTTTTCCCCTTTATTATAGGTACCCTGTGAAGTTTTAGACTGCCTTTCAATCTTTGTCATCTGTTGATCTATGTTCAGAAAGTTACTAGCTTACAATGGCAGCAAAGGTTCTATTGATTCTTCACCTTTAGTTTTGTTTCACATATGCTTGAAATTTTTCAAATGGAAGCCTAAGTTGAGCAAACATGAAACCTTCCTCCACAAAGTTCATTTACTTGTCTTCAGTTAAAGGGCAGAGCTTTACAGAGTGCTTTGTGCATGTGGACTAGCTTTAACTAGAAATAATAAAATTCAGTAATACTAATTAACTTCATTTGGAAAGAATGCTTTCTGTAATTTCAGTGGCTTACAGCATTACTTTCTCAACTACAGGTCCCAGCATACCTGGGCAACTGCACTGCTTGTGTTCAACAGGAAGCGAGGAAGTTTTGCCCATTTCTTGAATCTCACTCAAAATAACTAATGAACAATTTTGTGTAGAAGACGACCTATACAACTGAGAAGCTGAAGTATCATCAATCCCCATCTTGAAGAGCAAAAATAACAAAAATGCCTTTGTGGATCTGATCCAAAAATTTGTACTCTACACCCTGATAATGGTACAAAGAATACATTTAGAAAGCACAAATTAAAATTAATTCTGTTTTCAATTTATGTGCTACCATCAAACATACACTATTACCTTAATACAAACTAGAAGGGATGTGATTTTCAGTAGAGGCAGCCTCTGTTTACTAACACAATTTGTTCAAGAGTTGTAGGAGCAGGAAGGTAGAACCTATAAATTCCAGACCATGCTGCCCACATGAACTGAATAGAACTGCTAAAACAGAGAGATATGGCTGAAGGCCAGATTTTTATGGCTGAGGCTTTCTACTGCTCATGGTACCAATTTTCAGGCATATCACTGATGTGCTTCTGCTGATGTAACTGCAGTGATTCAACAAAGTACTGCTAATTTTAAATAGCAGAAAAAGATACTCTGTCCTCATTTGTTACTTTTCAACTGCAAATACACAGAGCTTATATCACACAGTCCTCCTTAATGTGTTAGCTAGAGGTATAAGAAAGTAGGTACAGAAAGAACACTTTTTTTTTAATTGAAGTTGCTGAACACCAGAAGCTTGCTTTGACTTACTCAGTACCTCTGTAAATCTGGCCTTGTGTGATTAGCTGCAGTAATACTGCTGAGAATAAAGCCTCACATTTTGTGTCTCTTACTGCTGTGGCTTAGCCAACAGTCATTCCTTCCTGTGACAAGGAACAAAACCACTGCTTGTGGATAGCAACCACACAACATCTTTCTTCACAAAGAAGGGTTTTGTTGTGGATCAAAGAGTTAACCTGTAATATCTAAGAATTAACAAAGGATCAGATGGCTTAGTAGATAAATGTGTCTTCCTTCTTGGACTAAGTAATTCTGGCTTTACAATGCATTATACATGGCTGCAGTCAGAAGTACAACAGGGCGTTAAGAACATTTCTGTAAGCTCTTTAAATGTACAAAGTGTTTCAAAATAAAGGAAAGAGTACAGCTTCTAAGCCGTGTTCTCCAGGTTTCTTTGAAGGAGAGAAGAAAATGACAGTACTTTCCCTATGGGGAACTTTCCCCTCAAAGTAAGAAAAGTGTCTATTTGTAACCCAGAGTGTCTTTTGTATTATTATTATTTGAATCCTTATCTTTGTCCTTTGGAATGCTGTATCTTTAGAGGACATAGAACAACTATGTTAGATATGGACTTACAAAATTTATATATAATACCACAAGGTGAAATGATTTCACAGGAAGTGTCTCTTGTAGCATTTTTGCCATAACACTTTAAGTAAGCAATCTTACTACTGGCCTTATCAGGAAGATGGGAAAACAGTATCAACCTCCAAAAGGTTAAGGAACGTAGTACAAAAGCATGATTGGGAGTCACAAATGTGTCTTCACATTACAGATTTATCTTTGAAAGGCTCTAGCATGAGTTATACATTGCCTTCAAATCTTACATTCAGACCTATAGAAACAACCCAACTTACAGTAGCATCACACAGTAACCTCTTCCAGTTCAGGAAGAAAGTAATGTGTTGCTAACCTTTATGTAAATCTCTTTCATCTATTTTTTTTTAGTGCAAAATACAGTGGTAGAGGAAAACCCAATATTTTTCCCAAAACCATGAAAAACAGGAAGACAAAGTCGTTTTTTCCTTTTACCCAAGCATTCAGATTCTGATGTACTTTCCTTTTAAAGAGTGTTGAGCTTAGCAAAGCTGTAATGTACAATGTCAAAAAGCTCGGTCACAGATTATATGGATTCTCTGCAGTGAGAGTACAGGAATGATTTCTAAAGTGTATAGTGAGAGCACTGCCATTGTCTTGACCTTTTTTCTATGTCTGCTGAACAACTGTATTTTATGCATAGAATTCTCTCCAGTTTCCTGAACTATGTCTAGTCTTTATACGTACTGAGAGATGGAGAGGAAATCCCACAATAGAAACACAGAGAAAAGAAATTTGCATGTATATTACTTTAAAACCATTTCAGCTTGACCTTCCATGAAGAATGGTTTAAAGGATGAATGCTTTGACTGTGAATGCAAAGGTTAATTGTCTTTATTGAGTATTGCTGAAAGGACCCTAGTAAACCATGAAGGTTTCTTGGAGGGACGTACTAAAGAAGCATAGGAGAGAGAAGGTTTCGCATTAAAAGGACAAATCTCTTAATATCCACATTAATATGTCCATGTCTCAAGTAGAAGACTTTCATAAATGAAACAGACTTTCATAAGAGGCTGTTGAGTGTTATAGAGTACTACACTTTCTATTATGGAGTGACTAACTTTAAAAAGAAATAAAACTACCTACCTAAACTCATTAAAAGTCCTCCCACACCACACCAAGCATATCAATTTCTCCGACTCCTTCTTTTAAAACATAAATAAATTTTTAAAATTACAGAATTCCTCAGGGTATTAGTTTTCCTGTTAACTTAAATACTGAAGTGATTTACATGTTTAAGACCATAAAAGTACTCCTTGCTCAAATTTTTATGGTTTCCTTGTTTGAATTCCTTTATCAGATATTTTACAAATCACATAAAGTGCATTGGAAGACTATTGTTACAAAAACCTCGTCCGTGACCAGTTTCATGCTATGTTGTGTCAGTAGTTTTATATCACCAGGAAATGTAAAACTGCAAACAGACTATAAATATTCTCTCATGAGCCAAATAAAAAAAAAAATCAGCTAATATTTACAAGATGATTCAGAAATAAAGTGTTTAATTCTTTTGCATATTAAAAGTGCCAATTTCAAGACACTTAAGCACACTATTAATCAAACACTTTGGGATTGTAATGAAGAATTCTCACTGAACCAGTGCCTTCAAGTAATAAATGGCTTTCAGGATGTTTTTTAATCCATCATATTTATAATCTCACTGTTACCATACATTCAATTACAAAGCAACTTTCTTCCAGAGAAGTATCAGTGGTTTACACACTACAAGGAATACTATCTCCCTCTAAGACTGTGCACAAATTGTGGTTGCTAAACAAACATAAGAGGAACAGTCATGATACACATTAGAGGAATTATATGTCAAATGAACGAGCAAATGTGAAGGACAAAATCTGTATAATCCATCCAATGTCAATGCAAATCACAAGTCAACAGGGTCCAGCAAACACAAATGCCTCCTAACTCTTCTTTGCAAATGATGTTCAATTTCAAGCAATTACATGCCTCAACACAGTTTTTAAATACACTAAATGCAAAACAAGTTAATTCATCATCTTTTGCATATACAGAGTCCTATAAAATTCATGGTACTCATACAACCATACCATTTCATGTATGTTCAAAATGTAGGTAAAGACTTGCATATACATTAGGTAACAGAAAGCCCTTCACAACACTAAACCCAAGACTACAATGCAACTATGATATGATTGTTTAGTTTGGGTACTACTCCTTTAAAACAAAACCCCCACAGGCTTGTGAGTTGGAAAGTCAGAGAGAAGTTCTTGTATGCAGCTGAGAGAGATCAAAGGAAAACCAGAACAGCCCAAAACCTCTGGAAGAGCAGTCTGTTTTCCATACTGATTACTTTCTTCAGGGTTTCATGCACAGGCTAGTAAGGGGAAGCACAACCATCTTCATCAGCAGGTGTTGCACACATGATACTTGTTGAGCTTTTCACAAAATCACCTTTCAAAATGTCTATTATCAAACAATTCAGAATCCATAACAACCAGTGCAATAAATAACACAGAAATTTTGAATGATTTGAGGTGTATAGAAGTTTTATGTATAACATAGTATGTTTTTTCAGTGTCATTATTACTATTTTCTTTAGAGACAACACTTTTTTTTTTATTAGTAGGGAAGTTGTCAGTATTTTTTTTAGGCTTATTAGCATATATTTGTCTTAGCGGAGAAAATCCAGTAGCAAGAGAGCGTCCAGCCCGTTTCCAAAACTCTTGGCAAGCTGTGCTGCGACAAACTGCTACCATATTTGACATTCTTGACATGAGCCCTCCACGCAGTGTGGTGTGGGAGAGAGCTCCCTCAGCATCTCAGTACCTCTGTCTGCCTCCTATCTGCGTGCCCTGACTGTCCCTTGGGCCTGGCAAGCGGCTGTATCGGCCCAGGAGAAAAGGAGTGGAGCACTTCCCCCCATCCTGAAACTACCCAGAAACTGATGAAACCTTTCACGACTTGGAGCAGTGTGGGAAATGCTATTTACTGCGCCCAACTGCAGCAAGGTCACCAGCTGGGAACTTCCTAGACCCCCAAGAGCTTTGTCCCCCACCTTGTACTGCGGCTGCTGGCAGAGTGGCGGGACGGTCCGCACTGAGAGGACAGCCCGGCTCGCCGGAGGGAGGTGCGGGGCCCCGCGGCCCGGCAGGCCCATGGCTGCCGGCGGGGAGGGGCTCCCGGCGGCGCGGCGCTGGCGGCCGGGCCCGCACCACCCCCTGCCGGCCGCAGGGGCCGCTCCCGCTCCGGCGGCGTCCTGCCGGCGCCCGGGATCTCTCCCAGCGGCCGCGCATCAATAAAACACCCGGGAAAGCCGGGAAGTGCATCGTGCAAAGCGGCTTTTCCCAGAGCTGCCCAGACCCTAACAGAAATGCCTCCTTTGGAAGCTCCTCTCATGCTTATGAGCAGAAGAGTGCCGATGCTTACTTCTCAGCTGCTTCCTTGCTCAAGGTCGCTCAGCCTATACAGGCTGCAACACGAGTCCGAATTGCAGCGCAGATAACTACGGGATAACTGGAAACCCCTGCTCTTCAGCTTAGGCTGGATGCCCTGCTCACAGCGGAACCTGCCTCAGGCTTTACCGACAATTCATGCGAAGTGCTGCCCTCTTGTAGCATAAACATATTTTCTTTAAAGACCCCTTAAAAATAATCCGGTACAATAAAACTTTTCGCCCGCTTAATTGGAACACTCGTCTTTTGCCTTCCACGCAGCTGTGAATTTCACAGCATTCACAGCTGTCTCCTGTGAAGGCTGAGGCAGCAGGGAGAGGACTCCCGGGCAGCCCAGGCAAGCAGCGTTTGCGGCGGGGAAGCCCTGGAAGCGCTGCGAGGATCAGCGATTCCCAAGCAAATCGTTTTATGGGCTTTCCTCTCCTGCGCTTCCGTCACCTCAAATACTCAAACAGCGCTGCAGTCCGGGGGTGCTTTTCCCTGGGGAGATTAGTAGGAGTTCCGAGCAAGGCTGGGGGGGGATGAATATTCAGTACTTTCAGATCTGGTTTATAGGAAAAGGAAAGCAGCACTTCAGCGCTCGCCACTTTACTTTCCCAAAGGCAAGCCCTTCTCCGCGGCCCGGGGAAGCCGGCGCCCTGAGGGGGCGTCCCGCGGACGGCCGTGCACGAGGCGGCGAGGGACGCCTACCTTCCCCTGCCCCTCTCATCGCTTCTTTGGCGCTACCTCCGCCACCACCTTGGCGAGGTGTATGTGTGTCCCGCCCCTCCGGCGCGGCCCGCGATCCACTCCGGCTCAGCGGCCCCGCGGAGCTCCCACGCGCCCGCTGCCTCTCTGCTGCCTTACTGAGCCAGCCGCCCTCTTTACCGCGTATAGACTGACAGAGAGATTTATATCATTATCATTAGCATGATGATGAGATGATGATGATGATGGTTTGAGCCAAATTCCGCTCAGGGCCGGGGGGTTGGCAGCAGGTGTAGGAAGGCTCCGTCTCCGCAAAGGAGCATGCTCAGCGCTCTCAGGCATGCTCCTTCAGCGGGGAGGGAGCCAGAGCTGGGCCGGGGGGCGCGGGGGGAGCCGAATCCTCGCAGCTCGCACCGTCCTGATGCAAAGTTTGATCGTACCAGCGGTCCCCGGGCCGCGGCCCAACGGCTCGGCATCCCACGACCACTGCCTCAGCTTCGCTCGGCTGGGGGAACCGGACACCGCTCGGGGGGCGAGCCGAGAGGGGGGGCGGAGGGGTGGGGAAGGGTTTCCCCGTCGCTCCCGGCTGCAAGGGGAGGAGAAAGAGGAAGAAGGGGAGATGCCCAGGCCAGAATGGCTCCAGAGCCAACTTCTGCCGGGAAAGGCGCGGGTCAGTTGCCGCTTCCTCTCAGCTGTTCCCGGCGCTGCCCCCAGTGCTCATGCAAAGCCGAGAGCAGCATCAGCACTACCATCATCACCACCACCACTATTATTACTAATACTGCCATGACGGTGCTGCGGGCCGCGCCGGCAGGAGGGAAGCCGCGCTCGGCTGGGGCAGCCGCCCTGCCGTGCTTCCCCCGCCGGCTGCGTGCCCCCCGCCCGGGCTGCGGGAGCCCCGCGCAGCGCCCCGTGCGGGCCCCGCCGCCGTGAGGGCAGGGCCGATCCAATCCCGGCCACAGCCACGGCACCGGCGGGTCGCCTACCTTGAGCTCCTCCGTGTCCAGGTTAGCTGATCTGTCCATAGAGCGAAACTGAACGGAGCGGACTGGAAACTACGGAAGTTGTGCCAAAAAATGAAGAGGAACAAAGGGGGGGCGGGGGGGGAGATAAAAATGGGGGAGGAGGGGGGAAATCTAGTCTGTCAGTTTCCAGCCTAAACTCAGCCTTGTCCTCCAAACCGTGGCAGCTCCCCTCAGTCTCATTCTCCGCGATCACGCCTCCACCGGTTTAAATAAATAAATAAATAAATAAATAAAATATTTCACTTTTTTAAAAAATAACTCCCTTAAGGATTAAAGCGACAGGTGATCCTTCCCTGGTGAAAGAGATTCGCGTCCTCTAGCAATGAAAGGAGACAGCAAAAAAAAAAAAAAATCCACTCAGTTTAAAGATTTTTTTTCTTCTGCAATAAGCTCAGGAACCGGCGAATCGCTGTATCCCGAGGAAAAAATCCTTCTCTGGACAGCATCATGCAGCAAATTTCAAGCAAATGTGTTCAAACTGAAGAGAACAGTCTATGATAAAAGCCTTTCCCCGTCATGCTACCAGAGTAGTCTGGTAGCTAATTTAGCACCCTGTGAGCGCAAGACATTAGCGATGAACAATTTCGCTGGCAAGATAACAAAATCCCCCAAGTCCTGCATAGGCTAAAAAATTGTTATGCAGCTAAAGATAGTCTATAGTAATAATAATAGTAATGTATATATACACATACACATATATATAATAAAAGAAAGTCTGTACGGTATGGTCTTCTTTGAAGGTTATGCTGGAAGAGTTGGGAGGAAAACAGGAGGTGGATCTCTTGCAGAAGAGAAGGGAGAGAGAGGCAAAGATTTCCCTCTCTGTCCCTGTTTTACTGTCCTTCACCGCCAGGTGACTGACTTCCCTCCTCTCGGCTGGCGCGGGGGATTTCTCAGCTCTGGAGCAGCGGCGTTTCCTCCCCGAGCAGCCCCGGCTCTCAGCGCCGCCCTCCCCGCGGCCCCTCCGCCTCCCCCGGCCGCTGCCGCACCATCCCAAGGGCTCCTCTCGCTGGTCCCCGGCGGGTGGAACAGCAGACACAGTAGTCAGTTTAAAAACTAGCGCTGCTTTGTATCTGTTTTATAATTGCTTTGTGTGATACTCATGTATCGTTCTGTATAAAAATGCTTATATATATATATATATCTGCAGGTGTGTCTAAATTAATAAGGTGGTGGGAAACTTAGTCTTTGGCTTGTAGCGTGCAGTTTTGTGCAGCTGTTGAGTGTATCATTGATGGGCTGCAGCTGTGATGGAGCAGCCTTTCTGATAGCACGTGGATTAAGTCTGAGACTCTCTCAGGTTGTTACTTTTACTAATCCCCTTTTCCAACGGATTCACTGTCTTCTAGTTCTCAGATCACTCTAAAGAGAACCAAAATTAGATTTTAAAATTCATATTCCTCCCCGCCAAGATTTTATCACCATCCTTTTTCATAAATCTGTCACTTGCAGTTTTGGAGAAGATTTTTGTGATTTTTGGCTTCCTGCTATCAGTCTTTTGGGGACCTTATTTATGAACTCCATTCATGGCAAGTTCAGAATTATCACTTTCTAGTACTATCCCCTGCTTTATACACTGCTTTAGATAGGATTTATACTCCTGATAATTCGACTTAAGTAAGGTAACTTAATAGCTCAAAGTATACACTCAGTTGTCGGTTCCATATAGATTTGTTTGCAGCTTCCACCACTTCAAGTTTAGTATAAGCTTAAGCCCTGGGTGAAGCCCTGTTTCTGAAGACTGGATATAGCCCTCATTTTCTGGACAACTACAGATGTGAGGCAGATGCAGGCAAATGACATTTCTCCTTTTTGCACAAATCATACGTGGCTTCTAGGTTCCTTGTGAACGCATTGTAAGTATCATTGTTATCCTTCATCTAGAATTGCAGTTTGTAAAGGTTGAAAACTTGGTCTGGCATTCCCATGTAAACCAAAATGCTCATGTCCAAATAAAAGACTGCCAAAGTAGACACTGAAGCAGCTGTAGGACCTATATAAATTTAAGAGTGTTTTCACCTAAAAGAAAAATACCACTATTTTTAAAAATCCACCCACTTCCCAAATTAGAAACCTGGAGAGACCTCTGTAAGAGACCATGCTGGAGAAAGAAGATCTCTTAGAAGACGCTTCAAAGTCTCAAAATGTGTCAATAAGCAGGATGGGTAGAGGAAAGGACTGCCCCACTGTGTGAAACCAACCAGGGGACATATCATGAGAGCACCTTGGTGCCCTGGCTGGTGTCACTGGGTAACCAGAAGATTCCTGAGCTTCTCCCTAAATCCATGTCTGTTTGCATGGCACTTAACAGATCAACAAATAGCTGCACAAAATGCAAATTTCTAAAAACAGAAGGCCAAAGACCTGCAGTACCTTGATCTTCTGCTGATTTGTTGCTCCTACACTTTGGAATTTCTTGGATCTAGAATTCCTCAATTTGTTTTGATATTGGCACAAAATCTGTGGCAGTGTGATATATTTTAGAATCCTCTGCTGAATTTGGCTGATGCCAGTCAGGAGTTCAGTGAAGAGACAAGGAAAATTGACAAGGCACTCATATAAGCCTAACTTCCTTAGTAAACAAGACAAAAGAAATTGATTTTGACAGTTCCTTGAATAATACTTTAAAATATGTTTCACTCCTCAGAGTTAATATAGCCTAACGAGTGACTTCAAAAATTCGGGTTTATTGCTGCTAAGGCAGGCATGACAAACTTGATTAATACCAAACTTCTAGTTCCTTCAGATATCTTAGTTTTTTATCTTGTGTATAATCTGTAAGGCGTTTCTTTTCTCTTGGCAGGGCTCTAATTTACAAGACAGGGCTGGCATTTTCATCCTTCTTATTCAAGCATGGCCCTGTGTCTTAGTTGTTGCTCATGGTGTGGAATTATTATTTTCATTAAAGAATGCTTTCTGTTTCATTCATTCAGGACTGTTAAGAACCATTTTCGGCATAAGTGTCAACACAAAATTTTGCAAACTTCATTATAGGGAAAAACTGTAACCAAACCAAAGGCTAGATCCAAAAAGGAACCAGAAAACCTTTAAAGCAAATCAGAACCTGAGCTCTGAAAATGACACCTGAACCTGGTGCAGATGAGTGTCTGGAAATAAGAACTCAAAGAAAGCAGCAGTCTGCAAGCTCACCAAGCAGTAACTTTGACCCTTGATTCAGCAGGTCAACATGTGGTAGACTAGTGAAGGAATTACATTATTTTGTGTAAATCCAGTTCCTTAGCTACTATTTCACTTCTATTCCTGCATTCATCTGATATTTTTTCTAGTTTTTGGGGTTTTTTCCTGCTAATAAGTCGCTGTGAAAATGTCATTCACTGCCCAGTCCTATGCCTTTCTTGTCCCCCAGCCTTTCTGGTAAGGAAGGCATTTCTGGTAAGCATAATTAAATATTATAAATCAAATGTAATTAAAGATTGTGTTGTCTGGATATAATTAAAGGGTGTATGGCAGGAGAGTCCTTGAAGAATAAGCATCCTTAAAACAGTGTGCTTAACTTTGGAGTACTAGACTTAGGTTAAAGTTAGGTTAAGATTAAGGGTTGGGTTTTTTTTGTGTTAGTCTTCTAGACTGGTATTTTTTTTCTTTTAATTAGTCTAGAAAGACCTGTTTTCTGCTGTTTTGCATTGTACATTTTTTTAGTTGTCCTGATTCTGAAATGCAAGGGCAGGATCGAGAACATTTGGAGGACTTCACAGTGGTCCCTCAGATCAGAGCAGCGTTTTATCCAATAAGGAAAAGTTCCCTCCTCAACCTAAAAGAATAAAATTCTGCAGTTATTTAAGACTGCATGCAAACAACAGGAGAGTATATTTTCCTAAACATGCAAAAGCATTTTTTATAATCATAAGGTGTTAGCAAGCTAATGTAAAGATTGCAACTCCCCCTGTGGTACATCCAAATGCTGAGCAAGTGCAGTTCCAATCTGTGCAGGGAGCAGAGAGAAAGAATAGCTTTTCAGCAAGGACTCACGCTTTTTTAAACAGGCACACCAGTTTCAGTACTAGATAGCTATCACGATTTCTTTCTCTTTCCAGAGGTGAAGAGATGAGCACCATGATGTCCCAAACAAAATGACACAGAGTGCTTTGTCTTCCCATCAGCACATCTGTCTCATCCTTGGGAGACACTTTTTCTCAAATAGAGGGTTTTCCAAGACAGGGTGGTCTAGAAGATCATCTTGTGTGGGTTTGTCTTCTCTAGGTATGGATAAGTTACTGGGTTGCTTTAAGCTCTCAGATAGCCCATGTGGGCAGGTAAACACCACATCTTTAAAAAAAGTTTGAATCGTCTTGGGAAGTGACTGTTCCCTTCTGACTGCACTGGAGTTCCTTAGATGACTGAAGCCAGAGCCACATACTCAGTAACTTAATACAAACACAGTTCAACTAAAGCCAGAGTTACACATATGCATATGAAAAAAATCATTATGAAACCATGGAAAATTATGGAATCTCTCATAGTGAAACCGCAGGTGCTGGTCTTTCTCATTTCTCATCCTTTTGAAACAGAGAGAACAATTTTCCTAATGTACTGTTAGTAAAAATGGAAAACTAATTCAAAACCTAATACAACTCTTTTGATACATTTCATAGGTATTTCCCATTTTATAGAAACCAAAACCCACCAAAACTGCTAAACCCACAAACCCATAATTTTAGGCTAACGATATAGATTCAGCATCAAATATGAGAACAGATGAGTATTAATATAGCTCTTAAACACCATGACTTTTTTTATGCCATTCTACAACATGTAACTTTTTTTGTGTGGTTGGTTGTTTTTGGGTTTTTTTGTTGTTGTTGTTGTTGTTAATAATGGATGTCAGGCTGACACAGGTATATGTATATTACATTATAGTTCTCTCTCAGGAAGAGTAGTTGGAGTAACAAAAAACAATTGGGCTGAAGGTACCAAACTGTCTTCCATGCTTCAGAATCCATCTCAAGCCAGAAGGAATAACTTTCTTTGGCCTAGAAAAGGCTGCAGAGGGGCCTATAAACCATTGCTATGCCCTGGGGCTTAAGTGAGATAAGAATAAAGAACTCTAACACTACAATAAGTAAAACAGAGCAGAGAACAAAGAAATATTTCCCATTAGCTGTTATGTTTAGCATTATAATGTGAGCAAATAAATGTGTTGGTAACAAAAAGGTCTAAAGCTCATCCCATTCTTCCATTCACTGCAGAAATACTTTTATATTGATCAAAAAATAGTATATTTAAAGATACATTGTGATTGATGGTCTGAGTTTGCATTGAATTGGAATTATTCTGATCATGGATACAAATGAATATAGTGGCAGCATTATACCATGTGTTGATCTAGAACTTGAGGGTTATGTAACTTTTTCAAGGCCATCCTTCATAATACTACAACACTTTACAGAACTTTGGAATGTATGAATGAAATCTGAAGGGAAATAGGAAAGATGGAGAAATAAAGGCAATATTTAGATCAAATTAATAATAGAAAAGCCTTAGGAGATGAAATTGTTTGACTTGAATTAGACTGGAAAAGGTCAGGTATTTCCTTCCCAAAACTTTTTTGCTTGCCTTTCTCACCATTCCACCCAATACAAATAACTCTTCCCCTTTTTCTGCATTCCTGTGCTGTTTGTTTCTCATTTTCCAAAGCCTCCACCACTAACTTCACGTGTTAAACAGTTACATGAGAATACTCCAGCATAAGGCCTTTTTATAAGCTGATACAAGGGAACTTTATTTAACACACAATAAGCAGTATGATGTTTGGAGAAAATGAAAGACAGTGGCATTAAGAAATTTTTTTTCTACTAAGGACAAAAATGAAGTAATCTTTTTCATGAAAAGGTACATTTTCTACCAAATTGCTCCAAGAGATCAAATTTAGGCATAGAATAATCCAACAGAGGAATGACATAGTTAGAAGAACTGCTTTTGCTCTGCCAATGGCCTGCTCTGTGACTTTATCTAATTCAATAACTCATGTTCCATATTGCATCCATTTCCACAGTTGTTAGATAAAGGAATTTATATTCATCCATCTGTGTAAGTTTATGAATTAAAGACTCTAGAAAGTATTATCACAAAATAATCCAAATTTCAGCACAACAGTTTAGGTATTCAAAAAAGAATGTTCACACTTCCAGAACAACAAAGCACAATATTTCTGCATCTTAGATAATTTCAGATATTCTAATTATGTATAATCCATATGCATATTTTTAATGCATACAGATTCCTGAAAAGCTAAACTTCCTAGCAAAATTATTCACTGACCTCTCGCAAGTAAAGTGGGCACTTTAATGGGTAAATATGCAAATATATTATTAGGTTGAAAAACCTGTAAACCTTTAGCTATAATGAAAATAAATGTTCTGAATCAGGAAAAAAAAATCCCTCTTCATGTGGGAAAAAAACATTGATATTCCAGAGGACTGCTTAGAGGAGCTGGACATTTCCATAGGAAAGAAATAGTTTCAGAGTAGTTCAGTTTCATCGGGAGGCAAGTGCTTTTTGCAACAATGGTATTTAGACTGTAAGCTCTTGAGGACAGAGACCTTTTCTTTTTAATATCTGAAAAGTGCCATGCAAAGATACATGTATACATTAATATTTAATACACAAATATTAATAATATTTCTGAGTGAGGAGCGTACTTTCGCAAAACCATGTTACATTACAGATTTGAATGTCATCATAACAGTGTTACGGTGTTAACTGAAGCTATTTCAGAGTAATACCAAGTAGACCTGGGTGCTGTATGTTGGCAATCTACATTTTGTAAATCAGATTTCTGCAGTTTGAGATGCTGCATGTTTATATTTGTGCACGGAAGTCTCTCTGAGCCCCATTAGCAACCTTTGAACGTAATGACCAACTTCAAAGTGCATTAATTGAAGTCGTAAATAGATCCTCCACCTGTTGGTAAAAGCAAAAAACTTGAAACAGGACAGAACAGACTGTGCTAATGCCTTCACTAAAAGGACAACTGCAGGGTGAAGTCAGTGTACTTTAGTAGGTGTCCCGAAATCTGCAGGAAAACAGTTAAGGAGCTTTATACATAAATATGCAGACATGAGAGCAGATGCTACTCAGTCAAACTTGGTGCCCCTTACTGATCTTCTCATATGTAACAGGGAACAATCTGGCAAAACCCTTTATTTGCAGTTACCTTTATCTTCTCATTGCATTCTCTGCTATCTAGTTAGGAGTGAGCTCATCTTGCAGCTTTTGACTAATTCAGTTACATTGTCTGTCAGCTATAAGAAAAAGCCATGGAAAAAGGGGCTTTGTTAGGTGCAGTTCTCAGATAACTTCTTGCTGTACAATTTTTATATTATATTGCTATAATTACTATATTTATATTTATATTTATATTTATATTTATATTTATATTTATATTTATATTATTGTTACAATAATAGCATGTCAGTTATATTAGGGAATGCTGGAATCTGGTTCTGTGTCTTATTGAAAAAAAAAAAAAGAAATCTCTGTGGCTGGACTGAATGCAGCTGGCCATATCCTGTAGTCCTATCAGAAGGCAAACACAGGCTGGATTCCCATATATGTCTTTTGAGGTAATACAAAAACTACACAGATAAACTATTTTTAAAATATATTATATTATTGGTCTAAATTACTACTGGATGTGTATTCTAGCATACTGCTGAAACTTAGTGCATGAATTTTGAGTTTGCTGAAATGGTGTAGTGAGGGAACTACATCCAGAAATCATGGATATTTTGTACCTCTTTAAGTACAAAATAAGGTGCACAAGAACAACTTTAAAAAGTGTTATATTCATCTAAGAGAACATTTTAAAAAAATTAAATGTAGAAACACAACATTACATCTGGTCAAACTTATCCTGCGTTTAGGGAAATACTGAAGTGCAGAAGCAGCCGTGCATAACTGGCACAATGCACCACTTCTTGGAAGACAGTATCTCTAAGGAACGATAGTTCATCATGGAGGCTGCAGCCAGCCTTTCAATGCATGAATTATTCCTCTTTTCAGTGCTGTGCATATCTGAGGGCATAATCAAGTCTTAGTGCTGGAGGGAGATACTCTTTGTTCTAAGAAATGAAGTCTGGAAAGAAGCCATTTTGCTTAATCTCTGTGAGGCATTACTCTTAAGTTTCATGAGGAAGTGCTCTGCAGTCTCACCATTCCTCCCAAGCTCATCCACATGCTGAGAATTTCTTGAACACCTTAAGGCAGATGAAGGCTGCCGTGCACATCTCCTTAATGTTTAGTAAGCCTGCAACAAAAAATGACTGAGTTGTTCTAAGAGTTTTTTTTTAGTTCCCTGTGGGGTCTGTTTCCTTACACCCAGTCCTTATAAATGATTGTTGGTGACTGCTGAGAGAAGTATGTGGAGAAGTAGTCCACATAGCTCTGGACTAATAAGCACATAGCAGTGCAAAACTGAACAAAACCACCTACTAGTACCAAACATCTAACTGGATAGGAGAGGATGCTCTCCCAACAAAGCAACATGCACAAGTTAGGACTGAGTAGCACAGTTTATTTCATGATATAAAGCCTTGATGACCCAAAAAGTCTTTCTTTGAGATATACTAAATGTAAATAAGGTGCCAGGACAGTTCAAGAGCACTCCATGTGCAGCAACTCTTAATAAGAGTCTGAATTTTTTTCACAGCACACAGCAGTTTTAGAGGCACAGTATTGCCTCTAAATATGGGTTGAACTAAGAGGTGGAAATAAAGGATTTTGAGGTGGCAGAAAGAGCTTAATTACAGCACTTTTGTACATGTTGAGAAGTTTTACCATAATTGCCAAGACACCATTTTGCACAAATGGGGAAAGGCTCAATTTTTAGGCTATTTTTAATACTTATTGTGTGTTCTTTCCCATCCAATAAGAGGAAAGCAGATAGTCAATATTGCTGATTATAAAAATAGGGGGTTTACTACTGAAGATGAAATGTGACAAGTTAACCTTTTCAAGAAGGCTCTATTTAAATAAATTATTAGCATCTGTTCTTTTATCTGATTTTTATGAGTCATTCATTCAGGTCCTAATATATAGAGTGTGTGCATGGGGTTATCTCTGACAGCAAAGATTGAGCGTAGTAGTCATCCAGTTTTGAAAGGAAACTGTGCAAAACTTGATATGGAAAGTTAATCCAGAAATGACAGAGTATTAACTGTGCTACTAACTTCTATGCTACTGCTAATATTTTTCCATAATCCTAGCCTACTTTTTTCACTTCTTTTCCAAAGGAATTAATCCTACCTTGTATGAAGAATATTGGCAGGGGTTAGGAGTTTCAGGGATCAAAATTGTGAGACATTTCCAAAGTAAAGTTTTGTGCTAAGGAACAAAAATAAATAAAATAAAAAAAAAAAAAAAACCAAAAAAAAAAACCCAAAGAAAATCCAATGCAAAATGTGTATTTGTTTAAAATATGTATTCTAATGACCTGTTCAGAGATTTTTTATATCCTGCTCTACTCTCTTCCCTTTTTTTTTTTTTTTTGCTACTTCTTTTCATCTTTTCCTCCTATTTAAATTTAGTGCTCTAAATCCATGGAATATACTTTTCCATTTTGAGGAACAGCTAAATAAACAAATAATAGTAATAGCAACACATATGTGTTCTGAAATACTCTCTGACTTTATTCAAATCTACATGCTGAAATGTGTTTTGAACAAACATGAAATGATCTTCTTTGATATTTATATAACACAAATACATAGCACCTTCAGGAGTTCCTCCATCTGAAATGCTAGCTGGAAACTTTAAGTGTTTCTGTCATGGTGGTCAGTGGTGGTTTGCTCTGATCCACTGACCTTCTCAGGTAGCTGTAAGAGCCGCATCCAGCCTGTCTTTTGTCTGCTTCCTGCCCAGTGTCCAGCCAGCAGTGCCTGAGTGGCCTAATACATCAATTTGCCTGGTTGCACCAGCAGGACATGCTATTTGGTAAGTCCAGTTGCAAGTAAATGTTAATCATCTAAAGATAATCCATATGAAGATCATATTAGAATCTTTTTTTTTCATGTAAATACAGATGGAGCAAAAATGTAGAAATAAGTTGGTTTTATATGTAAATATGCTTATGTCTTCTGAGGCAATGCCTATGAACACATGATCTTACATATAGCCAGGAATCAATGAAAACATGATCTTTGCTCATAACTATATGTTCCCATCCTATGGACTCTTAACTATAAAACAAATGGATAAAAATATTGAAATTCTGATTATTATATTTTTGGTTTTTGTTTATCTCTTTCAATAGGTTTAAATTGTTGGTATGTGAGATATAACTGAAATGTTGGAGGACATTTATTTTTCAGGGTTTCTTTTTTCATTTCTAGGTGGAAATAAAATAAAAAAGATTATTTTGTATCACTGCTATTTTTCAGTATTTGAGGCAGTACTTTTCTTACAATTGTCAGATATCAGATGAAAATCAAAACCATCATCTCAGAAAAACACAAGAGCATTTTATTTATGGTCTGTTACACTTCATTCCTCTTCACAGATTTCAATATTTTTGCAAATGTATCTCTATGTTTGATGACTAAGCTATTAAGTTACTCATAACAATTCACAGTGAGTCAGCATGTGTGATTTCCAACCTGTTCTATCTTTTATAACTTGGAATCAAGATTTAAACTCACACAGGACAAAAAGTGGAGTAACAGCAGATTGAATTGCACTGCTCTTTTCTGAAATGTTAAATCTATTTAGCTGTTTTCATGGTACATGAGTAAGATGAATCCTCCTGAACACAAGTAGCATGTACCACCAGAACCCCCTTTATACTGTTGCTACCCCATCTTTCAGTTATTTCTAGCTATTCTCACATCAGAAACCTGGCAGCAGTCTTCTAGGGTAGAAATCCAATCTTTACAATTAAATGAAAGAAAAAGAAATGTTCCGACCAGTATCTTGTTTTATCCTTGCAAAAAGTGGGAATATTTCCAATTTTCAGGGTCCTTTCACAAGATGAAGGGAAGAGAGCAGCAGAAATGTAGCAGTGCCAAATTACAAAGAACTGGCTGTACAGGCGATCCCATCCTTCATTCCCTCTCTGCAGCTGAGAGGTTGTGCCATCTGCCCTTTCAGCCTACTGAGTGCTGTGTCACTCATGAGGACGCAAGTTTGGACTCCTCTTTTGTCAGAGCGGGTGCAAAGTAGCTCCTATATATAGAAGAAAATGTGCTCGAGGGGAAAATGTGCTAACCTCCAATATTTGTGTCATTCCAGGATCAAAAACAGCCCCTCTTTTATAGAGTATATAGGTTTTTTTTTAATTTTCTCTGGTAAAAAAAGAAATGCAGGACAACCTTTTTGCTGGGTGACTGGAAGGTTGTGTGACCATGACTGCCATGGCAAATGGAGTGGTCCATCATGTCTTTAATGAAAACTTAAACATTTTTTTATGAAGCCAGTAAAGAGAGCATTGCCTTTGTGGTGCTGCATCTGAATCCCACTTCATCCTCAGCCTCTTCTATGACCACAGACGCTCCCTGATAAGTCTCAGCCAAAGCAGCTGAGCAGTTAATCATCCCTTGACCATACTAGTCGGTCTGAGAGGCATTCCCTGATGTTCCAGGAGCTTGCATGCTAAAGGTGGTAACAATCAGAAATATCAGTTGCCCAGCCTAGGTGGGAAACAAAGGATAAGCAATTATCATTTGTACCTTTGGTAAACCATTTTCCTGAATCATAGTCTGAATGGAGTGGCACTATTGGGAATTGCAGTTTGAGAGGAACCCATATCATTGTCACTGCACTTTGGGAAAAAAAATGTGTAGTAGGTATGAACTTGGGCTATGGCCAGGATGGAAGCTTACTGATGACCAGAGTTAATCATCTTGCAACCCTATAAACAGCAGAGAGGCTCTTTGAGCTTTTCTGGACCACAGCAGGCTGAATGAGCATCTCCCTTTGAGTGGGATGCTTCTTGGAGCTCACAAGCACTCAAGTTTGCAGTATTCAACAAACTGTCTCTAAAGATGAGCCCTGGGCTGATACCCCTGTCACATCTTCGTGCTCCTTTAACTGCAATCCATTGCCTGTTGGGAAATGCAGAGGAATTTTTTATGAGTATTTCATTGCACCTGAGGGGGAATTTTTATAAGTACCTTTGCACACAAGAAAAAAAAAAAAATGGTGTACATATTGCTTTAACTTGCGTGAGTGTGATTTGGTTATGATTTGAGTGTTACCATCTCAAACCTGTAGTTAAGTCATTGTTATAATTGTAGTGAACCCTATCAAATTGCTTTGTAAATGTTACTCAATAATTAAGTGCTGCTAAACCCTTTTGCACCCTTATCTTTACATCCATATTCTTTGCGCCCTTATCCCCTTTTACATTCCGAGCTTACGTGCAAATCATTCCAAATTGCTTCTAAGTTGATCATCCTTTTTATGCTTTGATCTGGGCTGTGCATAATAGAGTGAACCTTGCCATCAAGCTCTGTAAAGTCACATTTTCACAAATTCATGTGAAACCCTCTTTTTGCCAATACTTTCTACAATGTTTCTTTAAGCAGCCAAACCACTCATTCATGACAGACTTGAATGGATTGGCATGGAATGGCAGCAATGCATTTACTGGAGTACACAAGGCACTGCCAGCATGTAAGACTTCTCTAAAAAAACATGTAAGGTTTCGTAGTTATACCTGACCAACCAAGTTGAAACCTTTTCATTGCAGTAAACACTGATCAAAAGCCCAACACTTTTATTTAAGAAAATAAGGATATTTCAAAGGGCTCCATTTGTACTGTAAGTTGGATATTAAAGAAGTTGCTGAAAAAACAAAACTGTGAGGGGGAGGGCAATTGGGTCTGGCTTTAAGATGGTATGTGTAATATTTAATGGTTGTCAAAGGGATACCATAGTAAGATTTTGTTGCAATAAGCCATATGTGTGGCTGAGTTCAAGGTGCTTATTTATTTGCTTCCTCTGGATACCCTCTCCACTGCATCAGATACTTGCTAAGAGGGATTCCATTACCCATACCTCCAGCTGGTAGAGGTGTTTGGAGCCTCAGTGCTGTATTTTGGTATTCCAGGAGGTGTTGTGTAGTGGTGAAATGGCCACTTTGCATCTGCTCTGCTTGTTTGTAAATAACCGAATTTAAAGTAAGAGATGTTCAGAATAAGGGTGATGCCTGCATTGCATGTTAAGTCCAAGAAATGTGTTTTCATTAATGAACAAAGAGCCTTTAGATGAGACGCTCTAAAGAAAGCTCCTTTTATAAAATGGAGGCTAGAAAGTGTGTGTCACTGCCACTATCAACTAATAGAGGTTATGCACTGATGGAAGGAACAAGGGAGCTGGCAGAAGTCTGTCTCTTGCTGTCAGTTCCAGGCTGCAGGCTTTTATGTTCATTTGTATTGCAATCAATAAGGAATAGCTTAAATTGGGGTCTGGAAGCTTGATTTTATAGTTTGTTAAATTTCTCTTTTAAATTTGTTTAAAATAAAAGAGAAGTTTCTATGGAAACCTTCCTTTGATTCAAGAAAAATATCTCCCAGTCTTGATCTCCTCCTCACACAAGGGCTGGCTGGATCTGTGCCAAAATCCAGCTGCCCTTTCCCAAAGCTGCCCCTCCAGCTCAGTGCTGCCCAGTGGGGCAAACACTTGTTACCACACCCGTTGTGCAGTTAATGCTGCCTCTTCCTTCACCTGTAGGTGATGTTCCCTGTTCATGCTCTTCCAGCTACCAAACCAGTTGCCAGCAGGAGACATTCCCAAGCCTGGGAAGCCCGGGCAGCAGTGGCAGCAAGGGCTGGGTGTATCCTCACCATCCTGCAGCCCTGCCCAGAGCAATGGCAACCAGGCAGAGTGAGCAGAAGCTGTGTAGTTCTTGGAAATGGGAAATGCTGGCCACCTTGGTCTTCCTAGGAGCCTAAGTGGCTCCCAGGACTCAAAGTTGTTTGTTCTGATAAAGTTTTGTATATGGAAAAAAAAAACAAAACAACTCCCTGAGATAATCTCTGATTCTGAGTTACAAAGCCTCAAAGAAATAAGATGATGGAATTTCTTGGATTTAAGATATTTTTACCCATTATTGTCGTTACCATCAGCTGATGGATATGATTTTTTTTCATGAACAGGGAGAGCTTAAGACATTTGGTCTGCTTAGAATTCCTAACTCTGCTTTCCAAAAGACACTCTTAAGCCTCTCTCCTCTCTCAGTCTGTGATATTCTGATTTTTTTTTTTTTTTGTCTATTGATGCAAGATCTTCCCTCAGCTTCCACTTCCATTACTCAGCCTCTGACCAGTCTTCCACAGCATGACCCAGCTTAGGATCTGGGTTTGAAATGCCCAATAGAAATTAGACTTAAAAATTTTTCAAATTTGTCTTCAACTCCTTGCAACTACTTTGCTCACCAGCTTCACCCATCATTCATTCAGAGCTGTAGCAGTACATATGAGAGAAAAAGAACCTATAAAATCTGTTCAGAAAGGATCTATACCGGTTTTTATCTCAAAATACAGTAGTACATTTGTAGAAAGACAAGATAACCATCAGAGGTAAGTCTAGCTTCTCATCACTTTGATAAAAATTCCTTAAAGATAACAAGCTTTATACATTCATAGATTATTTTTATCTGTGCTGCATTCAGTTCTGTCTGTATAATTAATTTTCAGTACAGCACTTTATTAGATGAGCTATTGAATAAAGAAAATAATTCAGTTTTGCACCACTTTATTTTTAAAGTCAGGAGTAAGATGTGCTAGACTACAGGCAGGTATACAATTTTTTTCTTTTTTTAATAAAAACTGAATTTAAAATAAATTAATGCAAACTTTATTCAGCTGGAATAAATTAATATAAAAGAGATCCTGATGATGAAAATATGTGCATTAATATCTTGGTATTCTTCTAGTCTTTATTCCCCTAGTAAAAAACCAGAAGTGATGGCTCAATAGAATACATCCATTACCTACCCTGACTGGTCATTCCTCACCTCTTAGGGAATGTTGTTCAGAGAAAAGCTCCCATGCGTGTTCCTTATGCAGCGCTGTGCGAGTCAGCAGTCTTAAATAAACAAAATAGAAGAATTTCCTGGAAAAGAATTTTTTTAAAATTTCAATTTTAGCTTTTTATGTAATAATGTTTGAATCAAAAACCTCAGCAAACCATTTGGCTACTTGAGGAATTTCTTCTCAATCCCTCAGATGGCAGGTAACACTGCATTTTTACTGATGCTCAATGTAACTTAGCTAGCCTAAGGGTGATATAAAACAGGACTCTTCAACTTCTTTGACAACTATAGCCAGATTTTATTACAGTGTGTTGCTTATGGACCAGAAACAAACAAACTTTATAACATGATGAATCACCTGGGGAACAGATCAATCTGCATGCCAGGAGTTGGGCAGCAGTAGTGCAATGCAGTAATGGCTCCATTATATTGCAGATACCTTGTGAACAAGAGCTGGAAGTTGATGCATTTATTTGTGGCATTAGCAAAAGATGTAGTACTTTCTGCATAAACACAAACAAAATTAAGCAAACAAGTGTCAAACATTAAATCATTATTGCTAGCACATAGTCTGTTATTTTGACTGTATTATTCATGTAAGATGGTCTCATGGCTTTCTGATTAAAGCTGCCAGAAATTACGTTCTTTAACCTCACTGTCATCAAGAGTTATTTAAATAGTGTCATTTTTAATTAAAGATCAATCTATTTTTTTTAGTAAGAGAAAAAAAAATCGCATTAGATAATGGTCAGAAGCAAAAAAGAAATTGTTCTGCTTGTCAGTCTCACATCACTCTTATGCTTAATTAGTTCTTGTTGTTTGGAGCCCCTAGGAGAAAAATGAAAACAATCCATTTCCTAGCCAAGATATAACACTGAGATTTGCCATGATAAGGAAACAACTTGAGAATACATGTATGATGATGCAGAGAACTCCTTATCACCCGAACACAAGAAATTTCAGAATGCTCTTTATCTCATTCAAATGTCCTTATGGCTTTCTGTTCACTCCAAACAATAGAAATGCATGAAGACTCCATGGAATACTATATCACAGGACTTGTGATAACTCCTCTGTTCCCCATGTATAGTAGCACTTTTTCTTTGGTCCCTCATATCACTGAGAATAAAACTGAGATGAGAAGGGAAACCTCTTTGGAGCTCTTTTACCTACAGTACATGTCAAACTCGTACAGAAAGGTTGCAGCATCTGTGTTTAGGAGAAAATGTGCAAAATTTAGGATCTGTTTCCTTGGCTTTTGCCTTCAACTCCTGCTTGAGATCTTCTGACTGCCATTCCTCTTGGTACAGAAATGAAGAGTTCAATTTCTGCATGCAAAATACTGCAAGTGATTTTGGATACTGTAAAGACAGGGCTTGATGGACTTGGGGTTTAAAAGTGTTGGTCACATAAAAAGAAAATGCATTTCCTTCACAGCCAGTGAAAAGGCTTCACTTTTCTCTTATTTGTCATGTCCCTAAGAAGGCAAGTTATGAGTGAACACAGAGGAATGACAATATGTAGTCCCTATTGCAGGAAAAAGCCTGAAGATGGACACTTCCCTATGTTACAGCTACTCTTTTCTCAATTTCCTCTCCAGGCTTTTTTCAGACCGTGTTGTCTTAGGAGGCTGTTACTTTGCCTTCACCAATTCCTGCAGGTTTCCCTGCCTTAAGAATCCGTCATCTTTTTCTACCTCGTTTTACAGGCATCCTCCTGGCACCTGACTCACCTTTTGGACCCTCAGAATAATTTCTGTGCTGCCCTTCTAGCCTTTGCAAATTGCTGCCTCTGTTTGATTAGACAACACTTGTTAGAGGAAGTATCATCTCTCAGCTGCAGTCCCATTGTAAGGGCATTTTACGAAAGAGATGTCCTTTTATGTGAGTACAGTTAATGGATAATGGCCCATTATCAAGAAGCTGTGACTTTGCTCATAGGTTTTCTTTCAGCAGTGGAAGTCTTTACTGTTGTTAGCACACAAATTTCTGGAACATTTACACAGAAGCAATTAAGGCCATATTCAGATGGGCTATTATTCTACCTAATGGCTACATAATAGGTACTTAATAGATATTTAGGTACTTATTATGCTTACCGGTTCAAAAGAGCAAAATTATCAGGCTCTTTTCCGAGGCCAAACAGGAATTGTCATGAGGAAGGCTTACAGACATCAGGACACACTATATTATGGGTTCAGATTCATTGTTCTGGGCAAAAGCTCAGAGCATTTCTTCTGTGCTTCCTCTGAAGGTGTTTTTCTTTTCAAAACAGAGCTCTAGGAATTTGTGCAGCATCATAGACTTGGTGCTTGTATGAAAGGACCTGATGCAAGGATCAGGTGACTTTATGATAAAGTGTCACAAGCTTCCATGAGTACAGGCTCTGTAGTTTAAAAACAGATTTTTTTTTTCTTTCATTTAAACTATAGAATGAGGTTTGGAAGATATTTAAACACTTGTTTTTTCATTTAAATACTTTTATCATTTAAAATAAGAAAAAAAATGCAAAAGGTGTTAAATGAAGAGTTGTAAAAACTTTTAGTGTAACATTTTTTCTGTAATATGTAAAATAGACCACAAGTAGTAACTGCTCTGATAGCTTGTAGAAACTGAGCTCTTTTTGTTTTGTTACAGTATATTAATAGATGAATTAGCTATATTCAAAATCCATTCATGCCTAAAACATCTATAAAACTTGAATAGATTTTACCTCTGAAAGAGCACATGGGGGTCCTCACTCCCTCTTATCCTCCCAACTTTTCTGGTCCTGCAGATTTAAAGTAGCTGCCAGGAATCAGGTTGCCATTCAGCCCGCTGAACAGAAGCCACTGCAGTGGAGAGAAATAAACCAGAGGCCCTTGGCAGTGGTCAAATAGCTTGAAGGAAGCATTTTGGTCTGCAAAAAGAACCCCAAACCAACCAATGCAAAGCAAAACCATCATGGCCCTTTTGGAAAACATACCAAGTTTAAATTTTTTTATATAACTTTAGTCAGATACACAAAAGGTAACCACCATCAACAACCATTAATGACCATCAGCTCCAAATATCACCCCTGGCATGGTCAGAGACACCTGGCCTGGGAAAGGAAACATAAGAGAACCAAGAGTGAGAACCTAAATCACATCAAAAGTGAAGAGATTGATAGCCAATAGGAAACCAAATACTAAGAACTGTACAATTTGGGACCAGCAAACACTGAACCAGTGAATTTCTATGGGTTTTGACTGTATAAGTATCTGACAAAATGTAGTAAGGAGTCATGGGTCATGGAATGATTTTCTCTGCACAGTGGGCTATGTGTGGATGAAATGATTTCTGTTGCACATCCTGGCCAGAATAAAGTAATGTCTTGATTCTCTAACACAAAAAATGTTGGAGGATTTTTGGCTTTCCTGTAGTTTCAGAGACAGCTCCAGAAGGCCAAAGAAAGTCTTTTGAAAAATGCAAAGTCAACACAAAGAGATAATAAATCCAGAAGCTTTGCAAAAAGAAAAATATTCCCTCCCCCCGTCCTTCTAATAGAAATTATAATCAAGCTCAGTCAGCCACTTGAAGTGTACAGGTGGAAATCCAGCCTCTCCTATCTCCATGCTTCCCCTATCTCGTTCTTTCTGATGCCTCCTAGTAGCAGTGCCTACCTTCTTACTCTGCTTTTACTGGAATTAGGAAACAACCATGAGGATTTCTCTTGGAAAAAGCACTGAATTTATCCCAGATGTGGGATCAGTCACATTATGGGAAGAATGGAAGCAATCTTTCGCTTAAGCTGTCATTAAAACAACGTCTGTGTAGTTTTTGAGCACATCATCCTTACATAAAACAATAGTTCTGGTAATAAAATATTTAAACCTTGCTCTCAGAGGATCTCTAATTCTGCCTGTGGATCCCCACAGAAGTTCTTTAGACATTTCAAATATTCTGTTAAGACTCCTTAGAACTGTTTTTACTGTCTTTTGCTGATGAAACTCTACACCCTCTTTTCCTGACACAAGCTGAATGCCAGCAGCAGAATGTATGATTTTAAACCCTAAGGTGAAGAAGGAAGTCTGAGTTTCTAGTGCTCTGCTAATAACCCTGCTTTGGCAGCTTGCAAACCAAATGCTGCAAGATAAGAAAGCAATAAATCAGATCAAAACAATTTCAACGGCTCAAACACACAGCAGGAATAACACACAGGATTCCTTCTGGTTTTCCTTCTGGCCTCCTCTTCCCAGAAATGGGGTGCAGAGAACCTCTGACCTGGGAGGAGTCCCTGTCCCCAGTGCAGCCCTGGAAGCCACAGCTGTTGGTTGCTGCCCACACTGCCTCGTGGTGCCAGGGCATGGATTTAAGAAAGCTGATTTTCAAAGCTGAAAAATTAATGGCTTTTAAGCCATACAGGATTGCAGTAAGGAAAGAAAATCTCATAAACTTCTGGATTTGGAAACATTTTTCCTTCTTCAGTTCCTCAAAAAAAGTATCTGCTGTGACCAAAAGACTGAATGTCACTAGCCTTAAAAACCTGCTGAGCTGACTCAGAGAGAAGTCAAGAGCTTAAGAAGCAGTCCTCTTTAGCATAATCTTTCTATGACATTCCTAATGGACCCAAAATTGCAATGGTCAAAATAATCACATATTTTGATGTTAATAAAAGATGTGTTAAGAGGTCTTTCAGGGGCAATCCTATTAAACTATCTCAATTTTACATGGCCTTAAACTCTGTTCATCTACATGTAGTGAGTACATTGCAGTCAACTAAATATGCTACAATCATTAGATCAAACATCTTTCATTTAATACCAGTCATTTACCCAGGATTATGCAAATAAATAAATAAATAGAAATTTAATCCTACCAAATCACCCAGCCTTATTGCCTTAGCAGAAACTTCAGGATGTTTCTCTCAGTGATTATTGGAAAAAAATGCTGTTCATAAAAAATAGAACTGTGTAGGCACACAGGTCTTGGTATCTACATCTGTATGCTTGTTAATGAAAAGCTTTGGAAGTAGAAGCTGGTATCTGAGGGTCTGAAGCATAGAAAAGGAGGCAGTACATGAGTTAAAAATGTACTTGACAAATATGTGGAGAAAATCAAAAGATAAATGCAATAACCTTTGTTTGGGAAACCCAAGACCCACAATGCTTAGAGTCTAGGGGTGTATCACTACACGCTACTCCTTTTCTTTTGGGTTTTTTCTCCATTTCTTTGGAAACTAGAGATATGAGAAGGAACAGCTAGAAGAGTAAAATGCTAATGACAGAGTGCAGACTACTTAGCACTACACATTATCCCGCACTTTGCTTATCAAAATTTCCCTTAAAATTGGAAGTAAGCAATCAAGCAAGGCACCGATTTTACTAAAACAGCAAAGTAAAAGAAGGTCATGGAAAAAAAAAGAATTTTCACAAAAATTAGAGCCTAGAAGAACAAAAATATGAAATAACATAGAAACTTTAATCCATTAATACAAACTTATTTTTCTAAATATAAGCCCCTAGCAATAAAGGCAAAAAGAGATTTCAAGGAAGAAGTTGTTATTTGTATAAAAATGAAAACCCCCAGTTTTATTCAAACATATCAGAAGCAGGAATCCAACCAGAAATAAAGTTTAATCGACTGTGGAAACATACTGACTGATCTTGAGAAAGACAAGGCCATAGCATAATATTTAAATTAATTTTTTCATTAATACAAAAAGAATGAGAAGGAGGAGGAGGGAGCAACCATCTCATATTGAAGAGTCAGTTGTCAGAATAGTTAAATAGAAGACCTTGTAGCAAGACATCAATACAATTTCTTAACTAGGAAAACTAAGGAAATTTAAATATCAAATTGCTGAAACACTGACTATGGTAACCCGTCTACCAGTCAAATTAGCTTCTCTGAAGGGCAGAAAGAGGTATCCAGATATTTCTAGGTGCTTGATTTCAAAGCTGAGACTATAAAAAATGTTGTGAGAAAGACAGGCTTATTAGATAGTGAAGTAACCATAATACATTAGAAAATGTCAGTGTACTTTATGTAAAGGGAATGTGATTTGCAATATAATTTTTGCTTCCCAAATCTACTGGAGTCCTTTGACAGAGTCAGCGGTGTGAGTAAAAGATATGTTTAGAATAGTGAGTTAAAATCTACAACTGACTGTGAAGACCTGCAGGAATATCTTGTGATATTAGCTCTGGAAATGGGAATGAAATGGCAGATAAAATTCAATGCCAATGAATGCAAAATAATACATTTGGTAGGAGAAACGCAATAACCTACTATAGATGCACAGTAATGAGCTCTGAAAGATCTTGTAGTCATTATAAGTAGATTTTTGAAAGCATCAGCTGAATGATCAGAGGCAGTTAAATTGGTAAATAGAATTTAGGAAGTATTAGGAAAGTAATAAAGAACAGAAATTGTCATTATGACAATATGTCAGGTGAATCTGCATCTTGTGGATGTAATTCTGATCATCCTTGTTAAAAAAAAAGCAGCAGAAGTAGGGCAGTTGGAGACGTAGAGGATAATTCAGATCAGAAATCTGGAGATTAAAAGTACTGTTCACTTTGGAAACAAGTTGTCTGATAGGAGGAATGTATAAAAGATGATGTAAAATCTCAAACAATACAAATACTCTAACCGAGTAGAGTTTACCTTGTAGCAAAATTGTTAGGGAACAAGCTGAAAACAAATCAAAGAGAGGGTTCTTATCATAAAATAAAATACAACGTAGTCACAGTTTTCATGGATTTATAAAGCACAATAATAGCGCTAGAAGAATAATTGGGACATTAATGTATGATAGGTTTCTCAAGCATCAGTAGGAGGAAATGTCCAGAGAACAATCTCAAGATCAAAAAGTCCTTAACTGCTGGTTACCAACCACTCAGTGATTGTACCAAGGGAGGTGCAACTTTTTTGTACTTACTTACGCTCCTTTCAACCTTTCACTTGAATCATCCACGGTACAGCTCTGCTGAGACCTGGTGAGGTTTGCTGGGTTTGATACAAGAGAAATTATTGCCAGCATTTGCATTCTCTTTTACTGACCTTTATGTCCAAAACCATACCTCTTTGGTGAGTTCACTCCTGTAAATAAATGGTACTCATCATATTGAAGATGTGTCAATAGAGAGGACATTTCAAAAGGCATGTAGCGATTAACCCCAAAGCTTCTGCCTGCCTTAAAATTTAAGGCTCATCAATGTCTTTTCTACAACTGGTCAGAAGACTCCGAGTTGTAAGTTTTCCTACTGTACAAAGCATCCAGTTTGGAATACTTTTTAAAAAAATTAATATTTGACACAAAAAGCTTTGCAATTCTTTTAGGTAGGGCTTTTGTGAAGCAGCTGAAAGAGAACCTGTTTTGATAGATAATTTACTGATCACATCATCTAGAGCCTGTCATATTCCTCACTGAGTTTAGTCTTAAATATGGGGAGAAATTAGCCATTGAAAATGCACAACCTGTATTTCTCCTATTGAACTTTCTAAATAAAATAAGAATATATTGAAATAACCTGAATTTAACTAACCCAGTAAGATTTCATTCATGAAAAAAAAGAAAAATTAGATATTAGAAAGCAACATGCATGTTAATGAAAGAAAGAATTTTTTGTATATGTTTGGTGTTTTCTTTCCCCAGCTCTTTTGTCTAGTATTAGATTGAGTAACTAAATGGCTGTGACACTCTGCCTCAGAAATAGCTTTATTTAAGTGATGAGCAGAAAAGTTTTTAGTTGGATTACACTTTACAAAGCACAGATGTATGCCTGCACATTGGAAGAAAGGGAGGTTCTTAGGAAATCTGTTCTTGTTCTCTCCATGTTTAAATTGTCAATAATTTCAAGTAAACATAAGAATATGGCAAATGCAAATTTGAGGTTCCATATAAAAAATTGGGAGCAATAAATTTCATTGATGATAATGAGAAATTGTGTAAAATAACTTGATCATTGGCTCTCAGGGTACAAGGAAACAAAACGTATTTTAATCCTACCAAGCATGTGGTTGTATATCAGGGACAGAGGAGGAAAATAGTTTTGCAGAGCAGTGACTGTAACCTAGGAATCAGGAAAAGAAAAAGTTCTGGAATATAGCAAGAAGGAGGGATTTCTTACATTTTATTATATATAAACCAATGATTTATGCTCATACTCCCCACAAAGGTCAATGTGATTTTTGATTATAGAAATAGGAAAGTTTCCAAACTAAACACTTTTATGCTACTGTAATATGTTCTGGAAAAATTCACAGTATGTTTTAGTAACATCTTTAGGGGTAAACAAAGGTCCAAATTGTTTAATCTTTGTGGAGATAATTATTGAGATTGAATGATGTAGAATTGTGCAGTCTCAGCCAGAAACAAATTATGGGTGTAGGGGGATAGAATATAAGAAAATAAAGATAGTGTAGACAGTAATCTTACCCCTAAGGAGTTGCAGCTGGGCCAATTATCAAATATTGGGAACAGGCCTGACTTCAACAGGGCACAGCTGTAAGCAATGAGAAGAAGAGTGCTATAAAAGAGTGGGGTGGCTGGGTGAGAAGGGTATTGAAGTCAGTTGGCTGCTTTGTGAGTAAGAAAGAGGCAGTGCTTGGAGGAGGTGACCATGAGAAAATACAAAGAAGGTATGAAACTTTTGTGATGAGGCGACCACAGTATGGAACCCCTGCAATGAGCTGACAAGATATAGGCAGGAATAATTGTTTCTTTTGGTCAATTCATACTTTACATATTTTTATATATGTCATAATTTATAGAGCTCATATTCATGTAACCATTGGATTATATGAATATAGGCACATTAGGCTGACATTGGTATTTATTCAGAATTTTAGAAATACCTCATCTCCTCTTGTTTTTATGATATGTATTTCTTTTTTAGATTGTTTTTATCATGCTATGAAATGATAAAATATTACTGAAACATAAATACATGTGTTTCTGGGAACAAGAATATTGAAAAGGTAATTTTATGCTGTTAAAAGGATGGGTCAGAAATTATTCATTAATTTAAAAACATGAAAACAATTTTTCCTAATTTCCAGTTTTTTTGCTACTGCACTGCCTTAAATATCTATGTATTTTGTCTTATCATCATTCATCACTAAAACTTAATGATATTGATGAAGTAAATATTCTGCTACAGACTTTCTTTTGAGGGAGTCTCATCAGTGACAGATGTTGATTGAGAAGTGTGTGCTGTGACTATCCTAGAAGTATCACATAGACATGCTTCCTTTATTTTGCTTTTTGCTTGAGCTCAGCTGCTCTTCAAACCAGCTTTCCTATGTAAAGATTTCAATTTGATCTGGAACAAAAGTAGCAATTCAACCAATTTGACTACAGTCTTCTAAACTACCCTCATCTCCTCATTGCCTTTGGATAATGAAAGATTCCAGATATGAAATCTCCAATTGTGTGAAAAAAATGAACTCCCTAAGTTATTGGTATCACTTTAGATTCCCAAATCTCCAAAATGACAATATAATATAAAATGTCTGATTTTTATCATAAATCACAGCTACTTAATGTGTACCTCATCAGTGTGTTTGAGGCTTTGTTTGCTGAAGCTGAGATTTGATTCTGCCAAGCTAGATAAAATAGACAATAAAGGTATTCATAAGATAATCTTCTGTAGTGCAGGAAAAAACTGTTCATTACCATTTTTATGTATATGTTCACAGTCACAAGCTGAACTGGTACTAAATGAGCTACATTCTTGGTTTGATAAAAGGGAAGAGTTGAAAAAAAGCTAAAAACATGTCACATCCAATTTGGATTGCCACATGTTCTTTACCAAAATCAAATAATTTTGCTTGCTGCTGTCCACCAAGGCAGCAATGCTGAGTCAGAATCAGTAGAATATTGCTGATGTTGTTGTTTTTTAGGTTTTTGGAAAAGGTGATCCACCAGCAGCTGAGATCTGTGTGCTGATCTATATACAGCCTAATAGTTCTGTTCTCATTTATTCCCCTGCGCCCATGCCATGGCTCTTGCTAATTAAAATGAAATTCTGGAATAAATAACACATCAGGAGCCCAGAGGACTTTCTATAGCTAGAAATTAATCATATTTTACTCATTATCCTGAATATATTTTCAAAACCAAATCAAATTCTAAGAACAAACCAAGATCTCATTCTGAGACCTGCAATGTTTACTAATGTAACTTTAAAGCTACAAGCATATGGAAATAGTTAAAGACTGACCCTTTGTGTCCTGCAGTTGCCAGGACTGATTTTGAGGCTTTCCCTGAATAATTGAACCAGTGAAGGTGTGATGCCTTTGAGGTTCTTTGTGGATATTTCTACAACAAATTAGACATAAATGTAAATAACAATAATCACAGCAGTGCTAATGCTTGGATTACCACGCTCAATTAATTTCTAAGTAAAAAAAAAGAACTTTTAAATAAAATTATAATGTCAGCAAGCAGTGAAAAAGTAAGAAGCTGGCTGAAGCTATTATGTTTCAATATAGATAAAGTAAGGAAATATTTGCATTTTGTATGTTGATGACTTATTGAATATTTATCAATATTGACTTAAAAATGTTAACAAAAGATGAGATTTCTAGGTTGCCTGGATACACTGTGGTTTATTTTTTTCTCTGTGGGTTTCAGATTATTATTAAATTGTAGGTTTCATTTTTGAAATATTGGCTGCACAAGCATACACCTGCTTACCTCCAGTAGATCCAGGCTTAAGGACACCAGAAGATTTACTTCCTTTTCGATGCTACTTTTATTCATTTTTTTCCTGCTTGTCTCTTTTTATTTACAGTCACTAAAGCTTAGCCTCAAATGCTTTAAAAGTTTCTGTTACACACTTATCTCATTTTGAGGTTTGGATGAAGGTATAGGACAGACTCAATGCATGTTCCTGATACTCTATAAGTAACCTAATTCCAACCCCCATTGCAATGGTTCAAGAAAATATTTTCAGGAAAAAAAAAGAAAAAACAATGAATTCCCTATTCCTGTTCTTTTTTGGGAGTATTTGTACCATATAAAAGGCTGTGTGGCCATAGGTTAGGAGGTGGCACAACGCCTTCTGTCTGCTTGGGGCAGTGGTTTGCTAAAGGCCACAGGAAGAACCTGCCCACTAACTGGAAAACCTCCCAGGCCAATCTCGCAGGAAATTTGCAGGGCCTGATTCTCAGGATCTGATCACAAAACATATGCCTAAATTGTGTGAACAGCCAGATTTGGCAGGTATTCTCAAGTGTGAGTACAGCAGGCACCAGACAGCACACAAAGTGGTTGTACAGAAGACTTCCTTAAGGTGCACAGTGGGTTTTCTCTCAGGAAATGGCAGCCAGACAGGGCACCACTGATACTACCACTGTTTTATCTAATTACATCACTAACCCAAGCCGAGAAGGCCACAATTCATTCCCTTCAACTGTCGGGATGGATTAAACTTTGCACCTAATAATGCTTCTACACGTGCTTCTTCATTGCTTTATTTGGGGTTGGGGGATTGGGGGTATGCCTTTGAAGAGCCTTTCCTTGTGTCTCTGTATAGAGCCCTCTGGACAATGGTAACAGCACTGTCATTCCAGTTGGCTCCTTTGAAAGTCCTGAAGTGTTTTTTCCTCTTGCCCCTTTGGGTGGTGAGAAAGTAGAAAATGTATTCCAAGAGTACCTTTCTTCCCTCCAGTTACTGATGGGTATTCAATCCTTCAGGGCCAGGCTACAGCTAGCATGAAATAAAATTCTGGAAAGCATGTACTGTGCATGTCAGTCCTCAGCATTGCTCCCATCTCCTGCTGCTGGGCTGCACTGCATAGTGCAGCCACAGCCTGGGAGGTTGTCAGGCACCTCATTGCACATGACCTGAAATTGTTTAGTGTCACAGTGAAGAACTGAGAACTTATTTTACTGGAGATACACGAGTGTGTGCGCACAAGTCTATAAAGTAATGGTTAGTGCACTTCAAATGAGGCTGTGATCTGAGTACCCATTCCTTTCTAAAAGGATTTTCTGTTTTTATATTGTCAATTTAACTGCAGAGTGTGGGTTAACTTCTGAACGCTTTCTGGTCCAGCAGAAACTGTCATGCTCGTGGACTTTCATGTCAGCTATTGTTTTGCATTGTTTGAGCTGCCTTTGTATCAGATAAACAACAACAGAATTAATATCTTCAATGATGTCTCTTTAAGAGAGAGATGCTTATTAAATACAATAAATTCAAGACTAGCATTAAACTTGTTGCTATGGTCTTGGGGTGATCACAAGAAGCATTTACATAGAACTATGGTATAGACTATTTTCAGGAACATGTGGAGATAGTACTTAATTTCTATTGGAGCAGAATAGTTTGCATTTTTTCAAATTTTCTCTTCTTTAAAATCCAGAGTATCTCTTTCTAAATGTAAAACATCATTAGGAGAGGCAAAATATTTTATATTAATAAGACCTTTCTTCACACCAGAGTAGAATACTTTGTGATTTCATCAGAGAATAGAATAGGATGGATTGTTTCCATTTGAAGGGATCTACAAAGATCATCTAGTCCAACAGCTTGACCACTTCAGTTCTGACCAGAAGATAAAGGATATTGTTAAGTGTGCTGTCCAAAAACTTTTTAAACACTGACAGTGTTGGGGCATGGACACCTCTCTAGAAAACCCATTCCAGTGTTGGAGTACTTTCTTGGTAAAGAAGTCCTTCCTTATGCCCAGTCTAAACCTCCACTGGTGCAACTTTGAACTTTTGAACCGTTCCCATACTGGATGTCACTGGATACCAGAAAGAAGAGCTCAGCCCCTTCTCATCCACCACATCCCTTCCTCAGGAAGCTGTAGAGAGCAGTGAGGTCACCTCTCAGCCTCCTGTTCACCAAAATTGACAAATCCAAGGTCCTCACCCTTTCCCCACAGCACAGGCCTTCCAGCCATTTCACCAGCTTTGTTGCTCTTCTCCAGAACATCCCATTTTTCTTAAGTTGTGGGGCCCAGAGCTGCACACCGTACTCCAGGGAAGGCTACACCAGTGATGAATTCAGTGGGATGATCATCCCTATATTGTGCTTTTAAGAAGATAAAAATTTCTCAGGCCACTTTCTTCATCATGGAACTTACTTGCTCTGACCTGTTTCAGTGAAAAATACTGAAATAAAATGTGCAGAGTAAGTAACTCAATAGAGGTTATAGATAATCCTAAAGAGGAAATTGGAAAAAAAAAAAAAAGTGGGATGGATAAGAAATAGGGCAGATGCACATGTGTCAATCTGCTAAACTTATGGGCTGTTGTGTGAACTCCCAGCATCCAAGAAATATTTCTATTACCTGATGGTAAAAAGTAAAAACTTGATTCACAACAACATTCTACTTTAAGAAAATACTACCACTCAGAATGGCTTTTTGATTTAATTACAGTCAGATCAGTGAAAAATGGATTGAAAAATCACAACCATAGATATAAAAGTTCTTTTGCTATGTTTACTCTCTGCCATACAGAGAGTTATTGCTTAGGTTTAACTGATGAATCAACATTCCATCCAGACTGCTTTTGCATCTTTATGGTGATAGGAATAATGAAGTTCTGATACAGCAATTGGAAGATCTAATCACTGTGCATTTCATAGCACTGGGTCACATATTACTTGCACAGTCATACTACTGTGGTAAGTGGGAGAGAATGATGAGTATTAATAGTTAAAATATAACATCAAACTATTCCACTACATTCCTGCAGGAGGAGGTGGATCAGATCAGAGTCTGGCTTGAAAAGAATTGCCCAGCTGCAGTAGGAATGGCAGGAACTCTTCCTATTTGATGCCTTGCTTTCTGAAAGTAAATTGACATCAGCTGATGTGATCTAAATCACATCCTGCTCGTATGTGGTCTCCATGGCTGACCAAGCCAGCAAACTGTAAACTTTAGACTTCCCTGCTACAGACTACTTGACAGAATACAGGTCACTTCTGGGATTGCTTTCTGACACACAAAATCATTCTCAATTCTTCAATCCTTTTGGTAAGAGCTTTTATCCTGTCTGAGTCTTCAGTTCCAGCCTTAAAAGTAGGTGTTTAAATATATGTATCTACATCTGTTTATCAGAAAAACAAGACCTCCTATCTCCAGAATATGCAAATATTTAAATAAATGCATTATTAAAACAAAATATTACATTAACAGTGTTTAATTTTATGGTTGTATATGTCAATTGATTAAACATTTAATCTTCATAAAAGTCAGTGAGAGACATACTGCCATGTTCTCCAGTAAAGTAAACAATTGAAAATGTAAGACTTCCAATTGAATTTAAGACTTTCAAAGAAACCCCCTTTTTCAGATCATGGCAAGAAAGCAGTGACTCATCAAATTATTCTACATGAATGTGTACAGTTCAATGAAGATGCAGATGTCCTCTAAATTAGAAATACTGATTTTTCTTGTCGCTGAAGCCTCCCTGATGCCCCCTCGCAACATCTCTAAATGAAATGCCAATTTAAAAATTATATAACAAGGCAATAATATTTTCATTGGCTATTTTATTAATATCGCAATTGGGACATATAAAGGAGAGAAGACACTATCATTTCATCTGTGTAACACCAAGTCGAATTGATGGAGACCTGGTTAATTATTGTATTATATTTTACATCTGGAAAAACCCTCTATGAACAGACCATGAATGGAATGAAGTGCAATATCTAACAGATAGAAAATAGAAGCCGTTTTCTGTTTATGCACCAATCTGATAATTTCTCCATTCACTTGAGGTTAAAGAGAATTTGAAATGCCTTGAATGTTTGAAAAAATGCAAATATTCTGCTTGATAAGAGGCAGTGCTTAAGTCTGTGAAACAGCTTGAAATGTAAGAAATGTTGAACTGTGCATAACTACAAAAACCAACAGGAAATAAAATTCAGATAATGCAAACAAAAGTACACCCTCTAGACAACAAAAATGGTCCAAACCACAGGTGCCCAGAAGAAGAGAACACATCAGATCTCACATATCTAATTGTAGTGTGTGATGTATTCCTAATGGTCTTTCTTATGATCACACTGCCAATCAAATCAAAATCATGGACCTGATCTGGGTGGACCTTCAAATGATATGAGTGTATATCTTCTGGTCCTGAAACCCAATAATCCTTTGTCATGTTACAGTTAGAAGTGGGGGAAGCTGTCTCTTTGGATGCCCTAGTTTGCCTAAAATTATGAATTCTGGACACTTTCTAATGTTCTTAAACAAGTTTTGAATCTCATGGCTGATAATGGTTTGTGTGTAGTTCATGGTTTTAATTTTTCAGTGAGGATAATTTTAAAGGAGAGGCGGACTATTTACTACCTTTACCCTATCCCTTAATTCCCTTTGTTTTCGTTACTCCCTTTAGTTTCCTTATTCTCCTCTTCCTTTTTTTCATTCTCATTTGGAGAAGTGACAGGAGAGATAAGCCAAGGAAGTGCATTATTTTGCTTTGCTTTGAAACCAGGAAGGTTTGTGTTCATCCCAGTGTCCCTTGGTAATGACTTGCCAAGCCTGGGTGCTGCTGCTGAAGAAAGCATCTTCAGCTCCTATGGACTTCCCTCCCATGACTGACAGCTTCATTGCTACTAAGGAAAGTAGCTGTGTCAGGGCATAGCTTTGTTGCAAAAAATACTAATAACTCCAAAACCAGTAGAACAAAACTAATTTCTAGTATGTCTGAAAGTAGTACTTCAGACAGCTTTAAGTTAGCACATATTCACGCAGAATAAAAACACTTATAGCACATTTTTTCTGGAACATATATGATGGAAATAAATGTGACTCTTTTTGTGAGACTCCTTTTTATTTTAATCAATTAAATACATCATTATGAGCTGGAAGAGATATCTACTTTTATGGGCCAAATCCTTGACTAAGACAATGCTATTTTTATATCTTCATTTCCTGAGTGCTGCTGCACCTCCAAGCCAAGAGCAGAAAACCTCTAAAACAAAGTCTAGGCTTCAGTTCTTGCATTCACATTTTAGACCCTAATGAAGACCCTCCTAAAACTTGGGGGTTTTGTTTGAAAGTTTGAGTTGGTGGAAATGTCATACTTTTGTGATTCAGAATAATCCTTCAGGCATCCAAATTTGGCCATGGCCATCCTTCCTTAGAACACATTTTTAGCTCTGAATTTGTTTAGATGTTTTGGGGGGGACTTACAATCTCATCATAGAAATTGCTTCAGTTTATCACTAGGTAAGATTTAGTATCTGTTTGTTTATTGGCAGGTTGCAGCCAAAATAATCAGGATTGAACTGAACAACCACCCATCTGCTGCAAAGAGCTAAGGAAAACCACTTGATATGCTCAATTTTTTATAACTTCTATTATTCCAAAAAAATCAGCACTTAGCGTTTTCAGGGCCATTTGTCTTTGTTTAAACATTTTTGTTGTGTTTTGTAAACGTTTTAGTGCTCAATTCCCAGCGCCGCATCCCTCGCCATTTCAAACAATATTTTCAAGGCTTTACATGGCAGTAGCAGGCCCCAGATGCTCAGCTGTAGGAAGCATTTTCTCCAGCAGCAGCAGCAGAGGCATCAGCAGTAGCTGCTGATTCCCCGGCAGGCTCGCAGGGGCCGCGATGCAGCAGCAATGCTGATGCAGCCCCGGACACCCCCTAATTCTTCTGCAGGAGACTTGGCACACTTGTCTCTGTTCCAGTGCAAGAGGCTGCAACTACCCATTAGTAGATTTTTTTTTTTTTTTCACTAGGAGCAATAAAAATAGGGTCACTGACAGGTCGTCATAATCTCCTTCCAGAGTGCTAGCCTTAAAGATTTGCCCTCCTTGAATGTTAAACTTTCTTTGCTCAGTAGGCAGGCAGGCTGTCTGCCAAGGGAAAAAAAAAAAAAAAAAAAAAAAAAATTTGTTTTTGCGCACTCTCACACATGACCCGTGTATTTGTGACTGGGTTTTCAATGATGCCCCGAGGAGCTGTGATGCCTGCGATTCACTGCCGCCTGGAGTAGTCCGCTTTACCTGGAGAGTCTCTACCTCCAGCGTTTTAACCCTTCAGAATGGCTTTCAGATTAATTTGGCACTGCTGACAGAGAAAAATAGACTGGAAGCTAGGCCTAAATATAAATAAAAGTTGTTTGTGTGTATATGTGTGTTTTAAAATCCTGATTAATTAAAGAAATAGAGAATTTATATAAATGAAATATGATTTCCCTTCTCAGTAAACCATGTCCACATTGCCTTACTACCTTTAATCATGAACTGCAAACACAGCTGGAATTCTTTATTTCTCCACTTTCTTGATTTTAAAATGGGACTATTTATTTATTATTATAAATAATATTAATGGGATATATAAAATAGTAATATTTTATAAATGATATTTTATATTTTTGCCTACTTACTGATTTTTAAATTCAATTAACTTTAGTGAGAGCTAAAGCTCTGTTGCGTTCTTGGACATTCAGATTTCAATATGAAACCTCTGGCTACCTAATATTGTGAAAAAATTAATAATTGTTTTTTAGAATGATGACAGACAGTCCAATAAAAATATTCCCTCAGCATTCTAGAGATATTGAAATTAGTGGGTCACATCTAAGACATGTTGAGAGAGAAAAAAGGTCTTCCTATTTTCTCTGATATTTTGCCAATTAAATGCACTTTCTGTTCTGATGGTATAAGGTTGAGTATACACTACTAAAGTGCATTTCAAAGAATATATTTACTTAGTAAATATTACTGAGTTGCAAGAGCAGTTCATAATTCAAATAATGGACAGAAGCCACATTGATTCTCAGTTTTAAAGTAAGATTTTTAACATATAGTGTTAATTATTTAGCTCTATAGTCAACAAATACTTTTCATGGGAAAGGGCAGATGCCTCCAGCCAAGGGAAGGCAGCTCAGATGAGCTGAGCAGTGATTTGGACAAAATCCATCTGAGGTCTGCACACCTCTGCAAATAAACCTTTTAAGTGGCACAGCATGAAAAGTCTGTCTCTGGCTTATCTCCCTTTTCACATGTAAGGTGCTGATGGGAAGGTAGAAATTGATTTTGATGCACACCTATTTTGTTGCCGCTCTTTTGCCCTGGGTGTTGTGTGAGTTCAGTCTGGGGCAGGTCCCTGCGCTCCAAGGTGCTGCCACCGGCCTGGGACACCCACACATTGCTGCTCCGGCACACAGCCCAGGGCACACAAGGCCTTTCAAAACTGTTGTGGGGCTACACAACTTGCAGGATTAAACCACACCAGTCTCTGAGTTTGCAAAACTGAGCTCTGACTCATGTAAGAGCAAATGGTTGCATCTCCTTCACTTCCTTTCTTCGGACTGCAGTATCTGTTACAGGAGCTAAGTGTTTGAATTGGATGGTGCTTTTAGGCATTCTTTTCCATAAATAGTCAGCAAATGAGCACTGAAGAAGACACTAAAGAAGACACTTTTCAAGGCTAAAAAGAGGTTATTTGACCTAAAACAGAAATTAAAACCCCCCAAAAAATGCTGTCTTGCAAAACAAAGTTTACATGAAAGTATGGTAAGTTTTGCTGTTACATTTTCTTTACAGAATTTATCAACAGTCCCTTTACAAAATATATTTTATTTTAAATTCCTCTGGCCGAATCTACCCTAAGATTTTATTTCATTTTAGAACTGACAAATTTTCATTTGGCCTATAGGAAGCAGAAATCTTTAAGCATGACTATGATTATTGTGCTCTTCCTCATGACACCTAACTTTCGACTTGAAACAAACTGATAGAAAAAGCATTTTTAAGATTCAGTGGACTAAAAATGTCTTAAAGGATTTCTAAAAGTTAGATAATGAACATTCATTTTAACATTCTTCTTAAACAACTAAATTTATAATCTGGACTTAAAAATTGCTGAGCACACTCTCAGTTCAGAAGAAAGCTTTTTTAAAATATACCCTGGTAAATTAAAACAACCCTTCATCCCTTAATTAGAGGTTAATTTCCTGCTATATTTTCTGCTTAGGATTTTAACAAACATTATTGAAATCTTTATGACTAGGAGGACAACTATAATCTCTACTCCAGGGAAACAGGCCTCTTTGCTTGATTTTTCATCTAAAATAATTCCTCTCAAGATCTTTCCCCCTTTACTGATCAACTATCACTCCATATATTATGTCATATTTTGTCAAGATTTTTCTTTTAATTTCCCATATTATGAGCTGTCTCTTCCCCTTTTCTCACTGGAAAGGTTTCTGGTGTTATTCCTCCTTTACTCTACACTTCTGCATTTTTTGTGTTTCATACATTTTTAGTATCTTATTGAATTTACTTCTCCACTCCTTGTCATATATTTTCATGTATTTACTTTTTTTCCATTATTAACCAATATAATTTTCCCCCCATTCTCTGAAGCTGTCCCTAGTTGTTACCATTTGGCTTCATCTTGGGAAATTGTGAACCCTTGCAATCTGCCATTAGGTGGTGTGTCATGAGGGTAGAAAGAGTAGGGTTGTTTTTGAGTTTAGTTGAATCAATTCTACTTAATGATGATGAAAGACATTGGAAGGAGGGCCTGTCCCTGACCAGCTGGAGCTTGGGGGCTGACCCTGCTCTCATTCTACCCCTGGAAACCATGAATGATGACTGTATGTGAATTTGAAAACCATGAATGATGTGTATTTTAGGCAGATACCCCCATCTAGAGTCACAGGTGAAGAAAGCCATAGCACAGAGTGCCTTCATGCAAAGTCAAATATAAGGCACAAAAGATAAAATAAATTTTGTAGGAGCCTCTAAAAGGAGCCTCTAATCAATTCCCTCTGCTCACTTGCTAATAAAGATATTTTGCATCAGACAGATGAAAACATGAAGGGACTGGGGAGTTTCTTGAGGTCAGACTTTCTTCTAGTAGATTCAATAACATTAGGAACTGAAATGATAAGAGTGAGATTTTGAGGGAGAATAAAAAGCATGTACAAAATACCTAAGTGGAATGTTGTCAACTAAAGTTAAATTTAGAAGAATACTAGACTTAATTGCTCTTTGAAAGATTTTTAGGGGAGCTTAGATAACCACAGGCAGTTCTTTGGCTTACTAATTTTTCCTCTTCATGGGGAAACATTGGTAAAGAACGCAGGCAGGGGATCCTGGCCTGAGGTTTGCTGAACAGAAAATGAGAAACTACTGAACAGAAATTGTTTGACATAACAAATAAAAAAGGGAGAATCTGAAAAAAAGTACAGAACTTGAGGAGTGACTAGCTTTTACTGATTGTTAGGGTGAAGTTCTGGGGAAAATGGCAAGTCTGCAGAAAATTATGCAGAGGGAAGCATAGAGAACCATTTGGGGAGTAGGACCTTGTGTTGCCAGCAGTACCTAGGTGGTCTGAAGGATTAGTTACTATCTGTAAAGCTGGGTTTTCAGATTTAATGCAACATAGCTGGGTCTTTCTTTTATATTTAAATTAGTGTCATAAATAATAAACCCCTCTTTACTCAGCAAGTTTGTACTCTCAAATTCTAGTTAATTTGTGTTTCTTGAAAGATAATCATGCTGATTAAAAAAAAAAAAGTAGGAAAAAAATTGGCTGCATAGATGCCCATAGTTCTCATGTATTGAAGTGTTCATAAACTGGAGCTTGTGACAGTAAAGATGATGTTCTTGGACTCAGTGCAATATTGGGCCAGAAAGTAAGATTTATCAGGAAGATAATCTACCTTAAAATAGAGAAAATTATCAATAGCAGTTTATACACTTCAATATTTTATATATTATGAGTGGTCTAGTGAAAGGTGTCCCTCCTGTCCTGTATACAGGGGGTTGAAAATAGACGATTTTAAAGCCCCTTCCAACCTGAGCAATCCTATGATTTTATGAATCTAGCAAATTTTTAGATTAATTCCTGAGTTTTTATAATGGGTTAGGTAGGGTATAATGGGTTAGGACCTCTCTCTGTAGCAGAGCTGAGCTCCATGAATGGAGCTATTGCAAAGCCCTTGCATTGCCTGTGTTTTGCATAAGGCCTACCTGAGGCCACAATAAATCAGCAGTAATGAAACTTCACTAGCCCTGAGTTATGCAAACTCTGATCTGGACCTTCTTCTGAATTATAAGGTTTTCTGTGACTTCAACTGTTCAGTTAGTTTGTGGAATCCAGTTGGTTTTAATACACCTCTGCACTCTTGAGTGCATCCAACACCATTGATTCCTTAAAGATAGGACCACTTGATTACAATACATTCCATAATTTTCTTAGCTACAGAAAATGTCAAGATTGTTTTTCCTTAATCTTGATTCAAAAGTCTGAATGTTATCTGAAGAGTGTTTGTATTTCCTAGGTTTCTAATTAGCCTGATGTGAAAGCACAGCAAATGTCTTGAACTCACCTCAATAAGAAGAAAGGTACAGTTATTAAATTTTTTAAAGTAATTGAGTGTGAATTTGAAGCAGATATAGATACTGGGGAAATGCATACAAACTCATTTGTTGAAAATCTCTGTGTTTCTTATTAACTCAGTATTTCACCTTTGTGAAATGCATTACATATATGAACATGCTTACAAATCTGCACATGCTTATGCATATCTACAGGTATAAGAATAAAGGTATTCCTTTATTCTTATACGTGTAGGTATAAGAGTGTTTGGATCAAGGGTAAAATAGAACAGTATGAACCTTAGAATCTTCTGACTGATTATAAGATCACAACATGCAACACCATCTTATGCTGTCATTGAGAACAGTGAATTTATTCTGGTTTCTTAAGAATCAGCATAAAGATAACAAAGTCTCTTTAAGACTAACCACTGCAGAGAAGCCTCATCATACATAGGGCTTACACAGGTACTTTCTTTTGAACTTGTCTCTATGAATTATACTAACAAAGGTTCTATTATTTAACTTTTCCACTACTCATTTTCCTAACATATGAAGACTCTTCATTTGTAACAGCTGTATTTAGTGCTTGACCTGGGTGGGCTGGGTGTAAAGCATGTAAACCACTTTCAGGTTTGAGAGCCATGTTTCTGTCAGCACAAGTCGAAATACAGCCAGTGATCTCATTCAACTTATATGTGATATTCTTTTCACAGTAAAAAGCCACTACAAAATGTAACACATTATTTATCGCTGCTAGTCTCTGGTTAGAAAAGGTTCAGGGCTGGGATCAGAACAAGTGATGGAGGTCAGGACTGAAATACATTCATTTTTCAGAATGCAATAGAAAGCTTGAACATCAGTTACTAAGGAGTATGGGTCACTGACTTTGCCCATTCTGGACACAGATAACCAGCATGTGTCAAAGAGATTGCAGTGCAAGGCATGAAAATAGAATCTGCTTTATATCTAAGGATGAAAAGCATTTTCAAGAATGTTGAATTAACATTGAGAAAGAATAGTATAAACAAGCATGCTTTATAAATCTATTTAATTTTCTCTCAGCCCTACTTGTATCAGCATCACCTAGGATACCCATGAAAGATGCATCTGCTCACAGTCCTAAGTCAGCCCAGGTGGGAAAACTTGCAGAAGTTTGGAAGCAGGGGTTGTCTTCCACAGCGCAGATGGGATTTTGTTTCTTTTACTATCATTTGCTCTATTCACTTATCTTTTTTGACCAAAGGATTGGATTTAAAAGAGGCAGATGACAGCATGTACTGAAATAGTGCTCTATCAGTACAGTCATGTGTAACTCCTCCCTAAGGAAATCACTCGTGCAGAGAACTCAAGTAAATTATGTGGGCTTGAATATACAGAATATGCTCAAAGTTCACTGTCATTCAAACTTTTTGTTTTTTTAAGGAAGACTTTAAATGCTAGGAGAGGCCACTGAAGCATTTATCTTAGCATGGTATTAGTGTTTATTACTTGAAGCCCCCTTGTCTTATTGCTTGCTTCAGTGAACTGAATGTTATTAGGCAAATTATTGTGAACAATACATCTTTCTGTCTTACCTTCCCTAATTAGAGTGACAGACAACATGGTTTTATGGAGGTGAATTTGGTCTAGAATTCAAGATATTTAAGTTCCTCTGCCATTTGTGATCACAGGGGTTCAAAGATGTGTATCAATACATATCTAAATAATCAATATTTCTAAGAAACTCTAACTTTCTTAGTTTTTACAGAATGACCCAATATTTTTCAGAAGAGTAATAGAAATAAACTTTGCTGTTCATTTTTGGGGGTTTTCTTTGGCAGTCTGAATTTTAAGTGAATGCCTTGGAATCTGCTAAGTTAAAACTTGAGATTGCTCCTAAGCTTTTGCTTTTTTTAAACAACTAAATCAGAATGACATGATAATATAAAGTACATTTTAAAATCAGAAATAAGGAAAGAAATATAAGAAAAAATCCATGACTCTAAACCATAGTGAAGCTAGCCAAATTAATATATTACATGAAGTAATAAATCCAAAGCATCGCAGTCAACATTGAAGAGATCTAAATATGTGGCAAATATCATTTTTTGGTCACAATTTTTCTTTCAAATGTTCTTTTACTTTGATAGTATGCCTTATGTTAATAATATGCCCATAGGATCTACTAACAAAAATGTTTCAAGTCTTATAACCCTTATTTTGATATGAGCAATATATTTCTTTTGGTGCTTAATAATATCTTGAGCTAAAGGAAAATCTGTGTTTAACAATGTTTCACATAATATAATTGAAAAATTTCTAAATCCTGTTTTTTCAATAACAGATTTTGCTTACATACCAATTTCAAAATTATATATCTTAGTGTTCGTTGAACCCTGCTAGTTCTTAAAATGTCATCTTCCTTCTATTCCAAATAATGTCACACCCTGACTGTAACATTGTCCCTGTAAGGACAAACTTACAGCCTAAACATTCACCATTTCTAGGTTAGAGGTATATTATATAGCATATTAACTTGAATAACCACCCCACTTACTCTGAAGTGACTGAATAATGTTTTTCAGTCTGATAAGTGGTGAAGACTTGTTAAACTCATGTGGGAGTAAGTCCTAAAATGGCCAGGACTTCTTTTTCTACTGGTAGTGAGATGTTTGGTGGAGGTGGTGCTGGTTTGGGTTATTTCTGTCTTCATGAAGCATTTGCTAGTAGACTATTATGCAAATGCAATTAAAATATATAAAAATACATGAAGTGTATAAACATAAAAATTTATAAAATATATAAACTAAGATAATACAATACAATGGTAAATTTCAGACTTTATAAGGCAAATTAAAATAGCTCCTGTTCTTCACATTTCTCAGCTACAAGATTGGACTTTTTAACAGTGCAACACCTAAAGACTTGGAAATATACATACAACTACTTTACTGAGATAAGTAAACCAATCTACTATGATGGGACTCACTCAGAGCATGAAATTACTTGTCTCTATCAATAACTATATTTTTTATGAGGATGTTCAGTCTTAGATTTTCACAGAGGTTAGAGGTTTTATGGTCATAAAATACAGCAACAATTCTGGCCATAACTTAATAAACTGCTGCTCAATGGAGAAACACTGAGATAGGGAAGAAAAAGATGGAAAACTCTCAGGAGGACTAACTTGTCAGAAAGATCTCTAAAGAGAAAAGATAGAGCAGTGTGAAAAACAGGATTCATGCCCCATAAAGAATTCTTTGGAAATGATTCATCTTGAAATATAACAATTTTGACATGCCAAAAAATTATGCTAGAATGAGTTCACTGAAGATAGTGAAATGCTTTGTTTCTAAAAATTGATTCCAATAAAACATTTTCAAAATGTCAGAGTGTTTACATTTCAGAATGCCATTTTGTTGTAAATTTTCGCATAGAATATCAAAAATTTTAGCTGAAAAATAAAGTACTCTCTCAACATTAAGAAAAAGGAAAGGAAATCAATTATTTTGTCAGAAAAAAAAATGAGGATAAAAATTTCAGAATGACTGTAGGAATTCATCTGTACTTTGAAAAAATCCAAGACAATTGTTATATTCTGTGAAAGATTTAACCACTCCAAATACCTTAGAGTCCTTGTGGGGAGGGCATTGTTTTGACACAAACATTGACAGTCAAATTGTGTGAATTGTATGTACAGGAGGTTTACATGTATTAGTAACCCTGGTGTTCATGTCCTGCTATTCCTCAGTACACGCTGACACTGAGTTTTTTGAGAAAATTTTTCCCAGAAGTTTATTTTACATGCTAGCACTGATAGCCAGAACCATGATGCTCTCCTGATTGAATCAGTAGGATGTGGCCAGTGGAGCTACCTGGTCTGAGTTTCAAACTGTTGGTATTCAACTATGAATAAATGTGTGGTCATCAGTCATACCAAAGTCAAAGAAAAATAATTTCTCAAGAACTGACACCTATTATTAAGCACAAAGAAATTGCTGTGAACCAGCTCTCTGACACACAGGGAACATCTAACCTTGTCTGCCAGTAATAACCTTGTCAAATGTGTAGATCCTAACACAAGAGAAAATACTCATTCTAGGAGACTGTGATTATTTACATTTTCATCTGTCTTCTGCTTCTTTGTCTTCCTGGTAACATTGCTGGAAAAAGCACACTTGGGTAATGTAATCAATCTTGCAGTTATTAAATAAGTTCTTTAATTAAAGTGATATTTTATGATCCATGTATGGATTGCATAGTGTTATTTATTGATATTATTAAAATGTAAAATAAATACCTATTTAACCCTATGTACCAAAAGTGTACCAGTTTCTTACCTACACAGTTTAAGACAATAAAATAAAATAAAATAAAATAAAATAAAACAAAATAATAACACCCCAACCATTTTCATTTTATTGTGCTTTCTAGTAAAAAAAAAAAATTGAGCTTTTCATACTCTTCTCTCACTGCATTGTGTGATATTGTTTGTTGATAATAACATATCCAATCTATCAACAATCACCTATCACTGAAGATGATAGCATGCTAGATCAATTTTCTTTCAGGTTAAATGAAGGAACAACTAAATTTTCCTGTTTGGAGGTAGCCAAAAGAGTAGAAGCTTTTGAAAGAGTCAGTCCTTTCATAAAGAGGCTGAAACAAGGTTCTTGAAAAGCCAAGTTTTTTCTGGAATAGATAACAAGTTCTATGACAAAGGAATTTCCAAGCTGTATGGAATGTCTTAGGGGTAAAGGATTAAAAAGATAGGAATAGTGAATTTAGCTGAGGGAAGAAACTATGAGAAAGGTGCTTTTTGACAAATATTTAGCTAAAAACACTGCATGAACATCTGAAGAATGAAATCTGTCTTTTGTTTTTCTGTCTCTAACCAGGGAGACAGGAAATATTTTGGAAAAAAAATCCAAAATATGTTACTGAATGCATAAATCAATTTCACCCTTGATTTGAAACAGATTTTAAATCAATAACTATATAGGCAGCTCTTTTACACCTGTTGAGGAAGAGTGTTTTCTTGCCTTACACTGTGCACTGGAGCATGTCAGGTGACAGATGATTACTTTGTAGCTTTCAAGCACTTTGCAGTACACATAGGCGACTCTGGAAAAAGGAATATTATTTCAAATTAACAGGGATTTTGGAGGTACCTATATGCATTGTTTTATACACACTCTAAAAATCCACTGGTAGCTGAGTTTCACTGGCAGAAAGATCCTCATGTAGATCTGGAGATAATTCAAAGGTAGACAGACTAAAAAGTACTTTTAGTCTTATTACTTTTTAAAAGTAATAAGAGTGGTGCAGAAATGGTTGGGATCTCTGCATCCCTGGAACTCGAAACAAAAGAGAAACTTATAACACACTAACATTCCCTTTTCCTAACTGTTCTCAGTAGCAGAATAGGGACATGCCTGCTGACTGCAAAGCCATGTTGTACATGCTCAGTGGGTTTGTGGAGACCATTGGAGATTAAGAAAATCAGTAGTGCTATGGCATCAGGATTATATATCAGTTACACTTGGCTATCATTGCATGTTGCAGCTGCATCACAGCCCGTGGTGACCACAAACGTGATTTCTCTCTGACATGATCTATAGACAAAGTAAGCACACCAGAGTAAAGGATGTTGGGCATCCAAAAACCCAAGTAAGTGCAAAGTCCAAAGAACACATGCCATCATGAGAATACCTTATGGATATCTGTTTTCCCAGCAGCACAGTTAGTGCTGTAACATAGCAAAAAAAAAATCTTTAATTATCATTGTATTGCAGAAAGTACATATGCAAAACTACCAAAACCTCTTTGTTCAGGATGCCAGTTTGTGTCAGCTCTAGTAGATTGTTAGTATAGAAGCAAATTTCATGGTGTTGTGAATTGATTGCTGCCTCAGCTAGAGCAGCTCTGCTCCCCTTCTCTGTGCCTTTCTCCAAGGGCAGGGGATATACTTCCCTTTTGGTAATCTCAGATTTCAGATTTCACTCCTTTCATGGGAAATCAAATTACTGATTATGCCAAGACAGACCATATCCCTGCTTGCCATCCCAGTTAGGGGGATTGATTCTTTCTGTCCTTGGTGCCTTCTTCAACCATTAATCTACTGGCTTCACTGGATCCTGCCGTTTGATTTCTGCCTTTATGTCTGGTCTCTGACAGATTCCTTAAACAGAAAAATAAATATTAGTTTAATTTTTTTTATGCTCAGATTTTTCAAAGTTTTGTGGGGTAGAAGAAACATTATTTACACTGAGTCTACTCTTCAGTTCAAGATCAGTTAAATGAATAAGTTAGGTATTAGTGTTCTGTGAAACAGACCCCAGGTGTAACACTCCAAGGGACAAGTTAACATGAAACAACCCAAGTGCAGGAATCATTAAAATTTGTGCTGTTTTATATGATTTGAAAGGGATAACACACAGAAGTTTAGGTGACATTCCAAATCTAACTTTATTTTGATTAAATCATTGTTTCAAGTAAGTGGATTGTCTATTCCCTTTTCAAAAAGAGAAATATGTCAAGCTACATCTAAAAGTTTGAAGGAAGAAGTCTTTAAAAAAGATGATCATTTCTGAAAGTGATCCCTAAGTTCATATTTTCAAGGGTAAATATATTCTCTGAACCAGAGATAACAGAATAGGAACAGAGTAGGACCAGTTTTAAGACTGATTTCTAACCAACGATGGTTTTAGCATTTACAATCATGTCATAAGAGATTCCTGTACCAAAGAAGGCAGTGCCTTCATGAGGCATGATCTAATTATAGTCTATCCTCTAGGAAGTTTTGTTTGTGTTTACTGGTGCATAGATTAGATTATTTTTAAATCAATAAGATTGGTATAAGATAGAAGGTAAAACTTCATTGCATTACTGGACAAATATTCTCTTTAATTTCATAAAAAAAATGTATGATGTATAAAAAAACCTTTTTCTGTTTGTAAAGCTAAAGCACAATCCATCAGCTGCTTGCTTGTATTGGTTCTCAGCAACCCAAATTAAATAATGCAGCACTATTCCCATGAGCAAGATTTTGTCCTGTTGTAATAAGACTAAATCCATAATTATTTAAATATATTTTTAAAAGTGGGCTAGTTTCCCCCCTAAATCTGGCTTTACTGTATAGTCTGCTTTTTGTTACTTTAAAATACCTTATGACAATAATTTTTGCAATTGATTTTATACATATACCAATATGTGTTAATTTAAACATTTCTTGCAACTATCTTCTGGCTAGCTCCATTGTCTCAGCCATTGGGCATAAGCTGTAAGGAATATAAACTAGATCATAGAAAAGTAATGAAATGAAAAATGCAGAGGTGAACAGAAGAGCATTCCGCTTTATGAAATTACCTGGAGGTGTTGTTTTTTGTTTGGTTTTTTTTTTTTTCTTGTACTGAAGTAAATTTTTTCTTTATTAGACCTGTTCACAATGTTAAAGTGAAAGCTGAAATATGAGATCTGAGAATACATAATATATTCTCTTCATATCTGCATGGATATTTCAAAAATTATGCCATTTCTTACTGAGTATTGCTTGGCTGACTATTTATTGACATTGTTCTTGGAAGCAAATGGAAATTATATTTTGCTTATGCAGACAAAGCAAATCAGTTTTGATTTTCTATCAGAGATGTTTTAAAACACCACATATAAAATTTCAAATATAATGATCTTAATATGTGTTTTATCAGTTTATGAAAAAGTCCAAGTACAAAAAATTCTGGTTTTGTATATTAAAATATCTCCATTTGATGAAGTGAGCACTTTTCATAGTGCTTGTTAGTATTTTTTGCTCAGATTTTTAGAAGGTAAACATTAAATTCCATCCTGCCTTTCAGAAACAGTTTCTGTGGAATTGAGCACAATAAAGGACCCTAGCCCAGCAGTATGCCCTGGAGAGCCTTGTTTCACCTTTTGAGTAGTCCTATTGATTTCAGTAAATGATATGAATTTATAAAATTATTCTCAATCTCAAGCGCCTGTAGAAGCTAGGGGAAACGGCTGGTTTGAGAACTTTTCCTGCATTGTCTTTGTAATTAAATTCTCTGTATAATTTATCATAGTCTACTAGTATAACCCATCTAGTCTAGTCAACTAGTTTCTCTAACAAATTTATTAATGATACAAATACTAATAGAGAGTTTGAATATATAGCACATGGCATAGCTCAGGTGAGAGATCAGTCCAGGTTGCTCAGTGTTCTACCCAGTCTGGTCTTGGAGCAATCCACACCTGCCTGAGCTCTCTGGCTGACCTGGCAGACTTTTCTCATGGGGATAACATTCCTCTCTACATCCAATCTGAACATCTAATTTCGGTTAATACCCGTTGTCTCCCATCCATGCACCACTGTGAAGACCCTGGTTCCATCTTCTCATCCCTGAACGTCCCTGGGGACTCTGAAGCCCCACACAATTCTCTAGGCTGAACAAGCTCTGGTCATCCAGCCTCTGCTTAGAGGCTTAGTGATCCAGTCCCTCCCAGCTTGGTCACTACCCTCTAGATTTGCACTTTTGTTGTACAGGGCGGCCCAAAGCTGGGCAAAATGTCCTGAGGGGATCCAAGTGCTGTACAGAGGGAGATAATGCCTTCCTTTAACTGACTGTGCCCCTGCTAATGCCCATGAGGAGGGTTGTGGCCCTCTCTGCTGCTTGGGTTCTGCCCCCCAGCATCTCCACAGCCTCTTCCAGGGAGCTGCTCCATCCTGGCAGTCCCCAGGCTGTGTCATTGCAGGGGGTGGCTTCTTTACAGGTGCAGGACTTTGCCTTCACTGAGTTTTGTAAGGATCCCATTGGCCCATTCCTCCAGCCTCTGGATGGCAGTCCTGCACAATGAGCACAGCAGCTGGTGTCCCCTGCATGGTGTCATCTGCATATCTTAGAATCATAGGATAGTTTAAGTTGGAAAAGACCTTTACAATTATCAAGTCTAAATATAAATGTAGTGCTGCCAGGCCCACCACTAAGCCATATCCCCAAGTGCCACACCTACAGGTCTTTTAAACACCTCCCAGTGTGTGTGTATTTGTGTGCACATGTGTACATACATATATTTATACTTACTCAAATTATAGTTTATCCATCACTCTGTCAGGCATACCCTGGACATAGGATTTAAAAAAATAATTGTCCATTTTTCTGTTCTGATTAACATGTGTTAAACTTCTCCTGACGTGTAGTGGTGCTAAATTAAACTAGAACTGAAAGTGAGTAAGACTCATGCTCTCAAAATTCATGTGCAAGTTCATCTTATTAATAGTCTTGTCTAAACGTTTTCTTTCTTTCTCCACATCTTGTAGGGAATGTTACTTTGAAAAATGGTGGCTTTGTCAGAGTTGGTGGAATGATAATTATTTTACCATTAATGAGGGGAATATTTAAAGCTGTGAAACAATAAGGCACAATCAGGTCTATCAGAGATAAGTAGGAGGCCTTTTATCTCCAGGATTCTTGATAAGTTGATTCAAATTTTTTTCTGAGAGTTCATATACTCCTCTAGTTTTAACCCACAAGCAATCATTAAAGTTCAGTGGGTTACCAATGTCTCACTAGGAGAAACCTTTACAGCACATTCCCAAATTGAGTTTCTGTGGGGAGTCTTGAAATTTGTAGTGCCTTGTAGATGGCAAATTGCACCTGCAGGTTTTTACTGGGTGTACAGTGAAAAAAGTTTCACCTTAAAGAGCTGCCAGCTGAGTGTAACTTCCCAGATTAGCTGACAAATGCACGCTGATTTAGAGAAACATTGCTTGTAATTTGTCCCTGAATGATTTATGACCTTTCAAGACCCCCTAAGAAGTTCATTATATACAGGGATTTAGTCATCCTACAGTTTCCTCATGTAAATAGGTGCAATTACACTGACTTATTTTATTTGTCTTCTACATGTAATTTTTTTTAAATCTTTGATCACATTCTGAGGTCTCCTTGTCTTCTATTATCTGGAAAAATTTTAAGAAAGAAAAAGATTTCTGGTTAAATTCTGTAAAGTTGGAATCGGATGATAATCTTGATTTTCACTGCTTTTGCACAATATTTTCTTCCATCAAGGAACTGCTTCTTTTCTTTTCATATAATCCTTGAACAGCCCTGCGTAGAGCACAAAATTATATATTAAACTTCCTCATTCTCTTTCCCCTTAGCTAAACTGTCAAATGATGGCTCATGTCCTTTACTTTCCAGTTTTTGACTTTGCACAACCCACAGGAAAAGAATGGAAGGGAATGGGGCTTTTTTCTGGAGTCTGCAACCAGGATCAGTGCAATGAAAACAGATATTCAGTCAGATACAGAGTTAAGAAGAAAGGTTATCAATATGGTCAAAGATCACAATGTAGAGCTAACAAATGAGCAAAGCAGCACTCAGAGATTTGCCTGCTAATGGAAGTGGCTCTGCCAGTTTTTCCACAAGAGGATAAGAAGCAATCAGCTACTGACCAAAGAGATGTTCCACCATCTGCAGGGATCACAGGCAGTCTGCTCACTGGCAAGCCCCTGAGCACTTTAAAAATGAATACGATTAAGTCTTACATTTCAATCTGCCAAAAGATGTTATGACAAATACCAGTCAATCTACCAATGGCTTCTCTTTGAAGAAAACTGAAAATAATCTAAACTGTATGTATACTTTTTTTACTATTTCTTGCTATTATTTTATTATTGATCAAAAAGAGCACATGATATTCAGTCTTTGATGAATATAAGATCCATAGGCATCAGCATGTCAAATGAAGGAATGCAAAAATTCCAGAAAACAGCCAGTTGTGGGCCTATATTTCAGTGAAGAGTTAAGCATTGCTAAAGAAGACAGAACTAAAAAGTTATAGTTGTTATGTTTGTAGTGTCTCCATACTGCATTTAGATTGTACATCCAGTTGCTTCATATTTTAACACTTTCCCACATCTCTACTTACATTCTGAAATCTTCATTATTTCACTTTTGTTTTTCGGTAATAAGTTTTCTTCATTTTTCCATGTACTTTCTAGCTCTTTTCCTCAAGATTTTATATCAAACTGTAGTTACTGAAATACTTGATTTGCTTTCCAAATCCTTTATTTTGTTTTTCAGTTCTTTCTTCATGACTTCACTCTTTGTGCCTATTCAGTCTATCAGACTGTCTTAGATATTTTTAGACAGCTGGTATCTAGGCACCTTATTACTATTAAAGATATCAGAAAGTGCTGTAAAATAATTCTATAAAAAGAATCCCCCATCAGGAGGAGTTGTGCTGTATCTCTATACAAGTCCTGACAAAGGACTGGTCATTCCAGCTTCAGCGCATTACAATCCTGCAGGACAAACAACCTCAGAATTAAAAGAATCAGGCATAATTCCATTTTTTATGTGACGTGTCTTTGGTACAAATGGTGAAAACAGGCACCTTTGGGTCCAGATAGACACAAATAGGCACAGACAGAGCAGATACTGGGAAAGTATATGGAGAATGTGTTGAGGAATATACTCAGTGCTGGTAGCTCTGTGAGCAGCTGCAGGGCCGGCTGCAGACTGAGCTCTGGTGGTGAGAGCCCCCAACAAGAGGCCATGAACTGCAACCAACCTTTGCACAGCCAAGGGCACGGGGACCTGTGGTGCCAGCCAGGGCACTGGACACTCAGAGACACTGCAGGAGCTCAGGACTCAGCTGGAAGACCCCAGACTTCCCTGCACTTTGACTGCCAGGGTATAAAACCCAGGGGTTCCTTTGCTCAGGGTCCCTTCCCAGAGGCAGCAGTTCCAGCTGTTATTCTGTTGTTACACCATGACTAAGTTACTGAAAGGATCCAGAGGTCTGAGACTCTGCTATGGCAAGGCTGGGGTCAGGCTGGTAAGGAAACCTGGTGTGACTGTGTGAGTGTGGGGTGTGTAGCAAGTCAGCGGGGGCACCCTTAGGGCCACTGGAGCTGTTAGAAATTATATAATTTTCCTAAATGTTTTTTTCTAATTAATGGTTTTAAGTAACTTTTTAACTGCTTGTTGGTCATAGGCAGCATCCATTTGCCATCAGGCTGGGTTTCTTTTCACTGTGTGTTATTGCTGGTTTTGAGTTTTGCTGGGCTAGATCTCATAAGCTGCAATAAAAAAAGCCTGAAGGAGTTGAAGATTGAATACCTGGGATCTTATATTTATTGCCCTTCAAGGAGTTGTTGGAGTAACAAGAAGATACAGAGGACATTAATAAAGACATTGCAGCATGAGAGTAGAAGACTCCCCATCTGAGAAAGGACAATAAGAACACTGAAGAATGTGGACCAAATTGGAGTGAACAATAAGAACACTGAAGAACGTGGAGCATGAAGTGCAAGAAATCAATAAGCAATAGGGAATACAATACAAATTAATGAAGATAATTACAGAACTTAGAACCAATGAATACTAATTTCTTTGTTTGCTAAAAGTATATAAATAAATGAAAGATCTTAAAAGGCGTATGTGTAGCTGGAATGGTTCACTACAGACCCTGTTCGGAATAAAGTAATGCCTGGCTCACTAACACTTACAAGATGGCTGGAGGGTTTCATTTCCTCCCAATGAATTCAGTGACAGAGCCTCCCACTGCAAAGGAGCCTCAGTCCCAGCTCAGGCAGCATGAGGGACTGACAGAGGGGCTCCTCGAGGGACAGACAGGAAAGTTTCCTTAACAATCTCTTTCATGAAACAGAATTATGAAGTTAGTCAGTGAGAAATGAGACACAGCCTCTTCACAGCCTCTTCTTCTCACCTGTGCTATGTCTGGATTTAGGAGGAATCTTTTGCCACATCCTGCTCATATGAGCACACAATAACATCATTACCAGGGTGGAGAAAGATGAGTACAGCCTGAGAATTCTCACTTAGGTATACACAATACTGTTGTAGCTCCAGAAAAGTAATAGTGTTATACTACAAGCAGAAGCTCTCGCTCCCATGTTGTCATTATCAACAGCTTTTATGTGTGAAGTGGTAAAATGTATTTATAATTTGTCTTCAAAGAAATGAACTTGCTCACACAAAATCAATCATGATCCTTCATTTTGCCACCAGAACTCAAGATGCAAAACTCCCTAATAATCTTTTTGGTTTCATAGATCTCTGGGAGGACTTTTTTTCTTTCAAAATTTTGCTGCTTTAAAGTATTTCACAGTAATAACACTGCTCATTCTCCTTTTGCTTTAGTCTCTCAGATGAACTAAGAATTCTCAGAAGCTTTTGTGGTGATTCTGGACAGGTTCCTTTTCTAAACTTGAGGCAACAAATGCTTCTCATCTCCAGTGTTCCATCTTGCAGAAGGGAAGAAGGGAATGGAAAAAGGCATCATGGGTTTGAGGTGATATCAGTGAGTATTTGTTACCTGATGAAACAGAACTCAACAGCCTGCCAGTGTTGTTTGGAAGAAAACAAAGATAATTTGGCAGCCCTTTTGGCCAGGAAAGCCCTGCAGCTGCTCCCTATATGTTTTTTACATTGGCAATGCTGCTAAAAGTTGCCATCCAAGTGTAAAATCAGACCCAAAAATTCTCAGTTACTCAGTGAGCGTGAGTTCAAAAGGCCCTGTAAAACTTGAGAAAACTATTGATTCATCCAGTGAAAAATCACAAGGAGGATAATATCTGGCAGGAATAGGTTCCCAACACCATGTTAAATTATATTTTGGCCTCACATTCACACACACCAAAAAATGATTCAAACAATTTAAGGCAAATGTCACTGAGAGTTCTTTAAGGTTTCAGAAGTGTCTGAAATCTCAGTACCACATGCCTTATTATAGTCTCAGACTGAAACAGAGAAAAAAAGTTCTTCCTGATCTTATTTGACTTAACAGCTTTGAATGAAGTTGTTATTTAGCTGGAAACTGAACCAAAGAATTTATTCTTCCTGTACATGCAGAAGAAGAAGCACATGTGAAAAGATAGATTACTATTCCAATTAAATAATTCCAATAATTAAGCTAATGACTCCTACTTTGCTCTCATTTGCATTTAGAGCAAATTCTTACTGCTTGTTCTATTTTATTGAAAAGATAATTGAATTAATCTAAGTTCATACTATTTAGATTTTACCTGCCTCCCATTTTTATTTTTTATATCTTTTTAATTTCACTTGCTTATGGATTCATTAGCTCTTTCTTGATCCCAATCTACATATTTGTATTTTTTGCTGGTTTTTATTGGGAGTTTGGTTTCTATTTTGTTTTGAGGTTATACTTCCATATTGCTGCTTCCTAATTTGTTTTACCATGGCACATTGCTGGAGGCAATCTTGAAAATTTTAAGCTAAATTTGCCCTTTTAAATAAAAAAGAGGACCATGGACTGTTGTCAGGTCTTGTGTGCAAAGGATTTTGAATGGGTGAATTAATGGTATATTGAACATTTTCCTGTCTTTCCACAGGCTCCTGTGCTCATATGCTCCTAAAGGAGAATTACCATCTGTTGAGTCTGGGGTGGATATTTTCAGTCCAGAGGGCCTCATATGAATTTGGGAGCTGTGTTGCAGCACAATAGAGTGAAGTTACCTTCCCCATGGATTTTGTGCATTCAGTGGGAGGTTATGTGGGAGACTTGAGGCTGCAGAGTCTCCTGGGATAGCACAGAAGATTCTCTCACAGGAAAGGAACCTTCTTCTATCTTCACCATAATTTCTTTTGGTAAATGCTGTCTTGAAGTCAGGAAGTACATTAACAACTAAAAAGAGAGAATAGCCAATGCTCCCATGGTTTGTCTTGTTCTCTGACCTTGCTTTATTCAGCAATATTAAATGTAACTATCTTGAATAAGAGCATACTCTGAAATAATGCTCCTGTACAGTGATGTACAGTCATAGCAGAAAATATTCTCAGTGAATTCCTGATTTCTAGCCTTCTTGCATAGATGCATTTGGCTAGGCTCTGACTGACATGTTCCTAGTATTGGCATAATTTGGTTAAGCTGGCACCCTTGGACCAGCTGATGCTGTGAGTCTGGTGGTTCTCACTGTCAGCCCTTGGAATTCTCCTGTTCCAAATGGAAATACATTTGCCCCATTCAGCAGTCAGAATATCTGATTTCTTTCTGGTTTTGGCAGATACTTTCTAAATTTAAGAAAGCATTAATGTAAGTATTAATGACTAATGTTGCACTGAAGCAAAAAGTCTTGCTCCTTGCCATGTCTTGCACTGGGCATGCAGTATTTCAAGTGTTTAGTGCACAAATTGAGAATTGCCTGTCTGGGAGCCTGCTTCAACTACTCAAAATGTGCACAAAGTTCATAAAAAGCCTTTTCCTGTTCAAATGTGGGACTTAAACACTCCATGCCTGGTCAAATGACTCATTGAAATTCGGTCTACTATTGCTTATACTCTAGAGTTTGCTCATTTAAGTCTCTGACTCAGTGTGATTTCACAGTCTGAAACAATTCACATACTGGTGCTGTTTTTAAGCTGATACAGAAATTGGTCTATCACCTGGCAATTCTGTACTTGACTAAAGATAAAGGCAAATGCAGGAAACAATCCATATACACTCTTGTTTTTGTAGATGAGGTCACACTAAACATGCCTAAGATATGCCTGAACTGTCAACTCTACAGGTCGCTCTCATCTAACAAATTACACAAAATGCCCTTTCTTGCTTCTTCCAATGGTCTACTTCTTGCAAAAATCAAAACGCTCTAAATTTTTGCTTTTTGATCCTTTCCAGTTTGTTTTAAAGCACATAAATTTTGGAGGTCTAGTCTAGAACCATTCCCATCCAAAATGTTTGCTCACTTTGTTCTGATCTCAATGAGGTAATCAACTGCACAAACATGTTCTACTTAGATTTTGTATCAGGTAAATTAGTCAGTGCACAGGAAGATGGAAAATAGACTGAATGGGAACATGAATGATGATGTCAAGGGAAATAGTGGTTTTAGGGATGTTGAAGGGAAAAAATGCTCAATCTACATAAAAGCCTTGGAGGGCTACATATAATTAAATATTTATGAAATGCAACATGCTTCTGTAGGAAAAGGATAAAAAAACATACAATACTGGCAAGTCTTGATATGTCAGATGGGAAAGCACTCTTTTTTCTTTCTCATGTGCATATTACATAGCAATAACCTTTGGAAAATGTCTGCAAGCCACTTTTATAACCACTACTGAAAAGAGCAGGAGAGTAAGGTGTACCTCCTAGGGGAAACCAGGAAAGTGTTAGGGAAAGCTTCCTGGACCATCCACAAGCCACTCTGGCAGTCAGACTTGCCTCACCTGAACTGGGACTCAGGCCCTTTGCAGCCGGTGGCTCCAGTGACCCCATGGGTGTCCCAATTGTCCCTTACACACCCCACACTCACACAGTCACACCAGGTTTCCTTACCAGCCTGACCCCAGCCTTGCCATAGCAGAGTCTCAGACCTCTGGATCCTTTCAGTAACTTAGTCATGGTACAACAACATGTACCAACAATAGCAGCTGGAGCTGGTGCCTCCAAGTAGGGACCCTGAGCAAAGGAACCCCTGTGTTTTTATATCCTCACAGTCAAAGTGCAGGGAAGTCTGGGGTCTTCCAGCTGAGTCCTGAGCTCCTGCTGTGTCTCTGAGTGTCCAGTGCCCTGGCTGGCACCACAGGTCCCCGTGCCCTTGGCTGTGCAAAGGTTGGTTGCAGTTCATGGCCTCTTCTCTGGGGCTCTCACCACCAGAGCTGAACCTGGAGCTGGCTCTGCAGCTGCTCATGGAGCAACCAGTACTGAGTGTATTCCTCAACAAAAGCTCTCTAATATGATACAAACACAGATTCATTATTTAGTAATCCCTATTAGATATAAACAACATGATTTGTGAGATTATTATAGAAGACTGTGGTTTCAACAAAGTGGTTTTTTTCCCAATCCACTGAGAAAAGCTGATCAGTGAATATTAAATCTCCCTATGTGCTGTTTCAATTACGCTCCTTTTTGATTTCTCATTTCTTGGCAAACTTTCAAATTAGGGGCATATTAGCTTGCTCTTCATCTAACTAGTGGTAATTAAATATGTTTTAATACTGGATTTCTCCCTTGAAGCTTTTGTTTTCTGACTGGTAGGTTTTGGGGTTTTTTTTAACAACTACTTGGATCAATCACAACCTTATTTATATCTTCCAAACACAACTAAGAAAGTACACCAGGCTTTTGGTGGGCATGACTGAAATACCAAGGTGTTAAAAACTGTTTGTAAAGTAAGGCAGCTTGGCCAAAGCAGGAGGGAGAAAAATCACACCTAACCTCAAAATCATGAAGTGTGTCTTGAGGCAGAGGAGCAAAAAATAAAAGTCCTAGCATTTCAGGCTCTCTCCTAGTATCTCCTAACATCAGGTTCAGGTCCTTCCTAACATCTCAGGTTCAGAAGTGTGTGTCTTGTACAGCTTTCTAAAACCATATATCTTACATCATGGCATTAAGGCAGAAACACTGACTTTTAAATGTGCTGAGTATGTTGGTGACAATTTTTCTCATTATAATGGAAATCAAGTTTGGGACTGTCAGAAGGATTGAGTTTCCTGTTTGATCCAGATGCTTTTTAGTTGAGCTTGTGTGGCTGAAGGCTTTTGTAAAGATAGTGTGTGACTGCAGACTTGAATGCAATCTTAATGTTTGAAGTCTTTCAAGATATGTGCTAGGTGTTTGGCTAGTAAATTCTTTCCATCATTTTAGTCTTTCATGCGTAGCCCACAGCAGAAATTGAAGTTTCTTATTTCAAATGTTCTTTTTCTCATTCATTTGTGTAATTCTGGAATTGCTGGAATATCTCTATTTTTGTAATGTTAAAAGCTGACATTGACATTAAAGCAAGCCAGATATTAGCCTACATTGTAATTCTTTTGTCATTATTATATATTTCTGCTTAGCCTTTTAAGACAAATATTAATGAGTTTATCTCATATCGTAGTTAATGGTGCTCCATTAAATTTTGTATTTACTTTTTTTCCTAAATTCTGTTAGAAGCTTTCTTTTTGCTCCTTTATGACATTAACAGGCCCAGTTGCTTAAATTTGCACTTAGGGATAAAGGACTGTAGATACATGTATCATCCCACAGAGAATGACTCTGGACATGTTCACCCTTGGACAGATGCACGTAGGTTCTTATTGCCTTGATTGAATACTATCCCCACTAATGCCACAGGAACTGTAATTTTAGAATTTGATGTGCTGAGTTCTTCAACAGTGATAATATGTATTCAGATTATATACTACAAAATAATTCATAAACTTAAGTCAAGATTTCATGCTCTAAGTTTGATTTAGAATAGGTTAAAATATGAATAGCTACATTTCCATTTCCTCTTTGATGTACTTAATGCATCAATTTCAAGCAAAAAAGTTACGTACATTTCATTAATGGTTCTGAATATATGCTTCTTTTCAAAAGGCCTGAGAACTCTCAGAAATTGCTGGAAAATGAGTATAGAACCACCTTTAAAAAGCTCAGAAAACTGAATTAAGCTGTCTATTGTCTCTGGAAGTCCTCACAGGTGTGAGAGGCATCATATTTCGAGGTTTTGCTGATTGTGTCTCTCCTGAAATACACCATGAGTAATAGTCATGACAATTAAGTGAATCTTTATTATAGGTAGCAAACAATTAACAGGGTAAAAAATAGGTAACAAACAGAAGCCAACAGTAAATCTGAAAAGTATGAAAAAAGGAGTTCCTATGATTGAGCATTCTCATTAATTTATTAGGAAAACAGATAATTAATAAATAATTTCTTTTAGATTCTTGGCTATTATTCATTATCACAAAACTCTTATCCTGGCTGTGACAGTCTCCTCCCAAGACAACACCTTGGAATAGTTGCTGCAGCATTATCTTCCAACATCCCTCCCTCCATTCCCCAAAAGTTTTAATAATTTGGAAGAGCAACTAAAACCTTATGGAGCTATACAGGAATTGCACTGCATACCAACAGTCTCCCCATTTCATCTTATTCAATGCAATTTTGATGTGTTGCTGTGGGTTATCAACTGTTCCAGTGAAATCTCTGTGTGAACCCACTGTTCCCAGATAAACTTTCCTTATTTGCTACAATAGTGTCTAGTTGCCATCTCTGAGACTAGAATGCTATAAATGCCTCTAATTAAATATGGAATAGTTTCTGCTCTTGGAAGGTTATCATTTAAATAGAATAGATGGGAAAACAGCAGAAGAAAGAAGAATTGTTAAGTACTTATTAAAGATGAGCAGCTGAGGCAGGAGAAGTGTGAATAATAATTTCTAAGGAAGGACTGAAGAAAAAAAGCCCTAAGCTGCATGGACTGAAAACAAAATTCTTTTTCATCAAAGATTTGAAAGTATTTCTTTTATATTGAGAAGTATGCTTTGTTCAACACACGAAAAATATATTCTTGAGGAAAGCCATGAATAAAACACTAAATTTATTTTTTCATTTCTAAGGAATATGTCTTGCCCCATTCTAAGGAAGAGGTGTTGCTCCTTTACGCACTTAATCTTATAGAAATCTCCTAGAGTGAATTTTCTTTTATCTTCACTCCATCTTACCAACCAAGTTCCACAGTAGTCTGTGGAGTACTCCCTCCCTCTAGTAAGAGGGAGTGAAATCAGATTATTTGCCTTTTTTCATGCTGACTTAAATTCTACTCTATATAAATGTCTAAGACATAAAACTCTGCTGTTTCTGGTCATTATTGGAGTAATTATCTCATCCTTTCAATGCATAGGTAAATATTCCATGTAAGATGGAATGTCTTTGACAGAAAGCAGAGAAAACAATCCACATCAAGATGTTATGCAAAACCTTTAAAGGATGAAAATGAAAACTCCAACATCCTCCAGGATGAGGGGAGAATGGAGAGATATTCTATTAATTTCCAGGAAATTTTATATTAAATAAATGATGGAGTTTGTGTTCTAATGAATTAGAGAATTTAGGCTATACTTTTTCTTATTACCATGAAAAAGTTTTCAGGGTTGCCAGCGCAAGCTATTTTGATGTTTCCAAAAAATTTTAAACTATTCAACCTCCTCCAAATGAAACTTCTGGTTAGAAGGTTTCAAAATTTTTAATGAGAAGTAAGGTAATTTGCTCAATTAACAGCTGAAATTTCTATTAGGGACATGAATATAAGTATGGATAGGTATGAAGCATGGGTTTCTGTGTCCTAGTCCATATCTGTTGCCCACTGATTACTGAATTAAAGTAAATGTGGCAGATAACTAAAAAAAAAAAAAAGTTAAATATGGCATATAACAAAAAAAAAAAGATTTGCAATTTCATGAAGCTTCACCTAATTCAGATTTCTCACAGATGTCAGCTTTCATTTTCATTATCTAGTTTTCTGTTCCATTTGGATTTTTCATGTCATATCAAAGAGATCATGTTTGACTCCAGAACCAAAATGCTGCATGACTAAGGAGTGAGAATCCTTTTCATCTTCCAAGTCTTGAATGGCATGAAATTTTGTTTCCAAGGAAACTGCAGATTTTACTTTGGTAGAGGCCACATGACAAAGAAGGTGTAAAAGCCATTTTGTAAATTGTATCTACAGATATAAAAGCTGTGTATAAAATTCTTGGGTTTAACATGCCCCTCCTTCCTGCCATGAAACACAGGTGAAGCTCATTTTGCTCTTTCTATATATATGAACTGACCAAAGCAGTAGCTCTGTAGTATGAAAATGTAACAAACCTAAAATTCAAGTATTATTGCTATCCATGAAAGATAAAACTAAAACCAGAAAATATTTCTAGAGATCACAGTGAGGGCCATTCTCCTCTATCAAAATAATGACAAGGTAGGAGATCTCCACCCTTGTGAGCAGGATTACAGTCTTGCCTTACACAGATTTTTACATGCTAGAAAGAGCCATCACCAGTAAGAGCCCATGCCAATCCACTGAAGTTTAGTGTTATGCTTATTTATATTGGCTGAAAACTTAGCAACTAAACTGTGGTATTATTTTCAAAATAGGCCAACTTTATAACATATCACTAAATGTCACTAAGGCCAAATTCCTAAATGTCAAGTAACATGATGTGCATATTTTCTGTTATCTCTTACCAATAGTAAACCTTTTTTCTTGGAAGACGTTTTTTGCTTTCATACAAAACTTCTCATCATTACTTATACCAGTTGCTGGAATTCCTGTTGATTATTCCCCAGCTGATTCCTAAAGCCAATTAATTTAGCATGATGTTACAGCAGTCATTAGAAAATGATGAGTCAGAACTTTCACATGCAGTGCAGCATGGTGAGATCATACAGTTCCCTTTTCTCTTATTTCTACTTTTCCTTAACCTCTATTGTGTCTTTCAAGCTACTAATATTTAAAATTTGGTCAACAAAACTCCTGAAAGGAAATCCTCCCTGTCCTAAAGGAGTAGCAATGAAGATTTATATCATTGCTGGAATCAGCTGTATAATCCAAATCAGATAAGCTTGCTTGGATTCCTCTAAATTTTAAATTACCTGGATATCTTTTTTTTTTTTTTTTTTTCCCCACAGAAAACTGAAGCTATTTCACAAATCACATTATTTCTGAAGAGTCAGCCACTGGATATGAACTCCACATTCTCCTAGTGATTGTTCCCATACCACCAGCCCATTATGCCCTCTTCATTCTGTTAACTGCTTGTCACAGCTGCATGTAAGCTTTATTTCTAGTATTGATGTTAACTATTAATTTGATTAACTCAGAACAGGGAATGGCAGTCCACAATGGGATTTAACCTTGTGAACAAGCAATAACTAATGAGTGAAGGTCTTCAGAAACTCGTGTCCTTTCAGATAAAATCTGCCCTCTAAGCTGCTGACATTCTAGTGATAGGTACCGAACCCACTTATCATTCAAGGCAAGAATCTTTATCATTAGTAGCACTGGGAATAAACATCCATCATGTGGGTTTTATTGTCTGCAAGGGCTGCTTTTATGTGCTTAGTTTTAGAGCTCTCTTTAAAACAATTTGCCTTGCATTGCAAGGAGGGAGAAAGCATTACTTTTCCTATTAGATGACAAGAGCTATATTTTGAAATCTGGCGTCTAGACCATACCACTCATAGGTTTCACCAATAAACTTCTGAAAGCAATGAGTACCTGAGACTGAGAGTAGAAGTGACCACAAAGCAAAGAGCAATAACAATTTGAGTTGTTGGCTTGATTATGATGGGAATACATGTAGTTGCCTGAATACTTTAGGGAAATACTTTACTTCTCACTGGAATACACTCAGATAATAAAACCCATTTTCTTATATAGAGTCTTTTTTTTGTTTCCATTCTATATCTTAAATGATTCTTTGTAATAAAGATGAAAGTGCACCTTTACTCCGAAGCCGTCTTAAATGATCCATATACAAATCACTATTCCAAAAATTGTTGATTGGGACCATGAGTATCAGTCTCCTATTCACTGCTGCTTGTCTCTTCTAGCATGGAAATCCATTTTATGAAATTCCTGAGAAGAAATATCTCCTATGAAATACCATTTTCAAAAGATGAAAGCACATTTTGAATGTAAATAATGACCCTAAGTCACTGCTGCTGTCTGTGCTCTACTTGCTCCTGCCAAAAGGTTCCATCAGGCTGCATTATTATTATAACTTTTTACTTTTTCTATAAAGAGTTTCCAACGGAGATATGTAACAGTATAAACAAACAAAGAAAACATAGCTTCAAGGCCATAAAAATTTTAAATCCTTATGTAAAGGGAACAGATTTCACCTGATTCTCCATTAAGGTCCAAATGGAACAGCCCATAGGATGTAACATATACATAGGATGCAATACAAACCCTAAAAAATGTCATCACATGAAAGACTATTTATTCCAAAAGACTGATTTATTTGGTGGTCTCCTTGTTCTTTTATTGGTTAGCTCAGTGCATCTCTCAGTCTTGGCAGTGCAGAAAAAATACAATATTTTAGAGTGTTTGTGGAAGGGCCTGGCTGACTTGGCTCACTCAGCAGCACAGGTGGGACCTAATTTCAGGCAATACAGTGGCCTCATATAACACAGAATCCACAATAAAATTTTATTGAGGCACTCCTGTGAACACTGTTCTTTGCTATAATTTTAAATGCTTAAAAAAAAAAAAATGTTCCACCATTCATATTAACTTTATTGACATTTGCTGTAGCTATAAATGAAACAGTTAAAGAGCTGGAGGTGTTTTGAAATAATTGCCAGCTGAGAAGATTATGGTAAACCTTGTGAACCTGTTCCCTTTAGCAATTTCAAGACCTGATTCTGAGACAATGAAATGTATCTTGTCCTATGCAAAGTGGGGAATAATTTCTGTGGAAAATGCTTTGCGAGGAGATCTGTGTCATGATGGGTGGAATATGATTCAATAATTTAGTAGTTGTGTGGAGGTAAAGTATATGAAAGGAAATGGGAATAGCAGGTAGAAATTGTTATTAATCTTTTACAGGTTTCATTTAAAACAAAAGTCAGATCTTCACCCAAGTGAAAAGTCCATTCTGATGCAGCTAGGAGGAGGAGGTTAGCCAATGTATAGTCATACCATTCCAGAGCTTGCTAAGGACAATTTACATTACAAAAATGGCTACAGCAGGTCAGAATGACTCTATTTTATTCTCAGCTACAAACACCTCACTTCACTTGTTCTTAAAGGAGTCAGAGTAGTGACATCACGTAATGTTTTGTCTCATGTGTGTTATTTTAATATAATGCAACTTACTCCCAGGCCAGGGAGTCTGAGCTGCCACCCTTCATTCCCCATCAGACTGTCTGTATTTGACTGTGGAGAGTGACTCTAAACCCCCTGAACTTTCAGAAGTGTGTTTGTGTGCCAGCAAGGACATAGAGCAATGCTGTTAATAAAGCTGCAGCATTGCACACACAGCAGCAAATATAGTTCACAACTTGAGATCACCATAAAAAGAAGCTCTCCAATCATGACAATAAGATCCACCCATAAGGTAAGTAAAAAATGTCAAAATGCATGAGACTTCTAAGAGATCATTTGTCATATATTAATATTACAGGGCATTTGGCTTTTTTATTCAGATCTTTTAAAAAATTTTAGATGTACTATAATACTTATCCCTTTTATCTCCTCATATAAAATAACCTCTCTGAGAAATTAAATCCCTAAGGTTTTATGATAAATTTTCCACCTTTCATTTTAGAGGTCAGAAACCAAATGGCACAATGTTTGCAAGCCAGGCGGAAGAAGCATGTGCTAATCTTATCACTTCAGCTTTCTAGCTGACTGTTGGAGCAGATTCAGGGGATGAAACACCTAAAGTATGCCTAGAAGTGATCCTTAAAAAAAAAAGAAAAACAGAGAGAGAGAGAGAAAAAAGGAGGAAATATTTTGGGTTCGGTCTTGGGAAATTTAATTGGTTAACATTTCACCTGTTTGGCAATGCCCTTATTGAACTGGCATCATGCCTTCCAAGAAAGCATCTTCAAGCTGCTGAGCAGAGGATTAGCAAGCAGAAGAATTTTTTAACATATACATTATATACATGTGTGTGTGTGCATATGTATTCATATGTATATGTGTGTATATGTATATTCAGATATATATACACATATATAGATATAGACATACATCTACATGTATGAATATATGTATGTGTTTTCTGGTCTGGTGATAGTAAGTATATGTGGAGGGATAGAATGTAAGAAAATAAAGATAGTGCAGAAGGCAGTCTCACACCTGAGGAGTTGCAGCTGTACCAATCACCAAAGATTAGGAACAGGCCTGCCCTTAACAGGCCACAGCTGTGTCCAATAATGATGAGTGCTGTAGAGAAGTGGGTTAGCTGGGTGAAGAGAGTTGGAACTGTGATGAAGAAGAAGGAGTTAGTGCTGTGAGGAGATGACCATGAGAAATCACCAGGAAGGTATGGGAAGTTTTGCAGTAAGATGACACCAAGTATAGAAATATTTTAAGGGTTAATTTGCTTGTAGTTTGGGCTGTTTTGTGATGTAGGCAAGATTAACTGTAACATTTGTGAATTTGTACAAAAAGTTCATCATTTAAAGCAGAATTCCATACTAATGGAATCAATCCTTTTTCATAAGAAATAGTTTATGGTTTTTTGTGGATGTAGTTGGAGGGGTGTATTTCTGCTGTTTGGTGGTATATAAAGAGAGACAGAAGAGCATATAAAGAGAGATTGAAAAGCTGACCAAAATTTACTTATGTCTATATGTCCTTCTTTAGTTAAGAGTAGAAAGGGAATGATAATAATTGTTACCAATCTTCTCTCTTCAACCAATACAATTAGTATTATATTATTACATTATTGTGGAAGAGAATAAGTTGATCAAACATGATTTATGAAAAGTGTGATTTATGAATATTTTATATTAAGTTGTTTTTCCCAGATATTGCTCATCATATAGCTTGGTGAAAATTAAGCTAAGTTGTTTGCAAAAGTGTGAACCCGTATTTAAAAAAGTAGAAACTGTAACATTTTTCTTAATGTAAGTTTGTAAATGATGGAACTGAATTTTTTCTCATGATCTTTCAAGATTTTTCAGCAAGGACAATTCATACAATTGTTTTCTAACATTTCTAGATTTAGGATGAAGCACCAAATGGAAAGAAGCTTGCTTTAAATAAATATTAATAACAAGGCTTGAATTTTAAAAAAACATCTTTATGAAAACAATTATATAAATGCACAGAAGTAAGGAGATTGAAAGATAGAAAACCATTAAGATAAGAGGAAATTAGCTCCTAAAGGATCCAATAGTTCTCTGTCTGCCCTTGCCAAAATTTGGTTATGACAAAATTAATCTAATTAAATTAAAAAGGGGTCCATGCCCTGTGTAACTAGAAAAAAATCCATTACATCCAAAATTCTCATAATGCTAACAACGAGGATGCTTAGAGTTTATGCTACAAGCCTGCTAAAAAGATAACACAGGCGATGTAATTTAATAATTTCAGAAACCTAAGTGGATGAATCTCTCCTTCAGATATAAGACTCCATGCATACAATTATTGAATGAAACAAACACACTGCTCCTGGGTACATAAATGCAGAACCTGGGTACCGGTCCTGTCCTGGAGGTAATATAACCTCACTCCTGATTAATCCTTTCCCATATCCAGAGAAGTGGGTTAGTATTTTCTAGTGAAACATAAGTAGGATATCGAACCCTGTAGCTGTGATTCTGTATCTGACTAGACTTGATGCAGAGAAGATGCATTATTATCTTTCCAACAATAATTGGAAAGACAATTGTAATATGTAATATGGCCCCCAGTATCATACTTCTTCATATAGACCCCAAAATATTTAATTACAGTACTGCAAATCCCTGTCTCCCAATTCTTTCTATTTTTTAAAGCTCTTTACATAAATCTCTGACTTTCATATCTAGTGTTAAAGTCTTATGCAATAAAAAATAACTATAATCCAGTGTAACTAGTTACACTGTAACTGTTGTCTGTAAGTTTCACTGTACATTTATTGACGCTGCTGATCTCTTACAGCACCACTTTTCCCATAGAATATTTTCCTAATGTACAGTTTGTTTCACTGTTATTCCTATTTTTATTCTGTATGAGACACCCGTGTGAAAATTATGCCTAAGGAGGAGAGAGGGGTGACTTACTGAAAGATTTGTGGTGGTTCATGTCTGCGATTTATATTCAACAGAACAGTGCCTTTGCCATCAAATACATCTGCATTGCCCTTGAGTAAATCTCCTGCTGTGTGTTGGTATACTTGGAATGCTTACTACATAGCTATTAATTTAATTAATGAAAGAGCCAAGCTCAATTTAGGATCAGGCCTTGGGGGTATTTCTGAATTTTCCATGCAAAATAGACTCTCTGTGATCATTGTTCCTACCCCTTGTCCTCAGTGTAGTCTCTCCCCTTTGTGACTAGGCAATCATCTCATGCCAGATGTGAGAAGTTTTCAGAAGAGCAATTGTTCACATGCCCCTATGGATATTACACTGAATTATACATCACCCTCTACTTTAAACTTAGCCCACTGATATTTTTCCTACTTGTAATCTCTATAAACATTTGGTCTGTACATTTGGTCTGGCTGAGCTGTTGTGGCTAAAACTGCTGCTGCTCCTGAGCTAGCATTGCTGTTTGCTCTCACATAAATATGTTCTCCATTGAAGCTCCCCAGTGACACTATGTCTAGTTTTGATTTTTTTGTGGTTTTCATATATTCTTTGAAATATTTTGACTTTTTAAAAAATTTGGTGGATGTTCATCTGCCCTGCCCATTTTCCCCCACTTTCAAAACATCACTTCCTTTTCCATTCCCTTGCAGACATACAAGCTGGCTGTTGGTTTGTGGCTTTTGGGGTAGACATAAGATACTTAAAACTATGGATGGAATTTTTACTTCTATTCAATTATAAACAGAACTTGAGTTTAAACCCTTTCAGAAATATTTACTATCCCCAGTAATCAGCATTAATTCTTTGACATCAGATATTTTATTTCATATATTATCCTCGTTCAATTGCTTTTATATACACTACAGATACAGATGTCAATTTTAAAATTTTGTCATTATGCTCAAATATTCTGACATATTCCATTTAGTTACACATGCACTTTTGGCTTTCATACTGACACTAATTTTTATCTCTTTGATTGTCACATCATACTAAATGTCGTCTTTTCCTATAATAACATTAGGTCAGTAACAAAATCCATGCATGTGTACTTGGATTTCTTGAGTTGATCTAGATGAAAAATGAGTCATTTCTACTTCCTTGAAAGGTATGTGCCCCAATAGTTCATTTCTGGAGTCAGGATTTAGTAGACACTGCGTTCAGCATTTTTGAAAGAAGGCAGTGTCATGTTTTAGAATTTTTATTTGGATATTGCAATAAGTTAGATACTGTGTCTACTAATTTATCTTTAGATTTTATCTCCTTTTTCATTATAAGAAAAAAGATTATTGATATTTCATTTCCTTCTGCTTTTCGTTTCATTTTCCATTTGAACTAAAATTATTAAGTTCTGACAGAGAATAAGAATAGGTCAATGGCTTAAATGTTAAGGTAAGATAGATGGTAGCTCCAAATAGTGCTGGGAGAAAGCTGGGAAAATCACCTTAGAAAAGAAGTTTCGTAACAGTAAATTCTTATCATTTCCTCTAGCAAACTTGTTAATGAGCTAAACCACAGCTGGAGCACAAAGCATACGGCTAACCTATGGCATTTACTATTTTTGGCTGCTTAAATCTAAACAAGATCTATCTCATTAAAGTGTGGGAAATTTTTCCTTCTGCAAATACATTTTGCAAAAGAGCCCTACAAAGGAAAAACACATTAATATTTCTCTATTTCCCTTGGCTTTAACTTTGAAGCAGAGCTAACAGATTAAGTAGCCACAGAAACCTCCCTGCCTCAAGGTTTTGCTTGTGCATAACAGAACAAACTTATGCTGAAGGCAGAAGTTTTGGGTAAGATGTAAAATGCACTGGGATGGCAACATTGGTGAATATCAGGCTGAAATTCTTTAGAACAATTGTGCTGAAAAAAATCACTTTCCTTCCCACTGGCCTCAACTTTGTCTCAGCCACGTCAGAGGATCCAAACCAAACAGGCAGCAGCTGAACCCTCCACTGGGTCCTCTGACAATAATTTCATGCGAAGAAATATAAACTTATGGAATAATCCTCTTCATTTTTTGCCATGATAGCTCTCTATCAGATGTGCCATTGCCTTTTAACTTTGTGGTGACAATTAGAAAAATCTTTTTGTATTTTTGTTGCAAGAACAGAAATAATTAATATTTGTAACAGATTGGGTCTATAGGGCATAAATTGCAATTTGCTTAAACTGTACTAAAATGCATTCAGGTTCTTTTTTGAATTACTTCTTGGTTAAAATAATAAATTTAAAATAATTGCATGCATTACTTTCATTCCCTCCCTCAATCTTGATACTTATGCCAAGCATAGTTTTATTATATCAAGCATATCTAGATACTTATGCTTTTACTTTTACTAGAGTAGTTGCTTGGAGATCACTCCTTATTTCAAGTACAGCTCTATTAAAATTTAATAAGAGTTAAATTCTAACTATCACAGGAAAAAAAAACTCTTTCACAAGCCTGTTCATGGAAAAATTATGTATACTATGTGCTTTCCCTGAGCTCTGGCTACAGCCAAAGCTTTGGGGTTTTTTCTTCTTAGATATAATAAATTTACTTTTATCTTTTTTTATTAGAGAATGTAGATTACTGTATTACAAATGCTTAGTGTTAATAAACTTAAAGCAGAATTTGGAGTATGTGTAAAAGAATTGTGATGTTTTTGTAGAAATATTAAAATGGTATCTAGTTATAACAAAAATATTTTTAAGGCATGCACATTATTTTTTGAATTTATATACAATTCTTGTGTGTGGCATATAGGCTTGCTTTTTAATATGAATTCCCCAGTAGTAAAAATGGAAAAATTTAATAAATACTGGCAAATATGACAGCACATCCAGCTGATGAGGAGAAAAAGGTGACTGCTGTTGCATTTTTACACTATAGAGAATAACTTGCAACAATATAAGAGAATTTATTCAAAATCAGGATTTTTAAAAATCTTATTTCTTGGTGTCTGCTAAAGGGAAACAGAAACCTTGACTGGAAGACAATGAAAATGAGTGAGTCCCTGTGTGTTGCAAAAAGTAAGCACATCTGTAGAATTGAAGACTTTTGTAGTCCAATTAGAACTCAAATAAGAACATCCATTAAAATGACATTAAAGGAGAACATTTAAGCTTTGACATTTAACAATATGAATCTGGTGCACATGATTTCAGAAATCCTGAAAAAAATATTTGTAATTAGAAAGTAGAATAAAAATTATTTTCCTGATATTTTGCTTAGTGGAGATGAAGTTAACAGTGAAGCAAAAATGCCTTTTTAAGGATGATGTGTGAAGGAATGCATATTAGTTGTTCAAGTCCTCGCTGGTTTACACAAAGAAATGCTCATGGAATTAAGAGATGGATCCTTTTGAACCTGATAAATAACTGTTCACATTTTGAAGTGTCATCTTGCAGCTCTTCCCCATGCAAAACGTAACTTTCAAAATGCAGAGTAACCCAAGTTCACAGCATAGACTGAAAGCAAATTATTACCTCACTGTAAAATTAGCAAGATTTTCCTGCTCTCCACTAATTATCATTCAGGAATGACATTTAAGAGCTATGAATCCCTTATCTAGGTTTTAGTGTTCAAAATTGTATTTCAACTCTACTAACTTCTATGAAGGCATAGAGACTTTACAGCAATGAAAAAATGAATCAGCCAGCATCTATTTGCTGGAGCAAGGGTGGGTGTTGTTCCTTTATTTTCTTCTTTTATTTTTTTTTTTTTTTTCCCGTTCTGGAGTTTAGTCTTCCAAGAAGACACAGTAGGTTGTTGTGAGGTGCCTCACTCTTCCAGGAAAAAAAGAAGCCAAGGGCTATTTGATACTAATACCTTAGAATCACTGCTCCCTGCCATCCTAGAGCCTCTCAAAGAGATTTGCCTTCTGAGATCATAGAAAATTAAATTATAACTTGACATTACGTAGCAAGTTTCTGCACCTTCTAAAGAGGTGAACTAAAAGCTATGATCCTACTTGCTTTAACCATGACAAAACAAACTAGTCTTTCTCACAAATCTATTAATTTTCGGTACTTGGCATAATAATTTTTACATGATTTAGGTATACAATGATCTTTTAATTTTTTTTCCTTGGCTTCTCACTGCTTAGTTTGACATAAGGAGAAATAATTAGGACAAAGAGTGGCAAAGTGTTAAATTGTGACATTAGGTGTAGAACTCTATTCAAGATAATGTCAGAAGGTCTTTCCAGTTTGAAGATGAATACAAAAGTGGTGGTTTGATACATTGCAAGTTTCACTACTGTAATTGCATTGCTGAGATAGAAAAGACATCTCGCTTGACTAGAAATGAGGGGTGTAGCAAACAAGAGACAGTGGGTGTCTCAGCAGTCTTCATGGTGGCCTAGCCTTCAGCTGCATTCTGGTGGTTCCTGAGATGTTGGCTAAAAGCTTTATTTCCTTTGGATAGAACAAAATAGAGAGAAGAGATTGCATATGTTTTTGAACTGAGGAGTCTGTGAATGAGTCCCTAAATTTCTTAAGACAAAGAGAGGGAGGACTGAAGAAGCAAAAGATCATGTGGAAAGAGTGCAACAAAAAGGATGGGGGGAAAAATACCCAATACAAATTATGAAGAGCTAGAAGAAAGCAAAATGATTATTTGATGAAAAGGAGTAAAAGACAATTAGATCATAAAGGAAATAGCATGTAATTAGTGTTATGGAAGAGGTGATCCATTGACTAGGGAATCAACTGCAAATGTTGATAAGATTCAAAGATGGTGAAGAACAGGCAAGGAATGCAACTCAGATTCTATATTGCAAGATCTATAGGCATCTACTGAACGCAGCTAATGTAAAGTATTTCCAGATCCTTTATTCATAAGAACTGATAATCTAAGGAGGCTATAGGGGACAGAAAGGTGCAAGATGAAGGTATCAAGGTGTAGCACAGAAGCTGAGGAAGGACTGGAGGTTCCTGCAGGGGCTGGGATACAGGCCTGGGCTAGTGAGGAGTGCAGACTGGAGCATCACCTTGCCAGAGCAGGACCCAACCTTCCCATTCCCCTCACACAAACCTGAAATGCTTTGAGCCAGCAGCTCCCTCCCTCTCTCACACCTTCTGAAGCAGGTTGAAGAGTGGAGTGGAGACAAGCAACTCAACAAGGTTTGAGGTAAAATAAGGTTATATCTTACAATAATAACAAGATCATGCAGGAAGTTCATTTTACGCTTTTGCTGTGTTTCTGTGCCAAGACAATTTTATATTCTTTTTATTAGAAATGTATTCTTTACAAGTAAATAATTAATTCATACCATTCCCAAAATATTTACCTTTCTTTTAAAGTATGGACCAAATCCTAGCCATATGTCTTCATTATTGTGATATACCTGTTGTCTCTTTCAAATTAAAATTCACTGTTCCACGAAGTCTCTTGTAAAAATAAAAGAGCTGGCAAAGAAAAATGTAACACTCTAGAGCTACTGGAGCTACTGACACACTTCTGTCTTCTATCATAAAACCTGAAGATAAGAAAAAACGCAGGTCTTGTGGAAACTCAGCAGACTTTGGATTCTATCTTAAAACTATGTAGAAAAACTTTGGAAGCTATACACAAAACTACTACATTTTTGTGATGTTGCCAGATGAGTTTTTCTGTGCTATTTATATTTATTGAAGTCTTTCACTGCATGCAAAAACAGCTAATGCACATTTACTGGCATATCTGTGGAAAAAGTTCCCTGTTATATTGCTTATTTATTTAAATGTCTAGTGACAACACAAGACAATGTTAGGATTAACAATCTACTGATTAATACCAGGGAGCCCATTTACAATCAAATGGTCTATATCAATGAGGCATATGGAGAACATTTTGTACATGAGTTCAGCAGTTCATGGGGTGGTGCCATTACTCACATAAACCACCCGTTATTCACCTCATGAGCCTGGTGTCAGTGCTTCAGAAAGCTTAATCTTATGTAAAACACTACTTCTCATGTTTTGAAAGAGATGCTTTTTAAATGGTTTAGAATATCCGCATTGGCAGTCACATTTGACCACCCTATGAACCAGAGTACAATACAATGCAATATCTGCTCCATGATTACAGGCAGATAACTACAGAGAAAGGTCAGCGGACATTTTGCTCATTATTCAGATGAAGAAATGAACAACTGCTGTGTTGGTTTGGAAATTAAAATCACTGTTATCATAGTACAATGCAGCAGAGGTTCTGCATTTCTGATTTTATCTTTAGGGACAAGTATTTCTTGCTGTCTTTAGGCACAATTTGTGAAACACCTTGCTCTAAAAAGCAATCTAATTGACTTTTTTAATAAAAAGAGATGGTTCTATTCTTTTTTATTTTAATAAGCAAGGTTTTGAAAGGTATTATTTATTTTTAAAGTATTAATTGCATACTATATTTCACTTTAATCTCACACTGCTCTCTTTTAAGACTTCATAGAAGGCAGATTTTAGGAAATATTTATTTTAAAAGAGGAAATAACTACGCGTCAAGCATGCAAATGTTGTGCTAGTCTATCTGCATTCATGATCTCAGTTGCTGCAACTGGCTCTTTTCTATATGTGTGAGAAATAGTTATTATGAAGCCTGTTAATATGTACAGATATATGTATAAGCCTGTGTATGCATGAACAAGCAGGTACTAAACCAGTGAGCATGTCTCTAGCAGTGAGGAATATCGGTCATTGTTGCTGAGGGTTACAAAACTTACTGCTTCTGTGCCAGCTTTGTGCCTGCAGACCTCCTCAAGGATCTCTGAGGAAACCTTCTCCCTGGAATCCTTGCCATGTGCTCCCCCTGTTCCAGGCCTTTACTTGTGTGCATATGAAGGATTCAGGACACAGCCCACGTGCCTTAGATTTGTTACCTTGACTCATGCTATGGAGAAAGAGCCATGAGACAGCCTGTAGAGACAGAGAAAAGTGAAAGTTAGAGAAATAGGATGGCTGAGAGAGGAACACTAATAAAGCAAGGGGGAAAACAACAGCAAGGAATGGTTTAAAGCCCAAAAGAGAAACAATGAAGCTAATGAGTTTTGCTGGGGGTCATTGGGTTGAGTGGTCAGAGCCGTCAGTCGATGGGAGACAGCAGCTCAGCAGCATCCAGGCCCTGGCAAGTGTAGATGCGGAGGCTAATGCTGCTGCCCTGGGGCTGCTTGTCTGGCACCTGTGAGCTGTGGTGTATGGTCTTGGTGTGCTGTACCAGGGAAGATGAGCATGGCAGTGCTCAGCTAAAACCTCCCTAAAACTTCTTTATGCTTTTAAGTTGTGTATACACCATTTGCAGAGTCTCTGTGCTCCTGGCTAAATATGTCTGGACAGAGTCCCAAATGAGGGGCTGTGACATCAGGAGGAATTCCTTGTGCTTCATCATGGAGGCCATGCAGCAACACCTGGTAAGACTCAGCTCCACAGAACACATGGCTTATGTCTGTCAAGCAGGATCTTGGTCAAAGAAAATTGCTAGACCCTTTTCTCATTGTGCCTTATTGAATTGCAGACTTAAAAGGACAATGTGCACTTTTATATTCATGACCCAGCTGGTGCCATGCTGGAGATTTTCTGTTAACCACTCACACTCTTCTTTGCCTGAGCTCAGCTATAAGAACACCACAAACCTCACAAACCTTATGTTTCAAATGTGATGAGCAATGGCTTTCAGCACTGAGCATGTAAAACTTTTTCTCATTTAGAAGAAGAGGATGACTGTAGAAAAATATAATTTCAGTTATAACACTGACAGTAAATGCTGGGACTGTCTAGAGAGGCTTTAAACTAAGCAAAATGAAAGACACATATGCAGATTTTTGAGCAATAATGGTTGAACAGTGGGTATATTTTTGAAAGATATAGAAATGGGGATAGGTAAAGAAAATATTGTAGTAGGATAAACTGGCAACTGGATGTGGTATTACAGTAAAGGTTTGTGAGCCTGGACTAATTGTGACTAAAATTTTGCCTTTTTTATTATCAAATGTTGTAGCCTTCTCTAAAGCAGCACAGACATAGCATAGTTTAATGTATATGCACTTTTGTGAATTGATGTTAGTCTTACATTTAGCATCTATTTCTCTCCCTTGTTTCATTAATGATGAAGTTTCTCCTTTATAATTATCCTTATTAATTTATTGCACACCTTGAAGAAGAATACTTATGTTTTGGGGGTTCTTGGACACTGAGCGGGGCTGGAGGCTTTATTTTTTGCCCATTTGATCAGTGCAATTGCAACATTTATAAATCTGCTTCGTTAACATAACAAATTATCATCTTCATTGCCATATTTGAACAAGTCCATATCCAATTCAAACTCAGGATCCTTCCACTATGATTATATATATGTGTTTATGAACATATATAATTAATCTAAAGTGTCGTAGTAAGTAACACCTGCTTCCACTGCTGTGTCTTGTCTTTGGTGACATGTTGCTGCCTTGTTTACCTATGTAATATACGTTATCATAAAGAAAAAGATACAATACAATAAAGAATAAAAATAAAATACTCAGTTATGTGTTTTAAAAGATGTTTTAATACTTATCTTTCATACAGACCAAATAAACTGGAGCTCTTCATCTACAACATATCAGCATTGTGAATTTTTTTTCTGTGATTAATAAATAGTGATTTTCTGATAGAACTTGTCATTTAGAAATAAGTATTGATTTTTCCAGATAAAATGACTAAGACAAAGTGATGACATGATGTAAAATCCTTGTGATTAAAGCAGCTTTTGACAGATAGAGCCAAATCCTTTCAGCTTATGGCACACAACTTCGGTAATGATTAGGATTTGGTCAAGGCACAACAAATCTGGTTCTTTCAAGGCGGAAATCTGAATACAAGTGAAGAAGAAGCAGTCCATATTCTGTTCACATCATAGCAAAGAATTCACCTTTTTCCTTAATTTGTGGCTGCTCTCCATGGCCAGAGCAACATACCTTTGGAATGACAAGTCAAACTTTTTTTTTTTAAACTTCAATTTCTGCTGAGGTATAAGATATCAAAACCCACAGAATATGCTGAGTTGGAAGTGACCCACAAGGATCATTGAGCCCAACTCCTTACCCTGTGCAAGGCCATCCCCAAGAGTCACAACTTGTTCCTGAAAATGTTGTCCAAACATTTCAACTCTGTCAGGATTGATGCTGTGACAACTTCCCTGGAGAGCCTGTTCCAAACACCCTCTGGGTGAAGAAACTTTTTTTGATATCCACCATAAACCTCCCCTGATCCAAGTTCCGGCCATTCCCTCAGGCCCTGTCTCTGGTCACCACAGAGAAGAGATGCATGGTGCCACTCCTGTCCTCCCCAGGAGGAAGCTGTAACTGCAGTGAGGTTTCCCCTCACTCTCCTCTTCTCCAGTTTGAACAGACCAAGTGACCTCAGCTGCTTCTCATGAACCTTCCCCTCAAAGCCTTTCACCATCCTCGTGGCCCTCCTTTGGATGCTCTCCAACAGTTTAATGTCTTTTTTTGTATTCTGGTGCCCAAAACTGCCCCCAGCACTCGAGGTGAGGCCGCCCCAGCTCAGAGCAGAGCAGGAAAATCCCCTCCCTTGCCCAGCTGGTGATGCTGAGCCTGATGCACCCCAGGACAGGTTCACCCTCCTGGCTGCCAGGGCACTGCTGGCTCATATTTAATTTGCCTTTGACCAGGACCCCCAGGCCCCTTTCCATAGCACTCCTTTCCAGCGTGGCATTCCCAAGTCTGTCTGTACATCCAGGATTTCCCCATCCCAGGTGCAGAATTCAGCACTTTCCATTGTTGAACTTCATTTGCTTGGTGACTTCCCAGTCCGCTAATTTATCAAGGTCCCTCTGCAGGGCCTCTCCCATTTTTGTATTGTCTACAAACTTGTTCTGTATCGCTTCCAGTCCTGCATCAAGTCATTTATGAAGATGTTGAAGAGCACAGGTTCTAAGATGGAGCCCTGCAGAACTCATATAAATATATATAATAAAATAATAGTAACTATAAAATAAATATATAATATCTAACATATAATATATAATATATTTTATTTAATATGTACTAAATAATATATAATATGCAATATGTAATATATAACATAGTCTGGTCTATTGCTTTGCCGAGATAAAGATTTTTCTTCAGAAATATAGAAAAAAAAATGCATGAAAGAAACAAAAAATGTTGTGGTTTCCTTCTTTTGATTATGTTTTCAATTTTAAAGTTTTGCATTTGGTTTTCTATTTTTATAAGAACTCTGGCAACATTGAGTCCTAGATCTTCATTTTTTCTATTATTCACTTTCATATTGGTATATTTTTAGGTAAGAATATCCCAATTCATGATTTTGTCCTGGAAATACTTTGAAGATTGTGAGTGTCTGAGCTTTTATTGTATGTTTTACAATGGAATGAAATTCTTATATATATTTGGAAAGCTGTTGTGGATTTGGCTTTTTAAAGCAGATTTTAAAAGATCTATTTCCTGTGTTGCTTTTACTTGCTTGGGATGCAAAACTCCCTGGAACTCTGAGAGCAGCACTTCATAAATGAAATTTACTATTATAGCTGTTTTTTCCACAGTAAAAGCTATTGTTAGCGACAACTGAATTGCAGCCTTAAAGCTCCCTGTCCAATATGATAATGTTCCAATCTTCTGTTTGGGCTCAAAGATCTTGTGCTTGGGTTATGCTAAAGAATTTTGGTTGACTGAAGCTGTTTCTGCTTTTTTTTGAGGGAAAAACCATATTTTACAAGAATCTGTCTACAAACAGGATCTATTTACAAAACAGGATGTATTTTAAAGCACTCATTTTCATTAGAACACAAAAAAAAAAGGAACAAGTTGAAATATGAAGGTCAGACTTTTTGCTGCTGTAAATATTGTGTTTCATTCATTTAAACGAATATTTGCCTGTTCATAAATATTTGTCCTCAAATGTCTCCTACTGGTATATCTCAATGAGGAGTTATCATCCACAATGTGCTGATCTTAGTGGTGAGTGGGAGGCAGTGCATATGTGTAATTGTGATAGATGTCACTTGAAACTTAAGTAATCTTTTCCATCACTTAAGTAATTAAATTAAACTTTTGAGACATTTGCTAGATGTCTCATTGCAAGTAAAGCGTGACTTCAAACTGAAAGTTTTAAAAGGGTACTTTGTGCTCATTTCATTATTACTAAATATTAGAGGCAAGAAATTCAAAGGTTTCATTGTAATATGAATTCTATGCAAAACCATTTAGTGCATTAATAGCTAACCTTTAAATGAATGGATTATTTCTTAATGAAGTAGCATTATTATTTTATGGCTGAGATTATCTGGCAGGCTGTGTTAACTTTGTGAGTCCTGTGTGATTTACTGTGCTCCAATGGTGTATTGCTGTAGGATGCCTGAATTGTTAAAAGGAGTACATGAAGACTGTTAGGACTGAAAGACAGGGTAACAATCTGGCACAATGGGCTTTAAGTGTCCTATTTCATAAAATTTTAGAACAGGTTGAAAAACCTTTCAGGGAGAAATCAGCTTACTCCCTATATTCAGTGTAGGAGCTTTGGTGTAACACAGGAAATGTTTTCCTTCTTGATAAAATAATTATTTAAAAATAGTCCAGTTAACTTAAATAATTTCATAGGTTCTTCTACTAAAAAAAAAAAAAAAAGAAAAAAAAGTAGAAAAGAGAAAAGAGTAGATTAATAAAGCTTGGAAGAAAGTGATACAGATTCTGTTTCTTTCTCTTCCTGCCTGGTTAGGGCATTCATCTTGGTTGATGGAAGCACAAAATCAATTTCTCCCCTGCTTGAAAGGTATTAATCCCATATTGTAACGAGGACTCCTTCTCACATCCCTATGATGTATATTGGGGTGGTTACACTCAGTATCTCCCCTTGACTGTGACCCTGTAAGTATTGGACATGCATCAAGACTTACTCTAGGAGCTGATGGCTTTAGCTGGGCTTCATTCATTCCCCCAGGTATGACAGACTTTGCCTTCTGAGCCCAGTGGCCTGTACTAACTGCAGATACTGAACTAATGATGTCTCTTAAATATCTTTCAGATGGATGTTTGGATTTGAGACAAGAAAATCATATTCAGAACAAGAGTTTCAATTAAATATGCCCCACAATGAAGTCGATGTGCTGTTGTCTCCCTCAGCCATTGAATATTTAAGTAGAAGAGCATTGCCAGGGGAAACTGAAACTAGCTTACCCCAGAGTTTTGCATTGAAAGGTACTTAGCATACTCTGGAGGTACAGAAAATCTGGTAAGTCTGAGGGTAACTGCATTTGGGTCAGGCACCATGGGTTGTAGGCACAGAGGGATTTACAAAACACATGGTCTGGAATATATGAGAGAATAGCTATCATCAGCTTCACCATATGCATCCCTCAGGTCTATGAAGGGTCTTCAATCAGGCTTTTTGTAATTTTTTTCCCCCAAAATATTTTCAAAATAGAAATAAATTATTGTTTCCTATCACAAAAATATTTAGTCCTGTCTACAGTTATTTTCTTTTGCTTTAGAAGTTGTATGTATAGCAATATATCTCATTTTGCATATGTTCAAAATATATGTATTTATGCCTATATATTTACATAAACATCTGTATGTATAAACTCAGAACATTTTGTTCTCATTTTTAGAACCGTGATACATGGCACTTACTTCTGTTTGCTGTCCCTGCTATCTTTGAGTAAGAAATGCTTGGATTAGGGGTAAGTTCCTGTATAAAAATGGAATTTTTGTCATTTGTCCCATTCCCTCCCCTGGCATGCTGCTGGTGCTGGCTGAATTTGCTGGGAAGGGAAGCTTCCCCAGGGCAGGATGTGTCTCACAGGGGAGAGTGGGCGTTGTAAACACTGAGAAATGATGAGACAAGTAAAGGGTGTCACCAAGGCTGGGACATGATAGGGGGAAAAAAATGATGTTCCTGGAAGCAGATAACGTGGTGTGGAGCTGCATGTGGATTGGATGGTCACAGTGCAGGAGGTCCCTAAGGGCCTCCAGTCTGAGGGGGAACCTACAAGAGGCTGCCCTTTAGGGTGCATGTTTGGGATACCCTTCATTCTGTCTCTCTTAGCTACTCACAAGTTGTTCTGTTTTAAAAGATGCTTTTAACACTGCTTGGTTTTGCTCAAGTAAAAGCAGGATTCTAATCTTAAAAGTCCTGGTAGCTTTTTGGAGGTGGCAGGCCGCATGATTAGATCCATTAAAAGCAGTGCCAAGATAATGTGTCATCGTAAGGGAACAAAAAAGTGGTTATTATCTGCTGCATCCCAGTTTTATTAGTCTCAAGGCCATATTAAAGAACACGCAAGGAGCCATGCACAATCCAAACACCTTTACTGTTTCTAAAGAGAAGGAACATAGTGGGCTGAAAGGCTGCTAGAAGAGTGGAGTGATAAGTGCTTTGGGATGGCTCCCTCAGAGTGGAAGCTGTCTAAGCAACATTAAAAGGTCTAAATAATACAGGTGCATCAGCAATCAGCCTTTTTTATCCTGAATGTTTGATACCTTTGAGGAATCAACAGAACATGCTGTGTTTGGAAAAAACTCTGTTAGTTGCCTCAACTTTTGTAACAGTTTTCCAGCACTCTTCCACTCTATCCTCCTTTAAGTGGAGGAGACCTTAAGCCTCTTATATTAATTCAAATTTGTACCCAAGTGTAAACTCAGGCCTTTGTCTGAGCAGTATTACTGCAGAGTACTCTGTTGAAGGTCACACACTGGAGTGGGTGCTCTCAGTGACACCCAGCACCCAGGCTGCTGAAAGAAGACTTGTAGCTTGGTTACCAGAACAACAACTTTCTGCTAATGAAGAGTCCATATTGTCACATCTGCTTGGTATTTTTTTTCAGTGTGTTCTGTGGATATCACCAGTGCTTTCAGAAATGGGGGAAGTGAAGAGGAGCCTGGTTCTGAACAGAAATCCAGGTGCTTTTGCATGGGGCAGGTTACATGGGGCCATGAGGAAGAGGAAGAGAAAGAGAGGGCTGTGTCATGGGACAGAGGAGAAAGGTTGTCAACTCCTCACTTAAACTAAATCACAAAAGACAGTTCACAAGGTACAGACTGAACATAATCAGTTCTTACAGATCTACAAAGGCACGTAAGCTTCTGGGGAAAAGGGTCTCTTGAATTATTACTTTAAATATCAATCAGCAGTATATTCAGAACCTGAGATCAAAGTCAGTCCCCAAGGTTTGGTAAGCATCTGTCCGACACATCATCCAAAGTGTTTTAATTACAAATCAGGAATCTTGTTCCTCCTGAGGGATAACTGGGGAGACTAGATGCAGGTTGCATGTAGAAAAAATCTGAAAAGTCAACAGGGACCCTTGGAAATCGGTAATGGGATCCTGATCCTTGGCTTCAGGACAAAAGGCTGGTGAAAACTCAAGTCCCAACACCCTTGAGGTTGTGCTCAGACTTCAGGGCTCCCCCATTCCTTCCCTCCTGGGAGGTGGTGCCTCAGCAGGGCTGGGGTGCACAGCCTGGTAGCTGTGAGGATGAGCCCAGAGCTGGAGTCCTGCCGCAGCCCATGGCATGCTAGGGAAGCCTTGTCCAGCTGTGTGCCCAAGGGAGCTTCCTCAGCACAACACTGGGGCTTCCTGCTCCAGCCTGCAGAGCCAGGACACTGCCTGCAGTGTGGATCTGCTGGTGGCTCACCACAGGGGAGGGTGTGCCACCTTTCTTCAGTGATATGTCCAATTAAATGTCATTTTTCACAAATATTTCTTTCTGATGCATGCTGCCAACTCTTTTAACAGCTGCAGAAAAAAACCTCATTCATTTTCCAAGCTTCTGCATCTAATGTGTCAACCTTCTGTAGCTGTTTTAATCTGATTCAGTGGTAGTGTTCATGTATAAATACATGTATATTTATATGTATATTATATATGGTCCAGAAGGCTAACTTTACTTTAAAAATATTAGCAGACAAAATGGGAAATACTGCATCAGTTATCATAATAATGTTATGTCTCTTCATATTCAAATTAAGATTCCAAGTTTGTTGGCAGGTGAAAAATTACAAGGCAAAAGAAAACTGACTGCTAATGGTACAGTGGATGGGATAATGGGCACCAAAGAGGGTTTTTGATGTGGTAGGTGATTGCAAGCAACGAGCAATATTTCCACAATGTTTGAGAGAGAAGTGGATGTGTTCCTTTCACTTGCCATGTTTGTTTTTTCCATTTGAACAGATGCTGTTGTCACTTTGCAAAGTACCCCTTCATAAGGTCAATTCCAAAACATTAGGATTGCTTCTCTTGATTTATGCTCTTATTGTTTTCTGCATGAAAAAAAGCTATGGCCTCTTCCTTCCAGTTAATGTGCCAGTAGCTTAATTAATTTTGAAAGTGGAAGAGAGTGCAGGAGACAGCTGATATTAATGAGCTGTACTAACAATATTAGGAACTGACTGGAATTATTTATTAAAAATAAGAGTAGAGTTTTTTTTACATGCTTTGGAATAGCTGCAATAAGTAAATCTAGACTAAAACCAGAATTTTATGCCATGTGCCTATCTGCTCTGAACCTGAGCTCTGTGTTTAATTCCATACTTTAAAAGTTTCATCAAACTGAAACTTCTGCCTACAAATTACTTATCCATTTTGAAAACATACACATGACTTATAGCTAAGGGAGGGTTTTTAGTTAAAATTTTGCAGTTTGATGGATCTACACTTGAGGGATTGCTTTGTCTGTGGATAAGTCTATTTCCTCCTCTGTTTTTATACTCCTAGTCCCCAAGTGTCCCTGTTAAGTGGCCATTGACCTAGGTACCATACATTCATACATTTTCAAAGCACGTACATTTTTGTATCAACGACAGCAAAATGTTGTTAAGATGAGAAGAAAATAATGTGCCAAAACCAAAGATGTTCATGAATCTAAAAAACAGCTAATGGTAGGGGGAAAAAATAACCCCACAAATTCACAGCATTCCAACTTGAAGGGAAGCAACACTAGTGTCTTCAAAATAAGGAAACTGGGGCAACTACTATGATCATACATCTAAATAGATGTCTACATCTATCCTGATTATGACATATATTTTTCAGTCTTAATATTCTGTGAGTTGGAAAGATAGGCTACTATCTTGTTAACTTCCATTTTGAGCTGCTGCTGTTCTTAATGAATTTATTTCTTGCATTTCCTTATGACTTTCTTCACTATTCTGCTCCATTTTGGATTTAAAGATATTTTTTTTAAACTTTGGTTATAAAGATTTCCCTCAAGCTTCTTAGTCTTGGCCCAAAGTGATATTCCTCTTCTTCCTTTTTATTACACTCAGATAGATACTATGTTACTTTGGGCTTATTTTTTCCAAAAATATATGAACCTTGTTTATCAAGTGCCAGGAAATATTTGTTCAAGCTGACCATTGTGGAGGGATAGAATGTAAGAAAATAAAGATAGTGCAGAAGGCAGTCTCACACCTGAGGAGTTGCAGCTGAACCAATCACCAAAGATTAGGAACAGGCCTGCCCTTAACAGGCCACAGCTGTGTCCAATAATGATGAGTGCTACAAAAGAGTTGGAGTTTGTTGGTTGTGTTGTGAAGAAGGAGTCTGTGCTGCAAGGAGGTGCCCATAAGAAATCACTGAGAAGGTATGGAGGTTTTGCAATAAAATGACAACAGACTGTGAGCAGGTTTTCAAATGTTTTCAAAGAATCTAGGAAGGGGACTAACTTCATCATTATCTTGAACATAGTAGGAAAGGAGAGATCAGCATAGTTCAATTTGTTTCACTACTGTGATTCCAGAGCATTTGCAGTGCAAACAAGAGCAGTGCGTGTTCACCCCTGCAGTTACAGTACAGCACTAACAGCTGATGGAAGAGCCCTTTTTACTCTGGCACAAAATTTACGGACTTCTACAACAAGGTTGTGTATTGAGAAAGGAGGATGCAGGTGCTAAGGAATGCCTTTCACATAGGTGAAATTGTTTATCATTTTTACTTTTACACAGCAAAAGGAAAGACATCCAAGTTCCAGGGTGGAGGCAAGGAAGAGAGGCCCAACTACTCAGTCCTGACACTGTAGAGGAATCTTTAAGCTTGCTTGGTAGGGTGAATAAACCTCAGTGGATATAAATGAATCAAATCTTACTTAGAGTTAATGCAGAAATCCCCTTTTTCTAATGCTACATATACAACGATACTAGATATTTTAAGGTAGACTTTACAGAGAAAAATCATACCCTTCTCTGTAACTCTAGAAATAAGGATATTTTTTATTCTGATAATTAATTCCCTTATTGTGTACATTTACACAGCATTAATTATAGAGTGAAAATCATGCTTTTCACACTGTTCTTAGTAATTGGTATATTTAGCATGTAATCAAATATTCAAATGTGTATTCATGTGAAGTGGTATTCCAGACCTTAGGATATATTTATATTTATTCCAACTGAATACCTCTTCATTTTGAAGAGGTGATAAAATGTTTAGCTCTTTAAATTAACAGCTAAGTCAGACTGATGTGTATCCAGATCCCATGAACAAGGTAAGTGAAATTTTCCTTTCTATAGAGAGATGGTGACTTTTATCACAGTTACCATCAAAAGCAGTGACAAGCAGTGACTTAGGAAACAAATGTATGCTTGCCCTGACTTTGGAGAAGAAGGCATCAGGGAAAGATCTTCAGCTGACACTGTGAAAATCAATTTACAAGTAGAATTTAGAGCCTCAAACTAGGTTATAAGCAGAATTAAGCAGTTGCAGCACAGCTTCAGAAAGCTCATGAGTGAAGTGCTTATCCACATAGAGAAAAGGTAATATACTTAAACCATAACAAAAATGAGATCATAAAAGTAAGTGATCAACACAAGGATTTCTGTCTGCTGTAAATATAGACTTGCACAGTAAAGCCAAAGGGAGTCTGGATTGACTCAGGCACGATATATGCAAAAGATGAGACAAGAAATTTACTAAACTTTTATTTAGCAAATTAAATAGCCACAACAACCAAAACTACAGTTGGATGCCAGCAGTTACCTGAATGACTTGCATGACACACTGAGTATCTCCTTTCCCACACAGTAAAAAAAGTTATGCTCATTTGATGACTGATGGCCTCAAGGTGAATTCCAGTTAAGAAAGGAAAAAGAAATTAATTACAGATTATATAATCCCTTAGTATGCTAGAAGTCCTCACCATGACATTTCTCTCCTGTTTTTGTCATCCAACCATACAATAACAGCTAAGCAATAATAGTAGAGGTACTTAATCTTCTTTCAGTGGGCCAACAATTTTGCCTTGGGCTTCAAAAAAGAATTGGGGAAAAAAAAAAAGATAATCTAGTATTTCTTGTTACTTGGAACATACCTACTATCTTTACCCTAACATTCACAGCTAAAAATTACCACATAGTTACAATTTTAACATCTGCAAGAAGATACCATTACCGATATGCATTTTTTTAAATTTCAGCAGATCAGAAACAAAACAGTACAAGTGCTAAATTAAGCTTGTAGGCTATCATGAGAGATTTTTACTTACCCTTGCATATACTGTGACATGAGATACCTGAACTAATGTAATCAGGTCATCTAAAGATGTGGTCTTGCTGTGGGGGGATGAAAAATAAGGCAACATATGAAATGTATTCTAAAACTCTGGTTGCTAGTATCTCTGAAATGGAAATAATGCTAGTAAAGTCGAAGTAGTCAAAGTATATGAGAAATAATTTTTATATAAATAATGTTGCATTACTTTGCATTGATATGTTAACATTAGCACTACCATCTAGAAATGGAAATATTTCTGCACCAAATTGTAATTTCTGATACAAATCCAGATTATTTCTAAGCCAGCTATTATAGAGCCAGCCCATGCTATTTAGTCCTCTCTGTTGCAGTTTCAATTTTGTTAAAAAATCAATGCATTACATTCTTTAGAAGAAAAAGAAACAAAAAGATGACAAAAACAATATAAACTTCTGGAATGTAAGAAAGCATCAATATAACCTTTATTTTACAGTCCTAGTCAGCCATTATTGTGATTTTTGGAACTCAATGTTTGGCAGATATTATTTTTGTAAAGATTTATATTGATAGTGAAATTGTAAATTACTATAAAAATTCAATATTGCTATATAAAATATGTGCGTATTTATTAGAGTATCATCTGCAGATAGTATTTTATAGTTTTAATTCTTTTTGGTTTCAAACATACCTACTGATTTCACTACATTCTGGAATTATGCTGAGTTTTAATATGTCATTAAATTAATAATTTCTGTGTGCTCTAATATAATTTTGTATGACAGGACTGGAAGAAAGTTAGTCTTAGCACCTTGTGTGGTGACTGTAAAAGTGATATATCATTCACAGCACCAGCAATGCAAATCCCCATCAATGTGGAATAAGAATCAGTTTCCATGAAAATAGTTTGGGATTTTTTCTGAAACTCGAGACATTCAAAGCATAAAAGGGCAGAAATCAATGAATGATGTCTGGCTTCATTTTAAAGGTCATAAAATACATTTATCATCCCTAATATCTTTTATGTTTCTGTAATTAAATTATATCGTTCATGCGTTTTTCAGACAGTTCTTATATGAAACCGAGGGAGGTATAATGAATACTATTTATAAGGACAGAATGACAAGATTATTGGCATGAATGCTGCGTGAACTGTACAGCTAAAGGGCAAGTGAATAAAATTTTCCTTCAATGATATAATTATTACAGTTTTGCTACTATAGGAAACAATGAACTACTGAAGTATGTTTCAGTTTTGACTCAGCATTTAGTCAAATCTATTGACTGGGCTAAGTAGGAGTGCAATAGTTATATCTCCTCAGCTGAATACACTGGGCATAGCCAGAAAGTGGAGTTGTCAGAATCTCTGCCATGGCACCCTCGCTCCCTGCCCTGGTCTGAACTGAAGCAGCACAGGATTTTAATTTTACAGTACCCAAATTTGAGTGATGCTTTGTTTGTGAGATAAAATTGAAAACTGTGCAATGGTCTAGCCAGCACACCTGGATGGCAGCTACTAGAGTTCTGAGTTCATTTATTAGTAGGTTGAAGGCTCCTGCATAGAAAATTTTGCAATTTAAGTAGTCACATGATTAGAAGTCTTTTCCAAAGTTACTCTTCTCTTGTTAAAATACATTTGTTCTGTCAAATTTTATTATTATTTTATATGTGAATTTTCTCTTCATGTATTTGTATTTTGTAGGTACTTGCTGAGAACAATGCAATGCCTTTTCAAGCTCTATGTTTTGCTAGACTAAAGAAGCTTAGTTCTCCCTTCAGCATTTCAATAGTTCTCAGCAGCTGTTCTGGTACAAATTAATCTTTCTTGAATATAGGTGACCAGCTTTATATATGGTATTCCAGATAGAGCTTCAGCAGGAACTTGTACAATAACCATAATGTTTTGTATTAGCTAATAGAATTATCTTACTATTTATAGTCTTTATACCTTTTTCATGGTGTATTAGTTTGATATGTATTAGTAATCCTGTAAATGGGTATAATTTCTGTCTTGTTCAAGAACTACAGCAGGCACCACACCTCAGAATACCCACATTGCATTAATTTTCTTTTTTTTACTGATGCCTATTTGGGCATCAGTAATCAGAAAAAAATTTTCTGTAGTGAGAAACGTACTGGTTGGATATATTTCTCTAGAAACAAAATATGAAAAGAATATACATATAACAGAAAACAGACCCTTTTTTTCCTCTCTTGTGCCACGAGGCAAAATTTGTGGAGAGAGAAAGAGTCTTAATCAATATTATCAATATCACAACAATAAATAGGCAAGAGTAAATGCAGGCATAACAAAGTGAACATTTTTTATGTAAAAAAGAATAATATAGCTTTTTTTGGTACCCCCTGTTAAATGTACATTCTTTTTGAAAAGAATAATGATACTATTTTGGATGGAAGACACACATTAGAACTATAGAAAACTATTGCCGATTTTGCTGTCAAAAGTTGTAGTTTTCCAAGAGCACAAAGATTCTTTGGAAGTATTCCAATTTCTCACCAACTCTATTATAAATACAGACTTAGGCAGCTGAGGAGTTGGAACTTTCCACGCCCTAAGCAGCAATGTTCTCCAAAGATTCTAATATGACTGGAATATCTTGCAGGGTTAGATCCTAAAGGAGCTGTATATCCCTCTGTAATTTGTACAGAACAAAATTCCAGTGCTGAATTAGTCTCTGGACTGACAGGAATGAGTGAAGAGGCTCTGCCGAAGTAAGGACACAAGACGGACACTGCCCGGTGAATCCACAGTCCAGAAGAATAGTCAGTCCTGCACTACTGCATTTATGGCTTGAGGGGTCAACATGCCTGACAGTCTGATAAAACAGACAAATACAAGAATCCACAATTTTACCAGTCAGGACAGATTGTGCAAGAGCTAAAACTAAAGTCTTCTTGGAATTTGCTCTTAAACACTATGGAAGAATAAAAGAGCTTTCCCAAAAGAAAAGCAAAAACTGCATACAAAATATTTTCTCCTAAGTAATACTAGCCACAATTTCCTGTTGTTTTTGTGAAATTAAAAAAAAATGAGATCCAGTTACATGCATCTGAAAACTGGAATTGATATTTTAGGAAAACAAATGAATAAAAATCATTAATGGTGAGGAGATTGTGCCATTTTTGAAAAGATTTCAATGTAATTCTTCCCTTTGATTATTCAAATGCTTTCAAGCCATTCTATAAACCAAGCAAGTAGTTGTTTTCTGGGATGGTAGATAAACACAATATAATCTCTTACATTGTGTAACATGTGCTGTCCTTTAAATAAGGACTTCTGTAAAAGTAAAATTTGTATCATTACACTGTGATTTACTAGAATTTTATTTGATGAGTATTCTTGTTTGGTCAGATTATAATCTTTTAGTAGCATTCATATTCAGTAATTCACATGTTTCATCCCACCTAAAGATTTCAGATCTGCAGCACTGTGTCAGTTTTGCTGCGAGTGCAATATGGAAGTAATCTATAAAAGTACTGACATAAAAATCTGATTTAGAATGGTGTGACTGAATGTTCTGAACAATTTAGAGTCTGAGATAAAGCACTCTACGTTCAAGGTGGTATTTCTGGCAGCTGCATTGAGTACTTTTTGTGGGATGTGTGAACAGCCCAGACCTCTTGAATCACTGCTGCATGCTACCCAGACAGATCATAGTTGTGCTGAGTGGGCACGGTCTGTACGCAAAAGCAACTCAATTCATTCCACAACTTTGTAGTCCAGATCAATATAAACACTGATATATCTCCACCACATTCTCAACACCTGTGTGTGACAAAAAGAGTCTACTAAATTCCTATGAAAAGGAAACTCCTCTCAGTGGAATGAATCAAGCTCAAATGTGATCAATTTTCAATTGTCTTGCATTTGTTAACTGTTTAATTAGCACTCATTTAATACTAAATGAAGTACAATAAATTGAGAAATGAAGGTCTTCCTTTTTTTCCACATCCCACCAAATCCAGGCTGTTACCTAGCAAAGTGGATTATCATTGCTATGCAGTGCATAACAACTGATGAAAATGATCAGATTATAGAGTTTAACAATGCATAGTGAAGGATGTTTCATTTTACTTTAGAATGCCCTTTGTGACAGCATGTTCTGGCAGATCATGTTGATTAAACAACTGATTATGCCATCTTGTAAAACACTGAGATTCTTGGTACTTCATGCAGAATTAGCACCAAAAACTGAACTGGGCTTCTCCTTTCTGAATATACTCTTGCTGAAAAAAACATCAGTCAGAGTGCCATTATTATTTATTCTCTGCAATAACTACAGACTATGCTGTATCTAACTTTTCAGAGAGACAAAAAAGTGAAGCCTAGTCTCTAGCTTTCTGATCACAGAGATTTTTTAACCTATTTTTAAAATTCTGATGTCATGTATGAGTTCACTATATGGAAAAATGCTTTTATGTTGCTTCAGTTCATTACTCTGTACTGATCTTATCACAGGAGTGTTATTAACTCTTTTTGTTGATAATTAATATTGATTGTGTGTTAGTCTGTGAGCAAGTAAAATGGCCTTCAGTTCCAGTCTGTAGAAAATCTACTCAGAAATTTAATAGATATTTCTTTTCACATCTTTTAGCTGGCTTAATGATGCATCTCTCTTGCCCAAAGAATTTCTTATTGGAGTTAGGAGGTGAGGAGTAAATGAGGCAACCAGTTTAACCATTGTCCATCCAAGTTTCATGCTTCCAGCATTTTTAATACTTTCAGCTGAATCTTTCCAAGATGCTTTCCCCAAAAGAAGACGCAAGTTGAGCAAATTAAAGAGAATGTGAATGTTTCTCTTGAAGGCCCAAAAGATCATTTTACACTTGTTGTTTGATTATTTGTATTTTTGCCTTTCAGTGTGCTGAAAATAATAATGAGAGGCCAATCACTACTCTTCTTGATTTTCAGAAATGCCTCAATAAGGCCATATTTGAAAATAAAAAAGAAAAATTATTTGGCTCAAAATAGAGAGGACTCTGAAATAAAATACCAGATTCAAAGACTCATCAATTTTAATAGACTTAATCTCTGACTCCCAACTTTACATCTCAATTTCATCATGACACTTGAAAAGTGTCTAACTCATCATACAAAACAAAAATCTGAAGAAAGTAAACTGATTAGATTATTTTACATTGATGACAAAAAAGGAAGAGAAAATGTAAAAAATTAAGTAACAAAAAATGCTGATAAAATATTATGAAGTAAGGCATAAAATGATTAGTACTAAAGAAATGCTGCATTTGGCCTCTAAAAGGTTTTTATTTCTAAGCAGAAAATCATCCCACTGCAAACATTTAAAAATCAAAGCATGCATCTAATGGGTTCATAATAAGAGATTTGGAGTCTGACAAAGACCAAAATCCAAACCTTTAAAAATGGAGAATAAGAAGGTCTTAAAATGATGTCTGTATTGCTAAGCATAGATTTGAAACACGATCCTAGAAGATTGTGTCACTTCTTTTAAATGTCAGAGGATAGTAGTCACCTCTTAAGCTGAGCCAACATTTTCCCTAGGAAAAAAACCTACATTATATTTCCATAGAAAATAGACATTCAATGAAAAAGAATACAAATTAATAGAAAATACACTTCAGCGATTGTGTTTACCATAGATTAATATTTCCTCTCAGGAACACCATTTTTTTACAGATGTGTTGTATGTGAACATATTTATTGAGAAATTTAGTGGGACCCTGCAGATTTGGGGTGACGTTCACACCTCTAACACTGGAACATGCCTACAGTTTACCATGTACAAACATGACTGAGATGTTTTCTTCCTTTGACATCACAGTTGCTCCACACAAACAGTGATCAGCTGAGGCCAAAGGCTACATTGACATCGAGCTAGGCAGAAAAGTACCTGATAAAAAGCACAATAGATGACTGAGGTAGAGAAAAAATCATAATACAGCAGCATATAGCACAGATATACTTGTGGGTTTTTTTGGAGGGGGTAGCAGTGATAGATAGGCAGTGGAACACCTGGCCAAGTTCCCTTGGGGCACACTGCAAATAGCTGACCTAATTCCAGGTGCTGGGATTGCTGTTAAAGTCTGCACTTGCCGGCAGCTTACAGAGAGTAGTACCTAAGGAACTTCTTTAATTCCTAATTGTGGAAGAGTGGATTTAAACATTGTCATCAGCAGAAATGATTTATGCTTCCTTTACTAATTCTAGGAGGATGCTATTCTCTTTTATTCTGCCAGCAAATTGACTGATTTCCCAACAGAAATATTCATATGTGATAGGAAAGAAAAAATAGGAGCTGCCTATCAGCTGATGTCATGTGATAGCAAAAAGCCTGCAAGTATCCAGTCACAACAGAAGACAGGCGACCCTCCAGCTCTTTCTATCTTGGCCATGGTCTTCCAAAGTATATGAAAAGTACTGAACTGGAAGTCTCAGGTGAAGAGCATCATGTTTCTATGAAAATCAGTTCCATATCAAATAGGAGAAATGAATATACTTTCTCAAGAAATGTAATTTTCTACATTTACTCATAGATTTTATGGCTAGAGGGGGTCACTAAGAATATTCATTCTCTATTTGTGAATACCAGAGAATACTGGGGAGTTATCTCAAGCCCATTGTCTGGATAGTTAACACAGTTTAGAAAAATAGCAAATTATCTTGACTTAGGTTCTGCATAGAGTTGAGGGTTCATATCCTCTATAGAAAAAAATTTTCAGAGATGATTTATTCTTACTCATAAAATACATGTGTTTTTTCTGGTCTTCATTTGCATAATGTTATGTTGGTTCTTGATATATCCACCTGTAACATAGACAGCAAACCCTGTTCCAAGCTCTTCATACCCAGATATCCCTCTGTCTTGGAAGGGAACACTTCTGTTAAATAGATTTTCTAATAAACAACTGATTTGTGATTCTATCCTTTGGAAAAACATGTCTAATACCATTTTCAAAAATAAGAGAAAAATTACAGAAATTATTCATGGAGGTTCAGAGATTAGGACATTTCTACAAGAATCCCAGGTTGCAGAAGAGATAATTTTCTTCAGATGAGTGCCAAACATTCCTCCTGGTATTAGTTAATCCTAAATAGTGTAAGCACATGGTTCTTGTGATGGACACACTTTTATCCTAGGCAGTTCAAGACAATTGTGGGACTGAAATGGAATTAATGGTGTTTTGACAATGGGATGGTGAATCTACTAGGAAACTGCCCCTTATCCTAAGGAAAGAAGAATTGGCAGGCTATGGTTGGAGTATCAGAGATTAAATGTTTTTCCATTTCTTACTTTCATGTTCTCACCTTATGTTGTAGCTGTTTCTGTGGCTGCTCCTCCTGCCATCCACATATTTCCCCTCTGGATCTCGATAGAGAGGAGTGTATCAGATTACCTCTGTGCGTTGGTGTGGTTGCATGAGCACTCATTAAAGTGCTCAAGCTGTGAGGCTGGAGACTTTTCCCTTTAGAACATTAGGCTGCTTAGGGAAAACACTTGAAAGTATATTGACTGAAATGTGATGGAGTGGGGGTTCCTAAAAGCTGGCCTTCATAGTGAAGCTTTGTTTTGTGCGGAAGTGTGGAAGCATTAATGCTCAAGTCCACGAGCACAAAATAATTCAGCATGACAGGAAAACCTTAGCTTTTTAAAGTAAATAGAGTTTGAAGATAGCAGTAAGACTAGAAACTTCTGATGCAAGATTATGGGCACTTAGATGCCTATAATCTGCTGAGAGAGCTGAGACAAGTTCTAAAGGAACAACCAAATTTGCAGAGGAAAAATGTGCTGTGTTCTTTCATTATTTGCATTTGAATTGATAAAACCATTCTCAAGATGAATGGTTGTAGTGGTTAAAAAGTATGGGAACTTCAACTGCTTGAGTTTAGTACAATATAGGACTTAAGAAAGCATGGAAATACAAAAACTTTTCAGCTAACAACAGTATTTTTATCCCATTCTCTAGGCATATTCAGGCATCCTGGGAGAACAAGTTTATCCTGGGAAGTAGAAGATAAAGCTATGAATCAGCTGCTAATTTTTTAGCCAATGACAATATTGACTGAGCCATCATTCTTGGATTTTATACTCCAAATATACTTGCATTCCAAATCAACTCCTATTAAGTAAAGAGCTTATTGAACTCAGAGCTAAACAAAGGAATCTGCTCAGCATACATATCTTCAGAATTTATGGGCTCACAGCAGAATTACTAAAATACCATTGTTTCATCATCTTATGCCATGGAAAAATTTATTCTTTTTAAACTCGTAGCTATCTATTTAATTCAGTCTCAAATAGAATATTTTTCTGTCAGTTCTTTAAGCTGTTATGAAGTTATTTACAGCATCTTACTAAGTAACACTATAGATATGAGTGCCTGCAACAAGTAAACTCAGTTCTTTCCAACTGAAATAGCTTTTGCTCTCTGAATCAGCGTGCCATATCTACCCTAATTTAGGATTTTTTAGGTTTTAAATACCAGTCTGATATAAAAGTGAGCACTGAATTCTAGCCCTGTCTCACTGATATGTTGAATGCTGAAATTTGCACTAGTCTTCCCATCAAGAACTTCCCATCAAGAACTGCAAGTCTACTTTCACTTGTGGTATTTGCAAAGTTGATTGCTGGCTCAAGTGTCTTATCATAAAACAGTTTTCAATTCAGTATACTGACATTTTAATTTGTCTGTTCTTTACTGCTCAGAATTAAGGAAGGGGCATTATTCCAAGCTATTTCTCCAATATCATTAGGAAGCAGCATATCTTTTGACCTCTGAATTAAACTGCAAATCTTTTTATATACACAGTATTTTGCAGCGCTGAGTTACTCCTTACATTAAATCTCCAGCTGGTTTACTTTCCCACTGAGAAAATGCAACCACTTGTTCAGCAAAAATGAGATTACCATGAAATAAATTACTGTTTTTTCAAGGAAATTAAAGGTTTATGGAACACCTTGATTCAATGTAGAGCTTCATTGCTATTCCAGAACCCCCAGTCGGCTCAGCACAAAGCATCTTAATTTATTTTTATTTATATACATAACAAGGAATATCAAGGTCAAAGTTTCTTTCAGGAATTAAATTATGTGAAATTGCTTGGAGTTTATTTACTTCTCACAGTCACGTTGAACGTAAACTATTAAGCCTTCCATATGTGCAGCCATTAAGCATCTGACCAAAGACTTTTCAAAATGTCTTCATTTCTATTAACTTCGGGCTTAGAACAAACGTGTATTTTTTACCAAAAAAAGCACTAAGTGTGCTCAAGGACACAGAGATCATGATCAAATGGGTGTATTTCATTATCATGATGGATTCAATACAATTCACAAAAAAATGGAGTGGGAAAAGTTTGGACAGGGGAAAAAAATGGGTGTCTCAATGGAATTCCCAACTCAAAAGGATTTTTTTATCCTTATAGAAAAATTCAATGAAACCTTAATGGTAATATTGCAATAATGACTTGGTCCTGTTCATCTCAGAGTTAATGCAAAAGCTGGAGTAATTTTTCAAGGAGGTAGGAAGAAATACATATATTATTTCTCTAAGCAACTTGTGGACAGAGTAATAGCAGTCATTGACTGTTTTCTTTCTACAAGTTTGAGATAGCCCCTTAGTGGGGTCACTCATTGTCTCTCTGTTGTCTCTCCAGTAGGGAGAGCTCCATTCCTTTTCTCTGCCTTTCCATCATTCAGGAGCTGTATGGTGTCAGGCTGCTTGGAGCTCATTTAACCTCTCATGGCCACTTGTAAGCCAGTCAAACCTACCTTCTTTAATGTCTCAACATTGGCCCCAGAGCAAAAGCAGTGATAGGCACCAGGATCTGTCCCAGATTTTATACTCATCAACTAAGAAATAAAGGTATTTGTTAGATTACATCCATGGGGCTGTAGTCCCATAAACAAGCTCCTACACAGGAGACAAGGAAGGGGATTGCAGACCCTGTTCTGTGGTTACCATGTGTGTGTGTTACTAATCTATATAAAACAGAACTGCTTTCAATAAAGGCAGGAAATGTAATGGAAGAGCTGAGGTCCACTTTTAAAGCTGATTCCCTCTGTCCTGTTTTCTGTTCTGCTGTGTACAGATCCTTTCCATCTTTCCATGCACTCCAGCTCAGTGTAATTTCTGTGTGGTCCCAAGAGATTGCCCACAGCAGAACTCAATATGCATATTTTGTCGCCTCTTTAGTTTTGAGTTGTTCTAAAAACTTTTTTTTTTTTTTTAGAAAAAAGAGGTTTCTTAGGTGTGGTGTAGAGCCAATTAACTGTGTTCAAAGGCTTGATGGAGACTCAACATTGATTGCAAAGTCTGGCAGAGACGTGCAGGAATCTGTGTCATCTCAGAGATGCTAGAATCAAGTGCAACACCATTTTTGGGCTTATGAAAGAAATGCTAGCTGTGGCTTGGCCCTGCACTAATGCAATTATACAACTGTTGTTATTTTTTTGAAAGGATGAATGATTTTCCATTTTACTGTGTAGTCACACACATAACCTACATCTGGTCCTGATCTGGTGAAATCCACATGCTGCTGAGCTGTGTCACACATTGTAACTGGCTCTGATTTGCATTATCTAACATGACTGCTGTATACAAGTAATATGCACATCCAGGAACGTATCTGCAGCCACAGGATGTTAGGAGGGCTTTAGTTTTGTGGTTTTGATAATGTGACATTTAATCAATGCCACTCTGCTAGGGTCTTTCCTGTAGATATAACACAGACAGTAAGGGGCTTTTCTTATGGATAAGTTTCTAGTATTTTAATGGGTGAATTTCAGTCACTTAACAGACTTCAAGCAGGTGGTATTTAAGGTCTTAATTGTCCTCTGTGTGAGCAGACAGTCAATGCCTATCACCACGTAATAGCTCTTCCATGGAAGAGAAAGACGATCAAGGAATGGATCGGAGCACTTTTAGCTCTGAGGGTCCAATAAAAGTCTTCACATACAAAAGAAGGCATTACAGAAGATTCATGTTCTCTCCCTTATTGCACTCTCACAAGCTGCTGATTATACATTCCAGAATGCATTGTTCTAGAACAAACCTCCCAAGGCAGAAAACATCTGTAACTTGTCATTACTTAGATAAATATAAAGGGGAAAAAAACCCCTTTTGGTTACTGGTAAGAATGGGGCACCCTGTGGAAGCCCTTTCTTCATCAGTCTGTGATGGGTTAACCCCAGCCAGTGACTATTCACCACACAGTCACCTGCTCACTCTCCCTCCTGAAAGAGAGGGAAGAAAAAAATACTCAAAAAAGGCAATACAAAGGCATTCACTCACTGCCTCTCAATGACACTGATGCCCAGCAAGCTCCCATGCAATGGCTACCTCCCCCAAAATATCCTCTCCTCAGATTCTGTCCTTGGATGTATTATTTATACATTCCTTTGGTCAGTCTGGGTGTGTCTTGCTTGTGTCTCCTCCAAGCTCCTTGCCAAGCCTACTTGCTATGGGTGGCAGGGTGTGAAACAGACAAAGCTCTTAGTCTGTGCAAACATTGTTTAGGAATAAACCAAACAATTAAGACTATTTTAATCACATAACCAAAACACAGTGCCATAGGGGCTGATATAAGAGAAATGTACTCATTTCCAGTGAAACCCAGCACATTCCTTCCCTTTAAAAAATAGATTTCCCTTGTATTTCATCTCAGTGCACACATTTTGTCATTTAACCATGTCAGCAGGGCAACATGAGCATCCTAAAATGTTCCAGGGACATTTACAGCTTCTGCTGGTGTTCCACCTGTATCTAGGTAAGTGAGTGATACAGATCACTGCATCAAACTGTGCTTCTCTGTTTAAGATAAATTACTTTTCTATATCAGTATTGCTGGAGCTTATTGTAAACAAAGGTGACTTTTAAAACTAACAATCCTCATGGAATATAGAAAAGGAAATGGTCTTCTAGACTCTGGGAAGCTGAAAGCATCTGCAAATATCACTTGTTAAGTCAAGTGTAGTTACATATTGGCCATTACTCAAGCCTAGTAGCATTCCATTAATCTGAGCTATTGGATGTACATCTGAACCAGATATTGCATTTAGCTTCCAGAAATCAATACAGAAATCAGATATGCTGATAAGGTTCCGGAACTAATGTAATTAGGCTGCAGCATTCTCTATGGAATGCTGTAATGACTAACTGTAGCATCTCCCATAATTTGCCTTTTACTATATTCCATAACTGTTCAAGATCTGAGTCATTTGTAAAACTCTTCCAGGTTCAGGTGTTTCTGTTATAGAAGTAATCACTTCCAAAAGCTTTTAATTCTCTAACTTCTCCATGCTACCCAAGAGCTGACTAACCCCAAATTGTATTTCTGAACATTCCATCAGTTTTCTGAGGTTGCAGCAGCTTCAGAAATAGGCCACTTGCCATATATCCTCTATGTCCATCACTGTTACAGGATGAAACATGATAAATCTGAGCCCTTCACTGTTTTCTCACTAGGAAATTCCTTTGCTAAATATTCTGAACCCATAATATCAAATGACTTTGGACCAATTATTCATCTTCTTCAGGGGAAAACAACAATATCTGATGGCCCATTTCTGTACCAATAATAAGTATAATCTTATTAAAAGTTTGTTATGGGTGCAGCTGCTGACTGTAGATTTTTTTCCAGAGAAAGGATATAAAAATTTTGTACTTCCTTCTGTCCTAGTATGTGCTGCACAACATTCTCATTTGTAGTAGTCCCTTGTTTCTTCCAGCATTCCTGTAGGTGGGTCAGCAGTCCCTGCAGGTTGTTCTCCAAAGAGCACCATAAAGAGTGACAACCCTATAAAATCTTCCAAATTTTGAAGACTTTACTGATTCTGGCATCTACCAATTATTTGCTTTTGAAATGCTTTTTCATTTAAACCGTTCAGACCCAGTATCACAGACAAAAAAAACCCAAAAACTTCAATTGTGAACACTAAGCAGATCACTGAGAGTATGTGCAAGGACAGGGTAAATATCCAAAACTGAAACACACACACGGACTAGAGGAACCTCATGCAGGAGGAGCAGTTGGTAAATTTGAAGGGTTGTCAGAATATCCTTTGCAATGGTGTTGCAGGTACTTGGGGCCTCGATTACCCCAGGTTTGGCACCTGGCTGATGTAGCAAACACATCCCTGGGACTCGCTGCTGACACCAAGGGAGCACCTTCAGCCTATGGCACCACTGAAGGACTGGTGGCAAGTCCCAAGGGTTCAAGTGAGAATAACCCAGAGTTTAAATCTTTGTACTAAAGCCATTTATGGATGGGAGTACTGGAAATAGGATGTGTCAGAACTGAGTTTTGTAAGTCTGAGATCCAGCCTGTAGGCACCTCATTCTCCTAACGTACACAATTCCTGTCTCCTGTCAGATTAAATACCGTAATAATTACCTCTCTTACTGCTACTTTAGCATGCAGCACATCAGAAAAGATATTAAGCAAATTCAAAATTAGTTTATCTTTTTCTGTAGCTGGAATATCTTCACAGGGGAGAAGAGGGAAAATAGATGCTTAGGTATAAATTCGTAATCAGTCATAATTTGAACTCCGTGTATATCCATGGGGACAAGCTTTAAACTGCAAAGATGCAGTTTGCTTGCCATGAACTACACACTTATATGCTCCAAAATTATTGTATGATCATCTTCTCCTAGTGCTGTGTGAAGCTGGACATTGTAGTTCATGGAATCTGGATGCTTTGAGCAGTTTTGTTTACATGGTTTTCCACTCTTTTAACCGGTAAAGCATTTGTGTAACAATGACATCTCCTTCCAAGTCTTGTTATTCAAGGGTTTTCAGATCTCCATCTTACTTTTTCAAGGGAGAAAATAAACCATTATTACTCTCTACGCCTGGTTACCTTAGAGAGACACAAAAGTAACAGGACTGACATAAATAGCTGAATAATAAGCTGGGGAAGGGTTTCCATCTCATACATCTTCAACAGCAGTGTTAACTAAATTCCATTAATGGTGCAAAATTCTACCTTCTATTACACCTGTGCAACCTAATAGAGAGGAGAAAGTGCAAAGATACTTTAGCTTTGTGGATCTTTTTTTTCACCAGTAAATATAGGACAGCCTTAAAGGATATATTGCGTCTGAAATTTCAGGGTAGAGATGCAGGTGCAGGGCTGCAGCTGGGAAGATTTTCATTTTTTGCCTAGAATCTGAGAAAATATGATACTGAGTCACTAATCATAAAAAAAACCTATCATGTTGCTGTTGCACTGACAGAAGACAAGACTGTTCTACAACTCAGGAAATAGACTTAGCTCTGGTGTAACGTTATAACATTGTACTCCATCTTAAGTTATATAATTTATGTGTCATGAACCTGGCTCACATCTCAAAATCTACATTTGCTGAATTATAATATCATCACTTCAAAATTGGCTTGTTAGATGAGAGTGAAATAAAACTTGCTGTTTCTAAGAAATAGAAAGCAGTAGCCTGAATATATTTTGTAGCCCTCCCTGAAATATGTCTGAAGAGTATATTTTAGAAACTCACATAGAAAATAAAGGACTGCTGTGTCATTAAATAAGAAACTATACTGTAAATCTGTGATGCTGTTTTCATTATCAAGGAGAAATTCCTTGAAGACGCTTGAAGACTGAAAATGGACTCCTACCTGCTGAATCAGGCCTAAAAAGAAAAAATTACTCCTGCAGTATATGGATAATCATTTGCTATCACACATTGCTGGAGTATTTCACTTAAAAAGTTATCTAGAGAAAATATTTGTGAAGTTATTAACAATTTTATGGAGCTCCCATGACAGCACTGCAGGAAAGTTTTGATGCAGTTGCTGTATCTTTCCATAGAGCTCTGCACTGTGGATTTCAATGATTTTATAATACTTCTAGTATTCACTTAAAATATAGAAAACCCATTTTATTAACTTCTGTTTATGGCTGCAAGATCTCACTGCAGAGACCTTTTAAATATAATCTCCAAGTGTTCAAAAGGATTTACATACATTATTACTTGTAGGAGAACATGATTTTTAAAGGTGTAGATTTGGGAACATTGACTAAACAGAACTCTTCTATTTCCTGAAAATCAATTTTATTTTACAGAAAAAATTATACATATTGATACCAATTCCATGTAGAAACAGCCAATTACAGGCAATAAAATATCAAAGAGCAGACCAACATGTGGAATATAAAAAGAATTTTAATAAATATAGAATTGAAATTTGAAAAGCAAACTCAAAGACACTACATAGGAGTAACATAAAGAGAAATGTATTTAGACAATTATTGACAAGTGAATCACACACCACAGCCAAGGAGAAGTGCATGGAAAGAGCAGTGCACCCAGAAGCACCAGAGAAGCCACCTGAGCACACTGACAGACAATACCACCTTTGCTCTTCCCCACATGGGACTGCAGCACCGGTACTGAATGTGATGTGCCCCAGCCCCACAGCCCAGCCCCACACGAGGCAGCTGAAGCAGCAGTTAAGGGCTGCAGAAGAGATCTCTGTGTGAGCCCCCACCCACACTCCCCTTTTCATGGCTTTGGGAGCTGCATTTGATCTCATGTCATGGCCTTGGGAGCAGCATTTAATCTCATGCCATGGCTTTTCTTTCTGACTTGGCGCATTCTAGGCATGTCTGTGCCTAACTTTCCACATTGCTAATTCCTGCTTCTCCTCTCTCGGCTGATTTGACTCCCTGGCTTGACCTCAAACCTGTCTTGTTGCTACAAGTTTTTCCAACAGTCTCTCAACTGTGGCTAGCCCCAGTTACTGCTATGGGATTGCTCTGCTAAAGTGCCTAAAGAGTGTATTGTTTGCTAGTGAACTCACCTGGCCATCATCCTCAGCCCCTGGCTTGTCCTCTGTTCAGGAGCAGCTCAACCCTGGATGTTACCTCCCACCTTCACAACAAGTGTTCCAGATGTGCATGAACAGCAATCTTTACAGACACTGGAGGGACCCCAACAAGCTTCAAAATCACTAGGAAAGTGCCAAAGGTTTAGTACAACTTCATGTGGAAGTAGAACCTCTTCTGAATGTCAAGCTGTAAGTAAAATGTCAACAAGTGAGGTCTTTAGTGTCTGTAAGATATGCTGCAAGATGGAAAATGAAAAACACTAATGTCTAAGTGGGATTTCCTTACCTCTTTCCTCCCTTAACAACATAATTATATAACACAATAGCTTGGAAAAGTATTCTTATAATAATTAGTCAAAGGTGATACCACAAAGGTCAATTCATGTTTATTTTATAAGCATAGAGATCTCCATAAGTACATAGGCCTCCTAAGGCTATACTTAGACAGAAGAGCTAAAGGATTTATCTGAGTTTTTGTCATAATATACCTAAATGTTTAAGGGCACCTCAGAATTTGTGGATATAATGCTGATATCTGGAGAGAAATAAACTTTCATGTAGAACCCTTAAACACTGATATGAGCAGTATAATATTTATCTCAAAGGAGAGAGACTTTCTGTCAGTATTAGAACATTCTGAATGATTGACGCAATTATGTCCTGTAGGTTTTTCCTGCCGTGGCTGGAAATACTCTAAGCATTGGAGGCAAAGAATGTGGTTGTCTATTGATAGGCTTTTAATTGTCACATCATAATAAAGACTGCAGCAATAAGAACTCGGTGAAATTTAGAAGCTAGATTCTGTTTAGCTCGTTATCAACATAGCCTTGAAAGTCCTCTTTTTCTAAGTGAAAAAGACTCTCAGATCTAGATGCATCTTGTGTCATATAACAGTAAGTTTTTAAAGTCTAAATAAAATCATTTAATCAGCTGGTTATACCACCAGTAAATGGGCATGAAGATCAAAGGGAAGCAGAAATCTGAACAAGCAGTGTATAGGCTCTGCACACAGTCTTGTGTTACATTTCAGCTGAATTTTGCTTCTTAACTATAGGGATCAGTCATCATTAAAACTGCAGAGAGCCAGCTGAGCAAGCCATTGCAGTATTAGCCCAAACTCAGCCAGCTGAAACCACAGCACTGGGTTGCTGACATTTCTTCTCATTCATCTGTGCCTCTGTTACTATTCAACAGGCCACCCACTGTTTCCTTGCATATTGCTGTATATGCACACTGGAGATTATGCACCATCATGCTCTATTTCTCCAAATTTTTCTTAAAAGAAGGGATCCCTAAGGCTTTCTAGATGCATGGCTTTCAAGCAGTAAAAAGCTTGGATTAATGGTGCCTATAAACTCTTCTCTGATAGGTGTTCTTCAGTTTAGCATGTGCATAGTGGTTAAAATGGCAGGTTCACCACCTGATGCTTTTATTAAGTAGTACTGGTGTAACCATAAGTGTTGTTTGCATATCAAAAAGATTCAGATCACAAGAATATTAAGAATGTGTTGAAAGTCAAAAATACTGAAAAGATAAGAGAATATTCCTTAATTTTTTTGGTCTTGCCATGAAGAAATTATTAGGTTGAAGCAAGTATAGAAAATAGGCTACACTGCATTCATTAGTCTGACAAAATCATCACATTTTCAGGAGATGAGTAGTTAAGTATGGCTGGTATTATGCTATTACTAGTACTAATCAGGCTTAAAAAAAAAAGAAAAATCAAGACAACTAGTGCTGTACAACATCTTTTTGTACAACTTTGCAAAATTCTACAGAAGTTATACCATAAAGTGATGCAGCTCTTCTGGAGATTTTCCTCCTGATTAAAACATGATTATCATATAAAGAGTAACAGAATATTGCCAATGGTCTGAAAATATATAGATTAGAGGTATTTCCACCCCAGTCCCCTTCCCCCCTGTTTCAGATATTCTATATGGCTCAAAAAGTGTGCAGTAGGAAAGAAATTCATTAATGACTTCTGTGGGATGCTTCATAAAAGATTTAGGACATTTCCATTATTCTAGCAAATTTCCTCCCCCGAATATAAAAGTGAGTGAGATTTAACAGGTAAGCTAGTAGTAGCTTATGCTATTTCTTTCATTTTCAAAAATCACATAATATTTATCTATGCTTTGAATTCTAAGTGCCTAATTGATAGGATTCTTAACATTTTAATATTATTTATAGAGAAGAGCTAAAGATTTCTGTCCATTAAGAGGGGCATAATAGCTGAATCCCTGAAAGTTCAAGCTCAAATTTTTTTTTCATCATACCAATAAACACATCTTAACACTCTCGGAGCTTAGTATTTTCTATAGAACTTTCACTTTTTTATTCCCTTTCCTGAGACTTTTTAATCTCTGGTACAGGCTTTTTTTTGTGATCTCCTTACAAGAACTCAACTCCATGTTCTTTTGTTGATTTTTCACTTACTGTTCTAGACAGAGAGACTTCCAGATAATGCTAGGAAATAACTAAGAAATAATAGCTGTTCCCTAAGAAAAGCACAAAGGAGGAAGGGGAATAGGTGAAGGGTTTGTTAGGATCAGAGACAGGAAAGGAGAATGATAATCTGCTCAGACTAAAGTTACATAAGGCAGTCTTTAGGACTGGATGGAAAAGAGAGCTCAGGTTCAGGGAAAATGTTATAAGATTGGGGATTTTGTAAATGTGAAAACTAACAAGGAATTTGGGGTATTCCCTAATACATCAAGAACAAAATCAGGGAATAGTGCCTAAGAGCAGATGAAGGAGGCATGAAAGAAGCCAGCCTTCAGAAGACAAGAGGCTTTCAGGAGATTTTAGGATGAAAGACTTGTTTACACCTGCTCTGTGAGCCAGCAATCCTCCCAGACTTTAAACTGCTGAGATACATTTCTAGCTATAAGTGCTGTAACCTGATGAGCAGACACAAAGAGAAAACTGGAACAAAGGCATGATCCTACCCTAAGTTTGCATAATCCTGCCGTTTGATGATACTCTAAAGAAATAAATCATTGAGCTGATCAATATGATCAGTGACAATATGCTTAATGTGTTTTTGTGTAGCAAAATGTAGTATAGACAACTTGTGCAAACACAGCCTTTATACCTTGTCTCTAAATGATCAGAGATATTTCCATGTCAATTATATTCACTGAAGTGTTAGAAGGAATATAGCTTTCAGCAGGAAGACTTGAACTCAGATCTCTGTCTTATTGAAGGCTTAGCATATTGAATAAATTTATATTTTTTCATTTAAATTAAGATACACGTATAAAACTATTTGTCAAGGATTTTTTACACAAATATTCATATTTTCAGCATAAAATTTTGAAAAATTTGGATGTTTAAGAATATATATTGTGCTGAGACTGTCCTGCACATTTCACAGAAGCTTCTAACAGTTGCAATAGTCTAGCAAAGGTGACTTATCAAACTGCTCTTATGATATCAGAGAAGGAAGAGTGGATGATATATAAAGCACTGTAAGGTTTTTTATCCAACTGTCATTGTTTTGCAGCACAAAGATATTCAATTTCTTATTTGAAATAAGAACAGGAACAAAAGCTGAATCCTAATCAATTTATTGTGTTAATTACACAAATAATTCTCATCCCACTTCCTACATTTTTCCCCTTAATAATCCTTGCTAAAGTGGAAGGTTTAAGGTTTAAAATCCTCTTACACACTGATTTCAAGAGTTGGGCATTTTTCTCTTTGCAATGTGTGTTTAATAAGAGAGGAAAATAAGACATTGTACAAGTCTGAGGTAAGTTGCTGGATATTGAAGAATAGTAGATTGTTTTTTTCTATAGAAATGGATATTAAAACTAATTCAAAATGGAAATCTCATGTTCTGAAACAGAACATTAATTGAATACCTCAAAACAGAACATTTATTGAATCTCTCAAATAACACATTTCAAAAAGTCTTTTGCTTGTTTATTCTGTACCTTAATCTGGCAAACTGAATCAATTTCTCATGATTAATTTCTCAGTTTTGGAGACCTTGAGCAAAATTGTTGATATTTCTGTTGGCACAGCCTGGTCTGAATTGCTTTTTTGTATTTATAGGCATATTTTTATTCATATTTGTTTTTCAGCTCCAAATATGAAGTCATATTAACTGAATGAAGTGAATAAGTTCAAGATTTTCTTTTCAGTTAAATACTTATTCCAGTTTCTTCCTATAGATAAGTTCTAACCCTTCACTACCACCAATTAATAAAGATCAAATGTTAGTGATTGGGATCCCAAAAGAATTTCTGTACGGGTCTACAAAACAGATATTTTGGTGTAGTACAGAATGTAGTCTAACAGGACTGGTGGCAGCCATCAGTCCACAGCCATGCTTAAATTACTATAATGAAGAATAAGAACTCCAAAGATGTGGAGAAATTAGGTGCTGAAAGTCTATCCCCATAATACCACTTGAACATCCAAATTTCCATGAGTTATTCTGAAGGTTTAGTATTTGATCTCCATTGTACCCTGCTGGTCTCTCATTCAGGGTGATGACAGAGATGTGCTGGATACACATTTATGCAAATCCCACTGATGTGAATGTGAATTCACAAGGTATAGAATTTCAGTCCATGTTCAAACTCTGTTCTCACTAGGAATAATTAGCTTTGGATTTAAGGAAGATGTTTAAAACTCAGCCCTGGAAGGGAAAATCTGTGTTCTAATTCTTTGTGACTAGAAAAGGAGGTGCATAGAGATATATTAATTGTGCTGTGCTAAGAACCAGGTGAGAGGTAGTAGTGTTTAATAGTGAATAGGAATTAAAATGTTGAGGGGTTTTTTGTAATGTAAATCAGCAAAGGAGGGAGAAAAAGTGTTCTACAATTCTTTCCTTCAAGGACTTCCATCTATTTGTAGGAAGAACCATATGGGACTATTGTGCTATAAAATCCATGGACATCAGTTCACTTCCTGAAAGTCCCTTTGCTGTGCAGGAGCAATTATCAGACTGTCTTGCAGTGCCAAGCACCAATTCCCTCACCAGACTCCTTTACAGAGCCTCATTTCCCTGCTGCTCCCAGAATCTGGCTCTCTTTCCCCACTTCCCCCTCTCAGCTGGAGACACTCAATAGACTGAAAAAGCTATTGTTGCTGCCTGTTTTGGAAAATGGCAGATAAAAGATGGAATTAGCATCCACCACAATTCTGAAGAACTCCAATACCACAGTTTGTGTGGTGTGAAACAGGATATCCCGGCCTTTGGATTTCTGCTCTTCTATTTTCAGAGTATTTATCTTTTTTTCTTTGAGAAAGAACTGTGGCAAGATATTGCTTATTTTAGGCACCCAAGTGGATTTATATGGCTAAAACCTTCCTCAGCTGAGTTAGAAGATTCTGTTGTCATTGTGTGTGAGAAAAAGATGGTCACCTCCCCTGCAAAAGGTGTTGTAGCCTGTGCTCTACTGACACTAAACTCATAGTACAGGACTCTTCAAACTCCCTCTGATCACAGACCTTGGCCAAGCTGTGACACCAACACCTGTTGGCAACCATATCGTCTAGCTCTACCCAATACCCTGGTGAAGCCAGCTTTAGTACAGAACCAAATAAAACCTGATTTTATTTGGAGATGACACTCATTATCTTTATTTCTATGGGAGAAATCAAAATGTTAAGACTTGGTTCAGTGAGGAACAAAGTATGACCTGAATAAATGATGGATAAAGACAGAAATATTATCTCACATCACATCACTGAATATTAGATGAGCTTGATATGTTTTATTGGTTTTAATTTGGGAGGACTGAAAAAGAATTAAGTAAATACTAAATGTTATACTAAAATTAGTCCCAAGAAGAAGATTTGTGTAAAATGCTTATTAACAACCTTGTAAATCTGAAGGCTTTAAAACAGGAAGGACTGGAGGAGGGAATGTTTGAGAAAAACAGTAAGGGGGTGGATGAAAAGAAAGAGGATGAACTTCAACCAAAAAACTCCAAAGTCTCACTTGCCATTTCAAAGTGTTTTTTCCTGCCAGCATACTTTTACTAGGCATCAAATGGATTTCTATATATAGATCTTCCTTCACTGATTTGTGTGGTACTTAGCCAGGAACCTTGAGTAACTGTTTTTTATCTTGTTGCACAATTTCAGTGCTAGACACATGTTTAGTGGTGATATAGCCTATTGACTGCAGAGAACACATCACATTTCTGCTATTTTATTTCTGTCTCATAAAACTAGATCTTCAATAACTTTTTTGGAGAAAGGATATCCTTAATATAGAACAATGAATCCTAGGTGGAGAATTTTTACTTTGGTGAAATAAGTTGTTAAGGATGCTCTTTCATAATATTTTGCTTTTTTCATATCTCATATTTTCAGCAAATGCTGACAGGAACTTTTGGGTCTCCAGTGATTATCCTGAAACATTCTCAAGAGTCTGGCAGCTAACCATCTCCTATAGATCTCTGTTGCTCTCTGAATGTGCCATTTTCAGCTGTCTACTTGGGAAGCTTCATTTCCATGTGCTCCAAATTCTAGGATTCCAAATATACTTTCCCTGCTGAAATGAAAAATCATTTCATCTCAAAAGTTTCACACATAAACATGATCATTCTGAAAAAAAATCCTAACAAGACTGAAAAAATCCTCCCTCCCTAATTTTTAAAAAACATTTTAAAGCATTGCCCTTCATTGAGTTTTGAATGTCCCTAAACAAGGACACATGTTGATTTCAAACTGAAATTAATTCAGTTAATTATCTATGCCTCTTTGCTGAACTAAAAGTTCCCACTTATTCTCCTTCCGTTTGAGATACTGGGAAATGTCAGTGAAGTTGCAATAATCCATATTACTGAAAAATACCACAGTGTTTGTTAGCACATGGACATTGCAAGTTTCAATCCTACATTTTACAAGTGTAAAAGTGTTTCACTTTAAATTTCAGCTTACTGAGCAAGAAGCACAGAAGAAAGGAGAAATTACACTCTTAAGATCAAAGAGATAAAACCCATATAGCTGAAAATCCTAGAATTTCCAGGGGCTGAATATAGGTCCTTAGTGAGTGCATTAATTAAATGTTACTGGCAAAGCTGCAAATGAATTTCTAAGTCTATATATTCAAGCTGGCATCTCTCTACAGCATCATGGACGTGGACATATTTTCCCTTGTCAGCTTTGGCTTGGTACTGAGAGTGGAGCATCACAAATAGGGCAGCTTTACCAGAAAGTTTATTGTTGTGTTTTGTAGGTGTGTGTCTGTATGTTTAAACAACCAGAACTTCAAAAAAGCAGTGTTAGCCCCATTGACAGAACTGCCACACATCTGGGCCCTCCCATGCAGTTGTTCCTATGCAGGATTGCTTTGGATGAGCTTGAAGTGTGTGCTTGGGATTTCCAGGCGTACTTTAGCTCAATGTATTCAGGCAGCTCCTGTGAATTCACGAAAGCCTGCACAGATTCACCATGTGTGTCTCATGCACCACGCAGGGGATGCCCTGCAGAGCACTGACACTGCCTGCAGAACAGTAGGTAACCCAGTTGGGCAGACACAGCAAGGGTCAGAAGAGTGGAAAGAAGCCCAGATGTGCAGCACATGTGCAGTGAGAGCACAGTCTGAAGCCCTGCCCTGACTGCACTACAGATAAACTGTGGTGATATGTGCTGGCGAAACTGGGAAGGGGTTAAACCATTTTTGGCATGTAAAAGCTACCACAGAGGAGAGAGAATGAACTGTTCTCCATGTCTGTGGTAAACAGGATGAAAAGGAATGGCCTTAAGTGGCAGCAGAAGGTTTTCTGTCAGACACTGGTTAAGTTTTCATGTGTATCAGTCCTGCAAGGCACTGAAAAGCGTCTTAGGGAGACTGGAATCTTCATTACTGGCAATAACTGGCAACAAGTTAAACAGGCACCTGTCAGGAAACAGATCCTGCTTTACAAAGGACACTAGGTTAGATGATCTCCTCATATTCCTTCTAGTTTTATTTTCTTATGGTTGTATGTACAATAAGTCTGACATATCCCAAAGGTTTCCAATTACAGTGCATGAACACACCATCTGTGCAAAACAATCTCAATATGCCTGATGCTTCCTGGAAGCATTTTACTTACTGAAACAGAAACATAACAGTTTCATCCATTTATACAAATGTCTGTCCAGAGTCAATGGGCAAAAAGTCTGATAGAAACACTAATAAAAAAATGTTTTCTTTATTTTTTTAGCATCTCCTGTTGAATTTAAATAATGCCTGATTCTCCCAAGAACATGTTGAAGATGCCTAACATGCTGAAAGTGTTAAGGTGTAGCCATTTTCTTGAAAACCACCATAGGATCCCATCCCATGCACTCATAAAGGAAAAGATTCACCCTAGTTAAACCTGTAAAGCACATGGACATAGTAAGTTACTTTTCTATATCTTACAAAAAAATTAAATATCTTACTATAAAGTGGTTTTTAAATGGATTTTTAGGATCAGGTCCATAACAATATTAGGCATTTACTGCACTGAAAGAGTTAGTCATGACTAGGAAATGTATCAAACCGATTTCTTTAAACATTTCCTCATAGAAGGAAAGAAAAAAAAATCTAAAACTGACTTGAAATACCAATAGATGATATTTTCCAAGCTGTCTTTAATTGCAGTTTTAACATGATAGGCAGTCATTTGCAAATAGCTGAATTGAATGGTTGGACATGGAATCAAAGCCTTTAAGTGTTTTGAAAGTCCTCAGCTTCAAAAACATGAGGTTTAATGTGAAAATTTCTCTTAAATAAACCACTTATAATGGAAGGCTATATGAGCAAATACAATGTTATTATGAACATTTAAGAGCCAAAATATTAATAAAATATTGATAAAATATTAAATCACTCAAGACCACTTTTGAAGCTTTATTAAAGTGATAATCATGCCTCTGCTTATATAATTTCTGCAGAATTGCATTATTCTTATAGCCATTCATATTATAAAAATTTTGGGGTTTTCATATAGCATACACAAAGAGAACTTATCAATATATATCGAATAATAATCTTTAAAGCCTATTTGCTAAAATTTTAATATATAGTTAACATGGCCACCTGTCTAGTCAAAGAGTGGAATTTGGTAAAACAGCTCAATCTTCTAAACATGAAGAACTGAAGAAAGTGTATGAAGATATCTCTCATTGTCTTTCTCCCTTGTTTGTTGCTATTGCTGCTGTTCTTTTCTGATAGTAGTTGGTGGTACTGATTAGATGTGGGGTAAGTTCAGAGACAAAAAATGAGGACTGTGATAATGTACATTAGGAAGAGTTTAGAATAGATTTTTTTTTTTTTTATTCTCAGTGAGTCAAAAAAAAGGTGACTGATACACAGAGAAAGAATAGGCCGGGGAAAATTTGCCTAAGCCATCTGACATTGCTTTTCTTTTATACCTAAAGCTGATCTTGTTAAAGTTCCACATTGTAAATTGGGCTCTGCTGAATCAACATACACAGAAAGAAAGCTAGCAAAATTCCAAAATAATATCTGAGTTTCATTAAAGACCTAAAGGATATCAGATTCATCCTTCAGCCCCTGGGGGATGAAATGGAGTTTTAGTCACAGAAATATGCTGAGAATCCAGTTTTCTAAAGTGAATGTTTAGCATAAGCTTTTGATGCATAGGTATGTTCCAAAATTTTATTAAATAAGCTAGAACTATTTTTTTTTTAATTCAGCACAATTTTAAAATGTGCTGCTTTTAAATAATTACCATTTTAAATAACATAATGACAAATGTTAAATGTCCGTTCCCTCTACACAAGAAGACAGAGAAAGGTCAAAATGTTGAGATATGGATGTGGAAGTCTGGGTTTGGAGGCAGCGAAGGAAGGGTAGAAGAATAAAATTGGCTTGGGTTAATAGCATCTTTTTGAGAAGGTCATGAATATTACCATACATTTACATTCAGCTTCTAAGAAACCTAGATCAGAAAAGAAAGACTGCCTAGCATACAAAGAACAAAAGATATGTGCAGGAGAAAGTGAGGGACAGATGGATCCAAACGATAGATTGAAGCCAGTAAGAGATCCTGGCAGGAAAACAAAGACCAAGCTGGGGCCATTAGACACCAAGATCAAGAGACAAAAACTGGTGAGTACCAGAGTCCTGCTCACCTAGCAGAAGTGTCTAGTGACTCATTCTCTTCAGGCTGGAGACAGAAGATTGCAGGCACTGGCAGCTCCTGAGGGGTGCAAAACCAGCACATTGTCCCCAGCTGAAAAAGAACTCGGGAAAGGTGGTGAGGACTTGTAATCAGCTAACACTTTTTTTCCTTCTGCATGCTGAAAAGGACTTTCATCTGGTATCTAAAGCACTCCTGGCAAAGTGGCTCTGGTCCCTGCAGTGGATGAAAGCTGAGACTTAATCTTTTTCTTCCCAGGGACTGTTAGGAGAGGGAGTAGAAGCCTCTCCAGTGACACAGGCATTGGGGGCATGGAGGCGAAAAACATCACTCTGGTCAAATCAATGGAGGGGAGGAGGAGGAAGGATAAGGAATCTTTTTTAGGGGATTGAGGTGATGGATAGAGTGTTGCCTGAGGGAAATTGAAGAACAGTTCTTGTGCCTGGTATTTCTTATTAACTCAGTGGATTCCCACTCAGCTTGCTGGGTAGCAATATCCCATCCCATGGCACCGACTTGCCTCAGGCTCTGTGTTGAAATTTAAGCTCTCTAAAACAGGTGCTGGGGTTAATAAGAATCATTTGCAACTGCTTCATTGAGAAAAGACCTTTTATTTTCTTGATCCCCTGCTAAAATTTAGAGACGTTACCTAAGGTAAATTTGGGAGTTTGTTGTTATTGCTGTTTTGCTTTTTTCTGTTGGGTTTGGTTTTGTTTATTCTCTTTTTTGTTTTGTTTTGTTTTTTAAATCTGTTTTGGCTTTGCTTTAATTGGGGAAATGACATGTCATTTACTTAAAGATGAGAACAGCTAAATATTTTGACTTATATCAAGTTTCCAATATACCTTCCAATTTGGAGCAAGGATGGCACAAAAACTGTTAACTGTACCTTTAGATCAAAAATACCTGGCCAAAAGATATGACACAAAGGATGGTGAGCAGGACAGAATCTGATCTTAGGCAAGATAAATTTGCAATCTCAGGGGCCAGTTCTTAGACCCTATGAATCTGTCTAGTTTCACTGAATAAGAGTTCTATCCTGTCACAGAAGGTTTCTGATATTGTCTTCAGTAATAGTTCTGTGACTTCATAGAAAGAACATTTTACTTGAATTTTTGCTGTTAGGATAGTTCCTTAATATAATCTCTTCTAGAGAACTCAGATTGGATAAAAGAGGAGAGAAATTTATGTCCACTGAATACTCCTGAGCTAGTAATACAGAGCTCTGTACCCCATGTTAACTTTAGCTAGAGAGCTCACTGATACCTCCAATGTAGTATAGCTATTGTGACTCTTTGTTTGATATACTGTGTGTTGATGAATTAATGCTTAACCACAAGTCTTAGCAGGTTACAGATATATATTTCTTGATATTTTGCAAGTCTAGATGGTGAAATAAAAATTTAGGGGTTTTTTTATTTGTTGGTTTTTTTTTTTTTTTTCTGTTGCTGCTGTTGGTTTTGTAGCAGCAAACCAAAATGGCAAATTGGGTACTTGCAGTCAGTAAATTTATACTAGCCAGATGAGAAACCTGTGTCACTCCTATGTATGATTGAAGTATTTGGTCTGTTCAGGAATTCCTATTTTAGAATGACATTAGTTACTGCAAATTGGTAATCAAGCTAGACAAATCTGGAGGAATAAAAAGAAAGATTAAAGATGTAGTGAACAATATGTACATCTCTGCCAGTCATAACAGCTGTTAAAAATGTCTGTTAGATGCTTTCATTAGCTTTGCTTTCATCCTGTTATTCTGTGATAGCTGAAAAGAAATGAACAGTCTTTAAAATTTTCTTTTAGAATTTATTTCATAGGATGAGTTACTTTAGACGAGAGGTAAACCAAAGGGCATGCAAGAAGTATGCTGAATAAAAAAAAAGAAAATGGAGATATAAATTACATGGTCAGACTTTAAAATATAAGAATTTAGCTTTAAAAAATAAAGCTTTAAAATATAAGAATTTTGAGAGGTATGTATGTAACTTTACACATGACCATAAAACATGCAGAGAAGAGCTGATAAATGAAGCTATGGCAGCAAATAACACAGGACTAGACATCAGAAAAATGTATAGGTGAGAACTGCAGGTAAGTAATGTAAATAGTGAAAGCTTGGATGGGACACAAAAAGAGCAAGCAGTACTTGAAGGGTTTGTGCTCTGTTCAGGGCTTCAGACACCAAATAGTGCCACCAGAATTATTGAAAGCAGTTATTAATGTGGCAATCATGCCATAGCATAGCTACTGCCTGACACAAATCACTCTGGAAAGACAGATATGAAACTAAAGATGATGAATACCACTGCAATTGGTTCTGTATCAGATGCAAAAAATAAAAGGATAGCCAAGAATGAACTAAAACTTGCTTTAAGAAAAAAATAATTTTAGGATTATTAAGGTATATAAACAAGGTTATGTTTGTGTAGTACTGTAATGAAGTCCCTTTCACTACAATATTGGCTTTGGATAGGAAGAAAATACACAGAAATAAAGCTGGAGAATACATACATAAGATTATATCGGCAGTGAAGACTTTAATCTCCTAATGATAGACCTGACAATGCAGTTACAGGTCTCTGTATTCTGGAATCTCATAGCTGACAAAGTTTTTCATCAGGTAATCAATAATGAAAAATAATGCCAGAAGCAATTTCAGTAAGATCTTAAAATGTGATCAAAATGGTGATTGGCATGAAGGAGAGATGGGAGGAAAGTGGTATCAACTATCAAACCTTTATTTCTGTTAAATAGGAGAATGATAGAGTTCTCTGATAAATTTTTGAATTTCAGATGTTCACATTTCATTAGTGAAGAGAACCGGTTAGTAAAACTACAGGAACTAAGAGCTTAAGAGCTTGAATTTAGAAGAGGTTCAGAATTTCTTCAAATCAAAGAAATCTGATTTCTTAGCAAGGTAAAAATGCTCCCAGAAATTTAAATAGATTCCAGATCCTTCTTCAGGGCATAATAGGACTAAAGAATGAATTTAGAAAAAGGAAGATGAAAAGTTTCATTTTTAAAAAAGAAAAGTTGAATGTTACAGATCAAGAACTGCAGAGATAAAATAAATATAGCCTAAAGTAGGACTGATTGTGCAATATTAAAATCAAGAGTAAACATTAAATGCTCTACACATACAAAAAACAGGCCACACAAATAAAAGCAGAATGGGGAAAAAGTGGTCATTAGCAGTTCAGATTATATGGATACAGTCCAAAAGACGAAATGAAACCTTCATCTCATTTTATCCTAACGGGGGGAAATGGTGAATAGAGTACCAGACTATTAGAAATGAGGATGGAGATATTTCCATTGCTAATTCAAGTAGAAGTAATCCTCTGAGATTTTGAGGACCAACTAACCATTACTAGGAAATTCAATGGAAAAACCCTACAGCAATTTTGAACAAATGGCATGTCTGATTTGGTAGTAAGCATGTTCTGGGAGGGAGAACTGTTTGAACTAAATGATGATGCAACTGGATAACAAGGGTTTGGAACCGATCACAACAAAATTCATCTAAAATGAGGAGGTTTGAGTACTGCAGGAGTGGTGGTCTGAATGAATGAGGCTACCAGCTGGAGTATAAAGAGCCATGAAAACTGGTGCAAGTCAGTCTAGGAAGAGCTCTACTGAGCTGTCATGTCTCAGGACTAGACTGCAGAGACCCCTTCTAGTTCCTGATTATTCCAGTAATCTTAATGCAATACTTCTTATTTTTGCAATCTTTTTTTCTTACACAAGAAGAAATTCTTCCCTACTCCATGATATTTCAGAGTTTAAATATCAAAATGAATTATGCAGTGGAGTTCTCCTTTGTCTCCTTAATTTTGATAGACTTGAGTATTCTATCTTAGACATAATTTTTCTTGCAAAATTACATGGATTATTCAAACACTAAAAGGAAAAATCAACAGAAACTGGTAACAGAAAAAATTAATCGGAATTGGATGTGTAGCTTAAATGTATTAAAATGCAAGATAAAGACTTTATTCATTTTTTTCCCATAATTTTCAGGATATTACTTGAAATTATTGCAGAAACATTTAAAGCCATTCAAGCCATCAGAACAGTAAAACAAAGGAAAAATCCTGACAAAAAAAGAACAGAAGCTACATAACATGAAGACTAAATTCTTCCCTCTAGCATTCAGTTTCAAAACATCCTTAGTTCCTGCTGTGCATCTTTAGCAAAAATGTTAGTGCCTTGGTCTCTGCCTGGCCTTTGCTGTAATTAGTGCTAAAGTTCTGTTCAAAGCACCTCTGAACAAGTTGTCATCCTTCATTGCAGCTTCCATCTTCAGCAAAGCTGGGCTTCTCTTCAAAGTAGGAAACATCAAACGAGTCTCAGCATTTTCAGAAACAAACTTCAGTTTGATGCTCCCTGTGTCCTTCTGCTCACAACCTAAGCACTCTTGTGGTTAAGTGAAAACTAATTCCTTCCTCTGGGAACTCCTACCAAGGACTGGGAAAATTGCATGGTTTTGATTTTTTTTATGCTGCAAAAGCCATAAAATTTCAAAGACCCTCCAGCTAGTTTTATTAAGTAAAATGACATCACTCAGCAGTCCTGAAATTCTAGTTCAGTGCACAGAGGGAAGAAAAAAGAACTAAAGAAATCCAATAAAACCTCTCTCAAAGTGTTTTAGTTATTTAAGTTTCAAGTCTCAGGTACTGTATAAAAATAAAGCTTTTCTACCTCTAAGTAGAACAGAATCTGCAGAATCGCTAATCTGCATAGAAAACATTTGGGTTTTGTTTTTCCCTAACTTTGCTAGACTTGTTGGGAAATTTCAGCAGCAGGAATGAAGAATGCAATTAATTTTCTGAGAAATATCTGTGCACACACATGGGTTTTCACATCCATATGCTGACGTGCAACTCTACGTCACTACAAACTACCAGAAGAAACATCTGTTAGACAATCCCTAAGCCAGTAAGTTTTCTCTTGGCTTTCATAAGATCCTTCATCAGTCAGATGAGATCAGTGGAATTCATTAAAGACAGCACAGATTTTTCTTGAATCTTTAACCAAGTGATATTGTCTAGCAATACATTCAGTATATCTTGCACTGAAACTTAGACTTCATTACTTGTTGGTTGTTTGGAATACTTTACTTTGTATGTCCCCTGTATTGTTCAACATATTTTCCTCCAAATTTGGATTTTTGTTCACACATTTATTTTATGTCCTTAATTTAGTTTTAGCACTTTTCAAAAAACTTGCTACTTACCAAAACAGCTATTATCACCTGGCCTTTTTAAGATTATGCCGGGTTTTAAACACATTTCTGTACAGAAGTAACTCAGGGTTGCTGAGTTTCCTTTGAGACAAGCAGCCTGTAACACTGGTGGTAGAAATCATAGAAGTTTTCTTAGGGAAACCTTCAGGAATCTGCCATTATGCAAACTTTTGCTCCCCAACCATTACAGTATCTGTTTTCCTTGACTTAATTATGGTCCTAGATGGGCAACAGACTGACTTGCACAGATTTTCATGGTTTTTTTAAATAGTCTCTTTAGATTTAGACAGAGGAGATCCATCTATATTATAAGCAAAAAAAGTTATATAAGAAGCCATATAGAAAATCATTGTATGACATTTATGGGTTGGTTTCCAGTAGTGCTTTAGATGACAATGCTGATCATTCTAACCTAATGTATTCTGCCAGAGAACAATCAGTGTAAATTTGAGAAAAATGCAAGAACAATGTGGTAACCTATTTTTAGAAGCTTTTTTTCAATTCCTCTCAGTCAGTTCTTGCACATGTCCTGAAGCATGAAAATATCAATGGACTATTTAAATTTTATCTAAAGAAACTGTAGAAGATTTTATGGTAAATTCTGTAGTTGCCTGTAAAATCCTTATATTTATTTTTAAAAATGAAGATTGTACAATGGATTAATTACACTTTCAGGTAAATAAATCTTTACTAACTTTTAATTGTCTGTCTTATAATTGGAGCATGGCTGATTTTGGATGAAAAGATGAGGCTATTTTAATTTTAGGTAATTTTAAAATCAGATGCTGTTAATGAAATTGTATTTATCCTTCTTTCATTTCCTTATATGTGTGTCTTTAAATGGTAGAAGGTTTTTCTCTTGAGCCATAACACTCGATTCTCATTCTGTCATTCACATCTTGTGATATGAAAATAATTCTTTTAGTTTTGGATGAATGGCCCTGGTGGCAATGCTGATTTCAAAAGCTCCTGTCACCTTCCAAACCCTCGCTGCGCCTGCTCTTGTTATTTCTCCTGCAGCCTGGTAGGTTGTCAGCTGTTTCAAACCAAATGACTGCATGGCCAGGTTCAAGCTGGACCAAAATATCCTCTTTGAACACTGCTACCTCTTCCTCCCTCCCTCCTTTTTTTTTTTTTTTTTTTTGTCTCTGTACTCTTATATTTTGTGCTGCCCTCAGTCCACAGGGGAATCCAGCAAAACACAGAACAGAGGACAGCGAGCTGTGACAGCTTTCCAAGGCAGGAACTTCTTAGGCCATGATGTTTCCACAAACCCTTCATCTTCAAATTGAGGCTTCTGTCTGTTAGAGAAGCTGTTCACAAGATTGGATTTTTCCAGAGAGTCAGGAAAAAAGTTTCATTGCTTATCTATAATGATCTGACAGGCATTGTGATATGTCCCTGTTCAGGGAAAGGCTCAGTAGCCCTTATTTTGTCTTTTGCTGATAGAGGTGTAGCTCTTACAGGCTGCATTTCATTTATCTGTAAATATTTTTTAAACTTGTTTGAGAAGGTGTAAACTGATAGTTTTCCCTTTTATAACTCAGCAGCTTCCCAGTTCACATGACGTGCAGATAATATTTTTATCTATTAAAGCCTTTCAAATCAAGTGTGCAATTTTCATTTTAAATTTGTCAGGGAAGTTTTTGTGTAGCCATTTTCTAGTTTTATGTAGAGCCAAGAACCCAGATTGTATTAAGTGATGCAGTAGATATTTGTCTGACAACAAGGTCTAATTTGCATATATTTATCTTAGACATTCATGAGCTTTGTGTTTTACTCCACCTTCTCAGAGCTGTTCTTAAGGCTTTGCAGATGAAGCAGCAGAGACCAGCTACTAGAAAAGCTTCCCATCTTACAAAGGTTGAACAACAATTGAAGCCATCTGTTCCAAGGAGAACAAATAAAACAACTTTACCAGCAGCTTAGTTCCTCTGGATATGCTCTTTGTTCAGGTGTTGGCTTTTTTCCTCTGAGATCTCAGGCAGTTTCCAGGCCATTATTTATATCCAGGATATAATATTTCTGCCTCAAATCTAGTGCAGCTTATCCTGATCTGTTGCTGAATTCTGTTTTTTCCTGCAAGTTGTAAGCACTTAAATATAACCTATAGAAGCTGTAGATCATGCTCAGAAGTCATTTTGGGTTTACAAGTGCACAGAGCAAGGGACTTCAGCAAAGTGTGAGTATGTTGAGTTTATAGAAGCCCTGCCCACAAAGAACATATTACATTAGGGGGATTTTTTTTTTTTGATAACTAAGAACACTTTACATTTTTCTAGCAAATTAATTTTGGTTTATGACCTTTTTAGGCTGAAGCTGTATTACTAGAGGTGAGAGTCAGTCATTAGGGAAATAAACTTGGTCTGGAATCTGGAAAGAAAATTTCTTTTATTTTACTGTTCAAACTTGACACCTCAACTTGCAATTTTCGTATGGAACAAGGAGGGAATGTGAAGTACTGACACATGACAGGACAATGACACTCTGCTATTGAATTTGCAGATACCTGATCATGTCTGTATGACCAGTTTACAGTGCAGCTACAGTGAGGCCAATGTCACACCAGCTGCATGGGTGTTGCACAAACGATTTGACTTGCTCAGGGTGGGAGTGGGATATAAATTCTCTGTACATTTGCAGTTAATTCCTAGCTGGTCTGACTCTAACAGGAGGTATGAGTCTGACTGCATGCGTGCTCCATAGCACCTGTGTACACACTCCTACTCAAAAGGGTCCCAGCCAGAAATAAGGAAGTTTTCCTTGGCAATTAGCTGGCATGCACATCCAAAAAAGGCTGATATGAACTATAGAACTAACATGTAATCAGTACCATTTTTCTCCTGTAAACTATAATGCCAGGGTTATCTGTACATGAAATTATTGTTAAACATTTTTGGGGAAGAGAAATAATTCAATTAATTAACAAAAAGGAAACATTTAGAACATAGTTTGGGACTGAAATTTCAGCACTATGTCTTGGTAAAGACAAAGATATTTTTAGGAATAATTCAGTCATAATTTAATTGATTAATCTATTGTAGAATGCATTTTAAGAAATTGTTAATCTGTAAACAAAATTTCTGCTTTAATATCATGGTTATTTGGTGAATCAGAAATTTTACTGCTGGTTATAGTAAGGTGCACATTTAAGAGCTGAAAATAATGTTGATGCAAATCATAAAAAACAGAGCTAAATTGCCCTTTAAAAAAGGTGGTACAAATTGTTTATAAGCATTATACTTAAAAAAAGCAGATGTGGTCACAGTGACAACGAGGAACATCTACTTTCTACAAGACAATTTTTTGGGCGGGGAAGAAGGATAAAGGGGTAGAGAAGAGAGAGAGGGGTGCCTGATCAGAGATTTTCTGTAATTAAATAATTAACACAACTAACAGTTTCAAATCTATTCTCTTCCATCAAACCTTGAGTGTTGGCATCCAATTTAGCAACCTCATTGGCAATTCATATAGTATTACCAATTAAAGATAAATAAAACCCCTTGTTTTCAAGAAAACATAGTATTGTAACATTTGGTACCTTTTTCTCTCCCCGCACTTCTCTCATAATTCCTGTAATGCCTGGTGTAAGGGATCCACACTGACTTTTTAAGTTTTGTTAGAAGTGCTCACTACTAGTGATGAGCACACTTTATAGCTTTCCATGTTTCTTCATAAAATGAAAGTGTTTTTCTAAATAATACTCATTTCACTTGCAATCACAGCCCATGATTACTTTTTACCAGGTTTGTTGGGAGCATTTAAGACTAGTCAAAAATTCTTCATGCGAACAATCATCTGCATAGAATGCTCTCTACAGGGCTGTTTCCAGTTTTGTAGAAATGGAAGAAAGAAAGTTTGGCATTTTCTCATTACCCAGGAGAAATTTGCACAGTCTTTGTAACTTGCTGAGGAATGTCAGCCCGATCACTGACACAGGTTTTGTAAACAGTTCAAGGTATGCCTATGCTCCGGCTTCCAGCTCCAGCTTCCAGCTAACAGATGCTATGCACTATAGTAGGAGGGAAAGACTTACAAGGAGCAATGGAAGTGCTGCAGTGACAGCACTTGGACAGAGCTGGCTTTGGTGTCCAGGAACATGACACAGCACATCACCACCTCTCCTGTCCCAAGTCACCACCAGAACAGATGGAGACCCAAGTCACAGGCTAAAAGAACTCAGGGGGCATGTTTCAGATTCAGGTTTAGAGATTAGGTGATTGACATCTACAGAAATCAAAGGATGGCAAGGGGATTGATGGTACATGAGAACTTACAGGTTAGAGTGGGGCCTGTGGATGACTTAAATGGTGTGGAATAAGGAGTAGAGATTATGCTGGTTTTGGCTGAGATAGAGTTAATTTTTTTCATAGTTACTGGTATATTGCTGTGTTTTGGATTTGTGATCAAAACAGTTTCGGTAACACAGGGACATTTTGTTGTTTGCTGAATGGGGATGAACAGTGTCGAGGCCTTTTCTGCTTCTCATGTTGCTCTGGCAGGCAGCAGGCTGGGAGTGCCCAAGAAGCTGGACCCAGATGATGAAAGGGATCTCCTGTACCCCAGGATACCATGTCCAGCAAAAAAAAGCTGGGGGAAGATGGAGGAAGGAGAGACGTAACTTGGAGTTATAATATTTGGACTGTCAAGTGACTGTTACATGTGATAAAGGGCTGCTTTTCTTTTAATGAATAAATATCTGCCCACTGAAGTGAATTAATTCCTTATTTTACTTTTCTTGGCACACAGCTTTTGGTTTAGTTATTAAGCTGTCTCTATCTCAACCCACAGCTTTTCTCACTTTTGCATTGCTGATTCTCTTTCCATCTCACTGGGATGGGGAAGCTGAGCAAGCAGCTGTGTGGTACTGAGCTGCCTATGGGGGCTAACCCTAAAAACCACAGTTAGAGAAACAATGAACAACAGCAGCATTGAGTAGGAACAACACTGTGACAGGTTTAAAAAATAATTACTTTATTTTTAACAATATAGTAAGCAATTTCAAATAGTGAACAAGTTGTATTACATATCCAGCAAAAATTCTATATTTGACAAAATTAGAAACCTGTGCTAGTAGAGTTGTTTAGATTAAACAGTCACAGTTTGTATTTCTGCAAATATTGAAGAAACCTTTCCTTGGTAGCACCATGCTGTCATAGGGCTGAATGAGAAAATCAAAACCTGGAGTGCAGAGAAACCTGTGATTGTCTTATCTAGAAATGCATAAACTAAGGACAAAAATGGAAGAAAGAGAAAAAAAAAGCAAAAATAAAAACAAAAAGGGGCTTAACTCAAGGAGGAATCTCTTCACTGGAAAAGTTTTGTAACTTGCCATAAAAGTCAGGTGAAGCGTACAAAAGCCTACTTGAGACTGAAACTTTGTTACCTCCAGGGAAGCTCTTATGTCATGTCGAGAATGTAAAGGATTTATTGGGCAACAGTATGTAACAGAACAAGGTGTTTGGCAGACTGGCAACCTATCCTTGTAAAGAAAGAGTTTTCCCCATTCAGCTTCACTTGAGCTATCAAAGATGTTAGTCAATGAGCACCTATGTCCTGACCTCAAAAGTGGAGATATTTGTGTTCTTTTGTGTTCTGCCACTAACAACTCAGGTCTGTGCCAAGTCCTGTCTAAAGATGTTTTAAACAAGGTGGGAGTTGAACACATTTTCACCCAGGCAATCATATTAAAAGACTTACCAAAGCTTGCCTGCACAGGGGTGTTAGTATACAAAATTCAGGGCTGTCATTTACAGCACTAACTACTTGATGCTACATCCACATGTTGGCCCTCACAGTGACCATTAGTTAGTTACAAGCTTGTATAGATTTAAAGTTCCCCTGCCCTGGGTGTATGAGCCAGCAGGTGAAGGCAGACAGCTCTGCCTATGCTGTCTGAAAGCAGAAGAGCAAGGTAATAGAGACACTCCAGTTGAAAGGCTCATTTCTGGATGCAGTGGTCAGGTTTGTTTTAGTTTGTCTACTTAATGCACCAGATGAGTAAACGACTCTTCATCTAGAAGTGAGCTTAGTACTCCAGGCATCCCTTGCTCGGGTCACTTCTCTGATTCATGTTATGATATTTGTCTGCCTTCAGTAGACATTCTGGGTCTAGCCTAGGAACAAATGCAGCCTAGGAACAAATAATAATGATTTTGCTAGAGGAACTATAAACTCACAACCTAAATAATTGAAATTAACTTCATATTAATCTTACAATAATTACCTTGTCATATTTGGAGATGTAAGCTAAAAAAATATTTTTTCTTTTCTAGGGCTTGTTTTAGAAAATTAGTGAAGTATTTGTATGATCAGTAAGCCATTAAAAGCACAGCTTTCCCTATCATAATCCTTGTAAGAAAGATAAAATTTTTTTCATTTTATCATTAACCAATTACAGTATATACCATAGTAACCATTAAAGAAAGGAGTTATACAAAGTCTTATTTAATTAAACACATTATTAAGTTTTTATTCAGATAGAGTTATGTCAAAATTAATATTTCTATTGTGCTTACATAAAGGGAAAATTCAATATAGTACTAAAGCTTGGGCAGTTGGAGAACAGTATTAAACAGCTGTAAAGCAAAAGCTGCACCTTTTAGATGTCTTTCAAGATTATTTTTGTCTTCTTCAGTTGCACTTGACATGTGCTTCTTGCAGAGTGCATTCAAAGAAATCAATCTATTGGTTTTAGAGGAGAAAACAAGTTATTTCCATTTTAGCTTCTGTAATACGCCAACAATTGAACCATCACAGTGTGTGCGCTTTGTTTCACAAGCAATGGTGTAAAGTCCTGAGTCAGAAGTATCTTTATTAATGTAGAAATAAGGATTATACAAATTTTACAATGAAAACTTGACAATCCAGAATCAGTCTTGTTAGGGTCCCAGCATGCTCACTGGTAATTACAGTGATCATTGTGAGCTTAAGAGCTACAACTCCTTTTGCCACTGGCAAGTACTTTCAAAGATGCTGCTAAACCAGGAAGGATAGCTTTCTTGCAAAAAAAAGGATATATATTATCTCGCAAAGGGCCATACTGTACCTAGAAATTATGCAGATGTATGCAGAGAAAAAGGGGAATCAATTTTTTCTTTTCATCCAGAGCCTGTGAGGCTTGAATAAGGACATTGTCTAATTGTAGCCTTTGGACTTGCTGGATCACAGGGATTTCTCCTTTTCTACATTTCAAGAATTGTGAGACTGCTCCAAACGTGAAGTGAGAGAAGTAAAATGCTTCTTGTAAGCCACCTATGTCAACTTGAAATATGTAGAGGAGAGAACATAGGTGGTAAACTTTGGAGATCAATTACCCGAGCAGCATTCAGCTGCCTTGGCTTTATGGTTAAATACAATTAAGAAGGTACCTTGTATGCAAATTATCAAAACAGACTTGATTTACTTATATGCCCTTGAGGAATTGCTGAGAAAAAACCCAGGTTAATAGTACTTACCTCTAGAAACAAACTAAGCAATGTCTCAACTTATTTCCAAGGGCACATTCCTTCCATCAGTGTCTGAACTGTGAAGTCTTTAAGCTTAGTCATTAACATGTAATTTAGATATTGATTGTGAGCCCTTTAATTCTGGTCATGAAGTGTCTCATCAAAATTTACTTATGAAGTCTTGTGCTTCCTTCTGATATTGAAATGCTCTGGACCTCACCATACAGACACAGGAATACCCATTTATCATGTGCACTTTTAAATAATTCCTCTAAAAATTGTCAGCTTGTGCTTTAAACTTGCACACATTAAATACTTCAGTGAAATGTTTTAAAAGTAATTCAAATAAACTCAGTTCCTGTTAAAGGCATTATGTAACATACATCCCCAATAAGGAATACTACATTCTTGCCTTCGTGTTTTGTTTTGGAGATACTGACACTGCAATTTTTTAATTAAATTTTTTAAATTTAGCCATCTTAACTAGATGGCTACCAGTTCTATTCTTCATTCAGGGTTATGGTGATGTAGCAATAAATAGTTGCTAAATAATATACTCACTAGCTACGATATTTTTGTGTGACTGGATTCTCCAACTTTAAATCACACAAATCTATTAATGAAAAATCTTTTTCTAGGTATTATGACTTAAGATCACCTGAGGTTTTAGGTTCAGCCATAGAAAAAAATATATTACCATATGAATTTTGACTTTGCTAGTTTCTTGCACTAATTCTTTTCTCTGCAAATACAGTGCATTCTATTAATAGAATTACCTTTATTCCTTAAGAAAACATGTAAATAAGCTTAAGATTGGTTTGCATTAATTATAATGGGAATAAAACCCACCTCAATTTTTGTACAATTGGCAAATATTTTCAGATATTCTTTCCTAGTCTATATGTATCACTATTATAGGATAGGATAAGGTAAGATACCCAGCCAAGGTTTTATTGTCTATTACAAAAAAAAAAAAAAAAAAAAAAAGGTTTTGGTAAGGATTTAAGGATTTTGACTTTTTTTTTTTTATGGTTGATATGGCCAAATCACACAAGCAGTGGGACCAATTCTTACATTTTAACACAAAAATGAAAATTAAGAGGCAAAAGAACAGCACAGAGTTGATTTGTCTGAGGAAGAAGAAGGACTGAAATTAATATGCAGCCCTTAAATTAGGGTTTTGAACAGTTTAGACTGATCATTGATTAGTTTGGCATGCTCTTGTGGTGAAGGGTACATAACATGGTGAGTTAGGTGGGAGCCAGGAGCCAAGCATTGCTGATGCCAGCCTCCTGATGCAGAAGACCAGTCCACACTTTAGTACAGTCACTCATAATCTGTTAAGCATTTCTGGGCTCTCCAATAACTGCATGAAGTTCGTTTCCAAAGGACTTGGCCTTGTATATACACCTTTAAATTCTTCTGCTGAAAAAAGTGCTCTGACAGGTGGGATGTCTATAAGGAGTGGGAACAACCATATCACTAAACAGAATATCTGTGCTAAAACCTCACCTACTGGTTATCTGCTTGGTCACTTGATGAAGGATACCAGTGAATTGCTCTTGCTGGGACAGAAGAAGAACTATATTTTCCTGTGTTGAGCTATTGCTGCTCAGAAGCAGAACTATATTTTCCTGTGTTGTGCTATTTTGTCCCCAGCACATCAAGACTCCCAACTTAATATGTATACCCTTGTTTGAGTTGATTACACTACATGAATTAAGTAGCTTTGTTTGCAATAATGGTCTACTCAGACATCTGATTGTAGAGTTCAAGTCCCAAAGAAGAAGATGCATATTATTAGCATCTACTAATGAAACTAATTATTAGCGTCTACCCGAAACACACTAGTGAATGTAAATGTGGTTCTTCTTTGTAGTTCTGATACTTTACAGTCATACAGGTAATTTTTTACTTGTATCTAAGGCCAGAAGGGAGCATTATGTCATCTGCTGTGACCTTATGTATGATATCTGCCACTGAATTTCAGCCATTTGTTGCCAACTGTTTATTTTTTAAAACTACATTTGGTCTTGTACCAAAAATCAACAGTTAGATTCTGTCTCTTCCATCAGTTTGAGTCAGTGCACAAACATCCTTCTTTTAAAAAATTCATGTCCTCTTTCTACCTTGACTGTGTCTGGATTCTAGTTATTATGGTTCATTAAAGGTTTTCTTTGCTAAAATAGAATGATCTTTGATGCCAGGTATCTGCTTCTCAAGGAAATACTTATGAATTTTGTCAAGCCACCCTTCAATCTTCTTTTTGACATGCTAAACAGATTAAGTTTTCAAGTCTCTTCCTCCAAGGCATTTTCTCAGCACTCAGTGATTTTTGATTCTTTCCTCTGCCTTCTCCAATTTGTTAAACATGAAAAGCAGTAGAATATGCAGTATTCCAACAATGCAGTCAGACACATCACCCTGAGAGATTCAGTCCCCACTTCTTTGTTTACAGCCAAGGATCAGGTTATGCTGAGGTTACTGTGAAATATTTTTCTCTTGTAAATCGTTTTCAGGATTCCCCTGGCCATGACCAAGGACTGAAATTATTTTTTATAGATGCATAAAACATTGTGCTCTTGAATATCTTACGCCTGCTATGTGATCTAAGTGATTCAACAAGATTGTTGATGGTAACAGATAGTAACAAAACAGTCTCCAAGTTTTGTCAGCAGTATGTCTAGGGAGTTTTTTGTGCTAGAACAGTAACAAAAATGCCCAATAGTAGCATTTAGCTGCTCTCAGCAGAGCACCACCAGAATCATTCTGATTTGATGATTCTTTATTATTCTGATACATGAGATGTAGCTGTTCTAGATCTACATCGTTGAAGCTACTTAAATTGTTCAACATGCAATTGTATAAAAAAACTCTCAAAAGACCAAATTTATTAGATTTACAATTACCTTTATTTACCTAAAACAATTCCATTAAAAGCCGAATATAATCCCTGTAGATACATAATACCCCAAGAATTAAAATCCACAGACATTTTGATGAAGTTTGGAACCAGTGTCATTGCACTTGCCTTGATGCCACCAGGACATTTACAATTTTATGGTTGTCATCCCACTTTTTTTAATGTGCATCTTTGGGATGAAAATTGCCTGGTTTTCTTTCTTTGTACCTTCTTACCAACAGTTTCTGAACACAGAAAAACACAGTGTTGCTTTTTCCTCTTGCATTAAGTCCTATATTGCAATATTTCAACAATCAGTAAAAATTTTTAAAAACTTATCAACAAAACCAATGTACAAATGTAGCATGTGTGTGCCTGTATCACCATTAATGTGTTCAAGAAGTAACGAAGTAGATTTAGAAAGCAGATGGTTGTAATTTCATTTTTTTTTTCATTTTTAATGTGAAACATTCAAATAAAAACATATCAAGGCATCACTGGGATTTCAAATTGAAGCAAGCATACAAATTGGGAAATACCAATAGAAAAGCCTCATGCATAGTATTGTTTGCAGAATCCCGACACACTGTATTTTAGATTGCATAGCAAAGAATTGTATAAAATGTCTGAGTAAAGACATATTTCACCATCAGCATCTCAGTCTCATCCAAATTCTTTCAATTATCACACAGGTAATGAAGAACCAAATCCACACCATGATGCAAGGGTAGATTAAGATGTGTGTTTATGTGGATGATAATAGGTACACAGTTTAAATATGTTGCCTTGTCAATGTGTTATTTTTGATTAATGAGGTACTCTGACTTTCTGAAAGCAGAGGTGGCAGTGATCTCAGGAAAACCTGTCAGGGGCACCAATGCATGGAAGTGCCTGCATTGCTCTGTGTGCCTGGAACTGCATCATGTGCATTATCCAGAAGTGGATAATCCTAGAAGTATTTGCACCACAAGAAGAATCAGTGGGAGTCATTGTAAATCCCATAGCATTGGAAATCCCCTGGAATCACCTGGATAAATAAAATGGCCACAGAGGAATTGATGAAGAGCTGATCTCATAACAACGCATTACCTCTCTTGGAAGAAGTGCTAACATAAAATAGATCAAGATACTTCTAGCATGAATCCAACAACAAGTAGGAGTGGATGAACAGCCCATGGTAGTTCTGCCAAAGACCTTGATTTGGCAGAAGAAATTAGTTCTGTACAACGTCTGTGAGTGACTGACATGATAGGGTGGTGGCAATGAAGCAGTGGAAAGGGTCCTGGCCCAACATTACCAAGGAGAAGGACGAGGACTCAAGGTGCACCACAGCTGGAAAGCAGACCACCCTTGGCCCTAGGTCAAGCTCTCAGCCTCAGCTTTGCGTGTAGGTCATGCACATGGTGTGAACCCGAGTGCTACGTGTGGTTACTGTTAGTAATGTTACACCCGGTTGGCATAGCAGCATTTGCAGCTCAAAGGATCACAGAAAGCTGGAATAGCAATTCTTCCTCACTTTAAGTTTTATTAACCAAGTGGGCAGAACATCCATGCAGCTGCCTGGCTGTGGTGGTTTAACTGGGACGCTGATCCTAGGGGGTAAGTGACAACAGTTATTAGCTGATGTACAACATGAATCACAGGGAAAAAGAAAAGAAAAGAAACTGGGAAAATAAAAATAGCTCCATTATTAGCAACATAACTAACAGGTGAAGAACCTATTTGCAGAGAGCACAGAAGTTTGCCATTTTTCTGATCCCTTGTAGCTTCCTCAGCCAACCAAGTGGGCTTTGCTCTCTGAAAACAAGAAATTAACAATCAGGGAGAAAATATAAACATAGCAATTAGGAGTTGAAAACTGAACAAAAGTAAGTGGGGGGAAAACCTTCCAGAGCAGAAGTTTTACACTATCTGAGAGTCTGATCTCAGGGGTCAATACACCAAAAAGGAAATAGTGCTATATTTGTCATGACTTACTTGGTGAGTATCATGGTGAGATTACAATCTAACACAAATTATTTAAAATCCATTGTCATGTATGGTAAAAAAAAGCAAGCTGAAAACCAAACCCAACAAACAAAACAAACAAAAAATCATTTGACTTTAATCACCTGCAAGAAAAAAAATAATAAACACAGTAAAAACACTCCTAAGCCCATTATGTGTAGCTAGTCAGCTAAGATCGTGTGTATGTGGGGGGTTTGTATCCAGCATTGTTAATATCTAAAAGATATTAACTTGTAAGCATTGTCCAAGCTGCTACTAGAGAGGAGCACTCATACACATTCCTTTTTTCTTGCATATACAATTGGACTTGTTAAAGGTCTGAATTTCTACTTCAAAATAATTTGAGAGTAATTTAAGAGAATAATACTCTGTCTAAAGAAAAAGAAAAATACAGCATTCAGATCTGGTAAAGTCTTTAGGATCAGTAATTTATGTGCTCCTCCATTCCCAGCAAGCATGGGAATGACATTTTTAAAGGCTATTTCTGAATCTGGCCATCCAACTGCTTGTATTGCAGTAAGTTACTGAGACTTAGTAAGTAGCATGTCAAAGTTACCTGTCAAAAGTAGTAAGATCATAAGCGCCCCTGTTCTTTCCCAAGAAGGAGTCTAAACTACCTAGTTGAACCTGAAGGTTCAGGTAGAAATGAGTCTTTCCAACACAAGTGCTTATTGTATTTTCAATAATGAAAGAAAAATTCTGAGTCTGTTACTAACACTGTGTAGGTGGAAGAATTTTCCAGAACATGCAATCAGTGGCATTATTGACTCTATCTTTCAGGAGTGTCATGGGGGAGGGCAAAGAGGTGGGAGGAAGATGAATTTGAACACTCAGAGCATAACATGCAAAGTACTCACAGCTTTATTTAAGTCAAGACTATTTAGTAGCATAGAGGAGAATTCAAACTCTGAAAATAGACTCTAACCATATGTTAAGGGAATTAAAAAGCTAAATCTTCAGCTTTCTCTTAAATAATTGCTGTTTTCTGGTATTGCTGATACCATATTATGTGACTATTGTGGTAGAGAGTTGTAACTGTAGCAGATACATTATAGTTAAATAGAAACAGGTGATTTTGCTGTTGGAGGCTTAATTGCCATCAGGCTGAAATTGTTTTCCCAGAATCTTAGGAGACCCTCAGCAAAGCCTACAATACTAACATGCTTACATCCCACAAAACTGCCATAAGGACAGTTGCAGCAACTTTATATGTTCCATGGGAAATTCAATGCAATTTTTTTTTTTGTTTCAAAATTATGTTTTTATATGTTAAAGGTAGTGCTGCAGTTCAATAGTTGCAGGTATTATTTTGTGTTTTAGTAGTAATAAGCACAAAATTCTGGGTAAAATATCCATCTTAACCTGCCTCATTCAGGTGTGACACCATCACAAATACATTCTTCAATTTAAGGTAGGCATAATAATGGTAGGGTTTCAAGAATTAATGGTTTGAGATTGACTTACCCAACGTGAAATAATGTGCAATATGCATGTCACAAATATTATGTCAGCATAATTAAATTGGAAAATTTAATTAATCTAGCATCTCAAGTTAATTTGTGTGGATAATGTTAATTTACACCTGTCCAATTTCAATGTAACAACAGCCTACTAAATAGGGATGGTAAACGATTTGCTTCTTGCATTGGGTTAAAGCTCTTTGGAGGGCTAGGCTCACAGATTTACCTCAATATCCTTTCATGCTGCTGCTAATTCATCTGTAACAGGTGTTATTCATTGAAATATTTGTGAAGAGGAAATGCTTCAGCGGGGCATTATTCCAGATGATCAGAGATGTATACACAAATTTTACTGAGTGGGATACAGCATGGTGCTCTACTTGCTTTGTCTGCAGTCTGAGATAAGAATGGGATCAAGACCTTGAAATTTAAATACTTAAAATATTTAAAAATTTATGTGCCTTTCATTACACATATGAAGTAAGTTAACTCCTCATACAGTTAAGGACAAAATAGTTGGTTTAGACAGAAATGAATATGTACAATATTTCATATGTATCCACTCTAGTAGGAAGAGGCTGTAACAAATTAAGACATTAATAATTTCTTTGTTATGCTTTATATATACTCCCAGTTTCATATAGAGAATGCTTCCTACCTAATTTACTAGTGTATGGAGGTATTTTTTGCAATCTTTAACTTTCTAAGGGACTGCAGTTTTGTTGTTGGTTAGGAAACGACCTTAAGTTCACTGCAATTATTTTTCAGATCCCTTATGTGTTATAACTTTCCTGTTACTTCCAGAACAGAAACTGTGCAATTATTGACAGTTAAAATTTTAAAAAGCAGACCAAACCAATCACTTAATAGAAAACCAGAGCAGGTGAGAGTATGTTAGGTTGGGTATGTCTGATATTCTCAAAACCGATGAATTCCAAGCTTCTTTGCAGGAAGGTGTCTGTTGCCCAGTCTATGGAACAGAGGTAATGAAAAGCAAATGCTTGCTCCTCTTGAAGCAGAACACAGTGTTGAAGCATTCAACTTACAAGAAAAACTTTGATAATGATTTCAGATGAGACCCCATCGGAAATGAATTCAGCTTTCTCAGTTTTTTCAAACTTGCCATGCAGACAGACAGTACAGTTCAGCATACTGAGCTTTGAGTTTTTAGATAGTTTAGTGAGTTTATAGTGTAAGCATATTTAAATAGGACTTTATTGTAAAATAACCAAAGCAGTTCTGCTATTCTGTGGACAAAATAAACTTTGGGTGTCACTTTCCACATTTCAGGACAACTTTTAGTTGCACTAATACAATTTCCAGTATTCCCTAGGACATCATTACTTTAACTTTTTTTTTATATGGTCTGTTATTTCTACAAACCTTCATACTTCTTGTACCTAGTGCCTCTCAACAGTACGCCCTTCTTTTGGCTGATGTGTTATTTTGGTTTGTACTCATATACGTGTGTGCATGTGTGTGCACTGGAAAGAGAAACAGTGTCAGCCAAGCAGTCAAGGTCCAAGACCAGTCAAGGTCCAAGACCAGTCAAGGTCCCTGCCCTACTCTGAGGGTAGGAACCTTGAGTGAGGCTTTGAAATTTATTTAATTTAAAGTACCTCGCTTTAAAATCACCTTTGACTTGCATCTTGTTGGAGGTAGAAGGTCTAGTGTGAAGTGTATATTCAGGCCTGTGCTTAGAAATACAGTGCCATGTATTCACTGCAGGAACAGTTTAGTAATTTTACCCTGAATGTTTTTCTTCATAGTTATTCTTGTTCTTGTCTTTTTTTGTTATTTTTTTGTTCATGACGATAAACTAGTAAGCTCTTCTGAAAGGTAATCCCCTGTTAGCTTTGCAGCTTCTATGCTAATCTCTTGTTAGCTTTGCTGCTGGTATTCCTGGAGCTGATTTGCATTTCCTAATCCAGAGCTGAATCTCTTTGCTCTGGGTACTTACATTTATATGGATATGTATTAAATAATTAGCTGAAAGATTGTCCCCATAGAACCTAACACAGACTGAGGACATTTTGTGTAAGCTGATGTTTAAATGGCTTTCAAACCAAGTATGACTTTTTTTTTTCTGATTTATCTTTTCATCTGGGAACAGACAAACCATGGTGAGTTTTGTCTCACCAGCTGTGCCCCTGCAGCCCATGGTGGAGCAGCGATCCACCTGCAGCCTCTGGAGGACCCCTTGCCAGAGCAGGTGGATGGCCAAAGAGGCAAGATCCTGGCAGGACCTGTGGGCCAATGGAGAGAGGAGCCTGTGGCTGAAAAGATTTGCTGGCATGAACTTGTGACCACATGGGAGGGACCCACTGGAGCAGTTTGTGAACACCTGCAGCCAGTGGGAAGGGTTAAGGTTGGAGAAGTTGGTGGAAGATGGTCTCCTATGGCAGGGTCCCTGTGCTGAAGCAGGGGAATAGTGTGAGGGGAGGAAGGAGCAGCAGAGACAACACGGGAAGATCTGACTGCAGCACCCATTCCCTGTCGCCCTGTGACCCTGGAGGGAAGAGGCAGAGAATTCAGGAGTGAAGTTGAGTCCAGGAAGAAGGGAGAGATGGCAGGGAAGTATTTTTAAGAGCTGGTTTTATTTCTCATTACCGTACTCTGATTGTTGATAAATGGAACTGATTTCCCTAAGTCTGTTTTGCCTGTGGCAGGAACTGGTGAATGATCTCTGCCTGCCCTTATCTTGACCCATGAGCCATTTGCTATAGCTGTGGAGGGCAATGATAATGGCATCAAGCCAAGGTCAACCCACCAAAAGTTTAAAATGCTTTACATTTTCAACCTGGATATGTTCTTACACTACAATGCTGATTTGGTTCTCTTAAGTGTCTTTTCAAAAAACATTGTCCAGAGGTCAAACAGACCTTAACAAACCTCCTGATACTTGAGGTAGGAACAGTTCAGTAACATAGAAAGCAGATTGTTTATTGGACTAGCTATAAATTACACTTCTTATATATCTATGTGCACTAGAAAATATGATACTGATGGAGAATATAATTTGTGCTGATTAGATTAATTAGACTGCTGGGATTAATTTTTCAAGATACTCTATCCTTTTCATGCTTATAAACCCTAAATTGTGATTAAACCATCATATTAATACAGAGCTAAAGAACACTGGCATTTCTTATTTTTGAATACCCCTTAACTGGGAGAGATGATTCAATTTAAGATTCCCATTAAATCTTAATGTCACACTTAATAAAGAGTGCCATTTTTTTCATTTGCTGTGATAATGGTAAAACAAGCATGGCATGATAGATACCTTAAGTATTTGTCCCCTTAAAAGTTTAAACCAATAAATATTATATATATCCTAAGAAATTCTTTTTATGCTAAGATTGCTGGTTTAGTTCCCCTGACTATATGGATTATTCTATTCTGTATGTGTTTGTTTATCCAAGATAACACGCAATGAATTTCTCATAATATTATGAAAGCAATTTATGAACAAAGCAAAAGGAAAATTGACAAACAAAGAAAGTTTCAAATGTATGGAGTGTTGGTGTAGATGTAAATTATTTCATGCTGAATATTCAAATCCAACTATTAATTCTTTGCCCAATATTTCTTGGATTCTTTGTTAAAGTCAGTGAAATAGGACGATAGAAATATTTATATCAGTAGAACTATATACACAAATAAGAAGTTTACTAACACTAAATTCAATGAAAAAACTGTAGTGAAGTTGGTATGAGCTTTTCTAGTCAATCCGGCTTCATAGTACTTATCTTTTATATGAGGGGTATAAAGCATGCTATTAAATTTATTTGCAAAAGCAAACACAGTGTGCTTTGTTGCAACTACTATAGCTGTATTCCCAAGGAAGAGATTGGTGTGTCTTCTTCAGGAAGAAAACATTATGACTAAAATTGTTAGTCTGGTTTCAATTTAGTATGGTATTTTTCAGTATTACGAGCCTGGGCGACTGTTCCCTTTTTTATTTATTTTTTAAACTTTTAAAAATTATTTTTCCCTTTTTTTGCCTTGTTTCCTTTTTCTTTTCCTTTTTTATTTTCTTCTCTTCCCCCTCACCCCCTAAAAAAATGGAGGGGTGAAATAGGTCACTCCATAAACTGATAAGCTGGGATGGCTGACAGGTAGCTAGGCAGTTTTATTTATGGAGAGTAAACAAAGCTCAGAACAGAAATCAGCAATTGCTACACTACTGCCAACCATTTGCATGAGCAGGTTTTTTTCCAATGGCATGCATCAAGATCTGTGCAATGCCAAAACCCTAGAGCCTCAGTACCCTGAAAAGCACATCTGTGAGGAGTAATAGTCCTATTAACGACAGCAATTGATTAATGGCACCTTGCCTATCTGGGAGGCAGCTTCACTCAGCAACTCTTAAGTTTTGTTTTGCACGCTTCATCTTCAACAGCAGAAAGAGAATATATAACTCAGTACACCACCCTTCAGACCTGAATTGGATGTGATGTGGCTCATTGGGTAGGGAGAGATCAATGGGGCTTGAATGAAAAAGGGCTCTCTGAAGGTTGACGGCTGAAAGCCAAAAGAGGATATCTTTAAATTTTATTGTAAGAGAAAATCCATTTTTCAACATTAAAGTTTGCAACTTCTGACTTGTGACTGTTAAATGACCAAATAAAAGTAGTAAAAGATTTTACTTAAGAAACTGTGTTTGTTCAGAAGTTTGTAATATATTCTCTTGTGGAAGCCCTTTACTACCACCTTTGACACTTTGCCTGTACCATCACCTACACACCACACCTATCTCCTTAAAAGCAGGAATATACTAACTTGAATCAGTCTGCAAGCCTATTATCTCTACAAATATCAGATGCAGGAATTAGAACAGAAGTCTGAATTTCTTGCAGAAAGTTCTGACACGTTATTTATTTTGATCCCAGGTCACAGTGAAATTAATCTTTTTTTTTATATATATATATCCTTGCAGTCTTAATGAAAAGTATAAAAATATTTTAGCATCATTAGTTTTAGGAAACACAAAGCATTCCCAGAGCTAATATGGTTCATCATAGTTCAGTAAAATGATCAAACTGTATCATTTCATGTCAGTTAAATGTTAACTTGTCCTTCACAAATACAATTCCTCTTTCCATGAAGCTGAAGCATATAAGCTTCATGTGACATTTCTCTCATTTGGCCAGGCTGCTACTGAAAGTAAATATTTCATAGATGGGCTTCATAAAAATCAAAATGTCTGAATAAGTTTGTTGTTTTGGAGCTTGTAATGCTGTACTGCTGCAAACAATATTTGTAGGGTTGTAGGAATTTTTCCAATTAAATCTGGAAAATGATGATACGTGACAATCAAAGCAGGAATTTTTTTTTATATGTCTGAATATGGCTATGTCTGCATACCCTAATTCCTTTAAGTCTTCTGTCAGGACTTGATGGGCTAAAGAAAAGGTCAGATTTAAATTTAAGGAGACTGCTTGAAAAGAAAATAAATGCTGGCTTGAGTTCCACCTATAAACTTTTGGATCTTTATATTAAACTTTCTGGTTCTGTGAGAGCTGATTCTCTTCACTCGTGAATCAATAATAACCAAATATTCTCATTAAAAACAGAAAAGTATGTACGCAAGATAGGAATAACTAATTTTCAAAGCATTACTAAAGTGCTTTTAATTAGTTCATTTTTTTTTTTTTTTTTTTTCTCCTAGGGAAGTGTTAGGCTAATTTTTCCCCTTCATGCAGCTATCTGCAGTCTTTAAAATTTTTTAAATGTTTCTGGATTGAAAGGTCTGGTCTGAGTTAGTGATCTGTAGACTTGTCATGTTCATGTTAGTTGCTTCTCACTTCATTCTCACTAGCCAAGCTTCACAACACTCCTTGTCTCCAGAGCCACATATCGGGCACCTGCTTACTACTGCACCTTCTTTTCATTTGCTGTTGCTTTAGGTTCCCTCTCACCATTGCCTGCTCCTGAACTGATCCTGTCTCTGCTATCTGAGCCTCACACTGCTTTTGTGTTTGCTCTGATAACCCCTCTAGGCAATTCCCACAGCTCCTCTCTGGTTATCCTATTACATCTTAGGAGGGCTCCTGTGATACTAGGAAAGGCAGTCTTCCACCCCACAGGAGGCTTTTCAACACTTTTATTTAACACATCTCACAGGAAAATTTACGTTCACAAGACATGCATAGGTAACAATTTTTCTTTTTAAGCCTTTAGAAGACTTTTACCCAAACTGTGCTTCCCTTGCACAGTTCCCAAGAGGTCCCCATGACCTTCCCCCAAGGTCATTTGCATTTCAGCACCTACAAATGTTCTAAGGTAAGAATGCCCATTCCCCTCATTACGCTGTTAACAGAGCTAACTCTCAAGAACAATAATACAGCAAATGTAAACCTGTCAGATTTCATGTAATCCTTCACATTCATCTCACTTTACTAGCACTGCACTTCTTTTCAGGATTATACTCCTTCCTCTTTTTATGAACCTCTGAACAGAAAAGAAATAAACCAAAACTGTCTGTGTTGCTGTTTCCCACTTAAGGTATGGACTTCAGGAGATTGAGAATTGAGATTATTGGTTAAAAATAAGTGTAAGAAATTTGAAAGTTAGAGTTGTGTTAAATGAGTGTTGTAGTCTTTTCAAGGAATTAAGAGCTCCCAGTTGTTTTCATGTTCTCAGTAGTTTTAATGCCCTTTTCATACAGTGGCAATGTGAAGGGTCCACTGTTTATCAGGCTCAGGAGGATACCAAGAGTTTTTCAAACAAGATTCCAGTGAAATCACCTTCTGGATTTAGCAAGAGTGGCCTGAGATCTTCTAATGGAATGTTATTTTTTAGCACAGTAATTAACATATGCCTCTCTTGTTCCAGGGCAAAGTTTCCACTGAATTTTTATCTCCTACCTAAATAAAGACAAGGAAAAAAGGTGTTTTTAAAAACACACAAATCTGATATATATATATATGTATATATATATATAAAAAATATCAATATATATATAATATATAGGACATATATATCCTGTCTCTTTAGTGCAGAGGTCTTAGAAATCTCTGTAATCCAATGTCATGGTTGAAGAGCATTTTATGGTTGTTATTATTGCCCTACAGTGGTCAGAATCTGATGGATATGGGCAACAAATAGTCTGATCTCTATTGAAATTATTGTTTGGTCGATTATTTGAATACATTCTACTATTCCTAGGGATACATGTAACTTCTGAAAGACATGTTGCAAATATAACTGGAGAGAAAAATGGCCTATTTAATGTTTTAAGTGCTTGGTGCTCAGATGCCTGATGCATCATCAGACGAGCATCTGATATTATGATAATACTACCTAAAAATTCTCTGTCCAAAAAAAGGAGATACTTTAAAATATGTTCCTGGGGCCTCAGCTTTCTATTTCATTGTGGTGTTCTATTATAAAATGCACAAAACTTTCTAGTGATACAGCAAAATCATCAAAGAAATGAATAGTTTTTCTTTCTGAGTCTTCAGCACAGCTGTGTGTAAGTAACTAATGTAGCACAGACTGTTCTTGGAATTCTAGGGGAAAAAAGAGAAGTATGTGCTCATTAATTTAACATTACGTATCCCGTGCACTGCAGCGTGCACTTTCAAATACTGCAAAATCACTGATTTGAGGACTGTATCATGAATCAGAATATCAATTTAGACCTGCACAGTTAATGCTCTGGGAATTAAATTCGAATTAATTGTATCAGCACATTGCATTGATATTATTTTCTGCAAAGCTGTCTTTGTGCGTGCCTAATGAAATCTGAAAAGTGTATGCGCATAAACATATAAGAAAGAAGTCTTTATAGTTTGGGTCGGGTTTTGGTGGGGTTTTATGGTGTTTTGTCTTGTTTTGTTTTACAGTCTCCGTGCAGGATTGCACGGTGTGCTGCGGACAGCCGGGAGCAGCAGCGAAGCTGAGCCCGGTCAGGCAGAACTCCCCGGACGAGCAGAACGCCCCCAGGCCGGGCAGAACCCCTCGGGCCGGCAGAACCTCCCCTGGGCAGGCGGAACTCCCCGGGCCGGGCGGAACCCTCCCAGGACGGGCGGAACTCGCCGGGCCGGCGGAACCGCAGCGCTGCCCGCAGCACCCGCGCCGAGCCGAGCCGAGACGAGCCTGCCCCTCAGTGCCCGCGGAACTACATTTCCCAGGCGGCTCCGCGCCGCGGGGCGCTGCGATTGGCTGGGCGCGGGCCGGCTCAGCGTGGCGGTGCGGCAGGTGCCGCCGGCGGGGGCGGAACATGGCGCTGGGTGCCGGGGCAGCGCGGCCGCTGCCGCACCTGCCGGCCGGGGGTTGCCTCTCCCTGCGGCTGCTGCTGCTCCTGCTCCTCCTCTGCGGACAGCTCGGGGGAGGACAGAAAAAGAAGGAGGTAGAGACGTTCGCTTCTTTCGCCATCGCGCCCGGCCGGGGGTGCCCTGTCGCGCTGCCTCCCTCTCCGGAGTCCCCGTGTCCCCGTCCGTCCGCCCGGCGCCCCCCGTGCTCCGCCGGCCCCGCTCCCTCCCCAGCCCCGAGCGGAGGGAGGCGCCGGGCAGGCGGTGCCCCTGCCCTGCCCTGCCCTGCCCCGCTCGGGAGGTGATGGCCGGCGGCGGCGGCGGCGTTTCCAGGGTAGCGGCAGCGCAGAGAGCAGCGGCGGGATGGTGGTGCCCAGCGTGCTGTCCGTGCCCAGCGTGCTGTCCGTGCCCAGCGTGCTGTCCGTGCCCGGGCCCATGCCCTGCGCTGCCCTGGGCCTTGAAATGGCCGGTGCTGAGCAAAGCCCCCCTCCTGCGCCGGGCTCCGCTCGGCTGGGCCAGGAGGGCCTGGCAGAGGAGCCCGCGGGAGGTGGAAGTTAAACCCGTGTTTGTGGTGCCAAGGGAACGAAATGCCCTGAGTTAATAACGAGCATCAAAGCGATGGCAGCAGGTGTGTGTGAGTGCAGGTGAAGGTGATGGTGCTCTCTTCGAGCTGTCCTCTGGGTAAGGGAGACGTGGAGGAAGGAGCAGTTTTAATTCAGATTCATATCAACAGCTTATCTTCACCAACTTTGGTATTAAAATAGGGAAGTGTGCAAAAATGTGTAGTGTACATATTTGCCTTTTCCAGACTTCAATGCTGCTAAAGCTGTCTGTGCTTCTCTTCCTAGGTTACCCTAGATTTCAGGCCAGGCTTTTGCATACCAAGTGCTAGGCCACCTAGTAGTCTCTACAGTGTCACTATAATTTCATTTATGGGAGGAGTTAGCTTTTAACCAAACTGTAGAGTTTTTACAGCTGATTCTGTCTCTGAACTAGCAGCTCAAAGAGAAGGATGGTCCAAATTTTAGGATTTTGTTTGTTTTGTTTTTCTTTAAAGAACTACTAGGTTATTAAGGCTTACAAGCTAAAGATGTAAAAGAACAAGGATGACTTCCCACTGGCGTCCAGTGACAAGAATGGAAGGAATGACTTAAATCTACTTCAGGAGGAGTTCAAATGTGGTGTTAGGAAAGAGATCCTAACTGAGAGAGTGGTTGGGCACACAATAAGGTACCCAGGGAAGTGGTCATTGCCCCAAACCTGTAGATGTTCAGGAGACATATGGACAACATTTTTGTGCATATGGTTTGACTTTTAGATTGCCCTGCATGAAGCTGGGAGTTGGACTCAATGTCCCTTCCAACTCACAATATTCTATGATTTTGCAAGGCCAAAGTTAGTATGTAAAATTCTTATTTAAGTATTTAAATAGTGGTGGGACTCTGGTCTTAGCAAGATAAGTAATCTGATCGTTGAAATAAATCCCTTGGTCATCACTGTGAAAAATGAACACCTTCACTCTAGGCATTCATTGCCTTTTCCACTCTTTCTGGAATGAGTAAGCAGTAAATGTGTTGCCCTTCTGCTGCTATAATTAACTTCTTTTCAAAACTTTAACTTATTAGGTTTCTTTAATAAAATGTGTTTAATGTTTGACACTTGATTCTCTCTTGCTGTGATGTGCTGCCACTGCAACTTTTGTTGACACTTTCATGTGGAGCGCCAGCTGTGCTACCAAGATAGCTGAAGTAATCTATCTTTTAAGTGAGATCCTTTTCCTAACAAGTAAATAATGGCAAATTAAAATAGACATGTACAACTACTTTTTAGAAAGTTTCCCAGTCCTACTGTGGAGGTGGTACATAAAAGGATGGAAATGCTTGTTTGTTTGTCCACCTATTTGGTATTACAGTTCAAGCAGGTATTTCTCCTCTGTAAAGCTTGTTATTCAGTGTTTTCCTTTTAAACTGATTTAAGCTAACACATCACAGTCTTCTGGATCTTTTTGCTGGCATTTTTCATTTCTGTTTAGTATTTTGCTTTTAAGACAACAGATTGCTCATACAGACAAACCCTTGGCTTTATGTTGACATAGGCATAGTATCTATGACTGCATCTTTACAGAAACTATTACAATATTGTAAGTTCTTGCTTCACTTTAAATGCAAGCTTAAAATAAAGTATAACTTGGTTTTTGTCAGGGTTTTATACACTGTATGCTTCTGTGTTGTTTATGTTAGAACTAAAATCTGACTCTTCTTGCCCCATAACCTTCATGTTAAAAGCTGTAGTAGTTTACCCAGTATCTTTAATGAGGAAAACATCTGTATGTGAAAAATGGGACTTGTAATTACAGTAAGTAGTTTGGAAGCAACATTTTAAAAATGTTCTGAGGAAAATTATGTGAATTGAAAGAGTGGAGGATATTGTGCTGTGGGACACTTCTGTTCACACCACTGTCCAGAAGCACAGTGGTAACAGGTAAAGGTGATGGAAGTTAAATGTGTTAAGTGAACTGAAGATGTTCCATACAAAGACTGGTAAGATTGACACGATTTTTGTTTTTGGAAGTTGGAAAAATGGTTGAACACACCCTGAATTGCTTCAAAGTGAACACTGCAAGAGAAAAGCTAATGTAGTGGGATTGAAAGGTGTATCTCAAGATAAAATAATCTCATATCTCAGTTTCCTGCTTTCTCTGTGCTTTGTGTGTGTGTTGACATGGTTGTCCAGAAAAAGAGGTAAAGGACTAGAGAGAAGGAATAGCTTTCTCAATATTTTTTTTAAAAAACTTGATTATTTGAAAGGTACTTCAAAATTACAAGAACTTGAGATGTTGGAGTTAAATCTTAAGGAAGGAAAGTATTCTTGGTGAAGACAATGATTTTCTTTTTTTATTAATTTATCTTTTTAAGTGTTGACTACATGGAAAACTGTGCATAAAGTCTGAATGATTGGAGGTGTCTGGATTAGTGGTATGAGCATGGAAGAGGTGGAGATGCCTTTGCAGGAAGGAGAGGACCAGGTTAAGATATTAGGTATTTCTGAAGGACTTGATGTTAGCAGAGAAAATAACCAGGGAAACTGGGAAACATTGTTATAAATTTCTGTGTTGATTGTGAAATACTACATTAAAGCTGTATTTAGAAAATATGCAAGTCCTTAAATTGATGAAACACATAGTCCTCTACAGTATAATGTTCTTAATGATAAATAAAGAAACTGTCTTCTCTGGAAAATTACTGAGAAGTGCTAAGGTTGGTTTTAAATTTGATTAAATCTGCAAGAATTTAAGAGCTATTTGGAAACAGATTTGAATTAGATTATTAGTCATCTGGTTTCATGGAAGCTATTTCTAGAATGACTTCATGAACTTATAAACACACAAACATTCCTATTGTTTTGCTTTGATCTCCAGTACCTTTTCCATATTATGGACATTCATAACAGCCTTCATGAAGATGAGATAAATAGAAAACATTGGAATGTCTAATTTGAAAATGAGATGAAGAACAATACCACAACTTTCCCCCATAGCTCACACTTAGAAGCTAACTAGACTTGAAAAGCCTGCTTTTATGATTTTAATTTGGGTGCTGAAGAGTACCTTTATTTAAAGTGAAGTAAAGAAAAGTTCTTGATTGTGAAGTATCAACAAGACACTGGAGAAGGATTATTCTCTTGGAAACTGTATGCATAGTAAGAGAAATAATAGTTAACTCTTTCCACATATTTGAGATAATATAATTGTAATAATGTACATGCATTTTCTGTTCCCAGTCCTTGCAATGCTTTTTATATATCTTATACAAATTTGAGGTGGGCTAAACTATTAAAAAAATTAAAGGAATCAGAGTCATTAACTTTGAAGTATACTGCTTGGCTTTCTATTATAGATTTTCTTGTGACTGAAACACATAGAAAGAGAACATTGAGTTTGCAATATTAAAAGCATTTGTTATGAAGGATAATGTTTATTTTTGAGCTTTCATGTGGGTGGCTCAGAAGCTGAGTTAAACCACTGATAGGCAATTGGAGTAACTTTTTCTGCAGATAGTTTGTTAAATCTGACACAGGGAGGGGATCTGTTTAGATACAAGCTTTCTTCAGGTGGAAGTATTTTGTTGAGCTTGAGTCTACTAAAAAAGATACTGAAGACATATAAAAATATTGTATGATTTTACTCTTCTGTAAGGCAAGGTTCTGTGATATCTTAGTTTGCCCTGATTATTTTTAAATGATTTCAAGATTCATATATTTATAATGTTTTTTACCTTTTTTAAGGTAAAGACCTTAAACCATATTTACAAGTTCTTTACCTTTTTCTCCCTGTCTGGTTTCCCCAGCTGAGTGTAGAAGTTATGACAGTTGTGAGAAATTGTGGGAGATAGAGTTGGAAGGACAATCTAATTGATAGTTAATCCCAAAGCTCAGCCATGCTTTTATTATTCTTGACAAATATGTATGTGATGTGCCTGCAGAAGCCTTTAGCGGTGGTGACTCTACAATTTCTGGCTTTTTCTATTGCTCTGAAGATTTAACCTAAACTTCTGTGTGTTCAAGGGCCTAGATTTTTTACCCTGTTTCTTCCCCTCATCATGACCATAAAGAACAAGTTATTATTTGTTTAGTTGTTATTTTTTAAATTAAATAGAAGCAGCTGTATGTTTTTTAAGGCTTCAGGTATTAAATATGATCATTTTTCTGAGAGAGTCTTCAGTTTTGATCATATTTTCCTGTTTTATATGAAAGTAACTGGGATAGATTGACACTATCCCCTTGTTTCTGCACCATGAGTTTTTGTTTTCCTTTCATAGTGAGCCTGTTGTGTTTATTTGCAGTTATTGATTATTTCCATGTTGCAGCCAGAATGGCATCTTCCACTTTAAAATGTTTTTCCCATCTAATTTCTGATAGTGGTTCACCATAAAGGTGGCAATTCTCACCCATTCAGACCTAGGGCCAACAAAACCTGCTGTCCTTGGTCTTGCTCCAAAATTGAAAGAATACTACTTCGTTTCTTACTTTGTCTCTTGGTGCTGTTTTCAATGATCTGTAACATTCTTTTCTTCTGGTTAGTGTTCTGTGTGTGTATTTAATTGAAAGGTGTATTAGGAAACATGGTAGAGCGAGTGGAGAAAAGGAAAGGAGGAAAAAAAGTTTGTGATGAATGGGAAGTATTTAGCATATATTCAATTTCACATATAGTTTAAAAAATAAATTCTCCATTTTTCAGGATCTCTGATGTTATTTAAATAACAGTGATAATTAAAACCTAAGTTTCTCTTCTTGGTCTACTGAAATTCTGTTTAAAATTAAACTTGAATATAAAGCCTTCTTCATCTTGTAATTGTGAAAATTTTGAGTTTGGTCTCCAGACTGTGGAGCACTGCGTGTTTTTGCTTTTGACACAGGATGCATGAAAGTGTTTGGCAGTTACACCAATTACAGACTTCTCTTAAAAAACTTTATTAAAAATTGAGATGTTGCAAAGCTTGAATCTGTGGAGGGAAGCTCAGGCCTCACTGTAGATTTGCCTTCAAGTAATTTAAAAGATGTATTTTAAGTGGAGATTTTGTATGCATTTATGTAAGTGGACATTTTAACTATTGCTACAGTAGAGATAGGCTTTTTTAAAACAATGCTTAAAGCTTTAAATTAAGTGTTCTCAGTTTGAAGTGAAACAAGTTCTAACCCATGCCTGAAAATATAAAACTCATTAAATGCAATTCTAAATGTTTTTCTCTACTCTTGTCCTAAAAAGAATGGGGACAGCGTAGAGAAAAAAAATATTTGCAAGAATTCCTTTTCTCTGCTGTTTTTTACAACCCCATAAAACATCTATATCCCTCTCTCCTTTATTTCTAATTAACTAAAGTTTTGCAAAAATTTGGCAAAATTGACTAGCAGTTCTGGCTTTGACCAATCTGTGTAGAAAACTTCAGTGCCTGCATACAATAAGTGAAATAAAGGATGCCTCTAGTGGCCTGATGGCATTTTGTGATTGGGTTACTGAAAACTTTTGTCCCAGATGTCTCTGTTTGTCATCCTTGCTGTCATAAGACAGATCAGTGACATAATTGATCTTTTCCCCTGTTCTGTTCTATAACCATTTATACAGCACATCCTGTGCAACCACATGGAAAATACAGATTGTATCTGCTTAAATTCTACATGCTCTGGAAAAATGAGTTAGTGGAATTAGAATTTTTAATTCTAAACACTGGGTGGAAAGCACTGGGTTTTTTGGATATTGGTTTGGGTCTTCAGATTTATTCTCTTGGTTTTTAGAAGTGTTTTCAAGGTCACATTTTATTGGGTAAGATAATAGTCAGAACTAAAGAAGGATCTTTACCTGGTATTTGGTTTGGGCCTCATTCTCTTGCTCTAATAAATCTACTAAATAGAGTAGCAAAAGATTTGTACCCTTGCTATCACAGGCTTCTTCATGAAAACACTCTTCTTCCTGAGTGCTAAAGTAGTGGCAGGACCAGCGTTTCTCTGGACAGACTGCTCTCCCACTTAATAGGATTTGCTATTAGGATTTTACTTTCTTGTGTATCTGATAATACCATTCTGGAATACCCCAAGTTCATAATCTCTTTTTAAGGAATTGCAGTCCTTAGCCTAACTATGCCATTCCATTAATTTTTCTTATCCTTTGCTGCTGAATCTAAAGCAACTAATTTTTGAATTTCAGAGGAACTGGTCATTAAGCTTAGCAGAGTTTGGCCGTGTTGCATAGAACATTTTGTATATCAAGTTCATAACAGAAGTGGTAATTACAGTTATGCAGTCCCTCTGGAATGACATTGTGAGCTCACAGAGCTGCTCAAGGTTATAGGCTGTAGCATCTGCTGCTTGAAGGATAGAAACCATTTTCTACTCTGGTTTTACTTTGGCTTTTTCATAGTTTCAAATCACTATTACTGTCTTCTCTGCTATTAAAAAAATAGCATGTTCAACTGCTTTTGTTAACCAGTTGCCTTAAAAAGACCAATTATGACAGTCTACTGAATCAATCAGATATTGACATTTCTGTTTAGCTTTTTTGAGATTTCACTGTGTATATATTCATGTCTGAGCCATGTAAATATCTTCTAAATGTAGATTTTTGAGCTTTTCAAGCAAAAGTTTAGGTAATACTGTAAAATTCCCATTTATAGTTTAAGGTTAATTTCTGGGGCTTTTAAAATAATTTATACTAGGCATTTTTGTCAACTTGATTGTTTTGTGAAGTCTTTTGATACTTAGTCTGTTTTTCACAAAAAATAAGTGACAGTTATTCGGTTAATTAATTAGCTAATTCCCTTTATGTTTTCCTGTTTTCAGGTCATACATAGACATTCAGGCTTTTTTACACATTTTGTTTCTCAGATCTTGTCAGTGGCTGGTTGCATTCTGAATGTAAAGTTGGGCCTTTAACTCAAGACTTTGCTGTCCTGCAAGAGTGTTTAGTATAATGACTTGTTATGTTGCAGTGATTTTCTGCACTATGCTGAGGAATATGGTCATTTTAACAATAAAGTAGGAGAGGTATTTTTTGATTGGTACTGCTTAAACTTTCCTTGGTAATTGTAGCTGCTTTGTCTTTGTTTGCTTCAGTGGTTCAAATTGTTACTTAAAATATTTTGTTCTTTTTGCTTCTCTTACTTATGTACGTATCACCCTCTTGTATTTTTGGTAGTAAACTACAGTATAAAACAAATTCCATTTGATCCATAATTACTAGATTCACTGGGATACTGATACACTAAAAATATGAAACTTAAAGTTATTTTTCTTTTTAATCCTATTGAAGTATTTTAGTGTGAATCTTTGTCTTTCTATAAAAGACATAGCTGGAGATTCAGATTCTGCACAGCAAATTAAAGTAGGGAGTGAGAAAGCTGAGCAGACATTTTTTTGAGACACAGTTCCTTTTTCTACTTTGTTTTTTTCAAAGTTATCTAGAAAGATAAAGAAGGTATTTTAATACGAATAGAATACCTGTGGCTGTTTGACTGACCTAGGTAATGCTCTTCTAGATACCCTAGGAGTTACAGGGCTAGGGCTACATACAGTGAAGGAATAAATTAGCTGTATCTACATATGTTTAGGTGTCTTTCCAAGGAGAGGAATTCAGGCTGCAATTAGGTGAGGGAATTGTAGAGCAATTTAATTAAGAGTACAGCACCTCATCCTAGGTCACAGTACCAGCACTCTTTGTAGTCAGTGATCTTGAGCTAGGGAATACAAGATGCAAAAGGATGTTTCTGAAATCTTATAATTCTCCAGAATTTGGATGCTAAAGTCAAAACTGTAAAAGCTGTGTTGTTCGGAATATGTGCTGATAAAGTATTGTGCACTCTTCAGCTGCAGAAGGAGAAGGTAGTGATGACCACGTATACTGATTCTTCAGTGTGGATTATGTACATGGTCCTTAACAATAATAACAACTAAAAATCAAAATAATATTATAATAACTTGATTGGAGTAGTGTTTTCTTTTTCTTTCATCACATGGTGATGTACTGAAGGTGATGTGGTTAAGGTGGTATATATTCTGGTTTCTGTTCAGGTCATGTGAGATGGTATAAGTGTGCTTATTGATTATGGTTTATAGGATAGGTTTCAGGGATTATGAGATGTGGGACCTGAATACTTCCACATGGGTGAAGATGGTATTGAATGCACTTCTCCCTACTTGAGTCAAAAACTGAAATTTAGAAGAGTGCGCAAACTCATGCAGCAATAAGTGGTTTTTGTTTTCAGGTGAATCCTTTGTGATACCTTTTACCAGGATGTCTTCAGTTATGGGGTATTTTCAGATGATGCCTGGGGAAACTAATGCACTTGCCACCTTCTTTATCTGACTCTTAAGTGGGGCTATAAATTATCTCATGGCCAAGTCTGGCATGTTAAAGTGTAGGGCATGCTCAGAGGCCTAGAGATCATTGAGAATTTTGAGAATTTTCTCCTCCATTACTGCAATGTCTGTGCAACTTAAAAGTTGGATGTGAAGTAGAATTACTGTGTTGCAGATGCCTGTGTTTGATGAACTTGGTTAGCTTCTATCCTCAGATCTAGTCAGTGAAAAACAAGTTAGCTTCAAGATGTGCAAATCTTCTGTCTGGTGTAACATTACGCACTCTTGTGACTTAAATGGAAATACCATCACATGTTTCCTGAACATTGTTTCCTGTTTTTCCTGTGTTTTGGAAAATAAAGGGAACTTGCTGAAGTCAATTTCTTTGACAAAGTAGGATTTCTTTTTTATTATTGGGCAGAAGGATAGAAAAAATGTGTATGGGAAAATAAAAACTATTAAGCCAATGATCAATGATCAAATATAATCAGAATTAAAGAATTCTTAAATCCTTCTGAAATCTGTTAGAGCATAGAAACTAGTAAAGTTATCTGAATTCTATATTATTTTTTGCATCACACTTCTAAATATTTTAGCCGTGATTTGTACTCTTGATAGCTGATGGCTCAGCTCTAAAACATTTCAGTGGAAACTTTTTCCATTTTTCTGTTCTATGCCTGATTTTTACTAAAACTTCAACTGAAATGGAAAATAAATGACAGGAATTTCATAGGAATTTCAAGAATGGCAGTTCCAGGAAGCTCAGTCCAAAATTGAAGATGTACAACTTTTATGCCTCTTGCTTGTCCCCAGCTGCTGGATTCAGTTAGTGACAATGTGACAGCACGTTGAGTGGATGAGATAGGAATTGTTATGAAAAGGACACGACTGGTGCATTAATACTGAAGTTATTGCAAAAATATTTTTCTTCTGTTGTGACATACTTTTTCTTCTAAGCTAGATATGAATAGAAGCTCTTGTCTAAATTTTTCTTCAAATCTCTGTTAGTTGATAGCAGTGCACTAACTTCTTTAGTGGGCACTTTTTTTAGAAGAAAAGATAAAGTTATTGATACCTGCTGGACAGACTCTAGATATTATAATTGTTCTTTATTTCCTTTATTCTTTTTTTGGTTTGGGGCGATAGTGAAATCAGCCAGAGAATAATTGTTCTCTCACAATGTGAAGTATTAGAAATCAGGCATTCTTTATTATTATTAGTGCTGCACACATTCTCAGTATTTTTCCTCTTATTGAATGTGTATCATGAAATTTTACAACGGGGTGTTTATTCCATCATGACTGTACATGGTCACTACAACATACTTCCAAGCTAATACATAAATGCCACTTCTCCTAGAATGAGAGAATGTCTTTGCATGTCTTTGCTCCTTACTGGAAGTTTTTTTATGGTCTTAGAGGATCATCTAAAGGTGGTCGTATTCACTGAGAGCCCCCAAAATTTTAAGGGACTTTGTCTGGAACTTTTATTAGGGCATGCACTCTTTTTTTTTTGTTACATGAATGCCACAAAACCACTTAGGTTCCTCACTATCTGTTTATCCACTGGTTCCAGCTACATTTACAATCTACAGTCTACTTCAACATTCTTTCACCTAATTTTCTAGTTACCCCTTAAGCTCTACTTTGCAACTTCAAGAGATCCGTACATTTCTCCCTGTGGTCTCTCAGGGGCATTGCTAATCATTTTCCCCTTCAAATGCATTGTAAACTTTTTCATTTTTTTGTTTCCTGTAAGCTGAATAAATCAGTCAGTGGAGATGTGGGGCTGTGTGCCTGAACATGCACATACATATTTACACTAGATGAATAGCATCATGATGATGGTCTAGATGAAATAGCATTTGCTTTGGTGTTGATGTCTGTGCGTTTTTGTCCTGTAACTCTTGGTGCTATAAATGATCAAAGTGCTTTAACTAGAGTTCATGGAGAATGTAGCTTTCAGAGTAAAACTTTAACTAAAATGCCCTCATGTAACTGCATATTGGTTTGTGAGTCTGCTAACATAGTGCAATTTCTATAAAAGTAGTAGTTACCTGAAGTTCTACTTTAGTGCATAAAGAGGGACAGTCCTCATCTGATTTGACATCTTGTATTTTAGCCCATTCTGTGCACAGAAACTGAGCTTCCTTAAGTCATTGTGTGCTATGAACTTGTAACATTCACAATAGGAGTTAAATTTTCAATTAAATGTGACATCTCAGCCTCTTCCACTGTAGCATTATGGGTAAAGCATGTCTGGGAAACTGATACAGTGGGACCAGTTGATATTAATTTGATTTCTGGGAAATTTTATGCTGCTTCACATAAAGTACCCTGAACACATGTCTGTCTGTTCCTTTGGGTGCTTGGATCCTCTTAAGGCTATCTTCATTATTGTATTAATTCAAAAAGTTCCTGCTCTGAAGTATAGCAGTTGTTTTGCCCCTCTAGAGCATTGTTTGCACTCTGAACTGTCCTTTTACACCAACACAGAGGTTTGTACAATGTTGCAGAATTCACTGGGCACAGAGGAGTGACAAGAGGAAGATAATTTTCTAGCTGAATGATGATCATTTGAAAGAGGAAAGTCCTGGGTTCCCACAGCTATTTATACGTTTAATCCAATAACTGTTCAGTGTAAAACATTGTAATACAATCTGTTCAAGTAGGTTTACTTGCCCACCATCTGGACATGAGTACTGCCTGCCAAACCAGTTGGGAGGGCAGTGGAAGAAATCAAGGTTACTTTAAAGTAGTGAAGGCTTCTCAGGGTAACCTCTGTACTCTTGCTTTCTGTGTTTAAGCAGTTATCACCTTCTCAGTTGTAATTTTGTGTGACAGTGGAGGTGGCTGAAGGAACTAAGTATAGAGTGCACTATGCACAGTGCTCAAAGAGCCAGCCCTGGAATATTTAAAGGTAATAGTGGTCTTGGTGGGAACATAAAGGCTCTCAAATCTGCATTTTCATTTCAGTATTCCAGGCCATTTGGATATTACAGGAAAGTAATATCCAAGCAAGGGGAGATAACACAAAATTTAAGTATGTTTTGTAAGTATCTTGTGGCAGACAGGAGAAGCTTGTTCACCTTTAGAATTGCCCACTCTGGTTTCCATTTCTGTTTGCTGTAGATCCAAATTCCTCGATTAACTGCTCTGTGTGGATTAATCTAAGTACCTCATTACTTCTATAGATAGCAAGCAAAAGAGTGTATAGCACAAGAATTTAATGATTTATAGATTATATAGATTTATAGGTGGTCAAATGCCACATTATTTGACTTTGTTTTAATGAAATGATAAGTGAGAGGAGAGGCACTAAAGCTGGTAAATTTTAGTGCAAAATTTTTTATACTGTAGAAAACATATTAGCAAGTGAGCTACACCAGGGAGCAATAAGGCCTTAAGTCACCCCAGTCTAGAATTCTGTTATGTTAGTATTGGAGCTTTAGCCACCTGTAGGGCACAGTACTGATGAAGATGGTCCCACCTGTGTAAGAACTGAATATTTCCTTCCTTATCCCCTTCATAAAGTTATGACAGGTATGGTGTTCATTTTACAAGAGTCTCAACTGCACAATATTAGATAGGTTGTAAATGCAAGTATATATTGCACATTCAGATGACATGTAGAATCATAGGAAATAGAACTTTATTTTTTAATTTCATTTTTTGTCCCACCATATTAAAGTGATCTAGTTATGGTTCTGTTAGTGTATTGGTCTATTGACATGTGTCTTAAGTGATTAAAAAATCTAGCTGAAGCTGTTCAGTTATAGCAATATCAGTTTTTCTGAGCAGTGAATGCATTGTGCTGTCATGCAGAACTCATGCTTGGTTGGCTGTGAGGGAGAAAATTACAAGTTCATTAGCTGATACAGCAGCTTTGTTTTCAAAAGTAATTTGATGTCTGTACTTCTCCCAAGTGAAAATGGAACTTTTCCTCAATCTAATCAACTGTTTTGATAGTAAAAATGTTCTGGAGGAAACACATCTTTACTCAAGTCTTTACACTGAATGTTGACTCTACAAAAAATTTAAAAAGTGTGCTTTAAAAGGGGCTTAGAGAGACACTTTTAGCTGGCTTCCATCATTAGAACTATAGCAACTTTTTCTACAAATGAAAAAGATGTAGAATTAGAAATTTGATTTCATGTGGATTTTAGAAGCTAATTTCAAAAGGTAAAAATATAGATTGCATGATAGTATGAGAATATTTTTATGAGAATGAAATGCAATTTTAGTAAGCACATCATGTTTTTATTTTTCTAATGTAGACATTAATTTCGCCTCCAGTTTCGTCAATATGATTTATTGAGTTAATCACTATAAGGTAACTGAATTTTTAATATTCAACATAGAAAATAATGCTGAGTATTGGTGTTTAAACAGCAATTAACGTATTAACATATTAGCACCATTAAGTTTTGCAGTAAAGCTTTCTGACTGCTTGTACAGTCATGATTTAATATTCCACAATGAACTTCTGCTTTAGTCCTACTAATTGCATTTTTTTTATTTAGATAAAAATTATGTGCTGGTATCTATGAATAGTTTTTCCTTAAACTACTCAGAAATAGATCTAAAAGTGAAAAGTAATTATTTTATATTAAAAGGATTAAGTGCTTTATCTGCCACTAGAGATTGTCTACCTCCTGTTGTACCACTGAATCCATTAATTAACTTAGCACCATGTTATGTCCTTTCTGTTTAATGAACTATTTACTGGGAAGGTAGTATTCTGATTAAAGGAATTCCTGCTCAGAAACTGTAAAACTTCTGTTTCTTCATGTATGGGTAAATGGCAAGGGGGCCAGAACCTCATGTGGATGGCTGAGAGAGGTTAAAGGTACTAGGCACGAGGAAGAATGCTGAACTTGGTGGTTCTGTCATATTTATGTGTGTGGTCTTGCCTCCTGAGAAACAGAATTTGCTAGGAGACTGTGACAATAAAGTAACCAATGAATGGATGGCATAATTAAATAAACCTATTGAGAGTCAATATCAGATGTGGCAAAGAATTTATGAATAATGATTAGCAATCAATTGACAGTGAAATAATGTGAGGGTAGATGCAGATTTCTCTCCCAATGACCATGAGTCGTGATGAAAAGTTTGAAGAAAGTGTTAGAGGACATAGTACTCTGAAACATACATTAAAATAGGTGCAGTGGCTGTAATGTACACATTTTCTAATTTTTAAAAGTGAAGCTTACGCTCAATTAATTATGATACCTTCAAAACTTTCTCTACTGCCTACTTTTCTAGATTTTTAAAATTGCTTGTAGAACCTCTATTGAAATGTTGTATCATAAGAAAAAACAAGGAAAAGGATGCTTTTGCATATCTTGAAAAGAAAGAAGGAAAAATCAACAGTTCGAACTTGAATCCAAATTTTAGTGATTAAATAGTTGTATCATATGAACATTCCTGTGTTACAATTTGTCATTTCTGGCAAGAAGAGAAAATGTGAATTTTCTTTAATATGAAGTAGGATTTTTATTCTCATGCTTTGCTTTGAACCCTTCCCTTTCTGGTCTGATAGTAGGTTGTCCTTTAAATTGGCTGGATCATGTTGCTATTGTGAACCATGTCAAGTGCTGTATATATTTTTGATTGTGTTTGATAATTACTGTTAGTGTCCTAAAGCAGACTGATATTTGGAGAAAAAAACTTGGAAGAGTTGACTTTAAAACCAAAGTGGGCTTTCATTAATTTCATGTGGAGCAATGAAACACAATACTACTTTCTGAAGTCCTTGTAGAAGAAAGAAATTTGCTGTCTTACCTTTTCAGCTTGAGAGAGACAGTGATAGGACTGCCCCTAATGCTGAAGTCATCTGCAGACTTTAGGTATTTGAATTCAATTTTTACATATGTAACTGGTTTTCTGTGTAACTTCTTCGGTTGCTTGTCCATTTTATAAACTGTAAAGGATGATGCTTCCCTTTTTTCTTGCTTTTTCCATTTCATAGCAAAGAAAGGAGTATACATTGCCTTTTCCTTTTTTTTTTCTTTTCTCTTTTTTTTTTTTTTTTTTTTTTTTTTTGTTGTTGTTATTTCTGAGGTTTGGCAACACAAATTGTTTTCAATCCTTCTCGGAAAAGTAGTGGTCTTTATGTGCTCTATGCCTTTCTTAGTAGCAAATAATGTGTAAAATTTAGTTAATTTAATTTTGGAAAAAAGTTCTGTAAGTGCTCATGATAGGTTTTATCAATCTGCAAAAGTCTGTTAGACTTAAAAGGATTTATTAAATTGAGTTGGGTGTGTTATGATAGTTTCTGAAAGCAGAACAAAATTAATGTATAATAGAAGTCCATCAAATATTTATGGTTGCACATGGTCAAAAAAACCCAGTTTCCCTGGTGTCTTTTAAAACTGTGACAATGCCAGCATGATATGGTCTTGAAAAAGTGTGGATGCAAGGGTGCATATTTTTCTAATTTTTTGCAGCTCTAGCCATAATGCTCATAAAGAAAAACATAATAGTAGATTTGTCTCTTATAATCTTGTATCCTTCCTCTGATAGGAATTCTGCAGATTTTTGACATTTGTAGGCATCTTCTAATACAGTTTTTCATTGCCTTTTTCACCTGTTTTTTTTCTTTTGTCTTTCAAGGTATAGCTTGTTTTCAAAACTCTCTGGGTTTTTATAAAATGCAGATTCACCAGCTACAAACTCCACTTGGTACTTGAAAAGTTACTTTTATTCTTCCTGCGACTACATTCATATCCTGTTTAACCTAAAAGTCTCCTTATTTCCTTGCTATGACCCAGATGGTGGGGTTTTTTTGTTTGTATGTGGATTGGTTCTTATAATTTAATTCCTATTGTTTTTAGTTTTTGCTATTATCGTAGCTTTTTCTGTTTTCTCTAGAAATAGAATATTCACATATATTGATGCAAACTTAAAGCCTGCTCAACTCAAAGAGCAGACTTCATCATGGAACATTTGTGGCTGTCCTGGGGAAAGTTATGTGTGTATCTTCTGCCAAAAATTGGTCTCTAGTCTGTTCAAAGACAAATTTCAGACTGCCTACATTCACTTCCTGTATTAGGCTGAATGTGTCTTGCCTTCAGTGTAATACTACATTCTTTTTCTTCCAATCTGTTTATTCATGTTGCAACTCCCTGTTATTCTACTTTTTCCTCATATGATGGTTTTCCTTTTTATATTTTTTGTCATCATACTTCTGAATTGCTGTCACACTTCTGTGATTATCTAGATGTTTTTCCTTATAGCCTTTAGTTTCATCTTTTCTACAGTATTTACAGCGTTCTTCTCAAGAATTTTGGTATTTCAAAATTTTCCCTTCTTTTCAATATTCTACTCTTCTTGGTATGTACAGATGGATTTTAAAAGTATTCCCACAATCTGTTTTATATCTGTTGTTCTAAGAGAGATTGTCAGATTTTGCTCTCCTCTAAGGAGAGAGATGAATGAAATGCAAAAGTAGGTTGAGTAAAATTTTGATATCTCTGAAGAGATCTGTATTGTTTAGAAATTTTTCTGTTGTTCTTTCCCGTAAACCCTCTGGATTCTTTGGAGTGGGAGCAGAAAGCATACCTGTAATCATAATATCTGGAGACAAGTGTGGAAAGGAATCAAGGGTTTGATTTCACTATTTGGTGCTTATCTTTTCTCTTTATCTTCTGATCTGTGTGATTTGTTCTAAAATCAGAGACCATGTGCACATTTAGTGCTGGTATTTATACAAGTATATCCTGTCAGGACCCAGATGGGCTCAGTTGACAGCACTCAAGAAAGACTAGGTCATACTATTTTCTTCTTTCTCCTGTTTCCATCGGCCTATTTCAGTCATGACTTGAGTTTCTCCCTGTTGCTGAGTTGACTGGATGCTGTACTCATTCTCAATTCAGGTATTTGCCTTGTGTCAGCTGTCATTCCAGGTCTATACCCTTTGCAGTGAAGATAGAAATTTAAGAATCTATTTTTTTATTATTTATTTTTCAGCTTTTAACTTTTTAAACTTGCTCTTGAATCAATCATTCATTTGTTTCCAGGTTGATAAGTCATTGTTTTAGAAAGTTATCTTGCAGTTCACACTGCAGAAGAAAATACTCAGTTGCTATTTCACGTGATTCAGGTTTTCTCTGTGGAAATTCCTACTGATACTGTTCTAATTGTTACATTTACAAGTGTCGTGTGCTCTCCTTGTGTTTCAAACACTGCAAAGTAACAACAAGGATAAATCCTTCAGATACCCCAATTACTATTTCTAGCCGTAAGATACTAAAGGACATTCAGTTTTACAGATATTCAACACAGATTGTTATTCTGTTGGACCCAACTTTTCTAATCATGGCATAAAGTGTGGTAGTTCTCAGAGACTCCAGAGACTCATCATGATTCTTTTTGTCTATGACCTTCTTTTGTCTTTGAGATTTAATAAGTTCCTTGCCTTTGGCTGGAAGGTCTTCATTGTGAGTTGTAGGTTTGCATTTCTTCCCTGAAAATTCACGCTAGGCTGCATGATGTAGCTCTATTAATTCTTTGTACTTTGCTACACTTGGAGAAGAAAAATGGGATGACATGGTGTGAAATGCTATCAAAACAATATGATCTCTTTTAAATGCTTTTATTTTTCCTGCTTCAGTCCTTATTGCAGTTCCCTGAAATACATAAAGCTAGTAATGGATTCTGATCTCATCATGCTCACTCTCTGCTCTAATATATAAAAGGGATGATTCTCATTCATTAAGCTCTAATCATTGCCTCTTTTATTATCCATCTATTGACAGGCGCCCTTATGGAAGTGATTTTTGTCTTGTTGCTGTGTTCTGTTGCATGAAAATCGTTCAGATGATATCTCTTCCCAGAACAGGAAACCGTGGGCCATATTGTGATAATCAGAAGATATATTTTCTTTTTAAATTCCTTTCTGAGCAGTGGTTTAAAACTACTTTGTGCTTTGAATATTTTATAACATCAAATCATCTAGGATCTCAACATAAGATGGGTAAGAATGGCTTAACTCATTCAGTTGGAGTTCACCTAATCCAGTATTTTTTTTTCTAAGGACATCTGCAAATGGGTACCCAGAGAGGGGAAGCGTAATCTCCTCACCAACCTGTGATCTTCCACCCTTCGACTGTTTTCTGTTCTGGTCTTCTTGAGCTAGTGTTCTCCACTAATGGATCTCTCCATGAGGAATGCTCAGTCATGAGTAGTTCATCAATCCTAGGTCTTGCATGTCTCTCTCCATGCTTTACAGAATGATGCTGAATCTACATCTGTAGTTACAACTGCATTGAGAGAGGATTGACAAGTCTTACAGCTCATGCCTTTTCATTTTATTAATCTTCATCTTTGCCAGGTATTTTGCTGTCAAAGAAAGCGAGTGCTTTTCATCTCTCCTACTATCTAGAGCAGTGCTGTCCGTTTGACATACTTCTGAATTTACTGAATAGTTACTGTTCAAAAGGCTTTATAGCTACCTTGCTTCATAGTTAATTTGTTCTTTTACAAGAATCGCTTCTGGCCTGAAGTAGAATTTTTTTTTCTATCTCTTAACCATGAATATTGAATGAAGTGAAGCTGTCAAATCATTTATATTCAAACTTATTATGTAATCAGACCTATATTTTGCCATGCACAAATTGGATTGCAATAATGTTTTTACCATCTCTGTGGAGGGGATTTTTTTACATCTTAATCAGTGTAGTATGGAAACATGTTCTTCACAGTGGGTCATCATTCTTAAGAGTAACATTCTCCTTTTCGCACTGTATACTGCACTAAGACTCTACCAAATATTGGCCTCTGTACTGCAGCTGCATAGGAGCCCATTCTCTTACTGAAGCACATACTTCTTTAATGATAATTGAGTTGATATCGGGATCTTTTATTGATGATAGTCTTAGTGAATGTAGTTTCAGCTTTCTGGGACTGAGAGTAATTAAGTAACATTGACCTAGGAAAAAATCTCTGATTGTTTGGCCTTTGAATTGGACATTACCTGTGTGACTTAAAAGAGATTTAAATTTTCAGAACTGGACTTGTATGTTACTATTATGATAAATACGTTTGGTTCTTCCTATGCACACACATAGCTGATATGGCATGTCAAACTTAATCAGTTTTTCACATTCTGTAGATTTTATATTGTACATGCTTTTAACAGGGATTCTTCCCTTCTGTGGATAACTATCAATCTGAAAATAATGCAGTTTCTGAACTGTTGAAAGATCAGAGCTCTTAATTTTTTTCTTTAGTTTTTTTCCAAGAAACACAAGGAATGGATGTGTTATTCATAATCTAGTAATTTGCATAGTGAAATGACAGAGACAGCCAGGAGGTGCAGGAAGAAGGAAATTTTCAGTGGAAATTAAAGGGAAAAAATAATTAATAATGAAGAGGATGTCTGTAGAAGTTGCAGAATCTCCATCCTTGTAGACTTTATAAACTGGATAATGCCCTCAGCAGCCCATGGAAACTCCTGAATTTAACTATGATTTGAGGATGCCCTCTACAACATTTAGAATTGTAAAACAATTTTAAGTATCAAGAATGTATGATTTTTAAGACTATTTTAATTGAAACTGTATTGCATCTTGATAAAAGCAATGGTGCTGCAGTGAAAACTCATTAGATGTTTAAGTAACTGACAAGAGATGCTCATTTCATATAATTTTTTTTAAATGAAATGATTCTAGAAGTCTTTTTTCAGTCTAATATATTGGTCATCTTCCATCAGTCATTTGGAGAGAGACAAGTAGATTTATGCATGACATGGGTTATTTCCTGTGATTAAAAACTAATGGTGCAGTATTTCTCGATGCTGTACTCACCCACCTGATTGCTCGGTGTGCCTGGGAACGAAGTGTGAAGGTCACTCCTACAAGATCATCCTGAAATACTGGGATGAGGGGGGATGAGGGGAGAATGGCAGCCATTGGAAAATGAATACCAATTCTAAGCTGATGAGGAGAGAGCAATTTTGGAAGGAAGAAATGAGGAAGTAATTAGCCAATTATATTATTGCATATGTTTATCATACTGGCAGGGGATAGGCCATCAATAGGTAATGATAACCATTTCTTATATCACTGCTGATGAACAAAACATGCCCTGCTGAGTGATAGGCTAGATCCACTATCGTGTTAATCACTGGACTTTGGGTAGTTGAAAGGTGGTTTGATACAGTTTTTTAAAATATTAGCCAAATGTTTTATCGGAATGCTCAGCACTGAAATTTAGTGCTGACATTATAAATGCCATGTGTAGATCTCAGACTTAGATCAGATGAATAATGCGAGTCATGCTTTCATAGCTGTTAAATTTTCCACAACCAGAGGAAATCAACAGTGTGCAGATGTCTAATCAATCAATTAATTTATAGGGTTTTCATCACAAGCTTCAAAGTTGGAATTAAGATTAATTTATTTTTTTTTTAGAGCTCATGTAATTTCTCCAAAACTAGTGCATTTTTTCAATTCTTTGGAACATTTGAACATTGTTTTGTCCTCCTTTGCCCCCTAGAAGGCTTAAATATGCTAATATTATTTGAGAGTAGTGTTTGTTCTTAGGAGAAGATTATTTGCATGCATGCATGCATTTCAGTGATCTGTCATATTTATCTTAGGATCTTTGCTTGTCAAAGAGGTCTAATGAGTTGCCTGAAGTAACTGTACTGGAATAAGTATTTTTAGGAATTGCACTTATACTATCACCAGTTTCAACGCCATAATTCATATTTATATCATGGTAACACCACTAGAATGTCATTGGTAACTTCCTTGATGATCTTAAGCTCCATTTTATGCTACAGTTTGTGCAAGCATATGAAAATAAGGCTGTCCACTTGCTGAGGGTGGGTAGATTTCATGCTTAATTTCACACAATGATTAAAACAGGATTATTTTAATCAATTACCTGAGGAAGTGATCAGCTGTGGGCTTCATATCAACTTCTGCAAACTATATTCAGATGCTCTTTAGTACCAAGGTCCTGCCATGAAAACTAACAGATGGAATTATTGCACGAAGAGAAATTGGTAGGTAAACTAAAATCAATTTTTTCCATACCATTAATTTGGGGAGAAATGCTTTAGGGTTTGCAGAAATTTAATAAATATGCATAAGGTGATATTATGTTTTCCACATCCTTTACATTTATACTGGCTTATTAAAGATTTAATTAAGTTTTCTGAAAAGGGAGAGGATGCAGTCTTGCAAAAGATGTAGATGACGGTGTGGGTTCACAATAATTAGGGCTTCAGGGATAAAATAAAGATTCTCTACAGTTAATGAATATTAAGGCAATGGCTGCTTTGACAACTTGCAGAAATGACAGTATTTTACTTACCACATCTGTCTTCTGTTGATTTTCTAGCCCTAGTCCATCAGTATATCTGATAGATTACACATCATTTCTTTCTGCAACTATGAATAATAAACAAAAGTTACCAAGGATATTTTACTTTATCCTTTCTGTGTGTAAGCAATCTTTTGTATCAACTTCTTGCTTTTCATTATCCTGCATCTTCTTTGTTGTCCATTCATTTAAATCTTAAAGACAAGTATGTCTGGATTAATTTTATTAATATTTTCCTACTGAAACAGCTCATCACAAACCACTGCAAAAACTATTTTTTTAAAATCAGTCTTTGAATCCATTTTGCTCTCAAGTTTCTAAAATGTTGTCTGTGGTTAGACAAAAAATGTGGCAAAGCAACTCTGAACCATGTTAATCCATGGTCTTCATTGGTTCTTATGTATTCTGTGTGTAGAAATATATAAATAAGTAAATGACATGTGCTTTGTCTTCTTTGACTTCAGCTTTCAAACTCTTAGGGACCACAGCTGTCTTCTCCAGTAACACACAATTAAATTTTGCTCCTTGATTAGGATTTCTTAGTGCTCTGATTACATAAATAATGACAATACCAAAGAACAATTCCTTTACACATCTGGTTCAATGTAAGAGGAACTATAATATTATACTTGAATGCTGAACAATGTATTTTGGCCTATAAATTCTGTGTCAGTAATATCAAGGAAATATATTGTTCTGGAGTTCAAAGGTTGCAGTGAACTCACTCAGTTGTCAGTTCAGTACAGTTGTCATGGATTCTGTTGTAGGCTTTCATGTAACACTTTGAATGTAACTTTCTGCTGCTTTCAGCTTTGTAGCACATACTAGACGATACTGTTGAGCCATATGCTGTACACGTGGCAGAAGCTTGCATCCTTTGTCCTTGTACCCCTTGACCATTTTCCAGGTCTGCTTTCCTCCCCGTATCATTGTTGATCCTGTGCTCCTCTTAGAATATCTCCTGGAAATCTTCCTACAAGAAGAAATTCAATTTCTTTTCCATTCTGTATTCTGCTCCTCTGCCACCACAGTTGTGGTGGCCCAGTCTGCCATCAGTAAGTCAATAGTACTTACCTCTCTTTGTTCACATTAATATCCATGGGAAAAGTGGATATTTTCCTGACAGAGGGTGTTGAAAAAGGTATTCAGTGAAAAAGGAGCTGTAGTATGGACTGTGAGGAAAGATCAGCAGATAGTGGAGCTTGCTCTAAGGGGTTTTTATAGTATTGAGGAACTGAATTCTCTCTAGGATAATTTTCCTTTAAAACCTGCAGCCTCGCTGAAAGCATTGCCTTTTTGCATTAATGTTTTTAAAATATACGCTTTCCTGAAACTTCTTGTATTCATTGAAATTTTGAGTTTCAGTTGTCTGAAAACTGCTTTATTTTTGCATATTGCTACTTCTTCCTGATGGTCTGGTTAAATGCCTTTTAGAAGTACCAGGAGAGTTAATCTTTTTCTCATTGTTTAAGTCTGTTCTAAATGGGAACTGTTAATGTGCCTCAGACAGAGTATTTGATTTTGTATAAATATGAACTTTTACTTTAGTGTTACAAATTCTGGTAACTTATCCTGAAGACAGAACTGTGTATCTGCAAATTTACTTAGTCATGCTACAGATTATTTCTCCCAGCCTCTTTTACAAGCAGTTGGTAAAAAGCCATCTGGCTCACAAGCCATGTCTGTTCTATGTTATGAAATCTTTAAATACTTGCCCTTCTGCACTCTTATTTGTCTTTTGAACCACTCATTTACATAGTTTTTGACAAAGAAGTACTTTTTCAGAAAAATATGGTCACTTCTGTGTGCTTCAGAAATAAATTATTGGGTATTTGGCCAAAGCCAGTGAGCCAAACTAATAGTAAGTTACTTAGGCAGTCAGATTATTTCAGTCAAGTTGGAGTGTGTGTATAAAGCAATTTGTGTTCTTGGTTAATATCATCCAGTTTCAGTCCTGCATATGCAAGTCCGTGTGTGTACATAATGCAGAATATTTAACTGCGTTTTTTTTAATTTTTTTTTTTGTATTTGTATTTACTGTGTCCTATATACATTGTTTTGCAGAGTAAATTCAATTCAGTTTAGCTACATTCTTGGAGTGGGAGATAAGGATTTGTGTACCAGCAAAGTGAATTGGAAAGTAATGCCTCATACTTATTTTTAAATGTGATTCAGACCTAAAACTTTATAGCAAATCATGTTGTGTTCTTGTAAAAGGATAGGTTTCTGTCAAATGGAGATAAAGTGTATTCTCAGTCTTTGTGTCTGTAGGGATTAGGGCAGTAATTGCATCTAATTTCTGGTGATGCTTTCTCCTCCCTGTGGTCACTGATGTATTATTTCACTGAATATTCAGGGAGGAGTTGAAATGTCTGCAGTGGATTTCTTGAACCTGAATGTAATTCCTATGACTTTACTCATCTTTAGGCTTGTCAGAATAAGAGTTTTTCATACCTGTTTTCTTCTAAATATAGAGGGGGCAAACTAATTCTGTACATTGAGAATTTTAGTTAGGCACATGCACATATATAATGCACAGAAAAGGAAATTTTGACAGAATGAATAGTACAGTTCTGTAGAAAATGTATTTTTTTAATGTCCAGTTCTTGAACTGTGAAACCCTGACTCCCTTGAACAACATGGAGTGTAAATTGTGCCAGATGAAAACTGGAATAAATTGATAAGTACTATTTGCTTTTTCTCTGTCATGTTTTTAAGTTCTGCAAGAAGTTTCTGTGATAAAAGTCTCCCAGACTGATTATATTTAAAGTAGTGCAACCAATGTCAATATTCCTGATTGGCATTTTTCCTTGTAATGAGGTGATTTACTGTTTGTTCTTGCATGTTCTATGAATATTCACCAATTCTGTTGCTAAGCGTATTGATGTGCTTTGCACTTACTTATCACTTACAATTGGTTTCAGGGCTATCTAATCTTCCTCTCTATAGCAATTATTCTCTATCTGTCAGAAGATCCTCCCTCTTAGTCTGCTTCAGGGAGCAGGAGGGGTGTAAGCTTATCAAAGATTTTTCTCACTTGATCTTTCACTAGTTAACATGCCTCTTAGGTTATCTCTGTAAATGATTTTGTCTTGTTGAATTGAGAAGTGAACAGATCAGAACCATTCTGTGCTTTTGGGTCAGTTACTGTTTCAGTTTTCCTGAGTTTTCCTTCCAATAGCACCTGCTTTAACTTAGATCATTGTGCTACTGTAAAAAATAGTAGTGGCAACGTGTCCTGTCTTCTAACTGGCAAACTTTGTTAATTCTTTATTATGACTACTGTTGCAGCATTTGTAAAGGAACTAGAGAAGTGGCTGTCTTAGAGAGTGGCATGTCTCTTTCTATGGGAGTAAGTGGAGTATGGACACACTCAATAGGGAAAACTTTTTGTAGGGAAAACATTTCTGTTCATTCCTTGGGCTATATGTAAGCATTTCTGAGATGCATTTATTATTTGCCAAATTGACTTCAAAATCTAGGTTGAATGGGAGTTGAGAGGGGTAAGCTGGAAGGTGGTGTGCTTAACTAGTGCCTAATATTGACCTTAAAGACTGCAGATATAAAAACCAGAATATTTAAATATCGGTTAATATGTTAAATTAGCTGTGTTAAATCTTTTTCAGCTAGCTTCAAACCAAGACAGGACAAGAATGTGTGCAAATTTATTCACATATGAATTGCTTAGCTTTTAAAGATTATGTAGCCTTTGATTTAAGTAATTTTTCAGTGTTAATTCTTTGTGGAGTTATTTTAAATACAAAGATGGTGTTTTCTACCTCAGCATGTCCTTGAGATGCAATTTTTGAATGTTGGGAAGACATATACTAGTATATCTAATATGTTTGGTTAGCAGCTGCAATAGTACCTGAGTTCTGTGGGAATCCACTGTTGCACATGAGCTAGGCTGACTTGTGGCCTGAGCTGGTACTACCTTCGTTATATTCCTATGATGATGGTGTTGGGATGTAAACAGGACTTCAGAATATATCTGTGTGCATTAAGGTAATCAGGAAAAGTGATTCTTGGTAAAATTAGGAAAAGTGTCTCTTTTTCAGCTGGGAAAAAAATATGGAAGGTGCTTCTCAGATTTATTATTCTAATTGTTTTCAAAGCAAAGCTCTAAGATGAGTCTTTGGAATATTAAATTTTATAATCATGCTTCCTTTCTCCTTTATATTTTCTATTATTCTATATCAACATACTCCTTAAAATCAACCACAAAAAACAAACCGCCAAATAATTTTTTTCTCTCTATTTTTTTCTCTGTCCTTAAGCACCCTACACTTTAAAAGTGCAAGTATTCTTTTTGTTTACTTAAACTTTAGATGCAGATCTCTACTTGGTCTTTTACAGAATTGAAGCTTATTATTTCTTGAATCGTTTAGGTCTTGAAATTACGTTCCTCTTTAGCAAAAGAATAATCAAAAATTTTGCTTTTTTTGTCTGGGTGGTAAGTTTTTGTTGTTATTGTTTATTTTGCTTGGTTTTAAATCTGTAATTGTTTTTAACCCTGATAGGTCTCATATTAGCCAAGTCTGTAGTTAATTTTTTTTTTTTTTGGTGAGAATAGTAATAATATTTTGCATAATATTTATTTCTTTTCTACCATAGGAGGTTTTATCCTATGGGTACTTGGTTAATGGGTAAAACATAAAGAACGTGGAGCTTTAAGGAGGAAGTAAAACTTGTATCTGTGGTAGGTAGTCACAAGATCTTCCAGTGCCTTTGGCAGTAACAACTTTTTCCACTCTAAAGATTAATTATTTTGTCTGCAATTTTTGATTACAATTTTTAAAATTCTTTAATTTTACACAGACTAGTTTGTGCATGGTTAGATATCTTATTTCAGAAAGTACTTAATTGCCTTGGCACAAGACAGAAAGTGTTAATTACTTATCATCACCACATCTTTCCTCTGACATTACTCTCTTAATTCAATTGTTGTGAAGAGGCAAGTGAGACATTTAATTCTGTTTTTTTAGCTTCCCAGTGTATTAATCAGCAAGATAACCTTTGCTATTAAGGTGCCAATAAGAAACAGGTGCTTGACAATTCTCTCAGTAATACCAAAAAGACAAATTCACGATGTCTGCCTATGTGTTGATTTTGGGGTTTCGGCATGTTTTATTGTTGCTGGGTTTTGTGTTTGTTTTGGTTTGGTTTTTTGTTTGGTGTTTTTGGTTTTGTTTGATTGTGGGTTTTGTTTTTTGTTTTTTTTTTTTTTGTATGTTTTGGAAGATGAAGAAGCTGGAGTACTCATTCCCAGAATATTTTTCAACTAGATGCTTTATGTATTCTCTGGATGAAGTTAACCAGTTATTCTTTGATTGTATGGAGAGCTCTGCTGATTTGTTGATTTTGTTAAAGGTCACTTAGCTTTCTCTAAATTCTTTTATGTTATATACCCTCTTTTTATGTTATGTATGTATGTTATATAATATGTTTATGTTATGTATGTATGTTATATAATAACAACGAAAGTTGAGTACTCTTGTATTCCTTGTTGGAGCAATTTTTTAAAAAAATGCAAGCATTATTCTTAAGGAAATTCTGTCAAAATTATTTCAGTATGCTTGTTTGAGGTCTCATTGTTTTCCTGTTCAAGCAGTTATATCTCTGATTACCAAACAGTGCTTATGTGCTTTGAAACAATTTAATTTCTGCCCCTTCATTCTGGTATGTTTTTACTCACAGAACCAAATCTTCTCTGTTTTATTCTGTATTTACTCTGCATTTTACATTTCAAATGTTGAATTGATTTGTCCTAAACTTCTTTCTTTTAACAGTAGCTGCTGCTGCCCCTTCCCAGCCTTCTTTATAATCTAATGCACTTTAAGTTCTTGATGCTTTCCCTAGCTAGCCTTTCATAAGAATTCTTATAAGATTTTTTTAATAAAACTTCTGTTCGTTGTAGCTGTTCAGTCATCTATTCTGTACTTCCAGGGACTGGAAATACAACATCTGTATTTTAACCTGGTGTTTGGAATAACATAGAAAAGCGAAGAAGAGGAAGAAAGATTTTTTTGGTTTTTTTTTAGCATTAGCCATGGTTTGGTTGTCTGGGTAATTCTTCAGTGTAGCACAGTGCTTAAGGGCTTTAAGGGATTAGTCTCTATGTGCTTCCACATTCCACAGAGAGGAGAGCTGAGTTATCAATGACTTTGTAAAATGTCTCTCTAGCATGCCTATTTACAGAGAGCAAAAATGATACAAGTTCTATTTAATTTTTTAATTTTTTGGGGAGAAAATCTAGTAATACCCTGAACTTTTGTTGCTCTTCTGGGTTTTTGACCACTTTCAAATTGTGATTTATTGGTAGTATTCCACCAAAATCAAAGCAACCTCAAATTTCTGGGGTGAGCTACCTCTTTGTGAAGTTACTATCATCACTACTTTATCAGCTTTCAACATAAAATCTTGTCATTCCATAAATATGCAGGGAAATAGGCAGTAAGGGATAGAAATGTGATTGGCAGTATTTCAACAGCAATTCAGTTTGTGAGTTACTTTATTGTGAAACAGGGAATAAATACACTTTGAACAAAGGAGCAGTTTTGTTGATGTCTGTCCAAGTCACCTTTTCTCTAGATGCTACCTTCTTTGTAAAGAAGAACTTGCTTTACATTAATGAAAAAACCCAAAAATTAGGATGGAACCACTCTTCAGTAAAGTGATGTCATTTCATGCACATCCTTTAGATATCACGCTTTCCACCTAATGTTCTGGAGTTAAAAATGATCTGAGGAAGGGCTGAGAGAGTTGGGAATGTTTACCCTAGAAAAGCCAAGGCTCAGGAGGAATTATATCGATGCAAATAAATACCTGAAGGGTTAAGATGACAGGCACAATTGTTGGTGCCTTGTGACAGGCCTGGAGGCAGTGGGCACTAAATGAAACACTAAAGGTTCCACCCGAACATCAGTGAACACTTCTGTACTGTGAAGATGACTGAGCATTGTCGAGAGTTGTGCAGAGGTTAGGGGTGGTTGCTTGTTTTGTTTGGATTTTGTTGTTACTTGTTTTGGGGTTGTATTTGGACTTTTTTTCCCTGTTTTTTATTTGGTTTTGAGTTTGTTTGTTTGTTTTTCCTAAGGAATATACTACATAAGTTATTTGATTTTTTCCCAGGGCAGCATGCAATTTGGGATACATGGCGTACTAGAGCTACATGCTGTGGTGTATACAAAACTAGTATATGAGCAACCTGATCCTGCTTTATCAGGTTCTAATGGCTTACTCTGTAACATTTCTTTTTTAATAGTTTAAGAGATTCAGCTGGCAAAGATATTTTGTGGTAAAGTTGAGAGGGAACAGCTAGTTATATAGCACTCTATGTAGAACATTCAACTTCATATACAGTACTTGAGAGTAAAAAAAGATCTCATTTTCACATTTTCAGAGACACTGGACTCTAGTTTTAGTATGAAGAAAACAGAGGAGAAATATCTGTAGTGTCAGACCTTTGCTTTTAGTAGAGAAATACAATTTCTTCAAATGATCTAGGTTAAATAAGGCTGCCTGCTGATTTCAGCAAACCCTGAAGAAGTGAAGGAAAGAGTTACTTATTTTGAAACATAAATACAATGTTAATAATGTGTTGAGAAGTCAATATTCTTTGTAGGAAGGGAGAGGTACACAAAGTATATTTTAGTTTCCTGAATGGCTTTCAGTAGTTAACTCATAATTCTACTCTGCTAATTGAATGCTCTGAGATGACTCTTGCAGAAAGCTGAACTTAACAAAAAAAACTCCTTGGGGTCCAGAAACTCAGAATGGCAATCTAAATAGCAACTGGTTTAAAATGCTGACTTAGTTAAGTTTAATTTTACCTAAAAATCAGAAATATTTGAAAATGGCAGGCCAAATAAATTGGTATTAAACATCTTGATAATCCGCAGCTTTGAGATGTCTTCCTGGATTTAGAAAGAGTTTTGATTTGTGAAATAATAATTGTGTATAGAGTTAAGTTGAAGTATCTGCATAAAAATAATAAATTTAGCACTCTTAAAGGTATGGCTGAATCCAATTCCCAGGAATCTGAAGGTTCTGAATATTGAAAAAAAAGTAGCAATTTAGAATTAGTAGTTTGATCTTAATGAATTGAAATATATGTGCAGAATTAGTTTTAACTTTTTGTGCATAATTTTAATATTTAGCTAAAAATTTCTTCCCATCTTAAAGAACTTCTGCAATATTTTTGCTAGGTCACCCTGAATTGTTTTCCACTGAGAGTAAATGGAGCTTTTTTAGCTTTTGTGTATAACAAGCACTCTTGGAATCATCCTGGATGTCCTATATTATGCTCTCCTGAGACTAATATCCTTTCAGTATAAAGGTGACCTAAGCAAAATGTACTTTGAGGTTTAGCTGGTGCTTTTGTTGTAGAATCTTTCCTCTAATTCATAATTCAACCTTTTGATATTTCTCATTATGTAACGAACTACTTCCATGCTTATAAAGAAAAAAAAGTAAAATAAAATTATAAGTGAAAAGCCTATAGTCGTAAAAATCATCTTAGCTAGGCTTATTTCTATAAAACTTAAGTATTTTAACTTTTGTTTATTTAATGCAGTACAGTAGGTATTATCTTTCCTGAAATAAGCTGTGTTCTTGTTTACAGTACTTGAGTCTTACTCTGTAATTCATATTGTTGATCTTATAGGCTTTATTTAAATCAGATTACCTTCATCTTTAAATGGATGTAAGTTACTTTAACGTTTGTGACAAATTGTGAAAATTTTGAAAAGTATTAAATAGAAAACAGGGTAAATTTCTTGTATTTTGAAATCAATTGTCAATTTTTGATTGTACTCGGTGGAAATTGATGGTCTTTGTAAAATCAGCTGGACAAAATACATCCATGTAAACCATTATGCAGGTTATTTTCAGTGTTGCATCTTACACAGTGTAAAAATATTAATGTAATACTTTTATAATGTTCAGAAAATGAGAGCTTCATATAATAGGAAATTAACCAGATTTTTCTGAATCTGCCAATAGAACAACATATGGGCTAAAATAATAATAAAAAAAAAAAGAAACAAAAAACCACAGTAGTTTTGATTCTCTGTTCATTTATCTATTCATCCTGAAAAGGACATTTTTTTAGGTATTATGCCACAATGTAGGCATTTTACATAAAGATGAAAATCAGCATCTCATTCCAAAAAGCAAATTCTCAGTCACAGCTAAATGACTTTGAGTCAATGGAGCATAATATTAAGTCAGTCATACTGTGCCAGCTTACATGGCTTCTCAATTATGTTCAGGCAATGGTTTTTTTAAATAAATAAATAATCTGAGAAGGAAAAAAAGTATCCAAACAGATTTCTGTATATCTTAGTGGTTAGTAATATTTGCATTAATTCATGCTTCTCTTTTCTTGCAGAAGAGAAATTAGAGAAGAAAATATTTGCTGTACTGATAGTTATTCTCAATAGAAGAATTAGTTTATGAGTGTATGGCTGCAGAATAATGTGTTGCTCACTGGAATATTCAGATACTTAATCCAGGAGTTCTCCATTAGGCCTACGGTTGTGAATCAAGAAATCACAGTTAGTAACTTTGACATGACCCATGGTTTCTGTTCCTGTTTAAAGACAAGTTCAGAATTGAGACTAAGTATTTTTGATAAAGCTACTGGTGGTGCTTCTGTTAATACAAAGAGAATAAATTTTGAAAAAAGTGAAATATATTTAAATCTTTTTCCCTGGATTTTAAATTAGCTTAGAAAATATTAGAGAGAAGAGTGAAGATGCAGACAGATCAAAGAAATTAGATTTCAAGTCCATGAGCTATTTGAGATTTTGTTTAGAAGACCTATACAGGAAAGCAGCCTTCTATCTTCTCCCTTTTTAGTGTGTAGGAAATATTATATGAAATTATCTAAATATAATTGTGTGTTGAGTTTTAGAAATGATATAAATATTTTTATATATTCAAGGATACTGATATGTTGGTAGCATAAATTACATTTTTATGCAGACATCAGCTGACCAAGGGACAGCAGAGGAATGAATGCCCATAAGAACACTTTGAATGTTGAATCCATCATCTTTCTGCCACCCATTTAATGGGGTCAGTAATTGCATATCTGTGAATGTTTATCAGACACATTTTTAGAGAAGTTAACTGTTCTTACAACAAACTGGTGAAATGTGTTTATTAGTGCAATTAGTTTCTCTGTACTATTATTCTTAGTGTAATTAAAGACTAAAATGGAGACTGTTAAGTAAATTGGAATTTAAGCTACATGCATTAGATAGATTTATGAGATAGTTTACATGCAGTATCAGTACAACCTTGTTTTGTGGTTTGCTTTTTGTTTGGTTGGTTGTTTCTTTTTTCCACAATGAGTGTTGTCCTGAAATAATTGTGTACAGAGCTAGAATTTCTTGGGGATTTGATGCACCTGAGTGAACAAAGCAGAATTTTCATCAAGGGTGGTTTTTGAATCTGCCTTAGCTAGTTTTGGTAAAATACACATAATGGAAACGTGGAAGTCAAGCCATCTTATTTTTTTTTTTAATTTGCAACATCATTTCAGAAATAGTTAACAAAATCTGTAGTTAGCTCACCTCCAGTAGCAAATGTAATATCAAATCATTAATTAGAAATGCCTGCCTTTGTTTCTTTCACTAAAAAAAACTGATATTTGAGGTACTGGAGTGAATTGGACTTTATCAGGAAAGGGGAAGGGCTCAGTAATAAGCAATGCTTCAGCCTTATTGGTAGATTGAGTCTCTAGCTAATTTATACTTTTCCTAGTATAGGAATCTCATGTTACTGCTTTTGACCCAGTCTTTCTAAAGCTGAGTCCTTAGTCTCCCAGGTTCACGTTTTGAGCAGTATTCAGGACCCTCTTGCATCAGAAAAACTTTAAATTTCTTCTGGAACCTGAAAGATGCAAAGTGTTAGAGCTGGTGTTTTTCAAAGGGAAGGAGTCTAATTTGAACACTGAATCATTGAGTAATATAATTGGACTTAATTCTTTGCTTTTTTCCAATAACCCTTATGCCTTAGGTTACCTGTGTCACGTTATTCTAACAGAAGGCAAAGTAAATGAAAGGAAGTCTAAAGAAGAAATCTTGAAAATATTAGGGTCATCCACTGGACAGACAGAGCAAGCAACACTTAGGAAAATATGTGTGGTATTTTGTTTTTTGTTGTTTGGTATCCCCTGCCCACAACAGTCTTATTTGGACCAAAAGAAGTTTAGAAAATCTGGCCAAGAGAGATTAAAAGTCAAGTGAGGCAGCACGTGTGTATGCAAGGTGATTCTTCTTGTTTATGCTTTGTCTTCTAGGCACTGTGTCTTGGGACAATGAGTAAGTAAAGCTGTGTTTTCAGTAGCTAATCTGCTAGTCACAGAGAATGAAAGGGAAGGCTTGTAGATGTCAAGCTCTATTGGGTTAAGAAGCAGAGAGGAGATATGAAGGATCACTGGGAAGCAGTCCCTAATAGGGAATTGCTTCAGGTGCAGATGCCAGAAGCTTGGCCTGCTAGCATCTTTAGTTTCAGAACTTGTCACACTTAGTTTTCTGACAGGTAGCTTGGTTGTTTTATCGCATCACTGGAAACCAAGATCTATAATAGATGAAATTTACCTTTTGCTTCCTTCATGACTCAATAATAGGGAAAACTGCAAATGGAAAAATCATTTACTAGCCTTAGGGATTAAAGAGGAATTTTTTAGAATTGTTTTCCCAAGCAGCTTTTTTTTGCAGTGGGGAGTGATCATCTGCTTAACAGGATTGAGGAAAAGATACCAATGACTGTCACTATTTCAAGAGCAAGGACAATTTTTGTAGGTGATTGCTTTACCAAATAATCCTGTTTTCTAAAAAAATAACAGCTTTACTTGTTGTGTAAGAAAATTCCTGGATTTTGGATTTTCTCAGATTTTTAACAGTTATTTAGTTTTGTAAAAACGTTGATGTGCCATATATTTTCTCTTGCAACAAAATAGTGTAGGAGCAGCAAGTAATGTTGTAGTTCTGTGTGTTTACAGAAATTAGCATTTATTTTGTTTGCACACATAGGTCATACATGTTCTTACATTCTGCTTGTGGCATCAACTAATGAAAATAAGTAAATGATACATGGCTACTTCTTCATTCATTGATTTAATGTTCTCATGCTTTTACAGACTGTTATCTGTTGATCCTTTTGTAGCTATTTGCAGCATCACACCCAGAGTTGTCTTTTAACAGGAAGAATTTCCTTTGTCATAATTAGGGTTTGGGTTTCTTGGTTTTTTGTTTGTTTGTTTTTTGGTGTTTTCCCCTTTAGTGTTTCAATTGAAACCCTTTCAGTTATCCACATAAATCTGGTAAGTGCTTAGAGAAATTCTGTAAATTTATAGATTTAAATATATATAGGGTCTTTACTTGCAGAGACTATGTAAAGGAGCAGAAAAAATAGAAATCTGGAGTGAAAATGAGGTAGTGTCCCTTGTTTTCTGGATTTGAGTAACAGTTGTTGTGTCTGTCATCACAACATGTGTTTTGTTAGATTTAGCCTCTCTCTCCTACTTCCAGATTTTCTCTGGCAGAAGACTTTTCCCAGGGGATGGAAAGAGGCAAGTTAATAAAATTTTTAAGTGTCTAGAATCCTAATAAGAATTCACTTTGTCGACAATTGTATGAATGGGTTGTATAGTTGGAGAATAAAGGGTGAAAGAAAATATGTTTGGTTTCAGTATCTTCAAAGCAAAACCAATTTGGCATAGACCACTGTCTTTTCTAACAGTGCTTTCTAGGATATTAGTGGATTATTTTTCTAAGTGTAATATAAAAATTTTGCCTTTTCATTCTACATGTTTTTTTGTCAATTTTTCTTCACTTTTCAACGCTTTTCTTTTGCACTGGAGAAAATTTTTGACTGACGTAGAGCTCATGCTTTTACTCAACAGTATGTTTTTTCTGTTTTCTATACTTCTATCTTGAAAAAAATAATTTTCTTGCAAAAATATCCAAATTAGATTCTGAATTATGAAATCTTTAAGACTGGTCTGCTGGCTTTAGTATACATAGAACACACTTTGCCCTGTCCCCTGCCTGTTAACACACTGACCAATTTTTCTGAGTGTAGTGTCTGTTAGGTGGGTGTCTTTTTGATCCAAAGCTGAATTAGACTGGTGGAGTTTTAAAATGTGCCATATTTCCTTAAGACTCAGCTTTAAAGTCAAATACATGGCTAAAATGCAACCTTTTATTACTCAGATTTATTTCTTTGATTACATTATTAAATGAAATGAGGAAAAGGTTGCTCACTTGCTCAGGAGCATATATTGTGAACATATTTTGTAATTGACAAAACCAATATCAGACCTTCATATTTTTCTAAAGACTTACAGGTCAGAAAGACTGCCCTGTGAATTCTAGAGATCTCAGTCCCAAGGTCTCTTCTATTAATTACTCTGCAAAAGACATCTTCTGAAATAGTGTCCAAAATATTGGTAGGATATTGAAGTGCAGTCAGTTAACTAAGAGAAGTGTAGCCTATAGCAGAATGTTTTATGAGGCAAGACACTATCTGCAGTCTATTTCATAACTCTCTATTTGAAAAAAATAGATTTCTTCAGAATGCAGTGAAGCAAGTATATACATTGTACCTAATGTCTACACTCCTGAAATATTACCTTGATTTTACCTAGTGTAGTACACATACAAAATTAGTGCAGTTACTAGCTTTTTACTAGTGCATGAAGGAGAAGTGATAAAAGTGGTGAGAACATTAATAGTGAATAGTGCACAAGAGCTATGTAAAGGTGACGTTACACGTGACTGAATCTAAAGGAATCAGGACTAATTTTTATTGGCAACTAGCTTCCAAGTAAAACTACAATTGGGACTTCTCTGAGGAAGATTCTTCTATATAACTGTATTTTATAGAAGCAAATTATGTAGCAATAATAGAGCTGGATTTATTCCCTCTCCTGTTTGTTTTTTTCTTTCTGTCAAGATCATGGTTTTGCTTTCATACCCCTAATGCTATTTCATGGGTTTCTTTTCTTTGAATAAGGCTTAATCTGAAAAGTATTTGTTTTTCTGTACCAAGTAGGGTATTATGCATAGTTCCTCTGTTAATATAAAAGTTATGTCTTTTTATTAGTTCTCTTTGGTTTATCTTTTTGCTTGAGTAATTAAAGCTTTTGGATATACTAGTTCCCATTCTTTTTAGCTCCTCATAATTTATTGTGCGTTACTGTCTGGAGTGCCTGATGCAAAACAAGTGAATCTTTTGAAATGAACAAAGATTTAATCCTGACACTGATAATTGAAGGAAATCTTACAAATGTGTAAGCTTCATTTTTGTGTAATTTACTTTATGATTGTTTCTAAAGAAAAGAACTTACATAATATCTTCTTGAGGCAAACCACCAAAAACATATGTCTTTTAGAAGAAGAAAAATTATAGTTTTAATTGAATTATCGATATTCTCATGATAAACAGAGTTGTAATCTCTCCTTCGCATTCAAGATTACAAATACTAGCTATATTCTGGTACAAAACAGGAACAGGAACAAAAACCTAAAGGATTTTTTTTTTTAGGGTAAAGTAAATGCAGGTATTTCAGAATTCTTCATGATTCATACTCATCAAAGCTTCTTTTGGACTCAACCCTTGAGATGACCTGTGCCTAGGGGGGCACAGCCCCTTAGGGGCTCTGATAATTTTGAAGGTGGAATTTCTGACAGGCAAAATAAAATTTATCTTTGCAGTTCATTCCTTCCTTCCCCTCATATATCTATCTCTACTCTCATTCATAGCATTACTGATTTGACAAAATGTTACTAGATGACCTAATTTTTCTACTCTATTCAATTTTTTAAAAAACTCGGAATAGCCACCTTGTCTCCTTGCTCAGTTGTTCTTGCACAAGTTGTTCTTGCACAAACTTTCTGTTTGGCTTCTACATGTCATCAGGCTCTCTTTTCTGAGTGTGTCCCTACTTCTCTAGGTTTTTTAGGCTAGTTTGTTCTACCCCTCCTCGGTGGAGTCTGACCAGTTTGTAAACCCTTTCACTAATTTATGTGTATTTTAACCGAGTTCTAGCATCTTCAAGTTTTCTGAAGTTAGTTTCCTCTTTGTTTGGTCTGCCTTCCTCACCTTCTGTTCCTGTCTCTCTGCCCCCTTCTCTGTCCTTCTCACTTCCTCTCAGCACTTAGCTTCTGAGTCGTAATATTCCTGTGTCCTCCACTCTTACTTTTAGTTTTTATTTGATAAAGCAGCTTCCACAGGGCCAGTGAGCTTGGAGCTGAAAGCTTTACCAAGATAGATGCATTAATCCTGCTACGCTGTATGCAGCAATCCGCTATAGCATGGTCAGTACAACCTTGCTGAACCTAGGTAACTTAGGAAACCAAACACTTTCTGCTGAGCATGTGTGGCATCACATTTACTTGATAAAAAAAACCAAAACCCTAAATAGATTTTCAGAGGAATTGTTAGATAAAGAGGGCTGTCTTTTAGTATGTCTCATAGCTTGCTTTTAAATCACTCATGGGGTGGAATGCTTTCAAGCAAAAGACAATACACAAGCAGATTTTTCTTATACAATGGTAGTTCAATCAAAATATTTTGTGCTTCTCAGTCTTGAGATCAGCTTAAAATATTGAACTCATAATGGAATATACCTAGATGAGTTTTTATGACAGTGCAGTCTTGTCTCTAACAAAATACAAAACTTGCATGAATTTAAATTCAGTATGATACATTTGTAGGAAATTCTAAACATAGTAACTATTTCTCTCTCTCTTTGTAGGTACATTTATCTTTCATCTTTATACTCAAGTGACAGACAATATCCTGCTGGGATTTTTACTAAATAGAATAAATACAACATAAGGCTGTGTTTTCTAAAACTTCAGTTTTTTAAATGAAAGTTAAATTATTGCTGTACTGGTAACTTCTAGTTAGGCATGATCCTTACTCTACTCCTTTGTCTTTGGTAGCAATCTGTTTGATTTTATTTTACGTATTCTTTCTGTTTAAGACCACATTGAGTTATTTTTTTAAATACTTGAAGTCTCATTGACTACATGAAAGACTAAATTATGCTATTAGCTAAACTCTGCTACATACACCTATATATAACTTCCATCTTGAGTCCAGAGGAATTTGGAGAGTGCAAAGACAGAATATAAGTACAAAGCACTTAAACTTTAAGCTTAAACATTCCTCATGCTTGTCCTCAATTACAGAATCTTTTGGCTGAGAAAGTGGAGCAGCTGATGGAGTGGAGCTCAAGGCGTTCAGTCATCCGCATGAACGGAGATAAATTCCGAAGGTTTGTGAAGGCCCCACCTCGGAACTACTCTGTGGTGGTGATGTTCACGGCTCTCCAGCCACAGCGGCAGTGCTCTGTGTGCAGGTAATTTATACCTTGGTGACCTTGCTCACCTTCCTTACCTGTTTTCAAGTGAGTGTTGGAATCAATATGCAGTATGCCAAGTGGGGTTGTTCTTTGCATGGGGTAGATGCTCACTAATCAACAGGCTTATGTGGTTGTTACAGCATTTTTTCAACTGCATTTCATCCATGTGTCACATTTTAGAATTAGTTCAGGTTTTGATTTTTAAATTGCAGTTGAATAAAATGTACACAGCCGAGGAAGACTTTTTATTTAAGAAATCAGCTTTATTTTATTATCCGTTAACCATGATCTTTCCAAAGACATTTTGTGACAAAAGTGATTCATTACCATTTAATAATATGGCACTTCAGTGATTTCTTCAGTTAAGAGATGCCCAAGGTGCTCATGCAGATGTCTTACCCTCTGATTTCACAGCTTTGGACAGTTCTTATGTACTAGCACATTTTTCCATGAGGCCATAGGTATTGTGCAGTACTGTCTGTCACAGCAATTTGATGTGTTCTGGTAACTCCACTCTGAATATGTATTAGAGTGCCTCTAGTAGTCTTCTAAGTTCAAGATCTCTCTCTGCAAATCCCTAGTGCAATAAGTTAATCCAAAAATGACTAATGATAGGGAAATAGGGCCAAGGCACTGAAAGGTAGTCATGCACTTAATTACCTCACTAAATCAGAAACTGTGCTAATAAAACCTTCTTCAGCCAAAATATGCATTAGAAATTACTGTGTTTAGCAATAAATGGGATTATTGAGCAGGGAACTCTAAACACTATTTAAATGGATGGCAGAATATTTTGTAAGACTGAAAAATGTAGGCTATATATGAGGTAATACTATTTCTTGTTTTTAAATACATTTATTTAAATTATATGCGAGGTTGGTAGATGTAGTAGTGTGTTAGATTTCTGATGTGTTGGAATGTGACAGAGGTTGGTAAATGTAGTAGTGTGTTAGATTTCTGATATGTTGGAATGTGACATTTACAACTAATACTTTAACTGGGGTATCTGTAATTGTCTATGTTTTTTATTAGGTTTTTGGTTTTTTAGATATTAATTTTGTGTCATTGAAGTCAGTTGGTCAGTTTTGAGGGAGAGTATATAAATTGTCTTTCCACTTCACTCTCCATATATGGACTGTGAAGCTGAACCATTAGGTACAGAAATTGTCCAACATTCTCAGATAGAGTTAATTTTTAGTTCAGTAGTTTCTTTTCTGTTATTTCTTCTTTATGTTGGCAGAGTTCAGCTTCAGGAGATGATACAGGAGTTGAAAGTTTATTATATTGTTTTATATCATTCCTTATTTACCAGTGGGTAAAGCTACACGAGATGCACCAAGTTCAGCTTTATAAGGGTCATTGTATTTGTCATTATAATGGCCATGGCAAATTGTTTCTGTGTTCTACATATTGGTCTTTTGTAGGGCATGTTAAACAACATAAATATTGCTGATATTAAGGAAGTTTATTTTGCTTGCAACTGTATATTGTTTACTGTACTGAAAAAGAGCTTATAAACTTCATCTTAGGAAAGACCAGACTAGATATCTTGTACAGTAGCAACTGAAAATATTTAAGCAAAAATGAAGGAAAAATCATCATACTACTTTCAGTTGAGATTGTTTAAATAAATGTGAAATTGAAATCCATTTGTTCATGTGAAATAAAAGGAATTTAATGAGGTTGATCATACTGCGCATAAAACCATTATCAGGAAAATCGACATTTTCAAATCAATGGTTAATTAATGGACAGGAGCACTGTAAGGATATATAGAACTGAAATGCATGCATTACTTGATTGTTAGATATTCACTAGCCACTTTGCCTAAAGGCTAAATTGATTTTTTAACTTAATCTGTAATGTTCTGTGAAGATGCTCTTGTTCAAGATTTAAGTTAACTGCTACTAGTCAAAACATTTTTGGAATAATTGCATAGAGAGAAAAAATCAATGTCATATTTCAAATATGAAGAAGTATCTAGTCTGAAATCTTTGACTTTGAATAACTTTGCCACAAGAATGAAAACTTTTTTCCTCTCTAAAAATTGAGCATGGTTGGTTTATGCACCAAAAAACTATCAAAAAAAAAAAAGTTTTCCTTTTGGTGTGTAGATTTGACACTTCTGTATTTTATCTTTCTATGATACATGTGGAAAGCTGACCAGATTTGTCTCAGACAATCTGAGGATTTTCTCTGTGCAGCAAGGAGGATGTTACAACATCAGTCACACAAATCATGTGATTTGTGAAAGGGTATGGAAATCATATAAATTTAAAATGATGTGTTAAAATGCTGCATACAAAAAAGTCTTTGGGACACTAGATATTTAGATAAAGCTTTTGTATGTAAAAAATATCCTTTCAGTCAATTCTGTCTGAATCAATCTAGTCCTAACACACGAAGACTTCTGAAAGCCAGCAGCTATGTACATGTATGAGTACAGCCCATAGTCACACTTCTAGAGTTTTTTTCAAGGAAATTTTATCTTTATTCTAAAGCAGAACTCTTTCATCTACCTTTGTGAACAAACAAACAAGTTCCAGTTTTCTGATCTAAAAAAGTATTGAAAGACATCTGATGCCTTTACAACTGTGTTAGTGGTAGCAGAAATGTCAGTTTTTCTGTTGTCCCAGTTATTTAAGTCCAATATGACACAGCTGGTGTTTGGAAATGAAGTAGGAATAACTGATTAGTTATTCAATGTGCTCTCAAACAGAGCTGGAATGTATTTCTAATGGCTTAGGATGGGGTTTTTTCCATGCATGTTTGGAAATGTGTTTGATTAAACTGTTCTGATTCCAGGAAATTAAACTTGGTTAGTTTTAATTTATTTACCTGTTACTGCTGTTTTTGGTGTTTATATTCTTCAACAGTACACTGGAAGTAGATACTGGAAGTAGATACTGAAAGGCCCTTTGATGCACTGTGATGATGAATCAGTTTGGATGAGCAGGCAGAAATAATCTCACTCTAAATAGTGACTCCTCAGGATGTAAGACTAGCTTCTTTTTTCCCTGTGTCCTTAGGTCTCAGCTTAATAGTTTATCTCTGTTACCCACATCAGTCACACTACTGAAAAAATTACTTATGTATGTAAGAAGGAGAAAAAACCACATTCCCTCTGACAGGAATATCTTCATAGAGATGGAGGGACTGTTCCTCAGCCTGTACTTTGTATTGCATACAGGCAAATGGTAACTACTGGACTAACTTGAATGATTTTTGGGGGAAAATTTGCTGCCAGCTTCTGTGCCTTTCATCTTCTTGCATCTTGCAATCAGCTCCCTCATTTTATTATCACTACATTTTTCCAAAGGGATCAGCACCTTTTACCAGCCAGAATTCAGTGACCCCTCTGCCTCACTTGATTATTAGTATTTTCATTTTTACCTACAAAAGGGCTTTAGCTCAAGCCTGCTCATGCTGACTGTCCTCTGCATCTTCCGTTGTTATAATTAGCTCCTTTTTTGTTTGTTGCTGTACCATCTGACCACTCCATAAACACATTATATGAAGGCTTTTAGTTTAGTTTCTGAGCTCTGCTTCTCTTTTCTGACTGGCAGAAGCAACCATCTCTGCTTTGAATACAGGTACATGCAAGAGGTGTTTTGTTTGTTATCAAGCAGTTCATAGTTTTGTCTGGTTCATTTTTCAAATTCATTGCTGGGATATTTTCATTTAGAAAGGGATATCTGGGTCAGAGCAATAAGACTGGTCACTTGAGCTTTTCCCCAACAGCTGAGGCCCATCAACAAAAAGATGCATATTTTGTGTTAGTTTTTTTTCTTAGTGTTCCTTGAAAAGATAAGAAGAAAATGGAAAAATACATGAGAAGAAATTCCAAATAGTTTTATTAGCATCTATCGTATCAGTGAGAACTCCAAGAGGTTTTTTAATTCTGAAAAAAATAAACTAATTTTGTTGGTTTCTCACTTAAAAAAAATCTCAGAAGACATCAAATAGCTGATGCAAGAGTAGATCAACAGCAAGAAGAATTGTGGCAGTCAAGGAGCATCATCAGAAAGATGAAACAGGATCCAATGTTTTAGTTTTTTGTTAGCTGATAAAGAGTAGATAGTGAGAAAATCGTTGACAGGTCTCTTAAATGTAGTGAGACCTTTTGTTCCATGAAGGAATAGGAAATTTAGAACAAGCTTTTTAAAGTTCTGCAATTGCTTTTCCTGTGCACTTCAGGACCTTGATAGAAGTATTGATGAGTCCTGCTTAACAAGGCAGTGATTTTATACTTGGATCATAACAGACTCCTTATTCTTCCTGAGATCACAATTTTTTATTCTTTTACTTTGCAACTTCTACAGAAGAGGACCTCATAGCTTCTTTTCATCTACAGAATATTGAAAATTTCATGGGATGCTGTAAATAGAATAGCATAGATTTTAGCTTGCTTTCTCCTTTTATAGATACCTAGGTTGCAAAACCTGCATGGTTTTCAATGTGTTTATACTCTCTGTTGCATTTAGTTAATTTTCTGGACACATTTGTAGATTTTTCAGTGACGTGAGTCATCTTAAACAAAATCAAATCAGCATTCTGAATTTATTGTCTTCTTGACACAGAGAAGATGTCAAAATATGCATTTAGCCCTTTATTCCTTCAGTTTTGGGGAGCACCATTGCAAATAGAAACCAGAAGTTGTATTGGAAGTAAATTGCAGCACTGATCACAGTTCACTTTAAAAAGATGGATAAGAATTTATAAGTAACCTGGTAGTACATTCTGTGCCAACTGTACATTTTTAAGCATTGTACATACTGTGCCAGAAAAAAATGCTTTAATACTTTCTTTCTCAAATAATTCCATACTCTTTTATTCTTTTCCTAATATTCAGTTTGTGTTTTCCTTACTATAATGTCAGACCAATAGAATAAAATTATTCTCATTAAATATAGCTCAAGTTATACAAATCTGATTAACTGCTATAGACACACACATAATTAATCTTTTTAAATAAAACTTTTAATATTTCATGAGCACCTCTTGCATAATGGAAGAATTTCTGTAGAGCATTTGCTTAGCAGCTTACTTTCCAGTATATTGAATTTTCTGTGTAAATCTAATAGTAGCATTTCCTTTTGATCTAGCCACTATTTTCTGCTAGCTGGTCAATATTACAGTTGTTGCTAGCTCCTGTGTTACTATTATGATGAAATTCTAAAGAGGTGACTATAGCAGCAATAACATTCAAATTTTCTCCATCTATTAAAAAATCATGTTAAGAAAATGAGCAGTGCTAACATTATATTCTGTTGAGTTCAGACCAAGTGTAGTTCTTTGCTTTATTCCTTTATAGATTTTCACATAATTATTCTAGTAATTTTGTATAATTAACATTGCTTCCTAGAAACAAGCTGATAGAATGGATATGAACTAATTATAGAGATAGGTAGATAAAAACTTGACAGTTGATATTGTCAAGTTGATATCTGATAATTTAAGACTGAGTTTTTTCAGTCAAGTACTTATGCTTTTTACTGTTATTTTGTCTGAGAAGGATTGAACCAGTGCTACAAAAAGTTACTAATGTTATTCTATCAGAAATTTTTCAATTGGAAATGATATAGTGGTGTGTAGGATGATCTTCAGTTATGGGTGTGTGGTAATCCTTTAACTTTGTATTCCTGCTGCTCCTTGTTTCACTCTTTTCCACACCCTTCAGAGCTTCTATGAGGATGCATCATAGAATGGTTTGCTATTTTCAGTGAGAGGATGAAGTTGTGCTTTGAGTCTCTTACAAAAAAATGCAGTCTTTTGAAGAATAATACTTTAAATGTTACCCAATAATTCAGAATAGTTTAAAGATGCAAAATATATGGAGATCAATGGGGACAAGAGACCTTTCAAATAGTGGGGCCATAAGTGGAGTATCTAGATTTCCCAGAAATACTGTTTCATCACAAGTGAAAGGTAGATAAAGAAGAATGGTGGCGTCAAGATGAACTGATTTTCATCTTATTCTTATAATAAAAATGGTTCAGCTTAAATACAGCAGCTTTAACAGAAGAGTGCACTACAGATATTGCTTAAGATTTTACAGCATTCCTTTGATGTTGTCTGACTGCCCTCTTCAGGATGACAATGAATGTTTGTCTGCTTCATGATAATATCTGTTTCTAGAAGTAACCAATCTAATGCCTAAATTACTTCTTGTCTTTTTTTAATTGCAAACTGCCCATTGAGTAAGGGTGTTAAGTAGCAAATTTTAGAGTCAGGTAATAAGGGTGAAAGTTGAGTTTTATTGTGCTTCATGTTATTTAATTCTTTGTGGGAGTAAGAAATCATCAATTTTCATTTTAAGTCTTGGCATTTTATGATTTTTTTTTTTCATGTACAGTAGACTTCCTAATAACACACAACTGTGCTGGAGTTTGTATGTAATATATTTCATGTTTAAGGTTGATCTCAGTTATGGAGAAATGGGGAAGGTCTTATGATATCTGTGATCCTGTAATTTTGTCTTCCCTTCTTTGCTCTCTCTTATATATGTTTAGTGCAAAGTTTCTCTTGCAGCAAACAGATTTTTGAATTTACAGCTTTTAAATAGCATTCTGCATCATGAAACACATAGAACTGTTTTTCTAGAAACACTGTTTTGAAAAAAGCTGCAGAACACATTTATACTACTTCAAAATCTTATCATATGCAAAGCTGAGTTGTCAAGTTGTAAACCACTGGTTTGGACTCTACTGTGGATGTGATTAAACAGTAATATGGAAATTAGCAAAGGAGTCTCTCTAAATCAGAAAGTGTTGCAAGCATCCCTTCATTTTGGGGTTTTTTTCCCCTGGATTTTTGTTGGTATAGATTTGTCCTGTGGCATAACCTGTGGTTTTATGGCACTGTGTGGTTAGGGGATGTCATTGCTAGTATTATTGTCCTGGAATTCCCTTTGTCTTTCTCTTCTTCTTAGTAAAGTCAGAGCAAAATTGTTTGGTTTGGTTTGTGTTCTCTTTGGGTTTTTTTCGTGGATTTGTTGGTTGGTTTTTGTTTGTTGTTTGATTATTTTCTTTAGAAGAATATTTAGTAGCAAATCACCTTCTAGTGCTGATAGAAAAGATTAGATATTGTACAAAATCACCACATCTAGAACGCCTTTCAGAGAAATAGTCTGGAGTTTGTCATGCTGCTTATAAGCCTACTTTTTATTCCCTTAGGATCATTTCCCCAGTGCTTAGCAGTTTCTTTGGCTGTCCTATGGCTCTGCTATTTTAGGAACATACTGCTTTCACCGTTGTGTGTTATTTGTCCCCTAGTTTCAGAATTCCTTATGTATAGCTGTTTCTAGCAAGGATATCCTGATAGCACCCTCAAGGGCCACATAAGCATATCCTCACATGGATCTGCTAGCAGATCTATTTGAAATTTGCAACTCAGACCAGTCCTATTTACTGAGACTTTAAATATGGAAAACATTACTTTTTCTTAATATTATCTTGGGATTTCTCTTGTATAGTTTAATGTAACACATTTCTAATTTTGGAGGTGACAAATTTGAAACAGAAAGTTGCATAAGGAGCTGAAACTTTTTAGTTCATAGTATGGATGTGGAGAATGATACTGCAAATGTAATTCATCTAACCATTGCAGCTGATTGTAGGATTTTTTTGCAAGTGAATGGCATATGGATATACTTTTGTTTCTTTTTCTTAACAGGCAAGCTAATGAGGAATATCAAGTGCTGGCTAATTCATGGCGCTATTCATCTGCTTTTTCAAACAAACTGTTTTTCACAATAGTGGATTATGATGAAGGGGCAGATGTTTTTCAGCAGGTAAATGTTTAATACTGTAAAGCATTGTTGATTTTTACATGTCAATTTGTCAAATAATACAAGATAAATTAGTTGTTGTTTGCAGGTGTGTACCCCGGTTTTGTATACAGTTTCCTCCTGGTTAAAAACATAGCAGTTTCTTAAACATCAGTGAAGACAGACTCTACTAATAACCACTTCCAATATTTTCCAAGTGTAGTTTATAATCTTTGTTTATAGATTCCATTATATGTATATATATATATCAACTTTTTTTCTAGGCAGTTGTTTAGGCCATTTTTTAGAATTAAACACATTTTAAGTAACATTTTCATTTAAAGATTTCCTTTATTTTCTCCTTAGGGGAAAAAAAAGCTCTTTAGTATAAGAGCCTTTTAATTGCTTTTATGTAATGCAGTATTCTTCAGTTTCAGTAATATTTAGTCTGGAATTTCTTCAGGATAAAGAGAAAAGACTGTTTTACAATTTAATTGTTGGCTGTGAAGAATAAAAGTTAGAGAATAGTTTAAGGTCTGCTCTGAAATTGAGAAGTCAAGGAAAAAGTCATCTCTTGAAAATGAATACTGAATACTGGCATGTTATCTTTGATATTTGTCCATTGATTGAAGCTAAAAGTGCAGATCAGGAGGAGTGAAAAACTTTGAAGTTATCTGTATATTTTAAATACCTTTTGGTGAAGTTTATGACTTTAAATGTTCAGGGGAAAGATTAATATGTCTTTTTAAAACACTTACTTTAAATAGTTTAAATAGTGTGTTTAATAACTATTTTTACTTCTAGTTGAAATATTAGAATACATTGTGTAAAAATAGTTATTAGTGGCATAAGATTTTACTTTAAAAATTAAAGATTTTTTTGCTATAAACATTAAAGCTTTATAACCTATAGACTATATAGACTGGAGAACTTTATATATGTTGTAACCTGCATGGTTATAATAACACAAAATATTTTGTTTGACCTTTCCTTAAGCCAGTCAGCAGATGTTAGAAGAGTCCGGTTCAACTTATTCCTTGTATAACAGGGCACAAATTCAGTTTATTTCAAATGGTATGCATTTAAAATCATGTTTACATTTAGTCAAAATTGAGCATAAATGTGTAAGAGTTTTTTTTAGGAGATAGAGTGTTAAGAATAAGTTTTACCAATGACTATTTCAACGTGGATTTGAGGGAAATGCAGTTCTGACTTTACATTTATGTGTGCAAAGTCATGTAATACTGATGCCATAGCAAAAAAAACCCATAAAGTAATGTGATTTTGATTTTTGCAGCTTTTGCCATGTTTATAGAGAAATGATAAACCAGTTCCAGATCAGCTGCCTCCAAACACTGTACAATGTCTGGATGTTTCTGTATCTCATAAAATGTTTTATTTAACTATTTCACAGCATGTGTTTTAGCTTCCCTTGGAATATTTTTTATTTCCAAATCATTTCAGTAAAAAGGGCTATTTTTTTTTGCTTAGATGGAAAATATTTTATTAGTTGATAATTTCTATTGATAAATTCAGCTTTGTACTTGATTCAATATAAATTTTTGCTAATGTGGTGTGAACTTCATTTTTCAGGATATAAAAAAACCCCTTACTTCTTTATTTAAAAAGCTCCATATTGCATCAGCTTTAAGCATTACCCCTGATTTTGTTTGTTAATTTTCATTTCTTCTAGTGCTTTATTGCATGATTTCTGAGGTGGCCTGAATGCAGAGGAATTTTATATAGTGAAATGACATTTTCCTATACTACCTTGCAAATCTGAATTCAAAATTTCAAATAGCAAATGTATATGTAGGTCTATTTGTTTATCACCTTTGAGGATTTTTTAATATCCTGTGAATAGTTCCAGTGGCATCATCATATAATTAATAGTAACTTCTAGGGCAAGTTATGTAGCTTAAGCTAGTTATCCAGTCATTTTTGGATAACTTTTTTGGATAAAAAAGCCTAGTCACTGGTGGTTAGTCTCTTGTAGCCAAACACCATCAAGCTACTTTACTCCCATAGACTTATAAGTTAATATACTTTAATAGATTGGTTGGGTGCAGGATCTTTGTTTTACCAATTACAGGAAAGGTCTTACAATGTATGAGAAGTTTAAAGCATTAAGATACTCTTATATAGAAAAGCTTGTGGGTGAAACATTCTAAATAATTAAACATCTTGAAGAATCTACAGGAAGGAATATTGTGAGCACTCTTTTTGGAGGACTGTATATGAGAATATTTCAAAAAATGTAATATATGGAGGCAAGTGATATTTTTGTGCTAATTAGATTTGTGTTATTGAGGCTATTGCGGTGTTATATTTTGAGGATAAGGTTACTAATTTTTTTCCTGCTGTTTTTCCTGGTTTTGTAGCTGAATATGAACTCTGCTCCGACTTTCATGCATTTTCCTCCGAAGGGTAAACCCAAGAGAGCTGACACATTTGACCTGCAGAGAATCGGATTTGCAGCTGAACAGCTAGCTAAATGGATAGCTGACAGAACAGATGTTCATGTAAGTCTTTCAGCAATTCCAAAAGTGGAAGGTAAATGTATCTTTGTGGTTTGAGACAGGTTGACGATAAATTCCATCTTTCCTTAATAACTTTCTTTGTCAAGCAAGGGTTCCACAACACATTAAGAAAAATAACATTTTTGGTACTTGTGAGAACTTCTGCAGATTATATTCCATTCTTGCTTTGTTATAGTCTAATTCTGGATAAAAACAAGCAGTAATAATTAGTTGTTAATATATAAAATATGCTTTACAAAACTATATACAAAACACTTAGATTCAAAGGTAGCTGCTTTTAATTCAGACACAACCTACAAATCTTTTGAAGAAATAATCTTTCAGAGTTGCACAGTTCCAAACTAAACATGAATATTTTTCATGGTATGTGCTCATTAAAGAAAGTACTTTTTTCTTATTAAAGTATATTTAGGGACTAGTCTTGCTGACTCTGAAACCAGATTTCAGGTGCTCCATTGTGTTTGGTGCTCCACATGGAAGATGATCTGTATGTAAGCATTTATTACAATCTGCATTTGCATTTTTCCTTCCAGATTAGAGTGTTCAGGCCTCCTAACTATTCTGGTACAATTGCACTGGCTCTTCTGGTATCTCTTGTTGGTGGCTTGTTATATCTGCGAAGAAATAATCTAGAGTTCATCTATAACAAAACTGGCTGGGCCATGGCAGCTCTGGTATGCAGATTTTTCTTTACTAATATGCTTTTTATTGATTTCCTATCTTAGGGTATGTTTTTATTATTTAGAGGATAAAATAAAAGCAATTAAATTAGTACATTGTTCAGAATTATACTGTCAGAAAAAGATTCATAATCCAGATTTTGGGTCTAATTCACATAAGAAGTGAGTATCAGTTACTATGAGTGACTCACTGAAAATGAGAAAATTCTCTAATAGGTTCAGTTTTTTATTTGAATTTTAGTATGAAAATATTTTCAATAATGGTTACTGATGTTTATGGCTATGGTACAACTTGCCCTTTTTTGATAAAATCCAAAATGTCAATCAAATGTTTTAGCACAGATATTGATGTCAGACTGTATCAATTTAGAGTAATGAGAGGTTGAGAAAAAAAACACACACTTTTATGTCCTAAGACAGTGATAAAAGATCTGAGAAACAAAGAAAAAGAGGGCATTGTTTCCAAAACTGGTTTCAGTAATACTGACCTTAACATTCTACTGCTGACCTAAATGCGTGTAGGATGATCTAGAAGACTAGATCTACCCAAGTGTGTTTGAAATATTAGTCAACTCATTCCTCAAAACCATAAATAATGAATGAAGCTTGAATTTGCTCAATTGTGTATTGCACTGTGTTTATTTACATGGTGGTTTTCAAATAACTGAGTAGACTGATGAAAAATGGGGGATGTGCAACTTAGCTGTCTCAATTTTAAACTGGAAATAGCATTCAGGGATGGTGGATTTGTTACAGTGCATCCACAAGCACCCATTACTCTGACATCATTGTGACTGACAGAAGAGGAAAAATCTGAGGAACAGCATCCAATGCTTAATTTTTGGGGACATGGCATCAGAAGCATGAGTTTCAACCCTAGAATAGTATCTGTAATTAGTGAGTCCAGTCCAGGATTTTACTGTTCTAGTAGTTACATCAATGGAGAGCACTACTTTTTAGAAATTCATCGACCTTTTTTTTTGCAATATAAACAAAACTTTTATTCTTTTGACATTTAGATGATTATTTATTCCCGTGATCATTTTAAAGACTTCTCCACAACTTGTATCAATATGAATTAACCTTTCTTGAAAGGACATGGCTAGGATTTTGTATGGAATATATGGAACATCAGCATTCATGTTGTATTTCTCATCTAGGCTCTCTTTCCCAAGAAAGCTTGCACTGGGTGATCTTTTGAGGTCTCTTTCAACCTGGGCTATTTCATAGTTCTATGTGTTTTAGTTCTGCTAGACTTAGGTTATCATAAAACTGTTTCTTCCTTTTCAATATCATATTACTGGTTTGCTATTCTGCTCTGATTCAAAATTGTGACAAGATATCTTCTTTTTGTGGTACTGTCACCTGATGGGCCTTTGGCAGGCTTTATCTCATAAAGTCAAAGATAAAATTACCTAGTATCTGGTGAGTTCTAATTTTTATGTCTACATTATTAATAAGATATTAAGGAAAGCTCTTTGTTCTAAATTCTTTAATATTTGGCATTAATCTTGAATGATGGCTACTGATAATGCTGTTTTCTCTCATGTGCTGAATTACTAGTGTAGGAAAACATCTTTATTTAAGCAGTTTGTTAATCTACACCATACATTGAGGAAGGAATACAGAACAAGTTTTCAAATAAACCACCACTAAGACTACATTTCAAGTAGAATGAACATTGCTTTTGATCTAGGGAGCCGGTTCAGAATGTCTTCTCTGTACCAGGATGTAATTTGGAATATCCCAAGATCTAGCACAGAGTTTTGACATGTCTCTCCCGAAGTCTTTCATATTTAATTCCATGTATTTTTCTAGGTTATTTTTCAATGATAATGCTTTCTAAAGATGCTCTACCACCAGTTAGTCTCACATTTGATATGTATCAGCCTTTTTTTTTTGATTTCTAATTTTTAGCAACAACCTGACTAAAGCAATAATTATTGCAAGAAAATAGATACTTGTGTCAAAAAATCAAATAAAGATATGTAATCAGTGCTATTTCCTTTGTTTAACCATGCACTCTATCTCTGGGGACAACAATTTCATCTCAATGTCATACCTCAGACTTTTCAGATAAAAAGTTTGTTTCAGTGTTTTGTGGAATTGGTTTTTTTCTCTTGCAGAGGTTAAAAATGAGTCCTTCAAATCATAGAATCATTCTACTACAAGCTACAGTAAATAGTAGAAGATGTAATAAAATTGAGAAAATGAATGCATCAATTTTTTCTTAGAATGTTTGCTGTTCTCTTTAGCAGAGGCTGAAGAGTTTGCATCTGAACATGACTGCTAATTGCTGTGTAGAAAACCTATAATGACATTCAGTTGAACTCTTGACGACAGATCCAAACGTAATCAAATATTGTAAGAAATGTATTAATGTAATTCAGTAATTGTCATCTTGCTGATTGTACAGACAAGCAAGTAAATAAAATGGCATTAATGCCCTATATTGTGCTAATACTTTTCCCTGTAAAATTCTGTTTACATTAAAAATTAGTAGCACTTAAAGGATGTTTTAGGAAGTGGTCTTATATCTGAAAGTATGTTGTAATTAATCATGGCATTGAGCCAATGCTTTACTATTTCAATTGGTACTGTTCTGACTTCACAATGTAGTAAAAGCCCCATACCCTGTAAAGTGATGGTTTAGCAAAGATCATACATTTACCAGAAGTCCTTTCCTTTTGGTTTTATTCAGACCTGCACAGACATACACGTTAATTTTAGAACTTCTTTTTGGTGGAATCAGCAGGGACTCCTGATTGCAGGCTTTTGGACAGATGACCTCAGTTAATGACTAAAATTTGTTGTGATTCATAGAAGAAAATGGGCGGTCACTAATATTTTATATATATATATATATATATATATATATATATATATATATATATATATGTATGTTTATGTGTGTGTGTGTGTGTGTATTATATAAAGTAATAATATATTCAATATCATGTAGTTATGATTCTCTGACATAGTGCTTTTTTTCTACCAGTAAACTTAGAGCTTCTTTTTTTGATAAAAGCTCATTAAAAGGAAAAATTGATAAGATGGTGTCTAGTTAAGGAGAGAAAGTAATGCCTAGGAAAATGCTTGTTATGAAGGGTATAAATAAGTAATAAATGTTTAATTATAAATCATTATGTTCTTCATGACTATTTTTTTTACTTTTTGAACTTTCAAAACCAAGTTAAACAGAAATCCTGGCAAGATATTTAAAGGCTACACAAAGCCCACATTTTCAGCAGGAGTGTTGATAATTATTTTGCTCCTTATTGGCTGTTGTTTTTTCAGATGGTATAGAGCTGAGAAAGCACAAAAGCACTTTTCTAAAAGCTTTAGGTTTGAGTTTTAAATTCTTTTTGGGTGTACTGCTAGGTGGCTAGTATTCATTAAACATAGTCAAAATAACATTTTAAAATTCCAACTGAAACCTTTTCATAGAGATTATGGCGTTCAGTGACTGAAAACTGTATCATTGCAAACAGAGGACTCTTTGTTTTCTTTTTCTTGCTTTGTTAGAGCTTCTCAGTTTCCTATGAGCAGTTTTCATGTTCTCAAATCTTAAAAAGGAAACGGTGGTTACTTTTCATTTAAATGAAAAATGGATTGTGTCACTCTCCCTGATTGAATGATCTGTTGCTAAAAATTAGAAGAAAAAAATTCTCAGCATAAAGAGTCTGTGCTGTTTTGACAGAGGATCCCAGAAATGCTAATTTGATAATTTCCTTGGTATAAAAATGTTGTCTCACAGACAGTATTTCCAGTAGTGTTTTAGAAGAATATTTAGGAATGCAGTTTTTAATGATGCATCTAGTTTTGATAGACTTGTAGAAACAAGGCCACAGGTTTAATCTCACACATTGATTCCAGTGCCAGCTCACACAAGACCATCAAATTGGTTTTGCCCTCAGCATGAGATTGCACCACAGCTATATTTGTGGTTTCATCCCCTCATTGAAGCACTGCAGGCTCTGGTAGTATCTTGTATGCCTTAGGCATTTTCACTTGCAACATTACCCAGAAGAGTTTTAGGATGGCAAACCAGGATGACTCGAGTCCCAGTACATAATTTCTCAAAATACGTCTTTAGAAATCACATGTAAAATTTATCCCCTAGCTTATTTTGTGCTTTAATTCAAAATCTGCTATTCATCTATGGATATTTTTCCCTCTGACATGCCAATACAAAGATGACAAAGGACTTCAGTCCTTAGATATTTGCAGACTCCTGTCCTTTTATGCTGGTAGCAAGAAACAATCCAGACTCTTCAGGATTCTTCATTTCTTAAGCAGAGAGAAAAAAAGGTCAGATGGTATAAACTAGGCAAGGTTCTAACAGTTTAGATAAGGAATTGCTTCATTTTAGACAACAGTATGTGTGCTGAGAGTTTCTGTTCTGTTAACTAGACTGTCTTTTGACAGCTTTTTCTTTACCAGGCTGTTGTTTTCTGCATGTAATTTTCAGTTTTACTTTATGTGTATATTTGAGATTTGCCTATATACCTGTGGAATCAGTGAAGACAAAATCTGTGCTCAGATTAGAAGGCAGCTTCCTAGGATTTAGTTCTCTTGGGCAAAATATGACAGGTCACTTGAATGAGGAGACACGGTGTGTGTTTCCTGTTCTCATAACAGTTAATGGGTATGAGAAATATGTACTCTGTGGATACCCTCCCCAGTACTTGCAGCACATAGTACATTCATCAGCAGTTATTGGTCCAAAGGAGCTTGGAGGGTCTTATGGCTACTAGTGACTTTTTCACCCCTTTCTGGAAATGAGGATGAAAAATTAATGTGCTTTATTCAAAGATAAACACTAGAACAGGGTTTTCTCTGTGTGGCTAGGTAGGCATCCTAAAGAACATCAATAAATTCTGATTGTTAATTTCCTTTTTTTCCTATAGTTAGAGGTTTTAGAGATGTAAAATTTAAATATACAATTCTCTTTGCTCCTGTTTTGCACTCTCTTCTTTAATTCTATATCTCTTATTGGAGAATCTGATAAGTGATGGATTTAGAAATGGATTATATAGTTCATAGCATGAGAGCCTTCACTGAGTGCAAAAGCAAGGCTAAACTGGATAAGAAAGGATTACATTTCTTTAAAACAGTAATTCTGAAATGGTTAGAATTTACATATACAGAACAATGTAGAAATAAAGTGTAGAACTAGCTGTCATTCATTTTTATTGAACCTATGCTTCAATTTAACTATATTCATAAATGAATCTAAAATTTCATTATCTTTCTTACATTACAGAGTTTCCCATGTTCTTGAGTCTAAACTTGCAAAGAAATCTCATTATTTTTGTTTTGTATACTATCTGCTAATAGGAAGCTTCTCTTCAAAAGGCATACTAAATGACTTTTTAAGTCTCCAGTTTTGTTTGATGAACTAGCAGACAGTGTTAAACAAAACTTGGGCCTTTGAGAAGGGGATATATTAAACACAAATAAATAATTTGCAAGGTTTGCAAGACCAAGAAGTTGAGATACTCTGCTTATGTGCCTGTGAAGTTGTGTCTTGCTTGTAATTCAGTGTTCTGCTGGGACTCTTGGTGCTTAATTTATCTTTTATCTGTTCTTAGAAACCTTGTGATTTACACACAAATGCACCACGGGTGAGCTTAAAGGAGTCTCCCCCTTAGTGAAACTTAAGGATAGAAGCCATGAAGGAAGCATCACTTGTAATTTGTTAACAAGGTCCTGCAGTGGATCCATCTACACATGGAGTGTACTCACCTAGAACACCACTGTTTGGCTACAGAGCCGAATACTCTGCTTGCTTTTATCATTTAGATGCAAAATAAGCTATCTAAATCTGGAAGCTCTTAAAATAGCATAAACCCTGAAAAATATCCTGAACTCCATTGATAAGTCAGGTGGCATGCAGCAGCCAGTGGTGTTCTTGGGGTCTGAAAAGGAAAAAGAAGGAGCACATAGTGGAAAGGTGTTTCTGTAGTCTTCCTCTCTGTAGAACTGCTGAAATACAGACTCTACTATGGAAAAGTAGCATTGTGATCAGAGATAAGTGCTCAACTTGACTCTTCTCCTTAACTCCAGTTTTCATCCTTTGAACTTTGACAAGATCCAAGAAAACTGCAGAAAGGCACAATTTCTCTGCATATGAAAGTAAATATGAACAAGTTGATAATTTGTAGGAATTAATTTGGCAAAGTTTCTAACTGGGAAAAATCAACTTGCAGTAAGGGTTAGTTTGGAAATATTTGGATCCCAAAGTATAGGATCCTATGGAAAGTATGCCATTTGGAATGGCAAACATTGTTTATCAGTGTGAATTACAGATGCACTTATACTTGACATTTTCCTCTCCCCACTATTGTGTCTCCTAGTTACTTTTCTTGCTAGATATTATACTGTCTCACAATGTGGTATTTAAAGCATGAAAGATCTTCAGTAGTTTGGGAGATTTATAATTTATAAAATATTTGACTATATATAAAATGGGGTACAGTCTTTTTTATCTTTCCATATGGAAGCAGATTTGGCCCTAGAGAATATAAATTGCAAACAGTATAAATTTCAAAATGAGAAAAATTTCTTCTCATGGAAAACACACTTTCAGAGAGGCACAGTTTGTGTACTCCATGCATCTGTTATCTTTCAGTGTTTGACTTTTCAGCTAATTTTTTGCCTTTCTAAATATCTTTCACATAACTTTTGATACTTTAAATTTCTACACTTTTGTGCTTTCACATAAGCTATTATGTGAATCATCACCAAAATTGCAGTATAAATTTCTCTGCTGAAACAATCTGCAAGGTATAGAAATAACTATGTTACTCTTCTCCCAGTAATGTCACTGTATACTCTTTTCATTTTGTTGCATGTTGTTAATAAAAACACAATCCATTTGCTAGCAATCACTACGAGTATGTCTTCATCTGCCATGTTAGTTTTTATGCTGTTACATTCTTAATCCTGTTCAAAGCAAAATGAAACACATTTTATATTAAAAATAACAACTTTTTCTTGTAATTAAAATTGTAGCACTACAGCAAAGTTGTAATTAAGCTGTATTTGACAATGTATCTTTTCTTTCTATTACAGGAGAAGTCTCATTAATAACACCACAATTAAATCATTCTGGATGCATTTCTTGATATCTTAGCATTTCTCTTATGTCATGGCTAATCTTCCACTGTTCTCTCTGGATCTGCAGATCATTCTTTTGCCTTGGGGTGATGTGGTATTATGATGAGTTGTCAGCATTCCATGGTCTTAGCTAGGAGGAGTATGATGCTGCTGCTTTCTTTCTCCTTGGTTTAGGGTGCACTTGGGGCTATTTCATGCTTTGTGCTTCTTCACTGATCTGCAACAAAAGTTTACAGGGTAATTCGAGGTGATCAGAATTTACAGGGTAAATCGAGGTGATATTAGATATGTTGGATGCTTTTCCGTTGTTTTCTTTGTTAGCACTAAAACTGTTTTCTGTGTGCTCCTATGTCTGTGTTTCTTTATTCACTATTGTAATATTTATAAGATCTCCAATGTAATCCTGTGCATCATTTCTTGTCATTCCATACTGACACTGTGTTTACACTTCGGCTGTCTCTGCTGTCACCTCATCACTACTGTAATGCATCAATATATTAGTCCTATCTATTTCTTCCTAAACAGCAAAGGGGGAAAAAAGTAATATGCCAATGTAATGTTAACTGGTTATGGTCACCCAGTCTTTGGAAAAATTGCTGTTTTAGCTAAATAGGTGCCTCCCCCCACCCCCACCCCCAACAACTGCCTAATAGCAACAGCAAAAAAAACCAAAAAACAACCCAACAAAAAAGCCACCCAAACCCCAAATGACAACAAAACCCAAAGCCAGGAAAACCAAGACAAATTTGAATACAGTTTGACAAGATTCCGTAGTAAGGCCTTGTTGTCATTTCTAGAGGTAGCAATGCTGCATTTAAAGAGATACAGAGCTACACTAGCTTATGTTTACTTCAGAAGCATGTTACAAAATGTTTTTTAAAGAAAACACTCTGAAGGGTTTTAGTAAACTCTGGTTTAGTCAGTCACTATGGTACAAAGTTTTACATTCATGATCCATCTGCCTTTATGGCGTGATCCATCTGCCATATTTTTATGTCTTTATGATGCTATTTGGAATATTGATGTACAGTAAAAATGAGCATGTACTGAACTTAAAATGTAGCTTTTGTAAAGATTATCTACACTGATAAAACAAAAGACATATCTAGATGATACATGTTTCCTATTTCTCTCACTTGGTAATCCAAAATACTGTACTTTCTTTTTAAAATAGTCTTAATGACTCTTGGTATGACTGGTGTTTGTCATGGATATTCTACAGTATGATCTTCTACAAGAATTAAGGTCTGTTTTTACAGTTGTCACACATCCCTAACCTAAACTCACACTTTTTTCTGTTGGGAATTTTCAACCTTTCCAGCAAATCAACCATTGCTATTTGTCATAGCTAAAATGAATCACAGTCATATAGGACACATAATGAGAATTTCATAAAATATGACAGATTTTTTTTTAATAACTGGCTTTTTTCTATTACTTTATGTATAATTTCAGACACGTGAAAACAAGAGGGCAAGATAAATATTTGTGTAAGATTTAGAGGCAGAAATATTTTCATGGAAAGTTGTATAAATGTTGAGTACTGGTTTCCAGAACATTTGCAATGAATGCCTTCTCCTGCTGCAAGTACTTGTTGTCATGTAAATGTGTAAATATGGTGTATAACTTTTGGGTTATTTTAAGTGAGATTTGGAAAATCTGGCTTGAGGTAAGTAATTTTCAGAATGGTAGAAGTCATTAAGAATTTTATGAAAGTAATGCATCTGAAGATACTATCCTAAAATTCAAATAAAGGTAGATGCTGTGTCTGGGTAGTGAAAAAATTACATATCTAAAGCAAGAATAACCAGCAGAATGGTTTTCTATTCAGTCCTTCACAGTAAATTAATTAGTATATTGTTTTTCTTTTTTTTTTCTAGTGTGTTGTATTTGCTATGACATCTGGTCAGATGTGGAATCACATCCGTGGACCACCATATGCACACAAAAATCCTCAGAATGGACAAGTGGTGAGTTGGTTATTTTAGTTTTATTTTGAGGGGAAAGGATGTGTAAACAGTCACTTGCTACAGTGAGCCTACAATTGCAAAATAATTGCAGGCCCCTAGGTCTGTATGAAAGTCTGTCAGAATCTTAAATGTTTCAAGCAGAGTCTCTTTTGGAATTTCAGATCTTTAGAAGGTGCCACCATCTCTGATTTGAGCAATGAAATGAGTGGTTGTGTTGTTCAAACTTCTCTCTCTGCAGCTCCTAGCAGTAGTGAATGTGTTAGAAATTGTTTCATACCACACAATTCCTGCTGCCCAAAGGTAAATATTGATGTTGTGTCTTTTTGTAGGGATGTGCTTCCTCACACAGTGGAAAACAAATGGTTTGTTTCCTACATTTAGACTACACAAACCTTTTTTTACATAAACCTTTGAGGTTTGTAACCTCTTACCTTCCTTTCCCAATCATTTCAGTTAGAAAAGGAGATGCTCATGTGCTTTATACCATTTTCCATCATGTCTATAACTCTTCCACTACCTTTTACAGAAGGCTTTTTCCTGTATCTCTGTGCTCCTGTAATTTAATCTCTTTATCAGCTTTACTAGGTAGTTACCATTGACTCTTGACAAAATTACTTTTATATCCTGCTACTGCTGCCTACAAAGGATTACTTTATTTGCTTCTCCCTGCTCACAAGTTAACAAATGTTCATCAGATCTCAGAAGAATAAACTCTCTTTGCCTATTGGGATAGTACAAGTGACCTTGGCTAGTTCCTAATCACTCCTTGTTATTTACCACTTTTAAAGCAATTTCTTGAGATGGAATCTACAAAACTTGTAATAACCAGGAAGATTTTTTTTTTTAATAATTCACAATCCATTGAACTATTTTCTGTTTTGTCCATCACTAGTTAAAGGAAACTGTATTTACATCTTAATGAAAAGACTTATTTTAAACCCTCTTTTTGTCATATCTTAATTGGAGTAGGAAAAAATGATGGTTTGAAATTAATTACTGATCTGTGTTTTATCAGGAATGAAGCAGAATATTGATGTCATAATAGAACAGGATTTCATCTGTGAACTTTGTTATTCAGATATAGATTTGATGATGCATAAATAATCTCAACAAAATGCTGTTTATGAAAATTTGGAATTTTTCATTACTGCCTTGCAGGAATAAATTTATTACACTTTTCAGTGGAGTGACAGAAAGAAGAAATATTGACTACAAAGAGCACTGTTTGTGACAAATTATTTTTTACCATATCCAATTTTACACACATTGCCTGTCCTAAACCCTTTTTTGAAGTATACTCTGCATTTAAGAATTTTAAAATATTCCTGAATTTCTGCTGGCTTGTCTGGATTTTCAGAGTTTGAACTCATATCCCACAGGTTTCAAGTGCTGCTACTTTGGGAATGTTAGAACACGCAGCTAAGTAATGGAAATAATGGCAAAAATGATTTTAAGTTCTAGATACTAATATATTGTACTGGTCGAAATGCATTCTTTTCTGGCTCTGATGCTTTTTATGACTTCAGGTAAGTTATTTGTGCCTCTGATTCACCTGTCTCTCCTTGTTCATATGTGTCAGTGCTCTGACTGTTTTGTATGTGACAGTAAGTAAAACCAGTTAGATTCTAAGAATTAGAAGAATAAATGCAGGATTACCAAGATCCTGCTTTAATTAAGCCATCACTGACCAGTATAGTTGTCATTTAAAGCTCTAACTTGAGAAGTGTTAGAAGCTTAATAAGTAGGCTATAAATCCTTACCTATTTGACATTGTGGTTTGTTTTTTTTTTTTTTTTCCTTCAAATAACACTTGAACATTTTCCTGTTTCATTTTTCTAACACTTATCTATGTTTCTGTGAATTTGAAGCAATAAATCTACTTATCTAGCCTTCTGTGAGATTTATTCAACCATGATAATTCACTGTAACACTTTGGGAATTGTCACTAGCTGCTGTCTTTACCTCTGGATGAAATTTAACTCACCACTTTCTTTCCAATGTCTAGCATTTAGTAACAATTCCAAATTCTCATGCCAAGTTTTTTCAAGGATTAATTGCATGTAATACTCTGAAACTTTGTTGACAGTATTACCACGGAGATTCCTGGTTTTATAAGGATGCATGGAATAGCTCATCAGGCTTAATAGTTTTATTATTAGGTTCAAAATTATGGATTCTAAGTTTTTCTTATTTCATATAAGTTAGTGGTTCAGTTCTATACTAGCCTGATATGCCAGCAGACTTTGAAAATGGTAATACTCTGTCTTTATAAACTGTTCTTTGCCTCAAATATCTCCTATTATATGCTTTGTTCTTGCTGTAATTTTAAATGACACTTAATTTGTTCTTAAATTCCTGGGGGTTTTTCAAAAGATGAAAGGACATCTGTTTCCTTTGCTCAGACAACACTACTTACTCTTGCCAGTATCTTGTGCACGTAACTTCACCAGTTCTTAAAACTTGGCTTTTGCGTTGTGTTTATGATTTCCTGAGCCACTTTAACTGCATGACTGTAGTCTTTGAAGCTTTGAAATATTTTTATATATTTCTGTGTGGTCTGTTCTATAAAGCTGATGGTCTCTCTTATTGCAGTTGTTGTAGGTAGTTCCTTCATTCCCTACTGCTATCAGCTAATTTCAGGGTTTGGGTCCACATAGAAGAGCATCCATTTTTATGTAGAAGGCTGAATCAGACAGTAACATTGTTTTCTATTTCAGTTCTGGTTTAGGTTTATGAAACTGTGCTAGTCTTCAATCTTGACACGTACTTGATTTCTGTTTCATTTCTAGAGTTCTCCATCTTTTGCCAAATAATCTGTTTAGGATTGGGCCCTTACTGACTCTGTTATTCTAAAATCTGAACCTGTTTTACTGGGACTGAGAGTGACAATTAAACATTCTGTTGGTGTCTGTGTGTAAAGCCTTGTGAGACTTCTGATTTTTATTCAGAGCTTGACCTGTATAGAGCTGGTGGTGAGAGAAGTAGAAATGGAGAAAGCAATTACATGGGTTTGAGCCTTCTCTAGAGGTAGCTCTGCTGCTATTTAATCGACCTAACAGCAAAGAATTCTCACTAGATTTTCATCAACTTTTAAACAAATAGCAGCAATGGCTAAGAGAGCATTTATGTATATCTGTCCATGAGTTAGCTGCCCTTTTTATGATGATGATGATGATGATGCATACAAATTCTACAATTTTTACTGTGCATTATGCTCAAGATTGCATCTTTAAAATGGTTGGAAGTTTGCTCTAAATGAGAACAGGGAAAAGGACAAACTTGATCCAAAATGCTGAATTAACATGGTTTCCAAAGCTCATAATTTTCTTACCTTCTCTTAAAAAAAAATTATTAAAAGTTATACAAGTTTCTGTGTGAAGTGGAAAATATGGTATTTTATTATCAGATATTAGGTGGTTTTCTTGTGTAAGTTGATGCTTTATGAAATGGACAATAGTATTATTTGCCACTATATTAATTGGATTTTTTTGATTGTCTTATATTTAAAATCTTGTTGAAATTCCTTAAGTATAACACAAGTTGTGTCCTTAGGAAGTAGTTTGTATATTAAAAGATCTTTTACATAAAACACTTTTTAATATCACATTAAATACAAATATTTGTTTAACTGTAGATTTTATAATTCCTTTTTTTTCCCCCAGCTTACCTTTTTTAGTTCTATAACCACTGATCTTTACTCACTTCTTTTGCTGATACAGTTATGTAGTAAGCTCTATGTTTCTGAAATTAAATGAAAAATATATTTGACTGCTGGTATATTTTTTTCACTTGTTAGTAAAAAACAAAGGTATTCTGAAAAATTTATGCTAATAATATTAGGATTCTTAATTTGCTCTATCCTCCACTGCTAAGCAGGACAAAATGTCACTTACCAAGGTTAATTCTTCTACAGTTTCTGATAGGAATCTAATTAAAATCTATGGAATGTTTTCTTGAAACATTTTTAAATAACAACTCACCCTTTCAAGCTCAGTCAGTCGCATTAAATTCATTGTCCTTTGGCCTTCAGTGTATCTGGAAGCATGTTTGAAGTAAAGTTTGCCAAGATTGTCTTTGTAATGCCTGACTTTTAGAAAAGTAGCCACATTGATGGTAGTAGTGCAATACAGACAAAAGTCACTTTATTGTGTGATAAATTATTTTGTTTGTCTTGCTTCCAGATAAAAAAAGAATTCATACAGGTTATTATCAGTACCTAACATAAGGAATCCAGACTGGCCTGGCTTTTACTGCAGCAATATTTTGATGCATCTGTTTCCACTAATCACAGCACTTTGTCTTGTTAAAAATATATCTTAATATTTTATTGGAATAGCCACTTATTTATAATGGCATGCTGGATTGAAATGAGGAGTGCATTGCTTATGAGTTTTTTTAATGAAATAGCTTTCCTGTTGTTATCAAAGCAGTGAGCCTATTCAGAAGCTACAAGAAGTAAAGGGTTTCTACAGCTTTTAAATGAAATTTCTGTCATGATTTAGTCAAAAAAGTTATCAATTGGCAGTGCAAGGTTTTTAAGATTCAAGGGTGATTGTATCTGGCATTCTGTATAGCCTGTGTTTCTACCTTGACATTAGAAAAGGGAAACCTTACACAGTATTTGGTACTCTTTTTTTATTGTGGGAAGAATTTACTAGAATTTACTAAAAGCCATTTACTTTCATTTGGAAGAACTGTTTTCTGCAGAACAGCTCTTATGTCAGAAATCAGGGAGGCCTCAAATACATGAATTTTTGAGGTATCTGAAGATAGAGCAATAATGCAATGCAGTAAAATATACTTTAAGGCACAAAACCATTATGGCACATGGGAATAACTGGTTCATGTTCCTCTGTTGCTAACAGAACAAGAACCATTTTTGTAAAGCCAGCTTAAATGCCACGCAGGAATGTAGTTTTTCTGTCTTCCTGGACTTTACTGGTTGTGGAGATGTATATGGTAAGAGCCTTATCTATTAAAACAATTAATAGGTAACTTTGAAGATTGTGTAGTCTGGCTGTTTGCTCAAAGGTTGCTCTTTCTCTTAGACAAAGGGCTTTGTCTAAGAGAATTTTCAATGTCTCCATGGTTAGAGATTTCCCAACCTATTCCAGTGTTTAACCATCCACAGAACTTTTTTTAGTTTTACCTCTTAATATATTTTATCTTTTGTTTTTAATTTCCCTCAGAAACAGTCATGCTGAAATTTATCTTCCTCTTCAGTAAAGCTGATTTAGCTGAGTTCTTAATTAGAATTTAATGTTGTCTTTAATAAAATTTGGACTTGGATGAGTGGTACAGCTTTTGAGAGCTTCTAACAGCATACTTTTAAGTGACACTATGATATCACTACAAAATCCACACTGAAAACAAGAAAAATATTATGCCTGGAGTAGTCAGAGATGTTTCTCTGTATAGATTCTGATCTCTTAATAGAGCCATGCAGATATTCTTCTTGTACCTATTAAACAATTGTTTTCTTCTAAAATTGAAGAAAACAATTGTTTAATAGGTACAAGAAGAGACTGGGGGAGGCAGAGGAGAAGAAAGAACCATATTTTCCATGTTGTGCAACACCATTTTTCGCTCTTTTTGATCGATTATTTTGTTTGATTATTTTATCTATTCCCTGTAAAAATATATTCAATATAATGGGTGCAAGATTCTTTTCCTGAAGTAAAATTTCAGCAGTTGGGAATTGTCTTGTGAACTTCTGAGAAAGTCTCAAAATATTTTCTATCCTGCAGAGCCTTCTAGAGTTGGTGAGCTCTTGCCTTTCCATACAGTTTTGCTAGTTGGCTCTAATGCTGTCATTTCAGTGTAACAGATTCACTTCTCTTATGCCTGTGGACTATGCCAAGAGAAGGAACGTGCATTTGAGTGTGTTAATGTAAATGAAGCAGCATACTTCAGGTACTCCTCCATGGACTAATTCACCCAGAATCTCTGGTTCAGAAAGATACCCTTTTATTGTTGTTACCCATTTTTATCATGGTTTTTTATTGAACGTAAGGAACTTTTGGTTGGGTTTATATTTTTGGTTTTGTTTTCTTCTTTTTTCCTGCAAGACAAAAATTATTTTCTACATGATATTTTATTAAATATAAAATGCTTTTTGCATGTTTTCATGCAAATTATTCACCTCTGCTGCCAGCATTAATTCCTTTCTTTGGCTAACTTTTCAGGTTAACTGACTTTTACTGAAGGAAGGTACAGTAGAAGAAGACATAAGGACTAAATTAAAATTAAAGGACTAAGGACTAAATTAAAAGATAAACTATAAGATTTTGTACCTGCAGTCTCTTCTTCTGCCTTCAAAGGCAAGTAGGGTGGTACTATATGCCTCACCTATTAGATATCAAATATTTCTGAGTTTCTGAAGATTAAGTAGCAGTTTATATGGGGTTTTTTTCCATTTTTCTTTTCTTTGAATCATTCATAAGACTTTTAATTTTTTTTATTTCTAGATGTTGCCACAAAGTATGTAGATATATGTCGCAGTAAGGGGTAGACACATAAACCTGCTTTCCTTACATATTTCCTTGTTTTCCTTACATATTCTTTTGAAGCATCATAAATATTTTCAAGGTTAATGATGCTGCAACTACTGTTATTTGTTCCATTAGGTTTGAGATTTAAAATAGTCCTGCTCTTGGTAGTTTCCTTTTTTTGTTCCCCACTTCTAGCAACAAAACTGAATTAAGATTAAACACTCTGAACCCTGGTAGCTGAGGAATCAATTTTGACTTCATCTGGTGTGCTCAGATAGGCATAACCTATTCCTACACTAAAATTAAAATAGAATAAGCTGGTACTTGGCAGCGTTATACATATGAACAGAATGTGAAAGTAGGTGCTCTGGTAAAGGCAGGGGTTGACTCGTGGGTTCAACTGTTTTTGTAGTTGGTTGGAGCAGAGGAGGAGTTGGTGGTGTTTGTGACTTCTGTAACAATAGACCTATTCAAAGCAACTGTGAAAATCAACTTGAAGGAGGAACATGTTTGTATTCCTTTTTCTTTTGGCACAATAATACTTCAATAGCAGAAAAAAGTTTTTTCTATCTTTAGAAGAAACAATGAGAATCTATCAATAAATTAAGGACCTTGTTTCCTGAGTCTTTTGTATTTTTCAGATTAGTAATTTATCTATTTTCATTGGTTGTTGTTGTGCTTCTGTTTATTCTAATTATTGTAATTATAAAAGAATTTGGATGTATACATATATACTTTTGTCTTCTCAGTAGTAACTGTAAAATATCCTGGAAATCTGAAAATTGTTTTGCAAATTCTATAAAGTTTTTGTTACCAGAAATACCATACAACATGTGTTATTAATATTAAAGCATTTTGCTCTTCCATTATGTCCAAAGGACATGTTCAAGCTAAACTATTTGGTGAAAAGTTTGATTTATATTAGTTCCAATTAGATCTTGCTCAAGAATTGCTTACATGGCTGTTGCATTATAAATGCTTATATTTAGAAGCAGACATTGCTAAGTCAATTGTCTTGCTATGTAAGCAGCAAGCAGCATTTCTCAAATAAGTCACCAAAATGTTTGTAAGGGAATTACTGTTTTTAATCTGCTTTGTCCTTATTCTTGGAGTATGGGGAGGACATAATTTAACTTCTACCCTGATTTCTGGTCAGCATTCAAACTTCTTTTATGTCCACATTGTTGAGAAGCAAGTTCACAAAAGGAGTAGGCTTTACCCAAGCTTTACAACAAGGAATTATTTTTGTTTCACACTGGCCTTTAGGCACACACATATCTGTCTGTCACTTAAACAGACATTGCAGGATTATAGCCCATCTTTGGAGAGTTTGCTTGTAACAGCTATAATTGATCTGCTCTTTAAAGATTTCAAAGGCATCTTTGTAAGCTAACATTATGTACATAAGTGGGTTGAGGAGCAGATTTTGTGTGCATCACCTGCTCTTAGTATTCAGTACTCAGAGAATCAAACTTTCATGTTTATTTGAAATAGACTGTAGTTCTTCTGTATATGTTTGTACTTAAAAAAGAGGCCTTTTTCACTGTTCCCCATAGAAGTCAATCATTAATATTTAAACCAAAGCTGTTAAAGGCTGCAGCTCTTCAACTTAACGTACAGTGCAAATTAAAAAGAATTCTATACTGACAGACTTGCAAGTCTAGCTTTTGAGCAGAAAACAAAAGCATGAAATAATCTCCTTCATGTTTACAGGTCCTGGGGTCACTTAGCGTAGCAAAATGCTCTACATGAAATAAAAATAGCACTACCATTAAAAGAAGGAAGTTGTCTTCATTTACAGTCTCTCACACTCCTAATATGGGTTAATGGAATGAAAGAAGAACTTGGTTTATGTTTTTTTTTTTATAGTTAATGTTCTAAAACATATTTCAAAGAAGAAAATGTATTCCATAGTCCATATTAACCATAGTAATCCCTATCAGATATATAAAAGTAGGAATTTTTTCATAGTTTTTGGTGTGGCTAAATACCAGTCATTGAAAAACAAAAATTTCAGAGTAGGTCTTATTATTGATGTTTTATTTGTTTATAGAAAGAGAACACTTCAATCAGTGTCATAATGACTTAATAAATACTATCTGGTCTTGTCCAGTACTGTCATTTAAGATATTCTTAATGCTGGAAATAAATTTCCAGGAAATTTCCAAAAGGAGGGCAGGGAGGTAAGTGGCTTATTTGAAGTGTAATTTGCCTGCTGGTGTTAAAACCAGTACAACATGATGGTACCCACAGCCCTTTTGTATGGCCCTGTAAAGAACTGGATGAGCATTTAGCTAGAAGTGTGCTACAGTAAATGGAGATAATGCAGGCATTGGATCAGCTGTGCAGTTTCATAACAGATTTTAAGAATTGATTTGAGATCAAAATTGAATTAAAAATATGCTATTATTCATTTAAAATCCCAATAAATATTCACTTACATTATTATTAATTAGCTCTGGAAAATAGAGAACTACAAGGCTGTGATGTGAGTGAATATTCCACTTCAGCTATTGCTCAGGCTGACCTGTGGTCTGCTGTATTGCTCTTACCTTTATAACCCACTGGATCAAATTCTGGTCTACAAATATTTTGAAAAACTGCAAAAAAAAAACCCCAACAGTATGAAGACTTTAAGTTGTATTTCTTCTGGATTCTTCTCCTGTTTGTTTAATTTGCGAATTTCCTAACTCTGCTAAAATATTGGAAAGCTTCATTTAGGTGAAAAACAAACAATTGAAGTCCCTCCACACTAGCTTCTTTAAAGCTGAGGAAGAAATTTAGAAGTAACAGGTTAAAAACACATTCAAACCAGTCTTACTCAGAGGATTCTTTTCTGTGTAAATTTAAGAACATCTGTTCTGAACGTGCTATCTTCCAAAAAAGACAGCATATATAGCACAGGGCAAAATGCATCCTGAAAATAGACAGCACAGCTGGAATAGCAAACACAGAACAACAATTTGAAAAAGAGAAGGATAACTGGGGAAAAACCCCAACAAAGCAAACAAAAAGCAGAAATATCTTCCAACCGAATTCTGGATTTTATTGCTATAGGTGACAAGTACACTGATTTATTTAATGAACCTCTGTTCAGTTGGGTCATTAACATAAATACCAAGCTAACAAGTTCAGTCCTTATGCATAATATACGTTTGAATTTGCCCTCTTTTGCCCTTTTTCTTTTCAGTCAGTCATCTACACCATATTATATAGTTGTGATCTCAAAAATAATAATAATAAAAAAAATCCTAATTTGTAGCACATGGGTATGCAGTTGCAGGAGGCCCCGTATGCATTGTCCAGTCATAGGCAAATATATCTTATAAGTCTCTCACTTAAGATTTTGCTCCCAGACTTATTTTGTGGTGCTATTTTACCACCTTTTGTATTCAAATGAAGTCTTTAATTATTGAGTGGATCATGCATGCAACACTTTGCATCTTGTTTTTGACTTATGTGATCACGTATATTAATCACATTCAACCCATACTTATAAAATGGATACTTTTTCCTGTCTGAGTTATTTTCATACAATGAGAACAGAATTTCTGGAAATCCTTCTGACTTTCAGTTCTTCCTGTGTAAAGTTGTGGTGGTTTTTATCTCAGTTCCTTTCTGGCCTCAGCTGAATTCATTAATACCAATTTTCGCACCCAAGTCATCAACTTCAAATTTCATAAATTAGTTCCAAGATGTAGACTTCCTTTATGCATTTTTAAACAGCCTATTCTCTCCCCTGTAGAGCCAGCTATTCAAACTGCTTACCCAGTTTGTTCTACTCCTGTTTTTCAATACCTTTAAATGTAAAGGAATGAAATACCAAAGTCCAGATAAATAGTAGCTTTTTTTTTTTTTTTTTTTTGTCAAGAGCATTAATTAATTTTACAAAAATATTATATCTAATGGATCTGGAATCTATATCTTAGTATCAAATGTGCTGTATTTCATCTTATTTTTCATGTTCCTTTGCATGTTTAATTGTTGTTAATTTCAAAATTTATTTCAGCAACATTTCATGTTACTGAAATTCTATTTCCTTCTTTTCAGGATGTGTTTGGTTTCTGTGTATGCTCTTCTGCAGATTTACTCTAACATGGGCAGATAGATTTGTCTCAAATCAATGCATAAAATTGTTACTGGGCTTTAAGACTCATATACTAATTTTGGAATTCTGCTTTTTGAGTTTTCCAGCAACTTTTTATGTGGTATAATTGCATCCTGTCAGCTATGGATACTTGTATTCCTTTTATTCATCAGAGTTAGGAAACTGGATTGTTACCACTATTTACTGCATATTAACTTTTTTTGCCTTTTCTCTGCTTTAATGACTGAAATGTGAGCTACCTGTTTGCTATGGGGCCATCTCAGTTTGCCTCCTGGCAACTTCTGTTTTGTCCATAAGTATCTTGACCTTTTAAGAGGGAAATGTATTTGCTAGTTATTTTCTTTCCATTCTTTCTGAGCTCTGGTTGTTCATTGTATTCCATTGGGGATTGTCCATCAGTTAGCTCTGGAATTCTTCTCCAAAAGGCCAATAATTTATTAATTGCTTATTTAAGATGTGTTGGATATAAATTCAAGATAACTTAAGGAACTTTAATGGTTAGTCTCTGACTCATTCAATTCACCAGTTTTTTCTAGTGTGTGTGATTTCCCTTGTTAATTTTTCATTTCATTTGAGCTCTTTTCAAGTGCAAAAATCCTAAATTGAAAGTTTAAAATGTGTTACTATTATTATTTCAGTTTATTTTACTGAATTAGCTCAAGTCATTTTACCTGAAGCTATTTTGTGCTTCCTGTGTCCTTACAGTGCCCCTTTTTATATCAAAAGCACACTTAAAATATTATTGATTCTTGTGGAATCAGTAGGTAAATGAGAATGGAATCTGCCAGGTGTCATATACTAATCATTGGAGTCTTCTCTTAGTAGTATTTGTTTCCACTCTACCTAGAAAATTTGTCTTTACTCCACAAGGAGTTCTTTTTTTGAATGTTTTTCAATTCTTCTACTCTGCAATATCCCTCTCCAAGAGTGGGGTCTCAGTTATCTCTCGACTTCATTGTCCTCCTCCAAAGCGAGAAATGTTCACTCGCAGCATTCCTAGTTCAGGCAAGGGTTGCTCTTTTGGTGTCCATGCCACCTTTATGTCCACTTTCTGTGCTTTGGTTTACAGCAAACAGGGCACATGGCCTATGATCCTTTTGAATGAAATAATGCTACAAGGTGAACTTCAGGAATTTGCCTGTACACTCCAGATGGTAGTGGTTTGTTCAGTCTGTTGGACCAAAGAGGAACTAGTGTGAAATAGAACTATTTGAGACATGTGCAGAGTGTATATTGGGTTTGAAGAATTAAAATGCACTACTTGCTAGTCTACACATAGTCTTTGGGTCCACAGCAGCTCAACATAAGCATCTTTGTATCAGTCATTGTGGTGTTCTTCCAGTCAAATTTTGAAATTCATTCTGATACAAAGAGTGATTTTGTGCAAGAAGCTCTAGTTCCATGAAGATCATTCCAACCACAGATTTGTATCCAATATGCCTGTTCCTAAGAGAAGGTGTGTCTTATGTTTTAGCAGACGTATTCTGGTAAAACATCATTAAAAGAATATGATCTTGGATATAATAAATATATGTCCATTTCTTGCATATATATATATATATATATGTATGAAAAAAAGCTAAGATACAGCTTTGAGTCCTGTCTACTTTTATGTTAGTAGAACTATATTGCTCTTTTCTCTTATTTCTTGAAAAGACCAGATGTCTGTAGGCCCCTCAGAATCTTTACTTAAATGCTTTGCTTTCCTAAGTTAAGGGCTTTGGAAGACTGTACATTGGATACGAAAATATATTGTCTACTTAGGTTGAAGATCCTTTCTCTTCAATCTTGTAATTTTTTATTGAGAGTAAAGATGCCTCTTTAAATGAATTGTTAGAAAATTAGTATACCAAAGGGTAAACTTCCTTATTCCAAATTTGTAGAGTAATTTTAGTGCTGAGAAGAGATGTGGTGGGGAATCGGGAGGGTGTCTGTATGTAATTAATAGCTAAATCAGATTCTCAATAAATTTAAATAATATTTCAGTTTAACATCTTGACTTACTTTACTTAGCTTTTGTAGTGACAAGTTTGATGTGATTTTGTTTAATTACCAAAATTAATTTTTCAACTGAGAAACTAAAACAATTTAAAAGCTATTTATGCATGATAATTATTTAAAAATGTGTCGCATCCTTTTTATGTAAAAAACTTTTCAGTGTAGATTATCTGTAACTTTTGGAAGTATTACAGTGGTTGAATCCTGGCCCCTTTGTCATTTATTCATTTTAGAGTACTATGAGGATAATTTCTTTTTTTAACATATTATCAATACAATTTTTCTGTATTTGACAGGTCACACCATAGAAATATTTTTTTGTCCTGTTTCCCCTGACTTTCCAACACAATTTTCAGTCCTTTAATGTTTTTATAATTCTCTAGAACTCTTTGGAAATTTGAATGAAAATACATGTTCAAGTTGCTACCTAGATCCTAGACATAATCAGTTTTAAAAGCTTAATCTTTTAATATAACTAGAAAACTTTTTGTATGTATAGGTATATTTCCTAATCGTAGTGCTGCTTCTTTTAATTTTAAAGGTCAGTACTATTATTCCTGAAGGTTTTTTTTTTTTAATATGTCAAGTTAAAAAAACATGACTTGAATACTTTCTGTCACACAGTAGTTGCATTTTAATATCTACCCAAATGGAGTGCATTTCCAAAGAAAGAGTTTCCCAGAAAAGCCTTGCTAGATGGTATTAAAAACACCAGTTTCAAGGGAGACAAAAGAATGACCTTCAAACTTTTTCTGACTTTGTCTCTTATCAGTCATGCAAGTGTCAGAGTCATAATGTGAATACTTTGAATTGTCAGTAGAGGGAAGCTTCCTCTTTGAGGTTATATTTGCTGGAACAGAAAAGATAACACTATTATCAGTGCTTTTGTAGTGTAGCCAATTTCTCATTGCATGTACTGAAATTCACTTTTTAATACAGTTTTGATATTAATGTAATGATAAATATGTCAGACTGTTAAAATAAATTCTGAATGTTTCTGTCAGTCCTGATACAGTATGAAATAACACTCTGGTGTCTTTCAGAGATTTTTATGAGCATTTTGAGGGGAAAAAAAAGAAAAGTAATTTTCAAATGCATTTCTAACCTCCTCTTTAGTAAATTACCATTAAATATGGTTTTCTTCTGGGGTGTGTTGAATTACCAAATAGTTGGAACTTCTAAGTTTAGCTCTGGAATGTGAAATAGAGAATATAAACTAGCACACTGTGTAATACACAAATACTGTTACTTACTATTTGATCACCATCAAAGGAATTTTAGGGGTTTTTTTTATTATGCATTCAAGCCCTGTCCTTGAGAATTTGTTTGAGCAGCTCCTCTTGAGCAGCTTGTTAGTTTTATTTATTAAATATTTTCATTTATTTCTATAGGCTACCTAATGCACAAAATAACTGTACATTCAAAAGTATTGTGCAAATTTTGCATGGTAATAAAATTACACTAAACTTTCACATGGCCCATTTCAATATTGTTAGTATTTACACTGAAATTAATCAAGAGCTTAACCACTACTGGTGGACTGGAGAGAGCTTTGAAGACTATCTTTTAATTTCCATTGATTTACTGATCATTGTTAACAATAGTTCTCTTACTATTTGAGATAATTTCTAAAAGAATTATGTGTTATTCCAACTAAAAGATATAGGTAGTCTTATGAATAATTACTGCATTTAGATATTCTGAAGTAATATTTGTATTTTATTAAACTCTGATCTTCTAATATATAGGTTAGCAAATAAAGATTCACAGAATTTAAGGTTTCATCAAATATTTCAAGTGTACGAAAATAACTCTTACATTCAATAAGTCATTGTTAGACAACAAAAAAATAATCAAATATGTTAAGTGCTTGCAGAATTCTGTGTAGGCAGAATTGTGGCTCTGCTGAAAGCTAGACCTTGTTAGTATAACACAAAATTGACCATATTTTGTAATGGTTGGAACTTTTATTACTGAAGATCGTTGCTTTGGTGTGTTAACAGTATCCCAAATCTTATAAAGTTGCCTGTTTTCCCTGTTAGCATCACTCAAGAGGCTGATAACAAACATGTTGGTTTTGACAGGAAGATTCCAGATTAATTTGTACAATGGCCTTTAGATCAATTTTGGATGTTGTGCTAAGGACTCTAAGTTGTAAACTTCTGTCAGAGTATTTACCAAGGTAAATGGTTGATAATACATATTTTATAATGAATGAAAGGTTGGACTACAGTGTTCATCTTACAGAATGATGCTAAATTTGGGGTTATTTTTGCTTTGCTGTTTGTATTACCTTATGTCTTCCCCTGCCAATCTAGCTGCCTTCAGGAAAGCAAAAATGGTTGAAGCAGTGGTCACGTGCATTCTTTTTCAGTTTTCCTGTTTCTGATGGAGAAATTAAGTGCACTAAAAAAGATAAAAATATTTAATGTTGAAATCCTATACCTAAACTGAAATTATTTTCAAATATATAAATTCATATTTCTCTTCATACCTTAACAGGTTAAATCTTAGTAGATTTTGTTGTTCTAGAAGGTTCCAAAATGTAAAAAGAAAGACAATTGAAAGAAATGAAAATACAGACGAGATGAAAAATACTTCATTTATTATCCGAATTTTCTTTCAATTATTTAGTTCATATAATGATAAAGAACAGTATTCTTTGAGGAAGCTTCTGAAGACTGTAATCTACCAGAGTAATTCAGATAGTAGTGGTTCAATTACACTTTTCTGCTGCAGAAGGTAGTTGTTTTGGGGTTTTTTTGATGTGTAGGCAAAGGACTGTCTTCAAATTTCCAGGTACATAAGGAGCTAAAAAATTTTTTTCACAATGGTCTGACAGCAGCACAGGCTTACTGGCAATGTTTTACTTATGATATCACAGACTAACTTTTAAAAATAAAGGTATTGCATCTTTAAGATAGCTGAGCAATTATCCATATTTGAAGCTGCTCTCAGCTTTTTGCTAGCCAGCTTACCTGTTTCAAAGGTCATCCTAAATCATTTACACAGTGTATATACTAATTCCGGTTCTTTGGAGTTAGCAAGGTGTAAAGGGAAAGGAAGAAGAGATGTGAGCTGGTAGGGAGCAATACACAGTCATGCTAGTACATGCAGGTGCAAAGCATGGCAGCTGTTCAGATGAACTTCTGAGGAACTGTAGGTCACTACAGATACTTATAAAAGATGTTCACTAATAGAGGGCTCTTAAACTGCTTAAGGAAAGACATAAAATGTACTTTCTAGTGCTGAAAATACCTTATATTTTGGAGTACTTTATCAAGGCAGATGCCACATTCCATATCACTTGAAGGAGTTTTAGGACATGTAAAAGATAGTTAAATGGAATTGGCAGAAACTTGCTTCCTACTAGCAGGAGTTGAGAGATAGTGGTAGTACTAGCAGTTGAGAGTAGTAGTAGTAGTACTTAGTATTTAGAGGACTGTGACTGTTTTCCTTCTCCTGTGTGTTCAGATCTTCCTTTCACAATCTTTGAGAAGGGTGAGCACATACATTACATACAGAAGCTTCTAACCATCACTGTTCCTTCTTGAGGTAGACACTGCTGTAAAAGTTGGAGCTCCATCTGTTAGTTGCATTTTGGAGTAAGCAAGCTATATTCACTAATGTTAAAAAAAAAAAAGTATTCTCATAACAAGCAGAGAAAAAACTCACCTGAGAAACTTCAACTGCTAAATGTGTGACACCAGATTGAATGTGGAACATTAGGAGGATGTCATTAAACTTTTCTTACATGTTTTTCTTGTTCAATCACTCAATGTAAGTCTTATTTTGGTTCACTAAATAATTAATCTCCAGGTCAGTTTAGAAGGAACTTGGGAGAGAGGCATTTCTAACCACCAAAAATGTGTCTGACAGTTTACCTGCTGAATCTCTTGCCCAAGGTTATTTGCAGAGCCTATTCTTCTATATTGAAAGTTTGCTTTTTCTTGTGACAGCCAGTTCAGCCTTCTGCAGCTAAATGTTATGTAGAAATAAATGTTATATTGAAATTCTTTAATATGGAGTAAATGGTTTTACTTTATCGTTTGTTCTGTGCAATTAAGTGGCTTACTCAATATTATATATCTTTCTAAATATTAATGTTCTGAAATTCTATCAGCAATAAACCATCAGAATGAAATATTGGCTCGTTGTAATCAATAGCAAAGTGCTTATTGACTTCTTTTGAATCTTTATTTCATCCAAGTTATTTCAGGTACAAAGAAACTTCTTTGCTCTTCTACAAATATGTGGGACTGGGAATCTGCTTAAGTCAAAGTCACCTTGAGCTGTTTTAACTAGAGCTTCATACCTTGTATAAAGCAAGGTGGTGTGTGTTGATACCTTTTGTTTATTTTTGACATCAGTTTTTTGCCTTTTTCTAGTTAATTAATATACTGTTCTTATAACTGAACCATCTTAAATGTTTTGTTTTTCAACAACTTTGCCCAAATTAATAGTACTTACTTTCAAGCCACGATCTACTGAAGCCAAGAAATTTATTCTTTTAGTACAGAGAAGGAGAATAGTTTATCATGAGGTATTGTTTTTGCTCTCAAAATTCTGCTTTGCATTTTAGTCTTTGTTAATGAAATTAATTATATAATCTTTGCCTTTGGCCTAAAAACTTATTTGTCCAGAGTCACCTGTTTATTTATTTCAAAACAATTATTTTGTTGAAAAGCACAGCTTTTTTATTTTATTATTTGAGGCACAATAATTGAACATTAAATAACTGATTCTGATATTTGAAGAATATGACTAAGCTTATTTTCTCCTTTCTGAACTGGAAGGAAACTGTAATTTCACAATTATGTACTCTTAACTTCCTTGAAAACTCTAGTCCAAGTATCAAAGTCGCACATGAATAAGCCCTTAAAATATTGTGAGATTTTTTTTATTTCGCATCAAATAATTCCTAGTTTTCCTTGTTCCAAATACATGGACATTCACTGTTCAATTATTTTTTTTTCTCCTCTTCTAGGTATTAATATATTAATGTTGCTTCTTTAGTAAAGCTAGCATTTAAAAAACTTCAATATAAGCTTGAATGTAACGATAAATCGGAATGTGTATAAAACTTGTGTTGCTTTTTGCAGTCCTGAAATTTTTCAGTGCTTGACTCTTTGGGTGTTTTTCTTGGCGACAGCAGATGGAAGAAACTTGAAATACAGCTTGTCTTGCTGACAGCAGTATTTGATTTGTATTCATTTTAGGCTGGAGTACTTGCTAAGGGTAATACAGCAAATTGGTCTGAGGTTTTGTGTCATAACATAAAATTTTTAGTTACTGGTGTTTATGTTATATTCAGTGATTGCCTGACATCATAAACAAAACTTTATAAAAGACATCATCACAAATGTGATACTTGCTGAAGTACAAGATTCTTAATGGCATGCATTTCCTTTGAAAAAAATGTTCTCACTCTTTATTCTAATAATTAGGAATCATCTCCTAGTGCATTAAGCAATGCCTTTAAATAAGTGACTCTTATATCTGCCTTCATAAAGCATAGATTCAAAGAGTTTGTTACTGTGAAATAAATTCCTATTTGTCAGGTGTGCCTGCTCTCAAACTTTATATTCTAAACATGGAGAGATTCTTGTATTCTCAATTTGTTCTACTAAAGGCTTCATTTTACTCAGTTGCTATGTCATGTCAGCAGTACTTCTTCCAATTTGCTAACTAGACCTAATATACCATATAAAAATTGCTCTGGGCAACACTGAACACTTTTTTAATAATAACTCAGCTGCACAATTCTGATTAGTATAGGCTTATTCTAGGATACTAATAGAAATTTTAAAATCAGCTGCAGCAAATTTCTTAGGAATTTGGTTTTGACCCTTTTTTTTAGGTATTCAGTTCTATTTTGATTTTTTTTACAATCATGCTAAGCCTGTATTTTTCCTTAGTTCTTTTCTCCAAGTGACTGCTTCTTTGTGATCTTAAGTGTTAATTAGCAAAAACAAAGAGCAAATGAGAGAGATTGTACTGGGATGAAGATAACAACTGTTAACATCCAATTATTGAGAGATGCCTCTACAAGAATTAGGGTGCAAAAGATATCATATGCCAAAGTCAATAGTAGGGATTTTATTTACCAGTAAAATGGGAGGTAGAGAGATTAGAAAGAAGTTGAAAAGAGAGCAGAGCAAGAGAGAGGCCAGGAATTGGAGTTAACTCCTTTAAGGCAGTCCAAAAGGGGAAGATTGACAAGGAGTCCTACCTAGTTAGGAATTCTGTAACTCGATACATTACTGGTAATAGTGTACCTTCAACAAGGCTGCTTGTGCTTATGAACTTTTTATACAAAATACAAAATGTTCCCGTATAAAATGTTTTCATGGAAGCACATCTTTACATTTACTCTATTCTTCAGGACATAGAGTACAACTCCGTGTAATTTAATCCTGACACAAAACAGAAATTGTGGCTTTATTATTGGTGGGGTCATAAAGGAAATTATTATCCTTTTTAAGTTTAGTTGTATTATCCCAGCTTGCTATTTCTTTCTTTTGAATTTCCTCCTTCTGGTCTAGGAAGGCGTACTCAACCATTTTATATGTAACATTTTCTTTTGTTTTATCAAGATTATTTAGTTCACTTGTTAATATCTCTGGAAAATTTAGTCAAACCATGATAAATCTAAAACTTTCTGAGAAAGACCTGGGAAGCCTAATACATTTTCCTTGATTCCAAATATGAATTCTTGTACCAATTCCAAGGCTAAATTTGGTTGAGACAAAATTATACATCCATAAGATAAATGTAAAAGCTTTTCCTCACACCATTTTTTTTCAGTAAAAAGACAACATTAGCAAAAATCAAACTAATAATAGATAAAATGTGCAGTCCTGCTGATATTTTTTGTGCAGATAAAATGTGCAGTCCTGCTAATTTTTTTTCCAAACATGGTGCTTCTGATGAAAGCACAGATCACAATCACATTAATAAACTGAAAATACAGGCAGTTATAGTGGCAACTGAAAGTTTCATCCATTCATCATAGCTCAATTTAATCTCTTAGCAGGTTCCTATGTAAAGAAAAATGACAATTGGTCTACTATGGACCTTTTATTAAAAAAAGGAACAATCCATAGATTATTATAAGGTTCCTGTTACCACAAAAGTAATCAAAAAGTTAAAAGGGCCTAAATGAAAATGGCTTTTGCATCATCTTGGCTGTTTTCTGTGAGCTTTCTCATGTAAATTGGGAGAATTGGCAGTTCCCCCACTTTAAACTGGTTCCTTTGATCTTCAGTGAGGGTGTTCAGGCTTTATTCCTGGAATAGGAAAAAACCACAAGTCTCGGTGGGATTTGTCCCGATGGATTTTCCTTCAGTGTTTCAAGTTGTTTAACTGCCTGAACTTGATATCTCTTAAGGTGGAGTTACAATTTTATTTCATTAAATGCTTGCTGCACTGCTGGTGATGCATCTCCCATCTTTTCTTGTCATGTTCCGCATCATTGGCACTAGAATTAGGAGAATGTGGAAGCACCCCAGGTGCCTGTATTGTGCCTGTTAGGTTTCCTCTCTTTGGTATTGAAGCTGTTAGTGGCACCAAAGCAGCTATAACTTCATACATTCATTTTGTGCTGCAGCAAAAATACAGCACTGTGATACACCAGCAGTTCTTGAATTAGGGAGTGCAGGTGCCACACGGAACAAGTGCACTTCAATCACTGCATTGCTTTTAGGGTTAAGATGAGAAGACTTGTGCTGCTTGCCCAGGAGCCACAAACTAACCTCAGCAATTCACAGATAACACTTCTTGCTCCATTTACTCCCGTGGTTTTAACACTTTGCCGTTCATATCGTACAGCCAGCTTCTCAGCACCCCACTGCATCCATGCTGTGCTCCCATATCTATTAGAAATGTTATTAATTGCTGACAAGACCCAGCTGGAATCCGAATGTATGGCTTGCATTGATAGGATTCCACTTGCTGGATTTCAGTCCCACCTGATTTATAGCCACACTTTGATATCTCTGTAGCTGTATACAGCACTATTTTAGTAACATTTTGATGACCCTGACAATCATCTGTGGTTTCAACTGTAGTTAAGGGTTGTTATGTTACTTCCTTATCACCAGACGTCAATGTAAATGTTTTGGTCTTTATCAGAACAAGACTCGGTCACAGTCTCCCAACTTCTCCGCTGTTGTTAATTGGATTGTAGCTTTGAAATAATTTGGCATTGACACATGCTCTTGCTTTTGCTACAAAGTAAACTTCTTGTTTCTGTTTTTCACAGTCCTTTGATTTCAGCATATTTTGCAACTAGTGTCATAGTAGTCTGTCCATCTTCATTTCTGCTTGCAGCGCTTCAGTATTTAAGTGAAAATACCTTCTATGCCTCACAGCTTGAAATCCAATTGAAATAACACTTCAAAATTTCAAAAGAGAAAATATTGCAGTTTCTGACTAGGAAATTAAAAACATCTTTTGAGTCATAAACACTATGAAATGGTATATAGAGTTATGCTGAAGGCTTTATCCAAAACGGCTGTAATTTCTTTGTCAAAAGAAAATATTACTACAGACCCAGGAGAACAGAAACTTAAAGATACAATTTTTTTTCACTAGTCTTAGATTCTAAACCATAATTTAGATAACACCAACGACATGAGCTTAGCTGAATAGCTCTTTCAGCTCTTCCATCTGTACAGTTTGTAAGGAAACCTTCTGTTCTACTGTACTGTAGCTCTCTTTCCTGTTTTGCCATGACCTTTCTTTGTCAGAACACCAATTTTGTGAAGATCATCAAGCTTCCATAGATAGATAGATATATGGCAGAATCTAGATGCATACTTTGTCTTTAATTTTTTTTTTCTTTTGAGACTAATGAGATTTATCCCAGATTGTGCTCAGCATTAGAGGGCAAAAAGAGATATTTGTGAAGTCAGTAAATAGTTGTTATTACAAATACATTTGTATTTTTAGAGAAAGGACCAAGGAGGTCATTCTTCTCTTGTACTTGGCACTGGTGAGGCCACACCTTGAGTGCCATGTCCAGTTCTGGCCCCTCAGTTTGGGAAGGACGTTGAGATACTGGAGCACGTCCTGAGGAGGCAACGAGGCTGGTGAGGGGCTTGGAACACAAACCCTGTGAGGCATGACTGAGGGAGCTGGGGTTGTGCCTCCTGAAGAAAAGGAACTCAGAGGTGACCTTATGACTCTCCTGAAAAGTAGAGATAAGTCTCCTTATCACTTCCTGAGAGGTGGCTGTAGTCAGGTGGGGGTTCACTCTTTCTCCAGGCAGCACTGACAGAACCAGAGGACACAGATTTCAGCTGCAGAGAAATATAATTTGGATATTAGGAAAAGGTTTTTTACAGAAACAGTGATAAAGTACTGGAATTGTCTGCCTGGGGAGGTGGTGGAGTCACCATCCCTGAGTGTGTTTAAAAAAGACTGGATGTGGCACTGGATGCCATGGTTTAGTTGAGGTGTTGGGGCATGGGTTGGACTTGATGATCTTGAAGGTGTCTTCCAACCTTGTGATTCTGTTAAATGCTGTTCATGAAAAACATCTCAATTTCTTTTGTTTCCTAATTAGAAGTATTATGGTTTGGCTTCCGTATGTTATGCAAGCAATCCATACTCCAAAACAACTATTAACAGTTGAGCTTTTATCACAGCTTTTCTTTCAGTAGAATCACTGTTTTGGTTGTCCAGCTGTAATGAAATGCACAGTAGCATCACTTTCCTCTGAGATTTTTTTTACCATTTTTTAAAGTTGATTAAAAAGTAGTCAAGTTGTTAAGCAAGGCATCACAATTGCAAAACATTTTTTTTCCTTAGGCAAGTAGGCTAAACTGTGTCACTCAAACTTCCCCAGCCTACCAACATGCTGTTTCAGAGATTCTGAAAATCTTCATCTCTGTTGAAGTCTCTGACCTATATAGTCTGTGTCATATTTCACATTTAGAGGGAAGATATTTGTTCCATCCATTTTGTAACATGGGAATTAAGGCTTTAAGGGTAGCAATGTTTTATTCCTAATGAGAGGTTTAAGTTCTGAGGGTTTTTTTAAATCCACAAAGTATGATTCTTTGAAGGCTTTCTGCATCCTTTGTTCTTTTATTATTTTGTGATTAATAAATATGGAAGAAGTCCCTCAGAAATAATTCTTGTTCAGCAGGTTATGTCAAAGCCTCTATAGCTGAGCAGTGTTTGCAGTTTCTAGATTTGTGAGATCATCTCTACTAGTGGAGTCCTTCAATAGTATTCCTAGCAACCCTAAATAATGCAGTATAGGTATAAAAGCTGTCTAAAATCTGTCTAGGAACAACCAAAGCAGCAGCATAAACCAGGGTTTGAATACCAACTTAAATTATATCAGCTACCCTTTCCAGCCTGGTAGTCTTCAAAAGTAAGGCAGCATTTCTCCACTTTTGTTCTAGGGCTGGAAACCCAGATCATATTCTGTGCTTGGTGCCAGATGGATTTCATGGAAGGCAGCCAGCACAGGCTGTTTCAGCCAGCCAGTCCTATGAAAACTGGTTGCTGTCTCTTGTCTCAGGTTTTGGTTTGAGCAATGATGAACACAGAAATGAGCTCAGGTCTGGAAAGTGTAACTCATATTCATTGCATTTAAAAATGAGGGAATCAAAGAGTCTGTATGAGATTGTTGTGTGTATCTGTATTGCAAAGATGCTTAAAAAACCACCAACTCTAAATATTTCTTTAAAAGGGTTGATTTCATCCACAGCTATGAAATCCACCCTTCAAAAGTAGCTGATATGATTTATGGTCTTGTTTAGTGAGTCTGAATACTTGCACTAACTGTTGCACCAAGGACGCTGAAAAAATAATGAACACATGGAGTTTTATTTGAGGTCCCGTTGATTTTCTAGATATCCTACTAATTTTTAGAGTAAGGTGCTTGAGTAAATGGAATAAAATTACAGAAAGTAAATACAACATCTAATAATTCTGTCTGTTCTTCACTATTTTATATGTGCTGGTGTATGGACTTCAGCTGTTTTGTTAGTCCTGGTTTTGCTTGTCTCTAACTAAATTAGATGGCATTTCATGTAGAGACATTGCTTAGAGAGATTGCTTGCTAGGATTATAATACATGAAATTTTCAACAGGCTGGTGAACTGTTGGCTTATATTTGAGTTTAAAATGTTTATAAAGCTAGTAACTATTCAAAAGAAATTGCTTATTTCAGGTGGGTTAGTGTCAAATTGAAATCTATTGTTTCTGTTTATTGTTAAATGAAATGAAGATTCCTAGAAAAGGTATTGTCTCAAATAGCTGACTGCACATTTCTTACTGTCAAAAATGGTCTTCATTTTGCTAGAAATGCAAATTCATTTATTTAGGATTTCTGTTAGCAGTAGGTGAGTTTAGATTTATTTTGTGTTTAATACTACATTCATTTTTGAAGCCATTAAGTATCATTTGCAGATGTCCCTTTTATTTGGTTATCTACAATAATACCAATTGCCCTGCTAAATACTTGGACATTTTCCTAACTATTGAATAATAATATGTGATTAGATTAGTCAGAGGTTTCTTTTAGTAAATTAACTAGCTTCAAGATTTCTTGTCTTTCTTTAGTTTTTGAGATGGGATTAATATATTTATTTACTGAGATTCAGTGTAGTTTAAGTTCTTTAAAATAAACTCATACCCATGTTATGTTCCCAGTTGGTAGCCATTCTCACACACGTGAATAACTTAGTCCCAAACCAGTATGATCTCATGGTTTTTCACATCATTCGTCCCAAGAAGAGCTTTTTAGGGTTTGCTGCTACAGGAGAAATAGGTCACTGGACATGTGCTATCCCCCAGCAGATAATAGTATCTTCTGTGATGGAAAGAAAGCAGGGAATTAGATTAGGCTTCTATTCTGAGATTTTCACAGACCTGACTAGGCCGATAACTTCAGAGCAAGTCCCCTATTGGGTTTGTAAGTAAGTTAAAACTGATTTGCCTGTATGAACTGAACAAATACTACTACATTGGAATTAAAGAAGCATATTGGGAGTGCATGCTTCAAGTGAAGCTATGTGAAACTGTGCTGGTTTTAGAAAGCATAATATTTAAATAAGTAGCTGCTGTAACAGAGTCAGAAAGCTTCAGCTTTACAGCTGTATAAGATTTTTTTTCTTAATCTTACTGGGTAGTTTAAACTGCTTTTGAAGTGTTACATAGTTTGCTTAGAAGAACACCTGTCTGGAGAAATGCAGGTATGATAATGAAATCATATTGTAAAACATTTATTTATGTACCTTGATGTTGGGTTTCAAAGTGTTTGCTTTACTGGATGAATCATTTGTCTTCATAAAATGTTTAAGCTTTTTCTGTACTCAAAATGAAAAGGTCTTGAAACGATATTGTGGGACAATGTTTTAGAACTTCTGCTTTTTAAACATTTAAATATTGCTGAAAGTCCTGCTGTTCCTGGACTTGGAAATTATGTAAAATCTGAATTGATAGAGAAAGTTGCATAGTTTTTTTTCTCTCTAAATTAAGAGAAAATAACATCTGCTTATATCTAATGCATGTTCTTGGCAAAATTGGTGGTCTTTAATTAAAATATGCCATTCCGAAGGCTCAATCATAATTAAGTAATCCATGGCTTTCTGTAATGTTCCTTTCTCTGATGAATTTCACCCTGAATGTTAATGTAGTGAAAGAAGACAGATTAATAGTGCTTATCCTAATGGTGTGGAATTCATAACTCTCTCTTTGGGGCAGTTAACTACTCTGTTGCTTCATTGCTTTCTACATATGTTAGCTTGAACTTGGCCTGTTGTCTCCTTCAGGGCACAGTCTCCATCTAGGGATTTCTTCAACATACAATCCAAATTCAGTTCATCATTTTCGAGAGTAGTTATTAGCAAAATTGTCTGCTTTTGATCAGTTTTCAGTACAGTTTTTAATTAGGTATGTGTCATATCTCGTAAACTCAGAATGAGTTATTTCTCAGTTATCCCAAATTATACTTTGCGAAGCAGCCTTGTATTTTAGGCTATGACTAAAGCCAGCTCAGTTTAATCAGCTCCCTTCACCCTTGTATCCTTCCTGTGCATACTAATGGAAAATAAGCATTGTGATGTTTGTTTTAAGAAAGCACCTGAAATCATGTTTAATTTTGGTAGTCCAAAATTCTTCTTGCTTTAAGAATTAGCACATGACTTGCAGAGGCCCAGTTTCTCCTTACTTTGTTTCTGGCTTATTTACACTGCTATAACAGAAAGGAAAAAAAAGAGCACAGATTATACTTAAGTATATTACTGAACCATGACAACTATGACTCTTGAAGGGAAATCACAAACATAAGCTGCATTTAGGGAAATTTAAAAAGGATATTACATTGCTGTTATCCTTGAGTATTCTGGTGTGGGATTTTATATATATTTATGTATATATGTGTGTGTGTGTGTGTGTGTGTGTGTACCATCTGCAGTTCAATAACACTAAATATTTAATGAGTTTATGAATAGTAGATAAACATTTAACACAATTTTGTAAAAATATGCATGCATTGAGCAATTGTTTGTCACTGCCGAAGAAAATGGCGTGATTTAGGGATATGATTATTCCAGTTCCAAATTCAAATATTTATTTTTTTAAATAAGACCTGATATGGGAGAATGTTGGAGTTGGAGAAGGACTGGTTGTTTAAAGTGTGTTATTCAGGCTCTGGTTCCCCTGTAAGTCCTACCACCATGACATTTGCTGTTGTCTGTTTTGGCAGTGCTAGTTGTGTGGCTGTCCAGTTTTCTGCTCAAGCTATGGTTGACTCTCTTCCAACAGATTTTATCTTTGCATCTTACCTGGTCCTCCCTCTTGCTGCCTTTAAAATAAGAGAGAAAATATGAGTTTATTAATGAATTTATTTAAAGCACTTGCCTAAAGCATTTGCAGCCAGATAGACTTCACAGAGTTTCCAAATGTTAAATGGATTCAGTGTCAAAAAGCAGAAAACATAGCAAAACCAGAAATTGTACTTCTCAGTGTTTTAATGGTTTGCAGCTTCAAATAAAACTTCATGAGAATGTCATTCAGCAATCTTCTTATAGAAGGAAAGAAGTAGTATGGAGATAAAGAAACCTCACATGTGATCAGTTCCATTCTTTAGTTTGAGAATTGATGAATAGGTAATCCTTCAATGGACCTTTAAAAATGTTTCTTTAAGTACATTTCTATTTTAGGTAAGTATGAGTCACAGAGAGACATGAATTTCAAAACTTGATGAGTCAGTGGCCATTGCAGTGTACAGAACTGGTGTGTGGGGGGAAACATTTGCATAAGTATGTGTCAATACACATATAATCCATTCTTCAAGTGGCCTCAAAGTATTGTCATATGCTGTAGGGAAAGACACAAAGAAATATACTATACAGTTCTCACCATTCGCTCTTCAATAAAAGCTGTTTGCCATAATTTTTTTACATTAAATACTGTTCTTCTGTCTTCTGAAAACTTCTACTCTGTTTTTTTGTCTCAAAGTAGGTTTTAACGTTCACTAAGGAAAAAACACACTCTGCAATTCTTTTGTGAAGTGATTAATATCAATTCCTCATAAGAAATAGGATGAGGTACTGTCATAAATTCAGATGACTCACAATAAGTTGTCAAATGCAAATTATTTTGGTTAATCTTCATCCCTGGAATAGTCTGTCACTTTCTGTACTTACCAAGCATTGCTCCTGTTGACCCATAGCTATAGAGGAGATGCGCCATGCTACTATTTTGAGTATTTGGAGAAAAATGTCTTGGGGAAGCAATTTGAGGACCCTGTTGATCACACACAGATCTGTTGCTAGGTAGCTTTTAGAATAATCTACCTAAAAACATTTGTAATGTTCAATGGGAGCCCATTAACAATAGTTATTTGGAATAGAGGGCAGTAGACTGTGTTAGACTTAGTATTAACATTTATTTTACAATATTTTCATTTAAATAAAATGGTTTAAGCATTAGGAACTTTGATGGACACTGTACCTTATTGGAGAATGACAAAATAGACTTTGTATGATGAAACTTCACTCAATCTGAGAAAGACTAAAGTAGAATAATTTGTTTAAGGCAGGCTTCAGTTTTCACTTTTGTAAAAACCATGCTGTGGCATACCCTTGATTTCATCATTCCCTTCTGAAAAATTGTATCACTTGAGCAAATAAATGCATGTTCTTTATTTCACATAGCAGCACTGTGAAAAAGAGCCCAGCATAATGCTTTCCTGTGTGAAACATTACATTTACTCTATATATGTGTTTTGCCCAAATTTTTAATATCCCTTTTTACTAAAGCTGTATAAATAAACTGTACTATTAATTTCTAGCTGTTGCTAGAAAAATGCTACCTGCATTTTTCTGCAAAACAGGTTTTATTCTCACGTATCTGGTTGTGCCATTTTCAATGTATTTCTTAAAGAGGAATGTTTTTCATTTTTATTTTACAGAGTTACATACACGGAAGCAGCCAGGCTCAGTTTGTGGCAGAGTCGCATATTATTCTTCTGCTGAGTATCCTTCAAACTGGTGATAAATATTAAAAAAACCAATATGAGGCACAGTGTGCTGTTAAATAAAATTGCTCTGGCAGTGAATATCATTGAGCATTTAAGCAGGTATTGTATTTTGGCTTACTTATCATAGGTTTAAATAAATATTCATTGTTGTTTCTATTGACTGCCAGGTAACACTGGCATTGCTTTTCACCTATGTGCACCTTGTTATCGCCTTTGTTAGTCTTGTGCTTGGTTACTATTCTTAATATTTTTTTTCTTTTCAGTGTTACCTTTCCAGTGGCAAAAACTAATTTTCCTTGTTTTTTAATCTTTCTTATAATAATTAAAAATTCAATGAAAAAATAATTTTATTTCTTTTTACTTACAAGAAAGGCATACAGAAATTTACCGAGTGTACATGAAGATGATTTGTCCTCCAATAGTCTTTGGATTTTTTTCCCCCACCTAATATAAACAGTTTAATACTGCTTCTTGTAACTAATAACTCAATCACTTTTGCTCTGACATCACCTCCTCACAGAAAGACTTTGAGACCTACATTTGCGCTTTCAGTCTTAATGGGTCAGAGAAAGTTAAGTTGGGGTTTTCAGGGTAGGGCTGGGGTTGGGTATTTTTTTTTTTTTTTTTTAATTTTAATAAACTGTAAGAAAAACTTTTATTCTATCTGGGGTTTTAAAACCCTGATTCTTACCATCTTTCTTCACTGAATGAGAACTTTAATCGCCATTAACCATTTTTAAAGTTCAGTAGTTCCATCACAAATCCCTTACTCTAAGGGGAACAAGCAAAAGAAAATAGTATTTCCCAATCTGCAGTAATAGATGGATCCCAGGTTTATGATTGTGGCTACTCTTTTGTTCTCTCTCTGAAGTTATGTTACCTTGGAACCGGCCCTTCCTTTAACTTCCCTGCCTACCTTCATCTTTGGCATTTCCTATCCAAAGAGAACATCCTCGTTACACCTTCATTGCATTCATTTGTCTGGGATCCATTTTGCTACCATTGAAACCTTATATGCTTCATAAATAGCCATTATTAATTTGGTTTCAAAGTTATGATCATATTTTGCAGAGCAAATATATTATTTGCAATTGGACTGGAATGCTGTTTCCAGTTCTGGATGTCCCAGTACAGGAATGTTGCAGACTTAAATTGAGCTAGTCCAGCAAAGAGCCACAGAGATGATTAGGGGCTTATCCTGTGAGAAAAGGCGGAGGGAGCTGGAACTCGTAGGGAGATCTCATCAATGTGCATAGATTCCTGATTGGAGGGCGTGAAGGGGAAGGAGACAGACTTTCTCAGTAGTGCCCTTTGAGAGAACAGGAGGCAGTGGACTAAAACTGAAATCAGGGAAATCAGTCTGAAGACAAGAAGATGCTTCTTACTCTAAGATGTGCAAGCGTGGAAGCAGGTTACCCAGAGGGGCTACAGAGCTTCCGTCTCTGTAGAGTTTCCACCTGAATACTACCAAGTCAAAACTCAGTGATTATTACTTTTGATGCTACATTTTTGAAAAGTACACAGAGACAGATATTGCATTTCATATGATAAGTTTCTTGTTTATTAGATAGAGTATGCATCTTACTGGTACCATCTTTATGCTTTCCTTTGTAGAGCTGCAATTTATTATTTCACAGTTTTCTACTTTTCGTGAACTGCCACAATTTAAACAAATCTGTTATCTAAAACAAACCCATCGACTGCTTGAGAAAAGTAGGCCCCCAAACCAGAGAATATTAAAAATAAAAATTGTATTGATGACATACTTTCTCTGACTCAGGCATGAAAGTGATATTTTTTGTTGGCAGATACTGTCTTTAAACCAGGAAGTTGGCTGGCTACATTAATGCTGCTGTCTGAAAGAATCCTTTCAGTGATGTTGTTCGTTGTCACTTGCAGAAAGAATTCTCTAAGATTTCATTTCATGGCTCAGTATTGTTGAAATGAGTTTTTGGTCACACACAAATTTCTCAATGAAATCTTTCACACAAAATCTTGACAGAGTTTAACAGTTGCTCATGAAAATTAATATTCCTTTATTTTTTCAGTGTTGTTAGTAATTTTGAGCTGCTCAATTGCTCCTTTGTTATTTTTTTAAAATGTTGATATAAAATGTGGGAAATAGGAAAAAAATATGCAAGATTAATCGTATCCTCTGAAAGATGCATTGAATTTTAAACCAGGACATTACTATTCTGGCAATGTACATGTTTCATTTGGTTGCGTCTTTTTACTTTTAGTAGTAAGCTTGTCACTTCTTGCTAGATGTTGAAATGCAATGTTTTATTTCTCTATAAAGTGAATTTTTAATACCTCAGATGAAAAAATATGAGTTTCCTTTGCATTTCTGTATTTTGTTTTAGATAGTGATCCTACCCCATCTGCTAGTTGATTTCTGTATAAAGATCTGGTTTTCCATGCTTTAGCTACATAACTGGGACTTGGGTAAGAACGACTTGTGAAGATTTCAGATACAGTTTAAGTCTTTTTATAAGGCAAAATTAAATTCAGTAAAATCTATAAAATTTACTGATTACATACCAGGTTATATGTACACGTACAGTGTACTCACCAAGGACTGGTAATAGGGGTGAATTTCATTGGCACTAGGTGTGGGCTGACCCTGGCTGGACAGGGGCCTGCCAAAGCCACTCAGTCACTCCTCAGCTGGTCAGGGGAGAGAAAATGTAGCAAAAGGTTCATGGGTCAAGATAAGAACAGGGAGAGACTCAAGGAAATTAATTGAAGTTACTACCAGTCAAATCAGAGAAGGGTAATGAGAAATAAAAAACAGATCTTAAAATGACCTTCCCTCCACACCTCCCTTCCTCCTAAGCTTAACTTTACTCCTGATTTATCGACTTGGTCTCCCACAGTGGTGGAAAGGGATGGAGAATGGAAGTTGTGTTCAGTTCATCACAATTGTCTCTGCCTCTCTTCCTCAGGATGAGGACTCATCACACTCTTCCCTTGCTTCCTCCTATGGGAGAAAGTTCTTCATAGACTTAATGAACTACATGTCTTCATGAACATGTAGCAGAGAACAGTGAAAAGACATGGTTGGATATCTGAGGATCATTAAGGTTGGAAAAGACCTCTAAGATATCCTGGTGCTTATATTGTACACTTCAGTGACTTCCAGGCTATTACTTTGAGCAATCTCTGTTATGCTGACAGGATGACTCTTACTCAGTTTTGTTCTTTGGCTCCCTTTTCTCTTGTATTGGAGAGTTAACTTCAGGACATAATTATGGAAATCATAAAAGTGTCGGTTGAAACAGATCTTGGAAGACTACATACTGCAGTCTTCCTGTTAATGAAAGATTTTCACTAACACTGGAGCTTGGCTTTCTTGGTGTTGTCGGGTGCAATTTTTTCAAAACTTCAGGGATGGAGATCACGTAATCTCTCTGGGCAGTTTCAGATGTGAAGCTGTTTTTCATCCAGTCTGAACCTTCCCACTTACAGTTCACGGTGCATTCTGGTATGAATTACAATCTTGTCTGACATAACATTTGGCTTCCCTTTGGATTTCTTTTGCCAGCCTTATAGAATTGGTGGAAGAGCTTTAGTGAAGCTTTCATTAAAAAATGAAGAGAACACTCTATGGAATAGAAGTATGTGATCCTTTATGTTTTAGCTTTTTCTTGCCTAGGAATAAAACAAAAGCCAAGGTTTGCTTTTATTCATTCCACATTATATATCCTTGTTCACCATAAATCGACAGGTTAAAATTTTTTTTTAAAAAGAAAATATTTTTATCATTATTTCCAGAAAAAAAGTAATATGGAATAAGAGGTATAAATTTAATTTGAGGTTATATCCATAAAAATATGCTGGTCTTTTCAGTCTGCTTTCAGTTTTCTTTGAAATTGGCCAATTTTTACATCCTCCCCAGAAACAAGAAATCCTTGTGATTATATGCAATTGAGAAGGAAGTTTTATGTAATATATATCCCCACATCATCTTGATAATTCGTGCTTCAAGCAACTAGGCTCAGTTTACACACGTAATACTGTGGAAGGGGTTGTGGAATTATTTCAGTATAGAGACTTTCTGATGAAGTAGAAAATTTATCAAAAAGTCATTACATAAATAGAAGTATAACTGCTGTAGAATAAATATGGCAGATGACACAAAGAAAACTTAAATAAGAGCATGGAATAGATTTTTTAAAAGTGAATTTTGTTTTGATAAATTATATAAAAGCAGTGATGTATGTGGAGCTGTGAACATGCTAGGCATTGTGCAGTCTGTAATTCAGGGTTTTGCTCTTGAAGAGTTTGTGTATCTGTAAGGACCCTAGGACTACACAGTTTACACAGAGCAGTAACTTAGTTCACAGTCACAATCCTGGTAAGGCAGTGTAATTGTGTGCTCAATATCCAGTTCTACCCTGCAAAAAGAGCACATATCTAAACACATTTAGCAATAAAGTTTATCATCTTCTCAAGTTATCATTAGTTTGCATCCACATGTATTAGTGCAGCAATTACTTTTAAGAACATAGAGAAAAATTGTGCAAAACAAAATAAACAAACGGAATAAATGATTCAGGGATTTTTTGAGTCAGATTGACTATAAAGAATGTTATAGATTCTAGTAATCAATTAATAAATTCTTAGTTCTTTTTAAACCTTTTTTGAATTAATTATGGGATAATATTCTATAGAAATGAATTTTCAGTGTAAACTTCATGTAGTATGCAGAATTTATTCCTTTAGGATTTTTTTTGCCTAATATTTGCACAATAAATGTATTGTGTAACTTTAGTATATAAGTCATGGGAAGCAGTCCATTCTCTCTCTTTTTTCCCCTTCTATTTGGAGCTTTATAGAGTTCACCAAAGATACTTCTCTTTTCTTATTTCCAAGTTGAAAAATTCTCTTTCCCCATGCAGAAGATGTTCCAGGCTTGTGGTGTCTATTCTTGCAGCCCTCTTCTGAAAGAAATTGGGTCATAGATAAGAGGAGTCAGCAGAAATGATCGGGTACTAATAAAATTTTTTTAAATGCTGAGTAGGTTGACATTCTTGGAGAGACAAGAAAGAGAAACTAAAGACAAGGATATTGAAGTACTGTTGCTAGAGTTATTAAGAAGACATAAATGCAAAAGAGAGATAACTTTGGAATGAAGAGCTGTCATTGCCTAAGAGAAATGACGTGCACTAGACTGCCCAATCAGTATTACTGTTGTAATTAACTACAGTTGAATACAGATAGTGGATATGGCTGTTACATCCAAAAAGGCATTGAAGTGTGCAGCTGTAAATATTGCTCTGGGTGTCAAGATACAGCAAGAAAGATAAGGAGTAATAATTTTTGATAAGTTGTGTTGAAGTTAAAAGATTTCTTAAATTCTTTTATTCCTCCTTTTTGTAGACACCATTCAACGTTTCTAATGAATTTTCATCAAGTTTTTATGTCATTCCCCAGAGAAATAAAACTGTTTTGAATGTAATATGTCATAGTTTTTTCCCTTTTGTAGTACAGTGGATCCCTACTTTAATGAGTAAATTTAAAAGTAAATATTTTAATTATCAAAAGTTTTAGTTATTAAACAATTTGCTTATATACTTATATAATATATTTATATAATATAGCTCCTATAAGAGATATATTAACCAAAACCCATTATTACAGGAATTAGCAGTTATGATTAACCTGGTATGTTTTCTGGTTATTACTATTAAACTTAGCATTGATGCTGATTAAACACATCCACCTAAGTAAAAATGGAAATGTCTTTTCAGTTTCCTAATTTGAATTCCCAAGGCAAAGTTTAATGGGACACCTGTGTAGGTGGATATGAGATACTGATTGAAAGGGAAAAGGACAAAGCTTTTTGGTAGCATTAAAATGACACTTATGAAAGAGATAATAGTTCTTGTCCTACAGAGGGAATTTAAATTAAGTGTATTAAGTGCCTCTGTGGTGTGAGGAAACTTTTCCATAAGATGAATGTAAAGAGATGACTTTCTGTATGTCAGAGTCACTGAACGTAAGAATCTGAAATTTTGAGTTACAAGTTAGTAGAACAATATTCACTTAGCTCTCAGCAGTAAGATTCTGTCACTTGTGCATCGATATGCACAACCAGTTGTGTGTTCCCCAGGTATTATATGGTAAAGTGAGTGAGGATGGTAAATAAAGCAGTGAGAAAAGATTATTGTATTCTTGATCTTAAGGATAAAAAAGAAAGAAGACCACGGTGGATAAAGTTAGGACTAAAACCAAAACATAGCATATTTAAGCATGCTTCCTAATTAACTTTGGAAATCAACATCCAAAGCAGCAGAACATCCTGTACATTTTCTTTTATTTACTTGCATTAGCTGCCAGTACTGCCTGTTAACCTTGTAACTTATTCTGATTCTTCTGGAAGCTGTCTGATTCCTCCTAAATGTAGTGAAGCGTTAGGAGATGGTAGCTAGAAAAATCAGTTTTATGTTAACAAAGTCTCCTACTGCTCACACCACAACACTTGGCCTTAAAGCAATTCATAATATGACCCTTTAGAAAAGACATTAAGGTTCCTTAAATGTGAGAGAGATATGCAGAGATCTTAAATTTACAGTTGGGCATTTTTAACACAACATGAAGCATAATTCATAATCTTTCATCAGCTAATGGCAGTACTCTGGAATTGCTGAACTACCTTCACATATGGTGTGTGCCCTCTGTATGAATTTACCAACTCTGAATTTCAGTGATTTTCAACAATTTTCAGTTTCTGGTTAAAATTTTCCAATGCAAGTGCAGACCCCTGCAAAGCTAATCTAGCTGTCAGCTGCTCTGGCAATTGGCCCATTTTTATTTGCCTTTCACAAATAGCTGACTACTAGTCCACACAACAAGAGGCATTTACTGACCATGGGCTGAAGACATTTTTAAGGGTTTGTTTAGGCTTCAGTTAATTATTTTAGTGGTTAAGAAACATATTAGCTTGCTAAAAGATGCAGAAATCTAGTCCAAAGTTTAATGTTTTACTTTTTGGATCCACAGATACCTTTTACTAAATGGAGTAGTCCTCAAGTGCATTCAGCTAAGAAATAAATTATATTGCCTAGATCCTAGCAATGCTGGAGAGTAGAACAACAGCCTAGACTCACACTGATGATGACTTGTAGTGAGGGAAAAAAATGTGTGATATTCTCAAAAATATTTATAGGTTTTTAGAGAAAGCAAGAGAGATTGTGCCTGCGTGCAAGTATCAAGTGTGTGCTAACAAACAGATGAGACATGGTAGGTCTAGTGTTTGAAATAAAGTGCTTGAAAATAAGGTAGATAAGGTAGTTTGTAATAGTGTTGGAATACTGAGAGAAAATTATATAGCCTCATCAATACTTAAAAATAGCTCAAATGAAGTTTGTTTTAGGAAATGTATCTGCGTTTAAAAGTTAAATTAAACTGTTAAGAAATTCCCTCATTTATTTGTTTCTCTGGTATGCTTAACATTAATGAAAGTAAAGTACTGTTATACATCTACCTGTTTTAGAGGTGTTTATACTTTTGTGATTTGCATATTTATTCGAAATACGTATTTGAAAATTTAAATAAATGGTTTACAAAATATAAGTAAAGCTAGAAAAATATATTATGGGGCAAACCACACTATTGAAATTTGCAAGATGGACAGGACTAAACCTGAAATTTCATTCGATGTAATCTATTAAGCCAAATAGGTCATAAATAATAAATGTGAAAATCATTTCCCCAATGTTAGTTTTAGCTGATCCTAAATGTGAATAATTAGGATGTAAATCAGGCTGAAAAACTCTGAATGTTTGATTAGTGATTTAACACAAACTTAATCATGTATCTCTATGCTCCATTTTGCAGCTGAATTAAAACAGATTCCAGAGTCTTTTTCTTCTTCTGATGCTTTTATGTGGCCTTTCCATTCTCAGATGTCTAAAAGCACTACAAGAGCAATGGTTCTTTCAGACTGTCTGTGGATTAGAGTGACAGGTTCATAAATTGAAGCTGAAACTAATCAAATTAATAATAAACTTTTTCACTATAGGACATTCTATGTTAGTGTGAAACCTATTCTCTGCTCTGTTGAAATGATGAAAAAGCATGAAAAAGGAAAGTGGTATAGTATAGTTGGAATTTCAACGGTAGAAATGCAAACTTCGAGCTACTTCACTGTTGTGACAGGCATATTTCAAGGAGCTGAGTAGAATTCTGTGAGTGCCAAGACTTCTGGGATACTTCCTAAAATTATTGAAAAACCATTCAGTTAAGCTGAAGCCAGAAGGTTTTAAACAGAAAGTATGTTTAGTGTTGTTGTTAGTATCATTACAACTGGATTTCAGGCCATTAAAAAATACTTAAATAGAGCTTGATTGTGTATTCATCCATAAATCCATATTCAGAAAATTTTCACTGTTCTCCACTTTTTCAGCTTCTGATTTAGAAATCATCCTTCTTCAGTGAGATGAAACATAGGGAAGCTGACATCTTAAACACAGAAGTTTAAGTATCAGTAAGAAAATGTAAATATCTCTATCAGCATAATATGCCCTCTTGTAAGGGGCGAGCGAAGAATTTCTCATGTTCTAATCATCACCCCCAGCAAAAAGCAAAGCAAACAAAAAATAAAATCAAAAGAAAAAAAAATTGAAAAAAAGGAAAAAAAAGAGAGAAGACAAAACCTCTGTAGATCTTTCTGTTGATCATATTTCTCCTTGGAAAAAAGCGTGTGCTTTTATTTGTTCCATGTCTGCTAAATTGAACCATCAATTTTTAAAGATTGAATGATAATCTATCCCCATTTTAGGTAACAGTAAACTGAGCACAGGCTCAAGTGGATGAATATTTTGTTCTCTAGTTTTTCTTGCTCATGTGTTATTAAGCAACTGCATGATCTGCATTTTAAAAGGTAGTTGTTTCTTTCTGTGTTTGTAATGCTAATGCCAGATTTTGCACCCTTGGCAAAAAAACAACTGAATATGAATGAGACCACCAAACTTTTCTGACATAACTAATGAAATGCTAGTCAGGCTATTTTCTCTCTTTCTTTCATTCCTCACTTACTGCTAATTACAAATAAATTTGTGATACAAAGATATAAATTATGTATTACAATCATAAACTTTGGAATGATCAGGTTTTCTTCCTTTTGGGCATTCTGTGATTAAATTTTCTATTAAAGTATGCTAATAATAATAAGTATCCAAAATTTACTAGCAATTAGTTTTATTTTGTAGGATATCTATAATTTTGATTTCATTGATCCAATATTTTTTGTTCTGTTTTGTTTTGGATTTAGTGGTCTGTTTTTTTCCCTATTTCTGATAACTCATATTGACTTTTTGAGGGCTCAATATTTTATTCTGTTACTACTGGCCATTTTCTGTGTAAGCTTATAAATTGTGATTATTACTGCCTTTTTCATCCTGCTTTAAAACTGTTGTTCTTCCTCTATCAAAATTCAAAACCTTTTCAAAAGCCCTATGTAAATAATATGTTTTCAATTTTTATGAAAACCTATCAGCTGGGAAAAGGAAAAGCAGAAGTTTCATATGTAAAAGTGTAATAATTTGGGAAGGTATATAACAGGATTTACACAAAAAATTCAATAGAGGAATGAATTCATAAGAAAACATTTGCTTTCTATGGCTTATCTGAGTGCCACATTCCCCTCATCTTTTCAAAATAGTTTCATAATGCATAGTGAGGCAGATAAAGAGGAATTGGAAAATAAGTACATCTTTTGATGCATCATTTTTTGCAGATGAAAAACTGTTCAAGTAACCGCTTGCTAAAATTTTACATTCTGCACTATTAGAGAGTTGTGATACTGTAAAAGATTCCTTTCAGAGCTGGGACTGCTGCTTTGTGTTGTATAATATCAAGACATTGTGAAGGCATAAGGTAGAATGTTAGAGATGAGTGAAAAATAGTAACAAGCTATATATTCTCTGGTAAAAAAGCTAATGATTGTATCAAAATGACAACTCAGGTTGAATTTTTATTTTAGCAACAGAGAGCTGAGGCAGGTAGCATGCACAGTGTTATAGTGTGAAGCTGATGTCATTGAAGGTAAAAGGCAGCCAATGAGGCTGAAAGCTCAGCAATGTTGATTAAGGTTAGAAAGCAACAACTGAAGCAAAAATAGTGACAGCGTTAGGGAAGCTTTAGGGGTAATGATGTGAAGCTCCAAAAGAGAGGGGAAGAATTCCCCAGCGCAATTCATGTGGTTACAGATCTATAGTTCTCAGTTGCGGAGCAAACAACTTACTTTGGTGAGATTGTTGTTCCTGATGGTAAGAAAAGTGAATTAAACTCATGGTCTGCTAAGAAAATAAGAACTTTGTTACAGAAGGGATGTCTCCCAAATGGCTTTTTAGTGTGTGGTTGGTTGGTTTGTTTCTCAGAAGCAGCCAGGTAAGAGAAATAGCAAAGAACCACACTATGTACTGGTACTGCATGAGATAATCAAGGAAAAAAATAAAAACCACAAAATCATTTACAAGGCATTTCAAAACCTTTGCAAAAAGTAGCACTTTCCCAAGAGGACCTGGTGAGTTACCTTATATCTTGGGACTATGAGGTTTTTTTTTCCCTTGACTGTTAAACTCAGGAGAAAAACACTACTAAAATCTAAGTGAGGAATTGATAAAATGAAGTTATTAAGTAATGCTGCCTTAGGGGCTTTTCTTCAATAGGGTAGAAATACATATGGAATATTTTTTTCTCAGCCCTTTTTGTGACAACTGCCTCAATTAATTAATCTTTATGGTTTTGTAACATTGAAAAATGAAGAACTGAATTATTCTCATTACATTCTCCCCAATTCTTTTTCCCTACTGAGAGCATAGCAGTAGAACAGGAGATTCCCAGTCTCATGAGCTCGTGTATCTGAATCTTAACAGGTAAAACTTTTAGAAAGCAATTTTTGTATCATGGATTCCAAGTTTTTTTTTTCACAGTATTTTGCATTTTTTTTTTTTTAGTATTTTTTCAAGTGCATTCATAAGCTTTTGGAATACTTGAGTGTAACCAGTTATTCACAGACTAGCTCTGTGTCTTGCAGCTTGTACATGTGTGAGGAATTTAATTTGAGTTACTAGCATGATTTTAATTGGAGCTTAATTTAGGACTGTAGGAAGATGTCTGCATCAAAGAGGTGATGTAAAAATTATATTTCCTCTGTGTTGCCTATTTGCTTCTGCCATCTTTCACCATTGATGTTTACTTCTAAAAATCTTGTTATTCTTAATTTGACTTCTCTCAGTTGGTGTGTATAAAATTTAGAAGTCAAACCTGAATCAGACTGCTCATCTCTTAGGAAGTGTGATTGTGTTAGCATTGACTGTTCTAAATCCTTTTGCTCAAGCTCAGCTTAATTAAAATTTTACAATGAAAATTTCAGATGTCTTTGAACATTTTGGTCTAATTTTGAACATTCCTAAAATGAAATATATTAATATATTATGATTAGTGCAAGTGTAATGTTATGAGAGGCAGATATTACTTATGGATCTAGCACATTTGAAGTATCTTTTTGAATGGTGCGCATAAATAATATCTTATTCTTGAAGTCTGTAGTCATCATGCCCTCGGTTAAGTAATGTTGAAAACTGGAACCTTATTTGACCATCTGTAAAAGTGTGTTGAAGTTTGTGTTTGCTGCTCTTGTGACCTATGGTTTTCATGATTCACACCTGCTTCAGAGTAGCATTCAGGCTTGCCTCTGCTTCAGAACAGATGTTATGCACAGTAGTAACTGTTCCTTTTTGTTGATATGGTTTCAAATAAACGATTAGGAGAATGGCTTAAGAGCTTGCTAGATTAGTGAAATTGTTTTATTGTTATGTACTTGTTCACGTTTGTAACAGTTATAATGAGACAACAAAACACTGAAAGTGACTGAGGACTTTGCCTCTGAGATGTTTCTCTGCTAAACTGTTAAGCAATATGACACTAAAGAGGGAGTTAATGTCTTATCTAAATGCAGAGGAAGATAAACCAGTCCAACAGCTTCAGTTTGTGTCAAATAACCAGTGAATTGTGTGCAATTGCAGTGAATGATTTCTGGATCTTACAGTTTTGCTTTTAAAAATCTTTTGCTACCAATATACAGAATATTTTAAAATATTGGGGAATGGCTATTTCCATAACTGTCCAAAATTTGTGTCCTACTTTATGACTTGTCCTTTAAAGCTTCTTGAACTGTCTTTGATTTTTTTTAAATCCAGAATGCACAAAGAAATTCCAGCACATTTTTGCCACAGGTGAATGTATCAGTACAGTACAGATTGTGATATGCATTTGTTATATATGAATACCTTCTTTCATTTTATGAACTTGAGAGCTGTAGTTCACAGATGTACCTTTGTGGCTTTCTGAGGTATCCACACATCTGCTGCTTTCCTTGACAATGGCAATTCAGATGCTGCTATCACCATGGGAATGGTACTTCTGAATGAAGCTGCTACCTCCAAAGGGGATGTTGGAAAAAGGAGAAGTAAGTTGTACTTTGTACCTAAAGTAATGCTTGGACAATTAGAAGACACTATGAAATTACAAGTGAATATCTGATTAAGTTTTCAGACAGTCTCTACTTAAACCAATGTTTACCTTTAGTTGTTTGGAAAAGAGGAAAACATAAAAATTCTGTTGATAAAACTACATTCACATGAAATAGTAACAGTAAAAAAATGCTTTAAACATTTTCAGCCAAGGTACAGCTTCACACAGTATCTCTACTACATTGCATAAATGCTTTTTTGGCTCCTGTATTATATCAGAAGTCGGTGATATTAAAAAAACAAGAGTTTCAAAATGTTGTTTTAAGATGGCAATATCCAAAAGAGTGTGAAAATTATTTTATTTGGTACTCTTGCCAGTATCAAGTCTCCAGAGGAAGGTGGAAGCCCAACAGTAGGTGTAATACAGAACATACCTAATCTGAAATATCTAAAGATATTTAGCTTGAAGTGCAATTTTTAATGTTTTTCTGAATTTAGTTGGTACTCAGAATATTTGTGAGATTTTTTTCTCAATGAATCACATAAACACACAATATGAAAGTGTTTTATCCAGAATCAAAATTCCTCACTGTTATGTCAAACAAGGTTTTAATGAGTATGACATAGGTTGAAACAAAGATGCCCATCTGCCTTTGCACCTTATTTTTCCCAACCTATTTTTCTCATATAAGCCATTGAAGGTCTTTGGAAGATATCAGAATTCCTACACTGCCTCCTCTTTCTTTTGAGGCCAGTTCTTTAGGTTCCCTGTAATACACAGTATTGCAGATGGAGCTGGCCAACCATTTTCTTTAAAAGGATTCTAGAACTCTTCATGATAACTGGGTGAATGGCTAGAGATATCTCTATAGTGATTTGAAGGTCTCTTTCAGCAAGCTGTAGATCTGTCATTAATTCTGAATATCTTCTATAGTAGCTAGCTATAACAGTGGTGTCAAAGTGATGCCTTAGGTTTTAACTTTTATATTTTTCAGATTCTGTACTGCTTTAGTGTGTAGTTCTGAGCTTCATATGAAGGGATGGTAAGCTCTCTTCACAGAGCAGGCAGACAAAACAATTCCTTTTCTAGCTGGGGACCAAGGACAACTGATCCAAATTTCAGGTCCAAGAGCATAAACAGCAGTGGAAGGAAGCAAGAAAAACAAGGAGGATGGAACTTCATAACCTAAAGCTATAACTGGACAATTAACTCCAATATGCAAACAGACCAGGACTTATAAAAGTGTGAGACCTTGTGACCGGTCACCCATTTTGTGACCATTTTGGGTGTAGCCCTGGCTGGGCTCTTGTGCTGCCCAAGGTGGATCCATTGGAGCCTTTTAATAAATACCTACTTTATTCTTTAGGTCTGTCTAGTCTCTATTCTAGGACAGCCTTCACAAGGTATCAGAAAGATACAGTGCCATAAGTTTAACTGGAATGTGATCATAGATCTGGGTGTGTGAACACAGGCACAGTGAAATATCAGTGGACTGCAGTAAAAATTCAGGGTCTTTGCTCTTTGTGGCCATTATATGAATGCTTTCTGTGTATCTGCCTTGCACTGTTCATGCTTCCAGTTTATTCATCCATGCTTGTAAATCATGTTTGTGAGTGGTGATTTCTTTATAATGAAGTATGTTTATTAGGTTTGTACCTGGCTAGTTTTCTCAAAATAACTGTAGAAATTTTATATTCCAGTTGACATGTGTCACTTTCCACATGGTCAGTTTTAATGAAAAAATGCATCATTGTCAGCTTCCCTTGCTTCATGTATTCTCATCCTTCCCTCAAAGGCAGCACACTTTTGAAGCATGAATATTGCAATTAAATAGCAAAGAGTTGGCTGAAGTAGAAATAGTATAAGAAGAGGAATTTTTAAAATCAAAGTAGCTCACTAGAATCAAAACGTTATCTAATGTAGATGAGCTGCATCTCAGTTTGGAACATGTGCCCCTTTTTAAAAAAATTACTCACTTGCAGTAGAGTGGGCTATCACAATCAAGGTTTTATGCTATTAGTCCGCAGGATGCCAACAGATGTTCCAGATTTTGTTTGTTAATTTAAGCATTTACTTTGTTAGTTCATTCTTTATCTGAAAAGATGCAAAGCACTTTCACCTGGATGGTATCAGAAGATCTGCATCATTGTTATTTAACTTCAGAACCTGAAGATTCATATTGCTAGTGAGCTAAGAGTAAAAAGTAATTTAGCTGCCAGCCTTGGAACTTAGAACAGTGACATTTTTAGCAATTATTAACTAGATATAGTAGTTACTAAGCTGCCTTTACTACTGCTTCAGCCATAGACGGTTGGCTAGAGACAACATGATTCCATTAGTCAAGGGACATTTTTCTAAATGGAATTTTTTTTTCCAAAAACATCAAGAAAATACCTGAAATGACATTATTTGATATGTATAATTTAATGGGCTATTAAATCCATTATCAGCAGTAAGGTGTTTGCATCCACATACATTTGACTTTCAAATTTCTGCTTTTTTCTTGAAAATACATTTACCCTGACAGGTTATTTTTTCCTAATAACTAAAAATGTTATTTCCATATCTGTTTGAAATCCTGTCAGAAGATGGTGGGCTTCAGTAGTCAAGGCAGTAACATTTTGTATTTAACTGTGTCAGAATTCTCTATAAATGATTGACATAAATAATATTGTTTGTGGAGATTGCAGTTTTAAATCTTTTATGTGCTAATAAACAAAGTTATTTTCTTTCCAGTAATATGTCTGGTAGGCCTTGGTCTTGTGGTCTTTTTCTTCAGCTTCCTGCTGTCGATATTTCGCTCCAAATACCATGGCTACCCGTACAGGTAATCTGTCTTTAAATTCTCATCCTATAGACTGTAATAGCTCTGTAGAAGTTTGCTTTCAGCTAAACAATCTTTAATCCTTACCACTGAAGTCAATGGAAGGTGGTAGAAGCAGGAAGAATGGTCATTAATTTAAACAACCCAAAAAGGGCTGGAGTGCAACTGTTAAAGCAGACCAGTTAAAAAGGGTTTGAGCACAGATGTGTGACATACGCAGTGCCCCCCTGAAAAATGCAGGAAAAAGCTATGCTCTGGTTTGTAAGGCTTTATTAGATTTTTATTTTTGTATAACTAAGATGTACATAAGACAGGGAACAAAAAACAAAGCACTGTATGCTGCTAAGATTTGACTTCACTAAAAGTACCATTTTCTTTTGGCAGCCACACCACACAGGAGAGAATGGATTATAGTTTTTCTAAATTATACATACACCTGTCAGTTAAACAGTTTCAATTTTTCTGACAAAGGAAAAAAATCAGATTTCTCTGGTTAGGCCACATGGTTAGTACAACAGCCAGTTTTGTATTTTTTGTTAAATTCCCCTAAAAAGGATTCACCTTTGCAAAGCCAACTTAGATGTAACATTTCAGCTATAACCTTACAATTTTTCTGTTATTGTTTGCTCTAAGACTTAAGAACTATTTTCATTTTCACAGAGCTTGGTCTCTTTACACTATTTAATTGACATTTAGGTTGCTTCATATTAGTTTTATTATTTAATAACACCATAACTGAAGACAAGGAAACTCTTTTTGTTGCAATATGTGCACAAGGTTTGCTCCTGCTTTTTAGTAATTTCTGCTAAGGAAAGAGTTCTGTAAAGGACTCAGTAGCATCATACTGCAAAATTTCATCAGTATGAAATTAATAGCCATTTGGGATAGACTGTCCTGCTTCTCACCATCCTCTCTGGAGATTACTTCTAGCTTGACTGAGTTGGGGTGAAAGGCAGGATCCAGTTTTCCTAAGTGTGAGGTTTTCTTACCTTCCACTAACTGTTTACATCTTAAACTTTAAAGAAGCAGGATTTATGAGCTTAATCTGCAGCAGAAAGCTCACTTGAGAAGCATTGTCAAAGAATGGCAACCCATGGCCTGAGCTCCCTTTTCCACTTAATAAACTTCTCATAACAAGTTTATTAAATGGAGAAGGTGATGGTGGTGGCATGTTCCTTGCCATGCAGTTTATCAGTTACTAAAGAGAGCCTGACAATTGTACTAGTTTCATTTTTAGTTCATATTAGGAATGTTCATATCACCTATTAACATCACATAACATAACATCATGCTTATATATCTGTGCCAGACCTTGCATTGCTTTTGTGAATATTTGCAATAGGGGATTTTGGCTGCTGCCTGATACCTTGGATGTCTGGTGCTGAGCAGCATTGTGAGCATTAGTGTGCTTGTGAGTTTGCATGCCAACACCATACCATTGGTGTTAGTGCAAACTTAGTCACTGAATACATCTTGTACTATCAGGTATTATAAACTTTGGGAATCTTAATTTAAATAATGTAGGGCTTTTCCCTCTTGTCTTGCTAATCTGTTTGCTGTAAATGCTAGGTGGAGTAGAGTTTTAAATTTTATTCTCCCCACAATTAATCTAGAATTTATTGAAATACCAGATGTCTTTTAATGGGAGTGTCTAGCAGAAGTTGGAGGCCTATGTAGATTTCATACTTCTCTTTTATTATCCAAGCTAAGAATAAAGGAGAGCAAGATTTGGGGCTCGGGAGCAGAATTCTATTAAAAGCTTATTCATTTGATAGGTGATACATATGAAAAGTGTAGCTGCTAGAATGCTAAAGCTGGTTAAAAAATAAATAAATCCAGGACAATGAAAAAGGATAATTCATCACAATCCTGATAAAATAAAGTAGTGCCATATCATGTTGTTACTGTGAAGAAATTACTAGATCCATAAACCAAATTCTGTCTTAAGGAGCTAATTAGACTCAATACCACAACTCATAAATCAAGTAAATTCATAAAGAAATGAACAGTGTTTATGCATAAACTCATAGGAAACATTTAATAGCTGGGTAAGTGTGATGCAGTTTTCTTGGGGTTTTTTAAATACTGTTACTGCTTCTTCATGATTAAGCAAGATCTTTTGGGCTTAGTTGGTCTTTCCTGGATGGTTGCAAGTTTTTGTGGTAATAAATTAACCATTCAATCTTAAATCCTCACAATCTTCTAGTATTGGAAGCCATCACTAGAGCTGATCCTTTTGCTCTGCTATTACCAAATTTCATTTACTCATTTAAAATGTAAATGTGTAATTTATTTATCAGGTCCTTTCCAGTGCTAAATCGTTCATGTTTCTGTTGGTCTCTTGGGCAGCTCTGACCCAATTTGCTGTTATTTTAAATAAACACTGTTGATTATTTGACACTTCAGTGGTCACAATGTCATCTTCTTCACAATCCCGCAGCATTTTTTAGAGAATCCTCTTTGTTTCTTGTGGATAGTTCTTAAGGATTTTAATGAATATACAATACACTGGGGAGGACCAAGTATATAAACTCTTATTTTTTCTTTCCTTTTTTAATTTAGTATCTTGCATTTTAACTTCAGTCTTGTGTGCTAAAATAGATTAATCTTTTTGTCTGAATTCCTTAAGATCTTCCAAGAAGTTCCATTTCCACGCCTCATCAATTGATCCCAATGCAGATATATCTTAAGATGTGAAATATGTCTTTCCTTTTCCTATCACTGGTTGTAGATTTCACCTTGAAACTCTCAGTCTTTGTGATGAATTGTCCTCAGGCTAGTAAAGCTTTGCCTTTAACAATACTAACAACAATGCATACTAATTGTCTGTCGGGGAAAAAATGACATTATGTTGTCCTGCCTAAAGCAACAGTTAAAGACAAGTGAAATTGCTTTAATGCTATATGCATGACCTCAAGCATCAACTTCCCTATCCTAATTAAAAAAGAAAAAATTCAAATGTCCTAAATTGTTTCCATTCTCTGGCATTGAACAGCCAAGTCAGTTCTTTGTGAAATATCATGCATTGGTAAGAAGTGAAACAGTAACACAATCTGCTGTGCATCCTCTTTTCTGTAGTGACCTCCAGGTAGCAAAGATAACTCAAAACAGAGCTGGATAAACATATACATAAACAGTCAAAAACTGGAAAAAAAGCATTATTTATTTTTCTAATGGGGTCTATAAGGTGCTCTTTAGAGGGCATGTGTATAGGAAGGGACAGTAATTTTGACGGACTTTTCGATCCACTTCAGACATTTCCAATTCTGATTTGATTCTTTCTTTCACAGGATTTTCTTCTTGAAGGCTAGTGTTGGGCAAAAATTGTTTCATTAATATGCTGGTAAAATACTCTTACATAGTATAGCTTTGAAATGGGAAAGGTGATTCAAAGTGGGGCTCATCATGAAGGTTACTCACTAAGCAAATACAATCATCATAGATGAGCTCACATGCAGCAAATCTTTCTGCTAGGCCCATTTTAGCCATGGCAGGAATTTTTCATGGCTGTATTAATCTACCTTTTTATGGGGACGAGATGAAATTTTTCATTTTGCTAAAACTTTCACTTTAATTGGTATCATTAACTGTTGAAAGATTATGTAATAATTTTATTTTATACTCTTGAGCATTTTCTCTTTATAATTCTTTCTGGAAATAACAAGTGTGTTGATATATCTTGGACAATGTTTTTAGGAAGCCTTCTCACACTATTATTTAAAGTGAATAAATTATATGTTAAATATCAGATATACTCAGTGACTGAGCAATAAAATGTAATTATAACAATACAGAATTTCATCTGTCATCTCATACACGTGGGAGTGACACAGAGACTGTTCTTCACTATATGCCAAAACCATGAACTCTAAGTTGACTTTGCAAGTTAGGAAAGAGCTTGGCTCTCTGGAAAGCACACCTTAGGCAGTTTCAGCCCAAAAAGCATACAGAATATGAAAAAGAAAGAGTGTGCTAAGAACAGAAGATATCAGTTCATAAGCACAGTATTGTATTATTGGGAATTTTAGGCATGTAAATATTTGTTACACTGCTTCAAGAGGATGCAGAGAAAAGTTTCATCCATGCTTTACTGGTATTAAAAACATTTCTTGTTTTTTTCTTTTTTTATCTTTGGCTGCAACCTAACTGCCCTAGATTGTTTTTTCTACTTTGTTTTCTGAGTGAAACTTCTACCACAGTTTCATTACTCTTTACACTTTAAATTGTTCTTTCAAGCCTACATTTTATCATTAGTTGTTTTAATCTCAATTTAAATGAAATAAACACCTGAAAATTCTATGTTTTCATCATTTTTTATTAATTAGATTTTGAATTTTTTTAGAACCTGCCTTGCAGTGGAATGTTTCATTATCCAATTATCCTTCATAGCCATTATATTTCAGTATTATTTACAAGAGTAATGTGATTTTTTTTTAGTTAAACCATAAAAAATAATCGGCCTTCTGACCTAGGTATTGATGGAATGGAAAATACATATTCTTTATTGGCTAGCAGAGAAAATGAACTAAGCTGTGCAAAGCATGATAAATAAGAGATGCCTTATTTTCATTAAAACCCCATAAATGTTAAGTCAGACATAAAGTATTCATTTATTGCTTGGGGAAGGACAGTCAGTGCAACAGGACACACAAATTGTAAGATGCCCCAGAGCTTGAAACATCCTTATATTCACTGTACACACATCTGTGTTGTAATTAAATTAGTTTCAGTAAAGAAATCCTGTATAATACTAAAGTTGTAATTAAATGCAGGTGACTAAAATAGAATAGTTATTTCTTGGAAATATGGTGGAAAAAATATTAGTACATAGAACAAGTAGTATTTGCAGACATATGAAATTAAATTTATTAATACACATGAGCATACTGCTAACAGCTTTTTAGGTATTTCATGCACAATTACATTTATTTACCTTAAGTTTTTGAATTGGTAAACCTACTTCTGATAAAAAACAGGATTCACAATTTGATCTACAGAGCCCAGCACAATTGGCTATTTCTTTAAAACAGCAGAAATCAAGATTTTAAGAGACAGGAAAACAATAATACACAGTTGTAAAAAGAAAGCCTTTACATTTAGTATATTCTATATACTACTATTAATGTGGCTAAACACTATATTGTTCATGAAAGAACCTGCCCATGGAAGTGGAAGGCAACACAGTATAAAGTCCCTCTATTCATCTAAACCATCTAACAGCATGCTGAATTCATGAAAAGCCATAAAACCTCCATATTCTTCTCTGTAGGAAGTGTTGACATCAGTGCTGGTTTCTAATCCTTTAAAAACTGGGAGATCTGAATTCCAGATGTCTGGACCTGTAGCAGGTCTCTTAGGAAGGATGTGCTTCTTACTGTGGCAAACAGTGTGGATGCTCTTCTCCCAGTAGGACCTTCTTTGATTATCACCACTAAAAACAACTCTTTTTGCTTGTGTACCTTTTACTTTTACCTATTTCTATCCATTCCCATCTGGTTTTATGTCTGGAGGGGCACAGTTTATCCAGGCTTTCCTATTCTGCTTTACCCTGTTTTGCAACATGCTTTCTTCTGTCTGTCTGCAGATCTATGCCTATGGATGTTGTCCAGTTTGTTACTCTTGATTTTTAGAAACTGCCCACCCCCCATCTCCTCCTTTGTGGTACTCTGTGGTTTTTTTCATGGGGTTTTGGCTTTTTATAGTGTTCCATAGAGTTGAAGTGACTCCTGGAGATGAATCACTCTTTTAAAGTAGGTTCACTTATAACAGTTTGAACAAGATCACTTCCAGGCAGGTTTTTTGACAGAGAGAGCCTCCACAGCCTCTCTGGATAGCCTGTTCCACTGCTCTCTCACCCTTGAAATAAGAAAGCTTGTCCTCATACTCAGATGGAAATTGAGGTATTTCAGCTTTCTGCCCACACTTGTTTTAGAACTTTCAGTGTTTCTTTTGTCTATATTCTGTATCATGTCTCCTAGCTGCTAAAGGTGCAGTTCCCTTATAGACAGAAAGTAAGGATCAATAGCTGTGGTAGTAGCATGTTGATCCAACTGCTGTATTTGTATTTCTTTGCTGTTACTTATTGAGTCTTCTACACCTCTTAAGCCTATCAATTCTAGGCTTAAGAAATCTTCAGCCCTTCCCACTCTTCTCTCCAAACTTTTTCACTACTATTAGTCCTCTCTCTTCTCCTCTCACATCCTTTCCTATACATGGCCTTACACATCTGTTCTAGACCTGGGTTATGTTTTTAGTCACATGTGCTCAGCATTCCCTTACTTCCCCCTTCAGCCCTCTGCAATTCTTCTCTCCATGAAGTAGTTCTTGCTGGCTTTTCCCAATTGTTAATCCCTTCACCCTCCAGCGCCAGACAGTTGCTGTTTTGCTTTGCTTTGTATGTCTTGCCCAACGAGCTTGTCAGCCTTTTGCAGCAGTGAACATCTTTATATTGATACAGTCTTTTAAGCTTGTGGCACTGGTATTTATGTTTTGTTATGATTAATTAATTAATGCCATGAATGGAAAAACTGGTGAAATTAGTACAGCATATATGCTAGTGCACACTGCATATCTAGGAGTTGAAAGACCTACCAGGCAAAGCTAGAGGCAGTACTTCCATTTAGCAGTTCCTAACTTGTGTGTTTGTACAGTTAGTCCATAGTCTTGCACAAGTCTCTGTCTCTCTGGGTTCCCACTTCCCAGTCTATGGGATTTGATTAAGTACTGAGAAAGCTGTGACACAATATATATCTACATTTTAGAAATAAAAAGTTTCATTCCAGGTGTAAAGAAACAGCAATGTCATTGGAAACTTCTTAATTTATTAAAATACTAAGAACTTAAGAGTCTGCAACCCTACAGAGCCTTGCCAATTGCTCTATACTCTCCCAACTCTGGGGCCACTTCAGCAGTAAAAGAAGATGGTTTTAAATAAACCTGAAACATCCCCTGGGAAAGATTCCTCACTTCAAGTAATAAGAGCAGATGCAGAACTTGATTAAAGAGAACAGATGTTTGAAGAGCGTTTTTCTTTTTAATTTTTTTAAATAGGCAAATTTAAGTTTCAATCACTTATGTTTTATTTGATAACTTTCATGCTTGCTTAGTAATTACTAAATGGAATATAAAAACTTAAGAGATTATTACACAAATGTCAAATGACTTTTCAAATTAATGTTTTGAAGTCCTTTTTATTATTCTTTTCGAATAATTTTGGTGCTATGTTTTATATTCATTTTTCAGCATTTAATCATGTTTTCTTTCTTTTCAGCTTCTTAATTAAATGAATTCAAGTGGGATTCACTTAGAGCTGCTTACCATGAAGATAAGCTATAACTGCTATTTTCAGCTCACCAATGTTACATGTATTCAAGAATCTTTTGTTGGTTCATCTGTTTTTGTGATAATTTATATAGTATCGTGATAGAAAAATGAATGCAGTTTTATGCAATGAATGCATAATTTATAGAAACATATAGTAAATATCTCATTGGGAAGTGCTAAAATGCTATGAATATAGTGTGCTCAAGAATTTAAATAAATTTCAGTATAATGGGCTTCTGTTTAAGTCTTCCTTATTAACTGTACTACATGGATCCAAAGCGTATTTCTGAGATTTTTCACCTAAAGTTTGAGACGTGCTTTTGAACTGAACAAAATAAAATCAGTTCTTCAGCTACAATTAAGAGACACACCCTGGTGGAAACTATTATTTAATGACTACACCTTACCCTTACTTTGCTTTGTAACAGAGTATTTGTATAGAGTCTCTGATCAGCTCTGACATGCTGAGCCATTAACATAAAATTCTCTTCTACACATTTTCATCCTGGAGTTCTCTTCCTGACTCAGCAGTGTGTAGAATACATACATTACAAGTTCATCTTTCTCTTATGCCAAAGGATGCAATTCATCATGGAATTCATTGTGTTACAGCAGTCAGAACTCAGATCCTTTTAAGGATTGAGTCTGTGGTGACAAAATGGGAGGATGGGGAGCAACAATATTTTATAACCTAAAACATGCTTATTTTTTGACGTAGCAACAGGAGGAAGGTATTACTCAATGATGCTTGTAACACATTACAGGTGAGTCTATTGGAACTGGGGTACAGCAGTTGCCAGTTTTATGTGTCCACTGAGCTCTGTGAAAAGCCTGTATAGGAATTAGTAATGCCATTTAAAAATGCCATTTTTTAGCAGTTCACATCTCATATTATGTGAATGACTCATAAATCCTTGTATACACCTACATAGTATATTCTCAGAGGATCAGGAAACAACAATCATCACAAGATACTCTACCTCAGTCCTACTTCTTTTCCTCCCTACTGGTAGTTTTCCAACTGGAACTTTTTCAAGTACCAATTCACTGTCAGTAGCATTAGGAATTTCTTCATTCATAATATAAAAATGCCTCTAAATATGAGGAGAAGATTGACTAGACTTTACAAAACTCAGTTTATCTTATGTATTTACTATTTCTTCTCCAGAAATACTGGTATGTTAAGAACTGGGAAACATTTTTGGACAAGGAAAAAAAAAAGAAAGAGGAAAGACAGCTTATATCTTACACAAAACCAGAGCAAGACCTACTTGTTACCCTTGTGAAAACACTAGAAGGTTGTAGAGCAATATTTAAATTATAAGCTGAGTAAAAACAAACTCAAAACACCTGGTTCACTGACTGGTATGGACTGTGAAGGGAGTTGCAGCCTTTTCAGAGATGCTTCAGCTGTTATTCAGGAAGGCAGATCAGCTTGCCCATGATTCCAGTTGAGTGGCACGTACCACTGGAAGCCAGGACAGAATTTACAAGACCTTTATGTCAGTGGTACAGGCTTGAGAAAGGGATGGAAAAATTAAGTTGTATGGTATTCAACAACAGCCCTGGTATAACAAGCATTCAAAGTCCTGGTAGGATAATAAATAAATCACTAGGACAGTTATCAGGCTAATGACTTAAGGATGGCACAGCTAGATCTGCAGGTGACAGAGTGGGGCTGTATGAGAAAGATGACAGAGTGTGACAGCACAAACATCTTCCAGGAAAAACAAGAAGCAGAGCAGTAAGTCTCCATGGCTGGAAGTTGTATTCTAAAAAAAGAATTAGAATTGTGCTGCTTGATCAAGATGACAAGTGACTAGAAAGTGAAAGAAGAAAAACTGCAAGTTTCAGACAGGAAGTAATAGTGAGAGATCTTAAGACCTTATGCTAATGAGATAAATATTTCAGCTTATGATGAGGTAAAGCATTCCAGTGACACATGACTGTCTGCTGGAACAGCTAATAGATCTCACATAGTATTCAACTCAAAAGCAGCAGCTTGAGTATTGCAGGGGTACTAACATACTATGTAAGAGGTATTCATGGGATAGCTACTCTGTAACAAGAACCACAGTACAGTACGTGTTGTTGTAAGACAGGACAAAGTGAAATCTGAAATCATTTGGAGTATATTAGAAATAAAGGCAGTTAATAATGCAAACTACCCCCCTCAAACAACAACAAACAATAAGCAAAAAGTGAGACACCTACAAACAGCCTGGCGGCTGTTTAATACTTAATTAGAAGCACAGATAAAATATGTGCCACAATTTAAAAAGCAATAAAAAACACAGCAGCACACAAGTCAAGTGTAAAAACAACAGGTTCAAAAAAAATCATCTGAAAATGATGCTCATCATGGTAGCATGGGCTTCTTAAAATACACCTAAAGCAGGGACCTAGTCAGAGAGTTGATGACAGAGGTGTAAGAAGGGGTACCCATTGATAAAGACTGCAACAGAGAAGCCAAATTCTCTGCAGCAGCTAGGCCAGAAGATTTAGATCAACATGGTCTGGCACACTATGTATGATTGTTTTAAATAGATAAGCTAGGTGCTGGTAAGATCTTGGGACCAAATGGCATTTATCAAAGAACTCTGAAAGAAATCAAATGTGAGATTGCAGAACTGCTGAGCAAGGTGCCTTTACCTATCATTACAGATTGCCTCTGTGTCAGAGGCCTGAGAGATGGCCAACACAGCTGTCACCTATAAAAAGGAGAGTCTAGAAGGAAAGCTAAGCTACAGACCAGTGAACAATTTCCAGTCCTGTTGGGATGGTCTATCTGGCCATAAAGAGTAAGGTTACTGAGAGCAAGGATAAACATAGTCATCTGAAAAAGGTGTAGGACTTGTATAAAGGAGAATTTAGGTTCACCAAGCTTGTAGATGGCTAAAATAGTGTCTGAAAAGCACAAGGATAAAAATCTCTTGGTAAGGATTTATTGACCTAATATGGAATCGGAAGAGATGTCCTTCTTGAAAACCCAATTAAGATACCAAGAGAAGGACAGGGCTTAATGCTCACTTTTTATGGCACTAAAGTCAGAAATACATCCTTCCTGAAAACTAGTGCTGGGACCACTGGAATACATCTTCATCAGTGATGTGTAGAAAATGCACAGACAGTGCAACCTGTGTTACAGATAAGCTCACAGTACTGTGCTGAGGGAGAAAAGTCCACCAAAACTTTCATGGGTAAGACTGGGGTGTTTTGATGGGTAAAAACTTGGGAATATATCTAGAGAAAAATAAATACCTTGTTCAGCTAACACTCAGGAAAAAGACGTAACTGAAGGAATTTCAGCAGAGTTGTCAGTGTGTGCTGACAACCAAAGAGGAGATGTTTCGTGTCATCAGTAGAGGGGTTTGGGTAACAAGAGGGGACAACATTACAACTACACAAAACCTTTGTGGATTCCTGTTGAGTTCTGTATGTAGTTGTGATCCATACATCCCAAAGACTGAGCAGTTCAAGGTACAAGTGGAGATACGCAAGCACTGTCTCTTAAAAGAGATCAGATTCTAAATAAGCAGGAGTATGGTGTTAAAAAACCTAAAGACACTTTTCACTAGTTCATGCTTGCAGCAGTGGACACCTAAAAACTTTTAATAAAAGAAATCCCTATTTGAGGATCAAAGTATAAGAGATTCATAGAAGCAAAACCTTGCAAAAGAAAACATAAAAACAAAAAAAAAAAAAAAAAAAAAGCACCATACTTTTTTCAATTAAATTTAACTCCAGATACTCTTCAGAAAAACCAAATAAATCTCTCTCCACAGTGATGTTAAGTGACATTATCAAGGTTCTGTGTCCTGTTAAGGACCTAGAAATGACCTCCACATGATTGCAGGTGTCCCATCAGGCAGAATCACACACGAATTCAGGACCTCATTGTTAAATGATTTAAGATATCCTTTGAGCAAGTTAGCAACTCTGGGAGTTATTCTTCCAATTCTTTGTAACACATGAACAATTGAATATAATCTTGCTGTCTATGTTTGGTAGTACTGAATAACTATATTCAAGAGAAAAATGTAATGTAGACATATTCTCTAGTGTTAGCTGAAGATTTTATACTCTTATTGAAGTTTTTTACTCACCAATAATTCTGTCCTTGAGGATTTTGACTCCCATAACTTTCATTTCCAGATGCACACACACACTTTTCCAAAAAATGCCTCATTAGATGTCACCCTGGTTTTTTAAGATTTTGTAAGCCTTCTGATGTTGACATTCTTGTAGTGAACTTTCTCACACACTTTCTGTAAATAACTCAATGTTTTGCATTCCTTTATGGAGGAGGAGAGAGTTGATGGACTGTTGGTTTGACCAGTGTCAATGGAGAGGTGGCACTGTCACCCTCCAATCCACTGCCACTTTTGGAAAACTATAAATGTTGGAGTCAGAAAATAAACTTCCCTTTTTCTTCACCTTGAGAACAGTGGTGTGCGCTTGTGGGTTTTTGTGTCCTGTAGTGACAATTAGGAGTTCTTAATGAAAAGACTTCCTGTAGAACATCTCAAATCCAAGAGCAGACATTCCCCTATGCTCAGTCCATGTATGAACAGTAACACTGTGTTTTTCTCTGAACTATGGATACATACTACACACACTAAGAGCTATGCAGTTTCAGAGCTTGTTGTCTGTCATGTGGCAAACCGAATCCCCATCGTCCATAAGGATAGGTCAAGCAACTCAAGTCTAAGTTTCTTTAACATTGTCATATGGAGACAGAGGAACAGAGCTTTATGGAGTTGTTTTTAATTTTATGTTATCTATGCTAAAAATGTAAATTCAATGTCCTCCATTTACCCCAGTTAGCTATACCACTATGCACCAGATAGATGACATGAATAAGCAACTCCAAATTTATTTCTTTTTGCACCACAATAAATGTATGATGCCCAAAGAAGCATCAATCTGAATTTTCCAGGGATGTTTTTACTCTGCATTAACACAGGTCTGTATATTTTCAGATTAGTAGCTTTCATAATATTTCATAATATTAGTCAGTGCTGGTCCCTCTAGAAGTACTTGAATGAAATAGGGAATATTTTTCTGATTTGTATTTAGCCTTTCTGCCTTGCATTTTAAAAATGCATCACAAGTATACAGAATAATGAAGAAGCCTTAGAAGTTCCAAAGTTGGAAAGCTTTGTTTTATCTTCTAATAGTTACATTTTTGCTCCAGGAGTCTTACTCTGGAGAGAAAAAAAGCCTGAAGGTAAGTCATTACCAAGCAGTGCTTCAGGCAAAAACAGTGCAAAATAAGAGTTTATCTAGGGATAAAGAGCACACACTACCGTAAGTATTTGTTTCCCCTCCAGTAGCACTTGGTGCAGGAGTTTCATTCTTTGGTTTTAAGAATAAAGAATGGGAAGCTTTACATTGTGTTTAAGAAGCTGATTGAGTCCTGTTCAGTTTTAGTTTGTTTTGTAATAGTATGTATTTTCATTAGAAATTGAGTCATTTAGCAGAATGAAGGTAAACATTCTGTGCTAATGAAAATATTTAGTTTTAAATTATTTATCTATTTATTTAGCTAAATAAATAATTTTATTTATCTGAAAATATTTTCATTGCTCAAAGCTAGTGGAAGTTATTGTTAGTATTAGAAGAAGGTTGCAGCCAGTTTTTGCCCTCAAGAGGATTATCTACCATCAGCACATGTAATAAATCTCCTCAATTCTGACTTTGGATGTGGCCATCTATCTGTCCCAATAAAAAGTCTTTCACTAGTCAAGGCATTTGAAACTAGGAATAATCATACCTGGTGCTGTACAACCTTTATCCCTTCCTTTTCTATAATTTCTCACTCTCCTCAGCTGTGTTTAAATAATTCTTTCCTCCACCTCCATCTTGGATAGAGCCATGGCAGGTGGGTGGCCCAACAATTATGGCACTCAAAATCCTCATCAGATAATTGCTGTTCAGATGCCCTGTTTTCTTCAGGCTTTTGAATCTCTATCTCACCACTTCTAAGCTCGACTGGGTTGTTCCGTGACTTCTCAGAGAATTCCAATAACTCAGAGGGGGCCAGCCCCAGGCCAACGCTCCCTCTCCTCCTACACACATATCCCATGGCTGCCTGACCCAAGCAACCTCTGTTCCTTACCACCTTCCCTGCTGGTCTCCTTCTAAGGGGATGCTCTCAGAAGAGGTCTGGGCTGGCCCAATCCCCCTGCACTTTGAAGCAGAACAATCTTTCCTTACCGCAGCTTGCATATTGTAAAATTCCAAGAGGAAACAAAGCTAAAAATCAGCCTCTGCTGTACAGATATGTCAGTCCAGAGACCTTCCTGCAGATAGTAGTCCATTTGTTTCTAGAGGAAAGGCTTAAAGCACAAGAAAATAACAGATACAGCTTGGCAAAAATAAAAGTTTTCAAGCAGTATTTTTCATGCAAACATGCAATTACTTGCACCTAAAATGTTCAATTAACATACAATGCAACAAAAACTCAAATACAGAGAATATGTAGGAAGAGCAGAGTAAGCATTTCTCCAGCACTTCTCATTCAGGAACAGCAGGACATAGTCACAGTTCATTGCTTTATAATGCTGCCTCTGTCCTGAAGCCACTAGAGGTTCATTTCAAGCTTACCCTCACAGCTCAGTTATTTAGAAATTTTTGTAAGTTGTGGGAATTAATGAGCATTTTAAATGCCTCAAGTTAAGACATTACTGATAGCAATGGTACAACTTCATCCTATATCCCTTCTGTAATCACATCTGTCAAAACATTAACCCAGCTCTCCTACAAGAGCTTTCTTACTGGAATTTCCTTAAAGGAAGATTTCCTGCTGGGCCTGTAGCTTCTTCCCCAGACTGGTTTCACAAAAAAAAAAAAAAAAAAAAAAAAGGAAAAAAAAAAAAGAAAAAAGTTAAAAGCGTTTCTAAACCACAGGCACACACATTACAGATAATCTGAAGACTGCATTTTAGTTCACAGAATCAAAATAGTGAAAGCATTCATGCCAGTGCATAATGACAGTGAACATAGCCACTATAATATATAATTAAGGCAGACAGGTAACACTGTAGCTAAATATCAAAATATCATGAGGTCCTAAGAGCTCTGTCCCCACAGAGACTCCTGCTAGGAGAAATGTGAATATAATATTCTTACAAGTAACCTACACCTTCTTTCCTATGTATTCAGGGACATTTGAATGCCTCTAGGTACTCTGTTTATTTTAAAATTTAGTTTCACAAAAAACTGAAAACACCCATTTTGATCACTATGAGCTCTTCAAAGAAGTTCATAGTATTACAAGGCATAGCACAATAAGCCAAGGAGTCCACTATCCCATAATAAACCTCTCTGTCCTTAAAATCCCCTAATCTAATGATCTTGCTTTCAGCCTTCCTTTCTTCCTAAATCTTAGGTACATTAAAAAGCCCTCCAAATTTACTGTTCCTTCAGGAGACTCTCCACTGCTAGCAGTGCATAAGTATCATCACTTTTCTTTCTGAAGTGGCTTGGTACTTTCAAGGGTCATTCACATTGAGAGATACCTTAAGAAGTGCATTAAGAGACTTTGTTTTCACTTGGTTGTGCTTTCTGGGTCACACTTCCTTTAAACACCTCTTCTGTCTGATTCATTTCAGGAAAACATTAACATTTAATGTCATTACAGGCTTAAGCAGATATTTATCATCCTCCTGAGGAAAGGAATTTCCTTTTTGCAGGCTGCAATTTTTGTGACACTAATATAAATCAACACTGAAAGGTGCTCTAGTGTGTCATGTATTAATAAAGACAAAAAACTAGGCAAGATAATAGAGATAAATGAAGGTGTATAACAAAATGGCTTGAAACAGACTAGCTTTCAACACAGTTTTCAGGTGGGGCAAGGCAAGCAGCAGTACTCCCAGGAATGTCAGAAGTCTAAAAGCAAGAGTACTGCTCAATATTTAGATTTATAATATTGTTATGTCAGTGCATTTAGCAGTAAATTACAGATACAAATGTACTCTTAATACACACCAGCTCTCAATTATCACACGCTAGCTGCAATTAAATAACAAGTTTCCTGGAGTCTACTTGCCATACTTCCCAAACCAATCTTTGCATTGTGAAGAAATAATGGAATTATGTTTCATTCTCCTCATAAATATTACTTGCATTCAGATATTCTGAATTCAGTTTAAATAAATCCTTTATTTAAACTTTACAGATGAGTTGCAGTCAACAGTATCAAGTATTCAGGTAGGTAACTGATAAGTCTACTCCTAAATAACATAAATAACCAAGAAAACTATTCTGTATGTATGTGTGATGTAAGGAGCTCCTGGCATTCAGCTCTCAGTACTGAAATATGCACAAAGAACCCAACCGCACTATTTTTACAAGGCAGAACATAAAATTAAGTTTCTACATAGTACTGATGATAGGAAATGTCTGGGAGGAGCTCATTCAGCAGAAATTCTCTACAGAGAGGATGCTGTGTGTGATTTGAGTTTATCAGAACAACCGTAGGAGTAATTTGGCTTGTGGATCTGACATGCAGCCTTCTATGTAATTAGGATTACAGCTTTATGAGATACAAAATAATGAATAATCCTGGCTTATAAAAGCAACAATTACATTTTACATTAATCTTTTCTTATGTAAAGCAGTTGTCTTCCTACTTAGGAATAATTGATTGGTTTCCAATTTGCTTAGTTTAGGAGACTGAGTTCTTCATGCATGCTACCAGCAGGCACACATTTGTGCTAATTATCAGTATCATCTTCAAAGTCCTGATAAAAAGTGTCATGGCAAGAACAAGAGCATTTAGTGCTTCTGATAAAGAAATTAGGCTTACAAGTCTCATAATAGAAAGCAATTTTGTATTTACAAGTTATATCTCCTATACTTTCCATTGCAGTTATTAGTTTCAACACTAGACTATAATAGGAACAGAGATTAGGGAACATGAAATATAAAGACATGGAAAATTTCCAATTATAAACATAAGTTATGAATTTCCAGTATTTGCAAGCAGATGTGAACTCCAGAAGATGGTAAAGGTAACTGGAATGTAAACAAATGCAGCAAATTTAAAACAAAACAAAAATAGAAAAACCCCAATGCATGTCTATACTGATTTTCCCCTCCAGCTGCATGTAGTTGCATGTCCCAGGTGTTGTGATGGAAGGCAGGGGCTGCTTTGCTCCCAGCCAGACACAAGGCCAGGAGTGAAGGACGTGGCTCACTCTCCAAGGGTGCTGGCACCTCCTCTGCTGGCACAGTGTCAGACAGCAGCTGAGGAGAGGCAAAGGGAGCCAGGCATCTGCAGCACTGACTGACATTCACGGCACTCTTAAGAAGCAGATGGGAGAAGATGGATACCTAAACCCTAGATATGTTAGAGCTCATCCTGTACAAGGAGAACACAGATAATTTTGTGGGGTTTAAGAAAATCATCCATTGAGCAAAGATACAGTGGGAAAGATAACTCTAGGTTAAATGGCTCATGTGTTGGTCCATTTTCAACACAGCTCCACATACAGTACCTTCATAAAACTCTGCCTTTAAAAACTGCATGGCCTTTGTCATCCTAACTTCAAGGAGAGAATAGAAAAATCTCAATTTCAGCTATCTCTGCAGAAGAAAATCAAGAATCTCAGATAGATGCAGCACTTGAAATGGCTTCACATGTCCTATACAGCAATTCTGACAAGGAGACTTGTCCTTTGTCGTTTTAGTTCCCAGCGCAACACAAAAAAGTCTGAGTCAACAGGATATGCAAAGGAGTGCTTTTATAAAGTTAAAACAAACATTTACATGAATGTTCATATACCAACAATTTTCAGAAAGCAACATACCAGTACCATCCCACCACTGGGCTGAAGTCCCTCAGCTGTGCCTGGGACAGCCTCTGCTCTCCAGAAGAACCTGTCCAACAGTGAGGACAGCTTCTGTCACACAACACTTTTGCTCACAGAATCCATACCACCCACCTCTCTTAGGCTTCCTTGCTCTCTGTAAAGCTTTGGGTGCCTCCTCCTGCTCTTTATTCCCATCAGCTGAGCCCATTTCCTTCACCTGTACCTCATTCATGAGGTTAACCCTGGCCTTGCCCCCAGCATGTTTGTAAACCCTGGTGGTGCAAGTACGGGTGTTCATTGGAACCCTAACCGAAGCTGAACTTGTTACATGTGTGACTGTGGCTACCTTTTAGAGTAGCTAAATTAAAATTAGCAGTGACTATTTTAATTTGAAAGTACTTTCCCTAAAATATGTATATTCATTAATATACTATTGTATAGTTAGATCTATTATCTTCCTAATTATACTAATTAAAATACTAATTATATTATATTAATTAATATGCTTCTTTTTTTATGGTTATATTTTGTTCAAAGTAGAGAACAGTTCCAAAATTCAAAACACAGAAGCTTTGAAACTATCAATATGAACATAATAATGGAAGATACTGCTTGCACTTCTTTTTTCCTTTTTTGATTGACATCATTGCACTTACCAATATATCTGAGCTATTGCCAGAATCTCCTGCAAAGGATGCATTCATTAAATTTTAAAGCTGGGGTGTGCAGTGAGTGACTACCTGTGAAATGAAAACTCTGTTCTAGTGAGATTCAAAGCTGAATACAAGCTCAAAGGAAAATTGCTTCTCTTGTCAAATCCTTCTTAAAACTTTGAGCAGATTTCCACTTAATCATCTTCGAATTCACTTGCTTCCTAAACTAGTAATGCTTATTTGTAGTGTGGCCGAGATTATTTTGTATTTATTGTTGAAGCTGGGCACTACTTCCAGGTTGATTGTGAATAAGTGGATACCTTTATCTGAGACAGTCCTGGAAGAATTGTTTGTATGACTTGAAAAACAACCAAACAGATAATCTACAGGACTCTAGCTACAAAGACAAGGCTCCTATTTCTCAGGCTCTGGCTACAAGTCTATGGTCAGATAACACTTTTCACATGCTTTTTCAGAAAGTATCATGCCAAGTACTTTAGCATAAATGTATTGGGCTTTTTCCTTCTTTGATCTAGCTGCCTTTGATCTAACAGCTAGTGTTTAATTAAGACTAATCTGCTAATGAAAAGGAAAAAAATTGCAAAGGAGAAAATAAATGGCCATGCCGTCACACATAGGTTACCCTCTGACAAGGTCTGCAGCGTTTTCAGTGTGAATCCTTTTGATGGACTTACTGCCTGCCATTACTACTCTTGTCCAATGTCACAGGGGTACAGTCCATCAAAGTAACTGTTCATGAAGTATGTTGTACTGGTGCAAGCTGCCAGGATGAGAGATGCAGTTACACTATGAGCAGTACGGTGCCTGAATCCATTTCCTTCTTTTCCCTTTACGCTAAGAGGGAAAATGATTAAGAGAAAATGCTGCCAACTTTAAAGAACATTACTTGCAGCTCCAAATGTTAAACCCCTGCATCCTTTTTCTAATTTCAATGAAATTAAAAACTTGTGAGAATAAAAATAAAATTATAAATAAAGAAAAATAATGCAAGATGATTTTTCTGAGAGGTGTGAAGCTGTTGGTGACATCCTGTAGTTGTATTGCTCTTGGCAGAACCACGCAGGTGGATATCCTCTAACTCCTGTCAAAGCCCTTGATGAGTCCCTGCAGAGATTTAGCACAAATCTGGATAGCCACTCCACTAGGCATCCACTCCCTTTCCCTATCAGTGCTTCCTGGCCTGCACCAGGCACAGACACCATTATCTGGATCCATCTCAGGGATCAAAGAGCAGCCACCCCCCCAGGCCCAGCTGAAACATGGGGATATGAGGGAAAGAGGGGGCACATCACCGCTGAGGGTACCTGGAGCACACCCTTTTTTGCACACCACTGTCACAGCTCCAATGTCTGGAGGGCTTCTGGAGGAGAGACCATGTCTCCCCACCTCTCCCCTTCTGACCTGCAGTGTTCCTGCCTCTGGAGACACCTCCAGGTGTGTCTACTCAGAGTGGGGGAGCTTGCTCTCAGAAAACATCGTGAATTCTCTATGGAGCAGTTCACTAACCTCCAAACATTTCATCTTAATGAAATAAACAATTAAATAATACTAAAAACCTTGCTGCATTTCCTGTATTGAATCCTACAAAATTTGTTGATTCTTGAGGAAAGGTAGACTCTGAAGTTGTTTAAAGGAATGAAAGATTTTAGCTCTTTTTGTGAACATCAAGAAAATGAGTGAAAATTAGCAGCATGTATCCCAGAGAAACGTGCAAGCCACAGTTGTGGTTTGCCCATTTAACTGGTAAGATGTAATATGGCCAAGGAAAATGGAAGATTTTAGATGCAAAAACCTGAGCCTACTTGGAACTATTGATCAGTTAAATCAAAAAAATAAAGCAGAAAATATAATGGAATAAAACAGATAGAATAGAATAGAATACAATAGAATAGGATAATAGAATAGAATAATAGAATTGAAAAGACAACAAAGTGAAATGAAGTGAAATAAAATAAAAAAGATAAAATAAACCAATAAAATGGAACCCCTCCATATTAATTGTCATAAACTGCCGGAGTCTAATCAATATCTTAGAATTGTATCAAATCTACAGAATTCAGTGGAAGTGTCACTGAACTGTGTCTAATAAGCTGTAAGGATTGATAAAATTATCTACCATTTGCAATTACACATAAATATTTTATGGAAAACATCACAGTTGCACAATTTGACTGCTAGACAGAATTACAATTTGTGTACATATTTCAAGGAAATTAAGTGTAAATTGTAAATAGATTTTGATTATTTATGTGTTTTTAATGTTTCCTTAAATGGCTGTTGATAACTTTTACTGCTTAGTTAAGCTACACATTTATAAAATGCATATTACTGTTGGGAATAATCTTCCTTGTTCCGTTCTCTGTGTTAACTTTGGGGGAAATTGCTGATCATTTCATAAAGAATTTTGAAGAGTTTAAAGGTTCATAAAATCTGATTATAAAAATCTCTTCACATGCTGATAGCATATGAAATAGTGTATGTGTTTGTTTTCTTATCAATATGTTTGTAAAGTAATAATCTGTAAAATTGTTTGGTAGACATTGATGTGGTAGAACTCTGTTGCCTTTAGACCTTTCTCCCCTCTGATCAGTTTGCACAGCACCAACTTCTCTACTTTGCCTTGATGAGTGTTGTTTCCCAAATAATATGATGAAACATCACTGACTACAGATTTCCCCCACACAAAATGGTTTGTTTCACGTTTATTTTTACCTGTTACTATTGCGGTCGCACTCAGTCAGGATTGGTGATATTCAGTGTCTAAGTGCATGCAGCTGCTGGGGAAACAGCTGCAGTGTTCTGCCTTTTTCCTCAGAGTGCCACAAAAATCAGTGCATGAGGTGTGTGAGCATATTTTAATGTATTTGAAAATATTTATAACTAGGTATTTGCAATAAACTTCCAGGGATCTGGAATTTGCCCTCCTGATTGCTCTGAAATGATAAAAATACATTGAGCCTCAACTACATTCTGCCAGTCATTTCACCCTTTGAACCTTTCAAAGTAAATAAAAACTTTGCAGATGTTTATTTTCTAGGCATGTAAATATTCTGACTGAACAAACTGCATCTGCTTTGCTTTGTCTACATCCCATGAAATCATTACATTGTCTTATTAAACTCTGCCAGGTTCTGAATGTCTCTGTGCTTGCTTACAGACAATGTCTACATGCATCACTTGTAAGGGACCTTGGGAACTTGCAACAAAAGAGCACTTGGCCCTTTCTTCACCATAATTCCATGATTTTTGGATTTTTGTGTTTTGTCAGTCATTGATGTTATCAGAATTGCATCTCATTTCTGTCAATGCCTCAAGAGGAGAAATCAGTTCTAAAGTTTCCACTGATCCATGGAGGGACAGTAAAGCAATGGGGGGAAAGCTATGAATGTACTTCAAGAATGAAGATAAATTTCTCTTCTGATAATGTTGTGAGATGCTTTGCTCCTGACTGCATCTGCCTCTTAATTTGCATTCTTTTTATTCTGTAAAGAGAATGGAGCTGCAATTCATAACTACCTTTATTTGCTTCTCATCAAATTCCTTGGGATTTGCCCATCAAAGAAAAATGTTTAATTACATTGTCAGGATTAATTTAATTGCCTTTTGACTTGAAATTCATTTCCTAGCATGAAAAACTTTTTAAAAATCATAGATCCCTTAGGAAAATTATTTGAATTCCTTTAACAATGACACTGATATTTTACACACTAAAAAGAGGCAACAAATCCAACTTTGTAAGCACTTGGCACAAAATCGATGCAAACAATAATATGAGCAAATATTTATGGAATTTGAAAAGGAAGTAAATGTTGCATAAACAAGAGAAGAAAAAAGGGCCTTGAGTAGAGAAGGAACTGTCAAAATAAAATGAGCTACTGCTGTCAATAGCTTGGCAAAGAGAAAAACTGCTCCCCTGACTCACCCTGCTGTCACCAGCATTGGCTGAGTTCTGCAGGAGGGATGGAGCAAGCAAGGTGGCAAAATCCAAGAGCAGCCAGGAAATGTCAGCAGCAAGGCGTGGCAGGTGAGCGCTCCCTCATCTGCTTTCCTGACCATGTTTTAAAGAGAGATGCATTTATGGAGTTAACAGCAGTGAGTACCCAGAAAGCCTCACCTATCTCAAACATTTTCTGTTTAATCTCTGTCAAGATGTTTTTCTTAATTCTTGTGCTAGACTGGTGGTAGGAAGATGGAAATGGATGGTCTCAGGTGGCCTCAGAGAGGGTATCTGGTGTGAGAATCCAGCTTATGGAGCTGGTGGTATCTACATTGAGAAACCCTAGGTACAGGAAATAATTTCCTATAGTCTCCGTTTAATCAGATTTCTGCACACATTATGCTCTCCAAAGTCTAATTAACCATTAGGTTAGAGATAATCTCTTACATCTAGGATCATTATAATGATCCCTTACGTATTTCATTTTTAGATACACAGTGTACTTTACTTTCACTTTCAATCTTTTTTTTTCCTTTTTTTTTTTTTTTATTAAATCAAGCAATAGGAGAAACCTGGCCAGCTTTAGACACTTTGGTTATAGTTTTTGAACTAAGTCTTTGACTGTTCTTTCTGCTGATTTACAGGAGCTGACAGATGATTAAAGCTATGTGTGTCCAATCACCAAGAAACTATTTCCCTTTCTACATTCCCTGATTGACATGGAAGGTGAGAAATGAAAAGTTCAAACAGGCAGTAGCAAATGAGATAATTTTAAATTTACCACTGTGAACAGAAAGCAGCACTTTGCATTACCAAACAGACAGAAAATAGGGCCCCAAATGTCAAAATTCTGACAGTGTGATAATTTTTATCCAATTATGGTTTTGACTTTCTTTTTTGTTAGCACAAAATAAGATATTATTATGTTGTATCCTAAGGTCAACAAAATGCATTGCATTATATTTATGTGAAATTGAGAAATTCAGGGGAAGGGAAGGGAAGGGAAGGGAAGGGAAGGGAAGGGAAGGGAAGGGAACTCTTGAGATAGCTGTAGGAATAATTCCAGTTGTGAAGGATGACTAAAAGATGGATGATATAAAAACAGTAGAATAAAATCAGAAGTGGGTGTACTTGCTCTTGGAACTTGTAGAGGGCTGCTGAAGCAGGAACCCAGTTTACATCCTGGGAATGCATTAGACAGACAGACAGACGGACTCCTTGCAGAAATGGGACAGCTGCAGCCAGTCCCTTGTTGCTGCAGGTATTCAGAAGTTCCACATGCACAGACTTCTGTTCTTTAATCCCTAGTGGTCCTGGGTTGCAAAATACTGTATTGGGATTATGTGAATCAGTTTATTCCAGAGTGACAACCTGTCACCCAAATGCCTGAATCGCGTATAGATATGGGCAAATATGCACACAACTATGATGCAAATTTAGGTGCTTTTGGAAAGAGTACAGAAACTCATACTTCTTGATTATGCTTCTCATGAGACTCTAACTGAACAATATCCCTTCTCAGTTTTTATGCTAAAATTCTATTTTAGTGTAAGATAAGCTCATTAAGTTTCCTCTTTTTGTACCTAAATTTAGCCAGCAGACAACAGCTTAAGTCAAATTTGGACCCCTGTTCTTTTCCAGAAAATCCTTAAACTCAGTATTTGAAATCATCATTGCCTAATCAAGTGCTTCCAGTAATTTAGAGTGCAGCACAGTTGGTCCTCTCATCATGAAAAAAAGGTAGTCAATATTTTTAAGACTTATAATTTTTTTGGTGTTCCTGAAAGGATGTTTGCTGTATGGCAAATTTATTAAGCTGTGACATAACTAATACTAAAACTTTGTGCCTTGGCTGCAATGTTATATGCATCTATTGGAATATAAATTCTAGTGGTTATCTGTGTCTGCAGAAATAATTCTTGCTATTGTCACATTTATACACCAACAATAGAAAACAAGGAACAAATCCAGATGAGTGAGATGCAAGCAAATCCCTCTTGTCTTTGTGTCTTAGAGTCTCAACAGGTATGCACAGCATCCACTCTTTTTTGCAAGTCTCTAGAGCAATCAGGATTCCATGAGATTACATTTCCTGCTTCAGTGAATATTTGGGAATTTATTGACCACATAATCTCATTTGGGATTATTTTAAGACTTGGAAGAATGAGTAAAAGAGAAAAGTAATTAGCAGGATACACCCCAACCACACAATGTTGTGTTTGTCAGGCAGGAAACTGGTGGCAAGTGACTAGTAAGCCCTGTAGAGAGAGTTCTGCTCTTTTATTACACATTCTCTGAAAACATGGGGCCCACTTCCCACTACAGAGGGGTCACAGTGATGCAGAGAAGGAATTCAATGCCACCTCACTTACAATGTGTCTCATGGTCTCAGAAATACACAGTATGCCCAGGGAGCCTGTAATGGTTAATGTTGTGTTCTAGGTGCAATCTCACTCCATGTTTTCAACCCTGAGAATAATTCTTGTCAGTGAATTCCCTCATGATTTTGGGTTCAGCTGAAAATGCTAACGTATTGGAATGCATTTGCTAGCGGAATAAGAAAGAGCTTTTATACTTTATAGTTAGAGATTTTTATTTCAGTCCCAATGTGTTTTTATATTTCAAAGTATTTGACTCTTCATCTTTGAGATAAATATAATAAGATAAACAAAATTTTTATCCCAGCTATTTTAATTTCTATGTACGCTCCATGCAGTGTAGGATTTGGTCATGTTCCAGGCTCATAATTGCCTTGCAGCAGAACCTTCTTTGAGAGTGCTGTGGGATCTAACCTTGAAATACTTCCCTAGTAAGACAGTAATTTTTATACTTTTCCCAAAGGTTAGCTACTTGGTAAGGATTTCTCCTTTTTTTAATGGTAGTTTTACGTCTGCAGAGTTCATGGTACTACTGAGTCCACCTCATTTTTCCCATAACCCAGTTGGTGTGGTGGAATTTGAGCACATGGCATATTCCTTTATGTAACAAATTTGAAAACAGCCTTATGTCTCAATATTTAAGTGATTAAATAGTATTTCTTGCCTATTAAAAAAAAGCTTCAAATTATGAGGCTACTGAGATTAGTAAGAGATTTCCTTTAATGTGTCAAGTAATTCTTACTTCTAGCATTATCCATGAAAGACAAGAAATGTGAAACATAAGCTCTGTCCTCTGTGGGCAGATTGCCTCTGGCAGCTAAAACTGAAGGAATGGACTTCGTTACCCTACATCTCCAAAACAGCAATAGTTGCAAAAGTCACAATATTGCCTTAAGGTTGTTTCTTATCTTACCAAATGCCTTGAGGGGACAGTCAATCTTTGTTCTTTCACACACATTGAAATACAGCTCACATTCATTTTTAAGGGAAAGAGAGGTAAGAATTTTTTATATTTTTAAAATTCTTTAGATTTTTTTTTTTTAGATTAAATAGGAAGAGCTGGTGTCTGGGTATGGGCACACACAGAAGATGTCAAATATAATGGAAATATTTTATGCTTTTCTATAAACTGTGCAGTATGCTAAATTCCAAAGTTAAAGCAATGATGAAATATATCTGTATTAATATTTTATTTTTATTTATATTATTTATGTGAAAATTAAATGCTCTGGCCTAAGACAGAAGAGGGCCAGGAGATGATGTGCTATCATTTAACAGCAGAACATTTGGAAAGCAAACCAAACCAGTGCCAATGTTTTGCAATTTATAGTCTATAGGTTAAAGTTTCCAAACATCTTTTCTAAAATCTTCCCAGTCCAAGACCACTGTCATGACCGAATGTCATGCTTGTATGGCAAACGCAAAACATGTCAGTGATCTGATGAATTGCATTACACATTTAGTAATTTTGATTTAATATTGGGGTCAAGGTGGAGAGAGACAGCTAGAGGCAAGTAAAAAGGTAGAAAAGTGCAGGAAGAAGGACTTTCCACCTTCAAGGATAGTCTATTCAAGAAGCTTCCTTAAAAGTTGAGCTTTTCATCATAGGAAGAAGGAGTGGGGGAAATGCCTTTAAAGTCAATACTGTATCAGTTTCTGTATAGGTAAATGTCATTAGGAAGGAGCAATGCAATTGGGAGTCAACAGGATGTTGTGGGCACACTGGAAATGTTCCTGGATAATCTCTAGCTAGCTCTGAGAGAAGTGAGAAATCAAAACATGAGCCAGACTAAAAAAAATTAGAGGGTAATTTACCTTCTGAAAATGTGGAGAGAACAAGAAGTACAGAGAAAACTGTTTTATTAGAAATTTCGTCACTTCTCAAGATGATGTGTGCTGATTGTTGTGGCAGCATGTGACCCAAGGAGGGGAAAGCATCTAAAGTATCCTGTTGCCTGCTTGGGATATCTCTCTTTCATCTGTTCAGACATCCAAAAAAATTCTTCCAAGTACTTTTATCCTGTTTCCTTTTGTGATCTGCTTGAATGAAGAAATATCTTCTGAGATGTAATTCAAGCTTTCAAAATGTTTTAAGTCCCAGTTCAGAAGGACCCAGGCATAAAACATCTTCTTTTATAGCAGAAAGAACCTGCCACCTTGACAGCTAAGGCATCCTTGTTCTTTCTGAGCTGGAGGGTTGGCAGGAGACAAGGAGAAACCACCTTTCATAAGGGCTGTATCCTGCCTTTGCAAAAGTTTGTGACTTCCACTGTGTTGTGTGACTTCCACTCTGTCATACAGTAATCCTAAGGAATACTTCTCCCCACAGAAGAAACATCCTACACCTAGAGATAAGTGCTCCTGTCTGCTTCCCTTGGATTCACATCTTTGTGAGTACAGGGATGCAGATTTGGGGCGAGCCAAAGATGGATGAGACACCACAGATCATCAGGACTTTGCAAGAGGAGTGGTGCTGCTCTGGAGCCAGACTGCTCCACCTGCAGCTGGGCTGGTACTGCTCCTAGTAGCACACCACAAAGAGTCCCTGTCTCCAGGATGAACCTAGGGACAGGAAAAGGAAGAGCACATCATCAGAAATATGATTCTCCCATATACATCACCTGTTTTTCCACTTAATTTTCTAGTAAATCTCATATTTCTAACCCCAACTTTATTTACATTCTATTTTGCAAAGGTAATCTTGGTCATGAGTTGAGTATGCAGGCACAGATGAGAGTACATTTTGTGACAAAGGCTGGAGCAAATCTGGAGCCATGCATAGCGCTGGGGGATTTATTTAATGTTTATCCAGATCACAGCAGTATTTACAGTGACAACCATTGTGCAATTCCCACTAGAATTTAAACTAAAAGAGCTATTGTGCCCTAATATTTTTCAAGTAATGTCTGACTTCCTTCATTATCCTGCTATAAGGAATTCCATCAGCATTTCTTTTGCATGGCTGTTTCAACCTAGGGTAACAGCCTATATGAGTAAATACAGGTCCTAATCTTATAAAAACAATCAGCACCTGTCTGAAGAACATCATAAGATGATCAGTAAGTTTCACAAGAGATGACTGTTTCTGCTAATTGGCAATTCCTGGGAAAAAAAATGATAGTACCTATGAATTATATAAGTACTATACTGGTGGCTCAGGATTTTTATGCCCCTTTTAATCTTCTGTTCTAAAAATATCCCTTCAACTAAGAAAACAAAAATCAGAAAGCTTCCCAAAAGACAGAAATGCTACTTACTAAGAGCATGGCTTTTCTGACAAGTGCCAACTGACATTGCCAATGATTATAGCTGCATACATAAAATATAAAAGCATCCTGCAAAGGGTGTGATGTTCAAATTCTGTTATGAATTTTAATCATAGAAAAATATGGTAGATGAATGTGCAAAAATAGCTACTTCTATTTGCCTGTGTACATCAGCCTTGTGAATTTTGAGAGATGGTGATTATGTCAATATCTAAGTGTAAATGCAACCAACTATATTCTTCAGTTAATTCTGATTTATTTTGGTGATAAATATTGAAAATGACTAATCCAATGCATCTGTTGTGACAAAAACCCCAGATTGACTACATATGTACCTAGCACTGAGGAAGGCAATTCTGCTGTGGATCCAGTGTTATTTTGAGTTTGGGGAAGAGGTTTGTTGCATACAAACTTGACCTGATATTTAATGACATAGGAATCCCCTTGGATCAATTAGTTATTTTTTGTTTACATTTCCACTAGGTAAAATTGTTTCCCAGTTTGGCACTGCTTACCACAGTTACAGAGCCTATGCAGGATTTATGCTGCGCATGTTTTCAGCAATGACAAATCTAGCATATCCAGAGAGATTTTTCTCCACAAACCAAAATTATATTATTATTTTTTAGGCTGCTACTTCTTACTGAGTATTAGGTCCAAACTTACACTCTTTCTGCCACCAGAATTTATGATGTTTGATGTTTTGGATGGAATATGTATTAAATGTTAAGTTTGGTTTGTGTTGACTTGAGTTTAGAAGGGGTGTATGGGCTGTGAAAGGATATATTGCATTTAATTATCTCTTGGAAAAGTGATGGTAGAAGTAGCTGGGTAGAATACCACAGAAGGACATAATCTTCTGAAAAAAATTACCTCCAGTGGCATTGCACCGATTAGAATGTTTACCTGCAATTTTTGCTCCTCTCTGAATCATTTAAAGAAAAGAAAACGCTACAACTTTCATTTTCTTGCTGTGATGCAAAAATAACAAAGTTTTTCAAACTGCAGTGAGGTTTTTTTAATCTTTTATCCATTTGAGGGTGAAAATTTAATTCAAGAGGTGCAGCTGACACAGATTAGAAGGCAAAAACCACAGATTTTTTATTTAATAAAATTAAAACAACATCTGATTATTCACTCCTGACAAGGATTTTCAGAGTCTTCAGAAAAAGGAAATGCTGGAAAAAAAGGAGATAAGGATGGGGATAAGTCAGGCACTACTGCTTGGACAACTGAAACTGGCAATAAATGCTGACCATGAATGAAATCTGCAAGCACAGGAAAAAAATTTAGCATATTTCAAGTATAGGCAAACAGCATCCACTTTAAAGAGTCTTATTATATATGATAGATGAAACTTCGGTGAAAGGAAAATGCATGTAAAATGAAATAGCGGTAGGGGTTTGATTTGTTTATTTGTTTTCTCCTGAATGGTTTTCAGTCCGAGAAGTGCTGATGTGAACTACCACTTTGGGAGTGGTGTAGTTTACATTCTCATTTATACAAATACTCTAGTGAATGGCTATGTGACAATCTCATATATTGTTGTTTCAATATTGATCAATATTGCAGAGGTTTAGGTGTGCTGGAAGATAAAAAAATCATTCCAGCTTTGAATAGAATTGCCAAAATGAAGTATTATCTTGACAAAGAAGTTTCAGATCTTTGAACTTGAATCTGGACTTATGAAGACCACACCAGCCATGTTCCATAAATCCCACCCTTTCAGTTTAATTAACTTTCATACTTTATTCAGCTTCAAAGGCATTTAATCAGTGATGGCTTGAATATGGTACCTAGATTTTCCAAAATAGAATAAATATCTAGTTCTATTTTTACCGTGATCCAGGGTCTACTTGCACTTACTGAAAAGGCAGCAGGATCATACCCCTTAACAAATAACTCCCTGACAGGCAGGGACAAAGACTAAAATTGAGTTTCACTCCATGATGCTTTACTCACTGGAATTGGTCTGGTGGGGATGGAGTGAACTTTCTTTATAGCAGTCTCTGTGCTCCTGTGCTTTTGATTTGTGGCTAAAATGCTGGTGTTCACACAGTGATGTTGGAGCTGTTGCTGGACAGGACTTGCACAGGGCCAAGGCTTTCTCTTTCACTCTGCCCCCTCAACGAGGAGCTGAGTGGCCACAGCCAGAGCAGCTGCCCTGAGCTGACAAAGCGTTGCCATAAAACAATGTGCATCATTAAATGCATGTTGTTCCATTCCATATAACATCATATGCTTAATTAAAAGTGGTGGGGCAGACTTTCCAAGTCTGGATGCTGCCCAGGGACTGACTGGGCACTGGTCTGCTTCTGAGAGGAGCTGAGTGATTGCCTTTGTATCACTACAGTTCATTCTGGCCTTCCCTTCATTTATTAAACTGTTTTAAACTCAACACACTTATCAAGGGAGTTTTTCTCAGTTTTGCTCTGCCAGTTCTTTCCCTCACCCACCATGATTCCTCAGATGGACTTTTGACCACATACCTTTGCTTCTTTGTCAGTGAGTGCCTCATTGTTTCTCTGTGTATGACATGCTACAGTGCTGTACAATGCCAGCCGTGCTGAGAAAATTATTACTCATAATTTGCAAATTCAAGGTGGCTTCTTATTTTTTGCTAGAAACATCAATGATAATGTCTGGGCAAAGGTTATAAGATTTTAGTTTTAGAATTTAATTTTCAAAGTGGTGCAAATACCTCTCCTAAATTCTGCCTCTGATGGTTTTCTGGTAAATAAACTTCGCCCAAGTACAAACACAGTCATTTGCTCAAATTCAAAAACACTTTAAAAAAAAATTCCATAATCCATACCATAATATTCTTCCTAGCTTTTGCTTGTACTCTACATTATTGTGCTTAAAATTTGATGGGTGTTGCAGAAATATCCAAATCTATACAGGGCTTAAAACTCAACCAGCCTTTAACACTTTATTTTCACATATATTGCATTGTTTCAGGCAAACAAAACAAACTTACCTTCAATAATGTATGCTTATATATCAGATACACTTATATTTCTAAATTCTTACAGTATATATCTCTATACAGTATATACATCTGCATACCAGTTTCAAAATTACTGCAAAATCAATACATTTTAAAAACTGTAATAGAAAAGCATAGCAGCTCAAGGCATTTCTGTCCAAGTTGCTTTCCATTAAAAATATTGTTTCATATCATTCATCTTCACCATGTTGTGTTTCCTTTGGGCTTCTATTGCTATACCTGTTATGTCAGTCCCATTGTAGCAATGACAATGATTTATCAAGCACATTAAATCTGCAGAATCTCTAGCTAGAAAAGCTAGTTTTTCAAATATTAAATCTCAGATGTGTCACATTTAACCTGCCCTGAACTCCTGAAACAACTTTGTGCTCCTTTGAAATGAAATAATATTTGATTTCATTAGCAAACTTTTTGCCTCAGTGTAACATAAAATGTCAGCTGCTGAAGTTAGATGTCTTGCAGAAGCTTAAGAATTATTTACACAAGGAAAGCCAACTTATCCCAAAGTCTGTCCCTCTTAAGCTTATCTTTCCCTTTACTCTCTGATATGTCACTGTCTCCTTCAATTTTCTCTCAACACAGCATTGCCTGGCTGTCTCCTGAGATGATTTCTGCCATTTGCCTCACTGGGCACAGCATGCCAGGCTGTGCAGGCTAGCTTGTGTTACTTTGTCAAACCAATTCCTGATTTAGAACTATCTATTAGATCATCTTGAAGTCTTCCCTTTTTCTGTGAGCACTAATGTTGACACATCTAAGAGAGCACAGGGAGGAACATAAAAGACTACAAGAAGATGCTAAGGGAAAGATGAAAGGAGCAGAGCACATTTAGCTTTGTCAGACACAAATGAATAGATGTAAGATGACAGATACAAGTGTAAGGAGTTAGAAGAGTTTTTCAGGTTGGTCAGAGGAAATAATCAACATTCATGGAATAACTGTGTATGATGGATGTTTTTTATAATGGTATATATAATGATGTCAAGTGTTTTCTGAGCACACTAGGAAAGAAAATTGTATGTTTTAAAGAGCTTTAAAGGTAAGATAGACATTTTCAGGAGTGGGAGCAAGGGAATAACCAGCACCTATGGACCTCCTTCTACTGCATGTTGTGGGGAGTATCTGTCCTGAAAGTCTTTTCTCTCTCCTAACCATTTTTCTCTGCAATAGCTTAAGAGCAATTGAGAGAAACACAACTAAATGAATATTGACTGAACCAGACATACATAGAAGTGCATTTTCAGAGGAATAATTCACATTTTCTTTCACATACTGACTGATAGTGGAAGAGATACTCACTAGCTGTGTTTTTTTAGAGTTGATAAGACTTCTTTTGGGGGAAGAGGTGATTTCTCCTTTGAGGGAAAGATATTAAGGTTATAATCACCTATCTACCTTTTAAAATTATCATAACATTTTCCAGCCGTGGAATCTCTAGACTAGAGAGAGTAGTATAAAATCTTTGGGCTGACTTGATACACATGGATGGGTTTCAGCATCTAATAATAAAAGGTGTATTTACTATATCTCTGATGTACCTTTGAAACCTAAAGTTACCTTATCCTACTCATAAGTAATCTCACTCAGTGCCAAATCTCCATTTTATTTCAGTCAATTGAAAAACTCCTTTTACCTGCAATATAATAATACAGACCCAATAGATATAGCCTTTAGATAAGTTATCATCCATTCCTGTTAGGCATGGCTATCACTTGCAATGTAAGATTGTATTCCAGTGGGCTGAACAACCAGCCAAGGAAGATGAATAATGTTCTCACCAGTGCCTGAGTTTCAGTCCCTGTCCTCAGGGCTTACTGTTATTGATTTATAAAACAAAATATTTCAAACAAAAAATCCAGCCAGAAAGACCCAGAAAATTTTCAGCTTCATCCCGACTGCTTCTGCCCTTCAGGCAGGGTTGATAAGGTGGAAATTCTGGCTATTACCACCTTGCCTTAATAACTCTGCAACAGTTTCTATGTTACCCTCTCTGCATGTAGGAGATCAGGATATTCTTTCATTTCTGTGGAACACTTTTCACAAGGGTGGAATTATTACTAATTTCGTGTGGAACATATAAAACAAGCATATGATGAGATATGGAAGATATAGTCATGCTTTTAATCTTGTTTTATTTGCTGCTCATCTAAAAACACTGAATTGCTGTTTATACTCATCTTGGTCAAATAGTGAGAATATTCAGCTGCTGGGTTTTTTCACTGTACCAGCTCAGCACCTTGGGAACAGTCTTGCATTTTTAGTTTGAAATTTATTCTCTGCAACTCTTCAATTACCATTGGAAGATGGTGATGAAAAGAAAAATACTATTGTTAACCCTTTCATGAACATATTTTCCCTGAATTCTGATAAAAGTAGGGCCTGGATTGGAAATGAAAGTGAAAAACCAGGCTGAAGAACCACTATTTTACAAGCTCCCCTGGAAACATACAGCGTGATGCACCATCCCTGATTCACTTGAATTTACCAATAATCCTATGCTTCTCACTATTATTTTACAAATAGCATTGCATAAACACACAATTTAAAGTATGCAGTTTCAGAGGTGTCCTGAAGAGCAGGTTTCCACCTTCATTAACCTGCCTCATCTTTGGGAATAATGCCTGGCATTTCAGGAGACTTAAAAGACATAGTAGTTTCCATGAAGATCTAATTCCATATTTTTTCATTCACTGAGTAAAGTTTGTTTAATTAGATGAGAGCTGTACTCCCACATTCAGGACATCAGGACATCTAAGAATCAAAATGGCCCTTTCACCACTTCACTTTCTTGTGCAGTTCCAACTACATTGGGATAAATTAATGTCTCAACATAAGATTTATGGCTGTTTTTCTAATTCTCCCATTATACTAACCTATTAATGCATAAACTATCCAGATTGATTGATTGTTTTTACATAAACAAAAAAAGAAAAAATACAATTGGGAGAAAATTATACCAGCATAATCCTGGTTATTATAGTTAATGAATTAAATCTTGCCACAAGGAGTGTCTTTTCTACCAGTATAATTTTCTCAGGTTTGCAGTCTCTGCCAGAAACTTCATTTCAATTTGGGAAAGGAGCAGATCTGACTGACAGGAGCAGAACTAAGTTTGGCTGAACCTTCTTCTGATAACAAACCCCAAACCTTCTTGAACTCTGGTTCTACACATGCCTTGATTGGGTCAGCCTGTCCCACTATCTCAAGCACAGCAATCAGACAGTTGTCAGCCAGGAAAGGTTATGTAGCAAAAGCAATGTAAATTTCATAGCACAGAGTAACTGCTAAAACTTTTCTACTTAAGTGGAAGCAGCAGGGAGTTTGGCAGTGAGGATGCAGCAGCCACATACACTTTGTGATCCCTGAAGAAAAGGCTCCTCGGGGTTATGTGAGGACTGACATGAGTAGCTTGGAATAGGAATACATTTCCTCATCTCCTGGGTATCAGTGAGAGGAGCTGCCTTGATAAGAATGAACATTACTCTTTCATATTTTAAACTTGGTATATGCATAAGTTTTAATCTAATGTTGTGGTTGTAGAAAATGACAAGAAGTTGTTAATAAGGTCAGATACAGAACTTGTGAATGAATCTTCACCTATAAAATAAGGTGGTTTCTCAGAAGTATGTAACAAGCTTTTAGTCTCCAGATACCAGTGCCAAGCGCATAGATGGACTATTTCCTTTGGACTAAGTATGGAGTGAATTGGTTTGCAATCAAGCCAGCAAAAAGTTGGCAAAATGGCCATTAATTATATGGAAGGGACTCAAACATCTTGTTGAATTGAGATAGGCACTATGACTTTGTGTCAAGAGACAGCCTGAGAATTTCTGGCATTCTTTGTTAGACAAGTGTTCACCAGCCTTGTATGCACTTCAGAGACAACTGTCTCTCTCTTTTTTTTTTTTTTTTTTTGATTGATCTTTTCTTCTTCATTCTGAATGCATTTAGTAATTTTGTAATACCACTTGATTTCATCCTCACATTTTCATTTTTTTACCAAGAACCTTAATAAAAAATTTCAAAACATTGAGTCCCAAATTTCTCTTATAGAAACTCCACTAAAATCTCTTAGACAATAAACTCTCATATTTTGTGAGTTTTTCATCCATCTTACAATTTCTTGGTTCTCCCTTTACCATAAGTTATTTAAGTAAAATTAATTTACTTATGGAAAAATCAAAGGCAGTTATTAAATTCGAGTGGAATGCTATGAATTTTTCAGAACTATTCTGCATTGTCTTCAGTTTTTAATTTGTATCCAGGTTGCATTATATCCTTCTTCAAGCCTTTTAAAATTTTCCATAAGTCTTTGTGAGGCGATATATGATGGGAAATCCCCAGGACATTTTTCCCTCCATTAATATAGCTTCTCTCTGCTTTTGCTTTTCTCTATGACTGTGACTGTGTTCAAATGAATAGACCGGAGAGGAAGAGAAGAGAAAAGAAGAGAAAAGAAGAGAGAAGAGAGAAGAGAGAAGAGAGAAGAGAGAAGAGAGAAGAGAAGAGAAGAGAAGAGAAGAGAAGAGAAGAGAAGAGAAGAGAAGAGAAGATCCCATAATCTTGTACTAACTTTTCCAGGCTTGGATTATCCAGCCTTCTCAACTGGCATATGGTTTGCAGCAGCAAACTCCAACCCCATGTTCATGTAAATGTCTGAGTGGCCAACATGGTCTGTAACAAGCACTGAAGCCAAATATTAACTCAGCTTCTTAGGAACCATGCACTAGGTCTTCTCTCAAATATCAACATTAATTAGTTGACTGTATGTTCTGTCCCAAAGACCAAGCTTGTTCTAACACTTCCCTGCGCTTCTTCACTTCTTGTCTGACATACTTTGCTGATCATCCCTCCATTTCCCCTCTCCTTTCAGATGCTATATATATATATATATCTCAAGGTGTTAATGCTGTAAGGGCAGCGTTTTTTCCTCCAAGGATTGCTCTTTCTTTTTCTGAGATTTAGACCCTGAGTATTTATAGTACCTTCAACTGAAATGAATTCTCATCTTCTGTCACACTTCTGTCCCTCGGCTGTTTGCTTTGTCTTCCCCAACTCGTTTCTGGTTTCAGTTTTTTCTTTTTCTTTGTTGTGCTTTTTTTTCCTCCAAAATCTGTCATTTCAAAATTAGGTACTTTATTATTTCTATATATTTACTTTTTAATTTACAATCTTGCAGCTCTGGTTATTTTTAACACCATGTGTAGTTTAAATACTTACTTTAATGTTGTTTAAAATATTTCCTCTTCTGCATAATTTTTTGGGGTTAATCTCTCAATTGCCATGTCCAAGATGAAATGATTCTGTGAATATTTGCTTCATTTATTTCTCAGTCTATATCTAGTAACTGGAGATTCTCATAGATACACTACTGTAACTGGAGGGGTTTTTTTACCTCTAGAGGCACCATGAAGCTCTCTCTGCTTATATATCTGACTCAAAACTTCCCAGTGTCATGCTTGTAATTCATCTTTTATCACGTGTCTCAACATGACTTTGACTCCAAAAGATTGTGCTTTATGCATCTCGTATCTTTCTTATTTCCTGAAGTCTTTCATATCCTTAAAATAAATCACCTTATGTCTTTATTGCTGTGAGTTCTGAGCAAAGCAAATCTTTTCATACCTGTGCTCCTGCCATGGCTGCTCTCCTAACATGCTTCTGCTGCCTGGAGAATGTCATTTCTCAGGTCCTGCACTAAGAGTTCTTGTTTTTCAGTTTTGCCACTGAGACTGCTGGCAATAATTTGTAGCATTTCAATTGCTTTCTACTGACCAGAAACTAATTTCCTCCGCTGGATTAATCTCTCACTATCAGTTTCAGCTAACTGGCTGCAGCTCTCATCTGTATGAGTACCTTCTGCTTACTATCCATTCTCCTGACCACTGATAATCTCTTATCCACTGCTGTGCCTTATCTCTCTGATTTCTTTTCCCCTGTATATTAAAACTACAAAAAGATGAGTAGAAAGGTTAATAAAACAGAATATTAACCCTCAGCAGGGGAAGCAAATATTTTTACTTAGTTTAAAATCATTACAAAATTTAATTTTTATGGATTTGAACAAATTCGAGGGAAAGGCAAAAATGCTATTAGTCATAAACTCAACTTCTTTTATCTCAAAAAATATGCTTTAGTGCAAATTGAGAAACTTTAGAAACTGCTTTGATCGTCATCACCCCATTTTTTTCTGTTTTCAGTTGTCATGAATTGACTCTGAGCACAAAGACAATTAAAGAAGGCTGTTTCCTTTCCTTCAGGCATTATTTCCTTTATGAAATTAATGTATAGCAGGCATCTGTAGAATATAGGAAGACCAGCTATTACTGAGATGCCTAAGAGGATATTTACAGGACTGTAAATGACTGAGATGCCACCCACTTCTTGAAATACCCCTTGTAAGCATTTAACTCAGATTTACTGCTGAGGTGCAGTACATGCATAAGATTTGTCCATTGCAAGTATAAGATAAAATGCACTAATTTATATAACCTGAAGACTGTTTAAAAATAAAGAAATAATTTGAAATTTCATTTAAACGTATGTCCTTCAAGTTTCTGTTTAGTACTATGAAGGGATGGATGGCTATACCTTGCTTAATAACCCAACAGGCTTAGAGCCAACTGGCTTACAAGACAATAAAATTTTGGGGTTTTAGTGATGTTGTGTAACCCTTAACTGTTTTGATGTAATTTGCAATGGTTTAGCTTTAGTATTTTTAATTCCCCTTTTGTTGTTTGCTATAAAATTGAGGTGACATGGAGTTACTATTTGTTAAATGAGATAAATGAGACAAGAGCTGCATTAATTAGCCATTCAGATACTCCAAAACACTTCCTTACATATGCCTATTTATTTTCATTACCTAAATCTTCTTTTAAAGATTTTATTTCATCTTGTAATACAAATATTTTGTTGTTTTAAAACAAAAAATAATTTTAAATCTAAAAGGATTCTTACATTATAGCAGTATTTGTCTGGGAGAATCTAAAGGTATTGAAGTTGCTCAGACTTCAACAAGATTAAGATTTTAAAAAATCTTAAAAATTAAGATTTTGCGCAAGGTTTTGCAGAGAAGAGCATTTCATTGTTCCTCTGAGCCTTCTGTGTTGAAAAGACACTGCAACCACCACAGAGAATCCTCTCTCTTTTTGTGAAGCAGATTCAATCCACCCAGTGCAAGTCTCTGATGGTCACAGTGTGCTGTTTGACCTCTCCCTGTGCTCCTCTTTGAGGGGAGAAAGCCTCTGGCCCTGTCTGTCACACTGCCAGCAGCTCCACAGCTGCCCCTGCCCTGCTCAGCGCACCTCGGCACACAGAGCTGCCAGGAGCCTGCTCCCTTCACTGCTCAGAGGAGCTCTGACCAACCTTTGTCAGCAATGGGGGCTTTCCTCTTCTCCTTGCAGCACCTTCACTCCAGATACCTCAGAATCACAGAATCACAGAATATGCAGAGCTGGAAGGGACCCACAAGGATCACCAAGTCCAGCTCTGGCCCTGCACAGGCCATCCCCCAGAGTCACACCATGGGCCTGAGACCATTGTCCAACACTTCTTGTACCCTGGCAAGTGCTGTGACCACTTCCCTGGGGAGCCTGTTCCAGTGCCCAACCAGCCTCTGAGTGAAGAACTTTCTTTTATAATATCCAACCTAACCCTCCCCTCATGCAACTTCAGGCCATTCCATCACACTGGTAGGTTCTGACCCAGCATTAGACCACATAGCTGCTATGCTTTCACATGCATGATACTCAATGACTTCAGGTTGCAACTACTTTATATATTTGAGAGGGGAAGTGGAAGAAAAATTACTATTAGAGTTTCAGTCCAAGGCTGAAAGGAAAGTAGGACAAAGTAAATAACAGGTATCTGAAAATCTATCTTGCTGGGATGATAATTGTAAATTGATTATGGTTCCTTGTTTCTACAATATTAACACATAGGAAATTACATTAAATAGTAATTGTTTTTCCAAAAGGATAAAGTTCATTTCATGCTACAGTACATTAATATAGTAGCACACTGCATTAATACTTTAATTCAATGTTCTAGCATTCTTTTATAACAGAGATCTATTAAGGTACATAGCTTGGCTTTGCTAAGCTTTGCAGCAGCCTCTTCATTAGTTTCAATTTAAGTGAATATATGCCTCTTGTGGTGCATTTAATTTGTGAATTCAAAGCCACAAATAGTACCTGTGTTCCCTTCAAAACCTAAATTACATACACAAAGTTAGGTCCAAAGGATTTATACATAGTCAAACTCCCAAATATCAGCCTCTGTTTAATGCTGGAGATGCTTGAAAATTCCAGACGCATCAGGTGCCGATTCTAATTTTCACTAAGTCTCCCAAAATCAGCTTTTTGATAAGCCCCAAAGCCCTGACAGATAGTGCTGAACAGCTGGCCATGTTGCTCACACCCAAACTCTGACAGATGCCCTCAGCAAAGGTATTTCTCTTCCCTCAGAGGTCGTGCCTTGGCAATCTCACTCAGGTCCTCATGGAGGGAGTGCTCTTAGTTCACAGTCCATGGCCGAGAGCACCATCCAGGCTGGGGAAGATGAAGGCAGCCCAAAAGGAGGCCAAATGTTCAAGGGAGCAGATTGTCAAAATAAAAATGTAAACACTGAGATCATGGCCTCAGCTTGCCTCCAATTTTCTAGTCAGCCTCTGTTCACTGCTATTTGCTGAATCACCATCAAAAGACTAAAGAAGATTTATCTGATAACAACATTCCACTGCTCTTCTGGACTATTGGCTTAGACCAAAAATTACTTGCCTGTTATGGAAATATTTGAGCATGTACATGGTGGGGGTTTGGAGAGGAGAAGAAGAGGATGGAAAAGATATCCTATCTGGGTTTTTTTTGTCGTAATTGTGAATAAAAAAACTAGGTGTGCCCCTCAGGAACACATAGTGCAGTCCTCTGATACCTCACTGCTGCACCAATTTGTGTGAAAGTCCTCCTCAACAGTTAATCCTGGAATTTAGTGCAGATTCCTTTCTCTCCTGGCTCTATAGGATGAGTTCAGTAATTTGTCTGAAACAGGATTTTTAAAGAGCTTCTCTCTTTGGTGGTGTGAGAGAGAGGCAGAGAGACACACATGCACTCTTGAGATCTCTAGTGCCTCAGGGCATTTCCTATTTCTTGTAGCAGTGAACTTATCTGTGCTCCTTCAGAGGGCAAAAAACAAGATGAAATAACTTCTACTTTATCGCCAGCCTCGGAATGTTTCTGTGTTACCCTTTCCTGTCAACCAGCGAGGGCTGCATTCTCCTTAGGAGTCCCAGGTGATTAAATACTGATTTCTCTTAGACTGGAGAAAGCTGCTCTTGAGTTAGGAGCATTAAAAGCTAATCACAAGGAATAGTCCTACATGAGAAATCTTCAGCAATTTTCTGTCCTCATTATCAGTGGGATAATCAACTGAATTATCGAATCAGCTTTTTTTCCAGACAATGAGCTCTCTGAGGTAAACAAAACAAGGCAAAGGCTGTTCACTTTCCTCAGTGATTCCTCTGGGCCACCTGAATTGCATTTATAGTCCTAATTTTCCAAGAAGTCAGCACTCTCTCAAGTAACTTAAATGGCCTGGCCACAGTTTTGAGAATTGGTGGGATCTATTACCTTCCTGCATTTCCAGCTGTGCAGGGTGAGCTTTCTAATCCTGATCAGAGAATCCAGGCAGAGCATGCATCTAGGTCACACAGAAAACATGCATTTGTGCTTGTATATCCATATATTTTTCTAAGCTGTTAACCACTGTAAAATTCAAGGTCTTCCTGTACCTTGGTGAGGCAGGTTAGTATCATTCAACACTATTTTACAAATAAGTTCTTTAAAAATTTTGCCATTCTAATTCTCTGGGGATCACTTCCCTAAGCAAATTCAGAGAACATGTCCCACATCTGAGTGACTCAGGTACATTTAACACATTAATTCCCACTGAAAATGAGAGGCATTTTGGCGTATGAATTCTTTACAAGCTTTTCCAATGTGTATCCTAAATAACTTGCTAGACGTCACAAAGGGATTATTATTTAGTGAAATTAGGAATGTTGCTTTTATTTCCAGCCATTACATCTGATATTCTCACCACCTCCAAAACCTGCCAGCAATTCTAACATTCCTCAGAAAATTATTTCTAGTGATACTTTAGTGTAAACCACTGCTGTTTTCTGATGTAGCTGTCTATTAGCACAACTCAAATCTGTTTTGCAGAGAACCTAACCTTTAATGAAAGCTTTGTTAAGACAAAGCTGGGTGGATGTGTCGGTAACAAAGACAATTTGCTTCTTTCATATGCTTTATTCTGTTCTGCAGACAGAAATTCTGTTATATCTCCTGGAAGCTGGCTTTATTTACAGTGCATTTTAAATAGTTGTCTTCTTTCACAGTAAATGATGAAGTTCTTCCTTGAACTGAATGCCAGAATTTTATTTGCAATATTATGTTTGTTGGATTTTCTAACCAACTGTATAATTTGATGAATATCTATAATGAAAATGAAGCTAACTATACAGCTTTTTAACAGAATGTGAGCAAAACTAAGTCCTGCTTTCCCAAACTATCTCACCTTTGATTAGATATTTTGCATTTTGCACTTCTCAGAATAATACAACTACAAATCATCCCCAAGAGAGAAAGACTTAATTCTGGCAAATACTGCTACTCCTCAAAGGTAAAATAATAGTAATAATAATAGTAATAGTAATAGTAATAGTAATAGTAATAGTAATAATAATAATGTTTAATGTTTCAGAGATTTCTTGTTATCTGAGAACGAACTATTTCAACCTTTATTTTCAGAAGCTCAAGAGAAATCAGAGTTGAAGACCGTCCTGTTCAAGTCACAATTAGATTATTTTACCACATTCAGTTAGTTTTCCTGATATAATAAAAAATTTCCTTGTGGATTTTTTTAAAATTTGGACTGGAGGTTTTTGTGGCACTGGGACCAATTTTTATTTTACTTTTATTTCTATGCCATTTGTAATTTACTTATTTGTTTGCCCTAAGGCTACCTATGTGCATAAAACTCATCTGATCTCCAAGTTCCCCAAGAGCCCAACATCTCATTGAAATGTAAAGAAAACAAGAAAAAACTCAGCAAGAAGTTGTTACATAAAAAACCCTCTTAGGGCTCAGGCACCTTTCAGATGTAAGAGCTCTTTGAAGAGTGTGAGGAGAGGTTATTCCTAGCAGGGAAGCCTTAAATGTCTGCCTCTCCTCAAGGCTCTCAGTGTTGGCACTTTTGTACATACACAAAAGCTCACCCCCACACAAAGACATGTAAGTTTCTAAGGCCTGCTGACTGGTAACTGGTGGAATTTCACAGGAGACCAGGTTAGTTTTAAACTAGGAAGCTCTCATTTTTCACTGCATAAGAGTTAAGTACTAGTTTTCCTTTGCCTGGATATCAGCCAGCAGTGAAAAATAACTCTTAAGATTTATTTTAAAACAAGACTAGATGATAAGTGCAGGGTCAAAATGACTGTGGAAAAACAGTACTTTTGGCTCAGGGAATATAATAAGTCTGTTTGACCATCAGCATCTCATCTGATTTATGAGAACCCAGAAGTCACAACTGCAGAAGGCAACTAAAATATTTTATGTGACTGATAATGACCAAACATTCACCTCCCAAGGTAGAAATGTCTCCTTTGTATTCATTAGATCAAAAGTAACTCTTTCTCACAGCATTGTCCTTTCACCACTTGCAGTCTTTATATCCTAAAGGCAAAAGATGTCTTGTTTTTTTGAAAACAAAAAGTTTTATGTTTATAAACATTCCAACCCGTACAAGAAAACTGACATCTGACTATGGTGAGATAAATGTACAAGAGTTATGAATTGCAATAACTACAATAAGTCAATTATAAGAGTTATGGGTTTTTCAAAGGAGATCCCCACCACAGAGAGCAAGCTGACTTAGGTACACAGTTCCTGCCTGACATTCTTTTCTGTATGTTATGTTATAAATTAATTTTTTTCCATGATCTATTAATTTTAATTTCCATGGATTTTGTGTCTATTGACAAGCGTCAATAGAAATAATTTTCCTAAATAATTGGGAAGCTTTCAAAAATTATTTGCTATCAAACCATTAAGCCTGTGAAAGAAAGGATCCTTATGTTGTACAGCACATGCAACAATTTTGGATTGCAAAACCACACATTTTGTCACCCCTGCAGTATAAGAAAAACACTGTGCAGAAGGAAGAATAGGGGCTATGGGAAAGCTCCCAGGTGTTTGCATTGTATTGTGTAAAACATTGTTTTGTGTAATTCTGCTGAATGGTGAAAGAAAAAGGAATTATTTTACACATAAATCATCTGCTAGGACCTAGTCAAAACTAATAACCATCCAGATATCATGATTTCAAAACATGCAGGGCAACCTTTTAGTATACAGAAATCACAAAGCTTATGGATTGCTGGTAAGGGGAACTGCCAACCTCAGGTCCTTCTTCACAGCAGCTACCCTTTGAAACAAAGCAAAAACCCCAAAGGAAACACAGAGGAAACACTCTGTGTGATCAAATGCATGACCATGACCTTGACTGCTTCAGCTCTGGATATTCTGGAGCAAGAACAAGAAAGATGAGGAATGTGTAAGACTTCAGCATGCTCTCAAGGTTTCCAGTAAACATAAAAGCTGGTTTTATACAGGAGTTGTCATTGCACGCCAGTGTTGTATTAGAAAGGGAATAAGAAAAACCAAAACCCAACAAAACCCAGAACACAAAAAACTCACTACCTAAATTATTTTGAAATTCCATGAACTTATTATGATTTAGAAGCTAGTAATACCTTTCTATTTGAAAAATGTTATATTGCTGTATAATAGTATGAGTAGGTTTCTATTCTTAATTTTTCCCCATTTCTTATGCTTATAATTCTTACTTTACCTGCTTGGAGCTTGGCAGCTTGCAAACAGCATAAACCTTTCAAGGCTCAACTTTTCAATGTGTTAGCAGCCACTTTAATTAAAATGGTAATGCTTTAAATTGCCACACTTCATTTTTATTTAAGTTGAACACTGTACAGACATTTTAAAGTAATGTACAGTTTCATTGAAATAATTTTATTTATATTTATTTAATCTATGAATTTTAATGAAAAATCTCAAATACTAATTAGTATATGATACAAAAGATAAAAATTATGAAAACCAGGTGTAATTCATATAGAATTCTCCACTAGGACAAGTTTTCTTACTAAACATATGCGAAGTTTTATAAATAAGGTGGAAGAATAATAAAAGAGAATACAAAACCTCTCCTTTGAAATATGTTATAGGCTAGATTTTATGTTTTAGAAGTCCTTAAAAAACTTCAGATCCCTCTTTTTCATTACAAAAGGCAGATTTATCTTTCAGTGTGTTTTATCCTGTACTAGTATCTGGTGGCCTCAGCTCTACCAGAAGACAACAGAACACTTGCATATTCTGCTGACTTAATTTTTTCATGACTCACTAAAGTAAGAGAAAAATGATCCCCAAGGCCCGTGTCAGCAGTATTCCATTCACATTGCATTCCCTTCCATCAGATGGAAAAGAACACTTTGCATTTAGCAGCTACTATGTCTCAGTTAAAAAGATTAAAATCTACAAATAATGACATAAAAATGTTTGCCAAAACAGACAGGGGCTGCTTGGCTTGATATACATTGGTTTACCTCATGTACCTACTGTGTCTCTCATATGTACATCCCCAAATAACTATGATTCAACATTTGTACCTAAAATCCAGTATCTGGTGTGCATTACTTCTCATGGAGTTTATGTCTAAAAGGTCTGCTAACACAGTGGCAAAGGAACTCTTTTGGATTTCTGCAACCCCTCTCTGGAACTTGTCATGATATCCAAATGCCCCAGAGCACATCATTCTCATGGCTGCTGGGTCTTCCTCACCCCTGTTTTTAACAGGCACTGCAAGGTTCCACATTTTTACTTTCACTTTTTGATCATTATTTCCTGCAACACTCAGCCATCCTTGCCTTCACTGCTTTCTTCAATATTGCTGAACTCAAGCACTGAACATTCTGGGATGTTACCCCTCAAAAGCACTGTGTTTCTAGGTGATACTCTGGGAAGGTAAAATCACTTTGGGATTCTGAAACTTTATGTTGCATTTGAATCACCGTTCAACCTCTTATGTACGATTGTTATGTGCAGTAAGATTGCCAGGTAGAGCTGAAGGACACACTTGAGTTTCACATCTGAAGGTGACTGTGTGCAAGCTGCATTTCCTCTCATTCAGCAGGAGCATAGAGACATTCTTCTTCATTTAGTGTGTGTGCAATATACAACTTACTGACATAAGTGACTACAGCTTACAAAAAACAGTCATCTTTTTAGAAAAATATAGCAAACCATTTAGAAAAATTGAGAGCATCCTTTAATTGAAAAAAAAAATTAATGGGGATAATGAAAACTTCAAAATGCTTGATTCTACCATTTCAAATAAAAATGTTTCAATTTCTTCTCTGAAGATGAATTCCCTTCCAGAGTCTATTTTGATTTAATTAAAAAACAAGGACAGAAAACAAAATGAAAAATTCACATTTGGTCAAATAACATATTTTCTCAAGCAGAAATTATTTGGTTGTTTTTTTCAGTGGGTTGTTTAATTTAATAGCAATTATAAAGGAATTAACTTCAAGTCATGGCAGAAGAATATCTGACAACATTTGCATTTGTGCAACAACAATGAAAATAGTTTATATATTTAGCCCCAATTTACTTCCTAAAACACTGATTTGGATTGCAGTTTGGACTGTGGTTTCACTTGATATATACTTAGGTTCATTTTAATTATCTAGCATGTGGAATACTTCTTGTAAACCCCCAGACACTCTTATATAAACAATTGAGATTTTATCATTATTGTTAAACTTCCATTATAATAGCAAATAAAAATTAATTTCTGGGCTAGAACACACACTTCCAGATTTATTAAGGTTAAACTTCCAGGTTTATTAAGTCTCCCATCTCAGACTCTTTGCAAAGATGGTTCAGGTGGCTAATCCTGAGCTGCTGAGTTGATGAAGGACTTCATAACCTTTCCTCTCAGGGTAGCCTAGACTCATCCTGGATGTGCTCCCACACAGCAGCTCATCTGAAGTCAGTATATTGGAATGTGACAGACTGCTATAACATTAAGTAAAAATTAAGAGGAAAAGAGAAAGGAAAGGTCACCTGGGAGCTTTGTGTTCGTGCCGTGCAGACTGACCCCGTCTTTTCTGAGCCTATTATGAGCAGAACAGATCATTACTGAGACCAAGCATTCCCTAGTTTGCAGTGTCAGGCTGGATAGCAGAGGCCATCTTCTCAGTGGTGACCTCAAAGATAATAATGCATCCAGCCAGGAAGGAATGCATCCAGCCAGGAAAGAATGCATCCGGTCAGGAAAGGCAGCTCCTGCCTATCAGCTCCCCCCTGCCTGCAGTGACTGCTATAATTCCACCATATTCTGTTCACATCAGGCGCTTACATTATTGGTGCCAGATATGAGGTAATTTCTCACAATTCTTCCATTTGCAAGTTAATTTTATGTTACGATGAATCTAATGTACAGACAGACAGATAAAAATTATTTTAAAAATATATACCTACAGGTGATCAATCACTTTGGGTTTGCTGGTTTTATTGCCAAACTCAGTGGTAAGAACCCTTGGCAAAACCATTTGCCTACATGTTAAAGCCTGCAGTCTCTTAGGGTGAGGGAAAATTTTCAGAACTGAAATCTGTCTTTGAAAGAACAGTCTCAAGGGAGATCTGGAAAATCACAGAGCAGAAGGAATCCCACTGAATTTGTACTTTTCTGATAAATTCATCTAATATAAATGTAAACCAAAGAAAGGCAGGGATTAATATGAGTAAGTCTACTTAGAGTAACCAAATGTAGAATAGAGAAATCAAATGTAGAAAGAGACCATCTAACTATACACTGTAAATATTACAAATATGTGCTTTAGTGCCCTTCTTCCTTCATTCATAGTCCAAGATAGGTGCTTTAATGATGTTTCAAATAGTAAGATCTCTTGTACAATTGTGTAGCATGAGTTTTTTTAAAACATGTAAAAGTTGTTAGTGAGACAGATGCATCAATAAAGTGAGCCTGTTTTAATATAACTTCTACTGAATTCATAAAAATGGATCAATAAGTGTTTCATTTATTTTTGTGATATGCCATACGAGCAGGGCTTTGTTAATACATTGTCTTCGTTGGAAAAAATCACATTCAGTAATATTGAATAATTTCATTGATAAACTACTATTTTCAAAACTCTGGGGAAAGGTCATACAAGTTTACCTTTGTTTTCTAAACCCCTTGCAAAAATAAATCTATACTGGAAGCAATTATTTTTTAAACAAAAAGTCCTTCTTAAAATAGAGTTAGGAAAAAAGGTCTAGGCTTTATTTTCACATCTGCTAGACGGCTTCATACCTTGAAGAATATTTCAACCCTTCCAATACCTTATAATCCTGCTGATATTTTTCAGAATTTCTTTGTATTTATCTGATCTGATCTGCAAAAGTGTCAGAATATCAGAAATTAATAAATATTTTTGCTGTCAAGGACAATCTATTGTTCTTCACCATGCAGACTGTAACCATAGTAATTCATACAATCTAAAGCCCCTTGCTTAAACAAGGAAAGCAAACAATAATAATCCTGAGATAGTGATTGATCAGGAGTTCTAAAATAAGCGATAGTTACATGAAGAAAAACACGTTCTGCATCCGCTTACATTAAAAAAATGATCTGAATTAAATGTTTACCAACATAAGCCCCTTCAAAATACCTTGGGTGTCAGTTTTCAGCTATTGTGCTAGAGAGCTAAAATTGGATCCTTGTCTATTGCAAAACTTTACTAGACAAGCCCAGTTAGGTTATAGGTCCATAAAAAAAACCACCTAACTCAGTGGGGGGAATAAGGATGGCAACATTAGTGGAAATATGTTCTCAAGTAATTATTGGAAGTAGGTTCTCAAGTAGTATATTGCTATTATTAATTCAGTAATTAATTATTTGAGGTAATATAATATTATCCTAAATTTACAGTACAGAAACTGACAATGAATTGATACTAAAAATGTACTTGGTGTCCTTCAGTTCAAGGTACTTCCATTTCCTGAAGCCCAGTAATGCAGTACCTGGCATGTGAATGATCAGCAACATTCAGTGTCAGTGACAAGAAACTTTGACTAATATCTAAATTGCCTTGTGGGGAACTTCTGCCTATTTCCTTATTTGGATTTCAAATTTGAAATGAGAAGGTCAGAGGTGAAATGTCATCCAAGTGCCCTTTTTTGGGAGAGAGTGACACTCCCACCATGAAACCTCTAAGTGTATCATGACTTTGAGAAAAAAAAATTAAACACCATTCAGTTTCTTCCGATAAAATTAAATCAATTTTATTAAACACAACTCAATGCTGACAGAATTTCTTATTCATGAATATTGGATAAATGGCTTTTAAGTATGTTCAGAGACACAATTTCTAAATATATTGTTTTGAAAATTAGATTTCTATTACACCAAGCAGAGGTGATATGAAAAAAGCACGTTCATCTACACAATAAATTAGACAAATATTTGAGCTATGTAGTTATAGCTCAAAGCAGTTATAGAAGCAGTTTAAGATATGTTTCCAGATATGTTTACTCTTTTCTTAACTCTGTCTTTAATCCAAAATCAGATTAATCTAGATTGTTTCTTGTCATTCAGGTATCTTGTGTTCACGACTTTCTCCAGCATCCTTCTGCGCATGAATTCTCATTGGGAAGACTCATACTTTCTATTTTGTTTTGCCCTTGAATGAAATGTGCCTGGTGACTGAGTGAGAATGGCTATCTGGACTTCTAGGTCACCAGGGCATGATAACTTTGACATTAAACATGAAGCTGGCGTTATATGGAATCTGTCCATATAGGTCATCAATGTGTCTATATCAATTGAGGGTCACCATCCTTTCAAACAAAAGTATCTTTTGAGGCTGAGAGAGCTGAAGGGTTCTACAATAAAGTATCTTCCTTCAGTTCTTTTGTAAGACATTGGGATTTACATTCAAAATTTTAGAGCACTAGAAATTCCTCATGAGTATGAAAAATTATCTAATACTCTTAAACGAATCGCCATACTGTGACATTTTAAAATGGGAAATGAGAACTGGCTTAGAGGGTGGAACTGAAAGACTGTAAAATCCAATTTTAAAGGGAGTTGTTCATAACCATGCCGTGGAGTATGGTGAAGAGACCAAGAAAAGTTTGAGGTGCTAATCTCTCCAAGAAAGGCTTAAAGATTGGAACTAAGCAAGGTGGTCAATGTAAAAATAGAGTGAGAGTTTTCCATACAACTTATCTGTAACTGCTATCCAGAGGTAACTTCTCCCTACAGGGGCAGTGTTGTCATGAGGCAAAATGCAAACAGCTACCCCTCCTTCAAAGACAACCTTTCCTCTCCAAAATTCCCTATATTTAGCTTATATCACAGCAATGATGTGTGAAGCAGGGATGAGATTTATCACTTTAGTATTATAAGATGCTAAAATTATAGTACTGCAAATTGCAAATTCCATTAGTTCTACATGGAGGTTGATAACATCAGAAATTATAATATACAATGTTAAATAATATGAAATGTGTGAAAACTCTGTCACTAGACATGTACTACTACATCAAAACATTATTCAATTGTCTAGCACCCACACTGGTAGTTAGCAGCTTCAAATGGGATATCTTTTGCTTCATTACCAAAAATGTCCATTAATTTTTCCAGTTAGGCATAATTTCCACATCAGTTTTCCCAACAAATATAACTATATACTTTGTGTTTATTTGATTGAAAGAAAATAAACATGTACATCCCAAAAGGTATTCATTCTAAAACGTCCTACCTGTATAATTATTTCTGATGTTTATTGGCAGGAGAAGAGATTTTGAAATTATAAAATAAAGTCCAGATGATAGACTTAGCATGACAATTTGTATAGCTACATTGCTTAAAATATAAAAATATGAAATATTGAAATGCGGGTTTGACAAGAGCTAAACTAAACTAATAGACTAAGACAGAAATGACAAAAAGAACTCTCATTGGAGAAGTTCATGGAGAACTTCTTCCATTGGAGGGACCCCACGCTGGAGCAGGGGAGGAGTGTGAGCAGTGTGTGCACTGAGGGGGAGAGCAGCAGAGACAACGTGTGATGAGCAGACTGCAGCTCCCTGGTCCCCTGAGCTGCTGTAGGGAGAGGAGTAAAGCTCAAGGGGAAAAAGAGAGATGGGGGAAGGTGTTTTTAAGATTTAGTTTAATTTCTCATTATCCCACTCTAATTTGGTTTGTAATAACTTCTATTAATTTCCTTAAGCTTTGTCTGCTTTGCCCATGATGGTAATTGCTGAGTGATCTCCCTCTGACCTTATCTCAACCCACAAGCCTTTCATTATATTTTCCCTCCCCTGTCCAACTGACAGGGGGAGTGACAGAGCAGATTTGGTGAGCACCTGGCAAACAAGGTAAACTCACCACACTCTCAGTGGGCACCACTGAAAGATTCTTTCGTGAGAGTTTGCAGTTGTATTTTATTTAAATTTGGATTGGCACAGCAAACAGTAAAATATATATTTACAATTAAATTACCCATAAACTCCCTACTATACAATCTTAAAAAAATCAACCAGCCAAAACCCCCAAACTGTACATTTAAAACACTTAATTTTTGAATATAAGGTACTGTGTGTAAAGTGCACAATTCTAACAAACGCATTACATGCATTATTCTTTTCAGAAAATCCTCCTTTAGAAACAGGTTCCTGAAGTCATCAGAATCCAAATCTGTTCCATCCCACTGAGGATACTCATCACACACTGGGAGGAAATAGTGTTGTTGGGGTTGGCTGCGCTCTGTGCAATGCAGAGGCAGAAGTGCCCCAGATGTGTTCAAAACACTGGAAACACTTTAGAGACAGGTCAGTGAGAAACCTCTGCTGTGGCATCTGGGGCTTGCCCTATCGCACCATTTATATCAGTCAGTAAAATGGCCTCAATTAATTTTGGACAGATTCTCTAGAGCTTCATTTTAACTTTCTCACATGAGTTTTTCCTTTTCTATTTTAAAAAAACATTTAATGTTGTCCACAGTCAGCAAAGTTTTAAAACTTTTCTTTATTTCTGTGGTAAGCAGAAATGAGCTGTTCTGCCTAGGAATAATGTGTAGGAAATTCAAAAGTTGCTGTAAAATATGTTATTTCCAGCATACCTATTTTTGTTCCTTGATGAGCTACAAATATGTTCCTTAATTCAGGCAGAAAGGAAGTGAGGAGGTAAAAGCATAAAAAATAAAATAAGAAACGAGTCATTGAAATGCTGAAAAGTTTGGTTTAGGAACATGACACAAGATCCTCTGGAGCAGCACTTCAGGTGGTGGAGATAGATCATTCCTGACAGATCTGGAGCAGGGGTATTACTGCATAAAGCATACCATCTTTCCTAATTGTTAGAAAGTCATCCTACTGCCTGCCCTAAGGAATAGAAATATACTCTCAATATTTCTCGATATTTCTAATAATAGACATATTCTCTAACTGAAAGTCTGAAATCTTAGCTAGCTTTCACACCCAAATACACAAGTCACTCCCTGGAGTTCAGCATGGCCTCAGAGCAGGACTATGGAGTAGACAAAGGCAATTTGGAATTCTAGGTTCAGCCTTTGACTAGGATTAAAACTTCCCTGTACCAGACTACTTGCCTGAACTAAATATCTTCATACACAGACTGACTGGTCTACTGATATTCTGTGGCTTTGCTGCCTCAGTTATCACCCAGAGTTGAAATGTGTTCCTGGCTTCTTGGAAAATCAAGACTGAAAGTATTAATTGCCAGGAACTGATCAGACCAAATCAATTTGCACTTCTGAAAATGCATCCATTTATTTTTCTTGATATGATTAACTTGTTGTCTTTGTTGGAAAAGAAAAATTGAACCTTGACATCAAAGTAGAGCAAGTAGAACTGTAACAAGATTGAGAGATAAAAAATAACTTTTCATTTTGTCTATATAAATGGAGAGTAGTGGAGAGTTTCTGGATTTGCCCCTAATGATTGTTGGCCATACTTATGATTCACTAGGTTTACCTAGTTATGATTTAGGAATCTTTCTAATAAACAGAGAACCTAATAAAGACAACAGAATATTGTTTTATAACATCATATTCTAATGTCAAGAAAACTAATCTAAGGTGGGTTCTTTTTCACTAAAATTTGATACAACTGAGAATACTGTATGAGCAACTCAGTGAATCAGATATTTCAGAAGAAAAAACCATCACAAGCACAACTGGTTTTGATCTCTCAGAAGAGGGTTCTTTGAGGGTCAGATTTTCTCAGCTCTCATGTAGAAACAGTTCCTATCATTAACAACCTACGCAATGCAAGCAGCAGAGCAGTGGGAATGGACACTTGAAAGGAGCAATCCTTTTCAAACCTTCATACCCATGCAGACAGCATGCAGTCTGACCCTAACTGCTTTTTGAAAGGATTCCCATTTGTCATGAGAAAGAGATAGCTCAAAGTACTTGACAGAGAAAAAATTAAGCACATCTAAGAAAGAAAAAGAAAAGATCAAGCTCTTTATCAAACCCTGCATTGGAGGAGAATAATTAGCTTTGATTCAATCTTTCAGTAATATATTTAGAAAGTTATCAGCTTCTTTATAGTACCTCAATAATAATTAAAAATATCACTGGGAAAAAGTTAATGCATATGCAGCTAGAAGAAGGCAGAGATAACTTCAGGATGTCTCTGATTATGATTTCAGGAGAAAAAGAATTCTAATTGCCCAGCAGAGTAGTGGATGGTTTGCAATGCTCTTGAATATCAGAGGAAGTGAATATTTAAATGGTTTTCATATATTATATATACATATAAGTGTGGAATACAGCCTATCTATAAATGACCAAAATGAACCTATATTTCCCTTTTCTGTACATTATGTTGATAGAGGTGGGATCTACTCTTTTGTTTTTGTAAACAGGCAGATGTTCTCCATACTAGGAGGGTGAGGATGAGTTTATGCAATCATCTCAGATGGGATATTTCAGAGCTATTGATCGTACTCTATTCCAGACTGTCTTTCTGAAGCCTACAGTGCAACTGCGACCTTTGTTTGCATTAACTGGCTCTCATTTTTTCAGGATTTTCACATTATATTTCATGTGCATAATTTTATTCCTTACTATCCCATTTCTGAAGTCTGCCAAGGTCCTTCAATACCAGCACCTGACAGCTCACTACTGACTTTGATGGCTTTAGGCTTGAAACCTATGCTGCTGTTCATCAGCATTATTATTCAAGTTTACCAGAAAGCTCTCAGTTCTTCCACTTCTAAAATTCATCCTTACGTCAGCTGCTGTGGAAATGTCTCAATTCAGAATACCTTTGTGCATGACTGACAAGCTGCTAGAAAGCTGAAATATTTGCATTTGTTCACCAACACATACTTTTTGAGGCCTAAGTGTCTCAGTCTAACTTTAGCCTTAATCTGTTGTGCTAATCAAAGTTTTTTGGGGATTTTTTTCTGGGAGCCATTTTATGAGACTAAAAGCAATTATTTTAGATAATTTTCTTGGTGTGAAGAAAATAGTTGTTTTACTTAGTTCAGGTTGAAGTTGAGAAATAGTGGCCTAGAGTATGGCTCATGCTCCTGGGCTCGGTCAGAATTCTGAAATTTTTTTTTCTCAACAGAGTTCTGTGTTTGCATGAAAACAGAACTATTTCCTGTGCTGGCCCTAAGTTGGACTTAGGAAGTTGTGGGAAAGAAAAGTATCCAAGTAACCAAGAAAGGCATTGATTCAAAGATTTTTGCTCCTGCTGCTCATCCCACAGACTCTGATTTAGCTCAGAAGTTTGATGGGGCCATGGGGATGTAAGTCACCCTTACCATGCAACTGGAAAAGGATTTTACCTCTCTGACCTCTCCTTCTCCTACATATTAGTTAGGAAAGGTCTGATTGGTTACACATGCTCTCTGAAGGTGCAATCAGTCATCCCCCTAAGGGAAAGAAGAAGACAGATTTCAAATATCATCTCTTCTGGCTCTTCAAATGCTGTCATTTCAGAAAGAGGCTATGAGACACAAGTGGGGTTTATTTTGTTCAGAAGAAATCCACAATGTGCTAACTGGTGTGCTGGAATGAGACTCCCTACCCCTTGCAACATATTGGATAATGCCAGAAACAGAAACATTCTGATATTGATGAAGCTTCTAGTTATGCAAGGGTGGCACTTTTAAAGGTGCATGCAACTCTGAGACTAATGGTGCTGTTAGAGCTGTTTGAAAGTGAGAGAAAACATTTTTTTTTCCTGGAAAATTATATCTCACTTGAAACCATGCTGTCACTGCAATGATTTCACTTCCTTTCCTTCTACTTAAGTCAGAAGACTCAACGTCTGCAAAATGTAATCCACATAATATATCTTATCAAATAAAATATTTTATTAGCTGAAATACCTCACTGAATATGTCTCAGGTGGTGATGTGGGGCAGTGGATGTTACTGAAATTTTAATACTTACTGGTATTTAAAAGTTAATTTTTACAATAGATGAAAGCTTATTGTTCATGATGGAATAGAGTAATATCTTGTATGCTAGCTGTGTGGTCTTCTAAAGCCACTTTAAATATTGAAAAATACTTGTTTTCAATTTGAAAATATTAAAGAAATTACATTTAAAAATCACACTTCTTTTTAAATTTTCCCCATTATGTCTTTGAACAAGCTATGTAGGCAAGAAAAAAAGAAGTCTTGTTCTTGTTTTGGAAACCTGAAAATGTCTATGACTTGTAGCTGGCAGATTTGGCTGCTGATTTTTTTAAATGAAAATTGAGCCTGGGTACAACAGAATGATCTGTATGCAGAGTATGCAGTTAACCACTGCTATTCACCACCAATAACACAGATGGATCTGACAATTTAAGTTGTGAAACATATGGCTTTAGTAAGGAGGAAATGACAGCTGAGCTAAGTATCTTTGACAGAGTAACTCTAGAAAAAGAATATAAAGTTAGTTCCTTTGAAAATTGCCTCTCTTTCTTCAAAGCCTACACTCCTCACTTCACCCTCTGTCACCTTAATATCCATGAGTTCTGTTTCATGTAAGAAGTTTTTCGTGTCTTTGTACCTTTCAAAATTATATGAGCTACATAGCCAGGAGCAACTGCCAGGATAAGCATTACTGAGCACAAAACATGCTATTTCTTTCAAGTCTGAGAAACCAATTGCTTTTATTACATTAAAAACTGACCATGGATTATACATTTTCTTCCATTACACTAAGCCTTTCTTTCAAAACTATTACTAGTGTATAATTTCATTAAATTCCAACTTGTCTCCATAATAAAAAAACTTTCAAATTCTTCTGATAAAAAGAAAATGCAGAAGGCTCTGTAGGACTTACTTATTTCACCAGTCATTGAGGCTATAGTTCTGAGGTAATATTTCTGACACATAAGTACAGAACTTTTAGAATTCCTAATAACTTTTGTTAGTCCTGTCAGTCTGAAAATTAGGAAGATATGCCACATAATTAGCTTTATTCTTTTTGTGCAATAATTTTATACAAATTATTTTCATTTGGGTTAATTGATGTGAAGATGCTTTAGTTTTTCGTGTTTCCACAGACACTAAGTTCTTTTTCAGTTTTAGATTCAGACAGTCATGGTTCACACTGTTGTTTATACAGTGGTAGCATGACTAAGGTTGCAAGCTGTAAAAATAGGAAAGAGCTCCTAATTGGATATCAGGTATATATGAGGTTTAAAACTGCATCATGATTCCACAATATGAAAACACGAAGACTTCAGGTTTTTTCCAGAATGCTCCCTAATGCTCCCTAAAGAACTTCTGAGAAAGTTCAGTAACAAAAACATCTGGTTCTATTTTCACACTCCCTCTTGCACAAGTTCCTTGTACAAATCCTTCACTTCTAATCTGTCATGTGTTTTTCAGGCATATGAGATTTTCTGCTTTAATGTGACAAGTAAAAATTCCTCCTTACTCTAGGCAATATTACAAAATTCAACAACTCAGCAGAATTATTTTTGTCTAATCCTGTATATATAAGGATTTCAAATACAGCTATCTATGAATATATATAGTAGGTATTAGGAATATTGCTAAAACCTTATTACAAATGAAGGACAACTAGCAATTTCTTTTTTATTGGATCAGATTTTTACAGTCGTTTGGGTAGGATATAGACATGTATGTCAGCAACCTTTTTTGAAGAAGAGACATTTATTTTTAAGATCCACAAAAAGCTTGTACCCAAGCCACAGAAGTTTGAGCCTCAGCCAGCTATTAATTTGGTGGAACTATTCTTCTAAAAAGTCATTATTGCTTTTCCCTGACATCCCTAGATAAAGGGTTGCTCATGGCATTCAGAGAGAATTCTGGGGGTCCCAGAGCTCTAAGTCTTTCAAGACAGGAAACACAGAAAGGCATTTGGTGACATTTATGTGTCTAATTTAGGAGTGTGAAAGTTCTTGCTTCTGTTTGGTACTAAAATCTGAACAAGAACTTAATCTGAGACACTTCTTTTAAAATTTCCTGCTAGGCATAGAAAACTTGGCTTATCTTAAGGGTGTGGCTACATGCTGTTGGTATGCCAGCAGTGTAAGAATTTTAAAGATGAGATGGAAAAACTTGTTTGTTTGCATGATATTTTTTTCACTTTCACTCCAGTTTCTTATTCATGAAGGAACAGCAGCATTAATCTTCCCAAGAGCTGAGCGTTCCACACGAACAACTCATGTCCAATTGTGGTCACTGTAACTATAGCTTTAGAGGATTTAATGTTAGGAAGGAGAGAAATATTGCACCAAAAGTGTTTTCTATTTCCTTTGCATTCTTAGATTTTGTTTACTCGCAATGGAAATAAAATCATTACCAATTTATTTTTGCTGTCTCTTGTCCTTACGTAGGGATATTATACAGTGGTGGTTTTTCATGTAACACACTGGACTTTGCCATATAATTGGCATTGGCATAAATAAAATGTATTACCATAAGAATTTTGGACATTATCTGTTATTGCTACAAATAATTTATTTTCAGAAAAAAAAAACCCTGATACTGTGTTTCATACCCAACATGCACCAAATGATATACAACGTGTATATATATATACAATGTGTGTATGCCTCAGGGGAAAGGAATTGCAGCAATGGGACTAGAACATTTTCTTCTGAACATCTAGCTCAATGCAGCATTTTCAGTCTTAACTGATTATTTTTTACTAAGGTCTCTACACACAGAATGTTGGGAGTTTAGATCTTACAACTTATTTTGTGTAAATTTTTAAGAAATGTTAAAGTACCAAAAGTAGATTTGTTTCAAGAATGACTGAACTTTACTGTCCATTTCCAGAGATTTAAAAGCAAGCTTAAGTTTGGTACACAAATATAAGTCTACTTGCTTTGCTCTTGTGGGAATCACAGTGCTTCTTGTTATAGAAAAACATATTGTACACTAAGGACAAACAATTTTCCCAAATTGTTTGATATATTAAATCAAAACTATGTGCACATAGTTGTCTGTGTGTACAATTATGTTACACACTTTTCTCACTTAACTTTATCCACTGTATGATTTTAAACATTTATTATAGACCCTTAATTATGACTTAAAACCAGTTTAAAACAACTAATAAAATTGAAAAGTCAAGACTAGAGAAACAACACAGACAAAACTTATGAAAGCAGAGAAACACAACCATCAGTAATAGCTAAATAGAATCAAATGACACCTTACTAGGCATATAATATTTAGCACATGCAATTCAAACTAAGAGAAGCGAGTGCATCTGGATTTTAACAATAAAAAAGGAAGAAAAATTGGAAGTTCAGTTCTTTGGCAGACAAGAAATATTGCTCATAAACTGGTTGTTGTATGGGGTCAAACTTATATCATGTAAAACCAGATGAAAATCATAGCTTAAGAGAAATAGTCAAAATTAGGTAGAGAGTTAAGAGCAGTGATAAAATCTTGATTTGATTTGTATGTTGCAAAAATTGTGAGAGATTCTTAAGTACTCTTAAATAATACCCACTATTCCATGTGAGAATGGAAAACATCCTGAAACAAAGTATAGCAAGTTTACGTAAGAAGCATAGGAAAAATCAGCATAGAGGACTGAGTTTTCAGTATTCTCTAGAAAATAGTTGACACTGTGGAAGTCAGGCATGGAGAGACTCTCATCAATTTTTAGCCTTAAACATGCTAAGGTCTTCTGAAACTTAATTTCCCCTAAATCTATAGCAGATAGACAGCTGTTCCCACTGTCTTGCTAACACTGCATCTGTCTCTATGAACACTTTGTGCAAGATATATTTTTTATTTGACAATTAGTAAAAGTGAATGTTCCACAAAGGACAAATAATTAGATTCTACAGACCATCTAATACAGTTAATGCCAGAAGGAGAAAATCATAACAGCACAAGACTCTTGAAAGCTTGATTAAATGTTTAGTGACACTATAAAAATGCTTTTATTGATTATTGTAACATTCCTGAACACGTGTCGTTTGAGACCTATGATAAGTATTCCATGCGTTTGTGAAAATTGAGCTGTAAATCTGAGAAAACAGCTGCCATTAAAACCAAGATGGCTGTATTACAAGCCAGCAAAACGTAAAAGGATTACATTTAGGAGGTTAAATTCAATGTCATTCTTTTTTCAGTAATGAATTGCAAAATCCATTCTGTTGGCTAGAAACCAGAAGTGATTCCTTTGAAATATGTATTCAAGGGGGATGGGGGCAGGATAACAATTAGTTTTGGAAATAAGAATATTATTTCTGATTGTAACTATAAAGATCCATGAAAGCTGTCCTTGACTATTAAATAAAGCCAATAGTGTCTGTTCTTGTCATGGTACCACTTTGTTTCTGAGATACCACCTATTCTGAAAATTTATCTCCTAGCTCTCAGAGACTGTGAATGTGAGGAACAGCTTGGATATTTCCATGAACTCCCTCTATGGTTTGTGAATTTTTCTGGTGGGGGTCACAGAGAGCCAATATTGAGAAATATTTCTTTCTGTATTGGCTAATAAATGGAGCATTTTTAAGAGGAGTTTTTTAATAGGAGAGGGTAAAGCTGGACTTGTTTCAGTCTAGAAAATGCAAGCTATGGAGGATAACTGTCCATAAATATATCAAAGCAAAATCAGTTGTGGAGTGTGGGTAAATGTGTGGTAAATGGCAAGTATTTACACTAGAAGAAGTGGGTATTAAGTGGTTGTATACAAATGTACTTATAAATTGGAAAATTTCTTTTCAGAGTAACATGAAGATAACCTAATTGCTTTTAAAATGGGTCACTTCATGAAGGAGTAATATGGGAGCAGCAAGGGGGCTATTCTGAATGCCCAGCAGGCTGGTTGAATTATTTCCATTCCCTCCCCCCACAGTCCCATTTTTCTAGATTTTTACTGACCTCTGTAGTTTTTTGTGCTATGTCCATTTTGAAAGGATATAAAAAGAAAAATGTAAACTAGTCTGAAATGGAAACATTCCTAAAAGATACAACATTTAATATGTACTTAACATTTAAATAGGTATTTAAGCACATTGTTAAGATGGAACAAATTGTGCTGAATCAATCATATTTCCCTCTTTGGATAAAATTACTTGTTTGTGTGAAACAAGGTCTTCAGTTTATTCATTATCTACACTACTATTTCTATCCTACAGTGAAATGATTGTTGTTTCATTATTTACTTTTGCTGTTCAATTAATGGGTTGGGTTTTTTTCTGCAATAACACGTGACTTTGAAATGCAAAAGACATGCACAGACTTGACTAACTGCAGCTACTATCCTAACAATACAGTTTTCATTGAAGTGCTATGAGACAAAAACCATAAGAATCCTAAAAGCAAGAAGAAGATTCCAGGACTGTTCCACTGTGGTCTTATCCTTCCCACCAGGCATTCTGTAAACACTTATATTCCTGGCTTCAGAGGCGAGGAATGACTCAGACACAAAAGGACTGAAGTCCTGCTCTCCTGGAAGGTTGTAGCCACTCTGTCAGTAGTGTCCTGCCCCACCTCTCAGAGCATCAGAGATTTCTGACTGAATCCCAGCTTCATGACTATTCCTCACTGCTGCCTTTGGTTAGAGCTCCAAGGAAGGAACTATATTTCCATCTCTGTATCATTTTCTAGAAGTTTAGCATCCTTCTCTCAATTCTGTGATTATCCTGAATGCTATTCCTGGTGTCTGGTTCAAATTTAACATCTGCATCTTAGGCAGTCTGACACTGGCTTATACAATCTGGTCCCTAGTGTTTTCTTGGTTCTAGGCAGATCAAGATCTATGCTTTGAAGTTCCTTTTCCATTTAGTCAGCTGGTTTCTAATGGGGAAAAAAATTGCCAAATATTTCTCAAAGAGGGAAATTGTAAGTATTTCAACCAAGGACAAAAAGTGCTGTGAATAGAATTTAAAATGTTAGTAGGAAGCATTTTAAACTCTTTAGCAGTGTAAGCAAATCAGAGAATATATGGAAAAAGTCCAAAAAGAACTGAGCCAGTCATAACAAGGCAAGTCAGAAGCCAGAGAGAACAAGGTCAGATTCTTCTTTTTCTTTCATCTGTATTTCAAAAATTATAGTTGTGTTCAAATCAATGTTAAGGATGGCACCTAGAAGGCAGATGATTCTGAAAACAAATATGTCATCTTATTGAACTGCTAGAAAAGACCAGAATTTTGAATGAGCCTTGAATTTTTGACGTAATATGAAAACATTATATTTTTATAGGATAGACAACAAAATGCAAAATTTTAATAACATCTGGATCTCATTTCAAGCCATACAAATGAAGAAAAAAGTCAGGAATCGGATTTAGGTGTATGTGCTTAGCATAAGTAGAGTCATAAATGCTTGGGATATTATATTCAGGCAGACAGACTGGAGCAGAGCAGAAAGCAGTGATATATTAAACAGTTGCATTTCTATTGGATTGTAAATGGTATTGGTTGTTTCCCAAATATAATTTTGAAAAAGGTTTATATCAAATTTTCTTTTGTTACAGTCACTGGGGAATTAAAATGCGACAGTAAGTAAGCTCAGGCAGCAATGGTTTTCTGAACAAACCAGAATACATTAAAAATGCTGATGTGTACAATATTACCTCAGGTTGCAGTGTCAACAAAATATAGATTTATTCCAAGAAAAAAAGTCTTTTCAGACAAGTTTGCTTATATATCTAGCATTCATGTAAATTAATTTACAGCTTATGAAAAATACCAAACTAGAAGAGAGGAATGCTGGAGCCATTTTTTAATTCCAGGTGAGGGGTAAAAGAGGCAGGAGTTCAGCTTTTTTCAAACTGGTTCACTAACTAATTTTGCTTGTGTAGGGGTAACCCAGGATGTGCCAGAAAACAATAATGGGCAGTGCTAGCCAGGACATGACAGCTGTTTATGTTGCAAGTATGTCACTTACACCCCAAACCCCAGCGCTTAGCTGGAGCACACATCAAGGCTCCTTTGTCTTCCACATCTTTTCAAAAGTACTGTGCAGAGTGTAAGTCTACTGTGTTTAAAATAAAAACTTTAAGGGGTTTATGTACCTTTATCTCACTGTATTTTGTTCCGTCTGAGAACTGACATATCCAACATTTCTATTAAGCAGCTGATATTTGAACACAATTTCCATAATCTTCGTAGTGTCTTACAAAAATCTCCCTTCTAACTGTTCCTCTAAAGACATAAAACACACTGTCATAAACTGCATGAGAGACCGACTAACAGATAATGGCCAAATTTCTTATGTCTGCAATCTGAAGTAACACTAGTGTAAGAACTCTTTAGCACTCTCTTGCTGGTGGTTATTTTCCTATTAGTACTCATTTTCTGCTGTGCTTGGACGTGATGTCAGGGACTGATGAAGCCTTTATGTAATCTGATTGTTTTCTTGTTCTGATCGATGCACTTCCACTGTTTCCCAGACCTGTTCTGTTTCTCAGAGGTAGCATTTTACCTTACAATGACTTACATTAATGAATGTCTTAAAAAAGATAGGAAAGGGATTCAATCAGAAGAGACAGTCAGAGTGTTAGGAGAGATGGTTCACATAACAGATACACAAATTCTATCATCCCTTTCATTATGGCCCTCCTCCTTCTTTCACCTTTTTTTCCCATTAGGTAGTAAATCACTAGCAATGAAGGCAAAGAATGAATAAAAACAAAAAGGACAAAAGATGACCAGTGTTGCAAGGAGCAAACCACTGCAAATAATCGATATTATTTGTGATGTGTTCATATATACTGCTTGTTCTCTCTAGGGAAGAACAAATTTGTGTCAAACATTATTTTTTAGATCTTTATTTAAAAATGTAGCAGGGGCTTGGGAAGGGATCTTTTTCTAGTATTTCCAAGAATAGATAAAGAAAAAAAGCAGCCTAAGATATAGGACTTACCTTTGTAAACATGATATTTTTCAGCAAAAAGATATTGATACATTCTTTTAATCTCCTTTCTAAAAGGAACTGTGAAAGGGCTGTTGTGTGGTTTTAGGATCCACCCTAATATGTTTGTCTTTGGTTAAACATTTATATTAACTCAGCTTTAATGATCATTTTAAGTATTATGTTCTTTTTCCTTTCATGGATTGTTTTGCTGGAAAAATGAGTGGTGATGATTAGATTAAATAATTCTTAAATTTCTGTTTTAATGGTATCTCAGCATAATAGCAATGAAAAAAGTCTCAAAAGCATAATTCCTATATTGTAGCTTGAGAAGAAAAACATTTCAACTGTTGGTGAAGAGAGGTACTAAAACTTGCTATAACAATCTTTTTGAAAGCAGCTATTTTGCCTTTATTTTAAAATAGAAATTTGGTACATTACCATAATTATAATCCTAGATATATATTAGTTTTAATCAAAAATTAAAATTTCAGAAATGAAGTAGCACCCATAAGAAGCATCTAAAGCTCTGAGGAGAAAGCTGGAGGGTTCCCAGTACTACACTCATATGAATATTCAACAGAAAACTTATATGCAGCAGTATGGCAAAAATGCATTAATTTTAGAGCCTCAGAGTAAAAATAAAAAAAAAAGGGGTGTTTACTTTTATTTACTATAATCACTACACCATATTTTGCATTTAAGATGTATAGGTAACATATAAATTGTGTGGATGAATCAGACATTTTAAGAAGGTCTCTGAAACAAAAATATTTTTACATTTTACAGAGACTCTTAAGAGCATTGTTAGAAAGAGCAAGCAGTGGTAATAAATCATAGTTAAAAGAAATACATTTACTTGTTGGTTTCCATGGGAAGCAATGATAAATAATAAGTTTATAGGTATTCATTTTAGGTATCAAGTATAAGTATTGATAGAATTAATAGAACAATAAAGTATTTCTGGTTTCTACTTCTCTGCTTAAATTCACTTAGATTAATGAATACATAGCCTAAAAATTTTTCATTTTTTCAGTTTAAAAGAGTGAATAGGAAGTTTTAAATTACAAAAGGGAGTAATTTCTGAGGTACCTCTGGGTGAGATGCACACTACACATACATGCTTCTCAGTGAAAAAAGCCACACCTCCCTCCCACCTCTGAAATCAATCTATGAAGTACCACTCATGACTATTGATTGTGGGACAGTGGCACCTCACACCAAACAAAAGTATTTCCATTTCAGTTGGATTGTTCTCTCCATTCCAGGGACTGTCTTTAGATACAGCAATATTTAGTTTTAAGCTTTGTATTCAGACTTATGAGTGTTAACTTTCTCTCATACTCGAGTTAATCAGAGCAGTGTCTGAATTATGGACTAATATAGACTCATCCCACAAAAAGGGTACTTTTGTATCTTTCTCCAACTCCCCTGTTTTCTACAGGAAAATGGGAATATCTGTCTTGCTTTTTACTTTGTATCTGCAAAGTAGGTAAACTGCTCAATCTTCACATTTTGTATTCCATCCCTGTTATTTCTTCATATTTCAAACACTGTGAATACTCAAGCAAGTCATTTGCGCACCTTTAGCTTTGGAAATTCAATTCCTGTCCAGATAAACTCTTTGCTTTATTGAAATTAATCAGCAACCTAAACTATTAATCCATCATCTATTAAAATGCTTATGACTGGAATGCATATTTTGGGACTCAGATATTTCTTTTTAATGTGCCATGAATTTTTAATGGAAGAAATGAATATAGTGTAGATAAAAGAGATGGGATACAGCATGGCATTAAAATTTGGTTGATACCACTTTGGGAAGTCCATGAAGTTTACTAAGGAGGAGAGTGAGCAAGTACCCTCCAGCCACTTCTGAGACAAATATCTGCCATCACTTCATATCAGTGTCCTCCTGACACATGCACAGTGTGGGAAAAGGTGGTACAGAGTTGCAGTGCTTGAATTGCCTTATGAAGTTAAAAACAGAAACCAAAGATAAAATTGCAGAAAGTTGAATGAAAAGCAAAACCTCAGAAAAGTACCTGCACTCAAGACATCTGCCTGAGCAGTCAAGAAGCAGTAGACTTCAGGCTTCCCAAAGCAGAGAAGCAGATGCTGTCCTCAGTCCTCACCTCCTGATCTTTCAGTTATATACTCAGTTATAACCCTATGTCCTTGAAAAAGCAAATATTGCCATTTTGCTACATATTAAAAAAATTAGTTCTGATTAAAAATTAAATTAAAGTAATCTTCAGCTCTACAAAGCGTCAAACAATTTATATGTCTTCAGTGATTACAGTCATAACAATAAAAAGGGGAATAGTAGCTTATTCAGGACACTTTTTTAATTAAGACTTTGACCATTGGGAACTTACCTTTTATTAAGTACCCTGAATACCACACTAACCTCATTATACACTGCAGTAAAGTGTAAATGAATAGCCTGAAAGTGGGATTCACTTGTCAAGACTTTGCTGCTCTTAAGCAAAGTACTCTCATCATTTGTGAGGGTGCTATGGATGCCATGTCTCACTTTTGCTGCTAATTCAACCTTAATTATGCAGAAATTCATGTTCAATTTCTGTTAAACTCTAATGAAGAAATTACTTTGAGACTTTTTCAGCTCCTGCTGGGAAACTCTTCTATTTCATATCACTAATGAATTACATTCTTAACTCTATTACTAGATTTCTTGAACAATCAGAGTTTCTGGTTCATTAATCACATCATTATTATTTTATCATGATCTTATTTTATTTGATACATTGTAGTTCTGAATTATAGGTGGCCTTTGTTTTCATTCTGTTGCCTGCCAAGAGGAATGCACTGCTATTTTCCCCATTGTCACAACTGCAATTCCTTAGAGTAGCATGTGGATGTGTTTACTTTCCCCAGGAAAAAAGTAAAACTAAAAAGTAATAATATGTAGGAAAGCTTTAAATAGTTTTTACAAGAAGAAAGTAGTTTGTTTCCATATTTATGTGTAGAAGCTCACAGTATATAGACTGGCACACTGCCATTTAATTTCATAGAACTATGGAAAGCTGAATGTTTTTAATCCTGCTGAGATTCCAGGCTTTTTGCTTCCTGCAACAAATCAAAATTATTAAAAACTATCTGCACTCGAAGTTTCCATAACTGGAAAGTTGTTTAATATACTCCAAGCCAGAAGGAAACACAGGTAGAAGAGGAAAAGTTATTAAAACTTGATCAGTGGAGATTGATAGAAACCACATCAGAGGGTAGAGTGACTAATGCTAAAACTTGGAGGAAATTATTAGATAACAAAAGTCTGTTTCAGAGGACCATACTGAATAATGTAACAGGACATATCTTTTATCTGAAAAATTATAATAAAACTTGTAGAAAGGTTTAGACCGACAAAGTGATATGACTGACAGAATGTAACACCATTGATGTTAGAATGATCAGCTTATCTGTGATTATAAACATCATATCACACAAGATACTACTTATCAGAAGTATTGCAAAAGCAAACTCACTGAAGTAATTTTGGAGCATTGTGGAATTTTCTCCTTTTTGCCTAAGTTACTGGGTTCCTTTCCCTGTTTCATTAATATATCTATTAATTTTAGTGCAGTAATGCATGGTAATTTAAAGTAGTAGAAGACAATTTTACCTTTAGCAAAGTGATTTTACCTTTTTTATCATTGCTGTAATCTATTGCATGTTTTATACACTGCCTATCAACCAGGTACTCCTTGTGACCATTAATATTTCTCATTCCTCTGGGCCTGTGCAGCTGCCAAAAATTTGAGGAGGTGAGGTCACTTTTGGCCTTAACACCACATTACCTAATTCAGGCAGACTTTTCTTAGGACGCCTTTTATAATTTTTATCTACATGGCAGAATAAGCAAAACCAAAGCTATACAGAGCAGTAATTATGCTGAGTATTTGTGAACTGCAGGCTGAATGAGGGAGATTTTTCAGCAGGTACCCCTATCTCCCCTTCCATGTCTCTCCAGCCATTCCCTTCTGCCCTGTGCTTTGCTCAGGCTCAGAAGAGTGCAAAGTTCCTGCACACAAATTGTTTCACACAGTAAAATGGCATTTTATATCTACCTTATATATGATTTTGCTCATTTGAGAAAGAATAGGCAAGACACAGGGTAACACAGGATCAGACCTTTAATATTTGACATAAAAAACATGATTCTTGTTCTTGATTGCTTATCATTTCTTTTTATATTTGCCCTGTTAATTAACTACCTATACAGAGGTAGTTAATGATGTCAAATTGTGGAACATCAAGAAAATGAAATTGTTGATTGTAAAATATATTCCCATAAAAAGACTCAGTTTACTTTCCCTTTGTCTGTTTTCTATACTTTACCTTGTTACACCACTTCAGTAAATTGTAATTTTTTTCTTATGCTTTTTCTTTTTTAAGCCAGAAGGTTTAGGATTTCCTAGTCACAGACACCTAAATATGTATTTTCTGTTAGAATATTATCACAGATTAACTGTCTTGTTCTGACCCCTCAATCTAAATATAGACAAATATAAATCTAGCTGTTCTATAAATTCTGTGTTTCTTCCTAGCACTACCTTCTCTTGCAATATGCCCTTGTGCTTTAACTTCATTTCCACACTTCATTCCAAATCCTATTGATAACTCCTAGAGCAAACATAAAGACCACATAGAAAAGAAGGTTAACCCTTCAGTCTCAAAGGTAAACTGACTTTGTCTTGATTAGTGGAGAAAATGTCAGTAGGGAGGAAGACAGAGGGCACCATCATTTCAGTAAAGGACGTCAAATAAGCACACAATAAAAATGCTGCATAAGTACTGTGCGTTTACTGCTAGCTTGCTAGTGGAACATATACATTTCCATTACATAATAGGCCATAATTTACATTAAAATCTGTATTTCAGGCTGTAAACAATCTGACAATTGTTTAATATATTAAAAAATATTACCAGTAAAAGAAATATAGCTGAACCTAGCATCTAGTATGGTTAGTCTGGATGACAGAAAACACAAGAGACAAATTCCTCCCCTTAATAATCCTGATTAACTACAGACATTGACAGGAAAATTACAATCATAGAATCATCAGGGTTGGAAAAGACCTTTAAGATACACCCCAGCACCACCACCATAACTCAGATGAAAAGAAATTACATCAGAGGTCTCAAGGTTCCAGAGTTTCTGAAGCCCCTTCTGCGACTGGAAGTATGTTTGCCTCTAAAGCCTCATGGAATTGAACTCCTTGCTCTAAGTCTGCCTGTGTATTGAGCAAATACTAAATTCTATCTATTCTATTATTTGGCTTTTTAGTCTATCTCCCTCTGTTTTTACACCTCCAACAATTATAAAAGCCTTCAATTATAACCTAATTTAACTTTTTGTGCACTACAGATGGTAGGTTTCTATGGACAATCTCCTTTAATTTTGAGCTACGTAATTTTTTTCTATCTATATGATGTTTCATTTGGTTGTGCTAAACACACAATGTTTGCTAACACACAATGTTTGCTGGTATTCTGTGACCTAACATACCCATTCTTTATCAATCTCATTCCTTATGTCATCTGCCAACTTTGTCAGTGCTGATTTCCTAGGTGCTTTCCCCAATAATTATAATATTAAACAGAATGACACTAAGAATGAATCTTTGTGAGACCCAACTGGAATCAACCCCCTCAGTGACAATTACTGTTTTGGCTGTTGGTTATTCAGCTTGAATTAACTCCTGTTGAGTTAGTATCATTCTACTTTCTTAATCAAAATGCCATGCAGAAAGAAGAGAAATGCCTTACTGATAATTACTTTTTATCAATTGTTTTATAATCTTTTTGGCAAAATAAAAGAATAGAAGATTAACAGCATTGATATTTTCATATTTTTCATATTTTCATGAATTTTTTTAACCTTTAAAAAAAAATCCATTTCATTGTCATTAACGACCTTTCCTGACTTTAATTTTCTATTAGTCAAGAACCACTATATCAGTTCTTCTTTTACTTTGCTGTGTTGATACTTAGGCTGTACAGCTTTGTGCAGTGGAAATTGCCATTCAGATCACATAACTGACTGTTGTCTTTCTCTTAAAAAATAAGCAAAATATTCCTATCATATGTTCATTTAGCCCCTTACAAAATATGGACATTAAAAAGATATTTACCCTTTAGGGGAAGTCATTGACAATTTAGAATTACTCAAATATTCCTGCTATTTGCTTTGATACAAGACATGGAGTATTCACCTCCTTTCAGCCATAACACAGAATCTGTTATGTATGGGAAGAACAGACTGAGCTACTCAGCTGAAATTTTTTTCTCTAGTACAGCCTACTCATACAATGTCACATGCCTTTTGTCTCAGTTTGCCCCAGGTAAACCTGGTTTCTGGTTATGTTGTTAAACTGTTAGGACTCAAACCATTATTCATTGTTTGATTAAGGTTGTGAAGAAGCATCTGCTAGATATGAATAACCATTATGTGAGTAAGCTCAAAAATACCCTGGTGTTTGCAATCATTACATTTGTGAGTGAACTTGCTACTTTTATTATCATACCTATTTATTGTTCTGTCTTTTCTCCTTTTGAATCTTTTTCTTCATTAAAAGATAGCATCCCTAGGCAGAATTCATGCTCCCATGTGGCAGGTCATGAGCAAGTACACAGCATGTGTTGTGTCTTCATTAAAGAAATCAGTTTGATATGCATGTGTTTTACATCTCACAAAAATATAGAAAAATGGGGTAGTTAACAATAGCAGTTACACAAGTATTTTATTTTTACTAACTCACTATCTACAGACATTTCACAGATGAAAACAGCCTCTGAGTTCTGAGCTGATGCAAAATAAATCCATGTAGTCTCCCTGTTTTCATTACAGTGACCATAAATTTGTTTTAAATTGGTACTGCAGGTGAACATTTTGCACAGCAGAGACATTCAGGGGCTCACTCAAAAAACAGTGCTGGCTACCAGTTTAAAGAATGACTGGTGCATTACATTGAACATTACATAATGAACGTTGCAACAATGAAAACAGTCTTTGGAGTTAAAAATATAGTGAGCAAAGTGGGTATTCTTTAGTGTAACTGTGCATCTAACAGCCAATACCAGGGGAAAAAAAAAAAAGATTCCTTGGTGAAACCTGAAGATTTTTTTCAAAGATAGTGATGTCATGAAACATTCAGTCTTGTGCTTACTGATTATTTTAAAAAAATGTTTATTCATTAGGTACACTGGTTTCCAGTGCCCCGACTTCCATTTGTCACCAAAAATTCCCAAATATACACACAATGTGCATATCACCTTTCTAAACCCTAAAGGATTTTTAAAATTGTGCATTCAACATCTAATCTACAAAGAGACATTTGAAAAATATATCCCAGATAGAAACCCTTTAAAAGGAGCATCAAGTGAAGGTGGATACAATAACAGACAAAGAAATCCCTTAATTATTCACATTTTTGCAGAGAGAATAATTACAGTATATATTTTAGTCTCCCAATTATTAGATTTCAAAATCACTAAAGTAAAAGAGCTCTCCTATAAAAGACAGACATTTTGACAAAGCCCTCCCAAGTGAAATACAATGTATTTTTATTCTTCTAACACTTCTTTCTATAGTAGACAATAGAATAAACTAAAGAAAGCAAAAGGCATGTCGTGCATTTATATTTTCTGCATCAAATTTTCAATGAAAATTCCAACTTAAACAGCTTGCAGGTTCCCATTCAACATCTGAATACATGTAATAAGGACAGAAATAAACTCCGAAGGAAGAGGAATGACATTGAAATCAAAATGTACCTCTCACAACATACTTTCTATCTTGTTTTGAAGCCTGTGAATTAACTGCTTCAGGGTCGCTCCTTAATATATTTCTTTAATGCATTTAGTTTTAGCCCTTCTTGTCCAAACTCCTTTAAAAACTGCAGCTCCCAATTGCCCTCAGAAGGTCAGACTGTGTCTAATCCAGAGCCAGTCTCAGCCCTTGAGTTTTCCAACAGATTTACATCTGAAATGAGTCTAAGTGATCAAGCCCTTTGAAAGTCCACTGGGAATATTTTGCTTGGCAAGGAATAAACCCACATTCTATAAAATAGTTCCAGTAATGAAAGAAGAGATAAGAGATACTGATTTCCCCTGATTTATCCAACTTAGATTTTTATTTAGTTCTCCCTATGCCACATAATATTTGGTTCTCTGTATTCTCAGTGAAGTTTGTGGTGCTATCCTGCAAATGAACATGGCTTGTTTCACCTCTCACGGCTCAGCCAAATCCCTAAAATTTGTTTGGCTTTGATCACATGGGCAAAACCTCTCCATTCAAACAATGTGCTCAAGTTCAAGGGTGAAAATTACATAAATTAATTTCAAGTATTCAAAATTATGTGCTGTCTAAACCAGACATCTAGGCTGATTTTGTAGTAGTTAGATTATAATATGCCTCCACAGATTGATTAATTCTCTCCAAAGATGGACCCTAATACAGGTAATGTTATTTGTCCTCCAAAAGATGCTTTCTTTTCTGCATTAATTATTGAGAAAGCCTAGACAACAAGGTAGAGCAAGGAATAAGATGCCTTTCAAGGAGAAAGTAAGCCCAAATATCTTCAGTGGGATTTAAATAACTCTAGCTCCAGTGCTTAACAGCGACAACATTTCCTCAGGATTATGCAGAAGACAAGGCAGGTTAATCACAGGTTTCTGACTCAGGAGTACTGCTGGTTTTAACTATTTTAGCAGCCTTGGTATAATGTCCGTGCTGTGTCACAGCCCAAAGTAGAATTATCTAAAGTAAAACTTTTTTCTGTATTATCTTCTTTCTGAGACCAAAATCTATATCATTTTCAGGGATCATAAAGTACTCTGAGCTCATTGTAACTAATCTCATTTTTAGTTTTCACCATTTTTAAAATGGTTATTTAGTTCTGACTGCACTTAAGGGTTTCTTTTAATTTCCAGTGACACTGCAAAGAGAAAACAACAGTCTTTCCAACCTGTTTTATGTGATTTTTTTACTCATTATGCTTCCACCGGGACTCTTTCTCCACAATTTTTTCTTTACAGAAAGCTACTATTCACTCTCTGCTTGGTTCAAAGCTATCACCATGGACATTTGTTCCTGGGTATATAATTTTATGCTTGAGGCTCCACCTATCAAAATTTGCTGCATCAACATCTTGTCCTCTGATCATAACATAATTATCACTTTCAGAGATAATGAACCTCATCAAGGTCTTCTCCTCTCATTTTCATTTATGAATAAGTTTGGCTACTGCCAGGAGCTAATGAAACTAAAAGGGAAAGAGAGGAGGCATCACTCAGACTGATTGCTGAGTGAGACATTGCTGAGAGAGTGACAGAATGGCTTTTAAAAGAAGATCAATGATATATATTTCCTGCTAAATATTCAACTGAACCCTAAATGGGACCAGGTGTCCTCCTGTAAGATTTATAGGATTTTATGGGTTGTTTAAAAATGTGTTAGAAATTATAATTAATGACTAAAAAGTTTTCTGATTTCAGAAAAAAATTGACATGGTTATACATTGAAAAAGACAGTGATTTTCTACTAAAATTGGTATTTTCAAATATTTAATGACAGGGAACATAATAATCCCTGTTGCAGCTAATGAAATCTAGCAATTCATGCAATTCATTATTCTCTTTTTGCCAATAACTGGCACCAAGTGTTTGAGAGAAAGCTGAAAGGAACATGGTAGTGAATAATTATTGAAGGAGGTTCTCCAAAATCCATAATCAGCTTATACAATGAGGCAGGTGAGCCATTATTCTTTTCAACTTTTTTCCTGTAACCCAAACCATGCAAACAACATTTTCTGTAATGTAACTAAGAATAACCTTGTTCCTCGATGGTTCATTTCCACATAAATATTCTTGTCATGTAGAATCAAAGACAATATTTAATGCCATGATATGTGTAAACAAAAACATATGTTGTGGTTCCTTTTATTTAATGGATCAACTCTAGAAGAAAAAATTTAGTGGGCTAGTTAGAATAAGTGGGGAAAATGACAAAGACCAGCACTGAGAACTTGATACTTTGTGAAATTAATAGAACAGCTCCTCAACTCTTTTCTGAATACAAGATGAAATTGCTATCCTATTGTTAATATTGTATTATCTTAGTAAAAAAAAAAAAACCTTTGATTCACAATAAGCACATTTTTATATGCGTGTCTGCTCTGGGGACTTTTTTCACACAACTGTAATTTCAACATCTGGAAACACTAGTTTGCAATTTAGATTCCTTATATCCAAGTTATAATATAAAATGTAGGAAAAAAGCAATACCAAACAAAACAAAAGCAAAAAAAATCCACAAAGGCAAAGGAGAAATGAGCACTCAAGGAAAAGGCAAAAACACAGAAATGTAAAAAGAAGACTCATGTTTATTTAATGAGTGATCCTGCTGTGGAAGAGAGCCAAAATAACCACTGACATTTTTGTGATTTTGACTTTTTAATTGCTTGTTTATTCCTTTGGGAAGCCTGCTCAGGCATCCGTTAGATTTTTGCTAGCTAAATAAAGTGGTTGTTCATGTACTTCAGATTGCATTTATAACTACCTTCATTTCTTATTTGTTTTTGAATTCACTTTGAGTTGCATGCTGATTTGAGTCGTAATGCAATGTTGTAAAAAATGAAAGTAATCGTACATTAGAATTTGCATATTCAATTAAACTATACAGTAACACGGAAAAAAATAAATATTGTGCTAACTGAGTGGATATTTTATACAGTAATTTATGTTTAAAAAGACAAGAACTAAGAAGCTTGAGGGACTGATTCAAGCATTCTGCAACTGGCATAGGTATGGCACAATCTATCCCCTCTCATAGGCCACCCTCTCCTTTCTAATTTTTAGAGACTGATTTAAGCATAAAAACCATAAAAGGTGGAATTTAACATCCAAATTTTTATTTATCACTAATTTGGAGAACTCTGACTTGGTCATCATATAAATACTCAATTTGAATCTCACTAAATTTAGCCAAAATAAACTCTTGAAAGTAGAAGTCTAACAGTTTAACTGCACAGTATGTAAAAAGATATGGATAATATTTCAGGTTTCTGCCTTTGAACTAAATTGAGTGTCTCCATGTTCTCATGTTATGAAAGAAGCAGATAACTATGTTCACTCCATCTGCCTATCATTGATTATATTATAGATTTTCCTCATATTCTCTCTTACTCATTTCTTTCCTAAAATAATCCTAAACTTTTAAGCCTCTTTTTCCCCCTACAGCTTCAGTTTTTTCACCCTTCTTGAGCTTCCTTCATTTTGAAGCATCTTTTTAAAAGTGAAGTCACCAAAAGCCCAGATGAGAATTCACTATTGACTTGTAGATTTGTTGCCAATTTGATACCCACAACTCTTCATTTATGACAGGCATTTTTTGAGGAGAAAGATTTGCATTTCTCTTTCTTATACACTTTACCTTTTGATAATATCACATAGCTGCCTGCTTGTCACATTGCCCATTATCCCATTTGGTTACGGCTTTCTAGAGCTCCTCATAGCTTTTTCTGGTCCTGATGAGCCTAAGTAATCTTCCTATTTGTTGTCTCAGTCCTCACTTGCTTTCCAGGGACAGCTCTTGTATGAAAGACAACTATTAATCATTTCTCACAATAAAACATTTATTCTCTCTTGTCCTCTAGGTAGATTTTTATCCATAACAATACTTGGCCTTTTCATTCATGTTTAATTCATTTCTCAGACTTCTCAAGGCTTTGACAATACAATTAAAGTCTACCTAAACTATATTCACAGGAATTCACAAAACTACATTCATAGAATTTTTAAAGATTCAACTATGTGTATTTTTTTTTCCCTTGAAAACTGAACATTCTTCGAAATTTAAGATTAGAAGCCTTATTAATATGTCCACTGCAAGAGAAGACACAGTGTGTTGAAAGCATGGGAGAAAGGAGATGTGTTGGCATTATTTGAATCACAGTAGAAACTCCTGACAGCTAACACCTTATTGGATATTTGAAAATCTACATCTAAATGAAAATTTTTTTTTGGTGTGGCTTCATTAACATCTGGTATAGCACAAGCTTCATTCAATGTAATTAACTATGATGAAAAATAAGGGATAAAAAGTCAAGCTTGATAGGCTCTGATGATCCTCAGACTACTACTTCAGGTACCATGTTCATCTATCAAGTAGGTGTTTCCAGGTCTTTTTCACGATTTCTCTTTCAGTGTTTACTTTTTTAAATAATGTCATTGGAGTCAATATTCAGATATTTTTCTTAGTTTTCCCTTTAGCTGTAAAAGAGATTTTCTGATGTGGCCCTCAACTAATAAATAAAATGGGCCACTTTTTTCAATACTAGTTTTCCTCTGTATTATTAATGCTTATATTAAAAGTTTCTATCTCTCTAATTTGTACATTACTTGGCTTTGAGTAACTTTGATCAACTTAAATTCTCTTCCTTCAATTTACCATTTCCCTTTGCACAATAGCAGGCCTGAAAGGGAATACAGAGGATGAAAAATATTTGACTGCAGTGAATAACAGTGGAATTGTGACAGGAAGGAAATACTGAAGGAGGTTTTTTTTTCCCCTGGCTGACCAGGAAAACCTCTTGTTCAGCTTTTATGGCTATTTAGGATTAAGCTTCTACTGGAAGTATTTTGCCAGAGTGCTAGGGTAGAGGTCTGCAATCTGACTGCTCCTCACACAGACAAATTCCTCATTTCTTGCTGGGATTATTTGGTTGAAAATTAAAGGTTTTTCTTTGCAACTGAAAACTCTGAATGACTTCTCAGGTAACAGGAAATTCAATGTCAGCTTTTATTTTTTATAGTAAAATACTTTTTTTTTTCTTAGTTCCATTGTGGAATTAGTAGAAGTTTCTGAAACTGAGAAGGTGAGATGAAATAATGACTATTTCTATTTTAACAGCCTTCTGTAAAGCATGAGATTATCTTTCTAAAAAATGAAGCAGATGTTCTGCCTTGCTAGCTTGTGGCTGCCGGTTAAAGTTTACAATATCTTGCAGGAAAGGAATGATGGATTTCAATATACCTTTTACATTTTTTAACATTAATAATATAGTGCATCATTTCCCCAATATATTTCTCTTGCATTGCCAGGGGGTTTATTTTAGCATCCAAAGCAGTTACAAAATTTTATCATAGTTTTATTCAGCCTTTTACCTCTGATTCTGATTTGAATACAGTGAAATACGTGGTTTATGTTCGTGAAACTTAACACTGAGGTTCTTCCAATGATATATGTATCAGAAACTGGTCATTTTCAAAGAATTGCATCCAGCAGAGCAGCAAATGCATGAAATAAAGGGGTCTATTTCTCCTCCTCAGCTAAGGATGCCAAAGAGCCTTGACCAGCTCCAGAGGGTCTGTGTGAAAACATGGTTAGAGTAGAAAGCATTTCAAACTCCAGGGGAGAGTAAAAGTCTTGAGAAGATCTTGATAAATGGAAGAAGACAGAAACACTGGTACAGCTGGTTCCCCAGTACTGGTACCATTTGTGTGAAATGGTAACTAGAAGATATTATGGTCAGAAAAAATAGAAGAACATCCAGGCACAGGGAATTGTTTGAGATTCTCATACATGAAGGATAGAGAGGATGAGGTTACAGAAAACTCTCCAAATAAAATAAATCCTGATTTAAGCAATTTAATAAGAAATCTTCTCAAGTCGGAAAAGATGGTGGAGTTGATTCTTTACTGAGGGCTGAGTAAAACTAGAGAAATTAGAATAAAAAACTGGAGATTCAAACATCTCCTCTTAACAAGCAATGAATTGAGCAATTGGAGAAATGTGTTTAAATCAACTGCAATAGTGAAAGATGAGATAACCCAGAGGCTTAGTGCAGAGCTATACAGCAGGCATCCATATATTTCTAAGAAGGGAATTGAATATGATCTAGCTGAAACCCTAGTAAATGAACAACAGATTAGTTCACAGAGTTAAAAAGAACCTTTTTATTTCAGATGTTGAAGTCTAACACTTGGATTCAACAGCTGCGCAATATTAATGCTTGATGTATTTGAAATGAAACTAGGACATTGTCGTCAAGTTTTTCTTTTTCCCTTAGGGTGACATTGTGCCACTCCTCGTAGCCTTTTGACTCAGGAGCAAATAATAGATCCTTCTTACAGAAAACACACTTTTTTTGTTTTGATCACTACTTTTAGCTGCTTTATACAGTGCTGTACATCACAGCCTGAATCATTCTGAGCTAGTAAATTTTACTTGCAAGCAGAAGATCATTAGAATGTAATGATCTTCTTAGAATGTAATGATCAGAACACTAAGAAATTGAAAAACCCATATACTCAAATGTAATTCTGCACTGATCATGCCAAACTTATTTATAGAGATAGATGAAATTTAAGAATAAAAAATGGTGTTAGCTGTTTATTTATTCTATTTCTCTAAACACACACATTGTTATTTTATTTTCCACTTGTTACCACTGAAATTAAGCAAAGCAACCTTTTTGCAACAACAAAGATAACAGTGAATATCAACTGATATGGACTCTAGAGAATTTTATTAGTTTACATTGGGTTTTTTGTAATGATTTGGCAAGTATTGAGTAGTGTTGTATATTGTAATATTAATACATATTATCTTGAAATTTAAAGCATGTGGAATGTCCTACCTTGATGCAATCTATCAATTACATTAGTGTAAATAGTAATAGAGGATGAGTAAGGGTTATAACCATTTCCCTCATTATTCACTAGCAAGCTGGTTTCCATAACTCTTCTAATTTCATTATGCTCCTTGGATTTTTCTCTGCTTGTTAACTGTAATCCTAATAATCACATATCTCTCACAGCAGCTTGTCTTTCTTAATTCACTTATCCCTACTCTATGCATTCCCTTGAAATCTGTGGCTGTCCTTAGTTTGTCAAACCTGTCAGCCCAGTGTAGAGCAAAGAGGGAAAGATGCAATGTTCCAGAAAGAAAATAAATCAATATTAAGCAAACAGCAATGAGGTCTGAATTTAGACAGGGAAATTTAGGATTCTGCAAATTTCCAGCTTTCCTCAAAAAATCTGGCTGAAGAATTGTGCAGGAACAGTGGAAGACATTGTGGACAATGTGTGTGGACAATGAAGGGGAATTAGACTGTGTGTGAAGTTTTATGAGACCTAACTATTCAAAAATTTCAAAAGAGAATATATGGGACCTGTAATAAAGAACAAGGAAATTGATGCAAGAGATGAGAAGTGATTAAAGTTTCTTTCTTCAAACAAAATTTGAAAGGATTCAAGTGCAAATAGGAGTCATTACCCTAATAATGTGGTTCCTGATCCAATTTGTCTATTTAAATGTTTCTTTTAAAATGATCCTTAAAATCATGGCAAGTTGAAAAGGAAATATGACAAATTCCACACAACGATCACCAATTAACCTCTCAAAAGTAAATGGCAGATAAATGAAAGAGCAACTGAAAGCACACAGAAATTTTGAGCTGTATTACAAGGAGGAGAAAGACCTAAAGAAGTACTCGTCTTAATAAAGAGCAGCAGATATTTTGGCTTTGACCAGGAAGCAAGTGATAGAATCATGGGACATCCTGAATTGGAAGGGCTATCCCATGATATTTGTTATATATAACAAGACTACAGGTAACCAGCAATTTTTATCAAAGAGTAACAATCTGAAAAGCTGAAAAAGTTTTAAGTAGCAGAGCAAAAAATGGGTCTGTTTTGAGACAATAGAGCCACATGATCTGCACTGCAGAAAAAAGGATGGTTGTAATGGTGCCTGCTCTAACTTGAACAGACCCGAGTTCCAGATTTCTCTGGCAGTCTATAAAATCCACTCAGTAGATTATAGTCCTCAGAGGAGAAGGTAAGAAGGAAATTAGCTTTCCTTGAGAAGATCAGTGAATATTCTCAGACCCTTCAAAATCTAAAAAGAAATGTGAAAAGCAGAAAAACATTAGTGAAGATTGTACATCCTATGTATTCACCATGTATGCAGAAGAGAGGGCTTGGGATTGAATTATATAACTCCAAACCAGGAAAGAAGAAAAAGAATGTAGTTTTGAGCTCCATTTAACATGTATCAAAAGCACTGTGAGCTAGTTAGGGGAGGTGGGGGTGATGGGAAATGGGGGAATAACTTAGTTAAGGCAAAAGGTACAAACATTTTAGAGTCATGAGATGTGAAATATTAGTAAGACCTAGTATATTAAGTATATTAGTACAGTTGCACAAATGCAAGAAAAAGATATATAATTTCAGAGATCATTGCCTAGGGATCCTTATAGAATTCTTGCAGAAAGTAAAAAACTTTGTTGACTGAAAGTTGGCTTTCAGTATGATAAAGTCTGATGCCTACAGTATTAGCATTTACAGCATTGCCATATTATCTTTTTACTAGACGCAAAGGCAACAGTTGACTTTCAGTAAATAAGGGTACAAAACATAAAATTCTTGCCTGGGGAACTACTGTAGTCTTCCCATGTTAGAAAAAAAATGAAACAAGTATTTCTAATACTCTTCCACTATAAATCTAAACCAGAGAATATTACATTTAACTCTCCTGATGTTTTCTGTGAAAAACAATAGTTCTAAAATAACTTATGATGTTTTGAAATTTTAATTTTATCATAAACACTGGAATCTAGGAGTTATTTGATTTATTTCTGTTTGGTAACATGCCACCTTTTTCCATTTATTTTGCTAAACTAACATGCAGTCATGTGTTGATAGCTGTAAACCAGCTTCCATGCATCTGCACTTTCTGCCTGTTCAAAGGTGCAGCCCATGACTGGTTCAGAGGGCTTATCCAGCCCTCTCACACATGGCAGATCATTGAACAGTGGCAACAGCTAATTGGAAACTTCCTCTGCAAATGAAAAGCTCCTTTTTAACAGGGGTGTCGTTTGCAAGCATTTGAAAAAAGCATGTAGGATGTTGTGGTGGTCTGACCCTGGCTGTAGAGCAGTTGCCCATCATGGCCACCCTCTCAGTCTCCTCCTGAAACTGGACAGAGGGATGGAAAACATGACCAAAGGCTTGTGAATTGAGGCAAGGATGGGGAGAGATCACTCACCAATTACCATCACAGGCACAACAGATTTCACTTGGGGAAATTTGTTGAACTTTTTATCAGTCAAAATTAGAATAGGACAATGAGTTGTAAAACAAATCTTAAAAGTGCCTTCCCCCAGCCACTCCCTGGGCTTGACTTAATTCTCTGCCACCAGTATGGGCCTTCTCCACAGAGCACAGTTCTGCAGGAACAGCCTGCTTCGTGACTGTGAGTGATTCCTGTCCTTACCTCAGCTCATGAGCCTTTCATTACATTTTCCCTCCCCTCTGTAGTTTGAGAAGGGGAGTGATAGAGAGGCTTTGGTGGGCACCTGGCATTCAGACAGGGTCAAACCACCACAGATGTCCCCTCAAATATGTCTCTGTGCTCTAATAATGAAGATCAAGGAAACAGTGAATATATCAGCTCCTGCCAAAACACATGACAGTCCCTTATTTCAAGGGCTGAATAAAGCCTGCAGATCAGATTGCAAAGGGGCTCCTTCTTCCTGCTTTGGGAAATACTGAATAAAACCTCCTTGAAAGTGCAGAAGTCTTTTATCTATTACTGTCATAATTAATTCCAGTACTCAACAGAAAAGTTGCGATTTTTCCTTTAAAACTGATGATCTTTCATTCTGCAGCAGCTCTTTTATGTGTTTGTTCTCATTTTACACATTGTGATTCTTTTTCAGGATGAATCTGAAGAGCAAGAAGGGTTCCATTTGTCATGTCCTGATTGCTGCATACTTTGTCAAACACAGCTTTCTAAAATAATCTGGAAGGAATTGACTCCTTTGTGGTAACAGCTGGAAACATTTAGAGGATAATTCTTCAGAGTGCAGGTTGAAGCAGGCTGAGGTACCTATGCAGACCATCGTAGACTGAGAGTAAATCCAAAGTTATCCTTGCAGGTTTTATTACAGTCCAAATAAAGGTTGCTGGATGAAAACAACCCTGAATGAATAAGTCACTTAGGGTTACTTGCTACTTAAAAACATGGTTGGCAATGGGAATAAGATCTGTTTCCCAGTCTCTCCCTTTCGCTCTTCACATTCTAATTTTTTCTCCCTTTTTAAAAAGAGTTTCTCTTTACAGTTTAAGTTCTAATAAGAAGTCTATAAAAGCTGTTTGGTCTTATTGGAAAGCTTGTGTAAAAGAAAATATATAGGAGAAGTGGCTTAAAATCTCTGGCTGGCTTGGGCTGTTGTGCAAGACCTTCAGCAGTTATTCACTTGCTAATTAACATTAAAAAGAGAAAGTATCATTCCTCAATAAGTAAATGGATGTGTTCAACTCCAAATTTCTGTATCTCACATTGAATTGTATTACTCATTTGAAGCAGAATCATCCTGGGAAGAAGCCAGAAAAAGTTTCCAAAATGTCAGTAGCTGGAGGCATCATGCCCATACAATGCATGAGAGCTCTCTAGCTCTATTATTCCTGACATATCCCTTAGATGCAATTATTCCATTGGATGCCTCCATTTGTGCAAAGGGAGAAAGTTGGTTGTAGGCCAGCCAAATTCCAACACACAAAGCTAAAATTTTCTCTGGATGAGTTGCAGCGCTGTCAGTGTGTGCAGGATTCCCTCTTTTTCCCTTAGGTACTGCAGACTCCACAGGATAGAAGTCAGACAGCATGCAGTGAAGTAGCTTAAGCCAAAGCTTGCTTCAGAGAATTTGGGACATTGCTCTTCTACAAATACATTTGATAAAGAGGGTACCTGCATTTATTGCTTTCCCATCCCACCCCTACAGCTGCACATGCTGGAAGCAATAGCCTTTGTTAGAGTCAGTGGTTTGCTGAGATGAGCAAGTGCTGCTGCCTAGTCTGCTGCCCTCCTCCCTCATTGTGATTGATGAGGCAGAGTATTTTGTATTTGGAATTCAGCTTAGGATTTAAGTGACCTAATATTGTCCCAGAATTCAACTAGATATAATTTGATTTTCTATGTTGTTGAGTCTGAATAATCTCTTTTTAATTAAATGTATCTTGGATTTAGTTTCATGCTCTTTGCACAAATATGTCCAGCATATCTTGTGCTATAGTTACTACACATGGACAAGTATTAGTATTCATTTATATTTTGTAGTACATTTTGGTAACAAATAAACAATGCAATGAATCAAATTAATGGAGAGAAAATAATTACTGTTCCATATCCTTTCTGTAGTATTTTGGTTCCACAAGATTGCTGTACTAAGGAGCTGATTTAAAAAATGCAGCATTTTTCACTGGATAACAGCCATTTGCTGTCTCTGGACATACACACTGAAGTGGTAACTGTAAGCAGTTTCATTTGCAAAAAAATATATCAGTTGTGTCTCTTAAGTGGCCTGAATATTACAACTGACAAATCATTCACAGTAATTAAAATATATTAATAAATAATAGAAATAATACCAAACTGTCAGCAGCAGCAACAACAAAGTTTAAAAACATTTGAGGAATATTTGTAGCTTTCATTACCTACCACTTACAATTCTCAGACAAAAGGGAATTATAGACAGTTATTCCTGTAAGGATTAGCCATTTTAATAACTAAGTTTCCCAGAATTATGTGTCTATAAGTTAAAAGAATAATTTTTTCCCATCAGTAAATTGGGGGTTTTTCATTAAACATTTATGTTCCTAATTATGTGTGCACCTATAATCTGCTTGAGTTGGCACATCAACGTTTTCTTCAGTATGGCTTGAAAATGTCAAGGTAAGATTATTAAACTATTCCCATGGTAATTAAACACATTCAAGGAAAAGGCTTTTTGAAAAGTTTTATCCTGGTATTTAGAAGTTTGGGACAGTCTCTCTGTAAAGCAGGAGAGCTGGGATGCCTGCTGTAGTCTGATGAGGTGTTCAATGAAGCACAAAGGCAGAGCAAGTCCCAGATGGAGCATTACTGCCTTATATATGCAAAAATTTCAAATTTTAGTGTATCCTCTCCATCTGTTACATCTTTAACTCATATGCTATAGTCAGCAGCCATATCACATCTGACCAGATGAAATAAAATATACTGTCAGAAAGTTCATTGGCAAACATTTTACAGCAAGAAAGAAGTAGACTTGCTTGAATACAGGTTTTCATCTCCAACCATGGAAAATGTAAGAACTGTCTTTATTTAAGTTTTGGAGTTTATTCACTGTACTCATTCTACTCACAGATGTGCAGTTTGTGAGTCTCAGCTACAGCACCTCACCCTTAACCTGCTTTGTGCAAATCCTTCTTGTTTAATACCTCTCTTCCTCAACAACAATAAAGGACAAGTAGACTGTAGCCAGGTGCAAATTTATCACAAAGAAAAAAAATGCATTATTTAGTGCCTTTAATCTTTTCATTAAGAGGAAATCAGAAACTCTTCACTAATTGGACAGGCTTAGTCAGGGAGCCAGTCTATGGATTTCAAAGCCCTGAAGACACTTCAGCCTCCACATAGTCAATGTAGCAGTGTCCATCAACTGAAAAATAATTCTCCTTCTACAGTGTCCTAAAATACACGCACGAAAATGGAAAGCATAAACATGCATGGAAGTCTGAAATCAGATGAACTTACCAGCCCTAACAAGCTCAAGCTATTTCTTTGAGAAAAAACTTCTAGAAGTTATGAGCTCTCCTCATCTCTCCATTCTTCTTCTTTTTAAAGGGACTAAAAGGAAAAAAAAATTACAGTGAAAGTGTGTTGTGTTCAAGAATAATGGGTGATTGTATTTCTATCAATACAGCAGGAGTAATAAATAGTTTTGGGATGCCTTCTCTGTTTCAGAACTGAAAGAAGAGCTCTTCTTTAAGAAGTTTATCAGAGTGTACAATGCTGTGGATTCAAACAGTGTGAATGCTTCAGCTAAACTTCATAGACTGACGAACCTGAGGGCCTCATGGGGCCCATCTGATTATAAAGTTGGATCACTCCCTACAGGTCATTATATTTTACCCAATTGCCTCTGAACTGAATTCAGTAACTTGCATTTCAGCTAAAGCGTATCCTTCAAGAGTAGAATTCAATTTTCAGCTGAAAAGAAGGAAAAAATATTAATTCCCTTTTTAAAAAAAGGCAAAGAGACTTTGGCAGATGATTCATAACAGTTTGAAGTTTCTTGATCAGTAATGTATTGCTAGCCAACAGTGGGTCAGTGACCTGTATGAAATACAATAATGATCTCAAGGTGCATCACAAAATCTATCTTAGCTCCAATTAATTGGCATCCCTGTTGGCACTTTTGGAAGAAATTGCAAGAACTGATTGAGCACTGAAAATTAGCTACTGTCTCATTCCCACAAGGTAGTCTTTTCAGCTTAAAATTGAAGGTGTTTTGGAAGACATATAAAAATGTGCAGAACTAGTGGCTCTGTAGTATCTGTTCTCTTGGAAAATATGGAAATGTTTTCAGGATTCTTGTTGAACCAATTCTGTGAGTGTCACAGTTATTTCTATTAATAAATGAGGAAAATCCAGAAAGTATGGAATAAACTGATTCATTATACAAACATAAAAGCACAATTAGGTTGTACCTCCATGGCTCGATACTAGAGATGGTAGGACATTTTTTTTTGCTTCTTTATATCCTACATAAGATATTGTATATTTAAAACAAATTCTTCACCTACTGTTCTTGTTACTTTAGGGAACACTAAACAAGCATGCCAGTCTTTTTACTGATTGTTGTCAACTCCACTTAGTACTTTGTTATATTAGTGTAAATTAATTTGTTATTTTATTATTGCTGCAAGGCATATACATGTCATTATGTTTTAGGGTAGAGGCTCATCCTTATGGTGATTATTCAGAATGATGTGTTGATGGCTTTAATGGGCCAATAACCTAGTAATGAAGTCTCTGTAATGGAATTCAGTGCTGTTGTGAAATTTTTCAGTACTCCATAGTGATATGATTTGCAGAGCTGTAAAGCTGTGCAAGTAGAATAATACTTTAATATAATTTTCTATGGGTCTGCAGGTTTGCAACCTGTGTGTTTGTTTAAAATACTGGTTTTCACAGATGAGATATTTCCTTGAGCTACTGAAGACGTTTTTGATAATATGACAATTTGTGCATTATTTTACTAGTTTGCCACTACTGGATATTTATAAAATCTGATTGTTTAAGATAATAATTATTGGAAGAAAATATGAACTTCTGTGATGAAAGTAATTTCTTATATTTTGCAAAAGAATTTATGAAATGGACATTCCTTGTACTTTTATGAAAATGAGAACAAATACAATGAAATTATAAACTGACATACCTTTTATTACATTAAATATTTGGTAAATAGCCAGAATAGGTTACATGTAGTGTATATAAATTGTCATAGCTAATGAGGCCTCTTTGCTCAAGTTGTACAAAATTATAACACCCAGTTTGTGTACACTCTGGTAGCACTACATGGGGGATTTTCGGATATGCAATCCTGAAGAAAATCTGACATAATCTAGTGCTCAAATATGAGACTTAATTTTTAACAAGTCTTTTTCACTATTTCATAACTTTCTTTATTCAGGAAAGAAATTGAGTGGTACTGTTTAGAGAATACAACTTTAATGCATCATTTGTAATCATTTTTAGCTACGAACTAATCACATTTTTAAAGCTTACATGATTCAGGTTGTACTGCCTTCACTGGGTACTATATTTCGAAACCTGAATTTAATGTTGGAAAGCTGAGATAAAAGCTAAATATAAGGTGCTAGGAAGTGATAGTCATTATTTTATCTTAGTGCAGTAAATTAAAGACACTTCAGAATCAATCTGACAACATGAGAAACTTCATAGTGGTCACTATTAAAAACAATCGGGGTGAATACTGTAAGAATAATATACACTCAGGAAAAGGATATCGCTTTTGTGAAAAACTGTGAATATATCACACACCATAGATTAAAAAAAAACAAAGCAAGAAATCTTTAATATTTGAAGGAATAATCAGAAAAACATTCAAAATACTCCAGAAACTAGTGCCTAGAGAACAGAGAAAGTCAACGAAGGTCATTCCTGTGTGAATGAGCACTATCTGTGTAAAAGTGGAAATGTCTTTGTATCTCTAGGAAGGGTTTATTTTTGTTCTTTTTCTTCATGTGCATCAAGTCGAAATATCTCTAATGGGGCAGAACCTGCACCTCAAGCTCCCACATATCTTTGTACAAGTTGGCCAATCTGATCATTCCGATTCTAATAGAAAGCATATGTCGTGAAATTAATTCAAAAGACAGCCAGCCTGAGAGCTTTAGGAAGCTCTGTGGTTGATGGAATATAGGACATTTTCATGGAACTTGACTAAACAAAAACTTAATTCCAAATACTACTCTATTATCACTTATTTGTTATGCCACTACTGATTTAGAAAGCCTTATCTGTAAAAGAATTTTTTTCTTTTCTTCTTGCTAATTTTAGTGAAGTTATGGTTGTCTTGTGCTGTATTGATTATAAAACCCAACAAAATAAACAATGTTTGCAGGAAATGGTGAGCAATCAATGGGTAAAAGACAAGCTTTCACTGAATGAACACACATTTCCTTAGTAAAAGGCCAGAAAAAAAAACCCTGAGTTTCTATTTGTTTAATCTATAATTCACTTTGATGAAGCATTGTACCAGAATACTCTGACTTGATGTCTTGGATACTGTAAGGAAATTTCTCTATTTAAGTGATTTAAAGTGATCAATAATCTCTGTTGTTCAGTCTGTCAGAACAGAAAGGAATTCTAAGAGTGTTCAATATGTACTATCCATCTGACACCAAAATAAAGAAAATAGATGTTTGTACTTCAAGTTCCAAGAATCACTTTTTATATATCTGTGTGGGTACTTTTAAATGTAATTTTTTATTTGGGCACTGGAACAGACTCCCCAGGGTAGTGGTCACAGCACCAATGGAGTTCAAGAACCATTTGTAGAACACTCTCAGGCACATGGCACAATTCTTGAAGTTGTCCTGTGCAGGGACAGAACTTGAACGTGGCTGATCCTTGTGGGTCCCTTCCAACTCTGGATATTGTATGAGTCTGTCAATTGAACTTCCCTATATGCATGAACTTTCAGAAAGGTGATACAGAATGGATACTACACTAGGAATAGAAACAATTACTTTTCTTTTTCCTAAGTGCTGGTCCACATGGGTGGACTTTTCAGAGACCAAAGTGCTAAAACCTAGAACCTTTGTCAGTAAATACCTATATCAGCTGACATGACATCCACAGCTAAGGTACTTCTGAAACCTGGCCAAAGTGGCTACAAATCCTCAACATTAGGATGCTATATTAACTTATGCAGTTGTCATTACCTTGTGATATCAGGGGGTTAGATAATTTTTATTCTCACCCCATGTCATGGTTTAACTCCAGCCAGTAACTCAGCTCCACACTGCTCCTCAGGTGGGATAGGGGAGAGAATTGGAAGGGTAAAAGAGAGAAATCTCATGGGTTGAGATAAAGGCAGTTTAATATGTAAATTAAAAGCTTCATACACAAGCAAAAAAAGCAAGGAATTTATTCACCCCTTCTCACGGGCAGGCAGGTGTTCAGTCATCTCCAACACAGCAGGGTCCATCACCTTTAATGATGACTTGGGAAGACAAGCCCCATCCCTCCAAATGTCCCTTCTTCCTCCTTTCCCCCTCAGCTCTGGATGCTGAGCATGATGCCATATAGTGGGGAATATCCCCTGGGTCAGTGAGGATTGGCTGTCCTGGCTCTGTCCCCTCACAGCCCTTTGTGCACTCCCAGCCTCCTCTCTGGCAAGGTGGGGTAAGGACATGTGCAAGAGCTGCCCAACAGTGATGGAAACATCCCTGTGTTATTGGCCCTGTTTTCTGCACAATCCAAAGCTTTGTACCTATTGTGATAAAAATTAACTCTATCCCAGTCAAAACCAGAACTCACCACCATAAGGACTGAATTCTACAGCAAGACTGCAAGCCCTTAGCAGAATGTAACTGCAAATGCAAATTTTTCTTCTTTTTCCTTGTTGCCAAGTGTTTCAGCCATTGCATTAAGGTTTTGCATAAATTTATATCATTTGTATTATTCCTGGACTTGGTGATGCATAAGGTTGTCCTTTCTCTTCTAACTGATGATGTATTGTACCTATTCTTCACCTTCACAAATAGAGTATTCATGGGCTGGGAGACAAGCAAGCATCATTTTCACAGCTTTTCTAGATTCTTCCTGAAAGACATGACAAAACATTTCACTGCTCCATTGGCTATTTGGGCATTAGAGAAAAACCAGTCTTGGCAAACATATTTCTTAATATATTCTCTGAAACAATGAAGGACCCCCTCAATTAACATAAGTGGAAAACACTTCCAGCCTTGAAGTAATAATAAATAGTGCTGGTGTGCTACCTAGCTTGTCTGTGCTCTGTACAAATGCCTCAGGTAGTATGCCAGAGATGTAAGCCTGCACAGTGTAGTGCAGGGTGAGGGTGAGCTCTTGGAAAGGACAGTCTCATTCGGATGCAGCTCACACTGTGTTGTGTAGAATGCATCAGAGTCTTTATGACTTCCTGGCGTAGTAAATTTTCATCTTGCTGACAACAGGAGTAATTCCTGTGTGCAGAATAAAATCTTCTATTTTTATGAACTATGCTTCCTTATTTCTGTCAAATATCATATTTGCTGTTATCACTAATCATTATAGCTATGTTTGTGCAGAAAGCATAGAAAATTTTGTGAATTAATATGTTACTGCGGAGGACAGAGAAGTAATGTCATTTCCTTGGATCTGTAAGTTGTGTATTCCACATTATCCTTTGTATTAATTGTGATGTTTTAAAACCCTTTTGGCACTATGCAGGTGTCTGCATTGAAATTTCTGCAAAGTTCAGGAGTCTCTTGTGAAATGATGTTGTACATGCTCTCCACTAAAAGTACACAAATTAAAGGAATGCCTTAATTAACAAACTCTATAGACATCAGACTATGGTGAACTTGTCAGAGATGTCTTTCCTTGTGCTATAATTGTGGTTTAAAAATAGTACCATGCACACATTGGGTAAGAAGTATATTAAAAAAGTGAAAACATGAGAAACAGTTATTATACTCTAGGTGATGTGCTACAAAGCAAAACAAAAGAAGACAAAAAAGAGATTCAGGATGGCTTTGTAAGCAGTGGCTCAAGCAGAGCTTAAAAAAGCCTTTTTTCTTCTTTAGAGACACTGAAAATTGCATTTGCTTTCTCATTTTTGGGGATTTTTTTATATTAGAGAATATATCAAAGCCTCTGTATCAGGTCAAACTTCCCTTGAATTAAATAATCCACTTTAAATCTTGATTTTTAAAACTGCTTTTCTTGGACAAGAAAAGAAACATCAGGTGCAGCAGGTCTTCCAAATGGCCTACAAGGCTGGTACCCTGGTGGGAGTCTGTGTTTGACCACCCAACCTGGGCAAAGAGGCAGCAGAAATATTTCACAAGCAGCTGGGAGAAGTCTCCCAGTCACTGGCCCCTGGGGGAGAACTTCAGCTGACCACAAGTCTGCTGGAAATACAACACAGCAGAGGACACAGCCTAGGAAGGTTCCTGGAGAGTGTGGCTGACAACTCCTGACACAGCTGGTGAAGGAGCCAGCTAGGGGAGGTACTCACTGGACCTGGTGTTTGTGTACAGTGAAGGACTGGTGAGGAATGTGAGCCTGGAGACCTCTTGGCAGTCACAGGACAGGGAGGTGCTCAGTAGAATCTTGGACTTCCAGAGGGCAGAGTTTGCCCTGCTTAGGGGGCTGTTGACAGAGTCCCTTGAGGAGCTGTCATGAAGGGCAAAATGACTTCATGACTGGCAAACGTCCAGGAATCCTGGATGTTCTTCCAAAACCAAAATCTTGAAGGTACAGCACCAGGTTGTTCCCATGTGTTGAACTCATAAAATTCCATCAAGCTCTGTTAGGCAGATTTCTGTTATTGGTAGGAAAAAAGCATTGCTGCTTACATAAGGAATATGATGGCTGCCCATAAAGTAAGATTTCATCCATCACAAAGACATTGAGTAAGAATATAAATGAATTGTTAATATTGTTAAGTGTAAAAGATACTATTTATATGATGCTATGATTTTTCCACACAGAATATCAAAGCCTTGCAGAGAGATATTTCAAATCTGTGTCACAAAATCCCTTGAAATTCTTTTTTTTTTCTTGAATTAGAGTTTAGCATATTGGAATTTAAACATTTTATTGACCTCACATAGAAAGAGTCTCAAATAAATATTATGGGGATCTTTTCTTTTTTCAATAAAAATGTATATTTTTAGAAGAATAAAGCTGAAAATATTGGTATTTCTGTATTTATTTAGAAAATTATTTGGAGTATATAAGTGTATCCTTTTGAGATTTCAAAGCTCAGAAATGCTTCATCTAACTTATTACTCTCTCACACATCTCATTCTTTCACATTTACCAGTTTGTAGATGAGCTTATTCCTCTCCCACATTTCCCATGATATTTCCTACTTCGAAGAAACAGAATTGAGGTCAGTTCTTTCACATAGGATTTATGGTTTATACGTCTGGTTTTAGCAATGCCTTTAGCATTCTTACAAAAATCTTTTATACCCCAGGAAAAGAGAGGTATGTTTCTTGTTCTGATTCTTAGTGTTCATTCCACAAATAAACAGCTTTTTTTCCCCCTGTCAATTGCTTCTTGAAATTGGTTAAATATCCCTCTCTACAGGCAATTAATCTATGCAATTTGTATAAGAAAAAAAAAAATAAGTAAAGTACCTATTTGAACATTGCTCATTTCCTTTTTTTCATACAAGTGATTGTGCTGGCACTGTTTATGTATTTCACGTGTCTAGTTATGAGTCTGCAGGATTTTCTCACTGAAAGGGCAAAGCCCTGGAACGGGCTGCCCAGGAAGCTGAAGGGATCCCCATCCCTGGATGTGTTCAACAATTTACTGGACATGGCACTTAGTGCTTTGGTTTAGTTGGCACAGTGATATTCAGTCAAAGGCTGGGCTCAGTCTTGGGGGGGGTCTTTTCCAACCTTAAAGATTCAATGACTCTATGAGAACAACTATAATATAATACTGTGTTTCTGCATTATTCATGGGTGTTTTTCTGCACATACAAAGGTAAATATCTTCTGTGAAACTGGCCATTTTCTAAAGCACCTCCCTTTCTGTATTTGGGTATAGAAACATTGCCAACTGAACCTGTAAAATAACTTCAAAAAAGTATTTAAAGCAGTTAAAAACAATAAAATAATTTAATTGGTTCAAAATACAACCTCTATTGCTTGTGGGGAGGTGAAATCTTAATCAACAGTTATTCATCCCTGAGATGAGATAGTATCCAAGTAGACTTTATAATGTTTGCACAGATATATGCCTTAATTGGTAAAGGTATAGAGTCAGAATTTTGTAAGGTAAGTAATAGAGGCAGGTAACAGAGTTAGTTTTCCTTTGGCTTCCTTTATGACATTGGACAAATAAATCACTTGGTTTTGGCAAGAAGATGTCGTATAATATCCTTTCCAGATGAAATACTGTTTTCAATCTGAGATTAGGAATGGGAGCACTAAAAGTGCTAAGGAAATTTGAAAGATGCCCACTTCAGATATTATAGTTAAGACAAGTTCACAGAAAAAAAATTCCAAAATATTTTGGTGAATATATAGTGCTCATAATAAATAGATTTTTATTATTTTTTAATCTCTATGTTCCATTTATGCTTTGGATTTATTTCTGATAAAAAAATTATAGTATTTAGTTGCTTAAAACAGAGGCATTGTTTTTAAGATACAGAAGAATATATAATTATCTAACCCTGAAGTCTTCAAATGGAGATTTAATTTATTTACATAGTGTTATATTTCGAAACTACACAGTCATCATCCAAAGATCACTTTTACTATATATTAAATCAGACCATGGTTTTAAAACTAGAGATGAGGACTTTTAGCAGGTACTGATGAAGACCATAAAAGACTTAGTGACACACATAACAATTGCAGCATCTGAACTGTGTCCTTTCATCTTCCTCAATTTCTTGCATAAAGAGAAATTTAGTCTCTCCACTTGGATTGCTGGACCAAAATTTTTTGTCTTCTCTAAAATTAAGGAGTTTTTGAAAATGAAACCTCATCTTATATAAAAAAGGTAGCTCCAGACAGAATGAACAGAAACACAGACTGTTTCTATGCCCACTAGGTCAGGTGTCTAGATTTATTACCAAGAAAATAAGAAAATGGAGCATGAAAGAAAATTCTATTGCACAGCAAGAGAAAACCCAATGCAAAGCAGCTTTCACCCCACTACAGGGCAGGGATGTGGCTATGTGTAAACTCAGACCCAAGGACCACCACAAAGTGTTGCAACCAATGCACAGCTATGCAAGCACAATGCCATGGAAAAATATGTGTATTTGTGTGTAGCATGCAGACAGACCATGTTGGAAATCATGTTGATAAAAACACCCATTTTAACAGTCACTTGGCAGCTCCTTTGTTAAGGGTATTTCACATGTACACAACACTGTGCTTATTTCTGAATGTAAATTTTTTTTTTCCAAGACTCAGCAAGCTCACTTGCATCAATAAGCTTTACACTGAAATTGCCTCCCTTTTGTGCAAGCCATTGAAAAAGGTATTTGTTTCACTGTTGGATAAATTATTGGCAAATTTTCCTCAGGAGCACCTCAAAAGAATCCGTCTTGTTGCCAGATCTATGTTCATTTTTGATATAAAGTGAAAATGCTGTATCCAGGTTATGTTTATGCTTTTTTTTACTGCTTCTACAAAACATAAACTTCAGAGCTGCTGGGTCCATCAGGGTTAAACTCAGCAATATGCTCTTAAATAATTGTTGAGAAACCTTTATGCTACCTAGTTGAAGTCAGATGAATTTTCCAGAAACAGAACCACTGAAAGTCTTTGTTACAACAGAGAGAGTAAGAAGAGAAAAATGTATTGTGGCATATAACTTTTTTTTCCTTTAGTGGCTTAACTTACTGCAGAAAGAAAAAGGTTTTGTGTATAATACAAGCAATACATGTTTACTGTCTCAGAAAATGTAGCTGGAGAAACTGAAAAAACTGTGATCTTCTGTGCCTGCTATTGCTGATAGCATCAGTTATTATTTTGTCTTGTCCTTTCCTCCATGTCTCTGTCAGATAGATTGCCATCACATATCTGGAAAGGGCACGTGTGAAATATATGACATGATTCATTTCATCAAAGGTCAAAATGAGATGAAGCTTTGTCTGACCCTACAAGAACAAGTCATCCACTATAATTACAACATTTGCTACTGAGAAAACAAGACTGCCAATGCACCAAAGGACAAAACAGAAACCTCTGTGGAGGTAATCCATATATCCATGGCTGTCTCACCCATGCAGTGTGATGGGGTAAGGGCAAAGACAATAGTCAAGAGGGGAAGATAAAATGTACTTCTATGAAGCTACCACACTGCCCAGGGAGCAGATGCAAGGGAAATCAGATTTCTCTGCTTTCCCTCAGCAGCTGCATGCAGCAGTTGTTTTAAGCAGGAAAGTTATCCTTCTTCACATGAAAGCTCAGAGACTTTGAAGCTCAAAGTAAAACTTACATTTCTCATTCACATTGATGGTCCATTACTACTCTGCATATTCTGTGATTCTGTGATCATGAATGAGGAAGCCAAGAAAAAATGCCTGTCACATATCTAGAGCTTTCTTGTATCTGGAAGAAAGAACAAAACCAAACCCCACTCTTAAATAATATGTTTACATCCATGTGTTTTGTGGGGTGGTGGGTCAGAGACAGAAGCACAACACAACACCCATGGGTCATCAGCAAACAGCAATGAGTTTGATGTGGCTTATTAAACTTGTCTGGGGACTTGTTTTCTTCTAGGTTGGTTGAGTTTAGGGGGCAGCTTCAGATCAGCTGCAATGTGACAACATTAAGTGTCAGAGGTCATTGCCTCTTGTCTCACCCTTGGGAAACTGGAGAAAAGCAGATGTTTTTGAGGTTCATCTACAAAAATAAAACTTCGTATCTAGATGACAGTTTACACAGACACACCGTCCCAAAACTGAGCTCAAATGTTATAGGGAAAAGGTTGGACAACCTCCTTCGTAGACAGTTCACTTAAAGGAACTAATCATGGAGCATTAACCTGTGTAAATATTTGATTCCCATGGGGTGAATCAGAAAGAGCACTGACCCCTACAGGTTTCTCTAAGAGACGGGTATGCAGTACATTCTCAAATTACAGCTTTCAGCTCAATGTCTGCATTAAAATATCTCTCAATAAAAGAGAGCAAGCTGGAAATGAAGTTGAGAGCTTGAAATCTCCTCAGATCCTGTGTATTGCTTGAATTTCTCAGTAACCAAGTCAGAAAAACTTATATGTTATGGAGCATTTTGAATTTTCCAGTTACATCATTTGGTCTAACAAGTATTCTCCTTTGTGTCATATTCTTAGACAATCATTCCTATATTAATAAGACTACACAACTGTACTGATATAGTCAGGACTTGGTATTTTCTGCTCATTTTACTTTTTGGTGTATTAAATTAGGACTTTAGTTTATTTTGGTCTAATTTCTTCTCTTTAGGCAAGGCATGATGATGTGTATACCATGATGTATTTCACTTTAGGCTAAGGATTAGACCTGTTTTCATGTTGTGAGATTTTAACTTCACTTACTCCAGTGTTGTACAGAATGGCAGGTAAGAGGTGTAATGAGTCAACCTTTTGCCACAGTAAGATCAGTTAGAGCAAATAGATATTGTTAACAGCTTCTCTACATTGCTACTTCCATCACTTATGTAAAATGTTCTCACTCTTAAATATCCATATCTATCTATATCCTTTTAACAAAAAAAATAATAATTCCAAGATTTATGCTTTGGTTAGATGTACTATATGTGATGCAAAGATACTATTTGAAGTTACATTTCTTACTTGAATTATATCAATGTTCTTCCCCCAACTTATAAAACACCTCAATGTGTTTATTTTAAAACAGGTTCAGTGTTTTTTTGAAAACTACCATCCTTTATTAGCCTTTCCAGCCATGAGGAGTGACATTGTCATTTGTTTATGCCAGGTGAAAACTTTTAACTCAAATACACAGTCTCTCCCACTCACATAGTATCTAATCTATGTACTCTGAAAAAGCCGAATAAAATTACAGCAACATTTGCTTTTTAATATCATACAGAAAAAACCCTTCAAAGTCAGCCATGCATGAAGCAAATATACAGGAAGGGACCTTAAATCCTAGCTGCTGATAGATCATGATCCAAAACTGCCTTTTATGTATCTTGAAGAGAAAACTTTGTAATCATCTATGCCATCAGTAGTGACAGTATATTCACTGAAATCATTATACCAAAGTGCAAGGCTTGGGTTTATCTGAAAGGGATTGTTCATTTATTCATGAAGTTGAACTGAAAGTTCTGTGTTGTTTTGAGCCTTTCTTTAATTAGTAAGTTAGGGAAGTTAGGCATTATTTAAACTTTCCCTGAATTGATGTTCATTGTTTAAAAGAAAACAAGAAATCAGAATATTTCTGATGAAAGAACAAATAGGGTAATCTCAGGTATTTATTCTTAAAAGGTTGTCAAGGATTGTGCTACACCCAAATGCATTTGTTGAGCAGATCAAACAAAGGATGTTGGATTCACTCTAATAGGGAAACAAATGACTAAGGAAACAAATCACTACTCGCATTTAATTTTTTCCCTAAAGCCCTGTAGATAAGATTTCCTACTCTCCATCAGAGTTAAAATGAGGACAGGTAGGAGAAGACTTGACAACACATGTCTTCCACAGACTCACCTTAGAAAGGCCAGCCTCTAGAACTGAGATGAATATTTTTTTAACATCCATTCAGAAAATTTTTAAAAAATCCTATGAGATGTCCTGCAGGTATCTGGTGCATATGCCTCTAAAACACTGTTGACCAAAGACAGTTTTCAGTTGTTCTGAAGCATCATTTAAAGAATCTTACCTCACCCCTTCTGCTGACAATTTTTCTCTGATGACAAAAATGTTTGCACAGATTTTGTCCATGAAAATGTTGCTTGCCATTAGAAATAACTTTTATTTATATGTTTTTTTTGCATCAATGGCTAATTTACAAAACACTGAAGAATGGTGTACATTAACATTCTGTATGAAGAAGGTAATAAATTTTATTCAAAATACAAGTTTGAATAAATCTAAAGGCATCTAAAGACTGAAATGTTGGCACTGTAATTTTATATGCACCTTGATTCCTAATTGATAGCTGGCATATTTTTGTGCTTTAACCCTAGAAGAAAGATATATTTCTGAAGTTGCCACAGTTGCCACAAAATAGAAGCTCAGACTACATAAAGGGTTTTTTGAAATACTTTAATTTTTAATAAAAATAGGAAAATTTTGGACATTAATAGCAATCACCAAAAACCTCTACTTAGACTTGTAACAATATCCATTCAAGTTTATATTCTGGTAGGCTCTATTAGAATATTTTACACTCCAGAGAACATTATCACATGTCTCAAAAGCAGAAGTGAAAAACACAGAAACATTGTGCACATTTCCAGAGGTCATTCTATTACCAAATATAGTGCATGTTAGAATAGAGATGAGACTAATGGGAGTACACCAATCAAATTAATTTAACGTTAAAGGCAGACAACTTGATGCTGTATCTCTTTCACAGCTTTAAATGTCATAAAAATATTTGCAATCCTTGACAGCTTTTAAAATCCTTTAGAGAATATCCCATATAGCTTGGAACCATGATAAGCAAATTGTTGGTAATTTCCAACTAAGCAATTTTGGCCTTTATATAACAGCTAGATTGTTTGAAAATCTTCAAAAATCTTGAAGCAATTTCATAGTATTCTGATGTTAATTGCAACATTAATTTCAACAAAAATCAATATCAAAGATTTTTCATTCAGAGTGTTTTAGAATAACATTTACACTTGTGAATGATGTTGAATATAATCAAAAGGATAAATACAACACTCATAAAGCATTAAGTTTCAAGCAAATTCTGAGGGGAAAAATAGATCTTCATTAACAAGTCAAAATGAATTTTGATAATCACAGTGGTCTTTTGGTCCAAAGCCAGGATCTGTTCCTACAAAAAAGACCTAAACAATTCATTATTATATGTATTGCTCTATTCTTAGATGTCCAAAACTTGTTTAGGACCTTGATCTTCCATTTGCTTCATAAAATTAACAAATTTTTGATGTAGGATAGTCTATTAAACCACAAGTGTTTGATGCTACAGATAGGATGGTCATTGTAGAATGAATTCCAAAAACTGTGAAACTAAGCAAAAATCCTTTACTGATAAAATTTGAAGTGGAAGAAGACGCAAAGCATAGGGGCAACAGACAGTGGGAGGAAAGGCTGAAAAATGACAATGTAGGGTCAGTACAGAGTTTCCCTAGACAAGTATAATTTTCTAATGACATCAAAAACAGTTAATCATATAGGAAATAATATAGGGCTGTCAGTACCATAGGGGAGAATGTTCTAGTTGATATTTCCTTTTCCTTTCCAATCTCCATCTTAGGAACTTCCCATTCCCAAGGTTTCATCCAAGACTTTTTTTTCATATTTGCCAAGAATCTATTTTACATGAATTTCACAAATCAATTTCTGAACTCATTGGTAATGTCATAGGTTTTCTCTTTTTTTTCCCAATTCCTCTGACAATCAGATTCCCAGTTTAATTATGTCCTGTGGTTGTATGGGAAAACACTTCCTTTTGTTTATATTAAGACTAATGTCATTATTATTTTTGAAGACCATTATGTTACTAGAAAATTAAAATCATCATTCTTTAGTCATGTTTGTCAAACCTTTTGGGCAGCATAGATTACATTTCAATAGATATGTCTTTCCTGAATGAGATATTATGTAAAATCTTATAAAGTATTATCATATATATAAAATAGAATCTTGTTTAAGTTACATATGAAACTCCTTGTCTTTCTGATAATTCCTTCCTGAATTTATTCCAGTTACATGGTATTCATTTGAGGTTGGATGACAAGAATTTAACTTTAGTATAATTTGGATCAGTCAAGCATTTTGTATTTGACTTAGAAATATTTTCTTTTAGGACATTAGAAATATCTTTTATAGTCATAGATTTTTTTTCTTAGTATGTTTGCTGTTTTAAGTATAAACACAGCAACAGATAAAATCATAAATGAATTCAAGATGCATCTTAAACTTCAGTCTTGTGGTCCTCTCTATATTCATGTAACTACATTGCATTAGCCCACTACTGCAAAATTGCAAGTCACATTATATTTTTGTAATGCTTGATGTATGTCAGAAAAAGGATTTCAATAATTCTTTCATTTCAGGATAAAAAACATGCTTTAACATTTTAGTAACCAAGGGATATGACATACTTTTCTTATTCCTTTGAAGTGCACAATTGGCTTCCAAATGAAGGAATTGCACATTTGTATCTGCACTTTCATATACAGTCTGTGAATACAGCAACTCAGTTCTTGGGGTAATGTAATCCCTGGGGTAGTTAGAAGAGAACTTTTGAGAAAAAGTGCTACCAGTGGGATTTTACAGGGAAAGCCACTTAGGTTATAAAGAGATGTCAAAGAGAAAGAGATAAATAAATACAGGGTAAAAATGCATTTGTCAGCTCTGGTTAAGCTATGAATTTTTGTTATAATGTCTTGTATGGAATGAGATGTTATTACTAAGTTGTGCATTGCTCCAGCATAGCCATCCATTAAAGTGAAACAGAAATAGCACATTCCATTAATCACACACACCAGGTTAAATAAAGATGTAAGCATATCGGGAAAGCAAAACTTCAAGTGCACAGCACCCTGATATATTAACCAAATGTCTTAGAAGGGGTTACAGGCCTTAGAGAATAATAGTAATAATAATAAGCAAAGTTTCATTAGCCATGCTTAACTCAGTAATACACATTTATATTGCCACAAAGCAATTGATTGTTGTAGAGTAAGCAACACAAGGTACATAACATTTGGAATCAGAGGGAATTTACTGGGAAAAAAAAAGAGGAGCTCAAATTGAATCAATCCATTAGGTTTGATAAATATTCCTTTCAAATCTATTTTTTTCCCTTATACTTTACTAAGCTGCTCCTTCTACATTACAGAGATGGATACACACTGAATCCCTGGTCAATTTATTCTCATGTCAGTGGTCATTCCATTCTGTGCTTATATGAAAAAAAGACCTCCAATATGAGGCAGGATAACTTTGTGGGATATTATACTAAGGCAGGCTGACTATTATATATTAGGGGAGGCTGTTGGGGCGATATACATTCCCATTTTGTTGAATTGTAAATTTTCCATTTTTTCCTTGTTTTTTCATGCATCAATTCTGTTTTTTTCTTTTGAGATGTTACTTCTGCATCCTTCCTGTTAAACATCCATTTCCATTTTCTTTCCAGAATGGTTCAAAAAGCATCATTGCTCCTAGTTACTCCATAGCATTTATGGTGTTCTGCAAGAGTAAAATAAAACACTTAAATAACAAAGTCCATGCCAAAGTCAAGTTGCAATCTAAAGGATCACAAATGTAGTCGTTGATGCCTAGCTACATTTCTTGCTTGCATATCAGCTTTGAACAGATTTGGTCATGGGGGGAGATTTTTCCTTAGCATTATCGAGTTCAATTTGGACACATTATCATCAAGTTGACCTTTGTCATATATATCTGCTGTTAGTTTTTTAGATATTTCATTGGCAAACATTCTACCCAAGTGTTGCTATAGGACACAAAAGAACACAATCTAACACTGCTGTTCTCAAGGTGAAGAAAAAAGGGAAGTTTATTTTCTGACTCATTTATAGTTTTCCAAAAGTGGCAGTGGATTGGAGGGTGACAGTGCCACCTCTCCAGTGACACTGGTCAAACCAACAGTCCATCAACTTTCTCTGTCTCCATAAAAGAATGTAAAACAATGAGTTATTTACAGAAAGGGTGTGAGAAAGTTCACTACAAGAATGTCAACATCAGAAGGCTTAGAAAATCTTAAAAAACTAGGGTGACACCCAAGTGTTCTAAAAGCTTAATGTTTTGTGGTTTTTTTATCTCGTCTGTAATTATAGCTATAACAGTCCAAATCTAACTTCTATTGAACTGTCCCGCTATTTTGAATCAAAATATTTTCTGTAAGGCTTTTCCTCACAGTATTTACTTCTTACAACCTTATAGTTATTTTCTTTTTATGCTTTACTGCAATACAACTTTTCTGTGCTGGTGTAGCCTGAAGCCCTGTATGCAGTTTTGCACACCACAATACAAGATATAAAGCTTTTAGAGAGCATCCAAAGGAAGACAACAAGGATGGTGAAGAGTCTAGAAGGGAATATGTGTGAGGAATGAACTCTTGAATTGTCTGAGCCTGGACAGTTCTCACAGTTACCCATCCTGGGCATCGCCAGCCAAGGTCCTGGGGTATCCTCTGGCATTCAGCTTCATGCATCTGCCTCATCTTCAGCATCTATACCCACTTCTGAGATCTTTCCTCCAACCTGTCGTTCAAAGGCTGCTTCTTTTTGGGAACGCTTCTTTTGGTGCCAGCTCCTCTAACCAGTAGAACCACCCCCCAGCCCCTAACCAGTTTTCCCAGCCTCTGTGTCCTCTAAGCAGCAAATGTGCAGGAAAAGCATGCACGTTCAGGCTCCTAATCCATCCTGCCTCATGACTCTGTATCAAATGGAAGAAACTGGATATGCCTATTCTGTTTAGCCCAGGCACTTTCAATATTTAAAACTAGCTCATATAAGTTGCATCTAGGAAGAGGCAGGCTTCAAATTAAGAGGACAAAAGCTCTGTTTTGGACAATCACATACACTCAATTCTTTACTGTCAGCATTCACAGAAACTATATTTTCACTAACACCCACTTACATACAGTCTGATAGTCTCTGAAATAAGATTGTCAAACTGTGAAGTCATTCTCTAATCCTGTAGAAAAGGGGTGGAAATGTCTTTTGCACCATTTGAGTGACTTCTAAACTTTCTTAAGGACTCTGCTAGCATTGTCCTACAGAAGTAATCCTAAACAGTTTGATCATGGGAGGGACAATGTGAGGTATATTTTTGAAGGTGCTTTTAATGAGGTTTCACTTTCTACTTAAACCTGAATAAAGTGTTTTTTATAGTCTGACTCAGACTGTTATTAACCTCCTTAGTATTGTATTTTGTACTCTGAAACACAAAGCAGACATATCTATTAATTTATTATTTTCTGCCATATTAAAAATATCAGCACTTTATGAAAGAAGAAAAAGGATAATAGAGAGTTGAGCATAAGGACAACAATGCAGTGTGGCGTATCAGGACTGGAGATTAATCACCACCAAGAGGGCCACCAGCACATGTGACTCATAGCCACACTCCCTCAGGAAACATGCCTGCCATGGCACTTGATTTTGGTGGATCATTCATCTGGGATTTTCAAGGGATGAGTATGTAATTTCGTATTGAGTTAGTGGTGTAAATCTGTCACCCATTCCCCCATGTTAGGAAATTGTGCTCTCTCTTAAAATGTGGCTACAAAATAGCTGCACTTTCTCCACTTAATTTTTATTTTAGTTAGGCCTGAATTTTGCTTGAGCTGTTGGTTTGCATGTGAATGTATGCCCATTTTCTGCAGGGGTTAATCTCATTTCTTTAAACAAACTGTATTTCTATATATGTAGTATATTAATACTACCTGCCAGTACTTATGTGTTATTCTTTGCTATCTAATCTTTTGCTAATGGTGAATTTCTAGTGCTACAAAATTAAATGAGAATAAGAAATTTATCTGATCAAATTAAAACATCCTGAAAAAAGAATGCTATTTAGGTAAAAGTCAGCAAAGATCTTTTTTGGCAGGGAAAAGAGGAATTTCTGAAAAGGTTTGGTTAACAGAGGTCACACTGTTAATAATAAATGATTAGTAAGTGGGTTTAGAACTGTTTTAGAACAGTGTTGAACTAATATAGCCTTGAAAAAAAGATTTAAAAATTGCATGGCAGGATGAACCTTAATACTCCATTTAATTTCATTGTGCCTAAAAGGACAAGACAGATAAAACATTGCTGGAAGGAATTTTTTTCCATCAAAATGCAAGCCATTTTTTCTCTTTCATCTCCATTTGTTAGATTGCATGTTTGCAGAGAGAAAACTGAGAGCCAAGAGGTGATATTTAGTATTGCAGCCATATTTAAGAGCTTTTAAAGGCTCTTAAAATGCCCTTACTAATTATCCTACTTCTTTAAAATTGCCTCATCATTATTCTTTTGCTACTTTATCTACAGCAAAAACTTCCTTTCTGCTTCTCTGACACTGTCCCTTCAAAAGCTTTTGCATTATCACCCTCTTGTCTTGATCCCCCATGCCTGGAATTTGTGGCACTTTTTAGATTCAGCTACTGTAAAGTGGATCAGGTCTCTGCAGACCTGGTACCTACTATCTGTTTTATATTATCTAGTTCATCAAACTCCCTCAAATCACTCCTTAATGTATTTCCACCACCACCCCCTGCAAAAACACTTTAATTTTAACCCCTGTAAAGCTTTCAGCAGTCTCTCACCACTCTGGGTATGTGCTGTCAGTCAGTTTTTAATGTTCCTAAGCTAGTTTGCTTGTGTCTGACCTACATTGCAAGGTCCTTGGGGTAAGCTCAGTGTCCTCTTACTTGTTTGTACAATGCTAAGAATACATTCACCACTCAGTCAATAATACAGTACATAATAAAATGCTATCTATTTTAACACCACAGCTCTAAGCTTGAACTTTGGGGACAAGAGGATGTAAAAAGACAATTGGCAGTTTGGGATATTGCTGAATTTATAGCCAAAGGGTAGAAGAAATTCAGTTTTCCGAGGTAAGTGGGTTTTTTTCCTCCTTGTATACCACTTATGCACAATATTTTTCTATGTAATATATTTGGAGTTACCCTCCAGTCTCAAGGAGATGTTAAGGCAACTGTGTTTCATATTCTTTCAAACTTTTTTCTACTCACATTAAAAAATAATTTGGCCCATTACTTCAGAGCTGTACTGAAACCTTACAATTAACCCTGAAACTAGATAAATTAACTGTATATTTCATTGTAACCTTAACACTTGAACTCCATTTACTCATCTTCATTATTTGCCCATCTCTCTTTCCTGAGTAGCTAGAAAACCTCCCATCAAGATTATTAAGGACAATTTCATGATAATGAAAATTTTTTTCCTTTCCACAATTTCAAACCAAAATAATCCAGCACGTTGTTGGGCTATTCACTCTTCTCTTCTAACCTTGAGCCAGAGATGTAAGCTTTTGGCCAGTGTTAATTTGGTTGCAATAACTTCTTGGAATAAGTTTGAACTTTAAGAGCAGATGCTTTACCATATATATTTCTTGTATGAACTTTCAGGAACTATATTGCTTCTTTTTTACACAGGTATCACCTAAACATGCGACTATGCAATTTACTTCAAAGTTAAATAAATCAGAGAGGGCAAGAGCAGATGAGTGTTCAGTGTAACTAAAGAGGCTAAAACCGGGAAGGCAAGACAGCTCTGGATTTCTCAGCACAGCAAAGACATGTCCAAGGGCGTGTTGGAACAAGCCCCAAGAAGGGCCACAAAGATGATCACAGGGCTAGAACACCTTTGCTATGAAGACACGCTGAAAGAGTTGGAGTTGTTTAGCCTGGAGAAAAAAAGGCTTCAAGTCCTTATTGCAGCCTTCTAATGCCTAAGGGGGACAAACATTCTCTACGGCCTGTTGCAGTAAGACATGGGGTAATGGTTTTAAACTAATTGAGGTAGATTCAGACTAGATAGAAGGAGGTTTGTTTTTTTTTTTTTAAGTGAGGGTGGTGAAGCAACAGAATAATTGTCCAGAGAGGTAAAAAATGGCTCCCCAGAAATATTCAAAGCCAGGTTGAATGGAGTCTGATGTAGTTAAAGATTACACTCCTCATTCCAGGCAGCTTGGGTGAAAGGGCCTTGAAAGTTTTCTTCCAGCTCAAATTATTCTAGGATTCTATGATTCTACATATTTCATACTTGCAGTTCATCCACTCAAGACTTGCTTACTCTAATATCAGACATAGACTGCATAAGGCAATAGAGGTCAATGGAAAGGGTTTCATATTACACAATTTTACATCTGGCAGCTGAAATCCAGTCTGTTCACTAAACATGAATACACACAGACTATTCCAGCACCTGTTAATATGGGCTGCTACAACAATTCCAGTCATATAATTCTCCTTTCCTTTAGCTGTTTGCAAACAGGTGAGAAGATGAAAGAAAGTTAACCATTTGAAATTTAAAGAATGGGGAAAGTTATTCAGAAGTTGTGGCCTCTATTCTTTATACTGTTAACAAGACTTATTGTATGACATTGGGAGGCACTTAGCTTCTCCATTTCCAAATCTGCAAACTAGATTGGTGCTTGTCTGTCTCACCAGTCAGAAGGTAAATCCAATGATGTGTGTGGAGTGTTTAGCAATTTTTAAAAGAAACGCTTCCTACAAAAGATGACACATAGTCTGACATGGAGTCATACAATTGCAGTCATACACTCTCTTTCAGAGACTTAATTTTGCTAGTTGATTTGATTACAGTATTTATTATAAAATACCAAGGATACACTTGCTTCACTGTTTATGAATTTCTATCTGCAATTGAAGATGTTGAGTGTTCATTCACATTTATGACTTCAGATGATAGTGCCATATAAATAGTGAATATTCCCCATGTTATCTGGTTTTCAGTATTTTCTCAGATTCCAACGCAATGAAATAACTTTTTCTAACCTCTTTGTGCTCCATCAAAACATTTCTTGCCCCATCCTGCTTGTAAAACCAGAACTAGTAAAATTCTTTTAAAAGGAACCTAGAGACTATATATTTCTCATGTCCAGTTGAAAGCCAGCTCATTCCCTTTGTTGTGACAAGCATCCTTATTCAAAGACCTTAACACAGACAGCAGAGCCAGGTACAAAATACTTGGTTCAGATAAAGCAAAAATTATACTTGTGTGTCAGGAAGCAAGATGATGTGTGAGGGTTAGTTCTGCTCCTCTGTATATGTGGTCCAGGGGTCTGATTAGCTGCACAAGTCCCAGTAATGACAAGATAGCCTCTGACATAATCTTTCCTTTTCATTTCCGCTTTTCTTGGTGTCTTTTCAAAGTGTTGACCAATATTTTTTCCTGAAGATGTGATTATTACACCCCATTCTGTCCAAATTTCCTCTACAATCCGATTTGAAAGTGAACAAATATGAGTTATAACAATGAATGGTTTTCACATTTGTAGAGAATTACCAAAGTTTGGAAGATTTTCCTTTCTACAGCCTTCTAATGAGACTTGTTTGGTCTTTAAATTGCATCTTTTCTGGTGCAACATGACATCAGAGTAGGGTTGAATTGCAAGTTATGCATTTTTTATTATTTAAATTTTGGCTGAATATATCCCAAAAAGCTGAACAATACCAAAGACATTTTTTCAAGTCTGTAACTCCGTCAACTGATTTCTGTACACAAAAGTAACAGAAATCAAAAATATTTTCATATTGAAAACTTGAAACGCAATAAAGTCTTCTTGAAGATAATTTATTTGCATCACAAAAATAGCTAATTAACCCAATATGAAAGAGGTATCATTTTACTAGGCAGTACTGTACTCTATTCACCCTTTTTTTAATCTATTAAGAAGAAGGGCTGTCACCATGGTTCTTCTCATATCCATTCTTTTCATAAGTTTTAGAAGCTTGAACATTGTAAATCAGTTTAGTTCATAAAAATGAGAGGTAGATAACAGATAGGCATACAAGAAGCATCACTGTATGAGCTTTTTGTCATATCAGTTGTTGTCAAAGTTGTTCAGTGAAACACATTCATGGCAACTCAGTACATTGCTTCAATGAAGCCTAAATATATGCAGACTTTCAGCTCCTGAAGTTCAGTCACAGGATTTTGTTCTTTTTTTTTTGGTCTCTTTTCTCTGTCAATAAACATTACTAATGTCAATTTTTTGTATAGTACATTAGGTAGGAAAAAAGTAAATCTTCATAACTGCTTCCTCTGCACAGTTCCTATATTTGATGTCATATGACATGGTATCTAAAACATTTTGATGTCTATGCCAGTTGACTTATATTGTGGATATTCCTGTACATCTCCATTTTAAGAAGAAGTTTGTCTGCGAAAACATCTCACTCTTTGTACTTGTTCTGGTTTTCATCTTTAGCACCCTGATACGGTGCATTATCCAGGTAGTCTGGATTTTAAAAGAGAGGGTGACTGCTTTTCTTTGCATAATACTTTTGTGAAGACTTTTTTAAAGGTTCCATGGGTCCTTTTGAACATCAAAATCTGTGATAGCTGTAACACTGTTGTCGATAGAAGCCTTTGCATTACCAACAGACCAGAGTAGAGTGAGGGATCATGGTTTGATTTGCTGCTCTTTTGGTTCCAAAACCACGAGTCCACTTCATGTCTTAACCAGATGTGACGCTTCTTATAAATTGTCACTTGCCATTCATAGGCATCGTGCGTGTGTAGTGAGGTTCTGGTGGATCCTGTACTTGCATTTCGAGTAGGAACCTCTAGCTGAAGCCCTGTCAGGTGGATTCCATCCCAGTTGTACCAGGAGGGAAATCACTTTGATGTCAGCAGTGGTATGCCCAAGTGAGTATTGAACAATATTGAAAATAATGCACATATAAGTACAAGGCAAGTCTACAACTAGAAGAAAGCTCTCATGGACCTATATAGCTAATATTAATGTAACACTTCTTTATCTTGTTCACTAATCTCCTATCTCATGATGATATTTAAAAATATAAGAAAAAAATCCCAGAAAATTTTGGTTTTTTATCACAGCGAACACTCCAGAATGCTGCCAGATATCATTATTAAGTCCAGTTAGGCACATGGATCAACAATATTCCAGAGGAAATTCATTGTTTAAATTTAGCAATGTCTATATGAAAGGTAAATCACCAAAAAAAGAAGTAGATTGAGCAATCTAGTAAATATACCAACTTGAATATTTATAAGCCTGCCAATACAAAGTGAGCATTAATTGTTCTAGGAACCATAAAATCTACTAAGGATTCAATCACAGATTATTTTTATTCCTGCAGTGTAAAAAACCCACAACTTTCCCCTTCGGTTTTGACTTCCTTCTCGTTAAATCTGCATTTTTTTCAACACTGCCTGTGTGCAGAACCAGGTATATTTAAATCATGTCTCAGTGTTAAAAAAATATATTTATTCTCAAAATAAAATTCCTTTTCCATTGCTCCCTTTCCAGTAGGAGATTCAATTCATTCAGTACTAAAAGTTATAGAAAGAGTAAAGAAAATGGGGTTGATTACATCTTATTCAATCACATTGACAGTCAACAAGAACATATTTTAATGCTTTAATCACTACTGATTCCTACCTTCATTAAATATAGCATCCAGGAATGTTACCTGGATTTTTCTATTGACATAACTCCATAGATTACCATCACTTTAGAGGAGAAAGGAAAATATAGTAAAAAATTTCATAAAACACTGGAAAGATAAAGATTCCTTAAGACTTTGTCATATTACAAGCTAAAAAATGTGCATGTGAATGACAAACCAATGATAAATCAAGACAGGGACTATAATAAGACATTTTGAAACTTTCTAATTGTAAGTTCTAGGGAAGAGACAAAAGATAAACTCCAGCATATTAATTAACCCATTTTCCCAAAAATATATTCAGAAAAACACATAACCAATTACCATATTTTATGGTAATAACAAAAAAGTGAATACAGACTTGTAAACAGTGTTGTTATTTGCATTTTCCATTATGACTTTCATTCTGTAAATTAAATTATATATTTATATATTAGTATAACTTGTTTTCACCATACTCATTTGTTTATTAATATTTTCCTGTTTAAATATATAAATAAATCAAGGGGAAATAAACATATCCAGCTGTTTAATCAGATTGACTACTGAACTTCCAGAAAAATCAGTAGGAAATTTGGACTTATATCAACAGCATAATGAGAGGCTAAAACAACAACTACTAAAATTATTATATGATAATATTATATAAATATATATATATATAGATATCCTATTGGATCCAATGTTCGTCTTGTTTTGCTGATTTTTTTTACCCAGTGCATAGCACCAATTCACACAGAAAGGTGAAATATTTCTGTATTTTATTTTAGTTTGCACAAGGCATGGAGAAGGTAGTAACCCTCAAAAGGCTGGCTCACCAGTAATCAAAACTTTGCACTATTTATACTTTTTAACAAAAAAAGGCATCAGCATTCATTGGTTGGTTACAAATTGCATAACTTTTCTACTAATTAGTACTCAAACCCTTTTTTGCTAGTTATATCTCTCAGATGCCATGCTGATTAGTCCATAGGCACAGTTCTTCTCCCCATTGGAGCCTGGGGTCTGTTTTGAGTAGGTGGTCAAGGAGTGGTCACAATCACCCACGGCCAGAATTACCTTCCCCCTAAGGTACTGCTCACTTCTGCTGGCTTCACTCGTGGTGGCTCTCATCCAGACAGACCATTCATCTCGGGACAGTCTTCTCTTTTCCTTAAAACAAAAGATTACCCAAGCATACAACATTCAAATGCAGTTGATTAATCATAACTTTCCAGCTATCACTACTGATAAACACTAAAAAATAAAAATTGCAGTTTGATTCAAACCTTGAGGGGTTCAAACCTCGGGGGAGGGGCTCAACATCAATCTGAAAGATTAAACACATGGCTTGCCATCTGCCACTCAACCAGATGGACTCAGAAAAGCGTGGTGATTGAGGTTCTGTCTGGATAGGTGCAAAGCTTGTGTATTTATGTACCAGCTATCTGGGAAGGAAAATAAATGTGTTTGTCTGCTGAGCAATTTAACTGAGGTGTGAGACAAAAGGGGAGTCTCTTTCTTCTGCTGGATTTAAGGCTTCCCCTCTTGACTCCAATCAAAGTGGATGACTTCCACAATACTGTTCTGAAGACATAGAAATGTAAGTTGTTACACATTTAAAAGTGCTTTTTTTGAGTGCTTGTGCAGGTACTGCTCTTAATCTATCTCATGTATCATTGGAAGAGGATCTATTGCAGAAACACATTCATTTAATTTACAGAATAAATAAATTAGAAGAATACATGTTGAAAATCCACCTTTTCATAGAAACTTGAAAGCTGTAATACATCTGTGTGAGCTCAGAGAAAAAGGGTAAGCACCCAAGAACTGACTTGGCATGTGATGTTTTTGGTAATAGTTTTTGCATGGTTCACCAAAACAGCTGCATAAAAATACAATTGGAATATTGGGTGAGAGTGAGTGACATGCAAGATACAGCAGCAAAGGCCTGACTGTTTCTGTATTTACTGAAGCATTTTGCAACAGGATAAACTACAGACAAAGCTGAACTGTGATTTACGGAGTTCAAAGTAACCACAACAGCAAATCTGCTAATATAACTTAAGCATATGCTATAAAATCCTGCCAGTGACACTGAGCGTCAGTATGGGACAAACATTGTGGCGCTGCCATCTGCACTAGTGAGGGGAAAAGTAGTGCAAATATATTTAGCATGGTGACACCCAAAAGGCTTACCTACAAGTTAAGGGGAATGAGAGGTGGTATTAGGAAATTGAAAGGAAGGTGTAACTAATCTAGAACCACAGCACTTTGCAGCACAAACAGGTCTCTATCTATGAGGCAGTTATGGGTGCTGATCACAGTAAAGTTGTTGGGTGCTGGTCACAAAGCCAGCTCTAAAACTATTTGACATGGATCCTACCAAAAAAAAAAAAAAGCTGTATTTGAGAGAAGATCATATGAAAAGAATATTGAGCTGGAGACTTGCTGTTCCTGACTGCCACCACAGTTCATCATACATCCCAGGCAGCTAAAAATGAAGGTATCCTTGACAGACCAAAAAGCTGCCTACAGAAGCATGACCAGAAGAATGCAGAATTGTCTTTTTCCTAGCTCTGGCCCTGCTGGCTATCTGGTAGGAGTGACCAGAGACATAGGCAAGAGTTCAGTGCAGAGGCTCGCTGACACATGGCCTAAAGAAAAGAAAATACAGCTAGAAAATCTGCACAAGGAAATTCTGGCTCTTGAAAGCCAGAGAAATTTATTTTTTTTTTTAGGATATAGTGGATTAAAACTTTCTGTAGCTGGTACAAAGGAATTATCCTCTCTACAGTTATCCGTATTCAGGGATTGTTGCAGAGCTTTATTATTAGTATGAGATATATTTTTTCCAAATGTACCAGTCAGGGCACACACAGTAATGTTTGAAAGTGTCTTTCTGCTTGAGAGGCAATTCTTTTAAAAACATAAATGGAAGGACGATGGTGTCTTATACCTTTATAAATTTATATTTATTGCTAACATTGTATTGAAAGAGCACAGCTGCTTAGAGTATTCCAGCTCTTGACTCAGTTGTTGAAACAAGGAAAGGAGATACCAGCATTTGAGCATAAAGCCTCTCCAAACAAATTCAACTCTATTTGAGCAATTTTCCTTCTGAATTTTTAAACTAATACAACATCATTAAACAAAACTAAGTTACACTGATATTTATAACATAGAGGGGCAGAATAGCATTAAGCAAAACAGTGCTTAAAGATAAATCCATTACTATTCTGAGACCAATCTCACCAGTTGTTATAAATATTTTACCACCTCTATTAAGCAATGAAATAAAAGAAAGCAAAAGAAAACTATGAGAAAAAAAATTTTAAAAAAGCAAACAAAAAAGAAAAAAAATCCCCAAACAACAACAACAAAGAACCCCACAACAACAAAACAAAAAAATACAGATATGAATTCTCACCAAGTTGTCAAAGACATGTTTCAAATTCTCAAACACAGGTGGAAAATCTCTACATGTTTTTAGCTTTGGTAGTATGAAAATCTGAGAAATATAATTATTATTACAATATGAAGCGGTATTTTCAGTTTTCCTTCTTATCTACTCTTGCAGCAACTACAGCAGCATCCAATGGGAAGAGAAACACTATAATTTTCTTTTTCTCACATCATCAATTTTAATGTTTTCTCTTATTATTGTCTATTATGTCTTTCAGTCAGGGCTACAAGTTGGCTTCCACACTTGTTCACAAAGCTCTAAGTTAAAGTATTGTGCAGTTCAAAACCTTTTGGATCTACTGCCATTGGCTTCAGCACTGAGTTTCAGTACTCCAAGAAGATGTCCTGGTAGACAACTATATCTCTAGTACCACATCAAGGTGTTTTGTAGTTCTTGACTGTTTGTTTTGCTTCATATTGGATTAATAGACTCACTGTAAGTGAAGACTGGAAAACACATGTATTGTCCATATTAAGCCAGCAGCAACTTTTTACAGAAGAACCTCTGCCAACTTAAAATGCAGGTAAGAGCTGGGAAAAAAACATCTGAAATTTCAAATATTGTTGCTATTCCTTATCTGCAAACTGCCATAAGTCCATGATGTTCTGTCTTCAATTTTAGCTCTGTAAGTACTGAGAAAATAACAAAAAATTACCTAAACCATGGTATGTAGCAGTAGTGGAATGACAGTAGTGTCAAGGAAAACAGGTAAGTCATGTCAGTTCCCCATGAAAACTTTCACTGCAGCTGTGATATTAAGGAGGATTTATTCTGTGAGACCAATTTCAGCATCACACTACCTTAGGGAAACCCACTGTGACAATGTTGCTTTTAAGCATCAGGAATTGCTTCCCTCTGGGTGTTTGCAACTGAGGCAGGCTGAACATCCTGGGAGTTCAAAGGATCCGATCTCCCAGGCTGTGTGTCTTAGTAGCTGTTACCTACCCATTGCTAGAAAATGCTCCAAATTCCCAATCAGGCACAGACCTCTCACTACAATGCCATGTCAAATGCACTTCCTTACACTTCTCAGCATTTCCTGTTAGTTACCAGCAAATACTGGTGTTTAATGTGATCACAAAATTTTCATTAATCCACTATGGCAAGGTTGTGTAGCAGCAAAAAAAGCTGTTGACACAGAGCTAGAGGCTGTCTCCTTGGATTATCCTTTCTTTCTGATCTTTTTCAAATCTCTATAGGCCAGACTTCCGGCAGCAATGAATGATGCATGTTGCTTACTGCATGGCTACCAATGTAAAAGCCATCATGAGAAGCAGTCACTTCTGAAGAACAGGGCAAAGAGATATTTTTAGGAGCTTGCTTCTCCCCCTGACAAATGTTTAGGCATGTAGTAGGCCTGTACAATAGGCAGCCACGCCTGTTGCTATTTCTTGCAAGGTTTCATCTTATAGCTGAGAGGCATAGCAGGTTTTCAGGGTCCCTTATTCAAATCCAAAAATGAGAGAAGCAGATTGTGAAAAATAAAGTTTCATACTGTCCTAGGCTATATCAACAGGACTGAGAGGACAGACTGCCAAGTTTCAAAGAAAGAGGGTCATTCTACCTCATGAAGAAGTGTGACGGTTTCACAGGGGTCTTAGGTTGAGGGAAGAGACAAGGATCTGACTCCATGTTTCAGAAGGCTTGATTTATTATTTTATTATATTTATTACATTAAAACTATGCTAAAAGAATAGGAGAAAGGATTTCATCAGAAGGCTAGCTAAGAATAAAGTAGCAAAGAATGATAAAAAAGCTTCTGTGTCGGACAGAGAGTCTAAGCCAGCTGACTGTGATTGGCCATTAATTAGAAACAGCCACATGAGACCAATCACAGATCCACCTGTTGCATTCCACAGCAGCAGATAACCATTGTTTGCATTTTGTTCCTGGGGCCTCTCAGCTTCTCAGGAGGAAAAATCCTAAAGAAAGGATTTTCCATAAATGATGTCTGCGACAAAGAAGTAGGTCTTGAGACCTTAGCATAGACAACCACATTAAAAGAATGCAATGTTTTTTCTGAATTCAAATGTAAAAGCACCACAACCTCCTCAGGAGATAACATTTACAACTAACTTATACTAATTTGTCATGTATCTTATCTACACCATAAAAATGTGTTTCATTTTTATGAAACATACATTGTATTACTATATATGTAAAAATTGGTATTACAAAGTTATTACCAACAGTTTTATCATTCAACTGCACCACTTTATTAGGAAAACGAAGAAAAGATATACACACATACTCCCATCTAAAAAAAAAAAAAAAAAAAAAAACAAAAAAAACCCCTAAAAATTTTGATACTGGTTTAAGGAAAAACTAAAGACCTGCAGGAAAAAGCAGGAATCACATTCAGCAGCATACTTGATGGCCTGAAGACCCAAACGATACATGTCAGAGTAATTTGGTGTTGCATCATTACTTGAAAGCAAAAACTATCTTACTGCATGACTCATCTTCCTGAGTCACAAACATATAAGCCATTTCCATTATACACACTCTGTCAAGTAATGAGGTACTTCTTGGTAAATATTGGTGCTACAAGTGCATTCAAATGGTTGCCTGACAAAATCTGTCTTTCTAGTGCTTACAAATCTGTAGTGACATATTTCCTCTGGAATTGCAGTAAAAATGCCTGAGAATAGAAAAATTTTTGGTATGTTTAATAATAAAGTTATTTATTTTTTCCTTTACTTTGATGCTAACTGAATATCTTAGAGAAGTTGAACATCAACAGCATTCCCAGTTGACTCAGCCTAGAGTTCATCTCTGAAGATGCATTATCAAGAATGTCATTGAGCAGTGGTATGTGATATGCCAGCAACTGGCACTTAAAGGACATGTTTTAGAGATGGATATGGCAATGCCATGTTTACGATTAGACTGTATGATCTTAAAGGTATTTTCCAACCTAAATGATTCTGTGATTCTATTAATTGTTGTTATCTACATATAAAATAGGATTAAACAAAGATGAAAACTATAAAAGTAAAAAAAACTGCAAGCTCTGCTTCTCTATCCTTGTATTTTTTTCTTTCTCCCTGCCCCTTTTTCCTTATCACTTTCTAAATTTCCTTGTCTTTTTCCTATTTTTCTTTGATGTCATTGTCTTTCACCTTACAATTTTAAGTTTTAGATCAAAATATTTCTTTGCTTGGTAATGAAAATGGCAAATCTTTTGTTAAAACAATTATATATAATTAATATAATTAAATGTGGTACCAAATTACATATATTGTTGAACTACATAACATTTAATAGCTGGAGGAAAGCCTTGAAAACCTTATCACATGATGTGTTTCTAGAACTATTTCTTTTAAGAGATTTCTATGAATCATCAGTTAATCTTAGTACAACATTATATACCTTAAGGCACAATTAAGTCATTTGAAGCCATGAAGTAGAATGTGAAATATCTCTCTGAAGTTTTATTATAGAAAACATACCTAACAGGCTGTATTGGCAGTCCTGTCACATTTTCTCTTTGATTCAGCCTTAGCAGCAAAAATATATCTCCACTTTCTTCATTATATGTATGTACCTTTGCTTCAAAATTTCTTGCAATTTTTTGTTAAAGTAAAAACTTTCAGTTCTTTGAAAGCCTCTCTTTTGGAAGTCCATTTCATTAGTGCAGACATGAATGAAAATTGAGTATTTTATAATCTGACTTTTTAGTTGATGGTGAATTCCAATAAATAGACATTCTCAGCATCTTTAAATGCATAGTGTCAAATTCAGAGATGCAGATGATATTGTGCTGTAGCATGGATTTCCTTGTGCTCTGAGTTGCTTGTATTGTACTGTATTGAAATGGTGTTGTATTGTATGGACTCCCTTAACCCTGCTTTCCTCTATGCACGAATGACTCAGTGGAATTATAATCTACATACAAAAGCATCATAAGGAGGCAAAAATTAAATTAAAAGGAGGGTGTACACATGTTATAATTATGAAGGAGTTGATCAAAGAGGAGGAGTTCCTAACCATCAAATTACAGATCAAGTGAACGTCGGCAATAGAAAAAAAGAACCGATACAGACAGTTTTGAATTAGAAAACTGAAAGACAATGCTAAACATAGAAATGGGGAGAAATGAGACTGCAAAGCTTTAGGGAAAACACCTGAACAATTGGTAGGAACATTGTCAAAACACTGCAAGTCAGCTGTCACAACAGAACTTTACAGAGAAGTGAAACATAAAGAAAATCATAAGTACCGTACAGAGGACAAGACATGGATGCCAAAAACTTGCCATCTCTGCTACTGTGGAATAAAAAGTGCATGAATACCCACTTTTATGCATGCCAGACTTGCATACAGGACTAAAGGAGAGCTTGGCATCCACAGAAGTCCTCTAACTCTTCACTCATTCCCAAAAATAATAGGCTGCCAATGCACCCTACAGTGGCAGCTACTGCTATTTGTAGGCACATCCTTCTTGCAATACCTACATGCATGGCACAAAGAGACTTGTCACAGGCTGTCCAGGACAGAAGGCAATTAACTTGATTTTCATATCATTTTAGAGGTCCATAATGATGCAAAGCTAGGGGATTAAAAATTGTTCCTCCTTGGTATATTTGTTTGCATAATTTTATAGCTGGCTAAGGCAAGGGAAAACTTTCCCCTTTCTACTCAGCAACCTGGTTGTATAAATTGTGGATGTGGTAGAGGTGAGATTCTCAAGTTATTATTCTGGATTGACTTTATCAGGGAATTGTCTCACTGTTAACAGCTTGTTCCTCCTTAGAAAAACAGAGGACAAGTATCGTGTTTGAACATTGTCTGTGTTTCTTTTAATTACTTGCTTTGGGCATTATTTCTTGAATTTCTTTTAATATTTGTTGGCTGGGATTTTACAGAGAACAATGATGTCCAGCAAACCCTTAAGGTGTAAATAAATCCTATTTGAACCAAAAAAATGGGTCACTGGAAGTTTCAATATGAGCCAAATTACCTGTTGGTGTAAATGGACATCTGTTTCATTTGAAGACTGCATTATAAAGCACCTTTATGGAAATTAATTTTTAGGTGTCATAATTTTGTACTCCATGAAAAATATTTTTGATCCACAGACAGACTCATCTCTTCTTCAAATGAAAAATGTGTCTGGTCACATTTACAAATTGATTTCATGGCTTTAGGTGTGAGTTTAATAAGTAAATGCTACGTCTTGCTTTAAAAATGCTGTTTACATACATATAGATTTTAGGAACTAACTAATGTTGCTGACCAAAAGTAACTCTATTGGCACATCTGAGCAGCCAGACAGAGGCTTTGTGAATCTGTCTGAACGAGCTGAGCTGCCTAAGCTGCATTGGAGTTACAGTTTAGCTGATTAAATGCTGATTTGGCTCTAGGCTATGACTCCCAATGTCACAGTGGCAAACCAATTTCCTGCCTGCTCTACGCCACCACAGTTCGTTTAAAATCAGTGTAAGAAGTTAATGCAGCTTAAGTTAATACTGACCTAGGCCAGTACTTTTCTAAGAAATTATTAGAGTGCAGAACATCCTAACTAATTATAGACTGATTGGAGCTGGTTTAACATTGTTACTGAATGCAATCTTGATTCTGTTCCACATTTTAAAATACATTACCTTTTTTCCATTTCTCATCAACAGATGATGCAACTTCTTTTCACCATTAGGGAGGGGTCCATCAGCACCTGTGTTAAGCTAACCAGTGGAATAAATAAAGTACAAATTTTTTCAGTACTCACATTTTCATACTGTATAAAATATAATTGTATTTAGACTCACAGATTGTACTTGATCTGTGGGTAGTTTCCCACCAACTTTCCTGGGTGCTTCACATGTAAATGATTTAATCTGAATCACAGTCATTTAACAGTGTATCATGACTGTGAAAATTGTGATTTTGAGGTCTCAGTGTATGAGTTAAAATACCACAAGAATTTAGTCATGTGCTTTTTTAAAAAAAGTTTAACTGGTTCTTACTTCAGCTGTATTTCATACTTTTCTAAAGTACCAAGAAAAATATATAGGAGCATGTATTGAATTGAAACAGATGCATTTCAATATGTCAAACTGCAAGAGAAAGAGAAAAATAGTGAAACCTCCCTTTGAAATTAATTTCACAGATCTGTAAAATTAATGAACATTAAACATATTTGATTTAGATTCTTCTTTATTTGTTTGTTTGTTTGCTTGGGGAATTTTTGTAATACAGTGGATACACTCAAGAAACCAGAAGTCAATAACATAAAACTAGTTGTACCCTTTATTTCAAAACAGCTGGGCAGAGTGTTCTGAGAAAGAACGAGATCAAATCATGATACCAAAAAAATCAATTTTTACAAAGCACAGTTTTTACTTCATCAAGGAAATTTTTGCCTGACCTTGCAAAACGCTCTACAGTTGGCTCAAACAACCAAGTAAATAAATGTGCAGTTCATTACCTAAACAACTTACCTCTGAGTCCTTGAACTGTTGTTTGTTGGTCTCCTGCATGTTTGTCTCTTCTCTCTCCACTTAGGACTTTAGGAGACAAACAGGCCCTGCATAAAGACAGACATGATAATACTTTCATTTATGTAATTGAAGTATAAACTTATTAATTCTATATTTCAGGGCAGATTGCATTAAAAAAAAAAGACAGCAAAGCATTGAATAAATTGCCTTGAAGTCTTCACCTTTACAAGTTTTCATACAAGTTTTCAACCTTTGACAGATGAATATCTGTCAGAAAAAAAAAAAACCCCACACAAACAAAAAAACCCCAAACATACCCAGAAAAGTAGACCAACAGCTCCTTTCCATTTCTTTTCCCTTTGACTCTTTTTTACTGAATCTGAACTTCAGCCTCCTATGTCTAGTATGTCATTAAAAATTCTAAAAGTACCTGAGATTCTATCCCTGCTTTACCTCTAGGTGCAAAGTACAGCTGCTGAGAGAGCGCATCATCCTTTGGGAGCATTGCTCAACAAGAAACTGGATTATTCATGTTTGCCATAACGAGAGCAGGAATTTGGATTTCTACTAAATGTAGAAAATATTTATCTGCTTTCAATGTTTATTAGGAACATAACCAAATAGCTGAAAAATATTCACCTTTTTTCTCAAGGTTTAGTTAAGTTCTTATCTAGTTCCTGCTGTTTGTCCTTCTCAGGTTTCCATGTTTGCTGCATTATTAACACTAAAGTCTAACACAGTAGGAGTACCACATCACGTGTCTACAGTTAACTTTGTGTTTAGAATTTGTTTTTAATATATATAGAAATCACTATAAACACAATTGAATGAAAAAACATCCATCCAGTTTTGTACTTTTATTCCTCGTTCCAGAACTATGAACATACATTTCCACTGACACCACTGGAATCTGTGGTTGGAAATGACACTGGAAATCATGAGTGACCAGAATTATCACCTGTTCCCAAAGTGAATTTGGCTTCAGAGGCATCCAACTCTTTGGTGAAACTGCAATGAAAACAGCAGTTTTTTAAAACTGGACTAACACATTAGAGGCAGAACGAATCACAAACAAAAGATTTACCACTTAGCAGAAATGGCTTTTAACAGCTTTAGTATTAGCAATTCTGGCAATTCAGTGCTCTTCAGCCAGGGCTGTCTAGGATAAGGACAATCATATCTGCATGATATATTACTGCACCATTAAGTAGATGTGAAGCATCCATCACTGGTCATCACTAGAACAGCATATGGAAATCACTGGACCATTATTCTGCTGTGGAACATTTCTTATGTGCCCAAGCTCTTGAGCACTTGACCTTCAGCAAATACATGCATACCTAAAAATAAACTCATGAGTAAATGTTTGCAAAGTGGCACAGAAAAAATACTGACAGTTTTGGTGACAAATTTCCACTCTCTACTAACATACAAACATAGTTTTAAACAGAAAAGACTGAAGCTTCAGTACAAGCTTCTATTCTTAAGGCCTGTCTACCTGAAGATTTAAAAGGGTTTTGCTTATTTATATAAACCAAAAGGTGTTGCAAAACAATTGCAAAAAAAGACAGTTAATGTGAAATCATACAAAGAGGTTTCAGATTTTTAATGTGAAATCACTGCTGAAACTGAAAAGCATAATTTCCCATCTTAATTCCAGCCCTAAAATAACTTGATATTCTTCTATGGTCACAATAGCTTCTGATGTGTTGTAGCAATGATTCCACACTTTTGTGATGTCCTGTCAAAAACCATAATAGTACCATAAGATACATCATCCTTTATTGTTAGAAACAGATGACTCTAATAGACCTTATTCATTAGATAGGCTCTGTTAGTGAATTCCTATTTTTTGGGCAGGCAGTTGTGACTAGCAGAAGAAGAGAACACTTCCATATTGAAGCAGTCATTCCAATAAAAGCAACATTTTTCCCACCAATCAAAGGTTTACAAAACCATTACAAAATCCTTTTAAGCATGTGTAATTGATTTTAAGTCAAGTAATTCTTTGCACCAGTTAAGGTTTGACACAAAAATATAGAGTTATTTGGTTTTCAGGGACAATTTTAGATACTTTTCTTCATTTCATTTTCTCCAAATTTGAGTAGCCTGCCTCAGAAAATTTCATAAAGAAAGAAGAAAATAACCAGTGCAGAACAGATGAAAAGTAGCCCCTTTTGGATTTAGTTAGTTCACATACATGAATTGTCCCAAAAAAGATATTCCTCTTGGCTTTTAGAAGCTTCTCTATTAGACATAGTTAATCTTACTTCTTTTGAAATTAATGAATCTTAGCAACTATTGAATTCTTGTGGAGCAAAAGCAATTTTCTACCTTGCTGATTCATGTTGTCATGGACATATAGCATTCCTGAGCTTGGAATCATAATGAAAGACATAATAGCATAATTTTGCTCCTTTTCTTTCACTTGCCTTTGGCCATGGATTGCTGTAACTTCAGCTTAAAATCAGAAGAAAAACGTTTTTGTTCAATTTTCATATTTGGATTTTATAAATGTTCTGAACTTATTAACAAATTGATTTAAGTTTCCATGTGATGTATGGTTATTTTTCTAAGGTCGTTTCCCAAAGGCATTGAAAATGAAAGTAATAGATTAAGTACTCTTCAAATTGATTTCCTCTTTCAAAAAGAGTTTCCAACGAACAAGTTCTGAATGAAAATACAGTGATATTGTTTAATCTTTGGCATTAGCTGACATATTTGCTTCTTAAAAAATTAAATCAATGGTTCAAGTATCCTCTTAGAATTTTGGGATAGGATTTGTCCTCCACTTCCACTGTACTGTTTATCACTACAGTTTATCAGTCTACTGTTTACTATTCAGACACAAGTAAAATAAAATCCTTAAAAATAAAATAAAATAAAATAAAATAAAAATAATAAAGAAAAACACAATCTTGAATCTATAAGAATCATAGTCCCACCTGTGGATGATTTTTTTCAGCATATTCCTCTTTCCTTTCCCTTATTTTTTCTCATTACACATCCTGAATATTTTCAAAATTGATTCATGGATTCCCACATGGGAACGTATTTGGGTTGTATAAAGCCTCATTAAAGTCAATAGATGCCCCAGGGCATACTAAATTCTCACTACATCAAGCTCCTTTGTTGGATGAGTTTCTTGGAGGAAATACTGGTATTTTCAAATTTGTATGCCTAAAGCAAGTAATTTATTTGAAAGTGGCAGTAGTTCCATAAGGACTGACAACCAAAAATGCCCTGGAAACTAATGGGAACAGCAAATTATTTCGAAATAATTGGGCATTATGTATCTGCATGATCACCAGTGAAAATGAAATCAGAGTACTGCAGCTCATTGAGACATCTGCAATGTAAAAGGGAGATTGACGGATTGAAGAGAACTGAACAACCTCACATCTTACTGAGGTACAAATGCAAGAAGAAGATAACTAGGAGGCAAACCAATTTACTCCATCAAAAAAGAGAAGCCTGAGATATTATTTAATCAAAGTATTGGAATACATCCAAGAAAATACAATACCAACCCTCTTAACAATAGAAATGTATTACTTTAACAGGGGAAAAAAACCTGCTTTAAAAGTCTGGGCACTAAATCCATGGAGATTTATATTAAGAATAAAGGCACACATCTGTCATTATGAGAGTGGCTAGTGGGTCAACTCTCAAAATAAATTACTGAGGTAGAGAATAGTTCTCCATTTCTTGACAACTTCATTTCAAAACTGATTTTCTTTCTTTATAATACATTTTAGTCAAACAGAACTGTGACAGTTTACCAAAAATGTAATTGGAGGAAACTGTGTGGCGTGTGGTTCCGTCACCAAATCAGATGGACATTTCTACATTATAGAGTGTAAAAATCAGTGAAAAGATCTCAGAAAAAAACAGAAGTGTTATATCCTCACTTTTGAAAATCTTCTTTTTAGGTGGAATAATGACTGATAAAGAATAAATCCAGTACACAATTCAGAAGAAAAAATTATGGAATATTAAGGATACTAAAATATAAATATTTTTTTTAATTTAAGGTATATCATTTGTCTAGGTACCTAAATAGAGCACTTTTTGTTACTGACTTTTTTTCTTCCAATTGAAACATATTTTGAAGGAGAAAAAATCATCATGAAATTCTGGTACAGTAACTGAATGCCCTGAAAATTTTGGCGTGACAATACCAAAGTGGAAGTTTATAATTTCATCTTCTATTGCATCCTTAATCACATTAAACCTCCCTACTTATCAATAACAATATCTGAGCTGAAAAGAAAATGCTCATGAGTCCATCTAAGATGTAATATACTAACTGTTCCCTTCTAATCCTGCTCCTGTATCCTGCTGAGAAACCTCTTGGTAAGCTCCTGAATGCAAAATAACTATTTGCCAGCTTGTAATAAGGCTTTCTCCCAGATTTATTGTGCTGTACTGTACATTCACAAACCATAAGAGATTAAGGACCAATGTGTTTTATGTTGTCCAGCAGAACTAGATTGTTCCTTCTACTTGTGCTCTTCCAGCTGTGAGGGAATATTGCCTCTAGACAAGAGTGCTGCAGACACCTGGCAGCCCCAGGCAGAGAGCAGCCAGACCCTCACCCTGTGTCATTTCCTAAAAGCTTTGCAGAGCCAAGGTCCTGCTGAAAGGAGGTATGAAACATGTGGGGTAATAGCTTGATGAGTCTGCTGACTTAAGAGAAGACAGTTTAGAAGATAGACAATATTCAAGAACAGTATTTTTCATCCAGAGGCGTATCCTTGGCAAAATAAAGGATTCATTTCTCTTAGCTTCCTCCATGGATTTTTAATACTCTTCATTCTTTCTGTTTTGTCCCACAGAATTTGAAAAAGGCTCATGTGTTTTCCTGAACACTTAATTGACTCTTCCTGCATTACTTGGAAATCTGCAGCCAAAAGACCTGGGGAATAAATGGCTTGAAATTAATGAGACTTTTGCAGCCCTTCCAGAGGCTGGGAGAAGAAGATGGACCAGTGATAAAGAGAAGGAAATATTTCACAAAATTAAGTGTAGTACAGACAGGAGGTTACCAGAGTAACATAAAGCAACATGCTTTATGGAGCATAAAATAGCCCCATTGCTATTAGACCTGGTTCAAAAGTGCAGAGCTAAATATTTTACACTGTGAGGGGGACTAGTGGTGCACTTTACTCTGGGGATTGTATTCCACAAAGAATATTGAGTTAAAATGTTTTCCTGGAGTCCATGATTTTTTTCTCTCTGTGATGATGAGGTTTTACTACATTCAGGAATTCTGATCTGACTTCCACATTCTTCACTCCTTCATTCTTCATTCTTCACACACTCTCTGACAGGTTTCCTCCTGTGTAGGAAAATCATTCCCATGAATCCTACATTCACACTACTCTGAGTTCTCTCCAGAAGGAGCAGAATAAAATTCATCTTTTCTTTTTCTCAGGTCACATGATGCTGGGAGGAAAAGATATCAATATATTATGCAACTGAGAATTTTGGTTTTATCAGTCACTTCCACTCCCTTTAAAGAGGCAAAAAGAAATAATGTTAGTCATAATCATAACAAAAGCTCAATTTTTAAAAAAACAAGTATCAAGCAGCAGGCTTTTTCTATAGCAAAATAAATCTGAATGCTTCTTTGAACTAAAAATTATATTAAAATCTACAGTCTCATCTAATATTTTTAATTGATTCAAATTAAAGAATGTGTCCAGTCATGCCACAGAATGAAAAAAAGTCTATTTTTCCCCAAGCATCATCCCACATATCCACAGTTTTGACTACTGACCCTTTGCGAAGTCTTATTCAAACCAGACACTGAGTTTCTTTGACATACTGAAAAAACTTTGTTTAACCTCACGTGGAAAAAGGTGCTTTTCTTTCTCATAACAATAGTTCTTGGAGTGGAGAGGAAGCACGATAGGAGTGGTTCACTGAGGCACAGAGCTCTCCAGTGCCCTCAGCAGCCCTGTGCTGTCAGTATCCCCTTGGATGTCAGCCCGTGCAGCAGGAGAGCATTGCTATTCTGCTCTGAAGGGAGGAGCACAGGGGTCTGCAGAGCTCCCTGGGGGCAGGGGCACAGGGGGCTGATAGCAGCCACAGCTGGGGCTCAGAGAGTGCAATGCCAGTGAGCTCCAGCATCATCCTAAAGTGCATCATCCTGGAGGCTTTGTATTCATCCCTCATCCTTTAACTGTTCTTCAGGTCTGTAAAAACGATCTCTGGTATACACATGATCTAGTGAGACTATTGTTTGAGATTATCCACCACAGAAGCCTTAGTTTAAAAAATGAACAGCAAGCTTTGTTTAGTTGCCTAATGACTGCAACAATGGCAGCAAAAACAAGCAAACAGGCAATGAAGGTAATCAGAAATACCCACAGTTCTTCCTGAGTGACTCAATTAAAACTGGAAACAAGCAGTGATGAAGGGAAATTCTACTGTTTCTTCTTGTTCTGCAAATAGAGAGTATTTGACCTGAGTCAATACGACAGAAGTCCAGAATATAACGGATTACTTACTGCATTTATGATATGGACATCCCAAAGAGCTAAGTGAATATGGGAAAGCCTTCCTGTAAACAGCAAAAATAATTAATTCAATAAGGATTAAAACTATTAAAAAATAGCACTGGTTCTCATAGAAAGATTAGCAGTAACTAATGTTACTAGAAAAGATGGATTTTCAATCTCCTTCTGCTAGGAATATTCTACTATTGTGTGCTTCACTGTTTCCATTAGAAATTTCTTCCCCTTATATTTAAGCTCTTTCCCCTTTGGATGTTGTTTCAGCCCAGTTCTCTCTCTCTCTCATTGGACTACCAAAAGATGGAAATCATCCATTCCACTAAGAAATTAATTTGTTCCTTTGGGGAAAAAAAATTGCTCAGGAGACCCAAAATAATAAAAATGCTAAGTCTAAGCAGCTTCTGCTGAGAAGACATCAGGAAATCACTCAGGACTCAGGCTGGTCAATAATGAAATATTCAGTGTATCATTAAGCCTGAAAATACTGCTAGTACACAGAATAACTTGGGCTAGATTTGGAAAAATGGTCTTTTTAAAGGGCTATAACCAGAATCCTTAATTAAACAAATTAGAAGTAGTCAGCAAGGAGATCCTTAGAGCGATTTCTTAATTAAATGATGCTGGTCCAAAGGACTGTGTATATTATCACTCCAAGGATACTAAGGATTCAAGATAAGGAAATTTTGAAAAATCACATACAAATTCAGAGATATTGTAATTGTTCAGAGAAAGTTTCCTCTAAAACAGCATTCACATAGGTTAAAATAACTGCCTCCATTTATATCATTTATACATTATTTATAAGCCGCACTTGGTAGGAAAAAAAGCTTTTTGATGAATGTGTGACATTAAGCAGCGTGATTATTTATAATATTAGTACAACCACATTTTCAGTTCACAACAACTAGAACAAAAAACCAGAATTGACTTTTGATTTGGGTTTTAGTCCAGCATTATTTTTCTATATACATATAAGCATATCTTCAAAGTTGAAAGTTCTTTTGAGCAACAGTAAGTAATTTAAACTTAACTTAATAGACATTGCACAAACTTAAGAACATGAATGTCTTCTTTGGAAATATGATTTATACTTATGAATATGTGTGTTTTAATCACTAAAAGGTCCTATTTGTATAGATACCAGGCCCTGGATAGTTTGACTGTGGAAAATAGCTTTAAGATGTAACTTACTGAATAGTCAAAAACTTTTTACTGTGAAAAACAAAAACAAAAAACAACCCCACAAACCTAGATTTTGATGTTCATCACTCAAAGGATTTCCCAAATTTGCTGGTGGTGCATTCCTACTGCCCCTTTGGTCTGACAAAAGGGCGGCTGGGAAAGGACCTCTCAAAACTTTTCCACCAGCCAGCCTGACTCCTGCAAGGCTTCCAGCTGGTTTGATGACCTTGGTTGTAATGTCTCAGTGGCTGAGGTCAGATCTGTGCTTACAGGCATCACTGCCCAGCCAAAACAGACAGATGGTCATGTGGGGTCAGGTAGGGCAGATGAATTTCTCTGTCAAAGACAAACACAGTCAATGCAAAACAAGAAATACATATTTTCCAAAGCAGAAATTTATTCAGGATAAAGTACTCAAAACTGGTAAACAGAACTTTTCAGGCTGCTAGCTTTACCCTCCGGTTTTGTGAAATTAGTAAATTATCCTATTTATTGGAAATCAATTTTATGGTGGGAGCAATGTTTTCCCAGGCAAAAAACCCAAAGTGACTTGACAGAGTCAGATTTTTTATCCAGACATGCGATTGTGTGTGAGCTCCTTCTTACCATATGCCATCTTTTGAATTCCAAAGAAAGAACATGCACCTTAACACCTTCAATCTCAACACCTTCACAAATACTAGTGCAATCCAGGATTAATTTGTGATGAAGACCCTGAGTGGCTTAGGTCTCCTAGTTTGCCATGTCAGAGAGAGAAGCCACTTCAGAGCAGCAGGAATGTAACACAGAGAAGCTCTGTGGATGAGCAGCCTTATTGTGGCTGATGTACTGAAACATGCCATGCCAAAGTCCTGCGACAACTTTGAAACATAAGAAATCAATTAGGTTTCCAGAAAGCTAATACTTTATACTTTCTAGATGGCCTAAAAATTCACTAGACATCTGTGTAATTTTGTGCATTCCAGACTTCTGTGTAACAATTTGTCATATGCAGAGTTTTCATCTCTATACAACTACTGTAATTTCCTACAACTTGTCTTCCAATAACATCAGAGAGAGTGATAAGTTATTAACTGCCTGTTTCTATTCCTGTTTCCTCTGGTAATTTTTGTTAGTAAGTAAGCCTTCTCCCATGCTATTATAAATGCACAAGTATTTTTCCCTTTGAAGCATAAACAAGAAAATGAGAAAAACATCATGCATCAGTACTGTTTTCTGTCCTGTGTGCCTGGAGATAGAATTTTGACAACGTCTCAGTTATTGACAGCTCAGCATTACAATGATACCAGCTTTGACAGAAAATTACAGAGTAAATTCTTGTTTTTGTGTTAAATCAAAATCTGCCTTTCACACTGTTCTCCAATTTTTCAATCAGACCCTGCACAAGAAAGTTCCTTATTGCCATAAAGTCACCTCTTCTCTTAAGACATCTTGCTGGTTTTTTTCCTGAATAATTTTAACTTTTGCAAGTGCCTTTTTAATGAAATATCATTTAATGCAAAGATGAATACTACTCTACTTGTTTTACAAATAGAAAACTCTTGCACTACAAAGTTACCCAGCTAGCAAAGGTCTTGCACCAAAGCTGGGACCCACAATATCCTAATTCACAGGACGGTGTTTGAACTTCTCTCCTTCATCACACTGCCTTCTTTCCAGAGCAGTTTAAATCAGAGCTCAAGTCAAACATCTGTTGATATGAAAGCAGAGTTACATATTTAATATTTTGATACAGGCAAAATAATATCTACTCTCAAAGATATGAAGTGTAGATTAAAAAAAGGAAGGAGATTTACTAGACTCCCTAAAACTTCTTTTCCATATAGCCTAGAATGCAAAATGTTTAATGAGAAAAGCAGTGTACTGTATGGGGTGTTTTTTAATATTTAAAATGTAAAATATTTCCTTTTAAAAACAGAGAAATAATTGTCTGAACTATTTAACACAAGTTCAATAATAAAAGAGTCTTTGGTCATTTTTACTATATATTAGATAAGCCTCAATCATGGTCTTTGCAGGATGTGAAGAAATCTGGCATCTAGTATTTAGTACAAATTGGACATTACTGCAAGATGAACCACCCCATCTAAAAATAGGCTACGTTTTGTCAATGTTCATTTGAAAACCTGTACAGTAGACTTAAAATAAAGTGCCACATGGGTTTACTTTCCTAGATCCTGGAGCATTTAACTGCATTAAAATACTCCATTTCAAAATTTAATCTTCAAGTTCAAATTGGATAGTATAACTAGTTACAAGATAGATACAATATGAATGGTTTCAACTGAGATTCTGTCATCATCTCCATTGTGACAAGTGACTCAGTAGGGAATTTTATGATTACGGGTAAAGCATTTCAGTGACTGCTGAGTGAGCCTAATTTGTTTGCAAAAAAAAGACTCTCAACAAAATGACCCCCATCCTAGCAGAATTGAAGTACATGAAAGATTTAATCCATTTATCTACAGAAACTCAATATAAAATGGGGTTAACAGCAATAAAAAAGATTCCAAATAATATTGAAAAATATAAAATTTAAGGATTTGGGAATAAATATCTTATTGAAAGACCTGCAGATTCATTTGGAGTAAATATTCACTGACAGCTGATTTCAGTGTCAGATGACAGTGGAAGTACTACAGATTCATAGGCTAATATGCAATTTTTAGATTGGTCAGCAGGAGAGCTTTGCACTAAACAGCATTTCTCTCATTTCTTCATGCTTTGTGAGGATGAGGTGAGAGAAGAACATTCCCGCTAGGGGTATTTGCAAGGCTGCAGAAAAAGCACAGCAGGACTTTAGGGGCGGTGGCAGCTGCTGGCACTCGGGCACTGCCACTGTCCCAGCCGGATCCTGGGCACGGGAGTCACAGAGCAGCCCCAGATCCATCACAGCAGGAAGGGCTGGCCAGACACCGAGTTCTGCACAATCCATTCTTTGTGAAATATGGCCTCAAGTGCAAAGTAACACATTCTGCTCACAGTGAGTACGCTTGCACATAACTAATGGAGACTTGCAAGATTTATTTGAGGGCAGAAAACTGCTCCTTTCTGTGCTGATCTCACTGGATATAAAACTTCCTGCGAGTCCTGTATCATGTATAACAATTTTTCTATTAGGTAAAGAGGAAGCCTGGCTGTAATAGAGATACATGTTTCACAATGCTGTGAGACTGGTAGGTTCAGGAATTTTAAAATAATTACATAAATTCTATTAACATATTAATTGTATTAAAATTAAATATCCTCTTTTTGCATTTGATGTTTACTTAGTGTCTCATTCAGGATTAGGAGAAAAATACATTTGACTCTCAGAGTAACTGGCTTATTGTCCCATTTTTTGATTTTGTGAACTGACAGAAAACATGCACTCTATGGACAAGAGCAAGATGACATACAGCAAAAGAATTAAGAAAACAAATCCTTTTGGGAAGAATTGAAGCAAAAATAGTAGAGGTGGATCTGACAAAAGGCACCAATCAAGGAAGAAAGAATTCAGCAAGAGATTCTGGCTGAAAACAGTTGCCATGGACAAGAGCTTTTGTAGGAGCTCCTGGGGGTTTTGTATCTGCTCCATGTTTGGAGATGCAGTATTTTAGAGTGAAAAGAGATTACACCACAAAAGAGGCATGAAGCCAATTTTCCCTCCTTTTCCTCAGCGTAAATCCAGACCAGCTCATGAAAGATTTACAGTGATAGGCTGGCAAACAACATTTGATCCATAAATTAGAAGATATAAACCGGAGATGAAGAAAGGAGGAAGGAGAGACAGAACAAGAGTGTGTTCTAAAGGACAAAAATTAGCGATGGAGAAAAAAACTATCAACTTTCAATGAAATATAAACTATCCCTTAAAATAAAAAAAAAAAACTCCCTGCAGTAAAATTTTGTGAAGTTTCTCAACACAGACATATGAATAGTTCTAAAGACCTAAGATGAACAAAAAAGCACCTTAAAATCAATAATTTAGGAATTGTCCTGAAGAAAATAATTCTGTAGTCTACTTGCAACTTTGTACTTATTTTTCTAGTGAATATTTCTTGACCTGCTTCTTCTTCATTTCACTGGTACCCCAAATTTTTCTCTCTCAAAGAGAAAAAGAGGGGTAAATAGCATTGTAGGGGTTAACTGAATAATTATGTTGCCTGTACAGCAATTCTATGGTTGTATTTCATCAAAAAGTGTTCAATAGCCCATTTAAGACATATAGGTGGGAACAGGAATCTTGTTTCTGAGCAAAAAAGACAGAACCAGGTTGCTGAGTAGCCCAAAACATAAATTAAGGTATATGATAGATGCAGCAAATTCACTTTTGCACTTTCTAAAATATTATGCTGTTTTGTCTGCCCTTATTACCCATCTATAAATTATAGTAGCCTACATTATTGTCAAAAAAATAGCCACATGTGATCTATACTAGATTAGTAGAAGGCTCAAACCCTTTAAACAGAGAGGCAGAGATCTACAGAAAAATATCACCTCTGCCTTTTGGTCTAGGGAAATCTTCTTGGTAGGAGATACTTCCATAACTTACAGCAGTTTCTTGGCAGTTCAATATTCATTTTAATATTCAGATGAAGGAATTATTTAGCATTATCAGAAAGTCTCTTTTCTTAGTATGAAAGAAGATCACCTTTGTTGTAAAATGTTAATAGGGTTTATTTAAATGTTGTTACATAAAAAAGAACGTGGAAAGGTAAAAGTGTCCATTGGGCACTTCACTTTAAGCTGATTTACAGTTTTTAATTGAATCTTTGTGTTTTACTGACCATTTTTGTACTTGTGTTGTCTTGATTATATACTTCATTTCTAATTCACAGAAAAATTAAACCCACAGGGGTCTGGTCTATAACTGAGGTTTTGGTAATACAGATATGAATTATAACATCACTATCTTGTGTGATTATGTCAGTGGTGTTGGTTTTAGTCATAAACAGATATTTGAGAATGAATATGCAAATAGAAAGATTCAAATAAATTATTTGTCTTCATTCCATTAGTCTGAAAAAATCACCTTTCTTATTACAATAATATTGTGCTATTAAATTTTTAGTATAGAATCTGAAAAAATCATTGTGCTAAATGAAAATAGCATGGTTTCTGTTAAGGCTATAGGATCATTCATCATCCATCCAGACAAAAAACAAACAAACAAACAAAAAAGAATATCAGTGACTACTGTGAATTTTCTATTAATTTTCTGCGCATAGTACAATTTTAATTATTAATATTTATATTCAAAACAGTTCACCATCGGAGGTTTTTAACAAGATGTTTTGGCATGTGGATATGTTTTGAGACATGGCTTTGGCTCCACTGCTCGCTGTGTGTCCTAGGGCATCAGGAGAAACACTCACACAAGACTTCAGTAATTTCAGGGAAATTATCAAATTATTTTGCCACAAAATTAAGATCACTGCATACTGTGTCTGTTCCTACATAGGTTTCCTGTTGCTCTTGAGGTTTTCCTGATCCACACTGTAGGTGCAGCACTACAATAAAGAGCAGGACATTAGTGAAACCCTTTTTAAAGAGAATGACCTACTGATGACACATGAATAATGTTTAAAAGTAATGACAGTCTGGATATTTTCTTGGTGTGCATACCAGTCTTCTATGTATTTAAGCTGACTCATTTTTTAAACTGTCCTAGAAATTTAAATGCAAAACACCCCATATTTATGCTACTCAGTGTTGTATAACTCTGCTTAACCAGCTTGAGCTATGACATTTCACTTTAATGAAAGCCATGAACATTCAAAAGTTAAAAGACCCTAACCTCATGAAATAATTTTCAAAATGTTCTTTCCATTCTTCCCTGCAGCCTAGGAAGCTCACTTTTCCAAGCTTTAATCTCTAACTTCAAGGACTAAATCTTCCAGAGGGGGGACTTTAGGGTGGGTAAAAATGACCAAAGTGAGGCTCACGGTTTGGCCATCTGATTTTAAAAGCTGGATATCAAAGTAAAGCATGAAACACCACAGCTAAAATCACATAGGTTGATGTAATAGACTTCCTTTATAACAGATATTCTTTCAAATTATTAAATTAATTCAGCATTGTGAATTGAATCAAACTGCAAATTCCTCAGGGCATGGCATAATCATTTTTCAATAGAACATTAATACAGAAGGGGCTCATCCCTAATTGGAATTCTTCAGCACTTCTGTAATATAAATAAAAAGTATAATTAGAAATGTACTAAGATAAAAAGAAATAAAAGGTCTTGTAAATACCACTGAATGTTCCTGCTATCCTTGTGGCATTGAAAGTTCAGTGCTTATTTTGTTACAGAGCAATTAAAGGCAGGTAACTTTCAAGGCTCAAAAAAAAAGGAGTGAAGACTTTCTGTGAGCATGTTCTCTTTCATGAAGCCAAGGACAACAACAGATAGCAGACCTGAACTGAAATTGAGAGGATCGCATTAAAATCAATCTGAAGGATTGTCTTGAAGAATTGTGAAACTTTGCAGAACATAAAGGTAAGAGGAATTTTATTCATATAATGTGCTCATTTTATTGAGGGAAATAATTCAAATGGAAACTAGCTCCTTTTTCAAATACCAGTGCTTAACCAGTCAATGTGT